>NC_065534.1:5517666-8293916 GCF_932294415.1 Quercus robur | reverse complement strand
TGGTGTTTCTATGTGAAGCTGCTGCAAATCAACTACAATAATCAAAGGGTTGCTATGGAGTTAGTCACATACTTGGATTCGTGCAAAGGAGTAAGCCGCGTATTGGGATCCGCGCATCAGATTGGTTAGTCATGTACTGGGAGCCATGCATCGAAAGGGGAAATTGTCATTACAGAACAAGTCCAATTGGGTATTAGGTTAAGGGTTCAACTGTAAGTTGGTATAAAGTATTGAGATTCCTTTACTTATAACCGCTTGTTTTGGTAATAATGGATTCTTGAGAGTGGTGACTTGAAAATCACCCGATGGGATTTTTACCGTTAGGTTTTTCCCATTCGTAAACAAATCACCAAGTCAAATTTATTTTCCGCTGCATACTTAGTTTATTGGTGATTTTTTTTTGCTACCACGCGTTTGCATGTCAATTAACTTAACTAATTCACTTAGCTAAATTAATTGGTTAATTTATCACAAGAGGTCAATTCATTTTTGGTCTATCAAATGATATCAGAGCATGCACACTCTGATTAGGTTTTAATATTTGCTGTGTGATTCATTGACCCCTATTGTCATGGAAACTCTTGATTGTTTTGATTTGCATGATCTTATGTTGAATGATGATGATGATATTCAAGATGCCTATTGCAAGCTTTATAATTTTTGTATGAAATCTCTTGAATATTCTACAAAATTAAAAACTAAATTTAAAAATGTCAAACTTAAAAAAGATAATTTGATTGCAAAATTGGATGAAGCCAATAATTTGAATGAGAATTTTAAAAATCAAATTTCATCTCAAGTAGACAAAATTAAGAGTTTGGAAGAGCAACTAGTTGAATTTAAAACTGAGGTTGAAAAATTAACTAGTGTCAAACTTGTTGTTGAGCCTAACTCAAAAGAAAAGGAATTTTATATTCCTCCATTTAAAAAGAATAATGAAGAGTTGAAGGCTAATATTGCTAGGATAGACAAAGGTAAAAATTCTGATGTTAATGCTGAAATTTCTAAACCTATGTCTAAAACTCCTCCTAGGAAGAATAAAAATTCTGAATTTGTCCCCACTTGTCATCATTGTCATATTGTTGGTCATATTAGGCCAAATTGTCCTAAGTTAAGGTCTCTGTCAACCTCCAAGGTTAGACCTCCTTCTAGGAAACCGAGTAATTCTAAAACTACTCATGTTTGTCACCATTGTGGTGCTTCAGGTCACACTCATCCTAATTGTTTCAAATTGTTTCCTCATAAGCAAGTGTCCAATAGGTCACATCCTTTGTCTAAAGGTTTTGTACCTATTCTTGGTGAGTTATTAAAAGTTTTGAGTTTTTTAACTCAATTTCAGGGGAATTCTAATTCTTCTATGTCCTTTAGTAGTCATACTAGGACATGTGCCTTTTCATCTTCACGGCCAAAGACTCATGTTGTATGGGTGATAAAGGATCCTAAGACTTAATTATCTTTATGTTTGTCCTTTGCTTTAATTCTTTCTATCTAAAGTTGGACTTTCTTTTTGGAATCATGCTCTCATGCATTTGCATCTTGTTTTATGCATTGTGTTGTTTTGTTTAACATGTTTTTGTTTGTTTGTTTTCAGTTTTGTTTATTTTGGTTTTCATATAAAAATAAAAAAATTTGAAAAATCAGAAAAATACAAAAACAGTGTGTGTTTTGTGTAAATTGGTATTTGTGTACCTTGGATGGCCATTGAAACAAAGTTTTCTAAACTTTGTATCTCTTGTAGCTTAGATGAGCATCTCTATGCACAACTAAGGAAGTGAGCTTTGTGGCTCATGTTTGTGATGAGTAAAATTAAGTAATCTCTTGTACTTAACACTCGTATCACTCTTTTTGATGGGAAGGACTAGAAAATCCTAAGAGAAAGGCATAAATAACTATCTCACCACTGTTGCCCGCCAATCATGAAATGACATTTGTGTGCTTCGACATAACAAAATTGGAATGTCAATTGCTTAACATAATTGGATATTTCTTTTCTATCTCATATATGCCCATGCATGGTTTGCTTAAAAAGAAAAATATGCAAATAAAAATAAAAGCAAAAAGAATCAAAATACTTTAAATATGATTGCAAGCGTGTATTCTAGGAGATGTGGGAGTTATAAGATGTACCTCGAAGGTGATAGTCTCCATCAAATAGTTATGATTGTGTGTGAGTTAAAGTGATTTTCTCATATTTCAAATCGTCATAACATGTATACACTTATGCAATCTTGCGATATTTTTCACACACAACACGCAATATTCTTTACTACTTTTGATACATGTGCAGGTACAATGTGATTTGGCCATCACAAAGTTTTACATGTGTTAATGTATGCTCACTAAACTGTCTTAACTTGTTTTTGAAATATAAAATTGGTTAGACTTGTTTAGTGTGTGTGTGTGTGTTTTTGGAATCATTGTGCTTAAAATTTTTTGTTGAGAGATGATTTTGAGAGCTTAAAATGTTGATTGGATCTTTGGTTGAGTTGCATGCTTAATTGCATTCATATCTGTGTTTTTCCCCTCCTGAAAAACTGTTTTTATGCAATCTCGACACCTCCTCGACATCTTCTCTACACCTGGCTTTCTATCGAGCTCTTAAACTGTTTCTTATCGCAATCTCGACACCTTCTTGACAGCTATGTGGATCGATCGAGAAATTTCCTAGATCCTCGATAGCTTCTCGACACCTCATTGATCGATCGAGATCCTCTTGCATGCATTTCATTTTTCTTTGTTTTGCATTTTTTTCCTTTGTGTCCATAGCATCTTGTTTTTCTTTTTCTTGTAGGTCTATGGTTCCTTGTTCTCCTCGTTCCCTCTTTTTTAGTTTTGTCTGTCTCAGGTCAAGCCTTTTGGCTTTTTATACCCTTTGACAATCGTGTCAAAAAGGGAGAGAAATTTGAGAATTGAATGTCTTTCCTTAGGGGGAGTAATAGACTTAAGGGGGAGAACTTCATGTTAAAAGGGAAGAAAGTTTTTGATGTAACTAACTTGGGGGGAGAGTTAGTTTGATACACATTGATATTGATATATTTTTTTGTGTTATGTTTCTTTTGGTTTTGTAACCATTTACATACATCATGTGTTGTTTCTATATTTGATGATAATGTATGTGTTTCACTCTTTATCTCATATGTGTTGTTTCTTTTCTCTTTTTATACACATGTTTCTTGTTTATTTAACTTGTTATTATTTTCCATATGGTATCTTGATGTGTTTTGTTTAGTGCCTTTCAGGAAAGACAAGTTAAAGCCAAGTCAAGATTCCAAACCTTCTTCTTGTAGCAACTTCCAAGGTTCAGATCTTTTAGACTAGGCTTATTTATTCTGTAATCTTGAGTAAAATGTATTCTAGGACATTCAATGTACTCTTGTGGTTTTGTCACGGATTGCTAAAGGGGGAGATTGTTAGGGACATATTTTTATATAATTGGCATATCTTTTGACAAAACGCACTTTACTTGTATTTGAGTAAATCTAAATAGGTTCAAGATGATCATTACAAGTGGTTAAATTGAAGACATGAAGATTACTCAAGAACTGCTCAAGAAAAGTGCAATTTGCAAGTCTTGGTTAGGGATGGCAATTTCGGCCCGACCCGCGGGAACCCGGCCCGACCCAACCCTAATGGGCCGGGTTTTACCTCGTCCGATTAGGAATAGGGTCGGGTATGGGTCTTAAAAAAAAAAAAACCCGAAGCGGGTCCGGGTTTTATCAAAAAAATCCGAAACTCGACCCGAAACCCGGCCCGTTTAAAACCCGGTACCCTAAATTACTAAAATACCCTCTATATATATAAACCTATAATTCTAACCCTAAATCCCTAACCCGGTAATCCTCAAATTACTTAGCTCTCCCTCACTCCCTCACTTAGCTCTCCCTCACTCCGACCGGCTCTCTCTTACTCCGCAGCCCATCTCCAATCACCGGCTCTCCCTCACTCCGCAGCTCATCTCCAGGTTTGTGTCACCGGTTCTTTTTTTTTTTTTTTTTTTTTTGTTGTAATGTTGTTGACTGTCGACCAACAGGTCCAGCTCTCCCTCACTCGGCAACTCGTCTCTAGTCACCGGCTCTTTTTTTTATCGTCGACCAACAGGTTTGTGCTCTCACCAGTCACCGGTTCTTTTTTTCTTTCTTTTTTTTTCTTTTTTGTTGTTGTTGTTGTTGTAATGTTGTTGTTGTTGTTGACCGACAGCTCATTTTGCTCAATTGCTCTGTTTTGATCTCCATTAGGTTTGTGCTTTCATTTTCCTTTTTTTTTGGTTGTTGTTGTTATAATGTTGTTGTTGTTGTTGTGGTTGTAGTTCTGTCTGTGCGCTCTCTAGAGCCTGAACAAGTGTAGAAAAAAGAACCCAACAGGTGCTCCCTCTCTGCAATTTTCTATTCCTCTCTGTTATTTTCAAAGTTTCTCAATAAAAATGTTACCTTTACTGTTAATTCTTGTTCGGACCTAGGGTTTATATGTTAATTCTTGTTTTTAATATTGGTGAGGGAAAATAAGTTAATAAAAATAAAATAAACGAGAAAATTTTGATCCTTTTTTCTGTATCTTGAAGCCTAGGGAGAAAAAAAGCTCTCAACTTTATATCTAGTTCAGCTTCATTGTTTTTGTATTTTTAATTTTAAGTTTATGGGAGTTCAAAATAAATAATAGGCAAAAAGCACATTTTCGTCCCTACATTTTCACGCGATTCCTACTTTGGTCCCTAAGTTTTTTTTTTACCGCTTTTAGTCCCTATTTAGAAAAACGCCTTCTGTTTTAGTCCTTTCCGTCAGTGCCGTTAGGGCACTGACCTACGTGGCAAACGGAATTATTAAAATAATAATAAAAATTTTTATTTTGTCATTAAAAAATGCCAAGTCAGCATTTAAATTTTAAAAAATAATTTATTAATTTTAATTAAATAAAAAAATAGAAAACAGAAATAAAAATAAAAAATCACATTAATTGAGATTGAAGTGTGTCTTGAGCAAGAACAACAAGAACACAAACTCAGATCTAAGAACACAATTTTTTTTGAAGAACATGTGTTCTTCGCGGTCAATCATCCAGCCTTGCCCAGAAAATTAAAGAATCAAAATTTTTTTTCTTTCTCTTTTCTTACATTTCCTTAGCAACCAAACCCATAGAATCACTCAGATTTACAAAACACAACAACATGCCCACAGATTTACAAAACACAAAGACATTCAACAATTACTCAGTCGATTCTTTCACATTCTCATTACAAACACAAAGACTTTCAAAGATTCAAATCACAAAGACCTTCAACAAATACAAAGAACTTACACACCTTCAACCAAATTTACAAACCCAACAAAGCAAACCCAAATGAAAACCAAATAGCAAAAACCCATTCCAATCGTGTAGATCGAAGAGAGGGAGAGACCGAGATGTCATTGGGTTTGGCTTTGTGGTCGTGGTGGTTGTCTTGGCAGCGGTGCTCATGAGGGAGAGACCGAATCTCTTCATTTAGATCAAAGAAACAGAACCGATCTCAGCATCTCTCTAGTCTTGCATTGCGCCGCCACCAACCATGGCCGTCACTGGTCTTGCATTGCGCCGCCGCCAGCAACTGATCTCAGCATCTCTCTCTAACCCGGATTAAACCATCTCAGCCTCTCACTATCTCTAACCCAGATCAAACCAAGATCCAAAAACCTTAGAGAGAAAAAGTTTCAGTCAACAGAGAGATACCAAAATTGATCTCAGCTTTGAGGGAATTAGTTTTGGTTAGAGCTAATTTGGCCGCAATTTGAGGTTTTGAATTTGTTTTTGTGTGTTCAGGTTAGACAGAGTGGTCTGTGAGGTTTTGAATTTCTTTTTGTGTGTTTAGGTTAGACGGAGTGGTTTGTGAGGTTTTGGGTTTGTGTTTTGTGTTTGTTTTCATGTTTAATTCCTTGTTCAGGTTTAATTTGATGTTCTTATTTATTGGGTTTGTGATTTTTAGATTTTAATTTTGTGTTCTTAGATTTGAGTTTGTGTTCTTGTTGTTCTTGCTCAAGACATACTTCAATCTCAATTAATGTGATTTTTTATTTTTATTTATGTTTTTTATTTTTTTTATTTAATTAAAATTAATAAATTATTTTTTAAAATTTAAATGCTGACTTGGCATTTTTTAATGACAAAATAAAATTTTTTATTATTATTTTAATAATTCCATTTGCCACGTAGGTCAGTGCCCTAACGGCACTGACGAAAAGGACTAAAACAGAAGGCGTTTTTCTAAATAGGGATTAAAAGCGGTAAAAAAAAAACTTAGGGACCAAAGTGGGAATCGCGTGAAAATGTAGGGACGAAAATGTGTTTTTCGCCTAAATAATAATATGAACAGGGTTTTTTTTTTTTTTTTTTTTTTTTTTTTTTTTAATCAGCTTGGAGTTCAATAGGGTTTAGATTTTTTTAAAATGGGGTTTTGATGATTTGAAATTGTAGACATGTTGTCTAACCGGTTCTTGTCTCTGTTGTTTTCTCTGTACAGATTTGTGTTGGTTAGTGTGGACTGAGGCTGCTTGTGGTTTTGGGATTCCAATTAAATCCATTCTTTCTTCGCATAAGGTGAGGAAGCCGAATCAAATTTTTGTTCTATTTTGTTCTTTCTGTTTTGATTAATATTGTTATTAACATAGAAATGTCAATGCTCTGAATATGCATCCCCTATGCAGGCAGACAATTGGGTGGTTAATGGTTAATATTCACTCTTCATTTTACTTCCAAAGCCTGTTGAAACTGGGATTCCATAATGACCCACTTGTGTGGGTTTGGATTAATATTTTTTGCTGAATATGGTTGGATTGGGTTTGGGTTTGGATTGGGTTTGGTTGCTTTTTGGTGTTATTTACTTTTGGAGCTAAAATTTAGTAATTTACATGAATTGTTGTTGCTTTGAGGAGCAAGAAAGTGTTTCAAAGGGTCAATGTCATAGGGTTTTGTGACTTTGTTTCATGTGATAACTTTGGTGTCTTCTTCATTTCTGCATAGTTTGTTTAATGGAAGAAATTGTTTGTTTTTTATGTTTGTTGGGAATGCAGATCCTAAAATGGAGATGGAAGACACAAACACAGACAAAAGCTTATTGGATTAATTTGTTGGTTTGTAATTATTCTAAGCCTTTTTAGCATTTTGTAATTTTTTAGCCTTTTTAATTTGTTGGTTTGTGGAGGATAAGACATTTTGTAATTTCTTACACTTGTGGGATTTGTTTTGTAACTTTTTATTTTTTAATTTCTTGAACTTGTTGGACTTGTGATACTTAGTTCTTGGACTTATTGGATTTATTTTATTTTAATATTTAGTTGGTGATTTTAGTTATGATTTATTGATTTATAGATGTATAATTAAATTAACAGGTGATTTATGATTAACTTATAATTTGGATTGATTTGGTTGCATATACCAAAAATCTTAATGGGCTTGAATTGGCTGCCTAATAATGCCTTGAATGGGCTTAAATTGGCTGCCCAATGAATGGGCTTGAATCTGGCAAAAAACAACACAATGGGCTTAAAAAAAAAAAAAAAAAATCAGTTGGGCCAGATTTGGGCCCAACCAGTTAAACGGGGCCCGGCGGGGTGGGTCTGGGCCCCGAAAAAAAAAACTGATTAATAATCGGACTGGGTTTGGGTTGCGGGTCTTGGCCCGTGGGTCAGGCCCGGGTATGCAAAAACTCGGCCTGAACCCGGCCTGTTGCCATCCCTAGTCTTGATACCTTCTCGACAGAAGTTCGATTTGTCGAGATTCATTAAAACTCGATATATGTCTCGATCTATCAAGCTTACGAGATTTAGACTATAGCCAACAACGTTTTTATTCTAAAAGGTTATTTGTTTATGGGTTTGTATAATCCTTATTGGACTAGGAAAGTCTAAGGTTTGTGTAAACCTATTTGGAATAGGAGAGCCCATTAAGCTCCTATTTAAAGGAGGTGGAAAAAGAAAAACCTAACCCTATAAAGTTTCATAAGGTTTTCTTTTTGAAACTCTAACCTCCTCCTATAGAAGAAAGAGTTCTTGCTGCGTTTCTTGTACGCCTTTGGGTTCTATAACCAAGTAAAGTTTCTTGCACCAACATTGAAGATCTTATTGGTGTTTCTATGTGAAACTGCTACAAATCAACTATAACAATCAAGGGGTTGCTGTGGAGTTAGTCACATACTTGGATTCATGCAAAGGAGTAAGCCACGTACTAGGATCCACACATCAAATTGGTTAGTCACGTACTGGGAGCCGTGCATTGAAAGGGGAGATTGTTGTTGCGACTTAAATAATGCTCCCAAGTGTAGGATTGTCGCGAAGTAATAACTCGTAAGTCTGAGGTCGAATCCACAGGGAAAAGGGAATTGACTAGCAAACCACAAGACAATAAAACTAAAATAATAAAGTTCAATTGAAAATATTTTTGATAGTTTAGTCAAGGTAATTTAAATTGAGAGAAAATAACAATATATTAAGGTGCTAAGGTTTAGGGATCCACACACAACACATCTATTAGTAGTCTTAACAATATTTATTTTATAACTCAACTAAAATTCATACGAAGGATGATTTTAGTCGGATGATTTAACAATAAAAACTCGAGAATTAATTGTTTAAGGTAGTTTCATGCAATTGATTGATTTTAGGCAAAACAAAACTAGTGAATTAGTTCACAAGGAATACTAAGCATTTAACGTGCCCAGAGTCTACGATAAATCAAAGGATTATACAGAACTAAACACTTTTCTAGATGAGTAAAACAATAAAAAACATAAAAACATAAGCATTAAAACCAATAAATAATTGTTAAAAACATACCAATAAACGGTTGGGTTTCACCCCTTGCCTTAGCAAGGCTTCTAGCAAGTCATAACACAAATAAAACTCTAGAAACTGTAAAGAAACTTTAAGAAAACCTAAATGATGTTTTATAGCATCTCCCTCTTAAATTTTGCCCTAAAGAGACTATAAATAGGTCAAGGAATCCTATTACAAGTTGAATTCTCGTTTGGAGAAAATTTCAGGTTTTTAGGCTTCACTTAACTGACATTTTTGGCCCATTTAACTTCAGAATTCGAACTTTTTGTAAACTAAAAAGTTGTAGCCCTTTATGTTATCTTTCCAACCCAACTTGTCGATTGAACATCGGAGCCAAAAGTTATGATCCAAATACTAACTAGTGCACAAGCTGGAATCCTAATTCGAATTGGACTTGGATTAGGTGCAAATTTCCTTTGATTCCTTTGTCCAATTGGACTTAAATTTAATTGGGTTGGCCTTCTTTGACTTCCTCATGGCCTTTGTAAAATTAAAGTCCATTAACTTTTTTTCTTTGCACAAATCCACTTATTTAATTTCATTATCCTACTAAAGACAAATTCACGCATTAAAATTCAATTAAGTAGAAAATTGATTATTTAGCATTATTCCAAAATCAATTATAAAACGCATAAATTAACTCAAAATAAGTATGATAATGCTTTCTAATAATGATATAAATGTGCAAAATCAAGCTATTATCAATTGTCACTACAGAACAAGTCCAATTGGGTATTGAAGTAAGGGTTCAACTGTAAGTTGGTATAAGGAACTGGGATTTCTTTACTTGTAACTGCTTGTTTTGATAATAATGGATTATCGGGAGTAGTGACCTGAAAATCACCCAGTGGAGTTTTTGCCGTTAGGTTTTTCCCATTCGTAAACAAATCACCGTGTCAAATTTATTTTCCGCTGCATACTTAGTTTATTGGTGATTTGTTTGTACTACCACGCGTTTGCATGTTAATTAACTTAATTAATTCACTTGACTAAATTAATTGGTTAATTTATCACAAGAGGTCAATTCGTTTTTAGCCTATCAGACCCCTTTGGTAAATTAATCAATTAATTAGCCAAGTTAATTAATTAGATTCAATTACATGCAATAAGCGTGGTAGCACAAACAAATCACCAAATAACTAAATGCAGCAAAAAATAAATTTGACATAGGTGATTTGTTTACGAATGAGGAAAATCACCGAGGCAAAACCCCACCGGGTGAATTTAATTTCACCACTCCCGAGAATCCACTATTATCAAAACAAGCGATTACAAGTAAATAAATCCCAGTACTTTATACTAACTTACAGTTGAATCTTTACCCCAATATATAATTGGACTTGTAATGTAGTGACAATCTCTCCTTTCAATGCACGGATCCCGGTACGTGACTAACACACCAACTTGAGAAAGATGTTGGCTGCAAAGTTCTTCAGTTCATCTAGACAATGAAGTTCAAGAAACTCCTTGGTTACAAAACCCTTGGCACAAAGACGCAGCAGCTTCTTCAAGAGAAAGATGAATTAGGGCAAATTGTCTCCAGTCACAATTTGAGTGAATAATCACTTTGAATCAAGTTGCATCACCTTAGACAGCCCTTAATATAATTTTTATATATGTCTAGGGTTGTGAGAAAAGAAACCTTACATAAATAGCTTGGATATGCGTGAAAAACAAATATGGAAATCTGAATTTCTTAATTTTCGATAGATACAGCTTTTGTTAAGAGCTGTCGAGAATCACATATTAAATCTCGATAGATACATCTGTCGAGCTTTAATGAACAGCACTTCTTCATTTGATTCTTGGATAGATTTGCATAGCTTCAATACTAGACCTGAACTCTTGTTCCTTGAAGTATTAAACTCATCTTAGATCTATCAAATTACAAGTAAAGTGTGTTTTGTCAAAGGATTAGCCAATTTTATATGACATATGTTCTAACAAGTTATACATATGTCCTAACTATATATATATATATATATATATTGACTTTGTAAAAAAAAAAAAATTGGGGGGAAGGGAGGGAGGGTCATGGCCCCAACGTGGCTCTACCACTGGTTGTTTCATTGGTTTTCCCTAGATTACCGTATTCTGCGTTATGTATTTTTTTTGTCACTTTTAATTTTGCACAATATTGGTGATTATTTGCACTAACCAAGGACCTTGCATAATATGATTAATTGGTTAATTCATGATAGGCCAAAAATGTATTGACCCCTTGTGAAGAATTAATTGATTAATTAGCCAAGTTTAATAATTAATCAAATTAACATGCAAATGCATGGTAGCACAAATAAATCACCAATTAAACTAAGTATGCAGCAGAAAATAAATTGACAAGGTGATTTGTTTACGAATGGGGAAAACCAACACAACAAAAACTCCACCGGGTGATTTTAAAGTCACCACTCTCGAGAATCCACTATTATCACAATAAGCGGTTACAAGTAAAGGAATCTCAGTACCTTATACCAACTTACAGTTGAACCCTTACCCCAATACCTAATTGGACTTGTTCTGTAGTGACAATCTCTCCTTGTAATGCATGGCTCCCAGTACGTGACTAACCAATTATGCGAATCCCAGTACGCGACTTCAATCACCAACTAGAGAAAGTTGTTAGCTGCAAAATTCTTCAATTCATCCAAACGATGAAGATCAAGAAGATGCTTGGTCACAAAACCCAACGGTGCACAAACACAACAACTTCTTCACAAGAATGATGAACTAGGGAAAATTCTATCTCCGGTCACAATATGCTTGAACAAACTTTGTTCAACACTTATGCAACTTGTTCCACCTTTGACGGCCCTGAAAATAATCATTTTATATGTCTAGGGTTGTGAGAAAAGAAAGCCCAAACATACAATCACAGATTAGAGTCAAAATAGTCCTAAAAAATTGCACTTCATAAACCTCGAAAGATGCCCTATCTGTCAAGCTACTGTCGAGCCATGGGCTTCAACAACTTTACAAGTCTCGATAGATAACTAGCTATCGAGCTTTAATAAACAGCATTTTTCACACTTGAATCTTGAACAAACTTGCATGGCTTTAACACTTGATCTTGAAACAAGGTTTCTTGAAGTATTAAACACATCCTAGATCTACCCAAATACAAATAAAGTGTGTTTTGTCAAAAAATTAGCTAATTACATAAAATAATGATATATGTTCCTAATAAGTGAATCACATATATCCTAATAATCTTCACTTTTGGCAATCCGTGATAAAACCACAACAAACAAATGAGCATATGAGAGAAGTCATAAGCCACTCAACTCATATTCACTTGTTAAATACAATAAAATCTATCCTAACACAAACTCTTGAAAAATTTTGCAAGAAGAGAGTTTGTGACAAGAAAGACTTTAACAACCTATATTTCTGAAACACTTTAAACAAAACTCATCAAGGCATCTTTGTGTGAAACAGAAATAATAGATTACAAACAAGTATAAGAAACATGTGTATAAAGAAAGAAAAAAGAACAACACATGGAGAGATAGGTGAAAGAACTGTAATAACAACCTTAAATGTATATATATATATAAACAAGAACAAGGTTTGCTATCACAATATGATCACAAGATCTAAGGTACATGAACAATGCATCTAAAATAGAAAAAAAAAGAAAAGATACATAAAATCCTCACTACATCCCTCAATGTGCACTCTCCCCCTAACAAAAATTTCCTATACTAACTATTAAGATATATGTGGTTCACTTATTAGGAACATATGTCACTATTTTATGTAATTGGCTAATTCTTTGATAAAACGCACTTTACTTTTATTTGAGTAGATCTAGGATGTGTTTAATACCTTAAGAAACTGTGTTGAATACATGCAAGTCTGTCCAAGATTCAAGTTGAAGAAGTGTTGTTTATTAAAACTCGACAACTAGCTATCCATCAAGCTTAAGAATTTGTTCCAGTCCCGTGGCTCAACAGTTGCTCGTCAGCATCTCAACAGATAGGTATCTGTCATGAAAAACAGAATTCCAGTTCTGTTTTGACTCTAATTCGTGATTATGTGTTTGAGCTTTCTTTCTTCTAACCTTAGACATATAAAAGAACTATTTTAAGGGCCGTCAAAGTGTACACAAGTTGCACAAGTGTTGAGCAAAGTTTGTTCAAGCAATTTGTAACCGGAGACAAAGTTTAGCCCTAGTTCATCATTTTTGTGAAGAAGTTGCTGTGTATGTGCACTGTAGGGTTTTGCGACCAAGCATCTTCTTGATCTTCATCGTTGGGATGAACTAAAGAATTTTGCAGCCAACAACCTTCTCTAGCTGGTGATTGAAGTTGCGTACTGGGATCCGCGTATTAGTTAGTCACGTACTTGGGAGCTGTGCATCAAAAGGGGAAATTGTCACTACAGAACAAGTCTAATTGGGTAATGGGGTAAGAGTTCAACTGTAAGTTGGTATAAGGTATTGGGATTCCTAACTATGACTACTCTTATAACCAAAACTACTCCCCATTTTTGTCACGAGTGAAAAAGGGTAAGAGTATCAAGTAAACATCTCGTCAGAGCTGGAAGAGCTAGCATCTCCATCCTCACCATCATCATCATCGCTGGAGTCATCATCGTCCTCGGATGCCTCGGGTGCCTTAAGAAGAGGAGAGGGAGACTCCACAAAACCACCAAGGTGAGCTTGCCGTCTAGCAATACGGCCGACATGGGTGTTCACCTGATACAACTTAGTAGAGAATGTATCAAGGCGAGCATCCATGTGTTGAATACGCGTCATGATAGCGTCCAGAGTCACACCTCCCGCTGAAGTAGAGGGAGTGGAGGTGGATAGAGCTGAAGGAGTGGAAGGAGCTACCGTACCGGACTGCCTCGATCGAAACTGCGCCTCACTCCGTTTAACGGTAGCGTAGTCAATGACACACATAACAGGGAAGTGGTCGGACGAGGGAAAAGGAACAGAAAAATGGCATAAAATTCGTGTGATAGCTGAAAAGAGATAAGCTTATCACAAGTCGTCGTATCCCTATACATATCTATAACAGAAAGAATAAAATGTGAAGGAAAATCTATAATGAGATGCTCAAGAAGGGAAAGCAAAAATCGAGCACGAGGCTTTGTGATAAAGTTATAGTGAGAAAGAGGGTATAAAACAAAAGTCATCACCATGTTCATAAATCTAGGACCTTTAGCAAAGGTCGAACACGGTGTAAACTGACGATCATCCTAATCAAAAGGGCGCTCGCAAAAAGCGAAAATCATCTCATCTTTGGACACAGTTTGCAGACGCTCACAACCGGAGTAGTCAGGATGCTTTACCCTCGGGACACAGAGCACATCAAATACCAACTCCGGTGTGACAACTATGCACGTACCTCGAACGCGAGTATGAAAGAGACGTACTGAAGAATCAAGTCCATGCATGTTGGAGTAAAACTCATGGATCAGCACGGATGGACAAGTGACCAGGACGTCACACAGTGACTCCCAACCCCGACTGTGAATGACAGTGGGTAGGTCAGTGTTGGAGAAGTCCGACAAGATGACTCGGCATTCCGAATGAACACCTCGTTCAGAAAAGTTCTCCAAGAAGTCCTTTCGGGCATCCTCATCACGAAACCAAACAGAAGAAGGGGTAGGATCAGAATAAGACGATGCCCCCGAACGAAGAGGGTTCCAAGACGGAGCAGACTTACTTTTGGTGCCATTGACGCACTAACGTAAACTAGAGAGTGTGGGGGAAGAAAGAAACACTCAGAAAAGTCCTAAACATTTCAAATATACAGAAATATATTGAATGGAAAGGACGTATGCATGAATATGCATGAGCATGTGATGTGCAACAGTAATATCATCATGGGCTCAGCCCAATCCAAACCTACCAGCACACAAACAATTTAACATATATAATGCACATGGAATGCAATGCATGAAGTTTTTAAGATCAAATCTTCAAAACCCATCCCAAAAATTTCACAAAAACCTCTTTAATTTTGAAAAATCCCAATTTTTGTAGAAAACCCAAAAACTTAGGTTACAAAGCATGAAATGCATAAAAATGAGGGATTAGAAACTTACCAAGTGAAGAAAAACTTGAATAAGCTCGAAAATCACTTGAGGAAAAGGTTCTGAGTGAGTGAGAGAGGTTTGGGAGGTGAAAAGACGCAGACAAATCGAGAAAATGAGGATCAGATCGTGTTTGAACCCTTATATAGGTGTTCAGTAATTCTTGACTGATAGAAGTGTCGAGAGGCATCGAGACAAGTGTTGAGCTTTAAAAGCTTCAACAGATGCAGCTATCGAAAGGTGTCCAGAGGTGTCCACAGCAAAATAAGCTCGATGGATCGAAGAGCTATTGAGGAGACAGGAGATTTCTCGATCGATCCACCTATCTATTGAGAGGTGTTGAGATTGTGATGAAAAACAACAGATGAGCTCGATAGATAAGCCAGGTATCAATAGGTGTCAAGGAGGTATCGGGATTGCTTAAAAACAGTTTTTCAAGAAGGGAAAAACACAGATATGAATGAAATCAAGCATGCAACTCAACCAATGATTCAATCAACATTTTGAACTCTCAAAATCATCTTTCAGCAAAAATTTTAAGCATATAGATCCCAAAAACACACACACACACTAAACAAGTCTAACCAATTTTATATTTCAAAATAAGTCAAAACAGTTTAGTGAGCATACATTAACACATGTAAACCTTGTGATTGCCAAATCACATTGTACTTGCACATGTATCAAGAGTAGCAAAGAATATTGCGTGTTGTGTGTGAAAAACATTACAAGATTGCATAAGTGTATACATGTTATGACGATTTAAGATATGAGAAAAACATTTTAACTCACACACAATCATAACTGTTTGATGGGGACTATCGTTTTCGAGGTACATCCTATAACTCTCACATCTCCTAGAATACATGCTTGCAATCATATATAAAGCATTTTGATCTTTTTGCTTTTTATTTTTCTTTGCATATTTTTTCTTTCAAGCAAATCATGCATGGACATATAAGAGATAGAAAAAAAATACCCAATGATGTTAAGCATTTGACATTCCAATTTTGCTATGTCGAAGCACACAAATATCATTTATGATTGGCAGGCAACAGTGGTGAGATGATTATTTATGCATTTCTCTTAGGATTTTCTAGTCATTCCCATCAAAAAGAGTGATATGAGTATTAAGTACAAGAGATAACTTAATCTTACTTATTACAAACAGGAGCCACAAAGCTCACTTGCTTAGTTGTGCATAAAGATGCTCATCTAAGTTACAAGAGATACAAAGTTTAGAAACTTTATTTCAATGGCCATCCAAAGTACACAAGTACCAATGTACACAAAACACACACTATTTTTGTATTTTTCTGATTTTTCATTTTTTTTATCTTTATATGAAAAATAAAATAAACAAAACTGAAAACAAACAAAAACATGTTAAACAAAGAAAAACATAAAACTAGACTGACTCAAAAAGGTAAAGCAAAACACAAGTAATATTTGGTCTAAATTTGCTATTTGCCCTTTTTAAAACTATGGGTCTATTTTCCATGCCAAAAAAAAAAAAATTTATTATCTACTACTAGTTAACTATAAATGAATAGCAAGTAAAGATAACTTGTTCATTATGGAAAAATATGTGATTTGTCGGATCATGTGCCTTACCAATCCATCCAACGACCAATTGGTGAAGGATGAGGGGGCACAAATCTTTTATAGCATTCGATCACAGACTAAGCCCATTGGTATTGGAGTGAATTGTGAAAATCCCTCACAATCCCTCCCTCACAATGCGGCTCCAATGACTCGAACCTGTGATCGGGCTCTGATATCACTTGTCGGACCGTGTGCCTTACCAATCCATCCAACGACCAATTGGTGAAGGATGAGAGGGCACAAATCTTTTATAGCATTCGATCGCAGACCAAGCCCATTGGTATTGGAGCGAATTGTGAAAATCCCTTACATGATTGATCACAAATCACTTAAGAAGAGGGATAGAGTAATGTCTCAGAGCAACAATTGGTTTTCGAATTCAGATTGGTTGAAGGGCAAGTGATTGAGCCGACACGTGCAAATATATACTTGTGCAGGGTTTAAGTGGTTTTATAAGGAACTTCCATTATTAGACGGATTGAGAAAATAGAAACTTCTGTACTACAACGATGCCATCCAAAAAACAAAACACCAAACATATTGAATCATTTTAATATTCCCCAATTTTTATACATAATTCGATAGTCAAAGGAGGAGGGATTTGAACTCTGGATTTGTTTGTTGGAAACACTAGGAAGTGCCAATTGAGCATATTCCCAATTTACTGTGCCACCAAACAAGATACTTGAAATTTCAACCAAGATATCTCAAAAATTCCTAAAAATTCTTACTCATATTAGCGTTTTTCCCATGTTACGAATAACGCCACTACCATATTTGTAGTCTAATTATCATAACATAAAATGGTTTATCACTCTCAAAAGACCCAATAACTCATCTTTCACAGACAAAATCAATATCATGCATTTAAGATTTAACATTTCTTTTTGATTTGATTCGATCATTTAACTGAACACCACACAGTCTAAAAAAAATAGACAAAGCAATAACAAAAGCACTCACGTTTTCTTCATCTGAGCCTTTTCAGCATAACGTTTCTTGGCAAACATCTTGCCCTTAATACCCAAAGCCTGTTTCATTCACAATTCAACCCCAACCCCACCAAAAATTCATCAATCAATAAACTAAAAAAATGATAAATTTAGCTCCAAATTCAACAAAAACATTTTAAATTTTATATAAAATAAATAAATAAAATGACCTTCTGGGTAATCTGAGAGCGCTTGTGGACTTCATGAGCTTCCTTCTTGCGCTTGCGCTCGAAGTGGTCAAGGCGATACCCATATCTCTTTTTGTGAAGATATATGTAATCTCCTTGAGGCTAATATTATACAACAACAACAACAACAAAATCAGTATGCAAAATTATGTATGAAATCAACAAAAGGAAACTGTAAAGAGAGAGAAAAGGTTGAGAAAGTGAACCATGGTGATGATGAGTTTCAGAAGCTTGGGTTTTAGAGATTGATTTTGAGTGCAGAGAAAGAGAAAACCCTATAGTCGGTGGTTTTGGGGTTTAAAGGATCCAAAATGGGTATTTGGATTTTATACCTAAAATGGGTAAGTTAAAGGTATTTGGATTTTATACCTAAAATTTTAGAATTTGGATTTCCCTTTACACTTTAACGTTTCAGAATTTGAATTTTAGGGGTATTTTGATTTTACTCCCTAAAGTTTGAAGTGTTTAGATTTTACATCGTAAAGTTTTAGAATTTAAATGTGTAAAATTCAACTACCCTTAAACTTTAAAAGGATAAAATCCAAATTCTGAAATATCAGAGTGTAAAATCCAAACACTCCCATACTTCAAATTTGAAATTTTAAATTTTGAAATTTTAGAATGTAAAATCCAAGCACCCCTAAACTTTATGGTTGTAATTTGTAATTTGCAATTTGCCCTTTTTAAAACTATGGGTAGACGTGGCAAACAGTTAGGTCAGATCAATCGGGTTTGCAGGTCAATTAGTTTGCGGGTAAAAAAAAATGTCATTTTTAAACAGGACAATCGGGTTTTGGATCGGATTGACCTGTATTTTTCAAACGAACAAAATCAATGGCAACCTTTTTAGAGAGAATGAATAAAATAAATCAAGGAAATAAGATGCACATAATGCCACTTGTTAATATCATTCAATTTTGATAGTTTTGAGTATGACTAAAATTATTTATAGCCATGAATTCATGATGACAAAGTCTTCAATGTTAATATTCACTGCCAAAATACTTGTAATTACAAATTTACAACTTCAAAGAGAGATAGATCGTAAGGAGCACCAAAAAGTATATATTTTAAGTTTACACCACTAATAATATCATTCCCAAGAAAGTAACAATAAATAAATGTTATAGACCATGTCAAGTTATCATTCTCCTTAAGCACACATGTTCCTGTTGCATTTAAAATACTAATAAAGTTAGATTATTTAGAATAATTACTTAGGAGGAGCTGGAGTAGTGGAGGCGTGGAGTGCTTAGTGAAATGATGGAAAGCTCTTAAGTTTGCTGGTTTGGACTTATTTTTTAGTTTAGTAACTTGAACTTAAGTTTTGTCACTTTGTGTAAGTAGACAAGTAGTGTTACTAACTTAGTAATGTTTTTGATAGTGTATAGTCAAATCAAATGTCTTGAACTCTCATTGTTAGTTTGATTTTAATGTTTTTCTATTTGCTTTGTTTACTTGTTTTCCTTTCATTTTTACTTTTTTATTTTATTTTTATAAAATAAATCTGTTGTCATGTGACTCATGTTATTATTTACTGTTATTGACTACCGACAATGCAGTAGGTTGCCAACTTGGCATGCTTTGTGCTTTATGCACCTAGCACTCATGGGTGTAGTCTATATATTTTTTGGCAAAAAAAAGGGGGGGGGGGGGGTTGGGCCATAGGCCAATTCATTTTGCTTCGGGTCAAAAATTCGAGTTGAATCGGATTGGATCATAAAATTCTAACCTGTTTTACCATGTTTAATTCTATGGTTGGTGTGAGCCTGTTGGGGGGCTAATTGGGCTTTTGATTGAGAGTTTGTGTGAGCTTTTTTTTTTTTTTTTTGAAGTACTAGTCGTTTTAACAATTGGCACGACAATGTAGCCAGATCCGGATCCTCTCCATTTCAAAGAGAAATGGAGAGTGTCCAGTTAAGGGACAGGATGCATCTAAAATAAATCAAGGGTGTAAAAACTGTCACGTCAATTAAAATTTAAAGCACTTGACTCTAGAAGCTCAACTGTGGTTAAACAAAAGGGTTAACTCAACAAACACATCTTATCTGAGATTCGAATATATCAAAATCACCAACGCCGTGCTTTGCTCTCTCTCAATCTCTCTTCTCCATCGTCGTGCTTTGCTCTTCCTCAACCTTGCCTTTGCCGTTGCCACAATCACCAACGTGTGCCAAGCTACTGTTGTTTCTTCGACCACGTCTCACACTAGCCTAACATCACCAATCCCACTGCTCGGTAAATTTTCTCAATCTTATTTTTTCTTTATAAGCTCTATTTGGTTGCTTGGTAAACAAAGGAAAATAAATTAGTATACTGCTATTTTTTTTTATTGATTTCGTCATGTTGAGTTTGGTTTCTATTCTTTAAGTGTTTTTTTTTTTTTTTTGGGTTTTGAGCTTTGGGATTGTTTGAAAACAAAACAATTGGTGGGTGTTTAAGCTTTGCAGGGTTTATGGTTTGTTTTGATCTGAATCTGTTCCAAAAGGTATGAGATTTTTGAGTTGTTTTGATACCACACCCAAGTTTCTTAAGACTAGGATGAAAAATCTGAAAAATGAAAACAACAAGCAAAGCTAATACTAGAAGGGTGTGGGAGGAAATAGAATTAATGATCAAAATACAAGCTTACCATTTTACTTAATCATAATTGTTCACTCGATTAATTTTTAATTGTTCACTCTATTATGAAAGGTTTTAGGGAATGTATTATGAATGTTTCTTTGTTTCCTTGTCATGCTACTTGTAGGGACACGATTTACAACCCAAGCTCAAAATGTATGGGATCTTGGCCCAATAAGCCCAATACAATAAATTTGTAGAGAGTAGGTCAAAGAACTAGGTCCTAATGAATTTGACAACGGCTAGTATGGGTTTGGAAGATGATCAAGCAAGAACAAAGAAAGTAAAGTTGAACGACTTTTTCGTCGGAGGAGGTCAAACTTATGTAAATTGGTTACAATTTAATACAAGAATAATTTAGATTGCTATAGTGTTCTCTCTCTCTATTTTTCCGATCCCTTGGATATGGAGGATCTCTCACATTATATAGCTCCCTTGGGATCATCTTGATCCTACATTTATTGATCGTCTGAGCTCTTACTTGAGTACCTGTTCCATCAGAGACTTTCTTTGGCTTTGTGTGAGTTGTGATAACCAAGGCAGCACTGTTCAGAGGTCTTCTTCATATAAATGCGGCCAAAAAAGTAGTTGCAGTGCATTTAATTCGGTGATAGCAGCTTTTCCTTAAATATTTTTGGGTTTCCTTCTTTCTCATATGTTCATGAGGTATGTCCCTATCATTGGGGCTTTCTAAAAGGTCATTTTAATCGCTAGAATAGATACTGGAACTGTATTCATCGTATTTGAGGAGGAGTTCCTCCTCAGATCACCCTCCATTCGTTCCCTACTTATGAGACTTTAAATGGGAACTCCTAACAACTATTTGTTCCTCCTTGGACTTATCAATATTCTCGGACAAAACCAAGGCTCAAAATATGATCTTGAGCCCTTATCCCTACACTACTAATTGCAGAATTGGGTGTGTGTAAATTTTCCTTTATAGGAATGAAATGCATATAATTATATTTTAATGATGAACTGTTAAAGAAAACATTCAGCCTATGGCTAGATTTATGTTTACTGGTTGTTAATATACACTGGCTTTTTAGGGTGAGGCAGATGAATTTTTTATTTTCAAAAATCGGAGTTGTTGGGATTCTTGAGAACCCTTTTGTAGTTGGTATTTGAAGCTCTTATAGGAAAAATAATTGATTTTTTTGGTTGGTTTTTGTGCCTCTCTTTTTGTAGATTGGTTCTTGTATTGGCCTTTTGGTTATCCATTTGGAAAGTCTGCATAATTTTTTGGACATGTTCTGTTATTGGTTTCTCTATAATTCTGAAGGATTGAGATTTGTTAATATTGCTTGTAGGTTTCATTGATCCTAATCATCAGTAATTTGGAAGGGCCTTTGGAGTGCCAGGTACTCTAGGCAACTGCATTTCACAAGCAGTGAAACCTAGGATTCTAAAGCTATGATACATTCCAAAGCTTTGATACCAAAAGAACTTACATAACAAAGAAGCATCATACATTCATACCAAAAGATGGGGCAAGTTGTTTAACACGAGGCAAGTCGAAGTGATCAAGCTAGGATTGAAAATTGTAGACTTTGGATGGAACGTATAATCAAGAAGCAAGAGGTGGAATGTATAGTCAAGCAATAAGCATACCAATTGTAGAAGTTTCATGTTATTATAATCATATAATCAAAGTGTTTATTTCAATGGAATTCTTGTTATGTGATCAAAGTGTACATTTTAATAAAATTTGTTCATTTTTTATATTAAATTCTCTTATTGTCTACTTTGTTGGATTGAATTTTGATTGTAATTCCAAGTAACTCACAGGGGTGCCACCCAAGTACATAGATTAGCTGAGCAATGTAAAAGAAAGCGATTAACTGGCTCCCTTACCAATTTGCAATGCAAGTACATAGAGTTCACATGAATGTGCTATTTCTTAATCAAGTTATGAAATGTCAGATCTCTAAAAAGAAGCTGTCTAATCAAGCCAAGCACAAGGCCTATAAATTCCCAACCCATTCCTAAGAGTCTACTTGAAAAGCCAAAGCTCTAATCATAACATAACACATGCTCAACCCTGAACCGGTATAAAGAGTGTTAGGACATATGTGTTTCACATGTTAAGAACATATGTCATGATTTTATGTAATTGGCTTATCCTTTGACAAAACGCACTTTACTTGTATTTAGGTAGATTTAGGATGTGTTTTTAATACTTCAAGAAACAAGGTTTTAAGAACAAGTGAAGAAGTGCTGATTTTTTAAAGCTCGATAGCTGTTCGACACTTCTTGACAGCTAGGCTATCTATCGAGCTCCTCAGTTGATTGTTATTGCAATCTCGACACCTCTCAATAGCTAGGTTGATCGATTGAGCAACCTTCTGTCCCCTCGATAGCTTCTTGATAGTTGTATCTGTCGAAGTTTAAAGCTCGACACCTCCTCGACACCTGGCTATCTGTCGAGGTTACGCAAATTCAAATTTTCAGATCTGATTTTCAGCCCATGATGACATGTGTGTGTAGGGTTTCTTTTTTCACAACCCTAGACCTATATAAGGCTTCTTTTAGAGGCCGTCACATATGAGAATACAAGGAGAACATATGCAAAAGGTGACCGATGCTTTATTCTCTCTAAAAGAAGTTATTGTGTCTTTGTGCCTTAGGGTTTTGTAACCAAGTGCTTCTTGATTTTCATTGTTGATGAAGTGAAGAACTTTGCAGCCAACAATCTTCTTCTAGTTGGTGATTAAATCGCGTACTGGGATTCGTGCATCAAAGGGTGGCGTTCATATATTGAAGAGTTCACAGGTTCTGAAGCGGTAAAAGGTTTCTGCTGTAAGTTCATCTACGGGGATTGTAGAGTCTAGGGACAAAGGTTTTGTACTAGATCTGAAACTTCTCTTTACTATAGTGGATTGCTTTTTGGGAAGGTTTCCTCCTAGGTTTTTTACTGTGAAACTAGTTTGTTTCATTGGTTTTCCTAGATCATCATATATTGTCTTTTTTTTTTTTCCACTGCATGATTTTGACATGATATTGATGTTTGCTTGTTTTAATAAGTTTTATTCATAATAAATCTAATTAACAACTTGGGTTTGAAACTTGTAAATTCTATCAACCGAGGTCTAAATTTCCCAACAAAGAGGTTCATGTAGCACATAGCAATTCATTAATGTCGACTCCAAAATATCCTAACAAGGTAAGCTTAACAAGAGAAAATATACATAACAACAAAAAACCAAACCAAATGAAGCATAAATTTATACACAAACTTATCAGAAGAACACTTTAGAATAAATCATGAATTAACACTATGCAGCTACATGTGAAGTGAACGCTAAAAGAGACAACTTAATAGATCTCTATGCTCCAAAATTCATCAAACCATATAAAGTTTTGATCTAGTGACTGAAACTTAGAGAGAGAAGCTGAAGTTTTGGTAGCTGTAAATAAAGAAGCCAATAGTATCCAAACTGATCTTCAATTATATTATATCCTGGAATCACAACTTGTACCTCTATTTTGACTGGATATAAACAAAGATGTGCTCTTTTGTAACAAAAGGAAATATTCCTTTGAAAAGTATTCCCTCCAAATAATTAATAAAAAATTTGAACATTTGAATGTGGCCAAATGTGACTAATTTTTTGGACCATCAAAACTTTAGTTCTAAACTAGGAGAATTACAAAATAAGAGCACTTAATCACAACATGTGTCATAAATTATAAAACATGATCCTAATCTAGAACAATGGCTCGACTTTATGAACCATTTCATTCCATCCACTTGCAACACTTACTTGAGTAAAGGAACCTCCACTTGCAACACTTCCTTGAATCAAGAGATCTCCTGCACCATCAATTTTGTCGTTGGAGCCTACAACATTGGATATATTCTCTAGATGTGATGCTAATGCAACACTTGTTGATGAGCCTCCCTGATGTGATGCAGAACTTGTAGAAGCCAACTACCAAAAAAAAACCAATTACACATTTCATATATCATAAGCTTAGTATTAAAATTATCAAATCATGCATCTAAACTATTATTAATATCAAAGTAAAATATATAAATGTAAATATCTTTACCATTGAAAGTTGTGTAAAACTAGTAATATGTCTTAGGCATGATTACTTTTATTGCAGCTGACATTGCTGCATCTTGATATGTGAAAATAGTAATTGACTTCTTTTCAGACATTGCTTCTAAGAAGGTCTCAAATAACCATACAAAAGATTCAATTGTTTCATAATATAAAAGTGCACCTCCAAATACAATAGTTTCTCTATGGCGATTGAGACCCAAAAATACTCTAAGTGGCCTTGCATCTCTATTTGTACTATACATTGTATCAAACGTTATTACATCACCGAAGTGGCTATAGTCAATGATCATTCTTGCATTGGCCCAAAAGATATTAGTAATCAACTCTTCATAGTCCAATTGAGTAGCGAAATAATATGAAGGATTTTTCTTAAGTTAATAACTAAAATATCTTCCCAAGCTAGCAGCTTCCCCATGCTCCATGTCTCTCTATCGCTTAGTGCGGAAATAGTTTTTATGATCTTGCTTGGTAAAACCAAGATTATCATATCCATCGACTTGCTTACAAAGAAGCTCATAAGATTGCTTTAATCTTAATCCTGATTCATGTGCCAAATCAATTTCAATAGCATGAGTTGCAGTCACTTTCCGTTGTGATGGCATCATGTGTACAGTTGATGGGAAGTGGAGATAGTGGTTATGCTCCGCAATAAATTCATTCACCGCATATTTTTTACTATCTCGATTAAGTACAATAACCAAACGTGCTTCACAACCACATCTTGTTTCTGCTCGTGGCTTCTTTATGTTCTGATATCTCTTGTCTTTGCCTCGAACTCCCTCCTTCACGCACACAAATCTCCTTAAAGTAACCACTTCAATCTTTTTACATTTATTTACATACTCTTTTCTAATACTAAAACCAGCCTTTCTGCCATATTCATTATAAAAATCATATGCAATCTCATTTGCTTCAAACTCCATCCCTTTATATGGGGTAGATTCCACGGGCACATTAAAAGGAACATGTATTCCCATCAAAACATCCATCATTATCCCTAGAAAAAATTGACCATAAATTTATTATAACTTTCACCTATCATTTGTTTTCAAAACAAAGATGATGTAAAAAAAATCCAATAGAACAAACATGGTATTTTATTTGGTTTTTTTTTTTAAAGAACAAAATATGGTTTTCACTAAAATTTAAAACCGAAAATAAAGCTACATTACATTATTTTGAACAATATGTGAGCAATAAACACCAAATGTGTCCTCTAATATGCCATATGCCATTTTTTTTTTAATGAGCTGCAATTCATTAACTTTAAAAAATGGGAAACAAAGGGGGGCATTTTCCTTACAAACGTCAACGAGACAAGGTGGAAGATTAGCCAAAGTAAAAATGAAAGAGTCATTGGAAGCAAAGGAAAATTTGGTTGCTAAATGAGCAGTAGAGTTACAGCATCTACTAATCCAACTAAAATTGCAAGAAACAAAAGACATAGCCAAGTCTTGAATGTCAGCAATCAAATGGGAAATAGACCAGACAGAACAGGGAATATTGGTGTGGATAGACCAGGCAATCAAATATGCCATATAGTAATAAAGATTCAATTTTTATCTCAAAAAAATAAAAAAGATACTCCAAGAATCATCCAGCCATTATAAAAATTCAATCTTTATCTAAAAAAATTAAAAATAAAAGTTTAGATGGACTCTAACTTGCATCCAACCATCAAAACAACAATATAAACTCACCAAGACAACAATAAAAATGCTGAAAAATGAGATAGACTCCAAGAATCATCTAGCCATTATAAAGATTCAATCTTTATCTCAAAAAATTAAAAATAAAAATTCAGATAGACTCTAACTTGCATCCAGCCATCAAAACAACAATATAAACTCACCAAGACAACAATATAAATATAGAAAAATGATCAAACATCAAATAAGATAATCATAAACAAGTTTTACAAATATACCTTTGTTTTGGCAAGATAGAAACAGAGATGTAAACTTGTTCTTTGAACCTTTGAACGTGTTCTTTGAAACTTTGAATGTGTTCTTTGGTTTTCACTTTTTCCTTCTAAAAGAGCTGTAACTTTCTCTCTTTTTACTTTTTATATTTTATTTATTTATTTTTGTTTTTCAGTAGAATTTGTCCGGTTGAGTTAAAGAGCCTATAGTTTAAGTGTTTAATCACAATTAAAATTGATATTGAATTAAGTGATGAGCTGTCACATTTTTTACCTTTGATATTTTTCAAAAAGATTCTGTCCATGAAATGGAGAGATCCAAATCCCTTAACACACTGGGTAAAACCCAGATCCATTTTATTATTATCTTACTATATATATATATATATACTACGAAATCGATCAACGTATTTGGCAGGGAGTTACTGAGAGTTGACTGGTTTCAAAAAAAGGCGACTGAAGTGTAGAAAAAGAAAAAATGCTATCGAACGCATTTTCGTTGCTAGAGCTAGACGCTGCTGATGGATCGGAATCCGCTTCAGCCTCAGCCTCTGCTCCTTCTCGACGCAAAAAAGGCTCAACCAGCACTAGCAAAACCAGTACCAATACCACTCGCACTAACACTCAAGGTTTTACTTTACCAAAACTCACTTTTCTTTGCTTTTACTTTTAAGATTTTGTTGTTGTTGTTGGGGATTATTAGATTGTTAGCCTTTTTAGGGTTAGGGTTATGGTGCTTTCTTGAATGATCCATTTGCTTTGCTACTTGGTTGTTCAAGTTTCTTGAATAATGCTCAATTGAAGTGACCAAAAATGTAAAATTGTTTTTGTCATCTTGTTTTCCATAATAAAAAAGAAGAAGAAGAAGAAGGATAGGTATTTATTTCCTCTACTAAGCCAAGTAGTTGCATTAAGAAAGAGAAGAGTAGAAACGAGTTCACGGATTGCTCGTGGTTGCTTTGATATTAGAGTTGTAGCAAAAGTCGTGGCACACAAAAGTCGTGTCCCTAGACTTTCTATTATATCAGGCATCAGCTAATAAAATTCTCTGGGGCATACAACTTTGATGGGAACCAAAATGAGAATCATCATCAAAGACACACTAGGCCCCATGCTTCGAGTTCTTTCATGCCATAAATAAACTCGAACACTCAAGAAATCCCATTGGATAGGCGGATTCGCATCTCTTACAACCAACTCCTTGGCTGAACGACAATGTAATTCTAACTCAAACCAATTAACAATGAAGCAGTGAAAATCTCATGTCGTAGACTTTTCTAGCATGTAGAAAGTGGTTCATCTCCTCCTGGGAAGATGCTTGCTTATTATGAAAATTTTAAGAAAATAGTCAGGATAGTTTGGGTGCTTTACTAAACATAGACAGATAATGAAGTAATGGGGCCACTAATCCATATGGGCCTTTATTTTGGAAAACTATTTTTTGAAGACTTTCTTATTGTTTTACTTTCGAGGACAAGAATAAAAAAACATGATGCCGGCATGACTGTAAAATTTTTGAGGTGGCTTTATAACTCTAAGAAAGATATCAATTTATTTGTGTAATTGTCTATCAATATATTATTATTCATTAAATGTCATTTACTAATGAAGTTTTTATTTATATAAAAAAAAATATATTATTATATAAGAAATATATGTATGCTAATTGGATATTGTTTGGAAAAGTTGGTTGAGTGATTGAATAGCTTGTCATACTAATGATTTATTTTGTTGTGGCAGTTAAAAGTGAGAAGAAAGTTAACAACCTTGATGAAAAAATGCCCCAAAAAAATGGCAAACAGAGTGAAGAAACTCTAGTGATTCCTTCAGTAGATTACAAGTTGCCCCTTGTGTGGATTGACTTGGAAATGACTGGTAAGTATATGTTGTTGATTACATAAAATAGATATACCTGTAGACCATTTGCAGTGACTTTGGATTTTATTTTTATTTATTTATTTATTTTTGGTACAATTCATAAACCTTATTGTGGTGCACCAGCCTGGCTCAGATGTGTTCATGTGTGTGCGTGTGTGTTTTTTATTATAAATTTTTAAACCTTTTTGCTATTTTCCTTCATCAATTTGAAGAATCGAGCATTGGTTTCAGCATTGATGATAAGAATCAACAGTAGTTGCTAAAACATAAATTTATTTTCAAACAAGAATCACCTAAGTAGTCAGAGTTTCAGAATATGAATAAATTTGAGATAGGAAAAATTGGAACTTAAATGATTTGTAAAAAGGAGACTCCTTAAACAAGGCATTGAAAGGTCAAAATTACCACAAAGTAAGCTATTAACTATGATTTGCAGAAGATGCAGCCTTAGCTTGGTTGATTGTTTTAAAATGATTTCTGACTTACTCTAACTAATGCTATGTGCTTGGCAAAAGTCTTGTCTCTTTTTGTTGCATAAGTGCTTCCTAGCTATCTGGCAAGGGAGTCAATTTGAAAAATCACACTGCTGTGAAGATGGCATTGATCTTGATCTTGGAAGAAAGTTTTGAGGAATTTAATGGTGGTTATGCTGAATTTTATTTTCCACGTGATCAAACAAAGAGAAATAATGCTGTTATTTTTTAGTGACATATAGGTAATATTATAAGTACAATAAGGCGGAGGAGTAAGTTTTTCATTGGTGCAGGAGCAGGAGGTTATAGGCAGAAAGGTTGGCATTGTTTGGCATTCCACTAGATTGTGGAGGGTAGAAGCCAAGCACAAGGAGATTTCTTCCAACTTGGGGAGAACTGATGTATGAAAAGATATAGGAAGGAAAAAAAACTGTTTCTTAAGTAACAATCTAAGTAAATCTCTCTCATTGTGCTTTACATTGGCTTTGGGTTGACATTGGAGTTGCCGTGTAGTGAGGGTATATTCTCAAAGGGGATGCTGTGACCGTCGAGAGAGTTTGTGCAAGGAACTAAATTAAGTTAGGATTTTGAGTCTTGAGAGGCTTTTTATTGCTGGAGCTTTATTAAATTGAGAAGATGTAGTCTTCACAAAGCTTCATCTTGGGATGTAAACGTGTCCAAAAAAGGGTAAAATTCAGGATGTATGAAGAAGACATAATTGTTTATGTTGTATGGGAGCCTAAACCTTGGAAACCAATGGGCTTTTTAAGGCCCTGCCAAATACTACTTGAGATTGCTCACCCAATCTTGAAATTTTAAGTTTGATCAAGGAGGAAGAAAAACTCTTGCTATACACTTAGGTGTCACAAATGTTACTCTTAAGCCTTTTATATTAATATTAATCTTTAAGAACCATTTTCATAGTTGATAGATAGTCCTACGATCTCTTGATCTGATACTACAAGCTGATCCTGAAGTGAAAATATTAAACATAAAATTTTCACTTACTTCTTGTTTGTGTTACTGTAATTTTTTTTCTTTATTAGTAGCCTCGATTATGCATTTTTGGATGCTTTGCATATGCCTTAGCCCTTTATATTGCCTAGGGGTGCCTTGGCTGTAAACATAGTCTGCTTCTGAAGTCAATCATCTGCTGGCACAATTATGTCCTTACCAATAAATATCTTGGCCACGAGGACCCTTGTAGCTCAATGGCATTGACTACCTATCTAAAAAAAAAAAAAAAGGCTCACTGACATTGTCTAATCTCCTTTATGAGGAGAACTGAGGTTCAACTCCCCCCTCCCCTACTTATAACAATTAAAAAAAAAAAAATCATAAATGTCTTGGCCCAGTGGCATGTTATAAAAACCATGGAGTAGATATGATATGGGAAGTGTGAAAGGAATTTTAAATTTTTTTGCTAGGTAAGTGCGGGGGATTGAACCCCCGAGCAACAGGTCATTAGGAAACCTGGGTACCAACTCGCCTGCATGGGCAGTGGTAAAGGAATTTTAATTTTAATCTAGTCTTGTTTAATTTTATGTCAATTGGATTTTATTTTAGAGTGGATTATGGCGGTGCTGGGCCATACCTCCTTTTTTTTGTTTTGGTTGTGAGTGTGTGTGGGTTTTTTTGTTTGGTGATTGAGGGGTTTTAGCCTTGATGTGGATTGATGGTTGAATTTGCGGTGGTGGCAAGGTGTTTGTCAGTGAGGTGAGGTGTTCACAGTGGTGCTGAGATTTTGACTGATTGATTTTTTTTTTTCTCTGGTTTTGGGTTGATTGGCGATGATGCTTCGAATAGATCATAGTTTGCTCTAATACCAAAATTGATGCAGTGCAATTCAAAACTTCTACAAAAAAGGTAAACAAGAGGAAAAATAAATGATAGAACCTAGGAGTTAGCACATAGGCTTACTTGGAGTCAACATTAAGCGAGGAAAACCATTAAGAGTCAACACTTATGGTTGGCTAGAGTTGGCACCACACCATGGAGACAATTTCAATTGAAACAGTATTCATCAAAATAATCTCCCTTTGATTGGAGTACTTTATTTGTTTATATAGAAATACTAAACCTAATTCTAACTAATGTAGGAAACCCTACTTATTGAATGACAAAAATACCCTGGACTTATCCAAAAAAAAAAAACTAATTAAATACTAGGTCCTAAAATAAAAATACAATTGATGTCCAAAAAGAAATAAAAATAAATCTTTTCCTGCGTTTCCCTCATCAATAAGTCAATCTGCCATACCTAGGTGCTGAATTCTAGGATATTTTTTTATTATTATTATTTTAAAATTTCTGCTCTTCAATGTTATTGTTGCATCTGTTTTTAGTTTATACTAGGGTCAGGTCCTGCCTCAAGATACTTTGGGCTTAATTGGGGAAAAAAAGAAAGAAAAGGGAAAGTAGATTTTGGGTCATTGTATTATTTATTTCCTCTATGTTCCTTCAGTCTCTTGATTTTTTACTTGACTTCAAAATCACTTAACTACACCCCCTCCACCCCCCACAAAAAAGAAGAAGAAGGAAAAAGTAAAGGGTAAATAGCTCTTCTGTATGTTAAGTAAAAGGAAAGTTTACAATGTATGCTCAACAAATTGCTTAATTATGATTTAATTTTAAGAGTTTACTAGTTTGGATCAGTCCAAGCAAAATATTCTTTTCTTAGTGAATTTTCATATTGTCTGTTGTAGTACTCAATTTGCAACCTAAATGGTTAGTTGCCTATCAATGCAGTTTCAAAAGAAAGTTTCAAAATGATTTTTAATTTCTCATTAGTTTTCTTCTGTGGCATGCAGGTCTAAATGTTGAAGTTGATAGAATACTGGAGATTGCTTGTATCATTACAGATGGCCATCTGACCAAAACATTGGAGGTATTTTCTTATTATTTGCCATTGCACATTCATAAATACTGTTGCATTCTGTTGTATATATATATATTTTGTTGTTTGTATTGCATTCTTGTATTTTTATTTTTATTTGTTTTTTTAGATTTACTACTCTTTATAATGTGTGGTTATTATGCACTTCCCCCCCATGTTTTTTAGCAATGCTATTATCTTATCCCTATATTATCTTTTTGATAAGTAAAACTTCATTGGAAAACGCACAAAGGGGTGCTACCAAAGTACTCAGGAAGTATAAACAAAAGCAGATAAAATAAATTGTAGAAAAGAAAAATACAATAGAGGATCAAAAAAAGCCCAATGTGTTGAGGAACTCTAGAAAGTCTGCAGTAAGAGAAGTATAAAAGGTTGAAGTCCATTCATATAAGGTCTTCAAGAGTAAGAACTTTAGCTTCACCAAGCTTAACTCTCTTCCCTCAAAGCAATGTGCATTCATTTCTCTCCAAAGATACAACATTAAACACAAAGGAACAACTTTCCAAATCCCCCCATTAATCTTGCCAATACGTGCATTCCAACATAATAAACCTCCATCACAGAATAAGGCATTAATCAGGAGACACCAAACAAGCAAAAAACCATCGACCACAACTCCCAAGCCAGCAGCCGCTGCCCAATCTAAGAAAAGATGAGGCACATTCTCTCTGTGACTTGTACACATAAGCACCAACCCATAATAATTATTCATCGCTTCCTTATATTACCTGTTGTCAGTGTCTTCCTAAATGCCACACTCACTGCCCTATATTCTTATAACTTAATGTTCACATGCCATTTTGAAACTTGTTAGAGTGGTGTATCTTACAAAATAACTTATCTTAAATCTCTACTGACCTTAAATTAAAGTTCTTTTCTGCTTTTTTTAGCAAGAATAATTTTGATAAGATGTAATTGTACACAGAAGCTGTGTATGCTGATGTTGGTCCCTAGAATACCTTAAATATTATGTTTCTTCTTATTTAAAATCCCTCAGCTCAGACAATGTTAACAGAGATGTGTCCTTGCATTTTGAGAGGACTGATATAATGATTCAACTAAATCATATATATAGTAAAAGCTAGGTCATAGAAGTTGTGGTTGCACCAGTAGTTCAATGTTTTTTTTCTTTTTTTTGATAAGTAAATAGATTTTAAAAAAGATACTAACCAAGTACACAGGATATATACAAAAGGAAGCACAAACATAACAACAAACAAAGAAAGAAAAATAGAGAGCAGTTATAATGGGTTTTTGCCATATGGTTGATTAATTATTAATATAGTTTAGTTTAGATGAAACTCAATTACCCCAAAACTACTTATTAAAAAAAAAAAAAAAAACACTATTACCAAAATAACAAGTGGTTTGTTGATTGTTAAGATAGTTTACTCAAAGTAAAACTCAAGTATAAAGAAATTTAAATTCTACTCCACCCACCTAAGATTTTATTACCAAGAATTTCAAGAAATTTAAAATAAAACTTATTATGAATTTAATTATTTGATCATCTATCATAATTTTGTGTGTTAATATAACAAAAGTTACCTTCTACATATTGTGCTTGCGCCAAGTAACTCAACATATGTGTTTCACATCATAAAATTAGTGTGATTTTGCCATGTGGCTCATTTACAAAAAAAAAAAAATTTAATTTAATTTGGGTGAAACTCTCTTAAAGTTTCAAGTGGCTCACTAATTATTAAGATAGTATTGGTTATACGAGTAAAATATTTTCTTTAATACACATAATTTTTAATAAATCCATGTATTACAAGTGACACAGGCATATTGCTAGTGATGCATAGAAGGAGGTAGCTTCCCCTCAATAGGTTTCTGCTCTCTGTTTCAAGCTATTTATCTTTTTGTCTTCATAGTTTAGTCCTGACAAATGTGAGAGAGAGAGAGAGAGAGAGCTATGTGCCTAAGACTCAAAACATTGACTCCATATTCCCAAAATATGTGTTAACAGCATTGAATCTTATCCTATGCTCCCCAAATGTGTCCATGGGATTGAATCTTGATGTTATGGTGACAGGTGTTTCGGGAACTTTTGGGTTCTATTGCCATTTATGTCATGCACATGCCATTGGAAAGTCGAAATCAACAAGAAAATTGTGAGAACATAAAATGGATTCCCAAACAATGTATCAATAACATGTGTGATTGAATTCCTAGAATTTGAAGTATTGTTGACCAATGATTTAGGATCAGACACAGGACTTTTGACTTTGACAAAATGGTCTTCATCCTCTGAAACAAAATGCTTTATAGAATTTCCTAGTCATGATTTAGAAAAACACTATCCTGCTTACGATACCAGGGATAAGGTGATACGCCATTCTTTTTTCTTTGTTTGTGGCTGTTTAGTATTGCATTATAATAGACATTCTATTAAAGGAAGGATATTGGTTGTACTATACTTGTCAAAAGAACCTCCCCTCCCCACAAAAAGAAAAAAAAAAAGAAAAAAAGAAAAGAAAAATGGATGTGCTATATCATCTGCACTCAGTCACGTCTTTACTAACATGGATCATTACATATGTGATTCTCTCCTATCTAATTTTTTCAAGAATTTTTCCTCTTTTAGGGTCCTGATTTGGTTATCCATCAAAATAAGGAGTGTTTAGATAAGATGGGAGAATGGTGTCAAAGCCATCATGCAGCTAGTGGTAAGTGGTTCATATTGTGCTTTGACACTATTTCTTATATGTTGTCTCTCTATTAGCTGCATCTTCTGTATGCATGTCATGCAGGGAACCATGACTGATGGTTTCAAATGAATTTAGGGTTGACAAAAAAGGTGCTCGAAAGTACAATTAGTGAAAAAGAGGCTGAAAATCAGGTTTGTTTAAATTTTACTTGGTTGTGAGCTTTCTTTCATATTTATTTTACTTTAATCATGCATTCATTTATCAACAATGTCAATCACAATTTTATGCTATGTCAATTGGTCTTGACAGCCTGTATTGTCCTTCACTATAATGTTTTAATACATTGAGATAGATCACAGGACTTGTAGGTACTTTTTTCCCCCAGCTTCCACCAAATTTTGGTATGTTTTGCATATAAATTATGTATGTAACTTGCAAAGAAAAAATGCATATGCTGGCTTAAGACAAGCAATTGGATATTTAGTTCTTTGAGAAGAAAACCATGTGGAAAATCGTTCATTGCTTTTGACATTAACATTTTTTCTAAGGTAATAAAATTTTATTGAATAGAGACTACTATTCGTGAGTCCCCAAGCACAACCCAATCAAACAAAGTACCAACAAAATAGGCTAGAATCGGATCTCTTGTTATCTCTGTACCCTCAAACTATAGTGGAATATATCATTCATATGTGAGATTTGAGTACCATGTAGTTCTTTTTCTATAATTAGATAGTTGGGAGTAGGGGGAAACCCTTGACACTTAATCATCTAATGCTTTAATCAATACTTAAGATATTAACGTTGGGGGACAGATTATAAACAATGGTAACTAAGAATTTCCCTTGTTCTTTATTGATTTGAGAGATCACACATTAAAAAAACAATAGGTATTATTCTTTCCTGGATTATTATTATTATCATTGGCCCCCTTTGTTTGGTTTCACCAAATTTGGGCAAGTTTTGCATGTTATGTGCATGTACCTTGTAAAGAAAACATGTAATGCTGGCTTAATATGGGATGCTGAGAATGAACTATTTTTTGGTAGTACTAGTTGGTTATAGGTGTGTGCTTATTTTTTTTAATGGTTAATTTTGCTAGTATTATTATCAGACTTCAAAGAGGTAATTAAGAAGAGAGATGAATGATCAAGTGGATATGTTTGCATTTCCACTGCACCCATATCCTCTTCTAAATGGTATGTTGTCTAGACTAACCAGGATGGCCATAATTTTATACCGGGCTTTACCCGTTTAGTTTATCTTTATGCTGTATTTTGCTGAAACAAAACAGCCTTTCTTTGAAATTCGGTAAAATACGCTCCTTAGTGTGGAACACAATCAATATGTTCCCTTGACTATCAAAACTTGCTGTAACTTATATAAAGAAAAAGGAACTATCAAAACTTTCAATTTACACCCTCTAATATGGCTGATGTCAATGTCGTCTCTCTTTGTTTTTGATGACGAGGAACCCCCTCATGGTATGAGCCAGTGGGACCACCCTTGAGGGACAAACCCCGGATGTCTACACACCCCCACTAAGCAGGCGTTGGGTAAATCGCAAAATGCCTCAGTTAGGAGTTAAACCAGAGATTTATGGGTTTACAATTAGTCCAGACATCTACCTTACCACTGAGGCACCCCAGGCGGGGGAAATGTCATCCTTACGTTATGATTTCTCACTCCTGTGCCATTAAGATCCCCAAATCAATGTTTTTGACATCTATGGGTAATTCAGGCTGTTTTTGTATATGGCTTGGGTAATTTTGTGGCAGTTTGAGGCTGACTGGGTCAGGCCAATGGCTGGTTTGACTATGGGTTTGGGTTGAAATTGTGAAAGATGCCACTACTTCCTTTTTTTTGTGTAAAAATGTGAAATGAGAAAGGCTGTAGACAAAAAGTTAATAATTTGGATGAGCTTGTGCTCTCCCCACTTTTATAGCTTTAACTTTCCTTTTAATTCCTCTCTAGCCTTTTCATCTCTGTTCTTCTCCATTGGTTCTTTTCTTTCCTGCTGTTACTCCCATTAGCTGAATGAATTACGAGACATTACCATACCGAACATCTACATATCTCTATAGTGTGCAGGTTATTAGATGGGTGGTCCAAATTTTTGTCATAAATGAAGCCAAAATCTTGTGCCATGCAGGATTAATGACATCCATTATTTAAATGTTTGGAATTATTATTAAATTTGTCTTGGAAACATCTTATTGATAATTAGTTCTCTTTTTCCCTTCTGCTCTGAATTCATTTAGAAATAGATTGTATTAGTTTGTTTCCAAGCTTTACCATGGCCTTGTATTCTTGTGGGAATGTAACTTCAAAATCTTAACACTCTACTTGATTGCTTTGTTTCCTTTTTTGATTCTTCAAGTATTACATAATAATATGCTTGAACACTGCAGGTTATGGAATTTGTAAAGAGAAATGTTGGTACACACACCCCTCTTTTGGCAGGAAATTCCATTTATGTTGATTTTCTATTTTTAAAGGTAATTGAACACAATATTGTCATATACGTTTTCTTCACTCTTCACTTACCTGCTTTGCTATTTACAAAGTGTTTGGTCTAAAAGCGTAGTTCTTTTCACTGGAGTCATGACTGCTGCATGAACTGTGAGGGATGTCAAAATTTGTTAGCCCTGATAGGAGCTTCAGCAAATGCCAAAATTTAAGATTTTATAAGTTTACCAATATGTGGAGATAATTGCATGGCCTTTATATAACTTGAAGTGAAAAGGCCATATGATGTCAAATCTGATATGGAATGGTTATATTCTTATGATTCAAAGAATTAAGCAAAGTTTAATGTGCTTTTATTGAACTTTTTACCGTCCCAACTAAAAGAGTGTAGAAAAAAACTAGAATCAGCACTTCTAATCCATAATTACACCATCTTAGATGATGTTATCCCACCAAGCAATGGATGAGATGGTGTTTTTCATCAGCTTATCATTCTTGGTTCCATTCTATTATCCTGGGAACTCTCAGTAAAATCTTGCAGTTTCTCTTCATGTTTGGTTATATAATCACTGTGAATGTTTCCTCTCCTGGCACTATTGTGGCCTTTAAGTGATACAGACAATTTTGAAACTATCTTGTAGAGAATAAATGGGTTTGGGTTGGCAGGTCTGCTCCACCGTTCTGATTTTTGTGATCACATATAGGTTAGTTTGGAGATTTCATTTTGGGCTATAAGACTTTTCAATTCCTCTATGTACTTTTTCTTTGTTGTTACTTGTCAAAAATGGTAGGATTTGACCCACAACAGGAAGTTCTACCTTAAGTTACCACCATGCCAAGACACTTATAGTCTCTCTATATACTTGATCTTTGCCAACTTTTAGTCATTTTTTAATGGAGATCTTCTTTGAGTAGGGATGAATTCCAATGATGTTTAACTTTCAAGTAGCCTCCCCCAGCCCTCTCCCCTTCATTTGGGGGCTGCCTACTTGTCTTTGTCATATATAGTAAGCCTTTTGAGAAACTAGATTTAGGATTGAACTTTTCCAAGTTTCAGGATTTGGATGGTTTTTATTTTCGTCCATTATGGTGGCTTCAATTGTTGTAAGAAAGAATGTTTAGTCGCTAATTATATTTATCATACTTAATATCAAAATCTGTTTTATTTTTTCTATTAGTCGATCTGTAATTTCAATTATTTTCTTTCAGAATTTAGTTAAACAACAGTGGAGGATGTATCTTGTCATTGCCCAAGTAATATTCATCAATTACTAGATGGAAGTGTATTACTATTATTACTATTACCTCAACAGTAGCAATAATATTACTTTAAAAAAAAAAACTCTGTAGCAATAATAATAATAATAACAATAAAGAATTGAAAAGAGCATTTGGCTCTTATTTTACAAAAGAAAATCCTTAGACAGAGGAAGTGAAACATATGCCTTTTCTTTTTCTTTTGGCACATTTTGTAATTGGTTTACTGTTTAGTTCTTTTGCACATTTCTGGTCCCTTATCCTTCTGCATAGAATCACATGATTCACAACAGTATGCATCAATTCTAGATGTACTGCGTCACAAAAGAAACATACAATGTGTTCATGAGAATGAACACAGAAAAGCACAAAACAGAACACCACAGAAAACAATCAAGAGACTAAACTAAGAGAAGAAAAAAACTGAACAATAGAAGAACATTCTGTAAAACCCTAGCACCGAGACCAATCAAAAAGACTTCTTTGGCACAAGCCTATTAACTCAACCAAAGACTTCTCAAAATCTTCAAGGACCGACGATTACGCTCCATCCATACAATCCACATCAAACATCCTGGAATTAAATTCCAAATATTTGAATCATGTTTCCCAAGCCAATGATTCCAACAAAATAATAATTCTGCCACAGAGTTAAGCAAGACCCACTGAATACCGAAAGCCTGAAGCATAAAAACCCGTAAAGAATTCGCCACATGATAGTGAATAAGGAGATGATCTGGTGATGTGTGTCTTGTATATTTTTATTAACTTTAGTTACTAAGGTTACGGGTTTGGCTTACCTCTAGTACTTTTTCAACTTGATATCTAGTTAGTTTTTTCTTGAGATAGAATGATGTGGTAGTGAGTTTTAATCTCCATCTTTTATTTAGTTAGTAGTAGGTAATGTGGCAGTTTCTCGTTAAAACAAAAGGAGATTCCTTTTAAAAAAGTACTGGAAGTAAGCCAAACCCTAAGATTACATTTTCTCTTGGCCTAACTGTGTCTTTGCAGAAATACATGCCAGATTTGGCTGCTCTGTTCTCTCATGTGGTTGTCGACGTTAGCAGTGTTAAGGCTTTATGCATTCGCTGGTATCCTAGAGGTGAAAATCTTACATTACCACATGATTATTAAATTTTTGTTTTGTAGCATTCTTAATGGCATGTTGACTTTTTTTGGTTTCATTCTGTTCTTAATTTGTTTTATTACATTAATAACTTGAAAATTTTTAAACGGGCACAAGATTTTTTGACAAGTCAATCTGGTAGTTTGCTACCTAGTTGGCCTATTTAGGATGTCAGTGCTTTATGCACTCAACACACTGCATAAGTTTGACCATGTTTTAATTTTTGAATTAAATTCATATGATTAACTTGTGTCTACTTTACCAACAAATATATTTAGTCATATAAGTTATATATATGATGCAAAATTGATGTAAAAGGTACTAAACCATAACAACAAATATGTTTGTAAATTCTTTGTCGATCTTCAGGTGACATGTATTTAATGAAAATAAACATCTGTCTATTTTAAATTATTGGTCTTCAGTCATGACCTTTCTTTCTGTCTTGTATTTTTTTACTTTTTTTCCCCTTTTATTTTCTAGATTTATACAAAAATTTGAGAGGATCGCTCTGATTCTTTTAAGCTAAGAGTTATGCTGTTGGGGGTTTCCAAAGCCCAACAAACACCTCTGTGAGAGAGAATCTTGACTTGGGTCAACAAAAATTTACACATTCAATATTGGATTAAATAATTCCTTAACATTGCCCTGGGGTTTTCTGGAGTCCTTTGGGTCAAAGAACATTGCGCAACTGATGTCTTAACCCTTGGTGTTTCAACGAGACAATATGTTAGGATACAATCATTCCTTAGTAAGCAGTGTCAAGATAAATAGGTAAGTTATAATGATTTCCCAAAATTTATATTTATTTACTAATGGACATTCTCCTACCTTCCCATCAGTTTTAGTTTGTGTTGGTGCATGAATGAGCATTTGTCATTGTATTGTCCAGTTGAGCTATTTTCATATTTAAAGCCAGTAAAGTAGTTTAATCATTTAAATGTCATCATTTACACAGACAACAAGAACGCCCCTATAAAGAAAAGCAAACATAGAGCTTTGGATGATATCAGAGAAAGCATACAGGAACTTAAATACTACAAGGACAATATTTTCAAAGCATCCAAATCTAGGAAGTGATGCAAAAAAGGAATTGCAGCAGATGGATTCCTTGTGAAAAAGTTTCAATTTCAAAGTCCCTTCATTATCTCTAGATGTCGCTAATTGTGCATGTACTTTTGGGGAAATTAGTCATCTACAATTGATCATTGCTTGTACAATCTCACTTGGGGAAATTAGCCCCTTCGTTATCTCTAGATGTTGATCATTGCAGATACATGGCGTTTCTATGGTATTTTATGCAATTTACAAATGTATCATTGGCTGTATTTTCATTTAATCGTATAGAAGTTCTAAAATCAGAAGTTTCTTCCAATTCCTATTTGCTGACATTTCTTTGCAAGTGGCAGCATCTTCATATGATGCTATGAGTCGGTCCCAATTGCTATTTTGTGGCATTTACATGCAAGTAGCAGCATCTTCCCATTAGTTTTAGTGTTTGTGCATGAATGGACATTTATGTTGTGTCACATGAGTTATTTGCTTACTTTAAGCCAATAAAGTAGTTTTTTGGGTTTAAATCTCTTCATTTACACAGACAAGAAGAATAAACCTTCAAAGAAAAAGAATCATAGAGCAATGGATGATATCAGAGAAAGCATAATGGAACTTAAATACTACAAGGACAATATTTTCAAAGCATCCAAATCTAGGATGTGATGCAAAAAGAAATTGCAGCACATGGATTCCTTTGTGGGAAAGTTCCAATTTCAAAGTGCCTCCATTTTCTCTAGCTAAAATAGTCAAGAAGGGTTCGGCCATGTTGTAAATTGTGCATGTACTTTTGGGTTCATTACTCTAATTTATCTTTGCTTGTACAATCTCGATTGATTTTGTATTGGAAGCAGATGATAGGGCATTGCCCTAATATTATATGCAATTTACAGACGTATATTTTCATTTGACCAATGGGAGTTTTAAAATCAGAAGTTTTGACCCAATTCCTTTTCTCTTTTTTTTTTTTTTTTTTTTTGGTTTGATATATCAATATATGGGGGTGGAGGGTTTGAAATCTGATGTTTCTAACGAGATGTCAATTGAGTTACAAGTTTTTAGCTTTTATTTGGTTATTTCGGTGGTATTACTATTTACATGCAACTATGCAAGTAGAAGCATCTTCATATGAGGCTGCATAAGTCGGTCTTAAAGTAGAAAAGGAAATGATCATTAATTGGTTCGTATCAAATTGAAGAGGCAACGAGAAGCGTTTTTATATAGTTTTACGGTATTTGTGGGCTTATTAGCCACGTTAACACGGTTCACTTACTTTATGTCTTACCATTATATTATTGTTTTGATGTTTTACCTTTAGTCTTTATCGTCTTGAGAAATGATATGTTCATAATATTTTTATAACACTTTTACAAAAAAAAAAAAAAAAATCTAAATAGCAAGTTGTTACTAGTGAGGAAAAAAGTAATTTCAATGGTGGGTTCAAATTAAAACCAATAACCTTTGAGAGTTTCATTTGATTGGTCAGGTTTAGCCATATTTTATTAAAATAAAACAAAAGTAATATGAATAATATTATCTACTCAAAATTTCATTAAAATAGTGATTTGGACCAAAGTGGACCTAAATGGTCTGAAGTAGACCAAATGGTTTGAAGTACATGAATTTCAAATAGTCATTCGGGTTTGATGGGTAGAGTAAGGGTTGTAAGAGAAGGAGAGACAATGAATTGAAGTAAGAGTAAAGAAGAAGAAAAAAAATGTGTAGAAGTTCTTCCAAATTAAAATAGATAAATGTGTAAAGATAAAGTAAATGTAAAGTTAAAACCGTCCAAAATATTATTAGAAAAAAAAAATCAACTAAAATGAAGTGTAAAACTAATTTGTTAATATATTTAATATTATCAAAAAATTGAATGAACAAATTTAAAAAAAAAAAAAAAAAAAAAATTTTGACAGGACCAATGATGTAGCTTAATAGGAGCTTGTCAACATTAAACTACGCATTAAACTATGCTTTAACTTTTAGATATTATATAGATATTGATTATTTACAAACATTCAATCCAATGTGCTATATTGAGATCATCCCTTAGAGCCCAACATTTTGCCATCATGGTGTCTATGATCCCAATGTTTTTAGAAAAATCTCTTATCCAAATACCCCTTTTTTTTATTAGTCTTTCTACAGAGATAACAAAAATTCACAATTTTATAATATTTATAAATTAGTATATCATCTCGCACATGGGTCATTAAAACAAAAAAAATTAAATTGTAGATTGTGGTGAGCTCATGTCTGAAGTGGTGAACTAATTTGGAAATATTGTGAATTTTTGTTGTACCCCTATCTTTTTTATTTTGATTAAGCTTCTCACAGTTGTCTCTGATTATCCAACATTGATTCATTTGTGTTAAAAGTTTGAAGAATTCTGAATTCTACCAAAGGTGGTTTCCAGTTTCCACCCCATAAGTTTGCAAACTCAATGGTGAGGGCTTAGATTTTCTTCAAGATGTCATGGTTGTGGGATCAAAGTCTAAACCTTCCATTACTCTCTTATTCGGAGATGTCCAAATTTTGCTAACAAGTTATGGGGAAATACATCTTTCTAATGTATGTGGTGCTTGAAAAAGGTTCCCAGCTCAGAACTAGTCATTCTTTTGATCTAGTCTTCCCACTGGAAGTCAGAAAGAAAAAAGAAAAAAATAATAATAATTCTGGAGTAGCTTTTGCAAACCTATTTATATCCCAAATGTCAGTAACTAAAGGTCAATCCCTTTTAGGAAGTGCAACAGGGTCTCAAGAGTCAAGACTCAAGAGCATTCTTTTTAGTTATTTTTGTTGATTTTGGAAGAGGTGAGAGGACAAAGAACCACGAAAAACATTGTTGATGGCCATTTCGGAAGCCCAAGTGGAAGGGAGAAGCCCAGCAACACGGACAGAGAAAAGTTGGCAAACGGATAGAAAACCCATTAAGCCCAAGCGGCAGGAATAATGGATCACAGGCCCATGAGATGAACAAATGGGCATTGAGGAGGTAAATGGGCTTAAAGGAGCCCGGAAAGAGAAAAAAAACAAACTATGGGCAGTATATGATGTGGAAAAGTGAGAATGGACCACGACAGGCCCAAAGTAATGAAAGTAAAGAAAGTAAGGGGTTGATGGCAAGCTCATGAACCCCAAGGATGAGGGATAATGTAATTGGGCCGGGGAAGCCCAAAGAATTTAGTAAAAGCCCATGGAAATGCAAAGTTAAGAAAAGGGCTGAGGAAGCCCAAGGAAAGCAAACGGGCCTAGGACGTCCAAGGGAAAACAAATGAGACACAGGAGCCCGCCAGTGATGTAATAAAAGAACCAATGGCCGTGCTGGGCCATTAGGAGAAGAATAAACGGCAGGCCCAAAGAGGCCCAACCAGATTGAAGCAAAACAATTTCGTAGCAGGAGTGATAGAGTGATATGGCAGGAGATGGTAGCAGGAAAAAGGGCGGGCTGAAGAAAAGCAAAACCCACCATCAAGCAAGGCCCAGCCCCGAATAAGGCAAGCCATAAAGAGGAAAAAAAAAATCTATTTTAAGGTTCCTGCTAGGGCTCTTTTGGGGGAAGTGTCCTGCTAGAATGACATACTACCCAAAGGAGCAAAGTTGAGTTGGAACTACTAAGTGCATGCCATGAGGGATAGGGAGAAAGAAGGCACCCACACCATAACAGGAAAGGGTGTCACAACAAACAAACAAACAAAATAGTTTTCTTTTGTTTGGCGATGGAGAGTGGCACACAGACGGACCAGTGGTGGTCGGTAGGTACACCCAGACCAGACAAAGGTGGTTAAGGGCTAAAATAGTAAAATCCGGTCACGGCAAACACTATAAAGAGGCCCTTGTCATGTACAGGAAGGGGGATAAAAAGCACCACGGTATTAGAAATTTGAAAACCAGGAAATAGAAAACAAGTATTAAGAAAAAGAAGTAGAAAGAAAAAAGATAAGAAAGGGGAATATTATAAGAGAAGGAAAGAAAAAGATAGAGAGTTAGAACGACAGGCATGCACCAATAGGTTGATTCCCTCTCTCCCTCTCAAAATCTTGCTCTATTAGAAATAAATAGTGTTCTTGTGTACCAACCATTCAAGTCCGCTTCCCTCAAAGTGATTAATTGCCATGGTAGGATCTCCCTGAGAGATTATTCACTTTAAGAAGAGGCATTCTTCCCTCTCTAGTTTTGGTCCTACGGATTAGATTTAATCTGATTTATTTCATCTCTCAATCAACTCATATACTACCCACTTGTTTCCCTTACTTTTCTTAAAAAATAATTGTTGTTAAACTGTGATTATCTTTTCTTAAATAGAGATTATCTGTTTATCTTAATAAAGATGTCAAAATACTTTATTTTATCTTGTTATTATCATATCTGTCCGCCGTAAGTGTGCTCCTAGCAGACGAGACATAGTTTGTGCACAAGTTGGCCCAAATTGAGTTGCAGTTGGACTGGTCTCAACTCCCTTACTCAGAATACTTGAACTCAGTACTGCAGGAGGCAGCCCAACTCACTTTAACCAAAAAATGCCCACTACAAACATTTATATATATATATATATATATATATATATCTTTTCACTTATTTTTATTTTTATTTTGGTAAGGATTGAGCCAGATTTAAGCCATACTAAACATGAGAAAATACCAAAAAAAAAAAAAATTCAAACAAAATATTTTGGTGGAAACAAATTGAATAATAATGGAAATTGAGTAATGTTACATACAAAAATAATAATAATAATAATAATAATAATAATAATAATAATAATTGACAATATTTTTCACATTAGATGGGTTGACAAATTTTTACTGGTTCTCATATGAGTTTAATATTGACATCACTTTTTTACATAAGACTAACAATCTGTCATATCAACAAATATCCAGTTTGTTGTCAAATTGGTTGTGTTAGTGGATTTTCATATGTGAATTTGGTTTAACGGTTGGTTTATATATAATCTATACTATTATTTAAGGGGCTTCCCTGTTTGATATCCTCATTTTTTTTGTTCAAAAATACCTCATACACCCCTATGTTTAAGTAGAGACAAAACTAAAGGACAATCTGGTAAAAATACAACTCTAACTCTCACTAAAACATTGCCTAAAAAATAGGGTCACTTTCCTGTTGATTTTCAAATTGCTTTGTCCACTTATAAAATAGATTCTCAAAATAAAAATTATATATAAAAAATAAAGACAAAGTTTTTTTTTTTTGGCTATAAAATAGGACCACAAAGTGTAATGTTTTCATTTTTTCTTTCTTTCTCCTTTTTTTCCTCTTTATCAAGACTTAAATGTTTCTCTCTTTTTTTATTTATTTATTTTATTTTATTGGTTTCCTTTCTTCTAAATTCTAATCCCACATTTTTTATTTATTTTGGTTTTTGTTTTTATTTTTTCAAATCTCTTCTTCTTTACTTTTGAATTATTAAAAAAAGGTGATTTTTAATGTACTTCCTTTTTCTTTTTCTTTTTTTCTTTTTAATGATTTATTTATTTATGTTGGTGTTTGAATTGTTTTCTCTTCACATCTATTTATACTGTTTTTTTTTTTTTTTCATTTTAATGAATATATTTTCTATGTCCAAAATAAAAATCACTATGTGTATGGTTTAATTGGATAGAAGAGGGAAACATCTTAAATTGAGATATGAATGAAAAATTATGACACTAAACCCAAAAAAAGGCTCATCACACACACAAAGCATATATGACGAGGCTAGTAGCCTTTTAAAAGTATGTATCTAAGAGTTAGATTATTTTAGATATACATCACTGTCAATTTCTTTAAAATCTTTTCTTTTTTTCTCGTGGGTATTAAAATACTTAGTATTCTATAAATAAAATTAAAAAAAACTTTTTAAAGGAAAAAAAAACTAATTTAAAAGTTTTTTTTTAAGAGTAAATCAAGCAGTGAGAAAATGAAATGAAATGGGTAAAACTTTTATTTTTTGTTTTAGCTTAAGGGTAAGTAAAACTTATAACACACCGTAGAAGACGCGAACTTCACCTAAATGTCAAGAAGAAGCCATTAGTATTGGACTATAGATATTTGATACACAGTCCAGGACACGTTGACAAATCGTTGAATAAAGTAACAAACTTAACGCAACAAAGAAAAAGCCAATCAAAATCAAAATCGAAATTGGTCAAAAATCTCCTCATTCTCAAAGCTAAAAAAATTCACTTTTTGCTCTCAGTCTCAGCTCACAGGTAAGCTACTTTGCTCCATTTCTCTGTTTTTTTATTCCAATCAAGAACACACAATCCATTCAATTACTGTTTTTCTCAGATCACAATTTTTTTAATTTACTTTTTAATATTTTTTTTTGTAGGTGCTTCATGCATGTCAACAAAGTGTCTATACATAATCCTAGTTGAAGATCATGGTAATATATATATATATATATATATATTTTTTTTTTATGTTTATAAAAAAAATTTGGTATCTTCATGTGAAATCTGCATTGAATTAAAAAAAAAAAAAAACCAATTGTTGTTACAGAATTTCATAGCTGGAGTTTTCAAGCCACCGTGTAGTGTTTTAATCTCCTTGGCTGATGGAAGAACTCGCAAGCAGGTAAATCTTATTAATCACTTCTTCTTTTTTCAATATTTAATTTTTTACTATTTTGATCCAATCCCTATTTTTTTTTTTTTTTAATGAACTTTCGAATTAAGTTAAAAAATGCATTGGCACCTATATTTTGAGTTGTTATGGATGATATTGCTATACTATGAAGTAGGAATCGTGTTCTTGATAAATTACTGCGTATACTTGTAACTTTATGTTGTTAGGAAATGATGAATTTAATCGAATAACCATTGTTTAACGGCGTGGACTCCACTTAATAAGTGGGCCCAACACGTGTTTTAAATGGGAGGCGGAGTGGAGACGGGGTTCAAACTTAAGACCCATTTGCTCTATTACTGTGATTAAGTGCTGCGTGTTCCTAAAGCTTAAGTCGTTAGGAAATTGTGGATTTAACCACTTTTGCCATTATGCTAACACTAGGCCTGTGATGTGTTGAAAATCCACTACACTTCAAAATAGATCCATGAATCAGTAGGGTGTGAAGGCTTCATTTCTGCACAACCAACCTTGTAACAAATTAGTTTTTTATTTTTATTTTTTACTTTGTTTTTCTTTGGTTAGCATGCTTTGTTTCTTTCGATTAAAGTCCATTGTTGTGAGACGTAAAGTCATGGATTATTTAAAAATTTGGGTCATAAATAGATTCTAGTGGATGTGAATAAATAGTTAATACCATATATAAATAAACTATACTGTCCTTATTTAACAGTTGATTAATCAATTTTATTGTTTAGTGCAAATTTTCTGTTCAGTTTCCATTCCTCGTTAATGGTCAGATCTCATTAGAGATCCCTAGGTGAGAATTAGGGAGTCATTTGCAAAAAGAAGATACGAAATTGTGTAGATTTTTTTTTTTTTTTTTTTTTTTTCCTTCTCTCTTAGCACCCTTATAGTTTCAGGATTATACACTCAATATGTTAGTCATTTCAGAAACTCCACTAAGCTTCCCTGTCTCTGACAGCTGTAAACTCTATTAACTCATAATGTTAAAAGTATAACTTTTTTTCTTTCAATTTTATATATATATATATATATATATATAAAAATAATAAAAAAAAAACTAAAAGATAGGAGAAGAAAGGTTATTTTCATCAGACCCCTTTCTTCCCTTGGTTTCAAAGGGTTTGGCTTCTCTACTGTGTTATATCCTCCACCAGTCTTCAGTTTTGCCAATGATTTCTTAGTTTTGTATTCAAGCTTCTTTTCCTTTTTTCCTCTCTTATGGGATCCAAATTGTCTTTGCCAAGTCACTTTGGCCAATAGATTGATAGTACCTCAAAGAAAAAGAAAGGATGATTGAATGTGCAATCAATCCATAGAAACTGGGGTCAATGAATACACCAGTGTACTCTAGCTCAAATGACACCTCCTTTCTCGTAAGAGTAAGGTAGAAGGTGAGGTTGTGGGTTCAAGACCCAATGGGTGCATATGTAACTTACTGATAGAAAATATTCATATAGAGAGACTGAAGAAAAATGCATCTATGACACCCACTATCTCCAATCTACTGATTCCTTATAGAGATTTTTGTGAAATGACACAATTTGCTTCCTAAACTTTGCTTCATCATTATATATATATGATAACATAGGGAATGTTTCTAAGGAAGAGCCCTTTGTGATTTCCCTATGTGATTGTTCTGTCTATGTGTATTCACCACAATGAAAAATCTGCTGTTATTGTCGCCTTCTTTTAACTACACAACTTAGATTTCATTATCAATTTTGCTTAAATGCCTTTAAAAGATTTGCACAGATGCATTGGCCTATAAATCTTAGTTTGTTGGATCACTATTTTATTGGCTGGTCTTGGATAGGATCAAACCTTTGTAGTGATATGATTTTATTGTTTCCTTGAATGTGTAATATGTTTTTTTGAAACCTTTGGGTATACATCCACTCATCCAGTATACTTCATTGGTTTCCCATGTTTTTTTTTACCTTCATTTTTTCCCCTGGTTTTATGAAAATATTACCTATTAAAAAAAACTACAAAGCCAAATCAAAATTTTTTGGAAATTATCAAATCTACCACAAAATTACCCCTAGATGTAGAATTTTCAGATGTCTTCAACTCCAAAGACGGTAACTAAATATGGTCCAAGTTGCCAAAAGTTCTTGTCTACATGGTCAGACCTATTAGGGATTCCATCAATAAATCATGCAATTGACCTTGAAAATCGTCACTGCATCACATATGTTCACCAGAAGCTGTTCCTAAATTAATTTATTTTCAAGCATTTGCATTTTCAAATTCTATCCTTTTTTTTACAGGTTCCAATAAAGAAGGACAATGGTCAAACAGTTATGCTTCCTCTGTTCCAAAGTCAAGAAACCATCATTGGCGAGGTATAGTTGGTTATTGTGCTTTCCAATCTTATGAAGGGTTATTACCAAAGAGTTTTGCTGACTATACACAGGTACAAGCATAATATGGGAGGTTAATTCTTGCTCTTGTTATCTCAGGTTCTTGTGGAACCAACACAAGGGAAGAAATTTGAACATAATGGTATTAAAATTGAGCTCCTCGGTCAAATAGGTGTGCTTCCTTTGCTTCAAGCTTTTCGTTTTAGATTTCTAATTAGTTGGAGTTTTTTTAATTAAGTAGAAAATTAGAATGTGAATGCAATTGGAAGTAACACAGATTTTCGTTTTGATAGATAAGAATAATTTTATTGAGAAGAGACTACTTCATGAGCAAAAAAACATGAAGCAGACTAAATAAACATGCTAATCTACTATTGTCACAAACTCATGTCCTACTTCATTGGTTAATTTAATTGATCAATTCTGGTTCTATCTATCTATTTTGATCAGTAATAATGCTTCATTGAAAAATTGAAATCATACGAGGAACCAAAGCACACAGGCTTTGCTAGCAATACAACTAAACTATGATGCATGGAAACTTCAACTATCAAGCAAATCAGCCAACAAATTAAAAGTAAAGACACCCAAAGCGTTGGTCCACTTGAGCAAAGTCTGGAAGAAGGAAATCTTCAATTCATGCATCGATCTCTCCCTTCATTAAAAAATACGAGCATTTCTCTCCCGCCAAATACCCCACATGAAGCAATGAGGGATCATAGTCATACTCCAAATCACTGTAGATTTATGCCTGTTAAACTTGCTAGCCCAACTTGATAAAAGCTCCTAGGCGAGTTTCTTTCTTTGTATGGACTGCTGTATGGAGTAAGATCCTTACAGGTGACAATTTGAGGGGTAAAGGGATGGATTTTGTTGACTGGTGCATTATGTGTCGTTGTAATGGTGAGACGGTAGATCACTTGCTACTTCATTGTGGTAAGGCTTACTGGTTGTGGAGTTTGGTTTTTAGATCCTTTGGGATTTCTTGGGTCTTGCCAAGATCGGTTGCGGATACTCTTTTTGGTTGGTGGAATTGGCTTGGAAAGCATTCGTCTAGCGTTTGGAATTTAGCTCCGTTGTGTTTAATGGGGTGTCTAAGGAGGGAACGAAACTGGAGGACGTTTGAGGACATGGAAAGTTTTGATGACCAGCTTTTGGCTTCTTTTAGTGGCTCACTCTTTGACTGGTCTAGGGCTTGGGGACTCACCACTAGTGATTCTCTCCCTATGTTCCTTAGCTCTCTCCTTTGTAATTAGTAGCTTTTCTTTTTTCTTTGTTCTTTTTCCTTTTCTTTCTCTATAATCTTTCTCTGCAATCTTTCTCTGCCTTATGTTTTTTTGCATAAGGTAGTTTTAAAAAAACACCACTCAGCATAACCCAATGGACCCCAAATAATGAAAGCACCATATAATTCTAGTTCTATTTTTTATTGTAAATATTTGAAACTGAAGTGGATTCTTAAGGATATGGTGAATGAAAAGCTTGATATTTGCTTGTTCTCTAGAAGGTGAAACACTTGGAATTCTCAGATGAGGGAAATCATATCGAAGATACAGTAAATTGAATATGGATAAGATCTTCTTAGTACCATTGAGAAGAGGGGAAAGAAAAGAGTAGAAGATTCAGAAGTGTTTTACTTTAGTTCTTTTAGGGCTGGTTTTAAATTAGTTTGAAGTTAGTATTATGTAATGTATGATATATTGATCTCAGATTAAGTTGACATATTCTGTTTGAAAATTTTAGCATTATATTTTTACTTTTGTTTCCCATTGGAAAAGTCAATGGATATAGGGTTAGTTTATCGTGTGCATTATTTGAGCTTTTGGGGACTATTCCTGTATAATAGGTATTACAATGTTCTGACCGTATTGTTTTCTTTTGCCTCATTGCAGAGTTGTTTTTTGACAGAGGCAACTTTTATGATTTTACTTCCCTTGGTGAGTGTATTTAAGATTGTGATTCTACAAAATGATCAATAATTAAATTGCTATACTATACCACCATTTTTGAACCAGAAACCTATACTTTATCTTTCATCAGGATAATCATTTCAAACTTTTGAAAAGTCCCCCCCCCCCCCTCTTCTTTTATTTTTTTAGGAAAAATTTTGAGGGGCTATGATTGTCATTTTCCATTAATTAATTAGTTTTTTTATATATTCCAAATAGGCCACGACTCCCATTATTTTTTGTGCAGTGCGTGAACTTGATGTTCCTGGTGAATTATATGAAAGGAAAACATATCCATTTGAATTTTCTACTGTTGAGATGCCTCATGAATCATACAATGGAGTCAACGTTAGGCTTAGGTACGCTGTCATCTAACTTCTACTATGAGAAAGAAGTTTGTTTATTAGAGATTGTATATTGTTCTCAAGACTGTTGTTTAACACTTACTGGTTTCTCTCTCTTTGCTAAATCTTCTATTCCCCTTCCCCTTAGAAAAAGTATCCTGTGTTTCAAGTTTATAGTCATCATGATAGTAGCAAAACCTGGAGTGTTATTCTGCTTTGTCTTATGTGGATCTTTTGGCAAGAGGGAAATAATCATAATTTTAGTTGGGTTGAGCTCAATTGGAATTCAATTGAATCTATGCTTTTGAGGACATGATTTAGGCAGCCTACACTTTCCATCTTTTTTATTTTAAGATTGTATTTTCATTTTGAGTATTAGATTTTACTCTGTTGGACAATTGTATACCTCCTGTGTACCCTTCCTTATTCTTTCTTCAATAAAATTTATATTTAACTGGAAAAGAAGCAGAAAGAAAGAACTGACCCTTTGAGTGTTTCTGGAAATCTCACAGGTATATTTTGAAAGTTACAATTGGTCGAAATTATGTCCCTAACATGGTGGAGTACCAGGAATTTGTGGTAATTTATTCTTGATTATGTAAGCTATATATTGAATTACTATGAATTTGTGATACTATGGAGCATTTCGTTGATTGCCATACTATTTTTGTGAATCCATTTTACTCTATTTTATGAAGTGTTTAAATTATATGAATGATGTTACAAATTTTCAATCCATGAGATTATTACAGTTCTCTTTTTTCTTGATATACACATGTTATATGCCTTGAAGGAGAGAGGTTGATTCTATACTTAATTTAAAGAAAGACATACAAGAGCGCAATATTTTGCAGTTTGTAATTAAAGACTTTTTTTCTTTTTTTTTAACTAGGTGTGATTATACTGTAATGACATGTAGTTGAGCTGGTTAAACCAGTTGAGCTGCTTTGTTCTATCTACTTAAATTTTGCCTAGTTTTGGAGCTCGGCACTAATATTCACAGTTTTTCTTTTATATTGGTTTTTTTTATTGGTGATTTTTTTAAAGTGATGGTAAGAAAAGTTCTCTCAACTTGTGTTTATCTATTATTTCACTTTAAAAAGTAAACCAAGAAAAACTCTGCTGCTGCATTCTTTAATCTCATTGCTTAAATCTTCTGAAGATGCTAGTCCTTGCTCAGGATTGCTATTAAATCAGATTGTATTTTCTACATCCATTTATATGTATTAAGCTTTTAAGCTCCTCAAAATTCCTCTACTGCAGATATTTAAATGTATAGAATGAGAGTATTGCAAAGGTACTCTATTTACTTCTTTATTATTTTTTGAATTATCTTTTACCGCTATGTTCTGAATCAGGTTCGCAACTACACTCCACCTCCACCAATCAATAACAGCATTAAGGTTAGAATTGTGATGCTTTTGCTTTATGTATGGTTGCATATGTTATATAAATGGTTTACACAAGATTCCTTCCTGCTCCTGTAATCTCCAGTGTCCCGATGCTTTCGAATATTTACTTTCTTCAAACAGCTGATACTTTCTCCAACTACTCCCATAATATCCAATTTCCTGTTACTTTTGATGTTTACTTGTCACAAGTAGTTGATAGTAGTTCCAACAGACAGCGTTGAATCCTCCATCTTATCCTTTGAATGTCACAAATGCTTGTGTATTTTTAACACATGATTTGTTCATAGCCTTCAGTCTTGGTGCTTTGTCGTCATTGTAATCACCCATGTCAATGTCTGTGATTCTCTTTTGGTTTTAATTTATTTAAAGGGAAGTTGTGGGGAGGAGTACACATGTAAATTGGTAGTTGATCTGCTAATATGGTTCAGGAAAGGAAAAAATAATAATTTTCCATAATGCTCCCATTTCTTTCTGTTGATGCTCATGCAGATGGAGGTCGGAATTGAGGACTGTCTACACATTGAGTTTGAGTACAATACAAGCAAGTAAGTATAAATGAAGGCCATGTTAAAATAGTCAAGTTTAATATTTTCTACAGAATGAACTAGGAAATTTTGAAACTTCTTAATGGTACTCAAAAAATTTGAAGGTATCACCTGAAGGATGCCATCCTTGGAAAAATATATTTTCTTTTGGTGAGAATCAAGATTAAAAATATGGAGCTTGAGATTAGGCGTCGGGAGTCAACTGGATCAGGGTCCAATACATACGTTGAAACCGAGACCCTTGCAAAATTTGAGTTGATGGACGGTGCTCCAGTCAGAGGTACACAGTTACATAGTGTGCAAACTTTTCTATAGCACATGATCTGATTTATGTCTTGTGGAACTCTTCTGAAATGATTCTCTAACAGAAGTCTTTACCATTATGCTTCTCATGTTTTGGTCTTTCCTTTGGCCAGTCTTAACTCTCTCTCTCTTTTTCTTTTCTTTTTTTAATTAATTTTTTTTTTTATGATATTTAATTTGATTGTGATTCTGGCATTCCATCTGTGATGCTACAATTGCTTTCACATGGTTGATGGTTTCTACACCGCTTAATATTTGTATCACATGGTTGATGATTCTATCATTCTGTGCAACAACTATTTCGTTATTTAATTATTGGGTGCATCCACTAATGCTCTTACAGGAGAATCAATTCCAATCAGACTTTTCCTTAGTCCTTATGAACTAACGCCAACATATCGCAACATCAACAACAAATTTAGTGTGAAGTACTTTTTGAATCTGGTTCTTGTGGATGAGGAGGATCGGCGGTATTTCAAGCAGCAAGAAATCACAGTCTATCGGCTTCTTGAAGATTAACTATTTTCTCAACTTAAAGCAGTTCAAACATTTCGTGATGAGAAAGGAGCAGCACATGCTAATGGCACCAATTACTGAAGCCCTTGTGTGGTTATTTAAAGGATGAGTTAGTGGATTCATCTCGGTGAGCTGTTTATGTAATTGCCAATATACACACGGATGATCACTTGATGATTTTGCTTTTTCTTGAGATTCAAACACCTGTAAAATTACAGCAGTGACCTTTTGTGATTTCAAAATTTTGTAGTTTTGGTTTGATAGGGGTATCTTATTGTGCTTTTGTCTAAAAATAAATATTTTTGGGTTATGTTATATACTTATGTGTGTGTTTTTACACATGCACATGTATCAGTCTATTTTTCAATTTGTGTTTTATTTAGTTAAATAAATGATTTATTTAGTGTATTTTTCAAAAATTTGGAGTGGAATAGAGAATAAGGAATAAAAAATTATTTAGCCGCTGAAAGTTTTTAGCATTCATGTGAAATTCTCAAGATGAAGCTTCTTTGACCACCAAATTCTCACTACATTGTGGACCTAACTATAAGATTTTTACTTTCTGCAGTCAGTTATAATCAATATGCACGTATTTACAGGACTCGTCAAATAAATTATTTTGAGCTTCCTAATTGGTATGGTGCTACTATTATTGGATGTGAAAAGGAAGCTTCTCAAGAATGCCAAATTTATACAAACATGACACTATGAGAAATATTATTGTACTATTGAGGTTACAATTATGCCAATTCAACTTTTATAGATTGAAGGTAGGACCAAATGGAGGTTTCGACATGGTGTTTCTTCTGCTCTAAGAAAATACATTTATGACTCTCACATGGTGCCGTACTTGGGAAATCTCAGAAGAAGTGATCGATCCAAAATACACGATTCTTCTATGGTAATAGACAACCGTATAAATTATTACAAACTTGTGTTTTGTCGTGCGTGCAGTAGGGACGTAGTTACCGACTGAGTGTTAGGAAGTTAGGACACCAGTGGTGAGAGAAAAGTTAGGACCCACTTATCCGTGAGCAAGTTGTGAGAAAAATTATGGTTCTAGCATTACTCATACTAGCGATAGGCCCGCGCAATATACAGATAATGCTGTAAGCTATTATGTGAGAAGATTATATAGAATGTTCAAAATATTTTTAAGTAATAACATGAAGTAATGTTGCTATAACTTGATGAGATTTTTGTCTAACTAATGATATATTAAAAAATAATGTGAGGTGAAAAGTTAAATGAAAAATTACTCTAAAAGCTTTACATGACATAATTGCATGGTCTCTCCCTAAGATTTTTACTTTCTTATATAAAATTTTTTAAAAAATCAAATAAAATACTTTATATATATATATATATATATACACACTGCATACCTATAGATAATTAATATGTGTACTTACTTCATTGGCACATTCAATGAACTAAAAATTTGACATGAATGCAAGCTTTGATAAGGTGGACTAAATGAGAGAAACTCAAGAAATGTATCACTATCCATGCTATCCCACATGAGGTCTCTACTTTTATATATACTAGTGTGTAACTTTAAAAAATTAGATAGGACACATGGCACAAAATTGAACTTCAATTTAGAATCTAATTAAATTTAGACTCTTTGATTTTTACAACTAATAATTCACTTAACACACAAATTTAAAAATTAGATAAGACACGTGGCACAAAATCAAACTCCAATTTAAAATTTAATTAGATTTCTCTTAGTTTTATATATATATATATATATATATATAGATTTCTTCTCCTAACATGTTAGATACAAGCCCACAATTCTACCTAGAAAAACTTTGCTTTTACTATATATTAAACCAATTGATAGTCTTATTCATTATTTTCATGCAGCAATCATACTACCATACTCAAACGGTGGATATAGGTAGGAGTTGGTATGACAAACACATCTAGTTCTAGATTCTAACGTAAGATAATTGATAGAAACTGGTTACTCGGTAAATGCGACAACTTTACTATTTAAAAAATACTTTAAAAATAATATGTATATATATATATATATATATATGTCAATTATAGTTAATGAATTGAGATAAAGATATCAATTTAGATTATTTTTAAACTCCATTAGTTTCTATTTTTATTTTGCCACAAAAAGAAGGGCAGTGTACACATCTGTGGTAGGTCCTACAGGCTGGCATCTGAAGACAGCCTACGTGTCTCATAACCTGCCTTTACCTACTGCTCAGCTGATTGAATTCCACGTCATATTCTATAGTCTATACCATCCAATTTATGTGAATGACTCCGACCTATACTTTTATATATATATATCTACCATAAATATGAGTGATAATAAGTGATAACAACACTATATAATATACTCAATTTTTTTTTTAATAATATAATATAATACTACCACGAGTATCTCCACTTGACCTAACAGATTTTATTTTATTTTTTTTGGACAAAATGATTTTGTTTAATCCATTTACATGCTTCTTCATTCATGTGCTATTGGTGAAAATAATGATTTATAATGAAGTGGGCCATAGCATATCTATATTCTATAAACACACACTATGTGTCAGTGTCGTGTCACCAACGAATTTAAAGCATTCACGCCACTCCAATTCAAATTTTTAGCCAGCAGAGGATTTAAAATCAAAGGGGATTTTGGCACCAAGTAAAAAGAGCATATTACACCCACTAACACACCGTACACACACATTGGCTTTTAACTGAAATCGTGATTTCACAACACTTCTTTCAAAATTTTAATTAGTGGAGGATTTAAAATCCAAAGGGATTTTGGCACAAAGTAAAAAAGAGTAATGATTATTACACACACTAACACCGCACACACTAAGGACACATTAATTTCAAACTGAAATCATGACTTTTAAGTTAGAAAGTAACGTGTGTTGTGTGTGTAATGGTATTTTCCGCAGCAAAAATATTGCGGACAAGATTTATTTAGGCCGAGTGACGTGTATGTAGCTTCTAGCCGCTTCTTTTACTGGTTCTTTTACAGGTAAGAGCTTTTAGTGGGTCGTGTACTTCATTGCTGTGCTTCAATTCTTTATAATCAATATAAATATCAATAATAGTAGTGTCATTTTTCATTGTTAAAATTGATAATATATTTTTGAATTCTAGATAGTTTAACTGGTAAAAAATTGATAATATCTATAACTGAAAGTCTATTAATAGAAAATGTACAAAGACCTAAGTGAACCGAAGAGACCAAATATATGCAATTTTTTACAAAATGAAAAAAGAAAATTGCTCATTTTTAAGTCATCTATTATGCCTTTGATTTGGCATGACAATTGGCATATGCTCTCTCTCTCTCTCTCTCTCTCTCTCTCTCTCTCTCATATTATTGTGGCAGGGATTGAAAGCTCAATTGCTTAGAATCCTTAGATCACAAATCTTGCAGTTTAATTCTTATATTTACTTATCAACATCTTGTTATTAGTAGAGTATCTCTCCTCCTTTAGAAGGAAAGAGGTTTGAAACCATCATACATTTATGCTTGGACCACAAGTCTAACAAAAATCTCAACTGTCCTCTCAAAAGCTATGAGTTTCAATCTTATCTTAGCCTGTTTAAGATCTTGTTATTTGGTAGTACCTTTACATTTTAGGAGGGAGGTATCAATTCATAGCATGAGAGAGAGAGAGAGAGAAAATTTCTCTGTTGAACAACACTTAGTATAACAAATGTTAGTACAAGACTGCCTAGGCTCTAGAAAACAAGGCATGAAGATGACCACAAGTGTACCAGATAGTCATAGTAAGGCGATGGATGAGGAAAACAAAAAATTACACATCATTCTTACTTCATCACCTCAAATTAAGGTTGATCTGTTTGATTGTAAAAAAGTAGAAAACAAACATTGCACCGCTATGCTTTCCAACAATAATAACATGGAAAACAATTGGTAAAACCATGTCTGTCTAATCTACGGAGGTCAAAAAACAAAATGAAAAGAATGAGCATATAGAACAACATTTACCAAGGTAGCTTGAATGGTAAATCATTGAGGATACAACACAATAAAAGCAGAAACGGGATGTTATTTCATTTCTTGCATGTCTTCCTCAGTTTTCCAAACAACATCCTCCAGGCAGGTTGAGAGGTTTTTATAAAACTGCGCAGGAAAAACAAAAAACAGTAGTTTAGAATTTAGATATGTCAACTCCAATGTTCTAATAATTAGGCCTCTGAATTTATAAAGATAGAGCTGCAGCCACATGGTTGTTTTTGACAACCAGCTTTAGGGTGACAACAATTGACCCTCACATGGCAGATTAATGTCCTGAAATCCTTCACCGACAGCCATAACTAATAAGAGAGAAATCCTACTTTAGATATGGTAAATCTCACCCGCCTTCAGCTCTCTCTCTCTCTAGCAACTACCCCTTTTCAAGTTTAGATACTCTCGGAAACATAATAATTACCTCAAAAAGTGAGAGAAATGAAAATATAATCGATGGAAAAGCAAAAAAACAACAGGAGGATACCTTATGAAACTCCAAGGTGTCCCCTTTTGCTTTCCGCACCTCAACCATATGAAGAGAAGGTGCCACTTGAAATATCTGATTAAAATATAAGAATAGGTAAAAATAACAAAGAATAAAACAATTCCAGCTAATGAATAACAAGAAGCATAATTGTCATGTACCTCTGTGGCAACATTAAGGTTTCCCTTTCTTCCAGCTTTCATGTTTTCAAGCCTCATCTAGAAGATTTAATATGATACATATTAATTTCATCCAAAATGCATAATTATTATAAAATTTTAAAAAATATGAAAATACCACAAATCCTTGTTATATAAACACTAGTTAAGTCTGTTGACTACATTTTGCCCACCTTGTAGTTCTTCTTGTGTACATCAAAACCAAGAGGCTTTGCGGCTTCTTCAATCTTATTGATGATCTCATTGGCAGGGCATTTGGATGTGAACCTTGTTTCTCTCTTAAATCCCTGCATGCAATGACATCATGACAAACCCCAACATAAATACAGAGCAATATTTTTTTATCTTAAATTTTTCATGAAATGTAAATTATTGCCTCACTGACCAAATACGTGGTCTGTCTACCAAAGGAAATAGATATTTGTTTTTTTTTTTTTTTTTTTTTTTTTTTGAGAAACAATATTTGTTAAATCATATGCACAAAGCAGTATTAAACAAAATCCTCCTTGGGTTTATTTTACAAAACATAACAGCACAAAAATAACTTTCACAGCTGATAGTTTCCACAGGTCATGCATTTGCAGAATCATGTACTCAATACAGAAATCTTTCTCACCAAAGTTTCCAAAAATTCCTAGCACAAATAACTTTGAAAATAATAGAAATAACTAATCTGAATTCAAAGACAAATGTTGAGCCAAAACTGAATGAGAGAATCTTTTATCATCAATTAAGTGTCCTGATTAACTGAGCCTTCCTAGCTCAATTCATTATCAGTGATAAACCCATCACAATATAGTTTAGATTCCCTTCCCAAATTTTTTTGCAAAGTGACCCTTCTTGAAATATTATTAGTCTCTGCTTGAAGAAGAATAAACGAGGAGAAAGAGGAACGAATACAAGAACCTATGATCTACAAAATTATACTGATTTTTTATTAACTCTCTTTTCCTTGTGAATGGAATGTAATTTCATCAACCACCAAACTTTCCCATGTCAGGGGTAAATACAAATAGTCAATCACCACTTAAAGTTAAATATATTAATTTCATAGCAATACAGAGAGCATATTTTTAACTTGCGCGAACCTGTTCCATATCAAACAAATTCGAAAGGTTTAGCCCTTTTGACAATGAAATTAACTCAAATGCGTTCATAGCTGCTGGTTGCTCTTCCTTCTTCTCCATCACATGGTGCTCCTGTTACAATAACAAAAACACAGATTTTGAGACAAATACTTGTTAACAATGCAGCAGGCTTGTTATAGTAATAGTCATCTGGAACATACTTCTGAGTCTTTAAAGACAGCTTCCACATCATCCAAATTTGTATCCTCCTTTTCTTCAAACACAGGAGGCTTATAGTCTTTCTTAAACCATTCGTCTTCCAATATTTCAGATATGGTAATACGCTGCCATAGATCACAGCAAATCAGAGAAACATATATCTAGCTAGTTGTGAAAGATGGTTTCAGAAATCATATAATAATTTTTTATTAATGGTAATTTTTGCAAGTTTTTGTGGCAATGTGAAAAGCACAATTACAGTCCGTTTTCATTTTATTTTTTTTCTTATTTTTTAGGTTGGGGGAGGGGGGGGGGGGGGGGGGGGCTGAAATCATCTGCTTATGGTTCCAAAGGTCAGACTACATAAGCGCAAATATGGTTAAAAGAATCACACTGATGCATATGCAGTTGGAGACAGTTTGTACAAGGCAACACTTGGGCACTAACTAGGGAATCTAAAAGTTAAAATGCAAGAGAAAAACCAACTCTTTCACCCTTGACATTATTTTTTTGAGTAACCCTCCAAACATTATTTTTGAGAAACTGTTATGATGCCTTTTGGAAAATTTAGAAGAAAATAAAGGAAACAAGAAGATGAAGCAGATAGAATAATACATTTTAATTGTTAATTTGCAGGTTTCTTGGTTTGAATCCCCAACTGTTGTGCCTACTAAAAGGAAAACATGAAATGAAGTATATTACAAGGAATTTAAAAAATATATATGTATATATGAAACAGCACAAGGTGTAACTCCTTTGTTGTATACTCACAAGCTACAATAGGCACCATGATAAAATAAATGTCTAATTTTCATTTATCATCATAGTCAATTGCTTACACTAATTGATGATTATTGTCATCAGATAAACCAAAGCTAATGGTCAAGAAATAAAGCACAAATCTAGATCTGTAAAGTTTTGGTTTCTAGATAATCACTTGATCTTGTAACATACTTTTTGTTGCTTATAAAGAAACTGTTAAGATTTCTCTAGAACAAGTAACATGACCTAGAGTAGTATAACTATAAAACCATTTTGCTCATGTATGTAAGCTCACACAAGTACATTGGTTCTCAAAGAACCATACAATCTAACAAGACCTCCACCAAACGCTAGGGATGCCAATATTTACTCACAGGCATTCTTGCATTGTTTGTCTAGACAAACTCTGGCAGGTAGCATTTTAAGTAGGCTGACAAGAAAGAGTTAATGCCTTGACAGCCTATATGCATATATAATTGAACTTCTTAGAACAATCACAAGGCATCCTAAGTTCCTAACAATGGTGAATGTAGGACAAACAACGTGAGAGATAACCTACACATCTCAAAATAATAGACAAAAAGAAAAGCATTTATTAATATGAATAACAATGAAAAAGATTAGTCATAAACTTCCAGATTTAAATAAGCTACCACATAACCAAATTATCTACAACCTTTGTAACAAAACATAAGAATATTAGCCATAATAAACCTGTTGCAAATTCGCTCAAATTCAAACTAATGATTATACAATGTGCAAAAGCCTAGTGGTAAAATCTAAAATGGAAAATAAATAAATACAAGAGAGAGGAAGCCTGAACATGCCTGACTTTCAGCACCGCAATAAGAATTTAGTATAATTGGCCTTTACTACCTCACCAAATAATTGATGGGTACTTTCTCAATCAAATAGCTTAAGCACATACGAGTACAACATCCTTCGCTGTCTGGGTGAACTTGAACAGCTCCTGATATTGGAGGGTCTGTTCAACTAATGTATTTAAAGCAAGATAGAATGTTTGATAGGGTTTCATTTGTCCAACCGAAATGTTTGTCATTATGCTCAGATTTTCTTTTGGTGACTGCAGAAAGTATTAGTTACAGGATTCCCTTTCTCAACCAAAAAAAAAAAAAGAGAAAAAAGTCGCAGGATTCCATGACTTAAAATTATGACCACTATATATTAATGAAGTGCATGTCAATGTATGTAATGATATTCTTGAGACCTTGAGTTTGTACTTCAAGCTTCATAATCTTCTAATTTAACAATCCTATTGAAAAATTAGGTTTCAGTATGAAATGCAGTCCTTACCAACAATGATACTATGAAAATCAGAGTCTATTCTTAAAATTTTTAAGATGCAGAAAGGCCACAAATCATCAATAGAATGACACTGACAAGTTTACTTACAGTCATAGGGTTGGGATCCAGGATTCGAGTTATCAATTTCATTGCACTGAATGACAGCCAAGGAGGGCAACTAAATTCAGCAGCAGAAATCTGCACATAGAGAAAGTGGGTAATATATAGAAGATGGAAAACAATAGGAGGATTGTGATAAAGAATTGATAAAAGGCTCACTTTTTTATACAGGGTCATAAGATTAGCATCATCAAAAGGCAAGTAACCTGCAAGCAGTACAAAGAGTATCACTCCACACGACCACAAGTCCGCAGTTGCCCCATCATAGCCTCTATCATTGAGGACCTAAACAGCAAGATCATATATTGTTATGAAATAGGAACACAGGTGTATAAAAATATAAGCATGATGTGAACAGTACACACCTCAGGAGCAACGTAATTTGGTGTTCCACAGGTAGTGTGAAGTAGGCCATCATCCTGCCAGATTTAACCATACAGTAAGAAACAAAAGCAATATTCAATGCTAACAATGGATGAAGGTCCTAAGAGAGAGAGAGAGAGGGCAGCAATGCAATTACCAAAGTAGTATATTGCAATCCTTGGAAATACAAACAAAAAATAGATCTTAACTATATTTTATTTGACAGATAAATTACAAATTAATGGAAGGAACACTAATAACTTAACCCTAACAATACCAGATACATTTTTCCTTCTTCTGAAGCTTCAGAATCACCGGGCTGTTCTAATAAGTATGTACTTATTCAATGAACATTATCTTTATATATCATTCAGCACACTTCAGCAGTCCAGGTTTTCTCCAAGTACAGAGAAATAATGGGGTCCATGATAGAATTTTGTTAAAATAATTATTTGAAGAAAATTAATTTTAATTTGCAAAAAATTAGAAGGGAACCCCTTCAATAAAACAAACTATGTGCATGAGAGTGGATTAAACCATTCATTCATCAAATATGACATTAAGTTACTACATAAAAAGATCTAGGTTTTTCTTTTTGTTGCTTTTGGCCATAGTAATTTTAAATCAAACTTGGAATTAAAACGCATATGATATAATATAACTAGGGTGGCCATGCTTAATAAAGAATTTAGGTTGCTATAGCAATACACTCATGCCAAAACAATGGAAGGTATTGACATCTATGTATAACCTAGTATGCGATGAAACCTTGCTGTCGTGCCAAAACAATAAATCTATGTATAGCCTTTACATGTTCCAAATTACTTAAAATAAAGCTTTCAGTGTGCACATTTCAGCTATCCTCACTTTCAAAAGGTTTCCACCATTATCACAGTACAACCAAGAACCATTTGCTTTCATCTTCCACACTAATATACATTTAATAATATCACTGTCCTTCAATGCCAAGCTTAAAAATGACAATACAGATAGCAGTAACAAGATCAATACAATATCTGAAAACAAAAGACCAATGAGAAGTTCAGAGGAAACAGCACTATATTACCCTGACTTGTTGGGACAGTGCACTCAACCCGAAATCAGAAACTTTGAGGTTTCCATAAGCATCCAACAGCAAATTTTCTGGCTACAAGCCATAAAAATGAAAGAACATTATGAAGCAATGAATCTTTCCTGCCATATTAACTGATTCTGGCAGGGGGAGTTAAAAGACATTACACACCTTGAGGTCTCTGTGATAAACGCCCCTGCTATGGCAATAATCAACTGCATTAATAAGCTGCTGAAAATATCTGCGGGCCTCATCCTCTCTCATTCGTCCATGGTTTACCTTCACAACAAAATACATTTTCTTTAGAAATTGTTCACTATCTTAAATATCTAATCCAAGTACAAGAATGAGAGAGAGCAACACAGAATGGTTGATAAACAAATGGGAACTGTGAAACTGGAGTGATAACTCTAATGTATCATTCATGGACCCCTTACAATTGATTGGCAAACCATTGTATAGAACAGGAACAATAGAAAATTCAACAACTCACAATCTTATCAAATAGTTCTCCACCAGTAACAAACTCCATAACAATGAATATTTTCGTCTTGCTCCCCATCACCTGAAAAGTAAGAGGAAAAAAAGAAAACAGAAAAAAATAAAATTCAGACAATAAGCAGGATAAGGAAAGTATTGGAATATTATCGAGTTAAGGTGTGTTGTTAACTAAGTAGTAAAGTTCAACATTGGATACTAATGATGAGAATGAGGAGTTAATAGCATAAGTAGGCCCAAACCGATTGGCTTATGATTTTGGGTCAAGTGGTGTCTCTATATGCTATATTAACTACCTGACAGAAAGAAATTTATCGTCGAATTCAAGAGCTGTCTTTAAAGACTTGTATAAAATAATATACTCCTAGAGTACAGACGTGATACTCTTTCCTCTCCCATAACATTGGATCACACACTAATTTTCTGTCTTTAAAATTGCTTACAGTTAACAAGTTCATGCAATTACCAAAACAATTGAGGAAAAAAAAAAGAAAAAAAAAAAAAAAGAAAGAAAGAGAGAGAACCTCGTATAATCGAACGACATTGGGATGCTTGATTAACTTCATTGTTGCTATTTCCCGCCTGATCTGTAACATTATGCAAAAGAAAAGAGAAATCACCTATGGTGTATAATATACATACATACATAAATAAGAAAGCAATTAAGAAATGAATGAGGGTACCTGTTCAGCCATCTTGTGTTTGAGAACCTTCTCTTTGTCAAGGATCTTAAGAGCCACAGGTTCTCCAGTCTCAGAATTTCTGGCAAATTTCACTTTGGCAAATGTCCCCTCACCAATTGTTCTACCAACCTCATATTTGCCTACCCTCCTCTTCACTTTTGGTTGACTCATTCTCCTCCTTAATTCTACTGTTCTCAACTACTGTTCTTTGAGGTAGCTACTTCAATAAATCTGCTTCAAAACACATTACCAAAACACCAGTGAGTTCTATGAATCAAAATCATCACTTTTTTTTTAATAATGATTATAGAGTTGTTATTATTATAATTTTTGCATGTCACTGACATTATCTCCTATAGATCAAGACATCCAAAACAAAAACCCAACAAAAAAAGAAGCAGCAAGATTCATTATCTGCTATAGGAACCTCAATCTTTTTTGCCCAAAAGAACCAAGATCACCAACAACAAAAAAAAAAACCTTTTTTCCTGTTCTTTTTTCTCAGCTTTTAAGAGTAACAAGAGCAAGAGCAAGAGCAAGAGCAAACCAATAATGTTTGATTTCTTATAACGTGAGAATTCTACTCAGACACGAAAAGGACTACAAGACAAGAGAGAAACTAATCACCTTCTTCCGTACAACAACTACAACAACAACCGGAAATTCAGTACAAATCCGAACTAAGAAAAAGAAGCAAAAGAGACCCAATATAAAAACAAGAAAAACCCAGCAGAGCACACCACCAACTAGTCTTGAAAATATGACAGAACCCTCAAACTGTAAGAAAATTTTGAAAGCAACACAGGGAGGTTGTTGAGCTTGTGAAGAGTTGTAAAGGGCACTAGATAAGAGATCAGAATACTCAGAATAAATCCACAAACAAAAAAAACAAAAACAATTTGGGGTGCAAGAAGCTTAAAAATATTCAAAGAACCAAATCAGACACATACTTATAGAGAAACAAGATCATGAATTATTTATCAAAAGCAGAAGGATGATGATGACACAATAATATAATATATACATATGAGAGAGAAAAAGAGGATATACTTGTGGTTTTAGAGATAAGAAGAAGAAAGGAAAATGGCAAAGGCTCTTGCGTCTGGTTGAATACTGAAAAAGCTTCCTTTTTTTTTTTGAGTTTGCTTTCAAAGTCAGTGTATATAATAAATTATTATGAATGACAGATTTTGATCACTTCTGGCACTGTGTGCATCTGTATCACTGCTAACAGACAAAACTAACGCGGTTACAATTAAAAAATAATAATTTTTTATTAAAAAAATCTCATATTTTAGCTGTGAATCTTGTGATGGAGAATTAAAAGTGGAATAAATTAATCTAATGACAATTTGTTGGGGATATTGGTACATGTAATTTTATATTTCTACAGAGGTATTAGTGTGTGTATAACAAGCACAGTTAGTTCTGACTTCTAGAACTCTGTCTAGCTAGAGTGCGCAACAGTCATTAGCATTTTACATACATAGAAAGTAGTATTTTGAAAGTTTTGAACAAAATATTTTATTTTCTATCTTATTGTTCAACGTATGTAACAATAATTAATATTCTACGTATACAAAAAATAGTCTTTTGAATCTTTTAACCAAAATATTCTATTCTTTATCTTTGAGAGTTAACTCAAAAATCCCACATGCAAATATGCTAGAAGAGTGGTGGACTAAATGTCTATAACTCAAAATTCCCATTGAAATATGCTAATAATAGTGTAGTGGATTGATTATCTAAATTACGAGTACGAGAGTTAACACTTACCCAAATTCACATATACTTGAAAATGCTAAAATTCAATCAATAATTAAGTAAGTTAGACACAAACAAAATGTTATTTTGGGCATAAAGATAGCATTACTCAAATTAAGAGCTCTTAATTTACGTTGAAGTCCCATATACCAAATATAAACATGCTTTACCTACCATTCAAATTAACCCAGTTAAGTCCATATTCATTTATGTTTAAACTTTGTTATTTCCCGTTAAAGAAACACGTACTCCCTCCGTCCCACTTTGTTTGTCCTCTATTTCATTTTGGGATGTCTCAAAATATTGTCCTGTTTCTAAAAATAAAAGTCATTAATTTATTAATGTTCCTATTATAATCCTATTAATTTACTAATTCAATTTTTTGATAAATTTATTTAAGGGTAGTTTTGGAAACTTATACATCTTTAAAAGGTAGACAAAACAATAAATGATATTCTCTTAAAAAGTTTGACTTTTCAAAGAGAACAAACAAAATAGAACAGAGGAAGTATTAATTTTTACACTAACTCCAACTACGTGGCTTGGTTGTACTGTACGGTATTTAAAGATGTGAAACTTGGTGGACATCTGTCTCTGTTTCTGTACCCTTTTGTATATGCAGGAAAACAATCTGGACCACGTGTTTTATGTTGTGGTTTTCTTTTTTCTTTAAACGTACAAAATTTCCGCACACCAGTCAGCTGTCAAGTATACTCAGCACGCTAACTCTTAACCCGTTAACGGCAACAACAGTTACATCATCTCTCTCTCTCTCTACTTGCACGCTCTATTACTTTTTTTCTTCGTCTTTTCTTTCCTTTTCTTCTTTTAGATAGGAATAATTGAATAAATAGGGTGCACAATTCAAACTTTTCAGTTTTCACATTCAACAATTACGTACCATTATTATTATTGTTGTCGTTGTTGTTGTGGACTTATGAGTTATGGTGCTTAAATTTAAAATATTTTTTTTGATAACCGCTTAAATTTAAAATATTTTTTATACTTCGTTTTAAACGTGCATTTATTGCTTCCAAAAAAAAATATATATATATTACTTATCAAGGGAATAGCAAGAATTATGAAGGGCCTCAAAAGTAGTTTGAACTCGCAATTTGGGATGCTTCAGAAGAGAAGCTAAAAAAATTATTAGTGCCACCGGAGGATCGTAAAAAAATGATCCTACCTAATCCTCTTAATGATAATTAAATATTGTTATTTATGTAAATATTATATCATTTGTTGATTTTTATTATTTTTTTTTTTACTAGTTAGAAAGTTTTTTTTTTTTTTTTAAGGAATTGCTGGTTAGAAAGTTGATTTAAACATTTACATAAGTGAAATCATTTTACTATTAGGTTGACCAAAAAGATTGTAAAAGTGGTCATTCCTAATCCTCTAATTATAATAAAATATTATTATTTATGTAAATATGATATTATTTGATAATTTTTTATTTTGTGCACGTTAAAAAGCTAACTTGCATTGGCATCGATTCAGCGGTTAGAATGACCACTACAACTGTTGTGTACTTAATAATTATCTCAGAAACCGGGGTCTGTTTCATAATTTTCATTACTTCCTATGTGCCTAAAACGGCCCATCTCCTGTATCCCAAAGTGGGTCTTCTGCCCTTCCAGTGAAGATGGGCTGGGCTTGTTTTTTGTAACGTTTCTCTTTCTTTTTTTTTTTATTTTTTTTTTTTTAAGAGAGTTTCAATTTATAGCATTCGCTTCTAATGATAGCTTTTTATTATCAAACCAAGACACCAATCAGTTTTTGGTATAGGCGAAAATTGAACTCTAGATCTTTTATTCAACAATGAAAGATTTTACCAATTAAACTAATTGGAATTCACACCAATCAATTTCTTTTAGTTTTCCTTGTTCAATGATATTTTTATTCAACAATATATATATATATATATATATGTATGTATATGCAAGGCAGTCTAGGCAGATATAGTTTAAATTAGTGAAACGTATTAACGTAACTACATGGCAACAGTATCTAATTTTAAAGGAGATAAAATTTAAGGGCATAACAAAATTCACAACAAAGAGAGGTGAAATGTTATGAATTATAGTGGCCCTAAATGTGTATGAGATCTAAAGCTGTGTCTTGTTATGGAAATCTCTTCCTTATTTCCAAGTGGGTGAATGAGTATTTATAATTTTTTTTATGTTATAGAAAGTACATTATAGTTATTAAGTATCAAAGTACATTAAATGTTAAGTGTAGAGGTCAACGTTTTCATTAAAAAAAAAATATATATATATATATAAAAAGATCAAAGATAACCTGTGAAGTCCCTGAAGTTCCATTACCTTTTGAGTCCGAGGTTGTAAATTCGAATAGTGGTAGGCTTTACTATTAGTTAGATGATTCCAAGCCATGTCAAATTTGAGTTTAAGTGAGCCAAGAAGGTACAAGTGGTGCAAACCACTTTTTTTTCACTTAACAAAAAATATATATATTTATATATATATCGAGGACAAAATTTAGTTATAAAACTGGTTGTAACCTAAGATTACAACATATATATTTTTTTTTTAGAAACAAACACACACACACAAAGGAGAGAGAAAGAGGTTCTAACACAAAGGTACACTACAACTCCACTCAAAAGTCAAGCTAACTTTTAAGGGAGGATGGGGCAAGTTATACTACATACAACACACTCTCTTAAGCAATGTGGGACAATTACCCATTCTTTTTTTTTTTTGAGAAATAAATACACACACAAGGGAAAGGAAAATAAGTTCTTATTCGATAAAATAAACATTAATACATATTTTGAAAATCTAACCGTTTAATTGCACGTTTTTTATGTTCTTAATACACATGTCAAATTTTGTGTTAATTAAATATTATGAGTAAGACTTGTGTATAGTACTTACGTGTTGTTCTTTGGGCTATTTTCTTAAGATTCTGCCATGTGACTTAAAATTTTGCAAGCATGAAGAATATAAGAAGAATATATAATCTAATAGTGGATTTGTCAACATTCACCTTTGATAAAAAGATATTAAGTAATATTGTAACCTAAAGTTACAACAAATTTTGTAGCTAAACTTTGTTAAACTTCTTACTTGGAATTTGAACATTTGAACCCAAAACAAAGCCAGGCAAATTAAGAATTTTTTTTATTTTTTGGGAGAAACAAGTAAATTAAGAATCTAAATCCATCAATTCTAGACCAGTCATGTCATTATATATTGCAAAGTGGACACTCATAATTAGGGAAAATATTGGACAAGGATGACAAATATTTTCCGTTAGGTAGTCAAGGTTAGCAGGTTATCATCTTTGTTGGGGTTCAAACTTTTTGACGATGCTTTCCTTGACACATCAGTGCCACAGGAAAGATTAAAGAACACTACACCAAGTGGTAACCATACATACAAAGAAATCTGAGCAAAGGCACGAGGTGACTCATGATTACAATGTCTTTTTTGTCTTATACCACGAAGTGGATTCCAATATGCTTTTGAACTTATTCCAATAAATATATGTACATGAAAATTTACTAATCAGTGTATAGACTTTTTGGCAAAGAAGGGAGCTGCTCAAGAACAAGATTTTAGGATTTATGATGATCCCTCACTGGACATGTCTACGCTTTTGTATTATGACTCTATTGGCATGTACTTTGAACTAGTATTGTTTCCCCATCATTCAACTAGTGGAGAGACGTCTTCTAAAAAAAAAACTACCATTTCACAGAAGAAAAGGTTGTCAAGAAGGTAATAGAGCAAAACAACTATACCAACCAGTGTTTAGGAGTCATAGGTAAACAGATTGATAAGATAAAAGATCGGATAGATAACAAGGTCATCCTTCAGCTAGGAAGCCCTAGCAAACCTATCCAAACCTTAGAAAAGCCTTTAGTCAAGCTCCCCACAACCAGACAAGCTAGTCTCAAGCCTAAGGATAAAACAGCCTTAGAAATAGTTGCCCAGAAGCTTGAGGAACTTGTGAAGAAGGAACCAATCACCCCTTCACCAGACCACACCTCAACCAGTAGAGACCCCAGGCTAGTCACTTTGAGAGCTCATACAGCTTCTAGTAGTTCTAGTAGAACCTCCTCAGAAACAAAAAAGGAGATAGAACACCTAGAAGACTAATTTCGAGAGTTACAGGTAAATAGGCTTTACCAACCCAAGGTAAACCCGACCAGCCTAACCAAGAATTGGTATCCCAGAACAACACCCCCTGACCTCCAGTATGAGGAAAGAAATAGCCAGTTCACAGTATCCACTGGTAAACTCTATGAATAGAACATAGATGGTTTATCAGAACAAGAAATCCTAAACAAGATTCGACATATGACCGTGGTAGCCAATAACTACCTAAATGACGGAATGCAAAACACAGAGGTTATAGAGCTCATGACTTTAGGATTCACAGAAAAACTGTTAGCCTGGTGGAACAACTGTTTAACAGAAAAGTCTAAGGAAGACATCAAGCATGCAGTTCAAAAAGATGAGAATGAGAACCCCATCTTTGACGAACACATAGAACGAGGTGTTCCCGATGGAGTCAATACCCTGATCTATACGATCATGAAACACTTCGTAGGTAAACCCGGCAACATCACATCTAGGATTTATGACCAGTTGAGTAACCTTAGATGTAAAAACCTTGGTGAATACAGGTGGTATGAAGATGTGTTTACCACCAGAGTCCTGCATAGAAGCAATTGTAACTCTCCATTTTGGAAGGAGAAGTTCATCAATGGCTTACCCACATTGTTTGGACAAAAGGTCAAAGAAACCTTTGCCAGTCCCTTAGGTGTCATAGATTATGATAACCTAACCTATGGAGACATCTCTAGCACAATCCGGAGTGAAGGAATGAAGATGTGTAGAGATCTTAAAATCCAAAGCCAAGCCAGCAAGAGCAAAGCCAAGTACGAAGTAGGAGACTTCTGTACACAGTACAGCTTATCTTCAGTCATCCCAAAAGGAAAATCCAAACACAGAGGCAAAGAACCCTCTGAAAAAACCCACAGGAAGAAAACATCCTCTAAACATTATAGAAAACAGAAGTTCAAAACTGATGATTTCTATAAGAAGGGAAAACCCAGGTCTACAGGAAAATTCTTACCCAAAGCATCAGGAAAATACTTTCAGTACAGAAAAACAGGTTATTTCCAGAAAGAGTGTAAAGCGAAGGCCAAAACCCTTATCAATACCCTTATTAGTGACCAAACCAGTAAGAAAGAAATCTTCAAACTCTTAGCATTTGACTACTTAGAAAGTGAGTCTTCCAATGATGAGCAAGAAGATCACCAGTTATATAGGACATCTTCTGAAACCTCTAGAGTCTCCTCTAGTTCCTCTAGTAGCTCAGATGAAATCCTAGCCTGCAAAGATAGTTGTTGTAGGTACAAGACTATCAATGCCCTTTCTAAGCAAGAAGAGCTTCTCTTAGATTTAATAGAACAGATCGAAGACCCAGTCACCAAAGCTCAAAGGCTTAGTGAGTTCCACAAAACCCTAATTAAGGAAGCTAGCACATCCAAACCTAAGGTTCAGGAACCCAAAGTCGATTTGAAGAAAATCTACAATAGGTTTACCAAATCCAAGAAAGAAATTACCGTCCAAGATCTCCAGAAAGAGATTAAGGATACCAAATCTGAAGTAAGAACCCTTAGGCAAGAGTTAACCATCCTCAGGGTAGATCACAATCTCATGGACCAGAGAGTCAGGCAGTTAGAAAATACTTCTCATCAAGGCAATGAGGGTGGAACCTCGTTACAGAACCCTTCTGATGAAGAAGCAGATGAAACAGTTAACCCTACAGCTGATATGGTACAAGAACCATCCAGTGAGGCGTTCTTACATACCGTCAATAGGATTAACTTCCAGAAATGGCACTCCAAAGTCAGGATTGTCATAAGCAAAGATTTTGAATTTGAGGTAGTTGCCTTAATAGACTCAGGCGCTGATCTCAACTGCATTCAAGAAGGAATCATTCCCTCCAAATACTTCCGGAAAACCAAAGAAAGGTTAACTTCTGCAAGTGGAGGTAAAATGTAGATTGAATTCGAAATCCCAAAAGCACATATTTGCCAAGACAATACGTGTTTCAGAACCACATTTGTTCTTGTCAAGAATATGACAGATAGGGTCATCTTAGGAAACCCTTTCATGCGTTTATTGTATCCTTTCATCACGGATAGTGAAGGAATCACTACCCACCCTTTTGGCCAACTAGTTAAGTTTAAGTTTCTTAGGAGCCCAGAACCGAGAGATATCAGCAGTCTCTAAGAAGTTTCTGTCTCTAAGACCCTTAACCTCATCAATGCCAAAATGTCTTTATCAACATTTCCACTTGGTCCAAATCAAGCAAAGAACCTTGATCAATTTGCACCTTCCATCCCATTTGATGATTCTTTGAACCTCAGTCAATTTCATAAACTATCATCATATCCCATTGCATGCATCCAGCATAAAAGTATTTGTTCCATGACATCTCATGATTTTAACAAAAATGTTTTTAAAGACAACCATTCTGTTAATTCATGGCAGGAAGAAAAGCAAATATTTCATCAGAACATGTCTTCTTCAAGAAGAAACAAAGGAAAGACACCTATACAGGGATTTCCTCAGAAAATGCATGAAGGCGCTTCTTCTGGAAAAGAACCCAGAAAAGCAACATCCCTTCAAAATATGTACCCGGCAGCGGTTACATTTTCCGGTGGTTATATGGCTATTACTCTTCAAGAAGTTAAAAACAAGGCTTTACAATTTAGCAATGGAGTGTACACAGATCTCCCACCCTCCATTAAATTCATCCTTGATAACCTTCAGAGAGCTTTTACCCAAAATCAATATAACCTTTTCCAAAGAACCCTTAAAGCACTAGAATTACACCTAGTAGAGCTTGAGGTAGGAAATGCATAAGAGAGCTTTTACCCAAAATCACTATAACCTTTTCCAAAGAACCCTTAAAGCACTAGAATTACACCTAGTAGAGCTTGAGGCAGGAAATGCAATTCTCACTAGTCAACTCTTTGGCAAAGAGGATATCTATTCAATGGATAGAATGACTATCATGAGTATTGATTATACTAGGTTAAGTCTTAAGACTCAAAACCAGCTAAGAAGGTGTTGTTGCCAACTTGCCTACCGATATACAAGTACGTATCTTGGGAAGCAAGGCTATGTCTGAATCACATGACCAATGGTTCAAACATTTTAAAATAATGGTCACCACTCATTTTACGGTTTATGGTGAAGAACAAAATGACATTGAAACTGACTTCATCCGGTCAATCTGGAATGAGTACTTTGGAAGTAGTCATAGGGTCTATGAAAAGAAACATCATTTTCCTGGTCTAATAGTCAACTATGAAGACAGGGCAGACGATGAAGATAGAGATCCAAGCTGGCTTTCAAGAATATTTGAATATGGCTTTATCAGACTCATCAAGTTAACAAGCCATAATCAGATCAACCAATTCCCCCAGATTATTCAACAGGTTGTTGCAAAGATCAAAAGTCCATTTGTCTCCATCAGATGTTGGAGCACTCTCCCACAATGGGACAGTAACAATTGGATGTCAGTTCAACATGCTCACCACCTTGTACTCATCAATGGGTACACCCACAATAGCCCTTGGTATGACGGAGACTCCTACCTATCCTATGAAGACCCATATGCTCTTGCAGGATGTTGGAAGGATTACTTCAACAATGAACTCCTTGAAGTCACCAGTGAATTATAGAAAAACTACCATTTCACAGGAAACACTGGCAAGATTTCAGTCTTTACCACTAAGCCATATTCTGAAGCCTTCCTTACTCAAAGGCTTGATTATGTTGATCCCAGTCAGCTAACTACACAGGATGCAAATTATGAACCTCTCCTATATTGTGGGTTTCATAAACTGTATGACAAATACCATGAACATGACTGTGATTATAATCCTCCATAGGATCCCTATGATGGGTATCCATCTGGTACTTCCGACTAAGAAAGTCCGAACAATACCAGAACAGCTCCAGGATGCTTCAGAACAACTCCAGAGCCCCAGAATAGCTCAAGAACCACCTTTGCAAATCCGGTTACTATTCAGAATAGTACCCGCACCAAGAAAAGTTGCAGACAAGACACTATTCATCCACAGTACCAGAACACTGTGCATGATCACTATTCCAAAAAAGTAAGGGGACAGGTTACTATTCATGAATAGTACCAATCACTGTTCATCAAATAGTACCCCGACAGAATCATTTAGTTTACTGTTTGCTTTCGGTGGAAAAGAAATTCACCCAGAGTAAAAGTAATTCACCCTCCGTGATTCCAGCAATCTCCTGAAGAATCCAAGGCTTCCTCCAGCTATATAAGGAACCCTTTGCATCAGACTTTAGCAGGTTCAGTTTTCACACTACCTCAAAGATCCAATTGCAAGAACCAATTCATCTCAACCCTCAGAACCCCTATCTTTACTTTGTAAACAGATGACCTCTTTTTATTTTCTAGTTTGCATTTGTAACGCTAGAGTTATAGCCTTCACATCTGTAACCTATTTATGCTTCCGCACCGAGACTGTCCAGAACGGCATATATATATATATATATCGAGGACAAAATTTAGTTATAAAACTGGTTGTAACTTAAGGTTACAACATTTTTTTTTTTTTTGAGAAACAAACACACACACACACACAAAGGAGCGAGAAAGAGGTTCTAACATAAAGGAACACTACAACTCCACTCAAAAGCCAAGCTAACTTTTAAGGGAGGGTGGGGCAAGTTATACTACACACAACACACTCTCTTAAGCAATGTGGGACAATTACCCTTTTTTTTTTTTTGAGAAATAAATATACACACAAGGGAAAGGGAAAGAGGTTCTTACTCGATAAAATAAATATTAATACATATTTTGAAAATCTAACCATTTAATTGCACGTTTTTTATGTTCTTAATACACATGTCAAACTTTGTGTTAATTAAATATTATGAGTAAGACTTATGTACAGTACTTAGGTGTTGTTCTTTAGGCTATTTTCTTAAGATTCTGCCATGTGACTTAAAATTTTGCAAGCATGGAAAATATAAGAAGAATATGTAATCTAATAGTGGATTTATCAACATTCACCTTTAATAAAAAGATATTAAGTAATATTGTAGCTTAAAGTTACAACCAATTTTATAGCTAAATTTTGTTAAACTTCTTACTTTGAATTTGAACATTTGAACCCAAAATGAAGCCAAGTAAATTAAGATTTTTTTTTTTTTGGGAGAAACAAGTAAATTAAGAATCTAGATCCATCAATTCTAGACCAGTCATGTCATTATATATTGCAAAGTGGACACTCATAATTAGGGAAAGTATTGGACAAGGATGACAAATATTTTCTGTTACGGTAGTCAAGGTTAGCAGGTTATCATCTTTGTTGGGGTTCAAACTTTTTGACGATGCTTTCCTTGACATATCAATGTCACAGGAAAGAACACTACACCAAGTGGTAACCATACATACAAAGAAATCGGAGCAAAGGCACCGAACCTACGAGAGGTGACTCATGATTACAATGTCTTTTTTGTCTTACACCACGAAGTGGATTCCAATATGCTTTTGAACTTATTCCAATAAATATATGTACATGAAAATTTACTAATCAGTGTGCAGACTTTTTGGCAAAGAAGAGAGCTGCTCAAGAACAAGATTTTAGGATTTATGATGATCCCTCAGTGGACATGTCTACGCTTTTGTATTATGACTCTATTGGCATGTACTTTGAGAGGCTCTGCCTCAACTCTAATTTTTAATTTAAGCTAAAGCTCTTGTTTACCAAAAAAAAAAAATTACTAACATGGAGAAGGGAAAAGAAGAGAAATGAGGGGAAAGTTGTATATTCTTCTGTTTGGTTAAAGGGGAGAATAAAAAGTCATTGAAATAGTTTTCCTTGGGCCCACATTTTGCAATTAGCCCATTTTGGACTTATCTGGAGAGAAGTAATGGAATAAAAATAAGTGAACCCCCACATACTTAACTACTTATGAACCAATTTTACATTTTTGCCCATAACTTTCATCCATATTTTACATTTATGTGGGTATAAAAGTAAAATGACATATTTTTCTTTTGGTTTCCTTTCTTTTTGCAAACCAAATAAAAGATTCTTCTCCTTCTCCAAAAAAAAAAAAAAAAAAAAAGATTCTCTCTTTTCTTTTCTCTTGCCCTCCTTATTTCCAAGCATACTATTTTCTTTCCTCTTCTCTCTCATCTACTTTCTTTTTCTCATTTCTCTTCCTTTCTCTTCCGTCGTTTGCAACCAAACATAGTGTGAGTCACTGTCTGTCGTCCTTTCCACTTTAAAAACTTATATGTAGTAGTCAAGTGATCATAATTTGTCACATTTTGGTAGTAGGCTCAATAGACTTAAATGATGTATTGTAAATCTAGAGTTTTAAGTTTCATCAACCACGTTATCGATTAATAGAATTTTCAAAGTGTTTCATAAATAGGAACATTGATTCCTTATATCAAACAAAGAAATCAAATATCACTCTTCTATTATAACTATCGGGTTATAAAAAAAGTTATCATAGTCCAATTATAATGCAAATAATATAACCACATGTTAGTCAATGATGTAATCTTAATAGTAAATATGTAGCAATTAAGGACATTCTTTTGCGGACGCAAGTCTCTCTTTCTTGTATTTTTCATATACCTTTTTATGGTATCAAATTTATATCTCATATTTTATAACATTAGACTTGACAAATGGATTGGATTGGAAATGTTTGTGTTAACCCAATCGGGTATAAGTCAAACCAGGTTCAAGTTATAAAATTGTTGGACTAAAATGAATTGTAAAACCAATAATTCTTACTCAATCTTTGACGGGTTAGGCCAACCTAGTATTATGGTAGGATTACGCATAGACTATGCAAGACAACATTTGTTTAGCCCCAATAATATCAAGAAGATTTTTTTTTAAACAATAATATCTCATAGAAAAAAATTATTTTTTTTATACAAAATAGAAATCATAGAAAATAATTAACATTAGGAACATATTATATAAATTTTATAAAAATAACCTCGTACTATTATTATTATTGTTGTTGTTGTTAATATTATTATTATTTTACAATAGTGAATTTACATGATAATTTTGAGAAATTTTTTATATAATATAGACAATTAAAGAAAAATTAGATAAAAAATTAAAAACAGATTGAGCAATTGAAGATTCTTGTTATTGCTTCTTTCATATAATTTTCCTTTCACTTTGTTAGTAAATTTATAATAAAAAAACAAAAATCATATTTTTTTTCTAAAAAAATAGGTCGACTTCTCCCACTATTTTATTAGAATGGATTTAGGTTAACCTATAGACCCATAACCTATTTTTATTGAACATAGTGGATTTGAATCCAATTGTGCTCTCATCCTTAAATATTTTGTTTTACCAATTTTTAAGTGGATGGATTTCTTTATACAACTTTTTGTGTTCTATCAATCATAACTTGCAATGTGTTTTTTTTTTTTTAACTTTTTATTTTTTACTTTTCTTATAAAATAATTAAAGTTTTAAATGAAAAAAATTAGATGCATAACATATCATAATTGGAGGACCATGAAATGAAACACAAAAAATAAAGGGTAAAATACTATTTTAGTATCTAAATTTTATCAAAAGTTTGTTTTCCGTCCCTAAACTTTAAAAAGTTCTTTTTTTATCCCTAAACTTTGTAAAAAATGTTTTCAATAGTTTAGAGACAAAAATAAGGATAAAAATGAACATTTTTCAATAATTTAAGGATGAAAAACAAATTTTTTATAAAATTTAAAGACATAAATAATACATTTTCAATAATTTAAAGATGAAAAATAAACTTTTTAATAATTTACAGATAAAAATTTAATTTCTTAAAGTTTAAAAATAAAAAATAAACTTTAATAAAATTTAAGAACCAAAATAATATTTTCCTCTAGATAAATTTTATACCGTCTCTCTTTAATATTGTATGCACTTTTCACACACCAAGAAACAAACAAAAGAAAGAGAGAATTCAGATCCATTTTCCCTTATCCAGGAAATCCTCTCCCCGAGGCCAAGCTCCCTTGACTGACCGCGTGCCTATGTATGACTTTAATTTTTCCACGGCCGACTCTGTGATAGGCGACGCCAACGGTCAAAGTATAAACATCTAATCTATTTATTATTTGTTTATTTATTTTTTATTTTTTAAATCCTACATCTAAATACTATAAAATATGAGATTGGGACCTGCAGCCACACAAAAAGTTTCGTTATTTTTGTATAATAAAAATAAAGTCATTTAGTAAGGTAAATAAGAAAGCAATTAAGAAATGAATGAGGGTACCTGTTCAGCCATCTTGTGTTTGAGAACCTTCTCTTTGTCAAGGATCTTAAGAGCCACAGGTTCTCCAGTCTCCGAATTTCTGGCAAATTTCACTTTGGCAAATGTCCCCTCACCAATTGTTCTACCAACCTCATATTTGCCTACCCTCCTCTTCACTTTTGGTTGACTCATTCTCCTCCTTAATCCTACTGTTCTCAACTACTGTTCTTTGAGGTAGCTACTTCAATAAATCTGCCTCAAAACACATTACCAAAATCCCAGTGAGTTCTATGAATCAAAATCATCACTTTTTTTTTAATAATGATTATAGAGTTGTTATTATTATAATTTTTGCATGTCACTGACATTATCTCCTATAGATCAAGACATCGAAAACAAAAACCCAACAAAAAAAGAAGCAGCAAGATTCATTATCTGCTATAGGAACCTCAATCTTTTTTGCCCAAAAGAACCAAGATCACCAACCAAAAAAAAAACCTTTTTTCCTGTTCTTTTTTCTCAGCTTTTAAGAGTAACAAGAGCAAGAGCAAGAGCAAGAGCAAACCAATAATGTTTGATTTCTTATAACGTGAGAATTCTACTCAGACACGAAAAGGACAATACAAGACGAGAGAAACTAATCACCTTCTTCCGTACAACAACTACAACAACAACCGGAAATTCAGTACAAATCCGAACTAAGAAAAAGAAGCAAAAGAGACCCAATATAAAAACAAGAAAAACCCAGCAGAGCACACCACCAACTAGTCTTGTTGAAAATATGGCAGAAACCTCAAACTGTAAGAAAAATTTTGAAATCAACACAGGGAGGTTGTTGAGCTTGTGAAGAGTTGTAAAGGGCACTAGATAAGAGATCAGAATACTCAGAATAAACCCACAAACAAAAAAAACAAAAACAATTTGGGGTGCAAGAAGCTTAAAAATATTCAAAGAACCAAATCAGACACATACTTATAGAGAAACAAGATCATGAATTATTTATTAAAAGCAGAAGGATGATGATGACACAATAATATAATATATATATATATATATATATATATGAGAGAGAAAAAGAGGATATACTTGCGGTTTTAGAGATAAGAAGAAAGGAAAATGGCAAAGGCTCTTGCGTCTGGTTGAATACTGAAAAAGCTTCCTTTTTTTTTTGAGTTTGCTTTCAAAGTCAGTGTATATAATAAATTATTATGAATGACAGATTTTGATCACTTCTGGCACTATGTGCATCTGTATCACTGCTAACAGACAAAACTAACGCGGTTACAATTAAAAATAATAATTTTTTATTAAAAAAATCTCATATTTTAGCTGTGAATCTTGTGATGGAGAATTAAAAGTGGAATAAATTAATCTAATGACAATTTGTTGGGGATATTGGTACATGTAATTTTATATTTCTACAGAGGTATTTAGTGTGTATAACAAGCACAGTTAGTTCTGACTTCTAGAACTCTGTCTAGCTAGAGTGTGCGTCAGTAATTAGCATTTTACATAAATAGAATGTAGTATTTTGAAAATTTTGTACAAAATGCTTTATTTTTTACCTTATTGTTCAGTGTGTGTAACAATAATTAACATTTTATGTATACAAAAAATGGTCTTTTGAATCTTTTAACCAAAATATTCCATTCTTTATCTTTGAGAGATAACTCAAAAATCCCACTTGCAAATATGCTAGTAGAGTGGTGGACTAAATGTCTATAACTCAAAATTCCCATTGAAATATGCTAATAATAGTGTGGTGGATTGATTATCTAAATTACGAGTACGAGAGTTAACATTTACCCAAATTCATATATACTTGAAAATGTTAAAATTCAATCAAGAATTAAGTAAGTTAGACACAAACAAAATGTTATTTTGGGCATAAAGATAGCATTACTCAAATTAAGAGCTCTTAATTTACGTTGAAGTCCCATATACCAAATATACACATGCTTTACATACCATTCAAATTAACCCAGTTAAGTCCATATTCATTTACGTTTAAACTTTGTTATTTCCCGTTAAAGAAACACGTAATAATTTTTACACTAACTCCAACTACGTGGCTTGGTTGTACTGTACGGAATTTAAAGATGTGAAACTTGGTGCACATCTGTCTCTGTTTCTGTACCCTTTTGTATATGCAGGAAAATAATCTGGACCACGTGTTTTATATGTTGTGGTTTTCTTTTTTCTTTAAACGTACAAAATTTCCCACACACCAGTTAGCTGTCAAGTCTACTCAGCACGCCAACTCTTAACCCGCTGACGGCAACAACAATTACAACATCTCTCTCTCTCTCTACTTGCACATTCTATTACTTTTTCTTACTTGGGTTCAGTTAATGTGTGCTCTTAAGGCACACGTTAAACTTTCTATTTTTGAAAATATTTTTTCGAAAATTGAAAAAACTATCATTATTTTTTTAATTTTTGAGAAATTTTTTTCTAAAAATAAAAATTAATATGTGCCCTTAAGTCACACATTAGTAAAATCCTACTTTTTTTTTTTTTTTTTTTCCTTCGTCTTTTCTTTTCTTTTCTTCTTAAAGATAGGAATAATTGAATAAATAGGGTGCACAATTCAAACTTTTCAGTTTTCACATTCAACAATTACGTACCATTATTATTATTGTTGTTGTTGTTGTGGACTTATGGTGCTTAAATTTAAAATATATTTTCTACTTCGTTTTAAACGTGCATTTATTGCTTCCAAAAAAAAAATATATATTACTTATCAAGGGAATAGCAAGAATTATGAAGGGCCTCAAAAGTAGTTTGAACTTTGAACTCGCAATTTGGGATGCTTCAGAAGAGAAGCTAACAAAATTATTAGTGCCACCGGAGGATCGTAAAAAAATATCCTACCTAATCCTCCTAATGATAATTAAATATTGTTATTTATGTAAATATTTTATCATTTGGTGATTTTTTTTTTTTTTTTTTTGGCTAGTTAGAAAGTTTTTTATTTTTTATTTTTAAGGAATTGCTAGTTAGAAAGTTAATTTAAACATTTACATAAGTGAAATCATTTTACTATTAGGTTGACCAAAAAGATGGTAAAAGTGGTCTGCATATTTGCATAGGTGGCATTGATTCAGTGGTTAGAATGACCACTACAACTGTTGTGTACTTAATAATTATCTCAGAAACCGGGGTCTGTTTCATAATTTTCATTACATCCTATGTGCCTAAAACGGCCCATCTCCTCTATCCCAAAGTGGGTCTTCTGCCCTTCCAGTGAAGATGGGCTGGGCTTGTTTTTTTTTGTAATGTTTCTCTTTTCTTTTCTTTTCTTTTTAAAAAAAAAAGAGTTTCGTATTCACTTTTAATGGTAGCTCTTTATTATCAAACCAAGACATCAATCGATTTTTGGTATAGGCGAAAATTAAACCCTAGATATTTTATTCAACAATAAAAAACTTTACCAATTAAACTAACTAGAATCCACACCAATCAATTTCTCTTAGTTTTCCTTGTTCAATGATATTTTTATTTAACAATATATATATTTATATATATATATATATATATATATATATAAGGAAGGCAGTCTAGGCAGATATAGTCTAAATTAGTGAAACGTATTAACGTAACTACATGGCAACAGTATCTAATTTTAAAGGAGATAAAATTTAAGGGCATAACAAAATTCACAACAAAGAGAGGTGAAATGTTATGAATTATAGTGGCCCTAAATGTGTATGAGATCTAAAGTTGTGTCTCTTGTTATGGAAATCTCTTCCTTATTTCTAAGTGGGTGAATGAGTATTTATAATTTTTTTTATGTTATAGAAAGTACATTATAGTTATTAAGTATCAAAGTACATTAAATGTTAAGTGTAAAGGTCAACGTTTTCATTAAAAAAAAAAAGAGTATAAAGATCAAAGATAACCTGTGAAGTCCTTGAAGTTCCATTACCTTCTGAGTCCGAGGTTGTAAATTCGAATAGTGGTAGGCTTTACTATTAGTTAGATGATTCCAAGCCATGTCAAATTTCAGTTTAAGTGAGCCAAGAAGGTACAAGTGGTGACAAATATATATATATATATATATATAAACCACTTTTTTTTCACTTGACAAATATATATATATATATATATATATATATATAAACCACTTTTTTTTCACTTAACAAACATATATACATATATATATATATATATATCCAGGACAAAATTTAGTTATAAAACTGGTTATAACCTAAGGTTACAACATTTTTTTTTTTGAGAAACAAACACACACACACACACACAATGAAGAGAGAAATAAGTTCTAACACAAAAGCACACTACAACTCCACTCAAAAGCCAAGATAACTTTTTAGAGAGAGTGGGATAAGTTATACTACACACAACACACTCTCTTAAGTAATGTGGGACAATTACCCATTCTTTTTTTTGAAAAATAAATACACATACAAGGGAAAGAGGTTCTAACACAAAAGCACACTACAACTCCACTCAAAAGCTAAGGTAACTTTTAAGGGAGGGTGAGGCAAGTTATATTATACACAACACATTCTCTTAAGTAATGTGAGACAATTACCCATTCTTTTTTTTGAGAAATATATACACACACAAGGGAAAGGAAAAGAGGTTCTTACTCGATAAAATAAACATTAATACATATTTTTAAAATCTAACCATTTAATTGCATGTTTTTTACGTTCTTAATATACATGTCAAATTTTATGTTAATTAAATATTATGAGTAAGACTTATGTACAGTACTTAAGTGTTGTTCTTTAGGCAATTTTCTTAAGATTCTGTCATGTGACTTAAAAATTTGCAAGCATGGAGAATATAAGAAGAATATGTAATCTAATAATGGATTTCTCAACATTCACCTTCAATAAAAAAAATATTAAATAATATTGTAACCTAAAGTTACAACCAATTTTGTCGCTAAACTTTGTTAAACTTCTTACTTGGAATTTGAACATTTGAACCCAAAACGAAGCCAGGTAATTAAGAATTTTTATTTTTTTTTATTTTTTGGGAGAAACAAGTAAATTAAGAATCTAGATCCATCAATTCTAGACCAGTCATGTCATTATATATTGCAAAGTGGACACTCATAATTGGGGAAAATAGTGGACAAGGATGACAAATATTTTCGGTTACGATAGTCAAGGTTAGTAGGTTATCATCTTTGTTGGGGTTCAAACTTTTTGACGATGCTTTCCTTGACATATCAGTGTCACAAGAAAGATTAAAGAACACTACATAAGTGGTAACCATACATACAAAGAAATCTGAGCAAAGGCACCGAACCTACGAGAGGTGACTCAAGATTACAATGTCTTTTTTGTCTTATACCACAAAGTGGATTCCAATATGCTTTTGAACTTATTCCAATAAATATATGTACATGAAAATTTACTAATCAGTGTGCAGACTTTTTGGCAAAGAAGGGAGCTGCTCAAGAACAAGATTTTAGGATTTATGATCCCAGTGGACATGTCTATGCTTTTGTATTATGACTTTATTGGCATGTACTTTGAGAGGCTTTGCCTCAACTCTAATTTTTAATTTAAGCTGAAGCTCTTGTTTACCAAAAAAAAAAAAAAAAAATTACTGACACGGAGAAGGGAAAAGAAGAGAAATAAGGGGAAAGTCGTATATTCTTCTGTTTGGTTGAAGGGGAGAATAAAATGTCATTGAAATAGTTTTCCCCAGGTCCACATTTTGCAATTAGCACATTTTGGACTTATTTGGAGAGAAGTAATGGAATAAAAATAAGTGAACCCCCCACATACTTAACTACTTATGAACCAATTTTACATTTATGCCCATAACTTTCATCCATATTTTACATTTATGTGGGTATAAAAGTAAAATGACATCTTTTTCTTTTGGTTTCCTTTCTTTTTGCAAACCAAATAAAAGATTCTTCTCCTTCTCCAAAAAAAAAAGAAAAAGATTCTTCTCTTTTCTTTTCTCTTGCCCTCCTTATTTCCAAACATACTATTTTCTTTCCTCTTCTCTCTCATCTACTTTCTTTTTCTCATTTCTCTTCTCTTCTCTTCCGTCGTTTGCAACCAAACATAGTGTGAGTCACTGACTGTCATCCTTTCCACTTTAAAAACTTATATATAGTAGGCAGGTGATCATAATTTGTCACTGTAGTTGCACGATTTTCCTGGCCCAACTAGTGTTGATTAGGCCCTGGCCCAAAGCGCAACCCACAATAATTATTTGTAGAGGATGGGTCAAAGAGCTTGGCCTCAGTGAACTTGTTAAGTCTTATGCATGGGCAATATGGTTTGCAAAAGGAAAATAGAAAAACACCAGAATGGATCTTTCTCAAGTCTGATTTTATTTCTTTCTCTTTGTTTCTGATACAATTTTTTCCGTCCCCTTCTTTGAGGGACTTCACTACATTATATATTCTTCTTCTTTTCATCTCAGCCTTACACCTGTTAATCATCCATGCATCCACTTGAGCACCTGTCCCATCAGACGCCCTCATCAGACCCTTTGTGAGTTGCAGAGGCCAAGGCGGTACTGTTCAGGAGTCTTTTCCTCATTAATGCGGCCAAGAGGGTGGTTGGGGCGCAATTAATGTGGTGGTAGCCTTCCGTGAGATATTTTGAATTTAATTCGTTTTATATGTTGGGAGGACGAGCTGAAATGGCTGGGGCAAGTTTCTCGTCTGGGCTCCGCGATGTCCGAGGAGGAATTACTCCTCGGACAGGTTTCCTTGACGCTATTGGGGCTGAATAGCGCTTCATATGAGGCTTTTCGTTGGTCAGGATGCTCCTCGGACGGGCCTGAGCTTGGAATAGCCCATCATTTTTTGGCCGGGCCCCACAGTCACATTTTGATAGTAGGCTCAATAGATTTAAATGATGTATTGTAATTCTAAAGTTTTAAGTTTCATCAACCATGTTATCGATTAATAGAATTTTCAAAGTTTTTCATAAATAGGAACATTGATTCCTTATATCAAACAAAGAAATCAAATATCACTCTTCTATTATAACTATCGGGTTATAAAAAAAGTTATCATAGTCCAATTATAATGCAAATAATATAACCACATGTTAGTCAATGATGTAATCTTAATAGTAAATATGTAGTAATTAAGGACATTCTTTTGCGGATGCAAGTCTTTCTTTCTTGTATTTTTCATATACCTTTTTATGGTATCAAATTTATGTCTCATATTTTATAACATTAGACTTGACAAATGGATTGGATTGGATATGTTTGTGTTAATCCAATTGGGTATAAGTCAAACTAGGTTCAAGTTATAAACTTGTTGGACTAAAATGAGTTGTAAAACCTATAATTCTTACTCAATCTTTGATGGGCTAGGCCAACCTAGTATTATGGTAGGATTACGCATGGACTATGCAAGACAACATTTGTTTAGCCCCAATAATATCAAGAATATTTTTTTTAAACAATAATATCTCATAGAAAAATATATATATTTTTAATACAAAATAGAAATCATAGAAAATAATTAACAGTGGGAACATATTACATAAATTTTATAAAAATAACCTCGTACTATTATTGTTGTTGTTGTCGTTAATATTATTATTATTTTACAATAGTGAATTTACATGATAATTTTGAGAAATTTTTTATATAATATAGACAATTAAAGAAAAATTAGATAAAAAATTTAAAACAAATTGAGTAATTGAAGATTCTTGTTATTGCTTCTTTCATATAATTTTTCTTTCACTTTGTTAGTAAATTTATAATAAAAAAAAGGAATAAAAAAACAAAAATAAATTTTTTTTCTAAAAAAATAGGTCGACTTCTCCCACTATTTTATTAGAATGGATTTAGGTTAACCTATATACCCATAGCCTATTTTTATTGAACATAGTGGATTTGAATCCAATTGTGCTCTCATCCTTAAATATTTTTTTTTACCAATTTTTAAGCGGTTGGATTTCTTTATACAACTTTTTGTGTTCTATCAATCATAACTTGCAATGTGTTTTTTTTTTTAAATAAAAGAATTAAAGTTTTAAATGAAAAAAATTAGACGCATAACATATCATAATTGGAGGACCATGAAATGAAACACAAAAAATAAAGGGTAAAAAAAATTATTTTTTTATCCCTAAACTTCGTAAAAAGTGTTTTCAATAGTTTAGAGACAAAAATAAGGATAAAAATAAATTTTTTTCAATAGTTTAAGGATGAAAAACAAATTTTTTATAAAATTTAAGAACTTAGATAATATATTTTCAATAATTTAAGGATGAAAAATAAACTTTTTAATAGTTTAGAAATAAAAAATAAATTTCTTAAAATTTAAAGATAAAAAAATAAAATTTAAAGATCAAAATACTATTTTACTCGGTGATAAATTTTATACCGTCTCTCTTTAATATTGTATTCACTATTCACACACCAAGAAACAAACAAAAGAAAGAAAGAGAATTCTGATCCATTTTCCCTTATCCAGGAAATCCTCTCCCCGAGGCCAAGCTCCCTTGACTGACCGCGTGCCTATGTATGACTATAATTTTTCCACGGCCGACTCTGTGATAGCGACGCCAACGGTCAAAGTATAAACATCTAATCTATTTATTATTTGTTTAATTTTTTTTTTTAAATCCTACATCTAAATACTATAAAATATGAGATTGGCACCTGCAGCCACACAAAAAGTTTCGTTATTTTTGTATAAGAAAAATCAAGTCATTTAGTAAGGTAAATGTCCTTTCCTCAAAAAAGAAAAAGAAAAAGAAAAAGAAAAGAAGTAAGGTAAATGTCCTAGGGATGTTCTACTATTTTTAATTTTTTTTAAAGAAATTAATTCTACTATTTATAATTTTATTTTTTTGTAAAAAAATGTTGTATTCCTAATAATGTTGTAGATGGCATCCATAAAATAATTATACTTCACTGGAAGTTCTGCGAATACAAAATCATAAAATAATTGTAATAAAATATCAAGAGTTTTGTAATTTGATTGATTGACATTTTCTAATGTTTTACAATTATATTATAAAAAAAAAAAAGTACTTCAAATTTTGTTACAAAAAGCTTACAAGTTGACGTGACACTAATTACAAAAAACTTATTTAAGTATTCGATTATTAAGTAATTGAAATTCACAAATAATATTCATTGCCACATAAGTTAGGTTTGTAAGGTATATGTGATATAATTTATAGTATCTATAACATCATTTTTCATGTGAGAGAAAGAGTATGATCTTATTATAATCACAGTATTTAATAAATTTCCATAAGAACAATGATAAAACTATTATAAATTTTACTTTAAAAAAAACTTACAAGTTGATGTAACAATGAATGTAATTGGTGCTACTTCAATAAAATAATAAATAAGTATTTGAATTGCCTTTTGTGATTGGTTTGTTTGACTTATGTAGTAAAAATATGTATATCTTTAGCATCACACAATGAATAATGTGCCTTGTTATAAATTTAATTAGTGAAACTTACTAATTACTATAATGTGAGAGAAGGAAGTAATGTAATACACTATTTTATTCTCAAAATATTGCCTAATGAATTAAGTGGTGAAAATACCATTTTGGTCTATATATTTTGGTAGTAGTAGCTGAAGGGAATATATACGAAATTTCCAGATCTGTGAAATGCAAAATAAAGATAAAAAAAATGTGTCAAAGGAAACAATCACACAAAACAATATTTATATGGTTTGGCAATCTACCTACGTTCACGAAATTGCAGTGATTTCACTATTCACTAGAAAAATTAGAAAATGCAACATTACAATTTTAATTCTCTCTCTCTAAATAAGAAACCAAACTCTAATCTCCAAAACAACTGTTTTTCTCTATCCTGCACACGTGATATACAATTGGCTACAAAATATGTCAAAATTTTTTCTATCAACCCAAATCTCTGTTCTATGGACTAAGTTTCAGCAAAAATCCCATTAAAAGCCAAAATACATTTATCTCAAGTCGGGACATAATTCAGATCAAATACAATTAAGCTCCACAAAACCAACAAATTAATTTGGTCTATTTTATTTTCAATTTACAAGCCATTTTCGTGAGTCCAAATTCAATGTCCTTAACAAATTCAACGCCTGGCTCTTAAGTTTTTATTTATTTATTTATGGTCAAGTAGTTTAACAAATAAAAGTAGCTAAAATACAGCCTCAATATTACTTTATAAGCAGTCAATTCATTCAAACTTTCAACGAGACATTAAATAGTATTGTGTCCCCATCATTCAACTAGTGGAAAAGACGTCTTCTCAAAAAAAAAAAAAACTAGTGGAAAAACGATACAATATTTCTTCAGTTTGACTAAGCTGAGCTGCTTGAGCTGCCTGCTCGCAATTATGTACTGCCACTTTCAAATGGAAGACCTCGCAACTTCTTCTTTGACATTTCCTTCTTCTCCCAACTCCTCTTCTTGCTTTCTCCACCCCCTTCCACTACCACCCACACCCATTTTGCTTCAACTCAATGATGGGAAACTGCTTCAGAAAACCCGTCAAGTGTGCTCATGCTTCTTCTACCAATTTTCATGGTCAGTCCCGTCTTTTTTTTTTTTTAATACTGTTTATATTCTCTATGAACTAATAGCTATGTTCTTGGATTGAGTTGTTGATGTTTTTTTTGGTTCTTTATGTATTTGTTTGGATGATGGGGCGGTTTTGATTAACAAAAAATTGGGTAATTTGAACGTACTGGGGAGGTTTTTTGGTTAAAAATTAAAACCAGTCGTGTGTATATATATATATATATATATATATGTATGTATGTATGTATGCTGCTTTGAGAATCAAATCAGCGTTATGATCGTCTGCTTCATGATTATTGCTGTTTATCCAAGACATCAGAGGATTCTCTCCTTTATTCGAGGACAAGAGGCTTTATGAGTTGAGCTTCATATATATATATATGAAACGTTATGACGTTTGCTTCTTGATGATTGCTGTTTATCGTTAGGGCAAGATAATTAAGGATTCTTATCCTTTTTTAAGGACAAGAGACTTTGCAATTTGAGCTTTGTATATATAAAGCAGCAGACTTATAAGACAAGCTTTCTTAATATATTTTGCATACATCAATGGAACATTTGTTGTCTGAACATGGATAAAAAAAAAGGGGCATGTGATGAGACCATGATTTGCCAACGTTAGTTCATTTACGTGTAGATTAGGATGTTTTTAAAAAATCTAGATTCCAATTTTCTTTTATTTGTTACTTGGAGTTGGAGTACTCTATTTCTCTTTGAAGGAAGTTTTGTTGGTTGCCTTTAACTTTGAGTATTATCTTTTTAAATGTTCTTATTTATTTATTTATTTTATCCTTTTTAGGAGGTGCAATTACACAGCCTCCATGTAAGACAATGGAGGAATTGACCAGTTCTACTGAGCAAACACCTTTTCATTCTTTGAACACATCTTCTACAACATCCAAGTCTGATATATCTCTTTCCAACAATGTCAAGTCCTTTAACTTCAATGATCTCAAGAATGCCACAAAGAATTTCCGCCCAGAAAGTTTAATTGGAGAGGGAGGGTTTGGGTGTGTCTTCAAAGGATGGATTGACGCAAACACATTAGCTCCCACTAGACCAGGAAGTGGAATAGTGGTGGCAGTAAAGAAACTGAAGCCAGAAAGCTTTCAAGGCCACAAGGAATGGCTTGTATGTGCAACATGAACTGTAAAAAAGCTATTTTTCTTCATTTTTGGGCCTTACCAAAATTTTAACTCTCGTGTCTGTTTTGGACCTTTAAACTTGGCAGGCAGAAGTTAATTATCTAGGCCAGCTTCACCATGAAAATCTCGTTAAACTCATTGGTTATTGTTCAGAGTCTGATAACAGACTCCTTGTCTATGAGTTTATGCCAAAAGGAAGCTTGGAGAATCATTTATTTAGAAGTAAGTGTATTTTCCACATTATGAAATTTAATCACTGTGTTATGGTTTACTTTTTTTCTTATAGATTTAAGTGCAACATTTGTTGTACTGGTATGGTACTCCATCAATAGTTTAGATAGTTAATTATTCACTTAATGAATTTATATACATTCTCACCTATCCAATAAATTTAAATTCTCAAGGTATTAATGGTTGTATACCTTTTTTAATGAGACAGACAAGATGAAATCAGAGAAATTGCAGTTTCATGCGAAGATGTTATGTTAATATTATTTTGCTGCTCAATCCTTTTAGATTATGTCTCTGCCTTGGCATATGCAGGGTTTGGGGTAGTCCAAGGCCAAAATTGCCAGGGAACTGACCCTGAACTTTGAAGGGTCCAAGCCCATGTTTCAAGGGGGTACATTTGCCATATAAAAGTTATGGCTAGGTTTCACATGTGTTTGAGCCTGTATAAGAGTCATTTAAATTGGATAGAGGGACAGTTCACTGTTGACTACTGGTTGATGTGACCCCGGGAGTTCTTGTTCTTTTTTTTTTTTTTTCACTCAACTGTTTTTGGTAAAACTTTCTTCCCTGTATTGGGCCTCGGGCATTGTAAGCAAAAACAAGTAAAATAACTGTGCTCATGTGATTCTTTGTATTATTTCTATTTGTTGTTTTTCTCTTTCCCATTAGAACTGTATACCTTGGCATCTTTGCAGTAGAATATGCTTGAGAGATTGTACTATAAAGATAATAACTGCCTGTTTACTGTGTTCTTCTCAAAAACAAAGTTAGAAAAAATTATGTTGTTAGTGTTATAGGCTGTTGAAATCTGTATCACTTGCAATATGGGTGGTAGCCTGGGTTTATCATGAGACACATATTGATTGGAATCTAAAAGGAAGAGCTCTAGAAGTCCGCATCTTATAAACTAAGTAACTTAAGTTCATTTTTTAAGTACCCCTCTATTTGGAATCCTATAAACTAAGTAACTTAAGTTTGGAAGTTGCTAATTCAGTTTCAATAAGTTCATTTTTTTCCCCTCAAAATTAAGTTCAATTGATATAGGGGTTATTTGGTGCTATTCAAATTTGCTGGAATGGGCTGTAACTGAGGCCATGAGTTCAATTTTATATTTGGAGTTCTTTTCTATATTGTTTTAGTAGTTTCCTAATGGATAGAGTTTACCTCCAAATTGGTTTGGAGGAAAATTTCTCCAACCCACTACGTAGTGATTCAAACAACCATCCATATTACTTTTTAGTCATATGAATATTCAATGAGTCATGTGACTTGTTTAGATTATTCAATAAGTCATGCGGTTTATACATGTGGATAGTTTTATGAATTGCCACATAGTGGGTTGGGGGAATTTACTTCAAACTATTTTGGAGGAAAACTTTGTTCTTTCCTAAGTGGTTTAATTAGATATCCAGGTCTTTGTAGGAAAAAGGATTGGAATAGCCTATATAAAGTCTTTTATGTAATCTGTCAGATTCACAGAGATTGAGTTTAATAAAATTCCAACAGCAGTCTTAAGCCTTTGAGAATGTGATCGCCTAGGAAACATAGATAGATTGAATTTAATAAATCTCAACAGTTCTTTTAGGCTTAAAGGTTGTGATTGCCTTCTCCTTCCTAGCTGTGATTACTAAGGGAACTAGCTGTAATTACCTAGAGTTTATCTTCTTCTTCTTCTCTTCTCTCTCTCCCTCTCTCTTTTCAATTCTCTGTTTTCATATCAAACAAGCAAAAAAAATCCTTCAAGAAACTTAATCTAGTGTGAATTCCTTAAGATCTTGCATCAAATTAGTAGCAACTCTTCCTGTCCTGTCTCAGCTAGCCACTTGACAAGGCAAATGGTAGCTAGACCTTTTCCTTGGGAGACTTAAAAAAGAAATCACTACTGGAGAATAGGGAACAGCACGAATTGATAGACAAACCCAGCAGCATAATGCATGGCCAAACTGTCATTATCAATAACATAAATTTAGTCATAGAATAAATTGTTCTAACTACAAGGATCTAGGGCCCTTTTATAGTCTGAAAATTGGTCTAAGTTAACTAAGGAGGTTATTTGCTGAGATACATTTAAATCAGGATTCTGGTCAGATCCATCATCTTTTCTGTATCTTCTGTGTAGATATTTTTATGTGATAATAATTCTAGTTGTATTTCATAACAAAATGATCAAAATAAACATCTGGCATCCCTTTTACTTCATACAAGCAAGGGGACAGCTAGGATGATTTTGGAACAGGTCTAGCAATTATGGATGGTAAAATTTCTAGTGGGGTAAATTAGGCCTTTTCTTTTCCTTCTTCTTCTTCTTCCTTTTTTTTTTTTTTTTTTTTTCCTGTTATTATTAGAAAATGCAAATAATTTGGGACTAAAGCTTGGTTGTTGTTGTATTAGAAACCGCAAATAAAGGTCATACCTGGATCTGATTCAGGATATGTTCCACAAAAACATGTATCAAAAAAGAAGTAAGAATTTTAAGGGACATGCTGTTTCAAGTTAGTTTGCCTTTCTTTAGCTGAAACAAAAAACTAAGACACACAACAACTTTTGATGTTCCCAGAAAACAAAGAGAAGTCTCTGGAAATGCTTTTTAGACAAGCTTCCAAGTCATTTCTTGTTTTTGGTATTCCTGGAGAACTGTTGTCTTTGAATAGGTCCAACCATGTCCCAAACTTGCCCCAGGTATCCTTCCAGTCAGGGCACGTATGGGGTAATGAAAGTGTTGTAATTTTAACTTATGTGATAGTTACATCGATGTTTTTTCTAGGTTTCCTCTTTTTTCATACATTAGTTCTTTCCTCTTCTATGGTATGGTTTCCCCCCCCTCCCCCCACCCCTTTTTTTCCTGAGAAAAGCAATCCATTCATCACCTTAATCTAATTGATATTTTTTTCTTAATCAATAATACTGGGAATATCTTTTTTCCATTTTTGCAGAAGGTGTTCAACCTATTGCTTGGCCTACACGAATGAATATTGCAATTGCTGTTGCACGAGGACTATCATTCTTGCATAGCTTAGACGCCAATGTAATCTACCGTGATTTGAAGGCTTCTAACATTCTACTTGATTCGGTATGCTTTGCTTAAATGCTGAAAGTTTTAATTTGAGTGCTATAAAGCTATAATGCATAGTAATTTTTTGTGCCTAACTGACTTGGTTTAATTGTTTTGTAGGATTTCAATGCAAAGCTTTCAGATTTTGGCTTAGCAAGGGATGGCCCAACTGGAGATAATACTCATGTTTCAACCCGAGTAGTGGGAACTCGGGGTTATGCTGCCCCAGAATATGTAGCTACAGGTAGATATTACCTTTTTGTTGAATCTTTGATACGTTTGTCTTTTATCAGTAAGTTACATTTGTGGGTAGGACACAGATAGAGAGAGAGACTTATTTTTTGTTTCCTAAAGAAGAAGAAAGAAACCAAAAAACTAAAACAATAACAAAGAAGATCCCATGCTATGCCTATCCTGAACAATTGCGTAGTTTTGTTTTGTTTGAATATTTATTTATTTTGGCTCATTATTGCTTCATGGAGAGGCTAGGGCCCAAAATCCTGATATTTATTAACTTCCTGCGTTGGATCGTAGGCTGCCCCAACTGATATCCTCAAAATTTATATAAGAAGCTTCAGTGAAAGAGTAAGACGAATGTTTCTAAGGTCTAGTGCAAGGAACTGCAGCCCAACCCCCAACCCCCAACCAGGATCGTAACAACTCCCCATTTTTGCTGAGTTTCTCCTTGATTTTAGATTTAATTCAATAGTACTCTCTCCCCCCAGAAGAGCAGCAGAACATAGCTGCTCTAACTCCTGTAATCTCAGGATTAGAATACCCTGACATGCTTGACCATGCAATTTTGAATATGCAGTTAAGAAGAACCCACTAGGTTGCTGCATTTTTCAAAGCCTCACCTTTCTGTTTGTCTTCTGAACATATAATTTTCATCTTATATATGAACTGCAGAAAGCATGGATTTATTTTCAGCATTTTATGCTAGTGCTTTTTATACAGTTTGTGAAACTCTCCCCTGCTACTGGTTTGTAGAAGCTTGTAGGAAACTTCATGGTTTTAAAATCTAAATCGGACCGGATGGTCTGAACAGCTTTACCATAAATAGATATCAATTTTATAAACTTCAGAAACCGTACTACCTAATTATCCAGTAAAAACTGAGCAAACCTTGGTCCGGCTTGCCCTCAGTAGTTAAGTCAAGCTCATTGTGATGATTTTTAAAACAATTCATTGAAACATTATGTCTAAGGTGCTGGGGAGGTGACCAGTGAGTCAGTGATCATGTCAGCGAGATGGTGAGTCATCTGTCACCTCCCGACTTGCTCTAAATTCTCAAGCTCGCCACGCTCTCTTGCCCACTTATGAGAGCAACTGATTGGACAAGATTCCTTTATTTTTCTTTCCCCTCTCTCTTTGCCTCCTTGTCATGTACATATCTGGATATATCCATCACCCCTAGTCCCCCTACTAACTTTTTCCCAGAGGAAATTTCTTACATTTCATAGGAAAAGACTAGGTGTTGAATAAGCAAGTATTAAATACTTAAACCCTCAGTGTAACAATACCCCTTTTATCCTAAATTTGCCATCAATTGTCAAAGATCAAATATTAATTTTTACACTCTCATGATATCTTGTATGATAACTTCATAACTTTTGCAATAACATAATTCATTTGATTTTGCACATATTTTATGAAATATTAAGAGCAATATTGAAATGTTTATAAATTATAATGATAATTATGTGAGAATGTGTATGAGGTTGATTTTTTAAACATCCTATATTAACCAAATGGACAAATTTTCAGGGATGGTAGAAACATGTCAATACTAGGTCGTGTAAAATTTATCATTATATATATTGTGGTATGAACTAATATAATTTCCATAGCACATGCATTTCTTAGCAAAAAAAATGTATGCTATGTAAATATGTTTAACTCTAAATTTAATGTTTCTTATTAATACTAAGGGTCTGTTTGGATATCGCTCATTTTGCTGAAAACTGAAAATAATAAAAAAGTTACTGTTCACACACGTGGGTATTGGGGGGAAAAAAAAAAAAAAAAAAAACTCAAACACAAACACAAACGCAAGGTCTATAATCTAGATCCAAACACTCACTTAGTGCGATGTTTTAAGTGGATTTGGATTAGTTATGATGTTATTTTTGTTTGTACTTTCCAAGCTGCTCTTTCCTTCTGATAAACTGGTTTAAACCATACAGGTCACCTGACCCCAAAGAGTGATGTGTATAGCTTCGGCGTCATCTTATTAGAGTTACTATCAGGAAAACGGGCTATGGATGATGATAGACCTGGGGCTGCAGAGGAAACCCTGGTGGATTGGGCGAAGCCATTTTTGAGTGAGAGCAGACGAGTTTTGAGGATTATGGATACAAGGTTGGGGGGCCAGTACTCGAAAAAAGGAGTCCAAGCTGCAGCTGCACTTGCATTGAAATGCCTTCACACAGATCCCAAGAATAGGCCTCCCATGGTTGATGTGCTAGCCTCGTTGGAACGACTCCAAACATCATCACATGCCCCAAGGACCCCCCAAACATCATCACATGGCCCAAGGACCCCCCAAGGTACGCCAGACCATCGCAGGGACAGGGTCAAGCCATTGAGGCACTCCCGCTAGACAGCCATCGAAGTTACAAAACTCAGTATGACCTTTGTTCCTAGCATGCAGGTGCATTTGTTCCTTTGCTACGTAAAACAATTCTGCAGAAGACTCGTTATACACATCTGCAACTTGGGTGTGTCTAGTGTTTCGGTATCTTCTTGCGACCAATTAATTATTCCTTGTAAATAAAATTATATTCTTTCTTCTTCTTGTATTAAGAGAATAAATGCGTAATGATGAGGATCATAGTTTTAGAATTTGGGTCAAACAGAGAACCCTAAAAGAGAGTGATTTTTATTTTTTTATTTTATATAGTTTGAGAAGGGTCTAATCGTTGGCTGGATTGATGATATTATAAATAATTTAATTAATATTTATACTTTTTGAGATATAATTTTAGTGGATAAAACTAGACATTGAGTTAACGTTTACATTAGAAATTCAACATTTAAGTTAGAAATTCAATAAGACAATTTAGAATATAAAAACTTGCAGTCGACTAGGACTGAAAACAAAAAATAGATGGAATGTAAGTTTAGTAAAAAACTAAAATTGAAAACGAAGATATAGACCATAAGATTTGATTGTTAAGAGTTATCAAAAAGGAAAAAAGTGAGAGTTTTTGATATCCTAGATCAATAATTCAAAAAGATAAAAAGATGGAAGAGGATGTGAATCATAAGATAAGAGCAAGACGAGTGAAGTAGAGAAGTGCATGAAATTTGGGAGTGTTGTATGATTATAAAATATCTATTAAGTTAAAGAGAAAATTGTATAACATTGCTAGAATATTAGTTATGGTATTAAATGTTGTTAAAATGAGTGTGACTAAAACAGAATACTAAAATGTATAAATGGTAATAATATACTGAAAGTTAGGATTTAGAATGTGGATATTTGCTTAAAGATAAGGGTGATCCTTATTGATAATGTGAGCGCCCTAATTTGGGTTCCATTAATTTCAATAGGGGTCTCCAATGATAGATTGCAATTAAACTGTCTATGTTGCCCAATGTGGGCCTATCCTACACATTGCCTCGAGAGTACACCATAGGCCTCATGGGCCAAGACAAAGAATAGAAATCACCACTCAATTTTAAATGAATCAAGAATCACCTTGAACCATATTTAAAGATGTTATGCTTAATAGTTGAACATAAATCAAATTTAACTATAACCAATAGTTACTGGACTAAATTGACTTCTGACTTTTAATACTAAAAGGAATTCGTAAACAGGTGCCGGCCAGCTCTTGTTAATGAACCAGCTGTGGTTTATTTATAATCTATCACAAATCCCACCTGTATAGAAAATTGGCAAAGTTTTACTTTTTAACTGTGGTTTATGTTATACGTGCACTTTGATTTCTCTAATACTCCATCTAAACTGACACACATTTAATACATATTCAGTTTTTTTCATATCTCTAAAAAAACATGAATAGTTTATTTTAAATTTTATCACATTAACGGATGCTGTACAACACCCATTAACAGCACCCTTTTCTTTATAGCAATTAAATTGTTAGGACCCAACAGAACCAAGCCCGAGGAGTGTCTTTGGGCCCAGTTTAAAAGGATTCATGTAACCCAAGCCCACCAAGCACTACTAGCAGAGCAGAGACCAGAGACTAGAGAGAGAAGCAAAGAAAGGCAGGGTTTTAGAAAAACACAGAGTTTGCTTTCCTTCTTCTTCACTCTCTCTCTCTCTCTCTCTCTGTGTATTGTTCTGTATATCCATATTGAATGGAGTTGTAGGAGTACAAGAAAAAAAAAAAGTGTGAAAAAAAAAAATGAATACAGTAATTAGCCGAGCATTTGCCAAAATCGCCTCTCCATCTCCAACCCTTTCCACACAAAAATGGCAGCATTACGCCTCTCTCTTCCTTCAATCTTACACTTACGCCACCACCGCTTCCACCTCTAAAACCCCTAGGCAATATCAACGCCGCGGAGCAGCAGCAGAGAGTTCGAGTTCAAAATCAAAATCAAAATCGACGGCGGAGGTTGAGGCCGAGGCCGAGCCTGCAGCGGCGACGAGTTCGGAATGGGCAAGGCCGAGCGAGATTCCATTCCAGGCGAAGCTAGCGAATTCGGTGAACGTGATTGGTTATGTCCACGTTCCGGTTCAGTTCGAATCGTCTTCTGATGGCAAGTGCTGGGCTGGCACTGTGCTTACTCAAACTCACCAAATTTCCTCTCCTCCTCCTTCTCCTGACTCTCCTCCTCTTTGGTATGAACCAAATTAGTAATTTTCTCTCTTAATTTTTTTTGCATTATGGTATTAGTGTTAAGAGTTATATTCATGCCTTTTTTATGTGTGTAAAATGAAAAATATTGGCTTCTCTTGCTCTTTGTAAGTTGATACTATATAGTTTTATATGTTACGCTAGTTGCAATTGCTTGTGTGATACTTTGAATTACATGGATTGGATTGGGCAAGTGTGTATGTGTTTGTGTCCCATATCGGGCGTTAAGTGATTATGAGTAATCCCAATTGTAACTTGACTGGTCACATGTACCAAAAAGGGTAACAAAATCGGCTGAGGACCATGCCTCGTGAAGCATAGGTCACTAGTTCGAATCTTTCCTTCCCTCTCCCTGGGACCCAAAACTTGTTTATTTAGGAGTTTTGAAACTAAGATTCACAAATATAGTTGGTTTCCTAGTTCGCTTATATGAGTTTTTGTTTTTGGTTTAATTTGACGCTTTTGGTGCTAGATGGAGCAAACATTGGGATCTGATTTAGGTTTGAGAAGGATTAATCTCAATAAGTGGCTAACTTTTTGAGACTGTTTTAGACAGACTAGGATGATTTTCAAGAATGTTTGTTATGTGATTTAATTCATTTCAAAGTTTTCACTCTGAGTTGTACTGAAATATACGTATTTGTTGAATCTGCTACAAGCTAATTTTTGTTAGTATTAATGCTTCTATTTTAATTTTCTTGACCTATATTATTCTAGTCATGGCATTGCCTAGTTCTCATTGTTAGAGTTGATAAATTTGCATTGCTTGCTTATTAATTTAATTTCTTCATTCTTTTAACTGTCTTAGGGGGGGTTTGTTTGTTATACTTTTAAAAATATATATATATATATTTTTTTTTTTTTGCAAAATTATGTATAGAAAGTGCTTTATGATCTTAGGTAACAATACTTATAAAAAAAAATTGATCTTAGGTAACACTGTAACAAACACCTAAAAATAAATTTTTAGCATTAAAGAATGCCTTTTGGACTCAATAATCTGTACCAAATGGACCCTTCACAATCTTTTCATAATTATTTGTTGTATCATTTTTCCTACTTAGCAAGACTGTCTTCTTTGTTTTCTCATTTATCAGGATTCCGATAATTTTTGAGGGCGATTTGGCTCATATTGCTGCTTGCCATTTAAAAGAAAAAAATTTTGTTCATGTAACTGGACGACTGAGTGCAGATCCCCCTCATTTGAATGCAAATCAGGGTCAAGCCAATATACAGGTATGTTCTAGTTGGATCTTTGCAGTGAATATGCAAGCCTTGTGACTAAAAATGTGGCCCCATGGACTTCATTTAGATTTTGAGTTTTTGAGAATTTATTTAACACTAATTGTGGTTTTGACTTTGGTAACCCCTCATTTCTGTGTGAGGTAAAAAATTATTTGTTTCCACAAAATTTTAAATACTTATGAGGTGGTGCTATGTATAAAACTAAAAATTAGGGTTGTGCACTTGTGCCCCTTTATTGTCGAATTTTTATACATCTTACAAACGAGAAAAAATCATGGTCAATGGACTAGAAGATTTTTATTTTTATTTTTATTTTTTTATTGACAAGTTACACAGGCACCTGGGGCTTCATGAACCTACAACCTTACCCTCCATCCCACTATTATGGGAGGAGGATGTTCATATTGAGCATAGCTCATTCACATGTCAATAGACTAAGAGATTGGAAACTGAACTTTAAAATTGAGCCGAGTTATTTTGCTGTGGACTGATGCACCCTGCATTAGTCCACAATGATTGGATTTGATTTTAATCTAGGGAAGCATCATTATTCGGGCTTTTAAACCAAATCACTAAAAGGTAGCTACCTTTATTGTTCACAGGCACTGTTCACTAGCTAGAGCAGCCACCCAAAACTTGGTTTGCTTTTTTATTTTCAATCCCAAACCTTCTACCCTTTTTGGACAACTCAAGGTCAATACATTGTCTTTTTTAACAAGTAATAATGAATTTTATTAAAAGGAGAACTCTAAAATGATCAAAGTCTCCTACTTATCAAAATAATAAAAATGATTAAAGTCTCCTACTTATCCAAAAAAAAAAAATGATTAAAGTCTGCTAAAGATTGAGGTTGAAGGGATCCATTAAAATTTAAAACTACTAGGCAATTAAAAGATATCCTACCAATTGTAGCACAATATTCAAAAAAATAATGGAAAAGGCTAGTTATAATCTCAATAACCATTATATCTACTGCTTCAAAATTTCAGTTATTCCTCTCTCCAAATGGTCCACATAACACAATGAGACACAGCATTGCAAATAAGACTATTATTATGGCGACCATACAACCCTTTCCAACAAGTGTAGACATCTAATAACTTCTCAAGCATCACCCAATGAATCCCAACAGCAGAAATACAAGCAATGACATCTTAAGGCCCATGCATTGTTGTTAAGAGTAATACTCCTTTATTTATGCATATAGGGTAGAGAGAAGCTACTATTGCTCATGTCTCTCTTTTAATGAGATTTTATTATTTATGTTAATTGTATGTGTTGAATCTGACATCCAATATTTGACAATGTCAGGTTATGGTGCATAGCCTCAACTTTGTCCAACCGTCTTTTCAAATGAAGAACAGCTCGACATCTCCTGAACAAAAATGGTCCTTAAAACGTTTAGGTAAATCCATATATCTGGTTCTCAGTCCTATGATGTGTGCTTGCTACCTTAATAATTATTTGGAAACTTGCGTCACATTGCTAATAATTTGGATACTAGCTATGCATTCAATGAACTTGGCCTTGTCATGTTTAGTGCCTTAATGTTCCCACAGCTTGGAAGAGAGGGAGGTGGTACATTTGATAGCCAATATAAAACTAGTCATGTTTTATTTAAAACAACTTCAAAATAAGTGTATAAAAGGAATTTTTCTAATAAGATGTAGGGTACCAGCAATAGATGGCCTTCAGGCTATTGTTTCTTAGGAGGTTTTGATGGCCCAAGGTTGGGAAAAAAAATGTATGAGGGATTAGCTTTAGAGGCTGGAATTTTTATTTGGGTTTTAATAGATTGAGTCTCGATTGTTAAAAACCAGAGTTTGCAAGGCATCTTTGATGGCTGGTGTTTTGGGGCTTCAGGATGGTTAGGGTAGAAAAGGTAGTTAAAGGTTAGCAAAGTTAAAAGGGGAAGGAAAGTGGTTAGTTTTGGAGGTGAGAGAAGCAAGAAATATCTTTGGGTAAGCTGAGAATAATATTTGGAATTTTTAATGAAAGGATGACCTAGTAGGACATTTTTCATTAAGAAAATTGTAATAAGATAGGATTTTAAATTAGCATGACCACAAAAATTACCTAATAACATGATCTAAAAAACTAAATTCTAGATAGGTGGATAAATTTTTTTTTTCCCAATGAAACAGGCCTTTTGTAAATAGGGAGTGGAAGTCTCAAGTCCAAAGAATGTGCTAAAGACCAGAAGTCATAAATGTTCAGGCAATTTTAGTATGATCAAAATATGAACTGCATTCATTTTTCATATGACATTGATGTGCAGTTGGTGTCCGTCAAGCCTGTTATTGAGACCACTGGCTATTCCAAGGTATTTAAGAAGATTTTTAAAAGATGGCTAAAATTTTCTCCTTTAGTACAGAGATATGAGTCATATGACCATGTTAATAGTCTGACAAATCTGCACAATTCTCCTTTAGTACAGGACTCCAATCATTTCCCCAATTCTGTCTGTATAGTCTGACAAATCTGCACAAAGTCGGCAATGATGCACCAAAAGGTTATCTTCATATCTACATACCAAAACTTTTTTTTTTCCTTTTTGAAAAGGGCTAATTACAACTTACCCATCTGTGGTTTGATTAAAATTTAAGTTGCCTACCAGTAGTTTGAAATTTGACATTTTACCCACCTGAGGTTAGCTTAGTCAGGATTCTGTTATCCACCTTTGTTAAAAATGGAGCTATATATGCAATTTTGCTCCCCTTTTATGTCTCTCTTCTCCCAAAACATTATAAAAAATAAAAAAATAAAAAATAGAAAGATCAAAAAGTGATGGTTTTGTAAAAATTAAGAACAAACATTACCCCCATCATAGAAGCCTCTATCTCTCTCTCTTTATAGAAGATTCTATTAAGAATCAACAGATCCAGCAAAAGCAAAAACAAAAACAAATTCCTTCATTCATTTCTAAGCAAACATCGAAGCCATAGCATCTAAAGCTTAAATCAAACCCAAAAAATACCCATAAAATTTTTTTGACCTCAAAGACAAACCAAAAACCCAATCCAAGAAATCAAACCCAAAACCCAATCCAAGCATCACCGTGAACCACCCCTCTCTCCTCCAATTTTCTAATGTGCACCACTACCACCAACACCCAAGACTTCCACCATCACCTGGTCACACCACCATAACCAGAACCCTAACTCCTTGAACCACCAGCACCCTTGGGGTTTGAGAGGCAGACCTGCCAATCTTTGTTTTGAAGCCACCTTTCTCTCTTTCTTCAATCTCATTGCTGGAACTCCGTGGCTAAAAGTGAAACCCTTTGATTCTTTGCTACTACTTTCAATTGGTGAAGGAGGTTGGGGTTTGTGTTGGGTTTGGTTTTTAGGGTTTATTAATGGTGGGTTTGGGTGAGTTTTCTAGAGGGTTTGTTTGTGTTTATTGTGCGTCTGAAAAAGGGTTGGATCGAAAGGTTTAGATATAAAAAGCTTGTGGGGGAGAAGATGGAAATGAGATATAGCTAAAGTTTGTTCTTACTTTTTACAAAACCCTCACTTTTTGATCTTGTTTTCTCTTGTTCTTTTATGTTTTTTATGTTTTCGGAGGAGAGAAACATAAAGGGGAGCAAAATTACATATTTAGTCCTAGTTTTAATGGAGTTAGGTTACGGAATCCTAACTGAGATAACCTTAGGTGGGTAAAGTACAAAATTTCAAATTAGTGGTAGGCAACTTATATTTCGGCCAAACTACAAGTAGGTAAGTTGTAATTAGCCCTTTTTAAAAAGAATGTCCATGGACCAAAACTACATCCCCCCAGCCAAGAAATTTGAGAACTACATAATTTGCTCAGCTGTGTTGCAGAGGTTTTGTTTTTTTGTTTTTTTTTTTCCTCGGGACACATACGCAGCATTGTCAGTGTGGTATCCATGTCCGACACGTCCATGCTTCCTAGCTAAGGTCTTAAACATGATAAGCATAGCCTAAAAATACACAGATGCACACATGCAAGCACACTGCCTAGGTGAGCAACTAATGATTATATCACACGTCCAATGTTGAATGCTGACAGCATGATGCACCTCTTTTTGTGCCTGGTATGAGGGATCTTGCTAGTGTGGCTGAAACAAGGCCATGCCGAAGTCTGTGGTTGACCTTCTAGCATGTTGGAAAGGGAAGTTTGGTCATCATCGCAACAATATTACCTGGATGGTTGTCCTTCTTTGTAACAAATAGTTTTCCTAGATTGCTGGGGTTGGGGATTGATTTTTGTGCTGTAATCTTGTGAAAAGTACTATTGTTAGTGTGAATTTGAAACCTTCTCTTTTGAAAACGTGTGGAATAATCATTGCAAAGTGGTGTTGCATGTGTAAATTAAATGTGTAGTTAATGGGTTGCTTATTTCTTCGCTGTGATTTCATGATAGAGTTGTAGTCTCTTGGATTCCCTTTGTTTGGGGCCATGTGGGTGATGGCAAGAATGGTCTTGTACGCACTTTTTGAGTTAGCTGATAAAAATATATGCTAGAGAATTGCTTTTATTTTGTGTGTTTCTCTTGTATACTTCTTGTGTACTTTGGTTGTGTCCCTCACTGTGCTTTTTTATTGAAATTTATTATTTATCAAAAAATTTAAACCTTTTTCCTTTGATCAGTCTGTCCACTATTTGCATTTCTATATACTGCAGAACTGTGGATCTTTTAATTTTAAAATTTCTCCATATTAGATTTTTTTCTTCTCTTTAATTTAGACTTTCATGATTCCCCCCAAAAAAAAATCTGGTGGAAAATTGGTGTCCTACACCAGTAACAAGCACTTCAAATTTGACATATCTATCTGCTTTATATTTTGTACATACAGAAAAATTAAAAGCAATTGCATGATGTGGCAAATATTAATGCTTATTAAAAGTCCAGGTTCAGGTGTCAGTTTATTGAAGTACAAACATAAATGCTTCATTACCTTGCCTTTTACAACCTTCATTTTTTAGTGATATCTTCTTTTCACTGTAGCAAGTGTGAAAAATGAGGATGATATTAGCCAATCATGGAAGTTAGTTTCCCAGTCCAATCTGCGTGACATCAGGTTGAAAGAGGTTAGAGTAGTTGCTTTGCTCATGTGTGTGCGTGTGTTTTTTTTTGGTGGTTTCTTTTTGCCCTCCAGGTAATTGATAATGATGTACTCATTTAGTTGTGTAATTTGCTTGTAGGATAATCCAAAAGTTGCAGCATATGAACAGAAGGAAGATGACCTAGTACTCGGTATTGATGATTCAACTCCCATATTGGTCAAAAAGAAGCTTGACTCGATAGAACTCGGTATTATGATTCAACTCCCAAATTGGTCAAAAAGAAGCTTGACTCAATAAAATTTGATTGCAAAACTCAGTTAAAAAAGCTTGAGAAGTACTTAGCATATGCATTGAAAACTCTGTTTTAGTACTTGGGTGAATTGGTCGTGTCAAAATGTTTAGAATGTTATTACTGATTATATTCTTTATTCCAATCACGAAGTGGGGACTAACTCATTTTTCAGCTGATGTGAAGAGAAGCGAGGACTCTAAAATTAATTCTTGGAGAGAGCTTCTTGATGATCCGAAACAATGGTGGGATAACCGTGATAATAAGCGCAGTGGATCGGTGTGGACCCCTCTCTTCATGTGATTGTGTTGTCCGAATGATTTTGTTGGTGAAATGTATGACTTTCTTGTTTTCTTTACAGGTGAATCCAAAGAGTCCTGATTTCAAACATAAGGTTGGTGGTCATGCACTCTGGCTTACTGATGCACCAAGTTGGGTTTTGTCAGAACTTGGAGTGGAAGTTGATGTGAAAACTCAAAAATCAAAACAAGTGAAGCAGCATAGAGGTGAGCACGGAAACTTTTGGCTTGGCAGGAAGACAAAAAAAAAATCACTTGTTTAAAAGAATAAAAGTGATATATCTCATTATCATTACAATGATTTCATATAAAATCAGGAAGATATCTTCCTTCATATGATTTATTTTTTCTGACATCCATTTTGTTTCTTTGAGTTCTTAAAATTCAAACTTATCAATCTGGTTTTTCAAAATTTTCATTCTGTCTTTTTCTTCTTTAAGTAATGGGTAAAGAGAGAGTTGTGATCTTGTGTTTGACATCATCACTATACCGATTTAGGTGAGGAATCATGGAAGGACTTGGTGCAAAATCCAACTAAATGGTGGGACAATAGATTGAACAAGGTACTCCAGGTGCTGATTATCTTTTGGTGTTTCTTTCTCAACTATTTTATCTCATGTATCTTCATTTCTGTTCATAGAGGAATCAAAGAGCTCCTGACTTTAAGCACAAGGATACTGGTGAGGGTTTGTGGCTCAATGGTTCTCCTGATTGGGTGCTTCCAAAGTTGCCGCCTCTCAAAGGAAACAAGGTATGACAATTGGCTAGAGGGATACAGTGCTGTCTAGAGTCCTGGCCAGAATGGGAGTTATGAGGTGATCAGGTCTTATACTAATTTCTCAGATGAATATCTGACTTTTTGTGCTGGCTGTCTTGATTGGTTGAAGTTTACCAAGACAAATACATCAAGAAGTCGAAGAAAATACTTGCTTTTGTCTTTTCATTCAACTCATGATCGTTGCTTTGAGGTGTACATCTCCATTCCAGTTGATCATCTTAGTTGCATTCTTTGAAGTTTGAAACCAGAGTTAGTGTGACAAGAAAGCATGTTTACCTTGTCGAACTATGACAGTGACAGTTTACTATTTTGCCTGTTTAGGAATATTCTCAGTTCAACAATTTTTTTGTTCTTTTAAAATCAGTTTTACCTACAAAAAAAAAAAAAAAAAAAAAAAAAAAATCAGGAACACAATTGCTAAGTTGGGACCAAAATATTTTTTCATTTTGCGGGAAGGGGGGTGGGGGGGGGGGGGGTGAATTCGTTTGAAAAAAAAAAAATAGGCTGTTAATTTTAAAAGTAAAATTTTAAACTGACTAAAATTGTCAACACTAAGTTTTAGAATTAATGTTTTATATATTTTTATTTGATTCGTTTGGCATAATCTCATTTCTAAAAAAGTTTTGAACAGACTCAATTACCTTCATGACCACACTATGCTCACACTATGGTTCATCTCTCACACTATGCTCTTTATTATATTACATGTTGATGGGATTCTACAAATTACTCTCCCACACGACCGATAAGCTCTTCAAGTTCTGGAGGCCATTCTCTTTTGATTAAATAGTCATTTTAATTCAAAACTATAAATTAGGTGTGGACAACAATCATCTATCCAAATCTTATAGTAATGATGGAAAACTGCAAAATTTGCTAATAGAATCTAGATTTGTTGTTATGAGTACCTAAGAGAATAGTTAGATTTTGTTTTTTAATAAAAAAAAAATGTTTTAAAAAAATTGGTTGGGTCGCGGGTTGGATCAAGTTAGCTTGCAAAAAATAGGACGGGTAACAGGTCAATCCTTTTTTTTCATGTAAAAAAAATTCGGGTTTAAGTCGAGTTGGGTCAATCTATTTTGAACTGTTTTATCATGTCTTGACAATTGACACCCTTATTTTTAGGTTATGGTAGAAGGGTCCCACTTTTCATTAAGAAAAAAAAAAAAAAAAAAAAAAAGTAAAGCTCTGCAATAGATTCTGATGAATACCTTATTATCAAAAAAAGAAAATAATAATAATAATTGTAAGGACTCGATTTGTAGCGACCTGAAATGATCCTGGGTTCGCACGTAAATAGACCTAAACAATATAATTTTTAGAGCGTAGGTATTAAAAGCTAGATTAACTTTTTTTTTTTTGGAACGAAAAGATTCACCCTCACGTATATTGAAAGCAGAGCTGACACAACAATCGGTTCTTTTTTGGTACTCAATACAGTTCTTTTACTTTTCACGTTCTTCTTTTTCAGTCTATGTTCCTTTCTTTCTCTTATGTTCCGATCCTCCTTTTTTTTTGCATGTTCTTCTTTTAGTTTATATACTGCTAAGGAGTATGGCGTCCTCGGACGAACACGGAACTCTACTTTCGTGATATTGACTACCACTCTCCCTCGGTAATTACCCTTATGACCTGACTTGGCCTCCTCGGACGAATATGCATCCTCGAATGGGCCACAGGCCCAACGATCCTGACCTTAATGGGCCTATTGATTGGCTGGCCCCCACAATAATAATAATAGAGAAATGATATGTCTACAATATTTTTACAACATTTTTACAACAAATCCTAAGTGGCGAGTTGTTACTGGTTGTCATTGTTGGGGCAAAAAAGTAATTTTAGTGTTAGTTTAAAATTTGAACTAATAACAACTAACTACCTGTGATTTGTTGTAAAAATGTTGTAGACGTAGCATCTCTCATAATAATAAAATTTCCTAAACCATATTTCCTCCTTGGCTATGTGGCAGCCGCTCATTAATTAATTAATGCCTACTTAAAACAACCCCATAATAAGATCTGGAAATTGAGTCAAGCATGTGCAAGATCCAAGAGTACAATTAATTGTGTTTGCGGGCTGGGCCTTTTTACTCAATTTTTCTCCAAGTAAATGGGCTACTTATTATGCCCCACTCTGTTTCACTTCACATTTTATTTCCCGCAACCCATAAATTCTTACTTCACCAAATGGCTTTATGATCCATTGACTTCACCTTTACAGCCCATGCTCTCTCTCTCTCTCTCTCTCTCTGCGCGAAGGTGGCCTTCACAAGGCATAACCAATATTCTGGGATGAAGAAGGAAACTTTCTAGTTGGTGTGACAAAAAGAGTGAGCAGTGTAGCCAACGCAAAGAAAAAATGAAAATGGTAGCAATTTGAGAGGGGATAAAGATTGGTCCGAAATTTGGAGAAAGCATTTTTGTGCATTCACTATGTACATTATCTCTCATAATAAGTGGGTTACACAAAGATGTTTATGTATGGTGCATGAGAAAATTATTTTTAAAATTGGGATCCTCTCAATTTTAATGGAATAAGCAAAATAGATGTCACATTGTCAGCCTTCTTATCAAACATCAAAAATATGAAGATAGTAAATGTGTGATTTGGAATTCTATTCTGTACATGGAAGTGCAAATAGACCAGCTCGTCAACTCGCCTCTTATTATATGGATTCAACAAATCCTTGTTGAGGATAAGAATTGTAATTCAGGTTTACCATCATAAATAAAAATTTCTCATATGAAAAAAGAGAAAGTAAAAAAAAAGAATTGGGCACATAAAGCTTGCAATCAGTGTGACAAATACTTGAACAGATACATCAATTTATAACCAATGTGTAAAAGAATTTAATTCTCAAAAAAAAAAAAAAAAATCTCAAAAAAAAAATGTGTAAAAGAATTTAGAGTAAGAATAACACTGTTTTTGACAAATATTAAGATTTAAATTGTCAATTTACATTAAAAAAATACATCTCGAATTTCAATTGCAAATTCTCAATGGAATAGAGTACTTATCAATTTATTTTGTTTGCATTCTATTGGTACTCCTTTTCTTTATCACTAGCGCTCAAATCCTCAACAACTTCCATTGATGTACCAAGCTTGTTCTTCTTTGTTCTTTTGATTCTTTCGTATCTGTGTTTCCTCCTCAGTTTTGATGAATTTCCGACAGTGACTTCGCCAAGAACCTTTCCACACCAAGAACAACATCTACAAAATAATCACAGATTCATCGATGAGAACAAAGAAGAAAAGAACTCTTGAGGCATTAAAATAAGTAAATAAAAAACCATAAGGAGTATTCTTTGTTTAAAATGAATCTATTTTGTGGTATACTCAAGAAGTAAACTTGAAAGGAGAGGAAAGAGGATCATGTCAAAAATACAGTTCTTTGATTCATGGGGAGAGTTGGCTTTTTTTCATATAAACTTGTCTAAAATTTCCCTGAGATATACAGTTTGAAACATATTATAGAGGATTTAACAAGAAAACAGACTCTATAAACAGCATCCTCTGTGTCTTAGAACCTTGTTTTTCAAAACCAATAAATAAATAAGAGCAATTAATGTGCACATTTTATATATACATACACACACTTGTCTCAGTAGTTAGTACCAATATTGGACAGTGTTTTAAATTATGTTACAAGAGGAGGTGTTGGCTTTGCCTCAGAGAAGATCTTATTGTAATGAAGACCAAAAATAAACCCCCAATAACACAAATTAATTTGGATAAGAAAGGAATATGCAAGGAAATAAATTAATAAAAATCAGAGCCTACTTAAAAATAAAGTTTTCTGGCTTTGATTGGTTTCAAAGAAATTCAATCCTAAAACACTTATCAAGTGTATGTGGTAGAAGAGAAAGGAGGCGAAAAACGGTCTAACAAGATTTGTAAGAAGCTAGCCGTGAAGTACTTACATCAAGTCACCACAGCATTCTGTCCTGCAGGCTTTGAGACAGTGAGTGCACCACTTCTTTTTGCTTTCACTCGTCTCTGAAATTGAAGAACAAGAAGAAGAATCTAGTCCTATTATAGCATGCTTGTTCTTCTTTGCTCTTTTGCTAATTCTTTTTGCTCTCAGTCTAGAAATTCTTGAGACACTGACATGACCCAAAACCTTTCCACATGTAGAACACGCCCTGCAATGTAACAGTTTAATCATGAGAAAATGAGTGCTCATGTTTTTGCAGTTAGCGTATCTCAGCGCTCTTTACATTTTTATTAATTTAATTAATGGAACTTCTCAGTACCTATATTATATATTGAAACATAGTGATGCAAATAAGGTTTTAAAAGAACAGAATTAAGAAGCGCTGGAAATACTTACGTGAAGTCAGCAATGCTTTCTGTCCTGATAGTTTTGAGACAGTGAGAGCACCACATCTCTTTGAAGCTAAAGTTGTCTGACCACCTTAAACACACAACAGTATCAATTAGTCTTTGTTATTGTATCACATAAATCACAATTAACACATGTTAAGGAATATTAATTATTCTTGATTTCAGTCTAATCAAGGAATCCTCATATAGATCAAATGCTGTTTATATATATGCATTCTTGTATACATAGCATGTCTTTGTACGGAAAATTATATAAACACAGAGATTCTATTAATAATTCTTGTTCTTTCTCTATCAGTTTACTTCAAAAGTTTTTAAAACCAAATTAGAACTAAAACACTCTGAAAGCAAAACATGGAATATGCAAAAATTTCAAAATATCCAAAGGCAAGGTTCCTAATATTTTACAAATATAGTACATACCCATGAAAGACCTGGTTGTCTTCAGTAGCTTGATTGAATATTCCATTGCTTTCATGTATCCCAGAAACTGAGGAAGAAGAAGAAGAAGAATCTATTCCCATTGTACCATGCTTGTTCTCCTTTGCTCTCTTGTTAATTCTTTTTGCTCTCACTCTAGAAATTCTTTGGACACTGACATGATCCAAAATCTTTCCACATGTAGAACATGCCCTGCAATGTAACACACCTTAACCCCATGAGAGTCCAGATTCAAAAAAAAAAAAAAAAAAAACTTCTCTTTGAACTTTATTAACCTTGAACTATTAAAAGGGCATCAAGAAACTTTTTTTTTTCTTCTCAGTACATATATTATATTGAATCAAACTGATGCAAGTAAGGTTTAACAAGAAGAAAGATTAAGATGGTTTTGAAGGTACTTACGTGAAGTCGCCAATGCTATCTGTCTTGATGGTTTTGAGACAGTGACTGCACCATTCCATGTTGTTGTTTTTTCCCCTTTGCTTGCTCTCTCTATATCTCTCTATATGATTCTTTCTTCCTACAATCGCAGCAAAAGTTTGCGGAATAGTTCTTTTAATACTACTATTTATAAGGAGAAGGAATAGATTCAGAAGCAAATAAATTGTGGAGAGAGATTCTTGGACTTGGTTTTGGTTTTACTTGGGGATCAAGAATCTTATATAGGCGGTGCGAGAGGCCAGTCAACGTTTCTTTGACCAATTGACCACAATTCCTTAACCGAGCAAACAGGTACAGGTTTTACTTTTTATTTTATTGAATAAAAAATCAAAAAGTCTAGTGATAAAAAAAAAAAAAAAAAGCACAACTTGTGCCACAACTTGTGGCATAACGAGTTGTGGTTGGTAGAGAGATGATGTGAGGACATCCTTTTACTGACCACAACTTATCATGTGTTGAGTTGTGACACAAATTGTGCCTTTTTTTGTGCCACTAGAGCTACTCATAAAAAATTGTTGCACGTTATTTATTTCACTCCAAATGTCATTAGGGTGTTCCTTTATTTTTTATTTTTTTAGTTTTTAAAACAAGTCCAAGACTTGGGGAGGAAGACATGTATAGTATACATGTATTTTCTTTTTCTTTTTCTTTTTTTAATCCGTTGAGAAATTTTTATATAAATTTCGTTAATGATTTTTTTTGTACCAATAAATATTAAAAATATTTTTCAAAATAACACCACATAAGAACTAACTTGAGTCCAGTTGCTACTCTATTATTATTATTATTATTATCTATATTTATAGTATTCTACTATTTATGTGTTTGTTGTTGTGTTAAGTATCTCATTATATCCCTAACTTTTTTAATAATTGGAAGACACGAATTAGTGAATCTAATGTGAATCTATTGGACAAATGCATATTCTTTAAATTGGAATGAGAACACTAAACCATATATACACACGTGATTCATGTTGCTCTTCACTATTCAAATAGTGTATGCTTCTACCTATAAAAAGACATGCTTCTTTTCATTTGTAACCAGGGCTTAATTTTTTAGCTTTCATATTCTTCCTTACTCCCCCTTACTTCCCCCAAATATCTACTATTCTCCCTTACTCTTCCCCAAATATGAAATATCTACTCTTCTCCCTTACTCCCCCAGTTATCTATACCCTCATAATCTTGCTTTATTTTTTTTTCATTTTTTAATTCAATAATTTCTTTTTTAATATTACTGATTTCATGTTGTAAATCATTAACAGTTATTTTTTTAGATTTCTTTAATTAAATCTTTCTAAAGTTTCATGAAGGCTTATTTTGGTTTTAATATATATATCGGCAGGGGAGATTTGAACTAGGTTTATTACTGTTAAAATAGAATATAACATTACATCTAAAAAAATAAAAATAAAAGTGTCCGGCCATGTCACAAGAGGTTTTTTTTTTTTTTTTTTTTTACTCTTGACTAGTTTATAACTGTTAAAACAGAATATAACAATAAACAATACATGTAAAAGTCTCCTTTTGAGAGATAAACTTCAATCATGACACAGGTCTTCCAACCAAACAAAAACACCCTCAAAACCCAAGCCATGAACAAATAACTGAAGAGAAACATTATTTGTAATTTCTCACAGAACAAAATACATAACCAGAATCCTCTACTTAACATGTGAACGTCCTTCAGCGTAGACTCCAAATCTGTTCTTACTTTTGTTAGACCTTCAAAAATCATCTAATTCGCCAAACTGATTAACTTTATTATTGGAAACAGTATCTAAGTGTTACAGATTTACAGTAATCATATATACATATAATGCATAAATGCCTTTGGACAGTAATCAAACAAGTAAATCTAAACACACATCCATTTATGTTTGCATGAGTTCCCATCAAGCTTGCCACTACTAGGAAACAAAATCTGCTGCTTAACCTGCTGCTTAACTAGGCAAGCCTGTCATAATCACCGACATCGTTATATCACATGAACATCGGATGCTAAAAACAAATCAGTGAGGTAAAGATTTACGAATTTATACTTCCTCCGAGAGAGGAAAAAACGTTTTCTCCTACAAAAAAAGAAAAGATAAGAAAATACAACATCGGAGGACCAACTAAAAGGAACCCATGTATATCCTCTAAAAAAAAAAAGGGGATTAGCACCTGGCTGTTTTGCAGACAAGTATCCTAAACCATGCCCTGTAACCACATACACATTGCACTAACACAAAAACACCCTTTACACAAGCAAAACTCTACAATTTAGTATCTAGTTTTTACTGCTTTTGGGCAAGTATTATCCATGAAAACATAGCAGATTTTGACAATATATAACGTATCTGTTCTCTTTCGCATTTTTTTCAACATTATCACCTGCATTTACAATACAACTATCAGACATCAGCTTCTTTGCCTGACTCTCCTGCCATTGGTATCACCACCGTCTGAAAGTTGAGCCCAAACACTCCGAGATTTTGCCCCTCCACTGCTGCAATCCTCTTCACAACCTGCAATTGTCTTCAGAAGCTCTGACTGAAGTGCAGGGCAATTTTCCTTTAGATACTGGAAACCATCTGATCGCATCACAGCTGTAATAAGAAGGCCAAATGGAGAGCAGAAAATGAATATATTTACTATAAGGGAAAAATAATCATAATAATAAGGGAAATCATAATTCTGTGTTCAATCATAATGCATCTTACTAATATTTTTTTAACTTAAAATTAAAATTAAATGCTCCTAAAAATATATATTTAGTAATACTAATTATTGTATCGCCACCATATCATATCCTGGTTTTGCAAGAACTGTTGTAAAACCATTTTTGTAGCATTTAACATTCTTTTTTTTTTTATAGGTAATAAAAGTTTTATTGATAAGAAAAGTGCTATGTGTTTACTATCGTTTTTATGATAGCAGACTCATTGCATTTGAAGCAAATACAAACAAATCAGAGGGAAAAGGCTAGGGGTGGCAAAATTTGATACGACCCGCGAACCCGACACGACAAGAAATTAGCAGATTATGGATTAAGGTTTAACGGGTTTGTGTCATATTCGGGTTGACATGGCTGACCCGTTTAATAAACAGGTTGGGTTAGTGTTGAACACATAGAACCCGTTTGACCTGTCTGACCCATTTAATTAAATGACATTTTACCAATATACCTTTTAAACTTTAGGTATATAAACATATTAGTTGTTGTGATTTATTTTCTTTGATATATTGTGATTGATTATTTGTGATATTGGGACATGCTTTAGTTTTGAATGATTATTTGTGATGCAATTACTCATTAGTTCTAAATTTTATATTAAAAATATTTATTTGTTTGTTTTTTCATAATTTTTTTTTTCATTTTGATAAAATCTGATAAACAGGTCGACACGACTGACCCATTTAATAAACGGGTCGTGTTAGGGTTGAGGAATCTTGACCCGTTTAATAAATATGTCAGATTAGTGTTGACCTATGTAGTCGAATACTCATGACTTGACACGACACGAACTCAACACGCGAACACGAATTGCCACCCCTAGGAAAAGCTAACAAAAATAAGGAAATCAAACATGGAAATACAATGCATAAAACCCCAAATACGAGACCACTCAAACAAAGTCCTAGCTAGCAAAGACTTCAATAGATCTATAAGTCTCTCAATGTCCTCAAATGTTTAGGTATTGCGTTCCTTCCAGATTAACCACATAAGACACACTGGTACCATATTCCAAACATTTGAAGAATAAGTCCCCAACCAATTTCTCTATGCAAATAGGAAAGAGACAACTGTATTTGGCATCACCCACTAAACCCTAAACATAAGGAAGACTTACTACACAAAGCATGAGCAAACTTACAATGGAGCAAAAGATGATCCACAATTTGCTCATCACGACATAAGCAATACTTATAAAAAAAAAAACGACATAGGCAACACCAATTAACAAGAGGCAAGTTCTTCTTAACAAGGTTATCTATTGTAAGAATCCCACTCCTAGCAGCTGCCCATAAAAAGAAAGACCACCATTTTAGGTACCTTAGCACACCAAATGCTCTGCCAAGGGAAAGAAACAGAAGGGGCTTCCAATAATGAATTATAAAAAGAGACTTATCAAAAAAATAAAAATAATAATGAATTACAAAAAGAGGGCACATCAAAAACACCAGTACAAGTCAACTGCCAAATCAGCAAACTCACAATACAGTAACATATGATTCATAGTCTCTCCACTAGCTTTACACATACAACAGAAATCCACTAATGTAATACCATGTTTGACAAGATTATCAATTGTTAAAAAATATTCTAGACATGTCAGCTAAAAGACCTATTTTTCTTCCTTAAGTGTTCTAATCAATGGTGTAGGACTTCACACTGATCAAACCAGCCCACAAGAGAAAATGTCAGAAGTGCCAAACCTAAACTTATATCCAGGAACCTTGTTCAAGCTGGCTCCTGACCTAATAGTATTGAACATCATCTGAGATTGCCAAACATGGCTTTCAAGACAATTATTGACTGCTGGCTACCTGAAAGTAGCCTTCCCATGGACCAAATTAGGCCTAACAAGATCCAGTAAACCATCTAATGAAGTCCACTCCTTTCAGATCTAAGAATCTTTATTCCCAAATAGCCCCTTTGTCTCATCATATATTAGTGAGAACTAAAGAATAGGAATGTAGGATGGAGAGAGCAGAGATGGAGCTCCTACCAATATCGCACATCATCTGAGATTGCCAAACACTTCTTGACAATTGGTTACTTCTTAGTAGCCCTTTTCCCATGGACCAAATTAGACCAAATAAAATCCAGTAAACCATATATCTGAAGTCCACTCCTTTTCAGATCTAAGAATCTTTAATCCCAAGAAGTCCTTTGGTCTCATCATATCAGCAGGAGTAGAGAGTAGGATTGAGATAGAGAGAGAGAGGTAATAAATTTCAATGAAAAATAGTTCAAAACTCATAGGTCTATCACGTAAACTCTTAGTGTCTTTAAGTCCTAACAGGACCCTGCGCTTGTGGGGCAGGGGATGGGGTTCGAAACTTCCATATTGTCTACACCTAATGAGGGCGTTTTACCACTGACTGAGAATACTTTTTCCCTTGAACACCTCTCCCCAATGCAACAGACATTAGGAAACTGATGCAGGACAAACACCAAAAGCAATTACAATAAAAGAGACAAAGAAGAAGAGGTTAAAAACCTAGGAGTTGGCACCTAGGGTTGCTTGGAGTTGGACATCAAGTGAGATAGAAACTTAGGAATCAGAACCTAAAGTTGGCTGAAGTCAACTCCAAAACATTGAAAAAATTCAAAGAGAAGTTTTATTGTAAAACTGTAACAACAGAGAACTCTGGGTGTGCTTAAATAAAGTTCTGAACTTACCTAACATAGAAAAAGAAACAATTATGACCAATTAATACATTCCACTAACCTAGTACGAAAAGGAAAAAAATCCCTAGACTAAGTAGGAAAGGAAATAAAATATTACAATACAAGTAAATAAAAATTGAAACCCCTCCATTGAATGAGATTTATTTAATCAATTAGGCCAACTGGTAGCAGGCCTTCAACATCCAGCCATGTGATATAGGGATTACTTCTGGTATCCGCCCAGAAAATGTTTTCCACAAAACTAATTGAACCTTACCAAAAGTGCTCTTAGGACTATTATGTTTAATTAAGAGAACCACAATCATTCCAGCCTATAAAAGGAATTAAGGATGAGAGGCAAAATTTATATTGAAACATAAAAGGTTCACCCAACACTGCAATCCACACAAAACACAACTTTCTTCTGAACTTCGCTATTTCAAACACACTTCCATGGGAAATGCATTCAAATAGTGCCTCTTAGACCTTCGTAATATGTTCAAACACTGAACTTACCATTGCTAGTAAGTCTCCATCTCATAAAATCAGCCCCACCCTCCAAAGAAAAATGAGAATATATTAACTCTGAGGGAAGAAGTCCCTCCAACTCCCAATCATGTAAATGAAATTTACTAATAAATCTCTTGAACTCAACATGGAAGACACTAAAGCATCATTATCCATCGTAGTCAAATATAAATCATGATATATTTCCTTTAATGCTCTATCACCATATCACGCATCATACCAAAATCAAATTCTTGTACCAACCCTTAAATTTACAAGATAATAAAGTTGAGAATTTCCCCCAACCACCTCTAATTCCTCTCCAGAGACGACACCCATGTGGCCTACACACATCCAAAATAGTCCAACCACCCGCTACACACACCTAATAACACTTCTCTAGAAGTGGTCACTCTCTTCTCCAAACCTCCAAAACCAATTACCCTGCAAGACTTGTTTAAAAGTGATCATCTTTCTCACACCCAACCCTCCATGATTTATCAAAGAGAAAACCTTACTCCAATCCATCAAATCATATATATATAGCAAAAGTCTATGCTAAGGCTCCACCATTTGTCATGAATAGAGCATCCACTGCTTGAAATGTGGCAGTTTCTTTAATCTATTCAGAACCATGTGGACTAACACATCATGACAAGTCAGCAAATGTAATACATCAAATTTATTGACCTTATATGTGCCATGTGTTGAGGAGCTTAAATGCATTTATTTAGCATCATTTTTATGTCCAAGTTCATTCTTATCTGTGAGCATTAATTTTAAATTTGTCCAATCAATTTTCCTAACCATTCCTTTTTGAGTGGCTGTATATTTATTTATTTATTTTTCTAAAATTGCATTAATTGGTTGTGCATTTATAATGCTGACTATACATGCTTCAGAACAACGTTGTTTTGTAGTGTACGCATTGCTACAAAATATGGTGAGGAATGTGCTGGCCTAACTTTGGGATCAGTAAGAGCACCTCAAGGGTGTAGCCTGTGGAAGAGTATTAAGGTCGGATGGGCACTTTTTAGCAAAATTTGTCTTTTGAAGTGGTAGATGGCACTTGACTAAGTTTTAGCATGATGTTTGGTGTAAAAGTCATTGTCTAAAGGAGTTGTACCTTGACTTGCACGCTTGCTCGTTTGATCAAAATGAATAAGTCCAATCAGAAATGGAGAGTCTGCGGTTGGGAAGGCCCAGATTTGGAATGTGAGATTTCATAGAAGTTCATGATTGGGAGTTGGAGTCAGTAGGTTCTTTCTTAGATCTTCTATACTCCAATATCCCTAGGAGGGAGGGGTGTGACAGGGTGATATGGAAATTGAAAGAGAGCAATGAATTTATTGTTCGCTTTTATCGTGAGGCTCTCTGTGGTGCACCAAATAACTCTTACCCATGGAAGACTGTTTGGTGTGTTAAGGCTCCCAAGAGGCTCTCTTTCTTTGTTTGGACCACAGCATGTGAGAAAATTCTTACTTGTGATAATCTTAGCAAGCAGGGATTTAACTAAGTTAAGTGACTTGTATGTTCTGGTATAGTGGAGAGACAATAGATAAGTTGTTGATTATTGTGGTGTTGCCTATGATTTATGTAGCCTAGCGTTTTAAAACTTTCGGGATTCATTGGGTGTTAACAAGGAGGGTGCTCGATGCTTTGTTTGGATAAGAAATTGGTTTGGGATACACTCTTCCGCGATCTAGAACATTGTACTGCTATCTTTAATGTGGCTATTATGGAAGGAGAGAAATAGTCATACGTTTGAGAATACAAACAGATCTCAAACAGATCAATGAATCAACTGGAAGCATTGTTGGTGCACACTTAATTTGATTGGTCTCAAGTATGGGGGTCTTACAAATTGTGACACACTTATAGGTTATAGAGTGCTTATCATCATGAGCACGATGTAATTTATTTTATTTGTTAGAATTATGGTCAAATGATTAAATTCACCATTGCAAAGTAGTAAATTCTAAGTTTGATCCACGTCTCCGCTCTACATCCCATTTAAAATGTTAAAATCTCAAGTGTTGAGTCTCATTTATTAAGGGGGAGTTTAGACCCACACGTAAGGGGGAGTGTTAAAATTATAGTTAAATAATTAAATTTATCATTTCCTAGCAGCTTAAACTTTTGAGACAATCGGTAATTTATCAATATTAATAAATTTTCTTACTTTTTTTTTTTTTTTTTTTTTTTTTTGGTGGAACCTCACCAAGGTAGGACCCTTTGGACCCAACCTTGGGGAGTAAGTCAAGAATACAAAATCCCACCCACCATAACCATGTATTGGGTAATCCAGGATAACCCTAGTGGGGATCGAACCTAGGATGTCTAGGTCTACAATCGTCACAAGCCTCCAACCACTAGGTTGCAATGGTTGCATCCTGACGGGTTAAATTTTCTTTCTTATCAAATATATATATATATATATAAGGCAAGAAATCAATTTATCAGTAAATGTTATCATAAACATGGCAATCTAAAGCTATTGATAGTAAATATATCACAATTAGGAAATAAGGCAAAGACTAAAGTTGGTTTCTTCTTGAAACTATATCCATATAGCAAGAAAGTGTTTTATTGTTTGATGATAAACATGAGAAAAAAATTAATACTTACAAATAAGGATTCAAACTTGAACCTAAATATGATGCTAAATAAATGCATTTATTTCATTCCACATGTATACTCCTAACTTTGTTGTGCTTCTTTGAAATTATTGGTAAATATTTTCTGTAATTTTTCTAAGGTTGTTTGTCAGTTAATGCAATTATTAGGTTTTTTTTTTTTTTGAAATAAAATTTTTTATTAGAAAAAATGACACATAACACAATGTGTACAAACCATTTTCAAAGAATGAAATTATTAGTTATTGGTAATGCCTTTCCTTGTTGTAATTTATAAGGGCACCTTTTGCAGATTCAAGCATTTTAAAAATTTTGACAATACATTTTGTCGTATGAAGGCCATATGACAAAATTCACAAATTTGTGCTGATAGAAATCCTGATAAGTATGTATCTTTAATTTAAAGCACTAAAATTTAATACAAAAGGCTATCGGAATTGAAAATTTGGGTGGGTTTTTTTTATCAAACCATTTGGTTTCAAAATCTTGAGCAAATATATGTACCATTCTATTTAATCAAACAATTAAACAGTTTACAATATTGTATACTTATCACTAATAATCCCACGCATAGCGCAAGTTACAATATAGTGATACTTCACCACCCCCTACCCCACAGAAAGTGTCGTTGTATCTCTCCATTCACTTAGCCACCTGATTAGAAATAGAAAACAACAATAGGAAATAAATAGGGAGACTAGGCCCGTTTGGTATATGTGTTTAAAAACTGAAAATTGTTGTTTGAAAACATCTGTGGAAATACGTGTGGGTGAAAAAGTATATAAAAATACGTGTAATACTATTTAAAAACTGAAAATGGTTGTTTGAAAACACAAACCAAACACCCCCTTATCTTGAGAAGGGTAAGATGAGCCCCCCTTTAAAAGGTACAACTTTTTCCACTCTAATAGCCATTTTTATATCCTTCAAGAACTGTATTCCAAACCATAGATACCTTGCATGAATCACCCAAAGGCAATACATAAATAAGTCATCTACAATGAACCCACCTTTTTTTGATGAGTAATAAAAATTTTCTTCCAAATCCTGCAATACTTCCATCATCTTCAAACTCTCTAACTGAGCTGCCTCTATTTTACTAATGGTTGAAAAAAACAAGCCATCTACCTCAGGTCTCCAATTCTCAGGCTCACAATACATGTTGCTATAAAATTGAACAATGTTTTCCCAAAGTGCCTCTGTATCAGACAGCATCACGTTATCAACTCTAAGGTTGTTGATGGCATTGTACCTTCTATGAGAGTTAGCTAGACGATGGAAAAATCCGATATCCTTATCCCCTTTTTCCGAGTAGGGAACCCTTCATTTTTTCCTCCAGCTTCTTCCAGCAGTAAAACCAAATCCAACTCCAGTTTTGTCTGGCTCGATTTGATTTCTCTCACCATCATACAGTCCTCTCTCTCCTTCTAGCACATCCAGCTTATGAACCTGGTTTAACTGCTCACAAGAAAGCAATGCAGCCAAGTCCTCCACATTCCCAACCTCCCCCACTGGAATTATATCACTCCTGCTCAAATTTACTTCCAACTGATACAGCTTCAAAGCACAAAGGCATGGATTACACTCAAGTGCACCACCAATAAAATGGTATCATCTGCAAACAAAAAGTGAGACACTAACAAAGCTTTGGAGGTGGCCTTGCCCACTCTAAACCCATCCAATAAACCTCCCTCCACAACTCTCAAGAGCATGTGACTAAGAACTTCCACTACCAGAATAAACAACAATCTATAACCATCAACCTCCAACTCCTGAATGAAATCTGTGGGAAAATCTAGTGTTGTTTTTTTCCCTCCTTAACCACTATGAACTTTTGAAGCCGTAAGATCTCTTCAAGTGAGCAAGGTTTCACAACTTTGCTTCAATTCTTCTCTACTAACTTCATCATCTCAGGACAAACCTTCCTATCCCCTATTTTGCATCAAGGAACACAATATCAGCCAATGGCCCTTTTTTTTTTTTTTTGGTAACCCCACATCTCCAAACTCTTGCTTATTCCACACCTGCAAATCCTCCTTGAGCACCTCGAGTTTGTTAGCTAAAACAAAACTCAAGCGCCCTTGAAAGTTATAGCCATCCCACAGGCCTTTTACTCAATCCAAAAAACACAAATCTTCAAATTTGAAGAAGAATCTTCCCATCCTCAAACCACCATTGTCCAAAAGAACACCAAAATGGTCCAAAAATAGGCAAGGAAGTAACCACTGTATACTCCTATTCCATGGATACCAAAAACCTATTGATCTGAAACATGGACAGATTGTCTTGGTTGCTCGACCATTTATAAGAGCCTCCTTCCAAAAGTAGATCAATTAAATTCATACCTAAAATGAACTCTGAAAATCACATAATAGAGCAAAAAATCTAGTACAACCCAGCCTCTAGCTAGGGAAGCAAACGACTTTAAAACCCCCAACTACACACAAAACCACTTTCATCTTTCATAAGCTCCAGCCAACTCCTCCCACAACCCTCTCCTGGCACTGTCTTCCACCTTTACTGAGTGAAAAGCCCTTTTATTAGATACCTTCTAAAAAATTGAAAGATACTTAAGCTCAAATCTTTTTTGATACTTAATCTCAGATCTGTCCCTATTATTCATCAAAAAAATCTGTCCTTAGTTATGTGAATTTTAAAGTAAAGGATTTTCATAGTTGTCAAAAAAATATGCGTAGAAGGGTCTGGTAGGACTTTGTATTTTCTTCTTGTTTGCTAACCAAAAAAAAAAGCCTTCCCCTATACTTCCAAAAAATCTACATATGTAACGTGTTAATAACTGAAAATAACATATACATACACACATACATGCAATCACGCATATACAGATAAAGATATATAACATCACATATATATATGCAGTCTCAGCCTAAATTGAAAAGGCCATATGAATAGACAGATAAGAGTACTAAAAATCCACAAAAGGCCAAGTATTTGCAACAGAACACCCTGAAAATGTAATTTGTTTGCCAACTTCTTACAGAAAATTTTGAAGAAACTACTTCCATTTTAATTGCTTCCCTTAAACCGAGAAGTAACAAGAGTTGATAGCAAAGAGAACAACCATTTTTAGTCATAGCCAAAATCCCTAAAAACATGTTTGAATATAAAGCTGTCATGTCGGCTGATTTTGGGGTTTCTAAACAGACTCATGAAAACCTTGCTATGCATCAACATCAACACCTTCTCTAAAATACAAATTGTTGTGTAACTGTTAACAAGGCAATATTATAGTCAACATTAATGAATTCATGTAAACAAATTTATTTTTTCATTCCATAATCTTTACCAGAAAACTTAAATTATGAAAAAAATACTTCATGTTAAAATGAAAATATACCTGCAAGGTTCTCAGAAGCAAATCTAAGGCAAACTTCTTTTAATTCGGTGGCGTGATAGCGGTCAGCTAAGGCAAGAATTTCAGCAACGGAATTGACTGATATATCCTTGCAGAGGTGAGACTCACACATCATTCTAAGCCTCTCCAAACCATACCGATCGGCTGCTGCTAACAACTTAGCCGTCAACGTGTCTGATACCGGGGACGTACAAGACGAGCTAGACGACACAGACTCCACTTCTTCTGTAAGGGAATCTCTGTATATAAAATGCAGCATGGCCTATTGGACATACCATGACAAGCAGTAGTGAACAGTAAAATACCACCACAAGAGCACAAGTGCTGACCCATGCCTCAACACTAACACAAACACTGACAGAAATGAAACAACAATTATTTTTTTTTTTCTTTCTTTCTTTTTTTCTTTTTTTACCTTAAAAACCTTAGGTTCGAGGTCGGTTACAGCAATCTCCTGCTTATCTTCCTCCAAGCCATCGAAAAATTCAGATCGAAACAAAGGGGAACGAGCTGCGAGTACTAGCTTATGAGCACGGAACTTTTGCCCTGCCACATCGAAAGTAATATCGGAAGCTTCCATATTTTCTAATAGCACACCAAAATGTGCTCCAATATCGGACTCTGGAACCCTAATTGAATGTAATCGCGGACAATCCGTGGCCGAAACCACTACTCCAACAGTACAATTTATTTTCAAGCAATCATCCTTCAAATAATCTGAGCTCTCAAGCAAATTTCGTCTAAAAAACCGCTTGTATCCCCTAAATTAACACAATACGAAAATTTTTCTAAAACATGCTGATTATTGATCAAAAGCTTAATTCAAACAGTGAATGAAAATGGAATGGAATGGAATGTACCGTACCACATGCTACCGCGATATTTGAGAGTGTATGGACCGCTTTCGAGTGCGCGATCGAAATGGCTATGGACTTTGTGTTTTCCTTTGCCGCTTTGATCGACTAGGGTTAATTCGAACAAGGCTCGGACGTCGGTGCCTTCGCTGGCGAGAGCGATGAAGACCGAAACGTAGGCGGAATTGTCCTCGGGGTTTTTCCCGTCGGGATAGAAATATATCGCCCACTGATATCCTCCGACGGTGAAATTGTCGCTCGCGATGTGCTTCCCTACTCCCATGCCTTTCGCCAACGAGTAGCCTTGGATCACGAACTTGTGCGAACCGTTCACCGTCTCCGTCAGCGACCGCGACTGGCTCGATGGACTCGTCTCCGCCATGTTTTCTAGGGTTCAGCTCATAGAAATCGGAAATCGGAAATCGGAAATCGGAAATTGAATTTGAATTCTCAATTTGATTCTGCAACGCAATGCAAGAGAGAGAGAGAGAGAGAGAGAGAGAGAGAGAATTAGGGTTTTCTCTTTGGGAAGAGGAAAGGGTCACGGTGCGTGTCGGAGATCGAAGTGCCACGTCATGGTGAGGAGGGCTCTCGAGGTTAGTTTATCTGGACTTTGGAGTATAGTGAAATGACTGGATTGTCCCTATTTTTTTGTGAAATGACGAGGGAGTACTGTGATTTTGTGACGTGGAGGGGGGGTTTTGTTGGTTTTATCTCAGAGTACTGCTTTGGTACTCGCGCTCATTTATCTTTGTGCCGTTTCTGGTTTTTCCGTTACGGTTTGTCAAAATGTCTGAAAAAAAAAATTTGATACGTTGCCAGTTAGAAATTTTAGGGTAAAAATAAGGGTATGATTAATATGTGCCTTTAAGGCACACCATAGTTATCAAAATCACAATTTGGATTGTAAAATCATACGATTTTACAATCTTATTTTATCAAAATGTTTAGAATCACATTAAAATCGTAATAATGGTAAGATCGTGTAAGATCATATATGATCGTATGGGTTCCTACAGATCCTACTAGTTAGAAATTTTACGGTAAATATAAGGGTCTAATTAATGTGTGCTCTCAAGGCACACCATGGTCATCAAAATTGCAATTTAAATCATAGGATAACACGATTTTACGATATCATTTCACCAAAACGTTTAGAATTGCACTAAGATTGTAAAAATGATAGGATCGCATGAGATCCTACCGATCCTAACCAAAAAAAAAAAAAAAAAATTGTTTTTTTTATGGGATAAATTTTTTGTTTTGATGAAACTTTAAGGGTTTTTTTTTTTTTTTTTTTTCATGTTATGATGGTATGGCTTTTTATTTTATTTTTATAAAATTATATTAACTTAAGCAAATATTTTCTAGTTTCTAGTTCACTTGTAATCAAAATAAATGAATGCTTCATCATTTCTAAAAGAAGAATCTGATGTTGGCTTTGTCGTCTTTTAAGCTATAATATTGTTAAATTTATTTGATTAATATACTAATTTGTGTTTTAATATTACTAAAATATTTTTTATATATAATTTTATCAGTTATGCTTGTATTTGTATTTTGATTGATTGATTTTTTTTAGCATGCTCTTTAATTGTTGCTGAGTGGTATAACTTGAATAGTTGAATGTGAAATTGTATCTTGATGTCTTTTGCAGCTCTAGTATACAAATATATAATGTCTACATAGATGATGAAATTAATGATGATAATGATTAGGAATTTAGAACGGTGTTTATAATAACCTTAGAATGAGAATAATTAAATGTTCATTTCACCTTAATATTCATTTTGCTTTTGGATTTCATATTGTAGTTAGCCAGTTTCCATTTGCTAACTTATTTTGGATTTCAAACTTGGAACTTAGAACTTGGAAAATATTTTCCATATGTTTTGATAAATATTTTGGTATTTGGTTGCTAATTAAACATTTATTGAAGTTAGAACTTAGTATTTGGTATTTGGATTTCATATTGTAGTTAGCCAATTTCCATTTGCTAACTTATTTTGGATTTCCAACTTGGAACTTAGAACTTGGAAAATATTTTCCATATGTTTTGATAAATATTTTGGTATTTGGTTGCTAATTAAACATTTATTGAACTTTTTAGATACATTGAGTCAAAACTTAAATATATTTGTTTCATTAGTATAGACTTAGCGATGTATGACATGCAAATTACATCATATGATGGAAATTTTAGTTTTTTTATCGATGAATTTATAATTAACGTGACTATTCAATATATAAAGTCATTATCAATGTGTTTTTTACTTTAAATATGAATATATGTAGGATCTTACGATTCACGATCCGATCCTATGATCTACGATTCCACCTACCTTCAAAGATCCTACATAAGATCTCGATTTTGACAACCTTAGGGCACACATTAACCATCCATTTTGAGAAAGTTTTTTATTGAAAATTGAAAAAAGCTGTCAAAACAGTGAATTATTTTTTCATTTTTCCATACAAAATTTTCTAAAATGGATTACTAATATTTACCCTAAGGGTACACGTTAGTAAATCCCTAAAAATAATAGTCTTTCATTGCATTAGTGGTGGTCAAGCACTGATTTGGGCCAACCCACCAAATTGGTGTCGCACAATTGGGCTGTTGACAGTGACTAGGTAGCAATCAAAGGAAGAGAGCCCGTTATTTTGACATGGGCCAGAGCAGTTATTGACTATGAATTTTGAATTATGACAATACCAAACTGATCATATATATGTGTGTTCACGCACGCAAGACAAAGTGAATCATCTGATATTTTTTTACATATACAAGGCTGGAATTTATTAATAGAAAGAGAGAGTTTGAAATGTTCCTCAACAAAAAAAAGAAAAGAAAAAAGAAGAAGAGTTTGAAGCAGACCATAGACAGAGCAAAAAGAACTAAAGAAGACCTTCAGGACCAACAACAAGACCCAAACAAAGACTATACAACAAGAAGACCCAACAAAGACTAACCAACGGCAACAAAACCATTACAGAACAAGAACCATGGAGTTCTGAACTGAACAAAAACAAAGAAACACCTAAGCTAACAAAAACCACAAGCTTCAGATATTACATTCAACAAAACATGATATGAATGAAAAAATTAGGGATATATATTGAGGATTAAAAACTTTTTGATATATATTAGGGATTAAAAAATATATATATCAGACCGGAATGCAAGTCGCCTTCTGGACAGGGCACGCAGAACTGCTTTTAGAACCAGAGGCACCTGAATGGCAGGGTGACCATTTTATCAAAATTTTGTGATGCTTTTTGAAGGTGGGCTGAGCCCAAACCTTACATGCTTATAGTTCCATAATGCCAAAGACCAACAAATCTTAGATAAGGCCCACAACAGGCCTAATGCCATCAGCCTAGATTCCAACTACTCAGACCAATAACAAGTAACAACATTTATAAATACTTAAATATCCCACGTTGACCAACACCAATACCGCTAAACCAAAAACCAAAAACCAACGCATGCCCATCTAGCGTGAAATGCAAAATATCAACCCCGTTCGTTTGACATCAATGTATTTGGCTTTTTGTAGATTGTTTTTATTTATTAAAAGTGTGCTTTATAGTTGTACATTGAAAAGTGGGAAGAAATGAAGTTTTAACTTGTGGCATTTCAATGTATTAGAAGTTTTGCTAATGGGATGGCCCATTCTCTTGCTCGTTATGCTAGACATATTAGTGAGGATTGTATTTGGCTGGAGGATTCCCCTCTGCCAGCTCTAAAAGCTTTGTATGCGGATTCTTTATCTCTTGTTTTTTAATGAAGCTGATTTCCTTTTCAAAAAAAATAAAAAATAAAAATAATATACCTAAACAAAATAAGCTAAAAGCTAAATTAAAAAGTTAATGAAAAATGCACTTGACACCCCCCAATTGGATTCAAGTGCAACAGTCCAAATCCCCCTAATTGACTTTAGTCACTAACCCTATGTTTGTATGGAGGGACCTCGCCTCTCCTCCCTCTCCATCTCTCTCCAATCCAAGCAAACCATAAAGTTAACCAACAAGTCCCCAAAAGGCTAGGAAGTTCAAATCCTAGAGCTGGGACACTAAAATGGGATTCAAAAAAAGTTCAAGGCTCAGACAAGGTTGGAAAAACTAACGCAAGAGAACATCTTTTTTCTTGGGATGAGTACACAGATGAGGTGAGACCAATAATTTTTCAGACATGCTTCACTTTGTCCAAATTGGCTAAGGAGGCAGGTCCAATTTGTTAGAATTATGTGCCCTCAAAAACAATACTATGCATTTTTTATTTGATAATAAAATTTTATTTTCACATACATAATTTTTATAGATATATTTCATTGTTTAAATGTGGCATGTGATGTTGTCTCTGTAAAAAAAATCATGTTAATGGTTAAGAAACCAAAGACTGGGAGTAATGATTTTTCGTAGATTATTGAATTGTTCTAGGTTATGGATGTTAAATGAATATCACCATTAAAACCTACACTTGTTGTACTGCTATGTGATAGGATGATTTACTCCATCATTGAAGTAGTGACTTTAAGCAGACAAATAGGTGTAATGTAACAAGTACATACACTGAATCAGATCCGATCAAGAACACCTTATGGAGTGATCACTGTTAATTAAAATGTTGTTTTATCACAATTTTTCTATTGTCCTCATACATGAGAGGTTTGTATATATTTATTTATTATGCACATAACTTTGACAATGTCAACTGGTGATACTAATTTTAAAGGCTATATACAAACATTTTGGGTTATGTGTGTAACGAGTAAAATATGTAAATACTCAACAATGAATCCATTAGTCTCTAAAGAAGATAGTGTATTTAGTTGATTTTCATATTGAAGTTGGATTCAAAACAAAACCGGCCAGTGACATTTTTCAAAAATGTTTTTCATATATATAATATTGTATATATATATATATATATATATAATTAAAGAGTTTTTTCAAAGATATTTTGGAGTCCAATAGAAATTATGAAATCAAGAAATTAAGAGTTACATAAGCTAGGGATATGACAGTGATATTAATCTAGTCCTAGTGGCTTGTGGGAATATAATGTGGTGGAAGGACATAGATATAAAATTGTAAATAATGGGACCTCATTTGTAATCTCTAATCTTCAGGGGTCAATTGCAATGTGTTGATGGACATTATTACAATCTGTAGAAGTTCAAATATTTTCTTGATATGGTTGAGAAAATTAAGAAATAATTTTGAAAGAGTTTCAAGATAAGTTAATAACATTAAAAAAGTAATCAATTAATCCTACAGCTGAAGATTAGGATCCCTAAGGATCCCACGTCCAATCTCTCTCTTGGGTTTTAGAAGTCTTTAAAAAAAAAACAAATCATATTAGTTGTTGGCCATCAAAACTACTGAGTGATACTGTAATCTTCTGAATGTGAATATCCTGAGAGGCAACATACTTGGGTTACTAAGAGAGATACGTAATTTTGTTCTGTTTATAATCTATAATTGTGTGGTACAATAATGTTTAAATGAAAATATAAATTTTGTTTTATATTACTTCCGCAAAAACTATCACAATCATGATCCCACCCAAGCCTTGAGGATCCTAACCTGGAACTATCTGCGCCTTGATTGGGATGTGAAAGAAAGCTGAAACAAGTAATTAACAAAATTAAAAATCTTTACCTGACCAACCCTTTCGGACTGTGTGAGTTTGCCTTTTTCTTAGCAACAGAGCTTCGTTGGTGAGGAATTAATTGGGAGAAAGGGATTACTGTGATTGATAGGGGTATTGGTGATGCGGTGTGTGGGATTTTGACGCATTTATGAAGCCACTGTTAGGATTAATGGCACTGGATCCATGAGGGGTGAGGTGGAATGGCGCTAGGTCAGAGGAGTAATGGAGGTGGGTGAGAGTTATGGAGGTGGGTGAGTTCGAACTGTGTGATCTTCTTTGTATATTTGGGTTTGGGGCGTGAAGAGATGAGAGTAGAGAGGAGAGGAGACAAAGATTAAAAAAAGTTGATCAGGTGGGTCTGAGCACAATCCAAAAGTGAGTTCAATTTTATTACCGTTATGCCATCGGAAATATCAGTTCAGTGTTTAAAATCAACTCCGAGCACATTCCAAAAAATGCATTTCAAACATGGGTTTTGGAGCAACAATTTTCAAACAACCCTGTTTTGAACTCCGTGACCAAACACATTTTTCCAAATTTTGGACACTAGTGTTCAGTGTTTAAACACTGAACACTATGTTTTGAAAAGACAAACCAAACGGCCTATAATAGTGAAGAGAGTCTAAATCTAACCTTCATCAGTCATGGACATAGGTGGACGCAGGAGAGACAGATCTATTGACATGTTATTGTAAGGCCCAATTCCTTTGCGATCTATCATGGCCCATAGTTTGTAAAACCCATATGACCCACCTCCTATGTATGAACCCCAATTCAATGGCCCAAACCATGTTATAAAGGTTGGGGTAGGATTCTTTTTAAGTTGGATCGGCTCCTACAAACTTTGTTCAATCAAGTTTTCCATAGCTACGAACTTCGATGGAAAAGTAAAGATAGTATTTTGTATTTTCTAGTATTTGATATCATAAAAAAAGAGTTAAAAGAAAATTACATTTGGTCGACAGAAAAAATATTACTTATTTTTAGAGATTTTTTTCCATTAATTTTTTAAAAAAAAACAACTGTATCTCACAATAAGTTAAATAAGGATTGGCATGAAATATTTTGGATCTATGTAAAAAAACGTTATTCTAGGTTTAGGTGATTTATTTCCTTGTTTTTAGGTGCATTTAATACTTTTTAGGTCAAATTTTATTGCTAATATGGTTAGGTATCAATTAGAAGTTATTTTAGAATATATTTTATTGTCTGTCAAGTTTTAAGGAGCCCTTAAATAGTCATCTAAGTCTGTAAACGTTTTTCAGACATTATTGATAAAACTTGTGAGGTTTATTCTCTTTGATTCTTTGAAGAACTACTCGAACTTATCGGGAATTCCTGTGGCGTTCATCTCGACTTATCAAACGGAGTTTCCACCACTGTTTGTGACGTCTTCCTTATACTGAGGTTCTTGTTTGTCATAAACAACGGGTCGAGGTCTCCCATTTAAATCTGTCCATAGAATGATCTTGGGTTCCCTTTCGTTGTTGGGTCTCGTTATTCTTGACGGGATTCACATCAATTTGTAATCTTTAATCTTCAGGGGTCAATTGCAATGTGTTGATGGACATTATTACAATCTGTAGAAGTTCTAATATTTTCTTGATATGGTTGAGAAAATTAAGAAATAATTTTGAAAGAGCTTCAAGATAAGTCAATAACATTCAAAAAGTAATCGATTAATCCTACAGTTGAAGATTAGGATCCCTAAGGATCCCACATCCAATCTCTCTCTTGGGTTTTAGAAGTCTTTAAAAAAAAAAAAAAATTTAAAAAAAAAATCATATTAGTTGTTGGCCATTAAAACTACTGAGTGATACTGTAATCTTCTGAACGTGAATATCCTGAGAGGCAACACACTTGGGTTACTAAGATAGATACATAATTTTGTTCTGTTTATAATCTCTAATTGTGTGGTATAATAATCTTTAAATGAAAATATAAATTTTGTTTTATATTATTTCCGCAAAAACTATCACAATCATGATCCCACCCAAGCCTTGAGGATCCTAACCTGGAACTATCTGGGCCTTGTCCGAGCCGAGTCAGTTTGAATGAACGTTGCCTGGTAAGGATTTCATATTCTAGAAGCTGCTCCAATAGGAAGCTAATCAAGATGTGGGATACACGCAAATGTATGGTAGCCCACGGCCATCAACATCAATATTTTAAAAAATGTGAGAATATACAATCAGTCGTTTGGCTGTCAAATTACCCGTGAACAATGGGGTATCTCCCCTTGGACATCTTTGACATGTAATTGAACAGACACTAGTATAGAAGTTTTGAATACCCAGCACATTATCAAGGGTGTACAGTTGCATGCAGAAAGAGACCTTTGAATACATTTCTATTTCACATATTTCACACAAGGTATTTTTTTTTTTAAACAAAACAAATATGGAAATAAATGTATTCGTGTTTCAGAATCGTCTGTTGTTCCCAAATTTTGTTTCAAAAAAAAAAAAAAAAAAAAATGTCAGCATAAATGTATGCGTATTTTTTTACATTAATTACAAGAAACAGGGCTGGCTCAACGAATTTGGGGGTCCTAGGTGAAAGCTTTAAACGGGGCTTTTTATTATATTTAATTATAAATTCATATATATTTTTAATTAAAATTTATTTTTCTTGCTTTTTGAGAGGCAAAATTACTAATTAAATTATCAAAAGCACAATTGTAGCTTTACTTAATATGATCACTTTACACTTTAAACCTGCACAAATAAATTAAAATTAATATTATTACAAAGTAAATTATTCTAAATTTATAATTTTGTTATCAATACTCCTTTTTTTCTGTAGGATTGTAGCAGTAAACCTTTTTTTTTTGAGCAAAATGTGTAGGATTAAACTTGATTGGATCCACTAAGACCAGCCCACTATCCATCCATAATACTAAATTTGACTTTAAAAAAAAAAAAAAAAAAACCCAAAATTTGAAGATACTAAACTTGATCCACTAAGGCTAAGACTAGCCCACTATCCCTCCATACACTAAATCTGGTTTCTTAAAAAGAAAAAAAGAAAAAACAAACATGTAAGACTAAGATCAATACTTTAACTTCTAGTTCCATACTACTAAATCTGATTTCTTTAAAAAATGTTTAAGACTAGGATAGATCAATACTTTAAGTGGGTTAAGTGGGTGACCCACTTAAAGTGTTGATCCATCCTAGTCCTACACATTGTCCATTCCATGGCCTTTTAGAGAATACTAAAGAAATCAGTACAAACAAAAGAGACAAAAGTTAAGAGAGTAAAGAGTATAACTAAACTAAAGTTAAGTAAAAAGTAAGAATAAAAACCCAGCAGCAAACCAAACCATGAAGAAGACAAAAGAGGCAAAGGAAGAGAAAACAAAAAATGAACTTGAAATGAAGATCTGTGAACACATCATGCAAGATTGTTGCCCACACCAATTGATGAGTAAGCCAACTAAAAATAATGTTTTTTTTAGAATCAAGATGGAGAGAATGAGTGTTTTTTTTCTTCTTTCTTTTTTCTACATTTCTTATAACTTGTCTATTCTTTCTTTTTTCTGCCTTCTGTTATATTTTCTTTTGCATTTTGTTATTTGTATATTGAGAAAATCAGTGTCTCCCTTTCTCTGCCTCTCTACATTTCAAATAATAAACATGAGTTTTCTTAATGAAATGTGGTACAAAAGTTTGATTCAGAGGATACTTGGATGTGGTGATTTATTTATTTATTTATTTTTTTTGAGAAAGCTAAAGATTTGGTGATGTGATTGAACTTAATGTCATTTTAGCCTTTTTGCTTTGTGAGAAATGGTTAGAAATAATTTGTTGTTCTCAATTTTCAATTAAGGGCTTAAATAATTTGGGCAAGGTCTTACATCTGTTGGACGGGCTTTACCTTTTTTTTAGATGAGAAAGCAACATCATATGATATATTAGTACTATTGGGGCCCCTCTTATAAGTGGGGGCTTTAGGCGATGGCTTAAATGGCCTATAGGTTCAGTCGGCACAAACAAGAAATCTATAGTTAAAACAAATCCTTTTATTTTTTTATTAAATTTTTTTTTTTCCTGGTAAGTAAACAGAAAATAATAATAATGTTTACATATATGTTACAAATGTTGGGAACAGTCAACCTACATATGAACCACACAATCATCCATTGGTCCAGTCCACATTTTGTGCGGTTCAAAATGGAATTGGCATAGCCAATATCATCTTCATTTCTCAGATACTAACCTAATGTGCCTCAATATGTCACAATCGAATTTTGTGACAGGGGATAGACAAAGAAGAAGAAAAAAAATGAACAACCCACCAACCCTCATAATGGTACTCCTAAGCCAGCCACATACTCACTTCTCAGGCATTTATGTAGACAACAACCCACCCTATTATACCATATTATTTTACCATATGTATTGTCACTCATGTCTCCAGCTAGAAAGCCACCATGCAGAACTCTCTTCAAGTAACTGAACCACAAAGCCCAGGGAGTGATTCGGATGGCACTGATCAAGTTCATGACCAACGCATCATAAATCCCACCAAATTCGTCTCTATAGCTGATAGCTTGGAAAAGAGAGAACACTCACGGTAATAGAAGTATTAGTCTAGAATTGGCAACAACAAATCAGTTTATCATAGGAAAGCCACAGCATGTTCTTTCTAGAGAATGTCTAAGCTGATATAGGAATAGGAGTTCTCTCATCTTTGACATAAATATTCAATTTTGGCATTTTTTTTTCCTCTGATCCATTTTGTTTTCAGCGGCTTCTCTTCTCTCTCTCTAATGAAATCTTTCTTGCAGGTTTATCACGTCTCAAATACCAACAGATTTATCAATTCAAGTTCAAGAAATTACCTTTAATGTTCACAAGGTATAAAGAAGACAAAAAAACAATGTTCATTATTCAATATTCACTATGAAAAACACAAAAACTTGAAACTACGTGTTTTTTTTTTTTTTTTATAAGTAACTTGAAACTAAGTGTGTATATATATATATATATATTAGGAGACACCACTTGAAACTATGTGTCACGTACACCACTTTGCATTGATACAATTTGTTTCATTTGGAGTGATTGAATGTGTGTACTATACATGATCTGATAAATATAATATACAAGGGACTACTTGATATGGTAGATATAATACACCATACCGATGCACAAAAAAGTAGAATTGGGGCTCTTTTGTTTGTTGGATAAATTTTCAGAAAAAATAACTAAGCAATTTTTTTATAATTTTAAGGGGAAAATAAAGAGGGGGGGGGGGGGGGGGAGGAGAGCAAAAAGAATAAGAATCATGTTCTTTTCTTATTTTAAAGGAACATGTCTTAAAGGTGCATCAAGAAAAAAAGTAGAAAATCCTCCATGTAGAATTTCTTCTCTTCATAAAGCTCTAAACTCAACAATATTAAAGACCAATTCCTCTACCCAATTTTAGGAAGGGAAAAAAGATGTGACTATTGCCTAGTGAAGCAATCTAAACAAGAAGTCTCCCTTCCTTTTAATGTGACCATATGAGAACTTAAATGCATAAATAAAACCAGTGTTTTTGTCATACTGATTTTTCTTTGTTGGGGGCCAGATATAACTTTGACATCAAAATTAAAGATGAATTTAGGGGGTAAGATAAATAACCAGAAGTATTCCCTCATTTCATAACTCAATTCTCCTGAAACAGCATACCTTGGTGTTAAAATGTGGCTACATAGGCCGATTGGAACTTCAGCCTTCAATCTCAAATTATGGGTACAACCTAAAGCTTGAAAACTTCCCAGGAGGATCAGAAACATTTGAAATCATTTTAAAATTCTGTTATGGTCTCCCAGTGGACTTAAACCCTAATAACATAGCTTCACTAAGATGTGCGTCAGAATTTCTGGAGATGACTGAAGAATTTGAAGATGGAAATCTCATCACCAAGACTGAAGCTTTCCTCGCATTTGTAGTCCTTTGCTCATGGAAAGATGCCATTACTGTTCTAAAATCCTGTGAAGCTCTATCTCCATGGGCTGAAAATTTACAAATTGTTAGAAGATGCTGTGACTCACTAGCTTGGAAGGCTTCTAGGAAAAACTCATCAACTGGAGATGCAGTTCATGAAGAAGGCTGGTGGTTTGATGATATAGCTATCCTTCGTATTGATCATTTCAGGAGGATTATAACAGCAATAAGGGCTAAGGGAACAACACCAGAGATCATAGGTAAATGCATCATGAACTATGCAGAGAGATGGTTGCCAGGTATGGTCATGGAGACAGGAGGAGTTAGAGGATATGGCCATGGAAAGAATGAGCTTCAGTTCAGTATTTGTAGTCAGGAGGAGGAAGGAGGCATTGCACACAGCAAGGAGCAAAAAGCAATTATTGAGAGCCTAATAAGCATGCTTCCTCCTCAACAAGAAGCTGTTTCATGTAAATTCCTGTTGCAGATGCTAAAGATGGCAATGGTATATTCCGCAACACCAGCTTTGATTTCGGAGCTTGAAAAGAGAGTGGGGATGATGTTGGAAGATGCCAGTGTCAATGATCTTCTGATCCCAAGTTACAAAAATTTTGATGAGAGGAAACTAACAAAGTGAGTATACTAACTTCCTATTTCTTCCTAAATTGTGTGACATGACATTACAGTCCAGAAAAATTTTAATAGAAAAAGTTGTAGAATAACTAACCAAATAGACTAAGACTCTATAAAAAGAATAACTAACCATGCACACTCCATCAAGAAACTAATAATACTAAATTTTCATCCTTGGTATTTCATTAATGGCTGGCACAGTTCTCCTGAGCAATGCACAATGCATGACATAGATGTGGTGCAAAGGATAGTGGAATATTTTTTGATGCACGAACAGCAGCAGCAGCAGCAGCAACAGAAGTCTGGAAAATGCAATATAAGTAAGCTCTTAGACAATTACCTAGCTGAGATTGCAAGAGATCCAAATCTCTCTGTCACTAAGTTCCAAGTTTTGGCTGAATCGTTGCCAGAAAATGTTCGAACATGTCATGATGGTCTCTATAGAGCCATTGACACCTACCTCAAGGTTACCTGTTATCCTTTCTCATTCTTCTTCTTGTGTATTATATTAATCTGCCTTTTATTTTTGGGAGGAGGGAGTGAAAGAAATTTTTGAACTCTACAATTTAATCTACTTTTCAGACTAATCGTTTACTATCTGAGCATGACCGAAGAAGGCTGTGCAAGATAATGAACTGTGAGAAACTGTCTCTTGATGCACGCATGCATGCTGCCCAAAATGATCGATTGCCTCTAAGAACCATTGTCCAGGTATATATTTTATGAATTCTAGACCTTGTCTTACACAAGCCTTGTAGATCTTTTAATGAGTAATAAAAGTAAGAAACTTTTAGATCCATACAAGTCTTACTCTTACATACTTCATCAACAAACAATACTAGGCAGTCAAATAATTAATATTGGATAAAGAATGGACACTAGGCCAAAATATCATTATTCTTACAAAGTACATTGATACTTCATATATATGCATATATATATATATATATAAAGTTATGCATGTTTGTATTTATGATGTCACGAGCACAGCCTGCCTATCGTTATAGATTTATAAGATTCCACATAGTGAAGTTCCTAGTCTTTCTTGTGGGCTACAATAAGTTGAGGGGGACCTTGGCCCAGGGTTTAAACCCAAAGCTCTTCCCTATGGGAAGAGACAAAAGTGCCACTGAGCCTAGAGGCTCTTTGCAAAACTAAGTTCATAGACATGTAGCTAAGTAATAGACTGTAAATGCACTCAACAGACATAAAGTGCGATGAGCACAGTGCTCACCAGTATGTAGCATATCAACTTTACATTTCTCACATGTGGAAGAGAAGATGAGATGAGATATGCAGGTGCTACTGTCGGAGCAACTGAAGATGAGGGAAGAAATGCTAAACAAGAATGGCAATACCTCTGAGCCGGAGAGAAACCAGTCATCTACAAACATGGAGATCAAGACTATGAAGGCAGAGATTGAAAACATGAAGACGAAGATGGAAGCGCTGCAGAGTGACTACTCTGAGCTTCAACAGGAGTATGGAAAGCTATGCAACAAGCCAAAGAATGCATCAGGTTGGGCATCGATCGGTTGGAGGAAGATCAGGAACTCCTTCCATGCAAAAATAGATGGGGATGAAACTGGAGATGGACAACAGAGACCCAACCCAGCCCGTAAACGTAGCTTCAAACGAAGGTCATCCATCTTCTAAATTTTCTCAACATTTAAGATCCTGCACTGTGATGCTAATTCCATCCAAAAGCCTTCAACAGGATCATCCATATATATCTGCTTTCCCAATTTGGCGTGGTTTCTTTTCACAAGGTTTAGAGCAAACTCATAATCTGTATTGTTTAATGCTTCTCTAGCTTTAATGGATCTTTATTACATACACCCAAAAAAATAAAAGCTTCTCTAGCTTGGAAAAAAAAATAGCAGATGAACGTAGAATTTGTATCAGTGGAGTGGAGAGTGAAGAAAGGAAGTCCATAATTTTAGTCATATCCTATTTCTAACGTAAAGTTGAAAACGTCTTTTAAATATAATAATTTATGATGAAAAAATAAAAATAATAATCATAATCATTTTCATTTTCATTGAATTTGCAATTTATCAACCACATTTTTACTGTGTCCATGTTTGTTGTTCTAGTTCAAAACATGGTTTTACAATTTAACTGAAATCATATTTTAAATATATAATTTCAATTGATGTGACACATAAATTCTATACATGTTAAGGTATTTTTTTGTGGTCTTTCTACTTATTTACAACTTGTCACCCATGTACTTTATTTTTTCCGTCCCTAAAAATTAATTTCACCCAAAATTTACTACTCCTTTTGCATTGACGATCCATTGAATATATTAAATATCATGCTAAACAACCTATATTTATCAATTACCTTTCTTATGTAATATTTATTATCAAACTTCAAGAAATCAGGTTAACCATGGGACTTTTTAGAATTGGAAAGAAAAATAATCAATACATAACAATTATGGAATTTGGTAAAAAATTAATTGTATTATATGAAAGATCTTGTTGAACATAATTTTGATAAAAAGATACTAAGTTTTTATGTGTGTGTGTTTGTGCATGTATGTGGTGGTTTGTCTTAGCTAATGAATTAGTACCACAACTAGGCCACTAACAATATTTTTTTTTTTTGTTGGCTCTATCCTTGACGATGAGGTTGTTAAAATTGTGTTTAACATGTTATAATCTATGCCTCACTTAAAAGAGTTTGTATTAATTATTAGAAAAAAAAATGTTGAATACATAAATCATAAATATAAATGTGTTTCTTACTAAACGTGATGATGAAGAATTACAACATACAACAATGGTTGTGGTAGTCACGCAACACCTCGCAACATGAGGGTATACATTATTGTTAGTTCCTTAAAAGATATGACAACACTAGTCAAAGTATATGATCTCACCACTCAATGCGAGTATGTTCCATTCGAACCAAATCCCTTTTCATATTGTTGAAAGTATGATGGTGAGTGATATATTTATTAGTGTAATTACATATTTTATTCCTTGCACAAGTATCATAGGTGCCCATTCATTCATGCATCCCCAATAATTGAACAATAAAATAATTTCCAAATTTGGAGCTTCTTACTAAACATGATGATAAAGAATTACAACATACAACAACGGGTGTGATGGTCATGCAACCTCTCACAACATGAAGGTGTATGCTACTGTTAATCCCGTACAATGCCAACACTAATCGAAATATATGATCTCACCACTCAACGCGAGTATGTTCCATTCGAATCAAATTCGCTTTTATATTGTCGAAAATATAGTGGTGAATGATATATTTATTAGTGTAAATACTTATTTTATTGTTTGTGCAAGTACGATGTGTGCCCGTTCATTCATGCATCCCCAATAATTGAACGATAAAATAATTTCCAAATGACTTAAGAGTTTTGTCACCCAGCATATTTACTAAAAGAAGTTATCTAAGACTCTACATCCTTAATCATTTCCTATTATTGAACTATCACTAAATAATTACAAAATAAATTATATATTAAAAAAAAGTCCTAAATGAAGACATACATCTTTATTTTTAAATTTAGGATAAAATACAGTTAACAATTTTAATGTTTAGGCTAACCTAATCAGGGCTAAGACTTTTCATAACTGATTCAGCAAAAAAAAGAAGAAGACTTTTCATATCTGACTATTTTTATATTTTTTTGGAGATCCTATTCATTTTCCATATAAGCCATACAAACACCGCCAACATTTCAACCTTCCCCGGTCTCTATCTTAGAAAAAGAAGAAGAAAAAAAGAAGAAGAAAGAACAAAGAATCTCTAGTCGTCTCCCCACTACCGCATTCACAGCGCACCACCTCCCTCTCTAAACCATCACACCTCCATTTTAAGCCCCCACCCAAGTCCACAATTCTCATTCAAACCAAACCTCAAACACCTTACCTGCACTACACAAACCCATCTCCTCGCCAACCACCACGACTCTCACCTCTACCTTTCTCGATCACCACTCACCGCACTCCACCGCCGTGACCGCAAGCTCCTCACCGTCGCCGTCGCCTGAAGCTTTGGGGGTAAGGTAACTCTCTCTAATGCCTCTAAACCATTTGATTATCGGTTTGACTGGACGCATTGAACTTGTGCGTGATCAAATTTTATATCTCATGAGTAGGGATGGCCATACCCATTGGGTAATGGATACCCGACCCTACCCGATCCAAATATTTCGGATAATACCCGATTTTTAACGGGTAGTACTCAACCGGGTAGGGTATGGATATTACCCGAATTTTTCGGGTAAGGTATGGATAATATCCATACCCTACCCGAAAAAAAAAAAAAAACCTAAACTCTCTCACCGTAACTCAGTCTCACTCTCTCTCTCTGCCTCTCCAGTCCTCACCGTCACTCTCTCTCTCTGCCTCTCCAATCTCCGCCTCTCCTCACCGTCACTCTCTCTAGTCTCCGCCTCTCCTCGCCATCGTTTCCACCCCTACCTTCCTCCAAATCGCCGATCGAGTTGAAAACCTCCTCCACGGTATCTATCTCTCTCTCTTATAGTCTTTGTTTGGTTGCTCAGAAAATTTTGAATTCTAATTTTACTTTTTGGATGTCATATGATTGACTGAGGTGGTGCTAACTTTTGGTTTGGTTGGTCAGAAATGTGAGGAAACATTTTCATACCCATTGGTTTTCCCTCTTTCGCTAGTTTGGCTTCAAAAGAAAATTCTTTTCTGTGGTTATCTGGGTTTGACGTTTTGGGAGGAATTTGTTGATAATTAGCTTTTGTTTCCTTTTCTAGACTGAATTTGTCAACTGGTGAGTTTTTTGTTCTTTGCATGTTGTTTACTTGTGTTGTCTTGTTGAATTTGTTGTCTGGGTGTGTGTTAGATTTTGATTTTAGAGTTTGAATTCAGCTGGGTATGTGTCAAATTTGGTTTTTGATTGAATTTTATCAACTGGGTATGTGTTAGATTTTTTTTTTTAGTTCATCTATGGTAGAAATGTATATCTTCCCATCCCATAACATTTAGACGTCAATATATACTTCCTGGAATTGAGTTTTTTCTTCTTTCATTTGTTTAAGCATTGAGTAATACGTTTAAGAAAATCTCAGTAAAGAGAAGTCAGTAATATGTTTTCCATATAATTCCACTTGTGTTTGAATGAGAAATTTGTGATGACTTTGGTTCTGTAGAGCACACTTTTAAACTCTGAAAATATATATATATATATATATATATGTATTGATGAGTGAATTATGGCCTCAAGGGGCAGTTTCTGATCTACTAGTAGTCTGGTACAAGTACCAGCTGCACACAAATAAAATTAACCCATCGTTCCAGAACCCACCCCACAACACAAGATGGCAAGTACCATATGTCCAACCCTATTTGAAAGAAAGAAAGAGACCAACCTGGCTGCAATACAGGTTGAATCCAGTACATGATGTACATCACTATATTGTTTATCACCTATAGGAAAAAAGGGAAGCAACTAGCTTTGTTTGTGGCATACTGACTGAGATGTATGCTTTCATTGCATTGCCTCTCCATTTTGCACAAAATTAGAATCTTGATAACCTTTTTCTTGAGAGAGAGAGAGGGTGTGGGGTTGAAAACTTTTATTCACTAAATCAAACCGCTTCCTGTTGCTAATGAATGAGTGGTTGGTGTTAGTTAACCAAATTATTGTTTTTTTTGTGCTGTTGGTCAAGAAGAGTATGTGGGAAGACTTGGATTGTGCTCTCTGCTGCTCTCACTACACGTTGGGCTGTTATGAGTTATAGGGACTGTAGAAGTATATGCGTGGGAAATTTCGAAATGATTATTGGTGGATAGAATTGTAGAGAGAATTGATAGAAAAGCGGAGATCTGCTGTTTATATCTTTCTGTAATTAAGTTCTTTATTATTATTATTTTTACAAAATCATTGAATAAGCTTCACATTGATGAATTAAGAATGATGGATTTTAGCATTTTTGGGTTGAATTTTGATTTTAGCAGGATTTCATTCTGACTGACCCGTCATCAATGTATAACCCACCATTATAGTTTGTGTTACTTGTTAGTGGCACATCCCAGGAGAGTCTAACTGATGTCTTGAATGAATTTAAACTCTAAGATGTGCCTGAAGCTGGTGGGCGTGAAGTTTAAAATGCTGGATGAGCTCTTACGTGATGATTAATATTGGAAATTCTTTAGGATTGGCTAGGTATGAGTGATTGTAGGAATTTTGTGCCAATTTTTTTTATGCTTGCATCCAAATATAGGGCATTCCATTTTAAAATTCAACTCAGCTGAGCCATGTAGGTCAACTATTGATTTAAAATTATATATCTCTAAATTAACTCCAACCATATTTTTTAAGCAGTTTCCTGAATCTGCTAACCTGAATTCAACCAAATTGCTTCTGTTAATTGATCTTTGCTTGATGAGTTAAATCATTGAGTATGTTTTTAAAGTTGGGGCTGTTATGATTTTGAGTATTAGTTTATTGTTTTTTTAATGTATGTGGTAGCCCTCATTATAAATGGGTTTGGGACATTTGCACAGTTTTGAACCAAACCTCTCCATGTAAAACTGAGTTTGAGCAACTCATTCTACCTAGTTTCCCCAATAAAGGATTCTCATAAGCTAGATTAACACCTGTTCATAAGTCTACTACAAATTGCCCCAAGACTTCTTATGCTTTCTTTTCTTATTTGCAAAGAGTGGATCTCAGTTTAAAAATATTATCAGTTCAGCCACAAAACTTTTGTCAAAACCATAACCATATGATTATCTCTAACAAAAAGTACCATAACACCCATATACAAAAAACTTTTCTGTCAGGAATAAACCCTACTAAAACCTATTTCTATGTTACAATAACTTAATGGGTTCTTGTTCATTTGGCAGGACCAAACTCAAGCAAACTGAGGTGGACTGTGAGTTCCTGAAGAAGTGCTGTGAAACACTGACTGATGAAAATAGAAGGCTACAAAAAGAGCTTCAAGAACTGAAAGCATTGAAACTAGCCCAACCCTTGTATATGCACTGAAATTTCTTTTCTTATGCTTTCTTTTCTTATTTGCAATTTTTATGTTTTGATATATGAATGTGTTATGAAAGTTTAGATATGGTATGACTCTATTATGATATATAAATGAAACTTTCTTGGTTTCCATTTATCACATTTTTTTTATTGATTAGTTTTTTCTTTTTTAAGATTGGTTAGTTTTTATGTTATAATGTTTTGAATAAAAAAAAAAAAATTAAATGGGTTTCGGGTTCGGGTAGGGTATGGATATCCATGGATAATATGTTCGGGTAAGATTCGGGTATGGATATTATCGGGTATTGATGATCGGGTATCCATGGGTAAAATTTTCGGGTCGGGTATGGGTATACCCGATCCATACCCGATCCATGGCCATCCCTACTCATGAGCTTGCTTTACACTATATACTAGTCTTATGGGCAGGGGCGGAGCCATGTTGAAGGGTGGGGGGGCCACAATTTTGAAATTTTTTTAAATATATATAATTATGTCATAAAAAATAAGAGTTGGTCCCGAATTTGAATTAGTCCAATAATACACTTAAAACAATAATTGGTGTAATAGTTATGGAGAAAATTTTATTTTTTACAATTTTATTTTTTATGGTAAAACGTGCTTTTATATCTATTAAATATTTGAAAAAGTTTTGCATCATATATGTTTGAATTTATTTTTTTTATCATGTTATGTGGCAATTAACAAGTTATTAACTCATTAAAAAATTATTGTCATTAAAACTACACATGAAATGTCTCTTTAGTTGTCACATAATGGGTTAAAGCAAGATAGTTTCAAATATGTTTGGAACCTAATTTGTTTCTCCAAGTTTTGGATCATTCATGTTTTTTAAAATTTCATTAGTTCAATTGAATATTTTTACTTATATTAGTATAAAATTTGATAATTTTTATAGAAAATGAAACTTTTTAAGAATTTCACTATGAAAATTGAGAAAATGAATTTTATTAATTTTATGAAAGATAACCATCAAACATAATTTTGATTGGAAATATTAAGCTCTTTTTTTCTTTTTCTTTTTTGGTTGGGTGTGCGTGTATATATATAACTTATCAAATAAAAAAGTTTGTATATAATTAAAAAAAACATGTGTATTTATGTGTGTGTATGAGATTGTCTTGATAAATATATTAGTGTTACAATTTGACCCCCCAAACAAAAATTTCTAGCTCCGCCCCTGCTTATGGGCATCACTTTTATCATTATTTCTAATTTGCTTAGTTCATAATTTTTTGAATGCACACATGGATGAATGGCCTGAGATTTTTTTTTTTGGAGAGAAAGTTTCAACCTATGGCGTATGCTTGTGATGATTGTTTTTTACCATCAGACCAAGACACTAGTTGGTTTTTAGTGTAGGCGGGGATTAAATTTAAATTCGGTTTGTTTAAGGTTTTTTATTTTTTTAATGCTTATGATTTACTCACAATTTTCTGACTCTATGTGTGCATTTGTCTTGGCAGTTTTCCTTTAGAAATTTCATTCTACAGTATATGGTTTTTGCATTTCAATTATGTCTAATAGATGTTTTGTTTATTGCTATACTTGTTCAAAGATATAGTCAATGAGCTCTAGCTCAACTGGCACTCCTTCCCTTACAAGTTCTAAGGGCAGGGTGAGGTCACTGGTTCAAACTTCAAAGACCCATTGGGTGCAAGTGTAACTTACCAAAAAACAAAAGAAGATATAGGAAAAAAAACTTGTTCAAAGATATGAGTGGCATTGCATTTCAAATAGATCAGTATTATTAAACCATACTCCTCTCTAACTATGTTGTCATGAAAAATGGGTAAAATCAGAATGGAGGACACTTCTAAGCTTACTGAATGTAGAACCAAGTCAATGATGGTTTCAGCAGACGAGGCTCTCCAAATAGTATTAAGTGTGGCTCAACGTCTACCGCCTGTGACTGTTCCCCTTCTCGATGCTCTTGGCAAGGTCTTGGCTGAGGATATTCGCGCACCTGATCCTTTGCCCCCTTATCCAGCTTCTGTTAAGGTAATTAATTTCGAGGAAGATTACAATTTAGCCACTTGTGGTTTGGGTTGCAAATTACCCCAGGTCTTATTGTACTGCTTTTGGTTTATAAGTTTATAATGTATTTGGACTGAAATAAGGAAGCTATTGCGTGTTTTTTAATTTTTTTCTGGGACATTTAATTTATACATGCGAAATTTAATGATTTGAGGGTAGAAAAGTATTTAAAGGATTGACTTCAAGTAGGTAAAATGCAAGTTTTAAACACTAGGTTGGCAAATCAAACTTGACCCCAACCAAAGTTGGATATATATATATATTCTAAATAATTGATAAGCTACACTAGATCTAGTTCTCGCTTTAATTTTGGGATCGTTGATGATATAGATCATTTTTTGGGCAGGATGGTTATGCTGTAATTGCTGCAGATGGGCCAGGTGAATATTCAGTTATTGCTGAAGCTAGAGCCGGGAATGATGGAGTTGGAGTGATTGTGACTCCTGGAACTGTTGCATATGTAACAACTGGAGGTTGGTTATGCTTACTTTGAATTTGTTATGCATGATTGTGAGATTTTATTGATATAAAAAAGAAAAAAATCCGTTTTCTTAAGCTTTCAGGACAAGTACCTGTGCATATTAGAGTTAGAGCATCAAGTCTCAAAGTTAGTTCATTTGGAATGTAACACCATGCTATATCTAATAAGTTGGTGTAATCTAATGTGGCTGGAACATGGTGCTTTAAGAAAGGTAGTAAAGTAAAGTACTTATAAAATAAAAAGGTAGTAAAGTATTACTGATGCAGGATAGCTTTGTAGTCTCAACTTTCAAGTTCGTACACTGCCTTTCAAATTAAAGGTAGTGGAAATGCACTAGTAATGAAGCATAAATAGAAAATGTAGATGAAGAATTAGGCTTTCATTAAATTAAAATACTGAAACTCACTTGATGGGAAGGACCTTCTGCAGACCTAAGTAACGTATATAATAACCATATAGTCCAAATATGTTACCATAATGGAATCTTTGTAATAAGTACCTAGGGACTAGGTTGGAACCCAAGAAAGATTTTGGACAGTAAATTTCATCTGGAAAATTGTCAACATCACACACATATAAAAGTACTCATGAAGAGATCCTTTAAATTTCTGCATGAAGTTTTAAATCTTATGTAAAATAACTGTCATTGCTTCTAAACTTAAAACACCATATGCCATGATCTCTGAAACCATAAAGAGTTAAGTCTGTTAGATGTTGCATGTGCTGCCTACATACTAAAATACTGTAATTAGAAATTTGGAAGCTACCTTCTCTTTCCACTTTTGCATCATCTACTTGGTAATTATTCTTGAATCAAGTTTGAAAGACCTTTTCAATACAAAGATACAGCTTGACAGATGAATCAGTCCTAATCTTATTTTAGTTAGATGTACTGTGGTAAATTTAACTGTTATCTTTTGCAGTGGTTAGGGTATTGGAACATTAAAGATATCCATCTATATCCTAAATTGTGGTAGCTCATACTTGTCCAAAAAAAATAATGTTTACCTAATAAAATTTAAAAGTTGTAATAGAAAATTTCTGTAGCCATTGAAATTACTTTTAAGCTCCATATATTTCAAAGTATTCATTTGCAAGTTGAATTTCATTTTTCATATCAATATATGATCCCTCCATTCCTTTCTTTGATTTTGTTTTCTCCTAGGACCAATACCTGATGGTGCTGATGCAGTTGTTCAAGTTGAGGACACTGAGCAAATTGAAAATGCTTCGGTTGAATCAAAAAGAGTAAAAATATTGGTACAAACTAATGAAGGTGTTGATATACGTCCAGTGGTACGATTCATTATTTCTTTAGAATAATGCTCATGATTTTTTGATAAATAAAATAGTAGAGATAAAAATCATTCGGACAGTTATGAATACATTTACATTTTCTTATTACTTTAGAAAAAAGGGCTATGGCCCATCAACTTTTTTAACAATGTGGTTGTAGCATGAGTAGTTGATAATAAATTTAGATGAGTTGATTCTTGCAACAATGCCAACTCCTAGCTCCTAAGACACATTAAGATCCATGGCTTTTGGCTTTTTGCAAATGGTTATTCTTGTGTACATGGTTTATACATTGTTAGTTAGGAGTTGATATTTAGATATATATATATATTTTTTGTTCACCCATTTTCTGTGCCTTTTTTGACTTTATTACTTGTAAAGAAAGTAGATTAAGGATTCTTTCGGATGAAAGGACATGTTTTTTTTAAAGACATCATATAAGATGCACGCAGAGCAGAGGAAAAGAATGTTTTATCCTTAAGGAAAACTTTTGGACTAGAGGGATTGTAAAATCTATGCAAGTGTCACTTGTCAGTTTTGTTACTGAAGGATACATCTATTCTCCTCTCCCCCCCCCCCCCCCCAAAAAAAAAAAAAAAAAACCTCATAGTTCTGCTCCTTTTTGCAAGTTTCATTTGTCAATTATGTTACTTAAGGACCGTTTTACAAATAGAAGGATCGTTATGAGATGCTTGCTATGAAGAGTCTGATGTGGGAGTTACAATTGACACTTCCGCATGGTTTTGTCTTCCTTCAATATGATCCAATAAAAGCCCAAATTATCATGCGTGTAGCATCATTTTTTGTTTGAGCTATCATATCTTTAAGCTGATAAGTGTTTGCCAGGGATGCGACATTGAACAAGATGCCATAGTTTTAAAATCTGGAGAAAGAGTAGGTGCTTCAGAAATTGGCTTACTTGCTGCCGTGGGGGTAACGATGGTGAAGGTAGTAATACTACTTATTTTGTATTTTAAAATATAGTCAAACACTGACCTCCGGGGAGGATATAGTGTACAACCATTTGTATATATTTTTTTTTTCCAAAAAAATTCTTGTCACTGAGGGCCAATGTTGTAATGTAGGTATATCCTACCCCGACAATTGGTGTGCTTTCTACTGGAGATGAGCTCTCAGAGCCAGCAACCAAGGTTCTGAGTCGTGGCCAGGTACCACACTATACTCCTAACTGCATTTTATTTTTTTTAAAAATAAGTAAGACCAATCCGTTTGTTAATTGATATAAAGAACTTCAAACTGCATAATTTGGGCTCTCTCTCTCTCCATTTCTTATTATTTTTCTTGATAAGCCTTACAGTTGTTAAAGGGCTCAGAATACTTCTTTGTTATAAAATGGAATATATTCACATTGGTTTTTCTGTCCAAAACTTACACTATGGGGCTCATCTGAGGTTCCTAAAATGCATTGGATTTTCGGCAAGATTAGCTTATATCTTTTATGTCATTTATAAGTTAAGCTCATTGACCTATTGCAGATTAGGGACTCCAACCGTGCTATGATACTGGCAGCTGCAGTACAACAGCAGTGCAAAGTTCTTGACCTTGGCATTGCTAGGGATGATGAAGATGAACTTGAGAGAATCTTAGATACTGCTTTATCTGCTGGGATTGATATTCTTCTAACTTCTGGAGGTGTTTCCATGGGAGACAAGGATTTTGTCAAGCCATTGCTTGCAAAGAGAGGGACAGTGTATTATAGTAAGGTAGACCGATGGCCTATTCTTTTTGGGAAGTTGTCTGATGCAATTTGTATTTTGGTAGTTGGAACGAACTGCTCAGTATCATGATGTGTGAGACTTGATCCAGATATCTGGAGTTTGATAAGCATAGATATATAAATATATTATCGTAGTTTGATATTTGATTGGGTTCAAGACCAATTGGGTGCACGTGTAACTAACCAAATAGGGAATAAATGATTGCATTTTCAGGTTTTCATGAAACCAGGGAAACCTTTGACATTTGCCGAGATCAATTTAGAACGAGCAGAGAGCATAATGCAGAAAAAAATACTTGCATTTGGGTTGCCAGGGAATCCAGTGAGCTGTATGGTTTGTTTTGATCTTTTTGTGGTCCCCACCATCCGCCATCTTTCTGGATGGGGAAACACTCATCTTTTCAGGTTGCTAAAGCTTAAAAATAGAGCTCTCTCTCTCTCTCTCTCCCCTTTCAATTTTGTTAATAGTGATTTAGTAGAGTGATTGATAGTCATTTGCTTTTCTTTTATAATATGCAGAGTGCAGGCTCGTCTTCAGCAGCCCATAAAGACAGATTTAGCTCGACCAGAATTCCATCGTGCCATTATTAGGTGGGAAGTCAATGATGGCTCAGGCAATCCTGGGTAAGTTCTTTTGATATGGTGTCATTTAGGATAGGGAGTGTAATACTTTTATGGTTGAAGTTTGAAGTGGATCCTTTGTAGGAAATGATTTCCTATTTGACTTTGCCTCAATTTTGTTATTTATTTCATTTTCTTGCTCCCCATTGCATTAAGATAATGGATCCATTTTTTCTATCAGTTTTGTTGCTGAAAGCACTGGTTATCAGAGAAGCAGCCGGCTCTTAAGTATGAAGGCAGCTAATGCTTTGTTGGAGTTGCCAGCAAAAGGCGGTGTCATATCTGCTGGGACTTCTGTTTCAGCCATTATAATTTCTGACTTAAGCAGTACTTCCATTTGCAATAGTTCCTTATCATTTGATTCAACTTCTGCTTCCAAAGGAAGTTCATCGCAAGAAATAATTTCAGATGAGTCTCAGAATGCTGAGGTCAGAGTAGCTCTTCTTACAGTGAGTGATACTGTTGCATCAGGGGCTGGGCCTGATCGAAGGTATTGTCCTACAAGTTGCTCTCTCTATGTTGTGACCATTTCTGTGTTTTTCTCCTTGAAAGTAGAACCTTTTTATTATAGCTCCCTCCCCCTGGTGGCTAGTTTGACTGTAAAACACTTAACCCCTAAATATCAGTTTGTGACACCTGTACTGTTGTTTTTTCTGTCAACTGTCATGAAAATTTCACATGTGCACTGCCTAATGAGATTGTGGCACATTCTCACTTAGTGTTTATAACATCTGTTACACATCTTCCTGAATTAGTTTTTGAAAAATAAAAAAAGGAAAAAGTAGAAAAAAAGCTTACACCATAATGCAGGAAGCTAATGCATAACATGGATGATGATGATGTGGCATGGTGACATGGCACAAGGCCAGAAAAGCCTAAGGGCTTAATTTCATGTGCTATATGGTTATAGTAGTAAATTCCACATGTGCCAAGTTTGTTGTAGTATTTAACATTTGGAGGGAAAATAAGCTAGTGGCACATGCCCATGCTAGATTTTCAAAAGTTGTTAGAAGTAAAAGTCAATGTACTTTAATAAACTTGTATTATGTAATTAATACGTTACAATTGTATTTTAGCATGTGATAAATGTGAATTAGTTATGGATGATCTCATCAGCAATAACTAACTTCTAGCTATAAATATCCATGTACATGCATTGTAAAGGGAGATTGATTGTTAGTAAATTTTAATTTTTTTTCAGATTTGAGTTTATATTGTGGTATGAATTCCCTTTGTTTCTCTACCTTCCCACTTTCGCTCTTGAGTCTTTGTGTGTGTAGAAAATGCAACTATTAAACTCATTGTACCACCACCATATTCTCACACATCTCCCTCTCTCTCTCTCTCTCTTCAAAACCCATTTTTACGCTGCTTTCAAAATTCCTCAAATTCCCTTAAAGGTGAATAATGAGAAAATTAAATTCATACTGCTCATCAATTCACTTGAAAATCCAATAAGAAAAATATCATAATATGTTCATGTTAGAATTACTTAAGTATACCAATCCAATCCTAGAACACACTAGAACAATCTAGAGGTTGTCATTAGATGATCAAGGTGTGCTGACGTTAGCATTCGTACATTGCTGACTTCAACACCAACCCGATCACTAGATTCCGGTGAGCACATGATATGAGTTGCTGGCCTCCCCTGGTGATTATGGTGATCCATAGTATTTTGCAGCCATCTTATATGATTTTTAAATATTTTTCAGTGGTTTGTTTTGGCACTATATATTTTTTTTGCGATTTTCGGAGTTAGTATGCTAGTTTTGTGGCTTGGGTCTACTCCCATGAGGCCCAAATATGACTTAGGAAGCCCTTAGTGATGGTTGTTTGCTGATGTATGGGGTTTGGTGGATAATTTTGTGGATTTTGAGACTTTCGAAGTTTCGGCCGTTCACAAAATTTTAATCTAGATTTCCTTTTTGATTTGTTTCTGGCTTTGGGAAGTTTGGTCAGCCTTGGAGAATGAAATTTTTTGAAAGTTTGTTGCAATTTTACTCTGCGGGGCTGTTGGTTAATTTGTGAAGTTTTATATTTTGGTGGCTTGGGTTTGTGCGTGTGCTCTGATTTGGTAGATTTCCTTTGTTTTGGGTTAATCATTCTTGTTGAGTTTTGTTAGCGTTTTATGTTTGCTTAAATGTGTTTGATATGATTGAAGAAAAATCTCTTGCCTTGGGTGATGATATGACTAACTCTATTTTTTTGGTCAAATGTTATAATTTATCTGGCTTGCACACATGCTGTAAAAGTCAAATTGTGGGCAAACAAATGTTGAAATATTTGACGGAGAACCCTACTTTTAAGGAAGATTTAACTTATGAGATCTGGATTAGTGAGGATTCAATTGTTATGGGATGATTGTGGCATTGCATGGAAATCAAATTGCTACTATAATTGAATTTTATGACTCTTTTAAAGAAGATTTGAGACTCTATTGCAGAATTTGTCGTATCAGAGTAATGTTTCTCGTGTTTATGAGATATATGAAAAGATTTTCACTACTAAACAGTCTGAGAAACTGTTTTCTAAGTATTATAGTAATCTTAAGAAAGTATGGAATCAATTACTACAATACTGACCTTTTACTACTGATTTAAAGCAACAGAAGCAACATTGGGAGGACTTAATGATTGTTTCTTTGTTATTTGGTTTAAGTCTGATCTAAATGGGTTCAAAGACTGGATTCTTGCTAGTGAGACCTTACCTTTAGCTGCTAATACTTATTCTTGATTATTGCACTCATCCTTGGGACAAAACTCCATGGTGAATGGCACCAATGTCAGTTCTTTAGAGTCTTCAACTTTAGTTTTGAGTAGTGGAAGCCGTGATATTCTTTTGGTGATTTTCATAGTGGTTGTGGAGGCTGTGACTTTTCGTTGTGGTTCTCATGGTGTGATCATTGTGGTGGTACCAATTATTGTAGGTTAAAGCGCGAGGCATACTTAAGTGCAAATTCCTTCTAGACCCTAGGCACAAAGCGCGCACTTGATTGAAGTGAAGCGTACATTTATAAAAATATATTGTAACAAATTTGAAAATAATTATTAATGAGTGATACAACAGTCAAGTGATCAAGTAATCATATAAGTTGAAATATAATTTTTTATATCATTCTTGTAATTGCTTATTCACTTAATGACTTAATGAGTACTAATCAGTATAAGTCTATCTGCACAGTTTAAGTTCCAACAAAATTGGTATTCTCTGGGCTGCTTCATTGGGGAAGATCTTAACAGCATATAACCTGAGGTAGTGAAATATTGTATTGGTGAGTTGGTGTTGTATGTGTAAGGTTAGTGGGGAGACAGTGGGTCACTTGATGTTGAGTTCTCCTATTGTAAGAGAATTGTAAAATATGGTTTTGATTTACCAGCTAGCTGGAAAGGTTGATTTGGGTGACATCGGAATGGTGCTATTGGAAGGCCATCCCTCATTGCTTACTATGGTGCATATGGAAGGATAGAAAGGAAAGTAACTTTGACGGGTGTGAGTGGAGAATTCTAGAGTTGAAAGCTCACTTTTTAAGAGCTCTATTTAAATGGGTGATGGCATTGAGAAGTTTCTCATGCTCAAACTTTTTAGAGTTCAATGATTACTGTAGCATGATATACATCTAGTAGACTTCCTGTGTGATGCTTTTCTAGTTTCTAATAAATAAAAGAAAGTCTAAGTGCACGGTACATTATGTGTTCAACATCAACGACTAAAGTAACTTAAAAATTGTCACAAATAAATTAAATCATACCTTTTTTTCATGAATGAACTAGGAGTTTTGGGACATGGAACTTTTGGTACAAAGCAGAAAATTCGAGGGAATATGTGTAAAGGTGGAGGGGTGGGCCTAAGTGTATGGTAGCATACTATAAAATTGACTTTTATATGCCAAACCAATGGTTTATTTCTATGGTATTAAGATCAGATGGCTACAATTCATAATTTTTTTTAACAAGCTCAGAAAACTGCACTTTGAGCTTATTGAACATGCTCCAACAGGCACACTTCTTCAATTGCACCTCACTTTAGAGGTGAAAAGCCCTAGGGCTTTGATGCATCGCACTCAAGTGCACTTCTATCAATATTGGTATCAATCATAATGAGCCTTTGTAAGGTAAAATATGACAAGCTAGATTATGTGCATCAGGTCATTAATAAAACTGCACAACCACAACCTACTACTCCATTTAGGCATGCAACTCTTGGTTTTGATTCTTATGATGCATTCACTGCTCAGATTAGCGAGCTCGTTCAACAATATGCAACACACTTCCCTTTTCTTCCATTTCTAAATTTGTTAATTCAGGTGATGTTTCATGAGTGGCCAATTCATTCCCATCTTGGGTCATTAATTCTGATTCTAACAAACACATATTTGTTTTATCATCCTCCTATTCTAATTAGATTTTTAAACACTATTTCGTTCTAGCGGATCATTTGATGCGGGAAACACATAGAAATATTTACTTTTGAATTAGTTTAATTTAATTATGGAAGTACATTGTATTTTTCTTTGTAAATTGTATTTTATTTTAGGTATCATTAGTTGGTTAGGTATGTTAGAATTATGGTTAAATGATTAAATTCATTATTTCCTAGTAGCTTAAACTTTTGGGAGAATTAGTAGCTTATCAACTATTGCATCAATAATGTCTAATAATATCCTTGGATATTTCTATTTGTTGATTTTTCTTCCTTCTAATGATGTTCAACTTGGAATTGGAAGGTCAATGCCAAGTTCAATGCCAAGAATGGAAATGCATCTGGATACTCCTTTTTGAATGATTGTTTCGAAAAGGTCACTTAATTGATGCCACAGCAAAAGAGCAAAGTTGATGTTGCTCCTTGTCAAAGTGGAACATTGGAAGCACTAAATACTTTGCAACAATATGTTTGTGATAGCTTTGGAGCTCAGCTCAATAAGCTCTTGCCAATGCATACTCCCTCCCACCCCCTCCTCCCCCAAACCATCTCCAACAGCAAACGTGCAGGTTGCAACTTAGTATGTAACTATGTTTTTGTGTCAATGCCTTAATGCTTCCTCACTCAGTACTTGTGAAACTAGGGCTGTGGTCTCCAAGGGTCATGTAAATAGCTGATTGTTGGCAAATGTTGTGAATTGCTGTGACTTATGCTGGACTTGCTTATCAGAAATATATGAAAACTTGAATTGACTAGAGTCCTTATTCTGAAGCAGTTTCCATTTTTATTAAGAAGCAGTTCTCATCTGAAATCAGTGACTTATAAAGAGTAGGTTACTTTTTTTTTTTTTTTTTTTTTTTTTTTTTTTTTTTTGTTTTGGTTGAGAAGCTGAAGTTCTGGCCATAAATTTGACATTTGTACTTATCTTTTTCTCTCAATTTGTGCTTCCACATCTTAAAATTTTAATTATTTCTTGAATGTTTTCAAATCTTCAGTGGTCCTAGGGCAGTTTCTGTTGTAAATTCATCATCAGAAAGGTTAGGAGGAGCAAGGGTAGTTGCAACAGCTGTGGTTCCAGATGAGGTGAGCAAGATTAAGGATGTTCTACAGAGATGGAGTGATATTGACAAAATGGATCTGATTCTTACCCTTGGTAAGATTCTTGCTTTTCTTCCAGCTTTCATTTCCTTGGATGAATGTACGATAATATCTTTATCTTATTCTCCAAAAGCTTTCTTCCTTTTTATGACTAATATTCTCAATGAAGGTGGCACTGGTTTCACCCCACGAGATGTAACCCCTGAAGCAACAAAAGAGCTGATTGAGAAAGAAACACCTGGTCTCATACATGTAATGACGCAAGAGAGTTTAAAGGTATTACCAATTTATGTGTGTTTGTTACTAATTCGGTACTTTCGTGTATAAAGGGATGAATACTTGTCTACATTTCTGTTTATTATTTTAGTTCCTTGATTTGAAAGGATTTTAAATTGCTCAAATGGCACTTCCTCCTCTTGTAAAAGCAAGAAGGAGGATGAGGTCATGGGTTCATAACCCACTAAGTGCATGTGTAATTATTAATCTTTTATTATTTCCTCGTGGAAATTTTTTTTTTAAATGAAGTCCTGATCAGAGACTGATTTGCGGGAAATTTCATATTTTTTAATAATAATAATAATAATAATAATAATAAAATTATTATTATTATTATTATGTTTTTACCTTTTATTCTAATCTGATTTTTACTGTTCTCTGCTATATAAAACACTGTTCCTTTTATCACTATAAAGGGACCCCATGGTACTTTTCTGCACGGGTATATTTGCTCCCTATCAGTTTGTAGAAAAAGGTTTTTTTCTTTGTAATAAGTAATAAACATATATTACAAGAGCACAAAAGGTATAAATGACAAATAGAAATATAATAACATCTAAAATTCAACATAGAAGAAAAAAAACAAGCATTTTGTTGCAGCTATCCTTCTTTAAAATGTTCTAAGAAACAGGAGCTTGATGTCTTGAACAGTTTCTTGTCCTTAAATGCATGATAGTTTCGTGTATGCCAAGACAGTATCATTTTAATCTAAAGGTGTCAAAGTATTGAGCCTATGAGCCTCATCAATGACTGTTATTCTTAAATGCTACCCATAAACCCCCTTTCCCCACCACAATAAAAATAATAATAAAAATACATATTTAGTTGTTGAAACAATGGACCTGTTACTCTATATTAGTCATTTAATTGAAATCCATTTATTAAATTAATCTTATCTGTTACTGATTTTCTCCCCTTTGTCTTTTCTTAAACAGGTGACACCATTTGCTATGCTCTCACGCTCTGCAGCTGGAATACGGGGATCATCATTGGTAAGGCCACTAATTATTTTGTTTGCTAATTTCTTATCATCATTGGTAAGGCCACATGGGAAGGAATTGCAAGTCTTTAAAATTTCCCGTTGATGGTGAATTCAACATTATTGGTAAAGTCAACAGGCAAATAAAGAGGAAATTGGGTTCTTAAAGGGGAAATTAGGAGGGGGCCTGACTGCCATGAAAACCTTTAGAATGGCCCGGTATTAGCTGAGGAAGGGTTTCTCAATTTCACTAAAAATAATATGGCCATACATGCAATGGAAAATTTGGAAAGTGCACAGAATGGAAATTTTCTGTTTTTCTTCCCATGGCAATTGCATGCATAAGTTTTCCCTTTTGGAAAGTTACCTCAAAATGATGATAGATTTAGTTAAGAACCTATCTCCATTGAAAATAATCTTGATAGCAATGGTATTTGACAGCTTGTGAGGTTTTATGAACAATACTGTAGTTAATAATTTTCATTTCAAATGCTATTTGAATTGCTATTATAAGATGCCATGTTATTTCAAATGGGATGATTTAATTTCTTCATGGATGATCTTAATAATCTTTTACATAGCATGTTAAATGTATGTATTACATGAATCAATATCATCACCTAAATTTTCTGCTTCATAATTGCCAATGATCTTTGGACCAATGGCATCTCCCACCTTTGCAAACACGGGGTTGAAGGTGTAGTCATAGGTTTAGTCCTATACTGGTGTTTAGTTGTATTTGCAAATCGAAAAAAGAACAGATTTTTGGGGTTTCTTTGTGGAAGCATGTTTGAAGTGGTTGGGAGAGATTTCCAAAGCATGCGAGATTCATTGTTGAGGTTGGAATTCAGATTCCATTTTGGCATGTTTGGTGTGTAGATGGGTGTTTGAAATCTCCATTTCCTGATTTATTTGCCATTTCAGCGAATTGTTGTGAAATTTTAAAATACTCGCAAGTGTACGAACCGTACCGAAGCATAGTTGGACAAGAACGAGGTCGAACCCACAGGGACTTGTATGAATGTAGGAAAATTAATTAAACCTTACCAAATTAATCCTAATCTAGTTTAAATAAAAATTGGTTGGTTGCAATAAAATAAACTAAGCAAATAATAAAATTAAGCAAATAATTAAACTAAGCAAAGATATAAAGCAATAAAAAGATATAAACAATTAAGAGAAAGGAATTAAGGTTTTGGAATCCGCCTTATAAGTCATATCAGCATATATTTATGATCATTAATTTTTCCCAACCACTGCATGATAATCTAGAAATCAATCTTGCTATCATGGAAAATATCATCATTAAAATCCTTATTTTAAAAATCAAAAGCATGTTCTTCTTCGCTTCTTAAGTATAAAATCAAATTATCAATTGTATCCATAGCCAAACAAGTCACAAGATATATCCAATTCTAAAAATCAAATCATAAATTGTATCCATTGACAGACAAATCACAAGTGATATCCAATTTTATAATCAAGAATTAATAAATCAAGCATTCAATTAATTAAGACAAATCCTAAATCATGAGAAAAACATGATTGAACTCATATCTAGAATCTCATCTTAGTCAATTGATATAAAGCAAGAACAATTTAAATCATTAAAGAATAATTATTGTGAGAAAAATCAAATCACATAAATATTACTGATAATCCTTAACAAGGTTTCATCCTCAACCCTAATTATAAATTTAGCTACTCATAGTAATTGAAAGAAAACACAAAAAATAAAATACTAAACATTAAACTAGACAAATAAAATAAAACTAACTGTCATGGAAGAAAACCAAAGAAGTAGTCGCACTCTCTATACATTCAGTCCTCAGCCCTAGCACTAGCCTCCGCCTCCATGAATTTTGCCCTAAAGAGCCCTTAAATAGTTCAAGGAATCCTATTACAAGTTGAATTCTCGTTTGGAGAAAATCTCAGATTTTTAGGCTTCACTTAACCGACTATTTTGGCCCATTTAACGTCAGAATTTGGACTTTTGGCAAACTACAAAGTTTTAGCCCTTTAAGTTAATGTTCCAGCCCAACTTGAATCATCTCAATTGGACATCTGAGCCGAAAGTTATGCCAAAAATACTAACTGATGTGCAGTCTGAAATCTTAATCCGAATTGGACTTGGATTTGGCGCAAATTTCCTTTGATTCCTTACTCCAATTGGACTTAATTTTAATTGGGTTGGTCTTTTCTTGAATTCATGTCTGGCTGGATGTAAGTTGGCTTGATTCAATTGGCCTGGCCCACTTTGCATGTAAAACCCTTGTTACCTACAACACAAAGATATTATATAATCAGTCACAAAATAACATAAAAGTAAGGATAAATATGTAGATATGTGAGTACTTTATTGTATATATTTCAGAGCACATTCATTGAAAGAATGGGGTGCTTCATTGGTGTGCAACTTTTTCTCATGCTTTACATGATTTGGAGTTAGAATTTTGTATAGAACTTGTATGAGTTTCTTTATAAGATTCAAATTTCTGAGAAAGGTATGGATAGGATGGGGGTCTATATCTAATTTGATGTGATATCTACTATTGGGCTTTGCCAGGGGAACCTAGATTGGATTTTCCTTGGAAGTCAATATGGAGGATAAATTCGACAGAAGGAGATGGAAATACGAAGTTTTTTTACAGGTTGGCAAATTCATATTTGCTGTCAAATCACATTTGGAGGATGGAGATGGATGAGAGGCTACTAGTAGAGCAAAGAGAGGGTAGGGAGGGGATAACCTGTTTCTATGAGAAGCTAAACAGAGCCTTGGTGACAAAAAGTGGATGTGATGCAATTCTCCTCTATAAGTAAGGAGCAGAGTGGTTGGTTAGAAAGACTATTTGATGAAGAGGAGGTATGTGGAGCTATTACAGGAATGAATGGAGAGATGGCCCATAGGTCAGATGCTGTGCATTCTTCCAAAAAATGATGGGATGTGTCAAAGGAAGATGTAATGCAATTCCTTTAGGAATTTAATGGGAGAGAGTCCTTTGAAAGGAGAATCAATGTGTTACTTATCAAAAAGAAAGGAGTATCAATGTGTTGTTTATAGCTAATATTTCTAAGAAAACTGGTGCTAAAAATATCAAGGATATTTGGCCTACCAGTTAGGTAGAGAGCCTGTATAAGGTTTTAGCAATGGTGCTAGCAAACTGTCTGAAATGAGTAGTGTCAATTGGTGTATGCCTCATAGAATGCTTTTGCAAAGGGATGTCGTATCCTCTATTCGGTGTTGATACTTGATAGAAAATGAATGTGTGGATGGTGGAGAAGGTGTATGATCATGTCAAATGGAGATGTCTTCTATACATGCTGGAGAGAGATGGTTTTGGGGAGAAATGGAGGAACTGGATTCATATATGCATTTCTGTGACATTCTCAGTCTTGCTTAATGGGTGTCCTTTTGGATTTTTCCCTAGTTCATGGGGATGCTTTTCAGGCATATTCAGGCATTGAGATATTTGTTTTGGTTTGAAGTAGTTATGGGGTTAAGGGCAATTTTAAATAAAAGTGAAATGGTGCAAGTGGGAGAAATGACTAGGTTGGAATTTCGAGCAACCATTATGGGATGTAACTCATGTAAGGTAAGTGCACTTCTTATGACTTATTGGGGTCTTCCTTAAGGGTCTAATTTCAAGGCTAATTCTGTTTGGAATGGTTTAAAAGAAAGGACTGAAAGGCCATTGGCAGGGTGACACTTGCAAAGACCCCATTGTTGTACCTATTGAATTAAAAAAAAAAAGGAGTGGGGGGGTAGAGTTACTCTCATCAAGAGCACTCTTTCGAGTGTCTTTATTTATGATCCCTTCTAATGTTGCTAATTGTTTGGAAAATCTGCAGTGGGATTTCTTGTTGGTGGGCTTAGGGGAGGAGAGGAAAGTTCAGTTGATAGACTGGAAGCAAGTGACACTACCTGTGAGAACAGGTGAGAACAGGATTTTAGGCATTAAAAAACTAAGTACCTTTAAGCATGCATTGTTGGGTAAGTGGCATTGGTGCTTCACTCAAGAGAAAGGTCATCTTTGGAGGTGTGTAGCGAGTATTAAATATGGGGAGCAAGATGGAGATGGACATCAATGGAAGTATGAATGTCAAATCAGAATGGGGTTGTCAAAAGGGACTAGAGCAGGCTGTGAGTCATTTTACAAATTGATTAGATTCAGAATTGGTGATGGTGTGAGAGTGAAGTTTTGTCAGGATGTTTGATGTAAGGATGGGGCTCTTAACTTGTTATTCTCAGGTCTCTTCCGTATAACAGTAATAGAAATGTTGTGGTGAACGAGTATATGGATGTTACGGAAGGTGGAGCACATCCAGTAAATGCAAATGATGGTTTTCATTTGTTAATAAAATTCAATTGTTGCCTAAAAAAAAGACTCATAAGAAGGTACAATTTTTCATTTGGGAAATGGTTCGTGGTAAAATCTTGACAATAGATAACTTTCATTGGTGCAGCATAATTATTGTTAGATTGGTGTTGCATGTGTGAGGTTGTTGGGAAGATGTTGATGATCTCTTTCTAAATTGTGTTATAGCTGGGGAGGTTTTGATCTTTGGGTTTTGTCTTTTTTGAAGTTTCTTGGGTAATGTCACGATCAGTGAAGGAGCTTGCATCTTGATCAGGAGGAGATGTTTAGAGAAACCATATTTCAGAGGTGTGAATTTAATCTTCTATGAGAACAAGGAGATTATCTTAATGTGGATAGTCTGGTTAGAACGAAATTGTCGCTCCTTTGAGAACAAGGAGAAGACGTTGGATGAGTTAAAGGTTTTATGCCAGCGTAGTCTTTTTGAGTGGTCTTGCTGTTGGGGCTTTACTGATTCTTCGTCTCTTTCAGAGCTTATGTTTTCCCTTAGATTATCTTTCTGATCTCCCTCTCTATTGTTTTGTTGTTTGTTTTATTGTTTCTTGTTGTTCATCACCATGAACAACTTGTACTTGTCTTCTTTTTTTTTTTTTTTCACATTAATAATAGTTCTCGTATTACCTATCAAAAAAAAAAAAAAGATGTTTGATTTGGAGTATATGGAAGGAATGATATTACAGGACATTTGAAGAAGTTTAGACATCAATACTTCATTTAAGGCTTTATTTCTGATATATTTATTCAAATGGCTAAGAGACATTGGGAACCTTTCTTGTACTTCTCTTATTGATTTTTTTAGATCTTTGTAAATCTAGATGTTAATTCTTGGGGGTGCTCTTGTACATTCCCGTGTACCAGGGCTTTGCCTTTTTTCTTTCTAATAAAATTTTAATACTTATTAAAATTATAAATAACTTGGTTGTCAAGGTGTGGTGGTTCTATTCCCTTGATATAAGTTTCTTTACATTCAGATCATCAACATGCCTGGGAATCCAAATGCTGTTGCTGAGTGCATGGAAGCTTTGTTGCCTGCCCTAAAGCATGCATTAAAGCAGATAAAGGGGGATAAAAGAGAGAAACATCCCCGTCATGTCCCTCATGCCCAAGCAGCACCTGTAGATGTGTGGGAGCATAGTTATAAAATGGCATCTGGTGGCGGCAAAGAGCCTAGTTGTTCTTGTTCCCATTGAAGAAGTATTGTGGAGGAGCAGAAAGCATGTAATTTCTTAATTTAATGTTGGTGTACCTTATATAGAATGTGAAACTGCATGTTTACAAATTTTGTTTTTTGTCTAAACTAATTACTCAACATTTCTTCTTTGAATACTTCATTCAGTTATTTGTTGCAGTTTCAGTGTATTTGTTGAAGGCTATATAAATATACACACACACACATAATTTTGTAGATGTAAGTTCTGTCTTGTTAAAATGGAGGAATTACTTGACACCTTTTTCCAGCTTGCTATGTCTTTGTACTTGGTTGTAGTTAGAGTTTCCTTTATAAAAATATTTGTTGGTCCAAATTCTACAAATCTACTACCCTTTATAACTATGTGATGTCCCTTCCATTAAAAAAAAGGAAAGGTCTTGGTTTCAAACCATAGGAGGGGTGGTATTTCAGTAGGGATGGTTACTCCAATTTTTAAGCCTACTGTTATTGTTTGATTGATATATATATTTTTATAAGGATTTGATTGATAAATTATATAAGATTAAAGAAATGGAAAATGAGAATGCACTTATTCCCCTTAGAAAATGGTTTAAGTGTCAAAGTAATCTTGAATTGCTCCGCAAAGATATTGGATATTGTGGACCATGATGTCAATAATAAATAGTGAAAACTTATTCCTTTTCTTTTTCGGGTTTCAATTTTAATTTCCCAAGGCGATCAACATTGACTCCATATCTCTTTGCACTGATTATAGATGTGCTCACTAAATCGATTTAGGATGAAGTCCCTTGTGTATGCTTTTTGTAGATTATATAGTTTTAGCGGATAAGACTAGATGTAGAGTTAACTGTCAAATTAGGAATTTAGAGAGATACTTTAGAATCTAAGGCTTTGGACTAAGTAGGATTACAACAGAGTAAGTTTAGTAAGAGAACAGAGATGAAGAGGTTGTTGGACTTGATGGTCAAGAGATACCAGAGAGTGATTTCTTTTGATGTCTTGGATCAATAATTCATAAGGATTGAGAGATTGAAAATTATGTGAATCATGGGATAACAGCAAGGTGGATGAAACAAAAAACTGCATTAAAAGTATTGTGTGATTGTAGAATGCCTATTATGTTAAAAGAAAAAATTATGACTAGTTATGTTGTATGGTTTTGAATGTTAGGCTATTAAGAAGTAACATATTCATATAATAAGTGCAGCTAAAATGAGAATGTTAAGCTGTATAAATTGAAATATGGAAAGATAAGATTCAAAATGAAGAAATTCACTAAAAGATGCAATGACCTTTATTGATCAAAATATAATAGAAAGTTGCTTGAGATGGTTTGGTCATGTGCAGAGGAGAGTGATTCATGCAACAATAAGGAAGAGTGGGCTGATTCAAATTAAAGGAACGAAAAAAATGTAGAGGAAGACCTAAATTAACATTAGTAGAAAAAGTAAAAATGGACATGTCAATTAAGGAGGTAATTGAAAGTATGATGTTGGGTAGGATAGATGGCGGAAAAGATTACATTAGGATGACCCTGATTAGTTTGTTGAGGACCTCCAACTCAAAACTTTGGCACTAAAGCATGGTTATTGTAATTTTAATTTCCTGGGACAATGTTAATGATTGGTCTTAACCATATCCTTATTGGGGCTTCTAAAAGCATATTCTTGTAAGTCTTTTTTAATGTTTTATGTACCTCTATGTGAATATGAAATGCTTTCATCTATATCCATTTTTATGAACTTTTAATTAATTCCTGTTTCTTGAGGATTGAAACTCTCTAAAATAACATTCTGTGTCATTGTATCTTTTCTGGAAAATGCTAATCTGAACAGTATGTCTTTATTCAATCCAAATTCTCCCATTTGTATGCTTCATCTTACTTTCAGTAAAGCATAACAGTCATGTTTTGACTTTTGAGTGTGCTTGGTTTCCCTTTGAAGTTACTAAAAGATGCAGAAGCTAAGTTCACCCTTGAAGCTCCAAGTCCTTGGGTTGTGAGGGAGGCCAGGTATGTAAACTTTTTCATTGAAGCTGAGTTATATCTGCTTTATCAATATGTTTACAATTGAATTTCACTGTATTTGGCCTTGATATCATGCTCTTGTCTTAGTAATGCAATAAGAACAATAACCTTTATTGCAAACTTAACAAACTCGGTAAATTGTTTTTTACTTTCTTTCTTGAAGCAAAGCAATTTCCATAATTTCCTTAATTCCTAAGGTGTTCTCATCTTACTTAATTCAGATAGGTTTATAGCGAGTATTTTTAAAGAAAAAACAAGTTTTAATAATTACAAATTGAGAAAAATTAACATTCACGGGTGAATGAATATCAGTCAAATCGTAAAGCAGTAGATGGAGCTTTTAGATAATGGTTTTTTTTCCTTTATTATCATTTGTAATCTGTTTTAGCTTGTGAAATTTGAAGGAAAAGAATGTTTGGATGGATATTATATTAAAATAAATATTGACAAATTGGTTTTGCATGTGTAAATTCAGTGGTGGGTTTGTTGTTTGCTTGTTTACTACATTGCTCAATTTGTTAATAATTGTGGTCATTTATTTTTACTAGTGCTATGCATGGGCATTTTTACTTTTGTTTTTCTTTTACTGGCAAATTTTGGTTAAAATCAATTTATTTATTTTTAATTAAATATAATAATATATTTAATAAATTACTCTAAAAGCATAGTATAGTCCAGTGATAAAATTTATAGAATATAAATATCTTACATTTTAGAACAATATAAATTGAACTTATTAACAAATAGCCATGCAAATTGCCCATAATTATTGACTTTTAGTGGAAATCTAAATCCAAAACTAGTTTTTAATTAATTCATGCAATTGCAAATCAGATAGAAAAAATTTGCTTGTTATTGTCTTTTGTATGTAGGGTCTGAATCTAATGTTGTTAAATTATCTTAGTGGTTATCAGTTTTTAATGCATAATATGAGTCTCTGTTCAATATCTAATGAAATGTTTTTTTTCTTAAAAAGATTGTTGCATTTATTAATGTGCTTTTTCAAAAAACTCAAACTCTACAATACAATATATTTTCCATCATCATTGCAGAGTGAAACTATTGCTAAAAATTACTTTGCTAATTCGTTCTTTTTTTTTCCCCACATTAAGCTTCATTTCTCATTTCTTTGTGAAATAGCAATAAAAGTTATTTCTAATGGCTCATCTAGGTTGTATCTTGGCATTGCCATTGCACAATAGTTCTTTTATTCAAATCTCTATTTTTAGTAAAACATACTTAAATCAAGTACCTTGCATATTTTTTATTTATTAATAAGGATAAAATTTCTTGAAATTAGTTTTAACGTTAAATACTTCCGAATATGTAAAGTTATACAGATCACATGTTTATGAATATGTCTACTGTGTATATCTTCAATATTGGTACCATTCAACTAGGACTAAACTTTCTTTGAGTTTCAACTTTTATATATTATATAAGATTAGATAATTTTAGAGGTGACATAGGTGATGCGTAGAAGATGAACATATTTTTTTATTGGAAAGGAATGTTTGGATGGGATTGACGCTGTTTTATTTGGAAGTGACTTGGATGATGCTTAAAAGATGGTCGACATTTATTTTTGTTGGAAATGAATGTTTGGGTGGAATAGAGGCAGTTTTTATTTGGAACACTATTCTCTTTGTCTTATGGGGATGGTTTGGAGAGAGGAATAATCACAGTTTTAATGGGTGGAGATACCTATTCTAGATCTTAATTCTATTCTTATGTACATTTGTTTTAGTGGGCTAAGTTGTTTGGCAATGTTTCAGTTGCTTCTTTTGTGGACTTTAGTGACTCTAAATCTCTTTGTTTCATCGTTAGGGAAATTCTTTGTATACACTTCCTGTATACTTTGTTAATAAAATATTCATATTTCCTATTAAGAAAAGCTGTAGGGAAATTTTCAAAGTTGGTTCTCAAATATAATACACTTTCCCATAGTGATATGTTACAACTTGATTTGATCATGTTCCTCTTCTTACTTAATTCTGGTAGACTTTGGATGTTGAACTGAGATAATTTTTATCTTTGAATTTTGTTGAACTCGGCTGCCTGTCAATTGCTTCCTAGTTTAACTTGAATGAGTATGTTTCAAGTACTTTCTATATGGTCTCATAATTAATAAAGCTGGGGAGACTAGCTTTATGTTTCATTGCTCATGAGTTTTGTGCTTGATTAGGACTGACTTGTAGCTTTATTAGATCAACAGAGGATAGGAGATTAGCTTTGGTTGTAAGCATACCCATGCAATTGAAAATGTCATCTTACGAAATTTGTTTTTGTAGGTGTTCTCTCACTCTGTGTGTGTGTGCACATGCATGCCTTTATGTGTGTGAGTAGGGGCCAGGAGGATCACCCTGAGGGAGAGGGGGAACATTTCTTTTTTGGAATGCTGAGATTATTACAGTGCAAGTACTATTTGGTAGCTTGGAACAAGATGCCCTGCTCCTCTTACTGTAGCAGACGTCACTCTGTCGTATGCAACCACATATCCTCAACCTGTCATATGAAGATCTCATTTTGGTATGTGGAATTTTTTTAATTAAAAGTATAGTTATGCCTACCGATCAAGGTATAGCCTAGTAGGTGGAGGCTTGGGTTGAGTTGTAGATCTAGACTTCCTGAATTCGATCTCCGCTAGAAGTTTCCCTAGATTACCTGATACACAGTTCTACCGGGTGGGATTGTGTATTCGTGGTTTACTCTACAGGGGTGGGTCTAGAGGGCCTTGTCTTGGTGAGGTTCCATGTCATAAAAAAAAAATTTAAAAAAAAAAAAAAGGAAAAAGGAAAAAGAAAAAAGAAAAAGTATAGTTACATCTTGCCAAACTTTATAAAATTAAGGTATATCATGTCATCATCAGCTTGGGCTGAAGTTTCCCTTCCACTGCTGATGCTTTATGATTACACTTCTCGCTCTAATGTTTGTAAAAGTAGATATTCTGTATAAGATGTCAATCATTCTAATATCTGTAGAAAATTAAAGCAAAAGACCAAAGCTGAAAAGGTTTGCAGTATTTTATAACAATGCCACTTGTTTAATTAGTCTTTGATTTAATAATGCCACTTCCAGTATGATCTGTTATTCTGTAGCTTGATGGTTGTACTAATTTATTTATTATCTTCGATGTCCTTGAAAAATTAAATCAAACTTATCCCAAATTTTAGATATCAAAATATAATTTACTAAAAAAAAATATATATTGTTTTTCCAAAGCACAATACTACGTTTATTGAGGGGGCGGCTCAAAGCCTAAGGCCACCAATTAAAAAAGCCTCATCCCAATAAAAAAGGAATCCCATCTTGTGAATGAATAATTTTTTTTTTTTTTTTTTTACATCTTAATAATCGCATTGGTGGAGATATATTAAAAAAAATTAAAATTGATAAATCTAATTTAAATCGATTGAATTGGTCATATCATCATTAAAAATAAGATGTTAACAAAATCTATAAGCAAAAACTTAATTAATGATTTTTGTATCAAGAAGCGAGAATTAATAACTATAAAAAAAAAAAAAAAATTATCTCTTTTAGAATTATTGCCTTAAAACTCTAAATTGTATTGAGCAAACTCTGTGATGTGTATGCTTCATCCCTGCATTAATGTCTATTATGGGGGCAATATTTATATACCTGAAGCAGTGTTTCGAGCTCTTACATAAAGAGTGGACCCTGAGAGCCCGGAGCAATGCTCCGATAGCTTATAAGTTTTCTCCCTCTTTATGGGCCGAAATTGTTAGTGGGGGGTTTTTTAGTGGAGTCCTCATGGTTATTGCATCAAAAGATGTGGAACCCACCCGTTATGGCAATTAAGATATTTGTTGGACTATCCAGTTAGCTCATAGAATTTTCAGCCAGATCTTTTTTTTTTTTTTTGAGGAAATTTTTCAGCCAGATCTATAAACAGTGAAGCAGATGATTAAATGAGTAAGTATGCAAATGAAAAAAGAAGAAGAAAGAGTGGTTATACTGTCACAAACTTTTTGATAATTTTGTCACAGTTTTGCTAGACGGCGACTTGTGAGTGATAAAATTATAAACCCACATAGATTTACTATCTTATTTCCATCACTCATGAATCGTTATGCGACAAAATTGTGAAAAAAATTTGTGACACTAACCTTACTGCGACTAAAATGTTTTCTTCTTGCCTTATTATTCTCGTAATAATAATTAAATAAAAGTGGCTTACATGAATTTCAATAAATTATAAGGGTCCCACTTCACCTACTCCGCCAGCCAACACAAAATTCCAATTTGCAAGAAAAAGATAAAGAAGATTAGTGTGTTTTTTGTTTAGAAATAAAAATTGGTGCACAATTCACTTGTCAAGTTTTGGACTTTTTTTGTGTGTTTTTTTTAATAATATTTTGAAAGTTTGAGTAATATGCATGCAACTTTGTTTTCAGTGAGTGACCCACCATTACTTGCCCACCAACTTCATGACATGATTTTGAGTTGAATTTTCGAAAGGAAGGGAAAAATCTGGTGCATTTCTTCTGTTTTAAGATTTGGTAGGATTGAGCATTGAAATTTGACTTAACAATGAGATCTATTATCGAATGAGACAAAAAGTTGGCTGGATGTACTTTCTTTTTGTTACCTTTCAGTTTTTACTTTTTAGCTAATTTAAAATAAAATTGGTTTAGAATTTTATGAATAATGATATATGGGTTATATTTCCAGTATTTTGATAACACATCTTAGAGATATATATATTATGCGACTTGAGTTGGCATATTCTACTTGAATTGAGTAATCTTTATTACTGAAAATAGTTATTCTTTAAAATGAACTGTAACCTTATAAATCTATTTATAAGTTTGGTTATAAGTTGTAATCTTAGAATAAAACTTAAAATTTATTTTAAAAAATATCTTATTCATACAATTATATTTTTTAGAACATAATATATTTTAAATTTGAGAGAGAAATGAGTTATTTTTTGTAGATTTTTTATTATTATTTATAATTGTTATGTGGATATGAAAAGTTTGTTTATTTGAAAATATATTAATGTTAAAAATTATTACATCCGCTAAAAAATAGCTATTACTATTTTTTTAGAGAAGAATAATTATTTCTCATTTAAAAAAAATAACTATTCATAAGGAATGACTATTCTCTATAATAAAAACATAACCAAACTATTGAATAACTAAACCATGAATAATTATTACATTACAATGCCAATTACAGTTTACCAAACATGTCCTTAATCTCTTAAAAATGGTATAATAATAAATTGGAAGTGAAAATGACCTCATATAACTATTTTTCTTACATGTTAAAATATGCATGTTGCTAAGAGTTTGGTTATTCAATGGTACTATTTGGTTTCTATTATAACAAAAATCATGATTTAAATCCTTCATCTTTCACTGGTTGTAACCTAACTAGTACTTTTCAACGTTTCCAATTTATATCGTAGCTAGTTATATTTATTCTTAAAAATAAAATTTATTCTTAAAACTCTCTTGCATAATGCAAGTGACAAAAATAAAAGGGGAATCCTCTATTTTTTTTCAACATGTTGGATTAACAAAATTTAATTATCTTTTACCGATGGATGTGATCTGATCATATTATCACATGAGTCTTTTAATGATACATCACACAATAGCATGATGAGTGCATGATATTATGTACCCAAGCAAAAATTCTTCATATAATGGGAGACCACGATAAGGTCTATGAAGGCACCTTCATTGTAACCTTACTCTTGTGTGTTACTAGTCCATTTCAATACTTGATTTTGTGACACATGATGATTCACACTTTAACATTAAAACTTAAATGAAGTATTGTTAGGTACAGCTTTGTTGCAAAGCTAACGTGATAATAATGTAGTTTGATAGGTGTTTCTCAAAAAATAAAAAGGTTTGAAAGGTTTGGGCTTCTTTTATTTTGAAAATGTTTTAGCACATGGGTTATAAGCTATTTATAACTAATAAGAGAAAGACAGATGTTTTAAATGGTTAGTGAAATTATCTTATTCTTTTTCCTTTCTGAACTATAACAATCAAGAAGTGGCATAATCTACTAAATAATATCCTTAAAAGGTTTTTTCAAGAGTTGAAAAAAATAAAGAAAAGAACATTAGTAGTATTCTACTTAGATATGAAGTTTAATATGTATATGTAATTATGTTTATTCATAAAATCATCTACGTGTATGCATGTAATTACAAAATAGTTTTTTTTTAAAAAAAAAAAAAAAATTAATTTTGCTTTGGATTATAAATGAGGTTATAGTCTAATAAAACTAATGATAAACATGTTGTAACACACGCAAATCAAATCAATATTGGATACCAAATCTAGAAAACCTAAACCCTTCATAAATTCTATTAGACTTAATTTAAATCTTTTACCCGTCTTAAAAAAAAAAAAAAAAAAAAAACCTAAATATATCTCCATCCCATTAAAGATGGATTAAACTAGGAAATTTACTAAGCTCAATTTATTGTTATCCCTATGTTCTAATTGATTTGCTCATCAAGGCTTAAATTAAACTATTTTGTCATTTTGTTCGATAAATAATTATCAATTATGGATCATTACGGTGGTAATGGTTTGCTTAACTAATAAAGTTTAGTAGGTTATAGTTAACTCAATTGGTATTTTTTTTTTTTTTGTCGTCTATTGTCAAATGAAATATCCAAATATATCTACGTTAAGAATCAATTCATGTCTTGAGATGATAATAAAGAGCAATCATTATAGAGTAGGTGTTTTAGATTGAAATGTTATCCTATTAAATCTTTATTTTTAAAAAATGGTAAAGTTTATTTATTTTTCAGGCAAAACTACAAGGTCATCTAGTGTGGCTTGCTCGAGTTGCAATCCGATCTTCTTCTCCAATGCAGCTTTGCAAGCTTTGGAAGTGTTGAGTATATTTGCTGTCCTCAACAACCCAAATAGGAATCTTGTTGCTGTTGAAGACCTTGAACTTTTTTCCAATGGAAGATTGGTGACTATAGTTTCCAATAGTTCCTTCTGTTCGGCTTCGGAAGCTGTAGTTGACGAAGACGTTGATGGCTTCTGATTGCAACAGGGTCAGTTTGCTAAAATCTTAGGTGGAAACTAGTTATTTTAATTTTTTTAATTAAAAAATGTTAAGTTATTTTTCCGTTAGCCACGTAAGTAACACCACTAATGATAGTTAGTAAAAGGACTAATATAACTCATTTTTTAAACTTGAGGGACTAATTGTGCTCAGTTGAAACTTAAGAAATTAATTGCACATCCAGAATAAACTTGAGTAACCAATATTATAATTTCCAAATACAGAAATGTGCTTTAAATCTCCCATGCGCTAAAGAAACCTATTTTGTGTCTTCATTTGATGAAAAGTATTATGAAGTAGACACCCATTAAATCAAATCCCATCATCATATATCTATAATAATACTATAAAATAAAAACAAAAACTCTATTATACATTTGGAATGTAAAAAAGTCCAGGTTCATTTGCTCAAGAAAATATAGATATGTTATCCAATATCGTCTTTTTCGTGATAGCTTTTATGATATTTTGGTGTTATTATTAACTCTCCGCAAATACTTGAACTAAAAATTGGTCAACTATGATTCTACCTTTTGTACCACCTAGAATTTACACAATAAACCTTTCCTTTTTCTTTTTTTGGAGATAAACTTTCCATTTTTCATTGTCTTGTAAGTTGTAACTTAATATTCACTTCTCTCCATAAAAGAACTTAGTTCAATTGATTTATTGTTATAATAATAGAGGAAATTGACGGTCAATTATGCAATTTACCAAAAATTTCTCACACCTCTTTGGTCATCTATTTTGTGATGGGCCCAGGGGAAGTATACATCAGAGTGGGATCGAAAAATTTTCAATGAAAAAACCAGTTCCATACCATAACAACTTTCAATATAGGTTAGTAAAATGTCACTGGATAAAGCCATGACACCTTTCTTTTTATATTATTATTATTATTTTTTGGGATAAAAGGTTAGATACCTTGACACGTTCTTTGACTCCACTAACATTAAATAATTTGATTAAACTTTGCCGTACACAAACAAAAATATTAAAATACATATTTTTTTAGGAAAATTAAAATACATATTTAAAAGCTACTTTACACTAATTTGTCGGCAACTGATAATTAAAAGCAATTATTATCTTAAAACCCAATAAATTAAATCAAATCAAATCAAATTAAATTGTATCTTAAAAAAAAGAAAAAAAAAACTTAAAAAGCAAAAAAAAAGAGAAAATTTTACGTTGATAAAATTTTTAGAATATTTTTACAATAAATTATAAGTGGTTAGTTGTTATCAATTTTAATTTAAATATACCACTAAAGTTACTTTTTACTTATAAATAACAATTTATAACAACCTACTATGTATGATTAGTTATAAAACTATTGTGAACATTGCATTTTTTAAAGAAAAAAAAGTAGTTAATTCAAATTAGTTTAATTAATAAAGTTTCTAATCATTAAACAAGAGGTATAATATAAAAGGAAAATTTTGGTGACACAATTTTGTGCATGCGAGTTGTGCACAAAATTAAAGTTATGCATAGAATTGTGGCACCAGTATCACTCAATATAAAATTCAAACTCCGCGTACAAAAAAAATCAGTTGATATCCGAGTGTGGTTATAAAAAGTAATTATAATGCTATAAAAATATTTTCTATTCTATTTATAAAAAAATAAAAATAAAAAGGAACTAAAATGAGAAATAAAGTATACCTTTTATAAAAGAAAGACAAGATAAGAATAGCCCAAAAAAAAAAAAAAAAAAAAAAGATCCAAAGAGAACAACTGCAAATGGGGTTGGTGAGTTTAGTAGTAGTATAAATGAACCAACTCAACCAAGTCTCTCCACACAGAGTTGCGCCCCTCATACCTCTCAGATTTATCTCTAAGCCTTCTCGTTCTCTCCCGTTCTCCTTCTCTGCCAAACGTCCCTCAATCCTTCGTTTCTCTCTCCTCGCTAGGTAAAGCTCTGCATTCATTTTCTCCATTTCCATTCTTCCCATCTCTGCCTCTTCTTGTTGTTGTGTTCTCTTGCTGTGTATGTTTACCGTTTGGTTCTCGAGAAAATTGGAGGAAATACATGAATCAGTGATCTGGGTTTTTTGGATCTTCCCTTAAAGTTTTGGTTTTTATACTTTTTTTTAATGGTTACATGGAACCCAAATCAGTGAATTTGATCTTCAAGTGTTTAAATCTGGGGTTTTGGATTTATGTTCATTCAGATCTCTGTTTTTGAACAGTTTAGATTGGATTTTAGTATAATAAAAATCATTTCTTTTTTCATTTTTCTTTCCTTAAGATTGCTAGAAGTGGTTGATTCATGGATTGGATTTGAACCATCTGAGAGTTTGTAGTAATGGGTTTTAATTGGATTCAGTGATTTGGCCATGAAATGATTATTATTTAAGTTGCATCTTTTATTGCTATTTGCTATCATGAACTTAAAAATTAAAAATATTGATTTGGCTTTATTTACGTTATTCCTTTCTGTTTATGCTAAGCTTCATGTTTTATGTGCATTCAGTGTAATGTTTAATGTAAAAAAAAAAAGGAGATTTATCTCTTATCAATTTGCCCATTTGTTTTGTTTGTTGTTCTTGGCGGGTTTACGTTGTACTTATTTTTTTCTTCATACTACATGGGTTGATGCAGGTTTTTTCAATTTGGTATAGACTTGGTGATACATTTGTCTTTATTTATAATTAACATTGCTTTTAAATATAAACCATTGAATATGTTCTCTAAAATCAATTATGCATTTTTTTTTTTACTGTACTTATATGTTAATTCTTTGAAAGAACTATTATGGGTTTGTTTGCAAATGTGATAGTGTAACATTAGTGGATAAGCATACAAGTAAATCTAAAGTTTGCATTTTTGGAATATGGTGGAACAGAGCTATGGCATCCCACATTGTCGGTTATCCCCGTATGGGACCCAAAAGAGAGCTCAAGTTTGCCTTGGAATCCTTTTGGGACAAAAAGAGCAGTGCCGAGGATTTAAAAAAAGTGGCTGCGGATCTTAGGGCTTCCATCTGGAAGCAGATGGCTGATGCTGGAATCAAGCACATTCCTAGCAACACATTCTCATACTATGATCAAGTGTTAGACACTACAGCCATGCTTGGGGCGGTTCCCCCTAGATATGGTTGGAGCGGTGGTGAGATTGGCTTTGATGTCTACTTCTCCATGGCTAGAGGGAATGCCTCTGTACCTGCCATGGAAATGACCAAGTGGTTTGACACCAACTAGTAAGTAATATATCATTATCTATGTTTCAACTCTCAAGAATGTTGGTAAGTTTGAAGAACATATAATTGTCAATGGTGTAATGGATATATGTTTATTGGTGCAGCCATTACATTGTCCCTGAATTGGGCCCAGAGGTTAAGTTTTCTTACGCATCTCACAAGGCCGTAGAAGAATTCAAGGAGGCTAAAGCTGTGAGTTTTTAGATACTGCTGTACTTCGTATTTACATAAAAGACTAGTGTTTATAAAGTTGGAATGACTGCATTGCCATAGATGTTGTTTACAACTAAAAAGGTATTTGATGCAATCTTTAAAATCAAATTGCTGCAGTAGAATTGCTTGTTGCAAACTCTATGAGTGTGAGGTAAACTTATCACATTATATATGTGATACACAGTGGAAGAGTGATTGCCCTATCCTCCAACTGAATTATAATAATAATATCACAAATTGACATTTTAGGATATATTTGCTCTGACTTAACAAGGTTGAGGGTATATGAGGCGTGTTATATAATTATGGGAGCAATTTATAAAATTTTCAAACTTACTAACATGGGATGTTATACATATCTTTCCCAACTTGATGATCAGTCTCTTATCATATTACCTTTGTAAGTGAAGAATGTATTTTTTCTGTTTGAATCCTGCCACAGAATAGCCAATAATAAGTACTCTGACTTCATGTATCCTTAATGTTTAAATGTTAAAGGGGAGCTCAAAAGCTGATTGGATGTTTCCAACTATTTGTTAATTTTGATTTTTTTTGCGTGTGTGTTGATTGCCACTTCTCATCAACTTACTGAATTCATTCATGGTCTTTGAATCAAAGATTATGCAGCTTGAAATTGATACTGTTCTTGGTTCACCAATGTTCTTCTGTCTATGCAGCTTGGAGTTGATACCGTTCCAGTCCTTGTAGGTCCTGTCTCCTACTTGTTGCTATCGAAACCAGCAAAGGGTGTGGAGAAATCCTTTTCTCTTCTCTCCCTAATTGACAAGATTCTTCCAGTCTACAAGTATGTATTTATCATTTCAGTGACATTGGTTTGTTTTCAAATGTCCCCTATATTAATGATTTTCATTATGCAGGGAGGTTGTGGCTGAATTAAAGGCAGCTGGTGCTACTTGGATCCAGTTTGATGAGCCCACCCTTGTTTTGGATCTTGATGCTCATCAATTAGAAGCCTTTACTCATGCCTATTCTGCACTAGAGTCATCTTTAGCTGGATTAAATGTTGTGATCGAGACATACTTTGCTGATATTCCTGTTGCTGCATACAAGACTCTCACCTCATTGAAGGGTGTAGCTGGGTATGGTTTTGACCTGGTTCGTGGAACACAAACACTTGATTTGATCAAGGGTGGATTTCCTTCGGGAAAATATCTCTTTGCTGGAGTTGTTGATGGAAGGAATATATGGGCCAACGATCTTGCAGCTTCCCTCAGTACTCTGAAGGCTCTTGAGGGCATTGTTGGTAAAGGTATTCATCATTGAGTGTGTTACTTAATGATTCCAAAACATAGTTAATCTGCTGCAAGTAAATTTATGTAATCTATAATGTTCTACAGACAAGATTGTGGTCTCAACGTCCTGCTCTCTTCTTCACACTGCGGTTGATTTAGTGAATGAGACTAAGTTGGATAAAGAGATTAAGTCATGGCTTGCATTTGCGGCACAGAAAATTGTTGAAGTAAATGCATTGGCCAAGGCATTGTCTGGACACAAGGATGAGGTACTCTTTCCTGCTCATTGTCTGGACTGTCTTTTGGTTCTCCCATTTAATTATAACAAGAATTTCAAGAAGTTGTGGCTTCTTGATTTGGAAAATTTGTTTGTCTTTTTTTATAAAAGTTTTTCTTTTAAATTTATTTTCTAATCTAATTCCATTTAGATAGGTGACCATATTTGAGCATTGTATATCATCCCTTCTTTTATTGGATGAGTTATATGTATGGTTTTGCAATAATATTTTAAGCTCATCAAGAACTAAAGGAATAAGATTTTAATGAGCCAAAAGAATAAGAAAAGAAATTGGCTTCCATTTGAAAAATGAATTCCAGACTCTCACTCTATGGTGCTGCAATATAATTGCAATTGATCTCCTCCACATTCTCACCTTTTGAGGTGTACATACACACAGAGACAGCAAACACATATACATAATTATATGCATACACTCTTTTTTGTTTGTTGGGAAGTTAAATAGATACACACAAATGTTTTTTTTTTTTTTTTTTTTTGGGGGGGGGGGTGGTGGTGGGGGATTTTTATTTTCCCCTAAAATGTATTCTGTGTTTTTGGAAAGCTTCCTTGTCAATTTTTTAAATTTACTGATATGGCTTGCTTTCTCTTAAGTATATTTTGTTGATGAATTTTAGTGGATAGTCTATTACAGACAGTTGGAGTACTTTTTAACTTCTCATTTCCTTTATATCTCCAGGAGTTCTTCTCTGCTAATGCTGCAGCCCAGGCTTCGAGAAAATCCTCCCCAAAGGTTACAAATGAGGCTGTCCAAAAGGCTGTAAGTGCTTGTGTGCAATTTTATCCTTAACTAGCTGCGAACACGCCCTAATTATCTTATGGTGGTTATATTAATTTTTTTTTACAATTTAAACTAATTTAATGAAGAGTAATGTATTTTGTAATCATATTTTTATTTATTATAGGAACAATCATAAATATAATATAGGAACAATCATAAGTCATAAATACAAATTTTGTCGTACCAAAATGAATACAATACAATTTTTCTTAGAAATTCAAAAGGCAAGCTAACGAAAATATTCATTTTTTAAAAAATATACAATTTGGAAATTATTCTTTTAGTTTTATTCACCCAAAACATATTATCAAATAAACAATTATTAGCAAAATCTAAGAATTAAATTTCTATATATTCATTGTTATAAAATAATAATAATTAAAATAAAATTGTAAAAGCTAAAATTTGTCACCCATCCGATTATTTCGTTTGGTTGACCTGTGCTTTTATATAAATAAATGAAATTTTAGTTTACTTCTAATACAACTGTGGGAGGACTTTCGTTTCGGCCCCCAATTAGATATTGTCCTTTTTGGAAATGGCGTTGAGCTTTAGTTCTCAAGGATTTGTTCAATCCCACATTGGGGAGAGACGCCTTCCACTCATGCCTTATAAGCCTTTGGCTTTGGCTTAAGGATGAGTGTACCACTACTACACATATGGCAGTTTTTGAGACCACTACTACACACGAAAGTCCTCCCACAAAAAAGCACCTCTTGGGGTTTAAGGGGAAACCCCCACCTTCCCCGGGACTGGATTGTTGAGGTCGATGCCACCCGAGTGCACTACGTATAGGCATATGCCAGTTTTTGAAACTTGCTCCACGTGTAGTAGTGGTACACTCATCCTTAAGCCAAAGCCTTATAAGGCATAAGTGGGAGGCGTCTCTCCCCGTTGTGGGATTGAACAAATCCTTGAGGGCTAAGGCTCAATGTCATTTCCAAAGAGGACAATACCTGATTGGGAGCCGAGATGAAAGTCTTCCCATAACAACTATTAAGAATACTTTGTCCATCACATAGGATTAAAGAATAAACAAAAATTAGTAAAGTCTTATAGCTTAATATCTAAATTGAGCACTATAAAAAATCATGCTATGTAACAGAAGAAATATCAATTTACAATAAATGCCAAATTATCTAAATCATACTATGTAATAGAATAATATTATATTTTTATATGTGATATTTAATTCTTTATAATGCAATAGGATAACATTTAACAATCGAAGGGAACAAAAATAAAAAACAAAACTAAATCGCATTAATCCAAAGTAGAGTTTTAAAGAATACAAAAAATTATCAACCTAAAGCAGATACGCAAGAAAAATAAAAAATCCACCAAAAATTTGAGAGAGAGAGAGAGAGAGAGAGAGAGAACCTTTATATTGTGAGAAAAAACTATGCATAGAATAGAAGAGATAACGACAAATTTATAGTAAGGGAGTGAATAAGAAAAGACAAAAATAAAGGAAGATGAAGAGAAAGAGGAAGAATGATATTAATTTAGATGGTAGTGGGGGATAAAAAGGTAAGGAAGGAAGAAAGGTTAGAGAAGTAGTGGGAAGATGAAAAGGTAAGGGAGGGAGAAAGGTTGAAGAAGTGTAAATATTAAAAAAATGTTAAAAACAATTATAGGAAAATTGAAAAAAAAAGAAAAGAAAGGGTAATGACGTGGATGCTGATGTGGCTTAATTAGAGCGTAGCAATAATAAATGTTACGCTTCAGTTTTTAAAAATATATAGATATAGGGGATTTACTAATGTGTGCCCTTAGGGCATATATTAGTAATCTATTTTAGGAATTTTTTTTATGGAAAAACGAAAAAGTAATTTACTGTTTTGACAGTTTTTTCAATTTCTCATAAAAACTTTCCCAAAATGGATGATTAATATGTGCCCTAAGGGCACACATTAACCGGACCCTAGATATGGATATAGATGTCTAGAATTTCAGGCAGTGTCAGCATATTCTTAGCTCTGACTGCTCTTCTCTCTTGATTAGGCTGCTGCTTTGAAGAGTTCTGAACACCGCCGGGCAACAAATGTGAGTGCCAGGCTGGACGCTCAGCAGAAGAAGCTGAATCTTCCAAGTCTTCCTACAACAACAATTGGATCTTTCCCACAGACATTGGAACTTAGAAGAGTCCGCCGTGAGTACAAGGCTAAGAAGTGAGCATTCTGCCTGTATAAAATGTGTTGTCTCTCCCCTTCTGATTTTAATTTTATTAGGTTTCTTATCTAAATCAGTCTTCCTGCTATTTTTTTAGGGTCTCCGAGGAAGAATATGTGAAGGCTATCAAGGAGGAAATTAACAAAGTGGTCAAGCTGCAGGAAGAGCTTGACATTGATGTTTTGGTACATGGAGAACCAGAGGTGAGTTAGCATTTAAATTGAACACCTTGGTGGTTTTACTAGACCGCTTGTTTTTTTTTTCTTTTCAAAATCTTATTTTTGTTGTCAATATATCTTGCAAATTCAGAGGAACGACATGGTTGAGTATTTTGGAGAGCAGTTGTCTGGATTTGCCTTCACTGTTAATGGGTGGGTCCAATCTTATGGGTCCCGTTGTGTGAAGCCACCAATTATCTATGGTGATGTGAGCCGCCCCAAGCCCATGACTGTCTTTTGGTCTTCAATAGCTCAAAGTTTTACAAAACGGCCCATGAAGGGAATGCTGACTGGCCCTGTTACCATTCTGAACTGGTCATTTGTGAGAAATGATCAGCCCAGGTAAACGAATTTGAAACAACCTTGCCTTCTTATTTTGTGCATCTGTTGTGTTTCATGGGGTTAATGCTACATATCACCCTGTCTCTAGATTTGAGACCTGCTATCAGATTGCTTTGGCCATCAAGGATGAAGTTGAGGATCTTGAGAAAGCTGGAATTACTGTCATCCAGATTGATGAGGCTGCTCTGAGGGAAGGTTTGCCTCTTAGGAAGTCTGATCAGGCTTTCTATCTAAACTGGGCAGTTCACTCCTTCAGGATCACCAACTGTGGTGTTCATGACACAACACAGGTTCATCTCACTTTTCTAACTTTCTTTTATCTTAAACTAGTCTTAGATACATGATAAGTGAGAAATATTTGTCATGGTGGGCAAATTTGGTATGCTGAGTTAAAATGGAGCAGAATAAAAATAAGTACTAGTATAAAATCTGTATTACTAGGAATAAAATTAGTAATCTAATTGTCTGGTAGAGCTTAAAATTAGTAGTACTCGAATGCTATTCAAAATTATATATAAATTTATCATTTTTAATGATATTTGTTTAATTTAATAAATACTACATAATTTAAATGTGAGATTATAAAATATTTTTATAATTAAATATAATACAAAAACAACAACCAATTAAAAGGTAATAGTATTTCTTATTAATGTTAAAATGTAGAATTCAAACACTAAAAAAGTTGAATTTTTACTGCATATTAAGAAAAGACTGTGTGGAACTGTAACATTCTTTTGTCTTGGACAGATCCATACCCACATGTGCTACTCACATTTCAATGACATTATTCACTCGATCATAGACATGGATGCTGATGTTATCACCATCGAGAACTCCAGATCAGATGAGAAGCTTCTCTCAGTCTTCCGTGATGGAGTGAAATACGGTGCTGGCATTGGTCCTGGTGTGTATGACATCCACTCACCTAGGATCCCATCCACTGAAGAAATAGCCGACCGAATCAACAAGATGCTTGCAGTCCTGGAGAGCAACATTCTCTGGGTCAACCCTGATTGTGGTCTCAAGACACGTAAATATTCCGAAGTTAAGCCTGCTCTTAGCAACATGGTTGCTGCCGCCAAACTCCTCCGCACTCAGCTTGCAAGTGCTAAGTGAAGTCCAGAATTTGCATAAAAACGCAAGCTAATCTTGCATTTGAGAAGCAGACTACTCTACGGAAGTCCAAATAATGTGGCTTTTTGTTTAAGATGATGTTTTCTTTTGCTTATATCTAATTTTTCTTACTTTTCTTGGAGGTGATGAATATTTACTAATATATGATTTGTAATGTTTTTTTTTTTTTTTTGATGAATAATCATAATGAATTTCTTATATGATTATAAGCTGGTCTCTATGCGCCTTTGCTTGTGTGATTGTATTCTGGGTGTTTTTTTTTAAGTGGATTCATGATATATATATATATATATATATATATATATATATTTATATATTATGAAATCCAGTAACTTCTAAAATGGAGGCCCTCTCTGACTGAAGCCTATATCTACTGTGTTGATCGTATCTAATTTTATTGCCATTTGACTCTCTCTACCTATGTTTTGGATTGCAAGAAATGCATAACTTCAAAAAAGCATTGGGTAATGGATATCCGCCGATTCAAATATTTCGGGTAATACCCGGTTCTTCATGGGTAGAGCTTTACTGGGTAGGGTATGGGTATTACCCGAATTGTATAGGTAGGGTATGGATATTATCCAAACTCGACCCATATTTAAAAAAAAAAAAAAAAAAAAGCCTAAACCTCTCTCACCGTCACTCACACTCTCTGCCTCTCTACCTCTCCTTATCACCTCTCCTCACTGCTTCGTGTCGTGGGAAGGTTCTGTCTCTCACATATACACACATATACACACATTTATTTGTTTTGGCATTGATTTTGCACTTGATTCTTGTTCCTCGTTCATCGTCTCTGCTCTTTCTACCACTTTCTTTCCTCAGGTAAATGACATTCTTTTTCCCTCTTTTGCTAGTTTGGTTTTTTGTTCTTTGCTTGTTGTTTACTTGTCTTGTCTTGTTGAATATATCGTTTGGGTGTGTGTTAGATTTTGGTTTTAGAGTTTGAATTAAGTTGGGCATGTGTCGAATTTGGTTTTTGATTGAATTTTATCAACTGGGAATGTGTTAGATTTGGTTTTTGATTGCATTAAGGTGTTTGGTTCTATATGGGGATATGTCTATTTATTGAGAGGAGTAAATCTGTCTAAGTTTTTTTCACAAACAGAGCATGTAAGACTTGGTAATTCTTCAAGCATTATCAATTTCTTGTTTAATGGTTGAACATTTCTTTAAAAACTAATAGTTTGTACTCTGTACACATTTGAAATGCAGTGCAATTCTGATGTTGAGTGTTGACAAATTTATTTAACAATTGTGAATAGGATTCTGATATTGACAAATTTTTGTAAAATCTATACTGGGCATTTCACAAGGCAGCACTAACTTAATTTGCTTAATCTCATTCGGAACATAATTGAATATTTATATGTAGAAGGTTTCGATCCATTCTGTGAATATAATGTTGATTTGTCTTCATTAAGTGGAGAATATTTTATTTTGGAGCTCGATATGATTTAACAATTTAATGAAACAATTTTTTGTACTCAATCTTATTGACCTCATCTTATTTGTCTTGCTTTCTCTCTTTCTCTCTCTCTTTGCCGTTGCCTACATGTCTACCACATCCTTTGCCTCAACCCCAACCCCAAGGCCTCCAACTAGCACAACATCAGAATCACAATCGTTGTTTGGAGAGGAAGTTGAGTCTGTTCCCGTTGAGAATCCACAACAACAAGGCACTAAAAGAAGAACAATTTCAGACGTATGGAATCATTTTAAGAAAAAGAATATTGATGGGAAAGTTAAGGCCCAATGTAGCTACTGTGGAAGACTTATAGCTGGAGCCAGTACATCAGGGATGACTCATTTAAAACTGCACATAGCAAAAAGTTGTTCAAGTGCTTCGAGGGAAGCAAGTCCTTTGAGGGAAGGAACAGATATTAGGAAGCAAGTTCTTGTCAAACAACACAATAGGACAAGAAGTAAAGGGATCTCAAGCCCTAGTGTTTTTAATGAAGAGGATCAGAAGGCTTCGAGAAGGGACCTTGCTCGAATGGTCATTTTGCATGAGTATCCTCTTGCAATTGTTGAACATGTTGGGTTTCGGGATTTTGTTGGTGGTCTTCGGCCAAATTTTGAGATAGTAGGAAGAAACACATTGAAGCGAGATATCAAAAAAATTTATAATGAAAAGAAGCAGAAGACTATGGTAGAAATTGACAAGAATGCAAGTAAAGTTGCAATCAGAACCGACTTGTGGACTGCAAACAACAGTAACAGGTCATTCATGGTAATCACAGCGCACTACATAAGTGACTCTTAGACTTTGGAAAGCCGAGTTATAAGGTATTTTTTAAGTTTGTTGGTTGTCTTCAATGGTAATCCAAGTAGTGGGCTTTTAAGTTTGAACCTAAGCATTATACTATGTGTGTGATGGTCACTAGACCCCCTCGCCCAACCTGCATAAATCTAAAGAAATTGATTTTAATTGGATTGGTACTTATCTTTGTAGTGATTTTCTATTACGTGTGTTGCCAATCATGTATGTCCATGGAACTTAGATAAAAACCATTGGATTAAGCTAACTAGTATAGAAGAATGGGATTTGGATTCGAGGCATTTTAAATCAATCGTTTTCATTGCTATGCTTTCAATAAAATTGTATGATCTCAAATTATGATTTGACCACCTCAAGATCCTCTTTAATCTTCTTCTATATATGCAACCATGACCAATTTAAGAAGTGGATAATAGTGGTGCTATCAAATTTAGTCTTGTTACTTTATCGTAAAAATAAGTTTGATTATTTTTAAGTATGGTTCCAGTTTCCTTTTAGTTTGCTGATTGATCTATTTAGGTGTTGCAGCTTTTAGCTACTGGTGTTTTGTTGTTTGTATAGTTTGCTTATATCTTACATGTTTGATTAAAGGAAATGTATCTCTACTTTTAGTTTGCAGCTTTCTGCTTTCTTTAGTTAACCATATTTATGTTTATTTTTTTTAGGTTTATTTGTATGCCATCTCCACATGATAAGTATTCTCTTTCTAAAATCCTTTTGGAGTGTCTTTTTGATTGGAACATTGATTTGAAGTTATCTGCCATAACTGTAGATAATGCTAGCAACAATGATGGCATGATAAAACTTATTTTGGATAAGCTTTAAACTAGTTCACTTATTTTAGGTGGAAAATTGTTGCATGTGCTTTGTGCAGCATATATTCTGAATTTGGTTGTTCAAGAGGGTTTGAATGTAATTGGTGATGGTATTGAGAAGGTTCGAAGTAGTGTATATTTTTGGACACAATCGCCAAAAAGAACATAAATTTTTGAAAAAATATCTCGCCAATCACATATTGCAAGTACTAAGGAACTGGTACTTGATTGTAGGACTCATTGGAACTCTACATATTTGATGCTTTCAATTGCCTTGATTTATAAAGATGTCTTTCCCCGTTTACTGTTTTGTGAGCCTCAGTACCAGTCTGCTCCAACTAATAGGGATTGGGAGGTAGCACAATTTGTTTGTGAGAAGTTGGGTTACTTTCATAAAGTTACTGAGTTGCTTTTTGGTACTGCCTACCTTATGACTAATCATTATTTTCCTTCGGTCTTTTGGTTGAAGATGGAATTAAATCAGTGGCTTTCAAGTGAAGATGAGTTGGTTAAGAAAATGGCAACAAAGATGTTAGCTAAGTTTGATAAATATTGGAGTGATGTTCATGACATTATGAGTTTGGCTATTGTTTTAGATCCAAGATATAAATTGATGTTATTGACATTTTATTTTAATAAAATGTATGGTAGTAAGGCTAACGAAGAAATTGACAAGGTTAAGAACCTTCTTTTTGAGTTATTTGTGGAGTATGTCATAGAAAACATTGATAGAGGAGTAATTTATTCTCAAGCTTTATCTTCTACATCTACATCAAGTGCTGCACATGAACATGATGATACAATGAGGGACTATGATTTGTTTGTTAGTAATGCGACTACTAACATAGGCCAAAGGGGTAGGGGTATTATATTGGAGTTTGAACTTTATACTAGTGAGAAAGTGGCACCCAGAACTGAACAATTTGATGTTTTGGGTTGGTGGAAGCATAATGGTAGTAAGTATCCTACCTTGCAACGCATTGCAAGGGATATTATTATTGATACATGGACCTTCATGTTAAGGGATTTTGTGAAATTTATTTTAGTAGTTGGCATTTGCTTGACAAACAACTGAAGAGGCAGAGGAAAATATTGCTCAATGACTTGATTGTGTAATTTTTGTTGCTGTTTGCTCAGAGGAAAATATTGCTCAGTTGGCATTTGTTTTTATTGATTAGTTTTTTCTTTTTTAAGATAAAGCTATTGGTTAGTTTTTAAGTTAAAATGTTTTGGATTAAAAAAAAAAAAAAATTAAATGGGTTTCGGGTAGGTATGGATATTCATGGATAATAAATTCAGGTAAGATTCGGGCATGGGTACTAATGGGTATTGATATTTGGGTACCCATGGGCAAATTTTTCGGGTAGGATATGGGTATACCCGATCCATACCCTACCCATGGCCATCCCTACATATTGAGGAATGTTATTTTTTCTCAAAAAAAGAAAAAAGAAAAAAAAGATGAGGATCGTTAATTACACACACTTTTTAGATGAATATCATGTGTGAAAGTAAGTGTGCGTTTGGATAAAAATGAAAAATTAAAATTATTTCACTATATAGCTTATTTTTGTTACTATTCATAGGCCTCACTACAATTTTTGGGATTATTTATGGGCCATACTGTATTATTTCAACTAACTTTTACCTTTATTTACAGTACTTTCAGCAATAATTTTTTAATTTCAGCAAAATAAACAGTATCTAAACACACCCTAAGTGTGCAACAACTTTTACCCCTTCTTAGATGAATATTTAGATTTGAAAAAGGGAGTGGTCATTAGTCCAAGAATTAGATCCCAACTTCCAATAACCAACTCTATATCTATGGTCCTCAAGTCATGAATACCTATGATTTTGTCTCGAACCAACCACATTTTCAAGACAGACAAGTACTAAATTTATTGCTAGAATTGCGGTGTGGGAGTGTCTCACATCCAAATATTTAAGGTGAGAGGCCTCAGAGCTTCTGGGAAAGCCTGATTTGGGGGCCCAATTCACGGTAAAAAAGTATGCATGTGAAGTGTGAAGTTGGTTTGAGTTTCCTTGCAAGTAGGACTGTAAATGAGCCGAGTTTTGTCGAGTGTGACAGTGCCTTTTTCTTTAGCACACAGGCCCAAGGATCTTGGGCCAAATAGTTATAGTTTGGTGGACTGGGCTTTGGTTCACCGCAGCTAAAGGGTTGTTTAAGAACCAAGTGGTGCACATGGCACGTTTCCTACAATACACATAAACTAGCAAACGAGAATACTTGTATTGAACAACAATGAAAACAGCAAAAATGAATGCAAAGTAATCAGGAAATACACAAAGCAATTGTTAAGGATCCTCAAATTAATAAGAAATACTTCATTAGTTTTTTTTCTTTATTATGGTTACAATGTGCTCACTAAGACGTGATATAATGTTCAAATAAGGTCAAAAATTACAGACTTAGATAGCTTTATGTAGTCTTTTTACCAAATGTGGGTCAGCTTTATAGGAAAAAATAAAAATGAATAAAGAGACCAAAGTACCCTTTCTTACGTCTCTTATCAACTCAAGCCTTAGTCAAGCGTCTCACGCAGGAAAATTTGAAAACTAATGCGTCTCTCATAGGATAACAACACCAAACATCTTACCAAAAAAAAAAAAAAAAAAAACCATGAAATTACAGTCCTCTCACATTAAACAACCAACATAAAAGAAAAAATAAAAAAGAAAAAAGAAAAAAGAAAAAAGAAAAAAAGAAAAACTAAAATCACAATCCTCAGGAAACAACCAACATCAGTAGATCCAAAAAAAAAAAAAAAAAACCATCTCACAAGAAAAATAAAGATTAATAGCTATGTCATCAATAAATTTTTTAAATTACAAGTTTTTATGGTTTAAAATTATGCATAATATATGCACTTTATTTCCTCAAAAAAAAAAAAAAATGCATAACATTTAAGCTTATAGATCATATAGTAAATAATATCTGATTGACACAAAAATTGGCATGTGTATTAAGAGCATGTAGAGTAGAACATGCAATTCAACGGTTAGATTTTCAAAATATGTAGCAATATTTATTTTACTGAGTAAAGTTATAGCCTTAAGGTACAATAAGTTTTTTAGCTAAACTTTGTCCTTTATTGTATCTCCAAACTTTTTAAATTAGTGCTATTTTTCTTTTAAAAAAAAAATATTGTGCTATTTACACAATATTTTCATAACAATTTCATAATAAAGTTTACATAGTAAGTTGTTATTGATTTTCATCTGGACCTACTAGTGACATTAATATTCTTTTATCTACCATTAACGAAAAAGAAAAACTAATGAAAACTAATGAGAAAAAGATAGGAAGATCAATTAAGAAATTAAAAGATGAAAAAAGAAGACGAAAACCGATCTTAGAGGAAACTCAAATCTTAAATTTTCTTTTTCAACTCTTTACACTTTATTTATGTAAGGTTGAATTTATTCAACCATCTAATTGGCTCTATTCCGTGCCAAATTTGCTTGTAATTCAGCATTTAGTAACCCTGTATTTAGGTGGGTTTGTTGTAAGGGTAGTGAGTGAGATAGAGTGAAGACTGCTCAAGAGTGTGCAAGAAAACAGAGTGTCGCGGCTGGGACTCGCGGGTAGTGTCGCGGCTGGGACTCGCGGGTAGTGTCCCGGCTGGGACTCGCGGGTGGACTCGCGGCTGCAAGCCGCCAGAAGCTGCACACGTGCCAAGCATGCTGGAAGATGAACAGTCATGCTAGCTGGAGCACTACAGGACAAAACAGGACAACTGGCCATACGGTTAACTCGCGACTGGATCTCGCGACTTGGTCAAGCCGCGAGGTCAAGCCGCGAGCCACCCCTGTTTTGGAAAAACCTGACGTTTCACATTCCTCTTCACTCCAGTATAAATACCCCTTTAACCCACGATTGAAAGAGAGCTTCCAGAGAGAATTTTGAGAGAGAAACCCTAAAGAAAAACCAGATTGTTTCACCCACAATCTATACCTTAGAGTCTCATCAAATTCCCTCACTCTCTTCCTCTCCATTGTCAAATCCTTGAGAGGTATTATACCAAACCTAGTTCTCACCATCATCATCTCTGTGAGACAGTCGTTTGGAGTTCTGGGAAGCAGTTAGGAAGGAGCCAATCTTCATTGGTTGATGCTACGGTGTAGTAGCGGAATCCGGGAAGCTAGAAAAGAAAAAGGTTCGGCGCAACCTCGTTGGAGCAAGAAGCTTGGAGGGCTTAGGTGCACTGGGTAGATTAGGCTTGGAGGGTTTATTGCTGTCCTTGTATCCCAACTGTATTTTCTAGTGGATTGATTACCGCTTGGAGGGCGGCGGAGAGGTTTTTCGCCGAGGTCTTCGGTTTCCTCTTCGATAACACATCGGGTGTTATCTTTGTGTTTGCATCTTCCTTCCTCTCTATCTCTGCCTTTACATTATCTGCTGTGGTTTATTTTGTTATGGCTTAGATAGTTGTTTAACCAATTTCATATTATAGCATATGTTAAGTTTCCGCACACTTGTTGTTTGACATATTGCTTGTGTTGGTTAAGTTGGTTTTTGGGGGTCTAAACGTTCAAAAGTGTTTTTGTACACGTTTTTGAACTTTCAATTTATTCTATTATAAGAGGCTATAGGTGTGTAACCAAGTCGTTGATATGCCAAAACCGATCCAATTCAACCTAACCTATTGGTTTGGGTCAATTTTTAGAAGTTGGTGGGTCAACAAATTCGCCTAACCTGACCCACCTATATTTAATATATATTTTAAAAATATATTATATAATTTTATTATTTATTCTTTTGTGTATCAACCGAGTTAGGATAGAGCTATATAATATCGTACTAACTTTGAAGTACTAATAAAATAGTTTGTGTTAGTTTGGTAATAGGCTTAGGTTTATTAGGTTATAAGTTTGCTCCTATTTGTATCGGTGTTGTTTGTATTGGTATTGTTTGAATGCTCAATTAAGTATATATATTTTTTAAATTCCAACTTGATCTAGGTGGGCAAGGTTGGGTTAGATCTTTTTTCAACCTGACTATGGTGGGTAGAATTAAAAATACTCCTCAACCCGATGAAAAATATTAATTTTGATTGAATTGTTTATGCTATGGATACACCAAAAAAGAAAGTTAAAAAAATAACAAATACATTAAGTTGTCAAAGTTGATACTTTAAAGACCAATAACATGATACTTTAGGGACTAAAGCACTATTAGATAAATATTAGGGACTAACAATGTAATATTAGCATGGATTAGAGTTTAGGTTTGAATCCCTTATAAATGGGCAATTTAAGCATGATTTAAATTTCTTCAAGAATATTTAATTTAAATTAGTATTTATTGAATCCCTTATAAAATTTTAAGTAAATTCATTATAAAATAAAAGGTAGGAAGAAGCGTTTTAGTACAATAACATAATATTGAAAATGATAATGTGAATATTCACTAGCATAATATTGTCAAAATGGAAATGTAAAACCAAAAAAAGAAAAAAAAAGAGAAGCGTCAAGATTAACAAAGGCGTTATATTGTCAAAATTAATATTGTCCAATGACATAATATTGTCAAAATTAACAAACACAATATTGTCATAAATTTTTTCTTTTACAAGCTCAAGAGTTTATGCCCAAGAGCATCTCCAGCAGTTTATCTAAATTTTTGTACTGTTTGGACAATAAATAGTGACATTTAGCTTTTACCTACCTATTTTTTCAAATACATTTTCCAACAGATTCTCTATCATTTTCTTTATCTCATTTAAATACTATTTCTTCATTCATTCTTTATTCTTTTTTTAATCATCATTTATTCTTCCTATGTTCATTCCCAACAACTATATTTTTCAATGAGAAGTGTTATATCTACAACATTTTTCGCAATACTTTCACAAGAATCACGATAAAATCTTATGTGGAAAGTTGTTACTAGTTCTAATTTGAACCCACCACTGAAATTATTTTTTTGCTCACCAATATTAGCGAATAACAATCTGTTACTTAAAATTTATTGTGAAAATATTGTGGTAGCATTTCTTATTCTTTATATTATTTTTCCTTTCTTAATTTCATCCATACGTTTCTTTTTTTTTTCCTCTTGTTTTTTCTCCACCACACACGAATCCCACTCCTATCTTTATCCTCCCTTCTTTTTCTTTTTTTTACTTGATTCTAGATCACTTTCTTTAGCTCTCTCTCTCTCTCTCTCTCTCTCTCTCTCTCTCTCTCTCTCTCTCTCTCTCTCTCTCGTTTTTCTTTTTCTACTTGATTCTAGAACATCCCTAACTCTCTATGTGATAAGAAACAGAGAAAGAACAAGCGAGAGATATCTTGCTTGCTCCACCATTGATTGAAGGACACAGGCAGGTGCAGAATCAGTGTTCATTTTGCCAAGCTGCGCCTTCCGCTCCGCTGTTGCTCGTCTTCCTCCCCAACGTAGCCCAAATGGGTCAGATGGCTTTTGTCTTTTTTTTTTTTTTTTTTTTTTTTTGCTTTTATTGTTATGATTTGATTAATTTTAATATTGTGTTTTTGAGTTTGTATTTTGATTATGCTTGAATTTAGAGATTTTTGAGAGAAAGGATTGTTGTTTTTGTAGTTGTTGTGAGAGGAGAGAGAAAGAATTATTTTTTTATTGAGTTGTATAATTTTTTTAAGTAGAAAAATTCATTTTGAGTTACTACAGTGTTTTTTATATCTAGAGAAGCATTGTAACAACTTCAAAAAAAATTTGGAAAAGTTTTGCATTTGGAGAATCTGTTGGAGCTGATTTTTGGGGTTTGTTCTCCAAAAAATAGATTTAGCCAATCTATTGGAGATGCTCTAACATTTCAAAGAAAATATTGGATTTAATCCAATTTCACTTGAAGTACATTTTTTTTTTCTTTTTTCCGCACCATTTGAGTAAGTACAATTATCTTTCTCCAGACATGTTGAGATGTTATGGCCAACATGCTTGCAAAGGCCACAAGACTTCTTTTTCTTTTCCAATTCTCTTCCACCTTTCATTCGTTTTTTCTTTGGGTGACCTTTTGTCTTTGAGAGTGGAGGACAATTAATGAGAGCAGCAACCTTATTTAGCTGTAATATGCCATATACAAAAGACATGCTTTGTAGTCGGCAATTCTTTTGATATTGCCTCTGTAATTCATGGATCTTGGTCGGTCAAAATTTCCTTGGGTTGATTCTTTTTTAAGTATGCAAAAGTTTGCTAATCAAATACAAATTTACTAAAGCATGAAATATTTCAAAAGATATACGTTATTATTCTACTAATCAATCAAATAAATTTAAAAAATAATTGTACAAATTTGTAAGACAAGGAATGTACCTTCATTAACCATCGAAAGACACTTGTTGTTTCATTTCGAAGAAGTGTACAACCAAAAAGAATTGTCTTTCCATGATTATTGACACCAACAAAAATACCAAAAGACATATCATAAGCATTCACCTTATAAGTAGTATAAAAAAAAATCACATCTCCATATTTTTGGTATCAATCAAAACAATGAGTAAGTGATCAAAAAATATGCTCCAATCTATTTTCTTCGTCGGTTGTAAATGCATATTGGAATCTAGAATTCTCTTCTTTAGCAACTTTGCAAAATTGTAGAAGATTCATGGCATCATTCTTACGAATATTCTTTTGAAAAAATGGAAGTTGTCCATCTTTCAAATGCCTCTTAAGTTCCATAACACGCATTACCTCTCTAATTGAAAGTCTAGCTTCTTTCAATAAGAAAATGTGTTTTTTATCATCTATAGTGATAACTCGATTGGTTGGAAGAAATCTCACTTTTAAAGGGGGAGAACAAATCATGATTGTAGTCTACAACAAACTTAGTGACATGCCATTCTCGAGGAAAAATATCAAATGACCTTCGCAAAATGATACTTAAATGAGTTTTACATCCACATTTTAAAGACTTCCTATTTTGTTGCTCCTTAGATGGATCCACTATTTTTAGTGGTTGTTTACCTTGTCGATGACAAAAGAAATCACATCTTACTGTTTCTCCTTCTTTTTTTTTTTCTTTTTTTTTTCTCAGTACGACCTTTTCGAATTGTAAAACCATATCGATTTGCATAATTTTTATAGAAAATGAAATTTTTTTCTTTACTAGGAAAACATTGTCCAACAAAAGGCTCAAACTCATTTTCTATTGAATTTATATCTTCATGTTCTTTAATAACTACCATTTTATCTATTGGACATTCATTCCAATCAATTATTTCATCTCCATAAGTATTATTATTTTTTTCCATCATTTGGAAGTTCATTTAATTCAACACAATTCTTTGAAACACTTCCATGAATCTCACTTGCAATCAAATCATCATCAACTTGTGCTATATTAAAACAAAAATAAAAAAAAACAATCAACATCATATTATATGATATATGAATTATATATTACAAATAAAATGAAAATAATAATACCTTCTTGAGACAATTCATTTAAGTCAAAACAATCCATTGGAACAAGTTGATAAGTGTCACTTGAATCTACATTGTCATCCATTGGTGCTATATTAAAACAAAAGTTTAAAATATAAACATTATATTCTATGATAAATGAAACGTAAATTTACAAATAAAATAAAATTATAATACCTTCTTGAAGGGGTTCATTTAAGTCAAAACAATTTTTTGGAGTAAAGTAGTGACTCTCACTTGCAACTACATTCTCATCCATTGATACTATAATGCATGTATTAGAAATAAAAATTAATATCATATTAATTTTGGTGCTATATAAAAACATTGGTTTAAAAATATTCTATGATAAATGAAATGTAAACCACAAATAAAATAAAATTATAATACATTCTTGAAGTGGTTCATTTAAGTCAAAGCAATCTTTTGCAACTGCATACCCATTCATTAGTGCTACAATATACATGTATCAAAAATAAAAATTAACAACATATTAATTTTAACCTTGTAAAAAAATAATTAACTATGAACCAATAATATACAATAGTGGTACATTGTTTAATTATTCCTCAATTTTTATTGACATTTCTTCATCTCTTCTTCCCTTTGATATTGATAAAGGAGAAGAAATTGAGTTTGATATTGATAAAGTGAAAGATAGTGGATAGTAAAATATTGATAAAATAAGATGATGTGAAAAATAAAAAATGAAAGGGAGGGAAAAGTTGTTAAGAGGAAAATTTTGTCCAAAGAAAAAAAATGTTCCTGCCAGTGTGACAGCCGTGTCCCACGGCAAATTTGTCCAATTTTTTCTTGCCAGCCATGTCATGCTTTTTCTAAAAAATGAGAAAAATGAGAAGTCATTCTTTCAAAGTCTAGAAAACATAAAAAATAACTCATGCTTTTTCTAAAAAATGAGAAAAATGAGAAGTCATCCTTCAGAGTCAAGAAAACATAAAAAATGACTCATGTTCATCTTTACTTCGACAAGACGTTCCACATGCAGCGCTTCCTCTACCAGTATATTTGTCAATGTCATGATACAGTTTTTTCATTTATACTACAAAGTGTATCACTTATAGACTCCTCATACTAGTATGGCTTTAAAACTATCATATCTTCTCTCCTTGTTGCTTCTTATTCTGTTGCTGCCATATTCCACCACTGCTCAAACTTCCAGCAACCAATCTCTGGGCTCATCCCTTACTGCAAAGGAAAAAGACTCTTATTGGGCATCGCCATCTGGTGACTTTGCTTTTGGTTTCCAACAAATTGGAAAGGGAGGCTATCTACTAGCCATCTGGTTCAACAAATTACCTGAAAAAACCATTGTCTGGTCAGCCAATGGAGATAATCTTGTGCCAGGAGGATCCAAGGTTGAGCTTACCAAAGATGGCAAATTTGTACTCAATGACCCAACAGGCAATGAGATATGGAAAGCTGACTTAGCTGGTCCAGGAGCTACCTATGCAGCCGTGCTTGACACCGGAAACTTCGTGCTGGCAAGCCAGAATTCTAGCCTTTTGTGGCAGAGTTTTAATTATCCAACTGACACAATGTTACCTTCACAGACACTGCGTCTGGGCAGCAAGCTTGTTGCTCGTTACTCAGAAATGAATTACTCTAATGGAAGGTTCCAGTTCCTACTAAACACGACCGGAAGTCTTGTGCTACAAACTAGAGCTTACCCCATGGATAATTCTATTACTGATTATTGGCCCAGGCCAGAAGAACCTGTAGGCAGCGGCTTTCGGGTGGTCTTCAACCCGTCTGGCTCTATAACCTTTACAGCAAGAAATGGAAACATTGTTAAGAATATATCGTCAATTCCTGATTCTACGCAGGACTACTATCAAAGAGCAATCATGGAATATGATGGTGTTTTAAGGCATTATGTCTACCCAAAAAGCAGCTTAATGTCCAGGAGTGGGCCTATGACCTGGTCTCCTTTGTCAACCTTCATACCTTCAAATATATGCAAATTTGTGGCAAAACTCATGTCTGGTAGTGGACTTTGTGGGTATAACAGCTACTGCATGCTCGGTGACGATCAAAGACCCAAATGCCACTGCCCAGATGGATACACCTTCATTGATCCAGAGGATGTTATGAAAAGTTGCAAACAGAACTTTCGTTCACAAAGTTGTGATGAAGCCTTGCCAGAATTGGATCTTTTTTATTTTCAATCATTGCCCAATACAGATTGGCCCAGCTGGTCTGATTATGAATACTTGAGCAGCGAAAATGAGGATTTCTGCAGGACAGCTTGCTTGGGTGATTGTCTCTGCGCTGCTGTCATTTTCGCACAAGGGAGGTGTTATAAGAAGAAGATACCTCTCTCAAATGGGAGGATGGATTATGGTTTTGAAGGAAAAGCTCTTATCAAAATAAGAAAGGACAATTCTACTTTGAAGCCTCCAGGTGCAGATTTGAAGAAGAAAGATCAATCAACTGTGATACTCATTGTGTCAGTGCTCCTTGGTAGCTCAGTGTTTCTGAACTTACTCTTCCTGCTGGCTGTCTTTCTGCTTGTTTTTCGTTTCAAATATTGGAAATCAAAGGCCATTAAGCCATACCCAGTCATGCCAGGCATGAATTTGCGAAGTTACACTTATAAGGAACTAACAGAAGCCACAAATGGGTTCAGGGAAGAGCTTGGGAGGGGTGCTTTTGCAAAAGTATATAAAGGGGTTCTAGAATATGAGGACAGAAAACTAGTTGCAGTTAAAATGATGAATGATATGGTGAGAGATGGAGAACTGGAGTTCAAAGCTGAAGTGAGTGCTATTGGCAGAACAAACCATAGAAATTTAGTCCAACTGCTAGGATTCTGCAATGAGGGGCAGCACCGGCTTCTAGTATATGAATTCATGAGCAATGGTTCTATAGCAAGCATCCTCTTTGGGGGTTCGTGGCCTAATTGGCACCAAAGAATTCAAATTGCATTAGGAACTGCAAAAGGGCTCCTTTATTTGCATGAAGAATGTAGCACCCAGATCATACAGTGTGATATCAAGCCACAGAACATCCTCCTTGATGACTCTTTTACAGCCAGAATTTCAGACTTTGGATTAGCCAAGCTTTTGAAAACGGACCAGACTCGAACTAATACAGGTATTAGGGGAACTAAAGGGTATGTTGCCCCAGAATGGTTCAGACACATGCCTGTTTCAGCTAAGATGGATGTTTATAGCTTTGGCATTTTGTTGCTAGAGCTCATTTGCTGCAGAAAAAGTTTTGAGGCAGAGGCACAGGATGAGGATCGGATGATACTAGCTGACTGGGCTTATGATTGCTATAAAGAAAGGAAACTGGATCTGTTAGTGGAGAATGATGAGGAGGCAATAGATGACGTGAAGAGAGTGGAGAACTATGTGTTGATTGCAATATGGTGCATTCAGGAGGATCCGTCACTAAGGCCAACAATGAAGAAAGTGGTACAGATGATGGAGGGAGCTGTTGAAGTCTCATTTCCTCCAGGTCCATCCTCATTTAGCAGTTCACTCTAAATCCTCTAATATAAATTACTTCACTAGTTGTTTAAGTCTATATACATGTTTAATTTTCAATATTATTAGCTTGGCAAGTCAAGTAACATCCAGGAAATATGTACTTGAATGTATAATAATTATCTGTATGTCCCAAGATTTTCTCAATAAAACAACAACTGTTCTGTGTCAAGTAATTCTTTATATAAAGAATGAAATGGTAGGGTGAAAAGGAATCACAATCTTACAGTCTTTGTTCCTAGTCATACTTTATATTAGAAAAATGATATTTTGTATTGTTTTATGATACGAAGAGTAATACTTGCTGTGCTAGCGTCTTTGCTTTTCTTTAATGGACAAAAAAAAGGTGCAACCCTGAGACATAGTGCAATCTGCAAGGGATTAAACCTTGGAAAATGGAGATCACTAGTTTCAATCTTTCCTTCCCTTTCTCTTGAGGCTAAATTCATTGACTCTGAAAGTGAACTTTTTACGCATGTGTATTAGTAGAAGCTATCAATTGATATCTTTTTTTTCTTTTTCTTTCTTTGAGGGACATTTTTCTATATTCTATACATAATATTCCAAAATGAAATAAGAACAGAATTGGAAAGGGAAAATGCTGATTTGAACCATAAGTGAGACTAAAATTTCATGAAGCTGAATTCAGAAAATACTGGATGGTGAAGCCTACAGCACCAATTGATGAACCTGAGGAAGGGTCCAAAAGCAAACTCACTAGATGCAAGCTTATGCTTGCATGTGTTTGGCCAAAGTGAATGGGGAAGCAGCCAAAGAAGGAACAAGTAATGGATACAGTATGATAACACAAAAGCCATGGTAAGAAGTCTGACTTTGTTATGCTACAACAAAGATAGTAGCATAGAGAAAACCAGAGTCTTATTATTTTTAGAGATCAAACTGAACTGAAAGCTTTCAAACGGATTGTGGAACCACTCAACTGAAAGGTTAGGACTTCATCCTAATGGGCATAAGCTCAAGTTCATATAGACTTCTTTGACAGTGGACTTACTAGCTCTCTGATGTCAATTTGTCCTGCTCCTGTAATAAAAAAACAAAGATGTGAGAAAGTTGACGAGCAGAGTCTAGTTGACTTGGTAAATATATTAAGATCAAAATTTCATGTTCTTCAGTAGAAAATGTATTTGTTGATCTCAGTAGCCTATATAATGTACGTAGTCATCAGTCACCATACTTCTTAGGCATAAAAGTATAGTGTCAAAAAAATTAAGATGTGACAATTCCCAAAATCCAAATAAAACAAAAATGTTTTCTGAAGCGAAGATACTATAACTCTTACTTCGAATGAGCAAATATATTAGTGAATAATCACATGAGATCTTTAGTTTTATTTTATTTTAATTTTTTTATCGATGCTACCAGTCCCATTTAGTAAAGCAACATATCAAACTAGGTTAGACTACAAATGAAACTTGTTTTTTTTAGTCATGATACAAACAATTACTAATTTTATAAATGTTTAGTCATAGTTATGCTTGAATCTACTGCAACTTGATATAAGATATTGTTCTTGGTCTAAGGTCACCACTTTCTCACTAAACCCGAACTTTCCAAACAAATGGATAAATGGTGATGCATTTTGGATTCTTTCAGACACTTCAACTCATATCTCCCTAATGCATTTAAGACCTTCACCAGTTGTAGCGGCAAATAAAATAGACACCACCCTTTCATTTGTCTTTCTTTCTTTGTTTTCCTTTTTCTTTTGACAAAATGATTGTGCAGGATGTTAAAATAAAAAGTCTAGAGGCAGTGACATAATCCATCTTACTTTGGTATTCTCTCAATAGTCAATATGAGAGAATGGGTCAAATTCTTGCTGCAATTTTATTTTTCGTGCTTATGGACTTAGTTTTACATGAATTAATTTAAACAGACTCATAAAAATGAATAAATAAATAAATAAAATAATTGAAACAGTTATATCAACAAGAAGTTAAGAACGTTGAATCATCATAAAGTAAATGAAGAAAACCAGATGTCTTGGTTTCTTCAGCATCTAATTGGTTGGGACTACAAGGTCAGCACCTTGTAGTCCCAGACCATGTAATAATTTCCCACTTCCCAGAAAAGAGAAGACATTCTTCACAGTCAAGAAAACATAACAAAGGGCTCAAGTTCATCTTTACTTTTACAAAATGTTCCACATGCAGAGCTTCCTCTACCAGTATATTTGTGATAATACAGTCTATCATTTATACCACAAAGTGTATCACTTATAAGCTCCTCATACTAGTATGGCTTTACAAGTATCATATCTTCTCTTCTTGTTGCTTCTTATTCTGTTGTTGCCGTATTCCACCACTGCCCAAACTTCCAGCAACCAATCTCTGGGCTCATCCCTTACTGCATAGGAAAAAGACTCTTACTGGGCATCGCCTTCTGGTGACTTTGCTTTTGGTTTCTCACAATTTGGAAAGGGAGGATATCTATTAGCCGTCTGATTCAACAAATTACCTGAAAAAACCATTGTTTGGTCAGCCAATGGAGACAATCTTGTGTCAGGAGGATCAAAAGTAGAGCTTACCAAAGATGGCAAATTTGTACTCATGATGGGGTAGCAGGCCTTGAGATATGGAAAGTTAACTTACTCGGTTCAGGAGTTGCCTATGCAGCCATGCTTGACATCGGAAACTTCATGCTGGCAAGTCAGGTTTCTAGCCTTTTGTGGCAGAGTTTTGATCATCCAACTGACACAATGTTACCTTCACAGACAATGAGTCATGGCAGCAAGCTTGTTGCTCGTTACTCAGAAATGAATTACCCTAATGGAAGGTTCCAGTTCCAACTACGATTAAATGGAAGTCTTGTGCTTCAAACTAGGGCTAACCCCAGGGATTATTCTTATGCTGATTATTGGCCAGAAGAACCTATAGGCAGCGGCTTTAAGGTGGTCTTCAACCAGGCTCTATACCTTTACAGCAAAGAATGGAAGCATAGTTAAGAATATATCATTAATTCCTGGTTCTACGCAGGGCTTCTATCAAAGAGCAATCATGGAATATGATGGTGTTTTAAGGCATTATGTCTACCCAAAAAGTAGCTTAATGTCTGGGAGTTGGCCTATGATCTGGTCTTCTTTGTCAACTGATGGTTTTTAGACCCCTTAAAACAATTTATTTAACCTAGGTAATTAGCTAAGTTGTTACTTAATCCAATTTAACAAATCTAGATTATCACAATAACAAAGATCATATCATACAAAGCAGCGGAAAGATAAATAACACAAGATATGATCACCCAAGAAACCAAACCGGTAAAAACCTGGGAAGGATTTGACCTAGCTATTCTCAAGGTAAACTTGAATTCACTATCTTGAAAGAATCGAAGTTCATACAATAAGATTTATAAGCCCCCACGCTAGACTTCTTATTGCTACCCACTAATAAAACTTACTGACACGACCACGTGCAAGCTCCGAATCCACGGACTCCTTCTTTCTTGGATTCACCACCAGATACAAGCACATCCGCTTGTGTTTTCTTTAAGCTTCAATGGCAGCAACCGAGTTGATCATCAAGGTGTAGATAAATCTTCTCCTTAAAAACCCTAAGTTTTTGTAAAGGAAAGCTCCTCTAGATCTCACAAGAGATTTACACAAACTGCAATATGAGCAACACTAAAACATGGCTAGGGTTTGCCTTTTATACTTAGGACAAATTAGAAAACTTTAAAACGTTTTAAAACAACTAGGGCTAAGTTGGAAAATCTGCAGAAAAAAACATTCTGTCTGAGCTTCGATCGATCGAGCCTAAGCTTCGATCGATCGAGTCAGGCTGAAATGCATAAAACTTTTCTGCATTAGCTCGATTCCAACTTTACATAAATGCACAACTTTGAGCAAGACTAAAACACTTTTAAACATATCGTTTTGATCATGGTTTGCCAACAATACATATTAGAGTTCTAAATACATAAATACATAAGTCTTTAGAACCTAACATCAACCTTCATACCTTCAAATATATGCAAATTTTGTGGCAACACTGGAGTATGGTAGTGGAGCTTGTGGGTATAACAGCTACTGCGTGCCCGGTGACCAAAATCAAAGAACAAAATGCCTATGCCCAGAAGGATATTCCTACATTGATCCAGAAGATGTTATGAAAGGTTGCAGACAGAACTTTATTTCACAAAGTTGTGATGAAGCCTTGCCAGAATCTGATCTTTTTTATTTTAAATCAATGTTGAATGCCGGCAGGTTTGATTATGAAAAATTGATAGGCCAAAATGAGGATTCGTGCAGGACAGCTTGCTTGAGTGATTGTTTATAGAAATGGGGAGTGTTGGAAGAAGAGAGCTCCTTTCTCAAAGGGGAGGATGGATTATAGTTTTTGCGGAAAATCTCTAATCAAAATAAGAAAGGACAATTCTACTTTGAAGCCTTCAGGTGCAGATTTGAAGAAGAAAGATCAATTAACTGTGATACTCAGCGTCAGTGCTCCTTAGTAGCTCAGTGTTTCTGAACTTACTCTCCCAGTTGGCTGTCTTTCTGCTTGTTTTTCATTTCAAATATTGGAAATCAAAGGCCCTTAAGCCATACCCAGTCATGCCAGGCATGAATTTGCGAAGTTACACTTAAGAGGAACTAACAGAAGCCACAAATGGGTTCAGGGAAGAGCTGGGGAGGGGTGTCTTTGCAAAAGTTTATAAAGGGGTTCTAGAATATGAGGACAGAAAACTAGTTGCAGTTAAAAGGATGAATGATATGGTGAAAGAAGGCGATCTGGAGTTCAAAGCTGAAGTGCGTGCTATTGGCAGAACAAACCAGGAAATTTGGTCCAACTGCTAGGATTCTACAACTAGGGCCAGCACTGTCTTCTTGTATATGAATTCATGAGCAATGGTTTGCTGGCAAGCTTTCTTTATGGGGTTTCATGGCCATATTGGTACCAAAGAATTCAAATTGCAATAGAAACTGCAAGAGGGCTCTTTTACTTGCATGAAGAATGTAGCAACTAGATCATACATTGTGATATCAAGCCACAAAACATCCTCCTAGATGACTCTTTTACAGCTAGAATTTCTGACTTCGAGTTTGGTAAGCTTTTGAAAACGGACTAGACTCGTACTACTACCGGAATAAGGGGAACTAAAGGGTACGTTGCACCCGAATGGTTCAGAAACATGCCTGTTACAATCAAGGTTGACGTTTACAGCTTTGGCATTTTGTTGCTAGAGCTCATTTGCTGTAGGAAGAGTTTTGAAGCAGAGGCAAAGGATGAGGATCGGATGATACTAGCTGACTGGGCATATGATTGCTCTAAAGATGGGAAACTGGAACTGTTAGCGGAGAATGATGAGGAGGCAAAAAATGACATGAAGAGTGTGTAGAAATATGTGATGATTACAATATGGTGCATTCGGGAGGATCCATCACTAAGGCCAACAATGAAGAAAGTGGTACAAATGATGGAAGGAGCTGTTGAAGTCTCAGTTACTCCAGGTCCATCCTCCTTTATAAGTTCAAATTAAATCCTTTAATATAAAGTACTTTTCTAGTTGTTTAAGACTATGCCTCCCTCTTACCAATATTAGGAAACTCCATCAGGACAATGAGTAGTGCCTACTAGAATCTAGAACTAATTGGTGCGTAGTCTAAACTACTGTCCTACACCTTTGTTAAATTGCGTTATGACGAAATGTCATACAGAGATGATATGGACATTTAGGAGAATTCATCACTGCATTATAAGGATCCTTAGATTGGGTATAGGAATCCCGATCTGAGTCTTTTTTTCAATTCATCCTTTATATTACTAAATAGTATTTTGTTTTGTTTTAAAATATGAAGAGTAATACTAGCTGTGATAGCATCTTTCTTTCTCTTTATGGACCAAAAAGGAAAAAAAGGTGCAACACCGAGACATAGTGCAATCCGCAGGAGATTATGCCTTATAAAATGGAGATCACTAGTTTGAATCTTCCCCTCCTTCGTCTTGAGGCTAAACTCATTGATTGCCAAAGTGACATCTTTTATGCATATGTATTAGTAGAGGCTATCAATTGATATATATTTTTCTTTGAGGGACATTTTTTTCTTATGTTCTATACATGTTATTCCAAATAAAATAAGAACAGAATTGAGACTGGAAATGCTGATTTGAACCATAAGTAGGACTCAAATTTTCATGCAACTGTATTAAGAAAATACTGAATCGAGAAGAGATTTTATGTCAACATACTCTTTACATTGAAACAAACAACCTAGTATGTAAAACAGTACAACCAAGCATGCTTCAAGTACTAGACTAAAATCGTACAACCAAACCCGGTACAAGTACTAAGGAGGAACATGCATACCTTTTGGTTATTGATTATACTGAAGTAGTTGGAAAAGTATATGGAGGCACTGAAACTTCCATGGCACCTTCCAACACTTGCAGAACGTTCTTCATGGAAGGTCTTAGCAATGGATCATCCTGAATACACCAGCTAGCAGTCATCACAAACTTCTCCACCCTTTTCATGTCATTGATTGCCTCATTATCATTTTTTACTAGCAGATCCAATCTCCTTTCTTTGTACTTATCATATGCCCAATCAGCCAGTCTTATTTGATTTTCATCCTCTACGCTCAGTTTGACATTCTTCCAGCAACAGAAAATCTCAAGCAATAAGACACCAAAGCTGTAAATGTCCACCTTTGGTGTGATAGGTCTGTTCCTGAATCACTCAGGGGCCACATAACCTTTGGTTCCCCTTATCAAAGTTGTAGTTCAAGACTGGTATATCTTCCAAAGCTTAGCTAATCCAAAATCATAAATCCTTGTTGTATATTAGCCATCCAAAAGTATATTTTCAGGCTTGATGTCGCAATGTAAAATCTAAGTGCAGACTCTTCATGCAAGTAATGAGCCCCTTCGCAATTCCCATTGCAATTTACACTCTTTGGGACCAGCTTGGTCTTGAAGATCTAAAGAGGAAGCTTGATAGGGAGCTGTTACTCATGAACTCATAAACTAGAAGTCAATGTTGGCCCTCATTGCAAAATCCCAGCAACTTGACTAGATTCTCATTATTTGTGCAGCCAATTGCACTCACATCTGTCTTGAACTCTTGCTCACTTTCCCTCACAATCTTGTCCAAGTAATTGACTGCAATGAAATTTTCATCTACTGCTAGGACACCTTTGTACACTATTGCAGAAGCGCCCATGACTGAGCCTGTTTGAAGATTTTGCAACTTTTTTTGCATCAATAGTGAAATGGCCATAATAATTGCTAGCAGTAGCATGAAATTCATCAATACTGAACTTCCAAATAGCATTGCTCCATTACGGGACATTATTGAGTGATCTTTATTGCCACATTCGTACGTGATGGCTACACAGTTGTATTCCTCAATTTGATTAGACCTTTCCATCCGGTGCTGAGGTTGACAAAACCATTTGGGAGAGGTTGTTTTTTACTTCCAGCATTGTCCATCTCTGAACACAGCAAGGGCCCCAAAAAAAATCACTTAATCAAGAATTTCTACATGCATACTCAGCAACTATTTGATAATCATAGTCATTGGATGGACAATCCATGTTATTACGTTAAGCACCTCCAAACCTTAATCACAAGCTTGTGGGGCAAAGTTCTGTCTGCATCCTTTTACCTTGTTATCTAAATCCAGATAAGCATAACCTGGTATACAGTTTGCAGATTGGTCTCTGGTCATCACCAAGTGTGCAATAGCTATTGAGTCCACAAGGTTCTACACCACAGTATTGCTGAAGGCCCTGGCATATATCTAAATAAATGTTAGATATAATTGACCACACCAGACTCCACCCTCCAGCACTTGTGCCATTGACCTTGGATAAATGTGTTGCCTGAAAACTTCATCATAATCTAAAGTTCCTCTCTGATAGATATCTTTTGTTCAAATCGGGTTTCTTGATATGAGGTCCAGTAGAGTCCCATTTCTTTCCATAGAGGTAGATGTAGCAATTGGTTGAAAAGAAACTGAAAGCCAGTACCCATTGTATTGCTTTCCCAATACTTATATCTCACAAAATTAGGTGACATCAACAAGGGACAGATATAAGAATTGTTTGTCACTAACTTACTAGACTCCAAACCCAATTCAAACCACAATCTTCAACATACTTTTTCTGTTCAAGCTATTTTAAGCAGTCCTAAGTTTAAATCTAAAAAGATTTAACAAGATTAGAATTACAGTTTTATATAGAGATAATGGACCCTAAGCTAAAGGAAAAATTATGGAATGGGTAAGGATTTTTACACTAGTAAAAAATGGGTCAACTTGTACATAACCAGTTGTATCGAGTCAACTCTTTTTTCAAAGGGAAATTCCCCCCCCCCCCCCCCCCCACCCCCCGCCCTTTTTTTTTTTTTTTTTTTGTGTGTGGTTTTTTTGATTGTGTAATTTTTTTTCCCATTCACTTCTTACTCTTTTCTTCACAAGACTTGAAGGTTTCAATTTAGTGAACCTTGTGCAAACATAAAAATTTATGGGCTTTTGTTTTTGCCAATTATTATGTTTTTGAAAAAAAAAATTTACTAAAAAAATTCCATCCAAACTTATTTAGTTATATAGTACATTTTTAGAACTCAAGTTTACCAAACTTGAATTCCAAGTGAAGTTCGAGTTTACCAAACTCGAGTTTGACTTATCTTAGAACTTTTTTAGTTATATTGCACCTTTTTTTTGCCATAATACTTAGAAATTGAGTTTGGTAAATAACTAAATATGTTTGGACTGAATAAAAATATATATATTTTGCAAAAACATAATATTTGGCAAAAAAAAAAAAAAAATCACAAATTTATGTGTTACTTAACATTTTATTTTTGACTATTCTTTCTTTATTTGTTCTCTTGTTTGTATTGCAAGGAAGATAAAGACTGAATTGACTTGACCATCAAAAAATTGGGTAAGGATTATAGGTTTTGTAATCCATTGACTTGTCTCTAACTCAGACCTGAACAAATTGAACCCGGATCCAATCAACTGGATCAGTTTGTCAAGTCTATTGACAAGCAACCTACAACAATGCTACTCATCGCAAGGACAGAGTAATCAATTATATATTTGTATATATATGTGTGTATATATATATATCTCTAAAAGTTGAAGTGTAGCATTTATTGTTGCTACACTAAATGCTACGTTCCTATTGAACAACATCAATGGCCACATCATCCATCTATTTTCAACACTCTGTCTCTTATTTTTTATTTTTTTTTCTTATTAATTTCTCAACTTATTGTTATATTTTGTCTAACTTTTCCCATTTTTTAAAACTTTTTATCTCCCACTATTATCTACCTTAATATCATTTTTTCTCTATCCCTTTATCTTCCTTTATTTTTTGCTTTTCCTATTCTCCTCTTCTTATTATAAATTTACAATTTTCTTTTCCATTCTATTCATAGTTTTTCCACACACAAAAGGTTATTTCTCTCTCTCTCTCTCTCTCTCTCTCTCTCTCTCTCTCTCTTTTTCTTTTTTAAATTTTGGTGGATTTTTTTATTTATATGTTTCTTGCATTTCTACTTTAGGTTGATGAATTTTTGTATTATTTGGAACTCTACTTTGGGTTGATGTGATTAAGTTTTGTGTTTTTAAGTTGTTTTCTTTTTATTCTCTTTGATTTCATAGATGCTATCATATTGCATTATAAAGATAGAATATAAGAATATAATTTTTTTTTATTACATAACATGACTTGGATAATTTGGTGTTTATTATATATATATATTTACTTTTTTCTTCTCATATTATTTTCTATAAATTTCTTATTATTCTCTTTCACATTCTCTATTGAAAAAGTGATTATTCACTTTCTCTTGATTTTTTATTCTTTCTTGCAACTTCACTTTATATTGATGAATTATTGTGATTTTTAAAATTCTATTTTGGGTTTATCTTGTTGTATTCTTTAGTTCCCCATCACAAGTAATCTCTCTCTCTACAATAAAATTTAGATAATAAATTATACATATTTAGTATAAGTTTGTATGAGTTTTAATTATCATAATAATCTCTTTTAAGAGAATGAATAAGTTGAATAATTTATTTAAATAAAAATTACACATACATACATACATGTATGTATATATTTATTTATTTTGCTTAAATGTATAATCAACCTCATATAATTCATTTAAAAATAACGGCATTAAAACAAATAAATAAATGCCCTGAAAATTACATTTGTTTATTCATAGCTTTTATATTTAGAAAAACTTTCACTTAAATTTAGTCATACCAAAGTAGATTGAAATGCTATATTAATGTGGCTCAACAATATACATCACTGTAAGTTTCTTTAAAAAACTTTTTCCGTTCTCCCTGTGTGTGTGTTAATACTTAGTATTCTTAAAAAAAAAAAAAACAAATGTGGCTCAACAAAAGTATAGTAATAGTAAAAGTCATGCTTAAAATTTTAGATATTATGAGTTTGAGATTTATATAAATTTTAGTAAATTTGGATTTCGATTATGTGCTTTCAACCCAAACATGTCTTTTCCCAATTATGTAAGTGCACAAAAATAAATCGCAATGGACTGAAATGAACCGAAGTGATCCAAATGGACCAAATGGAACAAAGTGGACCAAATGGACTGAATATTACTGAATAAGAAATAGGTGGACCGATGGACCAAAGTAGACAGAATGGGCCGTACAGGATCAAATTGGACTGATTAGGACTAGAGTGGACAGACTAGACCGAATATATCCAATGTAGACTGAATATGACCAAAGTGGACAGAATAGACCAGATAGAACCAAAGTAGACCGAGTAGGACTAAAGTTGACGGAATAGCCCAAATAAGACTGAAGTGGATCAAAGTGGACAAAATGGACCAAATAAGACCAATTTGGACTATATAGGACTAACTAGAACTAAATTAGACAGAATAGACCAAATAGGACCAAAGTGGACAGAATGAACCGAAATGGACAGGATATGCCCAATGTGGACTGAATGGGCCGAATTGCCTTCACTGTCTGGATATGCCTTCACTGTTATGGATCCCGTTGTGTGAAGCCACCAATTATCTATGGTGACGTGAGCCGCCCCAAGCCCGTGACTGTCTATTGGTCTTCAATAGCTCAAAGTTTTACCAAACGGGCCATGAAGGGAATGCTGACTGGCCCTGTTACCATTCTGAACTGGTCATTTGTGAGAAATGATCAGCCCAGGTAAATGAATATGAAACAACCTTGCCTTCTTATTTTGTACATCATGGGGTTAATTCTATAATCACCCTGTCTCTAGATTTGAGACCTGCTATCAGATTGCTTTGGCCATCAAGGATGAAGTTGAGGATCTTGAGAAAGCTGGAATTATTGTCATCCAGATTGATGAGGCTGCTCTGAGGGAAGGTTTGCCTCTTAGGAAGTCTGATCAGGCTTTCTATCTAAACTGGGCTGTTCACTCCTTCAGGATCACCAACAGTGGTGTTCATGACACAACACAGGTTCATCTCACTTTTTTAACTTCCTTTTGTCTTCAACTAGTCTTAGATACATAATAAGTGAGAAATATTTGTCATGGTGGGCAAATTTGGTATGCTGAGTTAAAATAGAGCAGAATAAAAATAAGTATTAGTATAAAATCTGTATTACTAAGAATAAAATTAGTACTCTAATTATTCAGTAGTGCTTAAAATTAGTAGTAGTCATATGCTATTCAAAATTATATATACATTTATCATTTTTTTAATGATATTTGTTTAATTTAATAAATACTACATAATTTAAATGTGAGATTATAAAATATTTTTATAATTAAATATAATACAAAAACAACAACCAATTAAAAGGTAATAGTATTTCTTATAGAATTCAAACACTGTAAAAAAAATTGAATTTTAACTGCATATTAAGATAAGATTGGGTGGAACTGTAACATTCTTTTGTCTTGGACAGATCCATACCCACATGTGCTACTCACATTTCAATGACATTATTCACTCGATCATAGACATGGATGCTGATGTTATCACCATCGAGAACTCCAGATCAGATGAGAAGCTTCTCTCAGTCTTCCGTGATGGAGTGAAATACGGTGCTGGCATTGGTCCTGGTGTGTATGACATCCACTCACCTAGGATCCCATCCACTGAAGAAATAGCCGACCGAATCAACAAGATGCTTGCAGTCTTGGAGAGCAACATTCTCTGCGTCAACCCTGATTGTGGTCTCAAGACACGTAAATATTCTGAAGTTAAGCCTGCTCTTAGCAACATGGTTGCTGCCGCCAAACTCCTCCGCACTCAGCTTGCAAGTGCTAAGTGAAGTCCAGAATTTGCACAAAAACGAAAGCTAATCTTGCATTTGAGAAGCAGACTTCTCTACGGAAGTCCAAATAATATGTGGCTTTTTGTTTAAGATGATGTTCTCTTTTGGATTATCTAATTTTTCTTACTTTTCTTGGAGGTGATGAATATTCACTAATATATGAATTGTATTGTTTTTTTTTTTTTGGTGAATAATCATAATGAATTTCTTATATGATTATAAGCTGTTCTTTATGCGCCTTTGCTTGTGTGGTTGTATTCTGGGTTTTTTAAGTGGATTCATGATATGTGTGTGTGTATATATATATATAATGAAATCCAGTAGCTTCAAAAATGGAGGCCCTTAACCACGGCTTCAATTTTTACAATTATTTTAAAGATTTATTGAAGGAATATAATGAAAATAAATAAAAATATAAATGATTGGAATATGGTAATCATTTTGTAGTATTGGCTCAAGCAAATCCATCTGTGACTGAAGCCTATATCCATAATAATAGTATTATTTAGAAAAGCCCATTCTACTATGTCGTAAGCTTTGATTGTATCTAATTTTATTGCCATTTGACTCTCTCTGCCTATGTTTTGGATTGCAAGAAATGCATAGCTTCAAAAAAGCATTCAATCAACATATTGAGGAATGTTATTTTTTCTCGAAAAAGAAGAAAAAAAGATGAGGAATGTTAATTACACACACTTCTTCTCATATGAATATCATGTGTGAAAGTAAGTGTACAATAACTTTTACCCTTTCTTAGATGAATATTTAGATTTGAAAAAGGGGTGGTCATTATTCCAAGAATTAGATCCCAACTTCCAATAACCAACTCTATATCTATGGTATGGTCCTCATGTCATGAATATTTATGATTTTGTCTCGAACCCCTTTCTCTCTCACCTGTGTGTGTTCGTTTCTTAAAAAAAAAAAAAAAAAAAAAAAAAAAAAAGAGAAAAGAAAGAAAGAAAGAAAGAAAGAAAGAAAGAAAGAAGAGAAGTACTAAATTTATTGCTAGAATTGCAGTGGAGTGTCTCCCATCCAAATATTTAATGTGAGAGGCCTCAGAGCTTCCGGGAAAGCCTGATTTGGGGGCCCAATTCACGCTAAAAAAGTATGCATGTGAAGCGTGACAGACCCCAAAATTGACTGGACCATTGTGAAGTGTGAAGTTGGTTCGAGTTTTCTTGCGGGTCATGCAGCCCATACCAGAGGACCCATATCTGCTTGTTACAATCTCTTCCTAGAGTAGTCCCATTCTTCATCCTAATCGTACGTTCGTACCCATCACAATATGCTTCTTATAACATTATGCTAGCTAGTTATTAACTCACAACCTTAGACAAAAATAGGATTTTGGATAATGCTGAAATAAATTCCTGAATACTCAGCATTTTGTTTTTGTTAGAGACACTAGGTGTTGGAGTTGAAGGATGTGCTGGAAGGTTCTAAGTTTCATTTATCACACTATTAATCGGTTCATAGTTTTTCAAGATATCTCATAAGAAATGATTGGAATAGTCTCGCCAAAGGCTAAAACACCACTTCCTTACTAACATATATATAAAATTTAATTTTATCAGTAAGTTTGGCCTCAAGAGAAAAGGAGAATGAGATCAAATCAATAACATAAACTATATTAGACGTGATTGATCATCTAACCAATTGTGCTGCCACTTAGAATAAATAGTATCATTTGTGCTATTAATTTGAATAAATAGTCAATATGTTAAGAGTTTTGTAATTTAGTTATACTAGTCGCAGACCCACACGATATGTGAAAATAAATAATTATTTTGTAGTTGTAATATAATGTATAATATGTTCTCTAAAATTTGTTGAAGATAATTTTTTCTCCCTAAAAATTAAACAGATGCTATTCGGTCCAATTAGGTCTACTTCGGTCCCATTTGGTCCAATTGGGTCTACTTTATCCCATTCAATCCAATTTGGTCAATCTCGGTCAATTTTGGTCCCCTTTAGTCCGTTTTGGACCAATTAGTCCTTAAATTGATTCTTTTTATAGGTTGTCTTTTCAAGTTTAGCTCAAAAAATCATTTTTGGGTTGAAAAGTATGAAATTTTATTATATTTGGCTAAACTCTTTAATTTTGGGTTTTTTTAAAAAATAGACATTAGAAATTAGAAATATGAGGCCTAAAAATGCAATAAAAATGATAAATATTCAAAAGTTCTATTCCGTCCACTTCAGTCATATTCGGTCCATACTGTCCTCTTCGGTCCACTTTGGTCCTAATAGGTCCATTCGGTCCACATTGGTCCTATTCTATTCACTCAGTCCTATTGGATCCATTCTGTTTGCTTCGGTCCAATATGGTCTAATTTGGTCCTTTTTAGTCGAATTTGATTCTATTCGGTCCATTATGTCCACTTTGGTCCTAATCTATCCAGTTGTTCTTATTAGGTTCACTTTGGTTCCCTTCGGTCCTATTCGGTCCAAATTGGTCCACTCTGTCCTTTTTAGACTACTTTGGTCCTATTCAGCCCACCTTGTTCCTATTCGGTCCACTATGGTCATATTTGGTCCGGTCTATTATGTCCACTTTGGTCCTATTCGGTCTACATTGGTCTACATTGTTCCATTCAATCCACTTTGGTCCTATTCGGTCTACATTGGTCCACTCTGTTCCATTCAATCCACTTTGGTCCTATTCGGTCTACCTTGTTCCCATTCGGTCCACTTTTGTTCATATGGTCTATTTCTGTCCACTTCGGTCCATTTTGGTTCACTTTAGTCCATTTTTGTGCTCTTACATAGAGGGAAAAGACATATTTAGGTTGAGAGTACCTATTCTAAATCCAAATTTATTAAAAAATAAATATAAATCTCAAACTTGCATTATCTAATATCTTAAGTATAGTATTTATCATTGCTATACTTTTGTTGAGTCACATTAATGTAGCATTGTAGTCCACTTCAGTCTAGCTTAATATAAGTGAAAGTCTTTCTAAACCTTAAGGCTATGAATATATAAATCTAATTCTTAGGGCGGTTATTCATTTGTTTTAATGTCATTACTTTTAAATGAATTGTATGAGGTTGATTATACCTTCAAGCAATATATATATATATATATATATTTACGTATGTATGTATTAATTTTATTTAAATAAATTATTCAAATTTTTCATTCTCTTAAAAGAGATTATTATGATAATCAAAATTCATAACAAACTTATACTGAATATGTATAATTTATTCTCTAAATTTTATTGTAGACAGTTTTTTCTCCCTAAAAATTAAAAAATTTTAAAAAGCAATTTCCATCACTCTATTTTTACAAATATATAATTTTATAATTTTTGATTGATATTATTCTTTTATGAAATTGTCCATATTCTTCTAACTATTGTTGTTATGCATTATATTTTCCTAATTTCTTTTGGTACAAGTCAAATTTTTAAGTTTCAGACTTATTATTCAAATTCTCATTCTCTTAAGGAGATTATTATAATAACCAAAACTTATCATATAATTACAATTGATATTACTTAAATAATTAATAACTAGTATGTAACCTGTACATGAATTGTAGTGGTGCTATTGATATTAGCTTGGGTTATTAAATATATAGGACATTAGTTTGACCAAGACATTTGGAGGTACTAAAATGGTTTTTCCTTGCAATTTTCATGACATTGGTTATGCTAAGTTTCTCATTACATCGCTATTACATATATAATTTTGAATATCATCATTGAATACTATCCGTTTGGGAATAGCTTATTTAACTGAAACAAATTTTTTTTTGCTAAAAGTACAGTAGAAAAAGCTAAATGCTAGCTGAAATAGTACAATGAGACTCATGAATAATACTAAAAAGTGCATTGAGACTCATGAATAGTAGCTGTTAGGTTCTAAAGTTTAGGTTTTTATGTATTTAGAACTCTAATGTGTATTGTTGACAAACCATGATCAAAACAATGTGTTTAGAAGTGTTTAAAGCTAGCTCAAAGTTGTGTGTAAATGTAAAGTTGGAATCGAGTTAAAGCAGGAAGCACTGTGCCTTTCGGCTTGGCTCAATCGATCGAAGCTTAGGCTCGACTGATCAAAGCCTGGGCAGAATGCTTTTCTGCAGATTCGTCCAACTCAGCCCTAGTTATTTTAAAACGTTTTTAGGGTTTCTTATTTGTCCTAAGTATAAAAGGCAAACCCTAGCCACGTTTTAGTGTTGCTCATATTTGCGGTTTGTGTAAATCTTTTGTGAGATCTAGAGGAGTTTTCCTTTACACAAACTTAGGGTTTTCAAGGAGAAGATTTATCTACACCTTGATGATCAATTCAATTGCTGCCATTGAAGTTTAAAGAAAACACAAGCGGGTGTGCTTGTAGCTGGTGGGAATCCAAGAAAGAAGGAGTCCGTAGATTCGGAGCCTGCACGTGGTCGTGTCAGTAAATTCTACTGGTTGGTAGCAATAAGAAGTCGAGCATGGGGGCTTGTAAGTCTTATTGTATGAACTTCGATTCTTTCAAGATAGTGGATTCAAGTTTACCTTGAGGATAGTTAGGTCAAATCCTCCCCAAGTTTTTACCAGTTTGGTTTCCTAGGTGATTATATCTTGTGTTATTTATTTTCTGCTGCTTTGCATGATTTGATCTTTTATATTATGATAACCTAGACTTGTTTAATTGGACTAAGTAACAACTTGACTAATTACATAGGTTTAATCAATTGTTTTAGGGGTCTAAAAACTATCAGTAGCAAAAGTAAGCTACATAGTAAAAAAAAAGCTGGCTTTTTCAACCAATGCCAAACGCACATATACAATATTAATTCACAATCATTGTTTGTGAGATTCTAATAAACACAACACAAAATTAAAGAATAAATTTGTCCAATAATATCTCATAAATTGAATGCAGATAGGTGAATGGGATCGTTCAGCTCAATTACAGTTTGTTACCTTCAAGATCTTCATATACAAAATATCTAAATAGAAACAATATAAAAAATATGGTCATTAGTTCAGAGAAAAAATAACAACAAAAATTTAAACAATTTAATTTGTATGGAAAGTTAACAAATTCAAAATCCAATTTTGATTCTAATGGAATTTTCTCTAAGCTTTGGTTATATATATATATATATATATATATATATATATATATTACCAAGTTAGTAATGGAGCGTACATACTCGTGGTATATTACATAAATAACTTATAAATTCGAATTATTTTAGTTACACAAAAAAATGGCTCATAAATATAAAATCATTCAAACTCTCACTTCCTTTAATTATATATATAAATATATATATATATATGTATGTATGTATGTATGTATGTATGTATGTATATGTGGGAGGACGAGAATCTGAGAACAGGGAGCCAATGTCAGAAGAATGGACCTCGGAAAGCATTGACAGCGAGTCCTCGGGGAAAATATAAACAACTCACCACAAGCACAAGAAGACTATAATACCCGAGGACCTTGAGGACTCTGACGTGTCCTCGGGAGGGTCGAGGACCAATTTTGAAGACCATAGGGCACAAACTGAGAAAGAGAAGGAAGATTTGTTGTCAAGCAAGAAAGGGAAGAATGCAGATAAGCATCCATTACCTCTATATTCAATGCTCTAAATCCACTTAGTTGGCCACATTAATGAGAAAATGACCCTTGAATAGTGTCATCATAGCTCATAGTCTAGTGTAAAAAGCTTCTAGTGAGGCCCTGATGGGACAAGTATCAAGAGAAATGAACCCTAACCCTCCAAATGGAAGGCCAAGATACAACTTGGATGACTATATAAGGCAGAGAGGCCTCTGTGAAGAGGTGATGAAACATCTGAAGAAAGAGAGAAATAGATGATTGCCATTATAACTTTAGAACAAGTGTAATCTGTATCTTGGACCTATTCCGAGGAACATAATATTAGCAATCCAAGACCATTGTTAGTCAATTCCCTTGTCTCATACTAATTCTTAGCACTTATCCTTCTATTTCAAGTTTAATTCACTTAAACAAGGGTAACAAAGGTTGATTGGCATCCCATCTCTATAAATTAATTGTGTGAGGTGAAAAACAACTAGCTTGTCTTATTTTTGCTCGGCACAATATATATATATATATATATAGTTAGATATATGATTAGATTTTTTTGGTTTATTCATATTGAACTCATTGTTTTCCACACTGAATTAATTTACTTGGCATAAAAATTAAAATGGGGAAATTACACTTTGCCTACTTGTGGTTTGCCCAAAAAACACTTTGCCCACCTGTGGTTTAAAAATTGTCACTTTACTTACCTGAGGTAAGCTCTGTTTGTCTCCCATTACCCACCTTTGTTAAAAGCAAGGGTAAATTTGTCTTTTTGTTACTTTTTTATGTCTCTCTCCTCTCAAAACATAGAAAACCTAGAAAATTAAGGGAAAAGAAGATCTAAAAGCTAGGTTTTGTAAAAATTAAAACCTAGCTTTTAGATCTTCTTACAACAAATAAATTAGTATTTTAATAAAATAAATTATTAAAATGGTGTGATCTTGAACATGCAATGGCTTTCAAAAAGGTTGCTTTCAGGAGTTTGAGCGGGGATAGTGAGGATTTTCAATTGCTTTTCGAAGGTTATAGTGGGACATTGGTTTCATTCAACTCTACAGATATGCAATGGACTAGATTAAATCACTCGTTGTATTTGAATTGCTATATGATTCTCAGTGGTGCCATGTTTTTAATAGTTATTGAAAACCGAGACCGGCATGAGATATTCCTAATTTCTTTGAGAGAATGGGGGTTGGTTCTAGTTGAAATATGTCTTGGCCCTGAATGTAATTCGAGATCTGAAGGGAACTTTCTTTGCTTTAAGCCCAGTGGGTGGCCAATTAGGCTGCATTTGTTTCACATGAAAACCGGTTTAGGAAAGTATTTTACACCCTTGTGTGTGTTTGGCACCAACTGAAAATATGGTTAAACTGAAAATGTTTTACACTTTGATCGTAAAATACCCCTTCTCACCCGTAAAACCATTTCATTAGTTGTTTTCCCTTCAAACCACATTTTACAAACTGAAAAACTAGAGAGAGAGAGAGAGAGAGAGAGAGAGAGAGAGAGAGAGAGAGAGAGAGAGAGAGAGAGAGAGAGAGAGAGAGAGAGAGAGAGAGAGAGAGTCGCCATTATAGTCGCCGTCGGAAGCTCATCGGCACTGCCATCTAGATCGTCACCACCCAAGACTGATCTCGTTCTCGACCCACCCAAAACCAAGCTCGTTCTCGAGACACCGATCTCGTTCTCCCTTTTGCTCAACATCACCGATCTGGCTGCCATCGACCACCAGCCCACTCCACTCCACCCCCAAACCCACCCAATCTGGCCACTGCCTCCAATCTCTCTCTTTCCCTCAATCTGTCACTCTTTCTCCCTCCGATCTCACTCTTTCTTCCTCTTGCTCAATGTTTTTATTTTGATTTTTGGTTGTGTTAAAGTGTATATTTTGAAATTTTTTGTTATAAAATTTGTTTAGAAGTTGAGAAAATGGTTGAGAAAATATGAAAAATTTGTAGGAAAATAGCATTTTCAGAATGTTACCAAACACGGGAAAGAGTTTTTCGGATTATTTTCCATTGCAGAACCAAACACCCAGATTTCATTTTCCTTACGAGAATTCATTTTCCCCTGCATTCATTTTACACTTGGAATTCGATTTACATAGAGCCAAACGCAACCTTAGTTTCAAAATTTCTAAATTGGATGAGTTGGGGAATTGGACATGTGTGAATAGCCTGGGGGATTTAGTACTATTTTTGGGCATTAATTGTACATTTTTTTGCCAATGGTGTTCATCTTCACCCTGGCTGCAGGAGGGGTTGTATAGTTTCTACCAAGCCAACTTTGGAATCACCGTATGTGAGTGGTCAATGTTATGTTTAAGATCTAAAAGCTAGGTTTTAATATTTACAAAAACTAGCTTTTAGATCTTCTTTTCCCTTTATTTTGTTTTTTTGCTTTTTATGTTTTGAGAGGAAAGAGATATAAAAGGGTAGCAAAAATACAAATTTACCCCTGCTTTTAACAGAGGCGGGTAACAGGAAACAAACGGAGCTTACTTCAGGTAGGTAAAGTGCCAATTTTCAAACCACAGGTAGGCAAAGTGTTTTTAGGGAAAACCACAGGTGGGCAAAGTGTAATTTCCCCAATTAAAAAACTTAGATTAAATGGGACACGTGGCGCAAAATTAAACTTTAATTGAAATCCAAATTTTACACTGAATTAACTCACTAGGCACAAAATTTTTTAAATTTAGATTAGATGGGACATGTGGCGCAAAATTAGAGTTTAATTGAATTTCAATTCAAAATCTAATTGGATTTCCTCTCAGTTTTGGCTTTTAATATATACTAGCTTGTAACCACATACATATGCATGAATACACTTAAAAATATGCAATAAGATGCATAATATAATTCTTATATATATAATTTAAATATTATTGATGGTCATTTTTATATTTTGTTAACTCTTTAAAAAAATTTGTAAGGATATTATTAGGTATAAAATGTAAATTTATTTATTTTTACGATTCATTTATTCTATATTTTTTGGTTTTTGTACTTAATAACTCACTTGGATGAATATTTATGATGTCGTACCACATTTGATTCTAAAATTAAGAAATAAAACTCTTTAAGAATAAATAATTTATGACACATGGCGCAAAATTGGAACTCTAATTTGGAATTCTAATTTGAGTTTCTCTCAACTTCACCTATTATTATATATATAGACTAGTGTGTAGCCCCGTGTATATACACAAGTATAATTAAAAGTAATTAAAATTATACGGTTCAAATTATACTAGGTATTAGCTTACACTTTTTTAAAACCATATATTTCTAAAATATGTAATGATTTCTCATTATATATATATATATATATTTATATATATATTGGTTTTAAACTCTTTGATTTTTGCATCTAATAATTCACTTGCCACAAAAATCAAAAACTTAGATGGATACATAGTGAAAAATTGGACTTCAATTGAAATCTAATTTGGAATCTAATTGGATTTGGACTCTTCAATTTTTACACTCAATAATTCACTTGATACAAAATAAAAAAATTAAATAGGACACATGATGCAAAATTGAAAATCTAATTAAAATCTAACTAGTAAGTTGCCCGTACGATGCACGAATAATTTTGTGATATTTATGTAAGATGATTTTGGAGAATGTTGTTCATATATTATAAATTTGAGTAAAGAAATGTATAAATTTTGAGATATTAAAAATTAGTTTAGTCGCTTCATTGCACATTTATAGCCTTCTCAAGGTAAGAATTAAAAAAAAAAAAAATCATGAAACCAAAAATAAATGCAAAAGAGTAATAGGATTATGAAAATTAACTAATCTATGTTGTATTCATATATTGCATACCATGAAATGAAAGTATGCCTAACTCTCTCACCACCTTCCACTCATCCATAGTGCAACATTAAGACATGGTGTGGGCCAGTGCATATGCATGTGTCTTATAGATGATTTAAAACCATTGTAAAAAAAATTTACCTATAGGAGGGTTTTGGTGGCTTGATGGTGGTGGGAGGCCAGTATGACGGAGGTAGCGGCCCCTTAAATTCCTCTTTCTCTCTCTTACAAATACTTTGTCAATCTCAGGTCTTTTATTTTGGTAATAGTGAAATAGTGTGCTTTGTTTATTAGACCACAATATTTTCGTGTCTCTCAATCTCTCCCCAGAGCCTTATCTGGTTAATTATTACTATTAGTCCTCATTTATTTATTTTTCTTTTGTTTTTAATACTAAAAGAGTAATGCTACAAGTACAAACTATTTTAAAACATTTTTACAAAATGTTGATGTGACCAACCTCTTATTGTTTTTTATTTAGGCCCATCATTAATATTTCTTTTTTATTTACTAATAATCATTCACCACATCAGCAGTTGTAAATTTTTTTGTAAAATAGTTTGTATCTCTAGCAATATTCATACTAAAGAGTAATGTTACAAGTACAAATTATTTTACAACATTTTTACAAAATGTTGATGTGGCCAACCCCTTATTGGTTTTTATCTAGGCCCACCATTAATATATTTTTTTTCATTTACTAATAATCATTCAACACATCAACAGTTGTAAATTTTTTTGAAAAATAGTTTGTATCTCTAGCATTATTCATACTAAAGAGTAATGCTACAAGCACAAACTATTTTACAATATTTTTACAAAATGTTGATGTGGTCAATCTCTTATTGGTTTTTATCTAATAGTAATATAGGCCTGAACCTTTGGGCCTACAATTAACTAAACTAATATATTTTTTTTTGGTATTATAATAACATGTGAATAGTATGATTAGTTAACATAGTTATTTTCTAACCCATAAAATTAACCTAGCTTTTGGACCAAGTTGTACCCATATTTATTATATTAACTTCTTAATTGAAATCTACCTAAGATATTATCTTCTCGACTATAAATATATATATATATATATATATTTTGATAGGATTTCCTCGACTGTTTATTATATCATAAGTTTCAGTCATTTTGGTCACTCTTTTATCGGGTTTTTGAAGCAAATTTTTTTTTTGAATTGCTTAATTTTGGAGGCTTCGGATTCTGCCAAGGGATCTTACACTTGGCAAAATATTTTGCATGGAAGGGATGTGTTGAATGTACGTTTTTAGACCCCTTAAAATACAAGTTGATTAACCTAGTTATTTAGCCAAGTGATTACTTAGGTAAATTATTCAAAACTAGGTTAACACAAGTAGATCATATCATGTAAACAATGCAGAAAATAAAGGACACAACGATATGATAACCCAGGAAAACCAAATCGGTAAAAAACTTGGGGAGGATCTAACTTAGCTATTCTTAAGATAAAACAGATCCACTATGAAAGAATTGAAATTTTACAATAGCGACTTAGACCACTAACATCCTATTGCTACCTCGAGTAGAAAACTTACTACCTTGAGTAGAAAACTTACTACCATGACCATGTGATAGTTCCGAGTCCACAGACTACTTCTTTTCTTGATCCACAGCAATCACAAGTACTCCTACTTGTGTTTTTCTTTAAACTCTTTATGCAGCAACTGAAGCAATCACCAAGCTCTCGACATCAATCTTGATCTTGATAACCCTAAGTGTGTATGAAGGCAAACACCTCTAGATCTCACAAGAGATTCACACACGCAGCATAAACAACAACCTAAAAATGTGGCTAAGGTTTTTCCTTTTATACTTAAGGCAAAACATAAAACCTTACACGTTATATGGGCTTGGGTTGAGTTGGAAAATTCTGCAGAAAAACATTCTGCACGAGGTTCGATTGATCGAATCTAATTTTCAATCGATCGAGCCTTGTAGAAAGTGAACAGTAATTTTTTGCAATTACTCGATTCCAACTTCACAATAAACATACTTTGAGCAGCCTGAATTTAGACTCTAAGTTTTGATCGTGGTTTGTCAACATTACATATTGAAGTTCTAAAATATTTAGATCCTAAATCCTTAGAACCTAACAAACTCTCCCTTTGGCAATCCGTGACAAAACACATAATAAAACAAAATGCTCAAAGTTACAAAAATAGCCCATTATAATAAAATTGCCCAACCAAAAACAATTCAACCTAACTACTATCTATTAGTTGCAAGTGTAGACAGCAGCACAACTGAATCAACCTGTATATTCCTGAAACACTTCAACAAACATATAAACGCATGTGTGGAAAATACAAGTAAAACAAAATAAATTCTTAATTTCACAAAACATAAAATAAAAGACATATATCATGAATAACCTCATAATATAAATCAATAGCAAATGTAGCATAATGAGAAACAAGAAATAGAAATAAAAAACATAATGTCTCCCTCTAACATATACATCACATAAAAATAAATACAAAAAGATAAATACATCATGAGCCAAAAAATAAATACATCTTGAAGCACCTAGATACAATCTAAAGCTCCAAAGCTCCAAAAACTCAAAATCTCCCCCTATCTCCATCCATATGTACTCCCCCTTTTTGTGATGAATTGCCAAAGGGCAATTAAGACTCATCATCAAAAGGAAGTGGTGGAGGAGACCATCTAATGCTCGCCAAATCCGCACGCAAGTTCTGAAGTTCTGTGAGCACATCCACCATAAGCTGACCATGAGCCACCTGAATGGTCATGACAGTGTCCAACATACTTCAAATGCTAGAATCACCAGAAGTAGAAGGTGGAGGATCAACATACTCCTCAGTTGTGGGATCACTTGAAGAAGGAGGAGGAGGAGGTGCAACACCCAAAGAAGACTTTACACAAGGGCGTTTAGAGCTAGCTCTCATCTGAGCAGCTCTCTGCCTAAGGAAGGTGGCACCTATGGGAGCTATAATATGTACGGGCTTAGACGCAGGAAAATCCTCTAATCCTAAATGTAAAAAAATCCGATGTATAAAAACAGGGAAGAAAAGACCATGTGTAGTAGAACTACTCCTATGAACCTCAACCAAGGATCGAATGAAAAGAGTAGGAAAACTCATAAGAGCATCTGTCACAAGAGTAAGTACACTGAAGTGAATCGAATTGGACTGAATAGGACCAAAGTGGACTGAATAAACTAAATTGGACTGGAATGGAATGAATGGACCAAAGTTGACCAAACCGGAACAAATTGGACTAAAGTGAACTGAATCGGAGAAATGGACCGAATTAGGCCAAATGTTGAATGGTAATTAGAAAACATATCTCAAAAAATTAATAATTATTATTATAATAAAGTGATGTAAAACCATAATCTGTGATTCTATGTTCATGTTGAAAGTTTAAAAAAAAAAAAAAAAAAAAACCTTTATTAAGAGCTTTATTATCTCTCTCTTTCTTGAAGTTGAAAAATGGCATTTGGTTTTTAAAGTAAGATTGGAACTGAACCCTTCAACCTAACCTTAAATACTACATTAGCATATGGATATCAATACAGTAGTGGAATGAGATTTTTTTTTTTTTTTTCCAGTAAGTATATACCAAAAAAAAAAAATGGTGCCTTTTTTTTTAGAAGACAATAAATAAATGGTGTCTTTGCCCAAAATGTTTGTATTACATTGTTTTTTTATATTATAAAGTTATAATTATTTTGAGAAAGAATCATGGTAGTAAAAAATAATGGGCATATCATGATTGTCAAACATCCACAGCTTGCACATTAACACCTTCTCTACATTGGACTTGGTTTAGGTCCAGTGCACTGGACCCGGTTTGATGGTGACATGTGTCCACTTTGGACACATGTCACCATTTCAACAGGTCCAGTGCCACTGGACACTGAACCTAAGCCTGACCCTACTACATCAGTCTCTTATTTAAAAACAAAACTCAAAAAGTAACTTATGGTCTCCAACTTCTCTAATTTGGAATCCTTTTTGTGATCTTATCCCTTGTTTTCTCTTTCAGAAAGAGAGAGCTTGCTCTAGTTCCTTGTGATGTCCTCCATCTTCTACGAGCTAAACTGTTCCCAAGTCCCATGAAAGACAAACCCACGAGACCTACTAGCGAGTAAACCTATTACGTACTAGAAGTAACAGAAATTCCTTCTCAAAGAGATTCACAGAGAAAAAGAAACATAATTCTACCACTTAGAAAGGGTGGAGACTCTAGCCTTCCTTATGGTGTCTAGTTCCAATACAAGCTATCATTTTCGTAATATAAATGATTTGTTTATAGGATTTGCATTAGGTAGATTATTAATTTCCAACTAGTCTTTGTTAGCTTTAATTCCGTTTCAAATTTGATTGTATTTTCTTCAATCATTTCCTTGTCTTTATGTGGGTTTATTTGTAAGGGATGAGTGTGAGAGATTGATGAAGAATCAAGCGTCAAAGAAGAATTAGTGCAGTTCGCGACTAGTTCAAGAGAAGCTTGCGAGAAGAGTAACTCTTGAAAGGCCATGTGTGAAGCACATGACTAGAAGCTGAAGAGTCATGCCAGGTCGGGCCACGTGTGAAGCACATGATTAGAAGTTGAAGAGTCATGCTAGACTGCCAAATTCACAAGTACTTCACGAGAAAGGCCATCTTGTGAGGTATCCGCGAAACTCTTTGTTTGGCAAAAAGAAAAAGTGTTTTACCAAATTCTTTACCTACACTATATATACCCTCATTACCCATGAAATGTAAGGAGTGTTTTCAGACAGAAAACCCTAGCAAAAACACTTGAGAGTTATAGATTTTTATACCCACAATCATCTACACATTTTCTCTTGGTTTTCCTCTACTCCTACCTCTCCATCTCTACATCCTCGAGAGGTTCTTAACCTAAACACTTACCTCACCCAATTTGAGTGTTGAGTCAAGTTTTGATGCCTTTGGGAAGCATTGGAAGGAGCCATTAAGTGGCGGATGCAATCGAGCTAAATTGCGGGATCTGGAAAGCTAGTGAACACAATACTCCGAGAAGCCCGTTGATAGTAGGAGCTTGGAGTGCTCAAGTACATGGAGTTGACTAGACTTGGAGGGTCTTTTTTTATTCGTGTACTCCAACTTATTCACTAGTGGATTGATTTCGACTTGGAGGGTCACAAAGAGGTTTTTCGCTGAGTTCTTCGATTTCCTCTTCGATAACACATCTTGGTGTTATTTTGTGTTTGCATTTCTCTTCTCTACTCTTTAAGCTTTTCTTTTACTGTTCATTGTGGTTGAGTACGTCTCAGAGTAGTGTTACTGGTTTATTTCGCTTATTTACTCTTATTTCACACTTTAATAAGTTAGAGTAAAAGCAATCTATCCGTAATTTTAAAATTGGGGTCTGAACAAGCATTAGTGTTTTCACACTAATTGAGCTTTCAATAAATATTACAATGTAACAAATAATTCAAAAGTATCTAGGTAGGTACTCACACTCTTGAAGATTTTCGAAAGAAGTAAAAGATGGCAAAATTAATTCATTGAAAATCCAAATCAGTTGGAGTGCCCTCTTATTAAGTCATTATTTAACAATAATTTGAGACACGTACATAGATACCGATTCCATAATTCAAAGTCCATACAAATGGAGAATAAATTATTTTCAGTTTATTATTTGGAGAAGAAACTATTAGTTCATAATACAAGCATAGTCCGTGTCTACTTTTTGAGAAAATTCTTGAACCAATGGGCTGAATGTTTTGGGTGTCTTTTCAACCCATTTTTGTAGTCTACATAGTTGATTCCAAATCGAATGGTGTAACCTGAATTCCACTTAAAGCTATCTAACAATGACCAGGCAAAGTATCCCTTTACATTAACGCCATCCCTATACCATAGAAAAGAAATCAACGCTAGTTAGATTTCTACGGAGAGAGAGAGAGAGAGAGAGAGAGAGAGAGATCTATGGATATGAAATCTATTTTATTTTAGATTGTTATATAATTATATTATTTAAAGATTGTTTCATTGGCAAATCAAACTTTCTATTTGTTAATGTTAAGCACTTACTTGATAGCCCTAAGAAGGTACCAAAGATGGCTATGGTAATACTCAATTCTTTGGTTGTCAGCAAGGGCTTCCTCAAGTGACAAAGTGGCATTATTGAACTCATCAACTCCTATAAATATAGTTAGGAGAATTTAGCATCAAATGGAAACCTAATAATTTGGGATTATAAATATATATAAAAAAATAAAATAAAATAAGTTAGAGGAAATTACCATTCTCGGTGATGTAAATTAGTGGATTATTGTACTTCCTCTTTTTGTAGAGCAAAAGATCTCGAATTCCTCTAGCATACACATAGAGCCAACTTGAAGCAGCCTGCGATTATTTAGGAATATTAACGTAACTACATAAGCCTTAACACAATGTGCTTTATTTTTAAATATAAGAAAAGAAAATATAAAGAAAAAAGTTTGGTTCCATACATGTTTGATGCTATATTGCTCAACCCATGATGTCATAATTGAAGAGACTATCCATGTGTAATTTTAGTCATATGAATTTTTTAATGAATCATGTGACTTGTTTAAATAATAGACATGGATAGTCTTATAATTTTCCACGAAATGAATTGGAAAAGATAGATTCAAACATGTAGAGCCAAATTTTATTTGTCATATAAATTGAGTTGGTAAAATTGATAGGTGAGGACCTTCATTAAACTAAAACAAAAATGTTGACATGTATTTAATTAGCTAGTGCATACCAGAGCACCAATGAGGATCCCATTACGCGAAGCTGCGAAAACAAGAAAAAATATGTTCTAGTTAGTATTCTTATATTAGATACATAAGAAACTCATAAGCATGGCTTCGAATGTTTAATTTGTACTTACCAGTAAGATTAGCACTAGAATCTGTCGCGTAACTTGCTTTTACACCATTAGGTTGAGGTGCATAAGCTGCATAATAAGCAGTATAGTAGTTTAATCCTATAAAATCAAATGATCCTTTTACTAGCTTGGACTGCTCTTTGGTGAACTTGGGTAATCGGTCTTTAACGAGAGATCACATGCTATGTGGATAGTCACCATTTGTCAATGGGTCCAAAAACCTGCAATAACAATGGAATATTTAAAATTTATGCTAACTTTTAATCTGTTAAATTTGTACATACATAACTTGAATAAATTTGTACAAGCTATGTGGATGTAATAACTTTTGTATATTTATTAGAATTTAAAAAGAAATTATGTTCTTTTTGGGATTTTTTTGTAGATAGAAATATTTAAGTTTGTCAAAGGACAAGGATTAAATTATATAAAATGTAAAATGAAAACCAGCAAGCAGAACTTACCATCCCAGCATGAAATCAAGGGCACGTTGTGCCGCATTCTGGTTGCCGTTCGCATTAGAGTATGGCACCATCCAGGGACTCACTAGTGTTATCCCTATAACACCTTTCTGTGCTGCCTGCATGTGAATTGTTAACATTTTTTGAGACACTCAGAGCTTATGCTTGAGATTTTCTATATTTATCAAAGTATTTTGATAGATACATTAAAATTTTAACCTATGGTATCAATTTCATTATGATTGCTCATATCATTGACTAAGACACCATTTGATTTTTAGTGTAGGCAAGATTCAAATCTTAGATCTCTTATTCGATGGTAAGAGACTTTATTAGTTAATTTAACTAAACTTCACTTAATCATATTTAGAAATTGACATTCATGTGGTCTAAGAGATACTCATTATATCACGTGCAATGAGTATCTTTTTAGAGTAATAACATGGAAATATTTGGTTTCTTTATGTTAAACCTGATATTTTTGCTTGTACACTTTACCCGCGGCTGCATGAGCAAGCAGCTGGTGGTGTGTCACCAAATATGGCTCTGTTCCTGAATTCCCCCCAGTGCAATTTAGATTTTGCCAAGCAGAACATCGACCAGGTGCTAACTGCCCTGTTACATAACCACCATCGCTGAAGGTATATGGCTCATTTAGTGTGATCCAGTGCTTTACCCGATCACCAAATTCCTTGAAGCAAAGTTGCACATAGTCCCGAAAATCATCCCTAAATATTAGACGTGTATGCTAGAATAATCGTCAAATAATTAAATTCATTTTTTTCCTTAGTAGTTTAACCTTTTAAGCCAAATTGTAATTTATTTATTTTATCATGGCATTGAGATTGAACCTATCTCTGCTTTAGTCTCTTATGTTATGCTCCACCCCACATTGTGCCCCACCTAACAAAGGTGAGACTAAGACCAAACGAGAGCAGAATTTATTATTTATTATTATTTTTTTATTAATTTATTATTATTATTATTACGATTAAGTTTTTTTTTTTTTTGGAGATAGATAGCATGGGAAAGGGAGATGCATGGAGTCTGAATCATAGATATAAGATACCATAAAATATGTCATTACCATTTAGTTATTACTTAAACTCTAAGAGTGTTAAAATAATGGTTAAATAATTAAATTCACTTAGTATCCTTATGGGTCCTCAATATTTTTTCTTTTATCCTAAAAATGAGAGTCATTTAAATATTAATTATGATATGACAAATGTATGTAAAAAGTCTATAAACAGATGGAGAAGAGGTGCAGAGTATTTGGTGACTCAATCACTTACACAATGTGGGGACTTAAGAAACTACCGTACTCATCTTCTAAGGCTTGGGGAAGATCCCAATGGAAAATTGTCACAAAGGGCTTTAAACTTGCATTCATTAATAGAAAAAAATTAAATCATGAATTATAAAAGTAAAATAAGTTGATGATATTATGAAATTTTAAGATTGAATCTTGACCTTTTCCTAGAAGCTCATTGATGAGGTTGTTGTAGTACTTGATTCCTTCTCTATTTACACCGCCACTAAGTTTTCCTTCTGAAATTAGGCCCCATGATAAAATTGTTAGGAACATAGAAAGGCATAATTATATTGATTCAAGTCCCTGACGTATACTCAATTATACCTCATAAATCTCAAAGTAAATATTAATGCAAATAATCTTACTCGGTAAAATTCGAGGCCATGAGATTGAGAACCTGTATGCATCTAAATTTATCTCCTTCATAAACCCTATGTCTTCCTAAAACAAAAACAAAAAATAAAAAATAAATATTTACCAAAAATAGTTTAAGTTCCTTTTCGGTTTGTAATTATTAGTTTGGCTCAATATTTGGAATAATCAAATTTTGTAAGCAGGATGGGCCTTAAAACTTCAGAAAATTCCAAACACGTATGGGTGAGGCTTCATTTTCATTTTATGTTATGTTCCTCAGTTCATGTACCTTGTAGCGATGATATTGATCCACAGCTACGTCTCCATTACTTCCATCTGCTATCTTATCTGTAATTTCATCACAAATCTTATATTTAGAAGATGTAAATTTTGTTATGCCTTAACTTTGAGCCACAAGTCAAACTCGATATGATCCTTTTTTTTTTTAATAAGCCAAAATTAATAAAACATAAAAAAGAATCATTTTAATATTGTATTTATCTTCCTTTCAATGCTAACAAGAGAACAAATACACATAAAAAAAATAAAAAAAATAAAAAACAAAAATACTCATAACAAAAGTTAAATAATGCATAAATTCTTAAATTTACACATTTATAGGTGAACTTTAAAGTGTGAAAAAAGAATTTTTTAAGTTTTTGTGAGAAAAACAAAACGTAGGCAAAAAATAGGAAATAAAGAAACCAACAAACAGTGAAAATGTGAGATAGGATTAACATTTAACACAGACTCAGGGAAAAAAATAATTAAATTAAATTATTTAAAAAATCCATTTGAAATAAAGTAGGCCAACTCATGTGATCCATGGGTCGGTTTCAAACTTTCTCGATCATGAGTCCAAAATTCTTATCCATACTCTTTTTTTATCGGGTTAGTGTCAATTTTGTCCGGTCTAAAAAAATTTGGTTCAACGGAGAAGTATTTGTCGAAATTTTATTACAGCAATTTAGCAGAAATGCAATTTCGTAGCTTTCATCTATGTCCTCTTCTCCCCCTAAAGCTGATGAAACCACATGGTTTGATTTCCGTAAATCTAATTCTCCTAAAAGTCAAAGCTTTTTTGTTTTAGCAAAAACACATAAAACAAAAAAACAAATACAATTTGGCCCCATGCTTCTTATTACTATCTAGTTTTATAAACCACGGCAAGAGCATGGTTTTCAAACCAAGCTCCAAGACAAGTTCTTACCGTGGTCCCCCACCACTATAAGAATATATATGAAAAATTAAGAGTAGTTATGTGGTGCCACAACTTGTGTCACAACTGGCCCATGTGGCGAGTTGTGGTTAGTGGAGAGGTGTTGGTGAGGCCATGTGAAGACACCTCTCCACCAACCACAACTCGTCACATGGGCCAGTTGTGGCACGAGTTGTGACACTAGACTTTTTCAAAAATTAAAGAAAGCTTGTGCATGTAGCCTTTGTACTCGCCTGCTTAATCTTTACTCTTGTATGACATGAGAGTGTTGGATTATTTGAGTAATAATTAGGCTTGTCACTACTCGAACTAATAATTCTTAAACTCACGGGTGTGATAGGTCATAAAGACTTTCCTTCCATAACCCTACTCTTACAAATGACTATATTGTGGCAATTATATGATCGCGAAAGTGTTTGGGTAGTCATGGTAAATAAATAGTATCTAGCGATGAGGAAGGAAGCTAGAAGAACAAAATAATTTTTCAATGATGTTAACTGTTAAAGTGACTTCTGTGCAAGGGAGAAATTCAATTTTTTTGAAAAAAAATTAATAATACTTGGCGTTAACTCAAACCTCAGAATAATTTCTGTATTTTACTCAATAAAGTGAAATGAACTTATTTATCATAGGTAATATTTATTACACACCGTGAATCATGCAAAATGCACTGAACTCGAGACTTTTAAGCTAAGTCATGAGTTGTGCGTAACTTTTAGAGATAAAGGGTGAGCATATGTGTAGTGTAAGTGGAGAGAGAGAGACCTGGATATTTATGGGTGAAAGTATCCCATATACTTGGTCCTTTATGTTGGGCTTTGTGGAGTCTAGTTTTGTTTGATCCGGTTTGACGACCCAACCAGATCCGAATAATATTGCATGGTTTTTAATGGGAGATTTACTAAGGTTTAGTCCATGGAGCGGAGGCTTAGTCCATGGTTTTGCATCAAACGCCATAGAAAACATAATCTTGGATGGCCAAACCAAATTTACACACAATTTCATGTACTAAATTTAGCAAAGAATAACTTGTGCAGTGTGTGCAACTAGTAAAAGCATGAGATATATGTGAGATGATATGTAGATAGTAATCAATCACAATTTCTACATTATGCATCACATAAGTTTGAAAGTGACTATCACCTAAAGCGTCACATCATATAACTCTCACATATCCTAAAAAACAAGCTTGCAATCATGTAATTTTTTTTTTTTTTGCCTCATAATGTACACACCATTTTTATTTCAATTTGAATTTATTATATCCCAATAATGTACACACCAATTTTATTAGTATAAGCCGAGGCTACACTTTATATTCTTTTTGTGCATGTGCTACACTTTCTTGAGCACAAAATCATATGATATGCACTAAGGTGTTCATGATTGGCTAGTAAATAGTGGTGAGATGGTTATTAATGCCTTTCTCTTAGGATTTTTTAGTCCTTACAATCAAAAGCATGTGACTTTAAAATCAAGATCATGTGATCAAAAACTATAAACAATTCCCACACAACATGCACTACATAACCAAAACTAGCAGAGTGCAGTAAAATAAGCTCATCCAAGCTAAACAAGGTACACAAGCATGTTATGTAAAGATAATATGGCTAACCTTAATTAAAAATCCATGATATGTAATACAAAACACAAAAATATTTTTGGTTTACAAAAAAATTTATGACCAAAAACAAAAAGCACACATTATGCTAAATGAACAATGCAAAGCTATGCATGATAGTGCTTAACTAAGCTATAGAGAGTATACAAACAAGAAATATCAAATTCTTAATTAACCCATGAGTACATATACAAACTAGTACATACTCACACAAAATCAGAAATAGCTTTAGCACTTATATAACACATACTATTCAAGTTTCTCCACAATCTCAAACATGTTCTAAATCAAGAGAGATATATCATAACTCATGTAATCCTCAAAAAAAAAAAAAAAAGACTCAAAATAAAATATTTTTGTCTTTTTGAAAATTTTTTAATGTTTTTGGAATTTTTGAATAATAAAAAAAACCTAAGAAAATAAAACAACCAAAAACTAAAAGTAAACATGTCCACAAATAATTGAAAGAATTAAATCAGGGATAAGTCAGCAATACTCACCTTAGAGAATCTTTTCTCACCCATATAGCATGAGTCTTCAGTTTTGTAGGTGAAAATCCATGAGAAGCAGAGTGAATTTGATGTATTACACCAATTTTCTGAGAAAGACTGAAATCTTGCAAATTCCTTTCACAAGCCTCAAAAAGATCAATTGAAAAAATAGTGTCTTTTTTATTCAAATCATCACAATAAAAAACAGCAAGGCACTTAAAATTATCCAGGATAACAGGGATTAAGGATCAGCTCTAGGTATAATAACCTAAATCAAGAGCTAATCCGCTCTGATACCACTTGTACGTTTTTAGACTCCTTAAATACAAACAGATTAATCTAGTTATTTAACCAAGTGATTAACTTAGGAAAATTATTCAGATCTAGATTAACACAAGTAAATCATATCATTGAAACAGTGCGGAAAATAAAGAACACAACGATATGATAACCCAAAAAAAACCAAACCGGTAAAAAACTTGGGGAGGATTTAACCTAGCTATCCTCAAGGTAAAACAGATCCACTATGAAAGAATTGAAGTCTTACAATAGCGACTTAGACCACTAACATCCTATTACTACATCGAGTAGAAAACTTACTACCACGACCACGTGACAGCTCCGAGTTCACGAACTACTTCTTTCTTTGGCCTTTGCAACATAAGCGCCCACACTTGTGATAAAAAAACACAAACTCTCTTGTTGTGACTACAAGACCGGTAAAACTAGGAAAACACAAACTCTCTTGTTTGTGACTATTAGGAAAACCAAACCGGTAAAAAACCTGGGGAGAATTTAACCTAACTATCCTCAAGTTAAAACAGATCTACTATGAAAGAATTGAAGTTTTACAATAGCGACTTAGACCACTAACATCCTATTGCTACCTCGAATAGAAAACTTACTACCACGACCACGTGATAGCTCCAAGTCCACGAACTACTTCTTTCTTTAGCCTTTGCAACACAAGCACCCACACTTGTGATAAAAAAAACACAAACTCTCTTGTTTGTGACTACAAAACCACCCTTGAAAGTTTAGATCATCAGCACCTTTGATGACTAGAGAATGCAGCAACTTCTACAATACCAGATCTTAAGATTCGTCAAAAAATAACATCGGTAGAAGACATAAGAGAGCTTTTTGGTTAGAAAACCCTAAATAGAAAAGAGGCACACTTTTCTCTCTCTGAAAAGCCTTATAAAAATGTGCTTAGGGTTTCTTTTATATACTAAGAGTGTTTTACTTGAAACCCAATACATTTAAGTAGAGTTTGGGCTAAAATAGAATTCTGCAGAACCGTATTTCAATCAGTGAAGCCTGTCTTTTGATCAATCGAATTAGGCAGTTTCTGAACTCTTCTTTTTGCAGCTTACTTGTTCTTGAATCTTAACTTGAATCACCTTGAGCATTGTCTAATAAAACCTATAGACTCTAGGATCTATATCTAGACAAGTTTGTGTTCATGATTTGCTAATTGTTCTAAACTTTTAGAACTTAATAATACTGTTAGGTTCTAAGACTTTAGATTTAAATGTATTAGAACTTCATTATGTAATGTAGGCAAACTATAATCAAAATGTTTAATCTTGTTTTAGACTTGCTCAAAGTATTTGTATGTAAAGTTGGAATCGAGTAATTGTAGAAAATTACTATTGACTTTCTACAAGGCTCGATTGATCGAAACTCGTGCATAATGTTTTTCTATAGGAATTTTCAACTCAGCCCAAGCCCATATGACGTGTAGGGTTTTATGTTTTGCCTTAAGTATAAAAGGAAAAACCCTAGCAACATTTTTAGGTTGTTGTTTATGCTGTGTGTGTAAATCTCTTGTGAGATCTAGAGGTGTTTGCCTTCACACATACTTAGGGTTATCAAGAATCAAGATTCATGTTAAGAGCTTGATGATCGTTTCAGTTGCTACATAAAGAGCTTAAAGAAACACAAGTGGGAGTACTTATGTTTGTTGTGGATCAAGGAAAGAAGTTGTCCATGGACTTGGAACTGTCACGTGGTCATGGTAGTAAGTTTTCTACTCGAGGTAACAATAGGATGTTAGCGGTCTAAGTCGCTATTGTGTAAACTTCAATTCTTTCATAGTGGATCTGTTTTACCTTGAGGATAGCTAGGTTAAATCCTCCCTAGGTTTTTTACCGATTTGGTTTTCCTAGGTTATCGTTGTGTTATTTATTTTCCGCATTATTTCAATGATATGATTTATCTATGTTAACCTAGATCTGCATAATTTACCTAAGTTAATCACTTGGCTAAATAACTAGGTTAATCTGTTTGAGTTTAAAGGGTCTAAAAACGTACAAATACCAATCAAAATATTAGTTTATTTAACTGTAGGCCCAAAGGTTCAGGCCTATTATTACTATTAGTTGTAGGTTTACGCGTTGCATGGGAATAGATAATTATTTTATAATTGTGAAATAATAAAAAATTTATTCTCTAAAATTTGTTAAAAATAATTTATTCTCTCTAAAAATTAAAAAATTTCTAAAATTATTTTATCTTTCTATCTCTGAAAATATATGATTCTGTTATTTTTTTGTGTTTGATTGGTATATTATTCCTTTATGAGGTGGTCCATATTCTTCGAAGTTATGAAACACTTTTTAAGTTTTAAATAAATTATTCAAATTCAACATTCTTTTAAAGGAGATTATCTTGATTATAAGTAAAAAAAAAAAAAAAATGGTCTTAATATTATACAGATGATAGACACACCCAAATGCATAATCAAATTAATCAATATTGTATTTTAATATAAATTTAATTCTCATATTCAAAATAACTATTTATGTATTAACTCAAAAAAAAAAAAAAAAAATCAAACCAAAGATATAAGAGGAAGAGAAACTACTTGTGAAATTGTGATGAGTAACTCAAAAATACAACACTAAAACGTATTAACTCAAAATAGAGTTTTAAAATACACAATGATATTACAAGATTGACCGGAACAAGTGGAGTGCCATGATGAATTTTGGACACGTATTGGAGGGGATGTAACTTGTAACATCTTTGGTGAGAGTGAGGAGTTAGAGCATTTGGTATTTGAAATCTCTAAGCTTGATATATGTGTGTAACGTAAAAATAAATAAATAAATATATAAAAGAGCAACAAAGTAGAAGAAACTGAATGAAGCCATAGAAGAAGTAAACCAGTAGTTTGAGAGAGACGAGAGATAGAGAAAGAGTGGTCGGTGGTTTTTTTTTTTTTTTTTTTTTTTTTTTTTTTTTTAATCTTGAAGGGATTATAAGGTTCTTTCTTGGTGGCCTCTAGGAAATAACAAATCCCATTTCCTGTTTTGGAATAGGCAAGCATTGATACTGTGGACATGGCTAAGTAGTAATTTTGATAACTTTTTTTTATTATTTATTTTTAAAAAGAAGTAATTTTGATAACTTTTTTTTATTATTTACTTTTAAAAAGAAGTAATTTTGATAACTTTTTATTATTATTTATTTTTAAAAAGAAGTAATTTTGATAACTTTAAAAAAATGTACATACACATGGGTCGTTATAACTTATGGATCATCACATTAAATAAGAAATTATTATAATTTTGGCAAAGATTGGATCGACCATCAATAGACAATAGGGCCTGACCAAGCTCATAATCCATCTTTCTCAAAATAATAATAATAATAATAATAATAATAATAGAGCTCATAATCCATGGTAGCTAGCAAATTAAAGGGAAACTTTTCATTTTCTTTTTCTTTATATTTAAACATTACTCTCCCTCCAAAAATCAAGATGTGCATTATACACGCCTTATTAGAGCAGAAATTGGAGAATCATACATATAGTAAAATAATGGCCTATTGAGTTCAATCTTGACACGATGAAGTTCAACCAACATAACAGTCTCACTACCCAAAGGATACGAGAGGTAGAAAACATTTATTTTTGGATATGAAAAGTGATTTTCTAAAAGTGATTTCTCTCTCTCTCTCTCTCTCTTTACAAATATATAATTTTATCATTTTTGGTGTTATTGTGTGATATTATTCTTTTTTGAAGTGGTCCATATTCTTCTAATTTTTATAACTTACCATTGATATTACTCAAATAATTATTTTTTGAGAGAGAGTTTCAACTTATGGCGTCTACTCCTGATGATAATTTTTTATCATCAAACCAAAACACCAATCAGTTTTTGGAGTAGGCGGGGATTGAACTCTAGATCTCTTATTCAACTATTAGAGACTTTGCCATATCTCAACATAAATTTGAATTTTCCCTTTCTTAAGTAAGTACACTGAAGTGGACCGAATTGGACTAAATAGGACCAAAGTGGACCGAATAAACTAAATTGGACCGGAATGGAATGAAATTGACCAAAGTTGACCAAACAGGAACAAATTGGACTAAAGTGAACTGAATTAGAGAAATGGACCGAATTAGGCCAAATGTTGAATGGTAATTAGAAAACATATCTCAGAAAATTAATAATAATTATTATAATAAAGTGATGTAAAACCATAATTTTTGATTCTATGTTCATGTTGAAAGTTTAAAAATAAAAAAATAAAAACCTTTACTAAGAGCTTTATTATCTCTCTCTCTTGAAGTTGATAAAAATGGCAAATGGTTTTTATAGTAAGATTGGAACTGAACCCTACCTTAAATACTACATTAGCATATGGATATCAATACAGTAATGGAATGAGATTTTTTTTTTGGGTAAGTATATACAAAAAAATAAATAAATTGTGTCTTTTTTTTTTAGAAGACAATAAATAAATGGTGTATTTTCCCAAAATGTTTGTATTACATTATTTTTTTATTATAAAGTTATAATTATTTTGAGAAAGAATCATGGTAGTGAAAAATAATGGGCATATCATGATTGTCAAACGTCCACAACTCACACATTAATACCTTCTCTGCATCAGACTTGGTTTAGGTCCAGTGCACTGGACCCAGTTTGATGGTGACACGTGTCCAAAAGTGGACACGTGTCACCATTTCAACAGGTCCAGTGCCACTGGACACTAAACCTAAGTCTAACCCCTCTACATCAATCTCTTATTTAAAAACAAAACTCAAAAAGTAACTTATGGTCTCCAACTTCTCTAATTTGGAATCCTTTTCATGATCTTATCCCTTGTTTTCTCTTTCAGAAAGAGAGAGCTTGCTCTAGTTCCTCATGATGTCCTCCATCTTCTAAAAGCTAAACTCTTCCTAAGTCTCATGAAAGACAAACCCATGAGACCTACTAGCTAGTAAACCTATTACGTACCAGAGGTAACAAAAATTCCTTCTCAAAGAGATTCACAGAGAAAAAGAAACATAATTCTACCACTTAGAAAGGGTGGAGACTCCAGCCTTCCTTACGATGTCTAGTTCCAATACAAGCTATCATTTTCGTAATATAAATGATTTGTTTATAGGATCTGCATTAGGTAGATGATTAATTAAAAAGTTAAAAATGTGGGACTTCGGTGCTTAAGTAACCATAGCACTCACACATTGTAAAGTCATGATTTCCAACTAGTCTTTGTTGGCTTTAATTCCGTACCAAATTTAATGGTATTTTCTTCAATCATTTCCCTATATTTATGTGGGTTTATTTGTAAGGGACGAGTGTGAGAGATTGGTGAAGAATCAAGAGTCAAAGAAGAATCAGTGCAATTCGCGACTAGCTCTAGAGAAGCTTACAAGAAGAGTAACCCTCGAAAGGCCACGTGTGAAGCACATGACTAGAAGCTGAAGAGTCATGCCATGCTATCAAATTTGAGAGAAAGGCCATTTCGCAAGGTACTTGTGAAACTCTCTGTTTGGCAAAAAGAAAAAGTGTTTTACCAAATTCTTTACCCATACTATATATACCCTCATTACCCATGAAACATAAGGAGTGCTTTTAGAGAGAAAACCCTAGCAAAAACACTTGAGAGTTAGAGATTTTTATACCCACAATCATCTACACATTTTCTCTTGGTTTTCCTCTACACCTACCCCTCCATCTCTACATCCTTGAGAGGTTCTTAACCCAAACACTTACCTTACCCAATCTGAGTGTTGAGTGACTTGAGTCATGTTTTGGTGCCTTTGGGAAGCATTGGAAGGAGTCATTAAGTGGTGGATGCAATCAGGCTAAATTGTGGGATCTAGAAAGCTAGTGAAGACAAGATTCCGAAAAGCCCAGTTGGTAACAAGAGCTTGGAGGGCTCAAGTACATAGGGTTGAGTAGGCTTGGAGGGTCTTTTTTTTATTTATGTACTCCAACTTATTCACTAGTGGATTGATTTCGACTTGGAGGGTTACAGAGAGGTTTTTTGCTAAATTTTTCAATTTCCTCTTCGATAACACGTCTTGGTGTTATCTTATGTTTGCATCTCTCTTCTCTACTCTTTAAGCTTTTCTTTTACTGTTCATTGTGGTTGAGTATGTCTTAGAGTAGTGTTACTAGTTTATTTCACTTATTTACTCTTATTTTGCATTTTGATAAGTTAGAATAAAAGCAATCTAGCCGTAATTTTAAAATTGGGGTCTGAACAAGCATTAGCGTTTTCACACTAATTAAGCTTTCAATAAATATTCTAGTGTAACAAATAATTCAAAAGTATCTAGGTAGGTATTCACACTCTTGAACATTTTCGAAACAAGTAAAAGATGGCAAAATTAATTCATTGAAAATCCAAATCAGTTGGAGTGCCCTCTTATTAAGTCATTATTTAACAATAATTTGAGACACGTATATAGATACTGATTACATAATTCAAAGTCCATACAAATGGAGAAGAAATTATTTTCAGTTTATTATTTGGAGAAGAAATTATTAGTTCATAATACAAGCATAGTCCGTGTCTACTTTTTGAGAAAATTCTTGAACCAATGGGCTGAATGTTTTGGGTGCCTTTTTAACCCATTTTTGTAGTCTACATAGTTGATTCCAAATCGAACGGTGTAACCTGAACTCCACTCAAAGTTGTCCAACAATGACCAGGCAAAATATCCCTTTACATTAACGCCATCCCTATACCATAGAAAAGAAATCAACACCAGTTAGATTTCTGCAAGAGAGAGAGAGAGAGAGAGAGAGAGAGAGATATGGATATGAAATCTATTTTATTTTAGATTGTTATATAATTATATTATTTAAAGAGTGTTTCATTGGGAAATCAAACTTTCTATTTGTTAATGTTAAGCACTTACTTCATAGCCCTAAGAAGGTACCAAAGATGGCTATGGTAATACTCAATTCTTTGGTTGTCAGCAAGGGCTTCCTCAAGTGACAAAGTGGCATTATTGAACTCATCAACTCCTATAAATATAGTTAGGAGAATTTAGCATCAAATGGAAACCTAATAATTTGGGATTATAAATATAAATAAAAAAAAGAAGTTATAGGAGATTACCATTCTCGGTGATGTAAATTAGTGGATTATTGTACTTCCTCTTTGTGTAGAGCAAAAGATCTCGAATTCCTCTAGGATACACATAGAGCCAACTTGAAGCAGCCTGCGATTATTTAGGAATATTAACGTAACTACATAAGCCTCAACACAATGTGCTTTATTTTTAAATACAAGAAAAGAAAATATAAAGAAAAAAATTTGGTTCCATACATGTTTGATGCTATATTGCTCATCCCATGATGTCATAATTGAAGAGACTATCCATGTGTAATTTTAGTTAAATGAATTTTTTAATGAATCATGTGACTTGTTTAAATAATAGACATGGATAGTCTTATAATTTTCCATGAACTGAATTGGAAAAGATAGATTCAAACATGTTTAGAGCCAAATTTTATTTGTCATATAAATTGAGTTGTATTGAGTTGGTAAAATTGATAGCTGAGGACCTTCATTAAACTAAAACAAAAATGTTGACATGTATTTAATTAGCTAGTGCATACCGGAGCACCAATGAGCATCCCATTGCGCGAAGCTGCGAAAACAAGAAAAAAAAATGTTCTAGTTAGTATTCTTATATTAGATACATAAGAAACTCATAAGCATGGCTTCAAATGTTGAATTTGTACTTACCGGTAAGATTAGCACTAGAATCTGTCGCATAACTTGCTTTTACACCATTAGGTTGAGGTGCATAAGCTGCGTAATAAGCAGTATAATAGTTTAATCCTATAAAATCAAATGACCCTTTTACTAGCTTGGACTGCTCTTTGGTGAACTTGGGTAATCGGTCTTTAACGAGAGATCGCATGCTATGTGGATAGTCACCATTTGTCAATGGGTCCAAAAACCTGCAATAACAAAGGAATATTTAAAATTTATGCTAACTATTAATCTGTTAAATTTAACTTGAATAAATTTGTGCAAGCTATGTGGATGTAATAACTTTTGTATATTTATTAGAATTTAAAAAGAAATTATATTCTTTTTGGGATTTTTTCGTCGATAGAAATATTTAAGTTTGTCAAAGGACAAGGATTAAATTATATAAAATATAAAATGAAAACCAGCAAGCAGAACTTACCATCCCAGCATGAAATCAAGGGCACGTTGTGCCGCATTCTGGTTGCCGTTCGCTTTAGAGTATGGCACCATCCAGTGACACACTAATGTTATCCCTATAACACCTTTCTGTGCTGCCTGCATGTGAATTGTTAACATTTTTTGAGACACTCAGAGCTTATGCTTGAGATTTCTATATTTATCAAAGTATTTTGATAGATACATTAAAATTTTAACCTATGGTATCAATTTCATTATGATTGCTCATATCATCGACTAAGACACCATTTAAATTTTAGTGTAGGCAGGATTCAAATCTTAGATCTCTTATTTGATGGTAAGAGACTTTATTAGTTAATTTAACTAAACTTCACTTAAGCATATTTAGAAATTGACATTCATGTGGTCTAAGAGATACTCATTACATCATGTGCAATGAGTATCTTTTTAGCGCAATAACATGGAAATATTTGGTTTCTTTATGTTAAAGTTTGATAAGTCAAACCTGATATTTTTGCTTGTACACTTTAACCGCGGCTGCATGAGCAAGCAGCTGGTGGTGTGTCACCAAATATGGCTCTGTTCCTGAATTCCCCCCAGTGCAATTTAGATTTTGCCAAGCAGAACATCGACCAGGTGAGAACTGCCCTGTTACATAACCACCATTGCTGAAGGAATGTGGCTCATTTAGTGTGATCCAGTGCTTTACCCGATCACCAAATTCCTTGAAGCAAAGTTCCGCATAGTCCCGAAAATCATCCCTAAATATTAGACGTGTATGTTAGAATAATCATTAAATAATTAAATTCATTTTTTTTCCTTAGTAGTTTAGCCTTTTGAGACAAATTATAATTTATTTATTTTATCATGGCATTGAGATTGAACCTATCTCTGCTTCAGTCTCTTATGTTATGCTCCACCCCACATTGTGCGGTTGTGCCCCACCTAACAAAGGTGAGTCTAAGACAAAACGAGAGCAGAATTTTTTGTTTTTTGTTTTTTTGAGATAGATAGATAGCATGGGAAAGGGAGATGGAGTTTGAATCATAAACATAAGATACCATAAAAGATGTCGTTAACATTTAGTTATTACTTAAACTCTAAGAGTGTTAAAATAATAGTTAAATAATTAAATTCACTTAGTATCCTTATGGGTCCTCAATATTTTTTCTTTTATCCTAATAATGGGAGTCATTTAAATATTAATTATGATATGACAAATGTATGTAAAATGTCTACAAATGGATGGAGAAGAGGTGCAAATTATTTGGTGACTCAGTCACTTACACAATGTGGGGACTTAAGAAACCACCGTACTCAACTTCTAAGGCTTGGGGAAGATCCCAGTGGAAAATTGTCACAAAGGGCTTTAAACCTGCATTCATTAATAGGAAAAATTAAATCATGGATTATTAAAGTAAAATAAGTTGATGATATGATGAAATTTTAAGATTGAATCTTGACCTTGTCCTAGAAGCTCATTGATGAGGTTGTTGTAGTACTTGATTCCTTCTCTATTTACACCGCCACTAAGTTTTCCTTCTGAAATTAGACCCCATGATAAAATTGTTAGGAACATAGAAGGGCATAATTATATTGATTCAGGTCCCTGATGTATACTCAATTATACCTCATAAATCTCAAAGTAAATATTAGTGCAAATAATCTTACTTGGTAAAATTCGGGGCCATGAGATTGAGAATCTGTATGCATCTAAATTCATCTCCTTCATAATCCCTACATCTTCCTAAAACAAAATAATAATAATAATAATAATAATAATAATAATAAATAAATATTTACCAAAAATAGTTTAAGTTCCTTTCCGGTTTGTAATTATTAGTTTGGCTCAATATTTGGAATAATCAAATTTTGTAAGCAGGATGGGCCTTAAAACTTCAGAAAATTCCAAACACGTATGGGTGAGGCTTCATTTCATTTTATGTTTTGTTCATCCGTTCATGTACCTTGTAGCGATGATATTGATCCACAGCTACATCTCCATTACTTCCATCTGCTATCTTATCTGTAATTTCATCACAAATCTTATATTTAGAAGATGTAAATTTTGTTATGCCTTACTTTGAGCCACAAGTCAAACTCGATATGATCCTCTTTTTTTTTTTCATAAACCAAAATTAATAAAACATAAAAAATAAAAAAAAAATAAAAAAATCACTTTAATATTGTATTTATCTTCCTTTCAATGCTAACAAGAGAACAAATACACATAAAAAAACAAAATAAAAAAACAAAAGTTAAATAAAGCATAAATTCTTATATTTACACATTTATAGGTGAACCTTAAAAGTGTGAAAAAAAGAATTTATTAGTTATTGTGAGAAAAACAAAACATAGGCAAAAAATAGGAAATAAAGAAACCTACAAACAGTGAAAATGTGAGATAGGATTAACATTTAACACAGACTCAGAAAAAAAAAAATAATTAATTAAATTATTTAAAAAATCCATTTGAAATAAAGTAGGCCGACTCATGTGATCCATTGGTTGGTTTCAAACTCTCATGAACTATGAAGCACGGATGCGTTTTCCTGTGCGAGTAGGGGTACGGGACCCAGCAATTTTTGAAAGAGTCGGGTACCGGTGCAGCGGGATGCGGCAATTAAAAAATTTCTAAAAATATTTTTATTTATATTTTTAATATATTGCTAAACATACTTTTTTGTATTATATAAATATATACCAAATTTTAGAGCAATAGACCAATAATAACTATTAACTAAATAAATGCTTAATTAATTGAGTTTAGGTTTTTTTTTTTAATATCAAAATAAAGTTAAACAACTAAATATTAACTTGCTTAAACCCATAAATTTTTATTCTTTTTTTCTTTCTTATTTATTTATTTTTTCCCTTAATTACCCACTACATTAATTATTGAGTTTGTGTGAAATATTAGCTATCTACTATGTGTGCAAAGTGCAATACACATCCCAATAAAATAATTAAAACAAATAAATAAAATCTTTTGATCTACCAGATAGTAGAAGTAGAATAAAGAAGTAATAAATTTATTCTCAAAAAAAAAAAAAAAAAAGTAATAAATTTGTTTAAATATCTCCTTTAATTATTACCCTACCTACTCCCACAACCCATTTTACACACTTCTGCTTCTTTCTTTCTTTTTTTTTTTTTTTTGGGAAAGGTGACTGAAATTTCATTAAACGGAAAGAAAGAAACAGTACAGCCAGCCAAAGCATAAACATGATACGCAGGAAAAAATCAGCAACAAAATAAACCACAAACAAGACCCTCTTGATTCCGAAAGCAGATAAGTATTTATTTAACTTGTTTTCTCTTTCGTTTTCTCTCACATCACCCACATACCTCAAAACGTCCCTTTTTTTTTTTTTTTTTTTTTGAATTTCGGCCTAAATCGGCCGGTTCGGCGCCGGTATCGGTGTGTTTCGGCGGTTTCTCCCGATACGGCCCGATTCGGCGGGAATCGGCCGAATCTGAGCCGAGTCGGCGCGAGTCGGGAAAAAAAAATTTTGGACGCGGCACCGACGCGCAGACAGCGGCGTCGCTCGCGCGTCGCCGCGTCGGACGCGGGTGCGGCGGCTGTTTTGTCGCGTCCGTGCATCCCAGCTCATGAGTCCAAAAATTCTTATCCATGCTCTTTTTTTTTTATCGGGTTAGTGTCAATTTTGTCCGGTCCAAAAAAATTTGGTTCAACGGAGAATCTATTTGCTGAAACCACATGGTTTGATTTCTGTAAATCTATTTCTCCTTAAAAGTCAAAGCTTTTTTATTTTAGCAAAAACATATAAAACAAAAAACAATTTGGCCCCATGGACTCACCATCCATGTGACACCTAACTTTTTCAAAAATTGAAGAAATCTTGTGCATGTTGTCTCTGTATTCACCCACTTAATCTTTACTCTTATATAACGTGAAAGTGTAGGACTGTTTGAGCAATAACTAGACTTGTTACGGGTCATAAAGACTTTCCTTCCATAATCCTACTCTTACAAATGACTATATTGTGGCAATTATATGATGGCGAAAGTGTTTGGTTAGTCATGGTAAATAAATAGTATCTAGAGATGAGGAGGGAAGCTAAAAGAACAACATAATTTTTCAATGATGTTAACTGTTAAGTGACTTTTGTGTAAGGGAGAAAATTCAATATTTTTGAAAAAAAAAATTAGTAATACTTGGCGTTAATTCAAACCTCAGAATAATTTCTGTATTTTACTCAAAAAAATGAAATGAACTTATTTATCACTGTATGAATCCATACAAAATGCACTGAACTCGAGACTTTTAAGTTAAGTCATGAGTTGTGCGTAACTTTTAGAGATAGAGGGTAAGCATATGTGGAGAGAGAGAGAGACCTGGATATTTATGGGTGTAAGTATCCCATATACTTGGTCCTTTACCTCCTTCCTTTGCTGCACCTTCATACTGAAATTTAAACACACGATGGCATACATGCGTTACGCATGATATCTCAGACTCTCAGGACTGGACACTTGAAGCAAAACTCCATTAGATATTATACAAACATGTGCAAAACCAAGGACTTACCTGGTAAGAAGCCGACGCTGTCCCAAAAATGAAACCGGCCGGAAAACTGTTCCGGTTGAGTGAAGCAGTGACATTTCTTGGTGCAACAGCAATGCTATGACTCAAAGAGCCAAGCAGAAGTAGGAAGCCTAAGAGTTTATAGCCTTGAAACTCCATAACTGATATCTTGGTTATTCTAGGTACCACCTTATAGCCTTTCATAGAGTAGCAATATATTATCGGATTGATTACGGAACTGGAAAAAGAAAAAAAAAAAGAAAAAAGAAACCAGGAAAAGGACAGGCGATGGTACACTGTAAATCTTATCTGCACTTGAAATTATTATATGGCTTTTCTAATAAAATCATTGTCAATTAATAACCTCCCGATTATCTTCTCAAAAAACTCAAAAAAAAAAAAAAACGAGGTGAATTATAATTTATCTACATGTAGTTTTTAGTTGTATTTTAAGTTGTTTATATATAGTTTGAAATTTGATATTTTACTTACTTAAAGTTAGTTCAATTAGATTTTTATAACCTACATCTGTTAAAAATATAACTAAATATTTAATTTTACTCCACTTTTATGTTTCTCTCCAAAAATATAAAAAAAAATATAAAAATACAAGATCAAAAACTATACATCTAAACATTTACATGCATTATGAAATTTTAAATTACAAGTAAATAACTTAAATTTTGGTCAAATTTTAAATCATACGCAAACAATTTAAACTTCAATCAAATCAAATGGGTGGAAAATAAAAAGGACAGGCGATGGCCTTTTATAGAGTAGCAATATATTATCGGATTGATTACGGAGCTGGAAAAAAAGGAAAAAGAAAAAAGATGCCAGGAAAAGGACAGGCGATGGTACACAGTAAATCTTATCAGCACTTGAAATTATTATATGGCTTTTTTAATAAAATCATCGTCAAAAAATTAATGAGATAACACAGTCAATATCTCTTAGCGGATGAGCTGGCAACCATAAATACAAACAACAAGAAAGCTGAGATTCTCCTAGAAGATATTTGGACCCAAAAGAGAATGTTTCAAAGTCTACGAATCAAAGTTGCTCCTGAACCATATTCAAGGAAGTCCAGCAATTGGCGAATCTTTTGTGCACACTCTTTGATTTTCCATTGTTACCCAAAAAAAAAAAAAAAAAAAAAATTAATGAGATAATAGTAAAAATAAGTTAACAGTAAAAAATACTTAATGAAAAGAGGTTAAAAATGTTAAATGCAAAATTAGAGCGCTATGGCAGGACTTTATGTACTCTCGCATGAAGTCTCTGCTTTTATATATACTAGTCGCAGACCCGAGTGTTGTGCATGATAATTTTTTAGATAAAATACTATTTTAGTCCCTAGACTTTATAAAGATTTAAAAAAAAATAGTTTTATCATATTTTTCATAATTTTGTCTATAACATTTTTTACCATAATCATATATTTATTGGTTGATGATTTGCATAACATAGACATTAAATAAGGGAAAAGTCTTGTGCCACATAAAGTGGCACTAGAAGGACTCTTAAATAAGAGGTAGAACTATTCATTAAATTTTTTTTATCTTGTCATAAGTTATTCACGTGTAGAGTTATAAGTGGTGAATTTATGGACTCATATAAACCCACCACTTTTATTTCATCACTTTTCTTTCCACAATTTCCTTTTGAAACCAGATTTTTTTTTTCTCTTTTCTTTTAATTTATTTGCAACTAATCTTTCTTTGACCAACCAGTCAACAAAGCTGTTATCCTCTAGAAAACTTAAACATAAATAATGGAATTTTTTTAATAAAAATATAACCGGGTGAACATTCAAGAGTCATTCTCCGAAACTCCAAGCCAAGTTTTGTCCAAAACAACGGTCCACACGCACAAAACAATGTCCACTTTTCACACTACCCGCTTGACACGAAACACTCTAAAAGGAATGAAACACTCTAGGCACTATGATTTTGGCTTGTGATGTGATCGCTTTCCCACTTAGAAGTGTTATACAAACCAAAAATGCTATAGTAGTTATAGATGAGATCACAACTTTTGTTATAATTTATCTATGTAAAGAGTTGTGAGCGGTGGATTTGTGGACTCATATGGACCCACCACTTTTATTTCACTACTCATAACTTGCCACGTGAGTACATTGTAACAAAGGTTGTGACAAAATTGTAATTCTAGCATTTTCCTCGCGATTGACTATACAAGTCGTCAACCCATTAAGCAAGTCACTGCGTTTGATTAAAAGTATCAAACCTGATTAGTTGTAGAATGAAAGAGATAGCGACAAATTTATAGTAAGAGAGTGTGAATAAGAAAAAACAAAAATAAAGGAAGATGAGGGGAAAGAGGAAGAATGATATTAATTTAGAGGGTAGTGGAGAAATGAAAAAGTAAGGAAGAGAGAAAGGTTGGAGAAGTAGCGGAGAGATAAAAAGGTAAGGGAGGGGAAAGGTTGAAGAAGCGTAAATATTAAAAAAATAAATGTTAAAAACTATTATAGGAAATTTGGAAAAAAGAAGAAGATAATGATGTGGACACTGATATAGCTCAACTGGAGCGTAGTAATAATAAATACTACACTTCAACTTTTAGAAATATATAGATTAGATATTTTGTGTAATTTAAGTTTCTAATAGGGGCTTCCTAGACAAATTTTTTATAGCCACGACTAAGTTAGGTCTTCGCTTTTATTTTTTTTCTCCTGCTCCCAGCTTAATTTTCATAACCATCCCATTCAATTCACTTCCAACTATTAAAGAACATAAAAAAAATAACAATGGTGAAAGTCACTAAACTCAACCATGTTGCAGATTGTGATTGGTATAGTTGTTTTGTGACATTGATATATTAAATTATTTTTATTATTACATTTTGTGTAATTTAAACTTCTTAATTTCTATAGCCACCACTAAGTCAAGTCTTCACTTTTTTTTCTCCTACTCCCAGTCTAATTTTCATAAACATCCAATTCAATCCACGTCCAACAATTAAAGAAGAAAGAAACATAACAATAGCGAAAGTGACTAAACTCAGCCATGTTGCAAATTGGGATTGGCATACTTTTTTGGTGATGTTGAGAGTCAAGTCTTCATGTTTTTTTTTTTTTTTCCTAGCCTAACTAGTAAGTTGCCTCCTATAAAAAAAAAAAACAAGTAAGTTGCCGGTGTGGTGCACGGATAATTTTGTGATATTTATATAAGATGGTTTTGGAAAATGTTGTTCATCTATATATATCTAAAAGCTGAAGTTTAGCATTTATTATTGCTATACTCCTGTTGAGCCACATTAGCGGCCATATTATCTACTTATTTCCCATTTCTCTCCACTACTTCCAACCATAACTTCCTTTTTACTTTTTCAATTCTCCACTGCTCTCAACCTTAATATCACTCTTCATCTATCTCTTCCTCTTCTTTTTATTTTGACTCTTCTTATTTTCATTCTATTACTATAAATATGACATTCTCTCTCACATTCTATACATATTTTCTCACATGAAAAAGGTTATTACTCTCTCTCTCTCTCTCATGTTTTTATTTTTGTGTGAATTTTTTAATTTTTTGTATCTCTACTTTAGATTGATGTATTTATGTTTTCTTTAGAATTTTACTTTGGGTTGCAATATGGTTTTGTATTTTTAAGTTTTTTTTTTTTTTTTTTCCTATGATTGTTAAATGTTATTCTATTGCATATAAATATAGTTTACAAGAATATAATGTTATTCTATTATATATCATGGCTTGGATAATTTGATGTTTGACTTATGACTATATTTTTTATTTTGATGTTTCTTTTTCTTATTTTATTTTCTATTTCTCTCCCAAAAAATGTGAATACTCTCTCTCTTTATATATATATATATATATATATATTATTTATTCTTTTTTGAAACATTACTTTAGGTTGATGAATCATTGTATTTTTTATATAATATTATTGGTTAATATGATTTGGCCACAAGTCTTCTCTTTCCCTCTTTTACCTTTTGTTTGATTTTTTTTTTTTTTTTTGGCATAATACTTAGTTATTTTGCAAGTGAGATTTTGAATTTATATCAAAATACAATGTTGACTATGTATTTGAATGTGTCTATCAACTATTAAAATTAAACTGCCCAAGATGAATATGCATAGACAATATTTTTATTTTTCATTGATTTATTATTTAGTTATAACATCAAAATTAAAGTAAATGAATATGTAAAGTTAAAACTGTCTAAGATGAATTTGTAAAGCCAATATATTATATATTTAATATTGTCAAAAAATTAAAAGTAAAAAATAAATAATAAAAAGAATAATGATGTGGCTAATGATGTGATGAATAAGAAGGCTCAACAAGAGCATAGTAAAAAAAAGGCGATAAGAAGATCCAGTTAAAAAAAAAAAAAATCTTAATAAATAAAAGTGTATGTAGTCAAAAAAAAAAAAAAGATCATGTTCTCTTTATGTTGTTATGCAGATTATTTTCTTTTATTTCGATAGCTGAAGTTTTCAATTTTAGATATAAAGTCTACTTTTTTCCTACATATTATTTTAAATATTAAATTTATAATATGGTATAATCTCTTAGGAATGTCTAAGAAATATGCAATTCCAATCTCATGTATCTATATTAGTAAATAAAACTCAATCAATAGTTTGAAACTACTCTTACGATAAGAAAAATTTTAAATATTATAATATCTTTTTAAGAGAATAAAAATTTTGAATAATATATTTGAAACTCCAACAGTTTAGTTGTACAGGAAAAATAAATCCAAATAATAAAATTGTGGGGTCCAATAATTTGTGGCCCTGGCCCATTTTTACATTAAGGCTCAAGGCCCGAGCCGAGGAAGGTAATAGCCGAGAATAGGTAATAAAAGTCCAAATAGTCTTGAGACTCAGCTGAGGATGATTTTGTCCTCGGCATATCCGAGGTCTCACTGGAAGGAATGGCAAAAATGGTACAGGAACAGCTTGGAAAAAATCTAAAATATCTAGGTCAATAGAGAAGGGTACGCTAGAAAGTATAACGACCAGAGAAAGCTGCCCTTTACTGCTATTCAATACTTTGCACCTGACAGAGCTATACTCTCCAGCTTTTACAACCACCCCCAACCACTCTGGATATGGGCTGATGGGACAAGTATCAGTCTTGGAAAAGTCGATCCTACACATGGACGAAGGATAAGGAACACAGGCTAGTATAAAAGGAAAAGTAAGTAATCCAGAGCAGGGGCTGGGAAAAATGGCCAAAAACCAGAATCTCCCAGCCCGCCTCCTGGAGAAAAACTCCTAGAGCGAACACGATTTAACTATGTATGAACACCATGGGAAATCCACCGTCTGGTGACCAAGGCCTAGCCTTTCAAACTCACGCTCTATAAATGATATTGTCTGGGCCTTTTTACGTGCGAACCCAATATTGTTATGGGTCGTCACAAATCGTGTCCTTACAATTGGCGCTGTCTGTGGGAAAGGCTTGTGTTTTGGCACAGGAAGTGGGTTGAGACAATCCCTCACATCATTTCCAACAGCCGGATGTAGTGTTCTAGCATAAAGTTCCACTAGGGGCTACATTTCTTCACTAGGGGTTATGCTTCGTAGCGTTAGCAGCACAGATGGTTCTAGGGGCTTGGTCGAGTTGCTAATCCCCCTAAACCAAGGTCCCACACCATAGTCGAACTTATCAAAATCAAGTTTTGAACAGAACCAAGGTATTGCATGGTCCTCGGACTCAAACCTATGGGGAAACCAACTACTTTTCAAAATCAAGTTTTGGACAGAATCAAGGTATTGCATGGTCCTCAGACTCAAACTTATGGGGAAACCAACTACTTATCAAAATTAAGTTTTTGACAGAATCAAGGTATTGCATGGTCCTCGGACTCAAACCTATGGGGAAACCAACTACTTATCAAAATCAAGTTTTAGACAGAACCAAGGTATTGCATGGTCCTCGGACTCAAATCTATGGGGAAACCAACTACTTATAAATATCAAGTTTTGGACAGAACCAAGGTATTGCATGGTTTTCGGACTCAAACCTATAGGGAAACCAACTACTTATAAATATCAAGTTTTGGACAGAACCAAGGTATTGCATGGTCCTCGGACTCAAACCTATGGGGAAACCAACTACTTATCAAAATCAAGTTTTGGACAGAATCAAGGTATTGCATGGTCCTCGGACTCAAACCTATGGGGAAACCAACTACTTAGAAATCAAGTTTTGGACAGAACCAAGGTATTGCATGGTCCTCGGACTCAAACCTATGGGGAAACCAACTACTTAGAAATCAAGTTTTGGACAGAATCAAGGTATTGCATGGTCCTTAGACTCAAACCTATGGGGAAATCTTCTACTTACATATCAAGTTTTGGATAGAACCAAGGTATTGCATGGTCCTCGGACTCAAACCTATGGGGAAACCAACTACTTAAATATCAAGTTTTGGATAGAACCAAGGTATTGCATGGTCCTCGGACTCAAACCTATGGGGAAACCAACTACTTAGAAATCAAGTTTTGGACAGAACCAAGGTATTTCATGGTCCTCGGACTCAAACCTATGAGGAAACCAACTACTTAAAAATCAAGTTTTTGACAGAACTAAGGTATTGCATGGTCCTCAGACTCAAACATATGGAGAGGTTAGCTGCTTAGTAAGAATTCTAAGTTGCTCAATCCTCAGATCAAATACCAGAAGAGGTTAAAGCTATGAAAGTTATTAGGAAAATGGTGAAACGCCTTATTACTCGGCAACCTGTAGGGGCTGTTCATTTTTGGGTTATATGTCCTCGGATGATTATCTCCTATACCGCACCGAGCATTCAGCTGTCATCTCCGCTATTTTGGGGTAAGTGTTGTTTTCTCAAGTCGGCATTATTGTGCCAAACAACTCTATTAAGTTCATAATAATATCTTTTCCTTAGCAAGGGTTTCGACCCTAAGTGTCATTTGTTCAAGTTGGCATTATTGTGTCGAACAGCTCTCATAAGTTCATGATAACATCTTTTTCTTTTCTTCTTAGTAAGGATTTCTGCCCTGAGTATCATTTGTTCAAATCGGCATTATTATGCCAGATAGCTTTTAATAAGCACAGAGTAAGATCTTTTTATTAACTGAGATTTCGGCCATAAGCATTGTTCATAATATAAAAATAAAAAAAAGAAGTCACAGGGTAGTACGTTTATTCACGGCATAACCATTTCAAAAAGAAGAGATAAAGCATACGAAATGAAGCAATGATGATTTTTATTAATATAAAGAGGTATTACAGCGTACAATGAAGGGCTTAAACAAGCCTCTATAGAAAACGAGTTACCAAAAAAAAAAAAAAAAAAAAAACAACAACAACAAACGAACAGCCAGAAATCTTTTTAAGCTCTGTTCCCAAGTCTTTCCAAATTCTGCCTCATTAGCATCCATATTGAGAGGAGGACCTTCCTTGGTGGGAGAGGAGAAGAAGAGGAAGAAGGAAAAGCACCAGGATGGATCTGATGGTGGAAAGAAGAAGAAAGAGAGGCAAAAGGAGGCACCAGTGAAGGAAGAGAGGAAGAAGCAGGGATACTTTTTTCTTGCGTCAGTCCTGACTCCTAACATGCTGGTGCCATGTTAGCTATGCTCATAAGAGAGCGGCTGGTACTGATAATGGGTGACCCTAGTTCAGCCGCGCCAAAAGATTGATGCGACAAGCCCCTGCTTCGGATTTTGGCTGAAATGAGGGTAAGAAGTATCTTGAGTCTCTGACATCTCTGCCCTGATCGAGCCAGTTTGAGCTTCACAAGAACGTAGCATTTCTGGGAAGGGTATGGTCTCTTCATTCCCGCTCCTATCGTGAACGAATTACAATTCAAAGTGTAAGCGAGCGGATAAGGGAAACTCTGGGGGAGGTTAAGAGTTTTTAGACTTTAAAAGGATTGAAAGGTCTTTGTGTAAGAAAGGTAACCTCCTGCTTTCCTTCTTATATGAAGGGCAAAACGGGAGGCATTTAATCTGTCCAAATTTCCAAGAAAATCGGTAAACAAGAATATACCCATTCCACTTCCCCACGCCGTCAATAACCGTCGAATTTAAATGGTCTCATAAAGGGAAATCATTAAAGGCGCGTTTCGGATAATAAAGCGGCAGGAACGCATCATGAATGAATTCAAAGGAATATCTCGTAGTCCGGTATGTTTCCTGGATAGGTGAAGAGACACCCACATTGATGAAGGGTAGATCTAAGCAGACCGCAATAAAGGCGTGGCATTACCAAAACCCTTTTCTCCGACCAATAGGTCAGACAGCAGGATTTTGAGGGGCTATTGTGTGGTCCAATAATTTGTGACCCTGACCCATTTTTACATTAGGGCCCAAGGCCCGAGCCGAGAAAGGTAATAGCCGAGGATAGGTAATAAAAGTCCAAATAGTCTTGAGACTCAGCTGAGGATGATTCTGTCCTCGGCATATCCGAGGTCTCACTGGAAGGAAGGGCAAAAACGGTATAGGAACAGCTTGGAAAAAATCTAAAATATCTAGGTCAATAGAGAAGGGTACGCTGGAAAGTATAACGACCAGGGAAAGCTGCCCTTACTGCTATTCAATACTCTGCACCTGACAGAGCCATACTTTCCAGCTTTTACAACCACTCTGGATATGGGCTGATGGGACAAGTATCAGTCTTGGAAAAGTCGATCCTACACGTGGACGAAGGATAAGGAACACAGGCTAGTATAAAAGGAAAAGTAAGTAATCTAGAGCAGGGACTGGGAAAAATGGCCAAAAACCAGAGCCTCCCAGCCTGCCTCCTGGAGAAAAACTCCTAGAGCGAACACGATTTAACTATATATGAACACCATGGGAAATCCATCGTCTGATGACCAAGGCCTAGCCTTTCAAACCCACACTCTATAAATGATATTGTCTGGGCTTTTTTACGTGCGAACCCAATATTGTTATGGGTCGTCACAAATCGTGTCCTTACAAAAATAATGATATATTTTTTGAGATAGATAGATGAAAAATAATTTTAGAAATTGTTTAAGTTTTTGGGAGAACAAATTATTTTCCTCAAAATTTAGAGAACAAATTATATATTATACTATAACTAAAATATAATTATCAATTCCCACGCATTGCGTAGATTTGCGACTAGTATATTATAATAAAAAAAGTAAACTAAATTAGAGTATAGCAACATATAAAATTTATTTTATTTTTGTGGATATATTTTATTATTCTATTTAGTCATGTAGCCTATATGTGTACAAATGTGTGTATTTCGGTGAGTGGAATAGAAACTGCCCTCTCATTTGTCTTTCTTTGAAAAAAAAAAGATTATGCAGAATATCTATATATATCTAAAAGCTGAAGCGTAGCATTTATTGTTACTACGCTCTAGTTGAGCCACATCAACGTCCATGTCATTATTTTTTTCTTTTCAATTTTCCTATATTTTTTTAACATTTATTTTTTTTAATATTTACACTTTTCCAACCTTTCTCCATCCCTTATCTTTTCATCCCCCCACTACTTCTTCAACCTTTCTTTCTCCCTTACCTTTTCATTTCCCCACTACCCTTTCCATTAATACCATTTTTCCTTTTTCTCTTCATCTTCCTTCATTTTTGTCTCTTTTTATTCATACCCTCTTACTATAAATTTGTCACTATCTCTTCCATTCTATCCATAGTTTTCCCTCATAAAAAAAAGTTTTTCTCTCTCTCTCTTTCAATTGTTTGGTGGATTTTTTTTTTTTCTTGTATCACTGATTTAGGTTGATAATTTTGTATATTCTTTAAAACTCTACTTTAGGTTAATGCGATTTAGTTTTGTTTTTAATTTTTTTTTTTTTTTGGTTCTCTTTGATTGTTAAATTTTATTTTATTGCGTTATGAAGAATTAAATATAGCATATAAAAATATAATATTATTCTATTACATAGCATGATTTGGATAATTTGTTATTTATTGTAATTTGATATTTATTCTATTACACATCATGATTTTTATAGTGCTCAATTTAGATGTTAAACTATGAGATTTTACTAATTTTTGTTTATTTTTTAATCATTTGTGGTGGAAAAAGTACTATTAATAGTTGTATTAGAAGTACTCTATAATTCCATTTATTTAGAGAAAAGCAAAGGTTAGCCAAACGAAAATAATAAAATGGGTGACAAATTTTAGCTTCAACAATTTTAATTTAATTGTTATTATTATTTTATAACAATGCATATGTAGAAATTTAATTCTTAGATTTTGCTAATAATTGTTTATTTGATAATATGTTTTGGGTCGATGAAATTACAATTTCTACAAAGAAAATAACCTTAATTATCAACGAAATTTTGTTTTCCTAATTGGTCCAATTAATCATTTTTAAGTTTATTAATTTTCTTATTTACATTTTTCAGTGTTTTGGATGGTAAGTAGAAAAAATAAGGTTTGAGAATTTTTTTTTTTAAACTAAAAGAATAATTTCCAAATTTTATATTCTTTTTAATGATTCACAAAATGTTATAAATAACTTTTATTAAAAAATGAATATTTTCATTAACTTACCTTTTGTATTTTGGAGGAAAATTGTATTGTTTTCATTTTGTTTTGACAAATTTAAGTTTATATTTATAATTTATGATTGTTCTTATATTACATTTATGATTATTCCTATAATAAATAAAAATATGATTATGAAATACATTATTCTTTATTAAATTAATTTAAATTGTAAAAAAAATTAATAAAATTACCATAAAAATGGTTATCATGCGCAACGCGCAGGTTCGTGACTAGTCTATATATTACTAAAAGCTGAAGCGTAGCATTTAATACTACTGCTCTCACGTTGCGCCACATCAGCTGCCACGTCATTATTATTATTATTTTTAATATAATTTGTCCTACAATTTTAAAATGGTTTTTACAATTTTCAGCTCTATAAATGCAGCTCACTACTTATTTATTTACTTCCACTATCATCCTATAATAAATCTGTATAATTAATCCAGCCCACCTCTTATTTATTTAGTTCCACTATCAAGCCCAATCCAAAACCTTTTCAATTCAACTTTAGGGTTTTGTGTGAGCCTTTGGGTTTTTTTTTTTTTTTTTCCTTATAATTGTTTTTAACATTTATTTTGTTTCATCTTCCCACTACTTCTTCAATTTTTCTCCCTCTCTTACCATTTCATCTCCCCACTACTTCTTCAATCTTTCTCCCTCCTTTACCTTTTCATCTCCCTACTACCCTCTACATTAATATCATTTTTCCTCTTTCCCTTCATCTTCCTTTATTTTTGTCTCTTCTTATTCACACTCTCTTACTATAAATTTGTCACTATCTCTTCTATTCTATGCATAGTTTTCCCTCACAAAAAAAAAAGGTTCCCCCTCTCTCTCTCTCTCTCTCTCTCTCTCTCTCTAAATTTTTTGGTGGATTTTTATTTTTATTTTTCTTGCATCTCTACTTTAGGTTGATAATTTTTTATATTCTTTAAAACTCTATTTTGGGTTAATGCGATTTAGTTTTGTTTTTTAAATTGTGATTTAGTTTTTTTTTTTTTTTAATTGTGATTTAGTTTTGTTTTTTAAATTGTTGTTGTTGTTGTTGTTGTTTTTTAATTTATATATATATATATATATATATTCTCTTTGATTGTTGAATGTTATCCTATTACGTTCTAAAGAATTAAGTATAGCATATAAAAATATAATATTATTCTATTACATAGCATGATTTGGATAATTTGATATTTATTCTGTTACATAGCATAATTTTTTATAGTGCTCAATTTAGATGTTAAACTATGAGACTTTACTAATTTTTGTTTATTTTCTAATCTTTTGTGGTGGACAAAGTACTCTTAATAGTTGTATTAGAAGTACTCTATAATGCCATTTATTTAAAGAAAAGCAAAGGTTAGCCAAACGAAAATAATTGGATAGGTGACAAATTTTAACTTTTGCAATTTTATTTTTATTATTATTATTTTATAACAATGCATGTATAGAAATTTAATTCTTAGATTTTGCTAATAATTTTTTATTTGATAATATGTTTTGGGCGGCCGAAATTATAATTTCTACAAAGAAAATAACCTTAATAGACTATCAAAAACAAAATTTTATCCTAATATTGGTTCAATTAATCATTGTTAAGTTTTATTAATTTTTTTTAGTTTACATTTTTTTGGTCTTTTGGATTGTTCCTATATTACATTTATAATTGTTCCTATAATAAATAAAAATATAATTACGAAAGACATTACTCATTATTAGATTAGTTTAAATTGTAAAAAAAAAAATAATAATAATAAAACCACAATAAAAATAATTATCACGCGCAACGCGCGGGTTCGCGGCTAGCTAAAATAAAAACTCAATATGAAGGAATGGGGCAAATTCTTGGTGCACTTTTTTGTGTGTGTGGACTTAATCTTCCATGAATCCAATGAAACAGTAATATCAATAAGAAGTTAAGAACATTGAACCATCAAAATGTCAATGAAGAAAACCTGATGTCCTGGTTTCTTCAATAATAGAAAAGAGAAAAGTCATTCTTCACAGTCTGTTAGGAACCCGGTGGTTCCTAATGGAGATTGATAGGAATTATAAGGGAATGGATAGGGATTATAGGTAAATTGACTTAATTTGAGGTAGTCACCCTCCATAGAGAAAGAGAGAGATTAAGAGAGAGAAATGCACTAACTCTAATCATGTATTTACAATCATTCCTCATATTGGATTACAATAATGTATTTATAGGAGACTAGCTCTAATCTCATTGGTCCACATGGCCTCATCCTAATGGTTTTATTATTCCCCATGTGCATTAATAATTCCAACATGTGCTAAATGTGATTAACATGCTTGGAATTGTAACTAACTAACTAACTAAATCTCAATACAACAATTATTATCCATATGCTTATAGCATTCCTAACATTTCCCTCCCCTTGAAAACACCTTGCCCACAAGGTGTTGTTGTGAAATAGCATCTTCATCAAAGGAGATCTTCCAATGGACCAATACCGTAGTGACATTTTGATCACCATATTGATGCATTTCTCTTTGACAAGCGGTCTGGTGCACACGAAGGTTTCTTCTTCGTAGATCTTCAAACTTTGCTCAAATTCTTGAGCCTTCAATGGTTCTTCAATCTTCAAGGTCTCATTGGTTCTTTGAACCTTGAAATGTTCTAGTATCCTCAAGACCTCATTTGATTCTAGAACCATTAGAATTCTTGGAGCTTGTATCTTGGATTCTTGGATCACCAACACTTGGATTGCCAATTCTTGAATCATAGACTCTTGAATGGAAGCCTCCATTGGTGCATCAAGAATGGGTTCTTGGAAGATCATCATCACCTTCTTTGTTGATTCTTTCGACTGAACTTCAAGGGCAGCATGTACATGTATATCATCATCCACTTTGACACAAAAATCAACATCTCGGCTTGCAACAACAGTAGTAGATTCTTGGAACTTGATTTGTTCTTCGAGTTTCATTGAATCAAGAGATTGTAACTCCTCTTCCGTCATGTTCTCGAGACCCTCTTGCAATCTTGAGAGCTCCTCCTTCATGGCCATGTTAGATTCATCCAAGGCCTTCATCTTCTTTGAAATATCCTTAGCTTCTTCTAAGGCTTTGTTCAACATTCCTTGTATTTTTTTCAAAAGTTTTCTTTGATCACAATTGCTCGTCTCTGGATCAACGGCTCTGATACCATTTGTTAGGAACCCGGTGGTTCCTAATAGAGATTGATAGGAATTATAAGGGAATGGATAGGGATTATAGGTAAATTGACTTAATTTGAGGTAGTCACCCTCCATAGAGAAAGAGAGAGATTAAGAGAGAGAAATGCACTAACAAATTGGTTTATTCTTCATTCATTCCTCATATTGGATTACAATCATGTATTTATAGGAGACTAGCTCTAATCTCATTGGTCCACATGGCCTCATCCTAATGGTTCTATTATTCCCCATGTGCATTAATAATTTCAACATGTGCTAAATGTGATTAACATGCTTGGAATTGTAACTAACTAACTAACTAGGTTCTATTATTCCCCATGTGCATTAATAATTCCAACATGTGCTAAATGTGATTAACATGCTTGGAATTGTAACTAACTAACTAACGAAATCTCAATACAACAATTATTATCCATATGCTTATAGCATTCCTAACACAGTCAGCAAAGAAAACATAATAAAGGGCTCAAGTTCATCTTTACTTAAACAAAATGCTCCACATGCAGAGCTTCCTTTACCAGTGGATATGTCATAATACAGTTTATCATTATACTACAAAGGGTATCACTTGTAAACTCCTCATACTAGTATGGCTTTACAACTATCATATCTTCTCTCTTTGTTGTTTCTTATTTTGTTGTTGCCACATTCCACCACTGCTCAAACTTCCAGCAACCAATCTCTGGGTTCATCCCTTACTGCACAGGAAAAAGACTCTTACTGGGCATCGCCTTCTGGTGACTTTGCTTTTGGTTTCCAACAAATTGGAAAGGGAGGATATCTACTAGCCATCTGGTCCAACAAATTACCTGAAAAAACCATTGTCTGGTCAGCCAATGGAGACAATCTTGTGCCAAGAGGATCAAAAGTAGAGCTTACCAAAGATGGCAAATTTGTACTCAATGACCCAGCAGGCCTTGAGATATGGAAAGTTGACTTAGTCCGTTCAGTAGTTGCTTATGCAGCCATGCTTGACACTGGAAACTTCGTGTTGGCAAGCCAGGATTCTAGCCTTTTGTGGCAGAGTTTTGATCATCCAACTGACACAATGTTACCTTCACAGACAATGAGTCAGGGCAGCAAGCTTGTTGCTTGTTACTCAGAAATGAATTACTCTAACGGAAGGTTCCAGTTCCAACTAAAATCGGATGGAAGTCTTGCGCTTCAAACTAGAGCTTACCCCACGGATTATTCTTACGCTGATTATTGGCCAGAAAAAAATATAAGCGGCTTTAAGGTAGTCTTCAACCAGTCTGGCTCTATAATCTTAATAACAAAAAATGGAAGCATAGTTAAGAGTATATTATCAAATCCTAGTTCTATGCAGGACTTCTATCAAAGAGCAATCATGGAATATGATGGTGTTTTAAGGCATTATGTCTACCCAAAAAGCAGCTTAATGCCCAGGAGTTGGTCTTATTTGCCAAACTTCATACCTTCGAATATATGCAATTCTATTCCAATTGACATGTGTGGTAGTGGAGCTTGTGGGTATAACAGCTACTGCATGTTCGACGGTCAAAGACCAAAATGCCAATGCCCAGATGGATACACCTTCATTGATCCAGAAGATGTTATGAAAGGTTGCAAACAGAACTTTCTTTCACAAAGTTGTGATGAAGCCTTGCCAGAATCAGATCTTTTTTATTTGAAATCAATGCTGAATACAGATTGGCCCGGCATGACTGATTATGAATCCTTTCCAGAACAAAATGAGGATTGGTGCAGGACAGCTTGCTTGGGTGATTGCTTCTGCGCTGCTGCCGTTTATGAAAATAGGATATGTTGGAAGAAGAAAGCTCCTCTCCCAAATGGGAGGATAGATTCTAGTTTTAAAGGAAAAGCTCTGATCAAAATAAGAAAGGACAATTCTACTTTGAAGCCTTTAGGTGCAGATTTGAAGAAGAAAGATCAATCAACTGTGATACTCATTGTGTCAGTGCTCCTTAGTAGCTCAGTGTTTCTGAACTTACTCTTCCTGTTGGCTGTCTTTCTGCTTGTTTTTCGTTTCAAATATTGGAAACCAAAGGCCCATAAACCATACCCAGTCATGCCAGGCATGAATTTGCGAAGTTACACTTATGAGGAGCTAACAGAAGCTACAAATGGGTTCAGGGAAGAGCTGGGGAGGGGTGCCTTTGCAAAAGTTTATAATGGGGTTCTAGAATCTGAGGATAGAAAACTAGTTGCGGTTAAAAGGTTGAATGATATGGTGAGAGATGGAGATCTGGAGTTCAAAGCTGAAGTGAGTGCTATTGACAGAACAAACCACAGAAATTTGGTCCAACTGCTAGGATTCTGCAATGAGGGGCAGCACCGACTTCTAGTATATGAATTCATGAGCAATGGTTCTATAGCAAGCATCCTCTTTGGGGGTTCGCGACCTAATTGGCACCAAAGAATTCAAATTGCATTAGGAACTGCAAAAAGGCTCTTTTATTTGCTTGAAGAATGTAGCACCCAGATCATACATTGTGATATCAAGCCGCAGAACATCCTCCTTGATGACTCTTTTATAGCTAGAATTTCGGACTTTGGATTAGCCAAGCTATTGAAAACGGACCAAACTCGAACTACTACAAGTATTAGGGGAACTAAAGGATATGTTGCCCCAAAATGGTTCAGACACATGCCTGTTACAGCTAAGGTGGATGTTTATAGCTTTGGTGTTTTGTTGCTAGAGCTCATTTGCTGCAGAAAAAGTTTTGAGGTAGAGGCACAAGATGAGGATCGGATGATACTAGCTGACTGGGCTTATGATTGCTTTAAAGAAAGGAAACTGGATCTGTTAGTGGAGAATGATGAGGAGGCACTAGATGACGTGAAGAGAGTGGAGAACTATGTGATGATTGCAATATGGTGCATTCAGGAGGATCCATCACTAAGGCCAACAATGAAGAAAGTGGTACAGATGATGGTGGGAGCTGTTGAAGTCTCATTTCTTCCAGGTCCATCCTCATTTAGCAGTTCACTCTAAATCCTCTAATATATATTACTTCACTAGTTGTTTAAGTCTTTATGCATGTTTAATTTTCAATATTATTAGCTTGGCAAGTCAAGTAACATCCAGGAAATACGTACTTGAATGTATAATAATTATCTGTATGTCCCAAGATTTTCTCAATAAAACAACTATTCTGTGTCAAGTAATTCTTTATATAAAGAAAGAAATGGTAGGGTGAAAAGGAATTACGATCATACAGTCTTTGTTCCTAGTCATCCTTTATATTAGAAATATGATATTTTGTAATTTTTTTATGATACGAAGAGTAATACTTGCTGTGCTAGCGTCTTTGCTTGTCTTTAATGGACAAAAAAACGGTGCAACCCTGAGACATAGTGCAATCTGCAAGAGATTACACCTTGGAAAATGGAGATCACTAGTTTCAATCTTTCCTTCCCCTTCTCTTGAGGCTAAATTCATTGACTTTGAAAGTGAACTTTTTATGCATCTGTATTAGTAGAAGCTATCAATTGATATCTTTTTTTTCTTTTTCTTTCTTTGAGGGACATTTTTCTATATTCTATACATAATATTCCAAAATGAAATAAGAACAGAATTGGGAAGGGAAAATGCTGATTTGAACCATAAGTGGGACTAAAATTTCATGAAGCTGAATTCAGAAAATACTGGATGGTGAAGCCTACAGCACCAATTGATGAACCTGAGAAAGGGTCCAAAAGCAAACTCACTAGATGCAAGCTTATGTTTGCATATGTTTGGCCAAAGTGAATGGGGAAGCAGCCAAAGAAGGAACAAGTAATGGATACAGTATGATAACCAGAGTCTTATTATTTTTAGGGATCAAACTGAACTGAAAGCTTTCAAACGGATTGTGGAACCACTCAACTGAAAGGTTAGGACTTCATCCTAATGGGCATAAGCTCAAGTTCATATAGACTTCTTTGACAATGGACTTACTAGCTCTCTGATGTCAATTTGTCCTGCTCCTGTAATCAAAAAACAAAGATGTGAGAAAGTTGACGAGCAGAGTCTAGTTGACTTGGTAAATATATTAAGATCAAAATTTCATGTTCTTCAGTAGAAAATGTATTTGTTGATCTCAGTAGCCTATATAATGTACGTAGTCATCAGTCACCATACTACTTCGGCATAAAAGTATAGTGTCAAAAAAATTAAGATGTGACAATTCCCAAAATCCAAATAAAACAAAAAAAAAAAATGAATATAAAAAATAAATAAATAAATAAAACAAAAATGTTTTCTGAAGCGAAGATACTATAAATCTTACTTCGAATGAGCAAATATATTAGTAAATAATCACATGAGATCTTTAGTGTTTTTTTTTTTTTTTTTTGATGCTACCGGTCCCATTTAGTAAAGCAACATATCAACTAGGTTAGACTCTACAAATGAAACTCGCTTTTTTTAGTCATGATACAAATAATTACCAATTTTATAAATGTTAAGTCATAGTTATGCTTGAATCTACTTCAACTTGATATGAGATATTGTTCTTGGTCTAAGGTCACCATTTTCTCACTAAACCTGAACTTTCCAAACAAACGGAAAAATGGTGATGCATTTTGGATTCTTTCAGACACTTCGACTCATATCTCCTTAATCCATTTAAGAACTTCACCAGTTGTAGCGGCAAATAAAATAGACACCACCCTTTCATTTGTCTTTCTTTCTTTGTTTTCCTTTTTCTTTTGACAAAATGATTGTGCAGGATATTAAAATAAAAAGTCTAGAGGCAGTGACCAAATCCATCTTACTTTGGTATTCTCTCAATAGTCAATCTGAGAGAATGGGTCAAATTCTTGCTGCAATTTATTTTTCGTGCTTATGGACTTAATTTTACATGAATTAATTTAAACAGAATCATAAAAATGAATAAATAAATAAATAAAATAATTGAAACAATTATATCAACAAGAAGTTAAGAACGTTGAATCATCATAAAGTAAATGAAGAAAACCAGATGTCTTGGTTTCTTCAGCATCTAATTGGTTGGAATTACAAGGTCAGCACCTTGTAGTCCCAGACCATGTAATAATTTCCCACTTCCCAGAAAAGAGAAGTCATTCTTCACAGTCAAGAACATTCGTGGTCTAGCTTTGAGTTTTTCTTTTGTTAAGTTTAGTAGGGTTCGAAGAACAGGCAATTCGGCAGCTCGTGAAGTTGCCAAATTTGCTCTTTCTTCCAGTCAGTCCTTTTTCCATAATGGTAATCTTCCGCCAGCTATCGAGTCTGTTGGTAAGGCGGATTACCCAGCTTGTATTTCCTTTTCTTAATTAATGTTATTGCAGATTATCAAAAAAAAAAAAAAAAAAAAACATAACAAAGGGCTCAAGTTCATCTTTACTTTGACAAAATGTTCCACATGCAGAGCTTCCTCTACCAGTATATTTGTGATAATAGAGTCTATCATTTATACTACAAAGCTTATGGGTTTACAACTATCATATCTTCTCTCCTTGTTGCTTCTTATTCTGTTGTTGCCATATTCCACCACTGCCCAAACTTCCAGCAACCAATCTCTGGGCTCATCCCTTACTGCACAGGAAAAAGACTCTTACTGGGCATCGCCTTCTGGTGACTTTGCTTTTGGTTTCTCACAATTTGGAAAGGGAGGATATCTACTAGCCATCTGGTTCAACAAATTACCTGAAAAAACCATTGTCTGGTCAGCTAATGGAGACAATCTTGTGCCAGGAGGATCAAAAGTAGAGCTTACCAAAGATGGCAAATTTGTACTCAATGACCCAGCAGGCCTTGAGATATGGAAAGTTAACTTTGTCAGTTCAGGAGTTGCTTATGCAGACATGCTTGACACCAGAAACTTTGTGCTGGCAAGCCAGGATTCTAGCCTTTTGTGACAGAGTTTTGATCATCCAACTGACACAATGTTACCTTCACAGACAATGAGTCAGGGCAGCAAGCTTGTTGCTCGTTACTCAGAAATGAATTACTCTAATGGAAGGTTCCAGTTCCAACTAAGATTGAATGGAAGTCTTGTGCTTCAAACTAGAGCTTACCCCACGGATTATTCTTATGCTGATTATTGGCCAGAAGAACCTATAGGCAGCGGCTTTAAGGTGGTCTTCAACCAGTCTGGCTCTATAATCTTTACAACAAGAAATGGAAGCATAGTTATATCATAAATTCCTGGTTCTACGCAGGACTTCTATCAAAGAGCAATCATGGAATATGATGGTGTTTTAAGGCATTATGTCTACCCAAAAAGCAGCTTAATGTCTAGGAGTTGGTCTTCTTTGCCAACCTTCATACCTTCAAATATATGCAATTTTGTGCCATTAAACATGTATGGTAATGGAATTTTGGGTATAACAGCTACTGCATGCTTGACGGTTATAGACCAAAATGCCAATGCCCAGATGGATACACCTTCATTGATCCTGAGGATGCTATGAAAGGTTGCAAACAGAACTTTCTTTCACAAAGTTGTGATGAAGCCTTGCCAGAATCAGATCTTTTTTATTTGAAATCAATGCCAAATACAGATTGGCCCGGCTTGTCTGATTATGAATTCTTTCTAGGCCAAGATGAGGATTAGTGCAGGACCTTGGGTGATTGCTTCTGCGCTGCTGCTGTTTACAAAAGTGGGGCGTGTTGGAAGAGAAAATTCCTCTCTCAAATGGGAGGATGGATTCTAGTTTTGAAGGAAAAGCTCTGATCAAAATAAGAAAGGACAATTCTACTTTGAAGCCTTTAGGTGCAGATTTGAAGAAGAAAGATCAATCAACTGTGATACTCATTGTGTCAGTGCTCCTTAGTAGCTCAGTGTTTCTGAACTTACTCTTCCTGTTGGCTGCCTTTCTGCTTGTTTTTCGTTTCAAATCTTGGAAACCAAAGGCCCTTAAACCATACCCAGTCATGCCAGGCATGAATTTGCAAAGTTACACTAATGAGGAACTAACAGGAGCCACAAATGGGTTCAGGGAAGAGCTGGGGAGGGGTGCCTTTGCAAAACTTTATAAAGGAGTTCTAGAATATGAGGACAGAAAACTAGTTGCAGTTAAAAGGATGAATGATATGGTGAAAGAAGGCGATCTGGAGTTCAAAGCTGAAGTGAGTGCTATTGGCAGAACAAACCACAGAAATTTGGTCCAACTGCTAGGATTTTGCAACAAGGGGTAGCACCGTCTTCTTGTATATGTATTCATGTGTAATGGTTCTCTAGCAAGCTTTCTATTTGGGGTTTCGCAACCATTTTGGCACCAAAGAATTCAAATTGCATTAGAAACTGCAAGAGGTCTCTTTTACTTGCATGAAGAATGCAGCACCCAGATCATACGTTGTGATATTAAGCCACAGAACATCCTTTTGGACGACTCTTTTACAGCTAGAATTTCAGACTTTGGATTAGCCAAGATTTTGAAAATGGACCAAACTCGAACTACTACAGGTATTAGGGGAACTAAAGGGTATGTTGCCCCAGAATGGTTCAGACACATGCCTGTTACAGCTAGGGTGGATGTTTATAGATTTGGCATTTTGTTGCCAGAGCTCATTTGCTGCAGAAAAAGTTTTGAGGCAGAGGCACAGGATGAGGATTGGATGATACTAGCTGACTGGGCTTATGATTGCTATAACGAAAGGAAACTGGTTCTGTTAGTGGAGAATGATGAGGAAGCAATAGATGACTTGAAGAGAGTGGAGAACTATGTGATGATTGAAATATGGTGCATTCAGGGGGATCCATCACTAAGACCAACAATGAAGAAAGTGGTATAGATGATGGAAGGAGCTGTTGAAGTCTCATTTCCTCTAGGTGGTCCATCCTCATTTAGCAGTTCACTCTAAATCCTCTAATATAAATTACTTCACTAGTTGTTTTAAGTTTTTATGCATGCATAATTGTCAACATAATTAGCTTGGTAAGTCAACATCCAGGAATTATGTACTTATAATAATTATATGTATCTCCCAAGTAATTCTTTATTTAAAAAATGAATCAAAAAAAAAAAAAAGAGGGGGGGGGGGGGGGGTGGGGAGCTAGATAAAGTTTTCCTTTAATACTGCAAAAATTTGTCTTTTCTATTGAGTATTGAACCATAATAAACTAATACAAAACCCAAAACTTAATGCCATCATTCATATGGATTAAAAAATTGAGTAGCATGCAGAATCCCTCTATCAATTTTAAAAAACTCCGATTGACAAGGCCAGGGCAATGAATAGTGGCTACTAGACACGAAAACTAATTGAAGCCACAATCTTCGACATATTTTTCTGTATAGGTCATTTTCGGTCAAGGCTTTTTAGATGAAATCTGGCTAAACTTAGCAAAATCAAAAACTACTGTCTTACACCTGTGTAAAACTTCCTTATGACGTAATGCCATATAGAGATTATATTAACATTTAGGAATATTCATCAATGCCATGTAAGGATCTGTAGATGGGGTATAGAAGGATTAAAGGTACAAAAATTGAAAAAGAAAAATAAAGAATGAAATGGTAGAGAGAGAAGGAATCATGATCAAACAGTCTTCGTTCTCAGTCATCCTTTATAGTAGTAAAATGATCTTTTGTTTTATTTATGATATGATGATGAGTAATACTTGCTGTCCTTGCGTCTTTGCTTCTCTTTTATGGAAAAAAAAGGTGCAACCCCGAGACGTGGCACAATCTGCAAGAGATTAAGCCTTACAAAATTCAGATCACTAGTTTCAATCTTCCCCTGCCTTTCTCTTGAGGCATAACTCATTGACTCCGAAAGTGAAATTTTTTACTCGTGTATTAGTAGAAGCTATCAATTGATATCTGTTTTTTTGAGGGACATTTTTTGTCTATTCTATACATAATATTCCAAAATGAAATTAGAAAAGAATTGGGAATGGAAAATGCTGATTTGAACCATAAGTGGGACTAAAATTTTTATGCAGCTGCATTAAGAAATTACTGAATTGACAAGAGATTACATATCTCTACATTGAAACAAACAAGCTAGTATCTAAAACAGTACACCTAAGTATGCTTCAAGTGCTAGACTAAAATAGTACAACCAAACATGGTTCAGTACTAGTGAGGAACATGCATTGATTCATACCTATTGGTAATTGATTATACTGAAATAGTTTATTTTTTATTTTTGATAAGCTGACTGTACTGAAGAAGTTGGAAAAGGACATGTGGGCACTAAAACTTCAGTGGCATCTTCCAACATTTGCAAAACATTCTTCATGGAAGGTCTTAGCAATGGATCCTTCTGAATACACCAGATAGAGATTGTCACAAACTTCTCCACCCTTTTCATGTCATTCATTTTCTCCTCATCATTTTCCACTAGCAGATCCATTCTCCCTTTTTTGTACTTATCATATGCCCAATCAACCGGTAGTATTTGATTTTTATCCTCTACACTTGGTTTGACATTAAATCTACAACAGATGATCTCGAGCAAAAAGACACCAAAACTGTAAATGTCCACCTTTGGTGTGATAGGTCTATTCCTGAACCACTCAGGGGCAACGTAACCTTTGGTTCCCCTTATCATTGTTGTGGTTCGAGACTGGTACATCTTCAAAAGCTTAGCTAATCCAAAGTCAGAAATCCTTTCTGTGTAAGAGCCACCCAAAAGTATATTTTCAGGCTTGATGTCACAATGTATAATCTGAGTGTTGCACTCTTTATGCAAGTAATGGAGTCCCTTTGAAATTCCCATTGCAATTTGCACTATTTGGTACCAGCTCGGTCTTGAAGATCCAAAGGGGAAGCTTGATAGGGAGCCGTTGCTCATGAAATCATAAACTAGAAGTTGATGTTGGCCCTCATTACAAAATCCTAGCAAATTAACTAGAATTTTATGATTTGTGTGACCCATTGCATTCACTTCTGTCTTGAACTCTTGCTCACCTTCTCTCACAATCTTGTCTAAGCGCTTGACTGCAATGAAATTTTCATCATCTATTGTTAGGACACATTTGTACACTGTTGCAGAAGCTCCACTACCCAATATTCCTTGAATCCATATGTTGCTTCTTCTATCTCCTTGTAAGTGAAATTCCGTAGGTTCATCCCAGGCGTTGATGGGCAGGTTTATGGCATGACTTAGCCGGTTTGAAGCATTTTTTACTTTTTTTGCATCAATCGTGAAATGACCATAACAATTGCTAGCAGTAGCATGAAGTTCATTAATACTGAACTTCCAAACAGTAGTGCTCCATTACGGGACATTATTGAGTGACAGTTGTATTGTTCCTCAATTTGAAAAAGACCTTTCCTTCCGATGCTGGGGTTGACAAAGCCATTTGAGAGAGGAGGTTTTTTCTTCCAGCATTTCCCATCTCTGAACACGGCAAGGGCACAAAAACAATCACTTGAGCAAGAATTTCTGCATGCATCCTCACTGACTATTTGATAATCATAGTCATTGGGTGGACAATCCATGTTAATCAACTCTGTGACTGTGATATAGAAATGTTGATCTAACTGCTCCAATCCTTCATCACAAGTTTGTGGAGCAAAGTTCTACTTGCATCCTTTTACCTTATTATCTGAATCCAGATAAGCATAACCTGGTAGACAGTTGCAGATTGGTTCCTGATGATAACCTAGTGTTCAATAGCTATTGAATCCACAAGGTGCTGCACCACCATATAGTGAGAAGGCCTGGCATATATCTGACCATGCCAGAAGCCACCCTCCAGCACTTGTGCCATTGGCCTGGGGGTAAATGTATTGCCTAAAAATTCCATCATAATCTAAAGTTCCTCTCTGAAAGAAATCTGTTGTTGAAACTGGGTTCTTTGATATAAGGTCCAGTAGAGTTCCATTTCTTGCCATAATGTAAATGTTGCCAGATTGGTTGAAAAGAAACTGAATGCCAGTACCCATTGTATTGCTTTCCCAATACTTCTCACAAAATTAAGTGTGACATCAAAAAGGGACAGTACAAGATCTCCATCGGATTGTAGAAGAAATTGGAAGTTCCCAATTGATTAATTTGTTTCTGATACACGAGAAACAAGTATGCTGTCTTGATTTAGTACCTGAGTTGGCAATATGGTGTCAGTTGGAGAGTTAAAGCTTTCCCATAAGTTGACATAATCTTGTCTTGCAAGCACAACGTTCCCAGTGTTGAGCATGGATACATAGTTAACTCCATTGACATCAACATCAGTAGCCCAAACCTGCTGCATATTTGTGTCAGAGAGAACTAGCTGGCCACTTGTTGTAAGCTCAACTTTGGATCCTTTTTGGACTAGACTATTTCCATTGGCTGACCAAATTATGGTTTTTTTGGGGATTTTGTCAAACCATATAGCTAGTAAAAAGTTTATAGCAAAAATTGGTCGGAATCCAAAAGCAAACTCACCAGATGGTGAATTCTAGAAAGAGTTACCATCAAGAGCAGTGAGATAAGATCCCAAGCTATTGTTTGCATTAGTTTGAGCCAAAGTGGAAGGGGGAAGCAGCCAAAGAAGGAACAAGTAATGGATATGGTGTGATAGAGCAAAAGCCATGGTTAGAAGTCGGAGTTTGTTATGCTACAACAAAGATTGTAGTATAGAGAAAACCTCAAATCTTATTATTTTGGACATCAAACTGAACTGAAAGCTTAAGGGCTTAAAAGTTTAGTGGCAAAATTAAGACACAATACTCCCCAAAATCCAGAGGATAGCAAGAGAGTTTTCTGGAGCAAAGATACTATAAATCTTTCCTACAACGAGCAAATATGTTAGTGAATTATCACTTGAGATCTTTAGTTATATTTTTATTGATGCTACATGTCCTATTTAGTAAAGCACCATATCAGAGCTCTACAAAATGACACTTTTTTTTTAGTCATGATTGATTCAATTACAAATGTTTCAAATAAAGTCATAGTTCTGATAATATATATAAAGTCGTAGTTATACTACCCAAGTAGCATTAGAATCCACTGCAATTTGATATAAGATATTATTCTTGGTCCAAGGTCACCATTTTCTCGCTAAGCCTAAATTCTGCAAAGAAATAAAACAATTACTTAGCATTTGTCAGACACTTCTACTCATATCTCCCCAAACCATACAAGACCTTCACCGGTTGTAGTCACTGATTTATCTGCATTGCAAGAAGATCTCATTTGAATGACCTGATCAAATTTCCAAGGTAATCACTTTAAATAGCATTTGCAATGAACATTGACATTACATTTTAAGTCTTCCTTTTAATAGTCTCATAAGCAATGTAATAATTTATTCTGAACCAAAAAAAAAAAAAAAGCAAAGCCTTTCATCAACTTGAGGCCCTGAAGCATTGACCTCGACTTGAACAAAAGACTAATTTTCCACTTTCATTGCATATGTTGAACAATCATTGCTCGAGCTTAGATTGACTTCTTCAACATATTAAGTTGCAGCAGAGCCCTGTAGAACAAAACACAAGGCTGCTTTGAAATTTGAATCACACTCTTAGGACTAGACATTGGTCCTATACTTGAAACAAAGACAACACAGCAACAAAGGAACAAATATATGCGAAGTGAACAAATTCACTATAACTTGCAAGTATATGTACCAGATGAGTTTCTTTGATAAGCCATTATGATAGAACCCATTACGCAGCTCTTCCGTAGGTACTGCTTTCTTCCCTTAGCTAAGACTTTTGTCTCCCGAGATTTTGCCCCATTTCATACGCCTCATCTCTGTAGAAAGTAAGTTCCTTGCAACTTGATATAAGATATTGTTCTTGTTCTAAGGTCACCATTTTCTCACTAAACCATGAACTCTCCAAAGAAATAGATAAAGGGTGTTGCATATTGAATTTTTCAGACACTTTCACTCATATCTCCCTAATCCATTCAAGACCTTCTCCAGTTGTAGCCATTATTTCATCTCTGCATTGCAAGAGAAAATTCCAGTGGCATTGCATGACCTGATCAAATTTCCAAGGTAATCACTTTAAATAGCATTGAACGAACATCTAAACTACTTGGCACTCTTCCTCTTAATAATCACTTAAGCAACGTAATAATTTATTCTGAACCATTAAAAAAAAAAAAAAAAAAAAGAACCAAAGCCTTACATCAACGTAAGGTCTGGAAGCATTGACAGTGACTTGAACAGCTTATTTGGAATTGTATTGCATATGTTAAACAGTCATTGCTTGAGCTTAGATTGAATTCTTTAATCTTTAACATAGTAAGTTTCAGTGCAGCCCTATAGAACCAAGCTACCGTGGATCACACTCTTAGGACTAGACATTGTTCCAGGACTTGAAATAAAGAAACACACATCAAAAAATGAACAAACCTGCAAAGTGAAGAAATCAAATGATAAACTGAAAAGTATATGTACTAATGCATAAAACAGTGTTATCTTTTTAATGACAATTAAATTTAATACAATTATGCATTTGAATTTAATTGAAAAACCTAATATACTATAGGTAAGGAACAGGAATTGAACCTAAGTTTTACCAAATAGATAAAACCCATTGTACAGCTTTTCTAAAGGCCAAAGATTTCTGCTTCATATGCTTCCCCCAACTCCAATTGGAGCTATTCTTGCACTCAAATATTAAAAAACTTATATACCTACTGTTCGGTCTGGTCTGGTCCAAGTCTATTTTGGGACCAGGATTGAAACCCACAATTTTTAAAATTTATTGGACCATTGATGATTAGTGGTCCAGCATGTGAGTCTTTTTTACAGTCCTAAAATAAAGGAATTGTGAGCAATTTCTCAGTAGCAGTATAAAGGAAGGCAATTTATCTTTGGCCAAATATTCAATTTTTATGAAAAATATTATTGAAAAGTTTCTATCCGAAATTATTTAGTTACGTAGCCCATTTTTAAACTTGAGTCCAAGTAGTAAACTCGAGTTCTAAAAGGGCTACACACATAAATAACTTGGAACTCAATTTGCTAAAGTTTATTTTCACCTGCAACTCAAGTTTCAAAAAGGACTACATAGCTAATAACTTGGAATTGAGTATGCTAAACTGATTTTTATTTAGAACTCGACTTTGGCAATGGGGGCTACATACCTTTGAAAAAACCTACAAGTTGGAACTTAAAAAGATATATCAACGGTTTCCTCCTCGGTAAAAAAAAAAAAAAAACAGTTTCCTCCTCTCCTCTCCTGCACCGTTTAACTCACATAGTTTGACATCATAATTCATACACCCTGCCCTTGATGTCACTCACTCGCTGGTCTTGTTGTTTAGTCCTTGATTCAATCTCATGTCAATCACAAGCTTCATATACAAAAGAGGGTTATGAAACATTCATGGGTTTGGATTATCTAACTGCGTTCATAGGGCACTTCATTAAATAATGAAAACACTGCCTCTGAAGTCATTCGGTTTGTTCCCAAATTGGTTCGCTACGTGTTTGCATAAATGCCTGAAAGAGAAGGCTTTGCGACCCGGCAAGCAAGTTCATGCAATGTTGTTGACTAGTGGGATGGACATGAAGGTGTTGTCTATGAGCTCAAAGCTTGTTGGGATGTATGCAAGTTGTGGGGACATGAGCTCTGCACGGATGGTGTTCGAGAAAATTCAAAACCCGAATGTCTTCGCATTGAATTGGATGGTATTGGCTTGTGCGTTTAATGGGTATTATGAAGAGGCAATTGGGTATTTTTGTTTGATGCAAGAACTGGGAAATGTTGGTAATAAGTTCACTTTTTCGATTCTGTTGAAAGCGTGTGTTGGCTTAATGGATGTGAAGAAGGGGAAAGAAGTTCATGCTGTGGGGAAGAAGATGGGTTTTGTAGATGAGGTGTCAGTGGCAAATGCTTTGATTGATATGTACTGTAAATGTGGAAGAGTTTGTTATGCTCAGAGGGTGTTTGATAGGATGGTTAAGAGAGATGTTGCTACTTGGACTTCTATGATTTGTGGGTATTGTAATATAGGAAAGACTGGAAAAGCTCTTGATTTGTTTCAGAGGATGAAGTTAGAAGGATTAGAACCAAATTATTTCACGTGGAATGCGATGATAGCTGGTTATGCTCGGGATGGAGATATTAAAGGAGCATTTGCGCTCTTCTCTAGAATGACTAGAGAAAGGTTGGTTCCTGATTTGGTCACTTGGAATGCAATGATTTCGGGTCTAGTGCAAAGCCAGCAAGCTGGCGAAGCATTCAAGTTGTTTCGGGATATGTTGGTTTCAGGGATTAAACCCAATCTTGTGACTGTGACAGGATTGCTCCCTGCATGTGGATTGACAGTTTCAATGCAAAGAGGAAGAGAAATTCATGGATTGATCTACAGGATGGGGCTTGATATTAATATCTTTGTTGCTAGTGCACTTATTGACATGTACTCGAAATGCGGCAGTGTGAAGAATGCTCAAAATGTCTTTGACAAGATTCCTGTCAAGAATATCGCGTCTTGGAATGCCATGATTGGTTGCTATGGGAAGCATGGAATGGTTGAATCGTCAATACAGTTGTTTGAGAGGATGCAAGAAGAAGGAATGCAGGCAAATGAAGTGACTTTTATTTGCATTCTTTCTGCATGCAGCCATAATGGTTTAGTAGAAGAAGGTTTGAAGATTTTTAGGTCCATGAAAGAGAGTTATGGGATTGAGGTTGGAAAAGAGCATTATGCTTGCGTTGTTGATCTTTTGTGTCGTTCAGGGAGGATGGTAGAAGGTTATGAGTTGGTGAAGGAGATGCCAATGGAAGTGCCAGAGTCAATTGTTGGAGCTTTCTTCAATGGTTGTAAAATCCATGGAAGAAAAGATCTGGCTAAAATGATGGCTCAGGATATTCTGAAGATGGAGTTGAAGAAACCTGGAGGTTATGTGACACTTTCAAATATTTATGCTGCTGTTGGTGATTGGGAAGAGGTTGAGAATGTAAGGAAGATGATGAAGGAAAGTAACAATCATAAGAAGCCTGGTTTTAGTTGGGTAGAGAAAAGAAATGAGTTTGTTGGAGAGGGAAACGAAAGTGATGAAGTTGAAATGGGAGCAGGTATGTGCTCTACCTTTCAAATTATGAATGAGATTATAAACTTCCAATGAAACTATATATTTGTATATGACGTAGGTCAGAGTTATATAACTTATAAAATTATATGAACACTGGAAAAGCTAAGGTGAAGCAAAAAAGAAGTTAGAAATCTAGGTAATAAATTTGAAATATTGACCACCGAGAACTGCTTTCACATTAACCTTTTCTGTGCAGCAAGTAGAAGAATTAACAATGGACAATGGGTATTACCCTCAATTTTTCCCCCAAATGAAATTGTAGGAAGAATCAATAATCTCTAAGAAAGAAGGAAATGTGTATCAATTAATTTACTAATGTTCCCTTTCTTGGCTTGGGCATTCCTCTGAATCTTATAATTTTTCTCTTATGTGCAGACAAGATCAAAAAGGACAAAAACGATGGAGAGTCCAAAGATTTAGATTCTACAGGACTTGGTGGTTAAGCAATTAGAATTAGTGGGGCTGCCATTTGAGTACCATATTCTTTTTTTTCTTTTACTTTTCTTCTTCCTTCTAAGAAAATTATTTCAACAAGTGTAGACTTCGAATATAAATTTTTTCAGGGACATAAACGTATAAAAAGGAATTGAGACAAAAATAATTTACTAGGGATCTCAGCATACCTGTTTTCGAAATCAGAAGGCTTTTTGACAGTTGTACACTTTAGTTTTAAGCTTACAAGAGTATAACTGTTTCTTTGGAGTCTGGATGAGTGCAGATAAGAAGTTGTGCCATTACATGAGTGTCATTTTTTCTTCCACACCATTTATGGATACTAACTCATTATTCATCATAGTGTAGAAGGAAACTACATTCCCTGATGTTCATATCTGTGATGCAACTACTACTTGGTAGGATTTATGTCATGATGTAACTATATATGTTCACACCATTTTGTGCCTGTCATCTATGTGATATTTCAACCCAAAATACGCATAGTTTCTTTCTTTCTATATAGTATTGGTGCTCCCCCAACCCCCCCCACAAGTTTTCTTGGCACGGGTTTGAAATCAGTTCCTTCTGCGTGGTGTTCTGTTGAAAACACGACATTTCTTGACAGTGGCATGAAATTGAAAATTTTACATTATGCTTGGATGGAAGGAAATGGAGGGAGAAGACAGGAACTAAGAAGGGAAGGTGACCAGAACTAAATCCATATCCCTCTGTTCCGAACATACCCTTAGGGACACAGATTTTTTTGATAAACTTAGGGACACAGGGACACAGATTTAGTGCCTTGTTTTCTCCATGACTAAGTTTTGATTCATACCTTGAGTTGTCATAAGTTGTCTCCTAATTATGTGGAAATTAACTTATGGTGCTTGTACTAGAGCATACTAGTTATACCTTGGCTTTGTCTAGATGCTATTAGATTGAATATGAGTGTTGAGTTGTGTGGGCATGTACTAGGTTGAATCTGAATATATAAGTGATTATAAAGATTCTAGTCAGTATAATGCATATGCGGCTAGCTTTTTTCTTGTGATATCTAGATTTGTATGGATTGGGTTGGATTTGATATGAATATAGGTTGCAAGGATGTGTGCTAATCCTAACACGTGGCGCTATGTAAGTGATCACAAGGAATCTTGATTGTAACTTGTCTTTTTATGGTATATTTATGGTATAGTAGGGGGAAATCAAATTGGGTTTGGCCAAAACTTGGATTTATCTTCTCAAACTCAGGCTTGGGATTAGCACTCCATTTGTTTCTGCACAAGATGGTTTTGGCAATGGCAACAGTGTAGGATGGTCGAAGCTGAGGCAGTGGTGATGGTGATGGTGATGGTGATGAGAGTGGCAATAGTGACTGACGGTAGTGATAAGGTTGAAGCTAGTGTGGTGGTGACAACCAAGATAGTCTTAGTACCGACCATGCTTTGGCAAGTAGTATTGGCATAAGAAAAGGTAGGAGGGGTTGAGATGCTTTTGGTCAAAATAAACGGAGCATTAGTACATATACAGCTATGGATTGACCCGTGAGTGGCGTATAAATCCTTGAGAAATTTTCTTTTAGCACAAGGTAACCTGCCCGACGTTAAATAGATGAAGGACTTTTGATTTTATTGGTCACCCAAAATGAAGAAAGAAGAAAACTTAAAAAAGCACTAAGAATGGTCCAGCATCTTGTGTCCTATACATGCAATTGTCCCATTCATTCGTCCCTTTGTAATTTCTTTTGTCGGTTTTTTTTTTTTCAAAACGAATTGAGAACTTCACTTGAAAAAGAAAAAAAAAAGTACACAGAAAACAATATGTTGGATATTGTCAATGGTACTGAGACCATTCATACGCTTATTAGTGTATATTTGACTCTTTTTAGTGTATAAAGGAAAACTTGATTACTTTTTTTGGTTTTTATTAAATGGTGTTCTTATGCACTAGTCAAAGGAAGTTTCGAACAAATCCCACTTGCATTAGGAAGTAACAAAAGCTAATAAACAAATATCATTTAAATTGAAAGTGGCTTAACTCCCAAAAAAAACCAATTTACTGTACTAAAAAATTCAACCTTTATGAGTGCACAATGACACCCATTAACATGACGTCTCTTTTTATATGAAAGGATTTATTTACTTTTGGTCAAAGAAATAATTTATTTTTACAAAAAAAAATTAATATATATCTTATCTACCAAAGAATAGAATTTAAAATCCTATATATAGACCATATATCCAAGAATTGTGTGGTTTTGGCCAAGGGTCCAAAGAAGGAAAAACTCTTAGAAGAAAAATAGTTTGATAGTTCTTTTAAGGTTTAAAGGATGCTCATAAGTGAGAGCCATGTAAATGAGGTTGAAGTTTGTTATCATAGAAGAAGTGATACAAATATTTATGGTATCCCAATAAATGATACCGTGATATAAGAAACTTTTTATTTTTTATTTTTTATGGTGATATAAGAACTTTTGCTATCACAAAACACATTTTTGTCTTTCTACAAAAATAATTTGAGTTGGGAGGATTTAAACTATACATGTCTTTATTGAAAATAAGAGGTGTCAATTAGTAAAACCACAAGACTCTTATATAACTGAGATGGTTATAGCCCATGAAATTAATTTAACGAGCAAAATTTGTCAAATAGATAGATTATTCCATCTTAAAAAAAAAAAAAAAAAAAAAAAAAAAAAAAAAAAAAAACCGACACTTTTCAATAAGGACTATATGTTGTGGAGAAAAATAAGAGCAGAGTGGGTTTGAAACTGGGAAGGGATGGAACCCAAGGACCCTCCAACACCATTTCCAATATTGTGACCCATTAGTAATAAGTAAAAAAAAAAAAAAAGGGTCTTCTTTTAAAGAGGGAAGCAAAGAATTAAAGGAAGAAATCCTAACATAGTACTATGTGTACTTTTAGAAAGATAAAATCTAATTTCTCAAAAAAAAAAAAGAAAAAAAAAAGAGAAGATAAAATCTAAATTACAATATCTTGGAACAATTATTTACACCCACACTGTGCCTCCCATACCCTGGGTTGTGGTCTGGGGGTCCATGTAGTCACAGTGGTCTGGAACATTGTACACAACAACAAAAAAATGTTTCAAGAAATTCATATGTGAAGGACAATTTTGATGATGGACCACCCAAAAACAATGTACTAGTTTACATGAAGAGTAACCTGTATGAGCAGATAAAAATTTAACCAGATGACTTTCAAATCGCTATCCTTTCAATGAAAAGCTGAAAACACAAAGTTACAAAAACAATGGGCTTGCATTTGAAACTTCAAGCAAGTCAAAAACGTTGATTTGAATCTTCTTTCTTTCTTATCCTTTCTGACCCCACAAAAAAATAAATAAATAATGGATCATGCTAACAAGTGCCCTTAGAGCATTAGTTAACAATCTATTTTAGGAAAGTTTTGACATCACTTTTATGGGAAATAAAAAATACTGTCAAAATATTAATTGTTTTCTTTTATTTTTTCATAAAAACTTTCTTTAACTGGATTCTTAACCAGTGCCTTAAGAGCACTCGTTAGCATTTTCCATAAATAATTACCAATATTTTAAAAAATGAATGACTTATTTGATAGAGGAGTTTGAATAATGTTATTTGTAGTTTTTTGAAATACATGTAGGTAAAAAAGTGTATGAAAATGTGTGATATGTTGTTTAAACACTAAAAATATGTTGCTCAAATAGTCTACCAAATAGAGCCGAAGTTACTACCATAATCAATCCTGTCTCGAAGGTGGCTGTCATACATTAATATTTCCACTTAGTTAGGTGGTGTTATTTTTCATAGTTTATTTTGTTTTTCACGCGGCATAGACATAGTTCAGCTAATTAAGTTGACAACATACTTTTGCAAAAAAAATAAAAATAAAAAAAAATAAAGAAAAGTGGAACTGTGGGCCTTATTATATACAGCATAGTTGTAACTTACAGTGAGTTCTAAATTCATATTTATTATCAAGTAAAACAAAAACAGATAGGGTGAGTCTTAAATTAAAAATCTTATCGATGAGGAAATAAAAAATGGTAATGCCATCTCTTAAGTTGAATAAGGATTAGGTCTCAAAAAAAAAAAAAATTGACTAAGAATTACTCTAGAAAAACTAGTGGCTAACTAAAAAACCAAGCATTTTTTTATTATCTCCAAGTGGCTCAAACAAAGTGCTTAAGCTGTTAAACCAAAAAATGCAAGATGGAATATGCATTTGATTTTGATTTTTGAGGTGGCTTTCCCGAGCTTCCTGGGTGCCATGTATATGGCAAAGCCAATATTGTTTTCACAATTGACTTATTTAGTGGGTGAAAATAGATAACTTTGGTCTATGCAAGGATTACCTAAGAAAAATCAAATAAAATAAATACTCAGTTGAGAGAGGGTCAAAAACCTCTCTCTCTCTCTCTCTCTACATATATATATATATATATATATATATCATGAAATGTGTAATATTCAAAAGTATAAATGCTCTAAAATACCTTGAAGTATCAATTTTGCATAAATTGACTATTTTTTGAGAGAATACATAACTTTTTTTTTTTTTGACTGACGTGAATACATAACTTGACTAGAATTGTCAAAGTTTTTTTTTTTTTTTTGAGAGATAGAATTGTCATAGTTGATGGTACATTTATTTAGAATAAGACAAATGTATCAGTGAGTGGTTTTGGTAAATATCAAATTCCTGACTTTAGTGAGGTAGACAAGGAGGTAGGCATAAAATAAGGGTAGATTTGTTGTGCAAAGTAAATGTTGTTGGAATAGATAAGGATTACAAACCCACCTCTCTCTCTTCATCCAATTCCATTTTTTCTCCTCTAAGCCTAATTAAGAATAGCTACATTAATCTTATATATACAAAAACAAGATCAATCTTTTAATTTTTCTCTTCTTGTTTCTGAGAAGCACCACCCTTTATCTGTTAGCACATCAAGGTGGCCGCAATAATACAAGTGAATCCATTTATTTATTTATTATTTATAGCAATATCCAATCTTTCTCTTAAAAAAAGGAAAACATTTTTCACAAGTGAATGGGGGACCAATAAGTTAGACATAACCCATAGCCATTGATATATTATCCTTGTTTATATACATTAATTATGTGACTCAAAGTATTCATGAAATTAAGTTTCAAAAGCTTGTAAAAATATATTATAATTTGGATTTTTCAAAAAAAAAAAATCACTAAAAAGACTTTGGATCTTTTATAATAATAATGATAATAATAATAATAATAATAATAATAATAATAGAGCTAAATTACAAATAACATTTTTTTTTTTAATTTTATCCAAAATTTAATCTAATCCTGTAATTTTTGATTTATTCTTTTTAGTCCTATAACTTTGACTTTTATTCAACATTTGTGATTTGATCCACTCCATTAAGTGGGTGGCTGTTAACTACCCCTAAAACAATGTTGTTTTTGAGATAAAAAACACTAGCAAACAAGTATTATATTTTAGACACTTAATAACTCATTGTAAAGGAAAAGGATGAACGCACTACACTAAATACAAAAGAAAGTAATAAAATTGTAATGAAAAAAAAATCATAAGCTATAAGACTGAATTGAATTTTCGGCAAAGTTATTTGTAATTTAACTTAAGACTTTTATCGACTTATAATAAGTTTTGTTTCTGAGTGCATTAGGATGTAGTTTTTTTTTTTTTTTTTTTAACTTTTTTTTTTGGGTTAAAACTTGAAAGTTTATTTACTTATTTGTTAAAAATTGATTAAAAGACTTTTAACAAGGCATGCATAAACAAATAATAATAATAATAAAAAGACTTATGGGGTTGTGGTGGTTACTCCACAAATATAAGTGTTTGTGGGATGTGGGGGACAAGAGTCGGGGTTTAAGTTTTCAGAAGGGAGTTTCACACACATATATATTTAGATTAGGTTAGAGTAGAATTTCTATCTTGTATCAAAAAAAGAAAAGATAGTAATGAGCCAAGCAGGGACGGAGCCAGAACTTTGAGTTAAGAGGGGCAGTTTTACTGTTGGTTGTGTGTGGCAATTTCAACCTTTGATTCTACTATTTAGCTGTTGAGGTTTTTTTTTTTTTTTTTTTTTTTTTTTTTTTTTTTTTTATGGGTAAGAACAAAATTATTTTTGTTTCGAAATTTTTAAAGAGCAGGGTTATTTATTTTGAATATAATTAGTTAATTAAGCTTAATTTTGTTTTTAGTTTTACTAGTAATTTTTGTTGTTGAGCTATGTTTTTTTTTGCTTGTATATTTTATTTTAGATTTATAAATTCTTTTATGGTCACTAAAATGAGGAAAATGCTAAAATTGCAAGTTTTTTTTTTTTAATAAATTACTAATGTGATAAGTGGTTACTGATAAGTAAAAAAAGATGTGAGTGGTATGCCTATATGTGAACTAATAAAAATTTGCTACCAAAACAATTTATAAAAATGTTATAAAATTTTTTGTAAGTATAGCATTACTCTTAAAAGAATCAATGATATTGTTAAAGGAAAACAAAATGTAATCTTATAAAAAAAATTGTTAAAATTAGTACACATATATATAATAATATTAAAAAAAAAAAAATCTAAGGGGGCCATTACCCCCTAGTCCAAGGGTGGTTTCCTCCTTGGAGCCAAGGGTTATTACACACAATATTAACTTTTGAAACTAATGTATTAGAAGCCAAAGATTGAAATAGCCAGACAATTGAAGAGAGCAAGCTTAACATGGGAAAATATTTAATTACATAACAAAATTTTTGAAGATAATTAAATTATATAGCTACTTATCTTCATCTAAAAATGTTACATTTACAAACAATCCAAAAAAAAAAAAAAAAGATAAACTCATAATTGTTGAAATCAATTTGGAACACTTAAAATTCAAGTTATTGGTGTCCTTTGCGTGCCTAAAGTAGTTACAAATTGATGTCGTTAGGTTTCATTTATGGAGACATATGGCATCAAAGTTAGTACTTTTTAGTTTGTAGTTTGACATTTTTACCTAATTACTGTGTTCAGTTTTAGATCCACACAACAACGAAGACCCTTTAAACTTGAGTTGAGAGTTCAGCAATTTATAGCTCTTTGGAGGGCATTGCTTACTTCCGAATCTCACTCATTTACCAAAACACCCCCTTTGTTTTCAATTTCTTACACGCGTATCTCAGTACACACTACAGAGAGAGAGAGAGAGAGTCACACACAGCCTACAAAGCCAATCAACAACAAATATCTATTCAGCTCTCAGCTCTCATCTCTCTCTCTCTGTGAAGCATTCTTCTCTGTTTCATTTTTTGGACAATTTATTTGAGAGGAGCCAACATGCTGTACCTTATATTCTAATCCTTATTCTATTCGAATCTCAATGTTTCTTGATCTGGGTATCCAATATTTCACCCTCAGATCATAGTTTTTTCCATTAAAAATCCTTTTTTTTCCTCAGCTTCACTGTTGCAAGACAAAAAACCCATCTGGGTCTTGCTCTCTTTTTAAGTTTATATGGGTGTTTAAACAGATTCAAAGTGATGGATTTCATGCTGAAGATGCAAAGAAGCTTTTTTTCAAACCTGGTTAGTATCATTTCATCTCTCCTCTCTCTCTATATATATATATGTTGGTTTTCTGGTTGAAATATTTGTGTTTCTCTGTTGTGCCATATATTGCTTTTATTCTTGCTATTTCTGGGGTTTGAAAGTTGAAAAACTGATTGTCTTATGTTTGATTTATTTGGGTTCCATCAAGTTCATGTTTTGTTTTGGATCTTTACTTTCCTGGTTTTGGAGATTTTGCTTTGTTATCAAAGCTTATTTTTTGATTCTTTGATTTTCGGGATACAATAATTTCTAGTGTTTATTTTTCCCTAAGTGAGTCTTTGTAGGTATGTTACTTTTCTTCTAGATTTTTAGTTTCCATATGATTTATGTTCTTGTGCTTTAATGTTTTGAGAGTAAACTGATACAAATTATTTAGTTTGTAGCTGAAAAAGCAGAAGTTTTATTGTTTGTTTTTCATTTTCTAATTGACTTTTGTAAAAGGAAAATCTTCTGTAGGCTGTGGCTGTTTTAATGAGAATACAGAAAACCATAAGTGGTATTTATCAATTTTGAGTTTTTCACAAATTTTGACCTTAGAGAACAAACCTCTTCTTGTATGTACTAAATACACTGTTAAGCTTGCTCCAGTTCATCTTTTGGAAACAAAAACAACAGCAAGCAGTGATTAAAAAAAACTGGTTTTCCATTTTTTTTTTTTTTGGCAACCAAATGGAGAGCAAAGAAGTTTTGTATTCAGATATTAGTTTTATACAGTTCATATGCAGCTCATAAGCTATTGTTTCAATTTATAATGAGATTAAACCTGCCCTATCATTAATCCAGATTGAATTGAGTGGCAATGGCTATATCTCTTCTTTATTGATAGGATTTCCATCATTTGCAGTCTCTGGCAAAGTAGACAATGGCAAGGCACCGAAAATTTTGTTTCTCCAACATCCATCCATCATTAATTATCTCAATCTGCTTTCCTTATTCACTGGTACATTCTGTGCTGCAACTAGCTGCCCCTTTACTAGTAAGGGTGGGTTAACCAGCTACTTATACAGCTTTCTTTTTTTGGTTGTTTGTTTTCTATATTTGAAGAAGCATGGTGAAAACACAATATCTACTACAGGGACATTGAAGTGAATGGAGTTAGCATCACCCTTTCTCTTTTGTTTTTTTGTTGGGGGGAGTGGGGATTGGGTTTATTGGTTAGTTACACCTGCATTCAATGGGGTCATTACCTCTCCTTGTATCCTGTTCTTATGCTGGAAGGAGGTGCTCTAGTTCAAAATTTTTATCATCTTAATTTATTCTATATAAGAGAAAAGTAATACCCCATATTCTTTTCGATTCCTCGAAGTAGTCCTTTATGGATGAGGGAACTGTTTATTGCAAATGCCATGAATGACAGTATGGATTCATTTGGAAGATGCTTGAATGTACCATAAGTTTTTGTTATTGAAAGCTAGTGTTGTGTGCTGGTTGCTATTTGGTACATTTATGGCATTGCTCATTTCTGGGACCTGCTATTATGTTTCACTATCTGTTTATTTGTATGCCTCTATGCATATCTTTTTGTTTAATTTTCTTCACAAAAAAAAAAAAAATGATGGAATGATAAGATTATTACATTTTTTGGATATGTCCAAATTCATCAGAAGTTTATTATACATTTATTGATTAGATTGTGTATATTCCTAAAAGTTCATCTTAGCTATATTGACTCCTTTGTATGTGTTTTTTTTTTTGGTCTGGCAGAAATCTGCTTCATTTGTATGAGTTATTCTTTCGTGGTTCTAAAAATATGGGTAGGGGTAGAGGAAAGGGGAAGAAGTTAACTGTTACCAATCATGAGGATGGTGGAAGTGGTGAGGAAGAGAAAATTCCTGCACAGAAGAGGAGGGGAAGACCACAAAAACCACTGAAGGATGAAATTGATGAAGAAGAAGTTGAAAAAATAGAGGAGGAAGACAGTGAGAATGCAAAATCTGGTACTCCAAGCAAAGAAATAAAGAGTCCTTCTGCAACAGAGAATGGAAAGAAGAGGAAGCGAAACTCACATCTAAAAGAGAAGGCAGATTCTGTCAAGGAGGAAAACGGTAATGGAACCCGATCAAGCACTGATGATTCAATTAAGTCTAATGGATTTCGGCTTAATGGAAGCAGGCGGAAAAGCAAGCCTCGTCGGGCTGCCGAAGCAGGTGTTGAGTGTAAGTGAGACTATGGGTTCTCCCATTTGACACTACCGGATTGCGGGGTAGGAAGTGAGACCTAGTAAAACTCTAGTTTCCTAATGCTTTTTTGGTTTTTGTTCCTTATCCTTTTTGGTAGTTCCTTATCATTGATTCCTTTTTTATTTAAATTTGTGAGAATTCAGAATTTATTCTGCTGGTTGTAATTTTCCATAATGCTATTATATTTTATGTTTTCACTGGTTTTTGTATTATATAAATATGCATGACATGTTTAAGCAGTTTCTATTTTCTATTATTATTCTTACAAATGATTCTTTGATAGGCTCAATTTGGTAAAATGAGTAGATCTGCATTCTGTGCTCTGCAATTTATAGTTCTGCTCTCATGATATTGTTTTCCCTGTCTTGTACAACATAACTAATAAAGTATTAATGTCTTCCTTAATTTGTTGGGTTAGAAATTTTGGTATTTTTCCATTCTCTTACTCTACCAATGATTGAATACCTCTTGAACTCAAGACAAATCATTTCACTTCACATTTGGCCTTTTTGGTCTGTGATTTGATCTTGGGCTCACATTCTTTCTTATCTCCATTCTACATATGTTTGTGTGGGTGGAATTCATTTACTTTTAGACTTACTAGATAATTAGTCCATTCATATCTTCTTACAATCCTTTAGCAAATGTATAAAGCTTTCATCAAGAGAGTGATTATGCCATGTTATAGATATGTTTGTTGGTTGATGCATCTTGAGTTATTAGGAATATGATTCAATTTTTTGATAAATGAAGTTTCTTATAAAAGTTGTATTACCTTGTTCTGGGGAATTAATTGAAGACAAAAAAATTGGTGGATATGATCCATCCAAGGTCCCTAATAAATAGGTTCCCTAGAAAATATTCAATGCTGAAATATTTCCACTTGAAAATTACATATTTGTAATCTAAAAGCACTTTATACACTGCTTGAATAGGTGAAGAGAAGCATAGAATGGAAGAGAAGAGACTAACAAATTTCAGAAGCCATGTTTGATTAATAAATGTAGATGTTTTGGACTAGTATTGTAGTTTCTGCTCGCTAGGTAGGACCTATTTTTTTTTTGAGCAAAAATTATATTCACAGTTTTACTTTATTTTGCAGTTGAATCACATTGGGGTTTTTCAAATACCCTTTTGAGGTATCTTATGAGTTGCTTCCATTACATATTTGATGTTTGTTACAAGCTTCTTGTTTGGGTTATTAGTAGGTTCCTTGAAATGGTTGTGGCTTTGTTTGAGTTCCACAGTGAATTAATGATGATCTTTAGTTCTTGGCAGAATGGGAGTACTCAGTGCCCTTAGATTGGAATCCAATAGCATTGACTCCATTGAGTGGATTAAACAGTCTTTGCAACCATTTTTATACTCAGATACCATAGTTCAAGGTGCAAAGCTAGTAGAGGCTGCTTTATAAATTTACAGCACAGATGACATGTTTTTAGAAACCCTAGCTTTATTTGTTTTCATGTAAAACTTTATATTGTAAATGTTTTCCATGGTTTCCTATGTTTGGTGTAACAGAAAATTGCTATTCAATGGAAAACATTTTCATGGTCAACAAAAAATCACACTGAAAGTACCACCTTGGTTACTACAAATACTACTGTTTATCGACTCATTTGAGGGTTCTTGGCTGGTTGTTCTTGCCACAAATATTTTCTATTAAAAACATTTTCCTAGCAAGAAATGTTTTACACCAAAGCAAATAGAGTTTAGTCTATATCATACAGTGCCTTGATGATCATTGATGATAACCTTATATTGTTTTTGAGGCATTGAATGGGCCTGCATTCTTGCTCAGGTGAGTTATTTTGCTGAAAGTACTTCTTTCATAGCAATATGGATGTTATTGTTTTGTTGTGAAATGGTACACGTTAGTTTTACTTTTCTTATAAATATTAGGAATTTAGGAGTATTGTCAGATCTAAAAACGTGATTGCTGAGCTGTCTTTACTCATACAAAGCACTGCTAATATGTGATAAATTTGAAAACTACAGGAGAAATTGGAAGAAATCCTAATGTGGATTGTGAACAGTTCCACTGCAGGGTTTTTTGACATTGGCCTTGCCAAAGGGTTTTGACGTTGAATTAAATTTTCTTTATAGATCATTGATGGGTGAAAGTTGTTTTTGGCTAAGAACTTGGTTTATCCTTAAAAACTGTTACCTTTGTTTCATATTGTTGGTCCTATGAATCCTATTTAGAAAATAGCTTAGAACTCTTCTATAGGCTCTTCAAATACAAATATCTCTTTATTTAGGAGAGTAAACAAGCAAATTTGGCCCCAACAGACTGTTTATTTAATTGAAAATTTTTTAAAAGGCTACAGGGACTCCACATGAAGAGCCTCTTTTTTATATGATGAATCAGAATGTTTATTAGCAAACAAACCAGAATACAAGTTATAGCTCTGTAAACCCTTAATTTATTATTTTTCCCAACGACAATAAACAAATCCCAAATACAACTCCAAGAAAATTCTACACACCTATCTAGCCTTGAGAGCATTTGTTGAGTATCTGGCTTTGAGGGCCTTTGATGAGTGAGGTGGTGGATGAGTGCAACGGCAAAGGAAATGTGAACAAGAACCGGTGCCAGCAATACCATCAGTAGCCCCCAATCACAATGCGCCACGAGGGCAATGTTGTCGCCGTGGACCCAAATTGTTTGCTAAGAATTTGAGTTGACGATTGTTGCCAATACTCCTTGCTCCTCCTTGGCCTTGACAGTGGTGATTGAGCCGGTTGTACCCTTAGGCTCTCGCTATGGTTCCACCCTTGTGTTTGACAAAGGTGGAGGAATTGATCGCGGAGAGCTCAAGCTCGAAGAATGAGACAAATGGCAATGGGGGAAAGAGGCTCGCCTAGAACAAGTGTCATGAAGGTTGGGTCAATCATGGGTGTATAGTACTTAAAATAAAATGTATAAATTTTCAAAATTACTTTCTTTAATTTAAAATTTTAAGTAGACAAGGGGTATTGATGTTTTAAGTAAAGTTAAGGTTTAGTTATGTAAGTTACCAATAATGTGTTTATTGACTTGTTAACAAAAATCATATTTTAGGATATTTTAAAATAGAATAGATAACTGACAATATATGATAAATATAATGAATTGATGTACTCATTTATTTATTTATTTTTGATGAAATACTCATTTGAACATTAAATCTAGACCACCTTCTTGAAATTATATAGATTTGTAAATTTCTTTGCAAAGAGTAGTTTATTTATGACTAGATATTGTGAAAATTTCAGGTTCTGGTTCAAGCTTTGATGCCTCCACTACTGTTTAATGTGAGGTCTTGACAATGGGTCAAGTGCAGGTTGTTTAAACACATGAGGTACTCCTACAAACGTGAGCAGTGGTTGCTGTAATGGCCATTCAACCTCATTTTCCAACTATTTAACAATCAAGCTTTAGTTTCAATATCAAAATGCATATAAAAAACCAGGCTTGACTTTGTGTGGCTCAGGGAAAATAAGGATTGTGAACTATTAAGCTGGGACAGTGAACTCAAATTGAAGAAAGTTGACGAGTAACACTGAAGCCACTAAAGTGGGACGAGGAAATAGAGTAAGGCTTTTGAGTATGTCCTAATTGTAAACATGTAATTCTGAAGGATTCTTATTGCTTGGTAATGTTCCACAAGGCTTAAGAAGTTGTACTCCTTTAGGCTTGTAAACAAGCTTGATCTCTTCCCAAGCCATATGGGCCTTTACTTGAATGGATTACTTGTGCTTGAATAGGGTTTGGCTTTTGAAACATAGTTCTTCACCAATGGATATAAGCTCTTGGGCTCATTCATTGGTCAAACTTCAACCAATCAATTTTGAAGTAGTCCTATTCTCTCTCTCTCTCTCTCTCTCTCTCTCTATCTCTCTTGCAAAAAGGCTCTTGATATCATTCTATTCTTTGAGGAAAAGAGACCCCATTTCAATTATTTATGCCAACTTGGTTTTAGACATGTTCTTGGAGCCCAATCCCATCAATTGGGCTCTATATCTATAGATCCATAATATATATTATTTTGGGTCCAAATTTAGATTTCATGTAAGGCTATATTAGTTTCTTACTTTCATCATTATTTTTCATCCATTATATCTATTTTATACTTCTCGAATCAACCTTTTTCTATCCCCGGTTTAGTACTCCCTCACTTGTAGCCAAAAATAAATGAACAAATATTCCAAATCTTAGGGAAAGTGAAATTAGATATGAAGCATCACCCTCCTTAGCATCGAAATGTAAAGATGACTCTATCTTCTTCTTCTTCTTCTTCTTCTTCCTCTTTTTTTTTTTTTTTTTTTGAGAGAGAGAGAAAAGATGTCTCTACCTAATTCCACATGTTTTATTATTTTAATAGTTTCATTATTTTCACTCTATGTTATGCCTATGGAGTTGACTAAAATAATTTATAATATATGCATTTTTCACATTTGTGATGGCTTTCGTCTTTTATACGTTGCAGACAATTCAATCACACTTGAAAAAAATTGAAATAGAAGTTAGATTATTTTAATTGTTATAAAATATTTATTGCATGGCACATGATACACGACGGCATGACCAGTCAAAACCTTGACCAATCGATCAATTCCTACGTGCAATGAGACTACTGAAGTTTATTCTTTATTGGTACATTAACGTGTAACAAAATCTTGTACATGATTATTTTGGTTCTATGATTAGCTATTCGTTGAAATGTAAGTTATAAGCATAGCCTATTTATAATATTATAAGGTAGCGGTCTATTTAAGATATAGATATATATTTGTCTGATTTAAAAGTGGAGTCTTTTAAGGTTGTTTAAAACTGTAACCTAAGCACCTAAATTGACTAGAATTTCGTTTAATATCGTTCCTTTCACTTCAAGTTAAACCATATTTTGCTTGTTTTTGACCGAAGTAATTATCAATTTTAGTCTTTTAGACACAGAAGGTAACTAAGAACTAGAAAAACGTACATGGGAATTAGAATACAGTTTATCAGTGTTTAAAGCATTTTAGAAATTACTTTGATTCTTTTGAGAGGCTTTCCGATCAACCTATTCTTTTATCCTCCTCCTTAATTTTCACCCTAATAAAAAATAAATAAAAAATCAACAAAATGATTAGAGACCCAAAACATGTATTATAGTTAAAAAAAATAATTGAAATTGTAACTTTAAGTCTGATTTTTAAATTTAATTGTTTTTTTTTTTTTTAAATGTACGTATAATAACTTTTATCAATGATTCTATGTAACGGTACAAGTAGAAATCTTTGTATTATAGGCACACCTATCAAGAAAAACAAATGCTATTCAAATGGTAATAATAGGCTTGAACCTGTGGCCTACAAGTAACTAAACTAATTAATATTTTGATTGGTATAATAAATACGTGTGAATAGTATGATTAGTTAGATAATTTTATATTATATAATAATGATAAGAGTAAGTGGTTAATATAATATCACTAATTTTTTTTTTAACAATATAATATAATTATTTTCAAACTAGTAAAATTAATCTTTTAATCAAGTTGTATCCATATTTGTTATATTAACTTCATAATTGAAGTTTGCCCAAGATATTATCTCCTGACACTAACACTATTAATATTTATTAATTATTATATCATAAATGTCGGCCACTTATATTAAATTTGCTTTCTTTTTTCTTTTCTTTCCCCACCACCATCCCTTTTTCTTTTCTTTTTTTTGGTGGGGGTAGAAAAAGGCATATGCATTGGAATCAAACCTAGCATCAAATGACCTGTACGCTGTGTCCCATATATATTTTTTCTTAGCCAAAACTAGCAAGAAAAAAAGATGTTTATTTCTCTAGTGGCGGCTTTAGGAATTTTTTTAAGTTGGTCACCAAAAAACTTAAATTATACAAAATTTAATAAATAGACAATTTGAATATATCAACGTCACCAAAAAAAAAAAAACACGTAAATACACGAAATATTACAATTTTTTTGTACTAACAAAGAGAATAAAAAAAAAGACTAATAAAAGATAAAATGCAAATTGAAAATGTTGATATGAGAAAAATAAAGTGACCACAATAATTTCATAAAAAATCTTGTGCAACAAGTTTTTAACTTGTTATTGATGAGTAAAACATGTCAATATTGAACCTGAATTAGAGTAACAGCTTATCACCTAAAATTTATTGAGAAATTATTATAAAAATATTATAGATGTAGCATTACTCTTATATTTATTGAACTCAAATTCTTATGAGTCTCAAGTAAAAGGGTTCAAAATTTTTATTAGGATGATCAAAATAGGTTAATGTAAATAATACATTTTTTAAATATATATATATATATATATATATAATTTTTTCAGGTCAGAGCAGTCACAAAACATATTAGTTTAAAATAATTATTTATATAATTTTTTTGTTTTGCTTGTATAAAATTTTTTTCTGGCAAGTAAGCGGGGTCCACCCTCACATACAAGTAGAGCCGCCAGTGCATTTCCCAGATATCAATAATTCAAAGTCTGCTCATTTTTGCCTGTGGGATAAACATACATGACTTTTAGATTGCTGAGTCAGAGAACTCTATGACCACAAGATCCGAAAATAGAATGGACCTCATTGCTTCAATGTTTGGTAAGATTTTTCTGGTTCACATTCTTCTTATAACCAGCGGAATATTATTTTGATAGGGATATATTTGGTTTCTCAAAAAAGAAAAAAAGAAAAGAAAAAAGCATAAATGTATTTTGCTGGATGTGCGAAGTTGCATATAAATTATCACCAACGAATCGACTGTGATTTTGTCGTTGCCAATAAACTCAATAAGGATAAACAAGGACACAGATAACTAGCTAGTAGACTAGCACTCCTTTTTCTGGCTATATCATTCTATTCATTCAGGCAAGGTTGAAATACAGGACACACATAAAATCAGTCGGGTATATATATATATATTCAGGCAAGGTTGAAATACAGGACACACATAAAATCAGTCGGGTATATATATATATATTCAGGCAAGGTTGAAATACAGGACACACATAAAATCAGTCGGGTATATATATATATATATATATTACACCAGGTGTAACTTGAACCCATATATATATATATATGAGATGGGTTCAAGTTACACTATATATATATATATATATATGAGATGGGTTCAAGGTACACCCGGTGTAACTTCTTAAGAATTACACATTTTTTACACCATAGATTTCTAATAAATCCAACGATTGAAAAAATAGTATTTGTTAAAATATTAGCATAGAGATGTGTTATATCATGTTGTATATGCTAGAGTAGAGATGCGGAAGAGAAAGCATAGAGGAGGAACACTGAGAACACAAGGGTTACGTGGTTCAGCCTAACGGCCTACATCCACGGAGGAATCCCTTAAGGGCTACATCTTTATTATATGAGAGTGTAGTACAATAACTTCCTGTGTTACAATGAACCCTAACATGAGTATATATAGGTGACTAAACCCTAGACTAATAGACTTCTAGTACAAGTAGGAGACTTGACTTGCACACAAAGTAGAATTAGGGTTGGGCCTATTACATTGGGCTAATATGAATAATATATATCTCTAACACCGTCCCTCAAACTCAAGGCGGAAGCTCAATGAAGGCTTGAGGTTGGATAAGCATGAGAAGATCACTTGGAGATGCCTTGAAGAATGCCTTCGAAGAAACCACAATGAAGAATGTGCCAAATGTCCAATTTCGGAGCTTCAAATGAAGAAACGGAGGCCAAAATCGGAATCTACGCGAAAAACTGAGCAAGATAGGCCCTTTTGGAAATTTTCACTTTTGGTCAAAGGTCAACGCAAAAAGTCAAAGTCAACTGGTCCAGGTCAAAGTCAACAGTCAAAGTGCTCACGGGTCAGATCCGGGTGGTCCGGGTCGGGTCGGTCCGGGTCAACGACGTGGTGTTGACGAGACGACACTGCTGACGTGGCTGATGACGTGTCGCTGACGTGTACTAGGGCTGACGTGGCCGTGCTTGCGTGGCTTCTGACGTGGATCGATGACGTCATCCGGTGACGTCAGCAGGATTTTTCCGGCGCGTGGAATGCACGTGACAGCGTCACCGGCGCGTGGAGGAGAAGCCAGAAACCCAGGTGGCGCGTGGAGGCGCGTGCAGCGGCCGTTGAAGACGATATTTCTTCCGTAGGTAGATCGGTGGTCGACATGGCCGATTGGACGGCGCGTGTGGCCAATAAGACGATCTGAAGTAATGAATCTGAGACGGCGCGTGGGAATTTTTCGGAGGCTTCTGCGGCGCGTGGAGGCGCGTGGCAAGGATTTGGGTGACCGGATTTCTGGGTTTTGGTCACGAGAGATCTTGGAACAAGTCTGTGGTGTTGGTTTCGTCAGGCGAGGCTTGGATTTGCACAGATCTGAGATTGATGTCACGGGTTTGCTTGAGTTTGTGGATCTTGGACACAGCACTGCGCCACGGTGGTTGCGAGATGCCGTGGAGTCTAGATCCAGCAGACAAGCATGTGTGACTTCTGTTGGCGATGTGCACATGAGAATCTTCTTTGTTTGCTAGAGATATTTGTTTGATGCCAAGAACGGAGTTTGGCTCTGATACCATGTTAAAATATTAGCATAGAGATGTGTTATATCATGTTGTATATGCTAGAGTAGAGATGCGGAAGAGAAAGCATAGAGGAGGAACACTGAGAACACAAGGGTTACATGGTTCAGCCTAACGGCCTACATCCACGGAGGAATCCCTTAAGGGCTACATCTTTATTATATGAGAGTGTAGTACAATAACTTCCTGTGTTACAATGAACCCTAACATGAGTATATATAGGTGACTAAACCCTAGACTAATAGACTTTTAGTACAAGTAGGAGACTTGACTTGCACACAAAGTAGAATTAGGGTTGGGCCTATTATATTGGGCTAATATGAATAATATATATCTCTAACAGTATTAAATGATTATTGCTTTCCACATTATTTACCTAATTAATAACAGATTTTCTCTATCTTCGTTTACTACTTTCCATAGATCTCATTGGGAGTTGTTTAACTGTGATTTTTTCTTCTTTTTTTTTTTTTTCCTTTTTTTTTTTTAATCTTTTACGCAATAAGGGCATTATCATCAAACAACCCGATTAAGTTACAAGATCCATATATTTACCAAACTGTCGTCTAAAGTATTACAAACTTAATATAAATGGAGAAGTCCTATATCGAATTCAGAAATATGGAGACCTCACCTACGAGGTCCTCTCAAGATACCCAGACACAATAGCTACATACTTTTTGGTTTGCTCTTTCTCTTCCAACAGAGAAACAACATTATTAACATCTTAATGGCTTCCTACGCACCATCATCTTCAAGGTTGTTGACCCGCTCACATTCATCAATCCATTCACTATATATATCTATGGGTTCAGTTGAAGCTGTTACAGTTGAAGATAGCGCGGATTTTAGATCAAAAAATAAGATAAAGAAGGGAGTAGGACAAGAGGAGTGTTTAAGTAAAGAAAGCATCAGATCTTGTGCAGTGTCAAGCAATGAAAGAAGGTGGTAGGGTGTCAAAAGTGTGTTCTATAATAAAAATAATTTTCGTTACTAAGCTTGCAATTTTATTTTATTTTTTTTTGTTTTTTTAAGGAAGAAAGGGACACAATTAAACAATACCCAATAAAGTCTATGGAAAGTAATAAATGAGGATAGAGAAAATCTGTTATTAATTAGGTAAATAAGGTGGAAACCCTCAATCATTTAATGCTACTTTTTCAACCGTTGGATCTATTAGAAATCTACGGTACAGAAAATATATAACTTTTAAGGAGTTACACCAGGTGTAACTTGAACCCATCTCTCTCTCTCTCTCTCTCTCTCTCTCTCTCTATATATATATATATATATATATATAAAAGTTACACTTGGTATAATTCTTTATATATAAGATGGGTTCAAGTTATACCCTTTTTAAACCATTAGATTTAAGTAGATCCAACGATTAAAAAAAATTCTTGTGGGGCCCGGCCCAAAAATAATGGGCTATTCCAAATTCAGGCCCGTCCGAGGAGCGTCCTGTCCGAAGAAAAACCACATATGAAGCATTACTCGATCCCAATAATGCCAAGGAAACCTGTCCGAGGAGTAACTCCTCCTCGGACATCACGAAGCCCAGACGAGGAACTCTCCCCAGCCATTTCAGTTCATCCTCCCAACATATAAAATGAATAAAATCCAAAATATCTCATGGAAAGCTACCACCACATTAATTGCGCCCCAACCACCCTCTTGGCCACATTAATGAGGAAAAGACGCCTGAACAGTACCACCTTGGCCTCTGCAACTCACAAAGGGACTGATGAGGGCGTCTGATGGGACAAGTGCTCAAGTAGATGCTTAGATGATCAACAGGTGTAAGGTTGAGATGAGAGGAGGAGAACTATATAATGTAGTGGAGTCCCTCAAAGAAGGGGACGGAAAAACTGTATAAGGAACTGAAGAAATAGAATCATACGTGAGAGATCCATTCTTGTGTTTTTATTTTTTTCTGCAAACAACACTGTCCATGTATCAGACCGAATAGGTTCACTGAGGCTAAGTTCTTTGACCCATCCTCTACAAATATTTATTGTGGGTTGCGCTTTGGGCCAAGGCCTGATCAATAGAAGTTGGGCCAGGAAAATCGTGCAACCACAATTGGCGCCGTCTGTGGGAAGAACTAAGGCATCAGCTAGTGCAACGGTCGAGCATGGCAGAACTAGGTCCGCACCAAGAGGATCCTTACCAAGCTAACTCCCAACGGACACAACCCGCCGAGTCCCAGAGGCAAAATAACCCACCCAACCCAGGCGGCAGGGGGAATCGTGAAGGAAGTGTGCATACTATCCGGACGAGCCAGAGTCACACTCAGATAGGAAGTCACGTGTCTCAGAGGCGAAATAGTCACCAGGCCATGCAGCGAGAGATAGATGACCTAAAAAGGAAGTTACGACGTGTGCAGCGAAGACGATCTCCCTCTGACTCAGGTGAGTCTTCTAATGCGGAGGACGCGAGTTACAGAAAAAGGTCAAGGACCCCCCCAAGTGAAACCTTTTCTTACGAAAAGGAACCACGCCCTGTACGGAAGTATGAGAGCCCATCCAGCAAAGGTTCGGGGAACGACGCCATGAAGAAGGCGCTGGATCAGGTCTCAAGGTCACCCTTCACGAATAGAATCGAAGGGGCTAAGCTGCCAAGACGCTTCAACCAACCGGTGTTCGCCATCTATAACGGTAGAGCAGACCCGGTAGAGCACGTGAGTCAGTTTAACCAAAAAATGGCGATTTATTCGCAAAACGAAGCCCTAATGTGCAAAATCTTCCCATCCAGCTTGGGATCGATGGCAATGAGGTGGTTCAACAGCCTGAAGACAAACTCCGTAGGCTCCTACAAGCAGCTCACTCAAGCTTTTTGCTCCCGTTTTATTACAAACACCAGAGTCCCCCGACCTCTCAGTTCGCTACTATCCTTATCCATGCACGAAGGAGAAACCCTGAAAGCGTACTCGGATAGGTATTGGGAGGTGTATAACGATTTAGATGACAACCATGATAATGTTGCTATCAGCACGTTCAAAAGCGGTCTCCCCACCGAGCATGGCTTAAGGAAATCCCTCACCGGAAAACCAGTTACTGACGTCCAACAGCTAATGGATAGGATCGACAAGTACAAAAGAGTAGAGGAAGATCAGCTGCAAGGGAGGGGAAAGGAGAAGGTTATCCCCCCCAAAGCAAATGATTTCAGGTCGGAACGTCACAATCCCGGTCAGCCGAGGAGAGATTTTCCGCGACAGGCTGGGCAGAGCAACCCGCAAACAGTGAATGCCGTATTCAGAGAGCCAGTACAACAGGTACTGGAGAAAGTAAGGGATGAACCCTATTTCAGGTGGCCGGGATAGATGGCTGGAGACCCTTCCAAACGTAACCAGAGCCTGTACTGCCACTATCATCAGGACCATGGGCATACTACTGAGGACTGCAGGAATCTGTGGAATCACCTAGATCAATTGGTCCGAGAAGGAAAGTTACGTCACCTGTTGCACCCATCGAGCGGCCATCCCGGCCAAGCAACACAAGAGCCTCGAAGGGACGTGTCTTTAAGACCCCCCACTGGGACGATACATGTCATCCTCGCTGCACCAGGAAGAACTGGGCCACCCATCCCCAGGGTATTAGCTGTTGATCGGCTCCCCTCCGAGGGCAGGCAAAGGGAGCCCAAAAGGTCAAAAAAGGGAAGCTCTTTGATACTGGGATTCTCGGATGAGGATAAGACAGGAACTGTTCAACCTCACGATGATGCCTTGGTGGTCACATTGCGGATTGGGGGCTTCGATGTGAAAAGGGTGTTAGTAGACTCGGGAAATGCGGTGGAGATAATGTACCCTGACCTATACAAAGGGCTGAACTTGAAGCCAGAAGATTTGACAGCTTATGACTCCCCCCTTCTCAGCTTCGAGGGAAGGATTGTTACGCCAAAGGGGCAAATCCGACTACCCGTACAGACTGGGGCGGAAGTGGTGGAGGTGAATTTTATCGTGGTCGACGCTTATTCACCCTACACTGCGATAGTTGCAAGGCCATGGATCCACGCCCTAGAGGCCGTGACCTCCACACTTCACCAAAAAGTAAAATACCCATCCGGAGGACAAGTAGAAGAGATCCGAGGAGATCAGGCCGTGGCCAGGAAGTGTATGGTGGCCGCCATTTTACATCGGCCCTTAGTCGAGTCCTCGATCCCAGAGAGCTTATAGCAACCAGCCTCCTCGGCAAGGCAAGACGATGGGCTGGCCGAGGAGATAAGGTGTGAAAGTTTAGATAAGATTGCTGTCAACGATGACCCAGAGAAGTTCTTTCAGGTCGGCTCTGAGTTGCCCTCTCAAGAAAAGGAGGAACTGGTCAGATTTCTTAGAGAAAATGTCGACGTATTCGCATGGGACGCCTACGACGCCCCAGGAGTTGATCCTAGCCTCATTTGTCACCACCTGAACGTCAACCCCTCTTCCACTCTGAAGAAGCAGCCACCCCGACGCCCTTCAAAGGAACACGCTAGTGCCGTAAGAGACGAAGTGGCAAAATTGAAAAGAGCAGGGGCTATCAAAGAGGTCTTTTATCCCAAATGGTTGGCGAACACGGTGGTGGTAAGGAAGAAGACAGGGAAGTGGAGGGTCTGCGTGGACTTCACGGACCTGAACAAGGCGTGCCCCAAGGACCCATTCCCCCTACCTCGAATCGATCGATTGGTGGATGCAACCGTGGGGCACCCTCGAATGAGCTTCCTGGACACCTTCCAGGGCTATCATCAGATACCCCTTGCGCTAGAGGACCAAGAGAAAACGGCTTTCATGACGCCCATCGGAAATTATCATTATAAGGTGATGCCGTTCGGGCTAAAGAATGCGGGCTCAACCTACCAAAGGATGATGACTCGGATGTTCGAGCCACAACTGGGCAAGATCATTGAGGTTTATATAGACGATATGGTTGTGAAGAGTAAAAGGGTGTCCGAGCACGTGAAAGACCTCGGAATAGTCTTCGCTATCTTAAGGGAGCACCGGCTGCGGCTGAATACCTCCAAATGTTCATTCGGGGTCGGGTCTGGGAAATTCCTAGGGTACATGGTCACCCACAGGGGAATAGAAGTAAGTCCCGACCAAATCAAAGCCATTAACAGCTTACAGACTCCTCGGAATCCGAAGGAGGTGCAGAAGCTCATTGGCATGATTGCGGCATTAAACCGGTTCATATCGCGATCGGCGGATCGATGTCAGCCTTTTTACCTCCTGATAAACAAGTGGAAAGAGTTCGAATGGTCGGAGGATTGCGTTCAGGCTTTCCAGCAGCTTAAGGACTACCTGTCTCGACCACCCATCATGTCCAGTCCTGAGGTAGATGAGGTGCTGTTTTCCTACATCGCCGTAACTCCCCACGCTGTAAGCCTAGTACTAATACGGGATGATAATGGGGTGCAGCGATCGGTGTACTATGTGAGCAAATCACTACATGAGGCCGAGGTGCGATACCTACCCTTAGAAAAGGCAATTCTGGCGATAGTGCATGCGACCCGGAAGCTTCCTCATTACTTTCAGACGCATACGGTCATCGTTCTAACTCAGCTTCCCCTTCGAGCCGTGCTTCGAAGCGCTGACTACACAGGAAGGATCGCCATGTGGAGTGCTCTTTTGGGGGCCTTTGATATTAAATATATGCCCAGACCCTCCGTCAAAGGACAGGTCCTCGCAGACTTGGTAGCGGAGTTCGCTGGCCACTCTCGCCACGTCCTCGACGCATAATCTGCCGCGAATGATCCTTGTTGAAGATCTATCACAGGCAAGTCCCATCCGCAGAAACCCGGCTCAAGTCCATCAGATCAGAAAAAGTCCCAGCTGGATGGACCCCGTAAAGAGCTTCCTCCAAAACGACATCTTACCGGAGGAAAAACTGGAAGCCGAGAAGATACGCAGGAATGCTCCTCGTTTCTGGTTATTAGAGGACCACAAACTATATCGACGCTCTTACTCTGGACCGTACCTACTCTGCATACATCCAGAAGAGTCCGAGTCTTTACTTGAGGAGTTACACGAGGGGATTTGCGGAAGCCACACCAGAGGAAGGTCGCTGGCGCACAGGGCATTCACCCAAGGGTACTGGTGGCCGAACATGCAAAGAGAGGCCCAAGAATACACTAAGAAGTGTGACCAGTGCCAAAGATTCGCCCCGAATATCCACCAACCCGGAGGGGTTCTCAACCCCCTTTCTAGCCCATGGCCGTTCGCACAATGGGGCCTTGATATAGTCGGACCTTTCCCCAAAGCTGCGGGGAACAAGCGATACATAATAGTCGGAACTGATTACTTCACTAAATGGGTGGAAGCTGAACCCTTGGCCAACATTAGGGACGTGGACGCCCAAAAATTCATCTGGAAGAACATTATCACCCGCTTCGGGACTTCGCGTACACTCATTTCCGACAATGGTCTGCAGTTCGACAGTAGGAACTTTAGTGAGTATTGCCGCGAGTTTGGAATCATTAACCGATATTCCACCCCCGCCTACCCTCAAGGAAATGGGCAGGTCGAGGCCGTGAACAAGGTCATAGTGAACGGACTGAAGAAGAGACTGGACGAGGCAAAGGGGAGATGGGTAGAAGAACTCCCCCACGTCTTATGGACTTATTGGACGACGCCACGACGATCGACCGGTGAGACCCCCTTCTCGATGACTTATGGGGCTGAGGCCGTGCTCCCGATCGAGAACAACTTTCCCACACTAAGGTCTAGATCGTTTACCCCAAACGATAACGATGAGTTATTGGAACGGAGTCTGGACCTAGCTAAAGAAAGAAGGGAAAAAGCAATGATTCATATGGCCTATTATCACCAGAAGCTGAGACAAGGGTATGATGGTAACGTCAAACTGCGGCCTCTGGGTCCAGGTGATCTCGTGATGAGGAAGATTCTTGGCAGCGCAAAGAACCCCTCTTGGGGCAAGTTGGGGCCCAATTGGGAGGGACCATATCGTGTCACATCCGTGGCCGGAATAGGCGCCTACTACCTAAAAGATTTGGATGAAAAAGCTGTACCTCGACCATGGAATGTAAATAACCTCAGAAGATATTGTTATTAATGAGAATGGCTTAGCATACGTTTTTCTTTCATGACTATCCGCTGCTTGCTGATCTACTGACAACTATTCATAAGTTTTAAACAGAACCTAAGTCCTGCATGGCTCCTCGGACCACAGACTTAGGGGAAATTAACACTTAAGGCAACTATACATAAGTTTTAAACAGAACCTAAGTCCTGCATGGCTCCTCGGACCACAGACTTAGGGGAAATTAATACTTAAGGCAACTATTCATAAGTTTTAAACAGAACTTAAGTCTTGCATGGCTCCTCGGACCACAGACTTAGGGGAAATTAATACTTAAGACAACTATTCATAAGTTTTAAACAGAACTTAAGTCCTGCATGGCTCCTTGGACCACAGACTTAGGGGAAATTAACACTTAAGGCAACTATACATAAGTTTTAAACAGAACCTAAGTCCTGCATGGCTCCTCGGACCACAGACCTAGGGGAAATTAATACTTAAGGCAACTATTCATAAGTTTTAAACAGAACTTAAGTCCTGCATGGCTCCTCGGACCACAGACTTAGGGGAAATTAACACTTAAGGCAACTATACATAAGTTTTAAACAGAACCTAAGTCCTGCATGGCTCCTCGGACCACAGACTTAGGGGAAATTAATACTTAAGGCAACTATACATAAGTTTTAAACAGAACCTAAGTCCTGCATGGCTCCTCGGACCACAGACTTAGGGGAAATTATTACTTATGATAGATTGGGAGATTATTACTTAAAGGAAATCATTTTAATGCGTGCGCGCAGTCTAGCACCATCGCAACCCTCAAATGCGCAACCCAAAAACCCATTTTATTTTAACCGTTTACCTGGATCTACATCGTTGCAAATGTTTAAAAAAGAGCGCTACTGACATACATCCATAGTAAGCAAAACGAACATTTTGTATTAATATTCCGAGTACATTAGAAAGAGAGGTCCTTACAAAAGAATGGAAAAATAAGACGACTCTCATTCAAAAAAAAAAAAAAAAAAAAAAGGGAAAAGAGTACAAAGATCAAAAGCCTAAAAGGCTAAGCCTTAGCAGGAGGACCTTCTTTCTGCTCGGGTTGAGGAGGAGGAACCTTGATGGTAGAGTCTGCGGCGGGATCCTTCGCCATATCAGGCACAAGGACGGCATCAGGCACCGCCAGGTCCTGCTCTGAAGCGACTTGGGCGTCATCAGGATTCTCTCGGATCTCCTGAGGATAGAAGATGCTCTCAGGCAGTCTTAGTGCCGAATCCGCGGGAACTCCTGCAGCATCGAGAGCATGAGTCCATGAAATACTGCAGTAATCCCTGCACACCTCGGGGATCTCCTCAGATAGCCTGGCCTCCGTCTCTTCGGCCCCGAGCTGGCGAGCAGCATTCTTCTCGGCCTCAGTAGCCTCTCGGATCAGCTGGGCCTCCTCTTTGACCCGCCTCAGCTCATCCTCGACTTTTTGCAGGGCAGTCTTGAGATCCTGCACTGCCTGCCTCTCGGTGGCGAGGTTAATCTGTGTCGAGTACAGCTCTTTGCGCTGGTCCTCCGCCTGGGTCTCGGCACTCTTCAAACCAGCCTCTGCACTTTTGCGCCGGTTCTCCGACTCCTTGAACTCGTCCGTGAGTTTAAGGTGATCGTGCTTGAGGGACCCCAAGGTTTTCTCCATCTCCGTCGGAGCCTGGGTCTCAGCCTCAGCCCGACTACGGTTATCACGGCAAAACTCCTCAGCCACGAACACCTGCTGAGTAATCTACGAACGAAACAAGATTGTTTTAAAAAAAAATCTAACTGGGGTAAGTAAATTAATAAAACAGTAAAAGGATTACTTACCATCGCTAGATCCCTTTTAAGGGATAGGAAGAGCTTGGGCTGAGAGAACCGCCTATAGGCCTTCATGTCCCGAGGAAGGAGTAGGGGTTGCTCTAAGGCATCCGCCACGTACCCTGCCCGGCCTCGGTTATACTCTCAGACCGAAGCATTGAAAGGGATGGCAACCCCATCCAGCTCCAACTTGGGGTTCCATACACGAGGGGTATCGCGCACTTCAGCAAGGTTCTCCTCATCCCGGCTCTCCGAGGAGTTACCCTTTCTGCTCCTTGGCGCCCGTGTGGTTTTTTGCTGCTTGGTCGGCTGGGCAATCACCTCACCTTCCTCAGGAGTGTCAACCGGCCTCTTCTTCCTCAGGTCCGGATTAACCTTAAGGCCAGGGTCCGAGACGCCCTGAGGGACCACGGGGGGAAGGGTTTTGACCTGTGATGGAGTTGGTCCCTTCGACGACTGACCCTTCGATGACTGACCTTTCCCTCGGGAGGACATCAGCTCCTTTAGAGACTTTCCCTTTCCTGCCATGGGCTCTGCCTCTTCGTCTGAAGTATCGTCCGAGCAGATAATGATTGAGGGAACACCAACTGCGGAATGTTGGTCCTGCTCTGCTTCGGGATTAGAAAGTTCCACCAAGGGGTTTTGCTGAATTTCCTCCTCGAAGTAAAACTCGTCTATCTCTTCCTCAAGGGAAAGACGAGATGATTCAGCTTCTTCTTCAACCAAAACAGCAGCGCCAGGCTCGTTTACCGGAGGTAGCTGCTCTGCTAAGTAGGGATTTCTGACACCAGGCAACACAATTGGTGGCAGATCGTGTTGAGCTAGGAACCCGTCCTTGGACACGTCAATCCTAGCCAGCCTCGGACTGCCAGCCCTTATAGCGTGACCGATTGCCTGGAAAGCGCTGCTCAGAGGTTGATAGCCCAGAACCAGATGGACCGCACGCAACTGCCCGTCCTTGGAAACGTAAATCTCCGACCTAAGAAGATAGTTCAACGCTGGCACATTCACAAAGCTTATCCGAGGAGCGACGTGAACTTTGTCTGCAAACAACCAAGAAAAGTGGGGTTAATCCATGAAATTTTCCAATTACAAAGAAAGCAAGAAAAATAACCCCTCAATACTAAATCCTTTCCCAAAAAGGACCAATCCTAAAAGCGCCGCACCTGGGTTTCCTGCCCGAGTTGGACAATGAATACCGTCGAACCACTCCCCAGAAGCAATGAGGAAGTCATTCTTCACGGTCTTATTGGATACTGGGAGACAAGAGATCAACCTAACGTCCTCGTTCCGGGATTTAAGATAATACCCATCATCCCCGAGGCGGTGACATTCGTACAGATAAGCCACATCGTGCCAAGTAAGGCCTAGATTCATCCGCTCGTCTAAGACATCTACACAGCCTAGTATCTTGAACATATTCGGGGCACACTGATACGGCGTCAACCTATGGAAATCTCTCTTGGACGAAACGCTTCACGAAAAACGGCTACGGTGGCGTAACAAACGCAAGTGTTCGTATATCTCTGGGATTCGATGGAGTTCTCCGGAGTCCTTTGAGGTTTACAAAATACAGATAAAAGAAGGAACTGAACCTCTCTGACGTCTTATATAGCCGGGAGGAGAGAGAAAAGATCACTCCTGCCTAAAAATACTAGAAAAAACGATGGCCGTTCGATCCACGCCACGCCGTTGGATGAAGGGAACATAACGCCTCTAGAAGTTAATGGCCGCGCCTCGTAAGTTGTAGCGCGTCAGAAGTAACGATCCGCACGCGCGCCACACGATCTCCTTATTTCCATCCTCTCACAAACATCAAAACCCCGCTTTTCTCCTCGGAAGAAGATAAAAACCGAAGTTTTGAGGGGCTATTGTGGGGCCCGGTCCAAAAATAATGGGCTATTCCAAATTCAGGCCCGTCCGAGGAGCGTCCTGTCCGAAGAAAAACGACATATGAAGCATTACTCGATCCCAATAATGCCAAGGAAACCTGTCCGAGGAGTAACTCCTCCTCGGACATCACGAAGCCCAAACGAGGAACTCTCGCCAGCCATTTCAGTTCATCCTCCCAACATATAAAATGAATAAAATCCAAAATATCTCATGGAAAGCTACCACCACATTAATTGCGCCCCAACCACCCTCTTGGCCGCATTAATGAGGAAAAGACCCCTGAACAGTACCACCTTGGTCTCTGCAACTCACAAAGGGACTGATGAGGGCGTCTGATGGGACAGGTGCTCAAGTAGATGCTTAGATGATCAACAGGTGTAAGGTTGAGATGAGAGGAGGAAAACTATATAATGTAGTGGAGTCCCTCAAAGAAGGGGACGGAAAAACTGTATGAGGAACTGAAGAAATAGAATCATACGTGAGAGATCCATTCTTGTGTTTTTATTTTTTTCTGCAAACAACACTGTCCATGTATCAGACCGAATAGGTTCACTGAGGCTAAGTTCTTTGACCCATCCTCTACAAATATTTATTGTGGGTTGCGCTTTGGGCCAAGGCCTGATCAATAGAAGTTGGGCCAGGAAAATCGTGCAACCACAATTCTCATTATTATAAATTTTTTTATTAGAACCTCATTAATTACTTTCATTTATTGCATTTTAAACCTATCTCTGAGCCCAACAAAATAGGGAATATATATTTTTTACTCTCTCTCTCCCTCCGTTTGTCTCTTTCTCTCCGTTTCTCTTCGAAATATTACGTTATGTTTGATTGCAATTTTTTCCTTTTGATGTGATTTCTTTTGGGACTGTATGTAATCTATGGATTCATTTGCCGAGTTCTGTTCATAGTTTTCAGAACCGGACCGGACCAGGAGGTCGGACCGTGAAAACCGGGAACCGGGATGAAAACCGGTTTTTTAAGCCTAAAGAACCAGATTTTTTGTTAATTCCGTGAACCGCTAAAACCGGGGTTTGGACCGCACGAACCGGTGAGAACCGTGCGGTCCAACCCCTTAGCAATTTTTTTTTTTTTTTTTACAATTTTATTCTACTTAATTAAATTATCCATCTCTTACAAGGAATAAAAAAAATTACAATTAAAATCCTTCAAAGATATTCAAATTTACTTCAAAAATTAATCATAAATTTTAATGTTTTCATAGTTATCATTTTATTTTATTAACTTTCTTATTTAATTATTAAATATATGCTTGAAAATCATTAAATTTCCCTCACATATATAGATATATTGTCAATTTTGCTAGTTTTATAAATTTAATATCTATATTTAGGCTTTAATTAATTATTAAATTAATTATGATGTCATCACGGTTCGACCCCGGTTCAACCTCGGTTCGACCTCAAAAACCTTGAACCTCTCATTTTTACGGTTTAATGAACGGTCCGAGTCTGAAAACCTTGGTTCTATTTTGGACACTAGAGGAAACTAAAGCAATTTGATGGGTCTGTGTCTTTGAGCAAATTCAAATACCATGGGAAGTAAGGCACCAGGTTGGGGTGAGCAATGGAGCGCAGAAGGTTATGGTGGCAATGATGATGATGACAAGCTCATGAACAAGGTAGGAAACAGCAGTGGCAGCAAGATGGGAGATGTGAAAGCAACAGCATCGGCAGGACTCGGCAAGGCCAAGGCAGCTGCATCAGTGAGCGCCCAAAAGGTTAAGAGCGGAACCTCGGTGGGATTCAAATGGGTCAAGAATCAGTACTAGAAAAAGGTCTCTAAATGAACAAAGATTTGCTCCTCTGATTGGATGAATGAATATTTGTAATTGTTCCAAAAAAATAACCAAGAACATTTTACATGAAACTTTATATATACAAGGTGGACAATGTGAACAGCTCTCTTTGATGGCTTGGTAGTCAGTTGCTCACTTTTCTTATGCCAAGCCCGAAGGTGGACAATTTGATTTAGTTTTGCTGTTCCTCACCCTCTATAATATATTAATATTGTTGTGCTTTGTGATGTACATTCTGAAGATTTTGTAAAATCCTTTTAGTGACATAATACCATGGCAGTGCCAGCAAGCTCTACCATAGTAGCAGATAGATCCCACAGGACAGCGATGGCAGAATTAAGACTATGATCTCAGTTTCGACTTAAAATTTCAATCATAGATGACTATTTCTGTCTCCCAGAATGGTCTGTATAACAGAGGAGTCCCTAAATTTATTGGAACTTTTCGTAATAATCTCACAGGAAAACACTTTTTAGTTTTTAATAGTAAGGGTTACCATTAAACCATCGAAAAATAGAAAACAATACACATTACAACACCTCTAAACACGAGACAATCACCAAACTAAGAATTGTTGTCAAATCCCTCTAGGGGGTCTGGGAAGACATATTTTGCAATAGTAAAGCTACTACGTTTGGCAAATACATTTGCTTCTCACGCAAATGTGAAGACAGATTTGCATAGTAAAACAACCACGGTTGACAAGTACATTTGCTTCTCACGCAAATCTGCTTCCCATGCAAGCCAATTATGTAGAGGATCAGGCCTTCCCCACTCAACTTCACAATATTGATACATGTATTAATATCACCTCAAATCGACATGTAAATCCACATGTTTAAGTGTGAAGTTGTGACTGATGTGCTTAATTTTTTTATTCAACAATTACTCATGGTGGTCTCATGTATAATTGCTTAAAATCCAATCCCAGGATAACACTAAAGCATATTGTGAAGTTGAGTGTGGGTGCGTCAATAAGCAGACTAGTCGCTGACCACAGCTTGTAAAATTCTATCATTAGATGTGCCATTATTTATTAACGATGCCAATAACAATTCTGCACCAAGTCTAACTTCTAAAACTATTATCTCAAACTAGATGACTAGATGGAGGCCATCCTTTACTAGAGGCGCTCAAGAAACCAGTCCATGTGCCATTATCATCCCTGTTTTGCTTTCAACCCTCCACTTATATCAATTGATTCAATGGCTATCCCTTTTTTTTCCACATACCCATCGGTGTTGAGCTTATACCAACCCCAGAACTCTAAAATACAGAGTCAAGCGTGCACACATCCATAAAGCTGCACAAACAATTCATTTACTTAAAATAGTCATTCACCCTAACCATAAAAAAGGTAGTCAAACTGGCAAAATTAGACATTGATCCAAACCATCTGGAATTTAAAAAGAACATAATACTAAACAGTTGACAAACTAAAAAATATAGTCATTGATCCAAACCATAGTGCTCTGCCTAGAACATCAATCTAATGAACTACAGAGAATTTACATCTAATCTAATTCCATCATTTTCTTAGTTTTATTTGCAACTCCTATTCACATATGTTAGAAATACAGAATAATTGTATTGTATTTCATAAATAAAAGAATATACATCAGTGCCTTTATATAGGAGGCATATGTGTACAGTACAAGTAAAGTGTAGTACAAGTACAAGTGTGCTATACAAGTAACCTAGCTGGGCCTAAAGCCCATAACATAATATACGTTAACAGCCCCCCTCAAACTCAAGGTGGATGTGAGATCAACTTAAGGTTGTCAACCAAATCACGAGTGTGCCCCTTAGGGAGTGACTTGGTGAAAATATCTGCAAGTTGATCTTTGGAGGAGACGGAGAAAAGCTTAAGAGTACCATGGACAAGATGATAACGAATAAAATGACAATCAATCTCGATGTGTTTAGTCCGTTCATGAAAGACATAATTGTGAGTAATATGAATGGCACTCTGGTTGTCATAATAAAGGGGAGTAGCAGAGGAGGTGGACACACCCAAATCCTTAAGAAGCCATCGTAGCCAAAGGAGCTCAAATGTGGTATTAGCAAGGGCATGATATTCTGCTTCAGTCCTGGAGCAGGTCACAAAAGTTTGTTTCTTACTTCGCCAAGAAATTAAAGAAGAACCAAGGAGAAAGCAATAACCTGTAGTAGACCTGCGATCAGTAGGATCTCCTGCCCAATCAGCATCAGAGAATGCACGGAGCACAAGGGGAGACTGAGCTGAGAAGAAAAGGTCATGAAAGAGGGTGCCCTTCAGGTATCGAAGAATGCGCAGAACAGCAGCATAGTGAGTTGATCATGGAGTAAACAAATACTGGCTCACCTGATGAATAGCATAGGAGATGTTTGGACGAGTAACTGTGAGATAAACTAAGCTGCCAACCAATTGTCTGTAAAGAAAAGGATTAGACAATGGTTTCCCCCCCCAAGGGTGTCAGATGCGCATTAAGTTCAACTGGAGTGTCAACAGTCTTGCTGTCAGTGAGTCTAGCTCGAGACAACAGGTCAGAAGCATACTTGGCTTGAGTAATATAAAGACCATCTATGGAATGAGTAATTTCAAGACCCAAGAAATAGCTGAGATGTCTAAGATCTTTCATCTCAAACTGCTGACTGAGAAAATCCTTGAGTTCTTGAATGCCACTGAGGTCATCAACAGTTATGATCATATCATCCACATATAGAAGAAGCAAAATGGTGCCTTTATCAGTATGACGAAGAAATAAGGCAGAATCATACGGACTGGCAGTGTAACCCAAGCGAAAGATAGTGGAGCTGAACTTGGCAAACCAAGCTCGTGGGGCTTGTTTAAGACTATAAAGTGCACGTCAAAGATTACAAACCTTGTTTGATTCAACAGAGAGACCAGAAGGAGGTTGCATATAGACTTCTTCACTCAGATCCCCATTAAGGAAAGCATTTTTAACATCCATCTAAAAAGGATCCCATTTACTAGCAGCAACAACAGCTAAGAGGGCACGAATAGATGAGATACGAGCAACTGGAGCAAAAGTCTCTTCATAATCAATCCCATACTTCTGTGTAAAACATTTGGTAACAAGACGAGCCTTGTAGCGCTCAACGGACCCATCAGAGCGAGTCTTGATCTTATAGATCCACTTACAACCAACCACAGACTGTCCAGGAGGGAGAGTAACCAGATCCCAAGTATGGTTTTTGGTTAATGCATCAAGTTCCTCTTTCATTGCAATCTGCCATAAAGGGTTAGTAAAGGCCTCACGATAGATTTGAGGCTCGTGAAGTGTAGCAAGGGCAGTGTAACAATGATACTCAAATAAATGTGTAGGAATGGATCTTACCCGGGTTGAGTGGGGAGGTGGAATGTCTTGTGGAGGATCTTCAAGCAGAGCAGGAGTAGGGGACCCAGGCCCAAGGTGGGGTAGCTCGTCATCAACCTGTTCATCTTCAACTTGTCTAGGAGAAGCATCAAAAATATCTGGAGAGAAGTCCAAAGGAGGATCAAAAATATTTGTAGAAGGAATAAGAGACTTATCTGGAAAGATTTCTAAAACAGAGGAGTAAGTCAAGGAAGAACGAAAGTGAGAGAGTTCAACAAATAATCGGTGTTCCCAAAAGACAACATTACGAGAAACACGAAGACGATGAGAGACAGGATCATAACACCTATACCCCTTTTGAGTTTCGCCATAACCAAGGAAACAACAAAGTCTAGATCGAGGCTCAAGTTTGTTGTGCTCATGAGGCTGAAGAAGAATGAAACAAGCATATCCAAAGGAGCGAAGGTGATGATAGTCAAGGGGTGACCCAAAGAGACGCTCATACGGAGTCTGATTATGGATGACAACGCTTGAAATGCGATTAATCGCATGAACAGCATGAAGAGCAGCTTCACCCCAAAATGGGGCAGGAACTTTGGCAGAAAGAAGAAGAGCACGAATAGTGTCAAGAATATGACGAAATTTTCTTTCAACTCGACCATTTTGCTAAGAGGTACCTAGGCAAGTTAGATGATGTACAGTGCCATAGGAATGTAACAGAGCTTGAAACGCATATTGAGTATATTCAAGAGCATTATTAGATCGAAAAGTTTTGATACATTTGGAGAATTGTGTTTCAACCATTTTTGCAAAGTTGCTATATATTGGTAAAATTTCAAAACGAGATTTCATAAGAAAAATCCAACTATAACAAGAATAATCATCAATAAAAATAACAAAATATCGAGATCCACCAATACTAGTAACAGGAGAAGGTCCCAAAACATCAGAATGAATTAACTCAAAAATATTGTTAGAAATGGATTCATTGTTATTAAAAGGCAAAGCTGGCTGTTTTCCTAACTGACATGAAGTACAATTAGCATAGCTTGAGACCAAGATAAGTAGTTTTTATTCCCCTCCAATACAGTATTGATGGGGCGAGGAACAAAAATATCATTTTTATCCATTTAGAGACACAATATGCAAAAACAGACTGCAAAAATGAAATCTACTCGAAAAACTAGGTAAGGAGAACCTGGACTGCAAAAGTCAACCCCCGGAGAAAAGTCAACGGTCAATAGCTCGATCAACGGTCAATGGTCAAACCTAAAAAGTCAACGGTCAAAACACCAGAGTCAAAAGATGACATCAGCAGCTAACGCACGCAAGTGACGTCAGCAACGACGACACTAGGGCTGACGACAGCAATGACGTCAGTGAGACCGTTGAGGCGTGTGAGGCGCGTGGAAGGCGCGAAGAAAGCGTGTGGAAGGCGCGTGGAGGCGCGTGGCCAGCGCGTGAGGGCGCATGGAGGCCCGTGGCCGGCGCGTGAGGGTGTGTGGCCGACGCGTGAACTGAAGCTGTGGGGCGTGGGAGCTCGTGTGGCGCGTGATCAGCGGAGCAGCAACTTTGAACGGCGTGTGGGGGCGCGTGCAATCTCCGATGGCGTTGAGGCTTCCACGAGTGTGTAGATCGGCGCAGAACGATCTCAGTGGTACCTTCAAAAACGTAGTCGGATCAATATTTGCAGCGGTGATGCGAAGAGCAGTGGTCTGTGCAGTGTAAAACTCCTTAACGACGGCAGCTGCAGGTCCAGAACCCAAGGACGACGGCGGGATGACGTCGGAGGTTCAACGACGAGAGGCTGCAGCGGCAGTTGTGATGGCGGAAGCGTTGTTTAAAAAAAAAAAAGTCACACTAATGAAGACAAAACTGCTAAGAAAAGGTCAGAGCAGTGGCTCTGATACCATGTTAGAAATACAGAATAATTGTATTGTATTTCATAAATAAAAGAATATACATCCGTGCCTTTATATAGGAGGCATATGTGTGCAGTACAAGTAAAGTGTAGTACAAGTACAAGTATGCTATACAAGTAACCTAGCTGGGCCTAAAGCCCATAACATAATATATGTTAACAACATAGATGCAGCTTAATCATGATTCAGCAAATCCCAAAGGTGTTCTCGCCACTGTAGGTCATATACAGGAAACCATCTTCTTCCTTATTTTCCTCATAAATTGCAGACATCATAGCCGCTGCAATAAATTGAAACCATCTTCTTCCTTTTTTTCCTGCCGGCAAACTGTGGAGGTGGAACAATGGTGGAGGAGCAATGAAGGAGGACACAGAGAGAGAAACGTAGGTTTAGAATATAGAGAGAGAGACAAACGGAGAGGAAGAGAAACGTAGAGAGAGAGAGAGTCAAACGTCAAATTTTGTTGGGTTTAGAGATAGGTTTAAAATGCAATAAATAAGGGTAATTAATGAGATTCTAATAAAAATGTTTGCAATAAACATCAAATTTTGTTGGGTTTTTTTTTTTTTTTTTTTTTAACCGTTGGATTTATTTAAATCTAAGAGTTTAAAAAATGTGTAACTCTTTAGAGTTACACCAGGTATAACTTAAACCCATCTATATATATATATATATATAGAGAGAGAGAGAGAGATGGGTTCAAGTTACACTTGGTGTAACTTAACAAGAGTTATACCATTTGTAGACCGTAGATTTGTAATTGATCTAATGATTAAAAAAATAGCATTAAATGTTAATTAACTTACACCTCATTCACTTAATTAATATCAATTTTGTTTCTATCTCCTTATTTATTATTTAAAACCTTTTACATATATTCATTTAATTAATAGCTGTGGAGGTGGAATCTTATGAAAATGGAGGTGGAAGAGCAACAGAGGAGAGAGAAACGTGTAGTGGATGAGAAAGAGAGAGCAGAGAGAAAAATATACATATTTTTGGGATTAGAGATAGGTATAGAATACTATAAATAAGGATAATAAATGAGATCTTTATCAGAATATTAGCATTAATAAGTGCATTTTTTGACCGTTGGATATATTTAAATTCAATGATTTAGAAAATGTGTAACTTGAATCCATCTCATAGAGATATACATATATATATATATATATATATATGATGGGAAATGTTAATGAACACTAGAAGGTGTCCATTAAGGAAGAATTATTGTGGGGTCCACTTAATAAAAAATCAATATAAATTGATGAAATGACTAAAGGTGCATTTGGGAAGTGCGTTTTGCGCTTCCCACGTTTGCGTCTGGGTAATTCTTTTTTTTTTTTTTTTTTTTTTAAGTCCAGCACCTAGTGCACTGTTCATGAGACATGAACAGTGCAATCAGGCATATGAATTGTAAATTCATTAATGAACAGTACCCGAAAAAACATTTTTTATTGTTTTCAGCAAAATAAGCGGTATCCAAACTCATATTAAAAATAGTACTAAAATGATAAGTGAAATTTAAAAAATGGGCTTTATTGGCTCTACATTCTATAAAATTGGTAAAAAATCTGACAAAAAGTTAACTTTACTATATAAGGTTGTTTCTTAACGGGCACAGCACAGTGCCCCCATTAACACTACCAGTGTATGATCATTAAAAAAAAAGTACACGTCTATATATAACATAGAAAGAATATCGAATTATATAATGTGGTCTAAGTTGATGCTGTAGTTTTTTTAAACTAGGATAAGGAATAAAAAGAGAATAATCCCTATACCCTTTGTCACACTACTCCTTATATAATTATGTTTTGAATATTTTTAAGGAAATTTTATTCAGTTTTGAATATCACAAACTTAAAAAAGACCAAATATAAAATTAAAATAATTTAAATTTGAAATTGTCATATGGCATTCAGCATTCTACATAAAAAGGAACCATGTTGGAGGCTAAGATGGCAGACCAGTCAATAATATACAAATTGAAACTAGCCTAGCATGCTCCATTACCCTGAATCTTTTGGATTTCTTCTCAAAAAATGAGTCTTTTCACTTTTGAATTTCTAATAACATGTTGAACAGGTGATTAACATTTACATTTGAGCTTCTTATCTTTTTTAAATTCATTGGCATAGAAATTCAAGCAAAAAAAAAAAAAACTATTCTTGTCATAGAAATCACTGGCATCTTTCGTCAAAGAATATTGATTGGTAAAAGTGGATTTTTCAAAATATAGAGTCCATTTGGTTAAGCATTTTGGGAGATTAAAATATTGTTTTTAAAATCCAAAATTCTGTTTTACAACCACAATTCCTCATAACTTTTTTTAACAAATAATCATTTTAAACTCAAAACATAGTTCTTTAAAGACTTATACAAACGCACCCATAGTTTGGTATTATTTTTTTGGGATTTAACAGTACCCATGTGTGTGTAGAGAGTTTATTTATTGTTTGAGTGAAAACTTTGTGTATTGGAATTTTGGGTTTATAAGAGATTGTCGAGTTTTAAGTTGGTATTAAGAGTTTGTTTTGGATGTATCAGGATTTGGGTAGATTAGTTTGCGTTTGTTATGGGGTTTAAGTTAGTATTTTGAGAATTTCTGAGTTCGATTTGTATAATCTGAATGAGTGTGTTGTAATAATCCATAACACTGATAGTAAATTTTGATTATTGTGGTTTGTTAAAGGTAAATACTATGATAAAATCATATTAAATATTAATATGTGCAATATTTTTTATATGATTGTTTTCAGTCTCAAATTTCAACAAGAAGGTGCTAGAGGATTTCGCTGCTGCAAAACTATTAGCAGCACGTGGGCAAAATTTTATCTGACATGTTTTCTCCTTTTAGCAAATCCTTGGTTTGTGTTGAATTATGTAATGTACTAAATACTAATGTCCTCCAAGTAGATATTAAAATTTTCAAATTTGGAAGCTTTGATTATAAGGATGGAAAGAGAAGCTAATGACTTAGAGTCTTGGACACAAACAACTACTATTATATTTTTTTTTCTAGAATAGTTGTTTATAGGATAAACATATCTGACTTTTTACAGCTGAGGTTGATACATTTATCAACATACTGAAAATTTGAGGTACTTCATGATTTCAGACTTGTCTATGACTTTCCCTTGTTAGATTAAATGAACATCATCTTATATGACCTGAATAAATTCATCATCTTCTATAAGCTATCTTATTTGCATAGCTAATTAACCCTTTCAACAAGAAAAGGTTTGCAAAATCGAATTCCTTATGATTTCATTCCTTTTTGGTCAACGTTTTGATTTAATGTAGTCCTGTTCAGCCAATAAGATATATATATAAAAGAGAGAGTAAAAGATAAGGGTAAAATTTTAATTTTTCCTATATTTTTACTTTCAAATTAATTGATTTTAAAAAGTTTAAGTTATAAATTATAATCATGAACTTTTATTAATAATCAGCTCAAAATTTAAGAGGCACTAAATAAAATTTAAATGATAGTTTAATAATAATTAATTAGCTCAAAAAAAAAAAAAAAACCCTTATTTATAATAAGAAATGTCGTTAGCTTAAAACACCCATATCTATCACGTGTAAGTGTACGGTGTAACATGTTTATGATTTGAGGCAATTACTATAACATGTTTACATACAGTATTTATAACGTGTATAGTATTGTTTATTTATTTTTATTTTTTTGAAAATATATAGTATTGTTTATTGAGCCTACAACATTAAATTGTCATTAAAAAGAAGTAGCAAAAGAAAAGTAAATTCTTGGCTCAATGCTTGATGGCCATCCGAAAAAATACCTGGGACTTCCATCCTTAATAGGTAGATTAAAGAAACAAATCTTCAATGAAGTAAAGGAGAGGGTGGGAAAGAAGCTAATGGGATGGAAAGAAAAAATGCTATCCATAGGTGGAAGGGAGATTCTGATAAAAGCAGTAGCCTAGGCTATACCAACATATACAATGGGATGTTTCTTGCTCCCAAAAGGGTTATGTGAAGACATTGAGAGAATGATGAGAAATTTCTGGTGGGGACAAAGGCAGCAAGAGTCTAAAATTGCTTGGGTTGGATGGTCTAAGATGTGTAAATCAAAAAGAGAAGGAGGTATGGGTTTTAGGGATCTCAATGCTTTCAATTTGGCGATGTTGGCAAAGCAAGGCTGGCGAATGTTAGTAGATCCATACTCACTGATGGCTCGCTTATACAAAGCAAAATACTTTCCTAATAGTGATGTTCTAAGTGCAAAAATAGGGAGCAACCCATCCTATGCTTGGAGAAGCATACATCAAAGTCTAGAAGTTTTGAGACAAGGTACAAGGTGGAGAGTTGGAAATGGGAAGTTGATTCATATCTGGGATGATAAGTGGCTGCCAACTCCTTCAACATACAAGGTTGTTTCTCCACCAAAAGATTTTGGAGATTTTCCTATGGTGTCTGCGCTAATTGATACGGACAGAAAAAGTTGGAGGAGGGATAGACTTGAGAACATTTTCCTACCCTTTGAGGTGGAAACAATACTTAACATCCCTATTAGTTTTCATCTTCCTGAAGACTCTATAATCTGGATGGGAAATAAAAAAGGGTCCTTTTCAGTGAAAAGTGCCTATTATGTGGCTAGAAGGATCCTAGAAAAAGAGGACCATGGAGAATCCTCGTTAGGCGATGTATGTGCCCCGCTGTGGAAGAGGATGTGGCAGTTGAATATCCCGGAGAAAATTAGAATATTTGCATGGAGATTATGAATGAATGCAATCCCCACATTAACCAATTTGTTCAAAAAAGGAATCCAAATGGATGTCACATGTCCCATCTGCAAAAAAGATCCTGAGTCAGTTGAGCATGCAATTCTGAGATGTGTTTCTGCTAAGGCAGTGTGGGCTAAATGGATTGACTGTCCTATCAAAATCCTTGATTGCAGCCTGGATGTCACTGATTTGGCTCTCAGCTTGATGAACCAGGGAACTCAAAGTGACCTGGAGAAGTTTTTTGGGGTGGCCTGGTCAATTTGGTATAATAGGAACCAGGTGGTGAATGAGGATTGTGGAGCAGCTGCTGAGCATGTCTGGGGATTAGCATTCCGTCTGATAGAAGACTTCAAGGAGGCTAATTTTCAAATAACAAAACAAAAGGAGACAAAGGATAGGGCTTGGAAACCTCCACCTAAGGATTTCTATCTTATAAATGTGGATGGGGCAGTACCAGCTATGGAAGGTAACTCAGGAATTGGTGTTATAATTAGAGATTGGAATAATCAAGTTGTTGCAGCTTTGAGTATGCCTCTTTCGGGTAGATTTGCTGTGGAAGAGACTGAGGCAATTGCTATGGAGCAGGGCATTGTTCTTGCAAAGGAGCTGGGACTAAATAAAATTATATTGGAAGGAGATTCAATGCAAACTGTTCAAGCAATCTGCAGCAAGGATGTTTGGGGAGTAGCAGGCCATTTAATTCATGGCATTTTGCAGGGAATGAATGGCTTCAATTATGCAGAAGCTAGGCACATCTGCAGGAATAGCAACAAAATAGCCCATGAGCTAGCTCAACAGGCCAAAATTTCAGGAGTGGAATGTAAATGGATTGGTGTGGTCCCTGAGAATATAGCAAATTTGTGTAGGCTGGAAGGGATCTAGTGTTTTTATTTTGGTTCTTTTCTTTCCTGTTTTTTTGGCTTGGCTATCTATGGTCTCTGTTGGTGCGTTTGTCCTGCTGTTGGTGGTGTCTGTTTCTGCTATGTACTCTTTCTATTTCTGATTAATGAAAATTCAGTTTCAAAAAAAAAAAAAAAAAAGTAAATTGTAATCAACGTCAATTGAAGAGCTTACAGTTCAATAATATTGGCATGAGCACATGACTATCAATAATTGTGCAGTTCAATAATTCTGCTTCAATCTCCCACAAATGGGGTAGGCCCCACACATGGGTCCCACTATGGGTCCTCCCTCTATGACCAGAATGGTGCTCCAAGATTATCTAAGTATTGCCTGACAAATGGGGAGGCATCAATTTAAAGTGGAAAAAATGCATACCATCTTTTGAGAAACTTTAAAATAATGCTTTTATATCATCCAGTAGGTTAGAGAATGAAACCCTAAGAAATACATGTCATCATTAGCTAAAAATCAGATCTGAGATTTTAGGATCTTTAAAGCTTGATAGATCTTGAAGTATTGAGGTTCATTAAATTTCTGTTCAAGTTGCTTTCTCTTCTACAAGTGTGTAGTGAAAAAATTTGAATCCAACAAGTTTCAAGTTGTTGGGAGTTGGTCATAGATTGAAGATTTGTGTAATTGAAGTCTCTATAAAATCAAGTCTAATTTGAGATTAGCATAAGGGTTTTACTATAGATAGGTACTTTGAGATAGATTAGAAGGGTAAGATTTCTTATACTTGTAACTGCTTATTCTTAATTAGTAAATTCTTGAGAGGGGTAACTATAAATTCACTTAGGGGGATTTTTGTGTTGTGAAAGTTTTCCCCATTAGGCAACAAATTACTTTGTCAAATCTAATTTCCATTGCACTCTAGATTAGAATTATGATTTGTTAGTACCTCCACGAAATTTCATGTAATTTAAACTAATTAATCAACTTAGATAATTGAATTAATTAACTGAGGCCAATTTATAATCCCCACATATATAAATTAACTAATGAAGTCAGTATATATAAGAAAATATATCAAGCAATGTGTCATTTTATCCAAGTCTCTTTTTTTTTTTTGAGAATCCGCCCCAGTAAGAAGAGGGGGGAAGAAACTTTCATTGAACTAATTCAGAAGAGTACATAAAGAGGATGTCTGGAGGAACATCCTCCATCCAGACAATAAAAGGAGAAAAATTACAAGCCCGCCTAGCAATCGAGTGAGCGACTTTGTTACCTTGCCTGCAAGTATGACAAAAACTGATCTCACTGAAAGCAGCAGAAGCAATCTTGATGTCCCGGATTATATGCCCAAAGCTAGTAGAGGAGGTGTTTGAACTGTTAAGAGCCTTGATCACCACTTCCGAATCCCCTTCAATAATTACCTTGTTAAACTGAAGCTCCCGAGCAAGACAGATGGCATTATGAGCTGCCAGCACTTCCATCGTCTCTATCGAGGTAGGCAGCGGAATGACTTGTGTTGAGGCAGCCATTACTAGACCAAGGTCATTTCTTATAATCACTCCCAATCCAGCAGAATCGGTCTCTTTGAATAAAGCCCCATCGAAGTTAACTTTTACCCAACTTACAGGAGGTGCAGACCATTTGACAGGAATGGGGGAAGGGGAGGGCCTACACGGGAGGAGATTTGCAGCCTGGAATTCAAGGAGAGAGTTAAGAGCCAAAGAGTTGATTTTTTGCAGCGGGATAGGAGATTCCCCAACTCTCAATCTATTTCGACGGGTCCAAATAAATGAAGTTATGGTAGCAAACAATTCAAAGGACTCACCCCTTGAGCAGCAGCCTTGAATAATATCTAGGAAATTTGAACATAGCCTCGTTTGCCTAATTAGCCAAGCAAAGCGCACTGACCAAACCTCCTCTAAGGCCGGACAAGACCAGAGTGCATGAAGGGTCGTTTCTTGCTCCTGACCACAGCTGGGGCAGATCGGATCACAATGCACCATTCTTTTAACCAGGTTCACCCGAGAAGGCAGAGCATCAAGCCCAGCCCTCCACAATAGTATTTTAACTCTGTTTGGAGCATTCATCTTCCAGATAGCTTTCCAGATTTGCTTGGATTGGGAGATGTCCGAAGAGCTCGGGTTATCGCTGGCACCCAAATTCGAAAGAAGCCTATATCCAGACTTCACCGAGTATTCACCATTTGGAGACAAAGGCCAGAAAATTTTATCTTCACAATCCACCAAGCTGATAGGAATAGATTTGATCATTTTTGCTTCGTGGGGTAAAAAGAGGTTATCAACTAATTCATGCAGCCAGCATCTATTGACCCCATCCATCAGCACGGACACTCTAGCATCTATGCTAAGAAAATCAGGGGGAGACAAGACTCTATTAAGGTAAGGATCAGGAAGCCAGTTGTCCTGAAAAATTCTTATCTCCGAGCCGTTACCCACCCTCCATCGCATCCCTTTGCTGATCACTTCTCGCCCTTTGAGGATGCTTTTCCAAGCAAAAGAACCAGTCCCAGCCTTTGCATCGAGAATACTCCCATTCGGGAAGAACTTGGCTTTGAAGAATCTATGGAAAAGAGAATCCCCGCTGCCCAAGAGACGCCAAACTTGCTTAGCCAACATAGAGTCATTAAATTTTTGGAGGTCCTTGAAGCCCAAACCACCCATACACTTGGGTTTACACAGAGAATGCCAACTTGTCCAGTGGATTTTCCTTTGATTACCACGCTGCCCCCACCAGAATTTCCTAATTAATGTTTCAATGTCGTTGCACAGAGAGATGGGGAGCTTAAAGCAACTCATGGCATAGGCCGGGATGGCTTGGACAACGGCTTTAAGGAGGATTTCCTGGCCCACTTGAGAGAGGAGCTACTCTTTCCATCCTTGGAGCTTTGCCCAGACCTTCTCCTTAATAAAATTCAGACTGGCTCTCTTAGATTTGTCGACTAGAGCAGGGAGCCCGAGGTACTTTTCATATAGCTTGATGTCTTGAACCCCCAGGGAGTCTTTTATTTGAATTTGGGTCTCAATAGGCGTGGATTTACTGAAGAACAAACCAGTTTTGCATCTATTTAACATCTGCCCCGAAGCTCTTTCATAACAAGTTAGCAAATTCTGAACCAAATGACACTCGGCTAAGGAAGCCCTACAGAAGACTACGCTATCGTCTGCAAAGAAAAGATGCGTCAGTCTAGGACCTTTCTTACAAATGGAAACACCCCTAATGAAGCCAACATCAGCAGCACTTGCTAGGAGGCCATGAAGGCCTTCCGTGCAAAGAATAAATAAGTATGGCGACAACGGATCGCCCTGTCTAATGCCTCTGGTTGGAAAGATTGTATTCGTGGGTTCCCCATTAATCAAAATAGAGTAGCTAGCAGTCGATATACATTCCATAATTAACGCCACCCAAGACTCACAAAAACCCATCCTTTTCATCAGTGCTTCTAAGTAAGACCATTCTAACCGGTCGTAGGCTTTGCTCATATCCAATTTGAGCGCCATGAACCCGGATTTTCCAGTTTGGTGGTGTTTCATATAGTGCAGGGTCTCAAAAGCCATGAGGACATTATCAGTGATGACTTTCCCTGCCTGGAAGGCACTTTGATTTTCAGAAATGATAAATGGGAGAACAGATTTGAGCCTATTGGCAAGGACTTTTGAAACTAACTTATATATCATGTTACATAGGCTTATCGGCCTGAACTCAGTGATGCTTTCCGGAGACTTAACTTTCGGGATTAAGGTGATATTAGTGTGGTTTATTTCCTTAGGAATCTTACAATTATTTAGGCAATCCAACACAGCATTATAAACATCATCACCAAGTAAAGACCAGAATGAATGATCGAAAATCGGAAGCATACCGTCGGGGCCAGGAGCCTTAATGGGGTCCATCTCTTTAATTGCTGAATCCACTTCTTCTCTTGAGAACGATTTTGAGAGTTGGAAGTTCATTTCTGCTGAGACCGAGGGGCGGACAGCATCCAGAATTTCATTCATGTCCGATGGGTTGGAAGAGGTGAAGAGGGTGTTATAGTATTCAACAGCTATCTCCTTGATCTGACTCACCTCCGAGCACCACACATTGGCATTGTTCTTAAGGCCATGAATCTGATTCCTTCGATATCTATGGGAAGCTTTACTGTGGAAGTAGCTGGTGTTTCTATCACTGCATTTCAAAAATAAAGCTCTAGCACGTTGCTCCCACATTTGACTCTCTTTGTCAAGTAAAGCATTCACCTCCAATTGCAGGGCCTTAACTACTTCGTAGTCACCTCCCCCACTAGCAGCTGCAAGTTCAGCTTTAGCAAGCATTTTACTTTTAGAATCAATCATTTTCTTAATACAACCAAAAGATTGTTTACTCCAAATGGAAAGTCTATCACCACAGAGTTTGATCTTACCTGCAACCTGGGCCATGGTAGTATCCGGAAAGGAGTTGCCCCATGCCGAGATGACAGTTTCAGAGCATCCCCTGTCACTTAGCCACATTTTCTCAAACTTGAAGGGTCTACAAGGCTTAGGGAAGATTCCATCCGGCAACACAATGATTGGTCTGTGATCCGAAGCGTGCGAGTGAAGATGTTGTACCTGAGTTCCCGGGTTAGAAGCAAACCAAGTGTTGTTTGCTACTGCCCGATCAAGCCGTTCCAAGACCAAACCCCCCTGGCGTTTTCCTTTCCAAGTATATTTCTCTCCTCTAAAGCCCAAATCCATTAGACCTCATTCATCCAGGACTTCCCTAAACTCCATCATCATGCGATCTTGTCTCGGACCCCTGCCCAATTTTTCGTGCGCCCACATTATTTCGTTGAAATCTCCCGCACAGAGCCAGGGGAGGGAGATACGCTGGTGCAGCTGGCGCAGCAGCGCCCAAGTTTCTTGCTTCCTTCTAGAATCCGCAAAACCGTATATACCGATAAAGCGCCATCGATCCTCGCCGGAGTTCCCAACGATCGTATCCACATGGTTCGGCGAGGAGGAGATCACTTCGATGTGGACTGTCTTCTTCCAAAAGAGGCTGAGACACCCAGTACTGTTGATCCGAGGAACAATCCATGCATGATCGAAGTTCAATTTATTACACAGATAGTGAAGTCTTTCTTCATCGGCCCACGTCTCAGCCAAAAACAGGGCCACGGGATCTTGTGCTTGGACTAAAGCTTCGAGCTCACGAACGGTGCGCCGGTTCCCAAGCCCGCGCACGTTCCAGCATAGCCAACTCATGGCTGCCGACGGGGCTGGGAGCCAGCCGCCGCCGATGGGAGATTGTTCTCATTGTAATGGGGAGTTTCAATAGCTCTGCGTTTTGGGGATGAAGAATAATCTGGAAAAGGAAGGGAGATTCTCTTACCAATAATGATGTTAGCTTCTTGTGGTTCTGAGATAATGGGAGGCCTTTGGATCCGGGCCCATTTCTTCCCAGCTTGGGCCTGAGTGGACAAGGCATGAGGGTCATGGTTTGAGATATCACATAAGGGAATGGGCTCGGTGGGCTGGGCTTGATTCCCGTTCGTGGCTGGGTTGGAGTGAAACGAGGGCCTAACAACCTCTGCAGATATATGTTCCCGCTCGTTTGTATTTGAAAGCCCTTCATGCACGCTCCCACATTCAAATAGATTGATATCTTTATCAATCTCTCGGATTAAGTGCTCAAAGTCTCCTTGATGAGTGGGTTTCCGAGAAACGTTAGGTTTTGTCAAGTCCGAGATGTCCGAGGCAGCATTGAACCCCCGTGAGTTGCGGGATAGCCCAGGTTCGTACAAGGATCATTAACTGCCGTCGAGCGGTTGTCTGCTGGTTCAGCGACCAACGGACGGTTCTTTTCGTACGATTGAGGTGTCAAAGTTGAAGCATTTTGAATCGGATTTTCCATTTTCTTCTTGGCAAAAAAGCCTGGGACCGCCACTACATTTTTCCGCGCTGCTACAAACGGAGGGGCTCTCATCCAAGCCCCAAACTGTTGGTCTTTCTGCTGGAGTGAGCCCTCGCTATCGATCCATTTCTCGTAGTCTTTATCGGAGTGAGTGAGCCGGCCACACCAGTAACAGAGGTTGGGGAGTCTCTTGTACTTAAAAGAAACCCAGCATTCTCTGTCATCATCCAAGGTGATGAGTCGCCCACGGCAAAGAGGTAGAGAAATGTCAATGGACACTCTGACTCTAATGAAGCTTCCGCCGTCGCAGTCAGGGGGATCCTTTGGGTGTTGTATAATCCCAATTGTTTCACATATCTGTTCTGCAACTTCTATTTTCCTGTAACATAATGGTATATCATAGACTTGAACCCAGAAGGAGACTTTGTTGAAATTACACACCTCTAGTGCTAACTCCTTACTGAATTTTGAAAAGGCCATTAGATATTTGTCAAAGCACCACGGTTCCGACGATAGAATTCTGTCCACTTCCGCTTCATTATCAAAGGAGAGCAGGATAATATGATCTCCATTATTCTTGATGCTAAAACCCTTTTTTGATCTCCATAAGGGTGAAAAGGTTCTTGCTATTGCATCAATATTCAAAACACGCTTAGTGAAGAACTTAGCTGCAATGGTGAAATCATTTGTCGCTTGTTCTTTTTTCAACCTAAGACCTGTACCCTCTCTATCTGAAAGGGAGAGAGAGCTCCAATGTTTTGTGAGATCGTCCATTCCACTGTGAACTATGCATATAATTTAAAGGTGTTTCCCAAATCCCTCGAAGGAATAATACCACTAACCTTGAGAAAACACAATTAACTCAAGGGACAAAACCTCCTTCCAAGGAAGGGACGACAATGCCACACTACAGCAGAGTTCTCAGGGAGAAGCTTTACTAGAGCAGGCAACCTTTTTTGAGTGTTTTTGGGCTTTTACTTAGTCAATTACTTCCATTTTATCCAAGTCTAGATGTTCAATTAAAATTTTCAAATTACGAAACTTCCATTTAAATGCTAAACTATACGTATAAAGATTCTTCCTATAAAGGAGTTAATTACCGTGTTGAAAGACCCTTGCTTTACTTGATTGATTTGCATCGTAGTCAGAGGTCCTTTAATAGAACATGATAAGGAAAAGACTGGGTTCAGTATCTTGTGGTCTGGACCCATTTAGATGTGATGCAGACATGATGTGAATTTAGAAGTGATCTAACAGTATCCTACTTTGACATTTTCTTGCCGAAAATTTTAAAGAATAATAGTGCACGATTATTGTCTTTGTCTTTTTTAAGATATAAATTCAAAAAAAATACAAAGTTCATAAATTTGGAAATGTGGGGTAGACAAGCAAAGCAAATCAACTCCAAAAAACAAAGGGAAGAAACAAAGCACGGGTCTGTTTCACAAGGTAAGGGATCGTATAATCAAAGAGAACAGCTTTGTTTTGTTTTGTTCTTCATATGATCACATCAAACATGAAAATTATGTTTGCTATACACATCAAACAGGAAATTATTAACATCGATCTAATGCATGCATCTTTTAACCAAAGCCTCACCCATATCCTCATGACCGAGCTTTTTTAGAGAGAGAGAGAGAGAGGACATCTACTTAGAATAAGCACAATATGTAAACGAACTTCGGTTATGCTTTAAATTTCAAAATGATAAGAGAAAATAATTATCTTATTTATAAAATCTTTGAATTTTAAAATTTTCATATTTTTAAAAGTTATGTACAAAACTTAAGTTAATTGATAAAATAATAAAGAGAGATGTTATGTCTACAATATTTTTACAACAAATTAAAGGTGGTTAGTTGTTATTGGTTCAAATTTGAACCTAACACTAAGATTACTTTTTTATCTTAATAATAATAACTAGTAACAACTTGCCACTTATGATTTGTTGTAAAAATGTTATAAAAATATTGTGGAAATATCATCTGTCAATAATAAATAGTTAATTTTATATCTATACAAAATTAACCTTAGCAATATTTTTAAGATTCCCAAGGCGTGTTTGAAAATTATCGAGAGCACCAATTTCTTTGAATTATTTCCAGCAAATACATAGGATGCACCCAATAAATAGTAACCGCTAAATTAATTTTGTGACAAGAACTTTCTAAGAAAGAGGAGATTCATTAATTTTTTTTTTTTTTTTTTTTTTTTTTTTTTGAGGATCGAAATTCATAAAAGATTAATTAGTAAGATATTCATATAACATAAGACCAAAAACATCAAATAATGTTTGCAAGAATGACTGAAAAACTTTCAGTGTTACCTCTAAATTTATCGACATAAAAAAGACTATGAAACACTTACAATTTTCCCCTCTAAACTTATTAAAATGTGACAGTTCTTGTTATCGGTACTTACATGGTATATAAATTTAGGATCTAGGTCTTTTATATAAATGGATTTAAAAAAAAAAAAAAAAAAAACAGTGGTATATTATTATTGCCCAATCTCCATCAATCTCTTATGTATGTGGTCAAGAGTTTATAGTTTAGTTGCAATATTTATCTCTTTTTTATATAAGCAAAACTATGGTTTAAGTCCTCTTTCTCCAATTTGTAATAATTAAATTATTTTGAAGGAAAAAAAAACACTAATATATGTGGGCTAGTGACCTTTAAGTCAAATGACATTTCTTAGTATTTTAATATTCACTTATCCAAATCCTACCTCCCAACTTAAAATCTACAAATAAATAAATAATGTATATGAGGTATTTATGTCTTTCAATTTTGGAGTCATCTATGCTATAATTTTGATAGGGATGAAACTATAAGTTTTGCAATTACGAATAAATTATAGGTTTCGAGACATTTCATAAAAATAAAAAATAAAAACCCTAAGAGAAATTTTTATAATTTTCCAAATAAGGAAGCTAATTAATTCCAATTGAATAAGTCCAATGACACTTTAAAAAAAATTGACATAAATCATTAAAAAATAATAATAAAAGTTTTGCTAGTGATTGGTATATGTAAAGATGATTGTTTACATCACCACAGCCACAACTTCCAATTTTAAAAAATTATTGAATAACTATGTAAAATACAAGGTTTTTAGACCCGGATAGTTCTATAAACCATAAAAGGGAAATGTTTAAGATTTTTAAGGTCGAACCGTGATGAGGTCATAATTAATTTAATAATTAATTAAAATATAGATAAATATATTAAATTAATAAAAATTGAAAAATTACCTAAAATAGTTCCAAATATTTGACTATTCAATCCAATAAACTTTTTTATTTTATTTTTCAAGAACCCAATATAAAAGTTAATAGACATTTCCTATAAAATTATTTGGAAAAAAAAAAAAAAAAGTTAATAGACATTCCCCATGAAATAATCAATTAGTTCCAAATTACCTAAAATAGTTCCAAATAGTTCCGCCAGTTTGGTTACTAGTTTGTCTCCCTATAACTTTTGTTGAGAGACGCAAGGCTCTGGTACTTTGCCTATTCCCCCATGAAATTTTAAAAATAAAATATAAACTAAAGCTAGAAGCCTAGAAGAGTGAGAAAGGAAAACATTGTTTTGTCTATCGGATTAAAATCGAAACCCAAGAATATAGCCTGTGGTTGACAGTCAGGTTGAGTAAATGAGAAGGCAAAAACAAGAAATAACAAGAGAGAAGAGAAAATGAAGAATACTGAGACAGAGAAAGAACAAGAGAGAGCGATATTGAGAAGAAGAGTGAGAAGAAACTATGATGTGATCTCAAGTCTCAACGTTTAACAGCATGTTTGAAGCTACAATAATGGAAATCTACTTCTGTAAGCTTGTAGAAAATGTTTTTATTTATTATTTTATTTATTTATTTATTTATTTATTTTTTAAAGTTCAAATACAAAGGGAATAAGAAACCGTGAGAAGCGGTTTTCAGAACCGTAAGGTCCAACGCGGTCCGCACGGATCCTTGTTTTTTGCACATGGAGCGATTCTTGAAACTAAAAGAATTGCAAAAATAAATAGTTCAAGGTTTTCCGGTTGGACCGTATGGTCCGGTCTGATCCGACTTTCAAAACCTTTGTAAAATAGAGCAGCCTTTTTTTTACAAGAAATAATAGTATAGTAATTACTTGAATTCAAATGGATAAAATTAAAACTTTGTTGGTGTGCAAAGTTTTGTCAAACTGGCTGTGTCTCAAAAGAGAAGGAAAAAAAGAAAAAAGAAAAAGAAAAAAACACAAGCATAATTCTTTAGTGGTAGATAGGTCATGTACAACTCATTGTTCACGAGTCGATATATATCTCATGCCCTACACAATTTGTTTAAAGTTTAAACTATATTTATCCATTCATAAAGGTTTTGAATCGTGAGTGATGGAAGAGATATATACGCATAGACTTAGATGCCAGTTTTGTCAATTTTTCTACGACACACGTGCTTTGATTAAGCTGGTTCATTGTAATTCTTTGCAATGTTAATTTTATACAAATAGGTAGGAGGAAATAATAAACTAATTAAGTTATTCTTTGGTTTTTAGTTTGCACCCATCGTTTTAATTGGGTATTTATTTTAAGAATGAATTCAATCAAACTTCGATGATGCATTAATCAACTGGACTATTGGCAAATGAACTCGTTCATATAGATTGACTCCATAAACCCAACAAACATGTGTTGCAAAGAAAGATTGTCATATTGACAACTTGTTCATTAAACTATTAACATTAAACCAAGGATTTATTCAAAAAAAAAAAAAAAAAAAAACATTAAACCAAGGATTGCTATCTTGTTCATTAAACTACGAGAATTGTGAAAAAAATATCTATCTTTATTAATGGCCAAAAATTATATATATCGCTCTCATTGCAACAGAAAACCAGTTGTGGATTGAGTAGACAAGAAATCCCTTAAGAGTTAAGAGTTTGGACCCTGTTAGCTGAGCTTTGTGTGGATCTGGTGTGCTGACAAAGCATATTATTTTATCTAATTTTTTAATCAAAATTTTTAATTGGATCATGGATGTTGAAAAATTTTAAATTAATAAAGAAAAAAGTCCCACCGACAGCAGAAGATGGATCAACGTGGGAGGAGCGAGAGGCTCTTTGGATGCACAAAAGGGCAGCTTAAAACTAAAGATGCCCTTTAATTTCTTCAAAATGTTTGTTGGATTTTTTTTGGGTGCATTTAGCATCATTTTTGTAACATTTTAGTTAGTTATCAAGCTTGCAAAATTATTTAGTAAATTAGCATTTCAAATGTCTAAAACTCGAGTTCAAAGATAGAATTTGAGTTTTTGAGACTCCAGTTACAAGTGATGGCAATCTAACATGGAAAAAAAAAAATCTACATGGAACTCGAGTTCCACCATTCTCTACGTACATCTGTTTCTCTTCTTCTTCTTCCTTCAAGATTTGGTCCTCTGTTCTTCTTCTTCTTCTTTTTTACCCTTTTGGATTTGGTTCTTCTTCTTCTTCTTCCTTCTAGATATGGTCCTTTGTTCTTCTAAATTTGGTCCTCTATTCTTCTTTTTTTCCTTCTTCATATCTACTTCTATAGAACTTGAGTTTAAAAAACCCAAATTCCGCGTGGATAAATTGTTTTACATCAGCACTAGAACTCCTTGACTTGGTCACCAAACTCAAGTCTCAATGACTATAAAAATTAAGGAAAATTCTAACAAGTGTTCTTAGGGTACTGGTTAATAATTCATTTAAAGAAAGTTTTTATGAGAAATATTGACAGTTTTTTTCATTTCCCATAAAAGTGGTATCAAAACTTTCTTAAAATGGATTATTAATGAGTACCTTAAGAACATGAACCAAAAATTAATGCTACTTTGATAAATTTCCCCCTATTTCTAGGTGTCTACTCTATATGGGCCCCTTGTATACAATACACACGCTCTTCCTATATATTATTAGATCAAATCATTATGAAGTTGAAATAATAATAAGATATGATTTCAATATGACAAGTGAGGTCCAGTACTGCGAGCGTATAAAGATCAATTCACTTTATATTTCTGAAAAAAAAAAAATTTCACAGTATATTTAATATTTTATTCATCTATTAAATTCTGTACACGATTCTCTAAAACAAGAAATTCTGAACCATGCTTGTATAAAATGCTCTACAAATAAACTTCATTAAGACATTGTTAACAAAAAAAACCATTTTAATCTTTAATTGTATTATTATTTTTAGTTACATTGAAAGAATTTAATGTAAACAGGAGGTATTTTTTTTTGTTAAATTACAACTTCCACTCATGTGATTTAACTGAAATTTAAGTTGTCTATTTATGATTTAAAATTTGACACTTTACCTATCTAAAATTTGATCAAAATTTAAATTGCCTATTTGTAGTTTGAAATTTCATAATACATGTAAATGTTTCGATGAATAGTTTCTTGTATTTTTATTTTTATTTTAAATATTTTTGGAGAGAAACATAAAAAAAGTGGAGTAAAATTGCGTATTTAGCTCTATTTTTAACAGATGTTGGTTATAGAAATCTAATTGAGCTAACCTTAGGTGAATAAAATATCAAATTTCAAATCACAAATGAACAACTTAAATTTCAACTAAAATACATATGGATTAATTGTAATTTACCCTTTTTTTTTTTTTTTTTTTTTTTTTTCTGAGTTTTTTGAGAAGATAAACAGGAGGTTATTAATTGACAATGATTTTATTAAAAAAGCCATATAATAATTTCAAGCGCTGATAAGATTTACAGTGTGCCATCGCCTGTCCTTTTCCTTGCTTCTTTTTTCTTTTTCTTTTTTTCCAGTTCCGTAATTAATATATTGCTACTCTATAAAAGGCCATAAGGTGGTACCTAGAATAACCAAGATATCAGTTATGGAGTTTCAAGGCTATAAACTCTTAGGCTTCCTACTTCTGCTTGGCTCTTTGAGTCATAGCATTGCTGTTGCACCAAGAAATGTCACTGCTTCACTCAACCGGAACAGTTTTCCGGCCGGTTTCATTTTTGGGACAGCGTCGGCTTCTTACCAGGTAAGTCCTTGGTTTTGCACATGTTTGTATAATATCTAATGGAGTTTTGCTTCAAGTGTCCTGAGAGTATGAGATATCATGCATAACGCATATGTGCCATTGTGTGCTTAAATTTCAGTATGAAGGTGCAGCAAAGGAAGGAGGTAAAGGACCAAGTATATGGGATACTTACACCCATAAATATCCAGGTCTCTCTCTCTCTCTCTCTCTCTCTCTCTCTCTCTCTCCACATATGCTTACCCTCTATCTCTAAAAGTTACGCACAACCCATGACTTAACTCAGAAGTCTCGAGTTCAGTGCATTTTGTATGGATTCACACAGTGATAAATAAGTTCATTTCATTTTTTTTGAGTAAAATACAGAAATTATTCTGAGGTTTGAGTTAACGCCAAGTATTATTAATTTTTTTTCAAAAATATTGAATTTTCTCCCTTACACAAAAGTCACTTAACAGTTAACATCATTGAAAAATTATGTTGTTCTTTTAGCTTCCTTCCTCATCTCTAGATACTATTTATTTACCATGACTACCCAAACACTTTCGCCATCATATAATTGCCACAATATAGTCATTTGTAAGAGTAGGATTATGGAGGGAAAGTCTTTATGACCCGTAACAAGTCTAGTTATTGCTCAAACAGTCCTACACTTTCACGTTATACAAGAGTAAAGATTAAGTGGGAGAATACAGAGACTACATGCACAAACTTTCTTCAATTTTTGAAAAAATTTGGTGTAACGTGGTGAGTTGCAGTACAAGTCGTCGCACCAGAACTGCTCTTAATTTTTTTTTTTTAATATATTCTTACAGTGGTGGGGACCACTGTAAGAACTTGTCTTGGAGCCTGGTTTGAAAACCATGCTCTTACCGGGGTTTATAAAACTAGATAATAATAAGAAGCATGGGGCCAAATTGTTTTTTGTTTTATATGTTTTTGCTAAAACTAAAATGCTTTGACTTTTAAGGAGAAATAGATTTACAGAAATCAAACCATGTGGCTCTCGCCCCCCCTTCCCTCCGCCCCTGCATGTGGTTTCAGCAGCTTTAGGGGGAGAAGAGGACATAGATGAAAGCTACGAAATTGCATTTCTGCTAAATTGCTGTAATAAAATTTCGACAAGTACTTCTCCGTTGAACCAAATATTTTTGGACCGGACAAAATTGACACTAACCCGGTAAAAAAAGAGTATGGATAAGAATTTTTGGACTCATGACTCTGGGACCGCCGTACCCGCTTCCGACGCGGCGACGCGCGAGCGACGCCGCGTCCAGGTTTTTTTTTTTTTTTTTTTTCGACTCGCGCCGACTCGGGTCGTATCGGGCGAAACCGCCGAAACACACCGATACTAGCGCCGAACCGGCCGATTTAGGCCGAAATTACAAAAAAAGGGGGGGACGTTTTGAGGTATGTGGGTGATGTGAGAGAGTGCTTGTGTGTGAGGCAGAGAGAAAACGAAAGAGAAAACAAGTTAAATAAATACTTATCTGCTTTCGGAATTCGGAATCAAGAACTCGGTCTTGTTTGTGGTCTATTTTGTTGCTGGTTTTTTCCTGTGTATCGTGTTTCTATTTTGATGCTTTGGCTGGCTGTACTGTTTTCTTTCTTTCCGTTTAATGAAATTTCAGTCACCTTTCCAAAAAAAGAAAAGAAGCAGAAGTGTGTAGAATGGGTTGTGGGGGTAGGTAGGGTAATAAATAGGAGGGATGTTTAAACAAATTTATTACTTTTTTATTTTACCATCCGAGAGATTTATCAATTTGTTTAATTATTTTATTGGGAATGTGTATTGCATTTTGTACACGTGGTAGAGCTAATATTTCACACAAACTCAATAATTAAAATAGTGAGTAATTAAGGAGAAAAATAAATAAATAAGAAACAAAAAATAAAAATTTATGGGTTTAAGCAAGTTAATATTTAGTTGTTTAACCTTATTTTGATATTTAAAAAAAAAACCTAAACTCACTTAATTAAGCATTAATTTAGTTAATAGTTACTATTGATCTATTGTTCTAAAATTTGATATATGTTTATATAATATGAAAAAGTATGTTTAGTAATATATTAAAAATATAAATAAAAATATTTTTAGAAATTTTTTAATTGCCGCACCCACACCCAACTCTTTCCAAAATTGCCGAGTCCCGTACCCATACCCACACTGGGAAAGGCACTCATAATTCATAACTCATGAGAAAGTTTGAAACCGACCAATGGATCACATGAGTCGGCCTACTTTATTTCAAATGGATTTTTTTAAATAATTTAATTAAAATTTTTTTTCTGAGTTTGTGTTAAATGTTAATTCTATCTCACATTTTCGATGTTTGTAAGGTACGTTTGGTACACTGAATGCAAATTACATTAGGAATAGTAATTTTTATTACTGGGAATAGAAGATATTGTAATGGAATAGCGATTACTATTCATAAGTTTGGTTGTTACATATGAAAAACTTGTAAAAGAAGATGTATAAGGAAACTTTATATTTTTGGAAATATATTAATTTGAATACCTATTATATATACTAAGGAATAACTATTACATCCATTTTAAAGAAGAATAGCTATTCTTCAATTTAAATAATAGTCATTCCAATGTAATAATTAACCCATGTAATAAAGATGCAACCAAATGACCAAGTTACTATTACACATGAATAACTATTCCATTACAGGAGCTATTACAACATACCAAACGTATTTATTTCCTATTTTTTGCCTATGTTTTGTTTTTCTCACAAAAACTAATAAATTCTTTTTTTCACACTTTAAGGTTCACCTATAAATGTGTAAATATAAGAATTTATGCTTTATTTAACTTTTGTTTTTTATTTTATTTTATTTTTTATGTGTATTTTTTTCTCTTGTTAGCATTGAAAGGAAGATAAATACAATATTAATTTATTTTTTTTAATGTTTTATTAATTTTGGTTTATGAAAAAAAAGAGAGGATCATATTGAGTTTGACTTGTGGCTCAAAGTAAGGCATAACAAAATTTACATCTTCTAAATATAATATTTGTGATGAATTACAGATAAGATAGCAGATGGAAGTAATGGAGATGTAGCTGTGGATCAATATCATCGCTACAAGGTACATGAATGGACGAACAAAACATAAAATGAAATGAAGCCTCACCCATGCGTGTTTGGAATTTTATGAAAGTTTTAAGGCCCATCCTGCTTAAAAAATTTGGTTATTCCAAATATTGAGCCAAACTAATAATTACAAACTGGAAAGGAACTTAAACTATTTTTTGTAAATATTTATTTCTTTTTTATTATTTTTTGTTCTTGTTTTAGGAAGACGTAGGGATTATGAAGGAGATGAATTTAGATGCATACAGGTTCTCAATCTCATGGCCCCGAATTTTACCAAGTAAGATTATTTGCATTAATATTTACTTTGAGATTTATGAGGTATAATTGAGTATACATCAGGGACCTGAATTAATATAATTATGCCCTTCTATTCTATGTTCCTAACAATTTTATCATAGGGTCTAATTTCAGAAGGAAAACTTAGCGGTGGTGTAAATAGAGAAGGAATCAAGTACTACAACAGCCTCATCAACGAGCTTCTAGGAAAAGGTCAAGATTCAATCTTAAAATTTCATTATATCATCAACTTATTTTACTTTTTTAATTCATGATTTAATTTTTTCTATTAATGAATGTAGGTTTAAAGCCCTTTGTGACAATTTTCCATTGGGATCTTCCCCAAGCCTTAGAAGATGAGTATGGTGGTTTCTTAAGTCCCCACATTGTGTAAGTGACTGAGTCACCAAATAATTTGCAACTCTTCTCCATCCATTTATAGACTTTTTACATACTTTTATCATATCATAATTAATATTTAAATGACTCCCATTATTAGGATAAAAGAAAAAATATTGAGGACCCATCAGGATACTAAGTGAATTTAATTATTTAACCATTATTTTAACACTCTTAGAGTTTAAGTAATAACTAAATGTTAATGACATCTTTTATGGTATCTTATGTTTATGATTCAAACTCCATCTCCCTTTCCCATACTATCTATCTATCTCAAAAAAAACAAAAAACAAAAAATTCTGCTCTCGTTTTGTCTTAGACTCTCCTTTGTTAGGTGGGGCACAATGTAGGGTGGAGCGTAACATAAGAGACTGAAGCAGAGATAGGTTCAATCTCAATGCCATGATAAAATAAATAAATTATAATTTGTCTCAAAAGGCTAAACTACTAACGAAAAAAAAATGAATTTAATTATTTAATGATTATTCTAACATACACGTCTAATATTTAGGTATGATTTTCGGGACTATGCGGAACTTTGCTTCAAGGAATTTGGTGATCGGGTAAAGCACTGGATCACACTAAATGAGCCATATTCCTTCAGCGATGGTGGTTATGTAACAGGGCAGAAAGCACCTGGTCGATGTTCTGCCTGGCAAAATCGAAATTGCACTGGGGGGAATTCAGGAATAGAGCCATATTTGGTGACACACCACCAGCTGCTTGCTCATGCAGCCGCGGTTAAAGTGTACAAGCAAAAATATCAGGTTTGACTTATCAAACTTCAACATAAAGAAACCAAATATTTCCATTTTATTACGCTAAAAAGATACTCATTGCACATGATATAATGAGTATCTCTTAGACCACATGAATGTCAATTTCGAAATATGATTAAGTGAAGTTTAGTTAAATTAACTACTAAAGTCTCTTACCATCAAATAAGAAATCTAAGATTTGAATCCTGCCTATACTAAAATTCAAATGGTGTCTTAGTCGATGATATGAGCAATCATAATGAAATTGATACCATAGGTTAAAATTTTAATGTATCTATCAGAATACTTTGATAAATATAGAAATCTCAAGCATAAGCTCTGAGTGTCTCAAAAAATGTTAACAATTCACATGCAGGCAGCACAGAAAGGTGTTATAGGGATAACACTAGTGAGTCACTGGATGGTGCCATACTCTAATGCGAACGGCAACCAGAATGCGGCACAACGTGCCCTTGATTTCATGCTGGGATGGTAAGTTCTGCTTGCTGGTTTTCATTTTACATTTTATATAATTTAATCTTTGTCCTTTGACAAACTTAAATATTTCTATCGACAAAAAAATCCCAAAAAGAACATAATTTCTTTTTAAATTCTAATAAATATACAAAAGTTATTACATCCACATAGCTTGCACAAATTTATTCAAGTTAAATTTAACAGATTAATAGTTAGCATAAATTTTAAATATTCCTTTGTTATTGCAGGTTTTTGGACCCATTGACAAATGGTGACTATCCACATAGCATGCAATCTCTCGTTAAAGACCGATTACCCAAGTTCACCAAAGAGCAGTCCAAGCTAGTAAGAGGATCATTTGATTTTATAGGATTAAACTATTATACTGCTTATTATGCAACTTATGCACCTCAACCTAATGGTGTAAAAGCAAGTTACGCGACAGATTCTAGTGCTAATCTTACTGGTAAGTACAAATTCAACATTTGAAGCCAAGCTTATCAGTTTCTTATGTATCTAATATAAGAATACTAACTAGAACATATTTTTTCTTGTTTTCGCAGCTTCGCGCAATGGAATCCTCATTGGTGCTCCGGTATGCACTAGTTAATTAAATACATGTCAACATTTTTGTTTTAGTTTTATGAAGGTCCTCAACTATCAATTTTACCAACTCAATTTATATGACAAATAAAATTTGGCTCTAAACATGTTTGAATCTATCTTTTCCAATTCATTTCATGGAAAATTATAAGACTATCCATGTCTATTATTTAAACAAGTCACATGAGTCATTTAAAAATTTATATGACTAAAATTACACATGGATAGTCTCTTCAATTATGACATCATGGGTTGAGCAATATAGCATCAAAAATGTATGGAAACAAACTTTTTTCTTTCTATTTTCTTTTCTTGTATTTAAAAATAAAGCACATCGTGTTGAGGCTTATGTAGTTACGTTAATATTCCTAAATAATCACAGGCTGCTTCAAGTTGGCTCTATGTGTATCCTAGAGGAATTCGAGATCTTTTGCTCTACACAAAGAGGAAGTACAATAATCCACTAATTTACATCACTGAGAATGGTAATTTCCTCTAACTTCTTTTTTTATTTATATTTATAATCCCAAATTATTAGGTTTCCATTTGATGCTAAATTCTCCTAACTATATTTATAGGAGTTGATGAGTTCAATAATGCCACTTTGTCACTTGAGGAAGCCCTTGCTGACAACCAAAGAATTGAGTATTACCATAGCCATCTTTGGTACCTTCTTAGGGCTATGAAGTAAGTGCTTAACATTAACAAAAAGAAAGTTTGATTTACCAATGAAATAGTCTTTTAATAATATAATTATATAACAATCTAAAATAAAATAGATTTCTTATCCATCTCTCTCTCTCTCTCTCTCTCTCTCTCTCTCTCTCTCTCTCTCTCTCTCTCTCTCTCTCTCTCTCTCTCTCTCTCTCTCCTGCAGAAATCTAACTGGTGTTGATTTCTTTTCTATGGTATAGGGATGGCGTTAATGTAAAGGGATACTTTGCCTGGTCATTGTTGGACAACTTTGAGTGGAGTTCAGGTTACACCGTTCGATTTGGAATCAACTATGTAGACTACAAAAATGGGTTAAAAAGACACCCAAAACATTCAGCCCATTGGTTCAAGAATTTTCTCAAAAAGTAGACATGGACTATGCTTGTATTATGAACTAATAATTTCTTCTCCAAATAATAAACTGAAAATAATTTCTTCTTCATTTGTATGGACTTTGAATTATGTAATCGGTATCTATGTACGTGTCTCAAATTATTGTTAAATAATGACTTAATAAGAGGGCACTCCAACTGATTTGGATTTTCAATGAATTAATTTTGCCATCTTTTACTTGTTTCGAAAATGTTCAAGAGTGTGAATACCTACCTAGATACTTTTGAATTATTTTTCACACTAGAATATTTATTGAAAGCTCAATTAGTGTGACAACACTAATGCTTGTTCAGATCCTAATTTTAAAATTACAGCTAGATTACTTTTATTCTAACTTATCAAATTGCGGAATAAGAGTAAATAAGCGAAATAAATTGGTAACACTACTCTAAGACATACTCAACCACAATGAACAGTAAAAGAAAAGCTCAAAAAGTAGAGAAGGGAGATGTAAACATAAAATAAAACCAAGACGTGTTATCGAAGAGGAAATTGAAAAATTTTAGTGAAAAACCTCTCCGCGACCCTCTAAGTCGAAATCAATCCACTAGTGAATAAGTTGGAGTACATAAATAAAAAACGATCCTCCAAGCCTAGTGAACCCCATGTCCTTGAGCCCTCCAAGCTCCTGTTATCAATCAGGCTTTTCGGAGTCTTGTCTTCACTAGCTTTCTAGATCCCACAATTTAGCCCGATTGCATCCACCACTTAATGGCTCCTTCCAATGCTTCTCAAAGGCACCAAAACATGACTCAAGTCACTCAACACTCAGATTGGATAAGGTAAGTGTTTGGGTTAAGAACCTCTCAAGGATGTAGAGATGGAGAGGTAGGTGTAGAGGAAAACAAAGATAAAATGTGTAGATGATTGTGGGTATAAAAATCTCTAACTCTCAAGTGTTTTTGCAAGGGTTTTCTCTCTAAAAGCACTCCTTATGTTTCGTGGGTAATGAGGGTATATATAGCGTGGATAAAGAATTTGGTAAAACACTTTTTCTTTTTGCCAAACAAAGAGTTTCACGAGTACCTTGTGAGATGGCCTTTCTTGCGAATTTGATAGCATGGCATGACTCTTCAGCTTCTAGTCATGTGCTTCACATGTGGCCTTTCGAGGGTTACTCTTCTTGTGAGCTTCTCTAGAGCTAGTCGAAAATTGCACTGATTCTTCTTTGACTCTTGATTCTTCACCAATCTCTCACACTCATCCCTTACAAATAAACCGACATAAATACAAGGAAATGATTGAAGAAAATTCCATCAAATTTGGCATGGAATTTAAGCCAACAAAGACTAGTTGGAAATCATAACTTTACAATGTGTGAGTGCTATGGTTACTTAAGCACCGAAGTCCCACATTTTTAACTTTTTAATTAATCATCTACCTAATGCAGATCCTATAAACAAATCATTTATATTACGAAAATGATAGCTTGTATTGGAACTAGACACCATAAGGAAGGCTGGAGTCTCCACCCTTTCTAAGTGGTAGAATTATGTTTCTTTTTCTCTGTGAATCTCTTTGAGAAGGAATTTCTGTTACCTCTAGTACATAATATGTTTATTAGCTAGTAGGTCTCGTGGGTTTGTCTTTCATGAGACTTGGGAAGAGTTTAGCTTTTAGAAGATGGAGGACATCACAAGGAACTAGAGCAAGCTCTCTCTTTCTGAAAGAGAAAACAAGGGATAAGATCATGAAAAGGATTCCAAATTAGAGAAGTTGGAGACCATGAGTTACTTTCTAAGTTTTGTTTTTAAATAAGAGATTGATGTAGGGGGGTTATGCTTAGGTTTAGTGTCCAATGGCACTGGACCTGTTGAAATGGTGACACGTGTCTACTTTTGGACACGTGTCACCATCAAACTGGGTCCAGTGCACTAGACCTAAACCAAGTCCAATGCAGAGAAGGTATTAATGTGTGAGTTCTAGACGTTTGACAATCATGATATGCCCATTATTTTTCACTACCATGATTCTTTCTCAAAATAATTATAACTTTATAATAAAAAAATAATGTAATACAAACATTTAGGGCAAATACACCATTTATTTATTGTCTTCTAAAAAAAACGACACAGTTTATTTATTTTTTTGTATATACTTACCCCAAAAAAAATCTCATTTCATTACTGTATTGATATCCATATGCTAATATAGTATTTAAGATAGGGTTCAATTCCAGTCTTACTATAAAAACCATATGCCATTTTTATCAACTTCAAGAGAGAAAGAGATAATAAAGCTCTTAGTAAAGGTTTTTTTTATTTTTTTATTTTTAAACTTTCAACATGAACATAGAATCAAAAATTATGGTTTTACATCACTTTATTATAATAATTATTATTAATTTTTTGAGATATGTTTTCTAATTACCATTTAGCATTTGGCCTAATTCGGTCAATTTCTCTGATTCAATTCACTTTAGTCCAATTTGTTCTTGTTTGGTCAACTTTGGTCAATTTCGTTCCATTCGGGTCCATTCATTCCATTCCAGTTCAATTTAGTTTATTCGGTCCACTTTGGTCCTATTCAGTTCAATTTGGTCCACTTCAGTGTACTTACTTAAGAAAGGGAAAATACAGATTTATGTTAAGATATGGTAAAGCCTCTAATGGTTGAATAAGAGATCTAGAGTTCAATCTCTACCTACTCTAAAAACTAATTGGTGTCTTAGTCTAATGATAAAAAGTTATTATCAGGAGCGGACGCCATTAGTTGAAACTCTCTCTCAAAAAATAATTATTTGAGTAATATCAATGATAAGTTATAAAAATTAGAAGAATATGGACCAGTTCAAAAAAGAATAATATCACACAATAACACCAAAATGATAAAATTATATATTTGTAAAAATAGAGAGAGAGAAATCACTTTTAGAAAATCACTTTTCATATCCAAAAATAAATGTTTTCTACCTCTTGTATCCTTTGGGCAGTGAGACTGTTATGTTGGTTGAACTTCATCGTGTAAAGATTGAACTCAATAGGCTATTATTTTACTATATGTATGATTCTCCAATTTCTGCTCTAATAAGGCGTGCATAATGCACATCTTGATTTTTGGAGGGAGAATAATGTTTAAATATAAAGAAAAAGAAAATGAAAAGTTTCCCTTTAATTTGCTAGCTACCATGGATTATGAGCTTGGTCAGGCCCTACCTATTGTCTATTGATGGTCGATCCAATCTTTGCCAAAATTATAATAATTTCTTATTTAATGTGATGATCCGTAAGTTATAACGACCCATGTGTATGTACATTTTTTTAAAGTTATCAAAATTACTTCTTTTTAAAAATAAATAATAAAAAAAGTTATCAAAATTACTACTTAGCCATGTCCACAGTATCAATGCTTGCCTATTCCAAAACAGGAAATGGGATTTGCTATTTCCTAGAGGCCACCAAGAAAGAACCTTATAATCCATTCAAGATTAAAAAAAACACCGACCACTCTTTCTCTATCTCTCGTCTCTCTCAAACTACTGGTTTACTTCTTCTATGGCTTCCTTAATTCAGTTTCTTCTACTTTGTTGCTCTTTTATATATTTATTTATTTATTTATTTTTACGTTACACACATATATCAAGCTCAGAGATTTCACATACCAAATGCTCTAACTCCTCACTCACACCAAAGATGTTACAAGTTACATCCCCTCCAACACGTGTCCAAAATTCATCATGGCACTCCACTTGTTCTAGTCAATCTTGTAATATCATTGTGTATTTTAAAACTCTATTTTGAGTTAATACGTTTTAGTGTTGTATTTTTGGGTTACTCATCACAATTTCACAAGTAGTTTTTCTTCCTCTTATATTTTTGGTTTGATTTTTTTGTTTTTTGAGAGTTAATACATATATAGTTGTAGGGGTAAAGTCTCCAAAACAAACAATGGGCCTTATGCCCTCTATGGAGTTCAACCCAGTCCGAGGAGAAAGTGTGGGTGCCAAAAAGAGACCCCGGCCCAGTTCCTATGGGCCTAAGCTTACTTTAAAGACAATCCGAGGAGGGATGTCTCCTAAGACGTGCCAGATATGGCTCGGACATGCATCCTACCAACAATAAAGAATCACTCCACAGCTGCCATATTAAATATAGGGCAGCTACTTTCTGGTCGTATTAATGTGGAGAAGACAGGCGAACAGTGTTACCTTGGCCACAACAACTCACAGAAAGACTGGGGAAAGGTCTGATGGGACGGGCACTCAAGTGAAGGCCTAGATGATCAACAAGTGTAAGGTCCTGATGACTGGAAGGGGGCTATATAAGAGAATGGAGTCTCGTGAAGATGAGGACGAGAAAAAGGAGAAGAAAGAATGGAGAAAAGAAAGAGAGAGACCACAGCCTTTGATCAAGAGAAGAAGTGCACCCACACATCTACTCGAATTGGATATTCAGTGGACATGAATGAGATATTCTGATGTTCAATCATTGCATGGCCCAAAGTTAACTAACACTCACTACGTTAGGGCTTAGTTCTATAACCCGCTCTCTACAAATTCATTGTCTAGGGCACCTTGGGCTAGAGTCACCCACCTGTTGGGCCTGGGCCCCAAAGAGCAACCCTACAATTGGCACCGTCTGTGGGAAAAACTTGTGCCTCAACAAGTGAAACCGTTAGAAATGGAAGGATCAGGTCCATGCCAAACCGGACACACAGACTCCCAATGGCAAGACAATTTTTTGAACCTCAAACGGGAGAAAGATCAAGACAAGTAGCGAGAGGGTAGTGTAAACACTTCCTACACGAGCAGAAGTTGCTCGAAAGTAAGCGAAACGATCACAGGGCTCTACAGCAAGAAATCTATGACTTGAAGGAAAAGTTACGCCGAGCGCAACGAAAACGTGCTACACCCGGCTCGGACACTAGCGACAAGGAAGACAATGAGTACAGGTGGAGATCAAGAACCCCTCCAAGTGAAACCTTTTCCTATGAGGAAGAATAACCTCGCAAATGCGGTCACAAAAGCCCATTCTACCAAGGCCTGGCAAATGACGCCATGAGTAAGGCCCTGGACCGCATCTTCCAGTCGCCCTTCACGCGTAGGATAGAGGGGGCTAAGCTTCCTCGACAGTTCCACCAACCAACTTTTGCCATATACAATGGTCGAACGGACCCAATGGAGCACGTAAGCCAATTTAACCAAAGGATGGCCGTCCATTCCAGGGACGAGGCGTTGATGTGCAAAGTATTTCTGTCTAGCTTGGGATCTATGGCGATGAGGTGGTTTGATGGCCTCAAGCCGAACTCCATAAATTCCTTTAAGCAGTTGACATAGGCCTTTGGTTCCCACTTCATCACCAGCAGCAGAGTCCCTCAGGTCCTAAATTCCCTCCTATCGTTGTGCATGCGAGAAGGAGAGACGCTAAAGGCCTATTCAGACCGGTATTGGGAAATGTATAATGAAATAGAGGGAAATTACGATGACGTCGCCATTAGCACATTCAAGAGGGGCCTGCTGATAGACCACAGTTTAAGAAAGTCCCTGACCGGGAAGCCGATCACTAGTGTGCGCCAACTCATGGACAGAATTGACAAATACAAAAGAGTCGAAGAAGACCAACAGACGGAGAAGGGCAAAGCAAAGGTTGTCCCTCAAGAGAGAAGGGACTTCAGGTCGGACCGTTTCAACAGCAGTAATAGGCCGAGAAGGGAATACTTGGAGTAGTTTGGATCTACTGGGGCACAAGCAGTCCATGCTGTGTTCCGAGAACTATTACATAAGATCCTAGAGAAGGTGAAGAATGAACCGCTCTTCCAATGGCCAAGCAGGATGGCAGGTGACCCCTCGAAACGTAACCAGAATTTGTATTGTGCATATCACCAGGAGCTGGGCCACAACACCGATGACTGCAGGAATCTGAAAAACCACTTGGACCGGCTTGTCCGAGAGGGGAAGTTGAGACATCTATTACATCACCTTGTTGGATGGCAGGAACAATCGAACGTTGAAACCAGGCAAAGCACCTTAAGGCCACCCCTTGGCACAATAAACGTCATCCTCGCCGTACCGGGAAGGACCGGCTCCAATCCTTTCAGGGTAATGTCGGTGGGCAGGCTCCCGGCTGAAGTTGACGATCGGGAATCCAAGAGGGCTAGAGGAATGGCCACGCCTTTAATCGGATTCTCGGATGAGGACAAACCAGGAACCCTTCAATCCCACAACGATGCCCTGGTCGTCACGCTTAGAATTGGAGGATACGATGTGAAGAGGGTGCTGGTTGACCAAGGCAGCTTTGTGGAAGTAATGTATCCCGACTTGTATAAGGGATTGAAGCTGAAGTCAGAGGACCTAACAGCATACGACTCCCCTTTGGTCAGTTTTGAAGGAAAAACTGTCACCCTGAAAGGCATGATTAGGCTGCCTATACAAACAGACTCGGACATGGTGGAGGTGGACTTCATTGTGATAGATGCATACTCCCCCTACACTGCTATCGTGGCACGACCGTGGCTCCATGCCCTGAGGGCTGTGTCATCAACCATACACCAAATGGTGAAGTATCCGTCAGAAGGTCGAGTGAAAGAAATAGTAGGGAACCAGGCCATGGCTCGAGAATGCATAGTGTCAGCAATCTCACGACGAACGAATACTGAGCCCTCCACCTCAGCCGAGAACAGCTTATAGCAATTAATGACCCCGGCCCCAGCTTCGGATGGTGGCGGACCTACCATGGAAGCGAGTAGCGAAGATTTGGAGAGAGTTCTTGTCGGATCAGACCCAGAGAAGTTTTTCTAGGTCGGCTCAGAATTACTGCCCCAAGAGAAGGAGACGCTAATTGATTTTCTTAGGCAGAATGTGGACGTGTTTTCTCAGACGCTAATTGATGAGTAAAACATGTCAATATTGAACCTGAATTAGAGTAACTGCTTATCACATAAGATTTATTGGAAAATTATTGTAAAAATATTATGAATGTAGTATTACTCTTATATTTATTGAACTCAAATTCTTATGAGTCTCAAGTAAAAGGGTTTAAAATTTTTATTCGGATGGTCAAAATAGGTTAATGTAAATAATATATTTTTTTAAAGTATATATATACAATTTTTTCAAATCAGAATAGTCACAAAACATATTAATTTAAAATAATTATTTATATATATATTTTTTCCATGTATAAATTTTTTTTTTGACAAGTGAACGGGGTCCACCCTCATACAAGTAGAGCCGCCAGTGCATTTCCCAGATATCAATAATTCAAAGTCTGCTCATTTTTGCCTATGGGATAAACATACATGACTTTTAGATTGCTGAGTCAGAGAACACTATGACCACAAGATCCGAAAATAGAATGGACCTCATTGCTTCAATGTTTGGTAAGATTTTTCTGGTTCACATTCTTCTTATAACAAAACCAGCGGAATATTATTTTGATAGGGATATATTTGGTTTTCTTAAAAAAGAAAAAAAGAAAAAGAAAAAGCATAAATGTATTTTGCTGGATGTGTGAAGTTGCATATAAATTATCACCAACGAATCGACTGTGATTTTGTCGTTGCTAATAAACTCAATAAGGATAAACAAGGACACAAATAACTAGCTATTAGACTAGCACTCCTTTTGCTGGCTATATCATTCTGTTCATTCAGGCAAGGTTGAAATACAGGACACACATAAAATCAGTCGAGTAAATATGATTTGTATAGGTGAACATATATATGATTTGTATGATTTGTGTGTGTGTCTTTCTCTCTCTCTCTATATATATTTATATATATGAGATGAGTTCAAGTTATACCTAGTGTAGTGTAACTTGACAAGAGTTACACCATTTGTAGACCGTAGATTTGTAATTGATCTAATGATTAAAAAAACAGCATTAAATATTAATTGACTTACACCTCATTCACTTAATTAATATCAATTTTGTTTCTCTCTCCTTATTTATTATTTAAAACCTTTTACATATATTCATTTAATTAATAGCTATGGAGGTGAAATCTTATGAAAATGGAGGTGGAAGAGCAACAGAGGAGAGAGAAATGTGTAGTGGATGAGAAAGAGAGAGTAGAGAGAAAAATATACATATTTTTGGGATTAGAGATAGGTATAGAATGCTATAAATAAGGATAATAAATAAGATCTTTATCAAAATATTAGCATTAATAAGTGCATTTTTTTGACCGTTAGATCTATTTAAATTCAATGATTTAGAAAATGTGTAACTTGATCTCATTTCATAAAGATATATATATATATATATATATGATGGGAAATGTTAATGAACACCAGAAGGTGTCCATTAAGGAAGAATTATTGTGGGGTCCACTTAATAAAAAATCGGTATAAATTGATGAAATGACTAAGAGTGCATTTGGGAAGCGCCCACGTTTGTGTCTGGGTAGTTCTTTTTTCTTTTTTAAAATTTTTAAGTCCATCGCTTGGTGCAATGTTCATGGGACATGAACAGTGCAATCAGGCATATGATTTGTAAATTCATTAATGAACAGTAACGGAAAAAGCATTTTTTATTGTTTTCAGCAAAATAAGCGGTATCCAAACGCACACTAAAAATAGTACTGAAATGATAAGTGAAATTTAAAAATTGACTTTATTGGCTCTACACTATAAAATTGGTAAAAAATCTGACAAAAACCAGTGTATGATTATTAAAAAAAAAGTACACTTCTATATATAACATAGAAAGAATATCAAATTATATAATGTGGTCTAAGTTGATGCTGTAGTTTTTTTAAACTAGGATAAGGAATAAAAAGAGAATAATCCCTATATCCTTTGTCACACTACTCCTTATATAATTATGTTTTGAATATTTTTAAGGAAAAATTTTTCAGTTTTGAATATCACAAACTTAAAAAAGACCAAATATAAAATTAAAATAATTTAAATTTGAAATTGTCATATGGCATTCAGCATTCTACATAAAAAGGAACCATGTTGGAGGCTATAAGATGGCAGACCAGTCAGTAATGTACAAATTGAAACTAGCCTAGCATGCCCATTACCCTGAATCTTTTGGATTTCTTCTCAAAAAATGAGTCTTTTCACTTTTGAATTTCTAATAACATGTTGAACAGGTGATTAACATTTACATTTGAGCTTCTTATCTTTTTTAAATTCATTGGCATAGAAATTCAAGCAAAAAAAAAAAAAAAACCATTCTTGTCATAGAAATCACTGGCATCTTTCGTCAAAGAATATTGATTGGTAAAAGTGGATTTTTCAAAATATAGAGTCCATTTGGTTAAGCATTTTGGGAGATTAAAATATTGTTTTTAAAATCTAAAATTCTGTTTTACAACCACAATTCCTCATAATTTTTTTTAACAAATAATCATTTTAAACTCAAAACATAGTTCTTTAAAGACTTATACAAACGCAATCATAGTTTGGTATTTTTTTTTTGGGATTTAACAGTACCCATGTGTGTGTAGAGAGTTTATTTATTGTTTGAGTGAAAACTTTGTGTATTGGAATTTTGGGTTTATAAGAGATTGTCGAGTTTTAAGTTGGTATTAAGAGTTTGTTTTGGATGTATCAGGATTTGGGTAGATTAGTTTGCATTTGTTATGGGGTTTAAGTTAGTATTTTGAGAATTTCTGAGTTCGATTTGTATAATCTGAATGAGTGTGTTGTAATAATCCATAACACTAATAGTAAATTTTGATTATTGTGGTATGTTAAAGGTAAATACTATGATAAAATCATATTAAATATTAATACGTGCAATATTTTTTTGTATGATTGTTTTCAGTCTCAAATTTCAACAAGAAGGTGCTAGAGGATTTCGCTGCTGCAAAACTATTAGCAGCACGTGGGCAAAATTTTATCTGACATGTTTTCTCCTTTTAGCAAATCCTTGGTCTGTGTTGATTTATGTAATGTACTAATTACTAATGTCCTCCAAGTAGATATTAAAATTTTCAAATTTGGAGGCTTTGATTATAAGGATGGAAAGAGAAGCTAATGACTTAGAGTCTTGGACACAAACAACTACTATTATATTTTTTCTAGAATAGTTGTTTATAGGATAAACATATATGACTTTTTACAGCTGAGGTTGATACATTTATCAACATACTGAAAATTTGAGGTACTTCGTGATTTCAGACTTGTCTATGACTTTCTCTTGTTAGATTAAATGAACATCATCTTATATGACCTGAATAAATTCATCATCTTCTATAAGCTATCTTATTTGCATAGCTACTTAACCCTTTCAACAAGAAAAAGTTTGCAAAATCGAATTTCTTATGATTTCATTCCTTTTTGGTCAACGTTTTGATTTAATGTAGTCCTGTTCAGCCAATAAGATATATATATATATATATATATATATATATATAAAAGAGAGAATAAAAGATAAGGGTAAAATTTTAATTTTTCCTATATTTTTACTTTCAAATTAATTGATTTTAAAAAGTTTAAGTTATAATCATGAACTTTTATTAATAATCAGCTCAAAATTTAAGAGGCACTAAATAAAATTTAAATGATAGTTTAATAATAATTAATTAGCTCAAAAAAAAAAACCCTTATTTATAATAAAGAAATGTCGGTAGCTTAAAACACCCATATCTATCACGTGTAAGTGTACGGTGTAACATGTTTATGATTTGAGGTAATTACTATAACATGTTTACGTACAGTATCTATCACGTGTATAGTATCGTTTATTGAGTCTACAACATTAAATTGTCATTAAAAAGAAGCAGCAAAAGAAAAGTAAATTGTAATCAACGTCAATTGAAGAGCTTACAGTTCAATAATATTGGCATGAGCACATGACCATCAATAATTGTACAGTTCAATAATACTGCCTCAATTTCCCACAAATGGGGTAGGCCCCACACATGGGTCCCAATATGGGTCCTCCCTTTATGACCAGAGTAGAGCTCCAGGATTATCTAAGTATTGCCCGACAAATGGGGAGGCATCAATTTAAAGTCATGTCTATCATTAGCTAAAAATCACATCTGAGATTTTAGGATCTTTAAAGCTCGATAGATCTTGTAGTATTGAGGTTCATTAAATCTCTGATCAAGTTGTTTTCTCTTCTATCAATGTGTAGTGAAAAACTTTAAATCCAACAACAAGTTTCAAGTTGCTGGAAGTTGGTCATAGATTGAAGATTTGTGTAATTGAAGTCTCGATAAGATCAAGTCATTTGAGATTAGCGTAAGGGTTTTACTGTAGATAGGTACTTTGAGATAGGCTAGAGGGTAAGATTTCTTATACTTGTAACTGTTTGTTCTTGATTAGTAAATTCTTGAAAAGGGTGACTTGAAATTCACTTTGTGGGATTTTTGTGTTGTGAAGGTTTTCTCCATTAGGCAATAAATCACTTTGTCAAATCTAATTTCCATTGCACTCTAGATTAGAATTATAATTTGTTGGTGTCTCCATGAAATTTCATATAATTTAAATTAATTAATCAACTTGAATAATTGAATTAATTAACTGAGTCAATTTATAACCTACGTATATAAATTAACTAATGAAGTCAGTATATATAAGAAAATATATCAAGCAATGTGTCATTTTATCCGAGTCTATATGTTCAATCAAAAATTTCAAATTACGAAATTTCCATTGATATGCTAAACTATACGTATAAAGATTCTTCTTGTAAAGGAATTATTTACCGTGTTGAAAGACCTTTGCTTTACTTGATTGATTTGCATCGTAGTCAGAGGTCCTTCAATAGAACAAGATAAGGAAAAGACTGGGTCCAGTATCCTGTGGTCTGGACCCATTGAGATGTGATGCAGACATGATGTGAATTTAGAAGTGATCTAACGCTATCCTACTCTGACATTTTCTTGCGGAAAAATTCAAAGAATAATAGTGCATGATTATTGTCTTTGTCTTTTTTAAGATATTCTTTGTCTTTTTTAAGATATAAATTCAAAAAAATACAAAGTTCATAAATTTGGAAATGTGGGGTAGACAAGCAAAGCAAATCAACTCCAAAAACAAAGGAAGAAACAAAGCACAGGTCTATTTCACAAGGCGAGGCAGAAAAAAACATAGATCGTATAATCAAAGAGAACAGTTTTGTTTTGTTTTGTTCTTCATATGATCACATCAAACACGAAAATTATGTTTGCTATACACATCAAACAGGAAATTATTAACATCGATCTAATGCATGCATCTTTTAACCAAAGCCTCACCCATATCCTCATGACCGAGCTTTTTTAGAGAGAGATAGAGAGAGAGGACATCTACTTAGAATAAGCACAATATGTAAACGAACTTCTGTTATACTTTAAATTTCAAAATGATAAGAGAAAATAATTATCTTATTTATAAAATCTTTGAATTTTAAAATTTTCATATTTTTAAAAATTATGTACAAAACTTAAGTTAATTGATAAAATAATAAAGAGAGATGTTATGTCTACAACATTTTTACAACAAATAATATGTGGTTAGTTGTTATTGGTTCAAATTTGAACCTATCACTAAGATTACTTTTTTATCCTAACAATAATAACTAGTAACAACTTGTCACTTATGATTTGTTGTAAAAATATTGTGAAAATATTGTGGAAATATCATTTGTCAATAATAAATAGTTAATTTTATATCTATACAAAATTAACCTTAGCAATATTTTTAAGATTCCCAAGGTGTGTTTGAAAATTATCGAGAGTACCAGTTTCTTTGAATTATTTCCAGCAAATACATAGGATGCACCCAATAAATAGTAACCGCTAAATTAATTATGTGACAAGAACTTTCTAAGAAAGAGGAGATTCATTACTGGTATTTTTTTTTTTTTTTTGAGGATCGAAATTCATAAAAAATTAATTAGTAAGATATTCATATAACATAAGACCAAAAACATCGAATAATGTTTGCAAAAATGACTGAAAAACTTTCAGTGTTACCTCTAAATTTATCGACTTAAAAAAGACTATGAAACACTTACAATTTACCCCTCTAAACTTGTTAAAATGCAACAGTTCTTGTTATCGGTACTTACATGGTATATAAATTTAGGATCTAGGTCTTTTATATAAATGGATTTAAAAAAAAAAAAAAAAACAGTGGTATATTATTAATGCCCAATCTCCCTCAATCTCTAATGTATGTGGTCAAGAGTTTATAGTTTAGTTGCAATATTTATCTCTTTTTTATATAAGCAAAACTATGGTTTAAGTCCTCTTTCTCCAATTTGTAATAATTAAATTAATTTTAAGGAAAAAAAAAAACACTAATATATGTGGGCTAACGACCTTTTAAGTCAAATGGAATTTCTTTGTATTTTAATATTCACATATCCAAATCCTACCTCCCAACTTAAAATCTACAAATAAATAAATAATGTATATGAGGTATTTATGTCTTTCAATTTTGGGGTCATCTATGTTATAATTTTGATAGGGATGAAACTATAAGTTTTGCAATTACGAATAAAGTATAGGTTTCAAAAAACTTGAGACATTTCATAAAAAAAAAAAAAAAAAAAAAAAAAAAAAAAAAAAAAAAAAAAAAACCCTAAGAGAAATTTTTATAATTTTCCAAATAAGGAAGCTAATTAATTCCAATTGAATAAGTCCAATGACACTTTAAAAAATATTGACATAAATCATTAAAAAATAATAATAAATGTTATGCTAGTGATTGGTATATGTAAAGATGATTGTTTACCGGCCTACCAGTCTTTATAATGTTATTTACAAAATTATTTCAAAAGTGTTGGCTAACAGGTTGAAGCTGATCCTCCCCTAAGTGATATCTGTTTCCCAAAGTGCTTTTGTTTCTGGACGTCTCATCACTGATAATGTCCTTGTGGCTTATGAGACACTTCATGCCATGCATTGCAGAAAAAGTGGGAAAAAAGGCTCCTTAGCGCTGAAGTTGGATGTCAGTAAGGCATATGACCGTGTTGAATGGTCCTTTCTCAGGGGTATCATGACCAAGCTGGGTTTTCCTGAAAAATCGATTGATCGAGTTATGAGTTGTGTAACTACACCTAGCTTCTCGGTTCGCATCAATGGAAAAGCTTATGGAAATATTATTCCATCTAGAGGGATTCGACAGGGTGACCCATTATCTCCATACTTGTTCCTATTATGTGCTGAGGGCTTTACATCCTTACTTGATAAAGCTGAAAGGGAGGGGCAGATTCATGGGGCTTCAGTATGTAGAAGGGCTCCACCCATCTCTCATCTTCTATTTGCTGATGACTCGCTTTTGTTTTGCCAAGCAACTCAGGATGAAGTGCAAACTATCTCAGAGGTATTACAATTATATGCTGTCTCTTCTGGACAATGTATTAATCTTGAAAAATCATCAATCTATTTCAGTAGCAATGTGAAGGAGGAACGAAGACAAGGGATAAAAGATTTATTGGGGGTTAAGGAGGTGGAAAGATTTGACTCCTATTTGGGCTTACCTACCTTGGTTGGTCGGTCGAAATACCAAACCTTCTCATTTATAAAAGATAGAGTGTGGAAAAAAATCGAAGGGTGGAAGGGTAAAATACTATCAAGAGCCGGTAAGGAGATTCTGATCAAAGCGGTAGCTCAATCCATCCCCACTTACACTATGGGGGTTTTTCAACTACCGATGAAACTTTGTGAAGAACTTAATGCTATGTGTGCTCGGTTTTGGTGGGGGCAAATTGACAACGAAAGGAAGATCGATTGGAAGAAGTGGAGTGTGCTAGCACAATCAAAAAAGGAGGGTGGAATGGGATTTCGAGATTTGCACAATTTCAATCTAGCTATGTTGGCCAAGCAAGGATGGAGATTGCTACAACAACAGGAGTCTTTGGTATATAAGTGCTTTAAGGCGAAATACTTTCCACATGGTACATTCCTTGAAGCTACAGACATCCCAAATAGTTCTTATATATGGAAGAGCTTATTAGCAGCTCAACCTATATTAAGGAAAGGTGGGCTGTTGGAGGGTGGGAAATGGGTCTTCTATTCGGGTCACCAAGGACCGCTGGATTCCTAACCATCCTACACACAAAGTACTCCATCCACCACGTGTGGATGAGTGGGAATGGAGAGTTTCCGAGCTCATAGACTGGCGGGTTAAGACTTGGGACCTGGAACTCATTATGGATGCATTCCATAGTGAGGATGCAGAAGCCATCCTTCGCATTCAGTTGAGCCACAGATTGGTTTCAGATGTTATGATATGGTTCTACACCAAGAATGGGGAGTACATGGTGCGTTCGGGGTACCACATTGCCCAATTAATTCAAAAGCAAGAAAAGGATATGGGGGAGTGCTCAAAATTGGAGGAAGGATCTCAGGTTTGGACAAAAGTTTGGAAGATGAAAGTGCCAAATAAAATCCGAGTGTTTGCATGGAGAGCTTGCCAAAACATTTTGCCTACACGTGAGAATTTATTTCGCAGGAAAGTAGTCCCGGATGCCTACTGTGAACGATGTAACCAGGTCCCAGAATCAGTTCTCCATGTGCTTTGGGAATGCGGAGCAGCACAAGACGTGTGGGCAGGTGGTCCCCGTAGACTGCAGAAAGTAGGCACGGCACATAGGGATTTCATGCAGCTGATAGAAGACTTACTCCATAGACTGTCTGAGGAAGAGTTAGAGCTATTTTGGGTCCACTGCTGGTTAATATGGAACCACAGAAACACGGTGGTGCATGGAGGGAAAGTCCAGGATCCTTCAAGACTAAACTCACGGGCATCAGATTTGCTTGGTGAGTTTAAAGCTTCACAAGTCCAGCTGGCTGTCCATACAAATCCAGTTGTTATGCAGACATGGAGTCCACCTTCAGGAAATTTGTATAAGCTAAATTTTGATGCGGCAGTTTTTCCGGATACAAAATCGACGGGCTTTGGAGCTGTTATAAGGAACAACAGAGGGGCTGTGATGGCAGCGCTGTCAGCGAAGGGTCCTCTGGTATCCAACAGCGAAGAAGCAGAGGTTTTGGCGTGTCGGAAAGCCTTGGAGTTTGCTGTGGAAACTGGATTTCAAGAGGTGGTTGTCGAGGGAGATAACGCCACTGTTATAAGGGGTTTGACAGCCACAAAACCTGATTATTCCATGCTGGGAAATATTTATGAGGATGCTCGCTGCCTGGCGTTGAAGTTCCGTAGGCTTTCAGCTAGCTGTGTTAGACGTACTGCTAACGGTGTGGCTCATTCCTTGGCCCGGTTTGCAAAATTTGTAAGTGAGGAACATGTTTGGTTGGAAGAACAACCCCACCCGGCCCTTGAGGCTTTGTATTTGGACGATTCTGTTTTTGATTAATTGAAAGACACCCAGTCCATTTTCAAAAAAAAGATGATTGTTTACATCACCACAGCCACAACTTCCAATTTTAACAAATTATTGAATAATTATGTAAAATACAAGGTTTTCAGATCCAGACCGTTCAATGAACCGTAAAAGGAAAATGTTTAAGGTTTTTAAAATCGGACCGAAGTTGAACCGTGATGATGTCATAATTAATTTAAATATAAATAAATATATTAAATTAATAAAAATTGAAAAATTACCTAAAATAGTTCCAAATAGTTGACTATTCAATCCAATAAATTTTTTTATTTTATTTTTATAGAACCTAATATAAAAGTTAATAGACATTTCCCATAAAGTTATTTGGAAAAAAAAAAAAAGTTAAAAGACATTCCCCATGAAATAATCAAATAGTTCCAAATTACCTAAAATAGTTCCGCCAATTTGGTTACTAGTTTGTCTCCCAATAACTTTTGTTGAGAGACCCAAGGATCTGGTACTTTGCCCATTCCCCCATGAAATTTTAAAAATAAAATATAAACTAAAGCTAGAAGCCTAGAAGAGTGAGAAAGGAAAACATTTGTTTTGTCCACCAGATTAAAATCGAAGCCCAAAGATATAGCCTGTGGTTGACAGTCAGGTTGAGTAAATGAAAAGGCAAAAACAAGAAATAGGGAAAAATAGGTAACTAGCATTAATTTCCTAACTATCTAGTTAGTAGTTAAGGTTTCAAAACTATTTTTTTATATAGCATCTCGAGTCTTTTACACTTGATTTTGGGCAATAACTCGAGCATAAAACACTCGATTTCTATGCTCTAATTTCTTCCAACGTGGCATAGATTCCCACGTGGGTAGACAAAAATCGAGTCTTAGAGACTCGATTTCTAAGGGTTATACGTAAAACCAAATCAGTGAGGAACCAGAACATCAGGGAAGAAAGCAGAGAGAAAAAAAAAAAAAAAACAGAAACAGAGAGAGATCGGAGTGGGTCGCGCGAGCCCAGGGGAGACCCAGGCAGCGCGCGGCCTGGGTCAGAGAGAGAAAAAAAAAAAAAAAAAAACAGAAACAGAGAGAGATCGGAGTGGGTCGCGCGAGCCCAGGCAGCGCGGCGCCTGGGTCGCGCGAGCCCAGGGGAGACCCAGGCAGCGTGCGGCCTGGGTCTCGCGAGACCAGGCGAGACCCAGGCAACGCGCGGCCTGGGTCTCGCGAGACCCAAGCACGCGAGACCCAGGCGTCGCGCTGCCTGGGTCTCGCCTGGGCTTGCGAGACCCAGGCCGCGCGCTGCCTGGGTCTCCCCTGGGCTCGCGCGACCCAAGTGCCGCTCTGCCTGGGCTCGCGCGACCCACTCCGTTCTCTCTCTGTTTCTTCCCTGATGTTCTCTCTGTTTCTGGTTTTTTTTTTTTTTTTTTTTCTCTCTGCTTTCTTCCCTGATGTTCTGGTTCCTCACTGACTTGGTTTTATGTATAACCCTTAGAAATCGAGTCTTAGAGACTCGATTTCTGTCTACCCACGTGGAAATCTATGCCACGTTGGAAGAAATTAGAGCATAGAAATCGAGTGTTTTATGCTCGAGTTATTGCCCAAAATCGAGTTTAAAAGACTCGAGATGCTATAAAAAAAAATAGTTTTAAAACCCTAACTACTAACTAGATAGTTAGGAAATTAATGCTAGTTACCTATTTTTCCCCAAGAAATAACAAGAGAGAAGAGAAAATGAAGAATACTGAGACAGAGAAAGAACAAGAGAGAGCGATATAAAGAAGAAGAATGAGAAGAAACTATGATGTGATCTCAAGTCTCAACATCTAACAACATGTTTGAAGCTACAATAATGGAGATCTACTTCTGTAACCTTGTAGAAAATGTTTTTTTTTTTTTTTTTTTAAAGTTCAGATTCAAAGGGAAGTAAGGAACTGTGAGAAGCGATCTAATCACAGTTCTCGGAACCGTAAGATCCAACCGCGGTTCGCACGGATCCTTGTTTTTTTTGCGCGAGCGATTCTTGATTGCAAAAAAAATAGTTCGAGGTTTTCCGGTCGGACCGTATGGTCCGGTCCGATCCGGTTTCAAAACCTTTGTAAAATATAGCAGCTTTTTTTTTTTACATGAAATAATAGTATAGTACTTACTTGAATTCAAATGGCTAAAAACTTTGTCGGTGTGCAAAGTTTTGTCAAATTGGCTGTGTCTCAAAAGAGAAGGAAAAAAGGAAAAAAGAAAAGGAAAAAAAGACGAGCATAATTCCTTAGTGGTAGATAGCTCATGTACAACTCATTGTTCACGAGTCGATATATATCTCATGCCCTACACAATTTGTTTAAAGTTTAAACTATATATATCCATTCATGAAGGTTTTGACTGGATAAACATGAGTGTTTCTCCCAGCAAAGTTTTAGAAATTTCAGTGGGTACCCAATGCTAGCTTATCCATATTTTTAGTAAACAAGACTTTCCCGTTGGACTTTTTGAGTCGTGAGTGATGGAAGAGATATATACGCATAGACTCAGATGCCAGTTTTGCCAATTTTTCTATGACACACGTGCTTTGATTAAGCTGGTTCATTGTAAGTCTTTGCAATGTTAATTTTATACAAATAGGTAGGAGGAAATAATAAACTAATTAAGTTATTCTTTGGTTTTTAGTTTGCACCCATCGTTTTAATTGGGTATTTATTTTAAGAATGAATTCAATCAAACTTCGATGATGCATTAATCAACTGGACTATTGGCAAATGAACTCGTTCATATAGATTGACTCCATAAACCCAACAAACATGTGTTGCAAAGAAAGATTGTCATATTGGCAACTTGTTCATTAAACTATTAAAATTAAACCAAGGATTGCTATCTTGTTCATTAAACTAAGAGAATTATGAAAAAAATATCTATCTTTATTAATGGCCAAAAATTATATATATCTCTCTCTTTGCAACAGAAAATCAGTCGTGGATTGAGCAGACAAGAAATCCCTTAAGAGTTTGAACCCTGTCAGCTGAGCTTTGTGTGGATCTAGTGTGCTGACAAAGCCTATTATTTTATCTAATTTTTTAATCGGCTCATGGATGTTGTAAAATTTTAAATTAATAAAGAAAAAAGTCCCACCGACAGCAGAAGATGGATCAACGTGGGAGGAGTGAGAGGCTCTTTGGATACACAAAAGGGCAGCTTAAAACTAAAGATGCCCTTTAATTTCTTCAAAATGTTTGTTGGATTTTTTTTTGGGTGCATTTAGCATTATTTTTGTAACATTTTAGTTAGTTGTCAAGTTTGCAAAATTATTTAGTAAATTAGTATTTCAAATGCCTAAAACTCGAGTTCAAAGATGGAATTTGAGTTTTTGAGACTCGAGTTACAAGATGGCAATCTGACATGGAAAAAAAAATTCTATGTGGAACTCGAGTTCCACCATTCTCTACATACATCTGTTCCTCTTCTTCTTCTTCCTTCCAAATTTGGTCATCTGTTCTTCTTCTTCTTTTTTACCCTTTTGGATTTGGTTCTTCTTCTTCTTCCTTCCAGATATGGTCCTCTGTTCTTCTAAATTTGGTCCTCTATTCTTCTTTTTTTTCCTTCTTCAGATCTACTTCTATACAACTTGAGTTTAAAAGACTCGAATTTCACGTGAATAAATTGTTTTACATTAGCACTAGAACTCCTTGAGTTGGTCACCAAACTCAAGTCTCAATAACTATAAAAAGGATTTTACTAATGTGTGCCCTAAGGCACACATTAATTTTCATTTTTGGAAAAATTTTTCTCAAGAATTGAAAAAGTAATGACAATTTTTTCAATTCCTAAGAAAATATTTTCAAAAATAAAAAACTTAATGTGTGTCCTAAGGACACACATTAACCGGACCCCTAAAAAAATTAATGCTAGTTAGAAAAATTTCCCCCTATTTGTAGGTATCTACTCTATATGGACCCCTAGTACAGTGCACACACCTTGCTATATATATTATAAGATCAAATCATTATGAGGTTGAAATAATAATAAGATATGATTTCAATCTGACAAGTGAGGTCCAGTACTGCGAGTGTATAAAGATCAATTCACTTTATATTTCTGAATAAAAAAAAAATTCACAGTATATTTAATATTTTATTTATCTATTAAATTCTGTACACAATTCTCTAAAAAAAGAAATTCTGAACCATGCTTGTATAAAATGCTCTACAAATAAACTTCATTAAGACATTGTTAACAAAAAAAAAAACCATTTTAATTTTTAATTGTATTATTATTTTTAGTTACATTGAAAGAATTTAATGTATATTTTTTTTTTGTTAAATTACAACTTCCACTCATTTGATTTGATTGAAATTTAAGTTGCCTACTTATGGTTTAAAATTTGACACTTTATCTATCTAAAATTTGACAAAAATTTAAGTTACCTACTTGTAGTTTGAAATTCCATAATGTATGCAAATGTTCCGATGAATAGTTTTTGATCTTGTATTTATATTTTTATTTTTTTTAATATTTTTGGAGAGAAATATAAAAATGGAGTAAAATTGCACATTTAGCTCTATTTTTAACAGATGTAGGTTATAGAAATCTAATTGAACTAAAGAACTTAAAATTCAACTAAACTACATGTAGATAAATTATAATTTACCTCATTTTTTTTTCTTTTTGAGTTTTTTGAGAAGATAAATGGGAGGTTATTCATTGACAATGATTTTGGGTCCGTTTAGATTGAACTTATTATTGTTGAAACTGAAAGCTAAAAATATTATAGCAAAATAATTTTTAAATATATAAATAGTACCATAGAACCCATTTTTAATATTTTTTACTTAAATAGTATTGTAAACACCGTCCATAAACAATAATTTTGACTCTGTACGGTGAACCATGTAAAGTTACTTTCACGCATAGGAAAAAAAAAAAAAAAAAAAGAGTGCAAAACGTGATCAATCGCCTGTCCTTTTCCTGGTTTCTTTTTTCTTTTTTATTTTCTTTTTCCAGTTCCGTAATCAATCCGATAATATATTGCTACTCTATAAAAGGCTATAAGGTGGTACCCAGAATAACCAAGATATCAGTTATGGAGTTTCAAGGCTATAAACTCTTAGGCTTCCTACTTCTGCTTGGCTCTTTGAGTCATAGCATTGCTGTTGCACCAAGAAATGTCACTGCTTCACTCAACCGGAACAGTTTTCCGGCCGGTTTCATTTTTGGGACAGCGTCGGCTTCTTACCAGGTAAGTCCTTGGTTTTGCACATGTTTGTATAATATCTAATGGAGTTTTGCTTCAAGTGTCCAGTCCTGAGAGTCTGAGATATCATGCATAACGCATGTATGCCATCGTGTGTTTAAATTTCAGTATGAAGGTGCAGCAAAGGAAGGAGGTAAAGGACCAAGTATATGGGATACTTACACCCATAAATATCCAGGTCTCTCTCTCTCTCCACATATGCTTACCCTCTATCTCTAAAAGTTACGCACAACTCATGACTTAACTTAAAAGTCTCGAGTTCAGTGCATTTTGTATGGATTCATACAGTGATAAATAAGTTCATTTCATTTTTTTGAGTAAAATACAGAAATTATTCTGAGGTTTGAATTAACGCCAAGTATTACTAATTTTTTTTTTCAAAAATATTGAATTTTCTCCCTTACACAAAAGTCACTTAACAGTTAACATCATTGAAAAATTATGTTGTTCTTTTAGCTTCCTTCCTCATCTCTAGATACTATTTATTTACCATGACTAACCAAACACTTTCGCCATCATATAATTGCCACAATATAGTCATTTCACTCATTTGTAAGAGTAGGATTATGGAAGGAAAGTCTTTATGACCCGTAACAAGTCTAGTTATTGCTCAAACAGCCCTACACTTTCACGTTATATAAGAGTAAAGATTAAGTGGGTGAATACAGAGACAACATGCACAAGATTTCTTCAATTTTTGAAAAAGTTAGGTGTCACATGGATGGTGAGTCCATGGGGCCAAATTGTTTTTTGTTTTATATGTTTTTGCTAAAATAAAAAAGCTTTAACTTTTAAGGAGAAATAGATTTACAGAAATCAAACCATGTGGTTTCAGCAAATAGATTCTCCGTTGAACCAAATTTTTTTGGACCGGACAAAATTGACACTAACCCGATAAAAAAAAAAAGAGCATGGATAAGAATTTTTGGACTCATGAGCTGGGATGCACGGACGCGACAAAACAGCCGCCGCACCCGCGTCCGACGCGGCGACGCCGCTGCCTGCGCGTCGGTGCCGCGTCCAGTTTTTTTTTTCCGACTCGCGCCGACTCGTCTCAGACTCGGGCCGATTCCCGCCGAATCGGGCCGTATCGGGCGAAACCGCCGAAACACACCGATACCGGCGCCGAACCGGCCGATTTAGGCCGAAATTAAAAAAAAAAAAAAAAAAAAAAGGGGGGGATGTGAGAGAGTGCTTGTGTGTGAGACAGAGAGAAAACGAAAGAGAAAACAAGTTAAATAAATACTTATCTGCTTTCGGAATCAAGAGGGTCTTGTTTGTGGTCTATTTTGTTGCTGATTTTTTCCTGCGTATCATGTTTATGCTTTGGCTGGCTGTACTGTTTTCTTTCTTTCCGTTTAATGAAATTTCAGTCACCTTTCCCCAAAAAAAGAAAGAAAGAAAGAAGCAGAAGTGTGTAAAATGGGTTGTGGGAGTAGGTAGGGTAATAATTAGAGGAGATATTTAAACAAATTTATTACTTCTTTATTCTACTATCTGATAGATCAAAAGATTTTATTTATTTGTTTTAATTATTTTATTGGGATGTGTATTGCACTTCGCACACATGCTAGATAGCTAATGTTTCACATAAACTCAATAATTAATGTAGTGGGTAATTAAGGGAAAAAATAAATAAATAAGAAAGAAAAAAAAGAATAAAAATTTATCGGTTTAAGCAAGTTAATATTTAGTTGTTTAACTTTATTTTGATATTAAAAAAAAACCTAAACTCAGTTAATTAAACATTTATTTAGTTAATAGTTATTATTGGTCTATTGCTCTAAAATTTGGTATATATTTATATAATATGAAAAAGTATGTTTAGCAATATATTAAAAATATAAATAAAAATATTTTTAGAAATTTTTTAATTGCCGCATCCCGCTGCACCCGTACCCGACTCTTTCAAAAATTGCTGGGTCCCGTATCCCTACTCGCACAGGAAAACGCATCCGTGCTTCATATTTCATGAGAGTTTGAAACTGACCAATGGATCACATGAGTCGGCCTACTTTATTTCAAATGGATTTTTTAAATAATTTAATTAATTAATTTTTTTTTTCTGAGTCTGTGTTAAATGTTAATTCTATCTCACATTTTCACTGTTTGTAGGTTTCTTTATTTCCTATTTTTTGCCTATGTTTTGTTTTTCTCACAAAAACTAATAAATTCTTTTTTTCACACTTTTAAGGTTCACCTATAAATGTGTAAATATAAGAATTTATGCTTTATTTAACTTTTGTTTATTTATTTTATTTATTTTATGTGTATTTGTTCTCTTGTTAGCATTGAAAGGAAGATAAATACAATATTAAAGTGATTTTTATTTTTTATGTTTTATTAATTTTGGTTTATGAAAAAAAAGAGAGGATCATATCGAGTTTGACTTGTGGCTCAAAGTAAGGCATAACAAAATTTACATCTTCTAAATATAAGATTTGTGATGAAATTACAGATAAGATAGCAGATGGAAGTAATGGAGATGTAGCTGTGGATCAATATCATCGCTACAAGGTACATAAACGGATGAACAAAACATAAAATGAAATGAAGCCTCACCCATACGTGTTTGGAATTTTCTGAAGTTTTAAGGCCCATCCTGCTTACAAAATTTGATTATTCCAAATATTGAGCCAAACTAATAATTACAAACCGGAAAGGAACTTAAACTATTTTTGGTAAATATTTATTTATTATTATTATTATTTTTTTGTTTTTGTTTTAGGAAGATGTAGGGATTATGAAGGAGATGAATTTAGATGCATACAGGTTCTCAATCTCATGGCCCCGAATTTTACCAAGTAAGATTATTTGCACTAATATTTACTTTGAGATTTATGAGGTATAATTGAGTATACATTAGGGACCTGAATCAATATAATTATTCCCTTCTATGTTCCTAACAATTTTATCATGGGGTCTAATTTCAGAAGGAAAACTTAGTGGCGGTGTAAATAGAGAAGGAATCAAGTACTACAACAACCTCATCAACGAGCTTCTAGGAAAAGGTCAAGATTCAATCTTAAAATTTCATCATATCATCAACTTATTTTACTTTTATAATCCATGATTTAATTTTTCCTATTAATGAATGCAGGTTTAAAGCCCTTTGTGACAATTTTCCACTGGGATCTTCCCCAAACCTTAGAAGATGAGTATGGTGGTTTCTTAAGTCCCCACATTGTGTAAGTGACTGAGTCACCAAATAATTTGCACCTCTTCTCCATCCGTTTGTAGACATTTTACATACATTTGTCATATCATAATTTGAAAGTTCAAAAACGTGTACAAAAACACTTTTGAACGTTTAGACCCCCAAAAACCAACTTAACCAACCCAAGCAATATGTCAAACAACTAGTGTGCGGAAACTTAACATATGCTATAATATGGAATTGATTAAACAACTATCTAAGCCACAACAAAATAAATCACAGCAGATAATGTAAAGGCAGAGATAGAGAGGAAGGAAGATGCAAACACAGCGATAACACCAGATATGTTATCGAAGAGGAAACCGAAGACCTCGGCGAAAAACCTCTCCGCCGCCCTCCAAGCGGTAATCAATCCACTAGAAAATACAGTTGGGATACAAGGACAGCAATAGACCCTCCAAGCCTAATCTACCCAATGCACCTAAGCCCTCCAAGCTTCTTGCTCCAACGAGGTTGCGCCGAACCTTTTTCTTTTCTAGCTTTCCGGATTCCGCTACTACACCGTAGCATCAACCAATGAATATTGGCTCCTTCCTAACTGCTTCCCAGAACTCCAAACGACTGTCTCACAGAGATGATAATGGTGAGAACCAGGTTTGGTATAAAGGCCTCTCAAGGATTTGACAATGGAGAGGAAGAGAGTGAGGGAATTTGATGAGACTCTAAGGTAGAGATTGTGGGTGAAACAATCTGGTTTTTCTTTAGGGTTTCTCTCTCAAAATTCTCTCTGGAAGCTCTCTTTCAATCGTGGGTTAAAAGGGTATTTATACTGAAGAGGAGTGGAATGCGAAACGTCAGGTTTTTCCAAAACAGGGGTGGCTCGCGGCTTGACCTCGCGGCTTGACTAAGTCGCGAGTTCCAGTCGCGAGTTAACCGTATGGCCAGTTGTCCTGTTTTGTCCTGTAGTGCTCCAGCTAGCATGACTGTTCATCTTCCAGCATGCTTGGCACGTGTGCATCTTCTGGCGGGTTGAAGCCGCGAGTCCAGCCGCGAGTCCCAGCCGTGACTCTCTGTTTTCTTGCACACTCTTGAGCAATCTTCACACTATCTCACTCACTACCCTTACAACAATCCCACCTAAATACAGGGTTACTAAATACTGAATTACAAGCAAATTTGGCACGGAATAAAGCCAATTAGATGGTTGAATAAATTCAACCTTACAATCTCCCCCTTTGGCTATTCCGTGACAAAACCCTAAAACAGACTCTAGACTTAACATGTGAGTTGGGAACAGTTGATCAAAACTCACTCACACCTAATTCTAGAAGCTGTGAAGCACTTGAATCATATGAACATAAACTCCTGAAACACAACAATACACCATGATCATTGTAAGCAGAAAATTATTAATGCATATGAAACAGGCACAAAGAGATCAAGCATAAGATGGAGTTAATGAACAAACCATGGCTTGATCAACCAAGTGAACACCACAAAGTAGTGATCACAGTGTTCATTCACACTTGGAATGAACACAAAGACATACAAGTTAACAAGCACAAGGCAAGACACTTGTATGCTCAACACTCAACCAATGCATAGCACCCATGGCATATGCATCTAGGAACAATCCTACAAGGGCACAAGAGTGACAGTACATAAACCACAATGCAGAACATTTAGATTTAAAATACTGATTTCACATAGCATAAAGGCTGCACTTAAGCATGGTACATACCACAAGGCCTACAAACTATGCATAAACCATAAACCCTCAAAGCTTACAAAAGCATATGGGTACAAACCACATTATATTGAATAAAAACTTAAACAATATAAACTAAAAGTGCTTAAAGTTTCTCCCCTTCAAAATGATGAGAAGCTGTGATGCACTTGGAACATATATACTTGTAACCTGAAACACTTGCACAAAACACATTAGATCCTCAAGGTAAAGCAAGTAATAAATGACAAGTATAATATAACAAGTATAGAAATGACTACAATGATCACATAGCAAAGCAAATGATCATCTGAACATGCATTCAATGAAGCATAATAACATAGGGATATATGCATGTCCAAAGCACAAACATGATGCAATGAGAACAGCAAAGCATAACACAAAGCACCATAAAGCCAACAAGAAAACAAACAGAACAAGGTTTTCTAGTTAACACAATGTCTTCTCCCCCTTGGTATATGCATCTCCCCTATGGAATATCTCTCCCCCTACAAATGTGCATGAGAAATAGAATTTCTCCCCCTAAGGATGTGCACAAGGGTCATATAGAAATGACAAAATACTCCGAAACATACTCTAGAGTATACTCTCCCCCTTTTTGTTAGGAATAGACAAAGGGTCAAGAAGAAACGAGGGGAAGAGATGAAGGTATGAACAATGCTAATGATGCATGAGGGGTGCAAGATGAATGAGAAAATGAAGTTCAAACCTAAGACAAAGTAACATGCTACAAAGCATAAGGTAAGCATGACATGCTAGGATGAAACAGCAAGGTCAAGACCAATGCATGACAAGGGTAGCAAAGGTGTGTGTAAGAGGTGGCTAAGTGCAATGCATGACCAATGCATGAAAAATGCACATGTGGGGCAAGGTGTGTTAAATACACAACCAATGAACCAAACATGTTCCTAAAGAGGAAACATGAGAAACCCCAAAGTTTGGTACTCATCGGAGTCCAAACAAGCGAGAAAATGTCTAAGAGGCATTTTATCAAACACCTAACATGCACACTATGAACAATAATGTGAAACAATGCATGAACATCATGAAATCTACCCTTAATACATGTTCTTTCTGCCACAAGAGGCTAACATCCAATGCAAATCAACAAAAGAAACCAATCCCATGAAGAAATTTGGCAAAAATTAAGTTTTCCCAACCCCTATGATAAAAATCCCAACCAAGAGCACAAAACTCTCCAAAACATAATCTAAGGATCAAAATCAATGAAAAGAGTTTATAATTACCTTAGAGATGTTAATGGATTGAAAAACCATTCAAATTAGTTGGGTTTTGATGTAAAAATATTGAAAGAGGGGTTTTAGAGAGGATGGGAGAGGTTTAAAACAAGTTTCCCACAAAAAGCCCTTTAAAAAACTGTTTCTGGGCGTTTCGCGACTGGGCGAGTCGCGAGGTTCAGTCGCGAGCAAGCCGCGAGTTTCAGCCGCGAGCCGCGAGTTTCAGCCGCGAAAATCTTCGCGAGTCGCGAGTGAGCCGCGAGCAAGCCGCGAGTGAGTCGCCAAAAGCTTCTGGATGAGCTCGCGACTGGAGTTTCGCGACTGGCGAGTCGCCAGCTGAGCCGCGAAAAACTCTGACACCTGTTTTTCAATTCAGAATATGTTTAAACATTGAAAAACAAAGTAAGCACTAAACATAAACACAAAAAGTGATAAAAATCACTTCCAAAAACATATAAAATGATCAAAAATCTTTTTGGATTAATCCATATAAGATTGAGCACACACACATCACATTTAGACAAGTACAATCTAACAAATGAATAAGACATTCATTGAACATAAGGCAAATGTGTTATGTGTGTGTATCAAGTGTGGAATAGTTCTTAGTCTAGAATGAAACTTCAATGATCAATTCAATCAAGTCATACACAACTAGTACTAAGTCAAGTGGTATATCTCAATTATAGAAGTGAACATATATGACCTCCCACAAGAAAATGATTACATAAGATTGAAGCTTTTCATTTGGCTTCTTACAATTCATATCATTTGATCATTTTGAATCAATACAACTCATTTTGAGCAATACATCTCATTTTTGAGATTGATGCCTGAAATTTTTGATATTTCAATTTGATGAACAAGCCTTTGGCTTTTTGGGCATCATACATTTTCATATAAGTCGCTTTCCCTTTTTCCTAGTCGAATACTAGTATGTGCGACGGCTTTTGCAGCTCATTATCTCTTTTCATTTTGAGATTTACATTTATTGAGCTCTTTAAGCAATAAAGATAAAAGAGTGGGAAGAGATATAAGCACAAGTCTACGCATGTATCAAAACCAACATGACTATTGACAAATCGTTCATGACAAGCTTGAAGATCGATTTACAACAATCACACAAAGATGTCAAGATTTTTCCCACAAAGATATAAGTGCAAAAATAACAAGCTAAGCTCGAAAATGCACAAAGCCATTTGTACAAAGGTACAAGGCCAAACTCACATGTGATATGTGCTCAAACATATACGATCAAACTTTTTGAATTTTTCACTTTTTATGTGGTTTTGGATTTTTACTCACACAAAATAGAAACATAAAAGTAAGATCAAAAACAAAACAATGCATACAAATAAATGCAAGATGCACAAAATGCATGAAGATATGACATTTAATGCATGAAGGGTCCTACAAAGATCGAAAGAATTAGATCAAGGACCAAAAGAGCAAAAGCTCAACCATAGGAACCCTTCCTCATCCAAACGGAATGATTGTTTGGAATGAGTGTCTCAAGAGAAGCGAGACGAGGGTTGGAAGAATAAGAACCGGAGATGCACATAGTCAAGGAGTTAAGAGCATTAAACATTTTCTTTAACAACATGTTATTTTCACTCAAATCCAGTTTACTCTTTTTAGCACAACTTCCAAAAAGCTCAAGTTTCTCTTTTCTTTTGATTCTCTTAAGAGCTTGAAACTTAGAGCAATGAGGTCTTAGATGACCAAAGGCACCACAATGGTGACAAATAATGTGTTTAGGTCCACTAGGCTTTTTGGGAATGGATCTAGCAACATGGTTTTGTTCCCTCTTCAACTTATGACATTGAGGTCTTATATGAGCAATCACACCACAATGGTGGCAAGTTGGAACAAACTTAGATCCATCCAAAGCCTTAGGTTGAGACCTAAACGAAGGCTTTGACTTAACAGCCTTTCTCTCCACCTTTTGATTTCTTTTATGTGGAGGAAGGTACACCGATTTGTCCTTTAAGGTAGAACACACACTAGGCACAAAATCGGGTACCACAACATGATTGCAACAAACATTATCATCCTTTTTAACAATAGGTTCAGCAATCAAACACTTGGCATGCATCTTAAGAGATTCATTTTCACATTTAAGATCATCAACAAGTTTGTTAGACAAAACAAGTTTAGCATCCAAGTCCATATTCAAACATTCAAACTCTTTCAGCTTTTCAAGAGAAATTTGAGCAAGTTTTTTATATTTCTTAACCAATTTGTTGGATTCATTGAGCTTAGCAATCAAATCATCATTTTCACAAAATAACTTGCTCAAATTCTTTTGAAACTTCTTAGCATTTTTCTTGAAGAGTTTGTCAACAACACCCATAGATTCAAATAACATGTCATCACACTTATGAGGATTAACACTCATAGAGGCATTTTCACAAACACGTGGCATGTTACATTCATCACCAACCAAATCATGCAAAGAGTCATACAAAGCACAATCCATGGCAAATAAACACAAGGGGTCAAGGATCACACTTAGGTATTTAAACCACAACAAGTGTACCCGCTCTGATACCAATTGAAAGTTCAAAAACGTGTACAAAAACACTTTTGAACGTTTAGACCCCCAAAAACCAACTTAACCAACCCAAGCAATATGTCAAACAACTAGTGTGCGGAAACTTAACATATGCTATAATATGGAATTGATTAAACAACTATCTAAGCCACAACAAAATAAACCACAGCAGATAATGTAAAGGCAGAGATAGAGAGGAAGGAAGATGCAAACACAGCGATAACACCAGATATGTTATCGAAGAGGAAACCGAAGACCTCGGCGAAAAACCTCTCCGCCGCCCTCCAAGCGGTAATCAATCCACTAGAAAATACAGTTGGGATACAAGGACAGCAATAGACCCTCCAAGCCTAATCTACCCAATGCACCTAAGCCCTCCAAGCTTCTTGCTCCAACGAGGTTGCGCCGAACCTTTTTCTTTTCTAGCTTTCCGGATTCTGCTACTACACCGTAGCATCAACCAATGAATATTGGCTCCTTCCTAACTGCTTCCCAGAACTCCAAACGACTGTCTCACAGAGATGATAATGGTGAGAACCAGGTTTGGTATAAAGGCCTCTCAAGGATTTGACAATGGAGAGGAAGAGAGTGAGGGAATTTGATGAGACTCTAAGGTAGAGATTGTGGGTGAAACAATCTGGTTTTTCTTTAGGGTTTCTCTCTCAAAATTCTCTCTGGAAGCTCTCTTTCAATCGTGGGTTAAAAGGGTATTTATACTGAAGAGGAGTGGAATGCGAAACGTCAGGTTTTTCCAAAACAGGGGTGGCTCGCGGCTTGACTAAGTCGCAAGTTCCAGTCGCGAGTTAACCGTATGGCCAGTTGTCCTGTTTTGTCCTGTAGTGCTCCAGCTAGCATGACTGTTCATCTTCCAGCATGCTTGGCACGTGTGCATCTTCTGGCGGGTTGAAGCCGCGAGTCCAGCCGCGAGTCCCAGCCGCGACTCTCTGTTTTCTTGCACACTCTTGAGCAATCTTCACACTATCTCACTCACTACCCTTACAACAATCCCACCTAAATACAGGGTTACTAAATGCTGAATTACAAGCAAATTTGGCACGGAATAAAGCCAATTAGATGGTTGAATAAATTCAACCTTACATAATTAATATTTAAATGACTCCCATTATTAGGATAAAAGAAAAAATATTGAGGACCCATAAGGATACTAAGTGAATTTAATTATTTAACTATTATTTTAACACTCTTAGAGTTTAAGTAATAACTAAATGTTAACGACATCTTTTATGGTATCTTATGTTTATGATTCAAATTCCATCTCCCTTTCCCATGCTATCTGTCTATCTCAAAAAAACAAAAAACAAAAAATTCCACTCTCGTTTTGTCTTAGACTCACCTTTCTTAGGTGGGGCACAACCGCACAATGTGGGGTGGAGCATAACATAAGAGACTGAAGCAGAGATAGGTTCAATCTCAATGCCATGATAAAATAAATAAATTATAATTTGTCTCAAAAGGCTAAACTACTAAGGAAAAAAAATGAATTTAATTATTTAATGATTATTCTAACATACACGTCTAATATTTAGGGATGATTTTCGGGACTATGCGGAACTTTGCTTCAAGGAATTTGGTGATCGGGTAAAGCACTGGATCACACTAAATGAGCCACATACCTTCAGCAATGGTGGTTATGTAACAGGGCAGTTAGCACCTGGTCGATGTTCTGCTTGGCAAAATCTAAATTGCACTGGGGGGAATTCAGGAACGGAGCCATATTTGGTGACACACCACCAGCTGCTTGCTCATGCAGCCGCGGTTAAAGTGTACAAGCAAAAATATCAGGTTTGACTTATCAAACTTTAACATAAAGAAACCAAATATTTCCATGTTATTACGCTAAAAAGATACTCATTGCACATGATATAATGAGTATCTCTTAGACCACATGAATGTCAATTTCTAAATATGATTAAGTGAAGTTTAGTTAAATTAACTAATAAAGTCTCTAACCATCAAATAAGAGATCTAAGATTTGAATCCTGCCTACACTAAAATTTAAATGGTGTCTTAGTCGATGATATGAGCAATCATAATGAAATTGATACCATAGGTTAAAATTTTAATGTATCTATCAAAATACTTTGATAAATATAGAAATCTCAAGCATAAGCTCTGAGTGTCTCAAAAAATGTTAACAATTCACATGCAGGCAGCACAGAAAGGTGTTATAGGGATAACATTAGTGTGTCACTGGATGGTGCCATACTCTAATGCGAACGGCAACCAGAATGCGGCACAACGTGCCCTTGATTTCATGCTGGGATGGTAAGTTCTGCTTGCTGGTTTTCATTTTACATTTTATATAATTTAATCCTTGTCCTTTGACAAACTTAAATATTTCTATCGACAAAAAAATCCCAAAAAGAATATAATTTCTTTTTAAATTCTAATAAATATACAAAAGTTATTACATCCACATAGCTTGCACAAATTTATTCAAGTTAAATTTAACAGATTAATAGTTAGCATAAATTTTAAATATTCCTTTGTTATTGCAGGTTTTTGGACCCATTGACAAATGGTGACTATCCACATAGCATGCGATCTCTCGTTAAAGACCGATTACCCAAGTTCACCAAAGAGCAGTCCAAGTTAGTAAAAGGATCATTTGATTTTATAGGATTAAACTATTATACTGCTTATTATGCAGCTTATGCACCTCAACCTAATGGTGTAAAAGCAAGTTACGCGACAGATTCTAGTGCTAATCTTACTGGTAAGTACAAATTCAACATTTGAAGCCATGCTTATGAGTTTCTTATGTATCTAATATAAGAATACTAACTAGAACATATTTTTTCTTGTTTTCGCAGCTTTGCGCAATGGGATCCTCATTGGTGCTCCGGTATGCACTAGCTAATTAAATACATGTCAACATTTTTGTTTTAGTTTAATGAAGGTCCTCAACTATCAATTTTACCAACTCAATACAACTCAATTTATATGACAAGTAAAATTTGGCTCTAAACATGTTTGAATTTATCTTTTCCAATTCAGTTCATGGAAAATTATAAGACTATCCATGTGTATTATTTAAACAAGTCACATGATTCATTAAAAAATTCATACGACTAAAATTACACATGGATAGTCTCTTCAATTATGACATCATGGGTTGAGCAATATAGCTTCAAACATGTATGGAACCAAACTTTTTTCTTTATATTTTCTTTTCTTGTATTTAAAAATAAAGCACATCGTATTGAGGCTTATGTAGTTACGTTAATATTTCTAAATAATTGCAGGCTGCTTCAAGTTGGCTCCATGTGTATCCTAGAGGAATTCGAGATCTTTTGCTCTACACAAAGAGGAAGTACAATAATCCACTAATTTACATCACCGAGAATGGTAATTTCCTCTAACTTCTTTTTTTTATTTATATTTATAATCCCAAATTATTAGGTTTCCATTTGATGCTAAATTCTCCTAACTATATTTATAGGAGTTGATGAGTTCAATAATGCCACTTTGTCACTTGAGGAAGCCCTTGCTGACAACCAAAGAATTGAGTATTACCATAGCCATCTTTGGTACCTTCTTAGGGCTATGAAGTAAGTGCTTAACATTAACAAATAGAAAGTTTGATTTACCAATGAAACACTCTTTAAATAATATAATTATATAACAATCTAAAATAAAATAGATTCTCTCTCTCTCTCCTGCAGAAATCTAACTGGTGTTGATTTCTTTTCTATGGTATAGGGATGGCGTTAATGTAAAGGGATATTTTGCCTGGTCATTGTTGGACAACTTTGAGTGGAATTCAGGTTACACCGTTCGATTTGGAATCAACTATGTAGACTACAAAAATGGGTTAAAAAGACACCCAAAACATTCAGCCCATTGGTTCAAGAATTTTCTCAAAAAGTAGACACGGACTATGCTTGTATTATGAACTAATAATTTCTTCTCCAAATAATAAACTGAAAATAATTTCTTCTCCATTTGTATGGACTTTGAATTATGTAATCAGTATCTATGTACGTGTCTCAAATTATTGTTAAATAATGACTTAATAAGAGGGCACTCCAACTGATTTGGATTTTCAATGAATTAATTTTGCCATCTTTTACTTGTTTTGAAAATGTTCAAGAGTGTGAATACCTACCTAGATACTTTTGAATTATTTGTTACACTGGAATATTTATAGCTCAATTAGTGTGAAAACACTAATGCTTGTTCAGACCCCAATTTTAAAATTACGGTTAGATTGCTTTTATTCTAACTTATCAAAGTGCGGAATAAGAGTAAATAAGCGAAATAAACTGATAACACTACTCTAGGACATACTCAACCACAATGAATAGTAAAAGAAAAGCTTAAAGAGTAGAGAAGAGAGATGCAAACATAAGATAACACCAAGAAGTGTTATCGAAGAGGAAATTGAAAAATTTAGTGAAAAACCTCTCCGCAACCCTCCAAGTTGAAATCAATCCATTAGTGAATAAGTTGGAATACATGAATAAAAAAAAAACCCTCCAAGCCTAGTCAGCCGTATGAACTTGAGCATTTCAAGCTCCTGTTACCGACTGGGCTTTTCGAAGTCTTGTCTTCACTAGCTTTCTGGATCCCACAATTTAGCTCGATTGCATCCACCACTTAATGACTCATTCCAATGCTTCCCCAAGGCGCCAAAACATAACTCAAGTCACTCAACACTCAGATTGGGTAAGGTAAGTGTTTGGGTTAAGAACCTCTTAAGGATGTAGAGATGGAGAGGTAGGTGTAGAGGAAAACCAAGAGAAAATGTGTAGATGATTGTGGGTATAAAAATCTCTAACTCTTAAGTGTTTTTGCTAGGGTTTTCTCTCTGAAAGCACTCCTTATGTTTCGTGGATAATGAGGGTATATATAGTGTGGGTAAAGAATTTGGTAAAACACTTTTTCTTTTTGCAAAACAGAGAGTTTCACAGGTACCTTGCGAGATAGCCTTTCTCGCGAATTTGATAGCATGGCATGACTCTTCAGCTTCTAGTCATGTGTTTCACATGTGGCCTTTCGAGGGTTACTCTTCTTGTGAGCTTCTCTAGAGCTAGTCGCGAATTGTACTGATTCTTCTTTGACTCTTGATTCTTCACCAATCTCTTACACTCATCCCTTACAAATAAACCCACATAAAGCCAACAATGACTAGTTAGAAATCATGACTTTACAATGTGTGAGTGCTATGGTTACTTAAGCACCGAAGTCCCACATTTTTAACTTTTTAATTAATCATCTACCTAATGTAGATCCTATAAACAAATCATTTATATTACGAAAATGATAGCTGGTATTGGAACTAGACACCATAAGGAAGGCTAGAGTCTCCACCCTTTCTAAGCGGTAGAATTATGTTTCTTTTTCTCTATGAATCTCTTTGAGAAGGAATTTCTGTTACCTCTGGTACGTAATAGGTTTACTAGCTAGTAGGTCTCGTGGGTTTGTCTTTCATGAGACTTGGGAAGAGTTTAGCTTTTAGAAGATGGAGGACATCACAAGGAACTAGAGCAAGCTCTCTCTTTCTGAAAGAGAAAACAAGGGATAAGTTCATGAAAAGGATTCCAAATTAGAGAAGTTGGAGAGCATAAGTTACTTTTTGAGTTTTGTTTTTAAATGAGAGACTGATGTAGAGGGGTTAGGCTTAGGTTTAGTGTCCAGTGACACTAGACCTGTTGAAATGGTGACACGTGTCCACTTTTGGACACGTGTCACCATCAAACTGGGTCCAGTGCACTAGACCTAAACCAAGTCCGATGTAGAGAAGGTATTAATGTGCGAGTTGTGGACGTTTGACAATCATGATATGCCCATTATTTGTCACTACCATGATTCTTTCTCAAAATAATTATAACTTTATAATAAAAAAATAATGTAATACAAACATTTTGGGAAAATACACCATTTATTTATTGTCTTCTAAAAAAATAGAGACACAATTTATTTATTTTTTTGTATATACTTACCCGAAAAAAAATCTCATTCCATTACTGTATTGATATCCATATGCTAATGTAGTATTTAAGGTAGGGTTCAGTTCAAATCTTACTATAAAAACCATATGCCATTTTTATCAACTTCACGAGAGAGAGATAATAAAGCTCTTAGTAAAGGTTTTTTTTTTATTTTTTTATTTTTTATTTTTATTTTTTTAAACTTTCAACATGAACATAGAATCAAAAATTATGGTTTTACATCACTTTATTATAATAATTATTATTAATTTTCTGAGATATGTTTTCTAATTACCATTCAACATTTGGCCTGATTCGGTCCATTTCTTTGATTCAGTTCACTTTAGTCCAATTTTTTCCTGTTTGGTCAACTTTGGTCAATTTCATTCCATTCAGGTCCATTCATTCCATTCCGGTCCAATTTAGTTTATTCGGTCCACTTTGGTCCTATTTAGTCAAATTCGGTCCACTTCAATGTACTTACTTAAGAAAGGGAAAATTTAGATTTATGTTGAGATATGGCAAAGTCTCTAATGGTTAAATAAGAGATCTAGAGTTCAATCCACGCCTACTCCAAAAACTGATTGGTATTTTGGTCTGATGATAAAAAGTTATCATCAGAAGCGGATGCTATAAGTTGAAACTCTTTCTCAAAAAATAATTATTTGAGTAATATCAATGGTAAGTTATAAAAATTAGAAGAATATGGACCACTTCAAAAAAGAATAATATCACACAATAACACCAAAAATGATAAAATTATATATTTGTAAAAATAGAGAGAGAGAGAGAGAGAGAGAGAAATCACTTTTAGACAATCACTTTTCATATCCAAAAATAAATGTTTTCTACCTCTCGTATCCTTTGGGCAGTGAGACTGTTATGTTGGTTAATGCACATCAATAGGCCATTATTTTACTATATGTATGATTCTCCAATTTCTGCTCTAATAAGGCGTGCATAATGCACATCTTGATTTTTGGAGGGAGAGTAATATTTAAATATAAAGAAAAAGAAAATGAAAAGTTTCCCTTTAATTTGCTAGCTACCATGGATTATGAGCTTTTTTTTTTTTTTTTGGAGAAAGATGGATTATGAGCTTGGTCAGGCCCTATTGTCTATTGATGGTCGATCCAATCTTTGCCAAAATTATAATAATTTCTTATTTAATGTGATGATCCATAAGTTATAACGACCCATGTGTATGTACATTTTTTTAAAGTTATCAAAATTACTTCTTTTTAAAAATAAATAATAAAAAAAGTTATCAAAATTACTGCTTAGCCATGTCCACAGTATCAATGCTTGCCTATTCCAAAACAGGAAATGGGATTTGTTATTTCCTAGAGGCCACCAAGAAAGAACCTTATAATCCATTCAAGATTAAAAAAAAAAAAAAAACACCGACCACTCTTTCTCTATCTCTCGTCTCTCTCAAACTACTGGTTTACTTCTTGTATGGCTTCATTCAGTTTCTTCTACTTTGTCGCTCTTTTATATATTTATTTATTTATTTTTACGTTACACACGTATATCAAGCTCAAGATTTCACATACCAAATGCTCTAACTCCTCACTCTCACCAAAGATGTTACAAGTTACATCCCCTCCAATACGTGTCCAAAATTCATCATGGCACTCCACTTGTTACGGTCAATCTTGTAATATCATTGTATATTTTAAAACTCTATTTTGAGTTAATACGTTTTAGTGTTGTATTTTTGAGTTACTCATCACAATTTCACAAGTAGTTTCTCTTGCTCTTATATCTTTGGTTTGATTTTTTTTTTTTTTTTTTTTTGAGTTAATACATATATAGTTATTTTGAATATGAGAATTAAACTTATATTAAAATACAATATTGATTAATTTGATTATGCATTTGGGTGTGTCTATCATCTGTATAATATTAAGACCAATTTTGTTATGGTTTTTTTTTTTAAATTTTATTTTATTTTTTTACTTATAATCAAGATAATCTCCTTTAAAAGAATGTTGAATTTGAATAATTTATTTAAAACTTAAAAAGTGTTCCATAACTTCGAAGAATATGGACCACCTCATAAAGGAATAATATACCAATCAAACACAAAAAAAATAACAAAATCATATATTGTCAGAGATAGAAAGATAAAATAATTTTAGAAATTTTTTAATTTTTAGAGAGAATAAATTATTTTTAACAAATTTTAGAGAATAAATTATATATTATTTCACAATTACAAAATAATTATCTATTCCCATGTAACGCGTAAACCTACAACAAAATCATATATTGTCAGAGATAGAAAGATAAAATAATTTTAGAAATTTTTTAATTTTTAGAGAGAATAAATTATTTTTAACAAATTTTAGAGAATAAATTATATATTATTTCACAATTACAAAATAATTATCTATTCCCATGTAACGCGTAAACCTACAACTAATAGTAATAATAGGCCTGAACCTTTGGGCCTACAGTTAAATAAACTAATATTTTGATTGGTATTTGTACGTTTTTAGACCCCTTAAACTCAAACATATTAACCTAGTTATTTAGTCAAGTGATTAACTTATGTAAATTATGCAGATCTAGGTTAACACAGATAAATCATATCATTGAAACAATGCGGAAAATAAATAACAAAACGATATGATAACCTAGGAAAACCAAATCAGTAAAAAACCTGGGGAAGATTTAACCTAGCTATCCTCAAGGTAAAACAGATCCACTATGAAAGAATTGAAGTTTACACAATAGCGACTTAGACTACTAACATCCTATTGCTACCTCGAGTAGAAAACTTACTACCATGACCATGTGACAGCTCCAAGTCCATGGACAACTTCTTTCCTTGATCCACAGCAAACATAAGTACTCCCACTTGTGTTTCTTTAAGCTCTTTATGTAGCAACTGAAACGATCATCAAGCTTTTAACATGAATCTTGATTCTTGATAACCCTAAGTCTGTGAGAAGGCAAACATCTCTAGATCTCACAAGAGATTCACACACATAGCATAAACAACAACCTAAAAACATTGTTAGGATTTTTCCTTTTATACTTAAGGTAAAACATAAAATCCTATACGTCATATGGGCTTGGGTTGAGTTGAAAATTCCTGCAGAAAAACATTCTACATGAGCTTCGATCAATTGAGCCTTGCAGAAAGTCAATAGTAATTTTCTGCAATTACTCGATTCCAACTTTACATACAAAAACTTTGAGCAAGTCTAAAACACGATTAAACATTTTGATTATGGTTTGCCTACATTACATAATGAAGTTCTAATACATTTAAACCTAAAGTCTTAGAACCTAACAGTATTGTTAAGTTCTAAAAGTTTAGAATAATTAGCAAATCGTGAACACAAACTTTTCTAGATATAGATCCTAGAGTCTATAGGTTTTATTAGGCAATGCTCAAGGTAATTTAAGTCAAGATTCAAGAACAAGTAAGCTGTAAAAAGAAGAGTTCAGAAACTGCATAGTTCGATTAATCGAAAGATAGGCTTGACCGATTGAAATACGGTTCTATGGAATTCTATTTTAGCCCAAACTCTACTTAAATGTATTGGGTTTTAAGTAAAACACTTTAGTATATAAAGGAAACCCTAAGCACATTTTTATAAGGCTTTTCAGAGAGAGAAGAGTGTGCCTCTTTTCTATTTAGGGTTTTGTAACCAAAAAGCTCTCTTATGTCTTCTACCGATGTTATTCCTTGATGAATCTTAAGATATGGTATTATAGAAGTTGCTGCTTTCTCTAGTCATCAAAGGTGTTGATGATTTAAACCTTCAAGGGTGGTTTTGTAGTCACAAACAAGAGAGTTTGTGTTTTTTCATCACAAGTGTGGGTGCTTGTGTTGCAAAGGTCAAATAAAAAAGTAGTTCGTGGACTTGGAGCTATCACGTGGTCATGGTAGTAAGTTTTCTACTCGAGGTAGCAATAGGATGTTAGTGGTCTAAGTCGCTATTGTAAAACTTCAATTCTTTCATAGTAGATCTGTTTTACCTTGAGGATAGTTAGGTTAAATCCTCCCCAGGTTTTTTACCGGTTTGGTTTTTCTAGTAGTCACAAACAAGAGAGTTTGTGTTTTTTTATCACAAGTGTGGGTGCTTGTGTTGCAAAGGCCAAAGAAAGAAGTAGTTCGTGAACTCGGAGCTGTCACGTGGTCGTGGTAGTAAGTTTTCTACTCGAGGTAGTAATAGGATGTTAGTGGTCTAAGTCGCTATTGTAAAACTTCAATTCTTTCATAGTGGATCTGTTTTACCTTGAGAATAGCTAGGTTAAATCATTCCCAGGTTTTTTACCAGTTTGGTTTTCTTGGGTTATCATATCGTTGTGTTCTTTATTTTTCGTACTATTTCAATGATATGATTTACTTGTGTTATCCCAGATCTGAATAATTTTCCTAAGTTAATCACTTGGCTAAATAACTAGGTTAATCTATTTGTATTTAAGGGGTCTAAAAACGTACAAGTGGTATCAGAGCGGATTAGCTATTGATTTAGGTTATTATACTTAGAGTTGATCCTTAATCCCTGTTATCATGGACAATTTTAAGTGCCTTACTGTTCTTTATTGTGATGATTTGAATAAAAAGGACACTATTTTTTCAATTGATCTTTTTGAGGCTTGTGAAAGGAATTTGCAGGATTTCAGTCTTTCTCAGAAAATTGGTGTAATCCCTTAAATTCATTTTGCTTCTCATGGATTTTCACCTACAAAACTGAAGACTCATGCTATATGGGTGAGAAAAGATTCTCTAAGGTGAGTGTTGCTAACTTGTCCCTGATTTAATTCTTTCAATTATTTGTGGACATGTTTACTTTTAGTTTTTTGTTTTTTTGATTATTCAAAAATTCCAAAAACATTAAAAAATTTTCAAAAAGACAAAAATATTTTATTTTGAGTCTTTTTTTTTTTTTTGAGGATTACATGAGTTATGATATCTCTCTCTTGATTTAGAACATGCTTGACATTGTGGAGAAACTTGAATAGTATGTGTTATATAAGTGCTAAAGCTATTTCTGATTTTGTGTGAGTATGTACTAGTTTGTATATATACTCCTGGGTTAATTAAGAATTTGATATTTCTTGTTTATGTACTCTCTATAGCTTAGTTAAGCACTATCATGCATAGCTTTACATTGTTCATTTAGCATAATGTGTGCTTTTTGTTTTTGGTCATAAAATATTTTGTAAACCAAAAAGATTTTTGTGTTTTGTATTACATATCATGGAATTTTAATTAAGGTTAGTCATATTATCTTTACATAACATGCTTGTGTACCTTGTTTAGCTTGGATGAGCTTATTTTACTGCGCTTTGCTAGTTTTGGTTATGTAGTGCATGTTGTGTGGGAATTGTTTATAGTTTTTGATCACATGATCTTGATTTTGAAGTCACATGATTTTGATTGTAAGGACTAAAAAATCCTAAGAGAAAGACATAAATAACCATCTCACCACTGTTTACTAGCCAACCAGGAACACCTTAGTGCATATCATATGATTTTGTACTCATGGAAGTGTAGCACATGCACAAAAAGAATATAAAGTGTAGCCTCGGTTTATACTAATAAAATTGGTGTGTACATTATTGGGATATAATAAATTCAAATTGAAATAAAAATGGTGTGTACATTATGAGGCAAAAAAAAAAAAAAAAAAATTACATGATTGCAATCTTGTTTATTAGGAGATGTGAGAGTTATATGATGTGACTCTTTAGGTGATAGTCACTTTTAAACTTATGTGATGCATAATGTAGAAATTGTGATTGATTATTATCTACATATCACCTCACATGTATCTCATGCTTTTACTAGCTGCACACACTACACAAGTTATTCTTTGCTAAATTTAGTACATGAAATTGTGTGTGAATTTGATTTGGCCATCCAAGATTATGTTTTCTATAGTGTTTGATGCGGAATATGTTTAAGGGTTGGCAAAAAGTGTGTTTTTGATGATTAGGAAGAAATAGCCAGCGGTCCAGCGGTGATACCTGCAGCAAATCTAGCTCATACTAGCCATACCTTCCTAAGAGCTTCCAACAAAGAGATGGAGATCCGATGCTCTTAATTATCATCATCTATTCAACAACCATTAATACATTCAGCAAGTCACAAAGCCACCAAGGAATGAGGAACCATTTATTCAAATCAAGAAAAGATTACTCCAATGGTAACTAAACACATATCCAGCAGCCTACCTGGACAAACAAAACAAGCTCCTTATGGCTGGAAGGTTTCAAATATCTCTTTGCTACAAAAAATTGATCATCTCAAATACTGGATATGCCATGTTCTATTTCACAAAGGAATCTAGTGGTTACATCCAAATCAGAATTCTAGTTGCTCATGTTTAGAATACCAGCAATATTGCAGTCTATACAGATCATTATACAAGATCATTACCATAGGTGTCTGAGTTGTTTCAAACATCAAAGTGCCAATGATAAGTTTTTAGACCCCTTAAAACCACAATCAAATTAACCTAGGTAATTAGCCAAGTGATTACTTAGTCAAATTAACAAATCTAGGTTAACACAAATATATCATATCGATGTATAGCAGCGGAAAATAAAAAATACAACGATATGATAACCCAGGAAAACCAAACCGGTAAAAAACCTGGCGAGGATTTAACCTAGCTATCCTCAAGGTAAAAAGCAAATCCATTAGAAAAAATCGAAGTTTACAATAGCGACTTGGACCACTAACATCCTATTGCTACCCACCAGTAGAAATTTACTGACACGACCACGTGCAAGCTCCGAGACCACGGACTCTTTCTTTCTTTGGCCTTTGCAAAACACAAACACCCACGTTTGTGACTTTAAGATCCCACTCAAAGGTTTAGCAACACAAACTCTCCTGTTTGTGACTCCAAGACCACCCTTAAAAGTTTAGATCATCAATACCTTTGATGACTAGAGAAGGTAGCAACTTCTACAACACCGGATCTTGAGACTCTTCAAGTAATAATACTGGTAGAAAATATGAGAGAGCTTTTTAGGGACAAAACCCTAAATACAAAAGAGGCACACTCTTCTCTCTTTGAAAAGCCTTATAAAAACGTGCTTAGGGTTTCCTTTATATACTGGGAGAAGTAGATCTGAAACCCTAATCCTTAATAGGCTTGAATTGCTGTTTGGGCTTAATTAAAATTTTGCAGATACGACTTTCGATCAATCGAGCCTGTCTTTCGATTGATTGAACCAAGCAGATTATGAAATCTTCTTCCTGTAGCTTGTATGTTCTTGAATCTTAACTTGAATCACCTTGAGAATTGTCTAATAATACCTATAGACTCTAAGATCTATATCTAGACAAGTTTGTGTTCACGATTTGCCAATTGTTCTAAACTTTTTGAACCTAACAGCCAAGATTCCACCGTTGAACTTGTCAAGATGCTTCCCACATCACCCATCTATGCTTATCCAACGCCTCTACACACTTGGGGGCTTGATTTATTGATTCAATGGTTCCATTTCTGGGGGCTACAATTGGGTATTGATAAAAAAAGTATCAAATATGTCAATAGAGGCACTTCCACTACATAACTCTATTGGTCTAGCAGTGGCCAATCTCTTTCAAGAACATTTTAATTGGCATTCATCACAAAGTTACAAGCACCAAATAAAGCTCTATTTATCAAAGATTTATGTTGGAGTCCTATTATATCAAGCCGTGGCAGCCCCCACACATATTCGAAGTCATGATAATCATATCCATCACTCCGCTTGAATCCTTAAAATCTCATTCATCACCAAGGTTGTAGTGATATTACACTAGGGGGCTTGGTCTTTCACTATTACAAGTAGCTCTTTCAAGAACATGGATCTAGATAAAGATCGATCAATCTACCGAAAAGAAAATGAAGCTTTTTAAGTTCAACAAAGCTACTACTCCATCCATGGAAGTTTTACCTACATCAATCTATTATCATTGTACCTATCAAATAGCCAATGCAGCCCACATGTCTAACAACGCCTATTTTACTACTTTAACAGTACTATCAGCCATCACCTCTAGCAGCCAACGACATCAGATTCGCTCATTTACAAAGCCTTCAAGAAACATCTTCACTCGTGCACGCCCTTGTAAAACAAGCCCTTACAAGACAAGCCCTTGCAAAGCAAGCCCATGCACTCGGGGGGCTAAATGTTGAGGAAAACTTTTTTCACACCACATGGCTTCATTTCATTGGTGACCCGCACCAAGTCAACACTATCATGGATTTTGGGAAAATCTCTTCTAAAGCCCGAAAGAGCCCATATTTACACAAAGATGCGTCAAAGCCCATAGTTCAAGCTCATAGCACATCATCTCATTTTTTGTCTCATGATCTATGCTCATGAGTCTGATCAGGGGAATTTTGGGAGTCGTGGTTTGGAGGGCCAAGAAGTATGTTTTGTAAAACTCCAGTGGTTCAAAGTTGATAAAGGAAAGCATGTTACTTGGCATGTCTTCCCCAGTTCCCTAAACTCTGATGGGTTAGTGTGCAATAGGGAATATTTGGTAAGCCCCTCATATCACATAACACTTAAAATGAAAAAACTCCCCATACTCTTTACATAAAAATTAATGTTCATCATATCATATAAGTTTAAAAATGTAATTATAGTATTTCATATAAATTATATTATTATCATCTAAATCAGTTCCAAGCACATGGCTAAATATATATATATATATATATTAATATCTCATATCTAGCATTAAAATGCTCTCCTTACTCTCCAAAATTTGGTTAAAATGCAAAAAGACCATAATTACATCTCTAAAATTTCATAAAATATCAACCAACTAGTCTTACTTACCAAAATTATATATGGACTAAACACATAATTTTCCAAAAGAGGAAACTTAGCCAAAAATACCAACAGTAACTCCAGTAGAAGCTACAAACAACTCCAGCGGAAGCTATTTTGCAGAAACAGCTCCAGCAAAAGCAGAAACAACTTCTGCAGAAACAGCTTATATAGATGCTGCAATAGCTCTAGCACATTCTGCAATGGTTCCAACTGTGGTACCAGAAATAGAAGGATCTTATAAATATTATCTTACCATTTTTAGCCAAACGTTGAACTTAATGCCAACTATTTTCCCTCCAAGCAAAAGATTTTATTCATATGACATCATTTGACAGCTGTAACAGCTATGATTGACAGCTATAGCAGTAACTCTAGCACCATTAAGTCCCTAGCTTTCTTCTTTTGGCTAAAAAACAAAATCCCTCTAATGAAACCACTTACCTTGTCAAGGACTTTTCCTTATTTGCTAATTTTCCCTTCAACTAAGTTCTAATCTAGTTACATAGCTTGGCTCTATATAAACAGGACCAAGCTACATACTAAAGTACAGACCGATCCATCCCTCTCTCACCCCATTATTCTTAAACTTCACTTTGCTGCCACATACACATTTTCATACTTACCTATCTCTCTTGCAAAATCTCTCTTCATAGATAACAACACAACACACATATTACAACACACCATCATCCATTACTATCCATCTCTCCCACACTTAAAATTTTTGAAACTTCTATCTTTTATAAAAAAAATATAAAAAAAAAAATTGAAACTTCATCATTTTGCTGCCCAAAAACACATTTCCATCTCATTCTTTATTTCTCATACAAAACCTCACTTCTTAGAAAGCAACATAACCCATGACATAACACAAAACTCACTCCAGCAGCAGCTATAATCTCATGTATTTACTACATTTAACCTTCATATTATCTATCTCACACTTCCATATATTTTACAAATGCATTCTTCACAAAATACCCATATATACTTCTCATATATTTTCAAACACCATATATTACAAAATACACACACACACACACACACACACACACACACACACACACACACACACACACACATATATATATATATATATATACTTCCTACCATCTCCACACATCTTAAAACATATCAAACACTCTTCCAAAAACACATTATAAAAGCCCTTTCTCATGGAAGGCGGCATTTCTCACATTTGACTAAAAAACTAAAAAAGCATTACATGGAGAAAGTCATTTAAGTGCATGATGAAAGGGGATAAATTTAACCAACCTATGTACACAGCTGGACATACTCTCTCTCCCTCCAGTTGCACCCATTTTTCCCTTTCAAATATGAAGTCACCATGAAAGGATTCACTTTATCATGCTACTAAAATGTTAAGCCCACTAATGTGATACGACTGGAGCTACAAAATATGAAGATAAGTCATTATATTTTTGTCTTCAAATTTATATTATTAAATATATTTTATTCATTATCATTTTATTACTGGATGCAAGTTATTTTAATATCATTTCACTATTTAATGAACATGATCTCACTAATACTTCATTAATGAACACACATATTAATAAATCGATCTACCACCATCGCACGTATATTATTTGGATATGAATCACCCTTGGACACATATTATTTGGACATGAATCACCCTTGGACGACATGGACCATTGCTAGACATAACTTATTATGTTGAACAATGAACCATGAACCGCAACTAGACATGGACTATTGGACTCATCCCATTGTTGGGCATTTGACACCTAATTAATTATTTTCTAATATTGGACATCACTTAATATACATAATAATAGCGTGTTAACTCACCATTTAATAAAAACCATCATGCTAAGCATATTATCTATTTATTTCAACCATTATCATGATTCTAAGACTTTGGGTTTCATCTATTTTGTAGGCTTAAAAATACACCGGAAGTCATTGGTCTATGTGGCCCAATATTGAGTTTTGGGATGAACTCCCTAAAACAAATCCGGGCTTAGCAAAGTCACACTTCCAGCAGGAGACACGTGGCTATGTGCAAAAACAGCCCCCGACAGGAGTCTTAGATTCGGATTTGTGATGTAATTGGGTATTTTATTGTATTGGGTTGTTCTTGTATTTGAGTATTTCATTTTGTATGTAAGTTTTGTCACGAATCACCAAAGGGGGAGATTGTTAGGTTCTAAAAGTTTAGAACAATTGCCAAATCATAAACACAAACTTGTCTAGATATAGATCTTAGAGCCTATAGGTTTTATTAGACAATACTTAAGGTGATTCAAGTCAAGATTCAAGAACAAGTAAGCTGTAGAAAGAAGAATTCAGAAACTGCCTGGTTCGACCGATCAAAAGACAGGCTCGACCAATCGAAATACGGTTCTACAGAATTCTATTTTAGCCTAAACTCTACTTAAACGTATTGGGTTTCAAGTAAAACACTTTTGTTAGGTTCTAAATGTTTAAAACAATTGGCAAATCGTGAACACAAACTTGTCTAGATATAGATCTTAGAGTCTATAGGTATTATTAGACAATGTTCAAGGTGATTCAAGTCAAGATTAAGAACATACAAGCTGCAGGAAGATTTTATAATCTGTCTGGTTCGATCAATCGAAAGACAGGCTCGATTGATCGAAAGTCGTATCTGCAGAATTTTAATTAAACCCAAACAGCAGTTCAAGCCCATTAAGGATTAGGGTTTCTAATCTACTTCTCCCAGTATATAAAGGAAACCCTAAGCACGTTTTTATGAGGCTTTTTAGAGAGAGAATAGTGTGCCTCTTTTGTATTTAGGGTTTTGTACCTAAAAAACTCTCTTATATTTTCTACTGGTGTTATTACTTGAAGAATCTCAAGATCCAGTATTGTAGAAGTTGTTGACTTCTCTAGTCATCAAATGTGCTGATGATCTAAACCTTCAAGGGTGGTCTTGGAGTCACAAATAGGAGAGTTTGTGTTGCTAAACCTTTGAGTGGGATCTCAAAGTCACAAATGTGGGTGTTTGTGTTTTGCAAAGGCCAAAGAAAGAAGGAGTCCGTGGTCTCAAAGCTTGCACGTGGTCGTATCAGTAAGTTTCTACTGGTGGGTAGCAATAGGATGTTAGTGGTCTAAGTTGTTATTGTAAAACTTTGATTCTTTTTAGTGTATTTGCTTTTTACCTTGAGGATAGTTAGGTTAAATCCTCCCAGGTTTTTTATCGGTTTGGTTTTCCTGGGTTATCATATCGTTGTGTTTTTTTATTTTCCATTGCTATACATTGATATAATATATTTGTGTTAACCTAGATTTGTTAATTTGACTAAGTAATCACTTGGCTAATTACCTAGGTTAATCTGATTGTGGTTTTAAGGGGTCTAAAAACAAACAACTTTTAGTATATAAAGGAAACTCTAAGCACGTTTTTATAAGGCTTTTCATAGAGAAAAGAGCATGCCTCTTTTCTATTTAGGGTTTTGTAACCAAAAAGCTCTCTTATGTCTTCTACCGATGTTATTCCTTGAAGAATCTCAAGATCCAGAAGTTGCTGCCTTCTCTAGTCATCAATGATGCTGATAATCTAAATCTTCAAGGGTGGTCTTGGAGTCACAAACAGGAGAGTTTATGTTTTATTATCACAAGTGTGGGTGCTTGTGTTGCACGGGCCAAAGAAAGAAGTAGTTCGTGTACTCGGAGTTGTCACGTGGTTGTGGTAGTAAGTTTTCTACTTGAGGTAGCAATATGATGTTAGTGGTCTAAGACCCTATTATAAAACTTTAATTCTTTCATAGTGGATCTGTTTTACCTTGAGAATAGTTAGGTTAAATCCTCTCCAAGTTTTTTACCGGTTTGGTTTTCTTGGGCTATCATATCGTTGTGTTTTTTATTTTCTGCACTGTTTTAATGATATGATTTACTTGCGTTAACCTAGATCTGAATAATTTACCTAAGTTAATTACTTGGCTAAATAATTAGGTTAATCTGTTTATGTTTAAGGGGTTTAAAAATTTACAAGTATTATAATAACTTGTGAGTAGTATGATTAGTTAACATAGTTATTTTCTAACCCATAAAATTAACCTAGCTTTTGGACCACGTTGTACCCATATTTATTATATTAACTTCTTAATCGAAATCTTCCTAAGATATTATCTTCTCAACTATATATATATATATATATATATATATTTGATAGGATCCCCTCCACTGTTTATTATATCATAAGTTTTGGTCATTTTTATTAAATTTGCTATTCTTTTTCTTTTCTTCCCTTTTTTTGGGGTAGAAAAAGGCGTATGCATTGAAACTAAACCTGGCATATCAAATGACCTGTATGCTGCGTCCCGTATATATATTTTTTCTTAGCCAAACCTATAGCTAGCATGAAAAAAGATGCCCATTCAAAATATGCTCATTTTTGTTTATGGGATAAACATATATGACTTGTAGACTGCTGAAGAGCCAGAGAACTCTTTGACAGTATGACCACAAAATCCGAAGGTAAAATGGACCATTACGGATGATTCAAAATATGCTAATTCAAAATACGTTTTTCGTTGGATGTGTGAAGTTGCATATCAATTATCACCAATGAATCGGATATGATCCTTTATTGGTACATTAACATGTAACAAAATCTTGTACATGATTATTTTGGTTCTATGATTAGCTGTTCGTTGAAATGTAAGTTATAAGCATAGCCTATTTATAATATTATAAGGTAGCGGTCTATTTAAGATAGAGATATATATTTGTCTGATTTAGAAGTGGAGTCTTTTCAGGTTGTTTAAAACTGTAACCCAAGCACCTAACTTGACTAGAGTTTTCGTTTAATATTGTTCCTTTCACTTCAAGTTAAACCATATTTTGCTTGTTTTTGACCGAATTAATTATCAATTTTAGTCTTTTAGACACAGAAGGTAAAAGAACTAAGAACTAGAAAAACGTACATGGGAATTAGAATACAGTTTATCAGTGTTTAAAGCATTTTAGAAATTACTTTGATTCTTTTGAGAAGCTTTCCGATCAACCTATTCTTTATTTCTTTTATCCTCCTCCTTTTCACATTAATAAAAACAAAAAAAATCAACAAAATGATTAGAGACCAAAACATGTATTATAGTTAAAAAAATAATTGAAATTGTGACTTTAAGTTAGTGGCAACTCTAGAAATTTTGTCTAGGGTGTTCCTATTCCATTTTGAAAAAATTTCGGGTCATTTTGGTTTATTTCGGGTGTTTTGGTAAATACCGGCCGAAATTCAAGATTTGGCCTAAAAAAAAAAAAAAAAAAAAATTCTTAAAACCAAAACAAATTTGCATTATGTACACCAAAAAACCTCAAAAGGAAAAAAAAAAATAATAAAAAGAAAAGAAATGAACAAAGGTAACTGTACAATAAACTATAAGTTCATTTGAAATATTAATAAAATTATTAATTATTATTGTTTAGTTGTTTCATAAATTTATTTGTCTTTTATAAACTATAATTTTTTGTATTGTTGTTTAATTAATTATTAAATTATTAATTATTGTTTAGCCTAACATAATTTAATTTGTTTGTCTTTTATAATGTATTAGTTAATTAAATTATTAATTATTGGTATTTAGTTGCTTCATTAATTTTTTAGTCTAACATGTCTCTCTCTCATTGGTAGAAAATTTACCACTTATCTTCAAATTTTTTTTTTTTTCATCTCATTAGACCCTAGGCAGGTTGTATACAGCTTGCTTGCAAAATAAAAACATCAACTCAAACTAAAAATAAAAAAATCCGGATCTCTCTCTTCTTGTATTTTTTTTTTTTTTTTTGATACCAAATAAACATGCATTAACAAGAAAGGGGCCTACAAGAAAGTTGAAACAGCCCAATACAGTCCAAAATATCTCACAAGTCAGAGGGGGTTGGGGATAATCCTACAATGATGAACAGGGAAACAAGTAGTAAAATAAAGGCTAAGTCTAAAACACGGGCTAAAACTAGATTAGGAACCCAAAAGCAGAGAGTGAGCAGTCCTCGTTGATGCAGATAGTTCACAGATCTCTTCTTGTCTTTAGTTTCCACTTCTCACTTCTCACTTTTCAAGCTCTCTCTGGTCTCCGGTCTCAAGACTCTTCTCCAGCTGCCCCTGTCATCACCATGTCTCTACCTCACTCTCTTTCCAGCATGTCTCTACCTCTATTGGCTTACTGACGGAGTACCAACGCCTTATGGCAACTCAACGAAGCTGGGTTTTTTTTTGGCTTGTTCTGTTAAATTATTATTTATTTTTATTTTTTTCAGATTCTCTGTTACATTTTTTATTTTTTTAAATTTTAGTTCAAAATTTGTTTGGCATAAAAATTTTGAGAGTATCCCTGATAGGGCTTGAGGGTGTTCTTATTTTTTTTTTTTAAGGGTAAATAAATAAAAAAAATTTAATTATTATATATAATTTTTTTTTTCAAATCAGGGTGTCGCTACTGCTTTAAGTCATGATTTTTAAATTTAATTGTTTTTTTTTAAATGTATGTATAATAACTTTTATCAATGATTCTATGTAACGGTACAAGTAGAAATCTTTGTATGTATTATAGGCACATCTACATAATCTTTGTAGAAATCAAGTTGTATCCATATTTGTTATATTAACTTCATAATTGAAGTTTGCCCAAGATATTATCTCTCCACATTAACATTACTAATATTTATTATATCATAAACACCCCCCCCCCCCCCCCCCCCCCCCCCCTTCACTTTTTTTGGGGTAGAAAAAGGCATATCACATATGCATTGGAATCAAACCTAGCATCAAATGACCTGTACGCTGTGTCCCATATATATTTTTTCTTAGCCAAAACTAGCAAGAAAAAATGATGCCCATTTCTCCAGTGGCGACTCTAGTAATTTTTTTTAAGATGATCACTAAAAAACTTAAATTATACAAAATTTAATAAAGAGACAATTTGAATATATCAACGCCAAAAAAAAAAAAAAAAACACATAAATACACGAAATATTACAATTTTTTTGTACTAACAAAGAGAATAAATAAATAAAAAAAAGACTAATAAAAGATAAAATGCAAATTGAAAATGCTGACATGAGAATAATAAAGTGATCACAATAATTTCATAACAAATCTTATGCAACAAGTTGTTAGCTTGTTATTGGTGAGTAAAACATGTCAATATTGAACCTGAATTAGAGTAACAACTTACCACATAAGATTTATTGGGAAATTATTGTAAAAATGTTGTGAATGTAGCATTACTCTTATATTTATTGAACTCAAATTCTAATAAGCCTCAAGTAAAAGTGTTCAAATTTTTTATTAGGATGGTCAAAATAGGTTAATTTAGTAAATAATATATTTTTTAAAAGTATATATATACAATTTTTTCAAGTCAAGGTGGTCACAAAACATATTAGTTTAAAATAATTATGTATGATTTTTTTTTTTTTTTTGCATGTATAATTTTTTTTGACAAGTGAGCGTGGTCCACCCTCACATACAAGTAGAGCCGCCAGTGCATTTCCCAGACATCAATAATTCAAAGTCTGCTCATTTTTGCCTATGGGATAAACATACATGACTTTTAGATTGCTGAGTCAGAGAACTCTATGACCACAAGATCCGAAAATAGAATGGACCTCATTGCTTCAATGTTTGGTAAGATTTTTCTGGTGAACACATTCTTCTTATAACAAAACCAGCGGAATATTATTTTGATAGGGATATATTTGGTTTCTCAAAAAAGAAAAAAAAAAAAAGCATAAAGGTTTTTTTTTTTTTGAGAAATAGCTTGATACTTTATTGAAATTAGTTTGCCAAATTGGCTACATCTTGTTGAACAACTATAAATAATGGATCGGGGACTCCCTCCATCCAAACTACATAGCTTGAGACATTAATGGAATATCTTGCTAGACTATGTGCTAATCTATTGCCATCTCTTCTACAATGAGAGTATAGCAATTTTTCATAACAATTAGAAAAAACCATGTCATCATGAAGCAAAGGCTCCATTGAAACTATTGAGTGACCACCTCCTTTAAGTAAGTTTATTATCAGTTCTGAATCACCTTCAAGTACAGCCTCTGCAATGCCTATTTCCTCTCCAAACTCCAGAGCCCGAGCAGATGCTATTGCTTCAATCTCGATGGGCTGAAGAGCAGGTGCGATGGTTTGAGCAAGATAGGCAATAACAACCCCTGTGTGATCACGAATAACCACCCTAATCCCACTCTTATTTTCCTGCCTGAAAATCACACCGTCGAAATTTATTTTAAAACTTCTCGCATCAGGTGGTTTCCACTTCATTCTCTGTCGTGGCATGGTTGCTAGTTTGGCTGGGATTGTGGCAGTGAACTCCTCAAATTTTTCCTTCGCCTGGGCTTCAATCAAGTTCGATGGGCAGCAAGGCTTGATGAGCCGAACTTGATTCTGTTGGTGCCACAAGCCCCACGTCACCATCACAAAGAACTCCGGATTACCGTGGTTTTTGAGTATCCACGATAAGAGCTCCTTAAAGTCTAAAGGGCTTATGTTCTGGCAACCAGTCCACTTCGAAGACGTCCAGGCCGACCTGATCTTGCTGCAAGACCGCAATGCATGTAATGTTGTTTCCTTCTCCATCAAACAATGCTCGCACCTGTCGTTTTCCGTAGACGTCGCTTCAAATTTGCTTTTGTGGGGATTGCCTCATGGCATGCTCTCCACACAAAGTTTTTAATCTTATTAGGAACTCGCAAATCCCAAATGCTACGCCAGAAATTTCTATCCTCCACCTGTGCTTCCAGCGCCCCTGAAACTTCAGCCTCACACTTCAAAAATCTGTAACCAGATTTGCTTATACTTCCCTATTTGAGTCCATGACCAAAACAATCTATCTTCAATAGGAAACCTTGAGAGCGGGATTGATTTAATGATGTCAGCTTCCTCCGAAACAAAAAGGCCATCAATAACATCATCATCCCAAGTCCTTGAGTCTTCCTTGATGAGTTTGTCAACCGTGGCTTCCGCCCAACCTTCAAGAACGGGTGATAAAATTCTGGCCGGTGGTTTAGATGGTAACCAAGCATGATGCCACACCTTAACTTTCTGCCCATCACTTATTCTCCAACATGCACCCCGTTTGATCACATCTCTTCCTTGGAGTATGGTTTTCCAAGCATAAGAACCTCAACTAGATTCCCCCGCCTCCATAATTGTGCAATTAGGAAAGAAACGAGGTTTGAAAACCTTGAAGAATAGGGAATTTTTATCCTCCAACAACCTTCAAGCTTGTTTGGCCAAGAGGGAGTCATTGTGTAAGGCTAAATCACGAAAGCCTATACCCCCTGTGAGAGACCGCGCCCCCGGCCCGTTTTTTATAGGATGTTGGGCCAAACTCACGTGAATGGGTAAAGTCGTATTATTGACTCTCAAAATGGAGGTTCGACTAGTTATATTTTTCCCTTTAGATTAAGGGTTTTACAATGGAGTCGCCACTTATTTAATTATTGGAAAAAATAAGAAAACCATAATTGAAAAATTCCTCATTTTATTAATTTGAAATTAAACTTACATTGATCATAGGAAAATTACATGACTTTGGTTCTAGATACAATCTAAAATAAAGTACATGGCTTCGTTTCCTAGTTACAATCTAAAAATAAAAAATTTCATGGATAAGTATTTAATCTACTAACCCTTGATCTAAGCTCGGAGGCTATGTTACAAGGTGGGAAGGTGTTAGGCACCCACCTTACCCGGTGAAACCGGTCTTCTAGACTATGGTGGCCAACATTCATATCACATCATCCAATTTGTTATCAATCAATTTGCATGTTGAATTTAATGTGTGTGTGCATGTGATAAACCCTAATTCAATTTATTAAGCATGACATTTGGATTGAAAAATAAACTTCTGTGAATGTGTGTGGATAGTGATAACCTAGATTCAAGGATTTGAAAGAATTACTAAACAAACATGTTTTTCATATTTTTGATGTGGATTTAAGATTAAATCTAGTGATATGCATGAACATGTGATGAACAACTAAGAACATGTGAAGAACACATAAGAACAATTAAGAACATTCAAACATATTCAAGGGAGTTATCATACTTTAATCTTAAACTCTCATCATGGCAATATAAACAAATAGTTAGGGAAGGAGATTATACCTTCATGCAAGATCCATATAATGGAGGAGGGGATTTTTGATGGAGGTCCTAAGGGTGAAGGAAAAGAAGAGCTAGGAGAGGGAGAGTGAGTCTCGCTCAATACCTTGAGTCTTAGGAAGACCAAGATATGACAAGACTACTCAACTTCACTAGAACTAAAGAGAAGAGAAGAGAGGGGGATTTTTTTTTGTGTCTTGGAATGAAGGAGATGGGGGGTTTATATAGTAGTGGTGGAGGAAATATGAATGGAAGGCCATTTAATGAGGGTTGACAAAGAATCATGAACCTAGACCTCATTTTAGCCTTGGAGGAAATCTGGTGCATTAAATGGAAAGATTGGTGGGAGTGAGGAACAAGCCAAAATTTGGTTTTCCCGTAGCTGCTGTAACAGCCTGTAGAGCCAACTTTGAATAATCATATCTGACACAATTCTAATCGGAATTGTCTCATTCTTGTGCTCAAATTGAAGTCTCGGGTGTCTAGTTTTTGAGAAAATTAACGTCATTCACAGATTCAAAATATTCTGAGAGATATCGATGAAATGGTGAGCAGAGGCCATTTGTTAGAAAATGGTTTCAGCATAATTAACATTAATAGGTTCCAAATTAGCTCCCAATTAACATTAAATGGCTCCAATCACTCCCATTTCAGACTTAATTGGTTCCAAATTTATCTTAATTAAAAGATAATTGCACAAATTACTCATTGAATAATTAATGTTTAACTATCTAGTTAATTAGGTGTGTGTAATTCTACCATAAAATATAGTCCTAACCAATTAAATTATGATACATCATCAATTTCAAATTGATTATACTTATAACCAATTGAAATCAATTGTTCATAATCACATATAGTCGGACTCAATTTGTGATAGTGCATCTCAACCATTAAAACTTGATTTGATGATAACTTTCAATCTAATGGTCCGATTAGGGCTCATAACCAGTAGATTTGATCGTTACAACGTCAAGATAATTTTGGTGAAATGAGATTAAAGATCTAATGACCAGAATCAAGATACATATTTCCAATGTGAAATTACCCTTTTACCCTTCATATGAGGATAAATACAGGTTGCAAAATAGGGTGTCAACACCCCCTTCCCTTTTGGCTTTTGTCATCTCATCCCATTTTAGCCAATGAACCTTTCACTTCTTCCCTCATTGGCCCCTCCAAAATTTCTAACCATCACCTCAATTTCATTACACAACCCCAAAGGTAATTTGAAGCAACCCATTGCATACGTAGGTCTGGTTTGGATGACCGCCTTAATGAGCACCTCCCTTCCGGCTTGGGAAAGGAGTTTTCCTTCCCATCCTTGCAACTTCCTCCACACTCTCTCCTTAATATAATTAAAGCTTGCTTTTTTTCTCGTTCCAGTCAAAGATGGCAACCCTAAGTATTTTTCATAGTGATGGATTTCACGGACCCCCAAAATGCCTTTGATGATTTGGCGGTTTGCTTCGGTAACTGCTTTGTTGAAGAATAAGGCTGTCTTCTCCCTATTTAATTTTTGGCTAGAGACTTCTTCATACAATGATAGCAGCTCCAATACTTTACTGCATTCTTCAGAGTTGGCCCTACAAAAGAGAAGGCTATCATCTGCAAAAAACAAGTGGGTTAGATTGGGTCCTTTTTTGCCCAAACTGAATCCGTGGATGTCCCCATTATTTGTTGCCTTATTTATAAGGCCATGAAGGCCCTCAGTGCATAGGAGGAAGAGAAAATGAGAGAAAGGATCTCCTCGTCTAAGCCCTCTTGAGGGGTAAATCATACCCTTTGGTTCTCCGTTTACTAGTATAGAGTAGGTGATTGATCGCACACACCATAATAAGCCCAATCCACCTTTCAGAAAAACCCATTTTCCTCATCACATTTTCTAAAAACACCTATTCAACCCTATCATAGGCTTTACTCATGTCAAGCTTCAAAGCCATAAAACCCGATGCACTTGAATTATAATTTTTCATGCAATGTAAAGTTTCGAAGGCAATAAGGATATTATCTGATATGAGGTGGACTTTTGCAAAAGCTAATTGGTTTTCATTTATAACTGAATTGAGGAATTTTTTTAGTCTATTGGCTAGGACTTTAGCAAAAATTTTGTAAAGCACATTGCATAAACTAATAGGGTGATAATCTGACACTAAGCTTGGGTTTTTCTTTTTTGAGATTAGAGTAATAAAGGTATGATTCAGTGGGTGTGGGATAGTACCTGAATTTAACTAGGATAGCACCGAGTGAGTAACATCACCTTCAATCATAGACCAAAAATGTTGAGAAAACAAGAGGGGCATTCCATCTAGTCCGGGTGCCTTCATTGGTGCCATTTGTTTCAATGCTTGGAGTACTTCCCATTCCTCAAATCTACTTGTCAATTCACGGTTCATATCATCGGTGATCACTTGAGGAATGTGGTTTAGAGCTTCATGGTGAGTGGGCGGACTTGAGGTAGTGAACAATTCACTATAGTAATGAATGAGGATAGCTGCTACTTCATTCGGCCCTTCCCTCCAAACTCCATGGCTATCATTCAGTCCCATAATCACATTTTTCCTATACCTGTGGGAGGCTCGGCTGTGGAAATTTTTTGTATTTCCATCTCCGTTTTTTAGCCAAAGAATTCGAGAGAGTTGATTCCACATCCTTATTTCTCGGTCCAGCAACTCATTTATCTCTCTTTGCAATTCTTTGATCCGTACATTGCTTCCAGTTCTCAATGCCATTGCTTCCTCTTCAACTAGCATATCCCTCTTCTTTTTTAGCTCCCTCCTCACATTTCCAAATACATTGTAATTCCACCATGATAAATCTTTGCCGCATTTTTCTATTTATCCAAGGATTTCTTTATTAGGATCTAGCGATACACATGACCTCCATGCTACTTCAACCACCTCCCCACACCTACTATCAAACAGCCAAATCTCCTTAAACTTGAAGGGTTTTTTATAGGATGGAATTTCTATTCCTGAAGGGTTGATAAACAATGGGCAATGATCCGAGGAAAGACAAGGTAAATAGTGAGCTTGAGTGCCCGAAAACCGCAAGAACCACGGATTGGTTGCTAATCCATGGTCTAGTCTCTCCCAAATCGAATGTCCATTGTTATAATATTTTGTCCAAGTGAAATTTGGGCCAATAAAACCCAAATCCATAAAACCACACTCATCTATAACATCCCGGAAAGCTTGCATTTGACAATTTTCACGGCGTACACCTCCTCTCTTTTCTTCCTATCTTGTAATTTCGTTGAAGTCCCCTGCACACAACCAAGGAATGTGCGGCTTATCATTTAGGGTTCGAAGCTTTGTCCATGCCTCATGTCTTCTATGTGTCATTGGTTCGCCATAGAAACCAGTGAAACGCCATTCTTGAGGTGTGTTTTTCTCAACAAGTGCATCAATACAATACTTTGATGAATCTTCCACTGAGACTCTAATATCTTCCTTCCACAAAAAAACCAAACCACCGCCTCTATGGCCACTAGGTACTGACCATTTATTTCTAAAACCAAAATTGCGTAACACTTCATGTAGCCTTGCATTGTCTGTCCATGTCTAGGCTAAAAACACAATAGCAGGATGTTTTGCCCAGATGTAATCTCCAAACTCTCTCACTGTATGTGGGTTCCCAAGCCCAAGACAGTTCCAGACTAAAAGACTCATTGTGTAGGGCGAGACTGAGCATCAGCCTCCGCCAACTTTGAAGAATTAATCTCAATAGAAACCGCATGTTTTTTACTTGGTAAACCATTGGGATTGGAGAGTTCCTCATAAACTCTTTTGGTTGATAGCACAGACTCAACATTGCTTGAATTTCTGACTGGCTTGTTGGGTAAATCTGCCTTGTTAAACCTTTTCCATGACCCTTGTTGCTGTGGAGGTGGAATATTTTGTGTTTCAGTAGTGGCTACACATGAGTTTGCATGGTTGACACCCTCTAGGACTTGAGAAACCTTAGTCTTCTCCTTTACTTCCTCACTAGTCACGTGCACATTGATTGGAATTTTTGCAATCAATGACTCATTAACTGTGATTGGCCCGACCTTTAATTTAGATAGCCCCTCATCAATTTCAGCCAACTTAGAAAGGAAAGCATCCTTTTGCATCGATTCTCTTGATTCCAGAACGTGATCGAGTGCATTATTGGGAGAGAATAAATGCGGAGTGATTTCTGGTGGGCTGGCAGTCCGTGCCCCTACAGGTGGCGCTTCATTCTTCTTTACATCGCCTTTCTCTCTCTCTAATTGATTCTCCAACGGTCCAACCTGTTGACTGTTTTGCTCAAAAACCGTAGGTGAATTAAGTGCATCAGCTCTAAGCATAAATGTATTTTGTTGGATGTGTGAAGTTGCATATTAATTATCACCAACGAATTGACTGTGATTTTGTCGTTGCCAATAAACTCAATAAGGATAAACAAGGACACAAATAACTAGCTAGTAGACTAGTACTCCTTTTTCTGGCTATATCATTCTGTTCATTCAAGCAAGGTTGAAATACAGGACACATAAAATCAGTCGAGTAAATATGATTTGTATGATTTGTGTATATATATATATATATATATATATGAGACGGATTCCAGTTACACCTAGTGTAACTTGACAAGAGTTACACCATTTGTAGACCGTAGATTTGTAATTGATCTAATGGTTAAAAAAATAGCATTAAATGTTAATTGACTTACACCTCATTTACTTAATTAATAGCAATTTTGTTTCTCTCTCCTTATTTATTATTATTTAAAACCTTTTACATATATTCACTTAATTAATAGCAGTGGGGGTGGAATCTTATGAAAATGGAGGTGGAAGAGCAACAGAGGAGAGAGAAATGTGTAGTGGATGAGAAAGAGAGAGCATAGAGGAAAATATACATATTTTTGGGATTAGAGATAGGTATAGAATGTTATAAATAAGGATAATAAATGAGATCCTTATCATAATATCAACATTAATGAGTTCATTTTTTTGATCATTGGATCTACTTAAATCCAATGATTTAGAAAATGTGTAACTTGAACCCATCTCATATAGAGATATATATATATATATATACACACACATATATGATAGGAAATGTTAACAAACACCAAAAGGTGTCCATTAAGGAAGAATTATTGTGGGGTGCACTTAATAAAAAATCGGTATAAATTGATGAAATGACTAAGGATGCATTTGGGAAGCGTGTTTTGTGCTTCCCATGTCTGCGTCTGGTTGATTCTTTTTTTTTTTTTTTTTTTAAGTCCAGTGCCTGGTGCATTGTTCATGAGACATGAACAGTGTAATCAGGCATATGAACAGTAAATTCATTAATGACCAGTAACCCAAAAAACATTTTTTATTGTTTTCAGTTTTTAGTTTTCAGCAAAATAAGTGGTATCCAAACGCACACTAAAAATAGTACTGAAATGATAAGTAAAATTTAAAAAATTGGCTTTATTGGCTCTATATTCTATAAAATTGATAAAAAAAACCTGACAAAAAATTGACTTTACTATATTAGGTTGTGTCTTAACGGGCACATAATCATGTGCTCATGCCAAATTTTTTTTTTTTTTTGTTTTGAGAAACCACCCCAAGAATAGGGGGGAGCAATTCATTCAGGGAAGTCAGAACAATATACAGCAGATAAGTCTGGAGGAACATCCTCCATCCAGACTTGATAAGCAGAAAAATTACAAGCCATTCGAGCCAAACCATGAGCAGCTCTATTCCCTTGTCTGCGGGTGTGGCAGAACGACACCTTGTGAAAGGTTTTGGATAGGAGATTAATGTCTTTAAGGATGTGACCAAAGCTTGAAGACACAAGGTCTCCCTTATTAATGGCTTTGATGATGATCTCCGAGTCGCCTTCGAAGATTACCTTGTTAAAGTTCAGATCCCTTGCCAGGTAGATTGCACTACGCGCTGCCAACACTTTCACTGTCTCTACAGAAGTAGGTAGAGGAATAGGATGTGTATAGGCAGCCATAACTAGACCTTGGTCGTTCCGGATAATGGCTCCCAAACCAGCAAGGCCTTTGGATGAGAAAGTTGCACCGTCAAAGTAAACCTTCATCCAACTCAGAGGAGGAGGAGACCATTTAGCTGGTTTGATTGTGGGAGGGGCACGGTGGGGAGTGGAGGAAGCAAGCTGGAATTCTTGGAGGTTTTCAAGGGCCGTTGAGTTGATTTTCTCAATTGGAAGAGCCTTTTCACCAATACGGATCTGATTCCTGCCCGCCCAAATTAGTGCTACTGTCAAGGCAAATAATTCTGTTAGGTTGTTACGATCCTGGCTGAGTTGAATGACATCCAGTAGAGAAGTGCATTTCACAGCTAATTTGGTTAACCAACTAAAATGAACCTTCCATACCGGATACAGGCAAGAGCAGGACCAAAGAGCATGGAAAGATGTTTCCTTATCGAGATTGCAGTGTGGGTAGGAGTCATCAGTGAAAATTTTTCTCTTCCTGAGGTTCACTCTGGTGGGTAAGGCCTTCGAACCAGCTCTCCACAGGAGAGATTTCACTCTATTTGGAATTCTAAGGTTCCAAATACCCCTCCAGACTTTTTTAGTCAGCGACAAATCAGAGGAAGAAGGCCCGTCATTCATTTCACACTCCAAGAGCAACTTATAACCGGATTTGACGGAGTAAAGCCCATTAGAATTCCTAGGCCAAAATAGCACATCCTCACAGCTATCTAGGCTTAGAGGGATGGCTTTGATCAAAGTGGCTTCATGAGGCAAGAAGGAGTTATCAATCACACTTTCAAGCTAGCAACATTTATCATGGTCAATCAAAACAGAAACTTTGGCATCATAATCAAGAAGGCTATAAGGGGAGATTACCTTTTGGGGCCGAGGGGTTGGAAGCCAGACATCATGGAAAATATGAATAGAGTCACCATTGCCCACTCTCCATTGAAGACCCTTTTTAATCACATCCCTGCCCTTCAAGATACTTTTCCAAGCAAATGAACCGTTACCTTCTTTGGCATCAAGAATGGAACCATTTGGGAAGAACTTCACTTTGAAAAACCAGTGAAAGAGAGAGTCATTGTTGTCCAGTAGCCGCCAGACCTGCTTAGCAAGCATAGCTTCATTAAATTTTTGAAGTTCTTTGAATCCCATACCTCCAAGGTCTTTTGGCTTACATAGTGCACTCCATTTAGTCCAGTGAATTTTCCTTTGATTTCCCCGCTGCCCCCACTAGAATTTTCTAATCAATGATTCAATTTCTTCACAAAGGGTAATTGGGATTTTGAAGCAACTCATCGCCTGGATGACTACCTTGAGGAGAATTTCTCGTCCCGCTTGGGATAGCAACTGCTCCTTCCAGCCTTGGAGCTTAGCTAAGATCTTCTCTTTAATGAACATCAAGCTTGCTTTTTTGTGTTTTCCAACTAAGGATGGGAGGCTGAGATATTTCTCATGATTTTTGACCTCTTGAACTCCCAAGAATTCCTTGATTTGGTTGAGAATATTTGGAGGGGTTGACTTGCTGAAAAAAAGGCCAGTTTTGTTTCGGTTGAGTTGCTGCCCTGAGGCTTTCTCATAGACATTCAGTAAGTTTTGGACGTTCTGGCATTCAGCGAGAGTGGCTCTGCAGAAAACCAAGCTATCATCTGCAAAAAATAGGTGTGTTAATCTCGAGCCCTTCTTACAAATGGAAACCCCACGGATATGACCCTCCTCCGCTTCTTTATTTAATAAACCGTGAAGCCCTTCTGAGCATATAAGAAAAAGGTATGGAGACAGTGGGTCTCCTTGCCTTAGACCTCTAGAAGGATGAATAATGTCCGAGGGATCGCCATTGACTAGGATGGAATAGCTGACCGTAGTGATGCATTCCATGATAAGGGCAATCCACCTTACATCAAAGCCCATTTGCTTCATCAATCCCTCAAGAAAAACTCATTCCACGCGGTCGTAAGCCTTGCTCATATTCAACTTGAGAGCCATAAAGCCCGACTTTCCATGTTGGTGGTTTTTCATGTAATGGAGGGTTTCGAATGCCATGAGGATGTTGTCTGTTATAAGTCTCCCTGTTTGAAAAGCACTCTGGTTTTCAGAAATCACCGCTGGAAGGACTGCCTTTAATCTGTTGGCAAGGACTTTTGAGACAAGTTTGTAGACAACATTACATAAACTAATTGGCCTAAATTCAGTAATAAATTCAGGAGATTTAACTTTTGGAATTAGAGTAATGTTGGTATGATTTATCTCTTTCGGAATTTTACAATTATTTAGGCAGTCAAGAACAGCAGAAGACACATCATTATCAAAAACATTCCAGAAAGAGTGATAGAAGAGAGGCGGCATACCGTCGGGACCTGGGGCCATGATGGGTTCCATCTGGTCAAGAGCTGCAGCAACTTCCTCCTTAGTGAACGGCTTGAGGAGTTGCACATTCATCTCTGGAGTAACAGAGGGCTTGACAACCTCAAAAATCTTAGAAAGTTCTGTGGGGTGAGATGTTGTAAATAAAGAGCGGAAGTAGTCAACTCCTATTTCTTTGATTTGCCTATCCTTCGTGCACCAGGCATTGACTGAGTTCCTAAGTCCAGATATTTTGTTTCGATGAAACCTGTGGGAAGCTTTGCTATGAAAATAGCCAGTGTTTCGGTCACCACATTTCAGAAACAGGGCACTCGCACGTTGCTCCCACATTAGGCTCTCTTTATCCAAAAGCCCATTCAATTCGGATTTCAAATTCTTAACCACAGCATAATCCGCCTCCCCCTTCGCCACTGTCACCTCAGCTTTATACAACAATTTCCCTTTTAAATCAATTTGCTTCTTGACACAGCCGAAAGATTTTTGACTCCAATCGGCAAGCTTTTCCCCACACTTTTTTATTTTCCCAACAACCAAAGGCATGGTTGCGTTCCCTGAATTTGAACCCCAAGCAGACACTACCGTTTTGCTACATCCATTGTCTTCAAGACCAATTTTTCATGAGACCATAGGATCTCATTGAAATCCCCTGCGCACAACTAAGGGAGGGAAAACCGTTGGTGGAGATCGCGAAGCAAGGACCAAGTCTCATGTTTTCTCGTCGAGTCGGCGAAACCGTACACACCAGTAAATCTCCACTGAACGTTGCGGGCGTCTCCCACAATGGCATCGATGTGGTTTGGAGAGGATGAAACCACGTCAATGCAAACAGACTTCTTCCAAAACAGAGCCAAGCAACCAGACTTACCTGCATATGGGCCGATCCAACAGTGTTCAAATTTCAGATCGGAACTCAACTTTCTCAGCCTAGCATTAGTTGACCACGTCTCGGCAAGGAACATGGCAGCGAGGTCTTGTGCGCGAGTGACTACCTCGAGCTCTCGGACTGTGCGTCGGTTCCCAAGCCCACGCATGTTCCAGCAAACCCAATTCATTGAGCTCGGCGGGGCTGAAGATCAGCCGCCGCCGTTGGGAAAAGATTTTCATCTTGCTTTGCGTCGTCTAGAGCTCTGCGTTTGGAAGGGAGAGGGATGATGTGTGAATCAGTGGAGTTCCGTTTGCCCAAGGAAGTATCCAGAGAATGACTATCACCAAATTGCGTTGGCCTTAATGCTCAGACCCATTTTCCACTTGTTTGGGCTTGTTTCTGAGTTAGGCTAGGATCCACGTTAGTTAAGTCATTAAAAGGGGTGGGCTTATTGGGCTGAGTGACTAACCTTTTGGTTAATGGGCTGGAATGGTGATTTGGAAGAGAAGTGGAGTCCAGAGTAGGGGCGGGGTGAACGACATTTGAATTTTGAATGTCTGTCGCCTCACTGTCAAATCGGCAGAGGTCTCTGTCAATATCTCGGATCAAGTCCTCGAAATCCGGTTGGATTGGAGGATTTTGTGGGAGACCCACCGATGAACTTTCCGTTACCTCTAGCGATATTGTACCCAGAATTCCGGAGCACTCCTTGGGAGACCCAGTTGGTTTAGCGACATGGGAAGATGGGTTTGGAGTGGACGTCAATGGAGGTTGAAGGTGAGGGATTGAAGGATGCTGAGTGGCTTTGCTATTGGGCTTCTTCGTAAAGAAGCCAGGAACCGATACCACCTTTTTTCTAGAAACAAGGAAGGGTGGGGCACGAAGCCATGGACCAAATTGTTGGTCCTCAGGTTTAAGAGTTCCTTCACTGTCCATCCAAACCTCACAGTCTCTGTCGACGTGCGAAAGGCAGCCACACCAGTAACAGAGATTGGCCAGTCTTTCGTATTTAAACGACACCCACTGTTCTTTACCATCCTCTAAGGTGATAAGCCTTCCCCGGCATAGTGGTTGAGCGATATCGACCCAGACTCTTACTCTGATGAAACTACCTCCATCACAGTCTGGAGCATCTTCCGGGTGGAGGATGGTACCAATAGCTTCACAAATTTGTTGTACAACCTCTTTATTCCTGAACCGGATGGGAATGTCATATACTTGCACCCAAAAAGCGACCATGGATTGATCGGATGGTTAAACTGTTGCATCCTTGTCATATCGGGTTATAACCATAGCATGTTTGTCAAAGCTCCAAGGTTCCGCTTCTATAATTCGATCCACATCGGCCTTATTGTCAAAAAGAGAAACGAACAACATGGTCTTCGATATGTTTTATCTTGAACCCAGATTTTGTTCTCCAGAGGGGGGTGAAGGTGTTAGCAATGGCGTCCATGTTGAGAGGACGTTTGGTAAGGAATTTAGCTGCTATAGCGTGTTCTGAGCTAGCTTGTTCTTTCTTCAAGCATAGACCGGAACCTTCCCCTTCTGAGAGGGATAAGGATTTCCAGTGTTTGGTTAGAGCTTCCATTTTAGGGAGGAAGGTACTCAAGCCCCAGTGTTTCCCAAGTTCCCTGAAAAAAAAAACCCACTAGCCTTGCACTAACCTTGTTAGAGCAAGGGACTAAAGACTCCTTCCAAGGAAGGGACGACAATGCCAGGACCTAGCAGAAGTTCCCAGAGAAACCTTTGCTAGAGACGAGCAACCGCGCAATGGTTGTTCGTGCTCATGCCAATATTATTGAACTGTAAGCTCTTCAATTGATGTTGATTACAATTTACTTTTCTTTTGCTGCTTCTTTTTAATGACAATTTAATGCTGTAGACTCATTAAACGATACTGTACACGTGATAGATATTGTACGTAAACTTGTTATAGTAATTACCTCAAATCATAAACATGTTACACCGTACACTTACACGTGATAGATACGGGTGTCTTAAGCTACCGACATTTCTTATTATAAATAAGTGTTTTTTTTTTTTTTTTTTTGAGCTGATTATTATTAAACTATCATTTAAATTTTATTTAGTGCCTCTTAAATTTTGAGCTGATTATTAATAAAAGTTCATGATTATAATTTAAACTTTTTAAAATCAATTAATTTGAAAGTAAAAATATAGGAAAAACTAAAATTTTACCCTTATCTTTTATTCTCTTATATATATATATATATATATATATCTTTTTGGCTGAACAGGACTGCATTAAATCAAAACGTTGACCAAAAAGGGATGAAATCATAAGAAATTCGATTTTGCAAACTTTTTCTTGTTGAAAGGATTAATTAGCTATGCAAAATGCAAATAAGATAAGCGTATAGAAGATGATGAATTTATTCAGGTCATATAAGATGATGTTCATTTAATCTAACAAGAGAAAGTCATAGACAAGTCTGAAATGATGAAGTACCTCAAATTTTCAGTATGTTGATAAATGTATCAACCTCAGCTATAAAAAGTCATATATGTTTATCCTATAAACAACTATTCTAGAAAAAATATAATAGTTGTTTGTGTCCAAGACTCTAAAGTCATTAGCTTCTCTTTCAATCCTTATAATCAAAGCCTCCAAATTTGAAATTTTTAATACCTACTTGGAGGACATTAGTATTTAGTACATTACAGAATTCAACACCGACCAAGGATTTGCTAAAAGGAGAAAAACGTGTCAGATAAAATTTTGCCCACGTGCTGCTAATAGTTTTGCAGCAGCGAAATCCTTTAGCACCTTCTTGTTGAAATTTGAGACTGAAAACAATCATATAAAAAAATACTGCTCATATTAATATTTAATATGATTTTATCATAGTATTTACCTTTAACATACCACAATAATCAAAATTTACTATCAGTGTTATGGATTATTACAACACACTCATTCAGATTATACAAATCGAACTCAGAAACTCTCAAAATACTAACTTAAACCCCATAACAAACGCAAACTAATCTACCCAAATCCTGATATATCCAAAGCAAACTCTTAACCAACTTAAAACTTGACAATCTCTTATAAACCCAAAATTCCAACACACAAAGTTCTCGCTCAAACATTAAATAAACACTCTACACACATATGGGTACTGTTAAATCCCAAAAAAATGATATAGTATAGGTTTCAAAAAACTTGAGACATTTCATAAAAATAAAAAAACCCTAAGAGAAATTTTTATAATTTTCCAAATAAGGAAGCTAATTAATTCCAATTGAATAAGTCCAATGACACTTTAAAAAAAAATTGACATAAATCATTAAAAAATAATAATAAATGTTATGCTAGTGATTGGTATATGTAAAGATGATTGTTTACATCACCACAGCCACAACTTCCAATTTTAACAAATTATTGAATAATTATGTAAAACATAGCAGCTTTTTTTTTTACGTGAAATAATAGTATAGTAATTACTTGAATTCAAATGGATAAAAACTTTGTCGGTGTGCAAAGTTTTATCAAACTGGCTGTGTCTCAAAAGAGAAGGAAAAAAAGAAAAAGGAAAAAGAAAAAAAAGACGAGCATAATTCTTTAGTGGTAGATAGGTCATGCACAACTCATTGTTCACGAGTCGATATATATCTCATGCCCTACACAATTTGTTTAAAGTTTAAACTATATATATATATATATATATATCCATTCATGAAGGTTTTGACTGGATAAACATGAGTGTTTCTCCCAGCAAAGTTTTAGAAATTTCAGTGGGTACCCAATGCTAGCTTATCCATATTTTTAGTAAACAAGACTTTCCCGTTGGACTTCTGAGTTTTGAGTCTTAGTGATGGAAGAGATATATACGCATAGACTCAGATGCCAGTTTTGCCAATTTTTCTATGACACACGTGCTTTGATTAAGCTGGTTCATTGTAAGTCTTTGCAATGTTAATTTTGTACAAATAGGTAGGAGGAAATAATAAACTAATTAAGTTATTCTTTGGTTTTTAGGTTTTGCACCCATCGTTTTAATTGGGTATTTATTTTAAAGAATGAATTCAATCAAACTTCGATGATGCATTAATCAACTGGACTATTGGCAAATGAACTCGTACATTTAGATTGACTCCATAAACCCAACAAACATGTGTTGCAAAGAAAGATTGGCATATTGGCAACTTGTTCATTAAACTATTAAAATTAAACCAAGGATTGCTATCTTGTTCATTAAACTAAGATAATTATGAAAAAAAATCTATCTTTATTAATGGCCAAAAATTATATATATCTCTCTCTTTGCAACAGAAAATCAGTTGTGGATCGAGTAGACAAGAAATCCCTTAAGAGTTTGGACCCTGTTAGCTGAGCTTTGTGTGGATCTGGTGTGCTGACAAAGCCTATTATTTTATCTAATTTTTTAATCAAAATTTTTAATCGGATCATGGATGTTGAAAATTTTTAAATTAATAAAGAAAAAAGTCCCACCGACAGCAGAAGATGGATCAACATGGGAGGAGTGAGAGGCTCTTTGGATGCACAAAAAGGCAGCTTAAAACTAAAGATGCCCTTTAATTTCTTCAAAATGTTTGTTGGATTTTTTTTGGGTGCATTTAGCATCATTTTTATAACATTTTAGTTAGTTGTCAAGCTTGCAAAATTATTTAGTAAATTAGTATTTCAAATGTCTAAAACTCGAGTTTAAAGATGGAATTTGAGTTTTTGAGACTTGAGTTACAAGTGATGGCAATCTGATATGGAAAAAAAAAAATCTACGTGGAACTCGAGTTCCACCATTCTCTACATACAACTGTTCCTCTTCCTCTTCTTCCTTCTAGATTTGGTCCTTTGTTCTTTTTCTTCTTTTTTACCCTTTTGGATTTGGTTCTTCTTCTTCTTCCTTCCAAATATGGTACTCTATTCTTCTAAATTTGGTCCTCTATTCTTCATTTTTGCCTTCTTCAAATTTATTTCTATAAAACTTGAGTTTAAAAAACTCAAATTTCACGTGGATAAATTGTTTTATATCAGCACTAGGTGACTGTTTGGATTCAGCTTCTTGCGTCCACGTTTTGCTTTCAACGCGTTTCAGCCCTTTTTTTTTTTTTGGTAGCCATACTTGTTGACTTTTTGTCCGTGAATAGTGCATCCGTACAATGTTTACGAACCCACAAATTTCACTTTTTAATAACTTTTTCATTAAAAATGGGTCATACAGTATTATTCACATATTTAAAAATTATTTTGCTACAGTGTTTTCAGTTTTCAGTTTTCAATTTCAATAAAATAAGTTCTATCTAAATAGACCCTAGAACTCCTTAAGTTGGTCACCAAACTCAAGTCTCAATGACTATAAAAATGAATGCTAGTTTGAAAAATTTCCCCCCTATTTGTAGGTATCTACTCTATATAGGCCCCTAGTACAGTACACACACCTTGCTCGTCCTATACATTATTAGATCAAATCATTATGAAGTTGAAATAATAATAAGATATGATTTCAATCTGACAAGTGAGGTCCAATACTGCGAGTGTATAAAGTTCAATTCACTGTATATTTCTGGGAAAAAAAAAAAATCACAGTATATTTAATATTTTATTCATCTATTAAATTCTGTACACGATTCTCCAAAAAAGAAATTCTGAACCATGCTTGTATAAAATGCTCTACAAATAAACTTCATTAAGACATTGTTAAAAAAAAAACCATTTTAATTTTTAATTGTATTATTATTTTTAGTTACATTGAAAGAATTAATATAAATAGGAGGTTTTTTTTTTTTTTTTAAAAAAAAAAAATGTTAAATTACAACTTCCACACATGTGGTTTTGCTGAAATTTAAGTTGTTTATCTGTAGTTTAAAATTTGACACTTTACCCACTTGAGGTTTGACCAAAATTTAAGTTGTCTACCTGTGATTTGAAATTCCATAATGCATGCAAATGTTCCGATGAATAGTTTTTGATCTTGTATTTTTATGTTTTTTGTATTTTGGAGAGAAATATAAAAGTGGAGTAAAATTGCATATTTAGCTCTATTTTTAACAAATGTGGGTTATAAAAATCTAATTAAACTAACCTCAGGTGGATAAAGTATTAAATTTCAAATCACAGATAAGCAACTTAAATTTCAGCAAAACTAAATTGAACAAATTGTAATTTACCCATTTTTTCTCTTTTTGAGTTTTTTAAGAGGATAAACAGGAGGTTATTAATTGACAACGATTTTATTAAAAAAGTCATATAATAATTTCTAGTGCTGATAAGATTTACTGTGTACCATCGCCTGTCCTTTTCCTAGCTTCTTTTTTTTCTTTTTTTCCAGTTCCGTAATCAATCCGATAATATATTGCTACTCTATAAAAGGCCATAAGGTGGTATCTAGAATAACCAAGATATCAGTTATGGAGTTTCAAGGCTATAAACTCTTAGGCTTCCTACTTCTGCTTGGCTCTTTGAGTCATAGCATTGCTGTTGCACCAAGAAATGTCACTGCTTCACTCAACCGGAACAGTTTTCCGGCCGGTTTCATTTTTGGGACAGCGTCGGCTTCTTACCAGGTAAGTCCTTGGTTTTGCACATGTTTGTATAATATCTAATGGAGTTTTGCTTCAAGTGTCCTGAGAGTCTGAGATATCATGCATAACGCATGTGTGCCAATGTGTGTTTAAATTTCAGTATGAAGGTGCAGCAAAGGAAGGAGGTAAAGGACCAAGTATATGGGATACTTACACCCATAAATATCCAGGTCTCTCTCTCTCTCTCTCTCTCTCTCTCCACATATGCTTACCCTCTATCTCTAAAAGTTTCGCACAACTCATGACTTAACTTAAAAATCTCGAGTTCAGTGCATTTTGTATGGATTCACACAGTGTGTAATAAATACTACCTATGATAAATAAGTTCATTTCATTTTTTTAGTAAAATACAGAAATTATTATGAGGATTGAGTTAATGCCAAGTATTATTAATTTTTTTTCAAAAATATTGAATTTTCTCCATTACACAAAAGTCACATAACAGTTAACATCACTGAAAAATTATGTTGTTCTTTTAGCTTCCTTCCTCATCTTTAGATACTATTTATTTACCATGACTACCCAAACACTTTTGCGATCATATAATTGCCACAATATAGTCATTTGTAAGAGTAGGATTATGGAAGGAAAGTCTTTATGACCCATCACATTTGGGAGTTTAAAAATTGTTAATTCGAGTAATGACAAGTCTAATTATTGCTCAAACAGTCCTACACTTTCACGTCATACAAGAGTAAAGATTAAGTGGGTGAATACAAAGACTAAATGCACAAGCTTTCTTTAATTTTTGAAAAAGTTTGGTGTCATATGGTGAGTTGTAGTATAAGTTATACAAGAGTAAAGATTAAGTAGGTGAATACAAAGACTAAATGCACAAACTTTCTTTAATTTTTGAAAAAGTTTGGTGTCATATGGCGAGTTGTAGTATAAGTTGTAGTACTAAAATTGCTCTTAATTTTTCATATATATTCTTACCGTGGTGGGGACCACTGTAAGAACTTGTCTTGGAGCCTGGTTTGAAAACCATGCTCTTGCCGTGGTTTATAAAACTAGATAATAATAAGAAGCATGGGGCCAAATTGTTTTTTGTTTTATATGTTTTTGCTAAAACAAAAAAGCTTTGACTTTAAGGAGAAATAGATTTACAGAAATCAAACCATGTGGTTTCAGCAGCTTTAGGGGGAGAAGAGGACATAGATGAAAGCTACGAAATTGCATTTCTGCTAAATTGCTGTAATAAAATTTCGACAAGTACTTCTCCGTTGAACCAAATATTTTTGGACCAGACAAAATTGACACTAACCCGATAAAAAAAGAGTATGGATAAGAATTTTTGGACTCATGAGAAAGTTTGAAACCGACCCATGGATCAAATGAGTTGGCCTACTTTATTTCAAATGGATTTTTTTAAATAATTTAATTTAAATTTTGTTTTTTTTTTTTTTGTTTTTTCTGAGTCTGTGTTAAATGTTAATCCTATCTCACATTTTCACTGTTTGTTGGTTTCTTTATTTCCTATTTTTTGCCTATGTTTTGTTTTCCTCACAAAAACTTATAAATTCTTTTTTTCACACTTTAAAGTTCACCTATAAATGTGTAAATATAAGAATTTATGCATTATTTAACTTTTGTTATGAGTATTTTTGTTTTTATTTTATTTTATGTGTATTTGTTCTCTTGTTAGCATTGCAAGGAAGATAAATACAATAATAAAGTGATTTTTATTTTTTATGTTTTATTAATTTTGGTTTATGAAAAAAAAAAGAGAGAGTATCATATTGAGTTTGACTTGTGGCTCAAAGTAAGGCATAACAAAATTTACATCTTCTAAATATAAGATTTGTGATGAAATTACAGATAAGATAGCAGATGGAAGTAATGGAGATGTAGCTGTGGATCAATATCATCGCTACAAGGTACATGAACGGATGAACAAAACATAAAATGAAATGAAGCCTCACCCATACATGTTTGGAATTTTCTGAAGTTTTAAGGCCCATCCTGCTTACAAAATTTGATTATTCCAAATATTGAGCCAAACTAATAATTAAAAACCGGAAAGGAACTTAAACGATTTTTGGTAAATATTTATTTATTATTATTATTTTTTGTTTTTGTTTTAGGAAGACGTAGGGATTATGAAGGAGATGAATTTAGATGCATACAGGTTCTCAATCTCATGGCCCCGAATTTTACCAAGTAAGATTATTTGCATTAATATTTACTTTGAGATTTATGAGGTATAATTGAGTATACATTTGGGACATGAATCAATATAGTTATGCCCTTCTATGTTTCTAACAATTTTATCATGGGGTCTAATTTCAGAAGGAAAACTTAGTGGCGGTGTAAATAGAGAAGGAATCAAGTACTACAACAACCTCATTAATGAGCTTCTAGGAAAAGGTCAAGATTCAATCTTAAAATTTCATCATATCGTCAACTTATTTTACTTTTATAATTCATGATTTAATTTTTTCTATTAATGAATGTAGGTTTAAAGCCCTTTGTGACAATTTTCCACTGGGATCTTCCCCAAGCCTTAGAAGATGAGTACGGTGGTTTCTTAAGTCCCCACATTGTGTAAGTGACTGAGTCACCAAATAATCTGTACCTCTTCTCCATCCGTTTATAGACTTTTTACATACATTTATCATATCATAATTAATATTTAAATGACTCCCATTATTAGGATAAAAGAAAAAAATATTGAGGACCCATAAGGATACTAAGTGAATTTAATTATTACCCATTATTTTAACACTCTTAGAGTTTAAGTAATAACTAAATGTTAATGACATATTTTATGGTATCTTATGTATATGATTCAGACTCCATCTCCCTTTCCCATGCTATCTATCTATCTCAAAAAAACAAAAAAACAAAAAACAAAAAATTCTGCTCTCGTTTGGTCTTAGACTCACCTTTGTTAGGTGGGGCACAATGTGGGGTGGAGCATAACATAAGAGACTGAAGCAGAGATAGGTTCAATCTCAATGCCATGATAAAATAAATAAATTATAATTTGTCTCAAAAGGCTAAACTACTAAGGAAAAAAAATGAATTTAATTATTTAATGATAATTCTAACATACACGTCTAATATTTAGGGATGATTTTCGGGACTATGCGGAACTTTGCTTCAAGGAATTTGGTGATCGGGTAAAGCACTGGATCACACTAAATGAGCCATATACCTTCAGCGATGGTGGTTATGTAACAGGGCAGTTAGCACCTGGTCGATGTTCTGCTTGGCAAAATCTAAATTGCACTGGGGGGAATTCAGGAATAGAGCCATATTTGGTGACACACCACCAACTGCTTGCTCATGCAGCCGCGGTTAAATTGTACAAGCAAAAATATCAGGTTTGACTTATCAAACTTTAACATAAAGAAACCAAATATTTCCATGTTACTCTAAAAAGATACTCATTGCATATGATATAATGAGTATCTCTTAGACCACATGAATGTCAATTTCTAAATATGATTAAGTGAAGTTTAGTTAAATTAACTAATAAAGTTTCTTACTATCGAATAAGAGATCTAAGATTTGAATCCTGCCTACACTAAAAATCAAATGGTATCTTAGTCGATGATATGAGCAATCATAATGAAATTGATACCATAGGTTAAAATTTTAACGTATCTATCAAAATACTTCGATAAATATAGAAAATCTCAAGCATAAGCTCTGAGTGTCTCAACAAATGTTAACAATTCACATGCAGGCAATACAGAAAGGTGTTATAGGGATAACACTAGTGAGTTCCTGGATGGTGCCATACTCTAATGCGAACGACAACCAGAATGCGGCACAACGTGCCCTTGATTTCATGCTGGGATGGTAAGTTCTGCTTGCTGGTTTTCATTTTACATTTTATATAATTTAATCCTTGCCCTTTGACAAACTTAAATGTTTCTATCCACAAAAAAATCCCAAAAAGAACATAATTTCTTTTTAAATTCTAATAAATATACAAAAGTTATTACATCCACATAGCATGTACAAATTTATTCAAGTTATGTATGTACAAATTTAACAGATTAATAGTTAGCATAAATTTTAAATATTCCATTGTTATTGCAGGTTTTTGGACCCATTGACAAATGGTGACTATCCACATAGCATGCGATCTCTCGTTAAAGACCGATTACCCAAGTTCACCAAAGAGCAGTCCAAGCTAGTAAAAGGATCATTTGATTTTATAGGATTAAACTACTATACTGCTTATTATGCAGCTTATGCACCTCAACCTAATGGTGTAAAAGCAAGTTACGCGACAGATTCTAGTGTTAATCTTACTGGTAAGTACAAATTCAACATTCGAAGCCACGCTTATGAGTTTCTTATGTATCTAATATAAGAATACTAACTAGAACATATTTTTTCTTGTTTTCGCAGCTTCACGCAATGGGATCCTCATTGGTGCTCCGGTATGCACTAGCTAATTAAATACATGTCATCATTTTTGTTTTAGTTTAATGAAGGTCCTCAACTATCAATTTTACCAACTCAATTTATATGACAAATAAAATTTGGCTCTAAACATGTTTGAATCTATCTTTTCCAATTTATTTCATGGAAAATTATAAGATCATCCATGTCTATTATTTAAACAAGTCACATGATTCATTAAAAAATTCATATGACTAAAATTATACATGGATAGTCTCTTCAATTATGACATCATGGGTTGAGCAATATAGCATCAAACATGTATGGAACCAAACTTTTTTCTTTATATTTTCTTTTCTTGTATTTAAAAATAAAGCACATCGTATTGAGGCTTATGTAGTTACGTTAATATTCCTAAATAATTGCAGGCTGCTTCAAGTTGGCTCCATGTGTATCCTAGAGGAATTCGAGATCTTTTGCTCTACACAAAGAGGAAGTACAATAATCCACTAATTTACATCACTGAGAATGGTAATTTCCTCTAACTTCTTTTTTTTTTTTTTTTTTTTTTTTTTATATTTATAATCCCAAATTATTAGGTTTCCATTTGATGCTAAATTCTCCTAACTATATTTATAGGAGTTGATGAGTTCAATAATGCCACTTTGTCGCTTGAGGAAGCCCTTGCTGACAACCAAAGAATTGAGTATTACCATAGCCATCTTTGGTACCTTCTTAGGGCTATCAAGTAAGTGCTTAACATTAACAAATAGAAAGTTTGATTTACCAAGGAAACAGTCTTTAAATAATATAATTCTATAACAATCTAAAATAAAATAGATTTCATATCCATAGATCTCTCTCTCTCTCTCTCCATAGAATCTAACTGGTGTTGATTTCTTTTTTATGGTATAGGGATGGCGTTAATGTAAAGGGATACTTTGCCTGGTCATTGTTGGACAACTTTGAGTGGAGTTCAGGTTACACCGTTCGATTTGGAAACAACTATGTAGACTACAAAAATGGGTTAAAAAGACACCCAAAACATTCAGCCCATTGGTTCAAGAATTTTCTGAAAAAGTAGACACGGACTATGCTTGTATTATGAACTAATAATTTCTTCTCCAAATAATAAACTGAAAATAATTTATTCTCCATTTGTATGGAATTTGATATATGTAATTGGTATCTATGTACGTGTCTCAAATTATTGTTAAATAATGACTTAATAAGAGGGCACTCCAACTTATTTGGATTTTCAATGAATTAATTTTGCCATCTTTTACTTGTTTCAAAAATATTCAAGAGTGTGAATACCTACCTAGATACTTTTGAATTATTTTTACATTGGAATATTTATTGAAAGCTCAATTAGTGTGAAAACACTAATGCTTGTTCAGACCCCAATTTTAAAATTACGGTTAGATTGCTTTTACTCTAACTTATCAAAGTGCGGAATAAGAGTAAATATGCGAAATAAACCGGTAACACTACTCTAAGACATACTCAACCACAATGAATAGTTAAAAAAAAAAAAAAAAAAAAGCTTAAAGAGTGAGAAGAGAGATGCAAACACAAAATAATACCAAGACGTGTTATCGAAGAGGAAATTGAAGAACTCAGCGAAAAACCTCTCCGCGACCCTCCAAGTCGAAATCAATCCACTAGTGAATAAGTTGGAGTACAGGAATAACAAAAGACCTTCCAAGCCTAGTCAACCCCATGTAATTGAGCCCTCTAAGCTCCTGTTACCAACTGGGCTTCTTGGAGTCTTGTCTTCACTAGCTTTCTAGATCTCGCAATTTAGCCCGATTGCACCCACCACTTAATGGCTCCTTCCAATGCTTCCAAAGGCACCAAAATATGACTCAACACTTAGATTGGGTGAGGTAAGTGTTTGGGTTAAGAACCTCTCAAGGATGTAGAGATGGAGAGGTAGGAGTAGAGGAAAATCAAGAGAAAATGTGCAGATGATTGTGGGTATAAAAATCTAAAACTCTCAAGTGTTTTTGCTAGGATTTTCTTTCTGAAAGCACTTCTTACATTTTGTGAGTAATGAGGGTATATATAGTGTAAGTAATGAATTTGGTAAAACACTTTTTTGTTTTACCAAACAGAGAATTTCGCGAGTACCTCGCGAGATGGCCTTTCTCGCTAAGTACTCGCGAATTTGACAACTTGGCATGACTCTTCAGCTTCTATTCATATGCTTCACACGTGGCCTTTCGAGGGTTACTCTTCTCGCGAGCTTCTCTAGAGCTAGTCGCGAATTGCACTGATTCTTTTTTTGACTCTTGATTCTTCACCAATCTCTCACACTCATCCCTTACAAATAAACCCACATAAATACAGGGAAATGATTGAAGAAAATACAATCAAATTTGGCACGAAATTATAGCTAACAAAGACTAGTTGGAAATCATAACTTTACAATGTGTGAGTGCTATGGTTACTTAAGCACCGAAGTCCCACATTTTTAACTTTTTTATTAATAATCTACCTAATGTAGATCCTATAAACAAATCATTTATATTATGAAAATGATAGCTTGTATTGGAACTAGACACCATAAGGAAGGCTGGAGTCTCCACCCTTTCTAAGTGGTAGAATTATGTTTCTTTTTCTCTGTGAATCTCTTGGCCTATCATCTTTGAGAAGGAATTTCTATTATCTCTAGTACGTAATAGGTTTATTAGCTAGTAGGTCTCGTGGGTTTGTCTTTCATGGGACTTGGGAACAGTTTAGCTCTTAGAAGATGGAGGACATCACAAGGAACTTGAGCAAGCTCTCTCTTTCTGAAAGAGAAAACAAGGGATAAGATCACAAATAGGATTCAAAATTAGAGAAGTTGGAGACCATAAGTTACTTTTTGAGTTTTTTTTTTTTTTTTTTTTTTTTTTTTTTAAATTTTAAATAAGAGACTAATAAGAGGGGTCAAGCTTAGGTTTAGTGTCCAATGACATTGGACTTGTTGAAATGGTGACATGTGTCCGCTTTGGGACACATGTCACCATCAGACTGGGTCCAGTGTACTGGACCTAAACCAAGTCCGATGTAGAGAAGGTATTAATATACGAGCTGTGGAAGTTTGACAATCATGATATGCCCATTATTTTTCACTACCATGATTCTTTCTCAAAATAATTATAACTTTATAATAAAAAAAATAATGTAATACAAAAACTTTGGGCAAAGACATCATTTATTTATTGTCTTCTAAAAAAAAAAAGACACAATTTATTTATTTATTTTTGTATATACTTGGTGTGCTGTAGCAGGCAACCAAAAATAAAACCTATACTCCTAAAAATATATGTAGTAGTGCGAGTAAGGATCGTTCTCATGGAGAGTATCTAGCCTAGTTTTATGCTATGTGAACAAGGAGGGGGGGTATAATGAAAAAAATTTTAAGAAAAAAAAAAAAAACTAAGGAACAATTCAAATTAAAGTATCGAAATTAATCAGAAGAACAAACCTTGGTCTAAGTCAACATCCACCATCGAAATTTTACAACTGATCATTGATGCAAGTATATATCAATTCACATTTTGAATATTCACCATCGGAACAATTTTCCTATCTCTCCTTAGTCGTAGTTAATTAGAAAACAAGCGATCTAATAAACCCTAGCTACTAAACAACCCAAGACAAGCGCTAAAGGTTTAATTTAGTAGCAGCCTTAAGAATTAGAGAGATCGATGAAACTAAACAACACAAACACAAACGGTTGCATTTAATTTAGTCGAGCATTCTTCCTAAGATCTAATAATTTCTGACGCTGCAAATCATTAAATCTTGGTTGCTTCACAAGTTAGAGAGATCAAACAATTACAGACTTGACATCTAACCTAGCAATAGATTGCAATGAACAATAAACTAGTAGGCCTCCTAGTAATTAAACGAGACAATCATGAAAATAGGCACAGAAGAACATCCGATATTCAAATCATAAATTGAACAATAAAAACAAATTAGATCTCACAGTTTTATTGATTCCCAAGCTTTAGTTTCCTTCGATCAAGTATAAAAGTTTAGCCAAGTAGGGCCATGATGAAAACTCAAAGGAAAAAAATCAGAGAAGAGGGGAGAGAGAGGCGTGTGTCCAATTCTGATTTCTCCTCTCCCTTTTACACGTTAATTCCCCCTTTCCCAAGCCTACAAAATCTCCTAAAAATATTCTCAATAATAATATCCAAATCTAACTAATTAAGGAAAAATATTAAAAATAAAACAAAGTCCTAATATAAATAGGAAAGTGGTGTTTTTCAATTGGCCAGATCTGGAAGCTTCTGAAAATAAACCCCATCAAATTTGCATATTAGAATTGTAGGCAAAGGAACATTCCAGAATGTCAACAGTGCAGGTGCAGCAACCTTAAGCCCGATTTCGACCTTGATGCAGCCTGTATCTCTCAAAACTCAAAACATGAAAGTTGTAGAGCTTTGTCTTGGTGTTCCATAGCATCTTGAATCATCTCAATTGGAGCTTGAGTTATGCCCAGATTACGAAGTGATGTCAAAGTTGTCCAGAATCGCCCAATTAGCTACGTTTTCCACTTAACGCCTCCAATTGCATCCTAAATCAAAATATAAGAATAATGAGTACATTTAGGTACCAAATAAATATAAAAGACTAAACATTAAGGGAGAAAAAATGACAATTTGCATACTTACCGGGAAAAAAATCTCATTCCATTATTGTATTGATATCCATATGCTAATGTAGTATTTAAGGTAGGGTTCAGTTCCAATCTTACTATAAAAACCATATGCCATTTTTATCAACTTCAAGAGAGAGAGAGAGAGATAATAAAGCTCTTAGTAATTTTTTTTTTTTTCAACATGAACATAGAATCACAGATTATGGTTTTACATCACTTTATTATATAATTATTATTAATTTTTTGAGATATGTTTTCTAATTACCATTCAGCATTTGGCCTAATTCGGTCCATTTCTCCAATTCAGTTCACTTTAGTCCAATTTGTTCCAGTTTGGTCAACTTTGGTCCATTTCATTCCATTCGGGTCCATTCATTCCATTCCAGTCCAATTCAGTTTGTTCGGTACACTTTGGTCATATTCAGTCCAATTCGGTCCACTTTAGTGTACTTACTTAAGAAAGGGAAAATAAAGATTTATGTTGAGATATGGTAAAATTTCTAATGGTTGAATAAGAGATCTAAAATTTAATTCCTACCTACTCCAAAAATTGATTGGTGTCTTGGTCTGGTGATAAATAGTTATTATCAGGAGCGGATACCATAAGTTGAACTCTCTCTAAAAAAAAAATTATTTGAGTAATATCAATGGTAAGTTATAAAAATTAGAAGAATATGGACCACTTCAAAAAAGAATAATATCACACAAAAACACCAAAAATGATAAAATTATATATTTGTAAAAATAGAGAGAGAGAGAGAGAAATCACTTTTCATATCCAAAAATAAATGTTTTCTACCTCTCGTATCCTTTGGGCAGTGAGACTGTTTTGTTGGTTGAACTTCATCGTGTAAAGATTGAACTCAATAGGCCATTATTTTACCATATGTATGATTCTCCAATTTCTGCACTAATAAGGCGTGCATAATGCACATCTTGATTTTTGGAGGGAGTGTAATGTTTAAATATAAAGAAAAAGAAAATGAAAAGTTTCCCTTTAATTTGCTAGCTACCATGGATTATGAGCTTGGTCAGGCCCTATTGTCTATTGATGGTCGATCCAACCTTTGCCAAAATTATAATAATTTCTTATTTAATGCGATGAGATGCTACATAAGTTATAACGACCCATGTGTATGTACATTTTTTTTTTTTTTTTAAAGTTATCGAAATTACTTCTTTTTAAAAATAAATAATAAAAAAAGTTATCAAAATTACTACTTAGCCATGTCCACAGTATCAATGCTTGCCAATTCCAAAACAGGAAATGGGATTTGTTATTTCCTAGAGGCCACCAAGAAAGAACCTTATCCATTCAAGATTTTAAATAAAAAAAAAAAAAAAAAAAAAAAAAAAAAAAAAACACCGACCACTCTCTCTATCTCTCGTCTCTCTCAAACTACTGGTTTACTTCTTCTATGGCTTCCTTAATTCAGTTTCTTCCTCTTTGTTGCTCTTTTATTTATTTATTTTTACGTTACACACATATCTCAAGCTCAGAGATTTCACATACCAAATGCTCTAACTCCACACCCTCACCAAAGATGTTACAAGTTACATCCCTCCAATACGTGTCCAAAATTCATCGTGGCACTTCACTTGTTCTGGTCAATCTTGTAATATCATTGTGTTTTTTAAAACTTTATTTTGAGTTAATACGTTTTAGTGTTGTATTTTTGAGTTACTCATCACAACTTTACAAGTAGTTTATCTTCCTCTTATATCTTTGGTTTGATTTTTTTTTTTTTTTTTTTTGTTGAGTTAATACATATATAGTTATTTTGAATATGAGAATTAAATTTATATTAAAATACAATATTGATTAATTTGATTATGCATTTGGGTGTGCCTATCATTTGTATAATATTAAGACCAATTTTATTATGGTTTTTATTTTATTTTTATTTATTTATTTTATAATCAAGATTATCTCCTTAAAGAGAATGTTGAATTTGAATAATTTATTTGAAACTTAAAAAGTATTCCATAACTTCGAAAAATATGGATCACCTCATAAAGGAATAATACAATCAAACACACACAAAAAAAAAATAATAATAATAAAAAACAGAATCATATATTGTTAGAGATAGAAAGATAAAATAATTTTAGAAATTTTTTAATTTTTAGAGAGAATAAATTATTTTTAACAAATTTTAGAAAATAAATTATATATATTATTTCACAATTACAAAATAATTATCTATTCTCATGCATCGCGTAAACCTACAACTAATAGTAATAATAGGCCTAAACCTTTGGGCCTACAGTTAACTAAACTAATATTTTGATTGGTATTATAATAACGTGTGAGTAGTGTGATTAGTTAACATAGTTATTTTTTAACCCATAAAATTAACCTAGATTTTGGACCAAGTTGTACCCATATTTATTATATTAACTTCTTAATCGAAATCTACCTAAGATATTATCTTCTCGACTATTTATATATATATATATATTTTTGAAAGGATTTCCTCGACTGTTTATTATATCATAATAGTTTCGGTCATTTTTATTAAATTTGCTATTCTTTTTATTTTCTTCCCCTTTTTTTGGGGTAGAAAAAGGCATATGCATTGAAACTAAACCTAGCATCAAATGACCTGTATGGTGTGTCCCGTATATATATTTTTTCTTAGCCAAACCTATAGCTGGCATGAAGAAAAGATGCCCATTTACCCAGGCCAGGCATCAATAATTCAAAATATGCTCATTTTTGTTTATGGGATAAACATATATGACTTATAGATTGCTGTAGAGACAGAGAACTCTTTGACAGTATGACCACAAAATCCGAAGGTAAAATGGACCATTACGGATGATTCAAAATACGCTTATTCAAAATACGTTTTTCGTTGGATGTGTGAAGTTGCATATCAATTATCACCAATGAATCGGATATGATTTTATCGCTGCCAATAAGGATATACAATACAAATAATGTATCGGTGAACATAAATCCAACAAACATAAATCGTTGAACTTGTACACAACTACACATTTATCTATAGCATAGAATATCAAAGGCATAAATGCACTTTTAGTCCCTACATTTTGCATCTTTTCCATTTTGATCCCTATACTTTCATTTCACCATTTTTAGTCTCATTACAAAAAACGCGCTTTGGAGCTGCGTTTACAAAAAACGCAGCTATAGAGTGATGTTTGAGCTGCATTTCACACATTCCATTTTGGTCTTTACCGTTACTCAAGTAACAGAAATTGCTGATGTGACAAACAGAGTGCATTAATGGCACATTAAATGCTGACGTGGCCAATAAAATAATATTAAAAAATGCCACATCAACATAAAATAATGATTAAAAAAGACACATAAGCATCCACATCAACTTTTGATTTTGAAAGTTAATTTATCTATTTTAACAAAATAAAAAATGAAAAAAACAAAATTTGAACCTAAAATACATGAATTTAGATTTGCCATCCTCTTCATCAAAAAGACAAAAGAGCACAAACCCAAAAAAAATTGTACAAACCTAGAAAATCAAACATAAGAACACAAGAAAATCAAACCCAGAAAAATCGTAAATGAATATTGTACAAACAAAATCAATCCATTTATGTATATATACATAAACCAAATTATCCAAAACAAAATCAATCCACATATACCAACACAAACCCAGCTCAACCATACCAACACAAAGCAAAATTAAAATAAGAACACAAACCCAGATTAAACATAAGAACACAAACTTAGATTTTCTAGGATTTTCTTACCCTTTCTTGTCAACCAAACACAAACACAAACTGATCTCCAACAAGAACACCAAAACATCTCAAACCTAGCAATCAATGATCAACAAACCCACCCCAACGACCCACTCCAACAACAAACCCACCTTTCGACCCACCATCGAACCCAATTGACCACTGCCTCATAACCATTGACCACCACCATCGATTTTTGTTTCACAGCTACCACCACATCGATCTCAGCCTCTCTCTAAACCCAAATCAAAACTATGGAAGGTTGTGGAGAGGGGAGGAAACAAGGAGGGGCGAGCAGAAAGGGGAATTGGGGAGGGAGAGACACCGGTCTGAGACAAAGAGACCCATCGAGAGAGAGACATCGATCTAAGCCACAGAGAGAGAGAGAGAGAGAGAGAGAGAGAGAGAGAGAGAGCAAAACACTGATCTGAGCGAGGAGCTTGAGGCATTTGGGTTTGGGTTTGGGTTTGAGCAAAATCAAGAGATAAAGAGAATGGGTCAGTCAGAGGAAAAAAAAAAAAAAAAGCACCACAACTAGTTGTGGTGGTGGCGGTGGCGATGATCAAGGAGGTAGAGCTCGAAGCTTTTGGCCATGAATGTGTTTTGGAAGAGAGAGGAAGCTTGGAGAATTTTTTTGAAAGTTCAATTAGTGTATAAAACACTATGAACGTTTAGACCCCCAATTAACAAATTACCAATTCAAGCTTAATATCAAACAATTAATGTGTGAAATATGAACATAAGTTTAAAACAGAATTGATAAACAATCAAAACCAAATAAAATCACATCCACAGCAGAAATTAAATTGAAAAGATTAAGGGAAGAGAGATGCAAACACAAGGATAATACATGATGTGTTATTGAAGAGGAAACTGAAACCCTTAGTGTAAAACCTCTCTGCCGCCTCCAAGTGGTAAACAATCCACTAAAGAATGTAGTTGAAATATATGAACAGCAGAAGACCCTCCAAGCCTAATCTACCTAATGTATCTAAGCCCTCCAAGCTCCTACTCCAACGAGGTTACGCCAAATCTATTTCTTCTTTAGTTTACCGGATTCCACTACTTGACCATAGCATCAACCAATATGAAATTGGTCCATTCTTAACTGTTTCCTAGACACCAAACGGCCTTCTCACAGATATGGGTATGGTAAGAAAAGGTATTGGTAATGTACCTCTTAAGGATTTGATAATGGAGAGGAAAATAGTAGAGGAATTTGAAGAGTCTTTATGTGAAGATTGTGGATGAATCAATCTTGTTTTTTTTTCTCTAGAGTTTTCTCTCAAAATTCTCACTGGAAGCTCTCTGAATATCGTGGGTATAAGGGTCTATATATAGTAGGGTGAGAAGGAATATGAAAAGTCAGTTTTTCCCAAACAAGGTGGTCTGGCGACTTGGCCTCGTGACTGGGTTGAGTCGCGAGTTCAAGCTGTGAGCTAACGGCCTGGCCAGCCTGGGACTTTTGTCCTGTAGTGCAATAGTTAGCATGACTCTTTAGCTCCCTTGCATGCTCCACACGTGTGCCAACTTTGGCGGCTTGCCAGTCGCGAGTCACCCGCAAGTTCCAGCCGCGAGTTTTTGCATTCTTGCACAATCTTGAGCATTTCTTCACATTCTCTCACTCACTACCCTTACATGATTCCCACCTAAATACAGAGTTACTAATTGCTAAAATACAAGAAAATTTGGTACGGAATAAAGCCAACAAGATAGTTGATAAAATTCAACCTTACAGTTTTAGAAGGGTTGGGGGAACCGATTTTTGAAAGGAAGTTTTGGGTTGAAGTTTTTTCTAGGTTTGTGTTCATGTGATTGAATATTTTGGTTTTTGGTTCTTTCTTGTTCATGTTTAAGATGAGACTAGATCTGAATTCATGTGTATTTTAGGTTCTAATTTTGTTTTTTTCATTTTTTATTTTGTTAAAATAGATAAATTAATTTTCAAAATCAAAAGTTGACATGAATGCTTATGTGTCTTTTTTAATTATTATTTTATACTAACGTGGCATTTTTTAATATTATTTTATTGGCCACATCAGCATTTAATGTACCAATTTTATTTTGTTTTATACTAACGTACCAATATTATACTCCGTTTTGCCACATCAGCAATTTCTGTTAAGTGAGTAATGGTAAGGACCAAAATGGAATGCGTTAATTGATTTAGGAACTTAAAAGTGGTGAAATGAAAATGTAGGGATCAAAATGGAAAAGATGCAAAATGTAGGGACAAAAAGTGCATTTACGCCAATATCAAATTACAAAGTGGTCTAATCTGATGCTGTAGGATTTTTTTTTTTTTTTTTCTTGGAGCAAAAGTTAAGCATGATTTATAGTTGAAGTAAATCAGTTTGAAAAACATCATCTAAATTAATTAGGTGGAAGATCTTCTATACACACATCAAGATCTGCAGATTGAACTGCTCTTCTAGCAACGGAATGGGCAAATTGATTAGTACCTCCCCTCTTAGTATGCCTAAAATTCCACTTCTGTAGGGAACTTGATAGGTGGCAAATTTCTTCTATTACATGGCCATACATGGTCTTGGATGGTCCTTGGCAGTTGATAGCATTGATGACCATCTGGCTGTCTCTTTCAAATTTCACTTAGAAAATACAAAGCTCCCTTGCAAATAGGGGTAGCAATTTTTATCCTAATCCATAAACCCACCCATAACCGACTTAATTTGGATAAGTTTTGACCCAACCCAATTAAATATTTGGGTTAAATGGATAAGACCCAAATGGGTAATATGATTAAATGGGTTTTGATGGTTAAACCATTGGGTACCCAATTACCCATTTAAAATTTAAAGTTTAATAATTAAAAAAAAAAAGGCCAAAAACCCTAATAAGAAAACATCACAACAGCCCTAGCCGCCATTTCTTGCATCTAAGTGAAAAAATTTCTCCTCCATTTTCTTGGGCGTTTTCTCAGCTACCAAACTAGACAATAATCTAAACAACTCTCTCTATTTGACTTTGCCCTGTAAAACACCCACAAAACCTCACTCACTCATGCAGAAAGAAGGAGATCATAGAACAAAAATTGGGGGAAGTTGGGCTATGATTTGGATTCATGGCGTTAAAAGCAACATTGGAGGGATTCAAGACAATGTGCTATGATTCGGACTCCATGGTATCAAAACCGTGGATCTCATCCACTTAAATCTATCTTGCAAATCTGTAATTACTCTATATTTTCCTTAATTTTTTTACTAATCCTATGTTTGGTTGCCGAGAAAAGTTAGGAGAAAGGAAAAAATAGTTAGCTTAGGTTCAGTTTGGCATTTGTGTATTTGCTATTTTTGCTCTGTTTTAGGGCACAATTTCTTTTGAGGGAAAATATATTATGGGCAAAATTTGAAATAGTTTTGGATTGAAAAATCTATATGATTTTCAATTTTGCACATTTAAGATCAAGGTGGATAGAGACTTGAGAATGATTCCTCAATTCTTATAATTTAATTAATATTTTTTTTACTTGTCTTTTGTTTGGTTGCCAAGAAAAGTTAGGAGAAAATAAAATTTGCAGCTTAGTTTCAGTTTTAGTGTTCTTATGTTTTAGGGCACAATTTGTTTTGAGGAAAAATGTTTTCTGGGGAAAATTTGAAATAGTTTTGGATTGAAAAATCTATATGATTTTTAGTTTTGCACGATTAAGATCAAGGTGGATAGAGACTTGAGAATGATTCCTCAATTCTTATAATTTAATTAATATATATATATATTAATTTTCTTTTGTTTGTTTGCCAAGAAAAGTTAGAAGAAAATAAAATCTGTAGGTTAGTTTTAGTTTCAGTGTTCTTATGTTTTGAGGGAAAGGTGAATTAGTTTTGCCAAAAAAAAAACTCAAATGATTTGCATAGTATGGATGAGAAAATTTTTCACAGGTAAGAATTTCTCGTTGATACCCTGAATATAAAATTTATAATGGGTTAAATGGGTGGGTTTCAGATTAAATGGATTGGGTAGATAATGGTTATTTTAAATTTTTTTAAATGGGTCATAAATGAATCAATGGGTAATTATATGCCCAACTCATCTATGACCTAACTCAAATCATACCCAACCCACCCAATTGCCACCCTACTTACAAAGTACAATACTCTTCTAGCTGCCATAGCTTCCACTAAATCCACAAAGTGTGGTAACTGAATTCAGGGTTGGCCCTAGGCCTAGGCCATGGCCTAAGGCCCCCTAACATAGAAAGACCTTCAAATATGAATATAAATTCTCTGTATCATATTTTGTGTTTCACTTTATATTCCATCAATCACAACTTGTCATGTATTTGTTTAAGTTCCCTTATATAATAGCCAAAGTTTAAAATGGAAAAAAAAAAATAAACACATGACAAATTGTGATTGGTGGAACATAAAGTGGAACACAAAATGTGGTATAGAGGATTACTATTCCTCAAATATGGAGCGGCAGGGTCTTTTTTTTAATTAAATAAAAAATGTGAGTTAGGTGTACATATTTTTCTCATTCTTAAGAAGGTTTAAAATATTATAGTTATACTAGTATATCAAAAGTTTTGTTACATAGGTCCTATAAATTGATGTGCTAATAATTCAATACTCATTGATTCTCTTGTTGAAGGGAAACCTCATTTCCACATTGGTTTGTAAGTTTTTTTGTAGTAAAATTTGTAGTAAGTTTAGCATTTTCTCCACAAAAAAAGAAAAAGAAAAGAAAAAGCATTTATAGATATACAACCCATTCACCATTAAATGAATAAAAAAAATGCTAAAGCTAATACAAATTTTACAACAAAAAATTTACAAACTAATATGACAGGAATATGATCAGTGTCATTTAAACAATATAATAAATGAATGTTTAAATAACATTTTTATTTATTTATTGGTGATATGTCAATTTGTAAAACCTATATAGTAAGTACCATTAGCTTACTTTGGGTGAATTAGTCATATTAATAAGTAAGAATTAATAATAGATTTGAAATAAATAAATATATATATATATATATGTATTTATAATAAAAAATAAATGACTAAGTATTATTTAAGTAATATTTAAATGTAAAAAAGTCACCCTTAAAATTTTTTCCTTAATCCCCAAACTATCTTGGCCAGTCCTGACTGAATTTTCTGGCTAAGAGTTGCTATGACAGTCCCACACGAGTCACCAATCACCACACCAATTCCAGCTAAAGGAAGATCAGGATAAATAGCTCCATCAAAGTTTGCTTTGTAAAGGCCTTCACGTGGAGGTTGTTTTTTGTGTACTTCCAGGAACTCATGGAGGAGTTCTTTTGCTTTTGAGGCCAGTTCACCTAACGCCCGTGTGGGTTGCTGTTCTCTGATGCCGTAGTTTTTACCCTATGATAAGGAATAATAAAGTACAATTATCCCTCTATATCCTTTGTCACACACTCACACTACTCAAATCATTATGTTTTGAATATCTTGCAGGAAAAAAAAAAAAAAAATAGTTTTGTATATCACAAACTTAAAAAAAAAACCAAATATAAAATTAAAATAATTTAAATTTGAAATTGTCATATAGCATTCCACATATCGAGGAACCATGTTCGAGACTAAGAAGGCAGAACAGTAAATAAGGATTTAGCAATTGATTTTGACTTATCAACGCTTAATGTACATGTACATGTTAGTTTTTAGTAGGCCGCAAACGACCTGAGATTTGTCTAGTAGTGAATGTTCAAGCTTTGCTCGACAATAAAAGTAGAATGTTCAAGCTTAGTTTAAGCTTTATACAAGCCTATAAATAATGTTCAAGTTTAAGTTTGTTATAAAGTATAAAAGTTTGAGCTTGGCTTGGCTTGGCTTGGCTTGATTAATGAGCTCTAACTCAATATCAAGCCCAAACTCAAGCTCAATATCATGCTTTTGAGCTTGAGATCCAACACAAATATATTATCAAGCCTATATCGAGTTTATTATCTAACCTATTTGATTTGGATAAGTGGTCTCAACTTATAATTAATTAAAATCTTAGAAGGATATGAGTTTACTTGTCAAGCTCATATCAATTTTATTACCAAACTCATAAGTAAACTTAGGCTCAACTTGTTTTGTTACTTTTATATCGAGCCTTGGTGTTCACGAACTTGTTCATGAACAATATTTTTTACTCAGGCTCAGCTCAATTATTAAACAAGCCTAAAACTAAAGTTTAAGTTTGGCTTGTTTATAAACAAACAAACATGAACAAGCTTTTTATCGAGCCAAGCCCGAGCTGTTTATGAACGGCTTGGTTCATTTACAGCCCTAGTTTTTAAATCCTTGAACAAACAATGTTTAACAAATTTTATGCCAAGTTATTAATTTAGTCATCTATGCAAGCCTTAAGTTAAACATAAATCAAACATATCAGGTCTTGGAAATCTAAATAACACAAGATATGATGACCAATGGTGACTCTAGGTAATTTCTCCAAGGTGGTTATTAAGAAACTTAATAATAATAATAATAATAATAATAATAATAATAATAATAAAACTTGAACATATTGATGTCACATAAAAAACCATGCAAATACATAAAGCTTAAAAATTTCATATTACGAGTTTTCATATTTGAAAATCGTTGTATGATAACTTCATTATTAATGCTATCAACTACATCCTTTTCAATTTACACAACTAATCAATCATTCATCTATCAACATCTTGTCTAAATAAGTAACTATATAAACAAAGTGCATCATCCCTTTTTTTTTAATGATCTATTCCAACCAATTTTTGTGTTCTTTAAACCAATAAGGATTGAGTTGATGCAACACTCCACTGTATTTTTTTTAGGGAAATCAGGGCTAAGAGGTTGACAAAAACCGCTTTGTAAATATGCTCCTTATTTCTTAAGATCATTAAGATGAAAATATGAGACATTTTCTCATATCCTAGAATTAGAAATAATATCATTCAAGTCAATACAAATTCAATTAGAAGATTTTTATTTTTAGATTTTTAGAAAGTTTCAACCTATGATGTCCGCTTCTGATGATTGCTTTTTATCATCAAACCAAGACACCAATCAGTTTTTCGTGTAGGCGAGGACTGAATTTCGGATCTCTTATACAACCATTAAAAACTTTACCAGTTGAGCTAACAAAATTAGAAGATGAATCTTGCAATAAAAATTATTTCCTAATAATAAATTTGTCCATAGTGCTAGCAAAATAATAAAGGATAAACTATAGATTCATTCAATATATTTAACTTAAGCGCTATTACATTAGTCATGTTTAATAAAGCATGCATGCATTATTTTGGTGCATATACATTATGTACAAAATGTATCACATAAATCCAATAAATTCAATTAAAGACTAAAGCAAGCATTAACAAACTAACTGTTTGAAAAAAAAAAGTGTTTATTTTTTAAAAATAGCGATTTTAAAATATGCCCTTTGAAAACATAAATAATTTAAAAATCACAATTAAGTATTTGCTAAAATTTTGGTTTGACAATTGAACTATTGATCGATCTAAAATTGTTGTTTCAATGCAAATTACTATAATTATCCTTCAACGGACCAAAATTTTAGAAAGGTTAAAATTTATTTTTAATGGGCTCAAATTTTTATTAAAGGTGTTCAAGGTATTTTTTAGGGTGGTTAAGTTTTTTTTTTTTTTTTTTTTTTTTTTTTTTTTTTTTTTTTTTTTTTTTTTTTTTTTTCTAGAGTGGTCAATAAGCTATATTAACTTAAATTATTATTTTTTTTAACGTATATACTTTTTTTTTTCTCAAGTGAGGGTGTACTTGACTCGTTCATATAGACTGACTCCATAAACCCAACCAACATGTATTGCAAATAAAGATTGGCATATTGGCAACTTGTTCATTAAACTAAGAAAATTAAACCAAGGATTGCTAACTTGTTCATTAAACTAAAAAAATTATGAAAAAAAAAATCTATCTTTATTAATGGCAAAAAAGTTATATATCTCTCTAACTCTCTTTCTCTTTGCAACAGAAAATCAGTTCATGTGGATCGAGTAGCAATAAAACATTTTTCTTTCCTTTCTTTTCTCTTATTTCATTTCATTTCTTTTCTCTTCCCTCAGTTGTAACTAGAGTTTGGACCAGTACTTACTGATCGGATATCTAATGCTGTTTTTCGGTATCTAATGTATAAATTTAAGGTCCAAATACTGTGAGTGTATATAAATCAACTCACTGTATATTTAATATTTTACGAATCTATTAACTTCTGTACATGATTTCTCAAAAAAAAAAAAAAAAAAAAAATCCGTACACATTTGTTTTCATTAAAACTGTTAAGACATATGTGATTCACTTGTTAGGAACATATGTCACTATTTTATATAATTGACTTATTTTTTGACAAAATGCACTTTATTTGTATTTGGGTAGATCTAGGATGTGTTTAATATTTCAAGAAATTTTGTTTCAAGATCAAGTATTAAAGCCATGCAAGTCTGTCCAAGATTCAAGCTGAAAAGTGCCTGTCATTAAAACACGATAGCTAGCTCGACAGCTAGCCATCTATCGATCTTAAAGAGCTGTTCAGCCCTGTGGCTCGACAGCATCTCAATAGATAGGGTATCTGTCGATGTTTATGAAAAACAGATTTTCAATTTTGTTTTGACTCCAATCCATGTTTTTGTGTTTGGGCTTTCTTTTCTCACAACCCTAGACATATAAAAGGATTATTTTAAGGGCTGTCAAAGAGTTCACAAGTTGCACAAGTGTTGAGCAAAGTTTGTTCAAGTAAATTGTGACCGAAGACACAGTTTTGCCCTAGTTCATCATTCTTGTGAAGAAGTTGCCATGTCTGTACACCGTAGGGTTTTGTGACTGAGCATCTTCTTGATCTTCATCATTGGGATGAACTGAAGAACTTTGCAGCCAACAATTTTCCCTAGTTGGTGATTGAAGTCGCGTACTGGGATTTGCGCAATTGGTTAGTCACGTACTAGGAGCTGTGCATCGAAAGGAGAAATTGTCACTATAGAACAAGTCCAATTAGGTATTGGGGTAAGGGTTCAACTGTAGGTTGGTATAAGGTACTGGAATTCTTTTACTTATAACTGCTTATTGTGATAATAGTGGAATTTTGAGAGTGGTGACCTTAAAATCATCTGGTGGGGTTTTTGCCGTGTTGGTTTTCCTCATTCGTAAACAAATCACTATGTCAATTTATTTTCCACTACATACTTAGTTTAATTGGTGATTTGTTTGTGTTACCACACATTTGCATGTTAATTAACTTAATTAATTTACTTGTCTAAATTAATTGGTTAATTTATCACAAAGGGTCAATTCGTTTTTGGCTTATCAAAAACTACCGCAAACTGATCACATCCAAATTAATAAGCACACATTGTGCATGTTTGAAAATTAATGCTTTACAAAATGGGATCAATAACGTAGGTTACTCCTTTGTGATTAACTGACTATCCAAAAAAAATAAAAAAATCCTCTGTGATCAACAAATTTATTGTATCAATCTCTGATTAATTTTTAATAGATACGGTTAATGAATGTTCTAAGAACATGCACATATTAAAGATTAATAAATATTTAATTATGAATGCAAATTTTCCAAAGGAAAAAAAAACATTTGTTAATAAATTCACTAAAATTTTGAAAAAAAATTCATAACAGCGAATGTTGCAGATTGTTAATAGTAAATAAAAAAGTGAGACCAATGAGAGATATATATAAAAACGAGTACTTTGTCATCTCATTTATTATGAAAAATATTGTGATTTTTTTTCTTGTTTCCATAGCATTGCCGTGCTTTTTTGATATATACATGTACAAATTGATTTTATTTTTTTGAAAAATGTAAAAAAATAATTTTTTTTTTAAAAAAAAAGCATAAAAGTATTATTATTGTTAACAAAAAAACCATTTTAATTTTTAATTGTATTATTATTTTTTGTTACATTGAAAGAATTTAATGTAAACAGGAGGTAATTAATCGACAATGATTTTATTTCTAGTGCCATATAATAATTTCGGATTGAGATCCGATGTAATATCTAGGGTATTGCACCTGATGCAATAGTAATACATAGTTGAGATTGAAAGTTTAAAAAAGAAACTTTCAATCTCAACAATTGAATATAAAAAAAGTTTAAAAAATTGAAAAAATTAAAAAGTTGGAGTTAAAAAATGAAAATGGTAAAAATTAATGTGAGGGGGAATGGTGCAATTGCATCCGATGCAATACCTAGGTTATTGCACCAAATCCAAATCCAATAATTTCAAGTGCTGGTAAGATTTACAGTTTACCATCGCTGGTGCTTGTCCTTTTCCTTGTATTTTTTTATTTTATTTTTTTCAGTTCTGTAATCAATTTGATAATATATTGCTACTTTATAAAATGGAAAATTACTAAATGCTTTGGGAGTACCATAAATGCGTACTTCCCTCTCTTACATGAATTGTAGATCTTACCATAAATTTAATTAATGGAACTCATAGTTATGTGAAAGGGCATACACATTTATGATACTCTAGAAGTACCCAATAATTACTCCTATAAAATGCGCATATGGTGGTACCTAGAATAACCATGATATCAATTATGGAGTTTCAAGGCTATACACTCTTAGGCTTCCTAGTTCGCTTGGCTCTTTGAGTCATAGCATTGCTGTTGCACCAAGCAATGTAACTGCTTCACTCAACAGGAAAAGTTTTCCGGCCGGTTTCTTTTTGAGACATCATCGGCTTCTTACCAGGTAAGTCCTTGGTTTTGCACATGTTTGTATAATATCTAATCGAGTTTTGCTTCAAGTGTCCTGAGAGCCTGAGATATCATGCATAACGCATATGTTTCAATGTGTGTTTAAATTTCAGTATGAAGGTGCAGCAAATGAAGGTATAGGACCAAGTATATGGGATACTTACACCCATAGATATCCAGGTCTCTCTCTCTCTCTCTCTCTCTCTCTCTCTCTCTCTCTCTCTAGAAAATGTGATTTACCAACGAAACAGTCTTTAAAGATAATAATACTATAATTATATAATAATCTAAAATAAAATAGATTTCATATCAATGGATCTCTCTCTCTCTCTCTCTCAAAATAGATAATCGGTCCTAATCCATCACTGTAAGACTACTCACACTGCACACACAAACACACACACACACATATATATATATATATATATATGCTTACTCTCTATCTCTAAAAATTATACACTATCTAAAATGCACTAACTCGAGATTTTAAGTCGTGAGTTCTTGACTTAAAATGCAGAAATTATTCTATTTTTGAGTAAAATACAAAAATAAATTTGAAGTTTGGATTAATACCAAATATTATTAATCTTTTTTCAAAATTATTTAATTTGCTCCCTTACACAAGAGTCACTTAATTAATATCATTGAAAAATTATATTTTTCCTCTTCCTTTCTCATCTCTAGATACTATTTATTTACCATTGACTACCCAAATACTTTCGCAATTATATAATTACCACAATATAATCATTGTAAGAGTAGGGTTATTGCTTGAATGGTCTCATTACATCTGCGAGTTTAAGAGCGGTGAGTTCAAGTAGTGGCAAGCCTAATTATTGCTCGAATAGTCTCATTCCATACAAGAGTATGGTCTAGGTGGGTGAAGAACAGTTACCACACATGCAAGCTTCTTTTATATGTATATGTTCGGGGACCAGGAACTTGTCTTGGGGCCTGGTTTGAAAATCACACTCTTGCCGTGGTTTATAAAACAAAAACATAATAAGAAGAATGGGGCCAAATTGTTTTTTTGTTTTTGCTAAAAAATACTTTTGACTTTAACAGGAATGAGGACAAAGATGAAAGCTACAAAATTGCTTTTTGTAGGAACGAGGTTCATGATACAATTTCTGCTAAATTGCTGTAATAAATTTTCGAGAAGTACTTCTCCGTTGAACTAACTTTTTTAGACCCGACAAAATAGACATTATCGAACCCGATAAAAACGGGGGGTATGGGTAAGAATTTTTGGACTCGTGAGAAGTCAGTTTGAAACCGACCCGTGGATCACATGAGTTAGTTTGAAATCGACTCGTGAGAAGACATGGGTTTAAAAATATATATAATATAATTTTGTTTTTGTTTTTTCTGAGTCTGTGTTAAATGTTAATCCAATTTCACACTTTCACTCTTTGTTAATTTCTTTATTTCCTTTTTTTTTTTTTTTTGCCCAAGTTTTTTTCCTCTCAAAAACTTACAAATTATTTTTTTCACAAGATTAAGATTTGAATGCTTTAAAGTTAACATATACATGTGTAAATTCAAGAATTTAGGCATTATTTAACTTTTGTTATGAGTTTTTTTGTGTGTGTGTGTGTATTTGTTGTCTTGTTGGTATTGAAAGGAAAATAAATACAATATTGTACTAATTCCTTTTTTTTTTTAATTAATTTTGGCTAATGAAAAAAGAGAGAGGATCATACCGAGTTTGACTTATGGCTCGAAGTAAGGCATAACAAAATTTACATCTTCTAAATATAATATTTGTGATGAAATTACAGGTAGGATATCAGATGGAAGTAATGGAGATGTAGTTGTGGATCAATATCATCACTACAAGGTACGTGAACCGATGAACATAACATAAAATTTGATTAATTATTCCAATTATTGAGCCAAAATAATTATCACAAACCGGAAAGGAACTTAAAGGATTTTCGGTAAATATTTAATTTTTCTTTTTTTTTAGGAAGATGTAGGGATTATGAAGGAGATAAATTTAGATGCATACAGGTTCTCAATCTCATGGTCCCGAATTTTACCAAGTAAGATTATTTGCATTAATCTTTACTTAGAGATTTATGAGGTAATATTGAGTATACATCAGGGACTTGAATTAATATAATTATGCGACCCTTTTATGTTCCTCAAATTTTTATCATGGGGTCAAATTCAGAAGGAAAACTTAGGGGGGTCAAAATAGGGAAGCAATCAAGTTCTACAACAACCTCACCAAAGAGCTTCTAAGCAAAGGTCAAGATTCAATCTTAAAATTCCATCATATCATCAACTTATTTTACTTTTATAATTTATGATTTAATTTTTTCTATTAACAAATACAGGTCTAAAGCCTTTAATTTGTGACAATTTTTCACTGGGATCTTCCCCAAGCCTTAGAAGATGAGTACGGTGGTTTTCTGAGTCCCCACATTATGTAAGTGGTTGAGTCACCAAATGATTTGCACCTTTTCTCCATTTGTTTATAGACCTTTTACATATATTTATCATATCATAATTATGATTTAAATGACTCCCATTTTTTGGATGAAAGAAAAAAATATTGAGGGCCCATAAGGATACTAGGTGAATTTAATTATTTAACCATTATTTTAACACTTTTAGAGTTTAATTGATAATTAAATGGTAACGATATCTTTTATGGTATTTTATGTGTATGATTTGGACTCCAATTCTCTTTCCCATGCTATCTATCTATCTAAAAAATAAAAATAAAAAAACTATTCCTCGCTCTCGTCTCATTTGGTCTTATATTCACCCTTGTTAAGTGGGGCACAACGTGGGGGTGGAGCATAACACAAGAGATTGAAGTAGAGATAGGTTCAATCTCAATGGCGTGATAAAATCAATAAATTACAATTTGTCTCAGAAGGTTAAACTACTAAAAAAAAATTAAATTTAATTATTTAACGATTATTCTAACATACACATCTAAATGTCTAATATTTAGTGACGATTTTGGAGACTCTGCGGAACTTTGCTTCAAGGAATTCGGTGATTGGGTAAAGCACTGGATCACACTAAATGAGCCATATTTCTTCAGCGGTGGTGATTATGCAACGGGGCAATTTGCACCAGGTCGATGTTCTGCTTGGCAAAATCTAAATTAATTGCACCGGTGGGAATTCAGGGACGGAGCCATATTTGGTGACACACCACTAGCTATTGGCTCATGCAGCTGCGGTTAAAGTGTACAAGCAAAAATATCAGGTTCGACTTATCAAACTTAAATATAACGAAAGCAAATATTTCCATGTGCAATGAGTATTTTTTAGACCACATGAATGTCAATTTCTAAATATGATTAACTAAAGTTTATTTAACTTATCTGGTAAAATTTCTTATCATCAAATAAGAAATTTGAGATTCAAACCCTGTCTATATCAAAAATCAAATGGTGTCTTAGTCGATGATAATAGCAATCATAATGAAATTTACACCATAGATTAAAATTCTAATGTATCTATCAAAAAACTTAGATAAATATAGAAAATCTCACACATAAGTTCTGAGTTTCTTAAAAAAAATATTAAAAATGCACAGGCAGGCAGCACAGAAAGGTATTATAGGGATAACACTAGTGAGTTACTGGATGGTGCCATTCTCTAATCCGAACGACAACCGCAATGCAGCACAACGTGCCCTTGATTTCATGCTGGGATGGTAAGTTCTGCTTGCTGGTTTTCATTTTTCATTTTATATTTTAATCCTTGCCCTTTGACAAACTTAAATATTTCTATCTACAAAACCAACCCAAAAAGAGCTTAATTTCTTTTTAAATTCTAATAAATATACAAAAGTTATCTTATTGGATATGGTTTTTTTTTTTTTTTTTTAAATAAAAAAATACTATTATCTTTTTAAAACTTGCTTCATACTCTTTGGACTTTGGAGGGCCAACTCATTCTTAGGGGCCAAATCATTCATTTTGGGTTCCCAAATTAAGAATTAAAAGCTATAATTTTTACAAAAAAAAAAATATAAGATATACGAAATTTTATTTATTTACTTTTCATGAACTTTATCATTCTTAACTCTTTAAGGAGTGAGTTAATTGGACTTTGTTATTCTTATCTCTTAAATTACTCCATTTAAGTTGGGCTTGAGGTTTACCTCCATAAGGTCTTCATAGTTTCATCTAGTGATCTCATTCTCTCTATCGAACAAAAAAAAAAAAAAAAAGATGGAATTAAAAATTGATTGGGCAATAAGTCTTCCTAGAGAACCTCCCCTAGGCTGCCTAAACTTCAAAGTTTTTGGTCATTTATAACTTTTTTTTTCCTCTCATTCCTCCACCCCTTTTCTTGTTGATTGACCTGAGAGTGCATTTGAAATACTAAAATAAGTATGTAAATAAAAAACTACTAAATTTTTAGGTTTTTGAGTTTATTTTGACTGGCTACATGTTAAAAAATAAAAATTTTTGGGTAAATTCCATTAACATATTTTGAGATTTGGACTAAAACTTTTCAAAACTGGCCAATTTGGTCCCTAAAGCCAACTTCGTCCCTAAATAGTTAGTTATTTTTTCTCAACTGTTTTAGAGACTAAGTTGGCTTTAAAAGCACTTACATCAGTGGGTGCAAAATTGTGCAAAATAGAAAAAGATGTAAAATTTACACAATATTTCCTAAATTTGCTTCGCATCAGTTTGGCTATTGTTGTGAAAATATACACATTTGCTACAGTAACCATGCATATTTGCATGGCTACTGTAGATGTGTATATTACTATTTTAATAATTTTTTCTCTCTCATCAATCCTCTTCCCCACATACTCTCATCAGTCTCTCTCTCCCTTTCCCTAGTCTCTTCAACGTGAAGAAGAAGATGAAGACCCAATCACCAACAACCACCAGCACCACCAACAGCACCACCGTAATCCAGCACTACCAACCTCCATCACCACAACCCACTTCAATGGTTGAAAATCCAAACACAAAATCGACCCAAAACCAACCCAACCATCGAAAATTAATCTCAAACTCAACTTAAAATCAATCCAAACCCATCGGAAAACCCATCCTGAACCCAACTTAAAATCAACCCAAACACATCGGATGGAGAGACATGAAAGAAAGAGAGACGCGGACTGAATAATGTTAATAAAATAATAATAAACAAAAGAATAAAAAATATTATTTAAATAAAATAGTGTGTATAATAGATGGATTGATGTGTGTATTTTGTAAAATGGTAGTGCAAAATAGAAAAAGTAGGCTTTTATGTGTAAAATAGACAGAAAATTTTAGAAAGACTGATGTTGATGCTCTATTAGAGATGGCAATGGGGCAGGGTGGGGTTGAAGGATGGGGTCTTCGTCTCCACCCCACATGGTTTTGTCTTGCCCCATCCCTGCCCCGCCCTGCATGATGGGGAAAATTTTCTCACCCCATCCCCGCCCCTTGGGGCCCCGCAAAGCCCCACCCCACCCCGTAAAACTCTACTTTTTTGTTAATTTGCCCTACAACTAGTACAATTTTTTTAATAAAATCTATTTCATTAATAAAAATATACTTGAAATTACAATTAAATTTATCCCATCAAATCAAATCAATTTTTAGAAAAAATTGAATAATATATCAAAGTGTTTAATAAGACAATCACACAAAAAAAAAAAAAAAAAAAAAAAAAAAAAAAAAAAAAAAACTCATAGTATAACATATAACAAAATAAAGGCAGAGAACCGTATTGGGTAAAATAAAATAAGTCAATATTGATATGTTTGTTAATAGTAGGGTTTTAGGGTATGAAAAATTTATAATTATAACCCTTAGCAATGCGGGACGAGGTGGGGATGGAGAGGGGCGGGACGGGGTGGGTCTACAAAGTCTAAACCCATCCCTGCCCCGCCTCATGGTGCAGGGCTAAAATCTTGCCCCATCCTTATCCCACCCACCTTTGCCGGGCGGGAAAAACCTGCACGGGGCGAAGCAGGAAGGGACAGGGTAAAATTGTCATCCCGTGCTTTAAGGACCAAATTAGTTAATTTTGAAAAGTATTAGACTTGATTGACATTAGCCAAACCTCGAGGTATGTTAATGAAATTTATCCAATTTTTTCTCTCTTATTTTCTATAGTACTTATAGCATATATACAATCACTGAACTGCATCCCAATGCATATTATTTCTTTCAATTCTCTTTTTGGCCACGAATTAAGATGAAGTTATCACTTTAAAACTGAATCACATGACCTTTCTCTGTGTCTTTCTTTAGAATTTGTTTAACTTACGCATAAATTTTAAATTTTCCATTTATCTGCAAGTTTTTGGACCAATTGACAAATGGTGATTGTCCACATAGCATGCGATCTCTCGTTAAAGACTAGTTACCCAAGTTCACCAAAGAGCAATCCAAGCTAGTAAACAGGTCATTTGATTTTATAAGATTAAACTACTATACTGCTTATTATGCAGCTTATGCATCTCAACCTATTGGTGTAAAAGCAAGTTACATGACAGATTCTAGTGCTAATCTTATTAGTAAGTACAAATTCAACATTCGAAGCCATGCTTATGAGTTTCTTATGTATCTAATACTAGAATACTAACTAGAACATATTTTTTCTTGTTTTCGTAGCTTCGCGCAATGGGATCCTCATTGGTGCTCCGGTATGCACTCGCTAATTAATTACATGTCAACATTTTTGTTCTAGTCGTTAGAGGAAAGAAAGAAACAACATTTTTGTTTTAGTTTAATGAGGGTCCTCAACTATCAATTTTACCAACTCAATACAACGAAATTTATACATGACAAATTATAAAACTATCTATTAGGTTTTGAGTTTGTAATGTTGGCAAACCATGACAAAACATGACAAAAACTAAGTCTCATTAGTTTAGAATGGTCTACATTGAAGCCCAAGACAAAAAACTCAAGTTCAGGAAAAAAACAAATAAGTTACCCGCTGGTTGGTTCGATTGCTGCTAGGGATTTTCGATTGATCGAAAATCGCATATCAGCAAAATCTGCAAAACGTAAAAAGGCCATAACTTATTCGTTTAAAGCCCAAATCGCGAGCCGTTTTTTCCAGTATTTAAAGGACATTATAAGCTAACCCTAGGTAGGGTTTTGAGAGTTTTTTAGAGCGATTAGAGTGCATCTTGTGCCTCTTTTATAGATCTAGGGTTTTGTACCCAAAAGTTCTTTTATGTCTTCTACCGGTGCTATTCCTTATTGAATCTCAAGATCTGGTATTGTAGAAGTTGCTGCCTTCTCTTGTCATCAAAGGTGTTGATGATCTAAACCTTCAAAAGTGGTCTTGGAGTCACAAATAGGAGAGTTTGTGTTGCTAAACCTTTGAGTGGGATCTCAAAGTCACAAACGGGGGTGTTTGTGTTTTGCAAAGGCCAAAGAAAGAAGGAGTCCGTGGATTCGGAGCTTGCACGTGGTCGTGTCAGTAAGTTTTACTGGTTGGTAGCAATAAGAAGTCGAGCATGGGGGCTTGTAAGTCTTATTGTATGAACTTCGATTCTTTCTAGTGGATTTGCTTTTTACTTTGAGGATAGCTAGGTTAAATCCTTCCCAGGTTTTTTACCGGTTTGGTTTTCCTGGGTTATCATATCGTTGTGTTATTTATTTTTCCGCTGCTTTGCATGATATGATTGTTTGATTGTGATAACCTAAATTTGGAATTTAGACTAAGTAACAACTTGGCTAATAACCTAGATTAATCTAATTGTGTTTTAAGGGGTCTAAAAACTAACACTATCTATATGTATTATTTAATAAGTCACACAACTCATTAAAAAAGTTATATAACTAAAAGTAAATATGGATGATCTTTTAAATCACTATATCATGGGTTGGCAAGATAATTTCAAATATGTTTGGAACCAAACTTTTTCCTTTATATTTTTTTGTCTAGCATTTAAAAATAAAACACATCGTGTTGAGCCTTATGTGGTTATGTTAATATCCTTAAATAATCACAGACTACTTCAAGTTTGGTACATGTTTATCCTAGAGGATTTCGAGATCTTTTGCTTTACACAAAGAGGAAGTACCACAATCCACTAGTTTACATCATTGAGAATGGTAATTTCCTATAACTTCTTTTTTCAATTATAATCCCAAATTATTAAGTTCCCATTTGAAGCCAAATTCTCCAAACTATATGTGCAGGAGTTGATGAGTTCAATAATGCCACTTTGTCACTTGAGGAAGCCCTTGCTGACAACCAAAGAATTGAGTATTACTGTAGCCATCTTTGGTTCCTTCATAGGGCTTAACATTAACAATAAAAAGTATGATTTACCAATGAAATAGTCTTTAAATACTATAATTATATAACAATCTAATTAAAATAAAATAGATTTCATATCTCTCTCTCTCTCTCTCTCTCCACAGAAATCTAATTGGCTTTGACTTCTTTCTATGGTATAGGGGTGGCGTTAATGTAAAGGGATACTTTGCATGGTCATTGTTGGACGACTTTGAGTGGAATTCAGGTTACACTGTTCGGTTCGGAATCAACTATGTAGACTACAAAAATGGGTTGAAAAGACACCCCAAACATTCAGCTTGTTGGTTCAAAAATTTTCTCAAAAAGTAGACATGTACTGTGCTCGTATTAGGAACTATCAATTAGCATCAGCTCATCTCCAATCAATAAAATGAAGATAATTTCTTCTCCATTTGTTTGCTCTTTGAATTATGTAATCGGTATCTATGTACTTGTCTCAAATGCTTAAATGCTTGTTAAATAATGACTTATTAATAAGGCACTCCAACTGATTTGGGTTATATCATCAATGAATTAATTTTGCCATCTTTTACTTGTTTCGAAATTCTCCAAGAGTGCGAGTAGCTACCTTGATACTTTTGAACTATTTGTTATGCTATGGTTAGTTAAGTAAAATTCCCACATTTTTAACTGTTAATGCAAATCCTATAAGCAAATCATTTATATTGTGAAAATGATAGCTTGGTTTGGAACTAGGATAAGGAAGGCTGGAGCCTCCACCCTTTCTAAGTGGTACGTAGAATTAAGTTTCTGTCTCTCTGAAGGAATTTCCTCCTCTTTGAGAAGGAATTTCTGTTCCCTCTAGTACGTAACAGGTTTACTAGTAGGGCTTGTGTGTTTGTCTTTCGTGGGACTTGGGTAACTGTTTAGCTCTTAGAAGATGGAGGACATCACAAGGAACTAGAGCAAGCTCTCTCTTTCTGAAAGAGAAAACGAGGGATATGATCTAGCTAGTCGGGAACAATTTCAGGAACATATATCAGCTGCCAAATTCCTAACAAATGCGAGAACTTTCAGACCACTATGGAGAACATGAAAGCATGGAAAATATTTCCAAATCAGAGAATTTGGAGACCATAAGTTACTTTCTGTTTTTGAATAAGAGACTGATGCAGAGAAAGTGTTAATCTGCGAGCCATGGACGTTTGACAAACACTTTGTTCTATTTCAGAGATATGATGATACGTCCCCAATCAATAGTCTGAAGTTTTATAAGGCAACTTCCTGGGTTCAATAGCATCAATTCCATAATCTGCCTGTTCGGAATATGTCTTTGGAGGTGGTCGAGGAACTTGGAGAGACTTTGGGGACGGTGGTTTGGTCTCAAGACAAATAAGAGATGAGGAGAGGGAACTTTTTATGTGTTGATGGAAAATATGGCACAATAAACAAGTTTTGCAACAATATAAATCCTAAAAAATTAGCAATTACAAAAATAAGTAGATAGAATTAGAAAGATCTCATAAATTATAGAATCATGCAAAATGTGTTGTTCTTAAAGGTTGGTTCGTGCTACCCGGAGTAGAACTCGGTGCGAATGGCTCTCTTGGCCAAACAAACCTCCTGAATTAGACTGTAGTGATTTCTTATAGTTGAACGTACACTCAAACAAGAAGAACTAAAAACAACATTATTTATTTTTGCCTTTCTTTACATCCTAACAAGTGTATAAAAATCTATGGGAGAAGAGAAAAAACAGAGGAGCAGAGGAGTTGTGGAGTGTTGCTGGAAAAGAAAAGATGTTAAGAGGAAAAAGAGGGCTGAATGGTTTTATAAGCCAAAGGAAAAGAAGGAAAAGTGGGCTAGTTCCAATAGTTACTGTGCATGCCCAACGGGTGGCACATTAAATGCACTCAACAAGCTGCTTGGGTACTGTCCAACGAGCTGAACAGAATTGGGCTGGATGGAAAAGAATGGAGAAAAAGATACATCTCAAGAGTGATAGAAACAAGCCTAAACCCAACTCCAGGCCAACTATAACACCTAGCCCATAATCTTTCAAGTTACCACTTAAAAGTTTGAAACACAACCCAAACATGTGTAAAACTATGTTATTCTAACGCATTATGTGGCAATGGAAGGGATCATCTATGTATAGATTTAGTCACAAGACTTTTTTAATGAATCACGTGACTTATTTAAATAATACACATAGATAATTAATCTTATAAATTATCACGTAATGAATTGGAAAAGTTAACTTCAAACATATTTGGTACCAAACTTTGTCCTTTAATTTATATATGCAAAATTGGGTGAGGCCTTAATTGTTGAGAGAGAGAGAGAGAGAGAGAGAGAGAGAGAGAGAGAGAGAGAGAGAGAGAGAGAGAGAGAGAGAGAGAGAGAGAGAGAGAGAGAGAGAGAGAGAGAGAGAGAGAGAATTCTCTATATTTCGACATGTGTAACAATATAAGTAGAATGAAGAAAACTCCTATATTTGTTGCACCTATAGTTGAGTAAAAGGTTCTACTAATGTTTAGGTAAATGGTGAAGTCTCACCCTAGATAATAATTATAACTCCTTAATTAAAGTCTCTACAAAATGTTATCTTCTGGACATGAACATTGTTAATGTGGTCATGACAAGTCGATAACCTATGAAGCACGGGTGCAGCTCCAGGGCCACCGCACCCGCACCTGCACTCGATGCGACATGTGGTGGTTGACGCTGCTGACCGTGATCCGTGCCGTGTCCCCTTTTTTTTTTTTTTTTTTTTTTTTTTTTTTGCAGATTCACTCCGATTCATGTTGACTTGCACTAAACTGGGCCGATTCGCACTGATTCGGGCCGAAACAAGGCTCAAACCAGATGATATCATTTGTTTTGACTGAAAAAATCACACCAGGCCTCTTTCTTTTGCATTCCATCTTCTTTTTCGTCTTTGTGTTCTACAAAGCTTTTGAACCTGAGCGTTTTCTTTTTATGCCCGTTAATCTTCTTTGTTTTCTCTCTTTTTGATTTCTTAGTTTGCGTGCCCCCACGCGACTTGGTCAATACTTGATACTCAAGTGAAGTGAAGGGTTGAAAGACTAGTGCCTAGTGGGTTTTATTGTTTCCCCACATACCAACCACGTGGCTAATAACTTTTTTTTTTCAATTATTTTTTCTTTTCTTTTTTAAAGAATTTAATGGGTTTCCGTTTTTTACCTTTCTTTTTTATTTTTTTTTGTTTTAAATGGTAGTAGGTAGTATATTATTATTATTATTATTATTATTAGAGCTAATATATTTAGAGCGTGTATGTATATCGCTTATTTTGCTAAAAACTGAAGATAATAAAAAATAATTTTTAGTTACTATTCACAAATGAAAATACTGTTTATTTACCTTAATGCACTATTCATGTCTCATGAACAGTGCAAGAGGCGCTGGTAAAAAAAAAAAAAAAAAAAAAAAAGGCAAAACGCTAAAACATGGACGTGTAGACGCAATCCAAATGGTACCTTAGTTAAGGATTAACATATTGTTATTCTTAAAAAAAGATTAATATATTAAGTTATGATATGGATTTATAAAGACTTTATTATCTATATACTATTGCTCTTAAATTGGTATATGTTTATCATTAGATGAAAACATATGTTTAGGTATATATAGAAAATATAAATAAAAATATTTTTAATAATTTATTAATAAATGTATCCCGCCGCACCCGCACCCTACTTTTTCAAAAATTGTTGAGTCGCTGAACTGCACTCACACTCGCACCCGAACTTGAACCTGCACCCTACTTCTTAGTCGACAACTCACTAGCTATCAGAGTTTATTATATCATAATTCATAAGTACTTTTGTTAATTTTTTTTTTTTCCCATAATATCCACATCAAATGAAAATTACCTGTATCCCGTATTTTTTGTTTTCTAGCCAAACTTAGCATGAAAAGATGATGCCGATTGAATTCCCAGGCATCTGCTCATTTTTGTTTATTATGGGATAAACATATATGACTTTTTTATTTTTGAGGCAGAAATATCACCACAAAATCTGAAAATAAAATGGACTTCATTGCTTCAATATTTGATAAGATTTTTCGATCCAGTGAACATTAATTCTTCTTATAGACAGTGGACTATTACTTTCATAGGGATATATATATCTACTGTACCTGTTAGATAAATGTTATTTGTAGGATCTGTCAGGTTGCATATAACTAAGCAATCGATTATAATTTTGTGGTGTCCATATGGTTGGATTTACTTCCGAAACAAGGACATAATCAAAGAACTAGTAATCTAGTACTCCTTTGGATGGCTATCATTCTGCTTATTCATGGCAAGCTTGAACTACAAATCCACCTAACATAAATTGCTGAATAGAAGATATGATTAACATTTGTTCAAAATTCATATCATAGAATATCAAAATTAAATCTGATGCCATAGATTTTACTCTACGGTAAGGACTAGAGTAGAAAATAAAAATAAAATAAAAAAGAAAAAGAAGAAGAAGAAGATCAAATATATAATTAAAATAATTTAAACTTGATATTGTCATATAGCATTGCACAATGCACATAAGAAGGAACCATGTTTTGAGGCTAAGATGGCGCACAGCAAGACCAGTCAATAACGGGATTTTGTAATCGAATTTGACTTATCAACACTTGGCCCATCATGCTTGACTATAAGACTCTTGAACATTGGAGTTGTAAAAGTGGTTTCTTTAAAACGTTGTTTGGTAGTTCCTTTTAGATTAAATGATACCCATGTGTGAGTGTTGAGATGTGTATTGAGAGTTTATGAGTTTGTTAGTTTATTAGTAAAATTTGAAATACTTCGTCTCTTACCTGTTGAGAGTTGTGTTTAAACTTTCAAGACCTCTTTATAAATAACTAAGCATTGTTGGAAATGCTTCATAAGAATGGGTTTTTAAATCTGATTATAATAAATAATGATCTTATTCTTCTTCATCTTTTTTTTCTTTCTAGAATCAATAATGAGCTCCTCTGCTATGCACAAGACCAAATTATTGTAAATTTGGTGTCACACACTTATATTGTCGCAACCATGCCACTACCCTTAGTCCAGTGTGTTATTCTTTATTAATAAAATTATCTTTGCAATTTGCTTTAAAAAGGACTGAATCATTTAAAGGTCTGGTATGCCTGCCAATTTGCACGTTTTTTTTTTAAAATTGTTTAATCAATTAAATTTTTTATTCAAAAGAAAAAGAGAAACAAAATTCAATCAATTTGTGTGTTGCTCTTCTATAAATAAAAAAACTACAAAGCCACCCACCATAACCAAAATCACTAATGGCATTTCAAGGCTATCAACTCCTAGGCCTCGTGGTTCTTCTTAGCTCATTCGCCATTAGCGTTAGCCATGAAACTGCTTCATTCAATCGAAGTACATTTCCGGCAGGTTTTATTTTTGGAACAGCATCATCATCTTACCAGGTTAGTCCTAGCTAGGTTTCCTATATGTTTGTATTATAAAAGAGCTTTTATTCATGTATCCTGGGATGTCAAGTACTATGATACATATAATGTGCTAATGTGTGTTTAAATTCCAGTATGAAGGTGCAGCAAGTAAAGGAGGTAGAGGACCAAGTATATGGGATACTTTCACACATAGATATCCAGGTGATGAAAGTATTCAAATTCAGAAAATGACTAAAAATTCATGGTGTACGTTTTGCTAATAAGATGAGCAAGCATAATAGTTGGCACCTTCAAATATCTAATATTTGAATTTATTCAATTCTCTTTACAGTTTATAGTACATACCGGCAATTTATATAATTACTTTTCCTTCTTCACATTGGTTTGGTTAAAAATAAAAATTATGAAATGCAATGACTCAATGACTCTTTTATCGTGGCTTTGAATGATTCTCCTAGAGAGTCATGTATGTCTTTTTTCTCATTTTTAATTTAGAGATGTGGCTGCCACCCATTATTATACATGGGGCGGCCCATTAAAACTATATATGGGTGAAGGACTTTGATTCTCAACAATTTATTTTGTGAGGCTACCTATACATGATAACTAGGAGAAGGTATGTTATGCGTTGGGCGTATAAAACCTTTGTCTCAGTGACATGTGAGCCCTACACTTATGAAACTCACTTATCAGTGAGACAAAGATCGTATACACTTGGTGCATAAACTTTTGTGATGGCTAAGGTTATTCCAATAATCCCACTTTAGCTATTTCCATATAAATCTAACCACTTGTATGTCTCACTTAGTTACAAGTATATGTTACCACTTTAGCTATTTCCATATAAATCTAACCACTTGTATGTCTCACTTAGTTACAAGTATATGTTACCACTTTAGCTATTCCCATATAAATCTAACCACTTGTATGTCTCACTTGGTTACAAGTATATGTTACCAGTCTTAGTAGGACCGTGCATGTCTTGGGGCCTTAAAAAAACAAATGATCTTTACATAGCTTTTGTAAAATATGAAAATGTTGGCACTAAACTAGCACTGTTGATGAAACTTTGAGTACCATTAGACTACCAACCATCATGATTTTCACTTTTTATATTAGAATAGTTTACTTGGTATAAAAGTACAATTATATTTAAGAAATAATTTTTTTTAAGACTGTACATTCTTCTTTTAAGATGAAAGTAAATTGAACAAAAAAAGTCAAAAAACAAAGTTTAAAATCAGAATACAAATTTGTCCCTTTTTAAAAAAAAAGGCAAATGTGTTCTTTTTACCGTTTGGACCTTCATTTTCAAATAAAAAAACTAAAATGTACTTATTAAAGTAAAAACACAGAGTTGTCAGAATCATTGTGGTGAGGCATATGTATTAATTCAACTTATGGCCAGCCCATAAAGATTCTTTACTTATCTTCTAAATCTTAAATTTTTTTTTTTTTTTTTTTAAATTTCAGATAAGATAAAGGATGGCAGTAATGGAGATGTGGCTATTGATCAATATCATCACTACAAGGTATGGTGCAAATAATAACAAATTAACTGAAAAAAAAAAAAAAAAAAAAAAGCCTCCTATTAATCCCTATGTAGTACTTACCTTACTTTTGTGTTTTGACTTCTCTATATTTTGAAGGCAGATTGTGTTTGTCACAATTTAAATTTTCCAGTTTTTGATCCTGACTAAATCCAATATAATTAAGGAACTTAAAGACAAGTGTAACAATTTATTTTTCTTCTTATTATATGTTATAGGAAGATGTTGGGATTATGAAGGATATGGGGTTAGATGCATACAGGTTATCAGTCTCTTGGACCCGTGTGTTACCAAGTAAGAATCTCTTTTATTTGTGGAAATATTTAATTTGTTAGATAAAATTTCAGACACAGAAATAAGTATTGAAAGCAATATTTTCTTACCCTAATGTTCCTAACAATTTCATTTGAGGGCTAATTTCAGATGGAAAGCTAAGTGGGGGTGTGAATAGGGAAGGAATCAATTACTACAACAAACTCATCAACGAGCTCCTAGACAAAGGTTATTGGTTCTATCTTATTATTCCAACAGCTATTATCAGCTCTTTTTTTTTTTTTTTTTTTTTTTTATCTCGTGCTTAAATTTGAGAAAATCAATGGACACACTTTTGTGCCACAATATTTGTCACAATTCTAATGTGGTATACTTGGAATGGTGAGTAAAAAAAGATGGGTCTATGTGAAAATGATAGGCAACTACTCATAATGTGTTACATCAAAATTTTGGTGAAAGTATTGTGATAAAAAAATTAAGGTCCCAGAGGAACTTTTTAAGTTTAACTCTTTATTTCTCTATTATCTGAATGTAGGTCTAAAACCCTTTGTGACAATTTTCCACTGGGATCTTCCACAACCCTTAGAAGACGAATATGGTGGTTTCCTAAGTCCCCAAATTGTGTAAGTGACCAATCTAATCTACTTACTTTATATAGTAAAAATTGAAAACTAATTGCTCATCGTAAACAAATGGTTGCACTAATCATAAAAAAATGCACAATTCTGGTTAGGGCCGGCCCAAGCGTTTCGGAGGCCTAAGGCGAAATCTTCAAATGGGGCCTTTATGTTATCATTTAAATAATATTTAACTAGCATTTTATATAATTTTTTTTTTAAATCCATTCTTTTTACTTTCTAATATATATATATATATATATTTTTTTTTTTTTTTTTGTTGAGAAAATGCTAAAGTTATAACAAATTTTACTACAAACTTATGTTATAATGAATGTGATCAATAACATGAGGCTTACAAAAATACTAGAAATATTATAAATTTTACAACAAGAGAATTACAAAGATATATCACCAATCACAATTATTCATTCAAAAATGCATTCAATAATTTGTTGAAATCTACCTATCATATTCATTGTCAAATTAAATTATAAAAGTTATGGAGACCACCATACCTCCTTGGTGCAGTAATCACTTCACAAGTATAAGTTCTTGTGAGGTGTGGGAGGGGGGAGCAATGGCTGAGATTTAAGTTTCTAGAAGAGAGTTTTGCACACATATACACTTAGATTAGGTTAGAGTAAAATTTTTATCTTGTATAAAAATAATTAAATAAATAAAAGTTATGTAATAAAATTTATAGTATTTTTAACATTTTCCTATTTGAATTACTTGTGATTAATAACACGTCTATTTGTAAGACCTATATATTTAAATTTGTCTTTATCTCTATCTCTAGCATTACTTAATTCTTTGAACCTTCTTAACAGTGAAAAAAAAAATGTAAACTAAAATATTTTAATATCTCCCAAAAATATTTTTATATAAAGAATAAAATAAAAAATTTGCCCCCAAATATTTTGGGCCTTCTCTAGTAAGGGGCCCTAGCCAATGGCCTCATTGGCCTAAGCCTAGGGCTAGCCCTGATTTTGGTCCAGGTCTAAAAAGATTCAACATCAATAAAGTCTAGGGTCACCTCTTTTTTTTTTTTTTTTTTTTTTTTTTTTTTTTTTTTTTTAACGTTGAGATGCCAAGTTATTATTGATAGATAATAAAGTTCTATCAATGGTGAACTTTTATGAGAATTAATAACAAGTTAGCAACTTGTCAACTTAACAATTATGAAAAATATTGTATTTATAACATTTGTATTTGTATTCAGACATGATTTTCAAGACTATGCTGAGCTTTGCTTCAAGGAATTTGGTGACCGAGTAAAGCACTGGATCACACTAAATGAGCCATATACCTTCAGTAGTCTTGGTTATGCAAGTGGGCAGTTAGCACCAGGTCGATGTTCTGCTTGGCAAAATCTAAATTGCATTGGTGGAAACTCTGGGACGGAGCCTTATTTGGTGACACACCACCAACTTCTTGCTCATGCAGCTACTGTAAAAGTGTACAAGGAAAAATATCAGGTTCTACTTGTTTGACTCATATTTATTCCAAATGATTTACTTAGCCACAGTGGCGAAGCCAGGAATTTATCTTTGGGGGGGCCATATATAATTTTTTTTTTTTTTTTTTGTGTGTGTATGAAATGTAAAATAGTAACATACAATACTTCATAACTCAATTTTTTCTCTTTTATTTGTTGAGATAATTGTTAAAATACCTATATGTTCATTTTAAAGATAATGAATGTTTAATTATTGTAATTTGTTTACACATGTATTTATAGATTGTATTTTATTTAAATGAAAATTATATTTACTTTTAGACTTTCTTAAATATGTATATATATTATTAGGTATGGGGGCCAAAATAATAAGGTTATTTGAAAATTATCAAATTATTTAAGATATTTTTAAAAAAATTAATTAATTTTTTCAAAAATTTTGGGGGGCCCAGGCCCCCCTTGGTCATCAAGTGGCTCCGCCTTAGGTACATAAGAAAAACAGGAGTCTTGGCACAGAGAGAGAGAGAGAGAGAGAGAGATTTCAAATGAACCATGTATAAATTTGAGTATTTCACCATTTGCAGGCAGTGCAAAAAGGCGTTGTAGGGATAGCGCTAGTGTCACAATGGATGGAGCCATATTCTAACGCGAAGCACCACCGTGATGCAGCACTACGTGCCCTTGATTTCGAGTTTGGATGGTAAGTATTGCTTTAGTTTTATATTATTTTCTTCTATTTTCCATTAATATGTTATGAGTAATGTTAGAGAGACATCAACATTTAAAAAAAATATATATTTTGAAGGGAGAAGTTACAATTAATACAACATTTTTTTTAATATATAAACCTACCACAGTACCACTTAAGCTATTTTTTAAAACTAATCAGAACAAGTTGTTAAAGAGTCTTATAATTCAATTGATATCTCATCATATTTTTAATAAAAACAACTATAAAATAAAATTCCCTCCTCTCCTATAATAATTATCAAATTTATATAAAATAAATAAATTTGTTTTTTCCCCTTTCTTTTATTAATAAAGGTGTTAAAATTTTTTCTAATATTTAACTATTCTTTTGAGTTTATTTGGAAATAAGAAAATGAGGGATGAGACGTTATTTATTTTTTATTTAGGGACGAAAGTATCTTAAATTCTTAAAGTGTGGGACCATTAAAAAAAAGTTTAATTGGGAGGTTATTTAATTATTTTATACTCCATGATTTATCAAAAAAATATTCTCAAGACAAAAGGGTTCTTGGAAATCTAAAAAGCTTTTCTTTTAAGGTGGGCCGGGAATGGCCATGAGTGGCCTACCTGCCATAGCTCCATCCAAAACCGGTCTTTTTTTTCTTTTTTTTTTTGGGTAGTTCCTATAGCTTCTTGGTGGATTTAATTTGCTCGTGCATATATATTTTTTCTAACAAAAAAATCCTTTAAATTTAAAATCCTTACAATAAGGTCCAAATCCTTATGGGAGTCAAATTAAATTAAAGTTATGAAAGTGTATTGAACGACGCATTTTTATTTAATAGTACGAATGATGATGGATGTGAATCATGTGACATTGATAGGATGTTTCTATAAAAATATGCATGCATTTTATTACAACACTACATGCAAGTCGTGCGGATAATAAAATAGATAAGGAGAAAGAATATTGGAGGCCAAGGTCATGAAAAACATCTTCGGGTTATTGGGGGCATGTATACGTTTTTAGGGGAGAGAGAGAGAGAGAGAGAGAGAGAGAGAGAGAGAGAGAGAGAGAGAGAGAGAGAGAGAGAGAGAACTAATATATAAGGGACAATTTTGTAAATAAAATTTACTACCATGGACAATTTTGTCATTAGATAAAATATTATATTCCTTATCAATAGGTGGTGTAAGATTGCCCCCATTGGCCCACTTAATAAGATATAGTAAGATTAGGGTCATGTAGAATATTTTGTAATCTTTTTTTTTTTTTTTTTTTTTTTTTTGAGAGAGTTTCAACCTATGGCGTCCGTTCCTGATGATAGCTCTTTTTCATCAGACCAAGACACCAATCAGTTTTTGGTGTAGGCTGGGATTGAACCCCAGATCTCTTATACAACCATCAGAGATTTTACCAGTTGAACTAACTGGAACCCACGAATATTTTGTAATCTTAAATTACCATAATCCTATGCTAAACCAATAATACCATAATAATATTCACATTAAATAATATGACCTTAATGTGATTTACATTATGGCAAACCAAAAACGTCGGTACGGGTATTGTCTCTTAGTATTGAACAATGGGCTCTCGGTTGGTACTTGGGACCTTTTAATAGGGAGACTGATCGAGATCTTGCTTGGTCTGAGAACTCGGCACCATACTATATGGGTCATGAGCAAGTCCATATGCCTAGGCCTAAAAAAGAATCATTGGGCCTCAATTTAGATTCAAGCTTTTGGTGGTCTCTTATTACTTATTAGTACATCCCTCAAACATCGATTAAAACTGAAGTCCACATGCATGGCTCCAGAAAGGAATCATTTGGGTGACATAATAAAAGATGTCACTTCAAAAATTCCATAAGCTCAGATTCATAGTGAGTCGAACTGTAATTTTTCTATGAATTCTTTTTGCAGGTTTATGTACCCCTTAACAAATGGTGACTATCCACATAGCATGCGATCTCTTGTTGGTAAAAGATTACCCAAGTTCACAAGAGAGCAGTCCAAATTGTTAATTGGGTCCTTTGATTTTATCGGACTAAACTACTATACTGCCAATTATGCTGCCAATGCTCCACACCTTAATGCTGGAAAGGCAAGCTACTTGACTGATTCTCTTGTTTTTTTATCTTACAAGTACAGATTGAAAACTTGAAGTGATGATTTTGAGTTTGTTATGTATCTATTATCTAATACTAAGCTAAACCTAAACCTTTTTTTTTTTTTTTTTGTTATGGCAGCTAAGCGCAATGGGATCCCCATTGGTCCACAGGTGTGTACTAATTAAATTCTCATACTTCCTTGAAAATATTATAGCAATTTTCATGACAGCAGTAGTTTTCATCTTGTGAGATGTCTCTTAGCCGCAAGTTTACTATGGTGGATATGAAACATATCATATGTTACAATTTTTGGGCTTAAAAAACCAAATGCAGATACAATAATTAATGGCTCAATCCAACCAAAATATTTTATGATTGTTGTTAGGTTCTAAGACTTTAGGAACTAAATGTATTAGAACTTCATTTTATATATGTTGGCAAACCATGATCAAAACATTTAGTCTAGGTTTAGACTTGCTCAAAGTTTGTTTTGATGTAAGTTTGGAATCAAGTAATTGCAGGAAAATTACTGCTCAATTTTGTAAGGCTCGATCAATCGAAGAATAGACTCAATCGATCAAGAATCGTAGATCAAAAATTTTCTGTAGAATTTTCAAACGTAGCCCAAGCTCATATGACGTGTAGGGTTAAGTGTTTCACTCCTAGTATAAAAGGAAAAACCTAACTACGTTTTAGTAATCTTTGTTGAATTGTGTGTTGAGTCTTTTGTGAGATCTACGAGGTTTGTACTTTCAAACATACACATAGAGCTATCAAGATCAAGATTCATATCAAGAACTTGATGGTTGTTTCAGTTGTTGCATAAAGAACATTCAAGAAGATCCAAAACCTTTGAGAGGTGTCTTAGAGTCACAAGTAGGAGAACTTGTGTTGGTGCAGATTCAAGGAAGGAAGTAGTCCGTGGACTCGGAGCTGTTAAGTGGTCGTGATAGTAAGTTTTCTACACGAGGTAACATTAGGATATTAGTGGTCTAAGTCCTATTATACAAACTTCAAGTCTTTCATAGTGGATCCGTTTTTACCTTGAGGATAGTTAGGTTAAATCATTCCCAGGTTTTTTACCAGTTTGGTTTTCCTGAGTTATCAGATCTTTGTGTTCTTTACTTTCCGCATTATATTTGTTTCACTCATAATTGTTTAACCTAGACTTGAATAACAAACTTGTTAATCAACTTGGCTTAATATTAGGTTAAACATATTGTGTTAAGGGGTCTAAAACCTAACAATTGCAAATATATCAATTCGTTTGCTCTATTACTTGGAAAATACAATAACATTTCTTGGTCTGATTCTCATATAACTCAGCATCTTCTATAAATTACAGGCTGCTTCAGATTGGCTCTATGTTTATCCCAAAGGAATACATGATATTTTGCTCTACACAAAGCGAAAGTACCATAATCCACAAATCTACATCACTGAGAATGGTAATTTCTTTTAAATAATCTATCAATTGCATTTGCATAAGGTTAGGAGGATTCTAATTAACATAGAAATGAAAAATTAAAATGTAGTAGTTATTTGTCCATTTGAAGCTAAATACCCCTAACTATATTGTAGGAATTGATGAGTTCAACAATGCTACCTTATCGCTTGAGGAAGCCCTTGTGGACAACCAAAGAATTGATTATTACTATAGTCATCTTTTGTACCTTCACAGTGCTATCTAAGTAAGTACTTAATTAACAAGACTCTCCAAGACACACATTCAAATATACATGTACACACAAATCTAACTGATTTTGGCTACTTGTCTTTTTGTTTTAGGCATGGTGTCAACATTAATGGATACTTTGCATGGACATTATTGGACGATTTTGAATGGAACTTAGGTTACACTATTCGATTTGGTATTAATTTTGTGGATTATAAAGATGGGTTCAAAAGATATCTTAAACTTTCAGCCCGTTGGTTCAAGAATTTTCTAAGCACATAGTCATGTCGATGTTCACATTATGTATTATTATGTGAACGTTGGACCGTCTCCATTCGATAATTAAACTGAAGATCATTTCTTTTGTCATTGTTATTTAAGTTTGCAAAGTCAAATAATGGATTACCTGAATACTTGCTACATGAGAGGTTCTCCAACTGTTATGGTCATACTAGTTCAACATTAATCTTGTGATTCTTGTACCAAAAAATAGAAGTTACAATAGGGTCCTATATATATAGGTCAACTGTGTTTTTTTTTTTTTTTTTAATGCGAATATATGGGTCAATTAACCTAAGACTAACAGTATAATCGTATAAAGGAGATAGTAATGGGAGTACTATAGTACAGTCTACAGAGAGTATACTAGTATAATACACAAAGTATAACGTGCCTATGTAGTCTTGGGCTTGAATATTCTAATGTGGCCCCTCAAATTCAAAAAGGATTTTGGAAAACCAGTTTGAGTTTGGACACAAGATCGATCACAAAAACATCCTGGGAATGTGATTTGGTGAAGAGGTTAGCGAATTGATAATAAATCAGCGTCGACATAATGAAATTGTAGAGGGTATTGAAAGAGGCGATGACAGAGAAAGAGGCAATCAATCTGAATATTAATATATAAGAATATATTTAAAATTTTGGTAACCCACTTTTTTTTAATTAAAAAAATCATCATAATCATGTGACATCTCTCCCTCTGTCTAGACTCTTGAGTAGAGTCAAGAGCATGTTTGGATTAATTTATGTTTTAAAAAATGTTTTCCAAAAGTATAAGAAATTGTTTTGGACATTGAAATTTTTTTAAAAATATATATATTTAAAAAGATGTTTTAAAAAAATTAATTCAAAAACAGTTATATAACAATAAAAATTGAAAATTTGTTTGGTTAAAAAAATTAGAACACATTTTTAAAAAAAAATACCAACAAAATCTAAAATCCAAAAAAAAAAAAATCAAAATTTTTTTATGCAAATAAATACGAACTCACCAATTAACATCTCATGAAATTTCTAACGGAAATGTCTAAGATTTAAATTCCCTCTCCTCGGCCAGTTATCGAATTATTAAATAAAAAAAAAACCAATACAATTTATTTTTGGAATCAACTTATAAGGTTTCTATTTGTTTTTCTTTTTTCTTGGAGGATAATTGTTTCAATAAAAAGGGAATGGGGATTCAAATCGTAATTATCATTGTAAAGAAAATCAGACAATGCCTAAACTATAAGTCTTTTGGCTGGGACTTAATATTCAATGATATCCATGTGTCAAAGACTCAAAATTGATGAAGTAACTTGTATTTAAATAATATTTCCTATATTTTTCTTTTAAAAAATTAATACAGTATTTCCTATATTATTATGTTATTGTCCCTAACGCATGTAACTATTTAGACAATTTAAAATTTCTTAAAATTGCATTCTTTGTTTTGGTGCAAATGGAAATTAAATTATAAGTGTAGAAATTAGGTACAATATATTCTAGGGTAGCTAACACTCCAAGCCGCATGTCTACACTTTAGCTTACATCAAAATTAGTGTGATTCAAGTACATAACAAAAGTCTCCCTTCTTCTAATTCCTGCTTTAGCCTATAAATGTTAGAGAATAATGACCCTCCATTAATCATAGATCAGGGCACTGCAAAGATGACAATCAAAGCAAGAGTTAGCACTAGCAGTGAGGACTGAGGATAGCTTTTGAATGCCCAAATCGTATGCTATCAGAGAATTTGTGTGGCCTATTTGAATTCTGCAATCCATCTTTAAAAATGCACTCTGCAATTGTCATTCATTCATAAAGATCTTCTTCCTTATCTTTTGGAATTTTGAATTTTGCAAGTGAATGGAGGCATCAATTGAAAGGGAACAAAGATATAGGATTCTTTCTTCGCAATCTCAATTAGCTGAAAATACCTACCAATTGTACGTAGCATTAAAAAACTCATTCTTGTAAGTTGTAAGGTCAATAAAATATTCCATACACAATTTTTTATTTTTCATTTTTTATGCAATAGTCATTCATTCATAAAAATATAAAAAAAAAAATGCAATTGTCATTCAGGACGATTTGATTGCTTAAGCACGTACTATCAAAATTTTAGAATAATAGATGCACATCAATGGTACGGTTTTGAATTTCATATTAGATTTTCTATTGAAAGTTTTGTGCTTTTGCGGTTGGACTTTTCTATTGACGGAATAAATATGTACATGTTTCAGCATATTCTCTAATTAGCCCTTAAAATATGTGGATTGATTAGGCTGGTTGATTCTAAATCCTGGCTATAGGTTTAGCCTGCAATGATTCATTTAGGTTCATTCGAAGTACATATTCAAATTTGATATGTATTCCTATTGCGTTCTTGATGTAATGGTTATTTTAAAAGTATAAATTTTTATGGGGTGAAAGAGGGGCAAAGACTGGAGTTTTAGTCTCCAGAAAAAAGCTTTAAAAAGTGAAATTGATTATATATAATGTACAATAAAAAATATGTAAGAATCAATACCTTAGAAGTTATCTCTTTTTGGGACACAAAATTCTCTTTTATTTTTATTTTGTTTAATAGAAAGAATCTTTTATAACTTTGAAGATATCTATAATTGTACGTACAATGTCACACAATCAGTTGAAGACTACTATGATAACTAAAATATTGCCTGTCCTTTTCCATGTATTTTTCTATCATTTATTTATTTATTTAGATAAATTAGATTATAGTGTTCCTCACTTCCTATATAAAAAGCCAGCAGATTGCAGCTAGTGCTACACATGATAATCAAAATCAATAATGGCATTTCAAGGCTATCCAATCTTAGGCCTCCTAGCTCTTCTTGGCTTATTGATTAATGTCATTGCTGTTACACCAAGCTATGACACTACTTCACTCAATCGGAGTAGTTTTCCAAGAGGTTTTATTTTTGGGACAGCATCAGCAGCAGCTTATCAGGTAATTAAGTCACAATTTTCTCTATGCTAATTTGTATCATAATTTTTATTCAAACGTCCTAAGATGTCAAGCATATAATGAATATTATTATGTGCACACGTGTGTTCTTTCAAATTTCTAGCAAGAAGGTGCAGCAAAAGAAGATGGTAAAGGACCAAGTATATGGGACACTTACACTCATAGATATCCAGGTCTCTCTCTCTCCAACGATATGAAATTCTTTTATTTATGAGTAGAACTTATGACACTTGATAGTATGAGTTATCAATGAAATATTAAGTACAAGTTTGTCTTTCCATTCTTGATGCTCAATTCTCTGTACAAGTATTGGCATTATAATTTTTTTTTTCTTTGTTCCTGTTTTCCACTGGAGAAAGTGTATACCAAATTTGACAACAAATTTCACATTTGTTGATGTGGTGGTTTATAATTGATATGCCATAAAGTGATGTTAATGATGGTCCCAAATGACAATGATTTTGCCACCAATTTCATTCTGCCAACTCAACAAGATGTGAAAAAAAGTTGTGAAATTTGTTGTGCTTATAGCATTGCTCTTTTCACTGGCCTTGACCTTTAACTAGCTCTTGGGCACTAGAGTGTTCATAATGTTAGTATTACACATTTTTACATACATTTTGTTGCAACTGTCCTACGTGGCAGATTGTAAATAGTGGAGAAAAAATTGTGGGCTCATGTAATAGTAATAAACAATCAATTACAACTTATCATATAAGATAGTTGGGAAAAAAATGTGTGAAAGTATATAGTGCTAGCATTATGGTGAATATTTTTGTGTAATATTCTGTGTCTGAAGGCTTAGGGCATGTTTGGTAGACTGTAATAAGCGCTATAATGTAATAGTTATTCCTATGGTTTAGTTATTTTTTAGTTTGGTTATATTTTTATTACAAGGAATAATCATTCCTTATGAATAGCTATTCTTCAAAATGAGGAATAATTATTCCTCTTTAAAAGGTTGTATTAACTATTCCTTAATAAGTGCAATAATTTCAAAACTTAATATATTTCCAAGTAAACAAACTTTTCATATACATCTAATAATTATAAAAATAAAAAATCATAAAAAATAACACATATCTCTCTTAAATTTAAAAATAACAATTTTTAAGGAAATATAATTGTATGAGTAAGAAATTTCCTAAAATAAATGTTAAGTTTCATTCTAATGTTATAACTTACAACCAAACTAATGAATATGTTTAGTTATTACATTACAACACATTTTATTCCTAGTAATAAAGATTACAATTCCTATCATCATCCCCATTCAATGTACCAAACATACTCTTACTGTATTTAAAATGACACAAAATAGAAGAAGGTAATATTAACTACTCGGTAAGGAAAATGACAGGACTCAATGTCAGAGCAAACAAAACACTTCAAAATTGATAAGGAAAATTATCTTCTTCCCATAGGAAAACTAGGAAATTAATAAAGGTAATGAATGTTGTAACCATTGACCAAGTAAAGGCCATTAGTTGGTCCCCTTTAGATTTATGATGATATTTAATTTAAAACATAAAATAAGTTTATTTTTAAGAAAGAGGATTTGTCGTTGTTTTAAAAGTCAGGGTCCAACACTTAGAGGATTAGGAAGCCGTGGCTTCGTTCAAAGAGTGTCGTGGGATTATTATTTTTATTTATTTTTTATTTTTTATAGAGTTTCAATTTATGTTGCTAGCTTATGATGATTGTATTTTCTGACGATTGTCTCTGATGATCTCTTATTAAATTATCAGAAACTTTATCTGTTGAGATAACTGAAATTTTAATATATAGCTCATGAAATTTGACAGTGTTGTTGTTTAGGAAAAAAAAAAAAAAACTCTCTCTCATATATATTGTGGGGCCTGAAATTTGGAATCCCGGCCCACTTCACATTAAGGGCCCAAAACCCAAACTGAGGAGCCCTACTGCCGAGGAGGTATGAGGAGAACCCCTTGATAGCCCAATAATATAGCCGAGGACAACCTCACGCTCAACGCCTCACAAAACGCCTGAAGAAAAGGACAAACTCAGTACAAGAGCAGTACAAGCTAGAAAGCTACCAACACCATAACGTGGAGCCCAGCACCTGACAAGCCCATACCCCATACCATGCTATCCAGCTTTTCCCAACCATTCTGACGTGAAAATTGATAGGACGAATAATTGCCCCAAACAAGGAGAAACTGACACGTAGATGAAGAAGGGAAATCGAATTCTAGTATAAAAGGGAAAAAAAGAGGAGAAAGAAAAGGGAGAGGGAAGGCCCCCGGAGAAAGAAGGAAGAAAAAGGAGGAATGGTGAGAATGTAATGCTCCTCGGACTAATTCCGAGGAGTCAAACTTTTCAAACTACATTGATGTAAGGCTTTGCTATACAGTCCAAACTCATCTTTATATGATCGCTCATGAAACCGGGACCATACCGAAACTCAGCGCCCAAAGGCAGGCCTTTCCAAACCCACTCTCTACAAATCATATTGTTCGGGCCCTTTACACACGAGCCCAACGTTATCCTTGGGTCGTTAAAAATCATTGTGGGGCCTGAAATTTGGAATTCCGGCCCACTTCACATTAAGGGCCCAAAGCCCAAGCCGAGGAGCCTTACTGCGAAGGAGGTATGAGGAGAACCCCTTGATGGCCCAATAATATAGCTGAGGACAACCTCACGCTCAACGCCTCACAAAACGCCTGAAGAAAAGGACAAACTCAGTACAAGAGCAGTACAAGCTAGAAAGCTGCCAACACCATAATGTGGAGCCCAGCACCTGACAAGCCCATACCCCATACCATGCTATCTAGCTTTTCCCAACCACTCTGACGTGAAGATTGATAGGACGAGTAATTGCCCCAAATAAGGAGAAACTGACACGTAGATGAATAAGGGAAATCGAATACTAGTATAAAAGGGAAAAAAGGAGGAGAAAGAACAGGGAGAGGGAAGGCCCCCGGAGAAAGAAGGAAGAAAAAGGAGGAATGGTGAGAATGTAATGCTCCTCGGACTAATTCCGAGGAGTCAAACTTTTCAAACTACATTGATGCAAGGCTCTGCTATACAGTCCAAACTCATCTTCGTATGATCGCTCATGAAACCGGAACCATACCGAAACCCAGCGCCCAAAGGCAGGCCTTTCCAAACCCACTCTCTACAAATCATATTATTCGGGCCCTTTACACACGAGCCTAACGTTATCCTTTGGTCGTTAAAAATCGTGTCCCTACAATTGGCACCGTCTGTGGGAAGGCTTACACGTTGGCGCAGGTGGCGGTTGAGTCAACTCTCTAGCAAGCAGAGGTTCGCGGGGTTTCCTTCATCCCCAGCGGCATGCGGTTGTTGCTCCGACATAAACTTCTGCTAGGGGCTACGCCTTGCAGTGCCAATGGCGCGGGCAGCTCTAGGGGATTCTGGCCTCAAGCCAGCTCTCCCCGCCCTGGTCTAGGGGCTTACGTTCGAAAAATAAATAAATACAAAAGAAAAATCACAAGTTTTGGACAGAACCAAGGCCTTGCATGGTCCTCGGACTCAAGCCTATGGGGAAACCAAGTACACAGAAAAAACTACAAGTTTTAGACAGAACCAAGACCTTGCGTGGTCCTCGGACTCAAGCCTATGGGAAAACCAAGTACACAGAAAAAACTACAAGTTTTGGACGGAACCAAGGCCTTGCATGGTCCTCGGACTCAAGCCTATGGGGAAACTAAGTACTCAAAAGAAAAAACTACAAGTTTTGGACAGAACCAAGGCCTTGCATGGTCCTCGGACTCAAGCCTATAGGGAAACCAAGTACAGAGAAAAAACTACAACTTTTGGACAGAACCAAGGCCTTGCATGGTACTCGGACTCAAGCCTATGGGGAAACCAAGTACACAGAAAAAACTACAAGTTTTGGACAGAACCAAGGCCTTGCATGGTCCTATGACTCAAGCCTATGGGGAAACCAAGTATTCAAAAGAAAAACTACAAGTTTTGGACAGAATCAAGGCCTCTCATGGTCCTCGGACTCAAGCCTATGGGGAAACCAAGTACTCAAAAGAAAAACTACAAGTTTTGGACAGAACCAAGACCTTGCATGGTCCTCGGACTCAAGCCTATGGGGAAACCAAGTACACAGAAAAAACTACAAGTTTTAGACAGAACCAAGGCCTTGCATGGTCCTCGGACTCAAGCCTATGGGAAAACCAAGTACACAGAAAAAACTACAAGTTTTGGACGGAACCAAGGCCTTGCATGGTCCTCGGACTCAAGCCTATGGGGAAACCAAGTACTAAAAAGGAAAACTACAAGTTTTCTACAGAACCAAGGCCTTGCATGGTCCTCGGACTCAAGCCTATGGGGAAACTAAGTACTCAAAAGAAAAAACTACAAGTTTTGGACAGAACCAAGGCCTTGCATGGTCCTCGGACTCAAGCCTATGGGGAAACCAAGTACAGAGAAAAAACTACAAGTTTTGGACAGAACCAAGGCCTTGCATGGTACTCGGACTCAAGCCTATGGGGAAACCAAGTACACAGAAAAAACTACAAGTTTTGGACAGAACCAAGGCCTTGCATGGTCCTCGGACTCAAGCCTATGGGGAAACCAAGTATTCAAAAGAAAAACTACAAGTTTTGGACAGAACCAAGGCCTTGCATGGTCCTCGGACTCAAGCCTATGGGGAAACCAAGTACTCAAAAGAAAAACTACAAGTTTTGGACAGAACCAAGGCCTTGCATGGTCCTCGGACTCAAGCCTATGGGGAAACCAAGTACACAGAAAAAACTACAAGTTTTGGACAAAACCAAGGCCTTGCATGGTCCTCGGACTCAAGCCTATGGGGAAACCAAGTACAGAGAAAAAACTACAAGTTTTGGACAGAACCAAGGCCTTGCATGGTACTCGGACTCAAGCCTATGGGGAAACCAAGTACACAGAAAAAACTACAAGTTTTGGACAGAACCAAGACCTTGCATGGTCCTCGGACTCAAGCCTATGGGGAAACCAAGTATTCAAAAGAAAAACTACAAGTTTTGGACAGAACCAAGGCCTTGCATGGTCCTCGGACTCAAGCCTATGGGGAAACCAAGTACTCAAAAGAAAAACTACAAGTTTTGGACAGAACCAAGGCCTTGCATGGTCCTCGGACTCAAGCCTATGGGGAAACCAAGTACACAGAAAAAATTACAAGTTTTGGACAGAACCAAGGCCTTGCATGGTTCTCGGACTCAAGCCTATGGGGAAACCAAGTACTCAAAAGAAAAACTACAAGTTTTGGATAGAACCAAGGCCTTGCATGATCCTCGGACTCAAGCCTATGAGGAAACCAAGTACTCAAAAGAAAAACTACAAGTTTTGGACAGAACCAAGGCCTTGCATGGTCCTCGGACTCAAGCCTATGGGGAAACCAAGTACACAGAAAAAACTACAAGTTTTGGACAGAACCAAGGCCTTGCATGGTCCTCGGACTCAAGCCTATGGGGAAACCAAGTACTCAAAAGAAAAACTACAAGTTTTGGACAGAACCAAGGCCTTGCATGGTCCTCGGACTCAAGCCTATGGGGAAACCAAGTACTTAGAAGAGACAATACGGGGATTGGACACAACCTGGATGTTATATGACCCTTAGAATCTACCCCGCGAAAGAGTTCCCCATTGATAAGTGGGCTAATCCCAAGGCTGCATGGATTCCCCAGCCTACCCTCGGATCCTCGGTACCAGAGGAATTGGTGCGACTGCAATATAGTGCCATACGTTGTCAGAATGCAGTTAGAGTCCCTTACTGCTCGGTTACCCCATCGGATGAATTATTTAGAGTTTATCGTTCTCGGACGGTCTCCTCGCACGTATTACGGAATATTCAGCTGTTATCTCGGTTAGTTTCCTGAGTTTAATTTACTGTGAATTATCGTTATTATGCCTGGTAATGTCGGTAAATTAGAATTAGTCGGATTATGTTTCAAGGTTTCCTGCTCTAAGTATCATTGAAGAAAAACACACATGGAGCACACCCATTCACAAAGTAGTTGTTGCAAAAAAGAAAAATATTCAAAACAAGTAAATAAATTCCTCTTTTATTAAGACAAAGAAATAGTACAGCGTACAATGAAAAGCTGGAATAAGCTTTTCAATGATACAAGAGAATAAAGAGAAAGCCGAGGAAGTAGTACAGAGGAGAGGTTGGCTGCTGTTTCAAGATGTTCAAGGAAAACCATTCCTCAACACTTTTACATGCCTATAACTCAGGCAGCCAAAGAGCCCAACTCGGGGCCTGCACCGTTGAAGAAAAGGCGTAGAGAGCCCGACTTCGGGCTAGCAGAGCTGAAAAGAAGGTGCAGGGAACCTAACTTGAGGTTAGCACCGTGGAAGAAACGGTGCAGGCAGCCGGAAGTTAATGGGCCTCCATGGAACCACGCCTGTGGTATCGTAGACGGCGCTGATGGCGGAAAACCTTTCTTCTGACACACCAAAAATCTAGTGTGACCAGAACCTGCTTCGGATTTTGACTGAAAGAGGGGAGGGTACCGTTCCCACCATATCCAAGCGGGAGGACACCTTAAATCTGTGTCTCCCCTGCCCAGACCATACCACCTTAAGCCTTGGAAGGATCCGGTGCCTCTGTGGCGGGTAAGGTTCCTTCACCGTCACCCCAGCCTCAAACATATGGCACTAAGGGAAGACGACACTAGAGGTAGGAACTGGTTATGGACAAAGGGTTATGATTCTGAAGAGAGCAGAAGGGTTTATATGCCAGGAGAACAACCACCTATCCTACTTATATAAAGGGTAAGGAGGTGTCTTTTAATTTAATTTGAGTAGATTCCTAAGAAACGCTGCAGACAAGGCAGCTCTGGCACAATTTCCAATGCTATCCGCCACCACAAGATTTAAAGGTCCTCGTGAAGGCGCGTCTCGAATACTGAAATGACAAAGGGCACTGCGCGGATGAAGAATAAAGTAACGCCTCTTAATTCGGCACATCTCCCATGCAAATGGAAGAACACAAGCAGCAATACGGCACGGAACTTGAACAAGTCACGAGGTGGACTCAGCATCACCAAAACCCTCCTTCCCAACTAAAAAGTCTGGAAGCAGGATTTCGAGGGGCTATTGTGGGGCCTGAAATTTGGAATCCTGGCCCACTTCACATTAAGGGCCCAAAGCCCAAGCCGAGGAGCCTTACTGCCGAGGAGGTATGAGGAGAACCCCTTGATGGCCTAATAATATAGCCGAGGACAACCTCACGCTCAACGCCTCACAAAACGCCTGAAGAAAAGGACAAACTCAGTACAAGAGCAGTACAAGCTAGAAAGCTGCCAACACCATAACGTGGAGCCCAGCACCTGACAAGCCCATACCCCATACCATGCTATCCAGCTTTTCCCAACCACTCTGACGTGAAGATTGATAGGACGAGTAATTGCTCCAAACAAGGAGAAACTGACACGTAGATGAAGAAGGGAAATCGAATACTAGTATAAAAGGGAAAAAAGGAGGAGAAAGAAGAGGGAGAGGGAAGGCCCCCGGAGAAAGAAGGAAGAAAAAGGAGGAATGGTGAGAATGTAATGCTCCTCAGACTAATTCCGAGGAGTCAAACTTTTCAAACTACATTGATGCAAGGCTCTGCTATACAGTCCAAACTCATCTTTGTATGATCGCTCATGAAACCGGGACCATACCGAAACCCAGCGCCCAAAGGCAGGCCTTTCCAAACCCACTCTCTACAAATCATATTGTTCGGGCCCTTTACACACGAGCCCAACGTTATCCTTGGGTCGTTAAAAATCATGTCCCTACATATATATATATATATATATATATATATATTAGGGCAATTTGAAATTCTCTAAAATTATTAGTGTAATTTCATTCTAAGATTTTTACAATTTCAACAATAAGTTATTTAGATTTTGTTATATAATTAATAACTTAAATAAATATCAAAATAATATTAATAATGTTTATATAAATATTGATAAGTTGACAATATCTACACCATTTATTTTGTTTTAACAATTATGATAGACTTTGAAGGGTTTGGTTTACCTTCAATACTTTTTTAACTGGACATGTTCTTTTATTTTTAAATATACATTGACAGGTGGTAGTGAGTTTTAAACTCCACATTTTATTTAGTTAGTGGGTGATGTGATAGTCTCTTATTAAAACAAAAGGAGATTCCTTTTAAAAAAAACATTAAAGATAAGTCAAACCCGACTTTGAGGATACTCTTCCCCCACAATTGATTTTCTTTAAACAAAAAATAAATAAATAAAGAAGAAGGAGAAGAAAACTATAGAGTGTAAAGTGTAAACATTTCTATTTTATGGCTCAAATTACTAGTTCTTAGAAGAAGGAAAAAAAAAAAAAAAAAAAAAAAAAAAAAAAAAAACCTCTTTGGTGTTCTCTAAATACAATATTAACTTATTATGAATTTGTAGGTAGGATAAAGGATGGTAGCAATGGAGATGTAGCTGTCGATCAATATCATCGGTACAAGGTATGTTACTCCATGTTCATAATGAAAATTGAAAAGAAAGTGACTCGTATTAATTAGTATAGAAGTCGTGAATGTCAAGAGTTTTGTAACCCAATAGTATAACTTTGTTTCTTTTGTAAGTTAAAACATGATTCAAATCACCCCTCCCCTTCTTATTGCAGTGATTATCAAAGTGTAAATCAAAAAGTTCCTAATAAGTAGTGTGTTTTGACTTCTTTTACATTTTTTTGGGCCTAATTATGTTTGCCACATTGTACTGTTTTCTATTTGAAAGCAGTAAGCACATCTAATAAAATACAAGATAATCACAATATCAGAAATCTTCATTTAGATTTTTTTAAAATAATTTTTATATCTTTTTTGCTATACATTCCAGGAAGATGTTGGGATTATGACAGAGATGGGTTTAGATGCATACAGATTCTCAATATCATGGTCCCGAGTACTACCAAGTAAGATTGTCCTCTTCACAGTCCTCTATTTTCTAATTTAAAAGGTTAGATCCATCCATTGATTAGGTTTTGTGACCATATTATGTTCTTAACAATATTATTTGTGGGACTAATTTCAGAAGGAAAACTATGCGAGGGTGTGAACAAAGAAGGAATCAAATACTACAACAACCTAATCAATGAGCTACTAGCCAATGGTCATGATGCATTCTTAAATTCCATCATGTGTCATCAACTTATCATGTGCTCATAATTTGCTATGGTTTGCTATGATTAAATGCAGGTCTACAACCCTTTGTGACCCTCTTCTACTGGGATCTTCCTCAGGCATTGGAAGATGAGTATGGTGGTTTTTTAAGCTCTCATATTGTGTAAGTAGTTAATTTTTATCTTATGATTGACCATTTTTTTTCATTGGAATTTTGATTAATATAAATTTCAAAAACTTTTATCATGATGATTTTTAAAATTTAAATTGGTGACCCATTTTCAATAAGGAATATGTTAACGTATAATAGGTTGTGGGCCTTAGGCCCACCTTATTTACTTATATATCATATATACTTGTACTACACACTCTTGAATAAAAGGAGGGTCCATTTGATGATTTTTAAAAAAAACATATGACCTATTTGTGAGGTTGCTAGCTCATTGTCTTACAAAAATATTGATTTTGATATCATTTACTAAGATTTAATCATTACAATTTTTTATGTGAAGTTATGATGTGACATGTTAAAATAATATTAACCTACAATTTCAATAAGACATTTGACTTCCATTTTTTTTTTTTTTTTTTTTTTTTTATAAGTCACTTAACTTCCATTTGTTTATGAGATAATCCTGTAATGAGTTATTTGACTTCCATTCAAATTAAGCAAAAAAGACTTCCATTCATTTGCAATATAACCCTTCTTCCAAATTCCAATGCGCTCCACTTATTAAGTCCACTAAAATGATATCGTTTTGAAAGAATATATATATATATATATATATATATATAAACTAATGGTAAGATTAGAGCAATTTAGACGAAATGACTAAATTAAATATATATTAAAATCAAAAATTAAAATTACAAATATGGATTTTAATATGTATAAAAGCTTTTTGTCATTTGGATATTCAGACCTTCTAGGTCATATAACTGAATCAGGCTAGCTAAAAATTTCGCGCTCAACGGATAAATGCACAATTAATTAGTGTAAGGCCAATTTCTAAATAGTTTGGGGACTTTTGTATGTTTATGTTAGGGATGATTTTCGGGATTATGCTGAGCTTTGCTTTAAGGAATTTGGTGATCGTGTTAAGCATTGGACCACACTAAATGATCCATGGAGCTACAGTCTAGGTGGTTATGCATACGGGGCGTTAGCACCAGGTCGATGTTCTGATTGGCAACAGTTAGGTTGCATCGGTGGAGATTCCGGGACAGAGCCGTATTTGGTGTCACACAATCATCTTCTTGCTCATGCATCCGCTGTCAAAGTGTACAAGCAAAAATATCAGGTTCCACATACTGTATTGTTTCTTTTCCATTTTAAAATGAACTCCATTCATTTTATACAAAAGACAATCTAAGTTACTTCATTAAAAAACTTCAAAATTTGCAAATTAAATTGCTTCTGTAAGAGTAAACATTTCTCTTTTTGGTTAGTGTGGGTTTGAACTTTAAATTAACTTTTTGTTATTTTTTGTTAATTCAATAAGTTGACAAAAATACAGTTATATTAGCTTGAGTATCTATATATAATTAAGCAAGATTTTGCTATGTGCAGGTAGCACAGAAAGGCATTATAGGTATAACCGTAGCTGTAAACTGGATGGTGCCATTTTCTGATGCGAGGCAAGACAAAATTGCCGCACGAACAGCGCTTGATTTCATGTATGGATGGTAAGTATACTAGAATTATAAGCAATTTTTCCCTTGCTGTTCATCACTATCTATTTCCCTCTAACATTTTGGCTTAAAATTACTTATGCATACCGGTACTAATACATTACAATTAGCATCATGATCTATAAGCTCAAATCGATCTATTGGTCATCAATCTAGCCAGAACAAATTGTATTTGTAATGTCGTAGGTCTAGTACATAATAATGACACAATTTGATATGTTATTTTAGGATTATTGTTAGTCTAATTAAGAGGACCAAATCTGTAGGTACATGTAGTTTTATTAAACAAGCAAACTAGGCATTGGCAGAGGAAGGGGGAGCTGGGAGATATTCCCATAGAATTTCATTTCCCCATACCCTCCTGCATTTATAAGTATAATTTAACATAGCTCAATAAATCAAAATATATTCAAGATACATTTTCCTAAAAAAAAGATAAATTTATATAAATAATTAATGCATTATTTTTTCCTGTTATATTTCTTGTACCATATTAGTTCATTAATTCAAAGCATATTCAAGATACATGTTCCTAAAAATAGAAAACTAGTCCATTTAAAAAAAAAAAAAAAAGCTTTTATTTTATTTACCAAAATTAATCTAGAATTTTCTAGTATATAAATCTTATATTGAGTTCATTTTTATTTTTAATCAATATTATCTAAAAATTTTCCCATATATTTTTTTTCTTTTCTTTTCTCTTTCTTTTTTTATCTTTATTTTATATTTATCTTGCTATTATTTTCAAGTTTATTGGTAGTGAGATGAAGTTTTCCTTTAAACAAATTGAAACTACACAATTCTTAATTTGTTGTGGCTTTCTTTAAAAATCGTTTCAGACTTCTATTTGACTGGTAGTAGTTGCTTACAAAGAATAAAAATTGTGGCAGGTTTATGGATCCCCTAACCAATGGTGACTATCCACATAGCATGCGATGTCTAGTTGGCGATCGATTACCCAAATTCACGAAAGAGCAATCTAAGCTAGTAAATGGTTCATTTGATTTTCTAGGGCTAAACTACTATACTGCTAATTATGCAGCCTATCAAGATTACTCCAAAGCTGAAAACGCAAGCTACATAACAGATTCGCAAGCTAATCTTTCTTGTATGAACTCAAGCATTTGGAGCTATGATTCAGATTTTTTTATCTAACTCATATCTACTAACAAGACCATGCTTTTTTTTTTCTTTTTTTTTTTACTTTTGTTGTGGTAGCTGATCGCAATGGGATCCCCATTGGTCCAGAGGTGCGTATGACATACATAAGATTGATACCAATCTCAAAATGGTTACAAAAGTTTGATGCGTGCTTTTTTTATGTTTATATTTTTTCTTGCCCGCCTTCCATTGTATTTTAATCTTCACACAAATTAGATAAATATATATATATATATATATATATATATATACACAATATAACAATTATGTGAGATGCGTATATTATTTATTTGTATAGTTTATATGAATTTTTTCGGACTATTGGATTTTTTAAATGTCAAGTGTCTCATGTCTTGTTAAAAATTAGTATGATTTGAAGGATTTAAAAGGGAGAGTAGCTAAAAGACATTTTTTTTTAATTTTTTTTTTTCTAAAATGTAAAAGTAATTGAATTAGGAAAAAACCTTTGCAAAAATGATGAATAATATTATTGTTTATTAATAAATATTAAATTCTAATTTTAATTTTAGAATATATAAATAAGGACTGCCTTTTAACCTCCCTAAAAGTTGTTTTCAAATGACAAAAATTTCTAAATATACTATAATTAATTAACAAACTATCATATAATGATTTTAATTTGATTAGAAAAATCCGTACAAATTTTCAAAATAAATAAAATCCTATTCTAAAGCCAAAAGAGTTCCAAAAATTATAAAAGTAACATGAATAATCTTGCAAGGACCATGCTCAACATCCTAGTCCTACCTTATGTCATGCATATAAGCGACACATATAGAAAGTTAATTTCAATCTTAAAGTTCCTTTTTTTTTTTTTTTTTTTTTTTTGGAGAATCCAATCTTAAAGTTAGAACTACTATATTCCACCCTAAGGAAATATATATATATATATATATATATTTATATATGTTTGTATGCTTGGAAAACATCTCTCTCTTTTGTCTAATTAGATGTTGGCAAACCAAAATAGCAGTAGTACTTCACAAATTTGAAGTTTTTTTGGAACACTTCTTGAAAATTCTTACAACAAACTCCATTTTCTTTAAAATGAATTTTCAGGCTGCTTCAAATTGGCTCTATGTCTATCCAACTGGAATTCGAGACCTTCTGTTATACACAAAGATAAAGTATCACAACCCACTAATTTATATTACCGAGAATGGTACTTCTCTTTTCTACTTTCCAATTATGGTCACATAAAGTTATGATACTAATTGTAGAAATACAAAATTTGAAAGGAATGATAATTTGGTGTCTATTTACATCTAAAAATCTACCACTATATTATAGGAGTTGATGAGTTCAATGATGCCTCCTTGTCGCTTGAGGAAGCCCTTGAAGACTACCACAGAATTGATTATTACTATAGTCATCTTCACTATCTTCATAGTGCTATCAAGTAAGTACTTAAAAGTTGCTATGACTTTTGAGTGAAGTTGTGGTGTGTCTTTGTGTTAGAACCCTTTTTCCTCTCCCTTGTGTGTGTGTGTTTATTTCTCAAAAAAAAAAAATAAATAAATAAAAAGTAAGTAATTAAGAACCTTCTCAAAAAAAAAAAAAAAAAAACCCAAAGAGTAAGCAATTAAGAATTGATTATTACTATAGTCATCTTCACTATCTTCATAATGCTATCAAGTAAGTAATTAAGAACTTTCTCAAAATAACAAAAGAGTAAGCAATTAAGTAGATCTCTACCATCGCACACCCTTGGTGCAATAGTCACTCTACAAGTATAAGTGCTTGTGGGGTATGAGGGGTAAGGACCGGGGTTTAAGTCTCTAGGAAGGAGCTTTACACACATATACACTTAAATTATATTAGATTATAAATTCTATCTTGTAAAAAAAAAAAAAAAAAAGATCTCTCTCTCTCTCTCTCTCTCTTATAGATCCACTATTTAATATTGTTTTATTATTACCAATCACAATATGTCATATTAAAAATTGTGAAAAATAAAAATTTTGATGTGGCTAAAGTCTAATTGATACTTTATTTTTATTTTTTATGTAGGGACGGTGTTAATGTGAAAGGATTCTTTGCGTTTTCATTGTTGGACAAGTTTGAATGGGATGTAGGTTACAGTGTTCGGTTCGGCATCAATTATGTAGACTACAAAAATGGGCTAAACAGACATCCCAAATTGTCCGCCCATTGGTTTAAGAATTTCCTCAAGAAATAGCCATAACAGATTATGGATGATACCCAAATTATCTAATAGCATCAAACCATCACCAAACTATAAACTTTAAGATCATCTATTCTCTATTTTTTTTTCTTTTATTTCTCTGAATAATGTTTGTATTTAATAAAAAATAATAATAATATTGTCACTCTTTACAAACTCAAATAATATTTCTTAAATTATATATATATATACACACACACAGAGACGGATCAAGGATTTTAAGCTAGCGGAGCCCGGAGTATAAAAAATAAATTAAAAAAAAAAGCTTCAAATAGGCATCTATATAGTATTAAAAAATTATAAGTACAAAAAATCGTTAATTTCTAATTACATTAAGATGCAATCACCTACTAACAAAAACAAAAACAAAATAGTATTTTTTTTTTAATACTAGATTGGTTAGGATTTTTTTTTTTTTGGTTGTTGAAGTTAAAGCATTCACAGTGGTGGTGCTAAAATATTTTAGCTTTTAGCACCTCAAAAAACTACTTTATTTATTTTACCACCTCACTTTACAATACACTCAATATCAAATGTTTTATTTTTTTATCATTTCATTTAAAATAATATAAACAACTCATTAAACAACTTGCTACAGTCAATTGGTACTTATACTAGTTTACTATAGTTGCAAAAAATTTAATTTTAACTTCTCTAATAACACATAATTTTTTGGTTCTTTGATGGTAAAATAGTTTTTTTTTTTTGGGGTTAAAATACAATCACTATTGTTAATGTTTTTTTTTTTTTTTTTAATTTTATTAAGTTTTTGGGTTGGATAGTTGCTATTTGGGTTAAGTTAGCTAAGTTAATTGTAAAAAATGGGACTTAAGGTTTTGGAAAGGAACCAACTAAAAAAAATGAAATATATAATAACTATAAAAAAATACAAAATTGGACGGACCAGGCCCACCTACGTCCGTCCCTAGCTATATATATATATATATATATATATATATATATATACCACATACATAAGAAGGCTTTCCTACTTCTTTTGGCAATCTCACGCAACAATTTGGAATCTTGTCGCTTGTTGTCAAATTCTCCTCGTGACTGTAAGCATCATGTTCTTGAATGCCCTGTCGGGCAAAATATTATACAAATACTGGGCTTACTTAAATAAGTGTTAGTTCTTCTGCTTTGTCTGTTTGTTTGTATTTTTGTTAATTGAAGTCAAAGATGAATTGATGGTAGATTATACCTTTTGTGGATGCTAAACTATTTGCTTTTTACCGGGATTTTGTGTCGTACAGCATTCACGGTACGAAAGCTAAAAATATATACTTTTTAGTAATTTAAAATATTATTTTATCTATTTTAATACTATACTTTATAATAAATTCAGCATCAAAAGTTTTATTTTAACATTCAACACATTATACGAGGCATTTTGAGAGTATTGGTTGCTAAATTGACTTTTTAGTCAATTTAGCAACCTTAAAATTCAATTTAACAACCTTTGAGCATTACCATCAAGTGTGTCAAATACCAAATATTTGGTATTTGACACATTAAACACTACTATTCAAGCTTGAGAGCATCAACACTGGAGAATGCAAATGCCAAATGTAAGGAGAATTTGACATTTCAAGCCCCAAAGTGCTCAGCATCTAGTAATGCAAAACCCAAGTATTGCAAATTTTTTTGCAATACTGCTACAGTGTAATTCTACATGTAGAATTGCACTGTAGTACAATTGCAAAAGAAAATATTAATATTTTATCTCTGTCTCTCTCATCTCTCATCTCTGTCTCTCCATCGCTAAAGCTTCACCAGATTGCAACCCATAACACAACCAACCCAGCACCACAGATTAGACACCAAACCACCGCTGTAGCCAGACACTGAACCACCATCGCTACCCAGCAACCCAAGCAAAAAAACCCAGCACCACAACCACCATTGCTACCCAGCGACGCCATTGAGCACGGCCAAACCCACAAATTTGATCTTCATAACCAACAAAAACCCACTAGAGCATAACAACCAACAAAAACCCATATCACGAATTCACGATCCACAACTGGAGCATAGACCGAAGCACAATCAAACCTAGATAAGTAACAGAGAAGTGAGACAGGAGAGAAAGAGGAAGTGAGCACAGACCAAAGCACAATCAAACCAAAAAATGTTTTTTATGTTTGCTTCTAGACTTAAAAAATAATATTTGAATAAAATGGTAAAATAATAGAGTTTTGGAATGTTAGAAGTATTGTAAAATGGTATGGTATAATGATAAAGTTGTTTTTTAGGATGGTAAAATAGAGTAGAATTGGAATTTCGGGATGCTAATGCTCTTATGAGGTGTTCCAAATGTGTCAAAATTTTGCAACAAGTTATAGTACCATGGTAACTTTGCACGGTATGGAACAATATAGCGCATGGGTTTATTATTTTTTTTATTAAGCTTTCTCTCTCATCTTGATTAAAATATCTCTTCATCTTCACCGACCAATATCTGTTCTCTTTCTCACTTTCTTGTTCAACCATTTCTTTGCATGATGATGATGATGACGATGATGGGGGAGGGTTTTTTTTTTTTTTTTTTTTTTTTTTCTGGTGATTGTGGCCGCAACAATTTTTCTAGTTGTTGTTGTTGTTGATGACGACAGTGATGACGGAGGAGGAATTTAATATATTATTTTAATGTGTTGTAAATATTATTTTAATGTATAGAATTGAAGAATAAAATATCTGATAAATGAGATATTGTAAAATGATATGGTAAACTAATAAAGTAGGTTTTTAATGTGTTAAAATGACATTTTTTATAAAACACTTGATGGTAATGCTCTTATTGGGGATGCTCTTAGGCGCTTTGGTGATGTGGCTCATGTGTGCATTTTGTTTCTATAGGGTGAAGGGTGTGTGAACCTTTTTTTCTTATTTTTATTTTAAGGAGTTGTTTTCAACTATTTGTTTAAGATGTGATTGTCACCTATATATTTAATTTGTTTTACTTAATTAATCTAAAATCAATTCAAGGGGTCTTTCAATTAATTAAGGCAAACTAATGTCTTCGAACCAAGGATTCTTAGATTCAGAAGTTCGGTTATGGAAGGTGGAAGGAGAAGATGTTAGGCACCCCCACTGGTGAAGCTAGAGGTGAGATGTCACGCCCCAAACCCCAAAGGGTCCAAAGTATGAGAGAGACGTCTCAAGTACCTGTAAATTTTTCCTTTTTGACAATTCAATCCACATAATTATTATCAAGTGCCAACAACAAGAATTATCATAATCATCCCATAGAATATACTTTCAGAGTAAGTCAGAGCTCTAAGCATTAATTACAAGGACCATAGGCCACAAAAGAATAGAGGTCTGAAAACAACAATTACATAACAACAGCTTGTCCCATTAGTGGAAATACAGTCATAACTACTATAATATACAAAAGAATGAGTCAAGCCTAGTCTAAGATGTATACCATCTAATATATCCATTACACAAAAATTCAGCCTCCATCAGTAGTTAGTCTAACTACTATTAGCCACCAAAAAGCTGTCTCAAAAGATTGTTGCCTACTCTGAAAAGTTATAAAAATAATAGAATGAGACAAAACCCAGTAAGTAGCACAATAATGGGGGTGGGGGAAATGTAAGTTTCATCTTCAATAATAATAATATGACAAGAATGATTACATAATGAAGTACAAAGTTTCTCAAAGTAAATACCTTGAAACTATATACCATAATCTGTGAGTATCAACAATATAATTTCTAAAACCATAATATCTAACATAAGATAAATTATCACAAATCTATCACACTACCACATAGATCGGTCAGAGGATCCACCCATTCACAACTGGCATGATATTATCCTCTCTGGTATGCAGGCTCTTAGCCCCATGGACAGCAGCCTCACCCATACCCTCAAGGTTTTTCTCTCCCCCCATGGGCAGCAGAGAGAGCGCGTCAAATAGGACCTCTCTTGCATGTGGTCTCTTGGCCCCATGGACAGTAGCCTCACCCATATACAATCAAAAAACCTCTTCCCCCCATGGACAGCAGGGAAGAACGCGTCATCAAAAGTGAAAGAACACTGACCTAAATTTGATTCCATTGTCACAAAGACTACGGAAATCAAATCGGGTGATCACCGGGAAATCACACATGACATAGGACTAAAATCACATAAACTCACAGGTTACCTTACTTTGAAACACATAGTTCATATCCAAATAGTTTCAGAAAACCTTAAATAATCTAACTTCTACAAAGTTTGTAAGGTTTTCAAACTTCATTCTTGTCAAAAGATTTTCTCACAATTTCTCAAATAATACAAGACAAGATAAGCATCTTTAACTTTTCAATACACCATAAAATCAATGATTTTCTTATCAAAGATTAAATAAAAGATGCTCATTTTTCCATATCAACAATTCATGCATTTCCCCAAATGTAATATCAAATATGATGCATTTTTCATATATAGTAAGGGTCACAACACAATACTTTTAAGAAAGCATATATCCATATATATCATTTTCCAAAATGCGTTTGACTCAAAAACAATATTTATAAGATATGGTTATTTTTCAAAAATACCCATTAAAAAGCTACTTACCTCGCAACCGCAAAATCCTAATTCTCCAAGCTCCAAGGGGAAATTAGCTAGAACCTAAACAATGTCAAGCAAATCTATCACAATGAGCACAAAGCTTGAAATTGTATCTAACTACAAATTAGAAATTGCCAAGTAAGAACTCAATTGGGCAAGCCTAGTATTCAACCTCACATGTAATGTATTCTACTTCCAAAATTTCTCAAAACACTTTAATTTGCAAGGCATAGACTCCCATTTATACTCATAAATCTTTCAAGGTGTCATATCTAACATCAAAACCTCCACACTTTACAAGTGCTTCCCACAAGATTTTTATAACATCATCAAGTGACCCATGACACCAAAATCATAATTTTCTCCAAGACAAACAATTTAAATCTTTAACAAGCTCCAAATGATCAATAAAAATTATATTCATCATCTATCACATATTATAACTCAAAACCTCTAAATTTTCACCACAACAAGCCTTAGATAACCATCATTGTAAAAATTATGAACTCACTCATCAAATACATCCACCAAGACCAAATTCCATACATATAAACACATGAATATCATTTCCAAAGCTCTTAAATCACATGAATAACATTATTAAAGCTTGAGTAAAATAACCTCAAACAAGAACACAATACTCATAAAAAAAAAAGATTTAAACTTTTACCTCAAATAAAATAATGAAGATGCTTTGGAGTTCCTAAGTATTTTTCCGGTGATCTTGCCGGAAAAATGATGGTGAGATAGTGTATTTTGGAGTGGAGGCTGGCGGGTGAGTGTGTGTGTGTTTCAGCAAAATGAAAAAAAAAAAAAAAAAAAAAAAAAAAAAAAAAAAGGAGAGAACCGGCCAAAGAGAGAAGAGATGTGGGTGAAATTGAGTGAATGAGAATGATGGGTAGTGAGGTTAGGTGGGGGCACATGTGGTCCACAAAATTCAGACTTAACATTTTTTTTTTAAACTCACGGGATGTTACACGAGGGGGCCATGACCCCCCTAAGTTTTGAAAGTTTACGTTAATAATAGTACTTTAAAAAAAATTATATGAAAAATTAGGAAAGAACTTAAACACTGGCTCCTCCTAAGATTTTTTACCCAAAAAAAAAAAATGTGTGCACATTTCAGTCCTAAGAAGTAAAAAAATCCAGCCTGTTCTATGGACTTTGGCCCATAAACAAATTTGCAATTAAAAAAAAAAACTCAAATCCCTTCTTCATGAGGATTATTAGTCCTAATTAAATTAGGACTCTAAAATCCAAATAAATGCACATAAATCCTGAAACTAGCTTTACAAAACACTACCCAAATTTCACAAGTCACGGGACTTTACTCCCAAAATAAAATCTAAATTTTTTTTAAAAAAAAAAAATTTGCCCTTACGCCTTCATCTAAAACCGTGCAAGTGGGACACCGATCAGTGATCCCTTTAAGTCTTTGACGCCATTGAAGTCCTAAGCAGTTGAGTTTGAGTGGTGAGCCGTACGTCTCTTTCTCGTTCTCTACTTCTGCTACTTTTTTACCTTTGTTTGAGACAAGTTCCAATTTTTTTTGGAAAGAAAAGTAAAGTTGTCTTTGACGTTTTGCTAATATAGAGAAAAGTACAGGTAATGAATTAATTTTGTGGTTTGAAGTTAAAATTACCACTAGACCAGACTAGAGTAGGCTTTATTTTATTTTATATTGTTTTATTGAGTTTGTGGTTTCAATTAAGCTATTTATCACCAACGGCCTAGTTGCCCGGGTGATACCTGGTACCTTATCTGTTCGTTTAATTTGGGGGTTCAATCTTTTGCAATAACAAATTATTTAGCAAAAAAAAAAAAATTAAGCTATTTATCAGTAGACTCTTTTAACAGTAGTATTTATTATAATTTGATAATAATACTTTTTTATTTTATTATTTGAAAACAATAATACATTTTTGTTAATTGTTTGTTTAATTGAGAAATTAAATTATTGTTAGACTTGTTTATTCTATAGGAATTGAAGATTATAAAATTTAATATTCACATTTATTTTTTGAGGATGCTAAGTATTTTTAACACACACACACGGGAAGAGGTGAGAATGTTTTAAAAAAATTGACAGTAGTATATATTCAAAATGGTCAAATTCTTGGATATTCAACATAGGTTTTAAACATTTTTAACTCACACTTATTTTCCAATATGGGATTAACACACTGTTTTTTCTTTTGAGAATACTAAGTATTTTTAACACACAAAAAGAGGGGAAAATGCCTTAAAGAAAATATTTATATTTTCTAATTATGAATAATTTACGGAGAACCAGCTACCATTAATTGATGAATGTTTTAAAAGAAGAAGTGTTTTATATTTAGAGGTTAATGTCCAATCTTCTATCTCAAATGTTGAAACTGCAATTGCTAAAACACCTAAAACAGCTCAAAGATTTGAACCTAAAGAAATAACTATTGTTCCTATAAGTGATTGCTAAGGAATTTAGTTCAAAATCAATTACAAATAATTTTAATGTCATGAAAGAGCAAAGGGCACAACTTTGTTGGGTTAAATTTAATTTATGAAATAAAAATATTTTAGGTTTTTTTTTGGTTAACTTAAGAACTTTATTGTATTTACCTTGGCCCCTCCTAGGAAAAATTCATGGCTTCGCCACTGGGCACCCCACACCGTCTATTCAAAAGATAATACATTTTTTAATTTAATTCTAATGTTAACATTTTAGGGAAAACAAATAAAATACTTGGCATTTGATTTTGAAAAAGTTTTGTACAAAATATATATATATATATACATATCATGTGAATATTTATTTACTTGTAAAATAAATAGTTAATATTTATGGCAAAAATTTATTTTAAAGCAAAACATGTGAGTAGTGTGTGTATATAACATGTAAAAGAATTTACTATGTTGTAAGAAAATAATACATATAGCTAGTATGTGAGTATTTATTTATTACATATCTAACATATGATTATGTACATAAAATAAAAGATAGGAGATGAAAGATGTTACATTTTAGTACTTTAATTTCCAAATTTTCATTCTCATGCACAGACACAATGAACCAAAATATTAGTGCAAATGGGAGGGGGGGAATATATTAGCTTGATAGGGATCTATTGGTCAATGGAAATGAACCATAAACACAAACCTATAAAAAAATTAAGTGCAATTTCAAAAGGTTCAAAAAAACTTGTATAAAAAGAACCATCTAATTTTCTTTTGGGAAGATAAGCATTTTCTTGAACCAAACTTTAAAGGAACCAAACTTTTAAAATAAGTATTTTCCACTTTTTGACCTTGATTTTGGCTGCTGTTTGGAGGTCTTTGGTAGCTCATATTTCTTTAAAATTAGTGTTTTTGGAAAGTTCTAGATGTTTAGTTTTCATAGGATTTGACCTCATGAAATTTGAAGCTATGGTTGTCGAGATATTATATCTAGAAGGGAGGTGACGCAACAAAAAAAATTTAATAGCACTATTCTTGAAAAATTCATTTCACCCAATCCAAAGAAGATATTGCCAGCCATTTTTGTGGAAGGTAGCTAACCCATCATGCTTCAATCTATTCCAAGTGGTTCACACCAGTTGTGGCTGGATTTGTATAGTTTATTGCATGAAAAGGCCCAAAAAACAACCATTTTACTTGAAAAATAATATATTTAATCAGGATTTTGGTATTTTCAATATATTTTATCCATTTTTAAATCCAATTTTGGTTTGTGAACTGTCATTTCGAAGGAATTTTTATGAAATTTTTATGATATTTAAGATGGTTGAGTATTTATCTCAAATAGTCAATTGGATCAAAAAGTCAAATTTTTGACCAATCCCAATTAAGATTTAGTCAACGTTGGTCAAACTTAGCCAAAAATAGCAAGTTTGAGATTTTAAAATCTTGGATGGTTTGTTTTGACATTTGATGAGCATGAACATGACCTTTTTCATGTAGTTCTCTAATTTTGGTTTTGAAAATGCAATTTTCACATTTTTAGGGTCTAAATCAGCATTTCTGACACATTAATCGGGATTGGATAAAATATGGTATATATTGACACCTTTTAATACCAATTTTATTTGAATAGAGTATGAAGCGACAGAGTATGAAGAGAGTGAAACAATTATAAAAATTAATATTGATAGGTACTTATACTAAAATAGAATATAAAAAATAGGTAGTTATACTAAAATAGACATAAAATTTATATTTTAAGGAAATAGAATTTAGAATTGATAATTTGATATGGGTGTTTTGAAAAAATGATTAAATAAAATAGAAAAATGGGTTCTTATGCTAAAAATATAAAATAGATAAAAAATTGATAATTTAATGAATTAGAGTTTAGAATAGATAATTTGATGTGAATGTTTTAAAAAAGTGGTTAAATAATAATATAAAAAAAAATTCTTATTTTAAAATAGACATAACGTTTTCCATTTTTTCCATAAACGATAACCAATCAGTTGGAAAACAGCGATGACCACTAACATAATATTATCTGTCCAATTCCATTTTTTATCCTTTCTAAATAAATTAGATCATGTGTAGTGCTCCTATATAAAAAAACCCTTGTGCTACAAGGAAAAAAACAAGCCAAACTCAATTATGGCATCACAAGGCTATCCAATCTCGGGCCTCCTAGTTCTTCTTGGCTTATTGACTAATTTCATTACTGTTTCATCAAGCCATGAATCTGCTTCATTCAACCGTACCAGTTTTCCCAAAGGCTTTATTTTTGGGACAGCAGCAGCGGCTTATCAGGTAACTAAGTCAAAATTTTCTCTATGTTGTATCATAGTTTTTTTTTTTTTTTTTTTTTTTTTTTTTTTCAAATGTCTTGGGATGTCAAGCACATGATCAATATTATTATGTGCACATGTGTGTTCTTTCAAATTTCCAGTACGAAGGTGCAGCAAAAGAAGATGGTAGAGGACCAAGTATATGGGACACGTACACTCATAGATACCCAGGTCTCTTCTTTTTCTCTCTCCAACTATGTGAAACTCCAACTATGTGAAACTTAAAAGTAGGGACGGACCCAAGTGATGCCCAAGGTGGCCCGGGCTCCCCTGGCCTAAAGAGAGAGAGAAAAAAAAAAAAAAATTGGCCCCCCCTACCCAAAGAAAAAAAAAAAGAAAATTTTTTTAATTGATTATATCTTTTTATTTCTAGAGTTGTGCAATATACTTTCAAAAACTTAACCCGACCAGCAACTATTCAACTCAAAAACCTTAAAAAAAAAAAAAAAAAATCTTAGTCAACCTAGTATTAGAGTACTAGTATCAAGTGTTCTAAATGCTAAATATATAGTATTTAGAACACCAAATACCAAAAATATTACTGTACAAGACATTTCAAATGTTATATTAAAGTAGAAAAAGTAAATTTTGGTTTTTGAAAATAAATTTTTTTTGCAATAGCTGATGCTCTTAAGAAATATTATTATTATTATTATTATTATTATTATTATTATTATTATTATTATTATTATTATTGTCGTTGTTGGTAGATGATTGCATCTTAATGTATTAAGAAAAAATGATGTGCATTTATCTTGGTTGATAGTTTGTTAATATTATATGAATACCTATTTGGTTTTTTTTCCCTTATACTTCAGCCCCTCCTAGGTTGAAATTCTAGTTCTACCCTTGCTTAAAAGTATGAATTACCAATGAAATATTATGCAATATTACGATGAAATTCAATTCTAGAAATAATTATTTCAAGGCGTCTCCATTTCATTAATTTTATGATTAATTTATCTATATATATATAGATTTCTCATTGTACAAATTATCATGTTATTTAAATTTTGAGTAAAATGATAGTCTATACAATTTTAGATTTTTAAAATGGTATCAGAAGAGAAAAGTGAGAGTGAAAATGAGATGGAGAAGTGAATGGGTCCGGGTTTTGAACTTTTGATTTTGTATTTAACCCAAACAAAACTATTTTTAACATGAAACAAATATGTTCGCTGCCACTTGCAATGCGGTGTGGTTAATCCAATTTGCTGGTGGTTTTGGTTGGCTTGGAGGTGATCATGCAGTTTGAGAAGTTTGGTAAACACCCCTAACTGCAACAAACAATGCCTATAATAATGAATTTTTTTTTGTCAAAGAATGTACTTATCTCGTCACCAAAGACATATACTAAACCGGGTATCCAAATATATTTTCATTGCCAAATATTTTATAATAGTTAGATTTTGCTACATTATTAATAAAGGTATATTTAAAAATTTTAACAGTAAGTTATTTAGATTTTGCATCATTATTAATAAGTTAAATAAATATCAAGATAATATTGATTATATTTATTTAAATATTGTTGACCCAACAATATCTACTCCATTTATTTTGCTTTAACCAGATCTATGACGAAGTTTGAGGATACTTATCCCCAGTTGATTTTTTTAAAAGAAAGAAAGAAAGAACAACAACAACGTAAAAAGTAAAATTTCACATTCCTATCTTTTGGTATTTATTTTTCTTCATTTTCCCCGCTTTGCCTTCCTTTCTTCCATAACGGAACCCCAAAATAGAAATAAGTTTTATGTGTTATGGATGTAAGGCTTAAGTACTAGTTCCATTTTTCTTATGGCTTAAGTTTTTCGTTCCCCAGGATTTTTGGTCTGGTTTCTTAAAAAAAAAAAAAAAAAAAAAAAGTTGTATATTACCAGTTCTTAAATAGTAATAAATAAATAAAACAGTCCTTTGGTATTTTATAAACGAAGTATTAACTTACAATGAAATTGCAGAACGAATAAAGGATGGAAGCAGTGGAGATGTAGCTAACGATCAATATCATTACTACAAGGTATCTATGTTGTTTTGTGTTCATAATAAAATTTCGTGTTCATAATAAAAATTGAAAAGAAAACCGCTCATATTAATTAGCAACTAAATATCAAGAGTCTTGTAGCACAATTGCCTAGTGTAATTTCCAATTAATAGTTTTTTGTATATGGAACCCATAAAAAATGCTTTGTCCCTTCTAAAGTACGAAAAAAAAAAAAAAAAAAACACAAAAACAAAAACAAAAAGCTGTCCAAGAAAAACAGCTTTGACAACAAGAAAAAAGGAAAAGAGTTACACAGTAATACAACATTTAAATACTTTGAAGAATAAAGAACAAAAAGGATGAATTCTAATTTTTTTTTTTTTTTTTTTTTAAGCAATCAAGGTGTTGAAACGCATATACAAGTTTATTGGTGTATTGATATAATCTTATTTTAAAGAATCAAATCAGATATCAAACTTTATATATTTAGATTAGTCTTTTGCTTTGATTTTTTTTTTTTTTTTTTTTGAATCCTTCTTTTGCTTTGATTGTTAGTAAGTAGTAACTATGAATTGGTTATTTTTGTTTCTTTATTTTAGTGAAATGAAATATATATTTGTAGTAAATTAAAATTATGGAGAATCAAGAGCATAATAATGAGTCTAAATTGAATTCTAAACTAGTTTGTATCGAGGTAGATTTTACAAACCTTTCTACAATCCCTCATTTAGAATAAAATTTTCAGAAAAAATGAAAAAAATAAGAAGATTGAGAGCTATTGGGAAAAATAAACTAAGTATGAAAATTATAGTTATTTACATTTGTTTGTTTATTTTTTGTCATAATATTGATTTTTTTTTTAGGTTTTGTTTTTTAAATATGGTCTTTAAATCTTGGCCCCGACCTAAAATCCTAGCTTCACCACTATATTATATATATATATATATATATATATATATATTAATATATTAGCTCCTAATTAGCTGTTAATTTTTGTGCTTTGGCTTTTCTACATTTTTAGGGCTTGATTATGTTTGTCATATTCTTTTTTCTAAATATTTAGCATGTCTAACCAAATACTAGATAATCACAATATAAGAAATTTACATTTCAGATTTTTCTAACAATTTATATATGTTGTGATTATACATTGCAGAAAGATGTTCGGATTATGACAAAGATGAATTTAGATGCATACAGATTCTCAATCTCATGGTCTCGAGTACTACCAAGTAAGATTATCCTTTTCATAATCCGTAAAAGGTTAGATCCATACAATGAAAAGGACATAAAAATGGGTACCATCAAGTACACATATTAGGTTGGAGTGGATTGACTATTGTTTTGTGACTATATTATGTTCCTAACAATCTCATTTTTGGTACTAACTTCAGAAGGAAAACTAAGTGGTGGTGTGAATCGGGAAGGAATCGAGTATTACAATAAGCTCATCAATAGGCTGCTGAGCAAAGGTCAAGAATCAATATTAAAATTCCAAAATATCATCAACTTATATAACTTTTTATAATGCACACTTTATTTCTTTATTACTGAATGCAGGTATAAAGCCCTTTGTAACAATGTTCCATTGGGATCTTCCCCAAGCCTTAGAAGATGAGTATGGTGGTTTCCTAAGTCCACATATTGTGTAAGTGAATGATTCGCCAACAAATTACCCCCCCAAAAAAAGAATAATTCACCCAATAATCCACCCCTCTTCTCCATCTGATTATAGACGTTTTTCATATATTAACCATATCATATATAATTATTTATACTACTACCATTTTTGGATTAAAAATAAAAACAAAAGATTGAGGACATCAATATTCTGATAACCTACTATTTGTGTCAAAACCTTAAAATTTTAAATTTATCCATTGTTCTAATATTTCATGTATTGATTTCAATTCCACTTAATTAATGGGGCCCAATTCATTGGTGGAGCCTAATATATGAGATTTTTATTTTTTATTTTTTAAAATGGGATGTAGAGTGGATAGACAAGTTCAAACTTAATACTATGATAAAATTAGTAAGTCACCATTTGCCCCCCAAAATGTTAATCTAACATATATGCATCTAATATTTAGTGATGATTTTCGGGACTATGCGGAACTTTTGTTCAAGGAATTTGGTGATCGGGTAAAGCATTGGATCACACTAAATGAGCCATTCAGCTATAGTAGTGGTGGTTATGTAGGAGGATCGTTTGCGCCAGGTCGATGCTCTGCTTGGCTAAATCTAAATTGTACTAGTGGGAATTCAGGGACAGAGCCATATTTGGTGTCACACAATGAGTTGCTTGCTCATGCAGCCGCTGTTGAAGTGTACAAGAAAAAATATCAGGTTTGACTTACAAAACTTTTAACATATTAAAACCAAATATTTTCAAGTTACGCTAAATGATACTAAATATACGCCAAGAGCCATGTAGCTCAATTTATATCTCTTGGTGTCTCAGTTGGAGACATTTTGGATTTAAATTCCCCTCCCCTATAACTATATCAAATTTATAATTTTTTTATAATTAAAAAAAAAAAAAACCCATAAAAGTACATGGTTGGTTAAACTTGGTTTACAAATGATACAAGACCATCTGGATAGCAATTTCTGAAACTGATTTGAACAATTGTAGGGAACTTTAACTTAGATAAATATACAAAATCCCATGCATAAGCTTTGAGTGTAAAAAAATGTTCACAATGCAGGCAGCGCAGAGAGGAGTGATAGGGATAACAATTGTGAGTCACTGGTTTGTGCCATTCTCTGATGCAAAGAAAGATCAGGATGCTGCGCTACGTGCCCTTGATTTCATGTTGGGATGGTAAGTTTTGCTTTATGGATTCTATTTTACATTTTATAAAACCCTTATCGTTTGGAGTTCAAATCTTCTATTTCACTTTTCCTGCTTTACTTTATGCTCCACTAATAAATTTTTTTTTGAAGTTTTTTAAAATAAATAAAAAATTTTAAAAAGAAAGCATAACACATCCTTACCAGCCACCACTATCAACCTTGGCTGACGACACTAGCAAAAGATCGCCAAAGTCATTAACACCGCCAGTCATAGCATTCTATTTGGTTATAGTGAAAAGTAAGGCGAGGAAACAAAGTGAAAGTGCGTTTTTAGATTACCGATTGAGAGGCATTATTACATTGAGAAAATTTAGATGCCGTGACTTAATTTTTGAACTTGATTTACAAAGATCAATTTTGGTTAGAAATTATAGTTTGATTGCTTGAGATTGTTTTGTTATTGGGGTTTTTGATGAATATAGAGGTGGGAGTAGCCGAATAGGCTAATTGGGTTTAATTTATGCTTAGAAGCAATGAGAAGTTGTTGAATTAAGATGGGGCTAAATTGAAAATTTCTAGCTTCAGTGTTGTTTGTCTAGTCTGTAACCATTACGAATGTGTGATACTGCTTTGGCTATTTCGAATTCTTGGTGTAATTTTTTTTTTTTTTTTTTTTCTCTGGTGTATCACAAATTGGACTAGGTGGATTTGGTGGTCGTTTGCCGTTGATTAAATTGGCAATTTGATTGTGGTGAACAAGTGATGGTGGCTGGTCAATGAGTATGATTATTTATTTATTTATTTTAGGAAACTTGAATTATAAAAGCAGAAAATTAGTTTTTACTCAAGTAGATGGACAAGTGACAAGTTTTTATTTGTAGAGTATAGAGTGGAGCGAAGAAAGTGAGTTGGAAGATTTGGACTCTATCTTTTAAATGACGTAATTAATGGGTACAATTTTTTAATCGTACCCATATCACAAAATTTCTCAACCCAAATGAAGGCAAAATCAAAAGTAGATGTCCCAATGATTAATTATATATTGAAGTCAGGGATAATAGTCGGAAATTTTGCATGGGTGTAGGTAGCACCTATATATATGTTTTTTAAAGAAAAAATGGATAAAGTCCTGGATTTTTTAAAATACTAAAATAAGTCATTATTCATATAGATTTATATAGCCAAAACTTAAAGAAAATTCAATTAGATTTTTATTGGATTTTCAATTTTGCACCATGTGTCCTATTTAATTTTTAATTTTTTGCCAAGAGAATTATTTAAGTGTAAAAACCGAAAAGTCCAAATCCAATTAAATTTTAAATTGGATTTCAATTGGAATCCAATTTTCTACCACGTATCCATCTAAATTTTTAATTTTATGGTAAGTGAATTATTGGGTGCAAAAACCAAAGAGTGTAAACCAATTAAATTTTAAATCATATATATGTATATATATATATATATTACATATCTTAGAAATATAAGGTTTAAAAAAAGTGTAAACTAATACCATATATAATTTGAATCTCTTCTCCAAAAAAATGTATAATTTAAACTATATAATTATTATTGTTTTTAATTGTACTCGTGCATATGTATAAAGCTACACACTAGTAAGTATAGTAAGTATAAAAGTTATCAAAATATTTTCGTCTACCTAACAATCCTAAAAAGAACTTAATATCTTTTTAAATTCTAATAAATATTCAATGTTATCCTTCTTCTTTTTTCTTTTCTTTTTTTGAGAAAAAAAATATGAAGTTATCTTTTTTTGAAAAAATATATACAAAGTTATCTAATTTGATACATATACCTTTTTTTAAGTTAAAAAAATCTAAATTCTTTGCACTTTGGAGGGTCAACTCATTCTTAGGGGTCAAATAATTCTTTTTCGGTGCCTAACTTTTTTTTTCTTTTTTTTTTTTGAGCTCAAAACGATAGAAATATATTATTGAAAACCAATGAATTGAATGACATACAAGTAAAGCTAGTGCACGAGCAGCATAGAGGGGACATCCACTACATGCAGTGTTGTCCCAAAAAACCAGAGAATCGATATTTAACACAAAGAAAACAGCCCCAGTCCCACTACAGCTATACCAGTACCCGATGGACTTGTGACTCCATGATTCTCTGATATTCCTCCAGAAAACTCCTTGCACTCTCAAATATTACTGTACCTGCTCAAAATAGAATCTATTTCTTGCATTCCATATTGCCCATGCCGTGGTTGCCCATCCTTCCAAGTCCAACTTACTAAGCTTCTGCTGCATCTGATTGAAGAGGAGGAAGAAATCAGTAGCCTCATTTCTGCTTTTTTGGATTCGTCCCTTGTACAGAGCCCACACGTTCTGTGCAAACGGGCACTCCCAAAGCAGATGGCTGTTGGTCTCAGGTTGTTGATGACAAATCTCGCATGTCGGCTCGACTCTAACTATTAAAAAGTTTAATTTTATCAACAAATATATATAAGATTATATATATATATATATATTAATGTCAGATTTTTATTAAGTATTTTAGCATACAAATACCAGCTCGCATCTTGAACTTTCACAATAATATGCATTTAACTATTTTATTTTACCTTTAGCAAATAAGCAATCACCGAAATGCATCCAAACACACTATTTCTTTTAATTTTCTTTTTGGCCATTAAGATGAAGTTGTCCCTTTCAAATTGAATCACACCACCTTTTCGGTGGCTATCTTTAGAATTTGTTCAACTTAATTAAGTATGTTCAAATTTAATAGATTAATAATATGCTTTAAGTTAAAAAATTTCATTGTTATTGCAGGTTTTTGGACCCATTGATAAATGGTAACTATCCGCATAGCATGAGGTCTCTCGTTAAAGATAGATTACCCAAGTTCACCAAAGAGCAATCCAAACTGGTAAAGGGGTCATTTGATTTTCTAGGAATAAACTACTATACTGCTAATTATGCAGCTTATGCCCCTCAAATAACTGGTGATAAAGCAAGTTACATGACGGATTCTAGTGCTAATCTTACTAGTAAGTACAAATTCAACACCCGAAGCCATGCTTATGAGTTTCTTATGTATCTAATATGGTAAGAATAACTAGACCATTCTTTTTCTTGTCTTTGCAGCTTCACGGAATGGAATCCTCATTGGTGCACCGGTATGTACTAGCTAGCTAAGTACATATCAACATTTTTATTCTAGTAGTTAGAGGAAAAAAAACTAACAATTTTATGAAAAACTGTAAAGAAAATAGTAAAGCTACCATCAATGGTCCAGCCTTTTAGAAATTTCATAAAGGGAATGGTAAAGCTACTATCAAATTTATGAAAATATTTTTTTAAAATTGGCATGTTAATGAATATAATTGATGTCATATCATTGACGTAATGAATATCTTAATTTTTTTTAATCTTTTATCTTGCAATTAAAGATAAAAACAATGTATTTGGGCCTTATGTTAGTATGCCTAAATAATTGCAGGCTGCTTCAAGTTGGCTTCATGTTTATCCAAGAGGATTTCGAGATCTTCTGCTCTACATAAAGAGCAAGTACCACAATCCACTAATTTACATTACCGAGAATGGTAATTTCCTCTAACTTCATTTTTCGTTTATTATCCCATAAGGTCATGAAAAATTGGAACGCTAGTGCTAGTTATTAGATTTCCATTTGAAGCTAAATTCCACCACCTATATTTGTAGGAATTGATGAGTTCAATAATGCCACCTTGTCACTCAAGGAAGCCCTTGTTGACAACCAAAGAATTGAGTATTACGATAAACATCTTCAATATCTTCTTAGGGCTATCAAGTAAGTGCAATAGCTCTCTCTCTCTCTCTCTCTCTCTCTCACACACACACACACACAATTATAGAATTGTAACTAGATTTCACTTCTTTCTTTGGTATATACAGGGATGGCGTAAATGTTAAGGGATACTTTGCATGGTCATTGTTGGACAATTTTGAGTGGGCCTCAGGTTACACAGTTCGATTTGGAATTAACTATGTAGACTACAAAAATGGGAATAAAAGATACCCTAAGCATTCTGCCCGTTGGTTCAAGAAATTTCTCAAGAAGTAGACATGAACTATGCTCAAATTATGAACTATCTATTAGCATCGGACTGTCTCCAAACAATAAACTAAAGATAATTTCTTCTCCATTTGTATGCCCTATAAATTATGTAATTGGTATGGAGTACGAGACTATAATGTAGAAATGCTTGTTAAATAATATATTATCTTATATGTACTACATAGAAGACACTCCAATTGGTTTAAACTTTAAACTCCAAGAACAAGGAAAATGTTATAACTACTATAAATGTTAGACTCTAACATACTTTACCTCTTCCCCACAAAAGAATTTGTCTAATATTTTTCTATATATTAAAAAAAACAAAATTAGTTTTTTTTTTCAAAAAAAAAAAAAGGTAATAAAAAAAGGATACTAAATGGACAAACTTCTTTCATCAATATTGTTTGTTCTGTTTAGACCCCTTTTAAAACAGATTAGTTTAACCTAATGAATTAGCCAAGTAGTTACTTAGGTTAATTATGAGATCTAAGTTAAACACATGCAAACATATTACTTAGTGCGGAAAAGTAAAGAAGACTATAATGACTCAGGAAAATCAATGAAACCAACAGTTTCAAGGTAAAAAAAACTTGGGAAGGATTTAACCTAACTATCCTTAAGGTAAATAAATCCACTATGATAAAATGAAAGTTTACAATAGATTTAAATCCTAAGTCTAAAGCTACCTCTTGTAAAACTTACTAACACGACTACATGCAACTCTGACTCCTCGATCTCTTCTATCTTGAATTTGCTGAACACAAACTCCCACGTTTGTGAAATTGAGATCCCACTCAAAGGTTTCAGATCACCATCAGTAGTAAATTTTATGCAGCAACTTGTTTCCACTAGTTTTTTATTGTAGATCTCATTCCAATAGATACTTGTAGAGTTAGAAGGTTACAAAAATCTCACAGATCTCATAGGAGTAACTCATAAGTCTTCCAAAAGCTTCTAAAACGTGATTAGGGTTTTCATTTTATACCTAGCAGCGTTGGACTGAAACCCTAAACGTTTTCATAGGCTTGGGCCTGATTTAGATTCTACAGAACATGATTTTTGATCGGTTGAACCTATCTTTCGATCTGTCGAGCTTCACAGTAGCTTACTTCTTCTTTCTGCAGCTTGACAGTTCTTGAATCTTGACTTGAACAATCTTGAGTAATGTCTAACATCTAATTTAGACATGTTTTTTTTTCTCGGTTTGGCAACATACAAAAATTTGAAAACTAAACATTTAATCCTAAATATTTAGAACCTAACAAATATAAACGAACTAATTTTGTTGTTTTTTTATCCTAAGTTTTGGGAGAAAATAATAAAACCCTAAACTGGCAAAGAAATATGTAATTCAACCTATTTTATGTTTTTCTATTGTTGCATTTGTTTGCTAAGAAAAGCTCATAAATTAGGTTAAGGAAATTTACCCCCAAATCTGTGATTATATTAGGCTTTTATCAAGTTGAGGTTTTTATTGGTTTTTCAAGGCTAATTTTTGTTTGGGGTGTATGTCAGCACGTGGTGAGGACTAGTGTTAGATATAATAGAAACAAGGTCAAACCCTAAAATAGAAAGACCTAAGACCCTTCTTGTTAATCATTGCATTATCGTTGGAATTACATGGACTCTAAGATAAATTCATATTGATTGGCCAAAAAAAAAAAAATCTAAGCACATTCCTAAAATGATTTTGAATAGACTGGCAAAAGAACCATAAGAACATGATGCTTTGTATTTCACTCTTCTTTTTTTTTTTTTTTTTTTTTTATAATTTTTATATTTACCTCTGTATTTCACTTGGTATGAAGAAAAAATAAATTAGCACATACATATGTGGGGGGGGGGGGGGGGGAGGGGTGGGGGGTGATAAAACGATATGCCCGTGTGCTTGATAAAATAGTTAGCTCATGGGCCCATTAATGAGAAGAAAGAAAAGTATACAGGACACAGTGGAATACACCCAGCCCATAAGCCGCAACGGGCCTTATCAAAGATCCAGAGAAGAGATTTGACCTTGGCAACAAAAGAGGGAGGTTGGGGAAGCCCCCAAAGGATACCCCCTTCGTCAACCAAGTGTTAAGGACCCTCCCCAAAGGAATGGAAGGTGGGAAAGGTGTACCAGTGAAAAGGGAAGTATCTTTTGGGAAGTAAAGAGTGGTAGCGTCCAGATTCAGAGTGGTAACAAAAGTATGGTAATATGTAATGTTAGTATTGCCTAATGTGACTATAGAACCATCAAATGTGAGAGAAAACTTTTGTACAGAGTTTTCAAGAGCAAATTTTTCCCTAATTCTCATTTATGGAAGCCCCAGATTCTCCAAGTGGCTCATATGCTTGGCGTAGTATTCTCAAAGGGAGGGAAGTATTGGTGAGAGGGGCTAGATGGCGAGTGGGTGATGGAAAGTCCATCAAGGTTTGGGATGACCCTTGGCTACCTAGTTTAGAGCACCCAAGAATTTTGTCCCCCGTCATAGATGGTTTGCAGGAAGCAACAGTGGATTGTCTTATCAATCCTACTACTCGGAGTTGGGATAAGGATATACTTCTTGGCTACTTTGCCCCTATGGAAACTGACTTGATTCTAAAAATCCCACTTAACCCAACCACTGTAGAGGATAAGCTCATTTGGCCACATGTCCCTAATGGAGTTTATACTGTGAGATCTGGTTATAGATTCCTTGTCAAAGAAAAGGCTGATCCATCCTCATCTCCATCTTCCCAAAATGAAGCCACAAGTATTTGGGGTCGAATATGGAGGCTCTCGGTGCCAAACAAAGTAAAAAACTTTCTTTGGAGGGCTTGTAGGGAAGCTCTACTAGTGAAGACGAACCTGGTTTGCAGAAGAGTCATTAAGGAAGACGTTTGTAGCCATTGTAACTTGAAGGCCGAGGATGGTTTCCATGCTCTATGGGACTGCTCTGAACTCTTGGCCATTTGGGAAACCGACATAATGTGGCTGTTTTGCAAGTCTAAGACGTTCTCAAATTTCTACGAGCTTACACGTTTTGTGCTAGAGTTCAACAGGCGACCTGAGCTGTTTGCGGTGATCACATGGACAATTTGGTTTTGACGCAATCAGCTTCGAACTAGTAACAAGGCCTTCCCGTTGTCCCAAGTCATACCATCAGCCACGCAGATGCTATAGGAGTTCAATGAAGTGCAACCAGCAACTCCAGTGCAGACGGTCTTCTTTCACAGGTCTTAGCCCAAGTGGGAACCCCCTCCTCCATCGCACTTAAAGATTAGTTTTGATGGTGCGGTGTTCAAAGAAACAGAGGAAGCTGGGTTGGGTGTGGCTGTCCGTAATTCTCATGGAAAGGTGCTAGCATCCTTGGTAGAGAAGATCAAGCTTCCATCCTCATCAGACGAAGTGGAAGCACTGGCGGCTGTTCGCGCTATCACCCTTGCTTTGGACCTAAATCTACCCTCTTTTATTGTCGAGGGAGACTCAGAAGTGGTTATTTCGACCTTAAGAAAGGAAGAGGAATCTTTTTCTTCTTTTGGTCATTTGATTTTTTGTATTAAGTATTCTCTAGCTTTTTGCAATTGTTTTTCCTTTTCTCATACCCGAAGGTCAGGTAACTCTTTTGCTCATTCTTTAGCAAAACATGCAAGAACTATTGTTGGTTTTTCTATGTGGATGGAGGATGTCCCACCACAAGTTGTTGATGTACTTTTAGACGATTATGGCTGATTTTAGTTTTATAAAGTTGTCATTGAATTCTAAAATAAAAAAAAAAAAAAAAAACTCAAATTTTCTCGCTTCATTTATTATTTTAATGAATTGTTTATATTATTTTAAATGAAGTTATTAAAAAAAAAAAAAAAAAAAAACATTTGATATTGGGTGTATTGTAAAGTAAGGTGGTAAAATAGATAAAGTAACTTTTTGAGATGCTAAAAGTTAAAAATTTTAGCACCACCAATGTGAATGCTCTAACTTAAAAAAAAAAAAAAAAATCCTAGCTAGCCTAGTATTAAAAAAAGACATTATTTTGTTTTTGTTTGTCTTTGCTGGTAAATGATTGCATCTTAATGTATTTAGAAAAAATGATTTTGAATATTTATAAATTTTTAATACTATATAGATGTCTATTTGCAATTTTTTTTCTTTATACTCTAGCCCCTACTAACTTAAAATCCTGAGTTCCTTCCCTGCAAATAATTAGTTGAAGGACAGTTGTGATCACTAACATATGGGTAATTCTACAGTACCCCCTCTTTTTTTTTTGGGGTACGGTACCCTCTAATAGGCAATCTGCTATACCAGGTTACCAAAACATCACATTTGGTGGTACCATCTTCACATTGTGTAATACTAATATCACATATGACTGTACTTTTGTCACATACGGTGGTTCCCTTATTTTTTTTCACATTCAATGGTACCATCATCACATTGTGTAGTACCAATATCACATGTGACTGTACTATTGTCACATACAGTGGTTCCCTTATTTTTTTTTCTCATATTCGATGGTACCATCCTCACATTGTATAGTACTAACATCACATGGGATTGTACTATTGTCACATTCGGTGGTTCCCTTATTTTTTTTCTCACATTTGATGGTACCATTCTCACATTGTACAGTACCAACATCACATGCGACTGTACTTTTGTCACATTCAATAGTTCCCTTATTTTTTCTCACATTTGATGGTACCATTTTCATATTGTGTAATACTAACATCACATGTGACTGCATTTTTGCCACATACGGTGGTTCTCTTATTTTTTCTCACATTCGATGGTACCATCCTCACATTGTGTAGTACCAACATCACATGTGATTGTACTTTTGTCACATTCAGTAGTTCCTTTATTTTTTTTCCTCACATTTGATGGTACCATCCTCACATTGTGCAGTACCAACATCACATGTGACTATACTTTTGTCACATTTGATGGTTCCCTTATTTTTTTCTCACATTTGATGGTATCATTCTCACATTGTGCAGTACCAACATCACATGTGACTGTACTTTTGTCACATATGGTGGTTCTCTTATTTTTTTTCTCACATTCAATGGTACCACCCTCATATTGTGCAATACCTACATCACATGTAATTGTACTATTCTCACATTCGGTGGTTCCCTTATTTTTTCTCACATTTGATGGTACCATCCTCACATTTTGCAGTACCAACATCACATGTGACTGTACTTTTGTCGCATTCGATGGTTCCCTTATTTTTTTCCTCACATTTTATGGTACCAGCCTCACATTGCGCAGTACCAACATTACATGTGATTGTACTTTTGTTACATTCAGTAGTTCCTTTATTTTTTTTCTCACATTTGATAGTACCATCCACACATTGTACAGTACCAATATCACATATGACTGTACTTTTGTCACATTCGATAATTCCCTTATTTTTTTTCACATTTGATGGTATCATCCTTACACTATGTGGAACCAACATCACCTGTGATTGTACTTTTGTCAAATTCGGTAGTTCCCTTATTTTTTTCTCACATTTGATAGTATCATCCTTACATTGTACAGTACTAACATCATATGTGATTGTACTTTTGTCACATTCGGTGGTTCCCTTACCTTTTTTTCTTACATTTGATTATACCATCCTCACATTGTGCAGTACCAATATCACATGTGACTATACTTTTGTTACATTCTATGATTCCCTTATTTTTTTTCTCGCATTTGATGGTACTATCCTCACATTGTGTAGTACCAACATCACATGTGACAGTACTTTTTTCACATTCGGTGGTTCCCTTATTTTTTTCTCACATTTGATAGTACCATCCTTACATTGTACAGTACTAACATCATATGTGATTGTACTTTTGTCACACTCAGTGGTTCTCTTACTTTTTTTCTAACATTTAATTGTACCATCCTCACATTGTGCAGTACCAATATCACATGTGATTATACTTTTATTACATTTGGTGGTTCCCTTATTTTTTCTCACATTTGATGGCTCCATTATCACATTAAGTAATATCAATATCACATGTGACCGTACTTTTGTCACATATGATAGTTCATTTTTTTTTCACATTTGATAGTTCCATTATCACATTAAGTTGTATCAACATCATATATGACAGTACTTTTGCCACATTCGGTTGTACCTGTATTTTTAAAATTTTTATTTTTATTTTTACATTTAATGGTATCATTTTCAAATTGTACAGTATCAAAATCAGATGTGATAATACTTTTGTCACGTTTGGTGGTTCTATTGTCTCATTAGGTAGTGACAACATCACATTATGGTTCTATTGTCTCATTAGGTAGTGACAACATCACATTTGATCATACTTTTCTCACATTTGATTGTACTTTAATTTTTTTTCTCACATTTGATGGTGTTGTCCTTACATTGTACAGTACCAACATCACATTTGACTGTACTTTTGTCACGTTTGGTGGTTCCGTTTTTTTCATTTTCATATTTGATTGTTTTATTGCCACATTAGACAGTATCAACATCACATTAGACCGCACATTTCTCATATTCGGTGGTATTTTTGTCACATTTGACGGTTCCCTTTTTTTTTTTTTTCTCACAAATTACCATAATACTCCTAAAACCTAAAAAATGACGTAAATACCCTTAGAATCTAAAAAAATGATAGAATAACCCTATAACTTTTTTTTAAAAAAAAAAACCAAAATTATCAAAAACCGAAAAATGACTAAAATAACCACAAAACCTAAAAATGACCAAAATACCCTTAAAATAAAATAAAAATTGATCAAATAACCCTGAATCTTTAAAAAAAAAAAAACCAAAATTACCATAAAACCTAAAAATAACCGAAATAACAATGATACCTATAAAATGACCAAAATACCCTTAGGAAAAAAAAATGACCACATAGCATATCTTCTTCCCTTCGATGTTGATGATAAAATATACAATTTCCTCTATCTCTCTCTGCATCTCTCTTTGTTCACAGTATTTGCCATTTATCACCTCTAAATTTCGGTACGTCTCCTTTTATGTAAAAGTTCAATGTTACATTGATGGTTTCCCTTCTTCTTCATATTTTTTTTAAAGCTAAACGAAATTACTAAGATAGTTAGCTTTAAATGAAACTTCAATACTAAACTTTTCAATTAATTAAAAATTATCTTTCAGTTAGCACTATTAATAAATTTTAAAAAAATCTAATAAAAGTTTGATTATTTACTTCTACTATTTTTTTTTTCACTCTTACTTCTACAAACTCCATTAAAAACTTTTGACACCCCAATATGTAATGTAATAAACGAAAATTTTTTTGAACCCAACATTAAATCCCATGTTCACAACCACTGAATTTGTCAATTTGAACTCCAATCAGGCCTGCACTACACAAAATGAAATTTCAATGTTCAAATAGATATATGTTAAGCTCTAAGATTATACCATCTAAAACAAAATTGTTGGGAACAACAATTTTTCAATAGTGATGGTTTCAATGACACTTCTTTTGCATTCATATCATCTTATAAAACCAGATCAAATAACTCTGCTTGTTCTGATGTAGGATTTTTTTGCCATTTAACATGATTTTCGAAATAATTTTTCAAGTTGGCATGTTTTTGAAACATATTTGTAAACTAGCATTTTGAGTCTTAAAGACTCGAGATTGCTTAAGGAACTCAAGCCTTTAAGACTCGAGTACAGGATCAAGTTCTAGTGATTCACATATACAGAACTGTTATTTGCAAAAAAAATAAAATAATAAATAAATAAATTTTAAATTATAAATTTTATATATTCATCAAGACAAGATAACTACGACATAAAGATGCAACATCTTGCTCAATGATTTGATTATACAATAGCAACAATAAAATGCAAAAATAATGTCATAGTCATGACTCATGACAAGTCTATTTCATAGTTCATACTTCAACATTTTTTTTCCAAGGGCCAAACCTAATTCTTGCATTCCCTAAGGCCAAAACTGCAATTGACCGGTTGGAATAAAAAAAGAGTTATTACTTAGACATGGTGCAGGAGGTTTCGGCAGGGCACAATCCAAGAGCTCCCTGACTTATCATTCCAAGGGTCCAATAGGAGCATAGTAAACTTGAGAGAGCTCCTGCAATCTGGTGCATTTCTCAATCTGACGAATCACCTTCAAGACTGCATAACATGCATATAAAATAGCTTAACATCACTTCAAAGTTTCTAATAGATAATTTCACAAATATCTCCTATGCATTTCCAAAATCAAAACTAAAATAAAATATATTTAAAAATCTAATATGTATAGATCAATGTTAAGATTATACACAGTCCAAGATTAAACCAAAATCAGGAAATTCAGAGCTTCACAACAAGTGCACAAGATTCTACAGAATAATGTTACTTTGCTTTTACATAACAATGTTTGAAAACTCAACAATACAAATTTAAATAAAAAGAATGTGCAAAGCTAATTATCAACATGTCCACTTGCAAGTTAGCAAAATTAATAGTATTGTTACATGAATGGCTCAATGACATAATCAAGCAATTAATAGTATTGTTACAAAAATTGCAAAGCTGCACCAACTAATGCTTACTAAAATAAAAAAACAAAGTGGAGTTCATCATCTCTTTATTAATTACAAAGATAATTGATACTAGCCCATAAATCTATAATTTTCCATCTTCATTGGGGTTGGAGACTTTGGCATAAAATATACATGATATCATTGTTAAAACTCTCATACCAAAATTTAAAACTATAAATTAGATTCTTCATAACTACCTAAAAGAACTGAGAAACAAAGGGTGACACCCATAAATTATAAGGAAATGAACATGTAATGGAATCTAGCTCTTTTTCCAGGCTTAACTTGTGCCAAATTTTCTTACAAACTGACAATTTCATACACGCTGCTCTTATTACTAGTAATAAAATGACAAAACGAAAAATGTTGTAATAGAATTATAAACCTGAAATCGATAGAATACTAAAAAAAGCTTCCCTTTGGTGGAGAACACAATCAAAGAAACCTCGATTACGAAGGCAAAATGTTGCATGAGTGGGCATTTGCCACATTTTGTAGTTGGTGACTTCCAACCATGCACGTTTTCACATCCAAATAACTCAAGGAACTACAAGATTAACATAATTATAAATTATCCAAAACTTTCAAATGGGAACTTGCATAATTATAATTGTTATTTGTTTATAATACTCTAAACAATAACAATACAGACACACCAGATCCATAAAACATAGTACATCACCAATGGGCAAACTTGGAGAGTTTTCAATCCTCGACTGATGTAGTGGAACCGGAAGGCATGGTTGCAAACGCCTGCAGAAAAATAAACCATGTTTGTAAATAGAACAATTTCATTATTGAAAAAACCAAGGAACATATTAACAAATCAATTTTCACATTAAGAAAATCAATTGGTTATCATCAGGAATATGATGACAAAGAAGATCCTTCAAAAAGGAAAACCCAAGTTATTAAACTTTGAATTAAAACTTCAACAAAGTAATGCACAATTTACTACCAAACTACTTGCCAAAAGTTGGGAAAACTTAGACACAAACCTTGAGAATATATATATCTATGGGAAGGAAGGTCATAATTGGGATCCTAAAGTTGATAGAACTAAAATGTTGCAATTTTTTTTTTTTTTTTAGAAGCCAACCTGGAAGTCCAGGAGGGAAATTTATTGAAAAATAACAGCAATAATGTGATGAAGTGAAGATTGTTCAAATTTTTAGGTCCAAGAATGGTTTGGAAATTAAATTTAATGAAATGGAATTTGATGACTTCAATTATATCTATCAGCACAAGGGCATACATTCTTTGTTAAAATATGCATTCCTACAAGATGGAAAGTGAGTTCCTATTCCTTTGGGATGATTCTTTGAAATTGGCAGAATATACCTAATCTACTTCCCACATTACACAATTTATTCAATAAAAAATAAAATAGCCTACAATGTCACATTTTACAACCACCAATGACACATAACCCTGTGCATCAAAATCAGGCACCAAGACATTTTATTCCTCAATTTGCATTCCATGGGAACAAACATAACTAATCTCCTCTAATTTAACCATATATATATACACATAGAACTACGGCAAGCGTGTACAAATCACAAGAAATTATAAATTATAACATTGAGAGGAAATAAATAAAAATCAATAAATAGAGAAAGAAAAGAACCAACCTTTTATTTCCTCCAAACCAGACAGCATTGGAACTCTATTGGCCTCCAGCATCCTAGAAACTTCCAAACCAGAATCATAAGCTCTGATAAAATGGTCTTCAACATCCTTCAATGCCTCCAACAATTCCCTCCCATCAGTGGGTGTATCAATCACTCTAAAACTTAGCTGGGACGAATCATGGAGGATATCATCAATAATGTGACCATATGAAGATTGTTCTGCAGAACCCTGTCATCATGCATGATTATTCATATATAATGTTAATTTTACTCACTTAATTTGAGAAGATTTTGGGGGACAACCCGTTTTGGCTGATTTAAATTTCAGTGCGTGGATCCTTGTTCCCAAATCATCACAAGTAACTAGCAAACATATAACCCAAAATACCCAAACCAAATGAAGCTGAAATACCCAAACAAATTAACCTCAAATAAAGAAAAGAAAAAATTCTTACACAAGACCTAACTTCTCAATACTAAAATAATCAAATCTAACCTAAAAATTAATAAATAAATAAAAAAACTGAAATCAAATAAATAAATAAAGAAAAACAGCTTCTCAAATACTAAACAAAATTCTCACAGTAGCAGTGGCGGCGGCGGTGGCGGTGGCTTGCCAGGTCTCTTGTTCAACTTCTTAGCCCTTTTTGTCTTTCGTTCTCTTTTTTCTTTTTACCAATCTTTCGTTCTTCGTTTCTTTCTTTTTCTTTTGGCTTTCTTTTGTTTTTATACGCTACCTATTCTACCGGTAATAGGTCCACTACTAAACTTAAATGAACGATCAAGATTGAAACAATAAAAATATACGGTTAAGATTTGGGTGGGTATCATACCCACTAAAAATATAGGTGGGTACGATAGAATGACCCCTAACATATTGCCCATCCTTTTCTTCTTTTTTCGTTCATTTCTATTTTTTTTTTCTTTTCTAAATAAATTACATTATGTTGCGCTCCTCTATAAATAAAATAAAAAATAAAAAAGAGAGAGAGAGAAAGGAACCAGCAAATTCAAAAGCAGTTTAGATTAGAGAACCAGGGTAAGGCCGATGTGGACGTGGTAGCAAAACTGGTGTGCACGGCATAGGCCATATGGCACAATCAGAATGCGACACGGCATGGAGGTAAGCGTCGGACTGGTAAGGAAGTGGTCAGTTGGGTAGCGCAATACGCTGAGGAATTTACAGAAGCAAATGCTTGCATGGAGAGCACAGCTTCAGTGCCTGAAGTCAAGGGTACGTGGATCCCACCTCCAAGTAATGTTTTCAAGGTGAACGTGGACGCGGCGGTTTTCACAAGTCAACGAGCAGTGGGAGATGGAGTGATTATCAGAGACGATAAGGGTAGGATTGAGGCCGCAATAAGTAAAAAGATTAATGCATCGTTGGGAACCGTGGAAGCAGAGGCTATGGCGCATGAAGTGGGCTTGGTGTTTGCAAGGGATATCGGCATCCACAATTTAATCATGGAGGGTGATTTGCTTGTTATCCACATAGTGTTGTGTGAGACTTCAGACCCGCCATCCTCCATGGCTGCTATTATACAAGGAGTGTAAGAACTATGCAAAGAATTTCGTGGGGTAGAGTTTTCCCACGTTAGAAGATAGGTTAACAGACCTGCCCATCTACTGGTGAGACATGCGTTGGGCGTTGTTGATTATGTTACTTGGATAGAGGAGAATTCTTGCTTTCTTGAGCAAGCTCTTGACCATGATGTAATAAGTTTTTCTAGCTTCTAATAAAGTTCCAGTATTTCATATCAAAAAAAAAAAAAAACTAGTGCTACAAAAAAGGCCAAAATCAATTAATATGGCATTTCAAGGCTATCCAGTCTTAGGCGTTCTAGTTCTTCATAGTTTATTGACTAATGGCGTTGCTGACTCACCAATCTATGACACTGCTTCAATCAACTGGACTAGTTTTCCCAAAGGTTTTATTTTTGGGACAGCATCATCGGCTTATCACGTAACTAAGACAAATTTCCTCTATGTCAATTTATATCATAGTTTTTCCTCAAATGTCTTGAGGTGTCAAGCATATGATGAATATTATTATCTGCACAAGCTGTTCTTTCAAATTTCCAGCATGTGTGTTTTTTTCAGGTCTCTTTCTCTCTCCATCAATATGAAAATCTTTTAAGTATTAGAACTTACGACACTTGAAAGTATGAGTTACCAATGAAATATTAAGTCCATTGTCTTCCACTGGAGAAACTCTAAGTTCACACAATATTTGACAACAAATTTCACATTTGTTGATGTGGCAATTAGTAATTGATGTGCTATAAAGTGATGATAGTGGTAGTCCTAGTCTCCTAGATGACATTGTGTAAAAAGAGTAGTGAAATTTGTTATACTTATAGTATTGTTGTTTACACTGGCCTTGACTTTTAACTAGCTCTTGGGCACTAGAGTATCCATAATGTTAGTATTACACATTTTCACATATACTTTGTTATAATTATTCTAAGTGGCAGATCGTGAGTAGTGGAAAAAAAAAAATTTTGTGGGTTTACGTTATAGTGACGAACAGTCAATCACAGCTTGCCGCATGAGATAGTTATGAAAAAATGTGTATGAAAATGAGTAGTGCTAGCATTATTGTGAATATATTTACATGTCTGAAGAACAGTTTAAAAAACCAGATTGGATTAGCTGGTTCAATTGGGAACCAGATTACAATCCGATCTGGTTACTATTAAAAATTGGAAATTGGAAGGTTAAATCGGAGTAACCGTGGACTAGGGCAGTTCAACCGATTATGCAACGATTTTCTTAAAATACCATAATACATCAGTTTTGACTAGATGGCAAAGATTTGAGCCATCGACCATGGCCGTCTTTTGCAACTGATATGTACGATGGAGGGTAGAAAAGAAAAAGAAAGAAAAGTAGAAGTAGCTGAAAATCCTTTGCATACTGTGACAACACCGACAAGAAGAATAGAAATCTTTGGAGGCTGGAGATGAATAGATCCATTATTATGAGGAAAAGAAAAAGGCACAATACTTGTGGAAATTGACTGAAGGATATGAACGCACAGTTTTCTGATAAATTATCTCTAACATTTATTTTTTATTATTAGTTTATTACTTATTAGAGTCTTTTTATGAACACACATGAAAGCTCGAAATGTGTGAAAACACAAGAGCTTGTTTAGACCCCCAATTCAAATTACGGCATGGTTGATTTTACACTAACTTAATACTAAGTGCGGAATAGTGTAAACACAAGCATACAAACACGAGAGCTACTCTAATCCATATTTAAAGCAACACAACAGTAAAATGAAATGAACAAGAGTAGGGAAGAGAGATGCAAACACAGATAACACCAAGACGTGTTATCGAAGAGAAAACCTCAGAACTCGGCGAAAAACCTCTCCGCCGCCTTCCAAGCGGTTATCGATCCACTAGACAATTAGTTAGGATACATGGGTAAGCAAGAGACCCTCCAAGCCTAATCTACCCACTGTACCTAAGCCCTCCAAGCTCCTACTCCAACAAGACTTCTCGGAACCGTGTCTTATCTAGCTCTCCGAATCCCACAAGAAGCTCCATATTGCATCTGCCATCCTTGACTTCTTCCAATGCTTCCCAGCAACACCAAAAACTCACTGGACACTCTCAAAGGGTGTGGTAAGTGTTTGGGCTATTGACCTCTCAATGGTATAGAAATGGAGAGGTAGGAGATGAGGAAATCCCACAAACAAAGGTGTAGAGAATTGTTGGTATAACAATTTCTAACTCTCAAGTGTTTTAACTAGGGTTTTCTCTCTGAAACTCTCCTTCACAATTGTGGGTAATATGGATATATATAGTGAGGGTACAGAAAATGTGTATCAGACAGTACAGATTGGCAGAAAAGAATGTCTCGCGGGTGTCTCGTGGGAAGGCTTTACCCGCGAGATACTCGCAAGACACAGTTGTCTCTATCTGTACAGACTCTTCGCATTCCAGTCATGTGCAAAGCACATGCTTCACTTCGCGGGAAACTTAGTCGCGAGACACCTGCGAGAAGTCTTTTGGCTTCACTTGCTTGAGTCTTCACACTCTCTCTCTCTAACACACAACCCTTACAATCACATCCCACAATAAATACAGGGTACACAAGATTGAATATAATTACAATCAAATTTGGCACGGAATAAAAGCCAACAAAATACAAATTTGTAAATCACAACTTTACAATACACTTATTTTTTTTAGAGAGTTTCAACTTATGGTGTTCGCTCATGATGATATCTCTTTATTATCAAATCAAAATACCAATCGTTTTTTAGTGTAGGTGGAGAATGAACCCCACATCTCTTAAAATTGATTGATGACATGACTATTTGTATTTGATCATCTTGAAATTTTGCAAGTATAGATAATATATATAGATAATTTAATCTAATAGTGAATTTGTCAAAATTAACATTTAACCAAAAAATATTAAATGGTGTAACATTGTTTAAAGTTACATTATGTGTAACTTGAACCAAACTCTACCCTTATTATGGAAAGGAAAGATTATTAGTGCAATTTAAGATTCTCTAAAAGTTTTAGCCGTAATTTCATACTAAGATTTTTAAAATTTTAACAATAAGTTATTTAGATTTTGTTACATCATTAATAACTTAAATAAATATCAAAATAATACCAATAATGTTTACATATAAATATTAGGCAAGATTGCAAACTTACTCCCTAAATAATTTGGTGACTTTTGCATTTTATGTTTAGGGATGATTTTCGGGATTATGCTGAGCTTTGCTTTATGGAATTTGATGATCGTGTTAAGCATTGGGCCACACTAAGAGCACGTTTGGTACATTGTAATAGACTCTGTAATGGAATAGTTATTTATGGGGAATAGATATTCAGTTGTTTGGTTGTATTTTGTTGCAGAGAATAGCTATTCATAAAGGAATTACTATTCTTTAAAATGAGGAATAGTTATTCTTTTAAAAAGCTATGTAATCTCTATTCCTTGACCCTGCAAATTTAAAATTCCTAAACTCTCCTTGGCTCCCCCATCTCTCTCTCTCTCTCTCTCTCTCTCTCTCTCTCTCTCTCTCTCTCTCTCTCTCTCTCTCTCTCTCTCTCTCTCTCTCTCTCTCTCTCTCTCTCTCTCTCTCTCTGTGTGTGTGCACCATGTAAGATTTAGACCCACAAACAACAATTAGGTAGGTCCCTTTTTTTTGCTATATTTCTCTAGCAAACACCCTCAAAGAGTATTGATATCTTGCTAGTCCTTGGGATATTAATAGATGATTATGGTATTAAAGGATTGCAATTTCACAATTGACAATAGTTTTTATTTTATAATTTGACAAAATTGGGTATTTTATTACAGAATGAAAACAACGAAGTACAAATGAAGGTCCAAATCAGAAAACAATATTACAATCCACAAGAGTTGGGGATATTTGCCATTTCTTTTTAATATTAAAATTAACAAAAAAAATTATATTAATTGATCTTTTCCATTTTTTATGGGGATATTTGCCATTTCTTTTTTGAATCATGAGCTTTTTCCTTTCAATCATTTTTGTTTTTAACATTTATGTTGATATTAATTTTGAACAAACAAGACATGTATTAATTGTAAAATTATTTAATTTTGTACGTTTTTAGACCTCTTAAACACAAACAAATTAACCTAGTTATTTAGCCAAGTGATTAACTTAGATAAATTATTCAAATCTAGGTTAACACAGGTAAATCATATCATTGAAATAATGTGGAAAATAAAGAACACAACGACATCATAATCCAGAAAAACCAAACCGGTAAAAAACCTAGGGAGGATTTAACCTAGCTATCCTCAAGGTAAAATAGATCCACTATGAAAAAGTTGAAGTTTTAGAATAGCAACTTAGACCACTAACATTCTATTGCTATCTCGAGTAGAAAACTTACTATCACAACCACGTGACAGCTACGAGTTCACAGACTACTTCTTTCTTGGATCACAGCAACCACAAGTACACCACTTGTGTTTTCTTTAAGCTCTTTATGTAGCAATTGAAACGATCATCAAGCTCTCAACATCAATCTTGATCTTGATAACGCTAAGTATGTATGAAGGCAAACATCTCTAGATCTCACAAGAAATTTATACACACAACATAAAAAACAACTATAAAATATTGCTAGGGTTTTTCTTTTTATACTTAAGGCAAAACATAAAACTTTACACGTCATATGGGCTTAGGCTGAGTTGGAAAATTCTGCAGAAAAACAATCTGCATGAGCTTTGATCGATCGAGTTTAATTTTCGATCAATCGAGCCTTGCAAAATTTATTGTTCTGCAGTACACTTGATTTCAAATTTACATAAAAAAAACTTTGAGCAGTCTAAATCTAGACTAAATGTTTTGATCATGGTTTGCCAACATTACACATTGAAGTTCTAATATATTAGTTCCTAAATTGTAAATATAAATTTAAAAAAGAAGGGTATTTTAGGAAATTTAATTTAATTGGGCTTTCACTTCAACATCTTTATTTTGTTGTCACCAAACAAATGAATAGTAATAATTATTTCATTACAACTTCTTTTATTCTTTGTAATACTTATTCATATTCCTATGTAATCACCATTACAATGTACCAAACGTGCCCTAAATGATTCATGGAGTTACAATCTAGGTCATTATGCATACAGGGCGTTAGCACCAGGTTGATGTTTTGATTGGCAACAGTTATTTTGACAACTCACCGAACAAATTTGAGATCTTGTTGCTTGATGTCAAATTCACCTCATGACTATAAGCATCATGTACTTGAGTGCCCTGTAGGCCAAAAATATATACAAAAACTAGGCTTACTTATATATATATATATATAAGTGTTAGTTTTTCTGTTTTTTGTTAAGTGAAGACAAAAGATGAGTGGATGATATATTATACCTTTTAATCCAATTCTTATCTTAATAGAGTATGAAGAGTGAAAAACAATTATAAAAATTGATATTTTAATGAAATAGAGTTTAAATAAAATAGAAACAATAGGTTTTTATTCTAAAATATATCAATTTTTTTTTTCAGGAGCTAATGTAAATGGTCAAAGTTTGTAACTTGGAGGTTATCTATAATTCTATAAAAAAAAAAAAAGCTTTTATGCTAAAATATATCAAATTTTTTTCCAGAAGTTGATGTAAATAGTCAAAGTTTGTAACTTGGAGGTTATCTATAATTCTATAGAAAAAAATAGACTTTTATGTTAAAATATATCAATTTTTTTCCAAAAGCTAATGTAAATGGTCAAAGCATGGTTTTAAAAATCGGTACAATCAAAAAACCAAAATATGGAGTGGTTATCGATTTTATGGTCCAACTAGGGTTCGATCAGTAGTCGAACCGATGATGTTATAAATAATTAATTAATAATTATAAAAATAAATAAATAATTTTATAATTAATCATTTTAACTAAAAAAATTAAATAATAGTAAAATATTAAACATTAACTTACCAACTTTTGGACACCACTTAACAAAATTCAACCAAAAAAAAAAAACATAAAGAGGGTAGGTGTAAAGCATTTTAGTATATATTAATTTTTCAAATAACAAAAAGTAAGTGCACCCATTGGTAACAATATCATTACCCACTTGATATTTTTTTTCCCACCTATCCTACACTTACACGTTGATATCACACCCATTGCACATTTTGAAAACCTACTACATCCACACGTTTGTTCAAACTTCAAACAAGAATTATGTACTTAGTTTCCTTCCTATCTAACTTTTTGCTAAATTTTCATCTCTCTCTTCAATATTGTCTCTCTCAGTCTCTTCGTCAATATGGGTCTGCGCACGAGTAGCAAACAACGACTGAAGCTGACAGATTAAATTATTGTAAATCTGCTTCGTCTTTAGGCTCCTTCCTCAACAAAAAGATAGGAAATCTAATGTTTTTGAGGTCACTGTAAGTGTCTTAGACTGCGCACGAGTAGCAAACAACGACTGAAGCTGACAGATTAAATTATTGTAAATCTGCTTCGTCTTTAGGCTCCTTCCTCAACAAAAAGATAGGAAATCTAATGTTTTTGAGGTCACTGTAAGTGTCTTAGACTTCACCACTTTAGGCTTGAGAGAATTTTCAAAATCAAAATCTCTCCTCTTAAATCTAAAACAAGATCTCTCTCTCTCTCTCTCTCTCTCTCTCTCTCTCTCTCTATATATATATATATATATATATATATAACACAACATATGAGGTTTTTACGAAGAATAGCTAAAAATTGGTTTAACCGTACCGGTTTTCAATTTTGCCAATTAAACTAGCAGTTTTCGATTTTTAGTGATTTTTTCTCTTATTTTTGGTTTTTAATAATAACTGGACCATATTAAGGTTCGGTTGCCAATTGAACCGGCCAGTCCGGTTTTTAAAACCATGGGTCAAAGTTTGTAACTTGGAGGTTATCAATAATTCTATAGAGAGAAATACGCTTTTATGTTAAAATATATCAAATTTTCCAGAGCTGTTGTAAATGGTCAAAGTTTGTAACTTGGAGGATATCTACAGTTCTATAGTGGGGGGGAGGGGGGGGGAAGGCTTTTAGGCTAAAATATATCAATATTTTTCCAGGAGTTGATATAAATGGTCAAAGTTTGTAACTTGGAGAATATCTATAATTCTATAGAACAGGTTTTTATACAAAAATATATCGATTTTTTCACGAGCTTCATGAGTTGTTCTAAATGATCAAGGTTTATAACTTAGAGGATATCTATAATTCTCCGTGGTACATACAATGTTAAACAATCAATTGAAGGTATGGTTTTAAAAACCGGTACGGTCAAAAAATTGAAAAAGGAAGTGGTTCTCAGTCTTTCGGGTCCAATTGGGGTTAGACCGATGGTTGGATTGAATGATGTTATAAATAATTAATTAATAATATTAAAATTATAAAAATAGTTAATAAAATATATAATAAGTTTACTACTTATAATATTATGTTAAAAATTATAAAACATAGTTTTAGATAAATTATTTGAGTTTTTACATCTTACATTTAGAATATAAAAATTGCCACTGTTTTAAGATTTTAAGATTGTTCACTTAATTAATTAATAAAACTACTATTTCTTTTTAATCATAATTTTCTCAATGAAAAAAAGTGGAAAAAAAAAATCAATAGTAAGAGTTAAACTTTAGGAGGGTGTTTGGTCACTGAATTCAAAACATAGTGTTTAGTGTTTAAACACTGAACACTATTGTTCAAAAACAAAAAAAATAAGTTTGGTGGACCATTCCGAAACAAGGTGTTTGAAAAATATTGTTCAAAACATATGTTTAAAACAATGGTTTTTGAAATCACCTTCGGACTGATTTTTAACAACGCAAACTAGTGTTGAGTGGTACTTTCGTAATTAGGTTGAACACTATTATGGGCCCACCGGTTAGCTTTTTGAAAGAATTGTCTACTCTCTCACCCACACAAACAGCAACCCAGCAGCATTTAAAAAATATTTTATATTTATTTTGTACTTTGCTGATTTAAAAAATATTTATTTTGTACTTTGCTCAGTTTTTTTTTACCATCTAACACACATATACCAAACACATATTTTATATTTTTGAACACTGAAATATGTTATTTAAACCATGATACCAAACACATTTTTTTGTTTTATAAACACTAAAAACATGTATTTCAATAACACTTTTTAAACTATAATTTTCAAATCTTTTTAAATAACAATTTTTAAACTTTATAACCGAACGGGCCCTAGGCTTTCAAAGTTGTGGCTGTTATTGATTCTCAAAAAACAATGCAAAAAAGAGTGTGTGGCTCTCATTGTGTTATTGACTATTGTGTGCAATTTGGACACTGAACAAGTAGAGCACAGCACAGAACACTGCAAGCCAGCCTCTCTCTTACAAATCAAGAAGAAGCTCTTATAAGGAAAATGGATCAGTTTTTTATTATTATTTCCGTGTGTTTTGTGGTCCTCTCTCAAATCTAAAAAAAGATTTTCAACCATCCTCCCTCTCTATCTGTCTATAAAGAATGAAGATATCTGAATACTCTTTGTCTCTCTCTCTTTGTGAAGATCTGTGTTTTCAGGCAAGGTTAGGAATTTTGACCGCTCCAAGAAGCAAGCTTTGATGCCAGCCTCAGTCATCACTGGAAGACGCAGATCTAAGGAAAAAAAAGAAGAAGAAGATCTTTGATGCAAAACGGTTGGTTTCAATCTTTCAATCTGTTTCACCCATTTTGCAAAACCGTTACACAACCGGTTCAACTATACCGATTCTCAGTTTTTCCGGTTGAACCTACTATTACCGGTTATTTCCCTCTTCTTCTTTTCTTTTCTTTTCTTTTCTTCTTCTTTTTTCTTTTTTCTTTTTTCTTTTTTTTTTTTAATTTTTTTTAATTTTTAATTTTTATGAATAATCGAACCGGATTAATGTCCGGTTCTAATTTAACCGGTTAAACCTGCTGGTCCGATTTGGTTTTTAAATCCATGGTTGAAGGATAACTCATAACAATGATGAAAAACATATTGCACGTATTTTTTCTTTTTCTTTCATCTCTATTTTTTCCTTTCCTAAATGGATAAGAAGGACTGACTAACATATTGCATTATTGCTTATCCTTTTCCATGTGTTTCTTTTTCTTTCATCCATAGTTTTATCATAGTTTGACTAACATATTGCATGTCCTTTTCCATTTTTTTTTTAATCTCTATTTTTATTTTTCTAAATAGATAAGATTATGTAGTGCTCCCCTATAAAAAAAGCGGCAGATTCTACCTAGTACTACACACACAAAAAACCCCAAAATCAATTATGGCCATTCAAAGCTATCTAGTATTAGGCCTCCTAGTTCTTCTTGGCTTATTGACTAATGTTATTGCTGTCCGTTACCCTGCTTCACTCAACCGGACCAGTTTTCCTGAGGGTTTTATTTTTGGGACAGCAGCCGCAGCTTATCAGGTAACTAAGTCACAATTTTCTCTATGTTAATTTGTATCATAATTGTTTTTTTCAAATGTCCTGGGATGTGAAGCATATGAACAATATTATTATGTGAACGTTTTTTTTTTTTTTTTTTTTTTTTTCAATTTTCCAGTATGAAGGTGCAGCAAAAGAAGATGGTAAAGGACCAAGTATATGGGACACTTACACTCATGAACATCCAGGTCTCTTTATCTTTTTCTCTCCAACAATATGAAACTTGATAGTATGAATTACCAATGAAATATTAAGCAATACTACGATGAAATTTAATTCTGGAAAAAAATTATTTCAAGGCCTCTCCATTTCGTTCATTTCATTTTTTTTTTTTTTTTTTTTTAAGATTTACAAAATGCCGTGTTATTTAAACTTTTGAGTAACATGATAGTCTATTCACTTTTAGAATTATAAATTTTTTTCCTGAATCAATAAAAGTAAAGGAATACAAAATGAGGAGATTATTAAGCTATGATCAACACAATATTTTCATAACGATTTCAAAATAAAACTTAGGAGTTTAGCTAATATATATATATATATATATATATATTTTTTTTTTTTAGAAACGGTGTTTAGTTAATAGTGGCTGGTAATAAAGCGATGTAGGTGGTGAACCAAGATATGAACTAGTTATGAGACTATGACGGTGTTTGAGGATACTTATCCTGATTTGATTTTTTAAAAAGAAAAAAAGAAAGAAAGAAAGCAAAACAACAACGACGTAAAAAGTAAAACTTCACATTCCTATCTTTTGGTACTTATTTTTCTTCATTTCCCCCTCTCAGCCTTCCTTTCTTCCATAACTAGTACCATTTTTCTTATGGCTCTAATTACTAGTTCTTAAACAGTAAAAGGAAAAAAATTCTTTGGTTTTCTCTAAATACAGTATTAACTTGCAATGGAATCGCAGATTGGATAAAGGATGGAAACAATGCAGATGTAGCTGTCGATCAATATCATCTCTACAAGGTTGTTTTGTGTTCATAATATAAATTGGAAAGAAAGAAAATCAATCATATTAATTAGCAACTAATTACTAAGTTTTCTCCTACAGACTTGAACTTCGGCCCATACGACCATATCTCTTAAGCACTTATTATTGTGGAGTAATCATCACACCAAAAGTGTGCAATGATATAGTTTGGTTTCCAAGTATTTGTTTTTTGTATATGGAACCCCTCAAAAATGCTTTGTCCGGAGTAGGAAAAAAACAAAAACATGTCCAAAATAACATCACATTGAGGGATTCACCCCACTTTTTTTAGTTTTTTACGAAGTTAACATCACATTTATTAATAAAAACTTTTATCTTGTCCCACAATTTTAGCTCACGGCATTTTGAATGCTATCCCAAACTTTTTCCTTTTGATTTCACTGAAACACTAAAGCCTTTACTGTACTCAAACACTAAAGCCTTTACTATCCTTTTTTTCTTCTCCATCTCTTTGGCATTTTTGTTTCATACTATGGGTTTTCTCTGCATATTTAAATTTAAATACTTCAAAGAATAAAGAACAAAAAGGATGAATTCTAACAAATATCTGTTGTGATTATACATTGCAGAAAGATATTCGGATTATGAATAAGATGAATTTAGATGCATACAGATTCTCAATCTCATGGTCTCGAGTACTACCAAGTAAGATTATCTTTTCATAAACCAATAAAATGTTAGATCCATGCAATGAAAAAGACATAAAAATGGGTACCATCAAGTACACATTTCAGGTTGGAATGTATTGGCTATTGTTTTGTGACCACATTATGTTCCTAACAATCTCATTTTTGGGACTGATTTCAGAAGGAAAACTAAGTGGCAGTGTGAATCGAAAAGGAATCGAGTATTACAACAAGCTCATCAATAGGCTTCTTAGTAGAGGTCAAGATTCAATATTAAAATTCCAAAGTATCATTAGCTTATTTTACTTCTTATAATTCACACTGTATTTTTCTATTATTGAATGCAGGTATAAAACCCTTTGTAACAATCTACCATTGGGATCTTCCCCAAGCCTTAGATGATGAGTATGGTGGTTTCCTAAGTCCAAAAATTGTGTAAGTGAATGATTCACCAACAAATTACCCTAAAAAAAGAAAGAATAATTCACCAAATAATCCACCCCTCTTCTCCACCCAATTATTAGCCCTATAATATATAATTATGATGTTAAAAGACTCTCATTTTAGGTTTCAAAATAGAAAAGAAAGATTGAGGACATCAATATTAAGTGATAACCAACTGTTTGTGTCAAAAACCTTAAAATTTTAAATTTATCCATTATTTTAACACTAGCATGTAACCTATGCAAATGCATGGATGTATTTAAAATTAAACACAATTTTTATTATAAAAATATAAATAATTAGTCAAATTATTTTTTTTAAAAAAAAGCTGTAACACATGCATACAAATAAATACATTTAAAATTAAATACAATTTTTATCATAAGACTATAAATAATTAGACAAATTTTTTTTTAAAGGAAACTTATAGTCACATATTAAAATTCTTATCTAAATTCAATTTTACTTATGATAATTTTTTTTCTTCTAATTTTTAATAAGATAGAACGTGTGGTGAGCTTTGTTGTGTGGTGATTTTTATTGAGTATATGTGATTTTTTTTTAAAAAAAAATTTATAGTTCATTAATATTAGATTCTTAGTATTTTGCACACATCAACTCACTTAGCACAAAAATTATAAAACTTAAGTGGACACATGGCACAAATTTAAGTAGATAATTATGGTGTGGTTCCCACATAAATTTGACACATGACACAAAATTGGATGCTAATTTCAAATTCTAATTGAACTTTCTCTAAGTTTTATCTCTCTCTCTCTCTCTCTCTCTCTCTCTCTATATATATATATATATATATATATATATATTATTTATAGATTTCAAATCCCCTTGATAAATGGGGCCCAGTTCATCAATGGAGCCTAATATATGAGATTTTTAATTTTTTAAAATAGGATGTAGAGTGGAGAGACAAGTTCAAACTCATCACTATGTTATTCTAATACATGCATCTAATATGCAGTGATGATTTCCGGGACTATGCGGAACTTCTCTTCAAGGAATTTGGTGATCGGGTAAAGCATTGGATCACTCTAAATGAGCCGTGGAGCTTTAGCAGTGGTGGTTATGCAGAAAAATCGTTAGCGCCAGGTCGATGCTCTACTTGGCAAAATCTAAATTGCACTGGTGGGGATTCAGGGATAGAGCCATATTTGGTGACACACCACGAGCTGCTTTCTCATGCAGCCGCTGTTGAAGTGTACAAGAAAAAATATCAGGTTCGACTAACAAAACTTTAACATATTAAAACCAAATATTTTCAAGCTACACTAAATGTATGTCAAGAGTTTTGTAACTCAACTTATATTTCCCAGTGTCTCAATTGGAGACGTTTAGGATTTAAATCCTCTCCATTGTAACTATATCAAATTTATAATTTTTTTTTATAATTAAAAAAAAAAAATCCTAAATATACATGGTTGGTTAAACTTGGTTTACAGATGATACAAGACCATCTTGGTAGCAATTTCTGAAACTGATTTGAACAATTGTAATGTAGTTTAACTTAGACAAATATACAAAATCCCATGCAAAAGCTTTGAGTGTAAAAAAATGTTCACCATGCAGGCAACACAGAAAGGAGTGATAGGGATAACGCTAATAAGTCACTGGTTTGTGCCGTTCTCTAATGCAGAGAGAGACCAGAGGGCTGCGCAACGTGGCCTTGATTTCATGTTAGGATGGTAAGTTATGCTTTATGGTTTTTATTTTACATTTTACCATAATTAAACACTTGCTGTTTGAAGTTTCTCAAAAAAAAAAAAAAAAATTGCCTTTTGAGATAGTCTTAACCTATGACATTCGTTCCTGATAATAGTTTTTTATTATCAGACCAATACACCTATAAGTTTTTGATGTAAGTGGAGATTGAATCTCAGATTTCTTATTCAATTATTAGAGACTTTACCAGTTGACTTAATTGAAACCTACGATGTCAAAGTCATATAATAAGTCATAGTGTCATACTACTAAAATACTCATACACGTCACTCTATAAAGTATAAACCCATTTGGGAAAAAACGTTATCGAATTACAAATTTATTGGGCAAGAACCAAGAAGTCTGCTTTGAGAACCTTCCCTAGCTTGTCTGAAGTTTTTTATCATTTAAATGGCCTAAATTTTCTTTTATTTTCTTCTTTTACTTTTCCTTGTCACTAAAATGCTTCCAAACGCACAATATTTCTTTTAATATTCTTTTTGGCCATTAAGATGAAGTTGACACTTACCAATTGAATCATACCACCTTTTGGTGGCTTTCTTTAGAATTTGTTCAACATAAGTATGTACAAATTTTATAGATTAATAATATGCATAAATTTTAAAACTTTTATTGTTATTGCAGGTTTATGGACCCATTGACAAATGGTGACTATCCACAGAGCATGAGATTTCTCGTCAAAGATAGATTACCCAAGTTCACCAAAAAGCAATCCAAACAGTTAAACGGGTCATTTGATTTTATAGGATTAAACTACTATACTGCTAAGTATGCAGCTTATGCCCCTCAACCAAATGGTGATAGAGCAAGTTACTTGACAGATGCTAGTGCTAATCTTACTAGTAAGTACAAATTCAACACCCGAAGCCATGCTTATGAGTTTCTTATGTATCTAATATGGTAATAATAACTTGAACACTTTTTTTCTTGTCTTTGCAGCCTCACGGAATGGGATCCTCATTGGTCCACCGGTATGTACTAGCTAGCTAAATACATATCAACATTTTTGTTCTAGTAGTAGAGGAAAAAAAACATTTTATTGCATATTGACAGTACTCAATGGCCCAGCCTTCTAGAAATTTCATATAAAAAATAGTAAAGATACTACCGATTTTACAGAAAAAATAATAATTATAAATTAATATGGTAATAAATATGATTGATGCTAGATCATTGACATAATGAATATCATAATTTTTTTTAATCTTTTATCTTGCATTTAAAGATAAACATATTGTGTTTTGGCCTTATGTTAGTATCCTTAAAAAATTGCAGGCTGCTTCAAATTGGCTTTATGTTTATCCTAGAGGATTTCGAGATCTTTTGCTCTACGTACAGAAGAAATACCACAATCCACTAATTTACATCACCGAGAATGGTGATTTCCTCTAACTTCATTTTTCTTCTATTATCCCACAAGGTCATGAAAAGTTGGAACACTATTGGTAGTTATTAGATTTCCATTTGAAGCTAAATTCCCCCAACTATATTTGTAGGATATGATGAGTTCAATAATGCCACCTTGTCGCTCAAGGAAGCCCTTGCTGATTCCATACGAATTGACTATCATGATAAACATTTTGTGTATCTTCATAGGGCTATCAAGTAAGTGCTCTCTCTCTCTCTCTCTCTCTCTCTCTCTCACACACACACACACACACACACACACACACACAATTGCACAATTAATTATAGAATTCTAACTGGATGTCACTGCTTTCTTTGGTATATATAGGGAAGGCGTTAATGTTAAGGGATACTTTGCATGGTCATTGTTGGACAACTTTGAGTGGTCCTCAGGTTTCAGTGTTCGATTCGGACTCAACTTTGTAGACTACAAAAATGGGAATAAAAGATACCCTAAACATTCTGCCCGTTGGTTCAAGAATTTCCTTAAGAAGTAGACACGAACTATGCTCAAATTATGAACTATCTATTAGCATTGGACAGTCTCCAAACAATAAAGCAAAGATAATTTCTTCTCCATTTTTATGCTCTTTAAATTATGTATAACTTGTGTAAGGTTGAATTTATTCAACCATCTAATTGGCTTTATTCCGTGCCAAATTTGCTTGTAATTCAGCATTTAGTAACCCTGTATTTAGGTGGGATTGTTGTAAGGGTAGTGAGTGAGATAGTGTGAAGATTGCTCAAGAGTGTGCAAGAAAACAGAGAGTCGCGGCTGGGACTCGCGACTGGACTCGCGGCTTCAACCCGCCAGAATCTGCACACGTGCCAAGCATGCTGGAAGATGAACAGTCATGCTAGCTGGAGCACTACAGGACAAAACAGGACAACTGGCCATACGGTTAACTCGCGACTGGAACTCGCGACTTAGTCAAGCCGCGAGGTCAAGCCGCGAGCCACCCCTGTTTTGGAAAAACCTGACGTTTCGCATTCCACTCCTCTTCAGTATAAATACCCTTTTAACCCACGATTGAAAGAGGGCTTCCAGAGAGAATTTTGAGAGAGAAACCCTAAAGAAAAACCAGATTGTTTCACCCACAATCTCTATCTTAGAGTCTCATCAAATTCCCTCACTCTCTTCCTCTCCATTGTCAAATCCTTGAGAGGCCTTTATACCAAACCTGGTTCTCACCATTATCATCCCTGTGAGACAGTCGTTTGGATTTCTGGGAAGCAGTTAGGAAGGAGCCAATCTTTATTGGTTGATGCTACGGTGTAGTAGCGGAATCCGGAAAGCTAGAAAAGAAAAAGGTTCGGCGCAACCTCGTTGGAGCAAGAAGCTTGGAGGGCTTAGGTGCATTGGGTAGATTAGGCTTGGAGGGTCTATTGCTGTCCTTGTATCCCAACTGTATTTTCTAGTGGATTGATTACCGCTTGGAGGGCGGCGGAGAGGTTTTTCGCCGAGGTCTTCGGTTTCCTCTTCGATAACATATCTGGTGTTATCGCTGTGTTTGCATCTTCCTTCCTCTCTATCTCTGCCTTTACATTAATCTGCTGTGGTTTATTTTGATGTGGCTTAGATAGTTGTTTAATCAATTCCATGTTATAGCATATGTTAAGTTTCCGCACACTAGTTGTTTAACATATTGCATGTGTTGATTAAATTGGTTTTTGGGGGTCTAAACGTTCAAAAGTGTTTTTGTACACGTTTTTGAACTTTCAATTGGTATCAGAGCGGGTACACTTGTTGTGGTTTAAATACCTAAGTGTGATCCTTAACCCCTTGTGTTTTTTTTTTGCCATGGATTGTGATTTGTATGCCTCTTTGCATGATTTGGTTGGTGATGAATGTAACATGCCACGTGTTTGTGAAAATGTCTCTATGAGTGCTAATCCTCATAATTGTGATGACATGTTAATTGAATCCATGGGTGTTGTTGACAAACTCTTGAAGAAAAATGCTAAGAAGTTTCAAAAGAATTTGAGCAAGTTATTTTGTGAAAAGGATGATTTGATTGCTAAGCTCAATGAATCCAACAAATTGGTTGAGAAATATAAAAAACTTGCTGAAATTTCTCTTGAAAAGCTGAAAGAGTTTGAATGTTTGAATATGGACTTGGATGCTAAACTTGTTTTGTCTAACAAACTTGTTGATGATCTTAAATGTGAAAATGAATCTCTTAAGATGCATGCCAAGTGTTTGATTGCTGAACCTATTGTTAAAAAGGATGAAAATATTTGTTGCAATCATGTTGTGATACCCGATTTTGTGCCTAGTGTGTGTTCTACCTTAAAGGACAAATCGGTGTACATTCCTCCACATAAAAGAAATCAAAAGGTGGAGAGAAAGGCTGTTAAGTCAAAGCCTCTGTTTAGGTCTCAACCTAAGGCTCTGGATGGATCTAAGTTTGTTCCAACTTGCCACCATTGTGGTGTGATTGGTCATATAAGACCTCAATGTCATAAGTTGAAGAGGGAACAAAACCATATTGCTAGATCCCTTCCCAAAAGGCCTAGTGGACCTAAACACATTGTGTGTCACCATTGTGGTGTCTTTGGTCATCTAAGACCTCAATGCTCTAAGTTTCATGCTTTTAAAAGAATCAAAAGAAAAGAAAAACTTGAGCTTCTTGGAAGTTGTGCTAAAAAGGATAAACCGGATTTGAGTGATAATAGCATGTTGTTAAAGAAAGTGTTTAATGCTCTTAACTCCTTGTCTATGTGCATCTCCGGTTCTCATTCTTCCAACCCTCGTCTCACTTCTCATGAGACACTCATTCCAAACAATTGTTCTGTTTGGATGAGGAAGGGTTCCTATGGTTGAGCTTTTGCTCCTTTGGTCCTTGATCTAATTCTTTCGATCTTTGTAGGACCCTTCATGCATTAGATGCTTCATTGTCATGCATATCTTTATATGCATTATTTTGTTTTTGTTTTGATCTTACTTTTATGTCTTTGGTTTGTGTGTGTAAAAATCCAAAACCACATAAAAAGTAGAAAATCAAAAAGCTTGATCGACGTTGTTGAGTTTTGTCTCAAAACTTGTTTTGCCTTGTACCTTTGTGCTAATGGCTTTGTGCATTTTCGAGCATTGCTTGTTTCTTTGCACTCATATCACTGTGGAAGAAATCTTGAAATCTATGTGATTGTTGTAAATAGATCTTCAAACTTGTCATGAATGATTAGTGAATGGTTATGTTGATCTTGATACTTGCATAGACTTGTGTCTATATATCTTCCCACTCTTTATTTTTGTTTTTGCTAAGAAGAGCTCACCAAATGTAAATCTCCAAATGAAAAGAGATATTGAGCTGCAAAAGCCTGTCGCACATTCTAGTATTCGACTAGGAAAAAGGGTAAGCGACCTTATATTAAAGATAATGTTTATTCAAAAAGCCAAAGGCTTCTTCATTAAAGTGAAATATCAAATATCACTCTCACAATGAGAGGCGATTGTCTCAAGAGATCAAAATGATCAAATGTTATGGAGTCAAATGTAAAGCTCCAAGATATGTTATCAAGTTTTGTGGGAGGTCATATATACATATTTCTATAATTGAGATGGATCACTTGATCTAGTGCTAATTGTGTATGCCTTGGTTGAATTGATCATTGAAACTTCACATTATACTAAGGACTATTTCATTGTTGATATCCACACACAACACACAAGTTTATGTTCAATAAATGCCATATTCATTTGTGTGATTGTACTTGATGAAATGTGTTTTCACATGCTCAATCTTTGTTAATTCAAGCCAAAAAGATTTTTGAGTGTTTTAGGTGTTTTTGGAAAGTATTTTGTTAAAAAATCTGAAATTTTTCAAGAAACCCTGTTTTGCCCTGTTTTGGCGACTCAGTCGCGGGTAAGTCAAGTCGCGAGACTCAGTCGCGTCTTCGCGGGTCATTTTTGGCAACTTGTTCGCGAGTGGAAGGTCCAGTCGCGAGGGTTACTCAGAGATTTTGGCGGCTCAGCTCGCGACTCCCTCGCGGGTAGACCCTCCAGTCGCGAAAAACACTTAGAAAATTTTTCAAAATTTTGTCGTTGAGCGTTTTGGCGGCTTGCCCTGGCGACTTAACTCAGTCGCGAAAATCGCGTGTTTTGCATATTGAGGGTTATTTTCAAAGTTGTTTTCAAAAAATATTTTTCATTTTTTCCCCTCATGTATCATTGGCATTGTTCGTACCTTCATCTCTTGCCCTTGTTTCTCCTTGACCCTTTGTCTATTCCTGACAAAAAGGGGGAGAGTATACTCTAATGAGTATGTCGGAGTGTTTTGTCATTTCTATATGACTCTTGTGCACATCCTTAGGGGGAGAAATTCTATTTCTTATGCACATTTGTAGGGGGAGAGATATTCTATAGGGGAGATGCATATACCAAGGGGGAGAAGACATTGAGATAATAAGAAAACTTTGTTTTGAACTAGCACAGGCTTTATGGTGCTTTGAGTTATGTTTTGTGATTCTCTTCGCATCATGTTTTTGTTTTAAGACATGCATACTTCCTTATGCTATTGTGCTTCTTTGAATGCATGTTCGGATGATCAATTGCTTTGCTATGTGATCATTGTTGTCATTTCTATATGACTGTTTTGGTGTTTGATCAAGTTGCTCACATGTTTCACATCATGTTTACTTGATCGCAATTTACTTGTTACATTATACTTATCCTTTTATTACTTGCTTTACCTTGAAGGTCTAATGTGTTTTGTGCAAGTGTTTCAGGTTACAAGTATATATGTTCCAAGTGCATCACAGCTTCTCATCACTTTGAAGGGGAGAAACTTTATGCACTTTTAGTTTATATTGTTTAAGTTTTTATTCAATATAATGGTTTGTACCCATATGCTTTTGTAAGCTTTCAGGGTTTATGTTTTATGCATAGTTTGTAGGCCTTGTGGTTTGTACCATGCTTAAGTGCAGCCTTTATGCTATGTGAAATCAGTATTTTAAATCTAAATGTTCTGCATTGTGGTTTATGTACTGTCACTCTTGTGCCCTTGTAGGATTGTTCCTAGATGCATATGCCATGTGAGCTATGCATTGGTTGAGTGTTGAACATACAAGTGTCTTGCTTTGTGCTTGTTAGCTTGTATGTCCTTGTGTTCATTCCAAGTGTGAATGAACACTGTGATCACTACCTTGTGGTGTTCACTTGGTTGATCAAGCCATGGTTTGTTCATTAACTCCATCTTATGCTTGATCTCTTTTTGCCTGTTTCATATGCATTAATAATTTTCTGCTTACAATGATCATGGTGTATTGTTGTGTTTCAGGAGTTTATGTTCATATGATTCAAGTGCTTCACAGCTTCTAGAATTAGGTGTGAGTGAGTTTTGATCAACTGTTCTCAACTCACATGTTAAGTCTAGAGTCTGTTTTAGGGTTTTGTCACGGAATAGCCAAAGGGGGAGATTGTAAGGTTGAATTTATTCAACCATCTAATTGGCTTTATTCCGTGCCAAATTTGCTTGTAATTCAGCATTTAGTAACCCTGTATTTAGGTGGGATTGTTGTAAGGGTAGTGAGTGAGATAGTGTGAAGATTGCTCAAGAGTGTGCAAGAAAACAGAGAGTCGCGGCTGGGACTCGCGACTGGACTCGCGGCTTCAACCCGCCAGAATCTGCACACGTGCCAAGCATGCTGGAAGATGAACAGTCATGCTAGCTGGAGCACTACAGGACAAAACAGGACAACTGGCCATACGGTTAACTCGCGACTGGAACTCGCGACTTAGTCAAGCCGCGAGGTCAAGCCGCGAGCCACCCCTGTTTTGGAAAAACCTGACGTTTCGCATTCCACTCCTCTTCAGTATAAATACCCTTTTAACCCACGATTGAAAGAGGGCTTCCAGAGAGAATTTTGAGAGAGAAACCCTAAAAAAAAACCAGATTGTTTCACCCACAATCTCTACCTTAGAGTCTCATCAAATTCCCTCACTCTCTTCCTCTCCATTGTCAAATCCTTGAGAGGCCTTTATACCAAACCTGGTTCTCACCATTATCATCCCTGTGAGACAGTCGTTTGGATTTCTGGGAAGCAGTTAGGAAGGAGCCAATCTTTATTGGTTGATGCTACGGTGTAGTAGCGGAATCCGGAAAGCTAGAAAAGAAAAAGGTTCGGCGCAACCTCGTTGGAGCAAGAAGCTTGGAGGGCTTAGGTGCATTGGGTAGATTAGGCTTGGAGGGTCTATTGCTGTCCTTGTATCCCAACTGTATTTTCTAGTGGATTGATTACCGCTTGGAGGGCGGCGGAGAGGTTTTTCGCCGAGGTCTTCGGTTTCCTCTTCGATAACATATCTGGTGTTATCGCTGTGTTTGCATCTTCCTTCCTCTCTATCTCTGCCTTTACATTAATCTGCTGTGGTTTATTTTGATGTGGCTTAGATAGTTGTTTAATCAATTCCATGTTATAGCATATGTTAAGTTTCCGCACACTAGTTGTTTAACATATTGCATGTGTTGATTAAATTGGTTTTTGGGGGTCTAAACGTTCAAAAGTGTTTTTGTACACGTTTTTGAACTTTCAATTGGTATCAGAGCGGGTACACTTGTTGTGGTTTAAATACCTAAGTGTGATCCTTAACCCCTTGTGTTTTTTTTTTGCCATGGATTGTGATTTGTATGCCTCTTTGCATGATTTGGTTGGTGATGAATGTAACATGCCACGTGTTTGTGAAAATGTCTCTATGAGTGCTAATCCTCATAATTGTGATGACATGTTAATTGAATCCATGGGTGTTGTTGACAAACTCTTGAAGAAAAATGCTAAGAAGTTTCAAAAGAATTTGAGCAAGTTATTTTGTGAAAAGGATGATTTGATTGCTAAGCTCAATGAATCCAACAAATTGGTTGAGAAATATAAAAAACTTGCTGAAATTTCTCTTGAAAAGCTGAAAGAGTTTGAATGTTTGAATATGGACTTGGATGCTAAACTTGTTTTGTCTAACAAACTTGTTGATGATCTTAAATGTGAAAATGAATCTCTTAAGATGCATGCCAAGTGTTTGATTGCTGAACCTATTGTTAAAAAGGATGAAAATATTTGTTGCAATCATGTTGTGATACCCGATTTTGTGCCTAGTGTGTGTTCTACCTTAAAGGACAAATCGGTGTACATTCCTCCACATAAAAGAAATCAAAAGGTGGAGAGAAAGGCTGTTAAGTCAAAGCCTCTGTTTAGGTCTCAACCTAAGGCTCTGGATGGATCTAAGTTTGTTCCAACTTGCCACCATTGTGGTGTGATTGGTCATATAAGACCTCAATGTCATAAGTTGAAGAGGGAACAAAACCATATTGCTAGATCCCTTCCCAAAAGGCCTAGTGGACCTAAACACATTGTGTGTCACCATTGTGGTGTCTTTGGTCATCTAAGACCTCAATGCTCTAAGTTTCATGCTTTTAAAAGAATCAAAAGAAAAGAAAAACTTGAGCTTCTTGGAAGTTGTGCTAAAAAGGATAAACCGGATTTGAGTGATAATAGCATGTTGTTAAAGAAAGTGTTTAATGCTCTTAACTCCTTGTCTATGTGCATCTTCGGTTCTCATTCTTCCAACCCTCGTCTCACTTCTCATGAGACACTCATTCCAAACAATTGTTCTGTTTGGATGAGGAAGGGTTCCTATGGTTGAGCTTTTGCTCCTTTGGTCCTTGATCTAATTCTTTCGATCTTTGTAGGACCCTTCATGCATTAGATGCTTCATTGTCATGCATATCTTTATATGCATTATTTTGTTTTTGTTTTGATCTTACTTTTATGTCTTTGGTTTGTGTGTGTAAAAATCCAAAACCACATAAAAAGTAGAAAATCAAAAAGCTTGATCGACGTTGTTGAGTTTTGTCTCAAAACTTGTTTTGCCTTGTACCTTTGTGCTAATGGCTTTGTGCATTTTCGAGCATTGCTTGTTTCTTTGCACTCATATCACTGTGGAAGAAATCTTGAAATCTATGTGATTGTTGTAAATAGATCTTCAAACTTGTCATGAATGATTAGTGAATGGTTATGTTGATCTTGATACTTGCATAGACTTGTGTCTATATATCTTCCCACTCTTTATTTTTGTTTTTGCTAAGAAGAGCTCACCAAATGTAAATCTCCAAATGAAAAGAGATATTGAGCTGCAAAAGCCTGTCGCACATTCTAGTATTCGACTAGGAAAAAGGGTAAGCGACCTTATATTAAAGATAATGTTTATTCAAAAAGCCAAAGGCTTGTTCATTAAAGTGAAATATCAAATATCACTCTCACAATGAGAGGCGATTGTCTCAAGAGATCAAAATGATCAAATGTTATGGAGTCAAATGTAAAGCTCCAAGATATGTTATCAAGTTTTGTGGGAGGTCATATATACATATTTCTATAATTGAGATGGATCACTTGATCTAGTGCTAATTGTGTATGCCTTGGTTGAATTGATCATTGAAGCTTCACATTATACTAAGGACTATTTCATTGTTGATATCCACACACAACACACAAGTTTATGTTCAATAAATGCCATATTCATTTGTGTGATTGTACTTGATGAAATGTGTTTTCACATGCTCAATCTTTGTTAATTCAAGCCAAAAAGATTTTTGAGTGTTTTAGGTGTTTTTGGAAAGTATTTTGTTAAAAAATCTGAAATTTTTCAAGAAACCCTGTTTTGCCCTGTTTTGGCGACTCAGTCGCGGGTAAGTCAAGTCGCGAGACTCAGTCGCGTCTTCGCGGGTCATTTTTGGCAACTTGTTCGCGAGTGGAAGGTCCAGTCGCGAGGGTTACTCAGAGATTTTGGCGGCTCAGCTCGCGACTCCCTCGCGGGTAGACCATCCAGTCGCGAAAAACACTTAGAAAATTTTTCAAAATTTTGTCGTTGAGCGTTTTGGCGGCTTGCCCTGGCGACTTAACTCAGTCGCGAAAATCGCGTGTTTTGCATATTGAGGGTTATTTTCAAAGTTGTTTTCAAAAAATTTTTTTCATTTTTTCCCCTCATGTATCATTGGCATTGTTCGTACCTTCATCTCTTGCCCTTGTTTCTCCTTGACCCTTTGTCTATTCCTGACAAAAAGGGGGAGAGTATACTCTAATGAGTATGTCGGAGTGTTTTGTCATTTCTATATGACTCTTGTGCACATCCTTAGGGGGAGAAATTCTATTTCTTATGCACATTTGTAGGGGGAGAGATATTCTATAGGGGAGATGCATATACCAAGGGGGAGAAGACATTGAGATAATAAGAAAACTTTGTTTTGAACTAGCACAGGCTTTATGGTGCTTTGAGTTATGTTTTGTGATTCTCTTCGCATCATGTTTTTGTTTTAAGACATGCATACTTCCTTATGCTATTGTGCTTCTTTGAATGCATGTTCGGATGATCAATTGCTTTGCTATGTGATCATTGTTGTCATTTCTATATGACTGTTTTGGTGTTTGATCAAGTTGCTCACATGTTTCACATCATGTTTACTTGATCGCAATTTACTTGTTACATTATACTTATCCTTTTATTACTTGCTTTACCTTGAAGGTCTAATGTGTTTTGTACAAGTGTTTCAGGTTACAAGTATATATGTTCCAAGTGCATCACAGCTTCTCATCACTTTGAAGGGGAGAAACTTTATGCACTTTTAGTTTATATTGTTTAAGTTTTTATTCAATATAATGGTTTGTACCCATATGCTTCTGTAAGCTTTCAGGGTTTATGTTTTATGCATAGTTTGTAGGCCTTGTGGTTTGTACCATGCTTAAGTGCAGCCTTTATGCTATGTGAAATCAGTATTTTAAATCTAAATGTTCTGCATTGTGGTTTATGTACTGTCACTCTTGTGCCCTTGTAGGATTGTTCCTAGATGCATATGCCATGTGAGCTATGCATTGGTTGAGTGTTGAACATACAAGTGTCTTGCTTTGTGCTTGTTAGCTTGTATGTCCTTGTGTTCATTCCAAGTGTGAATGAACACTGTGATCACTACCTTGTGGTGTTCACTTGGTTGATCAAGCCATGGTTTGTTCATTAACTCCATCTTATGCTTGATCTCTTTTTGCCTGTTTCATATGCATTAATAATTTTTTGCTTACAATGATCATGGTGTATTGTTGTGTTTCAGGAGTTTATGTTCATATGATTCAAGTGCTTCACAGCTTCTAGAATTAGGTGTGAGTGAGTTTTGATCAGCTGTTCCCAACTCACATGTTAAGTCTAGAGTCTGTTTTAGGGTTTTGTCACGGAATAGCCAAAGGGGGAGATTGTAAGGTTGAATTTATTCAACCATCTAATTGGCTTTATTCCGTGCCAAATTTGCTTGTAATTCAGCATTTAGTAACCCTGTATTTAGGTGGGATTGTTGTAAGGGTAGTGAGTGAGATAGTGTGAAGATTGCTCAAGAGTGTGCAAGAAAACAGAGAGTCGCGGCTGGGACTCGCGACTGGACTCGCGGCTTCAACCCGCCAGAATCTGCACACGTGCCAAGCATGCTGGAAGATGAACAGTCATGCTAGCTGGAGCACTACAGGACAAAACAGGACAACTGGCCATACGGTTAACTCGCGACTGGAACTCGCGACTTAGTCAAGCTGCGAGGTCAAGCCGCGAGCCACCCCTGTTTTGGAAAAACCTGACGTTTCGCATTCCACTCCTCTTCAGTATAAATACCCTTTTAACCCACGATTGAAAGAGGGCTTCCAGAGAGAATTTTGAGAGAGAAACCCTAAAGAAAAACCAGATTGTTTCACCCACAATCTCTACCTTAGAGTCTCATCAAATTCCCTCACTCTCTTCCTCTCCATTGTCAAATCCTTGAGAGGCCTTTATACCAAACCTGGTTCTCACCATTATCATCCCTGTGAGACAGTCGTTTGGATTTCTGGGAAGCAGTTAGGAAGGAGCCAATCTTTATTGGTTGATGCTACGGTGTAGTAGCGGAATCCGGAAAGCTAGAAAAGAAAAAGGTTCGGCGCAACCTCGTTGGAGCAAGAAGCTTGGAGGGCTTAGGTGCATTGGGTAGATTAGGCTTGGAGGGTCTATTGCTGTCCTTGTATCCCAACTGTATTTTCTAGTGGATTGATTACCGCTTGGAGGGCGGCGGAGAGGTTTTTCGCCGAGGTCTTCGGTTTCCTCTTCGATAACATATCTGGTGTTATCGCTGTGTTTGCATCTTCCTTCCTCTCTATCTCTGCCTTTACATTAATCTGCTGTGGTTTATTTTGATGTGGCTTAGATAGTTGTTTAATCAATTCCATGTTATAGCATATGTTAAGTTTCCGCACACTAGTTGTTTAACATATTGCATGTGTTGATTAAATTGGTTTTTGGGGGTCTAAACGTTCAAAAGTGTTTTTGTACACGTTTTTGAACTTTCAACTTGTATGGAGTACAAGACTCTAATGCAGTAATATATGCTTGTTAAATAATATATTATTTTATGAGTTTTTCACGAGATTTTTTATTTTTATCTCTCATTGGTGACCGATTATCCAAGTTCACAAAAAAGCAATCCATACTAGTAAATGTCGTCTAATTTTGTAACGGAATTTGTAGTGTAGTTAAGGTTGTCGTTTTATCAAGAAAAGGAAAACAAGAACACGTTAAAGCACCAATAATATATAGAAAAATATGATTGAAACCGGGAAAAAAAAAGTTTGGTAAAATTCAATAATTAAAATTACTAAGGTGTTAGGATTTGTCCACCAATATTGTTAAGCATCTACTACCAATCTAATATAGTACACAATTGAGTAAGTAAACACATAAACTATCCGACTGGAAAATTTAGAAATAAGCTTTATTAAAAAAACTCTCTTTTGTTCATTATATTCATCTATTGTTTCAACAATTTAGTTTAGAAAATAACAACTTTGCTAGAAAAACTCAAGAACAATGCATGCCCTAGAGCCAATACTATGGCAAAAGTAATATCTTAAAAGATTATATACCACGTTTTGCAAAAGAGATTATAAAATTCTGATAAGCCACAAACTGAATGACCCATTGTGATAGAAATTAATTAATTAATTAGACATGTTATTAATTAATAAATTTATCATGTAAACGCGTGATAGTACAAACAAATCACCAATAAACTAATAATGCAGTGGAAAATAAATAACACGGTGATTTGTTTACGAATGGGGAAAACCTAACGACAAAAACCCCATCGGGTAATTTTTAGGTCACCACTCCCGAAATTCCACTATTATCACAACAAGCAGTTACAAATAAAGGAATTCCAAGTACCTTACCAACTTATAGTTGAACCTTTACCCCAATACCTAATTAGACTTGTTCTGTAGTGACAATTCCCCTTTCGATGCACGACTCCCAAGTACGTGATTAATCAATTACGCGGATCCCAATACGCGACTTCAATCATCAACTAAGAAGGTTGTTGGTTGCAAAGTTCTTCAGTTCATCCACATGATGAAGATCAAGAAGATGCTTGGTCACAAAACCCTACGGTGCACATACATAGCAACTTCTTCAAGAGAAAGAGATGAACTAGGGTAAAAACTTCGTCTCCGATCACAATTTGCTTGAACAGAGTTTGCTCAAAGCTTGTGCAACTTGTGAACTGTTTGATGGCCCCTAAAACAATTATTTTATATGTCTAGGGTTAGGAGAAAAGAAGGCTCAAAGACATATTCACGGATTCCAAGAAAATCATTTTTGAATTCTGAAAATCTTAAACCTCGACAGATAGGAGGTATCGAGTAGGTGTCGAGGACACCGAATCTTTGAACAACTTTTTTAAGCTCGATAGATACAGTTGTTGAGTTTTAATGATTTTGCACTATGAACTTGCTTTCTTGGACAGACTTGAAGGCTTCAATACTTGATCTTGAAACATGGTTTTTTGAAGTATTTAAACACATCCTAAATCTACCCAAATACAAGTAAAGTGCGTTTTATCAAAGGATAAGCCAATTACATAAAATCATGACATAAGTTCTTAATGTGAAACACATATATCCTAACAATCTCTCCTTTTGACAATCCGTGACAAAACCACAACAAACAAATGAACATATGAGAGAAGTCATAAATCACTCAACTCATATTCACTTGTTGAATACAATAAAATCTATCCTAACACAAACTCTTTAAAAACTTTGCAAGAAGAGAGTTTATGACAAGTAGACTTTGACAACTTGTATTTCTGAAACACTTTAAACAAAATTCATCAATGCATCTTTGTGTGAAACAGAAATAATAGATTGCATACAAGTATAAGAAACATGTATATAAAGGGAGAAAAGAAACAACACATGAAATGGTAGGTGAAAGAAAAACATACAACAATATAAAGAAAGAGATAAGTACAATGTATGTCAATAAATGGTTACAAGACCTCATGTACAAGAGTAATGTATCTAAAAAGAAAGAAAAGAAGAGATACGTACTATCCTCACTACATCCCTCAAAAAGTGTCAACACTCCCCCTAACAAAAATGGTCCTATACTAACTCTCCCCCTAAGATAGACTACTCTCATATCAAAACTACTTCCCATTTTTGTCACGAGTGACAAAGGGTAAGAGTGTCAAGTAGACATCTCATCGGTAGAGCTAGCATCTCCATCAGCATCATCTGAAGCATCATCGTCATCACCATCATCATCATCCTCATCCTCAGAAGTAGAAGCCACGGGAGAAGGTGGTGAAGGAGTAGCCTCAGGAGCAAAACCACCCATGGACGCCTGTTGCCGTGCAATATGACCGACACGAACGTTCACCTGATACAACTTTGTAGAGAGTGTATCTAGGTGAGCATCCATGCGCTGTAGCTACACCATGATGTCTCCTAAAGTCACATCACCCGCAAAAGAGGGAGGAGCAAATGTGGATGGAGCAGAACGGGATGGAGCTAAACGGGAGGAAGGAGCTGCTGAATCCGACTGCCACGACTGAAACTGGGCCTCGCTACTTTTAACGGTAGCGTAATCTATGGCACACATGACGGTAAAATGGTCGAAAGAGGGAAAAGGAATGAAAAAGATGAACTTATCACGGGACGCCGAATCTAGATGAACATCTATAATTGACAGAATGAAATGAGAAGGGAAATCTATAGTAAGATGCTCAAGAAGTGACAACAAAAATCGAGCACGAGGCTTTGTAATGGAGTTATAGTGAGAGAGTGGATGCAAAACAAAGGTCATCATCATGTTCATGAATCTAGGACCTTTAGCAAAAGGTTGACATGGTGTAAACAGACGCTCACCCCAAGCAGAAGGTGCTCACAGAAAGCAGACATGAGCTCATCCCTGGACACAGTCCTCAGACGCTCATAACTAGGATAATCAAGAAACTCTATCCTAAGAACTCAAAGCACATCCGCAACAAGTTGCGGTGTGATAGGAATGTGTGTACCTAGAACGCGAGTGAAGAAAAGAGGTATTGAACTATCAATCCCGTGCATGTTGGAGTAAAACTCCTGGATAAACATGAGAGGACAGGTGACCAGGACGTCACATAGTGACTCCCATCCCTTACTGTGAATGACAGAGGGAAGGTCGGTGTCGGCAAAGTTTGACAAAACGACTTGACGTTCTGAATGAATGCCTCGTCTAGAAAAGTTCTCCGAAAATGCCTTAAAGGCATCATCATCACGGAACCGGATATGAGATAAAGTAGGATCAAATGATGAAGAAGCACCGGAATGAAGAGGGTTCCGTGCAGGAGTGGATTTACGCTTAGGTGTCATAGACACGACTAACATAAACAACAGAGAGGGAGAGAAAGAATGACAATCAGAAAAGTCCCAAACAAATTCAAATATAACAAATATATTGAAAAGGAGTACGTATGCATGGGAAATGCATGAACATGTGACATGCAAAAGAAATTGCATCATGAGCTCAGCCCAATCCAAACCTATCAGCACACAAATAGATAGCATACATCTAAATGCATGACAATACCATTATAATGCTAATGTGATGCAATGTGTAAGGTTGAATTTAATCAACCATGTGTTGGCTTTATTCCGTGACATATTTGCTTGTAATATAGCACTTAGAAACCCTGTATTTAGGTGGGAATCATGTAAGGGTAGTGTGTGAGAGAGTGTGAAGAAATGCTCAAGACAATGCAGTGAAGCAGAGACTCGCGGCTAGAACTCGCGGGAGGCTCGCAGCTTGCAAGCCGCCAAAAGTTGCACACGCGCAGAGCATGCAGGGGAGCTGAACAGTCATGCCAGCTGGAGCACTTCAAGACAAAAATCCAGACTGGCCATTTAGCTAGCTCACGGCTTGAACTCGCGACTCAATTAAGTTGCGAGGTCAAGTCGCCAGCCAACCTTGTTTTGGAAAAATTGACTCTTTGCATTCCATTCTCACACCAATATAAATACCCCTCATTCCCACAAAATATGAGTGGCCATTCAGAAAAAAAAACCCTAAGAAAGGTTTCTTTAAAACACCCACCCAATTAGAGAGAGCTACTCATTCTTAGAGAGAAATCTTTGTAGTCTCTTCTCATTCCCTCTCTCATTGTCATATCTATTGAGAGGAGATTTCTATCCAAACACTACCCACACCCATTTAGAGTGTTGAGTATTTTTGGAGTTTTGGGAAGCATTGGAAGATGCCAAGGATGGCGGATGCTATGGATTATAGCGGAATCCGGTAAGTTAGAAAAGAAAAAGGTTCAGCGCAACCTCGTTGGAGCAAGAAGCTTGCCTCGTTGGAGCAAGAAGCTTGGAGGGCTTAGGTACATCGGGTAGATTAGGTTTGGAGGGTCTATTGCTGTTCATGTATCCCAACTACATTTTCTAGTGGATTATTGACCGCTTGGAGGGCGGCGGAGAGGTTTTACGCTGAGGGCTTCGGTTTCCTCTTCGATAACACATCGTGTGTTGTCCTTGTGTTTGCATCTCTCTTCCCTTTATCTTTGCCTTTTATTTTCTACTGTGGATGTGATTTATAATTGGCTTAGATTGATTTCCAATTCTGTTTATAACTTATGTTCATTTTCCGCACACTAGTTGTTTGTTATAAAGCTTGAATTGGTTATTTTGTATTTGGGGGTTTAAACGTTCAAGGGTGTTTTATACACAATTTGAACTTTCAATTGGTATTAGAGCGGGTACACTTGTTGTGGTTTAAATACCTAAGTGTGATCCTTGACCCCTTGTGTTTATTTGCCATGGATTGTGTTTTGTATGCCTCTTTGCATGATTTGGTTGGTGATGAATGTAACATGCCACGTGTTTGTGAAAATTCCTCTATGAGTGTTAATCCTCATAAGTGTGATGACATGTTATTTGAATCTATGGGTGTTGTTGACAAACTCTTGAAGAAAAATGCTAAGAAGTTTCAAAAGAATTTGAGTAAGTTATTGTGTGAAAATGATGATTTGATTACTAAGCTCAATGAATCCAACAAATTGGTTGAGAAATATAAGAAACTTGCTGAAATTTCTCTTGAAAAGCTGAAAGAGTTTGAATGTTTGAATATGGACTTGGATGCTAAACTTGTTTTGTTTAACAAACTTGTTGATGATCTTAAATGTGAAAATGAATCTCTTAAGATATATGCCAAGTGTTTGATTGCTGAACCTATTGTTAAAAATGATGAAAATATTTGTTGCAATCATGTTGTGGTACCCGATTTTGTGCCTAGTGTGTGTTCTACCTTAAAGGACAAATCGGTGTACATTCCTCCACATAAAAGAAATCAAAAGGTGGAGAGAAAGGCTGTTAAGTCAAAGCCTTCGTTTAGGTCTCAACCTAAGGTTTTGAATGGATCTAAGTTTGTTCCAACTTGCCACCATTGCGGTGTGATTGGTCATATAAGACCTCAATGTCATAAGTTGAAGAGGGAACAAAACCATGTTGCTAGATCCCTTCCCAAAAAGCCTAGTGGACCTAAACACGTTGTTTGTTACCATTGTCTTGCCTTTGGTCATCTAAGATCTCAATGCTCTAAGTTTCATGCTGTCAAAAGAATCAAAAGAAAAGAAAAACTTGAGCTTCATGGAAGTTGTGCTAAAAAGAGTAAACCGGTTTTGAGTGAAAATAGCATGTTGTTAAAGAAAATGTTTAATGCTCTTAACTCCTTGACTGTGTGCATCTCCGGTTTTCATTCTTCCAACCCTCGTCTCACTTCCCATGAGACACTCATTCCAAACAATCATTCCGTTTGGATGAGGAAGGGTTCCTATGGTTGAGCTTTTTGCTCTTTTGGTCATTGATCTAATTCTTTTGATCTTTGTAGGACCCTTCATGCATTAAATGTCATAACTTCATGCATTTTGTGCATCTTGCATTTATTTGTATGCATTGTTTCGTTTTTTATCTTACTTTTATGTTTCTGTTTTGTGTGAGTAAAAATCCAAAACCATATAAAAAGTGAAAAATTCAAAAAGTTTGATCGTATTTGTTTGAGCACATATCACATGTGAGTTTGGCCTTGTACCTTTGTACAAATGGCTTTGTGCATTTTCGAGCTTAGCTTGTTATTTTTGCACTTATATCTTTGTGGGAAAAATCTTGACATCTTTGTGTGATTGTTGTAAATTGATCTTCAAGCTTGTCATGAATGATTAGTTAATAGTCATGTTGGTTTTGATACATGCGTAGACTTATGCTTATATCTCTTCCCACTCTTTTATTTTTATTACTTAAAGAGCTCAATAAATGTAAATCTCAAAATGAAAAGAGATAATGAGCTGCAAAAGCTGTCGCACATACTAGTATTCGACTAGGAAAAAGGGAAAGCGACTTATATGAAAATGTATGATGCCTAAAAAGCCAAAGGCTTGTTCATCAAATTGAAATATCACAAATTTCAGGCATCAATCTCAAAATGAGATGTTTTGATTCAAAATGATCAAATGTTATGAATTGTAAAGAAGCCAAATGAAAAGCTTCAATCTTATGTAATCATTTTCTTGTGGGAGGTCATATATGTTCATTTCTATAATTGAGATAGACCACTTGACTTAGTACTAGTTGTGTATGACTTGATTGAATTGATCATTGAAGTTTCACTTTAGACTAAGGACTATTCCACATTTGATACACACACACAACACACATGCCTAATGTTCAATAAATGTCTTATTCATTTGTTAGATTGTACTTGTCTAAATGTGATGTGTGTGCGCTCAATCATATATGGTTCAATCCAAAAAGATTTTTGATCATTTTATATGTTTTTGGAAGTGATTTTTATCACTCTTTGTGTTCATGTTTAGTGTTTTTTTTTTTTTTTCATTGTTTAACCATGTTCTGTATTGAAAAACAGGTTTCAGAGTTTTTTGCGGCTCAGCTGGCGACTCGCCAGTCGCGAAACCCTAGTCGCGAGTTCATCCAGAAGCTTTTGGCGACTCACTCGTGGCTTGCTCGCGACTCATTCGCGGCTTGCTCATGACTCACTCGCGACTCGCGAAAATTTTTGCGACTGAAACTCGCGACTCACGAAAATTTTCGCGACTGAACCTCGTGACTCACCCAGTCGCGAAATGCCCTGAAATAGCTTTTTAAAGGGCTTTTTGTGGGAAACTTGTTTTAAACCTCTCCCATCCTCTCTAAAACCCCTCTTTCAATATTTTTACATCAAAACCCAACCAATTTGAATGGTTTTTCATTCCATTAACATTTCTAAGGTAATTATAAATTCTTTTCATTATTTTTGATCCTTGGATTATGTTTTGGAGTGTTTTGTGCTCTTGGTTGTGATTTTTATCATAGGGGTTGGGAAAACTTAATTTTTGTCAAATTTCTTCATGGGATTGGTTTCTTTTGTTGATTTGCATTGGATGTTGGCCCCTTGTGGCAGAAAGAACATGTATTAAGGGTGAATTTCATGATGTTCATGCATTGTTTCACATTATTGTTCATAGTGTGCATGCTAGGTGTTTGATGAAATGCTTCTTAGACTTTTTCTCGCTTGTTTGGACTCTGATGAGTACCAAACTTTGGGGTTTCTCATGTTTCCTCATTAGGAACATGTTTGGTTCGTTGGTTGTGTATTTAGCACACTTTGCCCCTCATGTGCATTTTTCATGAATTGATCATGCATTGCACTTAGCCACCTCTTGCACACACCTTTACTACCCTTGTCATGCATTGGTCTTTACCTTATTTCTTCATCCTAGCATGTCATGTTTACCTTATGCTTTGTAGCATGTTACTTTGTCTTAGGTTTGAGCTTCATTTTCTCATTCATCTTGCACCCCTCATGCATCATTATCATTGTTCGTTCATTCATCTCTTGTCCTCTTTTCTCCTTGACCCTTTGTCTATTCCTGACAAAAAGGGGGAGAGTATACTCTAGAGAGTATACCAGAGTGTTTTGTCATTTCTATATGACTCTTGTGCACATCCTTAGGGGGAGAAATTCTATTTCTCGTGCACATTTGTAGGGGGAGAGATTTCCATAACGGAGATGCATATACCAAGGGGGAGAAGACATTGTGTTAACTAAAAAACTTTGTTCTGTTTGTTTTCTTGTTGGCTTTATGGTGCTTTGAGTTATGCTTTGTTGTTCTTATTACATCATGTTTGTGCTTTGGACATGCATATATCCCTATGCTATTGTACTTCTTTGAATGCATATTCGGATGATCATTTGCTTTGCTATGTGATCATTGTAGTAATTTCTATATGACTGTTTTGGTGTATGATCAAGTTGCTCACATGTTTTACATCATGTTTACTTGATCGCAATTTACTTGTCCTTTTATTACTTGCTTTACCTTGAGGGTTTAATGTGTTTTGTGCAAGTGTTTCAGGTTACAAGTATATATGTTCCTAGTGCATCACAACTTCTCATTATTTTGAAGGGGAGAAACTTTAAGCACTTTTAGTTTATATTGTTTAAGTTTTTATTCAATATAATGTTCTTTGTACCCATGTTGCTTTTGTAAGCTTTTAGGGTTTATTACTTGTAGGCTATATGGTTTGTACCATGCTTTATGCAGCCTCTATGATTTTGTTAAATCCGTACTTCTATCCAAATGTCATGCATTTTCTGGTTAAGTACTGTCACTCCTGTGCCCTTGTAGGATTGTTCCTAGATGCATATACTTAGTGTATTATGCATTGGTTGAGTGTTTGGCATGTAAGAGACTTGCATTGAGCTTGTTAGCTTGTATGTCCAAGTGTTCATTCCAAGTGTGAATGAACATTGTGGTCATTACCTTGTAGTGATTGCTTGTTTGATCAAGCCATGGTTTGTTTCTTAACTCCATCTTTGCTTGATCACATCATGCTTGCTTCATATGCCTTTCATGCTTTTCTGCATACAATGATCATAGTGTATTGTTGTGTTTCAGGAGATTCATGTTCATATGATTCAAGAGCTTCACAGTTTCTAGATTTAGGTGTGAGTGAGTTTTGCCACTGTTCCCAAACTCACGTTTATGTCTAGAGTCTGTTTTAGGGTGTTTTGTCACGGAATAGCCAAATGGGGAGATTGTAAGGTTGAATTTAATCAACCATGTGTTGGCTTTATTCCGTGACATATTTGCTTGTAATACAACACTTAGAAACCCTGTATTTAGGTGGGAATCATGTAAGGGTAGTGTGTGAGAGAATGTGAAGAAATGCTCAAGACAGTGCAGTGAAGCAGAGACTCATGGCTAGGACTTGCGGGAGGCTCGCGGCTTGCAAGCCGCCAAAAGTTGCACACACACAGAGCATGCAGGGGAGCTGAACAGTCATGCCAGCTGGAGCACTTCAAGACAAAAATCCAGACTGGCCATTTAGCTAGCTCGCGGCTTGAACTCGCAACTCAGTTAAGTCGCGAGGTCAAGTCGCCAGCCAACCCTGTTTTGGAAAAATTGACTCTTTACATTCCATTCTCACACCAATATAAATACCCCTCATTCCCACTAAATAAGAGTGGCCATTGAGAAAGAAAAACCCTAAGAGAGGTTTCTTTAAAACACCCACCCAATTAGAGAGAGCTACTCATTCTTAGAGAGAAATTTTTGTAGTCTCTTTACATTCCCTCTCTCATTGTCATATCTATTGAGAGGAGATTTCTATCCAAACACTATCCACACCTATTTAGAGTGTTGATTGTTTTTGGAGCTTTGGGAAGTATTGGAAGATGCCAAGGATGGCGGATGCTATGGATTATAGCGGAATCCGGTAAGCTAGAAAAGAAAAAGGTTCGGCGCAACCTCGTTGGAGCAAGAAGCTTGGAGGGCTTAGGTACATTGGGTAAATTAGGCTTGGAGGGTCTATTGCTGTTCATGTATCCCAACTACATTTTCTAGTGGATTATTGACCGCTTGGAGGGCGGCGGAGAGGTTTTACGCCGAGGGCTTCGGTTTCCTCTTCGATAACACATCGTGTGTTGTCCTTGTGTTTGCATCTCTCTTCCCTTTATCTTTGCCTTTTATTTTCTGTTGTGGATGTGATTTATAATTGGCTTAGATTGATTTCCAATTCTGTTTATAGCTTATGTTCATTTTCCGCACACTAGTTGTTTGTTATAAAGCTTGAATTGGTTATTTTGTATTTGGGGGGTCTAAACGTTCAAAGGTGTTTTATACACATATTGAACTTTCACAATGTATGAGGTTTTAAACACTTTTAAGTGAAAACCCATCCCAAAATTTCAATAATAACTCATCAATTTTGAAAAACCCCAAAATTTTTCAAAAACCCTAAAACCTAGGTTTCAAAACATAAAATGCATGAATGTGAGAGGATTGGAAGCTTACCAAGGGAAGAAATTCTTGAAAAAGCTTGAAGAATCCTTGAAGAACAAGGTTTGGAGTGAGATGAGAGTGTTTTGGGAGAGAAAACAGAGAAGTATTGAGAGAGAGATCGATTGAAATGAGAATCGGATCGCACAGGGAGCTTAAATAGGACAAGCACTAGATCCCGACAGATGCAGGTATCGAGAGGTATCGAGGTATCTATCGAGGAGGTGTTGAGGAAATGCTTGTCGACAGCTAAGGTGTTAAGGAGGTATCGAGGAGCAAATTCAACAAAACCAAGAATAGAAGCTCGATCGATCCACCAGGTGTTGAGAAGCTATCGAGGATGCAGACCCATTCTTGATTGATCCACCAGGTATCGAGAAGCTGTCAGGATTGCGATTAGAAAAAGCTGAAGAAGCTCGACAGACAACTAGGTATCGAGGAGGTGTCGAGCCAGCATTTAAAAGCAGTTTTTCGAGATGAGAAATGCAATCCAACATGCAACGCAATCCAACATGCAACTCAACCAACGATCCAAACAACATATTAAGCTCTCAAAATCATCTCTCAATAAAAATTTTAAGCACGTGGATCTTCAAAAAAAAAAAACACACACACACACACACTAAACATGTTTAACCAATTTTATATTTCAAAAACAAGTCCAGACAGTTTAGTGAGCATATATCAACACATGTAAAACCTTGTGATGGCCAAATCACATTATACCTGTACATGTATCAAGAATAACATAGAATATTGTGCGTTGTGTGTGAAAAACATTGCAAGATTGCACAAGTGTATACATGTTATGACGATTTGAGATATGAGAAAATCACTTTAACTCACACACAATCATAACTGTTTGATGAAGACTATCACCTTCGAAGTACATCTTATAACTCCCATATCTCCTAGAATACACGCTTGCAATCATATTTAAAGCATTTTTGATCTTTTTGCTTTTGATTTTTCTTTGCACATTTTTCTTTTAAGCATATCATGCATGGGCATATTAGAGAGAGAAAAGAAATATCCAATGATATTTGACATTCCAATTTTGCTATGCCTAAGCACACAAATGTCATTGACACTGCACTTTTGCTATGCTGAAGCATACCAGTGTTACATTATGATTGGTGGGTAACAGTGGTGAGATGGTTATTTATGCCTTTCTCTCAGGATTTTTTAGTCCTTCTCGTTAAAAAGAGTGATATGAGTGTTAAGTTCAAGAGACAACTTAATCGTACTCATCACAAACACGAGCCATAAAGCTCACTTGCTTAGTTGTGCATAGAGATGCTCATCTAAGCTACAAATGATACAAAATTTAGAAAATTTTGTTTCAATGGCCATCTAAGGTACACAAGTATCAATGTACACATAATACACACTGTTTTTCTATTTTTCCGATTTTTCAAAATTTTTTATTTTATTTTATTTTTTTTATATAAAAAACAAAACAAAGCATAACTGAAAAATAACCAAACAAAAACATGTTAAACAACCAAAGCATAAAAAACTAGATTGACTCAAAACTTGAAATCAAAACACATAAGTAACGTACACAAAAAAAAAAAAAAAAACAAGAGAGAGAGAAAAGTGAAGAAATCACTTGGAGCTCTTTTCCTTCCACACCCTGGAGGAACCCTTCCTTTGATTAAACCCTTGAACTGGCGGTGAGGGCAAAAAACCGTTCAAGTTCGAAAGGAACATGAGGGTTTTAAGAAGATCTCCAAGTGGAGCTAGAGAGGATTGAAGCTGATTCTGGTTCCCAGATGCTATCATGCCATTGCTCTGTTGAGTGGCAAGCCACTTGTAGCAATTTGGTCGAGTATGACCGGCAGCTCCACAATGATGACAGAGATGCTGCTTCTTTTGTTTAGGCTTTTGAGAGTTAGCCTTCTTGGTCCTAGGGTTTTTAACATCTTTCTTCTCAAGCTTAGGGGGTGCTCCTAAGATAAATTTATCCTTGTCTATATTCTCACTAGCTAATTCAGTTTTAATCTCATTGTTCTCAGTTTTAACATTATTAGCAGGAGGAACAAAAATAGTAGTACTAGAAGAAACAGTATTAGAGGAAGAAAGTCCATACCCTAAACCTGTTCGATCTGAAGCAGATTTCTGAATGCTGAGCATCTCATCAAGCTTTGCACTTGAAGTCCTCTCCAATTGAGCTCTAACTTGAAACAGCTCCGCTTCAAGCTTCTTGGTCTTCTCAGCCAAGAAATTGTTCTCGAACCTCAGTGCACCAATAGTTTGATTCGCTTCATCAAACTTTGTGGAAAACCCCTCACGATCATGTTCCACATCACTGAGCTTCTTAGTGGTTAGCCTATACAGTTTCTCATGCTTCTCAGAAAGCTTGTACAGCTTCTCATAGGCTGTATGGATGTCATCTTGATCATCCATCTTCTCAAACTTAGATTCCACCAATTCCTCTTCTTCAACCACATCTTCAACAATCCCATCAGTAGGATCAACAGTGGCAGTGAAGGCATTCAGGATTCCGTCATCATTATTGTCGGAATCATCCTCAAGCTCAGTGTCACTCAGGGTAACAGCAAGTGCCTTGCTTTTCCTAATGCTCTTGATTTATGTAGGACACTCATGCTTCATGTGATTGAAACCTTGACACCCAAAGCACTTAGGTCCTGCGGGAACAGTGTACTGACCACCTTCCTTAGTATCCTTCTTCCCTTTGTCTTGGCCTTTAAACTGAGAAGAACAGGATTGCCTACGGTCCTTGTTAAAACCCTTTCCATTGGCGTTCTTCATAAACTTCTTGAACTGCCTGGTGATGTAGGACTTCATCTTGGAATCTTCATCATTAGAAGATTCATTTGTTTCACTGCTCTTGGCCTTCAGTGCTGTACTCTTGCTTTTACCCGACTTGCTTATTCTTGTCAACCCTAGCTCGTAGGTCTGCAAGTTTCCAACCAACTTAGTCAGAGGAATCTTGTCAATATCCTTTGATTCCTCTATTGCCGTAATCTTGGTATGGAATCTCTCGGGTAGAGATCTGAGCACTTTTCTCACAATCTTGGGTTCAAGAATGGTTTCCCCAAGATTGAAGACTGAGTTCACTATGTCCTTTAGCTTGGCATAGAACTCATCGAATGACTCATCCTCCTCCATCTTTATCTCTTCAAAGCTTGTAGTGAGCCTCTAAAGTTTTGAGTCCTTGACAACCTTAGTACCCTCATAGGTTGTCTGGAGAATGGTTCAAGCCTCCTTGGCAGTTTCAGTTGAGGATATTTTCTTGAACTCTTCATTGGTGGCTGCACTGAACAATGCATTCAATGCTCTGCTATTGAAGTTTGCCGCCTTAATCTTGGCATCATCCCAGTCGGCTGCACTTCTGTAGGATTAATCCAGCCTATCTCCACAGCTTGCCACACTTTCTCATCTAAAGACTGCAAGAAAGCTCTCATGCGTACTTTCTAGTATGCATAGTTAGTGCCATCAAATAAAGGAGGTATGATTAATGACTGTCCTCTATCCATGACAAATAGGGGTCAATGGATTAACACAGCAAATATTAAACCCTAATCAAAGTGTGCCTGCTCTGATACCACTTGATAGACCACAAACTGAATGACCCCTTGTGATAAAAATTAATTAATTAATTAGCGAAGTTATTAATTAATCAATTTATCATGCAAAAGTGTGGTAGCACAAACAAATCACCAATAAACTAATAATGCAGCGGAAAATAAATAACATGGTAATTTGCTTACGAATGGGGAAAACCTAACGGCAAAAACCCCACCGGGTGATTTTTAGGTCACCACTCCCGAAAACTCCATTATTATCACAACAAGCGGCTACAAGTAAAGGAATCCCAAGTACCTTACCAACCTACAGTTGAACCCTTACCCTAATACCCAATTGGACTTGTTCTGTAGTAACAGTTCCCCTTTCGATGCACGACTCCAAAGTACGTGACTAACCAATTGCGCGGATCCCAGTACGCGACTTTAATCACCAACTAAGAAGTTTGTTGGTTGCAAAGTTCTTCAGTTCATCCACACGATGAAGATCAAGAAGATGCTTGGTCACAAAACCCTACGGTGCACATACACAGCAACTTCTTCAAGAGAAAGAGATGAACTAGGGCAAGAACTTCGTCTCTGGTCACAATTTGCTTGAACAGAGTTTGCTCAAAGCTTGTGCAACTTATGAATTGTTTGACGGCCCCTAAAACAATCCTTTTATATGTCTAGGGTTAGGAGAAAAGAAGGCCTAAAGACATATTCACAGATCCCAAGAAAATCAGATTTGAATTCTGAAAATCTTAAACCTCGACAGATAGGAGGTGTCAAGCAGCTGTCGAGCAGGTGTTGAGAACACCGAATCTTTGAACAACTTTCTTAAGCTCGATAGATACAGCTGTCGAGTTTTAATGATTTTGCACTATGAACTTGGTTTCTTGGAAAAACTTGATGGCTTCAATACTTGATCTTGAACAATGGTTTCTTGAAATATTTAAACACATCCTAAATCTACCCAAATACAAGTAAAATACGTTTTGTCAAAGGATAAGCCAATTACATAAAATCATGACATATGTTCTTAATGTGAAACACATATGTCCTAACAAATTCTATTTTAACAATAAGAAAATTCTAGAATAGACTTATGAAATAATTATCAATTAAACATCAATCTATCAAATTAATTATAAATATAGAAAATTGATTTCAATAATCAAAATATGAAAAACATGCTTGGGTTGATAAGTGGACAACTTACAGCATTGGGGATTCACCCCTAACCCTTTCTTAGGCTCTTAAGCTTCTAGAGAAAAACAATCTCTCAAAAATTGATGAAAATAAGGTTTTTCAGCCACCAAGAACGTGGCTGCTATCGTATTGTTTTAATATGTATAACATTCAAAACCCTAAAGTGGGTCAACTTCTAGAATGGTTTTGGCCTCAAAAAGGAAGATTCTGAAGTTTTAATAAACTACAAAGTTTTAGATATTCAAGTCCTCTTTATGTGGCCGCAAGAATCAAGTCAATCCAACATCAAAATCAAAAGATATGACCAAAATACCAAACTGGTTAGAATATTTTCATGTCAGTATTTTTTCCAACTTTAGCTCAAACAAATTTCTCTCTTTCCTTTTATGTTTCCAAACATCTTTGACTCATTAAAATTTTTAAAAGTCTTTTCTCAATTGATCTTCATCCTTGGATTCTCTTGACTTCATGTCTATATGTTTAGCTCATTAGTTTTAATCTCCTACAATAGAAAAATACATGTAAATTATGTAATCAGTATATTTTAGAGAAAACTTGTAAACTCTCATATTTATACGTAAGTGTGGGAATAAACATAAAATAGATTGATAATGCCTACCAAAACTAAGATAATGTTGTACTTTTAAGTTATAATCATCGGGCATTGATTTTCTAATTGGGCTAAATTACAATACTACAAATTATGCAGGATGCAACTTATTTTGATCACTCCAAAGCTAAAGATGCAAGCTACATAGTGTGCGCTTGGCGAAAATTATTTTACTATTCAGCTTATTTTTGCAAGTAATCATGGGTTTCACTATACTATTTCAGCTAACTTTTACCTCTATCTATAGTACTTTCAACAAAAAGTTTTCAGTTTTAGCAAAATAAACTGATCTCAAACAGACCCATAATATATTCACAAGCTAGTTGTGGAAACTTGCCACGTGGCAATGTCCCTCCAAAAGGGTTTTTAGAAAACAAAAGTTATGTTTGAGATTTTCTTTGTTAGAAATCATGGGTTTTGAAAAGTGAAGTACTCGTCAGTTATTTTATTTTATTTTTTTTGAAGGGAAAACAAAAAAAGAAATAAAAACCCTTTTGTATTTGATTGACTTAATGGATAAGAAAAATGTTCTATGTCCACCAAAGACGAGTTTGGGGTCAAATTATGTTGTGGGTAGGTGTGAGACACCCACGCATGCCTGGTATGTTTACTGATCTCTACTAAGTAAGTAAGGGCTATTATTAACCGAATTCATTAGATAAATTCAAACAAGTTGTAAGTTTTATGAAAAGGTGGCCTAAAGCTAAATCATGTGACAAAATAAGTGATAATAATAAAAACAAAATAATAATTGTAGGAGGCGCAACCCCCCCCCCCCCCCCTTAGGCCCATTGTTCATTAAAATCCATTGCAATGATGCCACGTGTACAAAGCCTTAAGCTTGTTGGGCCTTGGGCCTCGGGTCTTGGGACATGGTGCAAGGTTGCATGCTCTATTGGGCCTATGGCCTTGGCCCAGACAAGCCTTAATGCCCATCCTAAGCCCAAAGACCATAACGAAGCCATTATTACATGGATAGCAAAGGCGAAACCCCACCAGTCAACTCTGACTTGGTAGAGGGTGCAACTTCCTGAGAAAGTGAGGCCCTAGATGCTCGGTATTGCCTTGGGGAGTATCGCTGTCGAGTAGATCTTTTGATGTGGGAATCAGTTCCAATGCCACTCTAACCACACCCACTTAAGAATAATGGCATTGGACCTCATTTCCCACTCACAATCAAGAGCAATCATCACCCCTCCACTAATCTTGAGCTATAAATAAGAGAGGAGACTGAAGAAGAGGGGGGGGGGGGTGGTGGAATGGTACAAAAGAAAAGGGAGAGTAGAGAGAGAGGGAGAGCATCAGGAGAGTAGTAAGAGAGGAAGGAGAGGAATTCATAGGGTAAGATTGCATTGTTGGGTCTCTGTGCTAGGAACTACCCAAGGTAGGAAATCCAAAGCCCACATCACAAATAGGTTGTGAGCCCAAGTGAGGACCGGCCCATCAGCCTCATTTTTGGCGTGCACAATAATGATAGAAACATGGTAATAGCAATGAAATTAACAACTAGATCAAGCAATGAAATAAAAATTATAATATATAAAGCATGTCTTAGCTCTACTCGGAAAGTTAATTTATTTTAGCCTTGAAATTTATTCTAGATAAATTATACTTTAAAAGAGATCAAACTTGTTTGTTAAAAAACGGATCAGAGAACTAATTTGGTTTTTCATTTTCTTTGCAATGCACGCGGGCTTTGGTTTTAACCAAACTCTTATTTTAATCGTGCCTAAACTACAAGATTAGCCTAAAGAAAACCCAACCTGTTGATAAGCCCATAACCAGTAATGTTGAAAGACACTAAAAATTCCCTTGTTTTCTCTACTCTTAGGACTCTCTTTAAAATTTGTTCAATGGAACCTAATGATCACAGAGTGTCTTGAGACTCTCTCCCTCAAAGATTTTCCTTTTCAAAATTGGAGAGCCTCCCCTCACTAGCAGCATTCATTTTTTGTCTTTTTTTATTTTTTTTTATTTTTTTATTATCCTTTATTTTTTAAACACTAAAATCAAATGTTATACAAAAGAGTGAAAAAATAATTTGTGGTTAAGCTTTAAAATAAAACACTGTCAGTTTAAATAAAAAAAAAAGCTGGATTTATTTTGACAAGAAATAAAATGAGAATTTTTATATATTTTAAAATTAAGAATTTGATAAAATAGAGGTCAAGAATGATTGAAAACATGAGTAAAAGAAAAATTAAAAGCAAAGTTAACACAAAAAGTGAGAGAGAGATTTGAGAGTTTATGTGCATGTTCAATTAGTTCATTATTGGGAGGACGCACAAGCAAAATGATATGCATCGTAATTAAGGAACAAAATAGGGTGTCTACACTAATCTTTCTTTTATGAATTCAAGCATTTGGAGCTATTATTTCAATTTTCTTATGTAACTCATACGTACTAATTAACAAGAGCAAACATTTTTTTTTCCTACTTTGTTGTGGTAGCTAAGCGCAATGGGATCCTCATTAGTCTAGAGGTGTGTATGACATCCATAATATTGATGCGGGTCTCAGAATGGTTACAAAAGTTTGATGCAAGTTTTTTCTTTTTCTTTGTTTTTATTTTTTGTTGCCCGTCTTCAATAGTATTTTAATCTTCACACAGCTTAAAGATTAAAAAAATACACACACACACACACACGGAGATGGGTTTACATCTAGATATAACTCTAAACAATATTACACTACCCAATAACTTGTTACTTAATTCATATTTTGAAAATCCAACCATTGAATTACATGCTCTATATGTTCTTAACATGCATGCCAAATTTCATACATTTTAGGTTACCTAGTAAAAAAAAAAAAACTAAGAGAAAAAAAAAACAAAAAAAAGGAAAAAAGTTAAAGAAAAAGAAAATGGAAAAATGGACGGAGTATTTTACAGAGCTTGTAGTGGGTATTTATTATAAATGGTAGAATTTAGTGTTGACACATGGCAAAAAGAATTGATATGTATAAATAATTATCTGCCACATGACGTTATCTTTTCAACTTTATGTAAGTTATTGTTTTATGAATTGTCAAAAGGATACATATTACTATTGTGTGCATCCTTCAGTTTGAGGATTCAACTTTTATATTATATTATAGGTGGATATCACCCTTTTGGACTACATTTCAGGCACAACTCAAGCAACTACAGTGAACCAAGTATTGCATGATAGATTGGATCTCATTGCACTGTTGAAGCAGAAGTTGGTCTTAGCTTAGGCCAGAATGAAAGTGCAGGTTGATCAACACAGATCTAATTAGTTTTTTTGCAGTTGGTGATTGGGTTTACCTCAAACTCCAACCTTATAGGCAACATTGAGTCAAAGGTTTTACTAAGCTCTCTCCTTGATTCTATGGTCCATTTAAGATTCTCCAAAAGATTGGAGCTGTGGCATATAAATTGGATCTTCTTACTGCTTATCTACTTCACCTTGTATTTCATATTTCTTCCATGAGGTGGAAGCAGGGGGTGATAATGTTGTGCCTTTACCTACGCTTCCCCCTGTTGATTTTGCTGGTGTCCTTCATCCAAATGCAGTTACAATTCTGTAGCACAAATCCAAGCAACTTCGAAATAAGTGCAATGGTAAGGCCAATTTGTGGACAATGCCACCTAAGAGTCCCTTTACAAGTGGCAACATCAGTTCCCCCACCCACAAAGAGGGGGAGGGGGGGGGGGGGGGGTGGGTGTTGTGGTGCTATTGTAACCTTGAGGACAAGGTTTTTAAAGGGGGAAGGAACTAATAGGAGTTGTGATTGATAAATGCAGTAATTGTGATAAGAGTAGCAATTGTGTAACTGAATAGTTGTGACAGTTAGTTTGGTATTTAGTTTAGTTGGTGACAAGGTACTTGGGGATGAGAAGGGTAGTTAGTTAGTTACTTGTAACAAAATTTGTACAGTACTTCCTATAAGAGAGCAGTACTCAATTATAAAAGAGTATGGAAATAGTTAATGCAGATGCTCTCTCTCTCTCTCTAAAGAACTACTTCTACCTATAAGAATTTGTGGATACTTATCATATATATATATATATATAACAATTTCATCGTTTCTTCGGAACCTCTTTTGAGGTAGCAAGATGATAGAAGAGAAAACAAAAATATCTGAGATGTGTATTATTTATTTTTATAGTTTACATGAATTTTTTAAATGTCATGTGTCTCATGTTTTAAAAGGAAAAGTAGCTAAAAGACATTTTTTTTTTTAAATTTTTTCCACAAAAAATGTGAAAGTGATTGAATTAGAAAAAAAATAAAAAATAAAACAAAACTTTGCAATCCAACTTAGAAATGATCGATGAATAATATTATTGCTTATTAATAAATATTAAATTCTAATTTTGATTTTAGATATATAGTATACATAAATGAAGCCTTTTAAGTACACCACAATTAATAACAGTCGTATAATGATTTTAATTTGATTAGAAAAATCCATACAAATTTTGAAAATAAATAAAATCCTATTCTAAAGACTAAAGATTAAAGAGTTCCAAAAATTATAAAAGTAACATGAAAAATCTGCCATGGACCATGTTCAACATCCTACCTTACGTCATGCATATATGCGACATATATAAAAAGTTATTTTGAATCTTAAAGGTTTTTTTTTTTTTTTTTTTTGACTTCAATCTTAAAGCTAAAACAACTATATTCCACCCTAAGGAAATATACATATTTTTGTAAGCTTGGAAGTTGGAAAGCATCATTTTCTTTTGCCTAATTAGATGTTGGCAAACCAAAATAGCAGTATTACTTCACAAATTTTATTTTTTTGTTTTATAAATACTTCTTGGATATTCTTTTAACAAACTCCATTTTCTTTAAAATGACTTTTTTCGGCTGGTTCAAATTGGCTCTACGTCTATCCAAGTGGAATTAGAGACTTCTTGCTATACACAGAAATTTTCACAATCCTCTAATTTATATTATAGAGAATGGCACTTTTCCTTTTTACTTTTCAATTATATATGATTGCATAAAGTCATGATACTAATTTTAAATACAAAATTTGAAAGGAATGGTAGTTTGGTGTCCATTTAAATCTAAAAATCTGATACTGAATTGACAATTTCAATGATGCCTCCTTGTCACCTGAGGAAGCCCTTGAGGACTATCATAGAATTGATTATTACTATCATCATCTTCACAATCTTCATAGTGCTATCAAGTAAGTAATTAAGAACCCTCTCAAAAGAAAGTAAGTAATTAACAAGATCTCTCTCCCTCTCTCCCTCTCAGATTCACTATTAATATTGTTTTATTAATACCAATCACAATATGCCATATTAATAATTGTGAAAAAATAAATATTGATGTCGCTAAAGTCTAATTGATCCATATATTTTTTATGAAAGGATGATGTTAATGCGAAAGGATTCTTTGTGTTTTTGTTTTTGGACAAGTTTGAGTGGGATGTAGGTTACACTGTTCAGTTCAGCATCAATGATATAGACTACAAAAATGAGTTGAAAAGGCATCTCAAACTCTATGCCCATTGGTTTAAGAATTTCCTCAAGAAATAGCCATGACAAATTATTGATGACCTCATGTTGAACAATCTAATGGCATCGAACCATGCCCAAACTATAAACTTTAAGATCATTTATCGTCTATTTTATAATTTATGTTCTCTGAATAATGTTTGTATTCAATAAAATAAAAAATAATAATATTGTCACTCTCTAAGAACTCGAATAATATTTCTTAAATTATATTTTGTATATATATATCACATGCATGAGAAGGCTCTCCGACTTATTTTGGCAATCTCACCCGACAATTTTGAGATTTTGTCGCTTGTTGTCATATTCTCCTCATTACTGTAAGCATCATGTACTTGAATGAAGACAATAGACGAGTGGATGATAGATTATACGTTACTTTTAATCCCATTCTTATCTTAATAGCGATGAAGAGAGAAATAGTTATAAAAATTGATATTTTAATCCAATAGAGTTTAAAACAGATAATTTTTTTTTTTTTTGAGAGAGTTAAAATAGATAATTTGATCTGGTTGTTTTGCAAATGTGGTTAAATAAAATAGAAAAAAGAAGAAGAGGTTATTATGTTAAAATATATCAATTTTTTCTGAAGCTGATGTAAATGGTCAAAGTTTTTAACATGAAGGATATCTATAATTCTACGTGGTACATAGAATGCCAACCAATCAGTTGAAGGACAGCTATGATGACTAACATATTGTTTATCCTTTTCCATGTTTTATTTTTTTAATCTTTCATCTCTATTTTTATCTTTTTAAATAGATAAGATAATGTAGTGCTCCTCTATAAAAAAAAGGGGGTGGGGGGCAGATTCTACCTAGCTAGTGCTGCACAAAAATCCCAAAATCAATATGGCATTTCAAGGCTATCCAGGCTTAGGCCTCCTAGTTCTTCTTGGCTTATTGACTAATGTCATTGCTGTTTCATCAAGCCACGACATTGCTTCATTCAATCGTACCAGTTTTCCCAAAGGCTTTATTTTTGGGACAGCATCGTCGTCTTATCAGGTAACTAAGCCACAATTCTCTCTATGTTAATTTGTGTCTTTTTTTTTTTTTTTTTTTTTTTTCAAAAATGTCTTGGGATGTCAAGCATATGTCAATATTATTATGTGCACGTGTGTTATTTCAAATTTCTAGTATGAAGGCGCAGCAAAAGAAGATGGTAGAGGACCAAGTATATGGGACACTTACACTCATGAACATCCAGGTCACTTTTTCTTTCTCTCTCCAACAATATGAAACCTGAAAGTATGAATTTCCAATGGAATAGTATGCATTACTAAGATAAAATTTAATTCTGGAAAATTTAATTTCAAGACCTCTCAATTTCGTTCATTTCATGATTAAATTTTTTTAAAAAGATTTATTAACGTTTAGAATGTCATGTTATTAAGCTATGAACATAATATTTTCGCAACGATTTCACTATAAAACTTAGGTGGTTAGCTAATAATGGTTGGTAATAAAATATTGTAAGTGATGGACCGAGATGCGAACTAGTAATAAATTTTTTGTAAAGTTGTTGTGTGCATGTACTTGAGCCCTCTAAGCTTGAGCTAGTAACCGATTGCTCCAAGTCCCTTCTCTTCCTAACTTACCAAAGACCCTTTATTGAAGCACCAATAAAACACCACCAATAAAGATTGGATTTAAATGTGACTTTTCACTTATCCATAGCCTTTCTCTCACTCATAAGGTCTGTGTTTATAAGTGAGGAATGTGTTTACAATATCTCAATCAATACAAAGTAGGAGATGGAAAAGAGAGGTTGGATTGGTTTTTCTCAAAGCAAAATGGCTCTCTCTCTCTTCATACACTATGATAGGCTTCTCTTGGATTTCTCTTCTATAAATTCTAGGGTTTGTGACACCCTTATATGAAGCCCTTTCCATGCCTTATAGCTATGTGTGTGTGCTGGCAAATGTGCATTGGACAAGTGTGGTCTAGAATGCAGAGTACAAAGATCGTGTAGCTTGCGATCTTATCACTCCCTAAGGTTGCGTGGGGATCTCGAGATGCGCGTTTGCATCCTCATCCAGACCACCTGCCATGTGGAGCTTACGGGCTACCTAGGTCGCCTCTAGATTGCGAGATCTATGGTTAAAGCAGCTTTCCAAGGTTGAGGGAGGGGCTCAAATACATTTATCCCAAATTACATTAAAACCCAGGAAAAATATATAAAACATAAATTGCAATACCAACAACTTTTGTCATTGAATAAAGCCAACAATAAAAAACATCTCACAAATCAACTAAACTCAAGGAATGTAGAGCTATTACAAATTAAATCATTGATTTGTAATGGATGCAACACTACAGCAAAAAATGCCTATAGTGACAAAATTTATCATCACTATATGTACTATATCATCTCCTAAGACATACCAAACCGGGTCGTCAAATGTCTTGGCAATGAAAATATTCATCACCAAATTGTTTAATAATTTTAAAAAAATATCAAGATAATATAAAAATAAGTTATTTAGATTTTGCTCCATTATTAGTAAGTTAAAAAAAAATATCAAGATAATATTTACAATATTTATTTAAATATTGATGACCCAACAATATTTACAACATTTATTTAATTTTAACTAGATCTATGAGACTATGATGGATATTTATCTTGGATTGATTTAAAAAAAAAAAAAAAAAAAAAAAAAAAAAAAAAAAAAAGAACAACGACGACGACGACAACGCAAAAAGTAAACTTCACATTTCTATCTTTTGGTATTTATTTTTCTTCATTTTCCCCGCTTTGCCTTCGTTTCCTTCAAAACTAGTTCCATTTTACTTATGGCTCTAATTACGAGTTCTTAAATAGTAAAAGGAAAAAAAAAAATGTTCTCTAAATGCAGTATTAACTTACAATGAAATTGCAGATTGGATAAGGGATGGAAGCAACGGAGATGTTGCTAACGATCAATATCATCACTACAAGGTCTATATGCTGTTTCGTGGGAAAACTTTATACATTTAGATTAGTCTTTTGTTTTAAATATTTTTTTTTTAAACCTTCTTTTCCTTGATTTTTAGCAATTGTGAATTGGTTATTTTTGTTTCTTTATTTTAGTGAAATGAAATATATATATTTGTAGTTAATTAAAATTATAGAGAACCATGAGCATAATAATGAGTTTAAATTAAATTCTAAACTAGTTTGTATTGAGGTAGATTTGACAAATCTTTCTACAATCCCTCTTTTAGAAGAAAACATTCAAAAAATTTGAAAAAAGATTGAGAGCCATTGTGAAAATTAAAATGAAAATTATAGTTGTTAATAATTTTTTTTTTTTGGTCGTAATATTGATACTTTTTTAGGTATATTTTAAAATATTTTCTTTAACACTTGCCCCGACTTGAAATCTTGGCTTCACTAAGAGCATCTGTAGCAGCTGGTGCAAAAATTATGTCATTTTACCACACCAAATACTTACTTTATTATTTTACCACATCATTTTGCAACATCTCATTTATCAGATGTTTTATAATTCAATTCTATACATTAAAATAATATTTTCTATACATTAAAATAATATTTACTACACATTAAAATAATATATTATCCCTTCCCCCATTATCATCAACAACAGCAACATCAACAACAACCCACACCGCAGATCAACCGCCACAGCCTACAACCACCGGCCACCCCCACAGATCAACCACCTACCACCAATATCAGCCATTGCTACCAAAAAAAAAAAAAAAAAACTCAAACAAACACTACAATCAAAACCTAATCAACCAAAATCAGCCAACCCGATCAACCCAAACCCAAACTCGATCATCATCATCATCAACAACAACGGCACAACCACCTTCACTGCAATAACGCTGACAGCCACCACCGGCATAAACCCACATCCACCAACACCACCTTATAAATAAATTAAAAAAAAAAAAAACCACAACCAGAAAAATTGTTGCAGCCACAACCACCAGAAAAACAACAGAACCCACAACCCACCCACCCACAACACCAGAAAAACATCAGAAAAATTGTTGTGGCCACAACCCACCCACCGCCGACCTATCCTTCGGAACCCATTTATCGATTTCGCACCATTGATTCCGCACAACAAAACCCACCACCATTGATTCGCCCATCACCAACCGACCCACCCACCACTGAATCTGACCATTGCAACCCACCACTAGTGAAAAAAAAACCACAGCGATAGAGATCGGAGTGAAAGAAGAAAAGAGTGAGAAGAAAAAACTGAGGGTGATGTTTGAGAGGAAGAGAGAAAAACAACGAGATTAAGAAGAAAAAAGAGTGAAAGAAGAAAAGAATGGAGAGGTGTGATGTCTGAGGAAGAATGAGAGAGAAGAGAAAAACTGGAAAGTGAAGAGAGAGGAGAGAGAAAAAAGAATAAAAAATAATTAAAACTTATACCACACCGTTCCATACCATTGCAAATTTGCAACGGTACTGTTTACATGTTGCAAAAATGATGAGATTTAGCACATCTGATATTTGGTGTTTTTTGTGTTTGGTGTGGCAAATGTGCCAAATGCCAAATGTGCCAAATATTTGGCATTTGACACATTTGCCACACCTACTGTGGATGCTCTAATAAATTATATTATATATATGTTAGATCCTAATTAGCTTTTAGTTTTTGTGTCTCGACTTTTCTACATTTTTAGGGCCAAATTATATTTGCCAAATGCTTTTTTCTAATTATTGAGCATATCAAACCAAATACAAGATAATCACAATATAAGAAATTTTCATTTCAAAATTTTCTAACAATTTATATATGTTGTGATTATACATTGCAGAAAGATGTTCGGATTATGAAAAAGATGAATTTAGATGCATACAGGTTCTCAATCTCATGGTCTCGAGTACTGCCAAGTAAGATTATCCTTTTCATAATCCCATAAAAGGTTAGATCCATACAATGAAAAGGACATAAAAATGGGTACCATCAAATACACATCTTAGGTTGGAGTGGATTGACTATTGTTTTGTGACTACATTATGTTCCTAACAATTTCATTTTTGGGACTAATTTTAGAAGGAAAACTAAGTGGTGGTGTGAATCAAGAAGGAATCGAGTATTACAACAAGCTCATCAATAGGCTTTTGGGCAAAGGTCAAGAATTAATATTAAAATTCCAAAATGTCATCAACTTATTTAACTTTTTATAATGCACACTTTATTTTTCTATTACAAAATGCAGGTATAAAGCCCTTTGTAACAATGTTCCATTGGGATCTTCCCCAAGCATTAGAAGATGAGTATGGTGGTTTCCTAAGTCCACAAATTGTGTAAGTGAATGATTCACCAACAAATTACCCCCAAAAAAATAAAAAAGAATAATTCACCAAATAATCCAACTTCTCCATCCAATTATAGACGTTTTACATATATTAAGCACATAATATGTAATTATGATTTTAAACGACTCCAATTTCGGAATTAAAAATAAAAAGAAAGATTGAGGACATTGATATTAAGTGATAATCTACCATTTGTGTCAAAACATTAAAGTTTTAAATTTATCCATTATTTTGACATTTAATAGATGGATTTCAAATCTCCCTAATAAATGGGGCCCAATTCATCGGTGGTGCATAATATGTGACATTTTATGTATGATTTCAAGCTCAATAGTATGATAAAATTAGTAAGTCACTATTTGTCTCAAAATGTTATTCTAACATATGCGTCTAATATTCAGTGATGATTTTCGGGACTATGCGGAACTTCTCTTCAAGGAATTTGGCGATCGGGTAAAGCATTGGATCACACTAAATGAGCCATGGAGCTATAGCTATGGTGGTTATGCAGCAAAAGCGTTAGCGCCAGGTCGATGCTCTGCTTGGCAAAATCTAAATTGTACTGGTGGGGATTCAGGGACAGAGCCATATTTGGCACCATGAGCTGCTTTCTCATGCAGCTGCTGTTGAATTGTACAAGAAAAAATATCAGGTTCGACTTACAAAACTTTAACATTTTAAAACCAATTTTTTTTTTTTTTTTTTTTTTTTCAAGTTATACAAAATGGTACTAAATGTATGTCAAAAGCCTTGTACCTCAACTTATATCTCCTTGTATCTCAGTTGGAGACATTTAGGATTTAAATCACCCTCTCCATTGTAACTGTATCAAATTTATAATTTATTTGTTTTTTTAAATAACTCCTAAATGTACATGGTGGGTTAAACTTGCTTTACAAATGATACAAGAACATATGAATAGCAATTTCTGAGAATGCTTTGAACAATTGTAATGAAGTTTAACTTAGATAAATATACAAAATCTCATGCATGATCTTTGAGTGTAAAAAAATGTTCACCATGCAGGCAGCACAGAAAGGAGTGATAGGGATAACGATTGTGAGTCACTGGTTTGTGCCATTCTCTAATGCAAAGAGAGACCAGAAGGCTGCGGAACGTGCTGTGGATTTCATGTTGGGATGGTAAGTTATGCTTTATGCCTTTATGGTTTTTGTTTTACATTTTCTAATTTAACACTTGCCATTTGAAGGACGTAATTAGCGTGTAAAATTTGTTAATCCTACCCAAATCACAAAATTTCTCAACCCAAATGAAGGCAAAATCAAAAGTAGATCTCCCAATGATTAATTATATATTGAAGTCAGGGGCAAGATCCGGAAATTGTGCTTGGGGGTAGGTAGCACCTATTTATATGCTTTTTTTTTTTTTTTTTTTTTTAATTAAGGATAAAGTCTTGAATTTTTTAAAATATTAGAGCATCCACGTTGGTGGAGTTAAAAACTTTAGCATTTACCACCTTGAAAAGCTATTTTATTTTTTTTTAACACAATTTCAAAACACACCCTCATCAATTCTCCTATTTTTCCATCATCCAAATACTATTCATTTTTAATTAATTTTTTTCTCACTTTCTTTCACTTCCTCTCTGCCACAAAAACCCAACAAATATAATAAAATAATATATATATATATTTTTATCCCTTCTTGTTATTATGAACTACTAGTCTTAGTAGTTTACTGTAGCAGGTAGCCAAAAAAATTTAGCTTTAGCACTTGATGTTGGGCATTTTTTTGGGAGTTTGCGGTGTTAAAAATAGCTTTATAGCTTCTTAACACCTCTATTGCTGATTAGTCATTATTCATAATAATAGTGAATATAAAATTTATCAAGATAATTACGTGTACAAAACAATCCTAAAATGAGCTTTATATCTTTTTAAATTCTAATAAATGTACAAAATTTATCTAATTTGACATAGATAAATTTTTATTTATTATTAACTCTTTGGACTTTGGAGGGTCAACTCATTCTTAGTGGTCAAAGAATTCTTTTTCAGTGCCTAAGTACTAAAAAGTTTAATTTTAACAAATAATAAATATAAGATTAGAATCTTTTATTTATTAATTTTTTATTGTCAGATATAGGAAATTTCATTTCATTTCATTTCATTTTTTTTCATTAAGTTTTATTTTATTTATTTATTTTTTTAAGATGAAGTATTTTAGCATAAATATACGAGCCCGCATCAAGAACTTTCACAATAAAATGCATCTATCTACGAGAGAAAAATGACAAGGATGGATCCAAATAAAAGTTTGCTCTCGGTGTCAAAGTCATATAATGGATCATACAACTAAAATACTCATACACGTCACTTTATAAAGTATAAACCCATTTTTCTCAAAAAAAAAAAAAAAAAAGTATAAACCCATTTGGACAAAAACTTTATCGAATTAAGTTTAAAGTATAAACTCATTTGTATAAAGTTTTTGATCATTTAAATGTCCTAAATTATCTTTTATTTTCTTCTTTTCCTTTTCCTTTTCCATTTCCATGTTGTTTGACCTAAGGGTTCATTTGGTAAAGTCCCCCCCCCCCCCCCCCCCAAAAAAAAAAAAAAAACTTTTTAGGATTTTTGAGCTTAATTTGATGGACTACGCCCTAAAAAAGTTATTTTTTCCCCTTGTTTTTTTATTATACTTTTAGCAAATAAGCAATCACCCAAATGCATCCAAACGCACAATATTTCTTTTAATTTTCTTTTTTGGCCATTAAGATGAAGTTGTTGCTTTCCAATCGAATCACACCACCTTTTTGGTTTCTTTCTTTAGAGTTTGTTCAACTTAAGTATGTACAAATTTAATAAATTTATAATATGCATAAATTTTAAAATTTTCAGTGTTGTTGCAGGTTTTTGAACCCATTGATAAATGGTGACTACCCACAAAGTATGAGATCTCTCGTTAAAGATCGATTACCCAAGTTCACCAAAGAGCAATCCAAACTGGTAAAAGGGTCGTTTGATTTTATAGGATTAAACTACTATACTGCTAATTATGCAGCTTATGCCCCTCAACCAAATGGTGATAGAGCAAGTCTCTTGACAGATTCAAGTGCTAATCTTACTAGTACGTACAAATTCAACACCCGAAGCCATGCTTGTGAGTTTCTTATGTATCTAATATGGTAATAATAACATGACCATTTTTTTTTCTTGTTTTTGTAGCTTCACAGAACGGGATCCCCATTGGTCCACTGGTACACTAGCTAGCAAAATACATATCAACATTTTTGTTCTAGTAGTTAGAGGGAAAAAACAAACACCATTTTTTTTTTTAGTATATTGATGGTACTCAATGGCCTAGCCTTCTAGAAATTTCATTAAGAAAATAGTAAAGCTACACTCAAATATATAGGAAAAAAAATTATTTTAAATTGACGTGGTAATAAATATAGTTGATGTCATATCATTGACATAATGAATATCTTAATTTTTTTTAACTTTTATCTTGTAACTAAAGATAAACACATTCTGTTTTACCCTTATGTTAGTATCCGTAAAAAATCTCTGGCTGCTTCAAGTTGGCTCTTTGTTTATCCTAGAGGATTTCGAGACCTTTTGCTCTACATAAAGAAGAAGTACCACAATCCACTAATTTACATCACTGAGAATGGTGATATCCTCTAACTTCTTTTTTCTTTTATTATCCCATAAAATCATGAAAATTGGTATTCTATTGGTAGTTATTAGATTTCCATTTGAGGCTAAATTCCCCCAACTATATTTATAGGAATTGATGAGTTCAATAATGCCACCTTGTCACTCAAGGAAGCCCTCGTCGACCCCCAAAGAATTGACTATTACCATAAACATCTTTTGTATCTTCATAGGGCCATCAAGTAAGTGCAATATCTCTCTCTCTCTCTCTCACACACACACACACACACACACACACACACACAATTATAGAATTCTAACTGAATTTCACTTCTTTCTTTGGTATATATAGGGATGGTGTAAATGTGAAGGGATACTTTGCATGGTCATTGTTGGACAATTTTGAGTGGTCCTCAGGTTACACTGTTCGATTCGGAATCAACTTTGTAGACTACAAAAATGGGAATAAAAGATACCCTAAACATTCTGCCCGTTGGTTCAAGAATTTCCTCAATAAGTAGACAAGAACTATGCTCAAATTATGAATTATCTATTAGCATTGGACAATCTCCAAACAATAAACTGAAGATGATTTCTTCTCCATTTTTATGCTCTTTCAATTATGTAACTTGTATGGAGTACAAGACTTTAATGCAGAAATGCTTGTTAAATAATATATTATTATATGAGTTTTAAACAAAATATATTTTTTTTTTAAATTTTCATCTCTCATTAATGACTGACTAGTATGTAACCCTGTGCATATGTACGGGTACAATTAAAAATAATCACAATTATATGGTTGAAATTATACATGGCATTAGCTTACAATTTTTTTTTAAATCATACATTTCTAAAATATGTAATGGTTTCTCATATTTATATATATATATATATATGATTTAGAATTTAATTGATTTTATATTTTTTTGGTTTTTGTACTTAATAATTCACTTGCCACAAAAATTAAAAACTTAGATGGACATGTGATGGAAAATTGGACTCTGATTAAAATCCAATTTAGAATCTAATTTGATTTGGATTCTTTAATTTTTACATTCAATAATTCACCTGGCACAAAATTAAAAATTAAATGGGACACGTGGTACAAAATTGAGAATCCTATTAAAATCTAATTAGATTTTCTCTGATTTATATATATATATATATATATATATATATATTACCCAAGTTCACAAAAAAAAAAAAAAAAATCCAAACTAGTAAATGGGTTATTTGATTTTCTAGGGCTAAACTACAATATTGCTAATTATGCAGCTTATGCAGAAATGATTTTCTAGGGCTAAAAATGCATGCTACATATCAGATTCACAAGCTAATTTTGTACAACCGCCACATGACAACACCCCCCCCCCCCCCCCAGAAGGGATTTTAGAAAAAAAAGAAGTTATGTTTGAGAGTTTTAATTAGAAATCGTGGGTTTTGGAAAGTGAAGGATTCGTCATTTATTTATTTGATTGAGTTAATGGATAAGAAAAATGGTCTACGTCCACCAAGGACGAATTCGGTGGTCAAATTTAGCCATGGAAAAGTGTGAGACACGCACGTCTGGTATGTTTACCAATCTTAACAAAGTAAGGGATATTTTTGATATTCAATTAATTAATCAATGGACACAATATAATTAACCAAATTCATTACATCAATTCAAACAAATAGTAAATTTTATGATAAGGTGACCTAAAGCTAAATCATGTGGCAAAATAAGTGATAATAATAAAATTAGCATGATAATGATAGAAACAAGGTAATAACAATGAAATTAACAACAAGATCAAGCAACTGAAATAACAATTATATTATATAAACCAAGTCTAAACTTAACTCCTATGTTCAATTTTTATTGGGGAATAGAAAATTTAAATTTATTTTCGCCTTGGAATTTATTCTAGAGAAAATATACTTTAAAAGAGATCGAACTTGTTTGTTAAAAAACGGATCAGCCCATGAACTAGTTTCGTTTTTCATTTTCTTTGCAATGCACGTGCTCTTTTGTTTTACCTAAACTCTTACTTCAATCGTGGCCTAAACTACGAGACTAGCTTTAAAAAAACCCAACCCGTTGACAAGTCTATAATTAAGAATATTGAAGACACCGAACTCTCCCTGCTTTTTCTACTCTTAGGACTTTCTTTAAAATTTGTTCAATGGAGCCTAATGATCAGAGATTCTCTTGAGACTCTCTCCCTTAAAGATTTTCCTCTTCAAAACTGGAGAGCCTCCCCAGTCCCCTTACTAGCATCACTCATTTTTGTATTATTGTCTTTTTATTTTTCTTTCATTTTTAAACACAAGAATCAAATGTTGGACAAAAGAGTGAAAAAATGATTTGTGATTAAACTTTGAAATAAAACAAAGTTAGTTTAAATTAAAAAAAAAGTTGGATTTTCTTTATCAGAAATAAAATTTGAACATTTCTATATTTTGAAATTGAGAATTTGATAAAATGGAGGTCAAGAATTATATTTATATGAGTAAAAGTAAAATTAAGGGCAAAGTTAACACAACAAGTGAGAGCGTTGTGATAGAAGAGTGCAATGGGATCTCCATCGGTCTAGAGGTGTGTATGACATACATAATATTGATATGAATCCTAAAATGGTAACAAAAGTTTGATGCAATTTTTTTTTTTTCAGTTTTGTTTTTTTCTTGCCCGTCTACCTTGGTATTTTAATCTTCACATAACTTAAAGATCAAATATATATATATATATATATATATATATATATTTGAGATCTTGTCGCTCGTTGTCAAATTCTCCTCATGACTGTAAGCATCATGTACTTGAATGCCCTGGAGGGGAAAAAGTATATACAAAAACTGGGCTTACTTAAATAAGTGCTACTTTGTCTTTCTGTTTTTTTGTTTATTTCTTTGTTTTTTGTTAAATGAAGACAATAGATGAGTGGATGATAGATTATACCTTTTAATCCCATTTTTATCTTAATAGTGATGAAGAGAGAACTAATTATAAAAATTGATATTTTAATCAAATAGAGTTTAAAATAGATAATTTGATTTTGTTGTTTTGAAAACGTGGTTAAATAAAATAGAAAAAAAAAAGGGTTTATATGATAAAATATATCGATTTTTTCAAGAGCTGATGTAAATGGTCAAAGTTTATAACCTAGAGGATATTTATAATTCTACATGGTACATACAATGTCAAAAATCAGTTGAAGGACAGCTAGGATGACTAAAATATTGCTTGTCCTTTTCTATGGTTTTTTTTTTATTATTATTATCTTTCATCTCTATTTTAATATTTTCTAAATAAGTAAGATTATGTAGTACTCCTTTTTAAAAAACCGGCAGATTCTATCTAGTGCTACACAAATAAACCCAAAATCAATATGACATTTCAAGGCTATCCAGGCTTAGGCCTCCTAGTTCTTCTTGGCTTATTGACTAATGTCATTGCTGTTTCAGCAAGCCATGACACTGCTTCATTCAACCGTACCAGTTTTCCCAAAGGCTTTATTTTTGGGACAGCATCAGCGTCTTATCAGGTAACTAAGTCACAATTATCTCTATGTTAATTTGTATCATAGTTTTTTTTTTTTTCACATGTCTTGGGGATGTCAAGCATATGTCAATATTTTATGTGCGAGTGTTATTTCAAATTTCTATTATGAAGGTGCAGCAAAAGAAGATGGCAAAGGACCAAGTATATGGGACACTTACACTCATGAACATCCAGGTCACTTTCTCTCTCTCTCTCTCTCTCTCTCCAGCAATATGAAACCTGAAAGTATGAATTTCCAATGAAATAGTATGCATTATTAAGATGAAATTTAATTCTGGAAAATTTTATTTCAAGGCCTCTCAATTTCGTTCATTTCATGATTAATTTTTTTTTTTAGAGATTTATTAATGTATAGAAGAATTTCGTTTTATTTAAACTTTTGTGTAACATGATAGTCTATGACTTCATACACTTTTGAGTAACATGAATCGATAAAATTAAAGGAATACAAAATAAGGAGATTATTAAGCTATGAACACAATAATTTCACAATAATGTGAGAGACCGCGCCCCTAGCCCTTTTTTTTATAGGACGTTGGGCCAAACCTATGTGAATGAGTGGAGTCGTGTTATTGTCTCTCAAAATGGAGGTTCGACTAGTTATATTTTCTTCTTTAAATTAAGGGTTTTACAATGGAGCCACCACTTATTTAATTATTGGAATAAATAAAAAAACCAAAATTGAAAAAATTCCTCATTTTATTTATTTGAAATTGAATTTACATTGATCATAGGAAATTACATGGCTTTGGTCCTAGATACAATCTAAGATAAAATACGTTGCTTTGTTTCCTAGTTACAATCTGAAAATTGAAAAGTACATAGATAAGCATTTGATCTACTAACCCTTAATCTAAGCTTGGAGGCTATGTTACAAGGAGGGAAGGTGTTAGGCACCCACCTTGCCCGGTGAAACCGATCTAGCTTCTAGACTATGGTGGCCAACATTCATATTACATCATCCAATATGTTATCAATCAATTTGCATGTTGAATTTAAAGTGTGCGCATATGATAAACTCTAATTCAATTTATTAAGCATTCCATTTGAATTGAAAAATAAATTCTAATAAATGTGTGTGGATGGTGATATCCTAGATTCAAGAATTTAAAATAATTATTAAACAAACATCTTTTTCATATTTTTGATGTGGATTTAAGATCAAAACTAGTGTTATGCATGAATATGTGATGAACAACCAAGAACATATGAAGAACACATAAGAACATTTAAGAACATTCAAACATATTCAAGAAAAATTAAATAGTTAATATCATGCTTTAATCTTAAATTCTCATCATGACAACACAAAAAGTAAGTTAGGGAAAGGGATTACCTTCATGCAAGATCCATATGGTGGAGGAGGAGACTCTTGATAGAGGTCCTAAGGTTGGAGGAAAAGAAGAACTAGGAGAGGGAAAGTGAGTCTCACTCAATGCCTTGAGTTTCAAGAAAACCAAGATATGACAAGATTACTCAACTTTACTAGAACTCAAGAGAAGAGAAGAGAGGGGTTTTTTTTTTTATGTGTCTTGGAATAAAGGAGAAGGGGTTTATATAGTAGTGGTGAAGGAAATATGAATGGAAGACCATTTAATGAGGGTTGACAAAGAATCATGAATCTAGACCTCATTTTAGCCTTTGGGGAAATATGGTGCATTAAATGTGGAGATTGATGAGAGTGAGGAGCAAGCAAAGTTTGGTTTTCCAGTAGCTGCTGTAATAGCCTATAAAGTCAATTTCGAAAAATCATATCTAACTCAATTCTGATCGGAATTGTCTCATTCTTATACTCAAATTGAAGCCCCAGATGTCTAGTTTCTGGAAAAACTAACCTCATTCATAGATTCAAAATATTCTGAGAGATATCGATGAAATGGTGAGCAGAGGTCATTTGTTAAAAAATGGTTTCAGCACAATTAACATTAATAGGTCCCAAATTAGCTCCCAATTAACATTAAATGGCTCCAATCACTCCCATTTTAGACTTAATTGGTTCCAAATTTACTCTAATTAAAAGATAATTGCACAAATTACTCATTGAATAATTAATATTTAATTGTCTAATTAATTAGATGTATGCAACCTCACCATAAAATGTAGTCCTAACCAATCAAATTATGACACATCATTGATTTCAAATTGATTACACTTATAACCACATATAGTTTGACTCAATTTGTGATAGTGCATCTCAGCCATTAAAATTTGATTTGATGATAACTTTCAATTTGGTGGTCCGACTAGGGCTTATAACAAGTCGATTTGATCGTTACAACATCAAGATCATTTTGATGAAATGAGATTAAGGATCTAATGACCAGAATCAAGATGCATATTTTCAAGGTGAAATTACCCTTTTACCCTCCACGTGAGGTTAAATGCGGGTTGCAAAATAGGGTGTCAACAAAATGCCCCTCTCATTGGCAGAGCTTGAAAAGCGAATGTCAATGTATGAAAGAGACACCTAACTTTGCAATCAATATTTAACCATGGTGAATGTATGATGCATGCAGATAAAAATGTAGAGGGTCATATTCTGGATCAAAATGTGGACCGAATCTCGAGGGAGATTGCTTACATACCTCTTAGTGGGAGGATCAGGTCTAAACGTAGTTCATGGATGCAACCTTTTTTTTTTTTTTTTTTGGAAAAAAAATTAGTACAAGACATGCTTACTAGTGGTCTGATGGATTTGAAGTTTTGGATGTGCTTCCCAGAGGTTCATGGATTTGAAATTTGGATGTGCTTCCCAGAGGTCCAATGGTTTGATTTTGGACTTGCTTCCTAGAGGTTCGATGGATTTGAAATTTGGACGTGCTTCCCAGAGGTCCGATGGTTTGATTTTGGACGTGCTTCCCAGAGGTCCATTGAAATTGAATTTGGACGTGCTTCCCAAAGGTCCATTGAAATTGAATTTTGGACGTGCTTCCCAGAGGTCCGATGGTTTGAAGTTTGGACGTGCTTCCCAGAGGTCTGATGAATTGAAGTTTGGATGTGCTTCCCAAAGATCCGATGGATTGAAGTTGGACATACTTCCCAGAGGTCCAATGGATTGAAGTTTGGACGTGCTTCCCAGATTTCCGATGGAATTGAATTTGGATGTGCTTCCTAGAGGTCCAATGGATTGAAGTTTGGACGTGCTTCCTAGAGGTCCAAGGATTTGAATTTTGGACATGCTTCCCAGAGATCCATGGATTTGAATTTGGATGTGCTTCCCAGAGGTCCATGGATTTGAATTTAGACGTGCTTCCCAGAGGTCTGATGGATTTAAGAGGCATTATTCATGCCGATGTTGGTGGGCCTTTTACCCTAGTACCTGCAAAATAAATATTTTCAATTAGTAACGGAGTTATTCATTGAAAAGACTATACCTGGCGAATGCCCCTAGTTTGGGACATCTTACATGTTTTGATGAATGTTGAGTGTGGATAGCAAACTTGCTGTTGCGACCATTGGAGAATATGGAAGGAGATCGCAATTTGCCATTTGTTTTGGAGATCTTTCATTTGGAGCTATGCTTAAGAGATTTATCCTTTAAAGCTTTGACTTTGGAGATTTTTCCATTGAAGTTTTCAAAATTTTTAATGAAGATTTGTTCATTGGAGATTTTTCCTATGAAGATTTATTCATTGGAGATTTTTCCTTGAAAAATTGAGATTTTTTTTTTTTTTTTGAAGAGTTATCTTGAAGATTTATCCTTTAAACATTTGAAATTAAAAAAAAAAAAAATATTTGTGGAGGTTTTTCCTTCGAAATATGGAGATTTTTCCATTGCAATTTTGAAAAACTTTAATGAAGATTTGTTCATAGGAGATTTTTCCTTGAAAAATAGTTTTGGAGATTTTTCCTTTGATGATTTGAAAATTTTTAATGAAGATTTACTCATTGGAGATTTTTCCTTTTGAAGATTTGTTCTTGGAGACTTTTTCCTGAAGATTTATTTTGGAGATTTTTCCATTGGATTTTTGAAAATTTTTTAAGAAGATTTGTTCATGGAGATTTTTCCTTTGGAATACGGTTTTGGAGATTTTTTCTTTGAAAAATGGAGATTTTTCCTTTTGAAGATTTGTTCGTGGAGATTTTTCCTTGAAGATATATTCTGGAGATTGAACTTTTGAAAAAATTTTAATGAAGATTTGTTCATGGAGATTTTTCCTTTGGAATATGGTTTTGGAGATTTTTCCATTGAAAAATGGAGATTTTTCCTTGAAGATTTATTCTAGAGATTGAACTTTTGAAAAAAATTTAATGAAGATTTGTTCATGGAGATTTTTCCTTTGAATATGGTTTTGGAGATTTTTCCTTTGAAAAATGGAGATTTTTCCTTTTGAAGATTTGTTTGTGGAGATTTTTTCTTGAAGATTAAAAGCTTGCTTGACACCTCCTCGACACCTGGCTATCTGTCAAGCTTCCAAGCTTTTTTCTTATCGCAATCTCGACATCTCCTCGACACCTGGTGGATCAATCGAGAAAGTTCCTGTCTCCTTGATAGCTTCTCGACGGCTAGGTCGATCGATCGAGCTTCTGTTCTTGATATGGTGGTTTGTTCCTTGACATATGCTCGACACCTACATCTGTCGACGGCCTTTTTCTCGACACCTACCTCAATAGATTTCTCGATACCTCTCGACACCTTCATCTATCGAGATTTACTGTTGGCCTATGTATTCTCCTCATGCGATCTGCAGCTCATTTCTGTCGATCTCTCTCTCGATATCTCTATCTTTTTGTTTCCCAATCTTCTCTCACTCACTCCAATCTTCTTTCTCAAGGTTTCTTCAAGTTTTTTCAAGTTTTTCTTCACTTGGTAAGCTTCTAATCTCTCATATTCATGCATGTCATGTTTTGAAACCTAGGATTTTGGGTTTTTGAAAAATTTTGGGGTTTTCCAAATTGTTGAGTTTTTGTTGAAAATTTGGGATGGTTTTTGAAGATTTGATCTTAAAAACTTCATGCATTGCATCACATTTGCATTATAACAGTATTATCATGCATTTTAGATGTGTGTAATTGATTGTATCTTGGTAGGATTGGATTGGGCTGAGCCCATGATGCAATTTCTTTTGCATGCCACATGTTCATGCATTTCTTTTGTTTTGGAGCTTTTCTGATTGTTTCTTTCTTCCCCCTCTTTATTCTGTTTACGTTAGTTGTGTCTATGGCACCTAAGCATAAGTCAACTCTGGCCCGGAACCCTCTTCATTCTGGTGCCTCTTCATCTTCTGATTTTTCTCCTCTCTTTCTTTGGTTTCGTGATGATGATGCCCATAAGGCATTCTCAGAGAACTTTTCTAGATGCGGCATTCATTCTGAACGCCAAGTCATTCTAGCGGACTTCGCCGATACCGATCTTCCCACTGTCATTCACAGTCGGGGATGGGATTCATTGTGTGACGTCCTGGTCACATGTCCTCTCGTGATTATCCAGGAGTTTTACTCCAACATGCATGGGATTGATCATTTAGTACCTCTTTTCTTTACTTGCATTCGAGGTACGCACATTATTGTCACACCACAGCTTGTTGCGGATGTGCTTAGGGTTCCTAGGGTAGAGTTTCCTGACTATCCTAGTTGTGAGCGACTACGGACTATGTCCAAGGATGAGCTCAAATAAGCTTTTTGTGAGCATCCTTCCAAGTGGGGTGAGTGCCAGTTCACTTACTGTTCGACCTTTGCAAAAGGCTCGCGGTTTTTGAACATGGTGATGACCTTTGTACTCCATCCTCTCTCTCATTATTACTCTATCACCGAGCCTTGTGCTTGATTTCTGTTGTCCCTTCTTGAGCATCTTACGATTGATTTCCCTTCTCATTTTATTCTTTCCATCATAAATGTTCATCTAGATTCGGCGTCTTGTGATAAGCTCATCTTTCCTTTTGCTATCGCGAGGATCTTACACCATTTTTCCATCCCTCTTCCAGCGTTCAACCCTTTCACCTTCATGTGTGTCATAGATTACGCTATCATTAAATGTAATGAGGCTCAGTTTAGGTCGCAACAGAAGGATTCAGCACCTTCCACCCGTCCGACTCCATCTCGATTTGCTCATTCCACATCCGCTCCCACCACTTTTATGAGCGATGCGTCACTAGGAGATATCATGGTGTAGCTTCAGCGCATGGATGCTCACCTTGATACTCTCTCTACGGAGTTGTATCAGGTGAACGTTCGTGTCGGTCGTATTGCACGGCAACAGGTGTCCATGGGTGGTTATGCTTTGAGGCTTCTCCTCCACCACCTCCTTTCGTGGCTTTCGATTTTGAGGATGAGGATGATGATGATGGTGATGACGATGATGCTTCGGATGAGGATGATGGAAATGCTAGCTATACCAATGAGATATCTACTTGACACTCTTAACCTTTGCCACTCATGACAAAAAGGGGGAGTAATTTTGATATGAGAGTAGTTATACTTAAGGGGAGAGTTAGTAGAGGACATTTTGTTAGTGGGAGTGTTGATATGAGGGATGTAGTGAGGATTTTATGTATCTTTTCTTTTCTTTCTTTTATAGATACATTGTTCTTGTACTTTAGGTCTTGTGACCATTTTTTTGACATACATTGTACTTATCTTCTTTATATATGTTGATATATGTTTTTCTTTCATCTACCCCTTACATGTGTTGTTTTTTTTCTCTCTTTACACACATGCTTCGTATTACGTGTATGCAATCTATTATTTCTGTTTCACACAAAGATGCCTTGATGAGTTTTGTTTAAAGTGTTTTAGAAATACAGGTTGTTAAAGTCTACTTGCAATAAACTCTCTTCTTGCAAAATTTTTCAAGAGTTTGTGTTAGGATAGATTTTATTGTATTCAACAAGTGAATATGAGTTGAGTGATTTATGACTTCTCTCATATATTCATTTGTTTGTTGTGGTTTTGTCACGGATTGCTAAAGGAGGAGATTGTTAGGACATATGTGATTCACTTGTTAGGAACATATGTCACTATTTTATGTAATTGACTTATCATTTGACAAAATGCACTTTACTTGTATTTGGGTAGATTTAGGATGTGTTTAAATACTTTAAGAAACCATGTTTCAAGATCAAGTTTTGAAGCCTTTAAGTCCGTCCAAGAAAACAAGCTGAAAGTGCAGAGTTACTAAAACTCGACAGCTAGCATGTGTCGAGGTTTAAGAAGCTATTTTAGCCCCGTGGCTCGACAGCTAGCTCGACAGCTTCTATCTGTCGAGGTTTACAAAAATAGAATTTTTGATCTGTTTTTCTTGGGATCCGTAGATGTGTCTTTGAGCCTTCTTTTCTCCTAACCCTAGACATATAAAAGTATTATTTTAAGGGTCGTCAAATAGTTCACAAGTTGTACAAGCATTGAGCAAACTCTGTTCAAGCAAATTGTGACCGGAGACGAAGTTCTTGCCCTAGTTCATCTCTTTCTCTTGAAGAAGTTGTTGTATATGTGCACTGTAGGGTTTTGTGACCAAACATCTTCTTGATCTTCATTGTGTGGATGAACTAAAGAACTTTGCAGCCAACAACCTTCTTAGTTAATGATTGAAGTCGCGTACTGGGATTCGTGCAATTGGTTAGTCACGTACTTGGGAGCCGTGCATTGAAAGGAGGAACTATCACTACAAAACAAGTCCAATTGGATATTGGGGTAAGGGTTCAACTGTAGGTTGGTAAGGTACTTTGGATTCCTTTACTTGTAACCGCTAGTTGTGATAATAGTGGAGTTTTGGGAGTGGTGACCTGAAAATCACCCGGTGGGGTTTTTGTCGTTAGGTTTTCCCCATTTGTAAACAAATCACCGTGTTATTTATTTTCTGCTGCATAATTAGTTTGTTGGTGATTTGTTTGTGCTATCACTCATTTGCATGTTAATTTGATTAATTAATAAACTTGGCTAATTAATCAATTAATTCATCACAAGGGGTCAATACGTTTTTGGCCTATCAAAAAAGAAAAGATAAAGATAAATCACTTCACAGTCCACATTCTATACATTAAAAACTAATTACTATCTTAAATATTTATAATCCACTTAATAATATAAAATTTACAAAAGAAAAAAAAGTGATTTTTTTAACCTTGTACTTGATTTCTTGAAAGTAAAGTACCATACAAAAAGAAAAAGAAAAAGAAAAAAAATGATAAATCACTCCACAGTCTAAACTCTAAATACTAATAACTATCTTAAATATTTATTATCCACTTAATAATATAAAATTTACAAAAGAAAAAAAAATTACCCAGTACTTTATTTATTAAAAATAAGGTACCATACAAAAAGAAACAAAAAAGAGATAAAGATAAATTACTCCATAGAACATACTCTAAATACTAATTACTATCTTAAATATTTATAATCCACTTAATAATATAAAAGTTACAAAAGAAAAAAATAATTGAAAAAAATAATTTACCTTGTACTTGATTTCTCGAAAATAAAGTACCATACCAAAAAAAAAAACAATGATAAAGATAAATCACTCCACAATCCACACTCTAAATACTAATTACTATCTTAAATATTTATAATCCACTTAATAATATAAAATTTACAAAAGAAAAAAAAAAGTGAAAAAAAAGTTTACCCACTACTTGATTTCTTCAAAGTAAAGTACCATACCAAAAAAAAAAAAAAAAAAAAACCGATAAAGATAAATCATTCCACAGTCCACACTCTAAATACTAATAACTATCTTAAATATTTATAATCCACTTAACAATATAAAATTTACAGAAGAAAAAAAAAATTCCCAGTATTTTATTTCTTTAAAGTAAAGTATCATAAAAAAAAAAAAATAAAGAAAAGTCACTCCACAGTCCACAATCTAAATACTAATTACTATCTTAAATATTTATAATCTACTTAATAATATAAATTTTACATAAGAAAAAAGAGAGTAGAAAAAAATAATTTACGTAGTACTTGATTTCTTGAAAGTAAAGTACCATACAAAAAGAAAAAAAAAAAAAAAGATAAAGATATTTCACTCCACAGTCCACATTCTAAATACTAATTACTATCTTAAATATTTATAATCGAGTTAATAAAAAAAAATTACAAAAGAAAAAAAAAAGTGAAAAAAAAAAAAATTACCTAGTATTTGAGTTCTTCAAAGTAAAGTACCATATAAAAAGAGAAAGAAAGAAGAAAAAAAAGAAGAAGATAAAGATAAATCATTCCACAGTGCACACTCTAAATATTAATTACTATCTTAAATATTCATAATCCACTTAATAATATAAAATTTACAAAAAAAAAAATTAAAAAAATTTACCCAGTACTTGATTTTTTGAAATTAAAGTACCATACAAAAAGAAAGAAAAAAAAGATAAAGATAAATCGCTCCACAGTCCACACTTTAAATACTAATTACTATCTTAAATATTTATAATCTACTTAATAATATAAAATTTACAAAAGAAAAAAAATGTGAAAAACAAAAATTTACCTAGTATTTTATTTCTTGAAAGTAAAGTACCATACAAAAAGAAAAAAAAATAAAAAATAAAGATAAATCACTCCATAGTCTACACTCTAAATACTAATTATTATCTTAAATTTTTATAATCCACTTAATAATACAAAATTTAGCTGCACAGAGCTTTAACCTTTTTTGAGGATAAACGGCAGATACAATTTAACTTTTGATGTACACAATTGTGGGGATGGGTTAGACCTTGTAGGTTTTGAGCTACAAGTGGGTGGAGAGTTTAGACATGTGTCATAAATCATAGTGGTTGGGCTTGGGCTTTTTGTCTACTTTGAGAAGGTAGTCATTTGTTTTTAGAGGATTACATTTGTTTGGTCTAATTGTCAACCTCAACCCATATAAATAACTAATAGTAAAAATAAGTTACTATAAGTTATTGGGTAATAGTTTAAAAACTTAATAAAAAAGGTTTAAAAAATTAAATGGAAGTTTAGAGCGTCATATGGCAGGACCTCATGCATTCTCACATGAGGTCTCTACTTTTATATATATATATATGTATTGATTATAGATGGATATCACCCTTTTGGACTGCATTCCAAGCACAACTCAGGTAGCTACAGTGGACCAATTATTGCATGATAGATTGGATCTCATTACACTGTTGATACAGAATTTGGTCTTAGCTTAGGCCAGAATGAAAGTGCAGGCTGATCAACATAGATCTGATTAATCTTTTGCAGTTGGTGATTGGTTTTACCACAAACTCCAACCTTATAGGCAACATTCTTTACGAGTCAAAGGCTTTACTAAGCTCTCTCCGTGATTCTATGGTCCATTTAAGATTCTCCAAAAGATTGGAGCTGTGGCATATAAATTGGACCTTCTTGCTGCTTGTCTGTTCCACCCAGTGTTTCATTTTTCTTCCTTGAGACGGATGCAGTTACAATTCTGTAGCACAAATCCAGGCAACTTCAAAATAAGTTCATTACTGAGGTACTAGTGCAATGGTAAGACCAATTTGTGGACAATGCCACCTAGGAGTCCCTTTACAAGTGGCAACATCAGTTCCCCCACCCACAAGGAGGGGGGGTGTTACTGTAACCTTGAGAACAAGGTTTTTTAAGGGGGAAGGAACGGATAGGAGTTGTGACTGATAAATGCAGTAATTGTGATAAGCAGCAACTGTGTAAATGTATAGCTGTGACAGTTTGGTATTTATTTTAGTTGCTGACAAGGTACTTGGGGGTGAGAAGGGTAGTTAATTAGTTACTTGTAACAGAATTTGTACAGTACTTCCTATAAGAAGGCAGCACTCAATTATAAAAGGGTATGGAAATAGTTAATGCAAACACTCTCTCTCTCTCTCTCTCTCTGATCCACTATTAATATTGTTTTATTAATACCAATCACAAAATGCCATATTAATAACTGTGAAAAAATAGAAATTGATGTCGCTAAAGTCTAATTGATCCATTTTTTATGCAGGGATTGTGCTAATGCGAAAGGATTCTTTGCGTTTTAGTTGTTGTACAAGTTTGAAGGGGATGTTGGCTACACTGTTCAGTTCAGCATCAATGATTAAACTACAAAAATGGGTTGAAAAGACATCTCAAACTCTATGCCCATTGGTTTAAGAATTTCCTCAAGAAATAGCCATGACAAATTATTGATGAACTCATGTTGAACTATCTAATAGCATCGAACCATCTCCAAACTACAAACTTTAAGATCATTTATTGTCTATTTTATAATTTATCTAGTTCTCGGAATAATGTTTGTATTCAATAAAATAAAAAATAATAATATCGTCACTCTCTAAGAACTCAAATAATATTTCTTAAATTATATTATATTATATTATATATATATATATATATATATATTGTTAACGTGTATTATGTTATGGCCTTTAGGCCCAATTAGATTACTTGTATAGCAGACTTGTACTTGTACTACACTCTACTTGTACTGCACACATATGCCTCCTATATAAAGGCAGTGATGTATATTCTTTCATTCAAGAAATACAATACAATTATTCTGTATTTTTAACATGGTATCAGAGCCACTGCTCTAACCTTTTCTTAGCAGTCTTGTCTTCATTAGTGTGACTTCCTTTCTTTACTAACGCTTCCGCCATCACAACTCCCGCCACAGCCTCTCACCGTTGAACCTCCGACGTCATCCAGCCGTCGTCCTTGGGTTCTAGACCTGCAGCCGCCGTCATTAAGGAGTTTCACACTGCACAGACCACTGCCCTTTGCATCACCGCTGCGAATATTGCTCCGATTTCATTTTTGAAGGTACCACTGAGATCGTCCTGCGCCGATCTACACATTCGTGGAAGCCTCGCCTCCATCGGAGACCGCACGCACCCCCACGCGCCTCTCAAAGCTTCTGCGACGCTGATCACGCACTACACATGCCACCACGCGCCGCTATTTCCTTGCACGCGCCGTCCACGCGCTGCCACGCGCTCTCACGCGCCGGAACCTGGTATGCTGGCGTCATCCCCTCTGCCACGTCAGCTCTAACTACGTCAGCATCCACTGTTCTGCTGACGTCATCGCCACGTCATCCTGTGACATCATCTGCTGGCCGTTGATCGTTGACCGACCGTTGATCGTTGACCAGTCGTTGACCGTTGACTTTGACCGTTGACTTTTTCGGGGTTGACTTTTTCTGTCCAGGTTCTCCTTACCCAGTTTTTCGCGTAGATTTCATTTGTGCAGTCTATTTTTGCATATTTTGCTTCAAAATGAAGAATAAGGACAAGTCTTCTTCCTCTTGCAACAATCGTCGCCGACAATCCAACAAACGTCTTTGCAATTTTTGCAAACGTTTTGGCCATAATATTGAGACTTGCTATCAACGCAACAAATCAGCTGTTTCCATATCTGCTGCTACTGTTGCTAACACTGAGAGTGTCCAACCTATGGCTCCCGTCTCTGCAAAGCCTCAGTCTTCTGGATCCACTTTCACCATTTCTAGAGATGACCTTATAAATATCATCGCCAATGTCATTCATACGGTTGGTAATGCATCTTATTCCTCTTCTCTCTCAGCTTTATCTGGTATGTCTCCTACCTCTTGGCTTATGGATTCTGCTTGTTGCAATCACATGACACCTCACTCGTCCTTATTTACTGACCTTAAACCTGCACCGCACCCTCTTAATATTCGCACAGCAAATGGTTCCACAATGTCTGGTCGTAATATAGGTTCCGTTGCGACCTCCAATCTCTCGGTTCCTGGAGTCTTTAATGTTCCTGACCTTTCTTATAATTTATTTTCTGTTGGACAATTAGCTGAGTTGGGTTATCGCATTATCTTTGATTATTCTGGGTGTATTGTGCAGGATCCGAGGACGGGACAGGAGCTTGGGACTGGTCCCAGAGTTGGGCGTATGTTTCCCGTGGACAACCTTCGTCTTCCACTTGTTGCTCCAGTTTCTGTTGCTGCAGCTGCTACAGCTTCTTCAATTCCTTCCCTTGCACTTTGGCATGCTCGACTTGGTCATGCATCTTCCTCTCGGGTACAACAATTAGCTTCTAGAGGTTTGTTAGGTTCAGTGTCTACAAAAAAATTTTGATTGTGTTTCGTGCCAATTAGGAAAACAACCAGCTTTGCCTTTCAATACTAGTGAATCAATATCCACTGATATCTTTGACCTTATTCATTCTGATGTTTGGGGCCCTTCTTCTGTCTCTAGTATTGGTGAGTCTCGATATTTTGTTGTCTTTGTTGATGATTACTCTCGCTATAGCTGGATTTTTAATATGAAACATCGTTCTGAATTATTGCAAGTATATTCTAATTTTGCAAAAATGGTTGAAACTCAGTTTTCCGAACGCATCAAAATTTTTCGATCTGATAATGCTCTTGAATATATTCAATATGCTTTCCAAGCTGTTTTGCATTCCTATGGCACTGTTCATCAACTAACTTGTCCAGGTACCTCTCAGCAAAATGGTAGAGCTGAATGGAAACTTCGTCATATTCTTGACATTGTTCGTGCTCTTCTTCTCTCTGCCAAAGTTCTTGCTCCTTTTTGGGGCGAAACTGCTCTTCATGCTGTTCATACTATTAATCGCATTCCGAGTCCGGTTATCCAAAATCAAACTCCATATGAGTGCCTTTTTGGGTCATGTCCAGACTATAACCACCTTCGCTCCTTTGGTTCTGCTTGTTTCGTTCTTCTTCAGCCACATGAGCATAACAAACTTGAGCCTCGGTCAAGGCTTTGTTGTTTTCTTGGCTATGGCGAAACTCAAAAGGGGTATTGGTGTTATAACCCTGTCTCTCATCGTCTTCGTATTTCTCGCAATGTTGTCTTTTGGGAACATCGCCTCTTTGTCGAGCTCTCTCACTTTCGTGCCTCCCTATCTTCCTCTTCTGTTTTAGATCTTTTTCCAGATGAGGCACATATTCCTTCTGTAGCTGCTCCTGATCCTCCTGTAGTTGCTCTTGATTCTCTTGTAGACTTCTCTGTCCAACCACCAGATATCACTGATCCCTTTCCTAGTTCACCCTTTAATGAACAGGTGGAAGATGAACAGGTTGAAGATGAGCTACCCAACCCCAACCCTGAGCTTGGGTCCCCTGCTCCTGCTCCTGCTCCGCCTGAAGATCTTGCACAAGACATTCCACCTCGTCACTCAACTCGAGTAAGATCTATTCCTACACATTTACTTAACTATCATTGTTACACTTCTCTTGTTACATTACATGAGCCTCACACCTATCGTGAGGCTTCCACTGACCCTTTATGGCAGATTGCAATGAAAGAGGAACTTGATGCATTATCTAAAAACCATACTTGGGATTTGGTGACACTCCCTCCCGGGAAATCTGTGGTTGGTTGTAAGTGGATTTACAAGATTAAGACTCGCTCTGATGGGTCCATTGAGCGCTACAAAGCTCGTCTTGTTTCAAAAGGTTTTACACAAGAGTATGGGATTGATTATGAAGAGACCTTTGCTCCGGTTGCTCGTATCTCATCTGTCCGTGCCCTCTTAGCTGTTGCTGCTGCCCGTAAATGGGACATTTTTCAGATGGATGTCAAAAATGCATTCCTTAATGGGGATTTACATGAAGAAGTTTATATGCAACCTCCTCCTGGTCTCTCTGTTGACTCAAACAAGGTTTGTTACCTTCGACGTGCACTTTATGGCCTTAAACAAGCTCCACGAGCTTGGTTTGCCAAATTCAGCTCTACCATCTCTCATTTGGGTTACATGGCCAGTCATTATGATTCTGCCTTATTTCTTCGTCGCACTGACAAAGGCACTATTTTACTTCTCCTATATGTGGATGATATGATCATAACTGGTGATGACCTCAGTGGCATTCAAGAACTCAAGGATTTTCTCAGTCAGCAATTTGAGATGAAAGATCTTGGACATCTCAGCTACTTCTTGGGTCTTGAAATCACTCATTCTACTGATGGACTTTATCTTACTCAAGCTAAGTATGCTTCTGAACTCTTGTCTCGAGCTGGACTCACTGATAGCAAAACTGTTGACACTCCAGTTGAGCTTAATGCGCATCTGACTCCCTCAGGGGGGAAACCATTGTCTAATCCATCTCTTTACAGACGATTGGTTGGTAGCCTAGTTTATCTCACAGTTACTCGTCCAGACATCTCCTATGCTGTTCATCAGGTGAGCCAGTATCTGTCTGCTCCACGATCAACTCACTATGCTGCTATTCTGCGCATTCTACGATACTTGAAGGGCACCCTCGTTCATGGCCTTTTCTACTCAGCTCAGTCTCGTCTTGTACTCCGTGCATTCTCTGATGCTGATTGGGCAGGAGATCCTACTGATCGCAGGTCTACTACAGGTTACTGTTTTCTCCTTGGTTCTTCTTTGATTTCTTGGCGAAGCAAGAAACAAACTTTTGTGGCCCGCTCCAGTACTGAAGCAGAATATCGTGCTCTTGCTAATACCACATCTGAGCTCTTTTGGCTACGATGGCTCCTTAAGGATTTGGGAGTGTCCACCTCCTCAGCTACTCCTTTTTATTGTGACAACCAGAGTGCCATTCATATTGCTCATAATGATGTCTTTCATGAACGGACTAAACACATCGAGATTGATTGTCATTTTATCCGTTATCATCTTGTCCATGGTGCTCTCAAGCTTTTCTCCGTCTCCTCTAAAGATCAACTTGCAGATATCTTCACCAAGTCACTTCCTAAGGGACGCACTTGTGATTTGGTTAACAACCTCAAGTTGGTCTCACATCCACCTTGAGTTTGAGGGGGGCTGTTAACGTGTATTATGTTATGGGCTTTAGGCCCAATTAGGTTATTTGTATAGCACACTTGTACTTGTACTACACTCTACTTGTACTGCACACATATGCCTCCTATATAAAGGCAATGATGTATATTCTTTCATTCAAGAAATACAATACAATTATTCTGTATTTCTAACATATATCACATGCATGAGAAGGCTCTCCGACTTATTTTGGCAATCTTACCCGACAATTTCGAGATCTTGTCGCTTGTTGTCAAATTTTCCTCGTTACTGTAAGCATCATGTACTTAAATGCCCTGCAGGGGAAAAAATATATACAAAAACTAGTCTTATTTAAATAAGTGTTAGAAACTTAGAGCATCTGCAATAGTCTCTTTAAATTTTTGTACTGTTTGGAGAGTAAACGATTCATTTTACCTTTTACCTACTTACTTTTTTAAATACACTTTCCAACAGACTCTCTATCATTTCTCTATCCCATTTAAATATTATTTCTTCATTCTTTTTTTAATATTTCTTTTTCAATCTTCCTTCATTCATCTGATTTTAATGAGAAGTGCTACGTTCTCAATATTTTACAATATTTTCACAACAAAATCATATGTAGTAAGTTGTTACTGATTTTAATTTGAACACATCACTTAAATTATTTTTTTCTCTTCAGTATTTGTAAGAACCAAGTACAAGAACTCTGGGCCTTAGATCCCTTGGGCTCACAATTTATTTGTAGTGGGTTTAGGGATTTCCTACAATGGGTCGTTCTCGGCAGAGAGACTCAAAGCAGCATTCAGTTGAAAAGCTCTCTCCTTGACTATTTTCTCTCCATTTTTCTGAACCCCCTCTTCTCCTAACTTTCTTCTATTTATAGTCAAGGCTAGTGGGGAGACCATGATTACAATCACCGTTAGTGCTACTAAGGGTCCAGTATCATCTGGTTAAAGTGGCCGTTTAGGTGGAAGGGCGGTGCAGCATTTATGATCTTGGAACTTGTTTCCACTTGCGCCGATTATGTTCGGCAACTCGCGTCCCCGTTCATATCGTGTCCTTCCCGGGCATGACTCAAGCGCTCTTCCGGGAAGGAATAACCGGAAAAACTCCGGGAACATTGTGCTCAAAACCTGTTTTTACCTTAAGGCAGTTTCAAGAAGGGTCCGGGCCCAAGGACAGTACGGGCTTTGGAAGCTCGGCGCCGGGCCTGCATCCAGGGCCGGTATGGGCTTGGGCCCGGGGCCCAGACGGATCTGGGCCCAAGGGAAGTATGGACTTTGGGAGCTCGGTGCCGTACAATAGCCCCCCCTTGATTCATACTCGGTTGCCGAGGAGAATCAAGGTGCTGTTTAGGGCCTTTTGATCCCAGGAGTCTTCTAGCCTTGGGCTTCTGGCTGTCACTTCTAATTAACATTCATCTCAAAAGACGCGCCGTTTCGCGGTGCCAGGCTCAGTCATCATTATTGCCTGACGGTTCGCAAACCGAAGCGGCGCGCACATCAGTTACGCTTGGCATTCGTTGGGTCGCTCGTAGGCTGTGCCCATTTATTGCTTGATAAAGCGTTTCCTCTCCCCCCGTTTCTTTTGGCTCTATAAATAGTCCTTCTCCACACATCATTCCATTTTTCCTTCGCCTCTGATCTTTAGCGTTTACTCTCTGCCGACCATAGTTCTGTGTGCTTGCTCGCTCAGCGCTCTTTTCCTCCTTAGAACCCACAGTAAGTCTTCCTTCCCCTTCCTTTTCCTTCAGCTTTGCTTCTTTGAGTTTATTCTTATAGTTTTAGGCTTTATAGATGGGTTATTCTTACCTCCTAGATACCCCGGCTGCGTTGGCCACCTTTAGGAGTAAATTTAGCATTCCCAGTGACGTGGACGTGGCCTACTGTCACGAGAGTGATATGGAATTCCACCGAGGGCAGGGTACAGCCTTCTTTCCTTTGATGTCCATCTTAGAAGGTGGGGTTAGGTTCCCGGTAGATCCCCTCCTGATAAACACACTCATCTACTATGGGTTGTGCCCCGACCAGCTTCCCCCCAATTTTTACCGGGTAGTTAGTTGTGTTAGCCAATTGAACCGAACCTTTAACTTACAATTAGACCAACATGATATTAACCAAATGTACAGCCTCTGTGGGAGCAAGTCCACAAATTATTATTTAAAGACGAGGGATGCTCGGGTACGGCTGATATCTTGCCTACCCGATTCGAACAGGAACTCCGCCGGGGAGTTCGTCAGGGTGCGCGGCAATTGGTTTGCCGGGGAGATCCCTTGCCCTCTCACACGCCGTGAAGTGGGTTCGTACCCTCCCCTTCTTATAGTTGTTTGAGTAAAAGAAAAAAAAAATTTTGTTTGTTAAAGGCTAACGCGTTATCTGTTCTTTCGCAGACGGCAAAGTTTTTGCTCAGGATCTCAGAGCAGTCCACGTCAGGGACCTAAACTTCGTCCTTCGTTCCGAGATCTTTGTGCATTGGGACGGGCAACTCCGGGCCTCCCACCTGATCCTCGGCGTGGAACCGGTTTACTCTACCTGGCAGCCTTTCAAGCAGGCGTTGATAGTAGACAGCCCCCTGCTATCGTACATAGACGTCCGGTACGTGAACTTCTTGCCGCCGAAGCTTACAACCGGGGAAGCGAGGGAATTTGGTCGGCAGTTCACTACCGCGGACGAACTAGCCCCCCTACGAGACGATTCCGCGGAACGGGTATCCCGGCGCCTTAGAGAGAGAGCTCACGAAGCCATACAACAAGGGGACCAAGCCCAAGAGCAGCCCCATCCCGAGGATCGACCTGCCGAGCACCAACAGCAAGTGACAGACGCGGCTAACCTGCTAGCTGAAGCGATCCAGCCCGGAGTAAGAATGGTGGCAAGGAGAGCAATGACCCTTGACAGGTTCGTGCCTGGCGCCCGGCCGACCAACCAGCCCCCGCCTACTCAGGGTCGGGGTCCAGTTTCTCAACCTCCTCCCCCCTCGCAGTCCGGACGTGCCCGGAAGAAACAGAAAGTTACCGAGCAACATTCCACGGGTCCGGGGGACGCCGTAGTTCAGACTCCTCCCCGTCCAACCGGCGGGATCGTTATCCGCGAGCCGCCAACCGAGGCTGGCACGGGGGGCGCGTCTTCCTCCCAAGTGGCTCCAGCGTGGGAGCCTAAGTTCCTTTTGGACGGCAAGCCATTGCCCTCAACCGCCTCCATCCGGATGTGGGATAAGGGCGAGGGCGGTCGTATCGCCCAGACTTTGGCTGGAGCTCTCCAACTCCCCGAGGACGTGCATGCTTTCGAGGATGGGTCCGAGGAGTCTGTGGGGCGCCGGTTAGAGTGGCACGCCATTGCGGTAATTCTTTTATCTCTTCACTTTCGCATATATATATATAGATTTCCCCGGATTCCCTTGTTAACCCCCGTGCTTGCTAGGCCGCTCAACTGGCTCATATCGTGGCTGCCCGGGCTCGGGAGCTTGATGAGGAGAATGAGCGCGAGAAGGAGGCGCGGGAGGCAGCAATGAAAACTGCTAAGGAAAAGGCGAAGATTGCTGATTCTGCCGAGAAGAAGGCTGCAGCCGCGGAGAAGTTCCGAGCATCGGCTGAAAAAAGGTGTGCCGAACTCCTGGCCCGGCAAAATGAGACAGAACTTAAGCTGGCCGAAGCCCTCAGCCTCAACACTTCTCATGCTGACGAGATAGCCGATCTCAGGGCCGGCTTGGCGGCCGCGGAGCAGAAGTGGTACGATGTAGGTTTCGCAGATGCCGAGAACTCTGCAGAGCCGGTGGTTACTGGGGCTCGGCGTATGGGTTTTGAGGCCGGATGGTTTGCTGCTCTTCAGGCAATGGGAGTTCCTGAGGATTCACCGCTGAGGGACCCCAGCCAAGTCCCATTCCCGAACCCTGAACCTGCCGGCCAGGACGCCCCGGCCGCTCTTGACGAGGAGGAGACGGCTAGTATGAGGGAGTTGGTTGAACAAATCGACTCCCATGCTGAGCCCGAGGAACTGGAGGCGACGAGCATACCTACCGTGCAGGAACTTCTTGACGAGGCCCAGCCTCTCACCCTGACCGTCCAGCAGGAAGTGCCCCCGCCGACTCAACCCCCTAGTTGACTTTATTTTCTTTTTATTTCATTTTTATTTGCCTATGTCACCGGGATGTGGTGACTGAACCGTTGCACTATTTTATTGGTTTTATTTGCCCATGTCACCGGGATGTGGTGATTGAACAATTTGTTTTTACTTGTTTAATTGGTAGTCCGTTCCCTTTTCCTGTTTCAATTTGTTGAGTGAAATTACTTCCGTTTGTGCTTTGCTTGAATTATACCTGTGCTATGGCCTTTTGACAGAATGTTACCCCGGAGAACCTGTAGTTTTGAGAGCGCTATTTGGACTTAATTTTTGTAAAAAGGCATAGGTTTTTATTAGGTTTTGGTTTGACCGAGAATGGAGTTTTCGTTATCCGAGCATTTGTTTTCAAGGTCTTCATTTGTCCGAGTATTCGATTTTAACCGGGAACTAGTTTCGTATATTTAATTTGCAAGTTTCACACATGCTCGGTGATTTTGACTGGGCCGAGGGTCAGGTGTATGCCCTTAAGATTTATTCGTCAGGTTTTCACATGCTCGGCGATATTGATCTAGCCGAGAGTCAGGTTTCTGTTCTTAGGATCTTGTTCGTAAGGTTTTCAACTGCTCGGCGATATTGACCGAGCCGAGAGTCAGGTTTCTGTCCTTAGGATTTTGTTTGCAAGGTTTTCACCTGCTCGGCGATATTGATCGAGCCGAGTGTCAGGTTTCTGTCCTTAGGATTTTGTTTGTAAGGTTTTCACCTGCTCGGCGATATTGATCGAGCCGAGTGTCAGGTTTCTGTCCTTAGTATCTTGTTTGTAAGGTTTTCACCTGCTCGGCGATATTGATCGAGCCGAGTGTCAGGTTTCTGTCCTTAGGATTTTGTTTGTAAGGTTTTCACCTGCTCGGCGATATTGATCGAGTCGAGTGTCAGGTTTCTGTCCTTAGGATTTTGTTTGTAAGGTTTTCACCTGCTCGGCGATATTGATCGAGCCGAGTGTCAGGTTTCTGTCCTTAGGATCTTGTTCGGTTTTCACATGCTCGGCGATTCTCTTAATGCGCGGCTACTGGTTCAAAAACAGCAATGACAAAAAGGTTCATCATACTCTTAATCTTCACAAAATACAAGTTTTGACTTACATCGAGGGTTACGCGTAGAATTTCTTCAGGTTGTTGGCGTTCCATGGTCGGGGGAGCGGCCTCTCGTCCAGGTCCTCCAAGTAGTAAGCTCCTGCCCCTGCGATGGCTGTGACTCTGTATGGTCCCTCCCAACTCTGAGCAAGCTTCCCTGCAGCCACGTCCCGCATGTTCCCTACTACCCTTCTTAACACCAATTCCCCAGCGCTGAATTCCCTGGTCCTCACATTTCGGTTGTACCTTTGCGCCAGCTTCTGTTGATACTCGGCAAGACGTACGGTCGCGGCCTCCCTGCATTCTTCTAGCCAATCCAACTGCTCCATCATAAGGTCGGCGTTCTGCACGGGGTCGAACCCGGCAACCCGCGCGCTGCACAAGCTCACCTCGGTTGGTATTACCGCTTCTGCTCCGTATGCCAGAGAAAATGGGGTTTCCCCCGTGGATCTCCTGGGGGTCGTTCGGTAGGCCCACAAAACACTGGGTAGCTCTTCTGCCCACCTTCCTTTCGCTCCATCCAACCTTCTCTTGAGCCCGTTCAAAATAGTCTTGTTCACTGCTTCAGCTTGGCCGTTGCTCTGGGGGTATGCCGGGGTCGAATACTTGTTCTTGATGCCGAGCTCGCTGCAAAATGTCCGAAAAGCGTTGCTGTCGAACTGTAGCCCGTTGTCTGTCACTAGGGAATTCGGCACCCCAAACCTTGTAACTATGTTTTTCCACACAAATTTTCTCACGTCGGTATCCCGGATATTGGCTAAGGCTTCAGCTTCAGCCCACTTTGTGAAGTAATCCACGGCCACCAGAACGAAACGGCGGTTCCCCGTTGCTCGGGGGAATGGCCCGAGGATGTCGAGCCCCCATTGTGCAAATGGCCACGGACTGCTGACAGGGTTTAGATGTCCGGCAGGCTGATGGATCATTGGGGCGTGCCTTTGACATTGTTCGCAACTTCGAACATATTCGGCGGCGTCCTTCTGCATCTGTGGCCACCAAAACCCCTGCGTCATTGCTCTGTGTGCTAAAGATCGTCCCCCGGCATGCCCGCCGCATACTCCTTTATGCAGCTCGGTTAGAAGTTCCTGGATTTTTTCAGGATGCAGGCACAAGAGGTAAGGGCCAGCGAAGGACCTTCTGTACAACTTTCGGTCCGAAGACAACCAATACCTGGGAGCCATTCGTCGAATCTTATTGGCCTCGGCCTCATCCTCTGGAACTTTATCTTCGGAAAGAAAGTCTATGATTGGGTTCATCCAGCATGATCCGGGCACCGCCACTTGCGCAACCTCTACCCCAGCCCGGTCGAGGGCAGTCTTCACACAGATGCTTGGTTCCCTTACCAGTTCAATCGTGATAAGCCTTGGTGTGTCCTCGGTAGCCGATGAGGCTAACGTGGCAAGAGAGTCGGCATGCTTGTTTTGCGACCGGGCTACCTGGGATATTTTTACCGTTCCAAACTGACCGATAATCTGCTTTGCCGTACTCAGATAAGCTTTCATCCGGGGATCCCGAGCCTCGAAGTCACCAGTGATCTGATAAACAACCAGCCGAGAGTCCGAGTAGACTTCCACGTCCCTGGCGCCCAGATGCAATACTGCCCTTAGTCCGGCCAACAAGGCCTCATATTCGGCTTCATTGTTCGAGGCTTTGAACCCCAATCTGAAGGAATGTTCCAGTCGCATACCCTCAGGGGTGATTATGACAATACCGGCCCCGGCCCCCATAGCGTTTGCTGCGCCGTCCACAAATAACCTCCATGGGCGAATCTCCGCACTACAGATTACCTGGCCTTCGTTCTTAGGTGTAAATTCCGCGATGAAATCAGCGAGAATCTGCCCTTTCACCGAGCTTCTAGGTCGGTATCTTATGTCGAACGATCCCAACCGAGTTCCCCATTTAGCAATTCGTCCTGTGAAATCAGACCTCTTCAACAGTGATTGTAATGGATACTCGGTGAGGACGAACACTGTGTGTGCCTGGAAGTAGTGTGGTAACTTCCTCGTGGCGTGTACCAAGGCCAAAACCAACTTTTCAAGCGGCAGGTACCTTGTCTCGGCATCGACCAAAGTTTTGCTTACGTAATACACCGGTATTTGCACTCCCCGGTCCCTTAGTAATACAGCGCTTACGGCATGATTGGTTACTGCAAGGTACATAAACAGATCCTCCCCGGGCTCTGGGGCCGTCAACCTCGGCGCCTTTGCCAAATACTCCTTTAGTTCTCGAAAAGCTTCATTGCAGCTCTCGTCCCACTGAAACCCCTTCCACTTCTTCAAAAGTTGATAGAATGGCCGGCAGCGATCGGCAAATTTGGAGATGAACCGGTTCAGGGCGGCCAACATCCCGGTGAGCACCTGCACCTCCTTAGGGTTGCTCGGGGGTTTCAGGCGATTGATTGCCTCTATTTGATCGGGGTTAGCCTCTATTCCCCGAGTGGAGATCAGATAGCCCAGGAACTTGCCAGCCCCCACGCCGAAAGTGCACTTTTCGGCATTGAGGCGCAGCCTGTGTCGTCGTAGTATCTCGAATATTCCCCGAAGGTCTTCAGTATGCTGCGACTCTTTTCTGCTCTTTACTACCATGTCGTCGATATAAACCTCAACCGTGCAGCCAATTTTTTCCCGGAACATCCTTGTCATCATACGCTGGTAGGTGGCCCCGGCATTCTTCAATCCAAACGGCATGACCTCATAGTGATAGTTCGCGTTCGGAGATATAAATGCTGTCTTCTCTCGGTCCTCGGGTGCTAAGGCAATCTGGTGATACCCTTGAAAGGCGTCCAGGAAACTCATTCTCGGGTGCCCGTACGTGGCATCCACCAACTGATCAATCTTGGGCATCGGGAACGGATCCTTGGGACATGCTCTGTTTAAATCGGTGAAGTCCACACAGACTCTCCATTTACCGCTCTTCTTCTTTACTACGACAGTGTTTGCTAGCCATCTTGGGAAGAATATTTCTTTTATGACCCCGGCTTCTTTCAGTCGCTGGACCTCCAGGTTTACTGCATCGACGTGCTCCTTTGATGCTCTTCTCGGCTTCTGCTTTTTCGGAGGAAATGATGGGTCCACATTGAGTTTGTGAACAATGAACTCGGGGTCTACGCCGGGAACTTCATACGGGTTCCACGCGAAGACATCTATGTTCTGCAACAGGAACAACAACACCTCTACCCTTTCCCGGTCACCCATGCTTGTACCTATCTGGAAGAATTTGTCACTATCTGGGAGAATTCTTACCTTCAGCACCTCCTCGGCAACGTCCGCCCCCTTTTCCTGGGGTATCTGTAATTGCTATGCTGTCTCCTTCTCGGCGTGCTCAGCTTGGCCGAGCTGTTCCTTTTCCCACTGGACCGCGGCTACGAGGCATTGCTTCGCCACCTTCTGACTCCCCCTTACCTCCGCAACCCCGTACTCAGTAGGAAATTTTACTTTTACGTGAAGGGTGGACGGAACAGCCCCCATGGCGTGAATCCACGGCCTCCCCAGGATCGCGGTGTAGGGTGCGAATGATCGGACTACTATGAACGTAACTACAACTTCCTTGCCCTCCATGTCCACTGGGAGTGAGATTTGCCCCTCGGGAATCACAATTCTCCCGTCAAACGAGACCAATGGCGTGTTATACGTCGCCAAATCCTGGGTTTTTAACCCGAGCCCTTCGAAGAGGTCCGGGTACATGACGTCAGCCCCGCTACCCTGATCAATCATCACCCTCTTCACCAAGAATCCGCTTATCCGGGCTGTGACCACCAAAGCGTCGTCGTGAGGTTGGATGGTTCCTTCGAAATCATCTTCTCCGAACGAGATGTCCGGTCGTCCAACTCTCTTTTGCTTCTTGGATGATTCTCCCCCCGCGCAAGCCACTGTCATCACCATCTTCGCCGCTGCTGTCCCTCTCGGTGCGGCATGAATGACGTTGATCACTCCCCGGGGTGGTGGAGGGGGATTCCTTCTCTGTGGGACGCCCTGCTCGGTCTCCCGGTCAGTGGAATCTGCTACAAACTCTTTCAGGTGCCCTGCCTTCACTAACTGCCCGAGATGATCTCTCAATACCCTACACTGCTCGGTGGTGTGCCCCTTGTCTCTGTGATAAGTGCAGTACAGGCTTTGGTTCCTCCGAGATGGATCGCCCCCCATTTTGTTCGGCCATCTGAAGAATGGCTCGTTCCTTATCCGTTCCAGTATCTTGTGCACGGGCTCTTTAAATAACACATTAACCCCTTCGAACTGCACCTCTGGTTCCTGCATTCTGAAGTCCCTTTTCGTCTTTGGCGGCAAGATGTTTTGCCGAGATCTCCCCGAAAAAGGAGCTTTCCCCCTGCTTTGCAGCCGGTCATCCTCCAAGCGTTTGTACTCCTCTATGCGTCTCATCAGTTGCCTCATGTTCTCCGGGGGTCTTCTTGTCAACGACTCCCGTAGTTCAGAATCCTCGGGGAGCCCCATCCTGAAGGTGCTAGCCGCAATCTTCTCGTTTCCCCCACCAATCTCATTGTAGAGTTCCCAGTATCGGCTGGCATAACTCCGAAGGGTTTCCCCGACCCTCATTTTCATGGAAAGCAACGCGTCGACCGGTTGTTGCACTCGGCTGCATGTTACGAACCTGCTGCCGAACTCCTGAATCAGTTCGGCGAAGTTGTGTATAGAACCTTTCCGCAACCCATTGAACCACCTCAGTGCGGTAGAGCCGAGACTGGAAGGGAATACTTTACACATCAATGCGTCGTTGTGCGCATGCAACGACATCATGTGGATGTAATGACTGACATGCTCCACGGGGTCTGTCCTCCCCTCATAGGAATTGAATGGTGGGCGCGCGAATCTGCTCGGCATGGGTGCCCGTTCAATCTCATCCGAGAATGGAGACCGGGCCGCCATCCGCAAGGCCCTGCTCATGGCATCCATTGCGACGTTGTGGTGCTGCTGCTCCTCTGGCGACTCTGACCCTTGGTTATCATACCCATGTGACCGGGAACGGTCCCGTCTACGACGAATATCCCGGGGGTGACGACGTGACTCTTGAGAATGGGATCGGTCTCGGCGTTGTTGCGTGACAGGTCGGCTGGAACCTTCCTCGCCACGGTTCCTCCTATGTTGGGGGTTGTGGTACCTTTCCTGGCGCCGACCCCTTGCCTCCAACTCCAAGTCCATTACCAATCTGCGCAACCGCTCCAGCTCCCGGTCTCTATCATCAGGTTGCCGATGTGCTGAGACGTTTGAAATCGTCCGGTGCGTTTGGTCCGATCCTTCTCCCAGTCCGGACCCTTCCTCTCCTCTTGAATGCTCCCTATCCTCCAGCCGCTTCTGCCTTCTCTCCCTCCACGTCGATCCCCGGGAAGATCCTGCGGAATTGCTCGGAACGTGCCCTCTTGAACGCTCCTCAGACATCTTCTTTGCTTGAGTCTCACTCGAACCACAGCTTCGTAGGATGGCCCCACGGTGGGCGCCAATTGTAAGAACCAAGTACAAGAACTCTGGGCCTTAGATCCCTTGGGCTCACAATTTATTTGTAGTGGGTTTAGGGATTTCCTACAATGGGTCGTTCTCGGCAGAGAGACTCAAAGCAGCATTCAGTTGAAAAGCTCTCTCCTTGACTATTTTCTCTCCATTTTTCTGAACCCCCTCTTCTCCCAACTTTCTTCTATTTATAGTCAAGGCTAGTGGGGAGACCATGATTACAATCACCGTTAGTGCTACTAAGGGTCCAGTATCATCTGGTTAAAGTGGCCGTTTAGGTGGAAGGGCGGTGCAGCATTTATGATCTTGGAACTTGTTTCCACTTGCGCCGATTATGTTCGGCAACTCGCGTCCCCGTTCATATCGTGTCCTTCCCGGGCATGACTCAAGCGCTCTTCCGGGAAGGAATAACCGGAAAAACTCCGGGAACATTGTGCTCAAAACCTGTTTTTACCTTAAGGCAGTTTCAAGAAGGGTCCGGGCCCAAGGACAGTACGGGCTTTGGAAGCTCGGCGCCGGGCCTGCATCCAGGGCCGGTATGGGCTTGGGCCCGGGGCCCAGACGGATCTGGGCCCAAGGGAAGTATGGACTTTGGGAGCTCGGTGCCGTACAGTATTAGTTACTAACAACCCATGACTTAAGATTTATTATGAAAATATTGTGGTAGCATTTCTCAATTTTAATTTCTTATTCTTTATTTTATTTTTCCCTTGTCTCTTCTTTTTTCATCCACACGTTTCTTTTTTTCTCCTCCACACATGCATTATTTCCCTTATCTCTATCTTCACTTTTCTTTTTTCTTTTCTTCTGATCTTCTCTACCACTTCTTCTACTCCAAAGCATTCAAGAAGCTCTTTCTCTTTCTTTCTCTCTCTCAAACACAAAGATCGACGGCGGATGTCAAAGGCTAGAGAGAACAACCTTTTAAATCGGCGTTTACGCATGCTTGTCCTCTGCTAGTCCTCCTCCCACCACTGCATGTCCTCCTTCCCACCGAGGCTCAGATGGGTTAGCTTTGCTTTTTTTTTTTTCCCCTAATTTGATTAGTTTTAAAATTGTGATTTGAGTTTGTATTTTGATTGAGACTGAGTTTAGGGATGTTTGAGAGAAAAGATCAAGAATAGTTCTGTTGTTACCGTTGTGATTATTGAGTAAAAATTAAAAATTTTAATTGTTAGTTGAATATTTTATTCAAATTAATTCTTTTGCTCATGAACAGTAGGTCATCAAACTTAGAGAGATATTGTTCATTAGCAACCAATTTTTTGCTAATGAATAGTGAATTAGAGAGACTGCTAGAGCACTTTTTTGTGAGTTTGCTCTCCAAATTTTGGGTTTAGAGTGCTTGTTGGTGAGGCACTTAGTTTTTTTGTTTTTTATTTATTTCTTTGTTTTTTGTTAAATGAAAACAATACATGAGTGTATGATAGATTGTACGTATCTTTTAATCCCATTCTTATCTTATCTTAACAGTGATGAAGAGAGAAATAATTATTAAAATTGATATTTTAATTAAATAGATTTTAAAATAGATAATTTGATTTGGTTGTTTTGAAAATGTGGTTAAATGAAATAGAAAAAAGAAGAAGAAGAGGTTTTTATGTAAAAATATATCAATTTTTCCTGGAGCTGATGTAAATGGTCAAAGTTACATAGAATGCCAAACAATCCGTTGAAGGACAGCTATGATACCTAACATATTGCTTGTCCTTTTCCACGTTTTCTTTTTCTTTTTTTAATCTTTCATCTCTATTTTTATCTTTTTTAAATAAATAAGATTATGTAGTGCTCCTCTTTAAAAAAAAACTGGCAGATTCTACCTAGTGCTACACAAAAAAAGCCAAAATCAATATGGCATTTCAAGGCTATCCAGGCTTAGGCCTCCTAGCTCTTCTTGGCTTATTGACTAATGTCATTGCTGTTTCATCAAGCCATGACATTGCTTCATTCAACCGTACCAGTTTTCCCAAAGGCTTTATTTTTGGGACAGCATCATCGTCCTATCAGGTAACTAAATCACACTTCTCTCTATGTTAATTTGTATCATATAAATATATATATATATATTTTTTTTTCAAATGTCTTGGGGATGTCAAGCATATGTCAATATTATTATATGCACATGTGTGTTATTTCAAACTTCTAGTATGAAGGTGCAGCAAAAGAAGATGGTAGAGGACCAAGTATATGGGACACTTACACTCATGAACATCCAGGTCACTTTTTCTTTCTCTCTCCAACAATATGAAACCCGAAAGTATGAATTTCCAATGAAATATTATGCATTATCAAGATGAAATTTAATTCTGGAAAATTTTATTTCAAGGCCTCTCAATTTCATTCATTTCATGATTAAATTTCTTTAAAGATTTATTAACGTGTATTAAGCTATGAACACAATATTTTCACACCTAGGTGGGTAGCTATTAATGGTTGGTAATAAAGTGTTGTAAGTGGTGGACCGAGATGAGAACTAGTAATAACTTCATTGTAAAACTATTGTGTGCATGTACTTGAACCCTCTAAGCTCGAGTTAGTAACGGATTGCTCCGAGTCCCTTCTTTTTCTCTCACTCACAAGGTTTGTGTTTATGGGTGAGGAATGTGTTTACAATATCTCAATCAAAACAATGTAGGAGATGGAAAACAGAGGTTGGATTGGTTTTTCTCAAAGCAAAATGGCTCTCTCTCTTCATACATTATGATAGGCCTCTCTCTTGGATTTCTCTTCTATAGATTCTAGGGTTTATGACACCCTTATATGAAGCCCTTGCCATGCCTCACAACTATGTGTGTGTGCTAGTAGATGTGTATTGGACAGGTGCAGTCTAGAATGCAGAGTACAAAGATCATGCAATTTGTGACCTTGTGAACCCCTAAGGTCGCGTGGGGGTCGCGAGATGCACGTTTGCATTCTCATCCAGACCACCTGCCATGTGGAGCTCGCGGGCCACCTAGGTCACCTCTTGCTCGCCTCTAGATTGTGAGATCTCTAATTGAAGCAGCTTTCCAAGGTTGAGGGAGGGGCTCAAGTACATTTACCCCAAATTACATTAAAACTTAGGAAAAATATATCAAATATAAAATGCAATACCAACAACTTTTGTCACTAAATAAAGCCAACTAAAAAAATACTTCTCACAAATCTACTAAACTCAAGGAATGTACAACTATTACAAATTAAATCATTGATTTGTAATGGATGCAAGACTACAACAAACAATGCCTATAGTGACGAAATTTTTCATCACTGTATGTACTATATCGTCTCCTAAGACATACCAAACCGGGTCGACAAATGTCTTGACGATGAAAATATTCATCACTAAATTGTTTAATAATTTTAAAAAGATATATCAAAATAATATAACAATAAGTTATTTAGATTTTGCTCCATTATTAGTAAGTTAAAAAAAATCAAGATAATATTTATTTCAATATTGATGACCCAACAATATTTACACCATTTATTTATTTTAACTAGATCTATGAGACTATGATGGATACTTATCCTGGATTGATTAAAAAAAAGGGAAGAAGAAGAAGAACAACAACAACAACGACAATGACGTAAAACGTAAAACTTCACATTTCTACCTTTTGGTATTTATTTTTCTTCATTTTCCTCGCTCTGCCTATGTTTCCTTCAAAACTAGTTCCATTTTTCTTATGGCTCTAATTACTAGTTCTTAAATAGTAAAAGAAAAAAAAATATATTCCCTAAATGCAGTATTAACTTACAATGAAATTGCAGATTGGATAAAGGATGGAAGCAGTGGAGATGTTGCTAACGATCAATATCATTACTATAGGGTATATATGCTGTTTCGTGTGAAAACTTTATACAAGTAGATTAGACTTTTGCTTTGAATGATTTTTTTTTTAAAAAAAAAACCTTCTTTTGCTTGATTTTTAGCAATTACGAATTGGTTATGATAGGCCAAAAATGTATTGATCCCTTGTGATAAATTAATTGATTAATTAGCCAAATCAAATTAACATGCAATGTATGTGGTAACACAAACAAATCACCAATTGAACTAAGTATGCAGCGGAAATTAAATTGACACGGTGATTTGTTTACGAATAGGGAAAACCTACAAGGCAAAAACCCCATCGGTTGATTTTAAGGTCATCACTCCTGAGAATCCACTATTATCAAAACAAGCAGTTACAAGTAAATAAATCTTGGTACCTTATACCGACCTATAGTTGAACCCTTATCCCAATACCTAATTGGACTTGTTCTATAATGATGATCTCTCATTTCAATGCATGACTCCCAGTACGTGACTAACCAATTGCACGAATCTCAGTATGCGACTTCAATCACCAACTAGAGAAGGATGTTGGCTGCAAAGTTCTTTTGTTCATCACTCGATGAAGATCTTAAAGTTGCTTGGTCACAAAACCCTACAGTGTACAAAACACAGCAGCTCTTGAAGAGAATGAAGAACTAGGGCAAACTAGGTTTTCAGTTACATTCTTCTTCACACTTGTGCAATTTTCTCTTGTGCAATTGTGCGTAACTTTTTACTGCCCTTAAAAATAATCCTTATATATGTTTAGGGTTGTAAGAAAAGAAAGCCTAAACACATACTCACAGATTGGATGAAAAATAGTCCTGAAAAATTGAGTTTCATAAACCTCAACAGATACCTATTTGTCGAGCAGCTGTCGAGCCACGGGATTCAGACAGCTCTCTAAGTCTCGATAGATGCTAGCTGTCGAGATAGTTGTTGAGTTTTAATGAGCAGCACTTTCACACTTGATTCTTGGACAGACTTGCATGACTTTAACACTTGACTTGAAACCTTGTTTCTTGAAACATTAAACACATCCTAGATCTACCCAATTACAAGTAAAGTACACTTTATCAAAGGATTAGCCAATTACATAAAATAGTGACATATGTTCCTAACATTGAATCACATATGTCCTAACAGGTTATTTTTGTTTCTTTATTTTTGTGAAATTAAATACATATATGTAGTTAATTAAAATTATGAAGAATTAATCATGAGCATAATAATGAGTCCAAATTGAATTCTAAACTAGTTTGTATCGAGGTAGATTTGACAAATCTTTCTACAATCCCTCTGTCAGAAGAAAACTTTCAAAAAATTTGAAAAAAGATTGATAGCCATTGCGAAAATTAAACTAGGTAAGAAAATTATAATTGTTTTTTTTTTTTTTTTTTTTGGTTGTTGTTGTAATATTGATATTTTTTAGGTTATATTTTAAAATATTTTATTTAAAACTTGCGCCCGACTTGAAATCTTGGCTTCACTAATAAATTATATTATATATTTGTTAGATCCGAATTAGCCCCCCCCCCCCCCCCTTTTTTTTTTTTTTTGAGGAACAGATCCTAATTAGCTTTTAATTTTTGTGTCTTGACTTTTCTACATTTTTAGGGCCAAATTATGTTTGCCAAATGCTTTTTTTTTTTTTTTTTTTTTTTTTTTTTTTTTTTTTCTAATTATTGAGCATATCTAACCAAATAAAAGATAATCACAATATAAGAAATTTTTTTTTCAAAATTTTCTAACAATTTATATATGTTGTGATTATACATTGCAGAAAGATATTCGGATTATGAAAAAGATGAATTTAGATGCATACAGATTCTCAATCTCATGGTCTCGAGTACTGCCAAGTAAGATTATCTTTTTCATGATCTCATAAAAGGTTAGATCCATACGCTGAAAAAGACGTAAAAATGGGTACCATCAAATACACATCTTAAGTTGGAGTGGATTGACTGTTGTTTTGTGACTACATTATGTTCCTAACAATCTCATTTTTGGGACTAGTTTTAGAAGGAAAACTAAGTGGCGGCGTGAATCAGGAAGGAATCGAGTATTACAACAAGCTCATCAATAGGCTTCTGGGCAAAGGTCAAGAATCAATATTAAAATTCCAAAATGTCATCAACTTATTTAACTTTTTATAATGCACACTTTATTTTTCTATTACTGAATGCAGGTATAAAGCCCTTTGTAACAATGTTCCATTGGGATCTTCCCCAAGCCTTAGAAGATGATTATGGTGGTTTCCTAAGTCCACAAATTGTGTAAGTGAATGATTCACCAACAAATTACCCCAAAAAAAAAAAATCACGAAATAATCCAACTTCTCCATCCAATTATAGACGTTTTACATATATTAACCACATAATATGTAATTATGATTTTAAACAACTCCAATTTTAGGGTTAAAAATAAAAGGAAAGATTGAGGACATCGATATTAAAGTGAGAACCTACCATTTGTGTCAAAACATTAAAGTTTTAAAATTTTCCATTATTTTGACATTTCATGTATGGATTTCAAATCTCCCTAATAAATGGGGCCCATTCTTCGGTGGTGCCTAATATGCGCGTCTAATATTCAGTGATGATTTCCGGGACTATGCGGAACTTCTCTTCAAGGAATTTGGCGATCGGGTAAAGCATTGGATCACACTAAATGAGCCATGGAGCTATAGCTATGGTGGTTATGCAGCAAAAGCGTTAGCGCCAGGTCGATGCTCTGCTTGGCAAAATCTAAATTGCACTGGTGGGGATTCAGGGACAGAGCCATATTTGGTGTCACACCATGAGCTGCTTTCTCATTCAGCTGCTGTTGAATTGTGCAAGAAAAAATATCAGGTTCGACTTACAAAACTTTAACATATTAAAACCAATTTTTTTTTTTCAAGTTATACTAAATGGTATTAAATGCATGTCAAAAGCCTTGTACCTCAATTTATATCGCCTTGTGTCTTAGTTGGAGACATTTAGGATTTAAATCACCCTCTCCATTGTAACTATATCAAAATTATAATTTTTTTTTTTTTAAATAACTCCTAAATGTTTGGTTAAACTTGCTTTACAAATGATACAAGAACATATGAATAGCAATTTCTGAGACTGCTTTGAACAATTGTAATGAAGTTTAACTTTGATAAATATACAAAATCTCATGCATGATCTTTGAGTGTAAAAAATGTTCACCATGCAGGCAGCACAGAAAGGAGTGATACGGATAACGATTGTGAGTCACTGGTTTGTGCCATTCTCTAATGCAAAGAGAGACCAGAAGGCTGCGGAACGTGCTGTGGATTTCATGTTGGGATGGTAAGTTATGCTTTATGCCTTTATGGTTTTTGTTTTACATTTTCTAATTCAGCACTTGCCATTTGAAGGACGTAATTAGTGTGTAAAATTTGTTAATCCTACCCAAATCACAAAATTTCTCAACCCAAATGAAGGGAAAATCAAAAGTAGATCTCCAAATAATTAATTATATACTGAAGTCAGGGGCAAGATCCGGAAATTGTGCTTGGGGATAGGTAGCACCTGTGTATATACATTTTTTTTTTTTTAAGTCCTAATTTTTTTTAAATACTAGAGCATTCATGTCGGAAGAGCTAAAAACTTTAGCATTTACCAACTTAAAAAACTATTTTATCTATTTTAACACACAATTTCAAAACACACCTTGCATCAATTCTCCTATTTTTCCATCATCCAAATACTATTCATTTTTTTTTATTAATTTTTTCTCACTTTCTTTCACTTCCTCTGCCACAAAAACCTAAAAAATATAATAAAATAATATATATTTTTCATTCATTCTTGTTACTATAAACTGCTAGTCTTGGCAGTTCACTATAGCAAGTTGCCAAAAAAAATTTAGCTTTGGCACTTGATGTTGGGCATTTTTTTTTTGGAGTTTGAGGTGTTAAAAATAGCTTTATAGCTTCTTAACACCTCTATTGCTGATTAGTCATCATTCATAATAATAGTGAATATAAAATTTATCAAAATAATTACGTCTACAAAACAACCCTAAAATGAAATTTATATCTTTTTAAATTCTAATAAATGTACAAAATTTATCTAATTTGATATAGATAACTTTTTATTTATTAAAAAGAATAATTCTTTTGGACTTTGGAGGGTCCACTCATTCTTAGTGGTCAAATAATTCTTTTTCAGTGCCTAAGTACTAAAAAGTTTAATTTCCCTTTCCCTTTTCCTTTTCCTTTTCCATGTTGTTTGACCTAAGGGTTCATTTGGCAAAGTCCCAAAAAATAAAATAAAATAAAAAGGACTTTTTAGGACTTTTGAGCTTAATTTGATGGACTACGCCCTAAAAAAGTTATTTTTACCCCCTTGTTTTTTAATTATACTTTTAGCAAATAAGCAATCACCCAATTATGCATCCAAACGCACAATATTTCTTTTAATTTTCTTTTTTGGCCATTAAGATGAAGCTGTTGCTTTCCAATCGAATCACACCACCTTTTTGGTTTCTTTCTTTAGAATTTATTCAACTTAAGTATGTACAAATTTAATAAATTAATAATATGCATAAATTTTAAAATTTTCATTGTTGTTGCAGGTTTTTGAACCCATTGATAAATGGTGACTATCCACAAAGCATGAGATCTCTCGTTAAAGATCGATTACCCAAGTTCACCAAAGAGCAATCCAAACTGGTAAAAGGGTCGTTTGATTTTATAGGATTAAACTACTATACTACTAATTATGCAGCTTATGCCCCTCAACCAAATGGTGATAGAGCAAGTTTCTTGACAGATTCAAGTGCTAATCTTACTAGTACATACAAATTCAACACCCGAAGCCATGCTTATGAGTTTCTTATGTATCTAATATGGTAATAATAACATGACCATTTTTTTTCTTCTTGTTTTTGCAGCTTCACGGAACGGGATCCCCATTGGTCCACCGGTATGTACAAGTTAGCAAAATACATATCAACATTTTTGTTCTAGTAGTTAGAGGGAAAAGACAAACCACATTTTTGTTTCAGTATATTGATGTTACTCAATGGCCTAGCCTTCTAGAAATTTCATTAAGAAAATAGTAAAGCTACAATCAAATATATAGGAAAAAAAAATCATTTTAAATTGACGCGGTAATAAATATGGTTGATGTCATATCATTGACATAATGAATATCTTAATTTTTTTAACTTTTATCTTGTAATTAAAGATAAACACATTCTGTTTTACCCTGTAAGAACCAAGTACAAGAACTCTGGGCCTTAGATCCCTTGGGCTCACAATTTATTTGTAGTGGGTTTATGGATTTCCTACAATGGGTCGTTCTCGGTAGAGAGACTCAAAGCAACATTCAGTTGAAAAGCTCTCTCCTTGACTATTTTCTCTCTATCTTTCTGAACCCCTTCTTCTCCCAACTTTCCTCTATTTATAGCCAATGTTAGTGGGGAGACCATGATTATGTTCATCGTTAGTGCTATTGAAGGTCCAGTATTATCTGGTTAAAGTGGCTGTTTTAGGTGAGAGGGCGGTGCAGCATTTATGATCTTGGAACTTGGCTCCCTTTTCACCGATTGTGTTCGGCGACTCACGTTCCCGTGCATATCATGACCTTCCCGGGTATTGACTCACGCGCTATACCGGGAAATGTTAACCGGTCAACCCCGAGAGCCTGATAACCAAAACTTGTTTTTTGGCCCTAAGGCAGTTTTAAGAAGGGCATAAGGTAACGGGAACTATCTGCCGGGCCTGCGTCCAAGGCTGGTATGGGCTTGGGCCCGGGGCCTAGATGGGTCTGGGCCCAAGGCCTGTATGGGCTTTGGAAGCTCGGTGCCGTACAATAGCCCCCCCTTGATTCATACTCGGTTGCCGAGGAGAATCAAGGAGCTGCCTGGGCTTCTTGACCTCGGGAATCTTTTAGTCTGGGACTTCTGGCTGTCATTTCTCATTAATAGCCATCTCAAAAGACGCGCCGTTCCGCGGCGCCAGGCGCAGACGTCATTATTGCCTGACGGTTCGTGAACCGAAGCGGTGCGCAAATCAGTTACGCCTGGCATTTGCTGGGTCGCTCGCTTGCTGTGCCCATTTATTGTTTGATCAAGCGTTTCTTCTCTCCTCATTTCTTCTGGCTCTATAAATAGTTCTTCTCCAAACGTCACTCCACTTTTCCTTTGCCTCTGATTTTTAGCGCCTACTCTCTGCCGACCACATTTCTGTGTGCTTGCTTGCTCAACGCTCTTTTCCTCCTTAGAACCCAACGTAAGTCTCTTTTTCCCTTCCTGTTCCTTCAGCTTTGTTTCTTTGATTTTATTCTCGTAGTTTTAGGCTTTATAAATGGGTTATTCTTACCTTCTAGATACCCCGGTTGCTTTGGCCAACTTTAGGAATAAGTTTAGTATCCTCAGTGACGTGGACGTGGCTTACTGCCATGAGAGTGATATGGAACTCCACCGAGGGCATGGTACGGCCTTCTTCCCTTTGATGTCCATCTTAGAAGGTGGGGTTAGGTTCCCGGTAGATCCCCTCCTGATAAGCACACTTACCTACTATGGGCTGTGCCCCGACCAGCTTCCCCCCAATTTTTACCGGGTAGTTAGTTGTGTCGGCCAGTTGAACCATACCTTTAACTTACAACTAGACCACCATGATATTAACCAAATGTACAGCCTTTGTGGGAGCAAATCCACAAATTACTACTTAAAGACAAGGGATGCTCGGGTACGGCTGATATCGTGCCTACCCGATTCGAACAGGAACTCCGCCGGGGAGTTTGTCAGGGTGCGCGGCAATTGGTTTGCCGGGGAGATCCCTTGCCCCCTCACACGGCGTGAAGTGGGTTCGTACCTTCCCCTTCTTATAGTTGTTTGAGTAAAAGAAAATCTTTTATTGTTAAAAGCTAACGTGTTACTTGTTCTTCTGCAGACGGCAAAGTGTTTACTCAGGACCTCAGAGCCGTCCACGTCAACGACTTAAACTTCGTCCTTCGTTCCGAGATCTACGTGCACTGGGACGGGCAACTCCGGGCCTCACACCTGATCCTCGGCGTGGAACCAGTTTACTCCACTTGGCAATCATTCAAGCAGGCGTTGATAGTTGACAGCCCCCTGCTCTCGTACATAGACGTCCGGTACGTGAACTTCTTGCCGCCGAAGCTTACAACCGGGGAAGCGAGGGAATTTGGTAGGCGGTTCACTGCCGCGGACGAACGAGTTCCCCTTCGAGACGATTCCGCGGAGCAAGTATCCCGGCGCCTTAGAGAGAGAGCCCACGAAGCTATACAACAAGGGGACCAAGCCCAAGAGCAGACCCATCACGAGGATCCACCCGCCGAGCATCAACAGCAAGTGACAGACGCGGCTAACCTGCTAGCTGAAGCGATCCAGCCCGGTGTAAGCATGGTGGCAAGGCGAACAATGACCCTAGACAGGTTCGTGCCTGGTGCCCGGCCGACCAACCAGCCCCCGCCTACCCAGGGTCGGGGTCCAGTTTCTCAACCTCAACCAACCTCGCAGTCCGGACGTGCCCGGAAAAAACAGAAAGTGGCCGAGCCACATTCCACGGCCCCGGGGGACGCCTCTGCCCGGACTCCTCCCCGACCAACAGGGGGGATTGTCATCCGCGAGCCGCAGACCGAAGCCGGCACGGGGGGCGCATCCTCCTCCCAAGTGGCTCCGGCGTGGGAGCCAAAGTTCCTTCTGGATGGCAAACCATTGCCATCAACGGCCTCTGTTCGGATATGGGATAAGGGCGAGGGCGGCCGCATTGCCCAAACCTTGGCCGGAGCTCTCCAACTTCCCGAGGACGTGCACGCCTTTGAGGACGGGTCCGAGGAGTCCGTGGGGCGCCGGTTAGAGTGGCACGCCATTGCGGTAATTCTTTTGTCTATTTACTCCATGTGAATTTCCTTTTGCCACTTTGCTAACCTTCACGCTTGCTAGGCCGCTCAACTAGCTCACATTGTGGCTGCCCGGGCACGGGAGCTTGACGAGGAAAATGAGCGCGAGAAGGCGGCGCGGGAGGCAGCAGTAAAAACGGCAAAGGAAAAGGCCAAGATTGCTGAGTCTGCCGAGAATAAGGCTACTGCCGCGGAGAAGTTCCGAGCATCTGCCGAAAAGAGGTGTGCTGACCTCCTGGCCAGGCAAAATGAGACTGAACTTAAACTGGCCCAAGCCCTCAGTCTCAACACTTCTCATGCCGAGGAGATAGCTGATCTCAGGGCGGGCTTGGCGGCCGCGGAGCAGAAGTGGTACGACGTGGGCTTCGCCGACGCCGAGAACTCCGCAGAGCCGGTGGTGGCTCGGGCTCGGCATATGGGTTTCGAGGCCGGGTGGTATGCTGCTCTTCAAGCAATGGGAGTTCCTGAAGATTCGCCGCTGAGAGACCCCGGCCAGATTCCATTTCCGAGTCCTGTACCAGCCATCCAGAACGTCCCGGCTGCTCCAGATGAGGAGGAGACGGCCAGTATGAGGGAGTTGGTCGAGCAAATAGACTCTCATGCCGAGCCCGAGGAACTGGAGGCTACGAGCACACCGACCGTGCAGGAACTTCTTGACGAGGCCCAGCCTTTCTCCCTGATCGTCCAACAGGAAGTGCCACCACCGACTCAACCCCCTAGTTGATTTTATTTTTAGCTTATTTTTATTTCGTTTTTATTTGCCTATGTCACCGGGATGTGGTGATTGAACCTTTGTTTTAATTTATTGGTTTTATTTGCCTATGTCACCGGGATGTGGTGATTGAACCTTTGTTTTAATTTATTGGTTTTATTTGCCTATGTCACCGGGCTGTGGTGACTGAACAATTTGCTTTTACTCTTTTAATTGGAAGTCCGCTTTCTTTTCAATTTGGTTGAATGAAATTATATCCGTTTGTGCCCTGTTTGAATCACACCAATGCTATGGCCGCTCAATAGAATGTACCCCCGAGAACCTGTTGTGCGGAGCTGTGAGTAGTTTTGAGAGCGCTATTTGGACTTTGTTTTTGTAAAAAAAAGGTCAGGTTTTTATCAGGTTTTGGTTTAACCGAGAATTGAGTTTCCGTCCTTCGAGCATTTGTTTGCAAAGTTTCCGTTTGTCCGGACGTTTGATTTTAACCGAGAATCAATTTTTTCGCCCTCATTGATTTAATTGCAGGGTTCACACATGCTCGGTGATTTTGTCCGAACCGAAAGTCAGGTTTCCCTCCTTATGATTTTGTTTGTAAGGTTTTCACCTGCTCGGTGATATTGATCGAGCCGAGGGTCAGGTTTCTGTCCTTAGGCTTTTGTTTGTAAGGTTTTCACCTGCTCGGCGATATTGATCGAGCCGAGGGTCAGGTTTCTGTCCTTAGGCTTTATTCGTAAGGTTTTCACCTGCTCGGCGATATTGATCGAGCCGAGGGTCAGGTTTCTGTCCTTAGGATTTTGTTTGTAAGGTTTTCACCTGCTCGGCGATATTATCTAGCCGAGGGTCAGGTTTCTGTCCTTAGGATTTATTCGTAAGGTTTTCACCTGCTCGGCGATATTGATCGAGCCGAGGGTCAGGTTTCTGTCCTTAGGCTTTTGTTTGTAAGGTTTTCACCTGCTCGGCGATATTGATTGAGCCGAGGGTCAGGTTTCTGTCCTTAGGCTTTTGTTTGTAAGGTTTGCACCTGCTCGGAGATTCTCTTGGTGTGTGGCTACAGGGTCAAAAGAAAAAGCAGCAAAGACAAAAAAGTTCATCATACTCTTAATCTTCATAGAATACAAGTTTAGGCTTACATCGATGGTTACGCGTAGAACTTCTTCAGGTTGTTGGCGTTCCATGGTCGGGGGAGCGGCCTTTCGTCCAGGTCCTCCAAGTAGTAAGCCCCTGCCCCTGCGACGGCTGTGACTCTGTATGGTCCCTCCCAACTCTGAGCAAGCTTCCCTGCAGTTACGTCCCGCATGTTCCCTACTACCCTTCTTAACACCAATTCCCCGGCACTGAATTCCCTGGTCCTTACGTTTCGGTTGTACCTTTGCGCTAGCTTCTGTTGATACTCGGCAAGACGCACAGTCGCCGCCTCCCTGCATTCTTCTAGCCAATCCAACTGCTCCATCATAAGGTCGGCGTTTTGTACAGGGTCAAACCCAACAACCCGCGCACTGCATAGGCTTACCTCGGTCGGTATCACTGCTTCTGCTCCGTATGCCAGAGAAAATGGGGTTTCCCCCGTGGATCTCCTGGGGGTTGTGCGGTAGGCCCACAAGACGCTGGGTAGTTCTTCTGCCCACCTTCCTTTAGCTCCATCCAACCTTCTCTTGAGCCCATTCAATATAGTCTTGTTTACTGCTTCGGCTTGGCCGTTACTCTGGGGGTACGCCGGGGTTGAATACTTGTTCTTGACGCCGAGCTCGCCGCAAAAGGTCCGAAAAGCGTTGCTGTCGAACTGTAGCCCGTTGTCTGTCACTAGTGAATTCGGCACCCCAAACCTTGTAACTATGTTTTTCCACACAAACTTTTTCACGTCGGTATCCCGGATATTGGCCAAGGCTTCAGCTTCAGCCCACTTTGTGAAGTAATCCACGGCCACCAATACAAAACGGCGGTTCCCCGTTGCTCGGCGGAATGGACCGAGGATGTCAAGCCCCCATTGTGCAAATGGCCACGGGCTGCTGACAGGATTTAGATGTCCGGCAGGCTGATGGATCATCGGGGCGTGCCTTTGACATTGTTCGCAATTCCGAACGTACTCGGCGGCGTCCTTCTGCATCTGTGGCCACCAAAACCCCTGCGTCATCGCTCTGTGTGCTAGAGATCGTCCCCCGGCATGCCCGCTGCATACTCCTCCATGAAGCTCGGTTAGAAGCTCCTTAACTTTTTCAGGATGCAGGCACAAGAGGTAAGGGCCCGCGAAGGACCTCCTGTACAACTTTCGGTCCGAAGACAACCAGTACCTGGGAGCCATTCGTCGAATCTTATTAGCCTCGGCCTCATCCTCTGGAACTTTATCTTCAGAAAGAAAGTCTATGATCGGGTTCATCCAGCTTGGTCCGGCCACCGCCACCTGCGCCACTTCTACTCCGGCCCGGTTGAGGGCAGTCTGTACAGAGATGCTTGGTTCCCTAACAAGTTCAATCGTGATAAGCCTCGGGGTGTCCTCGGTAGCCGATGAGGCTAACGTAGCAAGAGAGTCTGCATGCTTGTTCTGCGACCGGGACACCTGTGATATCTTTACCTTTTCAAACTGACCGATAATCTGCTTTGACGTACTCAGATAAGCTTTCATTCGAGGATCCCGAGCTTCGAAGTCCCCAGTGATCTGATAAACGACCAGCCGTGAGTCTGAGTAGATTTCTACGTCCCTGGCGCCCAGATGCAATACTGCCCTTAGTTCGGCCAACAGGGCCTCATATTCGGCTTCATTGTTTGAGGCTTTGAACCCCAATCTGAAGGAATGTTCTAGTCGCATACCATCAGGGGTAATTATGACAATACCAGCCCCGGCCCCCATAGCGTTCGATGCGCCGTCCACAAATAACCTCCACGGGCGAATCTCCGCACTACAGATTATCTGGCCTTCATTCTTAGGTGTGAATTCTGCGATGAAATCAGCGAGAATCTGCCCTTTCACCGAGCTTCTAGGTCGGTATCTTATGTCAAACGATCCCAACCGAGTCCCCCATTTAGCAATCCGTCCTGTGAAGTCGGATCTCTTCAACAGTGATTGTAATGGATACTCGGTGAGGACGAACACTGTGTGTGCCTGGAAGTAGTGTGGTAACTTCCTCGTGGCGTGTACCAAGGCCAGAACCAGCTTTTCAAGAGGCAGGTACCTTGTCTCGGCATCGACCAAGGTCTTGCTTACGTAATACACTGGTATTTGCACTCCCCGGTCCCTTAGTAATACAGCACTTACGGCATGCTTGGTCACTGCTAGGTACATAAACAGATCCTCCCCGGGTTCCGGGGCCGTCAACCTCGGCGCCTTTGCCAAATACTCCTTTAGTTCTCGAAAAGCTTCATCGCAGCTCTCGTCCCACTGAAACCCCTTCCACTTCTTTAGAAGCTGATAGAATGGCCGGCAGCGATCGGCAAACTTGGAGATGAATCGGTTCAGGGCGGCCAGCATTCCGGTGAGCACCTGCACCTCCTTAGGGTTGCTCGGTGGTTTTAGGCGATTGATTGCCTCTATTTGGTCGGGATTAGCCTCTATTCCCCGAGTGGAGATCAGATAACCCAGGAACTTGCCAGCCCCCACTCCGAAAGCGCACTTTTCGGCATTGAGGCGCAACCTGTGTCGCCGTAGTATCTCGAATACTCCCCGAAGGTCTTCAGTATGCAGCGACTCTTTTCTGCTCTTTACTACCATGTCGTCGATATAAACCTCAACCGTGCAACCAATTTTCTCCCGGAACATCCTTGTCATCATACGCTGGTAGGTAGCCCCGGCATTCTTCAGTCCAAACGGCATGACTTCGTAGTGGTAGTTTGCATTCGGGGATATAAACGCTGTTTTCTCTCGGTCCTCGGGTGCTAAGGCAATCTGGTGGTAGCCTTGGAAGGCGTCTAGGAAACTCATTCTCGGGTGCCCGTACGTGGCATCCACCAATTGATCAATCTTGGGCATGGGGAACGGATCCTTGGGACACGCTCTGTTTAAATCGGTGAAGTCCACGCAAACTCTCCATTTACCGCTTTTCTTCTTTACTACGACAGTGTTTGCTAGCCATCTCGGGAAGAATATTTCTTTTATGGCCCCAGCTTCCTTCAGCCGCTGGACCTCCAGGTTTACTGCATCGACGTGCTCCTTTGACGCTCTTCTCGGCTTCTGCTTTTTCGGAGGAAATGATGGGTCCACATTGAGTTTGTGAACAATGAACTCGGGGTCTACGCCGGGCACTTCATACGGGTTCCACGCGAAGACATCTATGTTCTGCAATAGGAACAGCAACATCTCTGCCCTTTCCTGGTCATTCATGCTTGTACCTATCTGGAAGTATTTGTCACTATCTGGGAGAATTCTTACCTTCAGTACCTCCTCGGCAACGTCCGCCCCCTTTTCCTGGGGTATCTGTAATTGCTATGCAGTCTCTTTCTCGGCGTGCTCAGCTTGGCCGAGCTGTTCCTTTTCCCACTGGACCGCGGCTACGAGGCATTGCTTCGCCACCTGCTGATTCCCCCTTACCTCTACAACTCCGTACTCAGTAGGAAACTTTACTTTCACGTGAAGGGTGGACGGAACAGCCCCCATGGTGTGAATCCATGGCCTCCCCAGGATTGCAGTGTAAGGTGCGAACGATCGGACTACTATGAACGTAACTGCAACCTCCTTGCCCTCCATGTCCACTGGGAGTGAGATTTGCCCCTCGGGAATCACAATTCTCCCGTCAAACGAGACCAATGGCGTGTTATACTTCGCCAAATCCTGGGTTCTTAACCCGAGCCCTTCGAAGAGGTCCGGGTACATGACGTCAGCCCCACTGCCCTGATCAATCATCACCCTCTTCACCAGGAATCCGCCTATCCGGGCTGTCACCACCAAAGCGTCGTCGTGTGGTTGGATGGTTCCTTCGAAATCATCTTCTCCGAACGAGATGTCTAGCCGTCCAGCCCTCTTCTGCTTCTTGGATGATTCTCCCTCCGTGCAAGCCACTGTCATCACCATCCTAGCCGCCGCTGCCCCTCTCGGTGCGGCATGAATGACGTTGATTACTCCCCGGGGTGGTGGAAGGGGATTCCTTCTCTGTGGGGTGCTTTGCTCGGTCTCCCGGTCAGTGGAATCTGCTACAAACTCTTTCAGGTGCCCTGCCTTCACTAACTGCCCGAGATGATCTTTCAATACCCTACACTGCTCGGTGGTGTGCCCCTTGTCTCTGTGATAAGTGCAGTATAGGCTTTGGTTCCTCCGAGATGGGTCGCCCCCCATCTTGTTCGGCCATCTGAAGAATGGCTCGTTCCTTATCCGTTCCAGTATCTTGTGTACGGGCTCTTTAAACAACACATTAACCCCTTCGAACTGCACCTCGGGTTCCTGCATTCTGAAGTCCCTTTTCGGCTTTGGCGGCAAGATGTTTTGCCGAGATCTCCCCGAAAAAGGGGCTTTCCCCCTGCTCTGCAGCCGGTCATCCTCCAAGCGTTTGTACTCCTCTATGCGTCTCATCAGTTGCCTCATGTTCTCCGGGGGTCTTCTTGTCAACGACTCCCGTAGTTCAGAATCCTCGGGGAGCCCCATCCTGAAGGTGCTAGCCGCAATCTTCTCGTTTCCCCCACCAATCTCATTGTAGAGTTCCCAGTATCGGCTGGCATAACTCCGAAGGGTTTCCCCGACCCTCATTTTCATGGAAAGCAACGCGTCGACCGGTTGCTGCACTCGGCTGCATGTTACGAACCTGCTGCCGAACTCCTGAATCAGTTCGGCGAAGCTGTGTATAGAACCTTTCCGCAACCCATTGAACCACCTCAGTGCGGTAGAGCCGAGACTAGAGGGGAATACTTTACACATCAATGCGTCGTTGTGCGCATGCAACGACATCATGTGGATGTAATGACTGACATGCTCCACGGGGTCTGTCCTCCCCTCATAGGAATTGAATGGTGGGCGCGCGAATCTGCTCGGCATGGGTGCCCGTTCAATCTCATCCGAGAATGGAGACCGGGCCGCCATCCGCAAGGCCCTGCTCATGGCATCCATTGCGGCGTTGTGGTGCTGCTGCTCCTCTGGCGACTCTGACCCTTGGTTATCATACCCATGTGACCGGGAACGGTCCCGTCTACGACGAATATCCCGGGGGTGACGACGTGACTCTTGAGAATGGGATCGGTCTCGGCGTTGTTGCGTGACAGGTCGGCTGGAACCTTCCTCGCCACGGTTCCTCCTGGGTTGGGGGTTGTGGTCCCTTTCGTGGCGCCGACCCCTTGCCTCCAGCTCCAAGTCCATTACCAATCTGCGCAACCGCTCCAGCTCCCGGTCTCTATCATCAGGTTGCCGATGTGCTGAGACGTTTGAAATCGTCCGGTGCGTTTGGTCCGATCCTTCTCCCAGTCCGGACCCTTCCTCTCCTCTTGAATGCTCCCTATCCTCCAGCCGCTTCTGCCTTCTCTCCCTCCACGTCGATCCCCGGGAAGATCCTGCGGAATTGCTCGGAACGTGCCCTCTTGAACGCTCCTCAGACATCTTCTTTGCTTGAGGCTCACTCGAACCACAGCTTCGTAGGATGGCCCCACGGTGGGCGCCAATTGTAAGAACCAAGTACAAGAACTCTGGGCCTTAGATCCCTTGGGCTCACAATTTATTTGTAGTGGGTTTATGGATTTCCTACAATGGGTCGTTCTCGGCAGAGAGACTCAAAGCAACATTCAGTTGAAAAGCTCTCTCCTTGACTATTTTCTCTCTATCTTTCTGAACCCCTTCTTCTCCCAACTTTCCTCTATTTATAGCCAATGTTAGTGGGGAGACCATGATTATGTTCATCGTTAGTTCTATTGAAGGTCCAGTATTATCTGGTTAAAGTGGCTGTTTTAGGTGAGAGGGCGGTGCAGCATTTATGATCTTGGAACTTGGCTCCCTTTTCATCGATTGTGTTCGGCGACTCACGTTCCCGTGCATATCATGACCTTCCCGGGTATTGACTCACGCGCTATACCGGGAAATGTTAACCGGTCAACCCCGAGAGCCTGATAACCAAAACTTGTTTTTTGGCCCTAAGGCAGTTTTAAGAAGGGCATAAGGTAACGGGAACTATCTGCCGGGCCTGCGTCCAAGGCTGGTATGGGCTTGGGCCCGGGGCCTAGATGGGTCTGGGCCCAAGGCCTGTATGGGCTTTGGGAGCTCGGTGCCATACATACCCTTACGTTAGTATCCGTAAAAAATCTCAGGCTGCTTCAAGTTGGCTCTTTGTTTATCCTAGAGGATTTTGAGACCTTTTGCTCTACATAAAGAAGAAGTACCACAATGCACTAATTTACATCACTGAGAATGGTGATTTCCCCTAACTTCTTTTTTCTTTTATTATCCCATAAATTCATGAAAATCGGTATGTTATTGGTAGTTATTAGATTTCCATTTGAGGCTAAATTCCCCCAACTATATTTATAGGAATTGATGAGTTCAATAATGCCACCTTGTCGCTCAAGGAAGACCTCGTTGACCCCCAAAGAATTGACTATTACCATAAACATCTTTTGTATCTTCATAGGGCTATCAAGTAAGTGCAATAGCTCTCTCTCTCTCTCTCTCTCTCTCTCTCTCTCTCTCTCTCTCTCTCTCTCTCTCTCTCTCTCTCTCTCTCTCTCTCTCTCTCTCTCTCTCACACACACACACACACACACACACACACAATTATAGAATTCTAACTAGATTTCACTTCTTTCTTTGGTATATATAGGGATGGTGTAAATGTTAAGGGATACTTTGCATGGTCATTGTTGGACAATTTTGAGTGGTCCTCAGGTTACACTGTTCGATTCGGAACCAACTTTGTAGACTACAAAAATGGGAATAAAAGATACCCTAAACATTCTGCCCGTTGGTTCAAGAATTTCCTCAAGAAGTAGACAAGAACTATGCTCAAATTATGAATTATATATTAGCATTGGACAGTCTCCAAACAATAAATTGAAGATTATTTCTTCTCCATTTTTATGCTCTTTAAATTATGTAACTTGTATGGAGTACAAGACTTTAATGCAGAAATGCTTCTTAAATAGTATATTATTATATGAGTTTTATACAAAAGATTTTTTGTTTTTGTTTTTATCTCTCACTAATGACCGACTAGTGTGTAGTCTTGTGCATATGTACGGGTACAATTAAAAATAATCACAATTATATGGTTCAAATTATACATGGCATGCATTAGCTTACAGTTTTTTTTTTTTTAATCATACAGTTCTAAAATATGTAATGGTTTCTCATATATATGATTTATAATTTAATTGATTTTAGATTTTTTGGTTTTTGTACTCAATAATTCACTTGCCACAAAAATTAAAAACTTAGATGGACATGTGATGGAAAATTGGACTCCAATTAAAATCCAATTTAGAATCTAATTTGATTTGGACTCTTTGATTTTTACACTCAATAATTTGGCACAAAATTAAAAATTGAATGGGACATGTGGTGCAAAATTGAGAATTCTATTAAAATCTAATTAGTTTTTCTCGGATATATATATATATATATATATACATATTACCCAAGTTAACCCAAAAAAAAAAAAAAAATCCAAACTAGTAAATGGGTTATTTGATTTTCTAGGGCTAAAAATGCATGCTACATATCAAATTCAGAAGCTAATTGTGTACAACCGCCACGTGACAACACCCCTCCAAAAGGGATTCTAGAAAAAAGAAGAAGTTATGTTTGAGAGTTTTAATTAGAAATTGTGGGTTTTGATAAGTGAAGGATTCGTCATTTATTTATTATTATTTTAAAGGGAAAATAGAATAAGAAATACAAATATTTTTTTATTTGATTGAGTCAATGGATATGAAAAATGGTCTACGTCCACCAAGGATGAATTCGGAGGTCAAATTTAGCCATGGAAAAGTGTGAGACACTTACGCACGCCTGATATGTTTACCAGTCTCAACAAAGTAAGTAAGGGATATTTTGATATTCAATTAATTAATCGATGGACACAATATTATTAACTAAATTCATTACATCAATTCAAACAAATGGTAAATTTTATGATAAGGTGGCCTAAAGCTAAATCATGTGACAAAATAAGCGATAATAATAAAATTAGCATGATAATGATAGAAACAAGGTAATAACAATGAAATTAACAACAAGATCAAGCAACTGAAATAACAATTATATTATATAAACCAAGTCTAAACTTAACTCTTATTTTCAATTTTTATTTGGGAATAGAAAATTTAAATTTATTTTCACCTTGGAATTTATTCTAGAGAAAATATACTTTAAAAGAGATCAAACTTGTTTGTTAAAAAACGGATCAGCCCATGAACTAGTTTCGTTTTTCATTTTCTTTGCAATGCACGTGCTCTTTTGTTTTACCTAAACTCTTACTTCAATCATGGCCTAAACTACGAGACTAGCTTCAAGAGAACCCAACCCGTTGACAAGTCTATAATTAAGACTATTGAAGACTCCGAAATCTCCTTGTTTTTTCTACTCTTAGGACTTTCTTTAAAAAATTTTCAGTGGAGCCTAATGATCAGAGATTCTCTTAAGACTCTCTCCCTTAAAGATTTTCCTCTTCAAAACTGGAGAGCCTCCCCAGTCCCCTCACTAGCATCACTCATTTCACTACAAAATGCGGGGGCATTAGGCCACGGCTATAAAAAACGTGGCCCCAGATGGACTAAAGCCGCGTTTTTCAAAAATGCGGCTTAAAGGAAAAACAAAAGTCGCGTTTTAAACGCAGGGCCATAGAAGGGTTCTGAAGCCGCATTTTTTTGAGCTTCAGCCGCATTTTTTAGGGTGGAGATATGGCCGCATTTAAAACACGCGGCTACAGCACCTAAGTATTTCTTTCTCTTTTTTATTTTTTATTTTTTTTATTTTTTTTAATCTTAACTATGGCCGTGTGCAGAAATCGCGGCTCTAGCTTTCCTAAAGCCGCATTTTTTAGCCGCAGCTTTAATTTTAGTCTGAAGCCGCGTTTTATAGACGCGGCTTTAAATTTAGTCTGAAGCCGCGTGTTTAAAACGCAACTCTAGTTCGGGATTGGGCCACGTTTTTTAAATGTGGCTTCAGATTTTCCCTATAGCCGCATGTTAAAAATGTGGCTTTAGGGCAAGTATAAATATTAAGGTTAGAAATTTCCAACCCTCTCCCTTCGTGCATCATCAGCCTCCATCTCTAAGGCCAGCCATCCGATCTCAACCCTTCGCAGAGCTACCCTCCATCCGATCTCAACCCTCACCCTCCATTCGATCTCAAGCCTCCATCTCTCAAGCCCTCACCCTCCATTCGATCTCAAGCCTCCATCTCTCAAGCCCTCACCCTCCATCCGATCAAAACCTTAGGCTACATTTTAAACATGGCTATAGCTTTTACCTTAGGCCACATTTAAAATGCGGCTAAAATTTGTCTCAGAGGCCCTCACCAAGGGAGCTATGGCCGCACTTTTTAAGCGCGGCCTAAGAGCAGGACCTATAGTCGCATTTTAAACGCGGCCTAAGGTGAAAGCTATAGCCACGTTTAAAACACAGCCTAAGGTTTTGATCTTAGGCCGCGTTTTAAACGTAGCCTAAGGTTAAATTTGTAGCCGCGTTTTAAACGTGACCACAACCTTAGGCCGCATTTTAAATGTGGCTATAGGTCCTGGTCTTGGGCTGCGTTTGAAAAAGTGCAGCCATAGGCCCATCAGTCCTATAGTCACACATTTTAGGCCAAATTAGAAAATGCGGCCTAAAAAAGCGCGGCTATAGGCTATAGCCATGTTTTTTTGACATATAGCCGCATTTTAAAAACGTGGTCATAGAACCTTTTTTTTTGTAGTGTTTTTGTATTATTGTCTTTTTAATTTTCTTTCATTTTTAAACACTAAAATCAAATGTTGGAAAAACGAGTGAAAAAATGATTTGTGATTAAACTTTGAAATAAAAAACAGTTAATTTAAATTAAAAAAAAGTGGGATTTTTTTCATTAGAAATAAAATTTGAACATTTCTATATTTTGAAATTGAGAATTTGATAAAATAGAGGTCAAGAATTATATTTATATGAGTAAAAATAAAATTAAGGGCAAAGTTAACACAACAAGTGAGAGTGTTGTGGTAGCAGAGCGCAATGGGATCCCCATCGGTCTAGAGGTGTATACACAATATTGATATGGATCCTAAAATGGTTACAAAAGTTTGATGCAATTGTTTTTTTTTTTTTTTTCAGTTTTGTTTTTTTCTTGCCCATCTACCTTGATATTTTAATCTTCACATAACTTAAAGATCAAATATGTGAGATGCACATTATTTATTTGTATAGTTTACAATTTTGAGATCTTGTCGCTCATTGTCAAATTCTCCTCAGGACTGTAAGCAGCATGTACTTGAATGCCCTGGAGGGGAAAAAATATATACAAAAACTGGGCTTACTTAAATAAGTGCTACTTAGTCTTTCTGTTTTTTTGTTAAATGAAGACAATAGATGAGTGGATGATAGATTATACCTTTTAATCCCATTCTTATCTTAATAGTGATGAAGGGAGAACTAATTATAAAAATTTATATTTTAATCAAATAGAGTTTAAAATAGATAATTTGATTTTGTTGTTTTGAAAATGTGGTTAAATAAAATAGAAAAAAAGGGTTTATATGATAAAATATATCGATTTTTCGAGAGCTGATGTAAATGGTCAAAGTTTATAACCTAGAGGATATTTATAATTCTACATGGTTCATACAATGTCAAAAATCAGTTGGACAGCTAGGATGACTAAAATATTTCTTGTCCTTTTCTTTTCTTTTCTATTTTATTTTTTTATTTTTTATTTTTATTTTTATTTTTTTATTATCTTTCATCTCTATTTTAATCTTTTCTAAATAGATTCTCAAAAAAAAAAAAAAAAATTTCTAAATAAGTAAGATTATGTAGTACTCCTTTTTAAAAAATCGGCAAGATTCTACCTAGTGCTATACATAAAAACCAAAAGTCAATATGGCATTTCAAGGCTATCCAGGCTTAGGCCTCCTAGTTCTTCTTGGCTTATTTACTAATGTCATTGCTGTTTCATCAAGCCATGACACTGCTTCATTCAACCGTACCAGTTTTCCCAAAGGCTTTATTTATGGGACAGCATCAGCGTCTTATCAGGTAACTAAGTCAAAATTATCTCTATGTTAATTTGTATCATAGTTTTTATTTCGCATGTCTTGGGGATGTCAAGCATATGTCAATATTATTATGTGCACGAGTGTTATTTCAAATTTCTATTATGAAGGTGCAGCAAAAGAAGATGGCAGAGGACCAAGTATACGGGACACATACACTCATGAACATCCAGGTCACTTTTTCTCTCTCTCTCTCTCCAACAATATGAAACCTGAAAGTATAAATTTCCAATGAAATAGTATGCATTATTAAGATGAAATTTAATTCTAGAAAAATTTTATTTCAAGGCCTCTCAATTTCGTTCATTTCATGATTAATTTTTTTAAAATTTATTAATATTTAGAATTTCGTTTTATTTAAACTTTTGAGTAACATGATAGTCTATGACTCCATACACTTTTGAGTTACACGAATCAATAAAATTAAAGGAATACAAAATAAGGAGATTATTAAGCTATGAACACAATAATTTCACAACAAAACCTAAGTGGATAGCTAATAATGGTTGGTAATAAAGCAATATAAATGGTGGATCGAGATGAAAACTAGTATTAACTTTGTTGTAAAACTATTTTGTGCATTACTCGTATATATAGTAAAGATTACACACAATTCCATAAATTGTAGGGATTTACAATTAGAACTGTTAGGTTCTAAAGACTTAGGAACTAATGTATTTAGAACTCTAATGTGTATTGTTGGCAAACTATGATCAAAATAGGTTGTTTAGTCTTGTTTAGACTTACTCAAAGTTGTGTCTTTTATGTTAAGTTGGAATCGAGCTGTTGCAGAAGTATTAGTGCATTTCAGCTTGGCTCGATTGATCGAAGAACAGGCTCGATCGATCGAATCTCAAGTAGAATGTTTTCTTTGTAGATTTCTCCAACTTAGCCCTAACCTATTAAAATGTGTAGGGTTTTATGTTTTGCCCTAAGTATAAAAGGAAAACCCTAGCCATGTTTTTTTGTAACTCTATTTGCTGTGTGTGTGAATCTCTTGTGAGATCTAGAGGTAGTTGCCTTCACACATGCTTAGGATTATCAAGAAGGATATTTCATTGAGAGCTTGATGATCATTTAGTTGCTACACTAAAAAGCTTAAAGAAACACAAGCGGGTGTGCTAGTACTTGTTGGAGAATTCAAGAAAGAAGGAGTCCGTGGTCTCGAAGTTTGCATGTGGTCGTGTCAGTAAGTTTCTACTGGTGGGTAGCAATAGGATGTTAGTGGTCTAAGTCCTATTGAAAAATTTCGATTCTTTTATAGTGGATTCAGGTTTACCTTGAGGATAGTTAGGTTAAATCCTCCCCAGGTTTTTACCGGTTTGGTTTCCTGGGTCATCATATCATTGTGTTATTTTTATTTCCGCTACTATGCATGATATGATTGTTTGATTGTGATAACCTCGATCTGGAATTTGGATTAAGTAATAACGTGGCTAATTAACTAGGTTAATCCAATTGTGTTTTAAGGGGTCTAAAAACTCACAAGTGGTATCAGAGCGGGTAGCTCTCTTGTTGTTGATCTTTTGATCACTGAGCTGATCCTTGACCCTTGTTGTCATGGAACACGGACATTCTCTTGTTATTCCTCCTCACTTTGATAGGAATAATTATGCTTATTGGAAAGTAAGGATGAAAGCATTCCTGAAATCAATTGATGTGAGAGTCTGGAACTCCGTCAAATACGGATGGGAGAAGCCCACTACTCCTATTAGTGAGTGGCAAACTTCTCAAAAAGAAGCAGCCGCATTCAATAGCAAAGTTATGAATGCTATTTTTAACATTGTTTCTATGGAGGAATTTAAGAGAATCTCTAATGTTGAGGTTGCTCATACTGTTTGGAATATCCTCTAGATTGTGCATGAAGGCACAAAAGCAGTTAAAATCAATAAATTGCAACAATTAACTTCTAAATTTGAAAGCATTATGATGTCTGATGATGAATCTTTTAATGAATTCTATGCTAAACTTAATGATATTGTTAATTCTGCATATAACTTGGGTGAAATCTATGATCAACCTAAAATTGTTAGGAAGATTCTTAGATCTTTGACTGAAGATTTTAGACCCAAAGTGACTGCTATCACTGAGAGCAAGGATGTGGACTCCATCTCTATTGATGAACTTGTAGGATCTCTTCAATTCTATGAGTTGGACCTATCTAAGACTAGCAAATCCAAATCAATGGCTCTTAAGTCAGTTGATGATGTTGATGTTGGTGGATTTGATGATGAGCTCTCTGCTACAGAGATTGCTTACTTTGCCAAGAACTTTAGGAATTTCCTTAGAAACAACAACAGAAGGGCAAGAGATAAGAACACTGTTGAACCTAGAAACTTTAGGAAGAATGATCCCACTAAGGTTAACAACATTGATAAACCTAGAGAAAATTAGGTCAATCTTCAAATAGTTCTATGGGTCCTCAATGTTTTGGATGTCAAGGGTATGAAACATGAAATCTGAATGTCCTACTTACTTGAAGTCTAAGGGTAAGGTTATGGCTGTAACCCTTAGTGATGGTGAAGTTTCTGATGATGAGTCTGGTTGTGACGAGAATGGAAACTTCATTACTTTCACTGCTACAGCTGCAGTCAATGAAAGTGTACCTGCTGAAGAGAACCCTTCTGATGGGGAACTCTCTAAGGATGCAAATCTTCAAGAAACCTACAATAAACTTTGCAAAGTTGCTGCAAAGGATGCTATGAATGTTGAATTAGGCTTAAAGAAAATTGGATCTCTTGAGCTTGATAAGAAAAATTTGCTTGTTAAATTGTTTGATGCTACTGAACTTTTGAATAATGTGAAGACTGGGAACATGCTTTTGCTTGATAAAGTTAAGAATTTGGAACATGAGCTTTCTGTTGCTAGAGAACAATCTAATAGGTCTACTAGTTCCAAACTTGATCATATGCTTATTGTTCAAAAGTCTCTTTCTGACAAAACTGGGTTAGGTTTTATAGAAAGCATCAATGTGTCTGCATCCAATTCCACTATCTTTGTTGCTTCATCTTCTTCTGAACCCCCTATAAGTGAGGTTGTCAAACCCTTAGAAGTTACACCTCCTAGAAAGATTAGGATTGAACTGAAAGAGTCTAAACCTAAGCAGCCTACCCTTTCTAAGGATAAGTCACATGATAAGCCTACATGGGTTTGTCATTTTTGTGGAAAGTCTGGGCATATTCGTCCAAACTGTTACAAGCTGCAAGCTGTTAAGAGAGCAAACAAACCAAAAGTACATGTGCCTTAAGTACAAGATCCTATGGTACTCATTGGTGAATTGGTAAAGGCTCTAAACCTTTATTCCACTCCTGGAGTTGGAAATCATTCCCATGTGAATAAGAACTCCAATGCTCATGGTGCATCTAAAAAGTTTTGGATGCAAAAGGCTCAATCTAATTGAGTCCTTCTGACATGGTCCTTGTGCTTCATTGCTATATTCTTTGTGACCATTGTTTTTTGTTTTGTTTTGTTTTTTTTTTTTTTTTTCTTTGTTTCTAGGAATTGCATTGCATAACATTCATCCATTTCATTCTAAGTTGTTTTTGTTTATTTATTTTTTATTTTTTTTAAAAGGAAGCAAATTGTGTTTTGCACTATTTTCTTGGTTTTGAAAACAAAGTTGGTCAATTTATTTTCACATAATATGTTTTTTGTACTTTGTTTAGCTTTGATAAGCTTACTTATTACACTTTACTAGTTGAAGATTTGTAGTGCATGTTGTGTGAGATAGATGTTTATGGTTTTGATCACTTTGTATTGATCTTGAAGTCACATGTCTTTGACTGTTAGACTTGAACCTTTTGAGAAAGGCATAAATAACCATTTCACCACTGTTCACTAGCCAATCATGAACACTTTAGTGCATATCGTAAGATTTTGTGCTCGAGAAAGTGTAGCACATGCACAAAAAGATCATAAGGTGTAGCCTCGGTTTATATGCTGAAATTGGTGTGTACATTATTGGACTTAAAGTTAAATCAAATAAAAAATGCTAAAATTGGTGTGTACAATATGAGGTAAAATCAAGAAACTTACATAATTGCAAGCTTATGATCTAGGAGATGTGGGGGTTATGTAAGGTTGAATTTAGTCAACTATCTTGTTGGCTTTATTCCGTGCCAAATTTGCTTGTATTTCAGCAATTAGTAACCCTGTATTTAGGTGGGTTTGATGTAAGGGTAGTGAGTGAGATAGAATGTTAAATGCTCAAGAGTGTGCAATAAAACAAAGTCTCACGACTGGATCTCGCGGGTGACTCGTGGCTGTAAGCCGCCAGAAGCAGCATACGTGCTAAGCATGCCAGAAGTTGAAGCGTCATGCTAGCTGGAGCACTACATGACAAAATAGGACAACTGGCCGTTTTGTTATCGCAGTTGGATCTCGCGACTCAATCAAGTCGTGAGGCCAAGCCGCGAGCCAGCCCTGTTTTGAAAAACCTGACGTTTCACATTCCATTCTTATCCCAGTATAAATACCCCTTATACCCACAAAAGAAAGAGAGCTTCCAGAGAGAATTTTGAGAGAGAAACCCTAGAGTAAAACAAGATTGATTCATTAACAATCTTTACATAAGAGACTCTTCAAATTTCTCAACTCTCTTCCTCTCCATTGTTAAATCCTTGAGAGGCATTTTATCAAAACCTTTTCTCACCATATCCATTACTGTGAGAGGGCTGTTTGGTGTTCTGGGAAGCAGTTAGGAAGGAACCAATTTACATTGGTTGATGCTATGGTCAAGTAGCGGAATCCGGGAAGTTAGAAAAGAAATAGGTTTGGCGCAACCTCGTTGGAGTAAGAAGCTTGGAGGGCTTAGGTACACTGAGTAGATTAGGCTTGGAGGGTTTATTGTTGTTCATGTATCCCAACTACATTTTCTAGTGGATTGTTTACCGCTTGGAGGGCAGCAGAGAGGTTTTACGTCGAGGGCTTCAGTTTCCTCTTCGATAACACATTGTGTGTTGTCCTTGTGTTTGCATCTCTCTTCCCTTTATCTTTGCCTTTTATTTTTTGCTATAGATGTGATTTTAATTGGCATAGATTGTTTACCAATTCTGTATTAAGCTTTTGTTCATGTTCCGCACATTAATTGTTTGATATAAAGTTTGAATTGGTAATTTGTAAATTGGGGGTCTAAACGTTCAAAGGTGTTTTTACACTATTTGAACTTTCAAGTTATATGATGTAACTCTTTAGGTGATAGTCTCTTTCAAACTCTATGTGATGAATTTTGTAAACCTTGTGGTTGATTACTATTCACATATCACCTCACATGTATCTCAAGCTTTTGCTAGTTGCACACACCACACAAGTTACTCGTTGCTAAACATTGTACATGTTATTGTGTGTGTTTTTTGTCTAACCAACCGAGTTTGCAAATACTTTGAGTTTTTATGCAAAACAGATTTGATGCTTGAGAACTTATGGAAAATGTTTGAAAATCCTAATTTTGGAAAACTGGGTTTAAAATTGTTGTTTTTGAAAAACATTTCATCACATACTCATGCATTTTGTTCATCAATTTCATTGCCTTGAGGTGTTTTCTAAAATGTGTTTTGTTTTTTTTTCAAAATTGTTTTTTTCTCAAAATTTTGTGAGCCTCTGTCTGTTTCGATTGATTGAGTCTGTTTTTCGATCAATTGAAATTGTTTTTAAAAATTTAAGGGAGCCTCTGTCTATTTCGATCAATAGAAACTCATGAATCAGGTTTTTTAAAAACTGGGTTTAACTTGTTCAAACTCACTTTTCAAAAGTTTTTCAAACTTTTCTCTCTCTCTCCAATTTGGACAAGGCTCATCATCAATTTTTTGTTGTTTTCCTCCGGTCTTTTTGTAAGGTTTTCCTCTCTCTAAGCTGGTAAGTCCATTATACCCTTCCTTTTGCATTTATTTTCATGTTTTTATGCATTTATTCATGCCTTTTGTTGGGATTTTCGGACCTATTCAAATTTGGGGTTTTTGATGATTCAAGTCTTCTTTTCTGAAATTGATCATTGGGTTTTGTTCCTATAATGTTATAAACATGATCTATGATGTTTAATTTGATCAATTTGGTGTTTTGTGAGAAATTGAAAATTCTAGGGCTTGTATTTATCCAAATTGGGGAGTTTGTTCAATTAGGTCCAAATTGATAAAATTGGCTTGTTGGATTGATGTATTTGACCATTATAAACTGTATTATATCTTATATGATGATCAATTGATCAATTTGTTTTTTTTCAAATTGAACAAGTGGTTTTCTAAAATTTTTGGGGTTTTTGTTAGAAACTCTATGCTTAAGCCAATTTTATGAATTTGAACTTAATTTCACTGTATTAGAGCATGCATTATGACATTTAACTGTTCATGCATCATATAGATTTTTGTTCTATATGTTTTTTGTGCTAACTTGCAGTTTGCCCTTGGTTTTTCTTTCTGTTTTTTTGTGTTTTGTTCTACTTTGTGTCTTTGTCCTTATCCTAGCACCATGTCTAGGAAGACTAGAGCCCATAGGACACCCTTCACTTCCTCTGAGTCTCCCTCTAGGAGTGAGTTGTTTCAGAATGACAAAAGCATAGAGGTTTATGAGAAGCTGAACAGTAAGAGAAAGATTTGGGCTGAGCGTTCTGTTGTATTAGATGAGTTTGATCCTGCCATTAGGGCAAACTTTGAGAGTAGAGGTTGGTTGTCTTTGTTGGAGGCAGATCATCCACCCCCGACCGCCCTGATTAGAGAGTTCTTCTCGAGTCTCTCTTGCCACGTCTATGATTCCAACACCCTTGTTAGGAGTTGGATACGAGGTGTTGAGTTCACCATTACCCCTAGGATAGTGGCTAAAGCTCTTGGGGTTTCGGCCATCAGGGAGCCTGTCTATCCTTATGAGGAGTCTCCACCCCTTGATGACGTTATGTCATACATCACTGGGTTTTCTATCCAGTGGGGTTCTGATCCTTGGATCACGTCCGTTGAGCTTACTGAGACTACATATCTTTTCTTTAGGATAGCGTGTCATTTTTTGTGGCCTATTTCTCATCTCCACACCATCCCTTTTGAGCGATGTGTGTTTTTATACGCCTTTGTTTCTAGGGCGTCTATTAGTTTTCCTCATCTATTTCTTCGTTCTTTGAATGAAGTTCATAGGAGTTCTTCCGTCGCTCACGCTCTTATTCATCCAATTTTTATTCATATGATTTTGTTGTTTCTCGGTTTAGTTGACTTCCCTATTGGTGAGCCCGTACATGTTATAGCCCCCATAGGTACTACCTTTCTTAGGCAGAGGGCTAATCACTTGAGAGTTGGCTCTTCGCGTCCTAAAGGAGAGTCTTCTGGTGTTGTACCCCCTCCTTCCTCTTCTACAGGTGCTGCTACGACTGAGGCGTCTGGTGGTGCTGCTGCTGATGCTGATGTTCCTCCACCGACTACTTCGGATGATTCAGACATTCGACGTACGTTGGATCATGTCTTGACCGTTCAGGCGGCTCATGGACAGATTTTGGTGGACGTGCTCAATGAGATCCGTGCCTTGCAAGCAGAGTTGGCATAGTTTCAATGATCCTCACCGCCACCTCCTTTTGATGATGAATTTTGATTGCCCTTTGGCATTCCGTCACAAAAAAGAGGGAGTATTTTTAGGACACTTGTAGAGGTTTTTCTTCTCAAGGGGAGAGTTTTTTGTTTGTTGGAGCTTGTGGAGATTAGATTGTATCTAGGTGCTTCATTTTGTATTTGTTTTGCCTCTTGATGTATTTTTGTTGGGCTATTCATGATATGGGGAGTTACATTTATTATTTTATATGTTTCTTGTTTCACTGCTTATTGATTTATATTTATGAGTTATTCATTGATATATGTCTTTATTTTGTGCTGAGTAAAATCAAGAATTTATTTTGTTTACTTGTATTTTCCACACATGCGGTTATGCGTTTTGTTTAAGTGTTTCAGGAAATATACAGGTTGATTCAATTGAGCTGTTGTCTACACTTGCAACTGATGGATAGTAGTTAGGATTGGATTTGTTATATTGAGCAATTTTTTGTAAAGGGCTTTTCTTTGTAAACTTTGAGCTTTTAGTTGTGTTTTGTCACGGATTGCCAAAGGGAGAGTTTGTTAGGTTCTAAAGACTTAGGAACTAATGTATTTAGAACTCTTATGTGTATTGTTGGCAAACCATGATCAAAACAGGTTGTTTAGACTTGCTCAAAGTTGTGTCTTTTATGTAAAGTTGGAATTGAGTTATTGCAGAAGTATTAGTGCATTTCGGCTTGGCTCGATCGATCGAAGAACAAGCTCGATCGATCGAATCTAGGGTAGAATGTTTTTTCTGTAGATTTCTCCAACTCAGCCCTAGCCTATTAAAATGTGTAGGGTTTTATGTTTTGCCCTAAGTATAAAAGGAAAACCCTAGCCACGTTTTTCTGTAGCTCTATTTGCTGTGTGTGAATCTCTTGTGAGATCTAGAGGTGGTTGCCTTCACACATGCTTAGGTTTATCAAGAAGGAGATTTCATTGAGAGTTTGATGATCATTCAGTTGCTACACTAAAAAGCTTAAAGAAACACAAACGGGTGTGCTTGTACTTGCTGGAGAATCCAAGAAAGAAGGAGTCCGTGGTCTCGGAGCTTGCACGTGGTCGTGTCAGTAAGTTTCTACTGGTGGGTAGCAATAGGATGTTAGTGGTCTAAGTCCTATTGTAAAACTTTGATTCTTTCATAGTGGATTCAGATTTACCTTGAGGATAGTGAGGTTAAATCCTCCCTAGGTTTTTACTGGTTTGGTTTCCTGGGTCATCATATCATTGTGTTATTTATATTTCCGCTGCTATGCATAATATGATTGTTTGATTTTGATAACCTAGATCTAGAATTTGGACTAAGTAATAACTTGGCTAATTAACTAGGTTAATCCAATTGTGTTTTAAAGGGTCTAAAAACTCACAAGAACAAATCAAATAAACTCAAAGAATGTACAACTATTACAAATTAAATCATTGATTTGTAATGGATGCACTACAACAAACAATGCCTATAATGACAATTTTTCGTCACTATACATACTACGTCATCTCCTAAGACATACCAAACTAGGTCACCAAATGTCTTAGCGATGAATTTATTCATAACCAAATTGTTTAATAATTTAAAAAAAATTATATATATCAAGATAATATAACAATAAGTTATTTAGATTTTGTTCCATTATTAGTAAGTTAAAAAATATCAAGATAATATTAATAATTTTTATTTAAATATTGGTTACCCAACAATATCTACACCATTTTTTTTTCCAGCTAGATCTATGAGACTATTGAAAGTTCAAATAGTGTATAAAACACTATGAACGTTTAGACCCCCAATTAACAAATTACCAATTCAAGCTTAATATCAAACAATCTAAACATAAGCTTAATACAGAATTGATAAACAATCTAAATCAAATAAAATCACATTCACAACAGAAATTAAATGGCAAAGATTAAGGGAAGAGAAATGCAAACACAAGGACAACACAACGATGTGTTATCGAAAAGGAAATCGAAGCCCTCGTCGTAAAACCTCACCACTGCCCTCTAAGCGGTAAATAATCCACTAAAGAATGTAGTTGGGATATATGAACAGCAGAAAACCCTCTAAGCCAAATCTACCCAATGTACCTAAGCCCTCAAAACTCCTACTCCAATGAGGTTACGCCGAACCTATTTCTTCTTTAACTTACCAGATTCCACTACTTGACCATAGCATCAACCAATATGAAATTGTTCCTTTCTTAACTGCTTCCCAAAACACCAAACAGCTTTCTCACAGATATGGGTATGGTGAGAAAATGTTTTGGTAATGTATCTCTCAAGGATATAACAATGGAAAGGAAGAAAGTAGACGAATTTGAAGAGTCTCTATGTGAAGATTGTGGATGAGTCAATCTTGTTTGTCTCTAGGGTTTCTCTCTCAAAATTCTCTCTAGAAGCTCTTTACATTTCGTGGGTATAAGGGGTATTTATACTAGGGTGAGAGTGGAATGCGAACAGTCAGGTTTTTCAAAACAGAGCTGGCTGGCGGCTTGGCCTCGCGACTTGACTGAGTCGCGAGTTAACAAAATGGCCAGGCTGGACTTTTTGTCCTGTAGTGTGCTCCAGCTAGCGTGACTGTTCATCCTTTCTGTACGCTTCACTCGTGTGTTACAGTTGGCGGCTTGCTAGTCGCGAGTCACCTACGAGTCCCAGCCGCGAGTCTCTACATCCTTGCACAATTTTGAGCATTTCTTCACACTCTCTCACTCACTTCCCTTACATCACCTAAGTACAGGGTTACTAATTGCTAAAATACAAGCAAATTTGGTATGGAATAAAACCAACAAGATGGTTGATAAAATTTCAACCTTACAATCTCCCCATTTGGCTATTCCATGATAAAACCCTAAAACAAACTCTAGATTTAACATGTGAGTTGGGAACAGTTGAACAAAACTCACTCACACCTAACTCTAGAATCTGTGTAGCTCTTGAATCATATGAACAAGAATCTCCTGAAACACAATAACACAATATGATCATTGTATGTAGAAAAACTTGTAATGCATATGAGGCAAGCACAATGCAATCAAGCAAAATGGAATAAAGTAATAAACCATGGCTTGACCATACAAGCAATCACTATAAAATAGTGAGCACAATGCTTATTCACACTTGGAATGAACATCCAGACATATAAGCTAACAAGCTCAATGCAAATTACTTGCATGTCCAACACTCAACCAATGCACAATACAGAAAGTATATGCATCTAGGAACAAGATCCTACTAGGGCACAAAAGTGAGAGTACTTAAAGAAAATGCATAACATTTAGCTAGAAGTACTAGGCAACAAAACATAAATGCTACATAAGTATAGTACAAACCATAAAAGCCTATAGAACATGTGGAAACAAACCCTAAAAGCTTACAAAAACAACATGGGTACAAACCAAAATACTAAATATAAACTAAGACCTATGATAATAATAAGCAAAACATTAAACATAGGTAGCTCCTACTCTTCAACATCAATACTCCCTCTTTGATGAGTCATAGGAGCTGTAATGAACTTGGAACATATATACCTGTAACCTGAAACACTTGCACAAAACACATTAGACCCTCAAAGGTAAAGCAAGTAATAAAAGGGCAAGTATAATGTAACAAGTAAATTGCGATCAAGTAAACATGATGTGAAACAAGTGAGCAACTTGATCATACACCAAAACAGTCATATAGAAATGACTACAATGATCACATAGCAAAGCAAATAATCATCCGAACATGCATTCAATGAAGCACAATAGCATAGGGATATATGCAGGTCCAAAACACAAACATGATGCGAAGAGAACAACAAAGCATAACTCAAAGCACCATAAAGCCAACAAGAAAACAAACAGAACAAAGTTTTCTAATTAACACAATGTCTTCTCCCCCTTGGTATATGCATCTCCCCTACGAAATATCTCTCCCCCTACAAATGTGCACGAGAAATAGAATTTCTCCCCCTGAGGATGTGCACAAGAGTCATATAGAAATGACAAAACTCTCAGGTATACTACTCTAGAATATAATCTCCTCATTTTTGACACGAATAGACAAAGGGGTCAAGGAGAAAAGAGGGCAAAAGATGAAGGTATGAACAATGATAATGATCCATGAGGAGTGCAAGATGAATGAGAAAATGAAGCTCAAACCTAAGACAAAGTAAAATGCTACAAAGTATAAGGTAAACATGACATGCTAGGATGAAGAAGCAAGGTATAGACCAATGCATGACAAGGGTAGCAAATGTGTGTGCAAAAGGTGGCTATGTGCAATGCATGACCAATGCATGGAAAAAGCACTTGTGGGGCAATGTGTGATAAATACATAACCAATGAACCAAACATGTTCCTAATGAGGAAACATGAGAAACCCCAAAGTTTGGTACTCATTGGAGTCTAAACAAGTGAGAAAATGCCTAAAAGACATTTTATCAAATACTTAACGTGCACACTATGAACAAAAAAGTAAGACAATGCATGAACATCATGAAATTCACTTTTAATACATGTTCTTTTTGTCTCAAGGGGCCAACATCCAATGCAAATCAACAAAAGAAACCAATCCCATGCAAAAATTTGACAAAAATTAAGTTTTCCCAACCCCTAAGATGAAAATCCCAATCAAGAGCACAAAACTCTCCAAAACATATTCTAAGGATCAAAAACAATGAAAAGAGTTTAGAATTACCTTAGAGATGTTAATGGAATGAAAAACCATTCAAATTGATTGGGTTTTAATGTAAAAATATTGAAAGAGAGGTTTAAGAGAGGATGTGAGAGGTTTAAAACAGGTTTCCCATGAAAAGCTCTTTAAAAAGCTGTTTTTAGGCGTTTTGCGATTGGGCGAGTTGTGAGGTTCAGTTGGGAAAATTTTCGCGAGTTGCAAGTGAGTCGCGAGTGAGTCGCCAAAGCTTCTGGATGAACTTGCGACTAGGGTTTCGCGACTAGCGAGTTGCCAGCTGAGTCGTGAAAAACTCTGACACCTGTTTTTCAACACAGAACATGTTTAAACAATGAAAAACAAAGTAAACACTAAACATGAACACAAGAGTGATAAAAATCACTTCCAAAAACATATAAAATGATCAAAAATATTTTTGGATTAATTCATATATAGTTAAGCAGACACACATCACATTTAGACAAATACAATATAACAAATGAGTAAGACATTTATTGAACATTTGGAATGTGTGTTGTGTGTGTGTATCAAATGTGGAATAGTCCTTAGTCTAAAGTGAAACTTCAATGATCAATTCAATTAAGTTATACACAACGAGTACTAAGTCAAGTAGTCTATCTCAATTATAGAAATGAACATATATGACCTCCCACAGGAAAAATGATTACATACGATGAAGCTTTTCATATGGCTTCTTTACAATTCATAACATTTGATAATTTTGAATCAATACATCTCATTTTGAGATCGATACCTGAAATTTTTAATATTTCAATTTGATGAACAAACCTTTGGCTTTTTGGGCATCATACATTTTCATAAAAGTCATTTTCTCTTTTTCCTAGTTGAATACTAGTATGTGCGACGATTTTTGCAGCTCATTATCTCTTTTCATTTTGAGATTTACATTGGTTGAGCTCTTTAAGCAAAAACATAAAATAAAAGAGTGGGAAGATATATAGGCACAAGTCTACACATGTATCAAAACCAACATGACTATTGACTAATCATTCATGACAAGCTTAAAAATCGATTTACAACAATCACACATAGATGTTAAGAATTTTCCCACAAAGATATAAGTGCATAAAGAACAAGCTAAGCTTGTAAATGCATAAAGCCATTTGTATGAAGCTACAAGGCAAAACTCACATGTGATATGTGCTCAAACATATACGATCAAACTTTTTGAATTTTTCACTTTTTATGTGATTTTGGATTTTTACTCACACAAAACAAAAACATAAAAGTAAGATCAAAACAAAAACAATGCATATAAAGAAATGCAAGATGCATAAAATGCATGAAGATATGACATTTAATGCATGAAAGGTCCTACAAAGATCGAAAGAATTAGATCAAGGATCAAAAGAGCAAAAACTCAATCATAGGAACCCTTCCTCATCCAAACGGATTGATTGTTTGGAATAAGTATCTTATGAGAAGTGAGATAACGGTTGGAAGAATGAGAACTGGAGATGTACATAGACAAGGAGTTAAGAGCATTAAACACTTTCTTTAACAACATGTTATTTTCACTCAAAACCGGTTTACTCTTTTTAGCACAACTTCCAAGAAAGTCAAGTTTCTCTTTTCTTTTAATTCTTTTAAGAGCATGAAACTTAGAGCAATGAGGTTTTAGATGACCAAAAGCACCACAATGGTGACAAACAATGTGTTTATGTCCACTAGGCTTTTTGGAAAGGGATCTAGCAACATGATTTTGTCCTCTCTTCAACTTATGACATTAAGGTATTATATAACTAATCACACCACAATGGTGGCAAGTTGGAACAAATTTAGATCCATCCAAAGCCTTAGGTTGAGACCTAAATGGAGGCTTTGACTTAATAGTCTTTCTCTCCACCTTTTGATTTCTTTTATGTGGAGAAATGTACACCGATTTGTCATTTGAGGTAGAACACACAATAGGCACAAAATCGGGTACCACAACATGATTACAACAAATACTTTCATCCTTTTTAACAATAAGTTCAGCAATCAAACACTTGGCATGCATCTTAAGAGATTCATTTTCACATTTTAACTCATCAACAAGTTTGTTAGATAAAACAAGTTTAACATCCAAGTCCATATTCAAACATTCAAACTCTTTCAGCTTTTCAATAGAATTTTCAACAAGTTTCTTATATTTGTCAACCAATTTGTTGGATTCATTGGCCTTAGCAATCAAATCATCATTTTTACAAAATAACTTGCTCAAATCCTTATTAAACTTCTTAATCTTTTTCTTCAAGAGTTTAATGTTAGGAATATCAACAACATTCAAAGATTCATGTAACATAGCATCACAATAATGAGGATTATCACTCATAGAGACATTTTCACAAGCACATGGCATGTTACATTCATCATTAACCAAATCATACAAAGAGGCATATAAAGTACTATCCATGGTAAATAAACACAATGTGTCAAGGATCACACTTAGGTATTTAAATCACAACAAGTGCACCCATTCTGATACCAATTGAAAGTTCAAATAGCATATAAAACACTATGAACGTTTAAACCCCCAATTAACAAATTACCAATTCAAGCTTAATATCAAATAATTAATGTACGGAATATGAACATAAGCTTAATACAGAATTGATAAACAATCTAAACCAAATAAAATCACATCCACAGTAGAAATTAAATGGTAAAGATTAAGGGAAGAGAGATGCAAACACAAGGACAACACAACGATGTGTTATCGAAAAGAAAACCGAAGCCTTCGGCGTAAAACCTCTCCACCGCCCTCCAAGCGGTAAATAATCCACTAAAGAATGTAGTTGGGATACATGAACAGCAGAAGACCCTCCAAGCCTAATCTACCCAATGTACCTAATCCCTCCAAGCTCCTACTCCAAATAGGTTATGCTGAACCTATTTCTTCTTTAGCTTACCGAATTCCGCTACTTGACCATAGCATCAACCAATATGAAATTGGTCCCTCCTTAACTACTTCCCAAAGCACCAAACAGCTTTCTCACATATATGGGTATGGTGAGAAAATATTTTGGTAATGTACCTCTCAAGGATATAACAATGGAGAGGAAGAGAGTAGAGGAATTTGAAGAGTCTCTATGTGAAGATTTTGGATGAGTTAATCTTGTTTTTCTCTAGGGTTTCTCTCTCAAAATTCTCTCTGGAAACTCTTTACATTTTGTGGGTATAAGGGGTATTTATACTAGGGTGAGAGTGGAATGCGAAGAGTCAGGTTTTTCAAAATAGAGCTGGCTGGCGGCTTGGCCTCGCGGCTTGACTGAGTTGCGAGTTCAAGCTGCAAGTTAACAGAACAGCCAGGCTGGACATTTTGTCCTGTAGTGCTCCAGCTGGCGTGACTGTTCATCTTCTCTGCACGCTTCACTTGTGTGCTGCAGATGGCAGCTTGCCAGTCGCGAGGCACCTACAAGTCCCAGTCGCGAGTCTCTGCGTCCTTGCACAATCTTAAGCATTTCTTCACATTCTTTCACTCACTACCCTTACATGATTCCCACCTAAATACAGGGTTACTAATTGCTAAAATACAAGCAAATTTGGCATGGAATAAAGCCAACAAGATGGTTGATAAAATTTCAACCTTACAACTATGACGGTGTTTGAGCCTTTGAGAATACTTATACAGAGAATTGATTTTTTAAAAAGAAAAAAAAAAAAAGAAAGAACAACAACGTAAAAAGTACAACTTTACATTCCTATATCTTTTGATATTTATTTTTCTTCCTAAGACATACCAACTGGGGGCGCCAAATGACTTGGCGATGAAAATATTCATCAGCAAATTGTTTAATAATTTTTAAAAAATATATCAAAATAATATAACAGTAAGTTATTTAAATTTTGTTCCATTATTAGCAAGTTAAAAAATATTAAGATAATGTCAAGATAAGTGTATATGTATATGAAACTCTATTCTAGAGACTTGAATTTAGGCTCTTACCACTTCTATACTCCCCAAGCACTTATACTTGTGGAGTGATTATCATGCCAATAATACGCAGTGGTCTAATTACTAGTTCTTAAATAGTAAAAGAACAAAAAAATCCTTTGATGTTCTCTAAATACAATATTAACTTACAATGAAATTGCAGATTGGATAAAGGATGGAAGTAGTGGAGATGTAGCTAATGATCAATATCATTACTACAAGGTATATATGCTGTTTCGTGTTCATACTTTATAATAAAAATTGGAAAGAAAACCACTCATATTAATTAGCAACTAATTACCAAGAGTCTTGCAGCACAATTGCATAGTTTATTTTTTATTTTTTTTTAATGGGGAAATTGCATAGTTTGGTTTCCAAGTATTAGTTTTTGTATATGGAACCCCTCATAAATGCTTTGTCCTTATGAAGGATTTGAAAAATTGTAAGACCACATAAAATGACACAACTTGTACCACAATTGTCCATGTAGCAGATTGTTAGTGGTGAAAAAAATGTAGTGAGACCATATGAAATATACAGGCAGTTAGTCACAATTTAACACATAAGATAGTTGTGGTAAAAGTTGTAGGAAAAATAAAAAAGATCTCCCAAAAAAATAGCTTTGACAACAAGAAAAGGGGGAAATAGTTACACAGTAATATGACACAATTTTTACTTTTCTACATTTTTAAGGCCCATTTATATTTTCCACATGGTTTTTACTAATAGTTGAGCATGTGTAACCATATACAAGATAATCACAATATAAGAAATTTTCATTTCAGATTTTTCCAACAATTTATATATGTTGTGATTATACATTACAGAAAGATGTTCGGATTATGAAAAAGATGAATTTAGATGCATACAGATTCTCCATCTCATGGTCTTGAGTATTGTCAAGTAAGATTATCCTTTTCATAATCACATAAAAGGTTAGATCCATACATTGAAAAGGACATAAAAATGGGTACCATCATGTACACATCTTAGGTTGGAAATTGGAATGCATTGGCTATTGTTTTGTGACCACATTATGTTCCTAACAATCCCATATATTGAAAAGGACATAAAAATGGGTACCATCATGTACACATCTTAGGTTGGAAATTGGAATGCATTGGTTATTGTTTTGTGACCACATTATGTTCCTAACAATCTCATTTTTGGGACTAATTTCAGAAGGAAAACTAAGTGGCGGTGTTAATCGGGAAGGAATCGAGTATTACAACAAGCTCATTAATAGGCTTTTGGGCAAAGGACAAGATTCAATATTAAAATTCCAAAATATCATTAACTTATTTTACATTTTATTATTCAAACTTTATTTTTCTATTACCGAATGCAGGTATAGAGCCCTTTGTAACAATATTCCATTGGGATCTTCTCCAAGCCTTAGAAGATGAGTATGGTGGTTTCCTAAGTCCACAAATTGTGTAAGTGAATTATTCACCAACAAATTAACCCCCCCCCCCCCCCCCCCAAAAAAAAAAAAAAAAGAAAAAGAAAAGAATAATTCACCAACTAATCCAACCGCTCCATTCGATTATAGATGTTAACCATGTAATATATAATTATGATTTTAAATGACTCCCATTTTAGGGTTAACTCTCCATTCGATTATAGATGTTTTACATATATTAACCATATAATATATAATTATGATTTTAAATGACTCCCATTTTAGGGTTAAATTTTTTTTTTTTAAAGTAAGTCACTATGTGTCCCCAAATGTTATTCTAACATATGCGTCTAATATTTAGTGATGATTTTCAGGACTTTGCCGAACTTCTCTTTTCAAGGAATTTGGTGATCGGGTAAAGCATTGGATCACAGTAAATGAGCCATGGAGCTATAGTAATCTTGGTTATGCAGAAGGATTGTTAGCGCTAGGTCGATGCTCTGCTTGGCAAAATCTAAATTGCACTGGTGGGGATTCAATGACAGAGCCATATTTGGTGTCACACCACCTGTTGCTTGCTCATGCAGCCGCTGTTGAAGTGTACCCAAAAAAAAAATCAGGTTCAACTTACAAAACTATAAAATATTAAAACCAAATATTTTCAAGTTACACTAAATGAAACTAAATGTACACTAAGAGCCTTGTAGCTCAACTTATATCTCCTGGTGTCTCTGTTGGAGACGTCTAGGATTTAAATCCCCTATCCATTGTAACTATATCAAATTTATAATTATTTTTAAAAAACCCCTAAATGTACAAGGTTGGTTAAACTTGGTTTACAAATGATACAAGACCGTATGAATAGCAATTTCTGAAATTGATTTGAACAATTGTAATGAAGTTTAACTTAGATAAATATACGAAATCTCATGCATAAGCTTTGAGCGTAAAAAAATGTTCACCATGCAGGCAGCACAGAAAGAAGTGATAGGGAGTCACTGGTTTGTGCCATTCTCTAACACAGAGAGACCAAATGGCCGCGCAACGTGCCATTGATTTCAGGTTAATTGGGATGGTAAGTTATGCTTTATGGTTTTTATTTTACGGGTAATTCTAGGGCACCCTCTCTGTTTTTTACATGGTACGGTACCTACAAGTAATCAACCTACTATAACAAGTACTAAAATTTCACATTTGATAGTTCTATTTTCACATTAAACAGTACCAATATTACATATTACTGTACTTTTGTCATATTTAGTGGTTCTATTTTTTTTTCTTCACACATGTGATAATTCCATTGTTACATGAGGCCATATCAATATTACATCTGGCCATACTTTCGTTACGTTCGGTGGTTCTCTTATTTTTTTTTCTCACATTTGATGGTTCTATCTTCACATTGGATAGTACCAATATCACATATAATTGTATTTTAGTCACATTTAGTGGTTCTCTTTTTTTTTTTTTTCTCACATTTGATAGTTCCATTGTCACATGAGATAATACAAACATCATATCTAACCATACTTTTGTTATATTCAATGATTTCATTATATTTTACTCACACTTAATAGTTCTATTGTCACATTATGCAGTACTCACATCACATATTACTGTACTTTTGTTACATTCGATGGTTTCATTGTCAAATTTGTCATATATGATCATACCATTGTCACATTTGATAGTTTTTTTTATTTTTTTTATAATAATATTAGATAGTTTTAACATTACATTAGACAGTACTACCGTCACATATAATCTTACCATTGTCATATTTGGTGGGTTTTTTTTTTTTTTTTTTAATTTAATTTTTTAGTCACCTTGGATGGTACCAATATCACTTTTTTTTTTTTCAATAATGATGTCATAATGATCACAAAACACTGAAGTTTTCTAGGCCTTGATTCCGAATGGGTTGAACTTGACGCGGATGGTTATGGTAGAGAGAACAGGCCAAAATGGCCCATTAGTATTAATTTTTGAAATATTTAGCAACAGAGCACTGTTTCGGAAATAATTAGGGAAATACCACTTTTTTTGGTACTCGAGTATGGTGAGCTCGAGTACCATCTTTTCATTGGTCAAACATCTTCTCAAAAAAAAAAACGCCGCTATAGGGCCCGAAAACGTCACTATAGGGCTTAAAAACGCCACTATAGGGCCCCTTGAACCTGTTATGGGGACTTATAAAAAAATTTTGCAGGAAAACGCCGCTATAGGGCCTAAAAACGTCACTATAGGGCTTAAAAACGCCACTATAGGGCTCCTTGAATATGGGGCGACAGTGGATTAAAAAAACATGGTACTCGAGCTCACCAAGCTCGAGTACCAGAAAAAGTGGTATTTCCCTAATTATTTCCGAAACAGTGCTCTGTTGCTAAATATTTCAAAAATTAATGCTAATGGGCCATTTTGGCCAGAGAGAACATGTATGTTTAGGCCCGTTGACCTAGCATGTATGGGCTTCAATAAATTGTATATGAGCCCATAATTTCAAACTCAATTAAGTTAGCCCAACACTATAATAATATTATGTAGAAGTCCAATGTTGTAATGATGGTTTCCCTATATCTCTCTCTCTAAAAATAATTTGTTAAATGAAATTTCTAAGGTAACTAGCTTTAAATGAAACTTTAATACTAAATATTTCAATTAATTAAAAATATATTCCCATTAAAACTTTATTAATAACATTTTTAAAGATCTAGTACAAGTTTAATTATTTATTTTTAATGATTTTTATTTCTACTTTTGTTCACTCCTTATTAATTAACTTGTGTATTACGTTACTGTAATTTTAATTTTTGATAGTATATCTATGTCAATTTGAATCTTTACAAAGTCTAAGCCATTAGACCTCTAACCTCTAAACCACAAAGACCAACCTAAAGCAAAATAAACCCCTACACAAGAACAGGGGAAACCCAACACAAATTCAGAGTCTTATCTCTATCAAATTTTTTTTTTAACAAACAATCTTTTTAAGTGTAGGGGTTGGGATATATGGTAGTCAATGAATGTGGATTGCTCTAGTTAACAACGGGTAGTATAGACCATTTTTGTTGTAATAGGAACACAAATCTAGAGTACTAAAGAAAATTAAGGCACCACCGCATACCTTTGGTGCGATGGTCACTCCACAAATGTAAGTACTTGTGGGGTGTGGGGGGCAAGGGCCGGGGTTCAAGTCTCTAGGATGGAGCTTCACGCACATATACACTTAGATTAGACTAGAGTAAAATTTCTATCATGTATCCAAAAAAAAAAAAAAAATAAGGCTTATATAATTTAGTTGTAAAGAGAACTGCATATAAATCCAAATATATGTAGGAAGGCGATTTCTCCCAACAGGCCACTTCCAACAAGCAATATGAATCATAAATTCATAATACTTAGAAGTCCTAGTCAATATATTTCATGCACTTCAGAAAACTGAAGAAAATATAAAAATTCAAATGAATGTAGGAGGGTGATCTCTTGGCACTGCTAGATATGGCATCTATGCTACCTATACTGCCTGATAATTTTAAGGGATAATTACACATAACCCACATGTGGTTTGGGTGAAAATCACTTTGCCTATCCATGGTTTGAAAAGTATCACTTAACTCACCTGTGGTATGTTCTGTTTATTTTCCGTAAACCACCTCTGTTAAAATAAAGGGTAAATAGGTATTTTTTCTCAAATTTTATGTCTCTCTCCTCTCAAAACAAAAAATAGCACCAAAATGCAAGAAAAAACAAGATCAAAAGGGAGGGTTTTGTGATAGAGGTAGTTGAAGAAGAAGAAGAATTAGTAATACAATTCCAAGGGCCTGGAACACAAAGTACAGAAATACTTCCTCTTAATCTTGAAGCAAATGGGCAGAAAACAGAAGTTCCACTGCCTCTCAACATCCATAGCTTGCACTTTACCTCTACAATAAGGGCATGATCTAGGTGCTTGCTGCCTCCCCAACTCCCTCTCTTCCTCATCATAAGCAAACAGAAAGCTTTTGAAGGCCACACATCCGGGAGATGAAACCCATCAACTCGCATACTTGAAACAGAATCGAACCTGACAAAACCAGACTCCAAAAGAACCACATGAATCGCAATCACCATAAGCTTGTGATCATTACCATCGCCACCACCCAACTCTTCCCTCAATACCCTCCTCAGAAAATAATGCTCAAAATACTTCTTGCGAGACAAAACCGAAGACCCATCATCCAATTCCATGGTTTCAGCACCAGAAGGTCCAGACCCAGACCCAGACCCAGACCCAGAAATTTCTCCTCCTAGGGTTTCTTCGTTGTCTTCCTGAAGAAGATTCGCTATTGTTAAATCACTCATATCAACATCAGTCTCAGAATCTGAGATTTCATGCTATGGGGTTTCTTGATCTAAAGGAGTAATTTTAGCCTTTTCAGACATGTTTTAATTTGGGGAATTAGGGTTTGGAGGTTGTTGCTGTACGAAATTAGGGTTCTTCAACTACCTCTATCACAAAACCCTCCCTTTTGATCTCGTTTCTCTTGCATTTTGATGCTATTTTTTGTTTTGGGATGAAAGAGACATAAAATTTGAGCAAAAATACCTATTTACCCCTGATTTTAACATAGGTGGGTTACGAAAAACAAACGGAACATATCACAGGTGGGTTAAGTGACACTTTTCAAATCACGGGTAGGCAAAGTGATTTTCACCCAAACCACAGGTGGGTTATGTGTAATTACCCCTAATTTTAATTAACCAAATAAAATAAAATGAAAAAAATGTAGAATATATTTTTTTTTTTTTGTGTGGAAAAAAGATAATAGAGATAATTTTAATTAACCAAATATAGCACCATATGGTCCATATCTTCAACCAGAACCTATAACTCCAATTCTGCTTGATGGTTTTTATTTTACATTTTATAATTTAATCCTTTCCGTTTGAGTCTTCCAATATATAAATATATATATATATATATATTTATTTATTTATTTATATATCCTTTCTGTTTGAGGGACGTAATTAGTGTGTACAATTTTTCTTTTTCTTTTTTGAAAATATGTACAATTTGTTAATCCTATCTAAACCACAAAGAGTAATGTTACGTATACAAACTATTTTACAAAATTTTTATAAACTGTTAATGTGACTTTAGCATTTTTCAAATAATAATAATTATTATTTTTGAGAGATTTTTTGATCTATAGTGTATGTTCCTAATTATAGCTATTTATCATCAAATCAAGACATTAATCGGTTTTTGGTGTAAGCGGAGATTGAACCCTATATCATGGTTTTGAAACCCAGACCGAACCGTATGGTCCGACCGGAAAAACCTCGAACCGCTCATCTTTGCGGTTCTTTTAACTCTAAGAACCCTTCTATGTGAAAAATGCATGAAATTGCTCGAATCGCGGTCAAACCGTACGGTTCTGAGAACAATGGCCGGTTTTAGAGGTTCGCACAATTCCATTTTTTTACTATATTTGGCCGGAAAACTGATCTCAGTCCATAAAGAATTTGAATATAAAAAACACAAAAACAAATTGCGAGAGAGAAAAAGAAAAGAGAGAGCGGGTCTTACGGCTCAGGCCAAGCTCTTAAAAAAAAAAAATTAAAAAAAAAAACACCTAACCCATCGCAGACGACACAGCTCCTTCTTCTTCTTTGTTTCTTCACTACTTCTTTCGTTCTTCTTGGTCTCTTGCCTTCAGTTTAAGTAGATGACTTTTTTTTTTTTTTGATGGGTAAACATACTTCATTCAAACAGAAGAAAACTGAAATACATCATGGGCACACGCGTGCTCAATAAAGCTAGGACATTCCTCTAGCCATGCGAAATAGTCCACCACATGCAAAGCATGTTGGGCAAGTAAATGGGCAGGGGCATTCCCCTGCCTTTTAACATGTGACACTTCTACAGCTCTAAAAGTCTGAAGTTCTTGTGTAATGCCACAAACAATGTTTTGGATTGAGGAAGGAGCATCACCAACGCCTTGGACTGCTCCAATCACAATGAGCGAGTCTCCTTCAAAAGTTGCTTCCCTTATCCCCACGTCCTTCGCAAACTGGACAGCCACTTCCATCGCCTTCGCCTCCGCTTCCACCGCTCCGGAAAGACCAATTCCTTTCTTGCTCAAAGCAGCAATGACCAAGCCAGCACAGTCACGGATGATCACGCCAAAACCCACCTCCTTGCTCCTGGTGAAGACCGCCGCATCGCAATTCACCTTGTATTGGCCATGTTTCGGAGCTATCCATCGCACCACCTCCCGAGTCTGAGCTTCCTGCCTACTCCATACCTCATTCACCGTTTGGAACTCCTCCAGTAGATAATGCGAGCACTTTATCACAGCCTCACCAGTTTTTCGTTTCCCACCGTGCTTCACTTCATTTCTATTCCTCCAAATCCCCCAACATATCATTATGACCCTTTCCATTATATCCGGGTAGACATCCTTCCACTTCAGCAGCTGACCCACGACATCAATAAACTCCCATGACTGTGAAATGGTAAAAGGAAGGACTAGTTTGCTGTGAGACCATACTGCCTGCGCCTGTTTACAAAACCAGAAGAGATGGGTCGCCGATTCAGCCGTATCACCACACTCCTCGCATATTCCCTCTTGAGTGACCTTCCTTCTCCATAAATTTTCCTTTGTGGCCAAAATGTTCCTGCATGCCTTCCATGTGAAGTGCTTCACCTTGTTTGGTACCTTCATGCTCCATATACCTCTCCAAATTTTCCGAGCTACAGACTGATCCGAGCTTGTTGCTTGGCCACCTCCTTCCTGTGTTGTTTGAGCTAGACGGTAAGCACTACGCACCGAGAACTTACCATTTCTTGAATCCGTCCATATGAGTCTATCCCGTGCTCCATATGCACTCAGAGGTATACTAAGTATGGCCTCTACGTCTTGGGGAATGAAACACTGTTTAATGAGGTCGACTTTCCACTCTTTGGTCGCACTATTAATAAGAGCAGACACTCTCGGCCCACATGGAAGATCACACTTTGGGGAGATGACCATGTATGTGTATGGGCTGGGGATCCACTTGTCTCGCCAGATATTTATTTTCTCTCCATCTCCCACCTGCCACCTCACTCCCTTTTTTATCAAGTTCTGCGTAGCCATTATGCTTCTCCACCCGTAAGATGCTTGTTTGCCCATTTTTGCATCGATAAAATCACACCCCGGAAAGTACTTTGCCTTATAGACTCTGTAGAAGAGAGAGGAAGAATTGGTCTGTAGTCGCCAGCCCTGCTTCGCTAACAAAGCAAGGTTGAATTTCTCCAGGTCCTTAAATCCCAAACCACCTTGATCTTTCGGGAGGCACATCTTCTCCCAACTCATCCACGCCATTCTCCTTTCATCTTTCTTTTGACCCCACCAAAAATGTCTCACCATCCCTGTAAGCTCCTGACACAAAGCTTTTGGTAGCAGGAAGCAGCTCATAGTGTACGATGGCACAGCTTGCGCTACCGCTTTAATTAAAACCTCCTTCCCGGCATTAGAGAGTAACTTCTCCTTCCACCCAGCCAGCTTGTTGGCAACCCGTTCCTTCAGCTGAGCAAAAGAGTTTGTTTTTGATCTACCCACTAAAGAAGGAAGACCCAAATAAGACTCGTGAGGCTTGATAAGCTGGGCTCCAAACATGGTTTTGATTGCCTCTTTTGTGGCATTTTCAGTGTTCCGACTGAAAAAGAGGGAGGTTTTACTCCGGTTTAATTTCTGACCCGAAGAGGCTTCATAAACTTGCAAGATTCTTTGGATTTCCTGACATTCCTTAACAGTGGCCCGGCTAAAAATCAAGCTGTCGTCAGCGAAGAACAAGTGTGACACTTTTGGACCCCTTACTGATGCTGCCAGGCCTTTCAAGGCTCTGTTTTGGACTGCCCTATGGATTAAAGCCGACAATCCCTCTGCCACTAGGATGAAAAGATAAGGCGATAGAGGGTCGCCTTGACGCAGCCCCCTAGTTGGCTTAATTGCACCACATGGAACCCCATTCACTCGAATAGCATAGGTGATCGGCGTCACACACCTCATGACTAGCTGAATCCACCGCTCATGGAACCCAAGTTTCTGCATGATTAATTGGAGACATTCCCACTCCACTCGGTCATAAGCTTTGCTCATATCCAGCTTTAATTGGAGAGAATGTTTTAAGTAGATGACTTCTTTCAACATTATTTTTGCTTTTTAGTTTGGTGAGCCTAGCACGTGTGACATGACAAAGCCTTGGAAATGACAAAAATGAGTTTTAAAGTTTCTGACTCATTGCCCCTCCCCAACGTGAATATTAACCGGACCCTTGATAGAATGCATCCATCTATTCTTTACAACCACATGCCATAAATATAGTCAAGTAAAGTATGTAGGCGAGGCTTGAATAGGCTTTGAAGATGATTGACAGCTTGCTTTCTGTCAACCACTCTTTTTAAAATTTCGTTGGGCTCCTTATTTAATCAATCTTGTATAGCTTTAAGTCTTTATCCGGCCACTCCTCTAGCTTTTGTTTATTTTTTTTATTTTAAAAATTTTCATAAAGAGTTGAATATTCAAATGGGCTTTGGCATAAAACAATTGATTGGATGGTCTAATGGGCTTGAGCATAACTTGAGATAATTTAGACATAAACTCTTATAAAAAGATTTAAAAAAAGTAAAATATTGAGTTTTATCAAACAATATTTATGTTTGCTTAAGATTTCATATTTTTTATTTGCCTTATGAAAGTTGTGATATAAAAAAGACATTTGAAAATTAGATCTTTATTTTTATTTAGACTATTTTAGTTCATTTTTCTACTTATATTAATTTGTGATATAAAAAAGACATTTGAAAGACATTTTAAATAATTATTAAATTAATTATGACGTCATCACGGTTCGACCTCAGTTCGACCTCAAAAACCTTAAACCTCTCCCTTTTACGGTTTAATGAACGGTTCGGGTCTGAAAACCTTACCCTATATTTCTTATTCAACCATAAGAGATTTTACCAGTTGAGTTAATTAGAACCCACTTTCCTAAATAATTATTAGTAAGTAAAAATGTGATGTTAGTGGTAGACCTATATTAGAACTAGTAAGAATTTGTTATATCAATAGTTTATAAAATAATTTATGGGGGGTAAAATCACAAAATTTCTCAACCCAAATGAAAGCAAAAATCAAAAGTAGATCTGCCAATGATTAATTATATATTGAAGTCAGGGCAAGATCCGGAAATTGTGCTTGGGGGTAGGAAACACCTATATATATGTTTTGTTTGTTTTGGTTTTTTTTTTTTTTTTTTTTTTTTTTTTTTTTTTTTTTTTTTTTTTTTTTTTAAGGATAAAGTCTTGATTTTTTTTAAACAAAAAAACTAAAATAAGTCATTATTCATAAGTATAGTGAATATAAAATATCTACGTCTACAAAACAATCCTTATTATTGATATAAATTCTAATAAATATACAATAATACAAAAGTTATCTAATTTGATATCGATCAATTTATATATATATATATATATATATATATAATCTATAAAATGTTAATGTGGCTAACCTCTTATTGGTTTTCATCTAGATCCACAATTAATATCATATTTTCATGTACTAATAATTACTCACTACATTAGCAACTTGTAAATTTTTTTGTAAAATAGTTTGTATCTCTAGCATTGTTTATCTATGAAAAGGGGTAATTTGATTTTATAGGATTAAACTACCATACTACTTATTATGCAGCTTACGCCCCTCAACCAACTGGTGATAAAGCAAGTTACACAGCAGATTCTAGTGCTAATCTTACTAGTAAGTACAAATTCAAAACCTGAAGCCATGCTCATGACCCTTTTTTTTCTCATCTTTGCAGCGTCACGGAATGAGATACCCATGAGTCCACCGATATGTACTTGCTAGCTAAATACATCTCAACATTTTTGTTCTAGTAGTTAGAGGGAAAAAAAGTTAGAGGAAAAAAAAAACATTTTTGTTTTAGTATATTGATGGTACTAAATAATTATAAATATGATTGATGCTATATTATTGACATAATGAATATCTTAATTATTTTTTTAATCTTTTATCTTGCAATTAAATATAAACACATTGTGTTTTGGCTATGTTAGTATCCCTAAAAAATTGCAAGCTACTTCAAGTTGGCTCCATGTTTATCCAGGGCTGGCTCAAGGCCTAGGCCTAAGGCCCCACCAAAAAAAAAAAAATTTCTTGGGAAAAAATGACCCACTTTTCATAGTTAAAGGCCCAAATTTTTATAAAATTATATATATTTTCTAAAGGTTGTACATTTTTTTTTATTAGTGATGTACAAATTTTACTATTGTCTTACAAATTGCCATGTTATTAATCACAAAAAACGTGATGTAAACACTCATTAGTTAAATTGATGAAGTTCATCAATGAGAGACAATATCACATTATATTTTGAACATTTTATAATACTTTTAATTAGCGGATTTTTCTTTTTCATTTCTATTAAGACTCTCAAAGTGAAAGACCAATAGAACCTTAACTCAATTGAAACCCTAAAATATTTCAAAAAGATGTTGTAAATGTGTTTAATCATCAATTATAGATTAATCTCCCCTAATAGTTTGAGACTTTGATTTTTGTAAACTAATATCCTACAAAACCATACACTAAATAATATCTATCTCTCTCTCTCTTAAAATCAAAATATAAAATTAAAAATTAGATTACAACTTTATTTTACTATGCATCGTCTTATATCCAAAATAAAGTATCTTTTTTAATCGCAATATATTTTTATTCCTTTTTATTAATATTTATAATTCAACTATGATATTTAATTCTCTATATGAAATTAACATTAGTCTAGTTGGTATTATTTATGTATTTAATGTATTAAATTAACCTTAATTTGATTAGTATTTGAAAGTTCAAAAACGTATACAAAAACACTTTTGAACGTTTAGACCCCCAAAAACCAACTTAACCAACCCAAGCAATATGTCAAACAACTAGTGTGCGGAAACTTAACATATGCTATAATATAGAATTGATTAAACAACTATCTAAGCCACAACAAAATAAACCACAGCAGATAATGTAAAGGCAGAGATAGAGAGGAAGGAAGATGCAAACACAGGGATAACACCAGATATGTTATCGAAGAGGAAACCGAAGACCTCGGCGAAAAACCTCTCCGCCGCCCTCCAAGCGGTAATCAATCCACTAGAAAATACAGTTGGGATACAAGGACAGCAATAGACCCTCCAAGCCTAATCTACCCAATGCACCTAAGCCCTCCAAGCTTCTTGCTCCAACGAGGTTGCGCCGAACCTTTTTCTTTTCTAGCTTTCCGGATTCCGCTACTACACCGTAGCATCAACCAATAAAGATTGGCTCCTTCCTAACTGCTTCCCAGAACTCCAAACGTCTGTCTCACAGAGATGATAATGGTGAGAACCAGGTTTGGTATAATGCCTCTCAAGGATTTGACAATGGAGAGGAAGAGAGTGAGGGAATTTGATGAGACTCTAAGGTAGAGATTGTGAGTGAAACAATCTGGTTTTTTTTTAGGGTTTCTCTCTCAAAATTCTCTCTGGAAGCTCTCTTTCAATCGTGGGTTAAAAGGATATTTATACTGGAGTGAAGAGGAATGCGAAACGTCAGGTTTTTCCAAAACAGGGGTGGCTCGCGGCTTGACCTCGCGGCTTGACAAAGTCGCGAGTTCCAGTCGCGAGTTAACCGTATGGCCAGTTGTCCTGTTTTGTCCTGTAGTGCTCCAGCTAGCATGACTGTTCATCTTCCAGCATGCTTGGCACGTGTGCATCTTCTGGCGGGTTGAAGCCGCGAGTCCACCCGCGAGTCCCAGCCGCGACACTCTGTTTTCTTGCACACTCTTGAGCAATCTTCACACTATCTCACTCACTACCCTTACAACAATCCCACCTAAATACAGGGTTACTAAATGCTGAATTACAAGCAAATTTGGCACGGAATAAAGCCAATTAGATGGTTGAATAAATTCTACCTTACAATCTCCCCCTTTGGCTATTCCGTGACAAAACCCTAAAACAGATTCTAGACTTAACATGTGAGTTGGGAACAGTTGATCAAAACTCACTCACATCTAACTCTAGAAACTGTGAAGCACTTGAATCATATGAACATAAACTCCTGAAACACAACAATACACCATGATCATTGTAAGCAGAAAATTATAAATGCATATGAAACAGGCAATATGAGATCAAGCAAAGATGGAGTTAATAAACAAACCATGGCTTGATCAACCAAGTGAACACCACAAGGTAGTGATCACAGTGCTCATTCACACTTGGAATGAACACAAGAACATACAAGTTAACAAGCACAAGGCAAGACACTTATATGCACAACACTCAACCAATGCATAGCACACAAGGCATATGCATCTAGGAACAATCCTACTAGGGCACAAGAGTGACAGTACATAAACCAAAATGCAGAACATTTAGATTAAAGTACTGATTTCAACATAGCATAAAGGCTGCACTTAAGCATGGTACATACCATAAAGCCTACAAAAAAATGCATAAAACAATAACCCTAAAAGCTTACATAAGCATATGGGTACAAACCAACAAATACCTGAATAACATCATCAAACATATATTAAAGTTTAAACCAAGAGTATATGAAAAGAGTTAGAAACAGTTATACACCAAAACACAGTGTATTAAAACCATAAAAACACTAAAATACCCAAATCATAAACACATTACTCCCCCTCAACTAATTACTCCCCCTTAAGAGCTGCTTTTCTGCTTCTCAATCATCAATGAACTTTCTCCCCCTTTTTGACATGGAATGGCCAAAGGGTCACTTGTCATGCTGAGTTGTGAAGCTGTCAAGTGTAGCAGCCAAGACATCAATCTGGTCTTGCATGGCTCTCATCCTGTCAGAGTGCTCAGATTGGACTGCCCTGATCCCATCAAGCCTTTCCAGAATGATCTGGAAAGCATCTGGAGGTGTGTCTGCAGAGGTTGAAGCTCTGTGTCTTTTGCCACTTTTCCTAGGTGTTGAAGTTGATGCAAGTCCAGCTGCTTCTGCTTCAGTCTCCATTGGAGCAGCCTCTCCTTCATCACCTTCATCTTCTTCTCCTGGAAGCCTAACACTTATCCTTTTGCATGTAAGCTTGTTGATTGCAGAGGGTGTAGACATGGGACTGATGTCTTGAGGGATTGGAACTCCTTTACTCCTAAAAATCCTCATAAGCAAACTTGGAAAGATCAATTTTGGCCTAGAGGTTGTTCTAGTCTCATCCACAATGGTGTCATAAATGTGGGAACTTATGTCTATGAAGTTCTTTTCCTTTAGATCCATCAGAAAGACTGCTCTAGCACAGTTGATTGTAGTCAATTTCCTAATGGGATAGAGGTTAAACATCATGATTATGGTAAGGCACCTCATGTCCACTGGAAAGGCAGTGGTATTCAAACATTTCCCTTCTCTCTGCCCACCTATCCTTTGTTGAATTGTTTCAATAGACACACTCCTATCCTTGTAATTGATAAATTCTTCATCATCTAATCCTTCAAGCCCTAATGCATCATCTATGACATGAGCATCTAAGACAAACTCTTTACCCCTTACCCAGCAACTCAATTCATTATCCTTTATCACAGCATTTGAGTAGAATTCCCTAATTAAGGGTTCACACACAACAGGAAAACCACTCAGAAGCTTTTCCCATCCTCTTCCTTCAAAACAACTGGGAATAAAAGTTTGCCTTAAGTCCTCCAAATCCACAAATCTCTCTTGAATGATTCCTGCATTCAAGAAGTTATCCTTGTATCTCTCAAAATGGTGAACTGACCTAAACAATCTAGAATCCATCTTAAGTCTTTTGTCAGCCTTCTTCGCAGTAGATTTCTTCTTCTGAGGTGAAGGAGCCATCTGTGAACAATCAGAAAAGGCCACAACAACATATAGCAATATATGTGCAGAACCAGTCAGAACCATGTAGTAAACAGAGAGAGATATCAACCAAACACATGAACTTCAAAAACTTAAACAGCAAGCTATTTAGTTCAAACATGTGGATAAACTAAGCCTAGGATAGGAAACACATGAACAACATGGTGAAACTATCCTGAAGGCAGATAGATGACATTGAGGCAGACAATGGAAAAATGATATGACACTCAAACAGTATATTGATCCAAACTGAAGCTACCCACAGATAGACACACTAGAACATGCCAATCTAGCACAGACAAACTCACAACCTCAGAACGAACCAATAGAAATCACTCAACAGCTCAAAGATCAGATTTAAATAAAAGAAACACTTAGCTAAGCACAAGATGAAGAGCAAAAAAAAAACATATGACAATCATTTAACACACACTATAGCAACAGCATCCACAAGCTAAGCAAGAACAAGGAGCAGAGACCGAAACACAAACCCATTTCAGAAACTCAATCATATGCGAAAAATCAAGGGTAAAAGCACAAAATCAAGAAGAAAAGAGTGAAAAACAGAAAACCCATACCTGTAACTTGACGATTTTGAGCTGCAAGAGTGCAACACAAGAGATTGGAAAAGAGAGCACGGAGTGTTTGGGAGGGAGAGTGTTTAGAGAGAAGATGAACAGTCACAAAAATTCGAGGGAAAAACTGAAAAAGTTTAAAAACTGCTCCTGTTTCTGCAAAACACGCGATTTTCGCGACTGGTTCAAGTCGCCATACAGTCGCCAGATCAAGCCGCCAAAGCACTCAAGAACAAAATTTTGAAAAATTTTTCTAAGTGTTTTTCGCAACTGGAAGGTCTACCCGCGAGTGAGTCGCGAGCTGAGCCGCGAAAATCTCTGAGTGAATCTCGCGACTGGACCTTCCACTCGCGAACAAGTCGCCAAAACTGACCAGCGAAGATGCGACTGAGGCTCGCGACTTGATACACCCGCGACTGAGCCGCCAAAATAGGGCAAAATTGTATTTTTGAAATTTTCAGATTTTTCCAACAAAATACTTTCCAAAAACACCTAAAACACTCAAAAATCTTTTTGTGCTTGAATTAACAAAGATTGAGCATGTGAAAACACATTTTATCAAATACAATCACACAAATGAATATGACATTTATCGAACATAAACTTGTGTGTTGTGTGTGGATATCAACAATGAAATAGTCCTTTGTCTAATGTGAAGCTTCAATGATCAATTCAACCAAGGCATACACAATTAGCACTAGATCATGTGACCAATCTCAATTATAGAAATATGAATATATGACCTCCCACATAACTTGATAACATAACTTGGAGCTTTTCATTTGACTCCACTTTCTGCCATAACATTTGATCTTTTTAAGGCAATCATCTTTCATTGTGAGAGGGATAGACAACATTTTTCTTTGAAGAACAGGCCTTTGGCCTTTTTGAAAGAAATATCACTTTTAATATAAGGTCGCTTACCCTTTTTCCTAGTCAAATACTAGAATGTGCGACAGGCTTTTGCAGCTCAATATCTCTTTTCATTTGGAGATTTACATTTGGTGAGCTCTTTTTAGCAAAAAATAAAAAGTGGGAAGAGATATAGACACAAATCTATGCATGTTTCAAGATCGACATAACCATTCACTAATCATTCATGACAAGCTTGAAGATCTATTTACAACAATCACATAGATTTCCAGATTTTTCCCATAGTGATATGAGTGCATGAAAACAAGCAATGCTCGAAAATGCACAAAGCCATTAGCACAAAGGTACAAGGCAAAACGAGTTTTAAGACAAAACTCAACAAAGTCAATCAAGCTTTTTGATTTTCAAATTTTTATGTAATTTTTGGATTTTTGACTCAAGAAACAAAAAGATTGATAAAACACAATTAAGAAATATTCACAAGAAGATAAGCAAACAACCAAAAACAAAAAACACCAAGCATACCACACAAACATAGTCATAAAGCATAGGAAGTATTAGTGCATGGACATGTTGTAATGTTTATGCATGAGTACCCCTTTTCACCCACACGTCACTTGCGTTTGGGGTGATTTCCTTAAAGGATTGGGTACGGGAGTTAGGGCTTTCAAACCTTCGTGAGAAGCTTTCCAAGCAGTTGGTGAATGCACCAATCATCTTCATCACGTCCATCATTCCGGGATCTCCATTTTGCTCTCTAGGTTGATCCCCTGCCCAAGTTCTCCTATCAATTCTTGGTCCTCCTGACCTTTGAGGAGTAGCACTGTTCTTTGCTCTCAGCTTTTGGCAATTTGGTCGAGTGTGCCCTTGAAGTCCGCAATAATGGCACACATACATTCCTCTAGGACCTCTTTGTGGTCGAGGACGTGACTTGGCACGAGACTCAGACCTGCCCACATACTGATTACGATGATTCATCATCCGTTGGTCCACCACATTCTTCTTCTCCTCCACCTCGAGCTTCACATCAGTAGGGTCAGCTACAACTGGATCTTTGGCTTTGACAAACTTCACTTCTTTGGTGACATTTCCGGTTGAATTACCTCCTCCGGTAAATCCCAGTCCGGATTTGTCTGAGAAGCTCTTTTGAGAAGATATAACATCGTCAAGCTTCTTGGTGGTGACCCTCTCTATTTTTGCATTTGCTTGAATAACCTCACTTTCAAGAAATCTCACTTTAGTGTAAGCTTCGGAGAGCTCACCATTCAAAGTTTCAATCTCGCATTTGGCCTCCCTATACCGGATTAGGATACTTTTGTAGTCCTCCTCAGCCTTCTTCATCTTTCTCACAGCAGCCTTGGCCACCCTTGTGTATTCACCAGATTTCTCCAAAAGTGAGTTGTAATTTTCTTGAAGAGTAGCTGTGCTTTCTTCTTCTTCAGCTTCTGATTCTTCAACAATTCCTAGTGAGTCATCCTCACTATGTTCTCCAAGGTCTTGAACAAGCAAATTCAATTCATCCGAAGACTCAACATGAGCAATAGTCATGAAAGCTGAGTAGTTCCCTTCTCCATCACAGCTTTCTTCAGATTCTGAGTCAGACGAATCTGAGTCACTCAAGGTCGTGGCATACACCTTGCCTTTCGACTTCAAATAATTCGGACATTCCCTCTTAAAGTGTCCATGCCCGTTGCATTCAAAACAAGTGATACCTTGTGTGGATGGGGATTCTTTTCCATCTTTCCTGTTGAAATCCCTCTTCTCCCTTCCAGAATTTTGGAATTTTCTCTTATCATCAAATTTTCCATTGTTTTTGAATTTCAAAAACTTTCTGAAATTTTTAACAAGATAGGCTACATCTTTGTCCACCATATCTTCTCCCGATGAGCCTTGATCTTCCACCTTCTCATTAGTGGTCTTTAGAGCAAGGGATTTGCCCTTCCGTTGATTTGGCAGCGACATCTCATAGGTCTGTAGAGAACCAACCAGCTCCTGCACCTTGATGTCGTCAAGATCCTTGCTCTCTTCAATAGCTGTCACCTTAGCACGAAAACTTTCCGGCAATGATCGAAGGATCTTCCTCACAATCTTTGAGTCCTCCATCTTCTCCCCCAAGTTAAACTTACTGACAACCACTTCATTTAACTTCCCATAGAAAGAGTCGAAAGACTCATCCTCACTCATCTTGAGCTCCTCAAACCGAGTGGTCAGCATTTGTAACTTGGTATCTTTCACTTTCTTCGTGCCTTCATAAGTTGTTTCCAGAATCTCCCATGCATCTTTGGCAATAGTAATGTGAGAAATCCTGTGAAATTCATCTGGAGACACACCACAGAAAATAGCATTTAGTGCTTTACTGTTAGCATTAGATGCAGTAAGTGCTGCCTTATCCCATGTGGATTTGGCTGCTTCAGGTTTGGTCCAACCCATCTCAACAGCATCCCACACGGATTCATCAATAGAGCATAAAAAAGCTCTCATACGAACCTTCCAAAATGCATAATTACTTCCATCAAAATATGGAGGTGCATTAAGGGATTGAGACCTATCCATCTCAAAAAGAAAGGGAGTCAAGGATCACACAATGGTAATGAAACCAAACAGCTGTGTACCCGCTCTGATACCAATTGAAAGTTCAAAAACGTATACAAAAACACTTTTGAACGTTTAGACCCCCAAAAACCAACTTAACCAACCCAAGCAATATGTCAAACAACTAGTGTGCGGAAACTTAACATATGTTATAATATAGAATTGATTAAACAACTATCTAAGCCACAACAAAATAAACCACAGCAGATAATGTAAAGGCAGAGATAGAGAGGAAGGAAGATGCAAACACAGGGATAACACCAGATATGTTATCGAAGAGGAAACCGAAGACCTCGGCGAAAAACCTCTCCGTCGCCCTCCAAGCGGTAATCAATCCACTAGAAAATACAGTTGGGATACAAGGACAGCAATAGACCCTCCAAGCCTAATCTACCCAATGCACCTAAGCCCTCCAAGCTTCTTGCTCCAACGAGGTTGCGCCGAACCTTTTTCTTTTTTAGCTTTCCGGATTCCGCTACTACACCGTAGCATCAACCAATAAAGATTGGCTCCTTCCTAACTGCTTCCCAGAACTCCAAACGTCTGTCTCACAGAGATGATAATGGTGAGAACCAGGTTTGGTATAATACCTCTCAAGGATTTGACAATGGAGAGGAAGAGAGTGAGGGAATTTGATGAGACTCTAAGGTAGAGATTGTGGGTGAAACAATCTGGTTTTTCTTTAGGGTTTCTCTCTCAAAATTCTCTCTGGAAGCTCTCTTTCAATCGTGGGTTAAAAGGATATTTATACTGGAGTGAAGAGGAATGCGAAACGTCAGGTTTTTCCAAAACAGGGGTGGCTCGCGGCTTGACCTCGCGGCTTGACAAAGTCGCGAGTTCCAGTCGCGAGTTAACCGTATGGCCAGTTGTCCTGTTTTGTCCTGTAGTGCTCCAGCTAGCATGACTGTTCATCTTCCAGCATGCTTGGCACGTGTGCATCTTCTGGCGGGTTGAAGCCGCGAGTCCACCCGCGAGTCCCAGCCGCGACACTCTGTTTTCTTGCACACTCTTGAGCAATCTTCACACTATCTCACTCACTACCCTTACAACAATCCCACCTAAATACAGGGTTACTAAATGCTGAATTACAAGCAAATTTGGCACGGAATAAAGCCAATTAGATGGTTGAATAAATTCAACCTTACAGTATTAAATAATTTTGTTTAATTAATATTTATATATTAAAGTCCCCGCATAATTTTTTCGCCTTAGGCCCCAAATTATGTTGGGCCGCCCCTGTGTTTATCATAGAGGATTTCAAGATATTTGGCTCTACATAAAAAGGAAGTACCACAATCCACTAATTTACATCGAGAATGGTGATTTTCTCTAACTTATTTTTTTCTTTTATTATCCTAGAAGGTCATGAAAAATTGGAATGCTATTGGTAGTTATTAGATTTCCATTTGAAACTTTCCCCCAACTATTTTTGTAGGAATTGATGAGTTCAATAATGCCACCTTGTCACTCAAGGAAGCCCTTGTTGACCCCCAAAGAATTGACTATTACCATAAACATCTTTTGTATCTTCATAGGGCTACCAAGTAAGTGCAATATCTCCTCTCTCTCTTTCTCTCTCATTGGTGACCGATTACCCAAGTTCACAAAAAAGCAATCCAAACTAATAAGTTCTTGTCTACTAGTTTATTTTTGGAGAAGAGGCTCTCCGACTTATTTTGGCAATCATGTACTTGAATGCCTTAGAGGCCAAAAAATATATACTAAATTTAGGCTTACTTAAATAAGTCTTACTAAGTGGATAAGAGGCTCTCCGACTTATTTTGGCAATCATGTACTTGAATGCCTTAGAGGCCAAAAAATATATACTAAATTTAGGCTTACTTAAATAAGTCTTACTAAGTGGATAAGTGGATGACAGATTATACCTTCTAATCCCATTCTTATCTTAATAGAGTATGAAGAGATAGACAATTATAAAAATTAAAATATGGGTGTTTTGAAAACATGATTAAAAAAATATATAGAACAATTTTTTCACGAGTGAATATGGATGGTCAAAGTTTGTAACTTGGAGGATATCTATAATTCTATGTGGTAAGTACAATGTCAAACATCAGTTGAAGGACAGCTATGATCACTTACATTAGCATGTCCTTTTCCATTTTTTTTTTTCCTTTCATCTCTACTTTTTTTTTTTTTTCTTTACTAAATAAATTAGACTATGTAATGCTCCTCTATAAAAACCAGCAGATTATACCTAGTGCTTCACGAAATGCCATAATCAATTATGGCATTTCGAGGCTATCCAGACTTAGGCCTCCTAGTTTTTCTTGCCTTATTGACTAATGTCATTGCTGTTTCATCAAGTCATGACACTTCATTCAGCCGGACCAGTTTTCCCAGAGGTTTTATTTTTGGGACAGCGTCAGCGTCTTATCAGGTAACTAAGTCTCTACTTTCTCTATGTTAATTTGTATCATAATATATATATATATATATATATATTTTTTTTTTTTGGTTTCAAATGTCCTGGAATGTGAAGCATATGATCAATATTATTATGTGCACATGTGTGTTCTTTCAAATTTGCAGTATGAAGGTGCAGCAAAAGAAGATGGTAGAGGACCAAGTATATGGGACACCTACACTCATGAACATCCAGGTCTCTTTCTTTTTCTCTCTCCAACAATATGAAACTTGAAAGTATGAATTACAAGTGAAATATTATGCAATATTATGATGAAATTTAATTTTGGAAAATATTAATTCAAGTCTTCTCCATTTCATTCCTTTCACTATTAAAATTTTATTTAGATTCATCAATGTAAAGACTATCATGTTATTTAAAATTTTGAATAACATAATAGTCTATAAACTTTTAGATTTATAAAATTTATTGTGAATTACAAAATTTAAAAGCATACAAAATATGGAGATTATGTTGGGTAGGATTCCACCCACAATGAGGTGTGTTTTTGACTTGTATCTATAAGAATGATGGTACGAACAAAATATTTTCAAAAATTTCTCAATAAAACTTAGGTAGTAAACTAATAACGGTTGGTAATAAAGCGATTTAAGTGGTGAACCTAAATGAGAAATAATAATAGCTTTGTTGTAAAAATGTTCTGCCTGTTTCACTATTAGTATTTATATTTTATAAAAAAGATTACACACACAATTCCCTAAATTGTAGGGATCAATTTACAATTACAATAAATCATCTCAAAACGATTTACAATTAGAACAAATCAACTAAACTCACGGTATGTACAACTGGTAAAGTGAGTAAAGCTATAGCCACATACTATTTTACGACATTTTTGCAAATTGTTGTTGTGGCCAACTTCTTATTGGTTTTTATTTGAACTCACTATTAACATCATTTTTTTCATTTACCAATTACTACTTATCACATCAACAGTTTGTAAATTTTTTTTTTTGTAAAAAGTTTATATCTCTAGCATTTTTCCTATTACAATTTAAATCATGAATAATGCTAGAGATACAAATTATTTTATTAAAAAATTTACAAACTGTTGATGTAGTAAGTGATTATTGGTAAATGAAAAAGTGATATTAATGATGAGCCTAGATGAAATCCAATAAAAGGTTGACCACATCAACATTTTGTAAAAATGTTGTAAAATAATTTGTGATTGTAACATTACTTTTAAATCATTGATTTGTAATGGATGGTTTGGAAAGAATTAATGGAGTGATATTTGGTAGCCTATTTTTAACTGTATTTGAATTTGAATTAGACTCATTAATCATCTTATTATCAAAATTGATCCATTTCAAAGGGAGAAGATTGTTTTTCTTACTTGAAAAAAAGAGAAGAACAAAAACAAAAAACACTATGTGGGTTGATATGAGGCTCGAAAATTGAGATAACTATGAGGATTTAGGATTAGGAGTGTAGAAGGACTTGGATCAAAGCATATAGTATTAGGACCAAGCAAAATAGTAGCTCAATTCTCTGTACAAATAGTGGCAGTACAAAATTCTTTTTACTTCCTGTTTTACACTGGATGTCACTTTTTCTGCTGAACTAGCTCTGGGAGGCTAGAGTCTTCGCTCTTGCTTGCCAGATCTTTTGTAGATTGTCAAAACCTGTGGGCCAAATTAGTATTGTAAAGCTCATGCAGACCATGTTCTATCTTATGAAAATTTTCGTGTAATATTTAATTTTAACCATGAAATAATTCATTCTATCTAAGAGGATCTTAATGTTGTGTATTTAGTCAAAATCTTTGTAGCTTAACTAGTTGACATTTGCTAGTATTTCTAAAAGAGATATTCAAAAGGACAAAGTTTTGGTCGAAACATATTTGGAACTTTGGGCTCCAATCACCATAGGAAGATGACATTTATTCTTATTATGTGTAATGTGTGTGACTAACTTAGCTCAACCAATTTAGTCATGCGCATTGCACATGACAGGTCGCATGCCATCTTTCTAACAATGATTAGAGCCTTGGATTCCAAATAAGTTTGGAGCCAAACTTTTTCCTATTCACAATTCAAATTTCATCTTCTCCAAATATCAAATTACTATTATTTTTAAATGTCATTTGATTTTCTTGTTTATGGTTGTTTATGGGTCGTAAAGCCAATGATCCAATTTGTTGCTATTAATAGTATTTGTTAGTGTGTGAAAATTCAGGGCCCAACACCGATAGTCTTATTTAGTAAGCCAAGATTCTCTTTCTTTCACTTTTATTTATTTTCTTGGTTGATACATTAGTAAGCCAAGCTTTTATTTTTTTATTTAGAGTTTCAACCTATAATATCCATTCCTACTGATCGTTCTGTGTAGGCAGGATTTGAACTCTAAATTTTCTATTCAAGTATAAAAACTTTATCAATTGAACTAATTAACGGAAACCCACTAGTAAGCCATGACTTATGTAGTCATGCATGAAGTAAATGTGGCAATTTAGTATAGACAAATTAGTAAACTTTCTTTCCCCCTTTTTTTTTTTTTTTTGAGAATCCTCTTTCTTTCACTTTTATATCTATTTATTTGGTTGATACTGTATATTTTTAGACCCCTTAAAACACAATTGGATTAACCTAGTTAATTAGCCAAGTTATTACTTAGTCCAAATTCCAGATCTAGCTTATCACAATCAAACAATCATATCATGGATAGCAGCGGAAATATAAATAACACAACGATATGATAACCCAGGAAAACCAAACCGATAAAAAACCTGGGGAAGATTTAATCTAGCTAGCCTTAAGGTAAAAAGCAAATCCACTAGAAAGAATCAAAGTTTTACAATAGCGACTTAGACCACTAACATCCTATTGTTACCTACCAGTAGAAACTTACTGACACAACCATGTGCAAGCTCTGAGACCATGGACTTCTTCTTTCTTTGGCCTTTGCAAAACACAAACACCCACGTTTGTGACTTTGATGTCCCACTCAAAGGTTTAGCAACACAAACTCTCCTATTTGTGACTCCAAGACCACCCTTGAAGGTTTAGATCATCAGCACCTTTGATAACTAGAGAAGGCAACAACTTCTACAATACTGAATCTTGAGATTCTTCAAGGAATAACACCGGTAGAAGACATGAGAAAGCTTTTTAGGAACAAAACCCTAAATACAAAAGAGGCACACTCTCTTCTCTTTGAAAAGCCACATAAAAATGTGCTTAGGGTTTCCTTTATATACTAGGAGAAGTAAATTAGAAACCCTAATCCTTAATGAGCTTGAACTGCTGTTTGAGTTTAATTAAAATTCTGCAAATACGACTTTCGATCAATCGAGCCTGTCTTTCGATTGATTGAACCAGATAGATTATGAAATCTTCTTCCTGTAACTTGTATGTTCTTGAATCTTGACTTGAATCACCTTGAGCATTGTCTAATAATACTTATAGACTCTAAGATCCATATCTAGACAAGTTTGTATTCACGATTTGCCAATTGTTCTAAACATTTAGAACCTAACAGATACATTAGTAAGCAAAGACTCGGGCAGTCATGCATGAAGTAAATGTGGCATTTTAGTATAGACTAATTAGTAAACGCATGAAATTGGACACTGTTGTTGGTAAAACAATAACGCCTCTCCCTTTATGGCCCAATTTGAATATAATGGAATTCATTGTCTTAGTGTGGAATGGTAAATTAAAAAAACTGACTGCGGAAAGGGAGCACCATTGAGATTCTTAAAAATTTTTAGGGTAACTTCATTAAAAGATTCTAAAAATTTTTAACAATAAGTTATTAGATATTGCTTCTCAAAAAAGTTATTAGATATTGCTATATTATTAATAGGTTAAATGAATATCAAAATAATATTAATAAAGGTATATTTAAATATTGTTAAAATTTTTAACAATAAGTTATTTAGATTTTGCTCCATTATTAATAAGTTAAAACTGTTAAATAAATATAAAAATAATATTAATAATACTTATTTAAATATTGATTACTTAACAAGATCTATGACAGAGTTTGAGGATACTTGTCCCCAATTGATTTTTTAAAAAGAAAAAAAGAAAGAGGAAGAAGAACAACGTAAAATGTCACATTCCTATCTTTTCGTATTTATTTTTCTTCATTTTCTTCTCTCTTCCTTTTTTTTCTTCCATAACTGAACTCCAAACTAGAAATAACTTGTATATGTTATGCTTTTGACTTGAGAGGCTTAATTACTAGTTCCATTTCTCTTATGGCTCTAATTACTAGTTCATAAATAGTAAAAGAAAAAAAAAAGAATCCTATGGTGTTCTCTAAATACATTATTAACTTACAATGAAATTGCAGAAAGGATAACAGATAGAAGCACTGGAGATGTAGCTAACAATCAATATCATCGCTACAAGGTATATATATTTTGTTTCATGTTCATAATTAAAATTGGAAATAAAACCACTCATATTAATTAGTAATTAATTATCAAGAGTTTTGTAGTTTAATTGCATAGTTTGAAAATTAAGGGTTCAAGTGGCCGAGCACATAGACACACACACACATACACACACACACACACACACACATATATATATATATATATATATATGTGTGTGTGTGTGTGTGTGTGTGTGTGTGTGTGTGTGTGTTCTGAAGTATGAAAAAAAAAAAAAAAAAAAAAAAAAACAAAACAAAACAAAAAAAAAAGGTGCCCAAGAAACCAGCTTTTACAATCAGAAAAAGGGAAAAACATTACACAGTAATACAACATTGAGGGATTCATTCACCCCACTTTTTTTTACCAAGTTAACATCACATTTGTTTTTTCCGACTTTTATCTTGTCCCACAATTTTAGATCTCGACATTTTGAATGATATCCAAAACTTTTTTTTTTTTTTTTTTATTGAAAAAACTTTTTATTTTTCACTGAACTTCAATTGATAGCTAGTGGACCTTGTATTTTATTCAAAATAATTTTTAAAAAATAACTATTGTCCTTGTACCGTACTCAAACACTAAAACCTTTACTATAATGTTTTCTCCTTCATCTCTTTGACCATTTTGTTCTATACTACGGGTTTTTTCTATCAATCCAAATTTAAATTCTTTGAAGAATAGAGGAAAGAAAAGGTTGAATTGAACAATTTTTCTAAAAAGCAATCGAGGTAGTGAAACAAGTATACAAGTAAACCAATATATCACTATAATCTATCAAATTAAATGTCTAAATTTTATGTATTTGGATTAGTCTTTTGTTTTTGATTGTTAGTAACTATGAAGTAGCTACTTTTGTTTTTTTATTTATTTTTTATTTTTTATTTTAGTGGTATGAAATATATAGCTGTAGTTAATTAACATTATAGAGGACCACGAGTGTAATAATGAATGTAAATTGAATTCTAAACTAAATCCTATCGAGGTAGATTTTACAATTTTTTTTACAATCCCTCTTTTTGAAGATAATTTCAAAACATATGAAAAATGATCGAGAGCAATTGAGATAATTAAACTAGGTTTGAAAAAAGAAATTATAATTTATGTTTACAATTTTGTATAACAATTATAGTTGTTTACAATTGTTTGTTCATTTTTTGTTATAATATTGATATTTTTTAGGTTATTCTTTTAAATATTATTTTTGAATTTTGCCCTCGATTTGAAATCCAAATTCTGCCACTAAATTTATATATATATATATATATATATATGCTAGTTTGTAATTAGCTGTTAACAACTTTTCTACATTTTCAAGGCCCAATTACGTTTCCACATTTTTTAGAACAATTATTGAGCATATCTAACCAAATACAAGATAATCACAATATAAGAAATCTTCATTTCAGATTTTTCCAACAATTTATATATGTTTTGTAATTATACATTGCAGAAAGATGTTCGGATTATGAAAAAGATGCATTTAGATGCATACAGATTCTCAATCTCATGGTCTCGAGTATTGCCAAGTAAGATTATCTTTTTCATAATCCCATAAAAAGTTTAGATCCATCCAATGAAAGGGACATAAAAATGGGTACCCCATCAAGTACACATCTTAGGTGGTATGGAATGGTTATTGTTTTGTGACCATATTATGTTTTTAATAATCTCATTTTTGAAACTAATTTCAGAAGGAAAACTTAGTTGTGGTGTTAATAGGAAAGGAATCAATTACTACAACAAGCTCATCAATAGGCTTCTACGCAAAGGTCAGATTTCAATATTAAAATTCCAAAATATCAAGATCTTATTTTACATTTTATAATTCACACTTTATTTTTCTATTTCTGAATGTAGGTATACAGCCTTTTGTAACAATCTTCCATTGGGATCTTCCCCAAGCTTTAGAAGATGAGTATGGTGGTTTCCTAAGTCCACACATTGTGTAAGTGAATGATTCACCAAATATTTACCCAAAAAAAAAGAAGAATAATTAATCACCAAATAATCCATGCCTCTTCTCCATCCAATTATAGATTTTTTACATATATTAACTGAATCATATATATAATTATGATTCTAAACGACTCCCATTTTAGGGTTAAAAAGAAAAAAGAAAAATTGAGGACATCGATATTAAGTTATAACCTAGCATTTGTGTCAAAACCTAAAATTATTAAATTTAACCATTATTTTAACAATTTCATATATGGCTTTAAAATCCCTTTAATAAGTGGGGCCCAATTCAATGGCTGAGCCTAATAGCTGAAATTTTTAACTTTTTAAAAATGGGATTTTGAGTGGAGAGACAAGTTCAAACTCAATACCATTATAAAATTAGTAAGTCTCCATTTGTCCCAAAAGGTTAAGTTATCAAGAAAAAGTGAATTTATTTAGCGATTATTCTAACATATGCATCTAATATTTAGTGATGATTTCCGGGACTATTCGGAACTTCTCTTCAAGGAATTTGGTGATCGGGTAAAGCATTGGATCACACTAAATGAGCCGTGGACTTTCAGCAACAATGGTTATGCAGGAGGATTATTATTTGCACCAGGTCGATGCTCTGCCTGGCAAAATCTAAATTGCACTGGTGGGAATTCAGGAACAGAGCCATATTTGGTGACACACAACCAACTGCTTGCTCATGCAGCTGCTGTTGAAGTGTACAGGAAAAAATATCAGGTTCAACTTACAAAATTTTAACATATTAGATTTATAATTAATTTATTAAAAAAAAAAAAAAAAAAAAACCTAAATATACATGGTTGGTTTCCAAAAGGAAAATACTAGAGATACAATTTTTTTTTACAAACTATTGATGTGGTAAGTGATTATTGGTAAATAAAAAAGTGATGTCATTGGTGGGTCCAGATGAGAACCAGTAAGAAGTTAGCCATAACAGCAATTTGTAAAATAGTTTGTATATGTAGTATTCCTCTTTTTGAAATGATACAGTTCCACATAAATAGCAATTTCTAAACTGATTTGGACAATGATAACGAAGTTTAACTTAGATAAATATAAGAAATCCCTTGAATAAGCTTTGAGTGTAAAAAAATGTTCACCATGCAGGCAACACAGAAAGGTGCAATCGGGATAACGTTACCGAGTCACTGGATAAAGCCACTGTATCATACAAAGAGAGACCACGGGGCCGCACTACGTTCCCTTGATTTCATGCTTGGATGGTAAGTTTTGCTACATGTTTTTTATTTTTTATTTTATAATTTAATCTTTAGGCAAGACTTAGGTGTTGTTTCTTAGGTTTCTTTTGTAAGATTCTCCTATGTGGATTTTTTTGTCGTGGGATGAAAGTATATTGAAGTCAGGGGCAAGATCAAAATTAGATCTCTTAATGATTAATTATATATTGAAGTCAGGGGCAAGATTTGGAAATTTTGCTAGGGTAAGTAGCACTTATATATATGTTTTTTTTTTAAAAGATAAAGTCTTGAATTTTTTTAAATACTAAAATAAGTTTTTCTCAAAAAATAAAATAAAATAAAATAAGTCACTATTCAAAAGTAAAGTGAATATAAAAGTTAACTAATAAATATACAAAAGTTATCTAATTTGATATTGAAATGTTTAAAAAAAAAAAAATCACTCTTTGGACTTTGGAGGGCTAACTCATTTTTAGGAGCTATTTGGTATCAAATGATATTATATCAGCAGTATCAAAATCTAATACTCCCTCCGTCCCACTTTGTTTGTCCTGTTTGAAAAGTCAAATATTTTAAGGGAACATCATTTATTGTCTTGTCTGCCTTATAAAAATGTATAAGTTTACAAAACTACCCTTAAATAAATTTATCAGCTTTTTTTAAAAAGAGTTATTCTTAATGAGGCATAGGGGTATAATAGGAACATTAGTAAACTAATAATTTTTATTTTTAGGAATAGGACAATATTTTGGGACATCCCAAAATGGAATAGAGGACAAACAAAGTGGGACGGAGGGAGTAAATAAGAGACATGTCTACAAAAAATAACTATTCACTAATAAATGAAAGACATTTATTAGTGTGTAGTTATTTTACACATATCTATTGTTTATTAGATTTTAATAGGATGACGTGGAAGTATCATTGATCAAAATACTATTTCCATTTTTAGGAGTCAAAGAATTTTTTTTCCAGTGCCTAAGTCTTAAAAAGTTTGATTTTAAATTTTTCTATTGTTTTTGCAGGTGTATGGACCCATTGACAAATGGTTACTATCCGCATAGCATGCGATTTCTCGTTGAAGACCGATTACCCAAGTTCACCAAAGAGCAATCCAGGCTGGTAAAAGGGTCATTTGATTTTATAGGATTAAACTACTATACTACTTATTATGCAACTTATGCCCCTCAGCCTATTGGTGATAGAGCAAGTTACACGACTGATTCTGCTGCTAATCTTACTGGTAAGTACAAATCCAACACTTGTAGCCGTGCTTATGAGTTTCTTATGTATCTAATATGGTAATACTAACTAGGTCATTCTTTTTATTGTCTTTGCAGCTTCACGGAATGGGATCCTCATTGGTCCAGCGGTATGTACTAGCTAGCTGAATACATATCAACATTTTCGTTCTAGTAGTTAAGAGGAAAAACAAACAACCTTTTTTTTTTTTTTGGATATCAATGATACGATGAATATCTTTTATACATATACGAGGACAAAATGGGCTTCTGCCATTTTCGGGCAAATTAATTAGCCTTTTGCCCTTCTTCCTAAACTAAATAGGGAAATGCCCCTCCTTTGAAACTCGACATTTTCAAAATCGAGTTAAGCCCTATAGTGACGTTTTTAAGGACCTATAGAGTTATAAAACGTCACTATAGGTTCTTAAAACGTCATTATAGGTCCTTAAAAACGTCACTATAGGGTTCCATAATTTTTTTTTTTTTTATTTAACTCGATTTTGAGAAAGTCGAGTTTTAAAAAAGGGGAATTTCCCTAATTAGTTTGGGAAGAAGGGTAAAAGGCTAATTAATTTGCCCGAAAAGGGCAGAAGCCCATTTTGTCCATATATACGATGAATATCTTATATATATATATATATATATATATATATTCTATCTTGCAATTAAAGATAATCACATCATATTGTCTTATGTTAGTATCCCTTAAAAATTGCAGACGGCTTCAAGTTGGCTCTATATTTATCCTAAAGGAATTCGAGAGATTTTGCTCTATATAAAGAGGAAGTACCACAATCCACTAATTTACATCACCGAGAATGGTAATTTCCTACTCCTTTTTTTTGTTTTGTTTTATTATTATTATCCCATAAGCTCATGAAAAATGGGAGCGTTATTGCTAGTTATGAGATTTCCATTTGAAGCTAAATTCTCCCAAGTATATTTGTAGGAGTGAGTGAATTCAATAATTCTACTTTGTCGCTTAAAGAAGCCCTTGCTGACCAACAAAGACTTGAGTATCACCGTGACCATCTTTGGTATCTTCTTAGGGCTATCAAGTAAGTGCAATCTCTCTCTCTCTCTCTCTCTCTCTCTCTCTCTCTCTCTCTCTCTCTCTCTCTCTCTCTCTCTCTCTCTCTCTCTCTCTCTCTCTCTCTCTCTCTCACACACACACACAGAATTGTAGAATTCTAACTGGATTTCACTTCTTTCTTTGGTATATATAGGGAAGGTGCGAATGTTAAGGGATATTTTGCTTGGTCATTGTTGGATAATTTTGAGTGGTCCTCTGGTTACACTATTCGATTTGGAATGAACTTTGTAGATTATAAAAATGGGAATCGAAGATACCTTAAACATTCAGCCCGTTGGTACAAGAAATTCCTCAAGAAGAAGATATGGACTATGCTAAAATTATGAAATATCTATTAGCATTCAATAAATTGAAGATATTTTCTTCTTCATTTGTATGCTCCTAAAATTATGTAATCGGTATGGAGCTCGACTCCAATGTAGAAATGCTTGTTAAATAATATATTATTTTATATTTATACTATATAGAAAACAATCCAATTGGTTTGAATTCCAAGAAGATGGAAAATTCTAGAACTACTATAAATTTTATTATAAAAATCTTATAAAATGATGTGTCAAGAATATAATTGGTGTCATTTAAAAAAAATATTATGTGAATATTTAAATTGAAAGTTCAAATATGTGTATAAACACCCTTGAACGTTTAGACCCCCAATTTACAGCTTAACCAATTTGTTAGTTTTTAGACCCCTTAAAACACAATTGGATTAACCTAGTTAATTAGCCAAGTTGTTACTTAGTCCAAATTCCAAGTCTAGGTTATCACAATCAAACAATCATATTATGCATAGCAGCGGAAAATAAATAAGACAATGATATGATCATCCAGGAAAACCAAACCGGTAAAAAAAAACCTGGGGAGGATTTAACCTAGCTATCCTCAAGGTAAAAAGCAAATCCACTAGAAAGAATCGAAGTTCATACAATAAGACTTACAAGCCCCCATGCTCGACTTCTTATTGCTACCAACCAGTAGAACTTACTGACACGACCACGTGCAAGCTCCGAATCCACGGACTCCTTCTTTCTTTGGCCTTTGCAAAACACAAACACCCCCGTTTGTGACTTTGAGATCCCACTCAAAGGTTTAGCAACACAAACTCTCCTGTTTGTGACTCCAAGACCACCCTTGAAGGTTTAGATCATCAACACCTTTGATGACAAGAGAAGGCAGCAACTTCTACAATACCGGATCTTGAGATTCTTTAAGGAATAGCACCGGTAGAAGATATAAGAGAGCTTTTTAGGAACAAAACCCTAAATACAAAAGAGGCACACTCTTTTCTCTATGAAAAGCCACATAAAAACGTGCTTAGGGTTTCCTTTATATACTGGGAGAAGTAAATTAGAAACCCTAATCCTAAATGGGCTTGAACTGCTGTTTGGCCTTAATTAAAATTCTGCAGATACGACTTTCGATCAGTCGAGCCTGTCTTTCGATCGATTAAACCAGACAGATTATGAAATCTTCTTCCTGCAGCTTGTATGTTCTTGAATCTTGACTTGAATCACCTTGAGCATTGTCTAATAAAACCTATAGACTCTAAGATCTATATCTAGACAAGTTTGTGTTCATGATTTGCCAATTGTTCTAAACATTTAGAACCTAACAAACTCCCCCTTTGGCAATTCGTGACAAAACTTTCATACAAAATGAAATGCTCAAATACAAGAACAACCCAATACAATAAAATGCTCAATTACATTACAAATCCCAATCTAAGACTCCTAACCTAGAAGTTGCAAGAAGAGGTAGAAGGTCTTGATCAGAATGCACCTGTCTTTCCTGAAACACTCAACAAACACATCACCGCATGTGTGGAAAGAAAGACATATAAACAATAATATGAAACAGAATATAAAAAACAAAAGTAAATTCTAACTCTCCCCCTAAGTTAGATACATCAAAAAAAATTTATATTCTCCCCCTTTGAAAAACAATTTTATCTCCCCCTAAACAAAACAAACAGGTCATCTATGTCTCCCCCTTTTTGTCACGTATTGACAAAGACTACCTAATCAGAAGATAGACAGAAAATATACGCAATAGAGTAAGAGAAAATAGAGACAACTCCCCCTAAGAACCACAAAGGTTAAAAAAAATTTCTCCCCCTATAAAAATAGGAAAAACAAAACAAGTTTTGGGAAAAACAATTTTGGGGAAAAATAAAGGGAGTGGGGATAAAATAAGACACAAACCAAGTTTTAAAAAAAACTTAAGTTGAGGATATACATGAAGAAAAAATATTCTCTCTTTCAATAAAATACAAACATGATACTATGTGACCCATAAACAGTTGCATGAGTAGAAAAAATATTTGCACATTGATTATCCATCACATCTCTTAAGAAAAATATTTTCTACAGTTCACACATAAAAAAGGCATATACTAGAAAGTACATAGCTCAAAAATTAATCAATCAATTTTTGATCAAGTTGAGTACCCAATGTAGCAAAGTGTATGCATGTTATGTGTGAAAACAATGAGAGATATGACTGCAAAACTGCAAGATGGATACAAAAACAATGCAATGCATGTGAATCCTAAACATAAATGATGCATGGAAAAATCAAATTTTTGAAAAAAATAGAGCAATTTAATGCAGAAACTCCTCAAAGCACAATATTTCATGAATGAAATGCATGAGTATGAGATTAAAAGTTTTAAAAAAAAAAAACTTGAATTCAACCTAGATCTTCCAAAAACAAGTTTTTCAAACAATTTGACCTCAAGTCTCAATCATTAAAGACATTTTGCATCAAAATCCAGGAACTTTAATCTTGGATTGCCACAACAAGATCACACACAATATAATGTACCAAGTTTAACAAAGAGTAACTTGTGTAGTGTGTGCAACTAACAAAAACTTGAGATACATGTGAGGTAATAGGTGAATAGTAAGCAATCACAAAGTCTACAAAATTCATCACATAGAATTTAAAAGAGACTATCACCAAAAGAGACTATCACCTAAAGAGTTACATCATATAACTCACACATCTAAGCTTGCAATCATGTAAGTTTCTTGATTTGCCTCATATTGTACACACCAATTTCATTTGTTTGATTTAACATTAAGTCCAATAATGTACATACCAATTTTAACATTTAAACCGAGGCTACACCTTATGTTCTTTTTGTGCATGTGTTACACTTTCTCGAGCACAAAATCTTACGATATGCACTAAGGTGTTCATGATTGGCTAGTGAACAGTGGTGAGATAGTTATTTATGCCTTTCTCTAAAAGTTCAAGTCCAACATTTAAAAACATGTGACTTCAAGATTAAGACATAGTAATCAAAAACCATCAACATCTTTCCCACACAACATGCACTACAAATCTTTAACTAGTAGAGTGTAATAAATAAGCTCGTCAAAGCTAAACAAGGTACATAAACTTGTTATGTAAAGATAATATGGCCAATCCTTGATTATAAATCCAAGATGTGAAATACAAAACACAAAAATCTTTTTGGTTTAAAAAAAATTTATGACCAAAAACAAAAAGCACACATTATGCTAAATGAACAATGCAAATGCAATGCATGACAATGCTTAACTAAGCTATAGAGGGTACACAAACAAGAAATATCAATTTCTTAATTAACCCTTGAGTACATGTACAAACTAGTACATACTCACATAAAATCAAAAATAGCTTTCAAGTTTCTCCACAATGTCAAGCATGTTCTAAATCAAGAGAGATATCATAATTCATGTAATCCTCAAAACAAATAAAACAAGACACAAAATAAAATATTTTTTTCTTTTTGAAATTTTTCAATGTTTTTGGATTTTTTTTTAATAAAAACCAATCTAAAAAACAAAACAACCAAAAACAAAAACAAAACATGTCCATAAACAATTGAAAGAATTAAATCAGGGACAAGTTAACAACACTCACCTTGGAGAATCTTTTCTCACCCATATAGCACAAGTCTTCGCCTTTGTAGGTGAAAATTCATGTGAAGCAGAGTGTATATGAGGGATTACACCAATCTTCTGAGAAAGACTAAAATCCTGCAAATTCCTTTCACAAGCCAACAAGCTTAAATTTTTCAAAATAATATGAAACAATTTATATGGACTTATGGTAGGAGAAATATCATCACATATCCTAGATTGAAACACAAAATGCTTAAATTTCAATTTATGACAATTAGGACGAATGTGACCATGGACACCACAAAAGTGGCAGACAGGAACAAATTTAGGAACATCAGTATTCCTAACAGCAAATCTAGTCTCAGATTTAGGTTTTTGCCTCAACAAAGAACAATTTGGTCTAATATGACCAACAACACCACAAAGGTGACAAGTAGGCACAAAAACAGATTTATTATGCTCTCTAACAGTAGGTTTAGACTTAGGTTTAGAAACTTCAACGTCTACATCAGAACTTTTACCTTTGTCTAACCTAGCAAAATAAGCATTTTCTTTATTATTCCTCTTAAAAGGAGGGATATAAACTTTCTCACTTTTAGGCTTAAGAGAGATAGAAACATTTCTGTTATCAACAGCAGACTTGGTACAAGTCAAATTTTCAATTTTAGCTTTAGATTCAACTAACTCTTGTTCCAAGCTTTTCATCTTCTCATCTTGAGAGGAAATTTGATTTCTCAAAAATTCATTCTTTTTATTAGATTCATCTAATCTAACAATCAATTCCTCTTTTTCAAGATTAGCCAATTTTAACTCTTTCTTGAATTTCTTAGCAATTTTCATAGATTTCAATAATTCCTTACGAAGAGTTTCACAGGCATCAATAAAATCAACAGAAGCATGAGCATAAACATGATCAGAAAGACACTTCAAATTATCCATGACAACAGGGGTCAAGGATCAGCTCTTAGATCAAAAGATCTAAAACAAAAGAGCTACCCGGTCTGATGCCACTTGTCAGTTTTTAGACCCCTTAAAACACAATTTGATTAACCTAGTTAATTAGCCAAGTTGTTACTTAGTCCAAATTCCAAGTCTAGGTTATCACAATCAAACAATCATATCATGCATAGTAGCGGAAAATAAATAAGACAATGATATGATCACCCAGGAAAACCAAACTAGTAAAAAAAAACCTAGGGAGGATTTAACCTAGCTATCCTCAAGGTAAAAAGCAAATCCACTAGAAAGAATCGAAGTTCATACAATAAGACTTACAAGCCCCCACGCTCGACTTCTTATTGCTATCAACTAGTAGAACTTACTAACACGATCACGTGCAAGCTCCGAATTCACGGACTCCTTCTTTCTTTGGCCTTTGCAAAACACAAACACCCCCGTTTGTGACTTTGAGATCCCACTCAAAAGTTTAGCAACACAAACTCTCCTGTTTGTGACTCCAAGACCACCCTTAAAGGTTTAGATCATCAACACCTTTGATGACAAGAGAAGGCAGCAACTTCTACAATACCGGATCTTGAGATTCTTCAAGGAATAGCACCGGTAGAAGATATAAGAGAGCTTTTTAGGAACAAAACCCTAAATACAAAAGAGGCGGCACACTCTTTTCTCTCTGAAAAGCCACATAAAAACGTGCTTAGGGTTTCCTTTATATACTGGGAGAAGTAGATTAGAAACCCTAATCCTAAATGGGCTTGAACTGTTGTTTGGGCTTAATTAAAATTCTGCAGATACGACTTTCAATCGGTCGAGCCTGTCTTTCGATCGATCGAACCAGACAGATTATGAAATCTTCTTCCTGCAGCTTGTATGTTCTTGAATCTTGACTTGAATCACCTTGAGCATTGTCTAAAAAAACCTATAGACTCTAAGATCTATATCTAGACAAGTTTGTGTTCACGATTTGCCAATTGTTCTAAACATTTAGAACCTAACACAATTCAAACATTATGTCAAACAACTAGTGTGCGAAAAATGAACATAAGCTATAATATAGAATTGGAAAAACTATCTAAGCCAAATTAAAATCACAACCCATAGCAGATAATAAAAGGTAAAGATAAAAGGGAAGGAAGATGCAAACACAAAGACAACACGCGATGTGTTATCGAAGAGGAAACCGAAGCCCTCGGCATAAAGCCTCTCCGCCGCCCTCCAAGCGGTAAACAATCCACTAGAAAATGTAGTTGGGATACATGGACAGCAATAGACCCTCCAAGCCTAATCTACCCAGTGCACCTAAGCCCTCCAAGTTTCTTGCTCCAATGAGGTTGCGACGAACCTTTTTCTTTTCTAGCTTCATAGATTCCGCTACTAGATCGTAGCATCAACCAATGTAGATTGGTTCCTTCCTAACTGCTTCCCAGAAAACCAAACAGCCCTCTCACAGTGATGAATATGGTGAGAACAAGGTTTTGGTAAAATGCATCTCAAGGATTTGACAATGGAGAGGAAGAGACTTGAGGAATTTGAAGAGACTCTAATGTATAGATTGTAGGTGAATCAATCTTGTTTTTCTTTAGGATTTCTCTATCAAAATTCTCTCTGGAAGCTCTCTTTCATTTGTGGGTATAAGGGGTATTTATACTGGAGTGAGAGAGGAATGTGAAACGTCAGGTTTTACAAAACAGGAGTGGCTCGAGGCTTGGCCTTGCGACTTGACTAAGTTGCGAGACCCAGTCGCGAGATAATCGTATGGCCAGTTGTCCTGTTTTGTCCTGTAGTGCTCCAGCTAGCATGACTATTCACCTTCTGGCACACTTGGCACGTGTGCTACGTCTGGCGGCTTGCAGCTGCGAGCCACCCGCGAGATCAAGCCGCGAGTCTCTGTTTTCTTGCACATTCTTGAGCAATCAACACTCTATCTCACTCACTACCCTTACAATAAACCCACCTAAATACAGGGTTACTAAATGCTGAAATACAAGCAAATTTGGCATGGAATAAAGCCAATAAAATGGTTGATTAAATTCAACCTTACAATCTCTCCCTTTGGCTATTCCGTGACAAAACCCTAAAACAGACTCTAGACTTAACATGTGAATTGGGAACCGTTGAACAAAACTCACTCACACCTAACTCTAGAAGCTGTGAAGCACTTGAATCATAAGAACATGAAACTCCTGAAACACAACAATACACCATGATCATTGTATACAGAAAAGTATGAAATGCATATGAAACAGGCTTAAAGTGATCAAGCAAGGATGAAGTGAATTTTCAAATCATGGCTTGATCAACCAAGTAATCACCACAATGTAGTGATCATAGTGTTCATTCACACTTGGAATGAACACTAGAACATACAAGATAACAAGAACAAAGTAAGTTACTTGTATGCCTAACACTCAACCAATGCATAATACACTAAGTATATGCATCTAGGAACAATCCTACAAGGGCACAAGAGTGACAGTACTTAAAACAAAATGCAAAACATTTAGATAGAAGTACTGATTTAAACAAAGCATAAAAGGCCACATTAAGCAAGGTACAAACCATAAAGCCTACAAAATATGCATAAAAACATAACCCTAAAAGCTTACATAAGCAACATGGGTACAAAGCACAAAATATCAACATAAACTGAATAGCATCAACATTATATATAAAAAATAAACCAAGTTTATAAGTTATGAGTTAGAAACAAGGATACACCAAACCACAGTGTATCAAACCCAACATATTACTCCCTCTTAAGAGCTACTTTTCTGCTTCTCATCAACAAAAATAATATCTCCCCCTTTTTAACCAGAATGGCCAAAGGGTCACTGTCCATGCTGGGTGGTGAAGCTGTCAAGTTTCGCAGATAAAATATCAATCGGGTCCTGCATGGCTCTCATCCTCTCAGAGTGCTTGGTTTGGACCCCTCTGATTCCATTAAGTCATTCCAGAATGACTTGAAATGAATCTGGAGGTGTATCTGAAGAAGTTGATGCTCTAGTCCTTTCGCCACTCCTCCGGGGTGTTGAGGTTGATGCATGCCCTGCTGCCTCTGCCTCAGTCTCCATTGGGGCACCCTCTCTTTCATCACCTTCATCTTCTTCACCTGGAAGCTGAACACTTATCCTTTTGAAGGTTAGCTTGTTAATTGCAGAAGGTGTGGACATGAGACTGATGTCTCGAGGGATTGGAACACCCTTCTTTCTAAAGATCCTCATGAGCAGACTAGGGAAGATCAGTTTTGGTCTAGAAGTGGTTCTAGTCTCATCCACAATAGTGTCATATATGTGGGAACTGATGTCAATGAAAGTCTTTTCTTTGAGGTCCATTAGAAAAATTGCTTTTGCACTGTTGATTGTAGTCAGCTTCCTTATGGGATATAGGTTGAACATCATGATTATAGTGAGGCATCTCATGTCCACTAGAAAAGCTGTGGTATTCAAACACTTCCCTTCTCTCTGTCCACCAATCCTCTGTTGAACAGTTTCAATAGACAGAATCCTATCTTTGTAATTTACAAACTCCTGATCTTCTAATCCTTCAAGGCCTAGCACATCATCAATGTCATATGCATCCAAAGTGAACTCTTTACCTCTAACCCAGCAGCTTAGATCATCCTCCCTTATCACATCATTTGAATAAAACTCCCTAATCAGGGGTTCACACACAACTGGGAGATCACACAAGAGCTTTTCCCATCCTCTCCCTTCAAAACAGCTGGGGATAAAAGAGTTCCTTAAATCCTCCAAATCCACAAACCTTTCTTGAATAATTCCTGCTTTTAAGAAGAAGTCCTTATATCTCTCAAAGTGAGAAACGGACCTGAACAAGTTAGGGTCCATTTTCATTCTCTTATCTGCCTTCTTTGCAGGTGTTTTCTTCTTTGGGGATGAAGGTGCCATCTGTGAACAATCAGAAGATGCCACAACAACATAGAACAATACATGTGTAGAACTAATCAGTACTATGTTATTAACAAGGACAGAAATGCAACCACACAGAAGAACTTAAAACACTTAAACTTTATGCAACTTAAATCAACCACACGGATGAACAAGCCTAAAAGAGGATACATAAGAACAAACAGGTAAAATGCAGAGGAGTATTAAAGCAGCAAAGATAGAAAACATCCTAAAGACAGATATACGTCAATGAGACATATATTTTGATGAGAATGACATGTCTCAACGAACACAAGACAGATGCACACAATAGATGAACAGGCACATTCAGCATAGTAAACCACACATCCAAAATGAGAACATTTTGAATCAACTCATCAACATAGGATCAGATAAAATGAATAACCAATAAATAACAAACCCTAGCTAATCACATGATGAAGAACAAAACCAACAACTTAATTAATTTCAAACTCAAGCAATAGCATCCACAAGCTAAGCATGAACATATAGCAACAACTGAAACACAAACCCATCTCAAAAACATAAACAAATGCGAATAATCAAGAGGGAACAACACAAAATCAAGTAAAAAAGAGTTCAAGAAAGAAAACCCATACCTGTTACTTGAAGATTTTGAGCAGAGATTAAGCAACAATGGAGTTTGAAAATGGGTACACGGAGTGTTTGGGAAGGAGACAGCTGAGAGAGAAGATGAATAGTCACAAAAGTTCGAGGGAAAACTGAAAAAGATTTAAAAACTGCCCCTATTTTTGCCAAACACGTGTTTTTCGCGACTGAAGTGAGTCGCCACCAAGTCGCCAGGTCAAGCCGCCAAAACACTCAAAGACAGAATTTTGAAAAAAATTTCTAAGTGTTTTTCGCGACTGGAAGGTCTACCCGCGAGAGAGTCACGAGTTGAGCTGCGAAAATCTCTGAGCAACCCTCGCGACTGGACCTTCCACTCGCGAACAAGTCGCCAGAAATGACCCGCGAACACGCGATTGAGGCTCGCGACTTGACTTACCCGCGACTGAGTCGCCAAAACAGGGCAAACATGGATTTTTTGAAATTGTCAGATTTTTCTAACAAAATACTTTCCAAAAACACCTAAAACACTAAAAAATCTTTTTGTGCTTGAATTAACAAAGATTGAGCATGTGAAAACACATTTCATCAAGTACAATCACACAAATGAATATGGCATTTATTGAACATAAACTTGTGTGTTGTGTGTGGATATCAACAATGAGATAGTCCTTAGTCTAATGTGAAGCTTCAATGATCAATTCAACTAAGGCATACACAATTAGCACTAGATCATGTGATCCATCTCAATTATAGAAATATGTATATATGACCTCCCACAAAACTTGATAACATATCTTAGAGCTTTACATTTGACTCCACTTTCAATCATAACATTTGATCTTTTTGATCCTTTGAGACAATCACTTCTCATTGTGAGAGTGATATTTGATATTTCACTTTAATGAACTAGCCTTTGGCTTTTTGAATAAACATTCACTTTAATTTTAGGTCGCTTACCCTTTTTCTTAGTCGAATACTAGAATGTGCGACAGGCTTTTGCAGCTCAATATCTCTTTTCATTTGGAGATTTACATTTGGTGAGCTCTTTTTAGCAAAAACAAAAATAAAGAGTGGGAAGATATATAGACACAAATCTATGCATGTCTCAAGATCATCATAACCATTCACTAATCATTCATGACAAGTTTGAAGATCTATTTACAACAATCACATAGATTTCAAGATTTCTCTCACAGTGATATGAGTGCAATGAAACAAGCTATGCTCGAAAATGCACAAAGCCATTAGCACAAAGGTACAAGGCAAAACAAGTTTTGAGACAAAAACTCACAATGTCAATCAAACTTTTTGATTTTCTAATTTTTATGTAATTTTTGGATTTTTGACACAAGAAGAAAAGGATTGAAAACAAAAACAAAAACCAAAAATATGCACAAATAGACAAACAAACAACCATCAACATAAACAACAAGCAATCAATCAAACATCGTCACAAAGCATAGAAAGTATTAATGCATGGACATGCTGTAATGTTTATGCATGAGTACCCTTTTTCACCCACACGTCACTTGCATTTGGGGTGATTTCCTTATAGGATTGGGTACGGGAGTTAGGGCTTTCAAACCTTCGTGAGAAGCTTTCCAAGCAGTTGGTGAATACACCAATCATCTTCATCATGTTCATCATTCCGGGATCACCATTTTGATCTCTCGATTGTTCACCTGCCCAATTTCTTCTATCATTTCTAGGTCCTCGTAACCTTTGAGGAGTTGTACTATTCTTTGCTCTCAGCTTTTGGCAATTTGGTCGAGTATGCCCTTGAAGTCCGCAATGATGACACACATAAGTTGATCTAGGACCTCTTTGTGGTCGTGGACGGGACTTGGCTCGAGATTCAGACCTGCCCACAGATTGATTATGGGAATTCAACAACCGTTCATTCCCCACATTTCTCTTCTCCTCTATCTTGGGCTTCTCAACAGTAGGACCAACATCAGCTGATTCTTCGGCCTTTATAAACTTCACTTCTTTAGTGACATTTCCAGATGAGCTACTTCCTCTGGTATATCCCAACCCGGATTTGTCTGAAAAGCACTTTTGTGATGAAATAACATCATCTAGCTTCTTGGTGGTGACCCTCTCAATTTTAGCATTTGCTTGCACAACCTCTTACTCAAGAAATCTCACTTTTGTGTAAGCTTCTGATAGCTCACCATTCAGTGTTTCTATCTCACATTTGGCCTCCCTATATCGGATTAGGAGACTTTTATAATCCTCCTCTGTCTTCTTCATTTTTCTCACAGCTGCCTTGGCCACCCTTGTGTACTCACCCGACTTCTCCAGGAGTGAGTTATAATTCTCTTGAAGATTGGCTGTGCTTTTATCTTCTTCAGCATCTGATTCTTCAACAATTCCCATTGATTCTTCATCACTATGTTCTCCAAGGTCTCGTACAAGCAGATTCAACTCGTCTGAAGACTCAACATGAGCAATAGTCATAAAAGCTGAGTAGTTCCCCTCTCCATCACAGCTTTCTTCAGATTCTGAGTCGGATGAATCTGAGTCACTCAATGTCGTGGCATACACTTTGCCTTTCGATTTCAAATAATTCGGACATTCTTTCTTAAAGTGTCCATACCCGTTACATTCGAAACAAGTGACACCTTGTGTAGGTTGGGATTCTTTTCCATCTTTCTTTTTGAATTCCCTTTTTTCCCTTCCTGAACTTTGGAATTTTCCTTTATCACCAAATTTGCCATTATTTTTGAATTTCAAGAATTTTCTGAAATTTTTTACAAGGTAAGCAACATCTTTGTCAACCACATCTTCTCCCGATGAGTCATGATCTTCCACCTTCTCATTAATGGTCTTAAGAGCAAGAGATTTACTCTTCCGTTGATTGGGCAGCAACATCTCATAGGTCTGAAGAGAACCAACCAGCTCCTGGACTTTGATGTCATCAAGGTCCTTGCTCTCTTCAATCGCTGTCACTTTAACACGAAAACTTTCCGGCAATGATCGAAGGATCTTCCTTACAATTTTAGAGTCCTCCGTTTTCTCTCCCAAATTGAACTTGCTGACAATCACCTCATTCAGCTTGCTATAGAAAGAGTCAAAGGACTCATCCTCACTCATTTTTAGCTCCTCAAACCGAGTGGTTAGCATCTGCAGCTTGGTGTCTTTTACCTTCTTCGTGCCTTCATAAGTGGTCTCCAATATCTCCCATGCTTCTTTAGCAACGGTAATGTGAGAGATCCTGTGAAATTCATCTGGAGAGACACCACAGAAAATAGCATTGAGTGCTTTACTGTTAGCATTTGATGCAGCAAGTGCTGCCTTATCCCATGTGGATTTGGCTTCCTCAGGCCTGGTCCAACCTATCTCAACAGCATCCCAAACAGACTCATCAATGGAACACAAAAAAGCTCTCATGCGAACTTTCCAAAAAGCATAATTACTACCATCAAAATATGGAGGTGCATTTAGGGATTGAGACCGATCCATCTCAAAAGGGAGTCAAGGATCACACAATGGTAATGAAACCACAAGATGTGTACCTGCTCTGATACCAATTGAAAGTTCAAATATGTGTATAAATACCCTTGAACGTTTAGACCCCCAATTTACAACTTAACCAATTCAAGCATTATGTCAAACAACTAGTGTGCGGAAAATGAACATAAGCTATAATATAGAATTGGAAAAACTATTTAAGCCAAATTAAAATCACAACCCACAGCAGATAATAGAAGGCAAAGATAAAAGGGAAGGAAGATGCAAACACAAAGACAACACGCGATGTGTTATCGAAGAGGAATAGAAAATGTAGTTGGGATACATGGATAGCAATAGACCCTCCAAGCCTAATCTACCCAGTGCACCTAAGCCCTCCAAGCTTCTTGCTCCAATGAGGTTGCGCCGAACCTTTTTCTTTTCTAGCTTCCCGAATTCTGCTACTAGAACGTAGCATCAACCAATGTAGATTGGTTCCTTCCTAATTGCATCCCAGAAAACCAAACAGCCCTCTCACAGTGATGAATATGGTGAGAACAAGGTTTTGGTAAAATGCCTCTCAAGGATTTGACAATGGAGAGGAAGAGAGTTTAGGAATTTGAAGAGACTCTAATGTATAGATTGTAGGTGAATCAATCTTGTTTTTCTTTAGGGTTTCTCTCTCAAAATTCTCTCTGGAAGCTCTCTTTCATTTGTGGGTATAAGGGGTATTTATACTGGAGTGAGAGAGGAATGTGAAACGTCAGGTTTTACAAAACAGGGGTGGCTCGCGGCTTGACCTTGCGACTTGACTAAGTCGCGAGATAACCGTATGGCCAGTTGTCCTGTTTTGTCCTGTAGTGCTCCAGCTAGCATGACTGTTCACCTTCTGGCACGCTTGGCACGTGTGCTGCGTCTAGCGGCTTGCAGTCGCGAGCCACCCGCGAGTCTCTGTTTTCTTGCACACTCTTGAGTAATCAACACTCTATCTCACTCACTACCCTTACAATAAACCCACCTAAATACAGGGTTACTAAATGCTGAAATACAAGCAAATTTGGCACGGAATAAAGCCAATAAAATGGTTGATTAAATTCAACCTTACATAAATGGATTTTGTTAATGGTTGCATTTGTGCATATGTTAAGTAGGAATTTAATGTTCCTCACTACATTGGAAAGCCAAGAAAAAAAAAATCCCTCTTTAGCCAACAGATGTGCAATTGTACCAAAAAATGTGATCAATTATTGTAAGGTTGAATTTAATCAACCATGTGTTGGCTTTATTCCATGACAAATTTGCTTGTAATATAGCACTTAGAAACCTTGTATTTAGGTGGGAATCATGTAAGGGTAGTGTGTGAGAGAGTGTGAAGAAATGCTCAAGACAGTGCAGTGAAGAAGAGACTCGCGGCTAGGACTCGCGGGTGGCTCGCGGCTTGCAAGCCGCTAAAAGTTGCTCACGTGCAGAGCACGCAGGGGAGCTGAACAGTCACGCCACCTGGAGCACTACACGACAAAAATCCAGACTGGCTATTAAGTTAGCTCGCGACTTGAACTCGCGACTCAGTCAAGTTGCGAGGTCAAGTCGCCAGCCAGCCCTGTTTTTGGAAAAACTGACTCTTCGTATTTCATTCTCACACCAGTATAAATACCCCTCATTCCCACAAGATATGTGTGGCTATTCAGAAAGAAAAACCCTAAGAGAGGTTTCTTCAAAACACCCACCCAATTAGAGAGAGCTACTCATTCTTAGAGAGAAATCTTTGTAGTCTCTTCTCATTCCCTCTCTCATTGTCATACCTATTGAGAGGAGATTTCTATCCAAACACTACCCACACCCATTCAGAGTGTTGAGTGTTTTTGGAGCTTTGGGAAGCATTGGAAGATGCCAAGGATGGCGGATGCTACGGTCTAGTAGCGGAATCTGGTAAGCTAGAAAAGAAAAAGGTTCGGCGCAACCTCGTTGGAGCAAGAAGCTTGGAGGGCTTAGGTACATCGGGTAGATTAGGCTTGGAGGGTCTATTGCTGTTCATGTATCCCAACTACATTTTCTAGTGGATTATTGACCGCTTGGAGGGCGGCGGAGAGGTTTTACGCTGAGGGCTTCGGTTTCCTCTTCGATAACACATCGTGTGTTGTCCTTGTGTTTGCATCTCTCTTCCCTTTATCTTTGCCTTTTATTTTCTGCTGTGGATGTGATTTATAATTGGCTTAGATTGATTTCCAATTCTGTTTATAGCTTATGTTCATTTTCCGCACACTAGTTGTTTGTCATAAAGCTTGAATTGGTTATTTTGTATTTGGGGGTCTAAACGTTCAAAGGTGTTTATACACGTTTTTGAACTTTCAATTATAATTAAAAACTAAATGTTATCTACTATCTTCAGACACTTGTTAACAGGACCTTATTTAATTTTTTTTTTGGGGATTTGTGACATATTAATTAATAAGCACCACTGCGCACCCTTAGCTTGATAGTCACTTCATATTTATAAGTGCTTATAGGTGTGGGAGGGTAAGGGTCGAGGTTCAAGTCTTCAGGAGAAAGATTCACACACATATACACTTAGATTAGGCTAGAGTAGAATTTCTATATTGTACATAATAATAATAATAATCTCTAACATACTTCACCTCTTCCCAAAAAAGCATTTTTGTCTCATATTTTTCTTTAAACAAAAAAAATATATATTAAAAAAAAATAGATACTAAATGGACTAACTTCTTTTATCTAAATGAACAAACTAGTAAAACTGAAAGTTTTGACTTTTTGCTAGTGTCGATACCGTATTTTGTTCAGCCTCGATTCACGTTTCAAAACAAAGGCTAGAAAATCAAAAAATTGAAAAATGGTGTAAAATTATAAGTTTCAAAGCCAAAAAGTGTAATAAATATATAAATAAATAAATGCAACATGATTGAAATGTTAAAGACCAAATTGACACGACATTGAAATGTTAGAGGCCAAATTAACTAAATTGAAAAATTAAGGATAAAATTGAAATACGGTATAAAAGATATGGATCATTTATATAGTTTACCCTTATATTTTTCTCCATTATTAATAATTTCAAATAAATATCAAAATAATATTAATAATTTTATTTAAATATTGATGACCTTACAATATTTACACCATTTATTTTGTTTTAACAAGATCTATGACAGAATTTGAGGATACTTATACCCAATTGATTTTTTAAAAAGAAAGAAAGAACAACAACAACAACGTAAAATATAAACCTTCACATTCCTATCTTTTGGTATTTATTTTTCTTCATTTTCCCCGCTCCACCTTCCTTTCTTCCATAACTGAACTCCAAACAAGAAATAAATTGTATATGTTATGATTGTGAGGCTTAAGTACTAGTTCAATTTTTCTTATGGCTCTAATTACTAGTTCTTAAATAGTAAAAGAAAAAAAAAATCCTTTGGTGCTCTTTAAGTACAATATTAATTTACAATGAAATTGCAGAAAGGATAGCGGAAAGAAAATCACTCATACTAATTAGCAATTAATTACCAAGAAGCAGCTTGTAGCATAGTTTCATAATTTGGTTTACAAGTATTAGTTTATTGTACATGAAGACCACCTCTTTGGTGGCATTCTTTAGAATTTGTTCACCGTCAGTATGCACAAATTTAATAGATTTATGTATGAACTTAAAAATTTCATTGTTATTTCAGGTATTTCGACCCATTAATAAATGGTGACTATCTGCAAAACATGAGATCTCTCGTTAAAGATCGATTACCCAAGTTCACCAAAGAGCAATCCAAACAGGTAAACGGGTCATTTGATTTTATAGAATTAAACTTCTATACTGCTAATTTTGCAGCTTATGCCCCTCAACCAACTGGTGATAGACTAATAGAGCAAGTTTCTCGATAGATTCTGTTAGGACATATGTGATTCAATGATAGGAACATATATCACTATTTTATGTAATTGGCTAATCCTTTGACAAAACGCACTTTACTTGTAATTAGGTAGATCTAGGATGTGTTTTAAGAAATAAGGTTTCAAGTTCAAGTGTTAAAACCATGCAAGTCTGTCTAAGAATCAAGTCAGAAAGTGCTGTTCATTAAAGCTCAACAGTTAGCATCTATCGAGGTTTAAAAGCTGCTGAAACTCGTGGCTCGACAGCTAGCTCAATAGATGGCTATCTATTGAGGTTTATGAAACTCAGTTTTTCAGGATTGTTTTTCATCCAATCCGTGAATGTATGTTTGGGCTTTCTTTTCTCACAACCCTAAACATATATAAAGATTATTTTAAAGGCCGTAAAAGGTTACAGAAGTTGCAAAAGAGCACAGTTGCACAAGTGTGAAGAAGAGTGTAACCGGAAACCTAGTTTGCCCTAGTTCTTCATTCTCTTCAAGAGGTTGCTGTGTTTTGTACACCGTAGAGTTTTGTGACCAAGAAACTTCATGATCTTTGCAGCCAACATCCTTCTCAGCCAACATCCTTCTCAAGTTGGTGATCAAGTCACGTACTGGGATCCACGCAATTGGTTAGTCACATACTGGGAGCCGTGCATTGAAAGGAGAGATTGTCACTACTGAACAAGTCCAATTAGGTATTGGGGTAAGGGTTCAACTGTAGGTTGGTATAAGGTACTCGGATTCCTTTACTTATAACCGCTTGTTTTGATAATAATGGATTCTCGGGAGTGTTAACCTTAAAATCACCTGATGGGGGTTTTGCCATGTAGGTTTTCCCCATTTGTAAACAAATCATCTTGTCAATTTATTTTCCGCTGCATACTTTAGTTAATTAGTGATTTGTTTGTGCTGCCACGTACAATTGCGTGTTAATTTGATTAATTAATAAACTTGGCTAATTAATCAATTAATTCATCACAAGAGGTCAATACATTTTTGGCCTATCAGATTCTAGTGCTAATCTTACTAGTACGTACAAATTCAACACCCGAAGCCATTCTTATGAGTTTCTTATGTATCTAATGTGGTAATAATAACTAGACCATTTTTTTTGCAGCTTCACGGAATGGGATCCCCATTGGTCCCCGGTATGTACCAGCTAGCAAAATACATATCAACATTTTTGTTTTAGTAGTTAGAGGAAAAAAACAAACAACATTTTTGTTTTAGTATATTGATGGTACTAAATAATTATAATATGATTGATGCCATATAACTGACATGATGAATATCTTTAAAAAAAAATTAATCTTTTATGTTGCAATTAAAGATATACACATTGTTTCCTAGAAAAAAAAAGAGAAAAAAAGAAAAAGAAAGATAAACACATTGTGTTTTGGCCTTAAGATAGTATCCCTAAAGAATTGCAGGCTGCTTCAAGTTGGCTCCATGTTTATCCTTGAGGATTTCAAGATCTTTTGCTCTACATAAAGAGGAAGTATCACAATCCACTAATTTACATCACTGAGAATGGTAATTTCCTCTAACTTCTTTTTTCTTACATTATCCCATAAGGTCATGAAAAATTGGAATGCTATTGGTAGTTATTAGATTTCCATTTGAAACTAAATTCTCCCAACTATATTTGTAGGAATTGATGAGTTCAATAATGCCACCTTGTCACTCAAGGAAGCCCTTGTTGTCCCCCAAAGATTTGACTATTACTATAAACATCTTTTGTATCTTCATAGGGCTATCAAGTAAGTGCAATAGCTCTCTCTCTCTCTCTCTCTCTCTCTCTCTCTCTCTCTCTCTCTCTCAAACACAATTACACAATTATAGAATTCTAACTGGATTTCACTTCTTTCTTTGGTATATATAGGGATGGTGTAAATGTTAAAGGACACTTTGTGATAGAGATTTTTTTACTAAGAACCAGACACGTCATACAAGAGTAACCGACGATGCCTACAGGTCCGTCGGTCCTTCAAGAGTAGACAGAAGGACTAGAGCACTGGCATAAAAAGCGACAAGGCCACACTAAATCCTGACAAGGCATACTGTCCGAAAGGCAAATGAAGGGACAACGGGGGGAATTGAGAGTCGACGGGTTTGGCATGGCCTTACTTGACCCTCACAGAAATTCACATAAGGAAACATCTTGCTAATCACGTAAGATGGACCTGCTACAGATTCATATCTCCTCATATGGAAAGACACCCTAAAATCTTGAAAACCCTAATACTAAATCTTCTCCATAAGGAAAAATCCCCACTCTCAAGGGATCTTGGTTCCCACCAACTACTATATAAACACCAGACCTCTACTTTTCTCAGGTACATAGAAACTCTCTAGCTCTCACTGTAAAGTTCATGGAGATTTCTCATTCACTAACTTGACATTTGGAGAGTTTTTGGCCGGTACCACACTGGTGCCTTCTGTTTGGTCCCTTTGTTCTTATTCACAGGTACCTATTGAAGCGACTTGGAGCCTACAACTCACTAATGATTTCATAACATCATCAGTTGGCGCTGTCTGTGGGAAACGAGTGATAAGCTATATCACCGTTTCAAAGACAAAGAGTTGTATGGTCCTGACACAATCAATGGCCACTACCAACCAAGAGACCGGGAACCCGCCAAACATATTGGAGAGGCAGGTACAAACCTTTGTTGCAGCGGTTGAATTGCTCACTCAGTAGAACCACAAGTTGGAACGACAGCTAGAGTAACAAAATGATCAAGAGCAGACAAGATAGGGATGAACGTGACAACAATCGTCCCCCGATGAATGATCACCAAGAAAGGGATGACTAAGAGGAAAGCAATGTTGTTAGCAGATGAGATCAGTAGGATACTAGTCGTCCCTTCGAGCTGGAAGTCGGCGTGTTGCATATGGCACAAGAGATGCAGACGACGAAAGAAAAAATGGACATGATGATGAATGCCCTGAGAGGACAAGCATCCACCAACTTGGATGAACTAGTCTAGCGGACTGACTCACCCTTCACTGCACATGTGACTTCTTTCCCCATTCTGGCCAAGTTCTGAATGCCATAGGTGGAGGCATATGATGGTTCGCAAGACCCACTAGACCATTTGGAGTCGTTCAAAACCCTCATGCACTTGCAAGGAGTTCCAAATGAAATTATGTGCAGGGCCTTCCCTACTACTTTGAAAGGGCCAGCAAGGGTATGGTTCAACAAACTTACCCCAAACTTTATCTCCACCTTCAAGGAGTTGAGTGGACACTTTGTCACGCACTTCATCGGGGGACAAAGATACAGAAGATCCTCAGCGGCCATACTAAGTATTATGTAGTGGGAAGATGAAAGCCTAATGTCATACGTAACCTGTTTCAACAAAAAGGCCCTCCTAATTGACAAAGTCGACGACAAAGTCCTTGTCACTGCCTTCACCTGTGGGTTATGACTAGGGGAGTTTCTCTTCTCCCTTTACAAAATGATCCAAAGACAATGGCCGAGATGCTATACAAAGCCACAAAATACATGAATGTCGAAGATGCGATGATAGCCTGAAGGGACGAGCCAAGGAAAAGACAATGGCAAGATGACCTTCGTCCAAACAAAAGCAGAAAGGTAGCCCGGCCGAATGAGTGAAGGGAAGATAGGAGATTGAAACCCGATGGGGAGGATGGTAAACTTCACCCCTTGAATACCCTGCTGGATCAAGTCCTCATGCAGATAAGGGATGATGTAGCGCTGACATGGCCAGACAAGCTGAAGGGTGATCCAAGCAAAAGGCCCCGAAACAACTATTGTCACTTCCATCGAGACCATGGGCATAACACCTCTGAGTGCTACGACCTTAAGCAGCAGATCGAAAACCTACCAAGGGACCCCGAGCCCAACCGACGGTCTGAAGAAAGGCCCAAAGCCTTGCTCGGAGAAATAAGAATAATTGTAGAAGGAAACACTATAGGAGGATCATCTAAAAAGGCAAGGAAGACATATCTACGTATGGTGCAAAGCGTCCAAATCTCCAGATGGCCTCCAAAGGTAGCAAGGGCTGACAACCCAGTCATCAGTTTCATAGAAGACGACGCTAGGTGACTACACCACCCTCATAACAATGCCTTGGTTATCAACCTGTCAACTGCAGATTTCAATACTCGAAAAATTCTAGTAGATAACGGGAGTTCAGCAGATATCCTCTACTACCCAGCATTCCAGCAGATGAGGATTGACAGAGAATGCCTTCTACCATCAGATACACCATTAGTAGGTTTCGGTGGCACCAAGATCTTCCCTATAAGGACCATCACCTTGCCAGTAACCATTGGGACATACCCTCAGAAAGTCACTAGGGAGGTTAGTTTTCTTGTAGTTAATTGCTCTTCTGCCTACAATGCCATCATTGGTCAACCCACGCTTAACATATGGAGGGTAGCTACATCCATATACCACCTGCTAGTAAAGTTCCTAGCAAAGTATGGGATAAGGGAGGCACGAGGGGACCAGATGGCCGCCCCCAAATGTTAAGTCTCCATGCTAGAAATGGATGATCACCTACAAGTGTTGAACATTGAAGAGAGAAGGGTAACAGTAGAACCCATGGAAGACCTAGAGGAAGTCTCCTTAGGCAACAACATCCCAGGCCGAACCACGTGTATCAGCACACAAGCTGACCCTTCGGTTAGTGAAGAGTTTGCCTTTTTCCTGAAGACCAATCGAGATGTCTTTACTTGGAGTCATGAGGACATGCCAAGGATCAGCCTTAGTACCATGGTACACAAGCTCAATGTATGCTTGTTCATCCACCCAGTTCGGTAGAAGAAGAGGGTCTTTGCCCAAGTAAGGGATAAAGTCATAGTTGAAGAAGTACACAAACTACTGGAGGCAAGTTTCATTAGGGAAGTCTACTACCCCGAATGGTTGGCCAACGTGGTCATAGCCAAAAAAGCAAATAATAAGTGGAGAATGTGCGTGGATTTCACCGACCTAAACAAAAGCATGCCTGAAGGACAGCTATCCACTCCCATGCATCGACCTCCTTATAGACTTGATGGCTGACCACCAATAGCTGAGTTTCATGGACACCTTTTCTGGATACAATCAAATCAGGTTGGATGAAGCAGACCAAGAGAAAACCTCATTTGTCACGAGCCAAGGACTTTTCTGCTACAAAGTCGTGCCATTTGGATTAAAGAACGCAGGGGTGACGTACCAAAAACTTGTGAATAAGATGTTTGCACAACAAATTGGGTGAAATGTAGAAGTATATGTAGATGACATGCTCGTAAAGAGCACATGAGAAGTAAGCCATTTAGACGACCTTCGAGAAACATTCAATACTGTAAGGTTGAATTTATTCAACCATCTAATTGGCTTTATTCCGTGCCAAATTTGCTTGTAATTCAGCATTTAGTAACCCTGTATTTAGGTGGGTTTGTTGTAAGGGTAGTGAGTGAGATAGAGTGAAGATTGCTCAAGAGTGTGCAAGAAAACAGAGTGTCGCGGCTGGGACTCGCGGGTGGACTCGCGGCTGCAAGCCGCCAGAAGCTGCACACGTGCCAAGCATGCTGGAAGATGAAAAGTCATGCTAGCTGGAGCACTACAGGACAAAACAGGACAACTGCCCATACGGTTAACTCGCGACTGGATCTCGCGACTTGGTCAAGCCGCGAGCCACCCCTGTTTTGCCAAAACCTGACGTTTCACATTCCTCTCCACACCAGTATAAATACCCCTTTAACCCACGATTGAAAGAGAGCTTCCAGAGAGAATTTTGAGAGAGAAACCCTAAAGAAAAACCAGATTGTTTCACCCACAATCTATACCTTAGAGTCTCCTCAAGTTCCCCTACTCTCTTCCTCTCCATTGTCAAATCCTTGAGAGGCATTATACCAAACCTGGTTCTCACCATTATCATCTCTGTGAGACAGTTGTTTGGATTTCTGGGAAGCAGTTAGGAAGGAACCAATCTTCATTGGTTGATGCTATGGTATAGTAGCGGAATCCGGGAAGCTAGAAAAGAAAAAGGTTCGGCGCAACCTCGTTGAAGCAAGAAGCTTGGAGGGCTTAGGTGCACTGGGTAGATTAGGCTTGGAGGGTCTATTGCTGTCCTTGTATCCCAACTGTATTTTCTAGTGGATTGATTACCGCTTGGAGGGCGGCGGAGAGGTTTTTCGCCGAGGTCTTCGGTTTCCTCTTCGATAACACATCGCGTGTTGTCTTTGTGTTTGCATCTTCCTTCCTCTCTATCTTTGCCTTTATATTATCTGTTGTGGTTTTATATTATTATGGCTTAGATAGTTTTTAACCAATTTCATATTATAGCATGTGTTAAGTTTCCGCACACTAGTTGTTTGACATATTGCTTGAATTGGTTATTTTGTTTTTGGGGGTCTAAACGTTCAAGGGTGTTTATACACGCTTTTGAACTTTCAAATACCCTCCGCCTCTACGATATGAAGCTCAACCCTAGTAGGTGTGTGTTTGGCATGGCATCAAGGAAGTTCCTAGGCTTTATGGTGTCACAGCGCGGGGTGGAAGCTAATCTCGACAAGGTTCGGGCTATAATGTAGATGGTTCCTACAAAGAACAGCAATGAGATGCAAAGCTTGAATGGCAAGGTTGCAGGCCTTAACCGTTTTGTCTTTAGGGCAATGAACAAGTGTCTACCCTCTTTAAGGTGCTAAGGAAGGCTTTCAAGTGGACCAACAAGTGCTAGGGGGCATTTGAAGAACTGAAGGCATACCTCGCATCCCCACCATTGCTCAATCTGTCTAAGCCTGGTGAAGAGCTTGCCCTCTACTTAGCTGTATCCCCAACGACCGTTAGTTCTGCTATCAAAGCACAGGCTTTAGTTGATTTCATTGCCGAATTCACGACAGGGAAAGATAAAGAGGAGAAATCAATGGCATGGATGATATGGACAAACAGTTCATCTAACCAACGGGCTGAAGGAGCTAGGGTCATGCTACGATCACCAAAGGAAGATACAATAGAATGTATGGTCCGCCTCCAGTTTTCAATGACCAACAATGAGGCCAAATACGAAGCAGTCCTCTTAGGCCTTGACTTAGCTAAAGTAGCGGGAGCTGAAGCAGCTATCATACACTATGATTCACAAGTTATGGTTGGATACATTAATGGCGATTATAAGGCAAAAAGGGAACAGATGAAAGAATTGAGCATGGTCAAAAGCAAGATGAGCGAGAAATTCTCAGTTAAGTTCATACAAATCCCAAGGGAAGAGAACGAACAGGTAGACCATTTGGCCAAAGCAGAATTCGTTGAGTATATGGATATCACTAGTTAGGTACTATCCTTCATCCAATATTCCCTTGCCATTTACAAAATGGAAGTACAGGTTATCCCCCTCTTAACTGGACGACACCGATCATATCCTACCTTAGGAATGGGACATTGCCGGAAGATTACGACGCTTCTCATAGGCTGAGGATACAATCTTCATGTTTAGTCATGATGGGAGATGTCCTTTAAGGGGTTTATCTCGTTCGTATCTAAGGTACCTGATCCCTAATGAAACAGACTATGTCATGAGAGAAGTACACGAAGGAATATGCGGGAACCATTCGAGAGCATGCTCGCTGGTTTATAAGTTGATACGAGCTGGATATTATTAGCCCATTATGTAGAAGGATGCCCAGTCCTACGTAAGGACGTGTGACAAGTGCCAATGCTTCAACAATATCATATGGCAACCAACCAAGGAACTTACACCGATGAGCGCCCCTCAGCCTTTCGCCTAGTGGGGATTAGACATAGTTGGACCCTTCCTCATCGCCATACAGTAGTTCAAGTTCCTCATCATAGGGATCGACTACTTCACCAAATGGGTCAAGGTAGAACCATTGGCCACTATTACAGAGAAAAATGTCTGAAGCTTCAAATAGAGAAGCATCATTTGCCACTTCGGAATTCCTAGGGTCATCGTCTCTGACAATGGAAAGCAATTTGACAATGATGCATTTAGAGATTTTTGCCAACAGTTGGGGATCAAGAATCATTACTCTTCTCCTGCTCACCTCTAGGCCAACGGACAAGTTAAAGTCACAAATCGATCCCTGCTCAAGATAATCAAGACTCGGCTTGAGGGGGCAAAGGGCATATGGCCAGATGAGTTACCCGGTATCCTGTGGGCTTATAGGACAACGATTCAAACACCTATAGGAGAAACACCTTTCCACCTCACATACAAACACAAGGTCGTCATCCCGGCAGAAGTAGGACTGACCAGCCATCGAGTATCACATCATTATGAAGGAAGTAACAAAGAAGGGATGCACCCACAGTTAGATATTCTTGATGAAGTCAGAGCAACAGAAGAATAGGGGATGGTTCGTTATCAGGACCTTATGGCAAGGCACTACAACACCAAGGTCAAGCCTTGTCATTTTTAGATCGGGGACTTGGTCCTAAGGAAGGTAACAATAGCCACCAGAGATCCCTCACAGGGTAAGTTGGGCTTCAATTGGGAAGGACTCTACAAGATCGCCGACTACCATAGGAAGGGGACTTACTACTTAGAAACCCTCAACGGGAAGAGGCTTCATCACCCGTGGAACATCGAGCACTTAAGGAAGTACTATTAGTAGTAGTCGGATGCAACTTATTTTATCTCTTTCTTTTCGTTTTTCCATTTTTATATCAAAAGTTAAATGTCAAAAGATGTCGAGTTTCTTTTTAGCTCTTTTATTATTAATAAGACTTGGATGCATTATTAGAAATGTTGCTCTACTCTCTACCCTTCAGTGGACCATCTAAACCACGCTAAGTCCTACTTATGGGGCAGACGAACGACCAAGGATACTGACGAGTACCTAGTTTTAGAAATTCTACCAAGTTCTACCTACAGGGTGGACGGACAACCAAGGATACCAACGGGTACTTGGTTTTAAAAATTTTACCAAGTCCTACCTACGGGGTGGACGGACAACCAAGGATACCAATGGGTACCTGGTCTTAAAATTTTTTATTAAGTCCTACTTTTGGGATGGATGGAGGATCAAGGATATCGACGGGTACCTGGTCCCAAAATTACGTTAAGCCCTACCTATAGGGTGGACAGATAGAATGAAATGTCAACAGTACCAATACAACAGAGGCATACACGATTGGAATGAAGACAAAATATAAGTATGGGCAATGGATAAAAATAGTAAATGTAGCCTAAACAGGTAAATGTTTTTACATAAAAACCCCAAAAGAAGGGGGCATTAATTACTGTCTTACAAATAATTCTACCAAAAAAAAAAAAAACCTTAAATACAAAGGAAAAGAAAAATCAAGATGGAGGAGCATTAGGAGCAATTGGGTTCATGCTGGGCAGACCTTCAGCAACAGTTGAATTCTCAGCGGACAGGACCATAACAGAGTCAAGATCGTCTGGGGTAGGTTGGGTGATGACCACGCCGTCGGTGTCCTTCACCTCCTACTCAATCATGTGAACAAAGTTAATGGTCTCATCGCTGACGGTGTCATCTCCTCTATGCTTTGGCAAGATTGTGTTGTTTATTACGATCTGGGAAAAGTTGAGGTTGGGATAAGCGGCTTTCACTTGCTTCAAGCAATCCTTGAACCCGTCACCATAGTAGATGCCACACGCATCAAAGAAGGGTTGAGAAATATGGAACTCCGCCACGGCGTCGACTCCGGCTTTCTCCATCTACTTACAAAAAGTAGCTAACTCTGTCAGTTGGTCTTTACTTTCTCTGCCTCCTCGAGCCGATAGGTCTCCTCCGTGAACACTTTAGTCTTGGCTGTTAACTCCTAATTGAGGGTATAGACGGCCTCCGAGTATTGTGCACTCTCCTTGTTCTCAATCTCCTGACATTTGCGGTACTGTCAGATCACCCCTTCACTGGCCACACACCTGTCTTGAAGGGCCTTTATATGCACCAATGCCTAAAACAAAGCATGACGGTTAAAATCGAGAGGAAATATTTCTAAGTATAAAATATAAGTGATGGGGACATACCCTTGATAGGTCGTAGAGGCTAGAAGCCCCCAAATCCTCCAAAGAGTGTTCACTACAAGGATCTAGTTCCGTCTCCTTGATGATTGAGGTGACCATCTCCGGCATAATCCTTGTGAGTGACTAACCTTTGGACGGGGCCAGGAGCGACGAGTCCTTTCTTGATCATCAAACCCTTCCCGACTCCATGACCAGGGGGAAGGGGAGGCAATGGAGCCTTCAGTTGTTGCTCCTCAATCAGTTCACTCGTCCCCTTCTTTGACGGACGGTCTTCCTTGGCATCATTCTTTCTCTTAAGTGTGGCTTTAGGGGCCACATTAGGAGCCAACCTTAACACCTGCTCCTTCTGCTTACGCATAGCGGCAGCTTTCCTCACCAATGCTTTCTGCCTTCCTACATCCATCTCTGAAGAACAAAAAAAAAAAATAATAATAAAGACGACGAGAGTAAAACAAAAGTAGATATGCACAACAGGTAAGCAAGGAAAGAGAACTTACGACAGTGGGAGAAGGCTGGTAACCGACGGGCTTCTGGCTTCAGCATTGGACCACCACAGAAGGCGTGGATAGTATCAAGTGTAACTAAATCCTTCCACTTCCTCTGCTTAAAGGGGATCTCCAAGACGCGCCTAATAAAGCTCTCCTACTCGTCGGTAATCTCTGGACAGATCTGGGCTGGAAACAACAAGAAATATATATAAGTATTAGGAGAAGCAGACGATGTAAAAAAGAAAAAGGGGCAAACGACACACCTGACTCCCTAACAATACCCTAGGTATTATTGAACCCGTCGGGCATGCTATCCCACTCTTCAAGTCTACACACCTAATCCATCCCCTAAACAAAAAATTATCTGTTCTTCCAGTTTCTATTCGAATCAGGCATTTTCGACACCAACCTAAGTGACGTCTTCCTCGCTAAGAAATGATAAATGCCATTTGACAAGGTAATCTATTAGGGCTTATAACAGTGGAAGAAATCGTCAAGGGTAAGGTGACAATTGCCACCACTCAGCTGACCTCATATCACCTCGGCCCCTAAGAATATCTTTCACGCATTTGGGGCTATTTGGCTAATGGATAACCCAAGATAGTTAGCTAGCTGACGGTGCAACTCCGTCAGTGGCAACCTCAGACTTGTAGCAAACATGGCATCATACATACTGAGGTCTACTATCTTCCCAGAGTAACACCTTTCTTATTTCCTTGGTAGACGAATGGGAATACTATCTGGGATTTGGAAATGATTGCGAAGTTTGTTAAAAACGTTTGGCGACATGGTTGGATAGAAGTCATTCACCGTCCATATAAAGGGAAGGATGAAAGGCCTAGGACCATCACCAACCTCTTGACATTTCCCTTCCTTGTCAACCATCCCTTTGTCACCCTCATAATTCCCCTCGCGTTCTCCTTCTTCCTTTCCTTCCTCATCCTTGTCACTCATAGCCTTCCCCTTATCTTCTTCATACTCCTCGTCCTCCTCAACAAGGGAGTGAGCAGACTGTTCCCTTTCTGGGGATGAGGTTAAATATTCCTCAAACTCACAGCCTGATGGGTAGACTTCATTGTAGCCCGCATCCTCACGAGCTGAAGATGATTGTTCACTCATCACTTCTCTATCACCTGACATCTATTCACCTATAAGCAACGAAGGTATTTTAAGAACCTATTTGATGGGTCTTTATAGAGGTGATGACTAGCTAGAAAAGATAGAAATAAAATGAAAACAGAAGGGGAGAGAAGAAGAGTTACAGGATAAATAGATGACTTTGTAAAAGTGACGGGACTCGCGAGACTGATAGAGGCACAAGCGACAAGTGCTTGTGAACAACGGGTTGGCATGTATATTATGATCTCAAAGCTCTCAAGAGATGAAGAATAAAGTAAAGTAAAAGAAATGACTATAGGGGGAAGAACTATTTATAAAGAGAAGAGGCGTGGTACACAAAGCAACACTTCTGATTAGAAACGAGGCCAACCAGTAAGCACCATGTATCAGCTAACATTTAAAGCCTAGAGCTCCTCACGCCATTTAATGACACTCTCTTCAATAAAATTGTAATTAATGACCATAAAATACTCATAATACTCCATGGCCCGTTAGTTTAAACTGACAAAGCCATGGAATAGGGGGCAGCTGATAGGGATGTTTTTACTAAGGACCAAACATGTCATACAAGAGAAACCAGCGGTGCCTACAAGTCCATTGGTCCTTCAAGAGTAAACGGAGGGACTAGAGTGCCGGCATAAAAAGTGATGAGGCCAATTGGAATCCTAACGAGGAGGACTATCTGAAAGGCAAATGGAAGGCCGACAAGGAGAATCGAGAGCCCACGGGTTTGGCATGGCCTTACTTAACCCTCATAGAAATTCACACAAGGAAACATCTTGCTAATCACACAAGATGGACCTGCTATAGATTCATATCTCCCTTATATGGAAAGACACCCTAAAATCTCGGAAACCCTAGAACCAGATCTTCCCCATAAGGAAAAATCCCCACTCTTAAGGGATCTTGGTTCCCCCCAGCTGCTATATAAACACCAAACCTCCACTTTTCTCAAGTACGCAGAAACTCTCTAGCTCTCTCACTATAGAGTTCATAGAGACTTCTCATTCACTAACTTGACCTTTGGAGGGTTTTTGGCCAGTACCACACCAGTGCCTTCTGTTTGGTCCTTTTGTTCTTATTCAGAAGTACCCATTGAAGCGACTTAGAACCTACAACTCACTAACGATTTCAGAACATCATCACTTTGCATGGTCATTATTGGACAATTTTAAGTGGTCCTTTGGTTACACTGTTAGATTCGGAATCAACTTTGTAGACTACGAAAATGAGAATAAATGATACCCCAAATATTTTGCCCGTTGGTTCAAGAATTTCCTCAAGAAGTAGATGAAATATGCTCAAATTATGAATTATCTATTAGCAATGGATAGTCTCTAAACAATGAACTGAAGATAATTTATTTTCCATTTTTGTGCTCTTTAAATTATGTAACTTGTATGGAGCACAAGAATCTAATGCAGAAATGCTTGCTAAATAAGATATTATTTTATGAGTTTTAAACAAATGATTTTTTATTTTTTATCTCTCATTGGTGACCAATTATCCAAGTTCACAAAAAAGCAATCCAAACTAGTAAATAGATTATTTGAATTTCTAGGTCTAAAGTACAATACTGCTAATTATGCTGCTTATTCAGATCACTCCAAAGTTGAAAACGTAAGCTACATAAGAAATTCACAGGCTAATTGTGGACACCCGCCACATGACAATGCCCCTCTGGAATGGTTTTTAGAGGGGAAAAAAAAAGATGTGTTTGAGATTTTTTATTAAAAATCATGGTTTTTGAAGAGTGAAGGAGTCACAACTTATTTTATTTTATTTTTAAAGGAAAACAAAACAAGAAATAAAAACTCTTTTTATTTGATTGACTCAATGGATAAGAAAAATGATCTAGTCCACCAAAGACGAGTTCGGGGTCAAATTATGTCGTGGGAAGGTGTGAGGTACTCACGTATGCCCAAGGACGGACTCAAGATTTCAAGCTCTGGGGGGGGGGGGGTCGGAGATAAGCGAAAAGAAAATTTTCAAATATGCATCCATATTGTATTAATAAACTATCAACCAAGACAAATACCCAAAAATCATTGTTTCTTAATATATTAAGATACAGTTATCTACCAACAAAAACAAAAGACACGAAGCACTATTGTTTCTTAATACAATCATCTATGAAAAGGGAACTTGACGCTCTTTCAAATCTTCAAAATCATCTACGATTGAATCCAAACTAAATGTCAAAGCTACATCATTTTCAATGTATAACATCAAAGAGTCCGTCAAAAAATCATTTTCCATTTTGTTTCGAAGATCAGTTTTGACAACCTTCATAGCTGAAAACGCTTGCTCAGTAGTAGCAGTAGAAACTAGAAGAGTAAGCACAAGTCTCACCATTCTATAAACAAGTTTGTAGTGTTCTGAATTTCCAGTTCTCACTAACCATTGACACAACTCAGATAAACTTTTCAATTTTTTGAACTTTGGATCTTGGACTACATTATGCTCAAAATGATAAAGCTCCTTCTCCAACACTTATTTGTCATAATCTATGAAATCTTATGGATAGAAATTCTTTACCAACAAAAAAAGATCACTACTTCTAAAAGATTTTAATGCCTCTTGAGGTTCTAAAGCTGAGCTAAGCCTTAGTAACTCCATTGCATCTTCATTAAACTGATGATTTAGTTCTTGTAGTTGAGAATCTATTGCAGCATAAAAAATATTTATTTGATAATGATGCTCAATTGTAACGTTATCTTACTGATTACAAGCTCGACCTTGCCTCCCAACATAAGAAGCATTCATATCTAGGACATCAATGCAATGCTTCTCACAAAATGATATTATAGTGGTGAGTAAGCCATCCCATCCCATCCATCATCTCTAAATTTTTGGATAAGTGTTTTCGTAGATGAACGTAATGCATGGCATTTAAAATGTCTTGAGATTGGCTTTGCAAATCTTGACAAAGTTTATTAGTGATCTCCATAGTTTCCTTCTCAAGATGCAAGATGAAGACAAATTCAAATGAAGTTTAACCATCATAAGCTAACTCTACTTCTGCCTGATGTTCTCCATCACCTGCATCATCAATTATATTTAGTAAAACTTCAACAGTTGAAGTAAACATCCTTAATAAGCTAGAAACTGATCTAAAATGTGAACTCCAACGTGTTTCTACAGGTCATTGTAAAGTGCCAATTTGATTAAGTCCATTTCTAGTCTTAAGCTCTTTAAGATCAATCAAACGTGTTATTTCATTAGCATTGGCAACTTTCAATTTCTCATTACACTTGCATGAAGCATTAACAATTTTGATCACCAAAAGCAATTGAAGAAAAAACTCACTAATGGGGACAACTTGTTTTGATGCTTTTACTGATGCCAATTGTAAGCAATATGCAAAACAATGGATGTAGTAAGCATATGGGCAATCATTCAAAATCAAAGCTTGTAATCCATTCCACATACCTCACATGCTGCTTGCTCCATCATATCCTTGCTCTCAAATATTTTGTATATCTAGGCAATGTTGAGATAACAAAGAATATATTCCCTTCTTTAGAGTCAAAGTCGTAGTGTCAACAACATGAATAAGCCCAAAAAAACATTCTTTCACAAAACCTTCTACATCTACATATCCAAAAACCACAGCCATTTGCTCTTTCATGGCCTCATCACGAGTTTCATCAACCATTACACAAAACTTTGCATCACCAATTTCTTCCCGAATGGCCTTCTTCACTTTGGCTAAGAAAACATGTAGAATTTCCTTTTGAATCCTAGGTGATGTGTAGGTTGCATTTTTGGGAGCTTTTTCTATTATTTTAGCAACCTTCTCATTCCAAAAAGTCACAATACCCAATGATTCAAAAAAAGTTCCCACGATTAGATGAACTAAAACTTTCATCTTGACCTCTAAAAGCTATAGCTTGAAAGGCAATATGTTGGACAATAAAAATTGAGGTCTTTAGTTGTAATCGATTATTTGCAATTTGTTTAGTAGTGAAATGATCAACTACCCTTTGTAAATGCTACCATTGATTCATCAAATCCTTACATATTTTCTCTGCAACTCTATGAGCTGAGTTAGGATTATTTCCTATATGACCTTGAAAATAACAATTTTTGTCCCCAACTTTTCTCCAATTTCTAAATCCACCAACAGTGAATAAATTTTGTCCCACAACCCCATTTCGATTATGAAAGACAAAGTAGGGTAGACAATAAGCTGCATCTTTTGTAGGAGAATATTCAAACCATGTTGAATAATATTCAAACCAAGAAGCTTGAAAGCTACGATTATGCTTTCCACTTTTTTTGTATGTCTCTAGAGGAGGTTGGTGTGGATCATTTTTAATGTAAGCTCGTTGAATTTCATCACGTTGATTAACATGATATACCCATATTTTTTTGCGTGTTCTAGGATCATAATCCAAAGAATCAAGATCAACTTTTTGAAATTGTGTTTGAGAGATATGGTTATTTTACGGAATTGGGATATCAGCATTTTCTGGAATTGGAAATGAATATTTTCTAGAATTGGAACATCCACATTTTCTGGAATTGGAATAGCAACATTAATTGTTGGCAATCCTACATTGACTTCAGAAATGTACATTTTTAGATCCCTTAAAACACAATTGGATTAACCTAGTTAATTAGCAAAGTGATTACTTAGTCCAAATTTCAGATCTAGATTAACACAATCATATAATCATATCAATGTAAAGTGCGGAATATAAAGAACACAAAGATATGATGACCCAGGAAACCACACCGGTAAAAACCTGGGGAGGATTTAACCTAGCTATCCTTAAGGTAAACTTGAATCCACTATAAAAGAATCGAAGTTTTACAATAGCAACTTAGACCACTAACATCCTATTGCTACCCACTAGTAGAAAACTTACTGACATGACCACGTGACAGCTCCGAGACCACGAACTCCATTTTTCTTGGATTCTCCAGCAAGTACAAGCACTCCTGCTTGTATATCTTTAAGCTTTTATTGCAGCAATTGAATGATCATCAAACTCTCAATGAAATATCCTTTTTGATAATCCTAAGCATGTGTAAAGGCAACCACCTCTTAGATCTCACAAGAGATTCACACACACAACAAATAGAGCGACCTTAAAAACGTGGCTAGGGTTTCCCTTTTATACCTAGGGCAAAACATAAAACCCTACTCGTCATATGGGCTTAGAGCTGAGTTGGAAATTCTGCAGAAAAAACATTATGCCCGACTTTCGATCGGTCGAGTCTAATTCTCGATTGATCGAGCCAGACCGAATTGCACAATGAATTCTGCAATAGCTCAATTCCAACTTTACATAAAACACATACTTTGAGCAAGTTTTAACAAGACTAAAAACCTGTTTTGATCATGGTTTGCCAACAATACAAATTAGAGTTCTAATACATTAGTTTCTAAGTACTTAGAACCTAACAGGAAGAATTTGAATCTTTTCTTTTGAAAAAATCAAACAATGTAATTGATTTTTTCATGATCTACAAATAAAATAAGAATCATATATATTATCTCACAAACTGTTGTTGTTACTAACCAAAGACAAATACTAGAATCTAGGTAATATGTACGATGCATTTAATTATAAATTTAGTATTTCTCACTTCTTTTAAATTTATAAATGTATCTAATTTAGCATTATGAGTTAACAATAGGCGCAAGTGAATCACTGTAATTTTCTTAAATTTGTGTGACAATTTTCTATATTATATGATTTGTTTTTTTTCTTTTGTCTTTGGTCTTTACCTTTATTTATCTCTTTGTCTTTGTCTTGTCTCCATATTTTAGACACGGACCCAATCCCGCTACCAACACTATAAATTTATTCTGCACTATTAACAAAAACGTTTCTTAACTTTACCCCCTTTTATTTTTGTCACTTGTCCTTATTGTTGCCCAACTACCAGTCAACAAAGAACAAATAGACAAACACTACACTAATATATTCTCTAATCTTTACAAACTCTACTCTCTCTCTCTTATCTATATAATATAAGAGAGAGAGTCACAAACACAGAGTCACAGAGAGTCACAAAGCCACCAAAAAAAAAAAAAAAAAAAAAAAAACACCATAGGCAGTCAAGGTCGTCAGGCACAAATTCAATTCACAATCATGGAATCACCAACATTAGTTCATCACTCATCAGTAAAACACACAAACACCATAAGTCCACAAGCATAGATTTTAGATTCTGAGATTCACAAACATTATATTAGGTTTTGAAGGAAAGGATAGATTACCTGTTAACTATGAAGGCTAGAGCAGTAGAGGAGCAACGAAGCTGGGCTAGGCCTGGGCAAATTAAGCAACCGGCGACGGCGGCAAGATAGGTCTCGGCGTCTCGCATGGCGGGGTTGGTGTGGTCGTTTCCAGTTTGGGTATGTGACAACTGATGGCGGCATGGCTACTAAGTAGCAAGATGGGTCTCTCTCGCGTGGGCGTGGCAGCAGCGTCACGATGTCACGACGTACTAGGTAGCAAGAGAGTATGGTACTCTCTTAGTCTCTCGCCTCTCTCTTTCTTTTCTTTTCTTTTTTCTTTTTTTCCTTTGTTTTTGGCTTTTCCATTTGGTTTTGGAGTCTTCTGCTTGGTTTTCTTTCTTTCTTTTTATTTTTTATTTTTTACATTTTTTTTTAAAGGTTTTCATGGGCTCTTGCTCCTAGGTTGGCCGGCTGGGATAGGGATGGTTGAGGTAAGGGGGGCCTAAGCTAAAAACCAATGGGGGCCCAAGCCTTTTTTTTTTTTTTTTTTTTTTTTTTTTTTTTTTTTTTAAATTTTACATACTATTTTTTTTTTTTGGGGGTCGGGGCCCCCTTAGGCCCCCACGGTATGCCGAATGCATGAGAATAAAAAAGGCATGAGAAGGCATTCCGACTTATTTTGGCAATCATGTACTTGAATGCCCTGGAGGCCAAAAAAATATATACTAAAACTAGGCTTAAATAAGTCTTACTAAGTTTTTCTGTTTTGTTTTCCGTTTTTTGTTAAGTGAAGACAAAAGATAAGTGGATGACAGATTAGACCTTCTAATCAATTTTTATCTTAATAGAGTATGAAGAGATAGACAATTATAAAAATTAAAATGAGTGTTTTGAAAACATGATTAAAAATAAAACAGAAAAAATAATTTTTTATGCTAAAATAGATTAATTTTTTCACTAGTTGATGTGGATGGTCTAAGTTTGTAATTTAGAGGATATCTATAAATTTACGTGGTACTTACAATGCCAAACAATCAATTGAAAGACAGCTATGATCACTTACATTAGCATGTCCTTTTCCATTTTTTTTCTTTTCTAAATAAATTAGATTACGTAATGCTCCTCTATAAAAACCAGCAGATTATACCTAGTGCTGCACGAAAAGCCAAAATCAATTATGGCATTTCGAGGATATCCAGACTTAGGCCTTCTAGTTCTTCTTGCCTTATTGATTAATGTCATTGCTGTTTCATCAAGTCATGACACTTCATTCAACAGGACCAGTTTTCCCAGAGGTTTTATTTTTGGGACAGCATCAGCGTCTTATCAGGTAACTAAGTCTCAATTTTCTCTATGTTAATTTGTATTATAATTTTTATTTTTCAAATGTCTTGGGATGTGAAGCATATGATCAATATTATTATGTGCACATGTGCGTTCTTTCAAATTTGCAGTATGAAGGTGCAGCAAAAGAAGATGGTAGAGGACCAAGTATGTGGGACACCTACACCCATGAACATCCAGGTCTCTTTTTCTTTCTCTCCCCAACAATATGAAACTCGAAAGTATGAATTACCAATGAAATATTGTGCAATATTACGATGAAATTTAATTTCGGAAAAATTATTTCAAGTCCTCACCACAGAATGTACAACAGTTACTTAAATCATTGATTTGTAACGGATGGTTTAGAGAGAATTAATGAAGTGATATTTGGTAGCCTATTTTTATCTGCGTTTGAATTTGAATTAGACTCATTAATCATCATATTATCAACATTGATCCATTTCAAATGAAAAAAAATTTTCTTTTTATTTCAACTTAAATCAAAGCATATGGTATTAGGACCAAGCAAAATAGCTGCTCAATTCTCTGTACAGGTAGTGGCTGAAAGTTCAAAAAACGTGTACAAAACACCTTTGAACGTTTAGACCCCCAAAAATTAACTTAACCAACACAAGCAATATGTCAAACAACAAGTGTGCGGAAACTTAACATATGCTATAATGTGAAATAGGTTAAATACTATCTAAGCCATAACAGAATAAAATCCACAGCAGATAATATAAAGGCAAAGATAGAGAGGAAGGAAGATGCAAACACAAAGACAACACGCGATGTGTTATCGAAGAGGAAACCGAAGTCCTCGGCGAAAAACCTCTCCGCCGCCCTCCAAGCGGTAATCAATCCACTAGAAAATATAGTTGGGATACAAGGACAGCAATAGACCCTCCAAGCCTAATCTACCCAGTGCACCTAAGCCCTCCAAGTTTCTTGCTCCAACGAGGTTGCACCGAACCTTTTTCTTTTCTAGCTTCCCGGATTCCGCTACTAGACCGTAGCATCAACCAATGAAGATTGGCTCCTTCCTAACTGCTTCCCAGAACTCCAAACGACTGTCTCACAGAGATGATAATGGTGAGAACCAGGTTTGGTATAATGCCTCTCAAGGATTTGACAATGGAGAGGAAGAGAGTGAGGGAATTTGAAGAGACTCTAAGGTATAGATTATGGGTAAAACAATCTGGTTTTTCTTTAGGGTTTCTCTCTCAAAATTCTCTCTGGAAGCTCTCTTTCAATCGTGGGTTAAAGGGGTATTTATACTAGAGTGGAGAGGAATGTGAAACGTCAGGTTTTGGCAAAACAGGGGTGGCTCGCGGCTTGACCTCGCGGCTTGACCAAGTCGCGAGATCCAGTCGTGAGTTAATCGTATGGCCAGTTGTCCTGTTTTGTCCTGTAGTGCTCCAGCTAGCATGACTGTTCATCTTCCAGCATGCTTGGCACGTGTGCAGCTTCTGGCGGCTTGCAGCCGCGAGTCCACCCGCGGGTCCCAGCCGCGACACTCTGTTTTCTTGCACACTCTTGAGCAATCTTCACTCTATCTCACTCACTACCCTTACAACAAACCCACCTAAATACAGGGTTACTAAATGCTGAATTACAAGCAAATTTGGCACGGAATAAAGCCAATTAGATGGTTGAATAAATTCAACCTTACAATCTCCCCCTTTGGCTATTCCGTGACAAAACCCTAAAACAGACTCTAGACTTAACATGTGAGTTGGGAACAGTTGAACAAAACTCACTCACACCTAACTCTAGAAGTTGTAAAGCCCTTGAATCATATGAACATAAACTCCTGAAACACAACAATACACCATGATCATTGTAAGCAGAAAATTATAAATGCATATGAAACAGGCAATATGAGATCAAGCAAAGATGGAGTTAATAAACAAACCATGGCTTGATCAACCAAGTGAACACCACAAGGTAGTGATCACAGTGCTCATTCACACTTGGAATGAACACAAGGACATACAAGTTAACAAGCACAAGGCAAGACACTTGTATGCTCAACACTCAACCAATGCATAGCACACAAGGCATATGCATCTAGGAACAATCCTACAAGGGCACAAGAGTGACAGTACATAAACCAAAGTGCAGAACATTTAGATTAAAGTACTGATTTCAACATAGCATAAAGGCTGCACTTAAGCAAGGTACATACCATAAAGCCTACAAACTATGCATAAAACATTAACCCTAAAAGCTTACAAAAGCACATGGGTACAAACCAATAACTTCCTGAATAACATCAACAAAATATATTAAAGTTTAAACCAAGAGTATATGAAATGAGTTAGGAACATCTATACACCAAAACCCAGTGTATCAAAACCATAAAAACACTAAAATACCCAAATCATAAACATATATAAACACATTACTCCCCCTCAACTAATTACTCCCCCTTAAGAGCTGCTTTTCTACTTCTCAATCATCAATGAACTTCTCCCCCTTTTTGACAGGAATGGCCAAAGGGTCACTGGTCATGCTGAGTCGTGAAGCTGTCAAGTTTAGCAGCCAAGACATCAATCTGGTCTTGCATGGCTCTCATCCTGTCAGAGTGCTCAGTTTGGACTGCCCTTATCCCATCAAGCCTTTCCAGAATGATCTGGAAAGCATCTGGAGGTGTGTCTGCAGAAGTTGAAGCTCTGTGTCTTTTGCCAATCCTCCTAGGTGTTGAGGTTGATGCAAGCCCTGCTGCCTCTGCTTCAGTCTCCATTGGGACAGCCTCTCCGTCATCACCTTCATCTTCTTCTCCTGGAAGCCTAACACTTATCCTTTTGCAGGTAAGCTTGTTGATTGCAGAGGGTGTGGACATGGGACTGATGTCTTGAGGGATTGGAACACCCTTACTTCTAAAAATCCTCATTAGCAAACTGGGAAAGATCAATTTAGGCCTAGAGGTTGTTCTAGTCTCATCCACAATGGTGTCATAAATGTGGGAACTTATGTCTATGAAGTTCTTTTCTTTGAGATCCATCAGAAAGACTGCTCTAGCACAATTGATTGTAGTCAATTTCTTAATGGGATAGAGGTTAAACATCATAATTATTGTAAGGCACCTCATGTCCACTGGAAAGGCAGTGGTATTCAAACATTTCCCTTCTCTCTGCCCACCTATCCTTTGTTGAATTGTTTCAATAGACACACTCCTATCCTTGTAATTGATAAATTCTTCATCATCTAATCCTTCAAGCCCTAATGCATCATCTATGACATGAGCATCCAAGACAAATTCTTTACCCCTCACCCAGCAACTTAATTCATTATCCTTTATCACAGCATTTGAGTAAAATTCCCTAATTAAGGGTTCACACACAACAGGGAAACCACCCAGAAGCTTTTCCCATCCTCTTCCTTCAAAACAGCTGGGAATAAATGTTTGCCTTAAGTCCTCCAAATCAACAAATCTCTCTTGAATGATTCCTGCATTCAAGAAGTTATCCTTGTATCTCTCAAAGTGGTGAACTGACCTAAACAGTTTAGAATCCATCTTTAATCTTTTGTCAGCCTTCTTTGCAGTAGATTTCTTCTTCTGAGGTGAGGGAGCCATCTGTGAACAATCAGAAAAGGCCACAACAACATAGAGCAATATATGTGCATAACCAATCAGAACCATGTAATTAACAGAGAGATATCAACCATACAAATGAACTTTAAAAACTTAAACAACAAGCTACTTAGTTCAAACACATGGAAAAACCAAGCCTAGGATAGGAAACACATGAACAACATGGTGAAACTATCCTAAAGGCAGATAAATGACATTGAGACAGATAATGGAAAAATGATATGACACACAAACAGTATATTGAGCCTAACAAAAGCTTCCCACAGATTAACACACTAAAACATGCAAATTTAGCATAGTAAAACTTACAATCTCAAAAAGAACCAATAGAAACAACTCAACAGCTCAAAGTTCAGATTGAAATAAAAGAAACACTTAGCTAAGCACAAGATGAAGAGCAATAAGAATATGACTATCATTAACACAAACTATAGCAACAGCATCCACAAGCTAAGCAAGAACAAGGAGCAGAAACCGAAACAAAAACCCATTTCAAAAACACAATCATATTAGAAAAATCAAAGGGTAAAAGCACAAAATCAAGTAGAAAAGAGTGTAAAACAGAAAACCCATACCTGTAACTTGACGATTTTGAGCTACAAGAGTGCAACACTAGAGATTGGAAAAGGGAGCACGGAGTGTTTGGGAGGGAGAGAGTTTAGAGAGAAGATGAACAGTCACAAAAATTCGAGGGAAAAACTGAAAAAGTTTAAAAACTGCTCCTGTTTCTGCAAAACACGCGATTTTCGCGACTGGATTAAGTCGCCACACAGTCGCCAGCTCAAGCCGCCAAAGGACTCAAGAACAAAATTTTGAGAAATTTGTCTAAGTGTTTTTTGCAACTGGAAGGTCTACCCGCGAGTGAGTCGCGAGCTGAGCCGCGAAAATCTCTGAGTGAACCTCGCGACTGGACCTTCCACTCGCGAACAAGTCGCCAAAAATGACCAGCGAAGATGCGACTGAGGCTCGCGACTTGACATACCCGCGACTGAGCCGCCAAAACAGGGCAAAACTGTATTTTTGAAATTTTCAGATTTTTCAAACAAAAAACTTTCCAAAAACACCTAAAACACTCAAAAATCTTTTTGTGCTTGAATTAACAAAGATTGAGCATGTGAAAACACATTTTATCAAGTACAATCACACAAATGAATATGGAATTTATTGAACATAAACTTGTGTGTTGTGTGTGGATATCAACAATGAGATAGTCCTTTGTCTAATGTGAAGCTTCAATGATCAATTCAACCAAGGCATACACAATTAGCACTAGATCATGTGACCAATCTCAATTATAGAAATATGTATATATGACCTCCCACACAACTTGATAACATAACTTAGAGCTTTTCATTTGACTCCACTTTCAGTCATAACATTTGATCTTTTTGATCTATTTGAGGCAATCATCTCTCATTGTGAGAGGGATGTATAACATTTCTCTTTGAAAAACAGGCCTTTGGCCTTTTTGAATGAACATTCACTTTTAATATAAGGTCGCTTACCCTTTTTCCTAGTCAAATACTAGAATGTGTGACAGGCTTTTGCAGCTCAATATCTCTTTTCATTTGGAGATTTACATTTGGTGAGCTCTTTTTAGCAAAACAAAAATAAAAAGTGGGAAGATATATAGACACAAGTCTATGCATGTCTCAAGATCAACATAACCATTCACTAATCATTCATGACAAGTTTGAAGATCTATTTACAACAATCACATAGATTTCAAGATTTTTCCCACAGTGATATGAGTGCATGAAAACAAGCAATGCTCGAAAATGCACAAAGCCATTAGCACAAAGGTACAAGGCAAAACAAGTTTTGAGACAAAACTCAACAAAGTCAATCAAGCTTTTTGATTTTCTAATTTTTATGTGATTTTTGGATTTTTGACACAAGAAACAAAAAGATTGATAAAACAGAATTAAGAAATATTCACAAGAAGACAAGCAAACATCCAACATCAAAAACAGCAAGCTTCCCAAACAAACATAGTCACAAAGCATAGGAAGTATTAATGCATGGACATGTTGTAATGCTTATGCATGAGTACCCTTATTCACCCGCATGTCACTTGCGTTTGGGGTGATTTCCTTATAGGATTGGGTACGGGAGTTAGGGCTTTCAAACCTTCGTGAGAAGCTTTCCAAGCAGTTGGTGAATGCACCAATCATCTTCATCACGTTCATCATTCCGGGATCTCCATTTTGACCTCTAGATTGATCACCTGCCCAAATTCTTCTATCATTTCTGGGTCCTCCTGACCTTTGAGGAGTTGCACTGTTCTTTGCTCTCAGCTTTTGGCAATTTGGTCGAGTGTGCCCTTGAAGTCCGCAATAATGGCACACATACGTTCCTCTAGGACCTCTTTGTGGTCGTGGACGTGACTTGGCACGAGATTCAGACCTGCCCACAGACTGATTACGATGATTCAGCATCCGTTGGTCCACCACATTCTTCTTCTCCTCCACCTCGAGCTTCACACCAGTAAGGTCAGCTACAACTGGATCTTTGGCCTTTACAAACTTCACTTCTTTAGTGACATTTCCAGATGAACTACTTCCTCCGGTATATCCTAGTCCGGATTTGTCTGAAAAGCTCTTTTGAGATGATATAACATCATCTAGCTTCTTGGTGGTGACCCTCTCTATTTTAGCATTTGCTTGCACAACCTCATTCTCAAGAAATCTCACTTTAGTGTAAGTTTCGGACAACTCACCATTCAGTGTTTCTATCTCACATTTGGCCTCCCTATATCGAATTAGGAGACTTTTGTAGTCCTCCTCAGCCTTCTTCATTTTTCTCACAGCAGCCTTGGCCACCCTTGTGTATTCACCCGACTTCTCCAAGAGTGAGTTATAATTCTCTTGAAGATTTGCTGTGCTTTCTTCTTCTTCAGCTTCTGATTCTTCAACAATTCCTAGTGATTCATCATCACTATGTTCTCCAAGGTCTCGTACAAGCAAATTCAACTCATCCGAAGACTCAACATGAGCAATAGTCATAAAGGCTGAATAGTTCCCCTCTCCATCACAGCTCTCTTCAGATTCTGAGTCAGACGAGTCTGAGTCACTCAAGGTCGTGGCATACACTTTGCCTTTCGATTTCAAATAATTCGGACATTCCTTCTTAAAGTGTCCATGCCTGTTACATTCAAAACAAGTGACACCTTGTGTGGGTTGGGATTCTTTTCCATCTTTCTTTTTGAAATCCCTCTTCTCCCTTCCAGAACTTTGGAATTTTCTTTTGTCATCAAATTTGCCATTATTTTTGAATTTCAAAAACTTTCTGAAATTTTTAACAAGATAGGCTACATCTTTGTCAACCACATCTTCTCCCGAAGAGTCTTGATCTTCCACCTTCTCATTAATGGTCTTTAGAGCAAGGGATTTACTCTTCCGTTGATTGGGCAACGACATCTCATAAGTCTGCAGAGAACCAACCAGCTCCTGTACTTTGATGTCGTCAAGATCCTTGCTCTCTTCAATGGCTGTCACTTTAGCACGAAAACTTTCCGGCAATGATCGAAGGATCTTCCTTACAATCTTTGAGTCCTCCGTTTTCTCCCCCAAGTTAAACTTACTGACAACCACCTCATTTAGCTTCCCATAGAAAGAGTCAAAAGACTCATCCTCACTCATTTTAAGCTCCTCAAATCGAGTGGTCAGCATTTGTAACTTGGTGTCTTTCACTTTCTTCGTGCCTTCATAAGTGGTTTCCAGAATCTCCCATGCTTCTTTGGCAATGGTAATGTGAGAAATCCTGTGAAATTCATCTGGAGACACACCACAGAAAATAGCATTGAGTGCTTTACTGTTAGCATTAGATGCAGCAAGTGCTGCCTTATCCCATGTGGATTTGGCTGCCTCAGGTTTGGTCCAACCAATCTCAACAGCATCCCAAACGGATTCATCAATAGAACACAGAAAAGCTCTCATACGAACCTTCCAAAAAGCATAATTACTACCATCAAAATATGGAGGTGCATTTAGGGATTGAGACCTATCCATCTCAAAAGGGAGTCAAGGATCACACAATGGTAATGAAACCAACAGCAATGTACCCGCTCTGATACCAATTGAAAGTTCAAAAAACGTGTACAAAACACTTTTGAACGTTTAGACCCCCAAAAATTAACTTAACCAACACAAGCAATATGTCAAACAACAAGTGTGCGGAAACTTAACATATGCTATAATGTGAAATAGGTTAAATACTATCTAAGCCATAACAGAATAAAATCCACAGCAGATAATATAAAGGCAAAGATAGAGAGGAAGGAAGATGCAAACACAAAGACAACACGCGATGTGTTATCGAAGAGGAAACCGAAGTCCTCGGCGAAAAACCTCTCCGCCGCCCTCCAAGCGGTAATCAATCCACTAGAAAATATAGTTGGGATACAAGGACAGCAATAGACCCTCCAAGCCTAATCTACCCAGTGCACCTAAGCCCTCCAAGCTTCTTGCTCCAACGAGGTTGCGCCAAACCTTTTTCTTTTCTAGCTTCCCGGATTCCGCTACTAGACCGTAGCATCAACCAATGAAGATTGGCTCCTTCCTAACTGCTTCCCAGAACTCCAAACGACTGTCTCACAGAGATGATAATGGTGAGAACCAGGTTTGGTATAATGCCTCTCAAGGATTTAACAATGGAGAGGAAGAGAGTGAGGGAATTTGAAGAGACTCTAAGGTATAGATTGTGGGTAAAACAATCTAGTTTTTCTTTAGGGTTTCTCTCTTAAAATTCTCTCTGGAAGCTCTCTTTCAATCGTGGGTTAAAGGGGTATTTATACTAGAGTGGAGAGGAATGTGAAACGTCAGGTTTTGGCAAAACAGGGGTGGCTCGCGGCTTGACCTCGCGGCTTGACCAAGTCGCGAGATCCAGTCGCGAGTTAACCGTATGGCCAGTTGTCCTGTTTTGTCCTGTAGTGCTCCAGCTAGCATGACTGTTCATCTTCCAGCATGCTTGGCACGTGTGCAGCTTCTGGCGGCTTGCAGCCGCGAGTCCACCCGCGAGTCCCAGCCGCGACACTCTGTTTTCTTGCACACTCTTGAGCAATCTTCACTCTATCTCACTCACTACCCTTACAACAAACCCACCTAAATACAAGGTTACTAAATGCTGAATTACAAGCAAATTTGGCACGGAATAAAGCCAATTAGATGGTTGAATAAATTCAACCTTACAGTGGCATTATAAAATTCTTTTTACTTCTTCCTGTTTTACACTGGATTTCACTTTTTCTGCGGAACTAGCTCTGGAAGGCTAGGGTATTCGCTCTTGCTTGCTAGAGCTTTTGTAGATTGTCAAAACCTGTGGGCCAAATTAGTATTGTAAAGCTCATGCAGACCATCTTCTAGATTATGAAAATTTTGGTGTAATATTTAATTTTAACCATGAAATAATTCATTTCTATCTGGGAGGATCTTAATGTTTTGTATTTAGTGAAAACCTTTGTAGTTTCACTGGTTGACATTTGTTGGTATTTCGAAAATAGATATTTAGAAGTACAAAGTTTTGGTCCAAACATGTTTGGAGCATTGGGCTTCAATTGCCAATAGGCAGATGACATTTGTCCTAATTATGTGCAATGTAAATGACTAACTTAGCTCAACCAACCAAGTGAGTTATGCACATTGTACATGACAGGACACATGTCATTTTTCTATTAGTGGTTGGAGCCTTAGACTAAACATGTTTGAAATCAAACCTTTTCCTATTCACAATTCAAATTTCCTATTCTCCGACTATCAAATTAGCATTACTTTTAAATGTCATTTGATATTTGTGTTTATGGTTGTTTATGCGTAAGCCAATGATCCAATTTGTTGTTATTAATAGTATTTATAAGTGTGTGAAAATTCAGGGCCCAATACCGATAGTCTAATCTAGTAAGCCAAGATTCTATTTCTTTCACTTTATTTATTTTCTTGGTTGATACATTAGTAAGCCAAGACATTTTTTTTTTTTTTTGAGAGTTTTAATTTATGGTGTCCTCTTTTGATGATAACTTTTTATTATTCGACAAAGACATCAATCGGTTTTTAATATAGGCGGGAATTACCTCAGATCTCTTATTCAACCATTAAAGATTTTATTAGTTAAGTTAACTAAAACCCACTTATAAGCCAAGACTTATGCAGTCATGCATGAAGTAAATGTGACATTTCAGTATATAGACTAATTAGTACTCTTTCTTTCACTTAATTTTTTTTTGGTTGATACATTAGTAAGCCAAGACTCATACAGTCAAGCATGAAGTAATTAAATGTGGCATTTTAGTATAGACTAATTAGTAAACGCATCAAATTGGACACTGTTGTTGGTAAAATAATAACAACTCTCCCTCATATGGCCTAATTTGAATATAAGGGAATTCATTGTCTTAGTGTGGAATGGTAAATTCAAAAAACTGACAGGGGAAATGGATCATTATTGAGATTCTTTAAAATTTTAAGGTTTATTTCATTAAAAGATTCTAAATTTTTTTAACAATAAGTCGTATAGATTTTGCTCCACTATTAATAAGTTAAAACTTTTAAATAAATATAAAAATAATATTTATTTAAATATTAATGACTTAACAAGATCTATGATAGAGGTTGAGGATACTTGTCCCCAATTGATTTTTTAAAAAGAAAAAAGACAGAATTAGAAGAAGAAGAACGTAAAATGTCACATTCCTATCTTTTTGTATTTATTTTTCTTCATTTTCTCCTCTCTTCCTTCCTTTCTTCCATAACTGAACCCCAAACTAGAAATAAGTTGTATATGTTATGGTTGTGACTCGTGAGGCTTAAGTACTGCTAGTTCCATTTCTCTTATGGCTCTTAAATAGTAAAAGAAAAAATAGAATCCTTTGGTATTCTCTAAATACATTATTAACTTATAGTGAAATTGCAGAAAGGATAATGGATAGAAGCACTGGAGATGTAGCTAACGATCAATATCACCACTACAAGGTATATATGTTGTTTCATGTTCATAATTAAAACTGGAAAGAAAACTGAAAGTTCAAAAACGTTTAGACCCCCAAATTACAACTTAACCAATTCAAGCAATATGTCAAACAACTAGTGTGCGGAAACTTAACATATGCTATAATATGAAATTGGTTAAAAACTATCTAAGCCATAACAAAATAAAATCCACAGCAGATAATAAAAAGGCAAAGATAAAGGGAAGAGAGATGCAAACACAAGGACAACACACGATGTGTTATCGAAGAGGAAACCGAAGCCCTCGGCGTAAATGTGTGGTAGCAAAAAGGAATCACCAATTAAACTAAGTATGCAACGGAAAATAAATTGACACGGTGATTTGTTTACGAATGGGGAAAACTAACACGGCAAAAACCTCACCGGAAGATTTTAAGGTCACCACTCCCGAGAATCCACTATTATCACAACAAGTGGTTACAAGTAAAGGAATCCCAGTACCTTATATCAACCTACAGTTAAACCCTTACCTTAATACCCAATTGGATTTGTTCTGTAGTGATAATCTCTCCTTGTAATGCACATCTCCCAATACGTGACTAACCAATTACGCGGATCCCAGTACGTAACTTCAATCACCAACTAGAGAAGGTTGTTGGCTGCAAAGTTCTTTAGTTCATCCAAATGATGAAGATCAAGAAGATGTTTGGTCACAAAACCCAACGATGCACAAACACAGCAACTTCTTCACAAGAATGATCAACTGTGGCAAATTCTATCTCTGGTCACAATTTGCTTGAACAAATTTTGCTCAACACTTATGCAACTTGTTCCATCTTTGACGGCCCTTAAAATAATCCTTTTATATGCCTAGGGTTGTGAGAAAAGAAAGCCCAAACATAAAATCACGGATTGGAGTCAAAACAGTCCTGAAAACCTGCACTTCTTAAACCTTGATAGATGCCCATCTGTTAAGTTGCTGAAGAGCCACAGACTTCAACAACTCTACAAGTCTCGATAGATAGCTAGCTGTCAAGCTTTAATGAACAATACTTTTCACACTTGAATTTTGAACAAACTTACATGACTTTAACACTTGATCTTGAAACAAGGTTTCTTGAAGTATTAAACACATCCTAGATCTACCCAAATACAAGTAAAATGCATTTTGTCAAAGGATTAGCCAATTACATAAATTAATGACATATTTTCTAACAAGTGAATCACATATGTCCTAACAATTCATACATCCGAAGGGCTAACAAGTTGGAAGGTTACTATATCTAACCATTACCAGGCCAAATATAACATATGCAGTTCATAACTAAACCAATATATCTATTTAGATGCTACTTATAAAGTGTTACAGTACATCAAGAGTTGTCCTGGTTAGGGCATCTATTTTCCAACAAGTTTTGATCAAAATATCAAAGAGTACATTGATTCAGATTAGGTAGCTTGTATTGATTGTGGAAGATCAACAACAGATTATTGCATCTTCCTAGGTGAATTAGGTCATTTGCAGATGCTAAATATTGAGTCATGGCAACAACTATTTGTGAGATAACATGAATTTTAGCTCTCTTTAAAAGATTTCCAAATTGATCACTCTAAACCAACTTTGCCATTTTGTGGAAATCAAGTAGCACTGGACAATGGAGATAATCTAGTTTATCAAGAGAGGATCAAGCATAAAGAGGTAGATTGTCATGTATTAAAAAGTAAAATCCAACAAGGTGTGTTCAATTTGCTATATATTACCTGTTGGATATACACATGTGAGTGAAGTCTCACAATAAATAATGAAGAGAAGAATGAGCGGTTAATATAATATAATTAAGAAAATAGCCATTAGGCTTAGGCCTTTTGGGTTAAATGTGTCTCCAAATGTTATATTTGTTGTGAATAATACGTAAAGTAATAAAGGAAGAATAAGGATAACACAAAAGATAAACAAAAATAGATAACTTGGAGGCACAAAATTGTTATCCTTAGACAGTATTTGCCCTACACTCTTGTTGCTAAAGGATTATCGCAAATTTGTCCCTAGGATACAACCAAGTTGTTGGATTCCATAGATAGCAATTCTGGAGAATAACCATAGGATTTCTTATTTTTCTCTCTAACTTACTATTTTTCAAGCGAATATAAGCCTCTATTTATATCCATAGGGTTATATTTCATCAAGAGGCATTTATGGAGAGTCAAGATGTTTCATAAAACCATTCACAAGGCTTGAAACCTCTTCAAACTTTCAGAATAGTCACTAGAAAATTTTGTAAAAATTCAGTTTTACAAGTTTTGATCGGTCGAGAGTTACTTTCGATCGATCAAATGCTTTTTTCGATCGATTGAATAGAAATTGAGCATTGATTGAAACAGGCAGAGACTCCATGATAAATTTTCTTACCATTTCAATCAATCGAGCAAAAGCTTCAACCGATCAAAAATACTAAATTTCGAATTTTCACTTTATCGACTTTATGAAACAATATTCTCCAAACTCAAACATCATTATTACAACCTATCCATGTTATACCTATATATACAACAATATTAAATAGGAAGCCATGGTGATGTGGGATAAAAGTGGTAAGGTTATTAAGATTCCTTTCGCAGTTAAAGTTGGAATGGAATGCATGTACTTGAAGCCCATTAAGCTTAGGCCTTTTGGACTAGGCATGTCATATCTCCCTAAGATTACCATTATCAATATTCATAAGCTCATCTTGAAGGGGAGTGTTAAAGGTCAACATAGATAGAAGATAATGGTTAAATGACCGCAGTTTTAGTCTTTTCCTCACTTAAATTGTTTGTAGTTTTAGATTTATTTATCCTACAACATGAGAGGCAACTTGTACTAATGCCATGGTACTGTTAAGTTTGTTAGGATTAGTGATTTGTAATAGTTTAGAGAGAGAAAGTTAGTTAGAGAAGTTAAACAGGGTTTGCTATGTTTTCATTGTGTTAGATTTTAGACCCTTATAAACACAATTTGTTTAACCTAATTTAAAGCCAAGTTGTTACTTAGTTTAATTAAACAGATCTAAGTTAAACAAATATCAATCATATCATAAAGAGCGGAAAAATAAAGAACACAAAGATATGATGATCTAGGAAAACCAATGAAACAATCCAGTTTCAATGTAAAAAACTTATGGAGGATTTAACCTAAAAAATCCACAAGGCAACAATTCACTAATAGAATGGAAGTTTTTACAATAGACTTAACACTAAATCTAATGCTACCTCATGTAGTACTTACTACACGCAGCTCTGAATCCACCGAATCTTCTATTATGAATCTATTACACACAAATGTTCCTCTTTGTGACTTTGAGATCTCCACTCAAATGTTTAGATCATCAACTATGGTTGACTTGATTTGTAGCAACTTATTCCACCGGTACTAGAAGTATTGAATAGATCTTCAGTAGATGCTTATTGAGTTAAAAGGTTATAGAACCTCACAAATCTCATAGGAGTAACTCACAAGTCTTAAAAAATGAGTATTAGGGTTTTTCTTTTATACTTAGCAGTGTTGGACTCAAACCCTAAACGTTTCGCTGGTTTTAGGCCTTCTTTAAAATTCTGTAGAATCGTAGTTCGATCAGTCGAGCTCTTCAAAATTTGAATTCTTCTTTTGCAGCTTGTATGTTCTTGAATCTTGACTAATATCAATTTGAGCAATGTCTAAACCTCTTCTAAGACATAAATATCTTATACTAGACATGTTATTATACTTGGTTTGCCAACATATAATAAAATTAGAACCTAAACATTTAATCCTAAAAATTTAGACCTAACAATCTACTCCTTTGGCAAGTCTCTTTTGTCAATAATTGCTCATCAAATATTAAAACATTTGTGACGACAAAATGAGTCTGTCGAAAATGCCTATTATTTTTGCCAAAAATATGAATTTCTTTGGAGGGAAGTGTTCCCGCCGTACTTTTTGTGACGAAATAGAAATGTTTGTTGCTAATAAAGTATTATTTACAACGACCAAAGAAAAACCGTTGGCACTATTAACACTTGTGACGGCTTTCATACGTCGAAAATGTTAGGACATATGTGAGAATTGTTAGAGACATATGTTTTGTAAATTGGCTAATCCTTTGACAAAACGCACTTTACTTGTAATTGGGTAGATCTAGGATGAGTTTAATACTTCAAGAAACAAGTGTTCAAGTTTAGTATTGAAGCCATGCAAGTCTGACCAAGAAACAAGTGAAGAAGTGTTGTTCATTAAAGTTCAACAGATATTTCGACAGAACCCTTTCTTTCGAGGTTTAATGTTGAAGTTCGACAGAAGCAGAATCTGTCGAGAATTATGAAATTAGAATTTCTAAATCTGATTTCATGCATATCCATGAGCATTTGTGTAGAGTTTCTTTTCTCACAACCCTATACATATATAAGGATTATTTTAAGGGCCGTTACAAGCGATGCAAACTGATTTGTGCATGCAAATTGTGAACCAGAGACATTTTTCCCTAGTTCATCATATTCTCTTTAGAAGCTACTGTGTCTTTGCACCAAGGTTTTTGTAACCAAGGAGCTTCTTGATCTTCATTGTTGGATGAATTGAAAAACTTTGCAGCCAACATCTTCCTCAAGTTGGTGTGTTAGTCACGTACTAGGATCCGTGCATCGTTGGTTAGTCAAGTACTGGAAGCCGTGCATTGAAAGGAGAGATTGCCGCCACACTAGGATTATTTTTACTTGTAACTGTTTGTTTTGATAATAGTGGATTCTTGGGAGTGGTGACCTTAAATTCACTTGGTGGGTCTTTGCCTTGGTAGTTTTCCCCATTCGTAAACAAATCACTTGTGTCAAATTTATTTTCTGCTGCATTTAATTTAGTTGGTGATTTGTTTGTGGTACTACACTTATTGCATGTAATTGAATCTAATTAATTCACTTGGATAATTAATTGATTAATTTACCAAAGGGGTCAATACATTTTTTGCCCTATCAAAAAATACAAAATATATCTTTTTTATTGTGTTAGTATTTGCGACAAACATTCTTCCATCGTAAATATAAAAGATGGTAGTAGAGACAGAAATGAAGCCATCGAAAATGATAAAATATTTTGGAGGGAAAATTCCCCCCTTAATTTTCACATTTGTGATGACATTTATCCATCACAATTAATTTTTTAATTTTTTTAATTGAGTTTGTATTTGCGACAAACACTTTAACCATCATAAATAGTTTTTTTTTTTTTTTTTTAAAGAATGTATTTGTGATGCAATTGGATCCCTTCCAATAAATAATATTTGCGTTGGACCTAAGCCATCGAAAATGGTAAAATTTTGAAGGGGGAATTCATGCCCTTATTTTTCATGTGTTTGAGAGTTTTTTTCCATCACTGTAGTCCATATATTGCATTGATATTTGCAAAAAAAATGTTTTGGTTGTCATCAATAGTTAAAATTTTCTTAAGATAAGAAGGTATTAATGATGGTAAAGTAAATCTGTCACAATAAAGGTGATTTCCAATAGACATATGGTTGTAAAGAATGGTTATTTTCTTTGAATGGTGAATTTTCCTCAATTTTGTCTTAAAACTCTAGAAATTTTTGTTAATTTTAAAAACTACACAAAACAACTTTCAAGACCCTCCAAGTACTTGAGGGCTATTTTGGTCATTTCAGAGGTAAAAGGTATTTTGAAGATTTGAGGGGCATTTCGGTCATTTAGTTCATTTTGTATGTTTCGGGTTGTATTTTAGTTACTTTATAAGTTTATGGGTATTTCAATCATTTCCTAGCTCTAATGGGGGCATTTTTGTCATTTTGGAGGCTTTACTAGTTATTATTGGTTATTTGGTAGTTTTTATCAATATATGAGACAATGAAATGCATCCATCATGCGCTAAACTCATATTCAAATTTTGACCACTATATTGAAAGAGTGGGGTAAGATATTGGTTTTGGTAAATTTTGAGCTTAATTGGATGGTCAGATTGTGTCAATAGGGTTAATCAAAGTTTCCTAGTGTGTGGAAACGACACGTGTCCATCATACGACAAATTAAGATCCAAAATCTGACCTTTGGTTTTTGGTAGAATGTGGTGAATTGTGTTTGTAAAGTAAAATGACAATCAAATGGTCAGATTTGTCAAAATCAATCTAACTTGGTCAATCTCTGGTCAAACTTCAGAGTTGGTTCTAAGACCACCGTGTAAACACTCAATTTTGCACCTATAATTTAACCATGGAAGGTGACTGAAATGACCATTCTAAATACCCAAAAAATCATAATTGCATTTCATGCATTAAATCATTCATCACATATCATAAAAATGATCTTAAGACTCTAATGATCGCGACGATATGCCTGATTCCCAAATTGGACCATTGGATTGAAAGATACAAGATCAAGTTTTCACGGCTTGCATGCATTTTATGTGGGTGAAGCTAATCACGTGTGGTTAATTGAAATTAATTCTGATTGGTCAACAATTAAAATTAATTAAGTAATTTGTGTGATTGGTTGTTGGATTTGATAAAAAGAAAAAGCTTGGTTGCATAGGAATAAATTAGATAACAAGGGAATTGTTGATAATTGAGCTTTTTCAGAATAATTTTCTTTTAGATAATTATTCTTTTGAGGAATTAATTATCAAATTAAAAAGGATTTTATTTAGAATACAAGTTTAAAATACGTCCAAGTGCAATTCTCGACTCAGAAAATCCCTAAAAAAGAGTTCAAATCAAACCAAAAGAGGAGAATGGGCCTAGCACTCAATCATAATCTACCATCTACAAATTGCAACAATAGGCAATAGCTTCATGAAATAATTAACTTGTAAATTCCTGAAACACTGAAAACAAAACATAAACACAAGTGTGGAAAATACAGTATAATCATAACTTAGTATCACAAGATCAAAATAAAAACAAGACATCCAAAGGAAATCAACATCTCAATAATCATTAAGTTTGTGAAACAAGTTATAAAGAAATAAACAACTCTCCAAGATAAAACAAACTCCACCTAAATACATCATCTCCCCCTAAGTACAAAAACTCAATCACACTACTACTCCCCCTTTTTGTTACATATTGCCAGAGGCAATCATCTCAGTCATCTGAGGATGGATGTGGTAGAAAAGAACTCCTATACTCAATAAACTCTACTCTGAAAGTAGCTACATCAATGATCAAAGAGTCCAAAAGCTGTCCATGAGCCACCTGAGTCGTCATAAATGTCTCCATCATGGTATAGTGTGACGACTGTGTCTCTAGAACTCTTTCAAGCATAGAGCGAAGAGATGGAGAAGCTCCAGAAGGACCAGTAGGATCAAAATGCTCATCTCTAATTGTAGGTTCCACTTTTTTGTCTATTTTCAATTCTTTCACTTGGTATAGCTGTCTTCTTTTGAGCATTGCGTTGCTTTAGAAAAGTAGCTCCGAAAATTGCCATCTGACGAACAAGCTCAAAAGAGGAGGTACACTTAAACTCAATGTAAGGTTGAATTTATTCAACCATCTAATTGGCTTTATTCCGTGCCAAATTTGCTTGTAATTCAGCATTTAGTAACCCTGTATTTAGGTGGGTTTGTTGTAAGGGTAGTGAGTGAGATAGAGTGAAGATTGCTCAAGAGTGTGCAAGAAAACAGAGTGTCGCGGCTGGGACTCGCGGGTGGACTCGCGGCTGCAAGCCGCCAGAAGCTGCACACGTGCCAAGCATGCTGGAAGATGAACAGTCATGCTAGCTGGAGCACTACAGGACAAAACAGGACAACTGGCCATACGGTTAACTCGCGACTGGATCTCGCGACTTGGTCAAGCCGCGAGGTCAAGCCGCGAGCCACCCCTGTTTTGGAAAAACCTGACGTTTCACATTCCTCTTCACTCCAGTATAAATACCCTTTTAACCCACGATTGAAAGAGAGCTTCCAGAGAGAATTTTGAGAGAGAAACCCTAAAGAAAAACCAGATTTTTTCACCCACAATCTATACCTTAGAGTCTCATCAAATTCCCTCACTCTCTTCCTCTCCATTGTCAAATCCTTGAGAGGCATTATACCAAACCTGGTTCTCACCATTATCATCTCTGTGAGACAGTCGTTTGGAGTTCTGGGAAGCAGTTAGGAAGGAGACAATCTTCATTGGTTGATGCTACGGTGTAGTAGCGGAATCTGGGAAGCTAGAAAAGAAAAAGGTTCGGCGCAACCTCGTTGGAGCAAGAAGCTTGGAGGGCTTAGGTGCACTGGGTAGATTAGGCTTGGAGGGTCTATTGCTGTCCTTGTATCCCAACTGTATTTTCTAGTGGATTGATTACCGCTTGGAGGGCGGCGGAGAGGTTTTTCGCCGAGGTCTTCGGTTTCCTCTTCGATAACACATCGGGTGTTATCTCTGTGTTTGCATCTTCCTTCCTCTCTATCTCTGCCTTTACATTATCTGCTGTGGTTTATTTTGTTATGGCTTAGATAGTTGTTTAACCAATTTCATATCATAGCATATGTTAAGTTTCCGCACACTTGTTGTTTGACATATTGCTTGTGTTGGTTAAGTTGGTTTTTGGGGGTCTAAACGTTCAAAAGTGTTTTTGTACACGTTTTTGAACTTTCACTCAAGATATTCTTGGATCCTAAGGATAGAAACAAGGAAGTAGAGTCTCTGCTTCTTAGATATGTATTTATGTGGACCTCAACTATAGTTTGAATGAAAAGAAAGGGGAGACAGATAGAAGCACTAATGATAAAAGCATAAAGGAATATACACCTATCAATAGGAATGGTATGCACATGAGAAATCAGAAAGATATTATGGAAAGCAATCCTAACAGCAGATAGTTAACTTTAATTAACTCATCTGGGCTTAGTATCCCATGTCATTGTTTTGCCACACAAAAGTGACATGACATCATCAAGAGAGGGAGACTCAAAATATGGATATTTGGGGCGACTAAAAAGAGGGACAGAGAGTGAAAGTTCAAAAACGTGTATAAACACCCTTGAACGTTTAGACCCCCAAAAACAAAATAACCAAGTCAAGCTTTATGACAAACAACTAGTGTGCAGAAAATGAACATAAGCTATAAACAGAATTGGAAATCAATCTAAGCCAATTATAAATCACATCCACAGCAGAAAATAAAAGGCAAAGATAAAGGGAAGAGAGATGCAAACACAAGGACAACACACGATGTGTTATCGAAGAGGAAACCGAAGCCCTCGGCGTAAAACCTCTCCGCCGCCCTTCAAGCGGTCAATAATCCACTAGAAAATGTAGTTGGGATACATGAACAGCAATAGACCCTCCAAGCCTAATCTACCCGATGTACCTAAGCCCTCCAAGCTTCTTGCTCCAACGAGGTTGCGCCGAACCTTTTTCTTTTCTAGCTTACCGGATTCCGCTACTAGACCGTAGCATCCGCCATCCTTGGCATCTTCCAATGCTTCCCAAAGCTCCAAAGACACTCAACACTCTGAATGGGTGTGGGTAGTGTTTGGATAGAAATCTCCTCTCAATAGGTATGACAATGAGAGAGGGAATGAGAAGAGACTACAAAGATTTCTCTCTAAGAATGAGTAGCTCTCTCTAATTGGGTGGGTGTTTTGAAGAAACCTCTCTTAGGGTTTTTCTTTCTGAATAGCCACACATATCTTGTGGGAATGAGGGGTATTTATACTGGTGTGAGAATGGAACACGAAGAGTCAGTTTTTCCAAAAACAGGGCTGGCTGGCGACTTGATCTCGCGACTTGACTGAGTCGCGAGCTAACTTAATGGCCAGTCTGGATTTTTGTCGTGTAGTGCTCCAGGTGGCGTGACTATTCAGCTCCCCTGCATGCTCTGCACGTGAGCAACTTTTGGCGGCTTGCAAGCCGCGAGCCACCCGCGAATCCTAGCCGCGAGTCTCTGCTTCACTGCACTGTCTTGAGCATTTCTTCACACTCTCTCACACACTACCCTTACATGATTCCCACCTAAATACAAGGTTTCTAAGTGCTATATTACAAGCAAATTTGTCATGGAATAAAGCCAACACATGGTTGATTAAATTCAACCTTACAGAGAGAACATTAGCGACTATATTCTTAGTGATTTGATACTCCTCACCTCGAATCCAAGTAGTCAAGAAGTGACCATCGCATATAGCAGAATGGACAAACAAATCAGAGTAGAATTCTTTAATTATAGCAGCAGCAGGAGACTTTAAACCTGTATAGATACGCAACCGATCCCTAGACTCTAGAATTTGCTTCACAAAAGGATCCAACTCATCTAGATTAACTTTCCTCTCACACCAAATGGACCTAAACTTGATCAAAGAATCATACTTTTGATAGTTTCCAAAGTAGGATACCTTTTGGAATCAAAAGGCTCACTCTTTTCAACATAAGCTATGGAGTCAAATTCAAGGCATTCTTGATTATTACCCATGATTAAGTTCAGATTTTTCATCATCGATAAGTATATGTATGGCTCCTTTGGAAGAATGGGCATGGCAATTTATGGTACAAGGACAATTACTTAATGCCCTTGATGAGAGATTGAGGGCTAGAGGTGGGTTTGATGAGGGGAAGATTGAGCTGGATGAGTTAGAAAGTGAGGACATGGATATATATTTGCTCCAAAAAATGAAATCCAAGGATATATGGTCTGAGTTTGAACAAAATTATGGCTCTTCATTATAGCCAACATTTGAAGATATTCTTGATTATTACCCATGATTAAATTCAGATTTTTCAACATTTGAAGATTTTTCATCATTGAAAAGTATTGTATTTGCTATTGTAAATAATTATAAGTAAATATATTTAGTTTGTTGGTTTAATGTGGTATTGTATTTGCTATTGGAAAATATGAATTGTGATTCATTACCGGTGTTATAAAATAAGTATTGGAAAATATGTATTTTAGGTACATTACAGGTGCTAAATTTTTTTTTTTTTTTAAAAAGGACCTATACCAGCGCTTTTGAAAGTAAGGATGAAAGCATGAAAACAGTTGGAAAATAATTGGATTTGCTATGGATATATACAATGCACACACTTATATTGGAAAATAATTATAAGTAAATATACCAACGCTTTTGAGGAATTGATAATCACAAGTGTTAAACATGTTATAATCAATCAATCAACAACAAGGATCAATTTTACCCAATTTAGCCCAATTTTACAAAATCCCCAATTTCCTCAAGAACACATGAACTCTAATTTTGAAATTTTTTAAGAAGCATGAAATTTTTGAAATTAAAGCGGAGGACTCATGTTAATAGCATGCATACACAAAAACCCATTAATCATTTTAACACAAAACACTCAAAATCATCAAAAGCCCAAAAATTTCGAATTTCAAAAATTTTATGAAAATCTATGATTTATGCATGAATGAATGTAATTTGATAAAAAAAAAAAGTGTTAGGTTCTAAAGATTTAGGAACTAATGTATTTAGAACCCTAATGTGTAATGTTGGCAAGCTATGATCAAAACAGTTGTTAGTCTTGTTTAGACTTACTCAAAGTGTGTGCATTGTATGTAAAGTTGGAATTGAGTGGCTGCAGAAGTATTAGTGACTTTCGGCCTGGCTCGATCGATCAAAGCTTAGACTCGATCAATCAAATCTCGAGTAGAATGTTTTTTCTGCAGATTTTTCCAACTCAGCCCTAGCCTATTAAAACGTGTAGGGTTTTATGTTTTGCCCTAAGTATAAAAGGCAAACCCTAGCCACGTTTTTCACGTTGCTCTATTTGCTGTGTGTGCGAATCTCTTGTGAGATCTAGAGGTGGTTGCCTTCACTCATGCTTAGGATTATGAAGAAGGAGATTTCATTGAGAGCTTGATGATCATTTAGTTGCTGCAATAAAAGCTTAAAGAAACACAAGCGGGTGTGCTTGTACTTGCTGGAGAATTCAAGAAAGAAGGAGTCCGTGGTCTCGGAGCTTGCATGTGATCATGTCAGTAAGTTTCTACTGGTGGGTAGCAATAGGATGTTAGTGGTCTAAGTCTTATTGTAAAACTTCGATTTTTTTATAGTGGATTCAGGTTTACATTGAGAATAGCTAGGTTAAATCCTCCCCAAGTTTTTATCAGTTTGGTTTCCTGGGTCATCATATCATTGTGTTATTTATATTTCCGCTGCTATGCATGATATGATTGTTTGATTGTGATAACCTAGATCTGGAATTTGGACTAAGTAATAACTTGGCTAATTAACTAGGTTAATCCAATTCTATTTTAAGGGGTCTAAAAACTCACAAATGGTATCAGAGTGGGTAGCTTACTTGTTGTTGATCTTTCGATCTCTGAGCTGATCCTTGACCCCTGTTGTCATGGAACACGGATATTCTCTTGTTATTCCTCCTCACTTTGATGGGAATAATTATGCTTATTGGAAAGTAAGGATGAAAGCATTCCTTAAATCAATTGATGAGAAAGTTTGGAACTCCGTTGAATACGGATGGGAGAAGCCCACTACTTCTATTAGTGAGTGGCAAACTTCTCAAAAAGAAGTAGCCACGTTCAATAGCAAAGCTATGAATGCTATCTTTAACGTGTTTCTATGAAAGAATTTAAGAAAATCTCTAATGTTGAGGTTGCTCATACTACTTGAAATATCCTCCAAACTGTGCATGAAGGCACAAAGGCTGTTAAAATCAATAAATTGCAGCAATTAACTTCTAAATTTGAAAGCATTAGGATGTCTGATGATGAATCTTTTGATGAATTCTATGCTAAACTTAATGATATTGTTAATTCTGCATATAATTTGGGAGAAATCTATGATCAACCTAAAACTGTTAGGAAGATTCTAAGATCTTTGACTGAAGATTTTAGACCCAAAGTGACTGCCATCACTGAGAGTAAGGATGTGGACTCCATCCCTGTTGATGAACTTGTAGGATCTCTTCAATCCTACGAGTTGGACCTACCTAAGACTAGCAAATCCAAATCAATGGCTCTTAAGTCAGTTGTGATAGTTTTTAGACCCCTTAAAACACAATTGATTTAACCTAGATAATTAGCCAAGTTGTTACTTAGTCCAATTTAACAAATCTAGGTTATCACAATCACAGAGATCATATCATGCAAAGCAGCAGAAAGATAAATAACACAAAGATATGATCACCCAAGAAACCAAACTGGTAAAAACCTGGGGAGGATTTGACTTAGCTATCCTCAAGGTAAACTTGAATCTACTATCTTGAAAGAATCGAAGTTCATACAATAAGACTTACAAGCCTCCACACTCGACTTCTTATTGCTACCCACCAGTAGAACTTACTGACACGACCACGTGCAAGCTCCGAATCCACGTACTCCTTCTTTCTTGGATTCACCACTAGATACAAGCACACCCGCTTGTGTTTCTTTAAGCTTCAATGGCGGCAACCAAGTTGATCATCAAGGTGTAGATAAAATCTCCTCCTTGAAAACCCTAAGTTTATGTAAAGGAAAGCTCCTCTAGATCTCACAAGAGATTTACACAAACAGCAATATGAGCAACACTAAAACGTGGCTAGAGTTTTCCTTTTATACTTAGGACAAATTAGAAAACCCTAAACATTTTAAACAACTAGGGCTGAGTTGGAAATCTGCAGAAAAAATGCATTCTGCCCAAGATTCGATCGATCGAGCCTAAGCTTCGATCGATCGAGCCAGGCCGAAATGCACAGTAACTTCTGCATTAGCTCAATTCCAACTTTACATAAAAAATACAACTTTGAGCAAGACTAAACACTTCTAAACATATTGTTTTGATCATGGTTTGCCAACAATACACATTAGAGTTCTAAATATATAAAAACCTAAGTCTTTAGAACCTAACAAACTCCCCATTTGGCAATCTGTGACAAAACACAACTAGAAGCTCGAAGTTTACAAATAAAAGCCCTTTACAAAACAAATGCTCATAAAACAAACTCAATCCTAACTACTATCCATCAGTTGCAAGTGTAAACAGCAGCTCAATTGAATCAACCTGTATATTTCTTGAAACACTAAACAAAATGCATAACCGCATGTGTGGAAAAATACAAGTAAACAAAATAAATTCTTGATTTCAAACAACACACAATAAAGACATATATCAACGAAAAACTCATAAATATAAATCAATAAATAGTTGAAAACAAGAAACATATAAAGCAAAAAAAATGACTCCCCCTAACATGAATATCCCAACAAAAATATGGCAAGAGCTAAAAAGATAAAAAAAAAAAAAAAAAAAAAACAATGTGAAGTACCTAGATACAATCTAAACTCTACACAAGCTCCAACCAACAAAAATACTCTCCCCCTAAAGAAAAAAACTCTACAAGCTCAAATATGTACTCCCCCTTTTCGTGACGGAATGCCAAAGGGAAAAAAAAAATCCATCATCAAAAGGGAGGTGGCGGTGAAGATCGTCTAAACTGTGCCAACTCTGCGCACAAAGCACGGATCTCATCGAGCATGTCCACCAAAATCTGTCCATGAGCCGTCCGAACGGTCAAGACATGATCCAATGTATGTCGAATGTCCAAATCATCTGAAGCAGTCAGTGGAGGAACATCAGCATCAGCAGCACCACCACCATACGTCTCAGCAGCATCAGCACCTGTAGAAGAGGGAGGAGGGGGAACAGCACCAGATGACATAACTTTAGGACGTGAAGGAGCAACTCTCAAGTGAGTAGCCCTCTGCCTAAGAAAGGTGGCACCTATGGGAGCAACAACATGAACAGGCTCACCAGAAGGAAAACCATCTAGACCTAGAAACAGAAAAATCCTATGAATGAAAATAGGATGGATAAGTGCATGCCCTACGGCAGAACTCCTATGAACGTCGTTCAAAGAATGAAGGAACAGATGAGGGAAACTGATAGACGCACCAGAAACAAATGCATACAAAAACACACATCGCTCTAGAGGGATGGTGTGGAGATGAGAAATAGGCCATAACGAATGACATGCTATCCTAAAGAAAAGATAGGCAGTCTCGGTAAGCTCAGCGGGCATGATCCGAGGATCAGAACCCTCATCACATAGAATTTAAAAGAGACTATCACCTAAAGAGTTACGTCATATAACTCCCACATCTCCTAGATGATAAGCTTGCAATCATGTAAGTTTCTTGAATTATGCCTCATAATATACAAACCAATTTTAATTCATTTCGAAACTTATTAAAAAGGCCAGGATAATGTACACACCAATTTTAATTATGTGATTTTGGCATCAAGCCTAATAGTACACACCAATTTTAAGTATTAAGCAATTAAACCGAGGCTACACCTTATATTCTTTTTGTGCATGTGCTACACTTTCTCGAGCACAAAATCTTACGATATGCACTAAGGTGTTCATGATTGGCTAGTGAACAGTGGTGAGATGGTTATTTATGCCTTTCTCTAAAAGTTCAAGTCCGGCAGTCAAAAAAATGTGACTTCAAAATCAAGGCAAGGTGATAAAAAACCATAAACATCTTTCCCACACAACATGCACTACAAAGCTTCAACTAGTAATGTGCAATAAGTAAGCTCATCAAAGCTAAATAAGGTACAAAAGACATGTTATGTGAAAATAAATTGACCACCCTTGTTCTCAAAAACCAAGAAAATAGTACAAAACAATTTTCTTCCTTTTTCTTCCCCTTTTTTATTAAAAAAAAAAAACTAGAATGAAATGCATGAATGTTATGCAATGCAGATCCTAGAAACAAAAAAAAAAAAAAAAAAAAAAAAAACAATGGTCACAAAGGGTAGAGCAATGAAACACAAGGACCATGTTCGAAAGACTCAATTAGTTCGAGTCTTTTGCATTCAAAACCTTTTAGATGCACCATGAGCATTGGAGTTTTTATTCACATGGGAATGATTACCAACTCCAGGATTGGAATAAAGGTTTAAAGCCTTTACCAATTCACCAATGAGTACCATAGGATCTTGTGCTTGAGGCACAGGTACTTTTGATTTGTTTGCTCTTTTTGCAGCTTGCAGCTTGTAACAGTTTGGACGTATGTGTCCAGACTTTCCACAAAAATGACAAACCCATGCAGGTTTATCATGTGTCTTGTCCTTAGATAGGGTAGGCTTCTTAGGCTTAGACTCTTTCAGATCAACCCTAATCTTCCTAGATGATAAAAGTTCTATGGGTTTGACAACTTCACTCACAGGGGGTTTGACAGTTTCACTCACAATCTTACTCATAGAAGGTTCAGAAGAAGATGAAGGGACAGTTTGTGGAATGAGGAGAAGACACAGAGATGCTTTCAACATAACCTAATCCAGATTTGTCAGAAGAAGACTTTTGAACACTCAGCATTTGATCAAGTTTAGAACTAGAAGATCTAGCAACAGATAAATCAAGTTCCAAAGATTTAACTTTATCAAGCAAAAGCATATTCTCAGTTTTCACATTGTTCAAAAGTTCATTAGCATCAAACAGTTTTACAAGCAAATCCTTCTTATCAAGCTCAAGAGATTCAATTTTCTTCAGGCCAAGTTCAACATTCATAGCATCCTTTACAGCAACTTTGCAAAGTTTATTGTAGGCCTCTTGAAGATCTGCATCCTCAGAGAGTTCCCCATTAGAAGGGTTCTCTTCAGTAGATATGCTCTCATTGACTATAGCAATAGCAGTGAAAGTAATGAAATTTTCATCCTCGTCACAATCAGACTCATTATCAGAAACTTCACCATCACTAAGGGTTACAGCCATAGCCTTACCCTTAGACTTCAAATAGGTAGGACATTCAGATTTCATGTGACCATACCCTTGACATCCAAAACACTGAGGACCCATAGAATTATTAGAAGATTAACCTACTTTTTCTCTAGGTTTATCACTATTGTTAACCTTAGTGGGATCATTCTTCCTAAAGTTTCTAGGTTCAGCAGTGTTCACGCCTCTTGCCTTTCTGTTACTATTCCTGAGAAAGTTCTAAAGTTCTTGTCAAGGTAAGCAATCTCTGTAGCAAAGAGCTTATCATCAAATCCACCAACCTCAACATCATCAACTGACTTAAGTGCCATTGATTTGGATTTGTTAGTTTTGGGTAGGTCCAACTCATAAGATTGAAGAGATCCTACAAGTTCTTCAACAGGGATGGAGTCCACATCCTTGCTCTCAATAATGGCAGTCACCTTGGGTCTAAAGTCTTTAGTTAAAGATCTAAGAATCTTCCTAACAATTTTAGGTTGATCATAGATTTCACCCAAGTTAAAAGCAAAATTAACAATATCATTCAATTTAGCATAGAATTCATCAAAAGATTCATCATCAAACATCCTAATGCTTTCAAATTTAGAAGCCAATTGCTGCAATTTATTGATTTTGACAGCCTTTGTGCCTTCATATACAGTCTGAAGGATATTCCAAGCAGTATGAGCAACCTCAAAATTAGAGATTCTCTTAAATTCCTCCATAGAAACAGCGTTAAAGATAGCATTCATAGCCTTGCTATTGAACGTGGCTGCTTCTTTTTGAGAAGTTTCCCACTCACTAATAGGAGTAGTGGGCTTCTCCCATCCGTATTCAATGGAGTTCCAGACTCTCTCATTAATCGATTTTAGGAATGTTTTCATCCTTACTTTCCAATAAGCATAATTATTCCCATCAAAGTGAGAAGGAATAACTAGAGAGTGTCTGTGTTCCATGACAACAGGGGTCAAGGATCAACTCAGTGATCAAAAGATCAACAACAAGAGAGCAACCCGCTCTGATACCACTTGATAGTTTTTAGACCCCTTAAAACACAATTAATTTAACCTAGGTAATTAGCTAAGTTGTTACTTAGTCCAATTTAACAAATCTAGGTTATCACAATCACAAAGATCATATCATGCAAAGCAGCAGAAAGATAAATAACACAAAGATATCACCCAGGAAACCAAACCGGTAAAAACCTGGAGAGGATTTGACCTAGCTATCCTCAAGGTAAACTTTGTAAACTTTGAGCTTTTAGTTGTGTTTTGTCACGAATTCCCAAATAGGGAGTTTGTTAGGTTCTAAAGACTTAGGAACTAATGTATTTAGAACTCTAATATGTAATGTTGGCAAACCATGATCAAAATAGTTGTTAGTCTTGTTTAGACTTGCTCAAAGTGTGTGTGTTGTATGTAAATTTGGAATCAGGTGGCTGCAGAAGTATTAGTGACTTTCGGCCTGGCTTGATCGATCGAAGCTTAGACTCGATTGATCGAATCTCGGGCAGAATGTTTTTTCTACAGATTTTTCCAACTCAACCCTAGCCTATTAAAACGTGTAGGGTTTTATGTTTTGCCCTAAGTATAAAAGGCAAACCCTAGCCACGTTTTTCATGTTGCTCTATTTGCTGTGTGTGTGAATTTCTTGTGAGATCTAGAGGTGGTTGCCTTCACACATGCTTAGGATTATCAAGAAGGAGATTTCATTGAGAGCTTGATGATCATTTAGTTGCTGCAATAAAAGCTTAAAAAAACACAAGCGGGTATGCTTGTACTTGCTAGATAATTCGAGAAAGAAGGAGTCCGTGATCTCGGAGCTTACACGTGGTCGTGTCAGTAAGTTTCTACTAGTTGGTAGCAATAGGATGTTGAAAGTCCAAAAACGTGTACAAAACACCTTTGAACGTTTAGACCCCCAAAAACAACTTAACCAACTCAAACAATATGTCAAACAACTAGTGTGCGGAAACTTAACACATGCTATAATAAGAAATTGGTTAAACAACTATCTAAGCCATAACAAAATAAAACCACAGCAGATAAAATAAAGGCAAAGATAGAGAGGAAGGAAGATGCAAACACAAAGACAACACGCGATGTGTTATCGAAGAGGAAACCGAAGTCCTCGGCGAAAAACCTCTCCGCCGCCCTCCAAGCGGTAATCAATCCACTAGAAAATACAGTTGGGATACAAGGACAGCAATAGACCCTCCAAGCCTAATCTACCCAGTGCACCTAAGCCCTCCAAGCTTCTTGCTCCAACGAGGTTGCGCCGAACCTTTTTCTTTTCTAGCTTCCCGGATTCCGCTACTAGACCGTAGCATCAACCAATGAAGATTGGCTCCTTCCTAACTGCTTCCCAGAACTCCAAACGACTGTCTCACAGAGATGATAATGGTGAGAACCAGGTTTGGTATAATGCCTCTCAAGGATTTGACAATGGAGAGGAAGAGAGTAAGGGAATTTGAAGAGACTCTAAGGTATAGATTGTGGGTGAAGCAATCTGGTTTTTCTTTAGGGTTTCTCTCTCAAAATTCTCTCTGGAAGCTCTCTTTCAATCGTGGGTTAAAGGGGTATTTATACTAGAGTGGAGAGGAATGTGAAACGTCAGGTTTTGGCAAAACAGGGGTGGCTCGCGGCTTGACCTCGCGGCTTGACCAAGTCGCGAGATCCAGTCGCGAGTTAACCGTATGGCCAGTTGTCCTGTTTTGTCCTGTAGTGCTCCAGCTAGCATGACTGTTCATCTTCCAGCATGCTTGGCACGTGTGCAGCTTTTGGCGGCTTGCAGCCGCGAGTCCACCCGCGAGTCCCAGCCGCGACTCTCTGTTTTCTTGCACACTCTTGAGCAATCTTCACTCTATCTCACTCACTACCCTTACAACAAACCGACCTAAATACAGGGTTACTAAATGCTGAATTACAAGCAAATTTGGCACGGAATAAAGCCAATTAGATTGTTGAATAAATTCAACCTTACAATCTCCCCCTTTGGCTATTCCGTGACAAAACCCTAAAACAGACTCTAGACTTAACATGTGAGTTGGGAACAGTTGAACAAAACTCACTCACACCTAACTCTAGAAGCTGTGAAGCACTTGAATCATATAAACATAAACTCCTGAAACACAACAATACACCATGATCATTGTAAGCAGAAAATTATAAATGCATATGAAACAGGCAATATGAGATCAAGCAAAGATGGAGTTAATAAACAAACCATGGCTTGATCAACCAAGTGAACACCACAAGGTAGTGATCACAGTGCTCATTCACACTTGGAATGAACACAAGGACATACAAGTTAACCAGCACAAGGCAAGACACTTGTATGCTCAACACTCAACCAATGCATAGCACACAAGGCATATGCATCTAGGAACAATCCTACAAGGGCACAAGAGTGACAGTACATAAACCAAAATGCAGAACATTTAGATTAAAGTACTGATTTCAACATAGCATAAAGGCTGCACTTAAGCAAGGTACATACCATAAAGCCTACAAACCATGCATAAAACATTAACCCTAAAAGCTTACAAAAGCACATGGGTACAAACCAAAAACATCCTGAATAACAGTTTTACAAAACACAATATATCAAACTTAAAGAGAAAAATGAAACTGAAAAAAAACAATAAAGACACTCCCCCTTAGATAATGACGCTCCCCCTTTTTGTCACGAATAGCTAAAGACTCTCGTCCAACTTCCGTTGAATCTCATCTAGCTGATTCTCCATAGTCTCGAGGCGCATCTGGACATGGTTGTTTGTGGAGTAGAGAAGTGCCACAAGCTCATCAACGCGTTTCTGAATATGCTCAAGTACACTGCCGACTCTGTCAGTATGAGGAGCAGTTTGTGCTTGCGGAATACCAGCCGGTGAAGCTTCAGGAACAGCACGTGATGCAGATGTGGTATGTGCAGGTGTCTCTGAGTTAGGGGCAGATGGAGTAACCGGAGAGATGTGAGCACTTCTTGGTGATTTAGAGGAGTGACTTCTGCTCGCTTGAAGAGTGAACAAGGAAATGGGACGTTGACGAGTCAACATTTTACCATCTGCAGGAGGAATAATGCCTGCACGAAGAATAAGTTTCATGACGAGACTGCAAAATGGAATAATTCCTCGAGCTGCAGATCGACACGCGGTCTTCCTCAAGTTGTAGTAGATGTGAGCACATATATCAATGGGGGCTCCTGTAATGAGGTCACACAGAAATATAGCTCTCCCAAGATTGATGAATGTAGTGTTGGACAGTGGGTAGAGATTGGTGAACATGATCAACTTCAGTGTGGTCAGCTCAGGTGCAAACTTTGCGGTGCTGATGGAAGTTCCTGCACTGGATACCTCATGATCGTGTCCTAGGATTTGTAAAATTTCTCCAACCTCTGGATTTCGTTCATCATAGGGAGTTAAATTCACATTCTGAGGTCTGGTGATGCTGAGAAGATCTGCGATGGAGTCTGGGGTAACACTAAACTCTGTTCCTCTGACCCAGAAAATGAGGTGAGGTCCAAGATCAGTTGCATTGGAGAAGCATTCTTTGACCAGCTCATCCATTGGATCATCAAAGTTCCTGAACAAGTTTGCCCAATCTCGATTCTCAAAGATTCGAGGGATAAAAGTGGTCCCTAAAGTGTTGAACTCTACCACCCGTTCCACTATAGTGGTTGACTTGTCAAACACATTTGAGTAGGCGTGTGAGTTAAGCAGAAGTCTGAACCTATCCTCATTGGGATCTTGAGATGCCTGAGATGATAGACGAGTCCTTTTAGCAACTGGTGTTGCTGGTTCGTCAGCAACAATGTCTTTACCCCTGGAAGATCGACGAGACATCTGCAAGAGAACAGGCCAACAGAAAAGAACCAAACAACAATACCCCACAAGATGATTGTCAACAAGGTTCAGTGTAAATAATATTTCAATATATAACCACAAACTGAAGATAGTGCAGACCCAACCAAAACTTCCAACAATACACAGAAGCACAAACGAATACGTGCATCAAACTTGGTGAAAGTGCACCAAGACATAGGTAGACAGCACAACTGACAAAACTGTCATTGAGACAGGTTAACATGACCATGATATGCAATAAGATATAGCATAGACCATTTAGAGCAGATAACATAAATCACTCCATCAGAGACATGAACAAGGGGAAAATATTTCAACATGAAGAAACCAAACATCCACACTGGAGCACGTGATTGAGAGACATACATTATGTTATCATAACAACTCAGTGACCAAAACCAAACACCAAAAACAATACTCAAGCAAGTGTAATGAGTAAGTCAAATAGACACCAAACCCATTTCAGAAAAGATTCTCAGATTCAATAATAGGCAAAAATCAGAACAATGAAAAACACATTGTGACTGCTCAGCATGAAAACAGGTGAGAACAATATCAAACACGACACTCCATACCCATTACACAATGAGATAAGTATAACAAATACAATACCAGTCCAAACAGTAACAGAAATATGCAGGAAAAAGAAAATGAGATTGAGAAAGCAAAACTCATACCTTTTCTTGATGATTTGGATAAGAAATGAAGCACCAATGAGGTTCGAAAAATGGATTCACGAAGTGTTTGGAAGGAAAAACAGTTTAAAGGGAAGATGAACAGTTACAAAAGTTCGAGGGAAAACTGAAAGAGGTTTAAAAACTGCTCCTGTTTCTGCAAAACACGCGATTTTCGCGACTTGATTAAGTCGCCACACAGTCGCCAGCTCAAGCCACCAAAGCACTCAAGAACAAAATTTTGAAAAATTTTTCTAAGTGTTTTTCGCGACTGGAAGGTCTACCCGCGAGTGAGTCGCGAGCTGAGCCGCGAAAATCTCTGAGTGAACCTCGCGACTGGGCCTTCCACTCGCGAACAAGTCGCCAAAAATGACCAGCGACGATGCGACTGAGGCTCGCGACTTGACATACCCGCGACTGAGCCGCCAAAACAGGGCAAAACAGTATTTTTGAAATTTTCAGATTTTTCAAACAAAATACTTTCCAAAAACACCTAAAACACTCAAAAATCTTTTTGTGCTTGAATTAACAAATATTGAGCATGTGAAAACACATTTTATCAAGTACAATCACACAAATGAATATGGCATTTATTGAACATAAACTTGTGTGTTGTGAGTGGATATCAACAATGAGATAGTCCTTTGTCTAATGTGAAGCTTCAATGATCAATTCAACCAAGGCATACACAATTAGCACTAGATCATGTGACCAATCTCAATTATAGAAATATGAATATATGACCTCCCACACATCTTGATAACATAACTTGGAGCTTTTCATTTGACTCCACTTTCAATCATAACAACTGATCTTTTTGATCTTTTGAGGCAATCATCTCTCATTGTGAGAGGGATATATAACATTTCTCTTTGAAGAACAGGCCTTTGGCCTTTTTGAATGAACATTCACTTTTAATATAAGGTCGCTTATCCTTTTTCCTAGTCAAATACTAGAATGTGCGACATGCTTTTGCAGCTCAATATCTCTTTTCATTTGGAGATTTACATTTGGTGAGCTCTTTTTAGCAAAATAAAAAATAAAAAGTGGGAAGATATATAGACACAAGTCTATGCATGTCTCAAGATCAACATAACCATTCACTAATCATTCATGACAAGTTCGAAGATCTATTTACAACAATCACATAGATTTCAAGATTTTTCCCACAGAGATATAGGTGCATGAAAACAAGCAATGCTCGAAAATGCACAAAGCCATTAGCACAAAGGTACAAGGCAAAACAAGTTTTGAGACAAAACTCAACAAAGTCAATCAAGCTTTTTGATTTTCTAATTTTTATGTGATTTTTGGATTTTTGACACAAGAAACAAAAAATGATAAAACAAAATTAAGAAATATTCACAAGAGGATAAGCAAACAACCAAAATCAAAAACAACAAGCATACCAAACAAACATAGTCACAAAGCATAGGAAGTATTAATGCATGAACATGTTGTAATGCTTATGCATGAGTACCCCTTTTCACCCACACGTCACTTGCGTTTGGGGTGATTTCCTTATAGGATTGGGTACGAGAGTTAGGGCTTTCAAACCTTCGTGAGAAGCTTTCCAAGCAGTTGGTGAATGCACCAATCATCTTCATCACGTTCATCATTCCGGGATCTCCATTTTGCTCTCTAGATTGATCACCCGCCCAAATTCTTCTATCATTTCTGGGTCCTCCTGACCTTTGAGGAGTTACACTGTTCTTTGCTCTCAGCTTTTGGCAATTTGGTCGAGTGTGCCCTTGAAGTCCGCAATAATGGCACACATACGTTCCTCTAGGACCTCTTTGTGGTCGTGGACGTGACTTGGCACGAGATTCAGACCTGCCCACAGACTGATTACGATGATTCAGCATCCGTTGGTCCACCACATTCTTCTTCTCCTCCACCTCGAGCTTCACACCAGTAAGGTCATCTACAACTAGATCTTTGGCCTTTACAAACTTCACTTCTTTAGTGACATTCCCAGATGAACTACTTCCTCCGGTATATCCCAGTCCGGATTTGTCTGAAAAGCTCTTTTGAGATGATATAACATCATCTAGCTTCTTGGTGGTGACCCTCTCTATTTTAGCATTTGCTTGCACAACCTCATTCTCAAGAAATCTCACTTTAGTGTAAGCTTCGGACAACTCACCATTCAGTGTTTCTATCTCACATTTGGCCTCCCTATATCGAATTAGGAGACTTTTGTAGTCCTCCTCAGCCTTCTTCATTTTTCTCACAGCAGCCTTGGCCACCCTTGTGTATTCACCCGACTTCTCCAAGAGTGAGTTATAATTCTCTTGAAGATTTGCTGTGCTTTCTTCTTCTTCAGCTTCTGATTCTTCAACAATTCCTAGTGATTCATCATCACTATGTTCTCCAAGGTCTCGTACAAGCAAATTCAACTCATCCGAAGACTCAACATGAGCAATAGTCATAAAAGCTGAATAGTTCCCCTCTCCATCACAGCTCTCTTCAGATTCTGAGTCAGACGAGTCTGAGTCACTCAAGGTCGTGGCATACACTTTGCCTTTCGATTTCAAATAATTCGGACATTCCTTCTTAAAGTGTCCATGCCCGTTACATTCAAAACAAGTGACACCTTGTGTGGATTGGGATTCTTTTCCATCTTTCTTTTTGAAATCCATCTTCTCCCTTCCAGAATTTTGGAATTTTCTTTTATCACAAATTTGCCATTATTTTTGAATTTCAAAAACTTTCTGAAATTTTTGACAAGGTAGGCTACATCTTTGTCAACCACATCTTCTCCTGATGAGTCTTGATCTTCCACCTTCTCATTAATGGTCTTTAGAGCAAGGGATTTACTCTTCCGTTGATTGGGCAGCGACATCTCATAAGTCTGCAGAGAACCAACCAGCTCCTGTACTTTGATGTCGTCAAGATCCTTGCTCTCTTCAATGGCTGTCACTTTAGCACGAAAACTTTCCGGCAATGATCGAAGGATCTTCCTTACAATCTTTGAGTCCTCCGTTTTCTCCCCCAAGTTAAACTTACTGACAACCACCTCATTTAGCTTCCCATAGAAAGAGTCAAAAGACTCATCCTCACTCATTTTAAGCTCCTCAAACCGAGTGGTCAGCATTTGTAACTTGGTGTCTTTCACTTTCTTCGTGCCTTCATAAGTGGTTTCCAGAATCTCCCATGCTTCTTTGGCAATGGTAATGTGAGAAATCCTGTGAAATTCATCTGGAGACACACCACAGAAAATAGCATTGAGTGCTTTACTGTTAGCATTAGATGCAGCAAGTGCTGCCTTATCCCATGTGGATTTGGCTGCCTCAGGTTTGGTCCAACCAATCTCAACAGCATCCCACACGGATTCATCAATAGAACACAGAAAAGCTCTCATACGAACCTTCCAAAAAGCATAATTACTACCATCAAAATATGGAGGTGCATTTAGGGATTGAGACCTATCCATCTCAAAAGGGAGTCAAGGATCACACAATGGTAATGAAACCAACAGCAGTGTACCCGCTCTGATACCAATTGAAAGTTCAAAAACGTGTACAAAACACCTTTGAACGTTTAGACCCCCAAAAACAACTTAACCAACTCAAGCAATATGTCAAACAACTAGTGTGCGAAAACTTAACACATGCTATAATAAGAAATTGGTTAAACAACTATCTAAGCCATAACAAAATAAAACCACAGCAGATAAAATAAAGGCAAAGATAGAGAGGAAGGAAGATGCAAACACAAAGACAACACGCGATGTGTTATCGAAGAGGAAACCGAAGTCCTCGGCGAAAAACCTCTCCGCCGCCCTCCAAGCGGTAATCAATCCACTAGAAAATACAGTTGGGATACAAGGACAGCAATAGACCCTCCAAGCCTAATCTACCCAGTGCACCTAAGCCCTCCAAGCTTCTTGCTCCAACGAGGTTGCGCCGAACCTTTTTCTTTTCTAGCTTCCCGGATTCCGCTACTAGACCGTAGCATCAACCAATGAAGATTGGCTCCTTCCTAACTGCTTCCCAGAACTCCAAACGACTGTCTCACAGAGATGATAATGGTGAGAACCAGGTTTGGTATAATGCCTCTCAAGGATTTGACAATGGAGAGGAAGAGAGTAAGGGAATTTGAAGAGACTCTAAGGTATAGATTGTGGGTGAAGCAATTTGGTTTTTCTTTAGGGTTTCTCTCTCAAAATTCTCTCTGGAAGCTCTCTTTCAATCGTGGGTTAAAGGGGTATTTATACTAGAGTGGAGAGGAATGTGAAACGTCAGGTTTTGGCAAAACAGGGGTGGCTCGCGGCTTGACCTCGCGGCTTGACCAAGTCGCGAGATCCAGTCGCGAGTTAACCGTATGGCCAGTTGTCCTATTTTGTCCTGTAGTGCTCCAGCTAGCATGACTGTTCATCTTCCAGCATGCTTGGCACGTGTGCAGCTTCTGGCGGCTTGCAGCCGCGAGTCCACCTGCGAGTCCACCTGCGAGTCCCAGCCGCGACTCTCTGTTTTCTTGCACACTCTTGAGCAATCTTCACTCACTACCCTTACAACAAACCCACCTAAATACAGGGTTACTAAATGCTGAATTACAAGCAAATTTGGCACGGAATAAAGCCAATTAGATGGTTGAATAAATTCAACCTTACAGATGTTAGTGGTCTAAGTCCTATTGTAAAACTTCTATTCTTTCATAGTGGATTCAGGTTTACCTTGAGGATAGCTAGGTTAAATCCTCCCTAGGTTTTTACCGGTTTAGTTTCCTGTTTCATCATATCATTGTGTTATTTATATTTTCGCTACTATGCATGATATGATTGTTTGATTGTGATAACCTAGATCTGGAATTTGGACTAAGTAATAACTTGGCTAATTAACTAGGTTAACCCAATTTTGTTTTAAGGGGTCTAAAAACTCACAAAAAGGAAGTTTAAAAGAGTCATACCAAATATTGTAGATGAAAACCCTTGAAGCTTTGACTCGAAAAGGACAAAAAAAAAAAAAATTTTGAAAGCTAAGAGCAATTGAGAGGGATTGAAGAAAAATGAGAGATAATAGGACAAAACTAATCTATCAAACCCTTAAGAATTAGAAATATTCAAATTTTGATTTGCCGAGAAGAATATAGCAGCAATTGTAAGGTACACTTCAAGATTTCGATCGATCGAGCATCAATCGAACAGGAATCGAATTAGGTAGAGTGTTTTGGCCTAAAAACTGGACAATTTCGATAGGACGAGAATTAGCTTCGATCGATCAAACCAGTGAAAATTTTGAAAATTTGAGAAACTTTGGAAATTTTGCAGAAAAACATTTTTTATGAAATATAATGCACATGAACACAAAAGATTTCAAAACCATTTTGTACTTAAGTTTTCAAGCTTAAACACAACCAAGAAGTAACAATCACTCGATTTAAAACTTCTAAAAACATTTTTCTACAAATTCCTCTCTAATCAAGAAAATTGTATTTTCACATCAATTCAAATGCAATTAAAGATGGCCAGATTAGACAACACACATAGTCACATGTACAAGATTTAGCATTGATTTGCAAAGTAGCTACTCAATTTTCTATACAAGTAGTTGCATTATAAAACTCTTTTTACTTCTTCTTGTTGTGTGTGTGTGTGTGTGTGTGTGTGTGTGTGTGTGTGTGTGTGTGTGTGTGTGTGTGTGTGTGTGTGTGTGTGTGGAACTAGCTTTGGGAGGATAGATTATACACTTGCTTGCTAGCTCTTCTAAATATTGTGAAAATTTTTGAGAAATTTTATGTGTCCGAAGGCTTACTGTATTAGAAAATGAAAAATAGAAAATTACATTAAATGACATACTCAGTAATGCTAAACTATGAAGATGTCTAAGGAAAAGATTAAAATACAAAACTCACCCTTTATGTTTCACTAAATTCATTTTAGTGTTTTAACTTTGCTTTCGTTCATTTCAATCCTTTAAGTTTCAAGTTTATTCAATTAAGGTCTTTCCATCAACTTATGTTAAATGTTGTGGTTAATTTCCAAATCCTTAATTTTTTTTTTCAAATTTTTAAATTAAAAAAAATCCAATTAATAATTGAAAAATAGTTTCCTAATTTTTTTTTTTTAAATTTTTTAACAAAAGTTGATGGAGAGGCCTTAATTGAATAAACTTGAATCTTAAAGTACTAAGATAAACAAAAGCAAAGTTAGAGGACTGAAATGAATTTTAGTAAAATTTAGAGGGTGGGTTTTGCATTTTAACCCAACGAAAATTACCTTATTTCCGTAGAAAAACTAGGAATATAAACGAGTTGAATGAATGTTGTAACTATTGACCAGCCATTAGGTATGGATGGTTGGCCACCTTTAAATATATAATTTTTAACTTAAATCATGAAATATTTCATTTCAATTGAGGATCTTAACGGCATGTGTTTAGTTAAACCCCTTGTAACTCAATTGATTAATACTTGCTAGTGTCTTCAAATGATATTCAAAATTCAAATTCCCTCTCCCCTAACTATCAAATAAATATTTTGCTTATGGTTGTTTATTTTTTGTAAACCCGATGTTTCAATTTGCCGTTTTTAGTATTTATTAGTGTGTGTATATATATATTTCAGAAGCTAACACTTTTAGTCTAATTTTTTCTTTTTGTGGGAACTTATAATCTAATTTAGTAAGGAAATACTTTTTTTTTTTTATATAGAAAATTTGGTTACAAACTTGGTTATAGCCTAAAACTATAATTCCACTTATTCATGAGTTGTAAATGTTGGATTTTTGTCTAGTAATTAGTAAACATATAAAATTGGATACTGTCATTGGTAAAAGAAAAAACACCTCTCTCTCTCTCTCTCTCTCTCTCTCTCTCTCTCTCTCTCTCTCTCTCTCTCTATATATATATATATATATATATATATCTTTTGAGTTGGGTTATAGATTGACCCCAATTAATTAATTCAATTACCAAAGTTGATTAATTAGGTCAAATTACATGCAAATCGTGGAGGCACCAACAAATCATTAAATAAACTAATATGCAGCGGAAATTAAATGACACAGTGATTTGTTGACGAATGGGAAAAACCTTTCGCAAGGCAAAAGCCCCAGTGGGTAAATTTCAGGTCACCATTCCTAAGAATCCACTAATTAAGAACAAGCGATTACAAGTATAATGAATGTTACCACTACCCTAGATTATCCCAAAATACCAACCTACTGTTGAACCTTTCCACCAATCCCTAATTGGACTTGTTCTTGTAGAAGACTTCTTCACATGCATGAGTCCTAGTACATAACTAATTCCTAGCAATTGAAAGATTGTTGTTGGCTACAAAGTTCTTCACTTCAAAGCACGTTGAAGATCTAGAAGTACTTGGTTACAAAACCTTAAAGTGCACAAACGCAGTAGCTTCTCACAGAGTGTATGAGTTCTCTAATTGAGTATCTATGTCTTTGATGACTTTAATATAATCCTTTTATATGGTTTAGGGTTGTAGAGAGAGAAACCCTAGCAATCCAAGTCATCATGGGCCGAATTTCAGACATGGGAATTCTGAAATCGTAGATCTCGATAGATCGAGCTTGTGTTGAGCTTGTGTCGAGCTTCTTCATTAAACAATATATTGATAAGGAACACCTCCGAATGTTTCTATACATATCAGTTACATGCAAAGATTCCTTAACTCCTTCCTAACAAACACTAATACGTGTTGTAGTTGCACACTTTAATTCATAAAAAATGATAAAGTTATAAAATATTTTATAACATTTTTTTCAAACCGCCAATGTGTTGAGTGGTTATTAGTAAGTTAAAATGTGATATAAGTGGTGGACACAGATGAGAACCTGTAAAAATTGGTTACATCAACAGTTTGTTAAAATGTTGTAAAATAGTTTCTAGATGTAGCATTACCTAACTTGTAAACAAAGATATATATATATATATATATATATTGCCTTGATAAACATTAAAATCATTGCTGTGTTTTCTTAATTAAGTCAAATATAGCAAACACTCCCAAAATTTGGGTTAACACCAACCAATCCCGAAATCTGAGCTAAGAATTAGTAAGAGTTGATCACATCAACAGTTTGTAAAACTGTTGTGAAATAGTTTCTGGACGTAGCATTACCTAACTTGTAAACAAATATTATATATATATATATATATATATATACATATATTTTTGCCTTAATAAACATTAAAATCATTGCCATGTTTTCTTAATTAAGTAAAATACTATAAACACCCCCAAAATTTGGGCTAACACCAACCAACCCCGAAAGCTAAGTTAATGCCAACCAAACTTCGGATGTTAACTGCATTTTATCATTTTTTTTTTCTAAAAGCAAAATAGAACTACAAATCTGCAGCCACATTATAAATAAAGAACATGTTAACAACTCTGTTTTGCACCCACCCCCAGTTATATAATTATAGGCAAACAAAATGAGTCATTTCAATAAAAACTTATCACCATTGTTGTTGCTTGCACTGTTTATAAATGTTACTACCTTCTCCATGAATGCAAAAGCTGCAATAATTGATATCTATAATTATGTGAGTAAGCAGAACGCAGGTGTTACAATCCAATGTGGAACCGGAGAGGGTGATTTTTTCCCCTATGTTCTACCCTATGGTCAAAAATATGAATTCACTCTTATTTCTCTAAGCGCCGCCTGCTCATTCAGATGGGACGGAGGAGTACTCAGCTATCACATGGTGTACGATCCTAAGCATGACACATGCAGTACTTGTGTTTGGTTTCTTAAACCTAAACCTGGTGGTTTTTGTTTTCAAAAACCTGACGGCGAAGTGTGTTCTCAGTACGATGGTTAAATGTATGTTTTCCTTGGTTTGTTGTATGTAATAAAGAAGATTCATCTACAATGATGTTCTCCTTCTGGGTTTTAGAAGAAAATAATAATAATATTTGGTGTATTATGAATGTATGGTCTTGTGAATTTAGACATGGCAAAACGGTCGAGTTGGATTCGAGTTGGGTCAATCGGGTTGCGGGTCAAAAACGGGTTACGGGTCAAAATGGGTCATTTTAAGTGGATTAAAAACGGATTCAAGTCAATCGAGTTGCGGGTTAGGTAAGGTTGACCCGTATTTTTCACATGATTTTTTTTTAATTATTAAGAAAACAACATGTTTTTGTCATTTGGAAAGTCATGCAACAAATTACTTGATATTAAATGCATTACTTTGAATTTACCACTTATATCAAGAGTGAACTACACTTATTAATACTTATTCAATAATTTTAAAATTATACAAATCCTAACATTGCTATCTAAAACAAAATAACACAAAGATAAGTAAAACAAGTACATAAGTTTTATTTCTACACAATATCAACATCACAAAATATAAAACAAAATTACAAATGACTTATTGGATAATTCATTTGAAAAAAAATAAAAACATATAAGAAATTTACAATCTTGAAATTTAATTTTATAATCTATTGTCAATTGTGGTGGGCACTCTATTTCAACTAGCTTGTAACCCCATGCATATACATGGATACAATTAAAAATATACAATAAGATGCATAATATGTTTACCAAAAAAAAAAAAAAGCTTAATATAATTTGTTAGGTTCTAAGGATTAGGAACTAATGTATTAGAACTCTAATTTGTATCGTTGGCAAACCATGATCAAAATAGGTTTTAGTCTTGTTCAGACTTGCTCAAAGTATATGCGTTTTATGTAAAGTTGGAATCGAGTTATTGCAGAATTTATTGTGCAATTCTATCTGGCTTGATCGATCGAGAATTACACTTGATTGATCAAAACTCGGGCATAATGTTTTTCTGCGAAATTCTTCCAACTCAACCCAAGCCCGTTTGACGTGTAGGGTTTTATGTTTTGTTTTAAGTATAAAAGGGAAAACCCTGGCCACATTTTTGGTTTTCCATTATGCTGTGTGTGTGAATCTTTTGTGAGATCAAGAGATGGTTGCCTTCACACATACTTAGGGTTTCCAAGATTCAAGACTATGTCAAGAACTTAGTGATCGATTTAGTTGCTGCATTAAAGAGCTTAAAGAAACACAAGCAGGTGTGCTTGTATTTGCTGGAGAATCCAAGAAAGAAGGAGTCTGTGGTCTCGAAGTTTGCACGTGGTCGTGTCAGTAAGTTTCTACTGGTGGATAGCAAAAGGATGTTAGTGGTATAATCGATTCTTTCATAGTGAATTCAGGTTTACCTTGAGGATAGATAGGTTAAATCCACCCCAGATTTTTACTGGTTTTGTTTCCTGGGTCATCATATCTTTTTGTTCTTTATATTCCGCACTTTACATTGATATGATTATATGATTGTGTTAACCTAGATCTGAAATTGGGACTAAATAATCACTTGGTTAATTTACTAGATTAATTCAATTATGTTTTAAGGGGTCTAAAAACAAACATAATTCCTATATATATATAATTTAAATACTATTGATAGTCATTTTTATATTTTTTTAACTCTTTAAAAAATTTTGCAAAGATATTATTAGGTATAAAATGTAAATTGTCCATGCTTTTTTTTTTTTTAGTTATTGTTAAGCACTTTTTTTTTTTTTTTTTAAAGTATTGACAAACCATAACATGTGTGTCAAATTATGAGCCTAGTCATGAGTTTTGATGTGTTGGCAATTGAAGATCTAGTTGAAGACCCAAAGATTGCTCAAGAACAGCTAAAGAAAAGTGGAGTTTCAATAGGCTCAACTCTGTTCTCAATTCCTCTAGATCAATCGAGCCTCGGGAAGTGAAGTTTATGTTTCCTTGACTCCTAGTCTATCTATTGAGAAGCAAGATTTAACAAAGACTAGTTTATAACTAATGCATATGCACATATACAATTTAAAACAATCACAATTAAGACACAAACACACATATAATATGTTTTTACCTAATTAGTAACGAACTATACATATTCATAGTATTACATAAATGACTTATAAATTTGAATTATTTTTAGTTACATAAAGAAATGGCTCATAAAAGTATAAAATCATTCAAACTTTCTCTTAATCTAATTTAATATATAGAGTTAGATATATGATTAGATCTTTTTATGGCTTATATATAAAGTTAAGTTTTCTAGGATTAGTTTGTAATAGTTTAGAGGCAGAAGATTAAGAGATAAAAAGTTAGTGAGAGAAGCTAATCACGGTTTGCTCTATTTTCATTGTACATAAACAAAATCTTTGCATAGAGTAATTAATCTATCCAATTAGAGGAATTTTCTCAATCTTGTGGATTTTGGGAGGGAATAATCTATTTTGGATTATATCTATAATTCTACATACAATGTCAAACATTCAGTTGAAGGACAGCTATGATGACTAAAATATTGCCTGTCCTTTTCCAATTTTTTTTTTCCCTCTTCTTTCAGCTCTATTTTTATCTTTTCTAAAAAAAATAAGATTACGTAGTGCTCCTCTATATATTAAAAAAAAAAAAAACCCAATAAATTATACCTAGTTGCTACCCATATAAAAACCAAAATCAATTATGACCTTTCAAGGCTATCCAGTCTTAGGCCTCCTAGTTCTTCTTGGCTTATTGACTAATGGCATTGCTGTTACACCAAGCTATGACACTGCTTCACTCAACCGGACCAGTTTTCCCAGAGGTTTTATTTTTGGGACAGCGGCGGCGGCTTATCAGGTAATTATGTCACAATTTCCTCTATGTTATTTTGTATCACAATTTCCTCTATGTTAATTACGTGCACATGTGTATTCTTTCAAATTTCCAGTATGAGGGTGCAGTAAATGAAGGTGGTAGAGGACCAAGTGGATGGGACACTTTCACTCATACATATCCAGGTCTCTCAATCTCTCTCTCTCTCTCTCCATGTGTCCTACAATGTACAAATTGTCATGTTATTTAAAAATTTAAGTAAAATGATAGTTTAGATTTATAAAAGTTATTATGAATCATTATTATTAAATTTTTTTAAAAAAATATAAAATTAGGAGATTCTATCATTTAAAATAATCGTAGGTAATACAATGATGTAAGTGGTAAACCCAAAAGAGAACTAGAAACAGCTTGTCTCGTCAACTTTTTTGTCAAATTGTATATGTTATGGTTGGGAGTCTTAGGTACTAGTTCCATTTTTCTTATGGCTCTAATTACTAGTTCTTAAATAGTAAGAGAAAAAAAATCCTTACAACAAAATTGCAGGTAAGATAAAGGATGGAAGCAATGGAGACATAGCCGTTGATCAATATCATCGCTACAAGGTATATATGTTGTTCTGTTCATAATTAAAATTTGAAAGAAAACCACTCATACTAATTAGCTCCTAATTACCAAGAGTTTTGCAACACAATTTCATAGTTTTGTTTTATTTATAAGGAGAACCGGGGCTCTTGTCATCCTCTCTCCACTTATTTTATACATGTGTGTGTGAGTGTGTTATAGCTCCTAATTAGCTGTTAATTGACATTTATGTTTTGATTTTTTTTAAAATACATTTTCAAGGTCCAATTATGTTTGCCACATGTACTAATAAAAACAATTATGTTTTCAACATGCTTTTTTCTAATTATTGAGCATATCTAACCAAAAATCAAGATAATCACAATATAAGAAATCCTCATCTCATATTTTTCCAAAAATTTATATATTCTTTGTGATTTAACATTGTAGGAAGATGTTCGGATTATGAAAAATATGGGCTTAGATGCATACAGATTCTCAATCTCATGGTCTCGAGTACTACCAAGTAAGATTACCCTTTTCATAATTCCATAAAAGGTGAAAACCATCCAGTTCAAGGACATAAAAATGGGTACATCAAGTACACATCTTAGGCTGGAATGGAATGGCTATTGTTTCATGATCATATTATGTTCCTAACAATCTAATTTTTGGGACTCATTTCAGAAGGAAAACTATCTGGAGGTGTGAATAGGGAAGGAATCAAATACTACAACAAACTAATCAATAAGCTCCTAGATAGAGGTCATGAATGATTCTTAAATTCCATCACAAGTCATCAACTTATCATGCACTATTAATTCAATGCTATTTGCTATGACTAAATGCAGGTATACTGCCTTTTGTGACCCTCTTTCACTGGGATCTTCCCCAAACACTAGAAGATGAGTATGGTGGTTTTTTGAGTCCTCATATTATGTAAGTGGTTAATTTACATTATGATCAAATATTCTAATCAGTATACTTTTCACAAATTTCATCATAATTAGGATTTTAAAATTTAAATTGATTACCCATTTTGATTATTGTTAGATTTAGTTGAGTTAAGATAGCATAACCCCAATTAATTAATTCAATTACCCAAGTTGATTAATTAGATTCAATTACATGCAAATCATGGAGGCACCAACAAATCACCAAAAATATTAAAAGCAGCGGAAAATAAAATTGACATGGTGATTTGTTGACAAAGGGAAAGACCTCACAAGGCAAAAACCCCACCAGGTGATTTTAAGGTCACTACTCCCAAGAATCCATTAATCAACAATCAAGCGATTACAAATATAAGGAATCTTACCAACCACCCTGATCTATCCCAAAATATCAATCTACAGTTGAACCTTCACTCTAATACCCAATTAGACTTGATCTTGTAGTAGCCTTCTTTCTTTTGATGCACAAATCTCCAATTTATGACTAACTCTTTGCACGGATCCCAATACGTGACTAACTCCAATAACTTGAATGATGTTGTTGGCTGCAAAGTTCTTTACTTCATCAATATTGAAGATCAAGAAGCATTTGGTTACAAAATCCAACAGCATACATACACAGTAGTTTCTTACAAAAAAATTAAGCACTTGGTCACTATCTCTGTATTTGATGGCTTTTAAAATAAGCATTATATATGTTTAGAGTTGTGAGAAAAAAAAAAAAAAAAAAAAAAAAAAAAAAAAAAAACTAAACTACACATACACATAAGCTTGGGTTGGATTTCAAATCTGAAAGTTCTAAAATCGTTATTCTTGATAGATCAAGTTAGTGTCGAGCTATCTATCAAGCTTCGAATTAAATCTCGATAGCAGCTATTTGTCAAGAATTAACGAGCAGCTATTCTTCACTTGTTTCTTGGATCATTCTTCATATCTTTAATACTTGACTTGAACAACATGTTTCTTGAAGTACTAAACTAATCTTAGATCTACCCAATTACAAGTAAAGTGCATTTTATCAAAGGATTAGCCAATTACAAAAAATATGACCCTAACATTTTTAATTAGTGAAACTTATTTGTGAAGTTGCTAGGTCATTGTCTTATAGAATTATTGAGTTTGACATCGTTTGATTCGAATTTACCATTGAATATATATATATATATATATATATATATTTTTTTTATGTGAGATCATGATATGATGCATTAACTTATTAAACTACACTTTCAATATAACATTTAACTTCCACATGATATGCACCCTTCTGTTCAATTTGCTCCACTAAAATGATATCTTTTTGAAAAATGAAAAGTATTAAAACTAATAGTGAGATTGGACAAAATTAAATAGAATGACTAAATTGAAAATATACAAAAGATAAAGGTATTAAAATGAGAAATGTGGGTTTTAGATAATTGAATTGAAAATCTGTAAAAGTTAGAAAGTGTAATTTCATTTTTATTTATTCATTATTTATTATCAATTCACAAATGTGTTATACTAACAAAGAAAATTTTTAATCTATGTAAAATCTGCTACCAACAACTTTATAACTCAACTAGTTGTTACTTTCTAGTAATTCAAATAGAGATTAGAGATATCCAAATTCAAATCATTTATTTATGCTATAAATGACGTGCTCAGATACAAATTCAAAATTAATTAGTATATTGTCAATTATTAAATATTTTGGAGACTTTTGCATGTATATGTTTAGGGATGATTTTCAGGATTATGCTGAGCTTTGCTTTAAAGAATTTGGTGATCGTGTAAAGCATTGGATCACATTAAATGAACCATTAAGCTACGTCAGTCAAGGTTTTGTTAGGGGCCAATCACCACCAGGTCGGTGTTCTAGTTGGCAGCAGTTAAATTGCACCGGTGGAGATTCTGGGACAGAGCCGTATTTGGCGGCACATAATCAGCTTCTTGCTCATGCATTGGCTGTCAAAGTGTACAAGCAAAAGTATCAGGTTCCAAGCACCAAAATTTTTTATGTTAATTTTACTTTCTTTCTGTTTTTTTTTGCATGAAAATTGTACTCCATTCAATAAACATATGGTTGCATTGCACTTGATACAAGACAATCTAAGGTACTTTATTTGAAAACTATTTGCAATGAGGATAAACTTAGATAAATTAAAGTTAAATTTGTTTTTTCAGTTAATGTGAAATTATCTTTTCCGTTAGTGTGAAATTGCATTAACTTTTTGTTGAAAGCTTATGAATTAATTTGTTAAAAGTTGATAAAAAAATAAATTCATTAGCTTGAGTGTCTTTATAAATAAGCAAGCTTTCACTGTGTGCAGGAAGTACAGAAAGGCATTATAGGTATATCCCTAAATACAAATTGGTATGTGCCATTCTCTAACTCGAGGCACGACCGTGATGCTGCGCTAAGAGCCCTTGATTTCAAGTTTGGATGGTAAGTATACAGTATACTAGAACTAAATGCCTTTTTGTTGTGGACGTCTATTACGCTATTTGCTAGTTAATTACAAAGAATAGAAAAACCCTAGCTAGTTTAATATAATAGGCACAATAAAGACTTAAAATTTCGTGGTTTGTGGCAGGTTTATGGATCCCCTAACCAATGGTGACTATCCACATAGCATGCGATCTCTTGTTGGCAACCGATTACCCAAATTTACAAAAGAGCAATCCAAGCTAGTAAAAGGGTCATTGGATTTTCTAGGACTGAACTACTATACTGCTAATTATGCAGCCAATTCACATCACTCCAATGCTGAAAATGCAAGCAGCTACTTGACAGATTTTCGAGCTAATCTTACTAGTATCAACTCAAACATTTGGAGCCATGATTTTGATTTTCTTATGTAACTCATAAGTACTAACAAGACCATGTTTTTTTTTTTTTTTTCTTTTGCTGTGGCAGCTGAGCACAATGAGATCCCCATCGGTCCAAAGGTATGTATGAAATTGAACATACATACAATTGATATTAATATCAAGATGGTTACGAAAGTTTGATTCAATTTTTTACATTCTTTTATACAAATTCTTAAATGGTTTAATTTCCTCACAACTTAAAGATAATGAAAATAACAACAACAACAACAACAACAACAATAATAATAATAATAATAGTTGTTTATTATCATCATTCTCTAAGGTATAAAGTATGATACTGACAGGAGCAATTATGTGAGACGAATGTCATTTTCATTTATCAGATTGTGTGTGGTTTACATAGATTTTTATGATCATTGAATTTCTAAAATGGCATGTGTCATATTTTATTAAAAATTGAAAAGAATTAAAGAATATAACAAGCCAACAATCTTGTAATTCAATTAAATAACACCTCATAGTATTTTTAATGAAAACATCCAGAGTTCAAAATCCATCAACCTCAACTATCAATGTATAAAACAAACAAACAAAAAAATGATATAAGAGGGAAGATAACTAATAGTTTTTGAATTAAAAAGAATGAACTTTGTCATCCAACTTAGAAATTGTTTCCAAGTAAAAAAAATTTCTAAAATACATCATTAATATAAGAATTTATCATATAATAATTTTAGGTTGATTAGAAAAATCCATAAATAATTTGACAACAAAGAAGTGAAATCATATTCTAAAGAATTCCAAAAATTATAAAAGTAATAATAAATAATATTCTAAATAATTCCAAAAATTATAGTTGTAACACTTCACAAATTACAAATTACGACCCACTAAAATCCTAATATTTTTCAGATTTAAATAAAATAAATAAATAAAACCAAAAACAACCGCCAGAAATTCTCTTAATCCTAAATTAACGTCTTTTCATTCATCTTAAAAATAGACACACATAGTTTGAAAAATGCAACGAAGTATGAAAAGCCTTTCACTAATCTTAAACGGATTTCTCAATCTCCTTTCTCGAAACCGGCCCATTGCCTCGAACTAAATTGAAAAGCAACAAATATTTAATTTCCATTTCAGGCGGATGAAAAATATTTCATTTGATGGACATAAGATACAAATTAAATTGATTAATAAAAACAAGTTCTTTGAAGGAATTGACCATAATGCCAGGTTGATGAATAAAAAATTTTGTAGAAAAAAAATATGTAATATGTAATACCAACTGGTTAACGAATAGAAATGTAAAATAATAATAATAATAATAATAAATAAATTCTTATCTTTTTTTTTTTTTTTTTTTTTGATAAGAAGACTAAAACTTTCATTAAATTATTGAAAAGACATTACATCATGGATAAGAGCTTGTTCCATACATAGGGAATCTCTTCAATCCAAACTGATGCGTCATCAATGCCCTTTGCATATTTTGCTAAAAGATGGGCTCACTTGTTTCCTTGACAGCCTACATGTGTGAAGGCTATGTGATGAAAATCTGCACAAGTATCCTGTATGCCCAAAATAACTGCATCCACTGATGGAGAAGGTGAGGCCAACTCATTCAAAGCGTGCTACACAATTAAGGAATCTCCTTCGATCAAGACATCCCTTATACCCATATCCTTTGCGAGCTAAATGCCCATTTCGAATGCCTCGGCTTCTGCTTCCACGGGTCCTAATGGTGCATTTATTTTCTTGCTCAAAGCTGCCTTGACTTTCCCTTCCATATCCCTTATAACCACCCCTATACCCACAGCATTTAGCTCTGCAAAAACTGCCCCATCAACATTTGCCTTGAACATCTGACCCTAAGGAGGAAGCCATCTGACTGGTTGGGTACTAGGAGTCCTTACAACATTCCCAACGTTATTAGCAGCATAAAATTCTTCTAAATATTGTGTTGCCCTTCAAACCAACTCCAGCCCCGTTTTCCATTTCCCTCCCTGGTGGATTTCATTCCTAGTACCCCATAAAGCCCATGCACACGTCACCATCTTCGCTACCACCTCCGATGCACTCTCCACCTCCATACATAAGCTCCACAACATATCCTCAAGAGAACAAACTAGATCAGATATGAAGGGCAGTACCTGCTTCGAACATTCCCACAACTCACAAGCTCGCTTGCAAGTCCAGAATAGATGGTTAGAGTTTTCCGCAGCCAAATTACATTCCTCACATTGATCATCTTGCAACACTTTACTTTTCACCAAATTAACCTTTGTAGGAAGTACATCACGACATGCCCTCCAAGTGAAGTGCCGTATTTTATGTGGCATCTGAATCTTCCATATTTTTGTCCAAAACTTCCAATTCCTTCCATCATCTAAACCAGAGCTGAAGTTTCTAGGCCTCACCATTTCTCTAGCCACCCAATATGCACTACGCACAGTGAACAAGCCGTTAGGACTGCATGCCCATATCTGCTTATCAGCAGGGAGGCGACTGCTTAGTGGAATCTTTTTAATATCCTCTACTTCGTGAGGTAAGAACAGAGCATCAATGGCCTCTGTTTTCCAGCAAGCTTTGTCCCAATCTATCAAGTCACTCACCATTGTTTCAACTTGTTAGAACAATCTTGGAGATGTCACTCGGTACGTAGATGGTGTGGGCAACCACTTATCTCCCCAGACCCTTACCTTTTCTCCATTTCCTATCCGCCACCGTAAGCCATGATTTACAATAACTTGTGCTGCCATTATGCTACGCCATGTAAAGGATGGATTACTACCCAATGTTGCTTGAGAGAAATCATAGTTTGGAAAGTATTTAGACTTAAGAACATGATAAACCAGATAATTTTTCTTTTGTTGCAGCCGCCACCCCTGTTTAGCAAGCATTGCCAGGTTAAACTCCTTTAGGCTCTTGAATCCCATCACTCCTCATGCTTTAGGGGCACACAATTTCTCCCAACTCACCCATGCCATTTTCTTCTCCTCTTGTCTTTGACCCCACCAAAAATTTCGAATCATGCTAGTCAAATCCTCACATAGAGAATCGGGCAACTTGAAACAACTCATTGAGTAAGTCGAGATTGCTTAGGCCACCGCCTTGATTAGAATTTCCTTCCCACCCTTAGACAACAGTTTTTCTTTCCATCCTGTTAACTTCTTCCTCAACTTCTCCATTATGTCGTTGAAAGTACTTTTTTTGTTTTTACCCACTAAAGAAGGCAAACCTAAATGCTTCTTATGCTGCTTGATCACGTGTTCCCCAAACCTATTCTTGATATCTTCTTGTATCAACCTTGGAGTATTATTACTAAAAAATAGTGAAGTCTTGGCTCTATTCAACTGTTGGCCCGATGCATCCTCATAGACTTGTAGAATCCTCTACAGTGCACTACATTCTTCAATAGATGCTTTACAAAAAATCAAGCTATCATCTGCAAAAAACAAATGAGATAATCTAGGACCCCCACGACTAACTACTATTCCACCCATCTATCCTTCCTCCATTGCCTTTCTTATTAATGCTGAAAGACCTTCTGCACACAACAAAAAAAGGTAAGGAGATAATGGATCCCCTTGTCTAATCCCCTGACTAGGAATAATACAACCTCGTGGCTTGCCATTTATCTTGATGGAATAGGAGACTGTAGTTACACATCTCATGATCAGAGCCCTCCATTTGTCATCAAACCCCAGCTTCTACATTATCTTCTCCAAGAAAACCCACTCAACCTTATCAAATGCCTTGCTCATGTCCAATTTTAATTCCATCTCCCCCACCTTTCCACTTTTCTTCTTATTGATGTGGTGCATGGCCTCAAAAGCTACTAGAACATTATCAGTGATTAACCTTCCGTACACAAAGGCACTTTGGGTATCACTAATAATGGTGAGTAGGATATTTTTTAACCTGTTAGCAATGGCTTTTGAAGCAATCTTATAAACCACACTACATAGACTGATTGGTCTATACTCTGTGATTTTCTTTGGCTCCTTACACTTTGGAATAAGCACTATATGAGTTTCATTAAATTTTCGAGGAGAAATACCTAAGTTGAGAAAATCTAGGACTATCGCTATCACCACATCACTAATCTTTGGCCAAAAGTGCTAGAAAAACAATGGTGGCATTCCATCCAAGCCTGGGGCTTTTAGTGGGTACATTTGTTTAAGTGCCATTTTCACTTCCGCAGCAGAGAAATCCCATGTGAGACTTTGGTTCATGTCCGGGCTTACCTTGTGTGTGACTGCCTCCAATATTTTTGTGAAATCTATGGGGTTGTTGGATGTAAAGAGGTTGTTGTAATAATCAACCACAATATCCTCTATTTTACCTTCATACTCCCGCCATCTTCCTTCGGCATCCAGTAGACCTTCAATCAAATTCTTCTTATACCTTGCTGAAGCTTTCTCATGAAAAAATCTTGTATTTCTATCACCTAACTGTAGCCAATTAATACGAGATCTCTGCCTCCACATCTCATCCTCCTTTTCAAGCCAACAATTCAACTCAATCCGTGTGGTCTTCAAAGAAGTACTAAGTTCCGGAGAGAAAGGTTGTTTCTCCAACCATTCTAATTTATTTTGTAGTTCAGTAATCATTCAACTTACATGCCCAAATTCAAGTTTGTTCCAAGCATCAAGCTTCACACAGCACCAATCCAGTCAATTCTTAAGAATGAACTTTGTACCCATTAACTTTCCCTCATCCCAAGCTTCATGAACAACCTCCTCACACCTTGAATCTTTTAACCACATTGATTCAAATCTAAATACTCTTCCCACCTTTCTTTTAGGAGGCCTTCTTACAAAGTGTAAAGACAACGGAGAGTGATTTGATGCTGAAAAGGTTAGGTGGAATAGTTTGGCTGATGGAAATAAGTTTAACCATTCCAACGTTGCAAGTGCTCTATCCAATCTCTCCCTAATTTGAATATCATCTTCCCTTTGATACAACCATGTGAATTTTGGTCCAACAAATCCCACATCTTTAAGTCTGCACCAGTTGATAATATCCACAAAATTCCCCATCTGTTGCCGTGGTCTGCAACTTCCCCCTTCTTTCTCCTCTACACATGTGATCTCATTAAAATCTCCAATTATAAGCCAAGGAAAATCTGATGACCCACACAAGTGTTTCATTTTTTGCCATGATTCCGCTCTTTTAGAAGTGTCAGGTTCCCCATAAAAACCTGTTAGATGCCATCGTCCTGTATTATCTCCACCATGGACCCATGCATCAATGTGTGAAGATGAATATCTCTAAATATCTAATTTTACCTCCTCCCTCCAAAACATTGCTAGTCCACCAATTTTACCCTAACTAGGAACAATAAGACCATTCTTAAATTTACACCACTCCATTACTTTCCTTATCCACTCTAGGTCTAATTTCGTCTCCATAAGGAAGACAATTGCGGGATCTTCTTTATTAATGACCTTTTGTAAGGCCCTAACTGTTCGAAGGTTCCCAAGCCCTCGACAGTTCCAACTTATGAGACTCATTATTCTCGGTGGAACTGCATAGCAGCCTCCGCCGATAGACATTGATTAATCATATTCATGGGTAAAGCCTCCTCCTCCATTCTAAATTTTTTAACAAACACCGAAACTTCTTCCACCTCCTTAGTCCGCTCACTATTCTTTCTTTTCAGGCCCACATCTGCTAGCACGGACTTTAGATTTGGATTGGACCGTTGTGGAATTCTAATCCAAGTACTCTTCTTTGGTCCCACAACGTTTGAATTAGAGTCTTGAGTACATGCACCACTAGCATGAGACTATTTAGTTTTGCCACATTTCCTTTCCCCGCGCTTGTTGCTTCCTACTCTCCCACCAACCTTACCTTTCTCCCCAGATGTCCACCCCACTTGAAACTCACACCCCGAAACAACCTCGCAATGTGTTACTGATCCCATCTTATCCTTTCTCCACTCACTATCTGTTTGCGTTAGGTTAGCCACTAACACCGGTACATCCAGCAACATCCTCTCCTCATTATCCTCAAACCTTTTATCTAAATCTAAATTCAAATTTGAATTGTTGGAATATGCGTTGATAGACTCATCAATATCCTGAATAATCTCCTCAAAATCCAAAACAGTATGTTCTGAACTATGAATTCCAATGGTCGGCGCCTCTTCAGCCCTTCCCTGCCCCACCATAGGTCCTTCCACCAACAATTGACTCACTGCTTTGCCGATCATCGTATAAACCCGCTGAGAGTTCGTATTCTGAAGACTACCACTTGTTGGATTTTGTGTTTTATGCATTGAAGCATCATATCCTTGTACTTCCACCACCGATTTCTTCGATTGGTTAAATTGTGTCGCTCTAATCCATGGTCCAAACTGTCTATCCTCCACTGCCAACGTACCTTTGCTTTGTAACCAAAGTGTACAATCCTTGTCATCGTGGGATAGTTGCCCACACCAATAGCATAGGTTAGGTAACCGCTCATATTTGAACGACACCCACCCCTCAGATTCCAAACTCCATTACACACGTCTACCTCTACACAAAGCCTTTGTAATGTTAACCGCCACTCTAACTCTCATGAAATTTCCCCCTCTCATCTCTGAACTATCCTTTGGGACTGTCAGAGCACCAAGTGATTCCCCAATGCTAAAAGCAACCTCCTTTGACAAATACGAGAAAGGGAGATCATGTATTTGAACCCAAAAGGAGGTTGTTTTAAACTGCAGGTTTTGTATTGGCATAGAACCATCATACCTTTCCAAGACAACCAGGTGCCTATCAAAGGTCCACGGCTCTCCCATGAGGACCTTTACAGAATCCACTTCAAACTCGAAATCAAACAGCACCTTGTTATTGCCTGCGTCATTAACCTTGAAGTTGCCTCTTGTTCTCCAAAGTAGTTGAAAAGTGAGCCACCACTTCAAGATTGACGTTCTGAAGATTCAGAAATTTCACTGCCAAAACATGTTCCCCTACCTTCTTCTTCGCAGTGAGGTCCACCTTATTTCCTTCTTCCACTAACAAAGATAGCTTCTGCCAACGTTGAGCAAGATCGTCCATCTTCACATTAACACAAGAAAACTACTCCTCAACCAAACTAAAATCCTAATAGTAAATGGAGTTACTATAGGGGACGTACTACTTCCCACAGGAAGGACCACCTATGCTATAGTAAGGAGGAAACTACTCAACTTACTGAGAACTATCTTGAGACTTACTATGGCCTTTAAATAAATTTCTATCTGAAAAGACATATACACTTAGATTAGACTACAATAGAATTTTTATCTTAAATAAATAAAATAAAAAAAACACCAATTGGTTTTTTTGTTTTCGGCTGTCAAAAAAAAACATATTAATTAGTGAAAACCATGGAGATTTGAAAATCTCCAGTAGCTTCTCCTTCCTGTTAGTGTTTTCGGTGAGTACTTTGATGGCTTCTTTGGCATTGGGGTTTAAACCTTTTGTTTTTATCAAAAAATTGAACAATCGGGATGTATAGGATTTTAAGTTCTTAATTTGTTATTGAGTGTGGTATTCCTTATTCTCCCATTTGAAAAAAGAAAAAAGAATGATGTGGCATCATTTCATTAGAGGGTGTAAAGAGAGGGTTTTATATGGAATCCTTAATGAATTTAAAATCTTTCAGGCTGCTTCAGATTGGCTCCATCTCTATCCAAGAGGATTTCGAAAGATTCTATTATATGCAAAGAAAAAGTACCATGACCCATTAATTTTTATTACCGAGAATGGTAAATTTTTTCTTGAACTTTTCATTTATGGTCGCATAAAGTTATGGTACTAGCCATAGACATATAAAATCTGAAAAGAATGGTAGTTTGATTTCCATCTGAATCTAAAAAATTTGCACTATATAATAGGAACTGATGAGCTCAACAATGCTACATTGCCGCTTAAGGAAGCTCTTGCAGACAACTATAGAATTGATTATCACTATCTCCATTTTCAGTATCTTCTTAAGGCTATCAAGTAAGTAGAGAAGATCTCTTTCAAATCTAATGATAATATGACTTTGTTAGTACTAATATCAATATGCCGTATTAACAATTATGAAAATTGTTGTTTCTAAAGTCCAATTGATCCATTTTTCGATGTAGGGATGGTGTTACCGTGAAGGGATATTTTGCATGGTCATTATTGGACAACTTTGAATGGAGTTCTGGTTTTACCGTTCGGTTTGGCATCAACTATGTAGACTACAAAAATGGGTTGAAAAGGTATCCCAAATTTTCTGCCCATTGGTTTAAGAAATTCCTTAAGGAATAAGATGACAAATTAATGACTACGCACATACCATTTACAAAATAATGTTTGTAACCTATAAAATAAAAGAACATTAATGTCATTGTTTACAAACTCAAATGTTTCTTAATTACTCTCTCTCTCTCTCTCTCTCTCTCTCTCTCTCTCTCTCTATATATATATATATATATATATAAGGTGGTGTATTTTGTAAAATAATGTAAAGTATGATCAGAATTTGTTTCTAGTGCTTCTTACAAATGATTCAATCTTTAAAATGATTTAAACTGGACCGAAGTTGAAAAAAATGAACCAAAATGTTGTGCTGATATGACTCAACAAGAGAGTAACAAATAACTCATAACATGTCTATTTGAAGTAGACAAATAACTTTCAATAAAAAATAATAAATAACTCATAACTTTCAAGAATTTAGTTGTTTTAAGATTCAAAATAACTTTCAAATTCCAACTTTCAAGTTAAGCTCATAACATGTCTATTTCAAGCCCAATTCAAATACTGCTTGTTGTGCTTTAAAGGACATGATCAGGCATCCCTAGAGAGGTTTTCGATAAAGGAAAAAACTTTGTTTGTTCCATTAGGGTTGTGTAACCAAGTTCCTCTCAATCGCACCAAACCAGAGAATTTCAAGTAAATTTGAACATCAGTTGGTAAACAACATGAAACTAGAGCTACGTCCAGAGACTTGCTATTATGAAGAAAACCATAAAGAAATTCTTGAAGACGATTAGAGGTTTCAATCGTGATCAAGGTTGCATCATTCATGGAGGTGGTCCATACATTTGAAGAGTTCAAATGCTCTAATGTAGCGAAAGGTTTTCTCTATAAGTTGTCTACAAGTCATAAATTCTAGGAAAATGTTTTTCTTGAGACTGTAAAACTTCTTTTACTATAGTGGATTTGCTTAATTAGGAAAGTTTTCCCCTGATAGTTTTTACATTGGGTATACACATTAAATGAGGTATGATTAACAACTGTCCTCTATCCATGACAAACAAGGGTCAATGGATCAACACAGCAAAGATTAAACCCTAATCAGAGTGTGCCTGCTCTAATACCATTTGATAGGCCAAAACCAAATTGACCCCTTGTGATAAATTAACCAATTAATTTAGCCAAGTAGATTAATTAAGTTAATTAATATGCAAACATGTGGTAGCACAAACAAATCACCAATAAACTAAGTATGTAGCGGAAAATAAGTTTGACACGATGATTTGTTTACAAATGGGGAAAACCTAACAGCAAAAACCCCACCGGGTAATTTTCAGGTCACCACTCTCGAAATTCCACTATTATCACAATAAATGGTTACAAGTAAAGGAATTTCAGTACCTAATACCAACCTACAGTTGAACCCTTACCCCAATACCCAATTGAACTTGTTCTGTAGTGACAATGTCCCTTTTCGATGCATGGCTCCCAAGTACGTGACTAACCAATACGCGGATCCCAGTACGCGACTTCAATCACCAACTAGAGAAGGTTGTTGGCTGCAAAGTTCTTCAGTTCATCCCAACGATGAAGATCAAGAAGATGCTTGGTCACAAAACCCTACGGTGCACATACACAACAACTTCTTCACAAGAGTGATGAACTAGGGCAAAACTTTTGAAAGTTCAAATAGTGTGAAAACACCCTTGAACATTTAGACCCCCAATTTACAAATTAACCAATTCAAGCTTTATGTCAAACAACTAGTGTGCGGAAAATGAACAAAAGCTATAAAACAGAATTGGAAAAACTATCTAAGCCAAATTAAAATCACAACCCACAACAGATAATAAAAGGCAAAGATAAAAGGGAAGGAAGATGCAAACACAAGGACAACACGCGATGTGTTATCGAAGAGGAAACCGAAGCCCTCGGCGTAAAACCTCTCTGCCGCCCTCCAAGCGGTAAACAATCCACTAGAGAATGTAGTTGGGATACATGGACAGTAATAGACCCTCCAAGCCTAATCTACCCAGTGCACCTAAACCCTCCAAGCTTCTTACTCCAATGAGGTTGCGCCAAACCTTTTTCTTTTCTAACTTCCCGGATTCTGCTACTTTACCATAGCATCAACCAATGTAGATTGGTTCCTTCCTAATTGCTTCCCAGAACACCAAATAGCCCTCTCACAGTAATGAAGATGGTGAGAACAAGGTTTTGGTAAATGCCTCTCAAGGGTTTGACAATGGAAAGGAAAAGAGTTGAGGAATTTGAAGAGACTCTTATGTAAAAATTGTAGATGAATTAATCTTTTTTTACTCTAGGGTTTCTCTCTCAAAATTCTCTCTGAAAGCTCTCTTTCTTTTGTGGGTATAAGGGGTATATATACTAGGGTGAGAGAGGAATGTGAAACGTCAGGTTTTTCAAAACAGGGCTGGCTTGCAGCTTGGCCTCGCAACTTGACTGAGTCGCGAGATCCAGTCGCGAGATATCCGAATGGCTAGTTGTCCTATTTTGTCATGTAGTGCTCCAACTAGCATGACTGCTCACCTTCTGGCATGCTTGGCACGTGTGCTGCATTTGGCGGCTTATAGTCGTGAGTCACCCGCGAGATCCAATCGCGAGACTCTGTTTTCTTGCACACTATTGAGCATTCAACAATCTATCTCACTCACTACCCTTACAACAAACCCACCTAAATACAAGGTTACTAAATGCTGAAATATAAGCAAATTTGGCACGGAATAAAACCAACAAAATGGTTGATTAAATTCAACCTTACAACTTTATCTCTGGTTACAAATTGCTTGAACAAACTTTGCTCAACACTTATGCAACTTGTGTACACTTTGATGGCCCTTAAAATAATCATTTTATATGTCTAGGGTTAGAAGAAAAGAAGACCCAAACACATAATGACAGATTAGAGTTAAAACAGAATTGGAATTCTGTTTTTCATAAAACTCGACAGATAGCTGTCTGTCGAGGTGCTGTCGAGCCACAGGGCTGGAACAGCTTCTTAAGCTCGATGGATAGCTAGCTGTCAAGCTTTAATGAACAGCACTTCTTCAGCTTGAATCTTGGACAGACTTGCATGTCTTCAACACTTGATCTTGAAACATAGTTTCTTGAAGTATTAAACACATCCTAGATCTACCCAAATACAAGTAAAGTGTGTTTTGTCAAAGGATAAGCCAATTACATAAAATAGTGACATGTGTTCCAAACAAGTGAATCACATATGTCCTAACAATCCTAACTCTCTTGGCTAAGGTATGGTTTACAACATTGTCATGCCTCCTAATATGAGAGGAGTGGCTCACAAGCGAACCAGCAATAGATTGAATGTCTTTTACAAGATGTCCAGTGGACGAAGACGAAGAATTGCATTGATTAAGAGCCTCTACAACTATCTTGGAATCACCTTCAAAATAAGAATGACAAATTCCTAATTCCAAAGTGAAATAAATTACTCTTCATGTTGTTACTAATTTAAACCTATAAAACAACCCCAACAGTTATTAATTTTTTTTTTCTTTTACCTTAGAATTATTGAATTTTTTCATGTCTCTCTCCATTTTAATTCATGGGTCCAAATATTCACAGTAAGAAAACCCCAAAGCCGTTACAATTTTTTCTTCAATCTCTTGGTTTTTTTTTTCACAATTTCAAACTCTAGGTTTTTTTTTTATTAACTTAAATTTTAAATACTTAAAATAATAGAGAAAGCATGTTGAATTCTATATATATATCTTTAAAGTAATTTTTTTTGATAAGTTGTATCTTTAAAGTAATTGAATATACTACTTTGCAAGTGACAAATTATTTCAAATTACATATATATTAGATTTTGTATGACAATAGCATTAGTTTACAATTGTATATTTATTTTTTTAAAAGAATTTATTAATAATTTTCAATTTTTTTTGTTTTTAATTTTGCCCCCAAACTGAAATCCTAACTCCGCCACTGTTGTGTTATATATATATATATATATATATATTTTTTTTTTTTTTTTTTTTTTTTGCTCCTTTTAATTTTGCACAATATTAATGATTATTTGCACTAACCAACATAAGATGATTAATTGGTTAATTCATTCAACCGGGGTCTAAGATCCTAACAAGTTGGAAGGTCGCTATATCTACCATTACCATGCCAAATATAACATGTGTAGTTCATAAACTAAACCAATATATGGATACTCCTAAAAATCCCTATGTATAAAGTGTTGCAGTACATCAAGAGTTGTCTTGGTTAGTGCATCTATTTTCAAAAAAAAAAAATTTGATCTACCTATCAAAGATTTCATTGATTCAGTTTAGGCAAATTGTATTGATTGTAGAAGATCAACTACAGATTGCTGCATCTTCCTATGTGAATCTTTAATCTCTTAGAAATTCAAATAAATAAATAAATAAACTAGCCTATAGTCTCTAGGTCATCAACAAATGCTGAATATTGAGCCATGGCAAATAACATGGATTTTAGCTATCTTAAAAGATTTCCAGATTCATCACTCCAAAACAACTTTGCCGTTTTGTGCCAATCAAGCAACACTGGACATTAGAGAGAATCAAGTTTTTCATGAGAGGATGACCAAGCATATAAGATGGATTGTCATGTATTGAGAGGTAAAGTCCAAGAAGTTGAGCTCAAATTGCTACATGTTACCCTCATCAATATTCATAGATCCAAAGCTCATCTTGAGGGGGAGTGTCAAAGATCAACAAAGAAATAAGATAACAGTTAAACAATAGTGGTCTAGCATTTCCTTAACGCTTCATTTGTTTCCATGAAAAACCTTGTGTAAAGATAGTTTTTTTTATGTTTTCTAATGTTTGTTAGTATAAAAATAGATGAGTCAAAGGAAAACTATCTTTGGTCAACATAAAAAGTATGACTTATTTTTAAAGATTATTTTCCACTAAATTTTTTTGGAAAATAATTCTATCTCACAGCAAGCTAAATAATGAAAGTTAAGAGATTGTTTTTCAACTCATTTAAAGTTGTTACCTGTAACGTTGTGATTTACAACTATGTTTTATGTTGGTTTTATTCCATGACAAAAAGTGTTGCTGTTGTTGTTGTTGTTTTTTTTTTTTTTTTTTTTTTTTTTTTTGAGGAAAAATGATTGGCCAAAAACGTATTGACCCCTTGTGATGAATTAATTGATTAATTAGCCAAGTTTATTAATTAATCAAATTAACATGGAAACGCAAGGTAACACAAACAAATCACCAATTAAACTAAGTGCAGCGGAAATTAAATTGACACGGTGATTTGTTTACGAATGGGAAAAACCAACACGGCAAAAACCCAATTGGGTGATTTTAAGGTCACTACTCCCGAAATTCCACTATTATCACAACAAGCGGTTACAAGTAAAGAAATCTTAGTACCTTATACCAACCTATAGTTCAACCCTTACCACAATACTCAATTGAACTTATTCTGTAGTGACAATTTCTCCTTTTGATGCACGGCTCCTAGTACTTGACTAATCAATTGCATGGATCCTAGTACGCAACTTCAATCATCAACTAGAGAAGGTTGTTGGCTGCAAAGTTCTTCAGTTCGTCCACAATGAAGATCAAGAAGATGCTTGGTCACAAAACCCTATGGTGCACAAACACAGCAACTTCTTCACAAGAACGATGAACTAGGGCAAAACTGTGTCTCCGATCACAAATTGCTTGAACAAACTTTGCTCAACACTTGTGCAACTTGTGTTCACTTTGACGGCCCTTAAAATAATCATTTTATATGTCTAGGGTTGTGAGAAAAGAAAACCCAAACACATAATTATGGATTAGAGTCAAAACAGAACTGAAATTCTGCTTTTCATAAACCTCAACAAATGCCTATCTGTCGAGTTGCTATTGATTAGCTATCAAGCCATGGGGCTGGAACTGCTTTTTAAGCTTAATAGATGGCTAGCTGTCGAGGTTTAATGACAGACACTTTTCAAACTTGAATCTTGGACAAACTTGCATAGTTTCAATACTTGATCTTGAAACATAATTTCTTGAAGTATTAAACACATCTTAAATCTACCCAAATATAAGTACAGTGCGTTTTGTCAAAGGATTAGTCAATTATATAAAATAGTGACATATGTTCCTAACAAGTGAATCACATATGTCCTATCAAAAAATGACAAAAAATGTTGTAATTGCATTAATTTTGTTCCTTGTATTTTGTGGAATTTTATTGTATTTGGTTTGATATTAAGTTGGTGAAGAATCGAGCATAAAATGAAGATTAGTGCAGTTTCTCGACTAGCTCGCCAGAAACTCACGAGTAAAGGTTCCCGCGAAAAAGGCACGTGAGAAGCATATGCTGGAAGCTGAAGAGTTAAGTGTCAGACTTCATTTTGTGAGTACTTCTCGAGACAAGCAATCTCGCAAGGTACCCGTAAAACACTCTGCCTGGAGGACTTTAAGTGTGACTTTCTTATCCTTTATCCTTACTATATATACCCTCATTACCCACAAAAGTAAAGGAGGCTATTCAGAGAGAAAAACCCTAGATAGGTTTTCTACAACACAACACGCCCATCTTTTAGAGAGAGAGCTACTCATCCTTAGTGAGAAATTATTGTAGCCTTTTCTCCTTCTCTCTTCCATTATTGTAGCCTCTTCTCCTTCTTTCCAATGAAATAATCCAGTTTCAATGTAAAAAACCTGTAGAGGATTTAACCTAAAAATCCCCATGGCAACAATTCACTAATAGAATGGAAGTTTATACAACAGCCTTAACCCTAAATCTAATGCTGCCTCATGTAGTACTTACTACACGCAACTCCGAATCCACTAACTCTTCTATTATGAATCTGTTGCACACAAATGCTAAACCCTCAAAGGTTTAGATCATCAACTATGGTTGACTTGATTTGTAGCAACTTATTCCACTAATACTAGTAGTATTGAATAGATCTCCGGTAGATGCTTATTGAGTTAAAAGGTTACAGAACCTCACAAATCTCACAAGAGTAACTCATAAGTCTTAAAAAAATGAGTATTAGGATTTTTCTTTTATACTTAGCAGTGTTGGACTCAAACCCTAAATGTTTCGTGGGTTTTTGGGTCTTCTTTAAAATTCCGTAGAATCAAAATTCGATCGGTCGAGCTCTTCGAAATTTGAATTCTTCTTCTACAACTTGTATGTTCTTAAATCTTGACTAGTATCAATTTAAGCAATGTCTAAACCTATTCTAAGACATAAATATCTTATACTAGACATGTTATTGTACTTGGTTTGCCAACATATAATAAAATTAGTACCTAAACATTTAATCCTAAAAATTTAGAACCTAACAATCTCCCCCTTTGGCAATCCATGATAAAAAATACATACAGCATGTACTGCTCAAATTCAAGAACTAACTCAATACAAGTTATATCTACAAAAAATATTGCCATTTGTGACAAAACTTTTTCGACGACTACAAAACGCCATCAGGAAAACTAGCTTTTTCGACGGCAAATCTCTTTCGTCGATAATTGCTCGTTAAATATTAAAACATTTGTGATGGCAAAATGAGTCTGTCAAAAATGCCTATTATTTTTGTCAAAAATATGAATTGCTTTGGAGGGAAGTGTTCCTACCTTACTTTTTGTGACGAAATAGAAATGTTTGTCGCTAATAACGTATTATTTACGACGACCAAAGAAAAACCGTTGGCACTATTAACACTTGTGACAGCTTTCGTACGTCGAAAATGTTAGGCCATATGTGAGAATTGTTAGAGACATATGTTATGTAAATTGGCTAATCCTTTGACAAAACGCACTTTACTTGTAATTGGGTAGATCTAGGATGAGTTTAATACTTCAAGAAACAAGTGTTCAAGTTTAGTATTGAAGCCATGCAAGTCTGACCAAGAAACAAGTGAAGAAGTGTTGTTCATTAAAGCTCGACAAATATCTCGACAAAACCCTTTCTTTCAAGGTTTAATGTTGAAGCTCGACAGAAGTTGAATCTGTCGAGAATTTCCAAACCTGATTTCACGCATATCTATGAGTATTTGTGTAAAGTTTCTTTTCTCACAACCCTAGACATATATAAGGAATATTTTAAGAGCCACCACAAGTGATGCAAAGTGATTTATGCATACAAATTGTGAACCAGAGACATTTTGCCCAAATTCATCATATTCTCTCTAGAAGCTACTGAATCTTTGCGCCAAGGATTTTATAACCAAGGAGCTTCTTGATCTTCATTGTTGGATGAATTGAAAAACTTTGCAGCCAACATCTTCCTCAAGTTGGTGTGTTAGTCACGTACTAGAATCCGTGCATCATTGGTTTGTCACGTACTGGGAGCCATGCATTGAAAGGAGAGATTGCCACTACACTACAAGTCCAATTGGGTATTACTGTAAGGGTTCAACTGTAGGTTGGTACTAGGATTCCTTTTACTTGTAAACGCTTGTTTTGATAATAATGGATTCTTGGGAGTGGTGACCTTAAATTCACCCGGTGGGGTTTTGCCTCAGTGGTTTTCCTCATTCCTAAACAAATCACTTGTGTCAAATTTATTTTCCACTACATTTAATTTAGTTGGTGATTCGTTTATGCTATCACGCTTATTGCATGTAATTGAATCTAATTTATTCATTTGGATAATTAATTGATTAATTAACAAAATGTGTCAATACATTTTTTGGCCTATCAGAAAATACAAAATATATCTTTTTTATTGTGTTAGTATTTGCGACAAACATTCTTTCATCGTAAATATAAAAGATGGTAGTACAAACAGAAATGAAGCCATCAAAAATGATAAAATAATTTGGAAGGAAAATTCCCCTCTTAATTTTCACATTTGTGATGACATTTATCCATCACAATTAATTTTTTAAATTTTTCTAATTGAGTTTGTATTTGCGACAAACACTTTAACCATCGTAAATAGTCAATTTTTTATTTTTTTAAAGAATGTATTCATGATGCAATTGGATCCCTCCTAATAAATAATATTTGCATTGAACCTAAGCTGTCGAAAATGGTAAAATTTTGAAGGGGGAATTCATGCCCTTATTTTTCATGTGTTTGAGAGTTCTTTTTACTCATCACTGTAGTCCATATATTGCATTGTTATTTGCAACAAATGTTTTGGTTGTCGTCAATAGTTAAAATTTTCTTAAGATAAGATTGTATAAGCGATGGTAAAGTAAATCCATCACAATAAAGGTGATTTCCAATAGACATATGGTCGTAAAGAATGGTTATTTTCTTTGAATGGTGAATTTTCCTCAATTTTGTCTTAAAACTCTAGAAATTTTCATTAATTTTAAAAACTACACAAAACAACTTTCAAGACCCTCCAAGTACTTATGGGCTATTTTGGTCATTTCAGAGGTAAAAGGTATTTTGATCATTTTGAAGATTTGAGGGGCATTTTGGTCATTTTGTATATTTTGGGTTGTATTTTAGTTACTTTATAAGTGTATTGGTATTTCAATCATTTCCTAGCTTTGATGGGAGCATTTTGGAGGCTTTAGTAGTTATTATTGGTTATTTGGTAGTTTTTATCAATATATGAGACAATGAAATGCATCCATCATGCGCTAAACTCATATTCAAATTTTGACCATTATATTGAAAGAGTGGGGTAAGATGTTGGTTTTGGAAAATTTTGAGCTTAATTGGATGGTCAGATTGTGTCAATAGGGTTAATCAAAGTTTCCTAGTGCGTGGAAACAACAACACATGTCCATCATACGACAGATTAAGATCCAAAATTTGACCTTCTTTGGATTGGTAGAATGTGGTGAAATATTTGTGTTTGTAAATTACAACGACAATGAAATGGTCAGATTTGTCAAAATCGGTCTAACTTGGTCAATCTTTGGTCAAACTTCAGAGTTGGTTATAAGACCACTGTGTAGACACTCAATTTTGCACTCATAATTTAACCATGGAAGGTGATTGAAATGACCATTCTAAATACCCAAAAAATCATAATTGCATTTCATTCATTAAATCATTCATCACATATCATAAAAATGATCTAAAGACTCTAATGATCGCGACGATATGCCCGATTCCCAAATCAAACCATCGGATTGAAAGATATCACAAGATCAAGTTTTCACAGTTTGCATGCATTTTATGTGGGTGAAGATAATCACATGTGATTAATTGAAATTAATTCTAATTGGTCAACAATTAAAATTAATTAAGTAATTTATGTGATTGGTTGTTGGATTTGATAAAAAAAAAATAAGCTTGGTTGCATAGGAATAAATTAGATAATAAGGGAATTGTTGATAATTGAGCTTTTTCAGAATAATTATCTTTCAGATAATTATTCTTTTGAGGAATTAATTATCAAATTAAAAAGGATTTTATTTAGAATACAAGTTTAAAATACGTCCAAGTGCAATTCTCGACTCCGAAAATCCCTAAAAAAAGTTCAAATCGAAAAAAAGAGGAGAATGGGCCTCGCACTCAATCATAATCTACCATCTAAAAATTGCAACAATAGGCAATAGCTTCATGAAAGAATTAACTTGTAAATTCCTAAAACACTGAAAACAAAGCATTAACGCATGTGTGGAAAATACAGTATAATCATAACTTAGTATCATAAGATCAAAATAAAAACAAGATATTCAAAGGAAATCAACATCTCAATAATCATCAAGTTTGTGAAACAAGTTATAAAGAAATAAACAACTCTCCAAGATAAAACAAACTCCACCTAAATAGGTACATCATCTCCCCCTAAGTACAAAAACTCAATCACACTACTACTCCCCCTTTTTGTTACATATTGCCAAAGGCAATCATCCGAGGGTGGATGTGGTAGAAAAGAACTCCTATACTCAATAAACTCTACTCTCAAAGAAGCTACATCAATGATCACAGAGTCCAAAAGCTATCCATGAGACGCCTGAGTCGTCATAAATGTCTCCATCATGGTATAGTGTGACGACTGTGTCTCTAGAACTCTTTCAAGCATAGAGCGGAGAGATGGAGAAGCTCCAGAAGGACCAGTAATAGAAGCATACACATCTTCATCATCAATAGCAACAACAAGATTAAAATGCTCATCTCCAACTGTAGGTTCCACTTTTTGTCTATTTCCAGTTCCTTCACTTGGTTCAGCTATCTCTTTTGAGCACTGTGTTGCTTTAGAAAAGTCGCTACTATGAGTGCCATCTGATGAACAAGCTCAAAAGAGGAGGTACACTCAAACTCAAGATATTCTAGGATCCTAAGGATAGAAACAGGGAAGTAGAGTCTCTACTTCTTAGATATGTATTTATGTGGACCTCGACTATAGCTTGAATGAAAAGAAAGGGGAGACAGATAGAAGCACCAATGATAAAAGCATAAAGGAATATACACCTATCAATAAGAATCGTATGCACATCAAAAATCAAAAAGATAGTATGGCAAGCAATCCTAAATAGCAAATAGTTAACTTTAGTTAACTCATGAGAGTCAAGTCCAAGCTTAGTAACCCAAGTCATTGTTTTGCCACACGGATTTGACATGACATCATCAAGAGAGGGAGACTCAAAATATGGATATGTGGGGCAACTAAAAAGAGGGATAGAAAGAACATCAGCCACTATTTTCTTAGTGATTTGATACTCCTCACCTCGAATCCAAGTAGTCAAGAAGTGACCACTGCATATAGCAAAATGGACAAACAAATCAGAGTAGAATTCTCTAATTATAGCAATAGGAGGAGACTTTAAAGCTGTATAGATAGGCAACCGATCCCTAGACTCTAGAATTTGCTTGACAAAAGGATCCAACTCATCTAGATTAACTTTCCTCTCACACCAAATGGACCTAAACTTGATCAAAGAATCATACTTTTGATAGTTTCCAAAGTAGGATACCTTTTGGAATCAAAAGGCTCACTCTTTTGGCATAGGTTTTGGTTTTCTTAGGAACCATTTCTAATCTCTAAAAAGGGAGAAAACAAAGAAGAGACACAAGGAACTAATGGCAGACTGCATTAGAGAGATAAAACAGAATATATGTATGCAATCTTGGAAATTTACATGATGCATGATGCATTGATTCCTATGATGCATAAAACTAAAGCATTAAGGTTTGTAAATACACATTATTTTGAAAATTGACCAATAAAATCAAGTTTTATGAAAAATTCCCAATATATGAAGAACATAAACCCTATTTTTAAAAAAAAACACAAATTGTGCAATTGATTATCACAAATGTTAAACATGTTATAATCAATCAATCAACAACAAGGATCGATTTTACCCAATTTAGGCCAATTTTACAAAATCCCCAATTTCCTCAAGAACACATGAACCCTAATTTCGAAATTTTTCAAGAAGCATGAAATTTTTTAAATTAAAGCAGAGAACTCATGTTAATAGCATGCATACACAAAAACCCAATAATCATTTTAACACAAAAACACTCAAAATCATCAAAAGCCCCAAAATTTCGAATTTCAAAAATTTTATGAAAATCTATGATTTATGCATGAATGAATGTAATTTGATAAAAAAAAAAAAAAAAAAAAAGGAAGGGTAAAAGAGTCATGTCAAATGTTGTAGATGAAAACCCTTGAAGCTTTGACTTAGAAAAGACAAAAAAAAAATATAAATAAAAATAAAATTGAAAGCTAAGAGCAATCGAGAGGGATTGAAGGAAAATGAGAGATAATAGGACAAAACTAATCTATCAAACGCTTAAGAATTAGAAATATTCGAATTTTGATCAGTCGAGAAGAATCTAGCAACAATCATAAGGGTACACTTAAAGATTTCGATCGATCGAGCATCAATCAAACAGGAATCAAATCAGGCAGAGTTTTGGCCTAAAAACTGGACAATTTCGATAGGTTGAGAATTAGCTTCAATCGATTGAACCAGTGAAAATTTTGAAAATTTGAAAAACTTTGGAAATTTTGTATAAAAACAACTGAAAAAAGTTTTTATGAAATATAATGCACATGAACACAACCAAAAGATTTCAAAACCATTTTGTACTTAAGTTTTCAAGCTTAAACACAACCAAGAAGTAAAAATCACTCGATTTAAAACTTCTAGAAATATTTTTCTTCAAATTCCTCTCTAATCAAGAAAATTGTATTTTCACATCAATTCATATGCAATTAAAGATGGCCAAATTAGACAACACACGTAGTCACATGTACAAGATTTAGCATTGATTTGCGTGTTGTGTGTGCAACTAGTAAATGTACAAAACACAAAATAGGTGATAAGTAGATAAAATTTAATCAAATTTTCTACGTTCTCAGTCTTCTTATTTGCAAAGTAGCTACTCAATTTTCAATACAAGTAGTTGCATTATAAAACTCTTTTTACTTCTTCCTGTTTTACACTGGCCTTGACTTTTCTTTCTTTCTTTCTTTCTTTTTTTTTTTTTGGTGGAACCAGCTCTAGGAGGATAGATTATACACTTGCTTGCTAGCATTTCTAAATATTGTGAAAAATTTTTGAGAAATTTTATGTGTAAGAAGGCTTACTGTATTAGAAAATGCAAAAAAGAAAATTACATTAAATGACACACTCAGTAATGCCAAACTATGAACATGTCTAAGGAAAATATTAAAATACAAAACTCACCCTTTATGTTTCACTAAATTCATTTTTAGTGTTTTAACTTTACTTTCATTCATTTCAAAACTTTAGGTTTCAAGTTTATTCAATTAAGGTCTTTCCATCAACTTATGTTGAATGTTGTGGTTAATTTCAAAATCTTTAATTTTTTTCAAATTTTTTTAATTTAAAAAAAAATCCAATTAATGATTGAAAAATATTTTCCTGAATCTGTTTTTAAAATTTTTTAACAGAAGTTGATGGAGAGGCCTTAATTGAATAAACTTGAAACTTAAAGTACTAAGATAAACAAAAGTAAAGTTAAAGGACTGAAATGAATTTTAGTAAAATTTAGATAGTGGGTTTCGCATTTTAGCCCAACAAAAATTACCTTATTTCCGTAGAAAAACTAGGAATATAAATGAGTTGAATGAATGTTGTAACTATTGACCAACCTTTAGGTATGGACGGTTAGCCACTTTTAAATATATAATTTTTAACTTAAATCATGAAATATTTCATTTCAATTGAGGAGGATTAATGGCATGTGTTTAGTTAAACCCCTTATAACTCAATTGATTGATACTTGCTAGTGTCTTCAAATGATATTCAAAATTCAAATCCCCTCTCCCCTAACTATCAAATAAATATTTTTGTTTATGGTTGTTTATTTTTTGTAAAACAGATGTTTCAATTTGTCGTTTTTAGTATTTATTAGTGTGTGTATATATATATTTCAGAAGCTAACACTTTTAGTCTAATTTTTTATTTTTGTGGGAACTTATAATCAAATTTAGCAAGGAAATACTTTTTTTGATGGCTTTTAGACCCCTTAAAAACACAATTGGATTAACCTAAGTAATTAGCCAAGTGATTACTTAGTCAAAATTCCAAATCTAGGTTATCACAATCAAACAATCATATCATGCAAAGCAACGGAAAGATAAATAACACAACGATATAATCACCCAGGAAACCAAACCGGTAAAAACCTGGGGAGGATTTAACCTAGCTATCCTCAGGTAAACTTGAATCCACTATGAAAGAATCGAAGTTGTTCAACAGGACTTAGACCACTAAAATCCTATTGCTACCCACAGTAGAAACTTACTAACACGACCACGTGCAAGCTCCGAAACCACGGACTCCTTCTTTCTTGGATTCTCCAACAAGTACAAGCACACCCGCTTGTGTTTCTTTAAGTTCTTATGGCAGCAACTGAATGATCTTCAAGTTCTTGAACGAATGTACTTCTTGATAACCCTAAGCTTGTGTAAAGGAAAGCTCCTCACAGATCTCACAAGAGATTTACACAAACAGCAATATAAGCAACACTAAAACGTGACTAGGGTTTGCCTTATATACCTAGGGCAAAAATACAAAACCCTAAACTTTTTAAATAAACTAAGGTTGAGTTGGAATTCTGCAATAAACTCATTCTGCCCGAATTTCGATCAATTGAACCAGGCCAAAATGCTATAATAAATTTGCATCAACTTAAATCCAACTTTACATAAATGAACCAACTTTGAGCATCTAAACACGACTAAACATCTTGTTTTGATCATGGTTTGCCAACAATACATATTAGAGTTCTAAATACATAAGATCCTAAGTCTTTAGAACCTAACAAACTCCCCCTTTGGCAATCCGTGACAAAACACAACTAAAAGCTCAAAGTTTACAAAGAAAAGCCCTTTACATAAAATATGCTCATAAAAACAAATCTAATCCTAACTACTATCCATCAGTTGCAAGTGTAGACAGCAGCTCAATTGAATCAACCTGTATATTTCCTGAAACACTAAACAAAATGCATAACCGCATGTGTGGAAAATACAAGTAAACAAAATAAATTCTTGATTTCAACCAACACACAATAAAGACATATATCAATGAATATCTAATAAATATAAATCAATAAGCAGTTGAAACAAGAAACATATAAAATAATAAAAGTATCTCCCCCAAACATGAATAACCCAACAAAAATATGGCAAGAGCTAAAAAGGTAAATACAATGTGAAGCACCTAGATACAATCTAAACTCCACAAGCTCCAACCAACAAAAGTGCTCTCCCCCTGAAAACAAAAACTCTACAAGTGCTCAAATATGTACTCCCCCTTTTTGTGATGGAATGCCAAAGGGCAATCAAAATCCATCATCAAAAGGAGGTGGCAATGAGGATCGTCGAAACTGGGCCAACTCTGAGCGAAAAGCACGGATCTCATCGAGCACGTCCACCAAAATCTGTCCATGAGCCGCCTAAACAATCAAGACATGATCCAACGTACATCGAATGTCTGAATCATCCGAAGTAGTCGATGGAGGAACATCAGCATCAGCAGCAACAACACCAGATGCGTCAGCCGTATCAGCACCTGTAGAAGAGGGAGGAAGAGGAACAACACCAAATGACGCACCTTTAGGTCGCGTAGGACCAACTCTCAAGTGAGTAGCCCTCTGCCTAAGGAAAGTGGCACCTATGGGAGCTATGACATGAACGGGCTCAGGGAAATCAGCTAGACCTAGAAACAACAAAATCCTATGAATGAAAATAGGATGGATAAGAGCATGCGCTACGGCAGAACTCCTATAAACTTCGTTCAAAGAACGAAGAAACAGATGTGGAAAGCTGATAGACGCACTAGAAACAAAAGCGTACAAGAACACACATCGCTCAAGAGGGATGGTGTGGAGATGAGAAATAGGCCACAAAGAATGACACGCTATCCTAAAGAAAAGATAGGCAGTCTCAGTAAGCTCAGCAAACGTGATCCGAGGATCAGAACCCCATTGGATAGAAGACCCAGTGATGTATGACATAACATCATCTAAGGGTGGAGACTCCTCATAGGGATAGATAGGCACCCTAACGACCAGAACCGCAAGAGCATCAACCACTATCCGAGGGGTAATGGTGAACTCAACACCTCGTATCCAACTCCTAACAAGAGTGTTGGAATCATAGACGTGGCAAGAGAGATTCGAGAAGAACTCTCTAATCAGGGCAGTCGAGGTGGATGATCTACCTCTAACAAGGACAACCAACCTCGACTCTCAAGGTTTGCCCTAATGGCAAGATCTACCTCATCTAACACAACAAAACGCTCAGCCCAAATATTACGCTTACAGTTCAGTTTCTCATAGACTTCTCTGCTTTTGTCATTCCTAAACAACTCACTCCTAGAGGGAGACTCAGAGGAAGTGGAGGGGGTCCTATGGGCTCTAGTCTTCCTAGGCATGGTGCTAGGATAAGGACCAAGACACAAAGAAAAAAAAAACAAAAACTAAGGGCAGACTGCAAGTTAGCACAAAAAAATATAGAACAAAAATCTATATGATGCTTGAACAGTTTAAATGTCATGATGCATGCTCTAATGCAGTGCAATTAAGTTCAAAGTAACTTCAAATTCATAAAATTGGCTTGAGTATAGAGTTTCTACCAAAAACCCCAAAAATTGAAAAACCACTTGTTCATTTTGTAAAAAATTTGACCAATTGATCATTACACAAGTTAGTTTACATAAACTAATGATCAATTACATCAATTCAACAAGCCAACTTCATCAATTAAAATCAATTTGAACAAAATCCCCAAATTTGGATAAAAACAAGCCCTAGAATTTTCAATTTCTCACAAAACACCAAATTGATCAAATTAATCATCATAGATCATGATTATAACATTATAGGAACAAAACCCAATGATCAATTTTAGAAAAAGAAGCCTGAATCAACAAAAATCCCAATTTGAAAAGTTCCGAAAATACCCATGAAATTCATGTAAAAATGCATGAAAACTTGAAGTAAAATGCAAAAGGAAGGGCAAAATAGACTTACCGGCTTAGAGAGAGGAAAACCTTGCAAAAAATTGGGAGGAAAACGACAAAAAATTGGTAGGTGAGCTTTGTCCAATTTGGAGAGAGAGAAAAGTTTGAAAAGAACTTTTGAAAAGTAAGTCTGAACAAGTCAAATCTGCCTTTTTAAAAAAACTTGATTCACAACTTTCGATTGATCGAAAATCAGTTTTGATTGATCGAAACAGACAGAGGCTTCTTTTAAAAAATTTAAAACAATTTCAATTGATCGAAAAACAGATTGGATCATTCGAATTAGACAGAGGCTCACAAAATTTTTGAGAAAAAACACAGTTTTTGAAAATAACAAAGACACATTTTAGAAACACCTCAAAGCATTGAAATTGCATGAGTATGTGATGTAATGTTTTTCAAAAACAAAGTTTTAGGCCCAGTTTCCCCAAAATTAAGATTTTCAAGCATTTTCCATAAGATTTTCAAGCATCAAAATTGTTTTGCATAAAAACTCAAAGTATTTGCAAACTTGGTTGGTTAGACCAAAGACACACATAATAACATGTACAATGTTTAGGAAAGAGTAACTTGTGTAGTGTGTGCGACTATCAAAAGCTTGAGATACATGTGAGGTGACATGAGTATAGCAATTAAACATAAAGTTTACAAAATTCATCACATAGAATTTGAAAGAGACTATTATCAAAAGAGTTACATCATATAACTCCCACATCTCCTAGATCATAAGCTTACAATTATGTAAGTTTCTTAATTTTGCCTCATATTGTACACACAAATTTTAATTATTCAGAAACTTATTACAATAGCCGGTATAATATACACACCAATTTTAGCAATTATTTGATTTAGCTTTAAGTCCAATAATATACACACCAATTTTAGCATTTAAACCGAGGCTACACCTTATGATCTTTTTGTGCATGTGTTACACTTTCTCGAGCACAAAATCTTACGATATACACTAAAGTGTTAATGATTGGCTAGTGAACAGTGGTGAAATGGTTATTTATTCCGTTCTCTAAAGGTTTAAGTCCGACAGTCAAAGACAAGTGACTTCAAGATGAAGACAAAGTGATCAAAACCATAAATATCTTTCCCACACAACATGCACTACAAAGCTTCAACTAGTAAAGTGCAATAAGTAAGCACATCAAAGTTAAACAAGGTACAAAAGACATGTTATGTGAAAATAGATTGACCAACCTTGTTTTCAAAAACCAAGAAAATAGTGCAAAACACAATTTGCTTCCTTTTTATTCCCTTTTTATTTATTTATTTTAAATAAATAAATAAAATAAAATAAAAACTTAGAATGAAATGCATGAATGTTATGCAATGCAAATCCTAGAAACAAAAAAAAAAAAAAAGAACAATGGTGACAAAGAATAGCAATAAAGCACAAGAACCATGTCAGAAAGACTTAATTAGATTGAGCCTTTTGCATCCAAAACTTTTTAGATGCACCACGAGCATTGGAGTTCTTATTCACATGGGAATGATTTCCAACTCCAGGATTGGAATAAAGGTTTAGAGCTTTTACCAATTCACCAATGAGTACCATAGGATCTTGTGCTTGTGGCATAGATACTTTTGGTTTGTTTGCTCTCTTAGCAGCTTGCAGCTTGTAACAGTTTGGACGAATATATCCAGACTTTCCACAAAAATGACAAACTCATGCAGGCTTATCATGTGACTTGTCCTTAGAAAGGATAGGCTGCTTAGGTTTAGACTCTTTCAGATCAACCCTAATCTTCCTAGGAGGTGTAATTTCTAAGGCCTTGACAACCTCACTCACAAGGGGTTCAGAAGAAGATGAAGGAACAAAGATAGTGGAATTAGGTGCAGACACATTGATGCTTTCTACAAAACCTAACCCAGTTTTGTTAGAAGGAGAATTTTGAACATTCAACATATGATCAAGTTTGGAACTAGCAGACCTATTAGATTGTTCTCTAGCAACAGAAAGCTCATGTTCCAAATTCTTAACTTTATCAAGTAAAAGCATGTTCTCAGTCTTCACATTATTCAAAAGTTCAGTAGCATCAAACAGTTTAACAATGAAATTTTTCTTATCAAGCTTAAGAGATGCAATTTTCTTCAAGCCTAATTCAACATTCATAGCATCCTTTGTAGCAATTTCGTAAAGTTTATTGTAGGCTTCTTGAAGATCTGCGTCCTCAGAGAGTTCCCCATCAGAAGGGTTCTCTTCAGCAGATACGCTTTCATTGACTACAGTAGTAGCAGTGAAAGCAATGAAGTTTCCATCCTTATCACAACCAGACTCATCATCAGAAAATTCACCATCATTAAGGGTTACAACCATAGCCTTACCCTTAGACTTCAAGTAAGTAGGACATTCAGATTTCATGTGACCATACCCTTAACATCCAAAACACTGCGGACCCATAAAATTATTAGAAGATTGACCTACTTTTTTTCTAGGTTTATCAATGTTGTTAACCTTAGTGGGATCATTCTTCCTAAAATTTCTAGGTTCAGTAGTGTTCTTATTTCTTGCCCTTCTGTTGTTGTTTCTAAGGAAGTTCCTAAAGTTATTAGCAAGGTAAGCAATCTCTGTAGCAGAGAGCTCATCATCAAATCTACCAACATCAACATCAACATCATCAACTGACTTAAGAGCCATTGATTTGGATTTGCTAGTCTTAGGTAGGTCCAACTCATAGGATTGAAGAGATCCTACAAGTTCATCAACGAGGATGGAGTCCACATCCTTGCTCTCGGTGATGGCAGTCACCTTGGGTCTAAAATCTTCAGTCAAAGATCTAAGAATCTTCCTAACAATTTTAGGTTGATCATAGATTTCACCCAAGTTATATGCAGAATTAACAATATCATTAAGTTTAGCATAGAATTCATTAAAAGATTCATAATCAAACATCCTAATGCTTTCAAATTTAGAAGTTAACTGCTGCAATTTGTTGATTTTGACAGCCTTTGTGCCTTCATGCACAGTCTGGAGGATATTCCAAACAGTATGATCAACCTCAACATTAGAGATTCTCTTAAATTCCTTCATAGAAACAGCGTTAAAGATAGCATTCATAACTTTGCTATTGAACGTGGCTACTTCTTTTTGAGAAGTTTGCCACTCACTAACAGGAGTAGTGGGTTTCTCCCATCCGTATTCAACGGAGTTCCAAACTCTCTCATAAATTGATTTCAAGAATACTTTCATCCTTACTTTCCAATAAGCATAGTTATTCCCATCAAAGTGAGGAGGAATAATAAGAGAATTTCTGTGTTCCATGACAACAGGGGTCAAGGATCAGCTCAATGATCAAAAGATCAACAACAAGAGGGTAACCCGCTCTGATACCACTTGATAGTTTTTAGACCCCTTAAAAACACATTTGGATTAACCTAGGTAATTAGCCAAGTGATTACTTAGTCAAAATTCCAAATCTAGGTTATTATGAAAAGCAGCGAAAAGATAAATAACATAATGATATGATCACCCAGGAAACCAAACCGGTAAAAACCTGGAGAGGATTTAACCTAGCTCTCCTCAAGGTAAACCTTAATCCACTATGAAAGAATCGAAGTTGTTCAACAGGACTTAGACCACTAACATCCTATCACTACCCACCAATAGAAACTTACTGACACGACCACGTGCAAGCTCCAAAACCACGGACTCCTTTCTTAGATTCTCCAGCAAGCACAAGCACACCCGTTTGTATTTCTTTAAGTTCTTATGGCAGCAACTGAATGATCATTAAGTTCTTGAACGAATCTCCTTTTTGATAATCCTAAGCTTGTGTAAAGGAAAGCTCCTCACAGATCTCACAAGAGATTTACACAAACAACAATATAAGCAACACTAAAACGTGACTAGGGTTTGCCTTATATACCTAGGGCAAAAATACAAAACCCTAAACATTTTAAATAAACTAGGGCTGAGTTGGAATTCTGCAGAAAACGCATTTTGCCCGAATTTCGATTAATCGAGCCTAAGTTTCGATTGATTGAACCAGGCCGAAATGCAATAATAAATATGCATCAACTTAAATCCAACTTTACATAAATGAACCAACTTTGAGCAAGTCTAAACACGACTAAACATCTTGTTTTGATCATGGTTTGCCAACAATACACATTAGAGTTCTAAATACATATGATCCTAAGTCTTTAGAACCTAACATTTTCTTTTATAGAAAATTTGGTTACAAACTTGGTTATAGCCTAAAACTACAATTCCACTTATTCATAAGTTTTAAATGTTGAATTTTAGTCTAGTAATTAGTAAATGCATAAAATTGGATACTATCATTGGTAAAAGAAAAAAAACACCTCTCTCTCTCTCTCTCTCTCTCTCTCTCTCTCTCTCTCTCTCTCTCTCTCTCTCTCTCTCTCTCTCTCTCTCTCTCTTCTGTGTTGGGTTATAGATTGACCCCAGTTAATTAATTCAATTACCAAAGTTGATTAATTAGGTCAAATTACATGCAAATCGTGGAGGCACCAACAAATCACCAAATAAACTAATATGCTGATGAATGGGAAAAACCTCTCACAAGGCAAAAGCCCCATTGGGTGAATTTCAAGTCACTACTCCCAAGAATCCACTAATTAAGAACAAGCGATTACAAGTGTAATAAATGTTGCCATTACCCTAGACTATCCCAAAATACCAACCTACATTTGAACCTTTCCACCAATCCCTAATTGGACTTGTTCTTGTAGAAGACTTCTTCACATGCACAGATCTCAATACGTGACTAACTCCAAGCAATTGAAAGATTGTTGTTGGCTGTAAAGTTCTTCACTTCAAAGCACGTTGAAGATCTGGAAGTACTTGGTTACAAAACCCTAAAGCACACAAATGCAGTAGCTTCTAACAGAGTGTATGAGTTCTCTAATTGAGTCTCTATGTCTTTGATGACTTTAAAATAATCCTTTTATATGGTCTAGGGTTTTAGAGAGAGAAACCCTAGCAATCCAAGTCATCATGGGCCGAATTTCAGACATGGAAATTCTAAAATCGTAGATCTCGGTAGATCGAGCTTGTGTTGAGGCTTGTGTCGAGCTTCTTCATTAAACAAGATATTGATAAGGAACACCTCTAAATGTTTCTATACATATCAGTTACATGCAAAGATTCCTTAACTCCTTCCTAACAAACACTAATACGTGTTGCACTTGCACGCTTTAATTCATAAAAAATGATAGAATTATAAACTATTTTATAACATTTTTTTCAAACCACTGATGTGTTGAGTGGTTATTAGTAAGTGAAAATGTAACATAAGTGGTGGACACAGATGAGAACCAGTAAAAATTGGTTACATCAACAGTTTGTTAAGATGTTATAAAATAATTTCTAGATGTAGCATTACCTAACTTGTAAACATTTTTTTTTTTTTGCCTTAATAAACATTAAAATCATTGCCGTGTTTTCTTAATTAAATCAAATATAGCAAACACTCCCAAAATTTGGGCTAACACCAACCAATCCCGAAATCTAAGCTAAGAATAAGTAAAAGTTGGTCACATCAATAGTTTGTAAAAATGTTGTGAAATAGTTTCTAAATGTAGCATTACCTAACTTGTAAATAGATTTTTTTTTTCCTTAATAAACATTAAAATCATTACCGTGTTTTCTTAATTAAGTCAAATACAGCAAATACTCCCAAAATTTGGGCTAATACCAACCAATCCCGAAATCTGAGCTAAGAATAAGTAAGAGTTGGTCATATCAATAGTTTGTAAAAATGTTGTGAAATAGGTTCTGGATGTAGCATTACCTAACTTGTAAACAAATATTATATATATATATATATATATATATATATTTGCCTTAATAAACATTAAAATCATTGCCATGTTTTCTTAATTAAGTAAAATACTATAAACACCCCCAAAATTTGGGCTAACACCAACCAACCCTGAAATCTAAGTTGATGCCAACCAAACTTCGGATGTTAACTGGATTTTATCCTTTTTACTAAAAGCAAAATAGAACTACAAATCTACAGCCACATTATAAATAAAGAACATGTTAACAACTCTGTTTTGCACCCACCACCAGTTATACATTTACAGGGAAACAAAATGAGTCATTTCAATAAAAACTTATCACCATTGTTGTTGCTTGCACTGTTTATAAATGTTACTACCTTCTCTATGAATGCAAAAGCTGCAACTATTGACATCTATAATTATGTGGGTAAGCCGTCTGTTAACATCAATTGTGGAACCGACAAGGGTCAGCTTTACCCCTATGTTCTTCCCTATAATAACAAATATGAAATCACTGTTATTTCTCTACGCGTCGCCTGTGATTTCAAATGGAATGGAGGAGCGCTCAGCTATCAATTGATGTACGATCCTACGCATGACACATGCACTACTTGTGTTTGGAATCTTAATCCTAAACCTAAAGGTCTTTGTTTTCAAAAACCTGGCGGCGGTGAAACCTGTGTTAAATACGATGGTTAAATGTATGTTTCTCCTTGGTGTGTTGTACTTAATAAAGAAGATTCATCTACAATAATGTCTTCCTTCTGGGTTTTAGAAGATTCATCTACATGGTGTATGATCCTACGCGTGACACATGTAGTACTTGTGTTTGGATTCTTAGACCTAAACCTGGTGGTCTTTGTTTTCAAAAACCTGGCGGCGGTGAAGTGTGTTTTCCTTACGATGGTTAAATGTATGTTTTTCCTTGGTGTGTTGTACGTAATAAAGAAGATTCATCTACAATAATGTTCTCCTTCTGGGTTTTAGAAGAAAATAATAATAATATTTGGAGTATTATGAATGTATGGTCTTGTGAATTTAGACATGGCAAAACGGTCGGGTTGGGTTCGGTTCAGATTCGGTCAATCGGATTGCTGGTCAAAACATGTCATTTTAAGTAGATTAAAAACGGATTCAGGTTAATCGGGTTGCGGGTCAGGTCGGGTTGACCCGTATTTTTCACATGAATTTTTTTATTTATTAAGAAAACAACATGTTTTTGTCATTTGGAAAGTCATGCAACAAATTATTTAATGTAAAATGTATTACTTTGAATTCACCATTTATATCAAGAATGAACTAAATTTATTAATACTTATTCAATAATTTTAAAATTATACAAATCCTAACATTGCTATCTAAAACAAAATAACACAAAGATAAGTAAAACAAATATACAAGTTTTATTTCTACACAATATCAACATCTCAAAATATAAAACAAAATTACAAATGACTTATTGGATAATTCATTCAACAAAAAATAAAAGCATATAAGAAATTTACAATCTTGAAATTTAATTTTATAATCTATTGTCAATTGTAGTGCGCACTCTATTTCAACTAGTTTGTAACTTTATGCATATACATGGATACACTTAAAAATATACAATAAGATGCATAATATGTTTACCAAAAAAAAAAAAAAAGATGCATCATATAATTCCTATATTTATAATTTAAATACTATTGATAGTCATTTTTATATTTTGTTAACTCTTTAAAAAAATTTGTAAGGATATTATTAGGTATAAAATGTAAATTGTCCATGCTTTTTTTTTTTTTTTTTACGATTCATTTATTCTAGATTATTTGGTTTTTGTACTTAATAACTTACTTGAATGAATATTTATAATGTGGTCCCACATTTGATTCTAAAATTAAGAAATAAAACTATTTAAGAATAAATAATTTAGGACACATGGCGCAAAATTGGAATTTTAATTTGGAATTCTAATTTAAGTTTCTCTCAACTTCTCCTATTATTATATAAATAGATTTGAGATATACACTAAAGTTTGATTGTTTACTTATTTATACATTGTCTCTTTTATGAATATCATATCATTGTTAAGCAACACACACTTTAGGAAATATCATAATTGATTTTGAAAAGCCATTTATTTTGGACATAAATTGTTAAAAAATAGGTCTAAGCATTCGTAATTTATGTTAATTTGATACTTTGACTTCACTATTTTTACACTTGTGAATGTTTCTTACAAATGTCCACAATTTTAAATCTATGTTTTTAACTATACTGTAACCAGATTATCTTGGCATGCACTTTGTTATTTGATATCTAAAAACTTTACTCATTATAGAATGCTCAACCATTCATCTTTCAATTAATTTGCATGCAGTTATATAAATGTTTCAATTGTTTCCTTAAATCTCACAACAAACAATTAAACCTATATTGTCTTAATTTTTTTTTTTTACCAAAAAAAAGTTTTAAAAAATGGTTCGGGTTCGGGTCGCAGTCACAGTCGGGTTAACTTGCAAAAAACACGGGTTAAGTCACGGGTCAACCCGTTTTTTCTTCGAGTCAAAAAAATGGGTTCGGGTCGAGTCAAAAAATTATGACCCGTTTTGCCATGTACCGAAACAACAATTCCAACAAGATTTTTATAAATATGTATGTTTGAGTTTGGATGAATCATATGAATAAAAGGCTTAAAATAATCGGTAGGGATTGTGCCTCGTGAAATAGTTGTCACGAATTTAAGATTGAGAAGACTAATGCATTTGCGTCTAGGCTGAGATCAGGTTGGTTCGGGTCAAGTTTACACCCACCCGAACTTTGACCCAATAAAAATCGGGTTTGGCAGGAAGGAAACTGACCCAACCCAAATATTCGGGTATTGGGTTAGGTGATTAGGTCTCTTCTCTCCCAGTATTTTTTTTTTTTTTTAATTTAAATTTAAGTATGTTCGGGTCTTTTCTTTCAAACTTGCCCTTTAAAATCTGTCTTTCTTTTATTATTATATTCAAACTTCCATATATTGGAAGGATCTCCACTCATTATGGTAATAAATATTAATGCATTTTTTCTTTACTAAGTTAAAGCGTGATTAGACTTTTTTTGTAGCTATTTTTATTTCAAAAACTTAACTTTTTAATTGAATGTCATTTAATTTCTAGTCTCCCTTATAAAAAGGTATAAATTTCTAAAACTACACTTAACTGTATTTATCGTTTTCAAGTACACATACACAATAGCCTCATCACACGAGCTTTGCGCGTGCGATGAGGCTTTTTTTATTTTTTTTATTTTTTAGGTTTCGTGAAATAATGTTTAAATGTAAGATAGAGGCAGTGTCCTAATTTTTAGGATTTTTCTCTACTTGAGAGTTGATAAAAGTTTGAAAGCCTAAAACTTAGGAAATTTTTTAAAATAGTACATTTCTCTTTTAACCAATTTGTGTTTTTAAATTTAAAATTATCTAACTAAAAAGATAGGGGGTATTTTAGAGAGATTAAGAATTTGTGTGAGGATATTTTAGTACGCAAAATGATGAAACCCAAATAAAAAATCCTCTTATTAGTAGTATAAATATATGTATATATATATATATATATATATCAAAAAATTGGAATACTGAATCTTCAATTACACGTACAAAAAAGCAGCTCTTAACCACAATTGACTCCTAGCATTTTTGGAATATTTTGATAAGTCAAATACAAATTTGTAACACGTCTTCCCAATCAAATTTGAAAAACTTATGTTGGTAACAGTTTTTGTTTTCTATTTTCAAAAACGTTTTTTTGGGAATATAAAGAAAAAAGAATTTTCGTGTATTTTTGAAATCAAAAAGATGTTTGGTTAGTTGAAATTAAAAAGATAGTTTTTTGAAGAAAAAATAGAAAATACTAAAATATGTTTGTTACTAGGATTTGTACTCCAATGTTAACTCATTAAATGAGACAGATTCATTAAATTAAATGTGTATTTTTTCACTAACTTTTGAAAATTAGAAACTGAAAACAACCATTTGCATGTTTTCAGTTTCCTTCATAAATTGAGTTTTGAGAACAATTTTTGTTTTCTATCCATTTTGGGTAGCCAAACAAGTTTTTTAATCTCAAAATTAGAAAATAGTTTTTGAAAACAAAAAATAAAGAGAAAAAACTGTTATCAAACATACTGTTTCTTAAAAAGTTTTTTTGAAAAACCTACTATTACCACAATACAAAAACTATTGGCTCCAAGAATTTTGAATTACTTTCAAATTCAAAAACAAAATCTAGCTTATCTTTTTAATCAAATCTTAAAAAACGTAATACTTCTAAAATACAAACTTTATTGACTCCAAGCATTTTGGATTACTTTCAAATTCAACTGTAAATTCTAGCTTATCTTTTAATCAAATCTTAAAATTAAAACCTACTACTTTTAAAATACAAACTTTATTGGCTCCAAGTTGTGATTTGGATTTATTTATTTATTTAATAAAATATTGTATTTTATTTTTAACAACTTGGTAACTGCTTTTTCCCCTTATTTTCTGTTTTCAAAAACAAATTTCTATTTTTGAGACTAAAAAACTTGTTTGGCAATACGAAATGGACAGAAAACAAAAATTGTTCTCAAAACTCAATTTGTGAAGGAAACTAAAAATATGCAAAAGGTTGTTTTTAGTTTTTAATTTTCAAAAGTCGATGAAAACACGCATTTAATTTAATGAATCTGTCTCATTTAATGAGTTAGCATTAAAGTTCAAATCTTAGTAACAGTATATTTTAATATTTTCTATTTTTTCCTTCAGAAAACTATCTTTTTAATTTCAACTAACCAAACATGTTTTTAATTTCAAAAATACAAGAAAATTATTTTTTCTTTATACTCCCCAAAACAAGTATTTGAAAATAGAAAACAAAAATGATTACCAAACAAAACCTTAGCTTTAGCTTCTCCAATAACACTTTTTTTTTTCTTTTTTCTTTTTTTTGTGGTTTGGTGGTAAAAACCTTTTTGCTAATAGTGGGCCCAACTACAAAAATGAAAAATATAATAAGTAAAAAAAATTGTTTTTTGGGCCAGAAGGGCCCGAGCCCTCTTGGGTCTGACCCTAACTCTTGTGAAGTAATACCAAGTGTAACTTAAACCCATATATATATATATATATATATAGAGAGAGAGAGAGAGAGAGAGAGAGAGAGAGAGAGAGAGAGAGAGAGAGAGGTTCAAGTTACACCTAGTGTAACTCTCATAAAGTTACACATTTTCTAGACTGTAGATTTATAAGTGATCTAATAGCTAAAAAAAATCATTAAATGCTATTACTTTCCACCTCATTCATAATTAAGAGAAATTATTGTGTACTACCGTAGTACTATAAATGCGTACTCCTTTTTCTCACATGAATGGTGAGTCCCACTAATTAAATTCATGGTGAGACTTACTATTTATGTGAGATAGGAAGTACGCATTTATGATACTCCGGGAATACCTAAAAATTTTCCCATAATTAATACTAGCATTTTCTCTCTCTCTCCTGATTTATTGTTTTTCACTTGATTAAAAGGCATACTGCCATTTTTAACAACGTGCTTTTCTATACTTGAAAAAAAAAAAAAAAAAAAAAAAAAAAACTATACAAGAAAAATATTTGAGATAGATAATCGGTGAGAAATAGAACAAGTTCAAAATTCTTATAAGACAAAATAAAATAAAAAAATATAAGCCAACAAACTAATATTGAAAGAAAAAATTGGGGCGTCATAGCGAATTGAATTATTGAAGAGTGAGGACCAAAGGTGAGGAAACCATGACAAGAAGCAAAAAATAAAAAATGAAAAAAGAAAAAAGAAATGCTGAAGTTAATTACACCACAAGTAGGAAGTGCAAGAATTGAGATCTGGTACAATTGCACAATCATGTTTGCCTCTCCCGTGAGAAGGAGAAAAAACAAAAGCAGATAGGTGTCAATTTTTTATTAGTGGTATAAGGAGTGGTGCACAATTTATGGTATAGAAATCGATGAAAATGTCCAACAATCAGTTGAACAACAGCTATGATCTCAAACGTATTCCTGTCCTTTCTCCCTTTTTTTTTTTAAAAAAAATTAGATTATATAGTGCTTCTCTATTAAAAACACCTAGTGCCACACACACGCACAAAAACTAAAATTAATTATGGCATTTCAAGGCCATCCAGTCTTAGGCCTCCTGGTTCTTCTTGGCTTATTGACGAATGGTATTGCTGTTTCACCAAGCCATGGCATTGCTTCCCTCAACCGGACTAGTTTTCCCAGAGGTTTTATTTTTGGGACAGCATCAGCGGCTTATCAAGTAACTAAGTCACAATTTCCTCTATGTTTATTTATTGTATCATAGTTTTATAGCTGCAAATGTCCAGAGATGTCAAGCATATGATCAATATTATTACATGCACATATGTGCTCTTTCAAATTTCCAGTATGAAGGTGCTGTAAATGAAGATGGTAGAGGACCAAGTACGTGGGACACTTTTGCTCATAGATATACAGGTCTCTTTCTCTCTCTCTCTCCAACAATGTACAACTATCATCTCATTTAAAATTTTGAGTAACATGATTGTCTTATACACTTTTAGATTTATAAAATTTATTATGAATCATTATTATTAAAATTAAAGAAATACAGAATGAGGAGATTCTGTCATTTAAAAAATTAATAAAGGTAGGTAAATAAAGCAATGTAAATTGTGAAATTATATGGTAAAGACTACGAACACAATTCCAAAAATTGTAGGGATTTACAATTACAACAAACGTAGTGCTAGAGATATTTCAACTTTTATTATATTTAGCAAACAAACTTATATATCACTAATCACCAAAACATATTTCAAACATGACGTGGTTAAAGTCTACCGATCATATATATAGTCACATCCCTTTGTAGATTTTATGTTGTAAAAATTTTAGAACCTTTAGCATTTTCCTAAAAAAAAAAATCATATAAACTATAGGGATTTACAATTATAGTAATCAACTAAACTTAAGGAATGTACAACTGTTACAAATTAATTCATTGATTTGTAACGGGTGGTTTGGAGAGAATTAATGGCATGATATTTGGTAGCCCATTTTTAGCCAGTAAAGTTAATTTCGTGTACGGCCGGTATTTACCGTGCCGGAACCTTGGCCGGTACAGAAAATCTACTATTTCGTTCCGGCTAAAATACCGGCTGTACCGGAGTTGATCCGGCCATACCGGAGTAAATTCTGGATTTCGGCCGGTAATTTGATACCGGGCCGAAACCAAAACCTCCAAGGGAGGGCTTAGAAAAAGAATAACAAGAGAAGAAGAAGTTGATGCTGATTAAAATCTTTGAAAAATTTGCTCACTAGTCATTGCAGATCGACCAAGCTGCTGCTGTTTCTCAGTTCTCAGTTTCAAGTTTGTCGCCTCATCACCTGCTTCTCCCTTTACTTCTTTCTCCTTTTGTTTTTCTATTTCACTTTTTGCTCTTCCCACTCTTTTCCTTGTTTTTTCCTTCGTGAATATGTATGCACATTTTGAAACTTGTGGTCTGATGGGAAGTGAAAGAGACTAGTCTTCTTGTTCACTTTTTACCCATCCAAATGGACACGTGGCTTGGGAGTACTTGTTTGCTCTCTGTACAATTTGAGAACAATTCCAATCTTTAACTCCCAAAAAAAAAAAATACATACACTAGTGTTTGTATGTTAAAGAAAAAACAAAAACAAACTGATAAACTATGTAAATTGTACAATAGTAACTTTTTTTTTTTTTTTTTTTTGTATAAATAGTATACTTATTATTGATATTATAATTATTATATAATTAGTGGTAATCTCGAAATGGTACACTAATATCAAAATATATCGTTCTATTAACAAAACCGATATATCCTCTGGAATAAAATTGACTCTCTTAGAGCATCCGCAGTGGACTGGTCAAATGCTAAATGTAAAGGTTATTTGACATTTAGGTCCAAAATATGCTCAGCAATTGGATGGCTAAATTGGTAAATGCCAAATTTTTTTGGCATTGCGCTACAATACCATCTCACATATGAGATGGTACTGTAGCGAAATGCCAAAACAAAATATTGTATTTTAATCCGTTCAACCCCTCTCTCTTGCTACAGTACCGGAATTTTGCTGTCTCATCCCATCTCTCTCTCTCTCTCTCTCTCTCTCGCCATAGCCTTCTTCTTTTATCAGATCAAAAGCAACAAATCAAAAGAACAAAATAGTAACAACAAAACAAAACTCTCACAAATCAAACCTCTCCGATCAAACGCCCAATCTGAATTCCTCTCATTTCCAATGGCCAACGTGTTGGTGGCCGCCGAGTGGCAACTTCTTGGCAACCGTTACTACCGATGCAGTGGAGGCACATCAATCTCAGCCGCAACAAAGTCGCCTACACCCCATTTGGCGGTCCGGTCACTCTCAGCCGCGACGATTCCAAGATCGTCTAGCTCTACTCCAAGTCCGCACTTCGAAAGCTCCGGCCCTTCAACTCCAACAGCGTTTCTCTCTCCAACGTTGTTCGGAAGAACCCCGACGGTCACTTGATCGGTCTGTCGTGGAGTGACGATCAAACTTTGGTCTATATCGTTCAGAGGGAGGGATTGCTGAGATTTTATTGCTAGCTTTTTTATCTTTGAATTTTTATTGTTGCTGGTTTTTTTTGTTTGGGGTTCATTGCTGAGATTTTATTGCGATGGTGGCAAAAATTTTCGGGTGTTATTTGTGGGTCCGGCGTGTGGGTGGTGGCTGGGTTGCTGGCCAGTGGGTATGGCTGAATTGTTTATGGGTTTGATGTGGATGGTGGCTGAATTTTATCTCTGCTTTTTCTTTCTTTGTGAGTATGGTTGAATTGGCATGGGAGAGAAAAAAAAAATGAAGGCTTTTTTTCAAGTTTCAGCAAGGAGTGTATTGTTGGGTGGCTGTTCTGGGTTTAGGTTGGTGGTGGGTGGATGAGAAAGAGAGAAAAACAAAGTGAGAGAGAGCAGAGATGAAGAGAGAAGAGAGAAGAGAGAGATTTTTTTATATTATTTTATTCTGTAATTTATATTATTTTAATATATTGTAGGTAAAAATAGAAGTTTGGGATGTTGGGTGTATTGTAAAATGGTATTGTATAATTAATAAAGTAGCTTTTTGAAATGGTAAAATAAGATAGGATGGAATTTCCGGATGTGAATGCTCTTATTTTTAGTTGTACTTGAATTTGAATTAGACTCGTTAGTCATTAGTTATCTTATTATCAAGATTGATCCTTTTCAAACGAAGAAGATCATTTTTCTTACCTCACCTCATGAACCAAAAAAACCAAACAAACAAACAGTGTGCGTGTTGATAAAAGGCTGGGAAATTGAGATAACTATGAGGATTTCAAGAGTTTAATAGGAATAAATCGAAGCATGTGGTATTAGGACAAAGCAAAATAGCTGCTCAATTTTATGTACAAGTAGTGGCATTATAAAATTCTTTTTACTTCTTCCTGTTTTACACTGGCCTTAACTTTGTCTACGGAACCAACTCCAGGAGACTGGAGTATACGCTCTTGCTTGCCTGAGCTTCTATATATTGTGAAAACCTGCGGGCCAAATTAGTATTGTAAACGTGATGCATGTCATCATCTAGCTTGTGAAATTTTTGGTGTAACTTCTGTGTCTGAAGGTTTACTAGTATTGGAAAAGGATGAAAAGAAAACTATGAACATGTCAAAATAAGTAAGAAACTTAGAAACCACCTCACACCTTTGGTGTGATGATTACTCCACAAATATAAGTGCTTGTGAGGTGTGAGGAGTAAGGGTTGGGGTTCAAGTCTCCTAGAATGTGCTTTACTCACATATACACTTAGATTAGATTAAAGTAGAATTATATCTATCTAAAAAATAAATAAATAAGGAAAATCCTAAATGCAAAACCCACTATTTATGTTTCACTAGAATTCATTTTAGTTCTTTAACTTTCCTTTTCATTCATTTCAGTCCTCTAGGTTTCAAGTTTATTCAATTAAGGTCTCTCCATCAACTTCTATTAAAATTTGTTGTTAATTGTCCAAATTTTTAATTTTTTTAACAAATTTTTTAAATTAAAAAAAATCCAATTAATAATTGAAAAATATTTTTCAGAAACTTTTTTTTAAAAAAAAAATTAATAAAATTTGATTGAGAGATCTTAATAGAATAAAATTGAAAAATAGAAGACTAAAATGAATGAAAGTAAAGTTAGAGGACTGAAATGAATTCCTATAAAACTTAGAGGGTTTGTTTTGCATTTCAGCTCATGAGAAATTGCCTTCTTTCCATAGAAAAACTAGGAAAATAAAGGAGTTGAATGTTGTAATTCTTGACTAGCCATTTGGTATGGATGGTTGCCCACCTTTAAATATATAATATTTAATTTAAACCAAGAAATAATTCATTTCAATTTGGGAGAATCTTAATGAGTGTTTGGATCCGGATGAAATGCACGTTTTGCGTTTTGCATTTTACCTTTTTTTATTCCCTGCACGCATTTCTGTTTTAGGGGACAAGAGCACTATTCACGCATTGTTGAGTACTGTTCATGCATTGTTTAGCACTATTCACGGATTAAAAAATATTAAAATGGGTCTCATGGTACTATTCACACATTTAAAAATTATTTTGCTACAGTGTTTTCAGTTTCAGCAAAAATAAGTTGTATCCAAATGGACCCTTAATGTTGTGAGTTTAGTTAAGACCCTTGTAATTTAATTGGTTGATACTTGCTATTGTTTTCAAATGAGATATTTAGAATTCAAATCCCCTCTCCTACAACTGTCAAATTATAAAAATAAATAAATTTTTTATGACTGTTTATGTGTTGTAACTCGTAAACCCGATGTTGCAATTTGTCTATATTAGTATTTGTTAGTTTGTGAATAGAGTTTTTTTTTTTCTTTCTTTCTTTCTTTCTTTCTTTTGGAAGCAAACACTTTTAGTCAAATTTTTTTTTTTTTTTAAATGGGAACTTCTAATCTAATTTAGTAAGGCAATACACATGTTTTTTGGGATAAAATTTGGCTGCAAACTTGGTTATAGCCTAAAACTACAACTCGCCTCAAAAAAATTAGCACGGCTACATGTTTTAAAAATATAACTATTAAATTGCATATTCTTATGCGCTTAACACACATGTCAAATTTTGTGTCAATTAGATGTCAATTACTATTCAATCCATAAATGTATTTTTTATGCATAATTTGAAACTACACAATTTATTTTGTTTCAAAAAGAACAAAAAAAGAAGTCAAAGAAAGAAGAAGAAGAACAACAACGACAGCAAGAGCAACAACAATGTAAACAATAAACCTTCACATTCCTATCTTTTTGTATTTAATTTTCTTCATTTTCCCCTATTTCCTTCCTTTCTTCCACAACTGATCTCTAAAGCCTAAACTAGAAATAAGTGTACATGTTATGGTGATCAGGCTCAAGTACTAGTTCCATTTTTTCTTATGGCTATAATTACTAGTTCCTAAAAAGTATAAAAGAGAAAAAAAAATCCTTACAATTAATGAAATTGCAGGTAAGATAGCGAATCGAAGCAATGGAGACATAGCTGTTGATCAATATCATCACTACAAGGTATATATGTTGTTCCGTGTTCATACTAAAAATTGGAAAGAAAACCACACATGTTATTCAGCTCCTAATTAACAAGAGTTTTGCAGCACAAATGCATAGTTTTGTTTCCTTTATAAAGAGAATTCGGGTTCTTTTCATCCTTTCTACCGTTGTTATATATATATATATATGTGTGTGTGTGTGTGTGTGTGTGTGTGTGTTTGCTCCTAATTTGCCATTAACTTTTGTGTTTTGACTTTTTTTACATTTAGGGCCCAAATATGTTTGCCATATGTACTAATATATAATAAAATTTTCGCACATGTTTTTTTCTAATTATTGAGCATATCTAACCAAATACAAGATAATTACAATATAAAAAATTATCATTTCAAATTTTTCTAACAAGTTATATATGCTTTGTGATTAAACATTATAGGGAGATGTTCGGATTATGAAAAAGATGGGCTTAGATGCATACAGATTCTCCATCTCATGGTCTCGAGTACTGCCAAGTAAGATTATCCTTTTCATAATCCCATAAAAGGTTAGAACCATCCAATGAGATGAACACAAAAATGGGTACATCAAGTACACATCTTAGACTGGAATGAAATGACTATTGTTTTGTGACAAATTATGTTCCTAACAATCTCCTCTTTGAGACTAATTTCAGAAGGAAAACTATCTGGAGGCGTGAATAGGGAAGGAATCAAATACTACAACAAACTAATCAATAGGCTCCTTGCCAAAGGTCATGAATGATTCTTAAATTCTATCACATGTCATCAACTTATCATGAACTATTAATTCATTGTTGTTTGCTATGATTGAATGCAGGTATACAGCCCTTTGTGACCCTGTTGCACTTGGATCCTCCTCAGACACTAGAAGATGAGTACGGTGGTTTTTTGAGTCCTCTTATTGTGTAAGTGGTTACCTTATGATTAATCATTTTATTCACCTGAATTCAAATTAGTTTTCGTTTCACAAATTTTATTGTGATTATGATCTTTAAAATTTAAATTGATGACCCATTTTGAAGATAAGGAATCAAACGGGGCCCTTTTTTATTATTGTTTTTAATTAATGACTTATTTGTGAAGTTGCTAGCTCATTGTCTTTTAGAATTATTGAGTTTGATATCATTTGTTAATAATTTATCATCGAATTTTTTTAATGTGAGACCATGATATGATACATTAACGTAATATTAACCCACAATTCCAATCCAATATGTTCCACTAAAATGAAATGCTTTTGAAAAATGAAAAATATTAAAACTAACATTGAGATTGGAAATAATTATATAGAATGACTAAATTGAAAATATATTAAAGGTAAAGGATTGAAATGAGAAACGTGGAATTCACATGATTGAATTGAAAATTTGTAAAAGTTAGAAAGTGTAATTTCTATAATTTGTAATTTAGTCATTATTTATATCAATCACTTATAATAATAATAATAATAATAATAATTTGTAATTTGTATGTTTCCAATACAGATTGGAGACATACAAATTCAAATCTCCTTTCTCCTAACTATAGAATTATATATATATATATATCTTAAATAAAAGATAGCTTTTGCTCTATGGATAGTTAGGCCTTCTAGATCTATAATTGAATCATGCTATAAATGACATGCTCACGTACAAATGCACAATTAATTAGCGTAATGTCAATTATTAAATAGTTTGGATACTTTTGCATGTTTATGTTTAGGAATGATTTTCGGGATTATGCTGAGCTTTGCTTTAAAGAATTTGGTGATCGTGTCAAGCATTGGATCACACTAAATGAACCATTGAGCTACACCAATGCTGGTTATGTTATGGGGACATCACCTCCAGGCCGGTGTTCTAGTTGGCAACAGTTAAATTGTACCGGTGGAGATTCTGGGACAGAACCATATTTGGTATCACATAATCAGCTTCTTGCTCATGCATCCGCGGTCAAAACTTACAAGCAAAAGTATCAGGTTCCACGCACCAAATTGATTTTTTGTTTATTTTACTACTTTTTTCTTTTGCAGTGATGATAAACTTAGATAAATTTACAAGTTCAACTTATTTTCAGTATTAGTAATTGATTAAGCATTTATCTTTCCTGTTAGTGTGCAAGTGGATTAACTCTTTGTATTGAAAACTTATGAATTAATTTGTTAAAAGTAGACAAAAATACAATTCCATTAGCTTGAGTGTGTCTTTACAAATAAGCAAGCTTTCGCTATGTGCAGCAAGTACAGAAAGGCATTATGGGTATATCCCTAAATACAGACTGCCAGACTGGTATGTGTCATTTTCTAACGCAAGGCATGACCATGATGCTGCGCTAAGAGCCCTTGATTTCAAGTTTGGGTGGTAAGTATACTAAAACTGCTTGACTCTTTGTTTTGGACATCTATTTCACTGTTTGCTAGTCATTTACAAAGAATAGAAACACCTTTGCTAGTTTAATAAAGACTTAAAATTTTGTGGTTTGTGCTAGGTTTATCGATCCCTTAACCAATGGTGACTATCCACATAGCATGCGATCTCTAGTTGGTGACCGATTACCCAAATTCACAAAAGACCAATCCAAGCTAGTGAAAGGGTCATTGGATTTTCTAGGGCTAAACTACAATGCTACTAATTATGTAGCCGATGCACTTCACTCCAAAGTTGAACACGCAAGCTATATAACAGATTTAAGAGCTAATATTTCTTGTACGAACTCAAACATTTGGACCATGATTCTGATTTTCTTATGTAACTCATACGTACTAACAAGACCTTGCTTTTTTTTTTTTTTTCTTTTGTTGAGGCAGCTGAGCACAATGGCATCCCCATCGGTCCAAAGGTGCGTATGAAATTGAATATACATAAGATTGATACAGATCTTAAGATGGTTAAAAAGTTTGATTCAATTTTTTTTTCTTTTATATAATTCTTAAATAGTTTAATTTTCTCACAACTTATGGATAAATAAATATATATATATATATATATAAAATAAAATAACAATTTAGTTATTTATTAGCATCCTTATCTGAGGTAGTATGATAATCAAAGAAAAGTAATTAAGTGAAACAAATTCCATTTATCAAATTTTGTGTGGTTTGCATAGATTTTTAAGATCATTGAGTTTCTAAAAATGTCATGTGTCATATATTATTAAAAATTGAAAAGAATTAAAGAAATTAATAAGTCTTTTTTTTTTTGAGAAAGAATAAAATAAGTCTTGTAATTTAACTAATTGACACATTTTTAATATTTCTTGTGAAAACATCGAGAGTTCAAATGTTAACTATCAATTATAAAACAAACAAACTTCATAGCATTAATAAAAATATTTCTAAAATAGATCATTAATATAGGAAATTATCTTATATTGATTTTAGTTTGATTAGAAAAATCCATAAATAATTTGACAACAAATTGTAGTATTTTGTTGGATATTCTTATAACAAACTTCATTTTCTTTTAAGTGTTTAAATTCAATAAGTATTTGATTTAAATCCTCCTTTTACACCCTATAATAAAATAATGGCACATCAATTTTTTTTTTAAATGGCAAAATTTGAAATACTACACGCATTTACAAATTACAGACGTCATAGATTGAAACACTTTCTAAAATAATAATAATAATAATAAACCAAAAACAACCCAATGCCATAGAAATATAATTGGAGAACTAACCGGGAACGCCAGCTACTAGGAGAAGCCGCTGAAATTCTCTATAGCTCTAGATTTTGATATTTACATAAATTAACGTCTTTTCATTAATCCCAAAAATAGAAACATACAGTATGAAAAATGCTACGAAATGTGAATAAACAATATCCCATAGCATTTGAAGAAAAAGATTTCCAAGCAAATTATGTAATCCCTAAGGGTTAACAAAAAGACATTAATTTTTTTTTTTTTTTTTTTTCTGATATGAAAAGACATATTAATTCATGATAACTCTGAAGCTTTTGAGAATCTCCAGCTGCTTCTCCTACCGGTTGGTGCTTCTGGTCAGTTCCCTGATGGGTTCTATGGCGTTGGGGTTTTACCTTGTTCTTTCTTGTCTTTTATATTTTTATCTAAAAAGTAAAAACTGAACAATCGAGATTAATAGGATTTTCTGTTGTTAACTTGTTATTGTGTGTGATATTCCCTATTCTCCCATTTCAAAAGAAACAAAAAAACGATGTGGCATGATTTCATTAATTAGAGGCTGGAAAAAGAGAGTTTTATACCAAATCTTTACTGAAGTTTAACTTTTTTATTATAATCACATTTCAGGCTGCTTCAGAATGGCTCCGTCTCTATCAAAAGGAATTCGAGACCTTCTATTATACATAAAGACAAAGTACCATGACCCACTAATTTTCATTACCGAGAATGGTGATTTTCTTTTGAACTTTTTAATTATGATCACATAAAGTTATGGTGCTAGCCATAGAAATATAAAATTTGAAAGGAATGGTAGTTTGATTTACATTTGAAACTAAAAATCTACCACAATATTATAGGAACTGATGAGTTCAATGATCCTACATTATCGCTTGAGGAAGCCCTAGCAGACAACTATAGAATTGATTATTTCTATCGCCATTTTCAGTATATTCATAGAGCTATCAAGTAAGTAAAGAAGACCACTCTCTTTCAAATCTAACACTGATATGACTTTATTACTACTAATATCAATATGTCATATTAACAATTATGAATATTATTGTGTCTAAAGTCCAATTGATCCTTTTTTTTTTCTTTTTCTTTTTCTTTTTTTCTAATGTAGGGATGGTATTAATGTGAAGGGATATTTTGCATGGTCATTATTGGACAACTTTGAATGGAATTCAGGTTACACCGTTCGATTTGGCATCAGCTATGTAGACTACCAAAATGGATTGAAAAGACATCCCAAACTCTCTACCCTCTGGTTTAAGAAATTCCTCAAGAAATAAGATGAAAAATTAATGAATATGCTCATTTCTTTTCTATCAAACCATCTCCAAATATAGACTTGAAGTTCATTTCTTTTCTATCTTCTTTTTTTAAGAAATTTTTTTTCTATCTTCTATAGTGTCTGTAATCCATAATAAAAATAAAATAAAATAAATGTCTCCATTTTCAAACTCGAATGTTTCTTAATTAAATTACAACTTTAGAATTTAGATCATGTAAAAGTCCAATGTTGCACTGATTGTTTCCCAAATTTTTTTAAAAAAATATTAAATGTAATTACTTCTTTTTTTTCTAGAAACTAAATGTAATTATTAAGATAGTTAGCTATAAATGAAACTTATAATAAACATTGCAATTAACTAAAAAAATTCCTTCGATTAAAATTATATTATTAAACTTTTTTCTAAAGATCTAATAAAATTTTGATTATTTACTTTTACAAATTTTTATTTTTATTTTTTTCATACTCTTAGTATTTTTCGTTCAAATTATGTGGTACTCAAAAATGTCATGTATCTTGGTATGTACGTCACTTTTTATTGTTCCTTTTATATTTTGTAGTTATAACTACGTATTTGGTCTCTATTATTTATATCAAATTTCAATCCGGTATCTAACATTTCAGTGTTGTATTTATTTAGTCCTATTGTTATTTCTTGTGATAGTTTTTAGATCCCTTAAAAACACAATTAGATAATTAACCTAGGTAATTAGCTAAGTTGTTACTTAGTCCAAATTAACAATCCTAGATTATCACAATCAAAACAATCATATCATGCAAAGCAGCGAAAAGATAAATAACACAATGATATGATGACCTAGGAAAACCAAACCGGTAAAAAACCTAGGGAGGATTTAACCTAACTATCCTCAAGGTAAACCTGAATCCACTATGAAAGAATCGAATTTGTTCAACAGGACTTAGACCACTAACATCCTATTACTACCCACCAGTAGAAACTTACTAACACGACCACGTGCAAGCTCCAAAACCACGGACTCCTTCTTTCTTGGATTCTCCAGCAAGTATAAGCACACTCGCTTGTATTTCTTTAAATTCTTATGGCAGCAGCTGAATGATCATCAAGCTCTTGAAAAAATCTCCTTCTTGATCCTAAGCTTGTGTAAAGGAAGGCTTCTCACAGATCTCACAAAAGATTTACACAAACAGCAATATGAGCAATATTAAAACGTAGCTAGGGTTTGCCTTATATACATAGGGAAAATTAGAAAACCGTAAACATTTTAAAACAAAACTAGAGCTGAGTTGGAATTCTGCAGAAAATGCATCTGACCTGATTTTCGATTGATTGAGCCTAAGCTTCGATCGATCGAACCAGGCCAAGAAGCATAAATAAATTCTGCAACAGCTTATTCCAACTTTACATAAATGAACCAACTTTGAGCAAGTCTAAACACGACTAAACATCTTGTTTTGATCATGGTTTGCCAACAATACACATTAGAGTCTAAATACATAAAATCATAAGTCTTTAGAATCTAACAAACTCCCCCTTTGGCAATCTGTGACAAAACACAACTAGAAGCTCAAAGTTTACAAAGAAAAGTCCTTTACAAAAATAATGCTCATGAAAACAAATTCAATCCTAACTATTATCAATCAGTTGCAAGTGTAGACAACCGCTCAATTAAATCAACCTGTATATTTCCTGAAACACTAAACAAAATGCATAACCACATGTGTGGAAAATACAAGTAAACAAAATAAATTCTTAATTTCAAACGACACACAATAAAGACATATTTCAATGAAAAACTCATAAATATAAATCAATAAGCAATCGAAACAAGAAACATATAAAGCAATAAAACATATCTCCCCCTAACATGATATGGCAAGAGCTAAAAAGGTAAAATACAATGTAAAGCACCTAGATACAATCTAAACTCCACAAGAAAACAAAAACTCTATAAGCTCAAATATGTACTCCCCCTTTTTTGTGACGGAATGCCAAAGGGCAATCAAAATCCATCATCAAAAGGAGGTGGCAGTGAAGATCGTCGAAACTGTGCCAACTTTGCGTGCAAAGCACAGATCTCAACTACAGTCCTCTGCGGTGAAGATTGTCAAAGCAGGCTGAGAAGCATAAATAAATTTTTGCAACAGCTTATTCCAACTTTACATAAATGAACCAACTTTGAGCAAGTCTTGTTGTGAAATTTTAAAGTACTCGCAAGTGTACGAACCGTACCGAAGTATAGTTGGACAAGAACGAGGTCAAACCCACAGGGACTTGAATAAACGTAGGAAAATTGATTAAACCTTAACCAAACTAATCCTAATCTAGTTTAATAAAAACTGGTTTTTTTTGCAATTAAATATACTAAACAAATAATAAAATTAAGCAAATAGTTAAACTAAGTAAAAGATATAAAACAATAAAAAGATGTAAACAATCAAGAGAAAGGAATTAAGGTTTTGGAATCCGCCTTGTAAATCATATCAGCATATATTTATGATCATTAATCTTTCCCAACCACTGCATGATAATCTAGAAATCAATCTTGCTATCATGGAAAATATCATCATTAAAATCCTTATTTTAAAAATCAAAAGCATGTTCTTCTTCGCTTCTTAAGTATAAAATCAAACCATCAATTGTATCCGTAGCCAAACAAATCACAAGATATATCCAATTCTAAAAATCAAATCATAAATTGTATCCATTGACAGACAAATCACAAGTGATATCCAATTTTATAATCAAGAATTAATAAACCAAGCATTCAATTAATTAAGACAAATCCTAAATCATGAGAAAAACATGATTGAACTCATATCTAGAATCCCATCTTAGTCAATTGATATGAAGCAAGAACAGTTTAAATCATTAAAGAACAACTGTTGTGGGAAAAATCAAATCACATAAATATTATTGATAATCCTTAACAAGGTTTCATCCTCAACCCTAATTATAAATTTAGCTACACATGGTAATTGAAAGAAAACACAAAAATAAAATACTAAACATTAAACTAGAAAAATAAAATAAAACTAACTGTCATGGAAGAAAACCAAAGAAGTAGCCGCACTCTCTATACATTCAACCCTCAGCCCTAGCACTAGCCTCCGCCTCAGCCTCCCTGAATTTTGCCCTAAAGAGCCCTTAAATAGTTCAAGGAATCCTATTACAAGGTGAATTCTCGTTTGGAGAAAATCCCAGATTTTTAGGCTTCACTTAACCGACTATTTTGGCCCATTTAACGTCAGAATTTGGACTTTTGGTAAACTACAAAGTTGTAGCCCTTTAAGTTATCGTTCCAGCCCAACTTGAATCATCTCGATTGGACATCTGAGCCGAAAGTTATACCAAAAATACTAACTGATGTGTAGTCTGGAATCCTAATCCGAATTGGTCTTGGATTTGGTGCATATTTCCTTTGATTCCTTGCTCCAATTGGACTTAAATTTAATTGGATTGGTCTTTTCTTGAATTCATGCCTGGCTGGATGTAAGTTGGCTTGATTCAATTGGCCTAGCCCCACTTTGCTTGTAAAGTCCTTGTTACCTACAACACAAAGATATTATATAATCAGTCACAAAATAACATAAAAGTAAGGCTAAATATGTAGATATGTTAGTACTTTATTTTATATATTTCATGCACATCAAGTCTAAACACGACTAAACATCTTGTTTTGATCATGGTTTGCCAACAATATACATTAGAGTTCTAAATACATAAAATCCTAAGTCTTTAGAACCTAACATCTTGAATGGAAATTGCTGACGTGACTAATGACTAAATTGGTCATTAATCTAACACTTTCCCTTCATGTGTGGGTCATTTGAGTTGCCATTGAGTGAGGGCCCAACAGATGGAAACTTAAATGGGAGCTAAGGTGGACATATGGGATTGAATTCATGATCTTTTGTTCTAATACTATTTTAAATTATTAATTTTTCCAAAAACTTGGGGAAATTATACCTTGGACCCCATCCCATAAATAATTGTTTAAAGAAGTAAGGGACAAAATGGCCTTATGTCCTTTTCCCCCAAATTATATAGCTTTATGCCCCCCATCCTAAATTAATTAGGGAAATGCCCTTTTTTTGTAACTCAATTTTCTCAAAATCGAGTTAAAAAAATAAAAAAAAAAAAAAAATTCTGGAGTCCTATAGTGACGTTTTGATTTCATAGAGCTCGAGTTACAAAACGCCACTATAGGTCCTTAAAAACGTTACTATAGGGCTTAACTCGATTTTAAAAAAGTCAAGTTTCAAAAAATGGGCATTTTCCTAATTAGTTTGAGAATGAGGGTATAAGGCTATATAATTTGGGTAAAAAGGGCATAAGACAATTTCGTCCAAGAAGTGTGTATTCTCATAGTTTAGGGGATAAGTGTAAAAGTAGTATAGTTTAGGGGGAGCAAGTGAAAACTAGTGTATAGTTTATAGGGGTAAAGTGTGCATTCTTATAATTTAGGGGGGTAAGTGTAAAAGATTGTATAATTTAGAGGGGTAAGTGTGCATTTAGATAGTTTAAAGGGATAAATGTAATAACATGTATAATTTAAAGGAATAAAGTGTAATGGCTTAATCTATTAGTTAGGAGATAGTGAATCTATTCATTTAATCTAACACATATATTGTTTGGTTTCTCCCTCGCGCAAAGCCACGCAATCATCACTAGTAAAGAGCAATTTCACAAATTATTGTTGGGTTTTACCCTTCTAGCGGGAATGAAATTTTTTTTTTTTTTTTGGTAAGTAGGAATGGGAATTTTAATTGTTGGTGGACAAATATGTTCAACCAAAGCATAGTATTCCATAGCTTTCATCGAACAACTTTTGATACCTTCAAGTAATGTTTATCAGTATGATTGAGGATAGCCATGGATTGAATGTTGATCTTCATCCAAGAACGGTAAAAAGAATTTATATAAGTGAATGAGATCCAAAGGAAATTCCAGAAACAGATTGGAAAGGGCAATCTTGAATGTTAGTTTAAGACCCCTGTCAAAAACAGTAATTAACTAGTTTGAAGGCCAAGTTGTTAATTAGATCCGTTATGAAAGCCTTAGATTAAATAAACAATCATCAATATCATGCAAGTGCAGAAAATTAAAAGAAACACGATATGATCACCTAGGAAACCAATGAAACAAAACCAGTTTCTTAGGAAAAACTTAAGGGGACCAATTCCAAGATGACAAATCCACAATCAGATAGAGATTTATAGTCAGATTTAATGTTAAAATTTTTAGAATTTTGAAATATAAAAAACTGTTTTTGAGAGCGGTAGGGGGAGAAGGAAGAAAATAATGGAATTGTTTTTTAATAAATATGAAAGATTAAATAAATATTATTTAATTGATATATAAGCATTTTAAAATATATATAATTTAATTTTGTTTTCTTAGACCTTAAACTCTATTGAACCGCACTCTGCCTTAGTCAAAATCTTATCATCTACCTCGCTCCTCAACCTTTAAATTATAAGAACAAATTCTAATTGACAAATCATATTCCACAGCCACTACTAAGAATCCTCTCCTTCATCTCTTAATATTCTATTCCCTCAACAACAAATCAAACAAGTTTTTGTATCGTTGGAATTTGGAAGAAAGTGAAGGTAGATATCTTCAGCTTAGGATAACGTTATACACATGCCAAATTGGAAAATGATACCAAATTACAATGATTTTGGTTGACAAACAGAAGAGCAAAGCATCTTTGGGGGACACTAGGGGAGTCCTGCCTTTAGATGGAATAATAATGTAAGAACTCTTTTCGGAACTTGTACACTCACAGCTAGGCCTATAAATATGCTAGCAATGTGGCACAGACATAAATGAATTATAGGAAATCAAATGTTCCATGATCAAAATCATTCGTTCAAGTGTCTTGCTCTTGCATGAAGGAGATAGAGAGTGGATTTGAGCCAAGGATGACCTACCGCCATTTGCTTTCTACAAAGCAAAATGCCCACACTATACTGTATCTTGCGGGAAGTCATCGTTGACTCACTTTCGTTCTCTTTTCTCTCATTTGCGAGCTTAAAGGGCATTACTTTAATCAGACACAGTTAATGACCAAGAGTGCAAAGAGAAACACAGTTCATTTTGAAAAAGTGTTTCACCATCCTATCTAAAGGGCAAAAGGTTTTGCCGGTAATTATATTTCACTGTTGTAGTCTCTCTCTTGTTAGGGTGAGGTTTGGGTCCAAGTGTCTAATTTCACTGGACCTGTTGAGATTATAACACGTGTCCACTTTTGAACACATGTCATCATCTTAATGAGTCCAATGCACCACATGCACTGGACCTAAGCCTCACCACTCTTGTTAAACATTCTAAATGTTTTCAAAACCACCCTTAAAGGTTTTCTCCAACATAAACCTCTAGTGTACGACTCCAAGATCACATTTGAAGGTTTAGATTCAAAACCTTTGATAACTGGTTTGCAACAACTTTAGACCTACCAATTCTGATAATATGTAGATTAATTTCTAGTAGTAACTTTGAAATGAGAAGATACAAAACCTTTTAGATCTCAAACGCGTAGCTCCAAAGTCTTGGAAAACATGCTTTAAGATTTCCTTTATATACTTAGTGAAGTAGGCCTGAAACCTCTAATTATCTGATGGGCTAGCGCGTTGAAAATCTAATTCTGAAATGCGACTTTCAATCAGTTGAACATAAGTTTCGATCAGTCGAAACTATTAAAAATTTTAATCTTTGAATCGGATGTTTTTTTGTTCTTGTAGACTTGAATTTGTACCTTAAGTATTGTCTAATCATTTTTACAGACTCTATGAGCTATATCTAGACAAATTTATGTTCACGTGTTTGCCAATAAAGCAATGCAAATATAGGACCTAATGTTGAAATGGGGTGGATAAATGATGAGCAAGGTGTGCAAGAGTTGAAATTGTTTGTTTGTTTAGACCCCTTAAAACATATTGTTTAACCTAATGAATTAGCCAAATGTTTACTTAGGTTAATTATGTGATCTAGGTTAAACAGTAAAAAATCGTATTATGCACAAGCGAAAAAGTAAAGAACACAAAGATATGATTACTTAGGAAAACCAGTGAAACAAACCGTTTCAAAGTAAAAACCTAGGAAAGATTTGACCTAACTATTCTCAAGGTAAAACAAATCCACTAATAGAAAATTGAAGTTTTTACAAAAGATTTTACCCTAAATCTATTGCTACCTCTAGTAGTAACTTACTGACACCACCACATGCAAGCTCTTAATTCACGGATTCTTCTCTCTTGGATTTGCAGTACACAAGCTCCCACGCTTATGACTTTGAGATCTCATTCAAAGATTTCAGATCACCAGTTGTTGATCTTGTACCAGCAACTAGATTCCACCAGCACTTGATTGTAAATCTTATTCTGGCAGACACTTGTAGAGTTAGAATGTACACAACCTCTCAGATCTCATAGAATTAACTCACAAGTCTTTCAAGAGTCTCTAAAACGTAGTTAGGGTTTTCCTTTTATACTTAGGAGTGTTGGATTGAAACCCTAAACGTTTTCACAGGCTTGGGCTTGATTTAAAATTCTGCAGAAATTGCTTTACTGCGATTTTCGATTGGTCGAGCTTCACTAAAATTCAGTTCTTTTTCTTGCAGCTTGAATGTTCTTGAGACTTGATTTGTACCACCTTAAGCAATGTCTAACACTCATTATAGACATGTTTTTGTTCTCGGTTTGCCAACATAAACAAAACGGAATTCTAAAGGCCCGTTTAGTACATGTGTTTAAACACATGTTTTCAATTTTTAAACAACATTACACATATTTCTACACACTTTTTCACCCACATATATTTCTAAAAAATACAAACAATGTTATTAGAATAACGTTACCAAACGGCCCCTAAACATTTAATCCTAAATCTTTAAAACCTAACAAAAATAGTTTTTAGATCACCAATTCAAACTTAAAGACTTATAAAACTTGAAATATTTCCTTGGTCTTGTGGTAGCAAAGTCAGCCAAGGTTATTAGTCCTAGAGATCTTACAAAATGCTGGGGTTCATTGGTTGTAAACTATCAAAAACACCAATGGAGAAAGTTTTGAAGTTGAACAAAGACCATGGTGAATGCATTATTGCGAGATCCAAGTGTCTACAGAAGATTTGTTGCGTTAGATCATATGTTTTAGGGTGAGTTTGGTTCAGTTTTTTGTAAAAGTGCATAATGAAAAAGTGGAGTTTTCAAAAAGTGCATAATTGAAAAAGTTCATTTTCAAAAAGCTGAGTGTTTGATAAAAGCTGTTAAAAAATGCTTTTTGAAAAAACTGAGTGTTTGGCTAGCACTTATAAAAGTGGCAATTTGAGGGATAAATTTCCAAAAATGACAATGTACATATAAGAGCATCTCCAGCAGGTTAGACAAATTTTTGTGCTGTTTGGACAATCAACAATGACATTTATCTTTTGCCTATCCACTTTTTTAATTTTTATTTTGTAATCAAATTTATTCTTTTTTAATATTTATTTATTCTTTTTCTATTCATTCTCAACAATTATATTTTTCAACAAAAAATGTTACATTCACAATATTTTTTGCAATACTTTCACAAGAATCATAACAAAATCTTATATGAAAAGTTGTTACTAGTTCTAATTTGAACCCATTACTGAAATTATATTTTTACTCATCAATATTAGCTAATTACTTAAAATTTATTAGGAAAATATTGTGGTAATATTTTGAAATTGTGATTTCTAATACTTTGCCTTTTTTTTCCTCCATATGTTTCCTTTTCCTTTTTTTTTTTTTTTTTTCTCTTGTATTTTGTCCACCACACACGTATACATTATTTTGTCAACATCCTCTCCTTTTTCTTTTTCTTTACTTCCACACCTCCACTTTCCAGAAGCTCCTCATTCTTTCATTCTTTCCTCTTTTATTTTTCCTTTACTTCCACTTGATGATTCCAAAGCTCTCCGGCTCTCTCAATTTCTTCTCTTTTTTTTTTTTTTTTTCCACTTGATTTCCAGAAGCTCTCCACTTCCGCTTCTTGACTTATATGAAGCAAATTGCTCGCGGACCTGAACTGAACATTGAGAAGCCTCACGACCTGAACTGAACACTGTGGGTTCGATCTTTCTTCGTCTTCCTCTTATTCTTCTTTCTTTCTGTCTTTCTGTGTGTTTATGTTTGTTTGGCCATGGGTTTGTGCTATTTGATTTCTGTAGTTTTAATTTGTGGTTTGTGTTTTGGGTAATGATTTTTCTGTGTGTTCTTTGGGTTGATTTCTCATGGGTATGGGTTGGTTATGATTTCTCTATTCTTTGGGTTGATTTCTCACGGAGAGGGCAGAGCAGAGAGACTTATGGAGAGGGCAGAGCAAAGCAAAGAGAAGAGATGGGAGGCGTCGTGCAAAGGGAGAGAGAAATGAGATGAGAGGCGTGAGAGAACTGAATAATTGAATGGGTATTTCCGTAATTCTACCATAGCAACGGTAACCCATCCAAAACGCGCACTATGCGTTTTCATTTATGGACCCTCAGAGGTCCATAAAAATTTCCGCATTTGTCTGCGTTTTGGACTTAACCAAATGCAAATTTAGGTTTGGCTTTTTTCAAAAAGCCCTTTTTGGGCTCAAAATGTGGAAACAAATGGGCACTTAGTCTTGACAAACCAATAACCATAACATGTGTCAAATTATGAACCTAGTCATGAGTTTAGATGTGTTGGCAATTGAAGATCTAGTTGATGACCCAAAGATTGTTCAAAACTGTTGGGTGCACGTGACCATTGGTTTCCAGCACACACAAGTCAAGCTTGTCACTATTGTCTACCAAGACTTGTGAGAAGTCTGATATCTCATTAATTGAGAAATGCCTTAGGCGTGTCTAACACGCTAAGAGCTGAAGCAAAAAGAGGCTATTCGGCCAGTGTGTGTGTTTCGCAGAGTGAGCAAGAAACACAGAGAAAGTGTTTCAAAGGAGAGGTGCAGTCCGAATGATAGAGAGAAATACAGTAAGAGTGTAAGAAAGAGAAAAAGAAAAGGGAGATATTTTCCTTTACTTTAAGTTACATACAAAGAAAATAAATTAGTAGAGTTTTTTTTGGAGATTTTGAGTGCTACATCTCTGGAAAGTTGAAGTGCTCAGAAGAATGATTTTGTTATTAGCTTTATGGTGAGATTGTATTTATTTCTTAAGATTTATTTGTTGTATATTCAATTTATTGAAACTCAAGTTTAACATAAATTTGAATATTGTAAATTCTATTTTATAGCGAATAGTTTTTGAAGCTACTCATGGTTTTTTCCTCTGCAATGGAGGATTTTTCACGTAAAATTGATGTTTTTTTCTATTAGTGCTTGTTGAAATTTTTGTTTCCATATATATGTATGACAAAACCTAATTACGGTGCCTTAATTGCTATTTTTTAGGGTTTTCTTTTAAAATTCAGCCAGTAATTATTTAACTAAAAAATACATTTTCATCCCATAAAAAATCTACATGACAAAATTTATCTTATAAGGATAATTTAAAAAACAACAGCAGCTAAATACTGTACCATAATCTTGCTTCTATATATATATATATATATATATATTGCTTAATAGTTATATATTTTAATTCACAGGGGATTCAGGATTTTTTTTCCCAACAAGAACAGCTTAAGAAAAATGAAGTTTCAACTTTCAAGAGCTCGACTCTACCCTCGATTCTCTTGATTGATCAAGCCTCGGAAGTGACGTTTATGTTTCCTCAACTGCTGGTGGATTTATTGAGGTGCATAATTTAACAAATATGAACAATGCAAAAAAGCTCATAACGATTCATTTAAAGCCTATTTTGAACCCTATTTGTTGTGCTATTTAAAGGACATAATAAGCCATCCCTAGAGAGGGTTTCAAGATAGAAAAAAGCTTTGTTTGTCAAAGATCAACAGAGAAAGAAGATAATGGTTAAACGACAGCCGTGTAGTCTTTTCCTTACTTAAATTCTTTGTAGTTTTAGATTTATTTATCCTACAGGTGAGAGGCACATGTTATATTAATAGTTTAATACCCGTGGTTCTAGGCTGTTAAATTTGTTAGGATTTGCTGTTTGTAACAGTTTAGAGAGATAATCAGGGTTTGCTCTGTTTTCATTGTTCATAAACAAAATCTTTGTACTGACTAATTAATCAATTTATTCAGTTAGAGTAATTTTCTCAGTCTTATGGATTTTGACAGGGAAGAATCTATTTTGGGCAGTGTCAAACAGTCAGTCGAAGGACAACTATGATGACTAACAAATTGAACAACGGATTGCTCTGTTTTTTTTTTTTTTTTTCATCTCTATGTTTATCTTTTCTAAATAAATCAGATTATGCAGTGCTCCTCTGTAAAAAAAAAACTGGCAGATTATACCCTTTTTTTTTTCCTTTTGAGAAATAACTGGCAGATTCTAACTAGTGCTACACACCCAAAATCAATTATGGCGTTTCAAGGCTATCTAGTCTTAGGCCTCCTGGTTCTTCTTGACTTATTGACTAATGGCATTGCTGTTTCACCAAGCCATTACACTGCTTCACTCAACCGGACCAGTTTTCCAAAAGATTTTATTTTTGGGACAGCATCAGCGGCTTATCAGGTAACTAAAAGTCACAATTTCCTCTATGTAAATTTGTATCATAGTTTTACTGCAAATGTCATATGATTAATATTATTACGTAAACATGTGTGTTTTCTCAAATTTCCAGTATGAAGGTGCTGCAAAAGAAGGTGGTAGAGGACCAAGTACATGGGACATTTTCACTCATAGATATCCAGGTCTCTCTCTCTCTCTCTCTCTCTCTCCCCATCAATGTACAAGCTGCCATGCTATTTAAAATTTTGAGTAACATGATAGTCTAAACACTTTTAGATTTAAAAAATTTGTCATGAATCATTATTGTTAAATTTAAAGGAATACAAAATCAGGAGATTGTGTCATTTAAAATAATAGTAGATAATAAAGTAATATAAATGGTGGATTAAGATGAAAATTAGTAACAACTTACCTTCTTGGTTTTCTTGTAAAATTGTATAGTATATATTAGAGACAAAATTCCCTAAATTATAAGGATTTACAATTTCAACAAAAGTAATGCTAGGGATACTGCAACTTTTTTTGGTTAGGATTGAAATCTACTGTTTATTGGTGTAGCTGGGTTTGGAGTCAGCTATGCCTCCAAGAATTGGGAAAAGAAAAAGAAAGAAGAAAAAGAAAGACTATTCAGATTCACAATTTGCTTAGTTGACCATTGTACAACTCCTTGGTCTTTTAAACCACACCTCACAGCTGTCACCCCACTAGTCTCTGTAACTAACTCCACTGCTAACTCAACTGCCCTTGCACAGTTTCCTAACCACTGTCACTAACCCACCCGTATACTCTACACCTGATATGCCAGCCTTATATGGACACGTAGGCACTTACACTACACTAACCGGTCACTACCATACAACCCATCATACAACTGATATAACCATCATACAAACTGATACAACTCTACAAAACTATGCTTAACACTTTTACTGCATGAAGTCAAAAAACTTATCTGTCACCAATTTCCAAAACATATTTCAAATATTCATATATTATTGAAGTCCACTAATTCATTTGTAAATTTTAGATTGTAAAACCTTTATCATTTTCCTACAAAAAAAAAAAAAAAAAAATCAAATAAATTGTAGGAATTTTTTACAATAATAACAAATAAACTAAACCTAAGGAATGTACAACTCTTACAAGTTAAATTATTGATTTGGTGGCCTATTTTTAGCTGTATTTGAATTTGGATTGGACTCATTAATTGTTGTATTTGAATTTGAATTGGACTCATTAATTGTTGTATTTGAATTTGAATTAGACTCATTAAACATCTTATTATCAAAATTGATCCATTTAAAATGAAGATCATTTTTCTTATTGAAGAACCAAAAACAAACAAACACTGTGCGTGTTGATTCAAAGCTGAAAAATTGAGATAACTATGAGAATTTCAGGAGTTTAACCGGATTTAAATCAAAGCATGTCGTATTAGGACCAAGCAAAATAGCTGCTTAATTCTCTGTACAAGTAGTGGCATAATAAAATTCTTTTTACTTCTTCCTGTTTTACATTGGCCTTGACTCTTTTTCCGTAATGAGCTCGGGGAGGCTAGAGTATACACTTGCTTGATAGAGCTTCTATTTTTTTTTTTTTTTCGTGGATAGGATTGATAGAGCTTCTGTATATTGTTAAAATTAAAAACGTATATTTAAATATTGTTAAAAATTTTAACCATAAGTTATTTGGATTTTGCTACAATATTAATAAGTTAAATAAATAAATAAGTATTAATAATGTTTATTTAAATATTAATGAACTAACAATATCTACAGATTCTACGCCTAGGTTGCACAGACACGCCATTTTTGGCGTCGTGTCGGTGTCGGGCACCGGAACGGGTACGACTCGCTGGATTCCGGTGTCCGGCGAGTGTCCTCTTTTTTTTTTTTTTTTTTTTTTTTTTTTTTTTTTTTTTTGACACGGCTCCGATGCGTCCAACACGCCAACAGTGAAGAAAAAAAAAGAAAATTTCGGTATATTTCGGGTCATTCTGGCTATTCTGGCCAATTTCGGCCGAAATGAAAATTTCATCCGGTACAAGATTTTGACTAGAAAAAAAAAAAATCAAAATCAAATTCCTACCTCCTCCTTCTAGGTTTCGTGCTTTTCTTCCTCCTCCTCTTCTTCTTAATTTCGGTCTCTTCTTCTTCCTCTTCTTCATTTTTTTTTTTTTTTTACAAGATAGAATTCTACTCTAGCCTAATCTAAGTGTATATGTGTGTGAAGCTCCCTCCTGGAGACTTGAACCCCGACCCTTACCCCCCACACTCCACAAGCACTTATACTTGTGGAGTGACCATCGCACTAAGAGAGTGTGGTGGTAAATTTGTTGTTAATTGTCCAAATTTTTAATTTTTTTAACAAATTTTTTAAATTAAAAAAAAAAATCCAATTAATAATTGAAAAATTTTTTTCATAAATTTTTTTTTAAAAAAAAATTAATAAAAGTTGACTGAGAGGTCTTAATAGAATAAAATTGAAACATAGAGGACTAAAATGAATGAAAGTAAAGTTAGAGGACTGAAATGAGTTCCAACAAAACTTAGAAGGTTTGTTTTGCATTTCAGCCTATGAGAAATTGGCTTCTTTCCATAGAAAAAATAGGAAAATAAAGGAGTTGAATGTTGTAACTCTTGACTAGCCATTTGGTATGGCTGGTTGCCCGCCTTTAAATGTATAATATTTAATTTAAACCAAGAAATAATTCATTTCAATTTGGGAGAATCTTAATGAGTGTTTGGATCCGGATGAAATGCACGTTTTGCGTTTTGCATTTTACCTTTTTTTTTCCCCCTGCACGTGTTTCTGCTTTAGGGGACAAAAGCACTGCTCACGCACTGTTGAGTACTGTTCATGCACTGTTTAGCACTGTTCACGGGTTAAAAATAGTAAAAATTGGTCTCACGATACTATTCACACATTTAAAAATTATTTTGCTATAGTGTTTTCAGATTTTCAATTTTCAGTTTTGAAAGTTCAAATAGTGTAAAAACACCCTTGAACGTTTAGACCCCCAATTTACAAATTAATCAATTCAAGCTTTATGTCAAACACTTAATGTGCGGAAAATGAACAAAAACTATAAAACAGAATTGGAAAACTATCTAAACCAAATTAAAAACACAACTCACAGCAGACAATAAAAGGCAAAGATAAAAGAGAAGGAAGATGCAAACACAAAGACAACACGCGATGTGTTATCGAAAAGGAAACCGAAACTCTGGGCGTAAAATCTCTCCGCCGCCCTCCAAGCGGTAAACAATCCACTAGAAAATGTAGTTGGGATACATGGACAGCAATAGACCCTCCAAGCCTAATCTACCCAGTGCACCTAAGCCCTCCAAGTTTCTTGCTTCAACGAGGTTGCGCCGAACCTTTTTTTTTTCTAGCTTCCCAGATTCCGCTACTTGACCATAGCATCAACCAATATAAATTGATTTCTTCCTAACTGCTTCCCAGAACACCAAACAGCCCTCTCACAGTAATGAATATGGTGAGAACAAGGTTTTGGTAAAATGCCTCTCAAGGATTTAACAATGGAGAGGAAGAGAGTTGAGGAATTTGAAGAGACTCTTATGTATAGATTGTAGATGAATCAATCTTGTTTTACTCTAAGGTTTCTCTCTCAAAATTCTCTCTGAAAGCTCTCTTTCATTTGTGGGTATAAGGGGTATTTATACTGGGGTGAGAAGAGAATGTGAAACGTTAGGTTTTTTCAAAATAGGGGTGGCTCGTGGCTTGGCCTTGCGACTTGACTGAGTCGCAAGATCCAGTCGCGACATAATCGTATGGCCAGTTGTCCTATAGTGCTCCAGCTACCATGACTGTTCACTTTCTGGCATGCTTGGCACGTGTGCTGCATCTGGCGGCTTGCAGCCGCGAGTCACCCGCAAGATCAAGCCGTAAGTTTCTGTTTTCTTGCACACTTTTGAGCATTCAACACTCTATCTCACTCACTACCCTTACAACAAACCCACCTAGATACAGGGTTACTAAATGCTGAAATACAAGCAAATTTGGCACGGAATAAAGCCAATAAGATGGTTGATTAAATTCAACCTTACAAGTTTTAACAAAAATAAGTTATATCCAAACGGACCCTTAATGTTGCGAGTTTAGTTAAGACCCTCGTAATTCAATTGGTTGATACTTGCTAATGTTTTCAAATGGGATATTTAGAATTCAAATCCCCTTTCCTCCAACTATCAAATTATCAAAATAAATAATTCTTTTATGACTGTTTATGTGTCGTAACTCATAAACCCGATGTTTCAATTTCTCTATATTAGTATTTGTTAGTTTGTGAATAGAGTTTTTTTTTTTTTTTAATGGGAACTTATAATCTAATTTAGTAAGGCAATACACATGTTTTTTGGGATAAAATTTGGCTGCAAACTTAGTTATAGCCTAAAACTACAACTCGCCTCAAAAAAATTAGCACGGCTACATGTTTTAAAAAATATAACTGTTGAATTGCATATTCTTATGCGCTTAACACACATGTCAAATTTTGTGTTAATTGGGTGTCAATTACTATTCAATCCATAAATGTATTTTTTATGCATAATTTCAAACTACACAATTTATTTTGTTTCGAAAAGAACAAAAAAAGAAGTCAAACAAAGAAGAAGAACAACAACAACAACAGCAAGAGCAATAGCAATGTAAACAATAAACCTTCACATTCCTATCTTTTGGTATTTAATTTTCTTCATTTTCCCCCATTTCCTTCCTTTCTTCCACAACTGATCTCTAAAGCCTAAACTAGAAATAAGTGTACACGTTATGGTGATCAGGCTCAAGTACTAGTTCCATTTTTTCTTATGGCTATAATTACTAGTTCCTAAATAGCGTAAAAGAGAAAAAAAAAAAAAAATCCTTACAATAAATGAAATTGCAGGTAAGATAGCGAATGGAAGCAATGGAGACATAGCTGTTGATCAATATCATCGCTACAAGGTATATATGTTGTTCCGTGTTCATACTAAAAATTGGAAAGAAAACCACACATATTATTCAGCTCCTAATTAACAAGAGTCTTGTAGCACAAATGCATAGTTTTGTTTCCTTTATAAAGAGAATTGGGGTTCATTTCATCCTTTCTCTAGTTGTTTTATATATATATATATATATATATGTGTGTGTGTGTGTGTGTGTTTGCTCCTAATTTGCCATTAACTTTTGTGTTTTGACTTTTTTTACATTTAGGGTCCAAATATGTTTGCCACATGTACTAATATATAATAAAATTTTCGCACATGTTTTTTTCTAATTATTGAGCATATCTAACCAAATACAAGATAATTACAATATAAAAAATTATCATTTCAAATTTTTCTAACAAGTTATATATGCTTTGTGATTAAACATTATAGGGAGATGTTCGGATTATGAAAAAGATGGGCTTAGATGCATACAGATTCTCCATCTCATGGTCTCGAGTACTGCCAAGTAAGATTATCCTTTTCATAATCCCATAAAAGGTTAGAACCATCCAATGAGATGAACATAAAAATGGGTGCATCAAGTACACATCTTAGACTAGAATGAAATGACTATTGTTTTGTGACAAATTATGTTCCTAACAATCTCCTCTTTGAGACTAATTTCAGAAGGGAAACTATCTGGAGGCGTGAATAGGGAAGGAATCAAATACTACAACAAACTAATCAATAGGCTCCTTGCCAGAGGTCATGAATGATTCTTAAATTCTATCACATGTCATCAACTTATCATGCGCTATTAATTCATTGTTGTTTGCTATGATTGAATGCAGGTATACAGCCCTTTGTGACCCTGTTGCACTTGGATCCTCCTCAGACACTAGAAGATGAGTACGGTGGTTTTTTGAGTCCTCATATTGTGTAAGTGGTTACCTTATGATTAATCATTTTATTCATCTGAATTCAAATTAGTTTACGTTTCACAAATTTTATTGTGATTATGATCTTTAAAATTTAAATTGATGACCCATTTTGAAGATAAGGAATCAAACGGGGGCCCTTTTTTATTATTGTTTTTAATTAATGACTTATTTGTGAAGTTGCTAGCTCATTGTCTTTTAGAATTATTGAGTTTGATATCATTTGTTAAGAATTTATCATCGAATTTTTTTAATGTGAGACCATGATATGATACATTAACGTAATATTAACCCACAATTCCAATCCAATATGTTCCACTAAAATGAAATGCTTTTGAAAAATGAAAAATATTAAAACTAGCAATGAGATTGGAAATAATTACATAGAATGACTAAATTGAAAATATATTAAAGATAAAGGATTGAAATGAGAAACGTGGAATTCACGTGATTGAATTGAAAATTTGTAAAAGTTAGAAAGTGTAATTTCTATAATTTGTAATTTAGTCATTATTTATATCAATCACTTATAATAATAATAATAATTTGTAATTTGTATGTTTCCAATACAGATTGGAGACATACAAATTCAAATCTCCTTTCTCCTAACTATAGAATTATATATATATATATATATATATATATCTTAAATAAAGATAGCTTTTGCTCTATGGATAGTTAGGCCTTCTAGATCTATAATTGAATCATGCTATAAATGACATGCTCACGTACAAATGCACAATTAATTAGTGTAATGTCAATTATTAAATAGTTTGGATACTTTTGCATGTTTATGTTTAGGAATGATTTTCGGGATTATGCTGAGCTTTGCTTTAAAGAATTTGGTGATCGTGTCAAGCATTGGATCACACTAAATGAACCATTGAGCTACACCAATGCTGGTTATGTTATGGGGACATCACCTCCAGGCCGGTGTTCTAGTTGGCAACAGTTAAATTGTACCGGTGGAGATTCTGGGACAGAACCATATTTGGTATCACATAATCAGCTTCTTGCTCATGCATCCGCGGTCAAAATTTACAAGCAAAAGTATCAGGTTCCACGCACCAAATTGCTTTTATGTTTATTTTACTACTTTTTTCTTTTGCAGTGATGATAAACTTAGATAAATTTACAAGTTCAACTTATTTTCAGTATTAGTAATTGATTAAGCATTTATCTTTCCTGTTAGTGTGCAAGTGGATTAACTCTTTGTTGAAAACTTATGAATTAATTTGTTAAAAGTAGACAAAAATACAATTCCATTAGCTTGAGTGTGTCTTTATAAATAAGCAAGCTTTCGCTATGTGCAGCAAGTACAGAAAGGCATTATGGGTATATCCCTAAATACAGACTGGTATGTGCCATTTTCTAACGCAAGGCATGACCATGATGCTGCGCTAAGAGCCCTTGATTTCAAGTTTGGATGGTAAGTATACTAAAACTGCTTGACTCTTTGTTTTGGACATCTATTTCACTATTTGCTAGTCATTTACAAAGAATAGAAACACCTTTGCTAGTTTAATAAAGACTTAAAATTTTGTGGTTTGTGCTAGGTTTATGGATCCCTTAACCAATGGTGACTATCCACATAGCATGCGATCTCTAGTTGGCGACCGATTACCCAAATTCACAAAAGACCAATCCAAGCTAGTGAAAGGGTCATTGGATTTTCTAGGGCTAAACTACTATACTGCTAATTATGTAGCCGATGCACTTCACTCCAAAGTTGAACACGCAAGCTATATAACAGATTTAAGAGCTAATATTTCTTGTACGAACTCAAACATTTGGACCATGATTCTGATTTTCTTATGTAACTCATACGTACTAACAAGACCTTGCTTTGTTTTTTTTTTTTGTTTTTTTTTTTCTTTTGTTGAGGCAGCTGAGCGCAATGGGATCCCCATCGGTCCAAAGGTGCGTATGAAATTGAATATACATAAGATTGATACAGATTTTAAGATGGTTAAAAAGTTTGATTCAATTTTTTTTTCTTTTATATAATTCTTAAATAGCTTAATTTTCTCACAACTTATGGATAAATATATATATAATAAAATAAAATAACAATTTAGTTATTTATTAGCATCCTTATCTGAGGTAGTATGATAATGAAAGAAAAGTAATTAAGTGAAACAAATGTCATTTATCAAATTTTGTGTGGTTTGCATAGATTTTTAAGATCATTGAGTTTCTAAAAATGTCAAGTGTCATATATTATTAAAAATTGAAAAGAATTAAAGAATATAATAAGTCTTTTTTTTTTTTGAGAAAGAATATAATAAATCCTGTAATTCAACTAATTGACACATTTTAATATTTCTTGTGAAAACATCGAGGGTTCAAATGTTAACTATCAATTATAAAACAAACAAACAAACAAAAGGATTTAAAAGGGAAGATAGCTAAAAGTATTTGAATCAAAAGGAAAGAACTTTGTAATCCAACCTAGAAATTTTTTTCCAATAAAAATATTTCTAAAATAGATCATTAATATAGGAAATTATCTTATATTGATTTTAGTTTGATTAGAAAAATCCATAAATAATTTGACAACAAATTGTAGTATTTTGTTGGATATTCTCATAACAAACTTCATTTTCTTTTAAGTGTTTGAATTCAATAAGTATTTGATTTAAATCGTCCTTTTACACCCTATAATAAAATAATGGCATATCAAAAAAAAAAATTTAAATGGAAAAATTTGAAATACCACACGCATTTACAAATTACAGACGCCATAAATTGAAACTCTTTCTAAAAAAAAAAAGATAATAATAATAATAAATAAATAAATAAACCAAAAACAACCCAATGCCATAGAAATATAATTGGAGAACTAACCGGGAACGCCAACTACTAGGAGAAGCCGCCGACATTCTCTATAGCTCTAGATTTTGATATTTACATAAATTAACGTCTTTTCATTAATCCTAAAAATAGACACATACAGTACGAAAAATGCAACGAAATGTGAATAACTAACAATATCCCATAGCATTTGATGAAAAAATTTTGAAGAAAAAGATCCAAGCAAATTATGTAATCCCTAAGGGTTAACAAAAAGACATTAAATTTTTTTTTTTTTTTTTCTGATATGAAAATACATATATATTAATTCATGATAACTCTGAAGCTTTTGAGAATCTCCAGCTGCTTCGCCTACCGGTTGGTGCTTCTGGTCAGTTCCCTGATGGGTTCTATGGCGTTGGGGTTTTACCCTGTTCTTTCTTGTCTTTTATATTTTTATCTAAAATCTGAACAATCGAGATTAATCGGATTTTCTGTTGTTAACTTGTTATTGTGTGTGCTATTCCCTATTCTCCCATTTGAAAAGAAACAAAAAAAAGATGTGGCATCATTTCATTAATTAGAGGCTGGAAAAAGAGAGTTTTATACCAAATCTTTACTGAAGTTTAACTTTTTTATTATAATCACATTTCAGGCTGCTTCAGAATGGCTCCGTCTCTATCCAAAAGGAATTCGAGACCTTCTATTATACATAAAGACACAATACCATGACCCACTAATTTTCATTACCGAGAATGGTAATCTTCTTTTGAACTTTTTAATTATGATCACATAAAGTTATGGTGCGAGCCATAGAAATATAAAATTTGAAAGGAATGGTAGTTTGATTTACATTTGAATCTAAAAATCTACCACAATATTATAGGAACTGATGAGTTCAATGATCCTACATTATCGCTTGAGGAAGCCCTAGCAGACAACTATAGAATTGATTATTTCTATCGCCATTTTCAGTATATTCATAGAGCTATCAAGTAAGTAAAGAAGACCGCTCTCTTTCAAATCTAACACTAATATGACTTTATTACTACTAATATCAATATGTCATATTAACAATTATGAATATTATTGTGTCTATAGTCCAATTGATCCTTTTTTTTTTTTTTTCTAATGTAGGGATGGTGTTAATGTGAAGGGATATTTTGCATGGTCATTATTGGACAACTTTGAATGGAATTCAGGTTACACCGTTCGGTTTGGCATCAACTATGTAGACTACAAAAATGGATTGAAAAGACATCCCAAATTGTCTGCCCTCTGGTTTAAGAAATTCCTCAAGAAATAAGATGAAAAATTAATGACTATGCTCATTTCTTTTCTATCAGACCATCTCCAAATATAGACTTGAAGTTCATTTGTTTTCTATCTTCATTTTTTTTTTCTTTTTTTTTTTTAAGAAAATTTTTTTTCTATCTTCTATAGTGTCTGTAATCTATAATAAAAATAAAATAAAATAAAATAAATGTCTCCATTTTCAAACTCGAATGTTTCTTAATTAAATTACAACTTTAGATCATGTAAAAGTCCAATGTTGCACTGATTGTTTCCCAAATTTTAAAAAAAATATTAAATGTAATTACTTTTTTTTTCTAGAAACTAAATGTAATTATTAAGATAGTTAGCTATAAATGAAACTTATAATAAACATTTCAATTAACTAAAAAAATTCCTCCAATTAAAATTATATTATTAAACATTTTTTTAAAGATCTAATAAAATTTTGATTATTTACTTTTACAAGTTTTTATTTTTATTTTTTTCATACTCTTAGTTTTTTTCGTTCAAATTATGTGGTACTCAAAAATGTCATGTATCTTGGTATGTACGTCACTATTTATTGTTCCTTTTATATTTTGTAGTTATAATTACGTATTTGGTCTCTATTATTTATATCAAATTTCAATCTGGTATCTAACGTTTCAGTGTTGTATATATTTAGTCCTATTGTTATTTCTTGAATGGAAATTACTGACGTGACTAACGATTAAATTGGTCATTAATCTAACACTCTCCCTTCATGTGTGGGTCATTTGAGTTGCCATTGAGTGAGAGCCCAACAGATGGAAACTTAAATGGGAGCTAAGGTGGACATATGGGATTGAATTCGTGATCTTTTGCTCTAATATTATTTTAAAATATTAATTTTTCCAAAAACTTGGGTAAATTATACCTTGGATCCCATCCCATAAATAATTGTTTAGAGAAGTAAGTGTGTATTCTCATAGTTTAGAGGGATAAGTGTAAAAGTGGTATAGTTTAGGGGGGCAAGTGAAAACTAGTGTATAGTTTATGGAGGTAAAGTGTGCATTCTCATAATTTAGGGAGATAAGTGTAAAAGATTGTATAATTTAGAGGGGTAAGTGTGCATTTAGATAGTTTAAAGGGATAAGTGTAATAACATGTATAATTTAAAGGAATAAAGTGTAACGGCTTAATCTATTAGTTAGGAGATAGTGAATCTATTCGTTTAATCTAACACATATATTGTTTGGTTTCTCCCTCGGGCAAAGCCACGCAATCATCACTAGTAAAGAGCAATTTCACAAATTATTGTTGGGTTTTACCCTTCTAGCGGGAATGAGAATTTATTTATTTATTTTTTTTTTTTTTTGATAAGTAGGAATGGGAATTTTAATTGTTGGTGGACAAATATGTTCAACCAAAGCATAGTATTCCATAGCTTTTATCGAACAACTTTTGATACCTTCAAGTAATGTTTATCTGTATGATTGAGGATAGCCATGGATTGAAAGTTGATCTTCATCCAAGAACAGTAAAAAGAATTTATATAAGTGAATGAGATCCAGAGGCAATTCCAGATTGGAAAGGGCAATCTTGAATGTTAGTTTATGACCCCTGTCAAAAACAGTAATTAACTAGTTTGAAGGCCAAGTTGTTAATTAGGTCTGTTATGAAAGCCTTAGATTAAATAAACAATCATCAATGTCATGCAAGTGCAGAAAATTAAAAGAGACACAATATGATCACCTAGGAAACCAATGAAACAAAACTAGTTTCTTAGGAAAAACTTAGGGGGACCAATTCCAAGATGACAAATCCACAATCAGATAGAGATTTATAGTCAGATTTAATGTTAAAATTTTTTAGAATTTTGAAATATAAAAACCTGTTTTTGAGAGCGGTAGGGGGGAGAAGGAAGAAAATAATGGAATTATTTTTTAATAAATATGAAAGATTAAATAAATATTATTTAATTGATATATAAATATTTTAAAATATATATAATTTAATTTTGTTTTCTTAGACCTTAAACTCTATTGAACCGCACTCTGCCTTAGTCAAAATCTTATCATCTACCTCGCTCCTCACCTTTAAATTATAAGAACAAATTCTAATTGACAAATCATATTCCACAGCCACTACTAAGAATCCTCTCCTTCATCTCTTAATATTCTATTCCCTCAACAACAAATCAAACAAGTTTTTGTATCTGTTAGTTTTTAGACTCCTTAAACAATTGATTAAACCTAGGTAATTAGCCAAGTTGTTAGTTAGTCCAATTTAACAAGTCTAGGTTATCACAATAACAATGATCAAATCAAGCAAAGCAGCGGAAAATAAATAACACAAGATATGATTACCCAGGAAAACCAAACCGATAAAAAACCTGGGGAGGATTTAACCTAGCTATCCTCAAGGTAAAAAACAAATCCACTAGAAAGAATCGAAATTCATACAATAAGACTTACAAGCCCCCACACTCGACTTCTTATTGCTACCAACCAGTAGAACTTACTGACACGACCACGTGCAAACTCCGAATACACGGACTCCTTCTTTCTTTGGCCTTTGCAAAACACAAACACCCTCGTTTGTGACTTTGAGATCCCACTCAAAGGTTTAGCAACACAAACTCTCTTGTTTGTGACTCCAAGACCACCCTTAAAGGTTTAGATCATCAACACCTTTAATGACAAGAGAAGACAACAACTTCTACAATACCGGATCTTGAGATTCTTCAAGGAATAGCACCGGTAGAAGACATAAGAGAGCTTTTTAGGAACAAAACCCTAAATACAAAAGAGGCACACTTTTTTCTCTCTGAAAAGCCTTACAAAAACGTGCTTAGGGTTTCCTTTATATACTGGGAGAAGTAGATTAGAAACTCTAATCCTTAATGGGCTTGAACTACTATTTGGGCTTAATTAAAATTCTGCAGATACGACTTTCGATCAATCGAGCCTGTCATTCGATCGATCGAACCAGACAGATTATGAAATCTTCTTCCTGGTGCTTATATGTTCTTGAATCTTGACTTGAATCACCTTAAGTATTGTCTAATAATACCTATAGACTCTAAGATCTATATCTAGACAAGTTTGTGTTCACGATTTGCCAATTGTTCTAAACATTTAGAACCTAACAATATCATTGGAATTTGGAAGAAAGTGGGGGTAGATATCTTCAGCTTAGGATAACGTTATACACATGCCAAATTGGAAAATGATACCAAAATTACAATGATTTTTTGGTTGACAAACAGAAGAGCAAAGCATCTTTGGGGGACACTAAGGGAGTCCTGCCTTTAGATGGAATAATAATGTAAGAACTCTTTTTGGAACTTGTACACTCACAACTAGGCCTATAAATATGCTAGCAATGTGGCACATACATTAATGAATTATAGGAAATCAAATGTTCCATGATCAAAATCATTCGTTCAAGTGTCTTGCTCTTGCATGAAGGAGATAGAGAGTGGATTTGAGCCAAGGATGACCTACCGCCATTTGCTTTCTACAAAGCAAAATGCCCACACTATACTGTATCTTGCGGGAAGTCATCGTTGACTCACTTTCGTTCTCTTTTCTCTCATTTGAGAGCTTAAAGGGCATTACTTTAATCAGACACAGTTAATGACCAAGAGTGCATAGAGAAACATAGTTCATTTTGAAAAAGTGTTTCACTATCCCTATCTAAAGGGCAAAAGGTTTTGCTGGTAATTATATTTCACTGTTGTAGTCTCTCTCTTGTTAGGGTGAGGTTTGGCCTAGTGTCCAGTTTCACTGGACCCGATGAGATTATAACACGTGTCCACTTTTAAACACATGTCATCATCTTAACGAGTCCAGTGCACTATATGCACTGGACCTAAGCCTCACCACTCTTGTTAAACATTCAAAATGTTTTCAAAACCACCCTTAAAGGTTTTCTCCAACATAAACCTCTAATGTACGACTCCAAGATCACATTTGAATGTTTAGATTCAAAACCTTTGATAACTGGTTTGCAACAACTTCAAACCTACCAATTCTGATAATATGTAGATTAATTTCTAGTTGTGACTTTGAAATGAGAAGATACAAAACCTTTTAGATCTCAAACGCGTATCTCCAAAGTCTTGGAAAACATGCTTTAAGATTTCCTTTATATACTTAGTGAAGTAGGTTTGAAACCTCTAATTATCTGATGGGCTAGTGGGTTGAAAATATAATTCTGAAATGCGACTTTCAATCAGTTGAACATAAGTTTTTGAAAGTTCAAAAACGTGTACAAAAACACTTTTGAACGTTTAGACCCCCAAAAACCAATTTAATCAATACAAGCAATATGTTAAACAACTAGTGTGCGGAAACTTAACATATGCTATATCATAGAATTGATTAAACAACTATCTAAGCCACATCAAAATAAACCACAGCAGATTAATGTAAAGGCAGAGATAGAGAGGAAGGAAGATGCAAACACAGCGATAACACCAGATATGTTATCGAAGAGGAAACCGAAGACCTCGGCGAAAAACCTCTCCGCCGCCCTCCAAGCGGTAATCAATCCACTAGAAAATACAGTTGGGATACAAGGACAGCAATAGACCCTCCAAGCCTAATCTACCCAATGCACCTAAGCCCTCCAAGCTTCTTGCTCCAACGAGGTTGCGCCGAACCTTTTTCTTTTCTAGTTTTCCGGATTCCGCTACTACACCGTAGCATCAACCAATGAATATTGGCTCCTTCCTAACTGCTTCCCAGAACTCCAAACGACTGTCTCACAGGGATGATAATGGTGAGAACCAGGTTTGGTATAATGGCCTCTCAAGGATTTGACAATGGAGAGGAAGAGAGTGAGGGATTTTGATGAGACTCTAAGGTAGAGATTGTGGGTAAAACAATCTGGTTTTTCTTTAGGGTTTCTCTCTCAAAATTCTCTCTGGAAGCTCTCTTTCAATCGTGGGTTAAAAGGGTATTTATACTGAAGAGGAGTGGAATGCGAAACGTCAGGTTTTTCCAAAACAGGGGTGGCTCGCGGCTTGACCTCGCGGCTTGACTAAGTCGCGAGTTCCAGTCGCGAGTTAACCGTATGGCCAGTTGTCCTGTTTTGTCCTGTAGTGCTCCAGCTAGCATGACTGTTCATCTTCCAGCATGCTTGGCACGTGTGCATCTTCTGGCGGGTTGAAGCCGCGAGTCCAGCCGCGAGTCCCAGCCGCGACTCTCTGTTTTCTTGCACACTCTTGAGCAATCTTCACACTATCTCACTCACTACCCTTACAACAATCCCACCTAAATACAGGGTTACTAAATGCTGAATTACAAGCAAATTTGGCACGGAATAAAGCCAATTAGATGGTTGAATAAATTCAACCTTACAATCTCCCCCTTTGGCTATTCCGTGACAAAACCCTAAAACAGACTCTAGACTTAACATGTGAGTTGGGAACAGTTGATCAAAACTCACTCACACCTAATTCTAGAAGCTGTGAAGCACTTGAATCATATGAACATAAACTCCTGAAACACAACAATACACCATGATCATTGTAAGCAGAAAATTATAAATGCATATGAAACAGGCAATATAAGATCAAGCATAAGATGGAGTTAAAGAACAAACCATGGCTTGATCAACCAAGTGAACACCACAAGGTAGTGATCACAGTGTTCATTCACACTTGGAATGAACACAAGGACATACAAGTTAACAAGCACAAGGCAAGACACTTGTATGTACAACACTCAACCAATGCATAGCACACAAGGCATATGCATCTAGGAACAATCCTACAAGGGCACAAGAGTGACAGTACATAAACCACAATGCAGAACATTTAGATTTAAAATACTGATTTCACATAGCATAAAGGCTGCACTTAAGCATGGTACATACCACAAGGCCTACAAACTATGCATAAAACATAAACCCTCAAAGCTTACAAAAGCATATGGGTACAAACCAACAAATACCTGAAAAACATCATCAAACATATATAAAAGTTTATCTAAGAGTATATGAAGAAAGTTAGAAACAGTTATACACCAAAACACAGTGTATCAAAACCAAAATAACCATTAGTTTAGAAGATGAGACGAAAACAAAAATATGTGTGTGTGTGTACTCCCCCTATCACTATGCACACTTCCCTTTGAACTTTTTCTCCCCCTTACTGAATGCTCTCCCCCTTTTTGTCACGAATAGCTAAAGACTCTCATCCAACTTCCGTTGAATCTCATCTAGCTGATTCTCCATAGTCTCGAGGCGCATTTGGACATGGTTGTTTGTGGAGTAGAGAAGTGCCACAAGCTCATCAACTCGTTTCTGAATATGCTCAAGAACACTGCCAACTCTGTCAGTATGAGAAGCAGTTTGTGCTTGCGGAATACCAGCCTGTGAAGCTTCAGGAACATCACGAGATGTAGATGTGGTATGTGCAGGTGTCTTTGAGTCAGGGGCAAATGAAGGACCCGGAGAGATGTGAGCATGTCTTGGTGATTTGGAGGAGTGACTTCTGCTTGCTTGAAGAGTGAACAAAGAAATGGGACGTTGACGAGTCAACATTTTACCATCTGCAGGAGGAGTAATGCCTGCATTAAGGATGAGCTTCATGACGAGACTGCAAAATGGAATGATTCCTCGAGCTGTAGATCGACAAGCGGTCTTCCTCAGGTTGTAGTAGATGTGAGCACATATATCAATGGGGGCTCCGGTAATGAGATCACACAGAAATATAGCTCTCCCAAGATTGATGAATGTAGTGTTGGACAGTGGGTAGAGGTTGGTGAACATGATCAACTTCAGTGTGGTCAACTCAGGTGCAAACTTTGCGGTGCTGATTGAAGTTCCTGCACTAGACACCTCATGATCGTGTCCTAGGATTTGTAGAATTTCCCCAACCTCTGGATTTCGTTCATCATAGGGAGTTAAATTTACATTCTGAGGTCTGGTGATGCTGAGAAGATCTGCGATGGAGTCTGGGGTAACACTAAACTCTGTTCCTCTGACCCAGAAAACGAGGACAGGTCCAAGATCAGAGGCATTGGAGAAGCATTCTTTGACCAGCTCATCCATTGGATCATCAAAGTTTCCGAACAAGTTTGCCCAGTCTCGTTTCTCAAAGATTCGAGGGATGAATGTAGTCCCTAAGGTGTTGAACTCTACGACCCGCTCCACTATAGTTGTTGACTTGTCAAACACATTTGAGTAGGCGTGTGAGTTCAGGGGAACTCTGAATCTATCCTCATTGGGATCTTGAGATGCTTGAGATGATAGACGAGTCCTTTTAGCAACTGGGGATGCTGATTCGTCAGCAACAATGTCTTTACCCCTGGAAGATCGACGAGACATCTGCAAGAGAACAGACCAACAGAAAAGAACCAAGCAACAATACCCCACAAAAGATTGTCAACAAGATTCAGTATAAACAATATTTCAATATAAAAACCCCGACTGAATATAGTGCAGACCCAAACCACAGAAGCACAAATCAATACGTGCATCAAACTTGGTGAAAGTGCACCAAGACAAAGAGAGACGCAACAACTGTCATTGAGACAAGTTAACAAGACCATGATATGCAATAACAAACAGCATATGAACATTTAGAACAGATAACAAACATCACTCCAACAGAGACATGAACATGGGGAAAATATTTCAATCATGAAGAAACCTAACATCCACACATCAATATTCAGGCAAGAGTAATGAGTAAGTCACATAAACACCAAACCTATTTCAGAAAAGATTCTCAGATTCAATAATCAGCAAAAATTCAGAACAATGAAAAACACATTGACTGCTCAGCATGAAAACGGGTGAGAACAATATCAAAAACAGGATACTCCAAACCCATTACACATAGAGATAAGAATAACGAACACAATACCAGTCCAAACAGTAACAGAAATATGCAGGAAAAAGAAACTGAGATTAAAAAATCAAAACCCATACCTTTTCTTGATGATTTGGAGAAGAAATGAAGCACCAAAAGGATTTGAAAAAATGGATTCACGAAGAGGTTTGGGAGAAACCAGCAGTTTTAAGAGAAGGTGAACAGTTACAAAAGTTCGAGGGAAAACTGAAAGAGGTTTAAAAACTGCTCCTGTTTCTGCAAAACACGCGATTTTCGCGACTGGTTCAAGTCGCCACACAGTCGCCAGCTCAAGCCGCCAAAGCACTCAAGAGGAAAATTTTGAAAAATTTTTCTAAGTGTTTTTCGCGACTGGAAGGTCTACCCGCGAGTGAGTCGCGAGCTGAGCCGCGAAAATCTCTGAGTGAATCTCGCGACTGGACCTTCCACTCGCGAACAAGTCGCCAAAACTGACCAGCGAAGATGCGACTGAAGCTCGCGACTTGAAGCACCCGCGACTGAGCCGCCAAAACAGGGCAAAACTGTATTTTTGAAATTTTCAGATTTTTCAGCAAAACACTTTCCAAAAACACCTAAAACACTCAAAAATCTTTTTGTGCTTGAATTAACAAAGATTGAGTATGTGAAAACACATTTTATCAAGTACAATCACACAAATGAATATGGCATTTATCAAACATAAACTTGTGTGTTGTGTGTGGATATCAACAATGAAATAGTCCTTTGTCTAATGTGAAGCTTCAATGATCAATTCAACCAAGGCATACACAATTAGCACTAGATCATGTGACCAATCTCAATTATAGAAATATGAATATATGACTTCCCACACAACTTGATAACATAACTAGGAGCCTTTCATTTGACTCCACTTTCAGCCATAACATTTGATCTTTTGAGGCAATCATCTCTCATTGTGAGAGGGATAGACAACATTTTTCTTTGAAGAACAGGCCTTTGGCCTTTTTGAAAGAAATTTCACTTTTGATATAAGGTCGCTTACCCTTTTTCCTAGTCAAATACTAGAATGTGCGACAGGCTTTTGCAGCTCAATATCTCTTTTCATTTGGAGATTTACATTTAGTGAGCTCTTTTTAGCAAAACAAAAAATAAAAAATGGGAAGAGATATAGACATAAGACTATGCATGTTTCAAGATCAACATAACCATTCACTAATCATTCATGACAAGTTTGAAGATCTATTTACAACAATCACATAGATTTCAAGATTTTTCCCATAGTGATATGAGTGCATGAAGACAAGCAATGCTCGACAATGCACAAAGCCATTAGCACAAAGGTACACGGCAAAACGAGTTTTAAGACAAAACTCAACAAAGTCAATCAAGCTTTTTGATTTTCAAATTTTTTATGTAATTTTTTGGATTTTTGACTCAAGAAACAAAAAGATTGATAAAACACAATTAAGAGATATTTACAAGAAGACAAACAAACAAACGAAATCAAAAGCAACAAGCATACCGAACAAACATAGTCACAAAGCATAGGAAGTATTAATGCATGGACATGTTGTAATGCTTATGCATGAGTACCCCTTTTCACCCACACGACACTTGCGTTTGGGGTGATTTCCTTAGAGGATTGGGTACGGGAGTTAGGGCTTTCAAACCTTCGTGAGAAGCTTTCCAAGCAGTTGGTGAATGCACCAATCATCTTCATCACGTTCACCATTCCGGGATCTCCATGTTGCTCTCTAGGTTGATCACCTGCCCAAGTTCTCCTATCAACTCTTGGTCCTCCTGACCTTTGAGGAGTTGCACTGTTCATTGCCCTCAGCTTTTGGCAATTTGGTCGAGTGTGCCCTTGAAGTCCGCAATAATGGCACACATACATTCCTCTAGGACCTCTTTGTGGTCGTGGACGTGACTTGGCACGAGACTCGGACCTGCCCATAGACTGATTCCGATGATTCAGCATCCGTTGGTCCACCACATTCTTCTTTTTCTCCACCTCGAGGTTCACACTAGTAGAGTCAGCTACAACTGGATCTTTGGACTTCACAAACTTCACTTCTTTAGTGACATTTCCAGTTGAGCTACTTCCTCCGGTATATCCCAGTCCGGATTTGTCTGAGAAGCTCTTTTGAGATGATATAACATCATCAAGCTTCTTGGTGGTGACCCTCTCTATTTTTGCATTTGCTTGAACAACCTCATTCTCAAGGAATCTCACTTTAGTGTAGGCTTCGGACAACTCACCATTAAGATTTTCAATCTCGCATTTGGCCTCCCTATAACGGATTAGGAGACTTTTGTAGTCCTCCTCAGCCTTCTTCATCTTTCTCACAGCAGCCTTGGCCACCCTTGTGTATTCACCAGATTTCTCCAAAAGTGAGTTGTAATTTTCTTGAAGAGTAGCTGTGCTTTCTTCTTCTTCAGCTTCAGATTCTTCAACAATTCCTAGTGAGTCATCCTCACTATGTTCTCCAAGGTCTTGAACAAGCAAATTCAATTCATCCGAAGACTCAACATGAGCAATAGTCATGAAAGCTGAGTAGTTCCCTTCTCCATCACAGCTCTCTTCAGATTCTGAGTCGGACGAGTCTGAATCACTCAAGGTTGTGGCATACATCTTGCCTTTCGACTTCAAATAATTAGGACATTCCTTCTTGAAGTGTCCATGTCCGTTGCATTCAAAACAAACAACACCTTGTGTGGATTGGGATTCTTTTCCATCTTTTCTTTTGAAATCCCTCTTCTCCCTTCCAGAATTTTGGAAATTTCTCTTATCATCAAATTTTCCTTTGTTTTTGAATTTCAAAAACTTCTTGAAATTTTTAACAAGATAGGCTACATCCTTGTCCACCATATCTTCTCCCGACGAGCCTTGATCTTCCACCTTCTCATTAGTGGTCTTTAGAGCAATGGATTTACCCTTCCGTTGATTTGGCAGCGACATTTCATAGGTCTGTAGAGAACCAACCAGCTCCTGCACCTTGATGTCGTCAAGATCCTTGCTCTCTTCAATGGCTGTCACTTTGGCACGGAAGCTTTCCGGCAATGATCGGAGGATCTTCCTGACAATCTTTGAGTCCTCCATCTTCTCTCCCAAGTTAAACTTACTGACAACCACTTCATTTAACTTCCCATAGAAAGAGTCGAAAGACTCATCCTCACTCATCTTGAGCTCCTCAAACCGAGTGGTCAGCATTTGTAACTTGGTATCTTTCACCTTCTTCGTGCCTTCATAAGTTGTTTCCAGAATCTCCCATGCATCTTTGGCAATAGTAATGTGAGAAATCCTGTGAAATTCATCTGGAGACACACCACAGAAAATAGCATTTAGTGCTTTACTGTTAGCATTAGATGCAGTAAGTGCTGCCTTATCCCATGTGGATTTGGCTGCTTCAGGTTTGGTCCAACCCATCTCAACAGCATCCCACACGGATTCATCAATAGAGCATAAAAAGGCTCTCATACGAACCTTCCAAAATGCATAGTTACTTCCATCAAAATATGGAGGTGCATTAAGGGATTGAGACCTATCCATCTCAAAAAGAAAGGGAGTCAAGGATCACACAATGATAATGAAACCAAACAGATGTGTACCCGCTCTGATACCAAATGAAAGTTCAAAAACGTGTACAAAAACACTTTTGAACGTTTAGACCCCCAAAAACCAATTTAATCAATACAAGCAATATGTTAAACAACTAGTGTGCGGAAACTTAACATATGCTATATCATAGAATTGATTAAACAACTATCTAAGCCACATCAAAATAAACCACAGCAGATTAATGTAAAGGCAGAGATAGAGAGGAAGGAAGATGCAAACACAGCGATAACACCAGATATGTTATCGAAGAGGAAACCGAAGACCTCGGCGAAAAACCTCTCCGCCGCCCTCCAAGCGGTAATCAATCCACTAGAAAATACAGTTGGGATACAAGGACAGCAATAGACCCTCCAAGCCTAATCTACCCAATGCACCTAAGCCCTCCAAGCTTCTTGCTCCAACGAGGTTGCGCCGAACCTTTTTCTTTTCTAGCTTTCCGGATTCCGCTACTACACCGTAGCATCAACCAATGAATATTGGCTCCTTCCTAACTGCTTCCCAGAACTCCAAACGACTGTCTCACAGGGATGATAATGGTGAGAACCAGGTTTGGTATAATGGCCTCTCAAGGATTTGACAATGGAGAGGAAGAGAGTGAGGGATTTTGATGAGACTCTAAGGTAGAGATTGTGGGTAAAACAATCTGGTTTTTCTTTAGGGTTTCTCTCTCAAAATTCTCTCTGGAAGCTCTCTTTCAATCGTGGGTTAAAAGGGTATTTATACTGAAGAGGAGTGGAATGCGAAACGTCAGGTTTTTCCAAAACAGGGGTGGCTCGCGGCTTGACCTCGCGGCTTGACCTCGCGGCTTGACTAAGTCGCGAGTTCCAGTCACGAGTTAACCGTATGGCCAGTTGTCCTGTTTTGTCCTGTAGTGCTCCAGCTAGCATGACTGTTCATCTTCCAGCATGCTTGGCACGTGTGCATCTTCTGGCGGGTTGAAGCCGCGAGTCCAGCCGCGAGTCCCAGCCGCGACTCTCTGTTTTCTTGCACACTCTTGAGCAATCTTCACACTATCTCACTCACTACCCTTACAACAATCCCACCTAAATACAGGGTTACTAAATGCTGAATTACAAGCAAATTTGGCACGGAATAAAGCCAATTAGATGGTTGAATAAATTCAACCTTACAGTTTTGATCAGTCGAAACTATTAAAAATTTTAATCTTTGAATCGAATGTTTTTTTGTTCCTGCAGACTTGAAGTTGTACCTTAGTATTGTCTAATCATTTTTACAGACTCTATGAGCTATATCTACACAAATTTATGTTTACGTGTTTGCCAATAAAGCAATGCAAATATAGGACCTAATGTTGAAATGGGGTGGGTAAATGATGAGCAAGGTGTGCAAGAGTTGAAATTGTTTGTTTGTTTAGACCCCTTAAAACATATTGTTTAACCTAATGAATTAGCCAAATGTTTACTTAGGTTAATTATGTGATCTAGGTTAAACAGTAAAAAATCATATTATGCACAAGCGAAAAAGTAAAGAACACAAAGATATGATTACTTAAGAAAACCAATGAAACGAATCGTTTCAAAGTAAAACCTATGAAGGATTTGACCTTACTATTCTCAAGGTAAAACAAATCCACTAATAGAAAATTGAAGTTTTTACAAAAGATTTTACCCTAAATCTATTGCTACCTCTAGTAGTAATTTACTGACACGACCACATGCAAGCTCTAAATCCACGGATTCTTCTCTCTTGGATTTGTAGCACACAAGCTCCAACGCTTATGACTTTGAGATCTCACTTAAAGATTTCAGATCACCAGTTGTTGATCTTGTACCAGCAACTAGATTCCACCAGCACTTGATTGTAGATCTTATTCTGGCAGACACTTGTAGAGTTAGAATGTACACAACCTCTCAGATCTCATAGGAGTAACTCACAAGTCTTCCAAGAGTCTCTAAAACATAGTTAGGGTTTTACTTTTATACTTAGGAGTGTTGGATTGAAACCCTAGACGTTTTCACAGGCTTGGGCTTGATTTAAAATTTTGCAGAAATTGCTTTATTGCGATTTTTGATCGGTCGAGCTTCACTAAAATTCAGTTCTTTTTCTTGCAGCTTGAATGTTCGTGAGACTTGATTTGTACCACCTTAAGCAATGTCTAACACTCATTGTAAACATGTTTTTGTTCTCGGTTTGCCAACATAAACAAAATAGAATTCTAAAAGCCCGTTTGGTACATGTGTTGAAACACATGTTTTCAATTTTTAAACAACATTACACATATTTCTACACACTTTCTCACCCACATATATTTCTAAAAAATACAAACAATGTTATTAGAACAATGTTACCAAACGACCCCTAAATATTTAATCATAAATCTTTAAAACCTAACAAAAATTGTTTTTAGATCACCAATTCAAACTTAAAGACTTAGAAAACTTGAAATATTTCCTTGGTCTTGTGGCAGCAAGGTCAGCCAAGGTTATTAGTCCTAGAGATCTTACAAAATGCTAGGGTTCATTGGTTGTAAACTATCAAAAACACCAATGGAGAAAATTTTGAAGTTGGACAATGAAAGTTCAAATATGTGTATAAACACCCTTAAACGTTTAGACCCCCAATTTACAAATTAACCAATTCAAGCTTTATGTCAAACAACTAGTGTGCGAAAAATGAACATAAGCTATAATATAGAATTGGATAAACTATCTAAGCCAAATTAAAATCACAACCTACAGCAGATAATAAAAGGCAAAGATAAAATGGAAGGAAGATGCAAACACAAAGATAACACATGATGTGTTATCGAAGAGGAAACCGAAGCCCTCGGCGTAAAACCTCTCCGCCGCCCTCCAAGCGGTAAACAATCCACTAGAAAATGTAGTTGGGATATAAGGACAGCAATAGACCCTCCAAGCCTAATCTACCCAGTGCACCTAAGCTCTCCAAGCTTCTTGCTCCAACAAGGTTGCGCCAAACCTTTTTCTTTTCTAGTTTCCCGGATTCTGCTACTAGACCATAGCATCAACCAATGTAGATTGGTTCCTTCCTAACTGCTTCCCAGCAAACCAAACAACCCTCTCACATTGATGAATATGGTGAGAACAAGGTTTTGGTAAAATGCCTCTCAAGGATTTGACAATGGAGAGGAAGAGAGTTGAGGAATTTGAAGAGTCTCTAATGTATAGATTGTTGGTGAATCAATTTTGTTTTTCTTTAGGGTTTCTCTCTCAAAATTCTCTCTGGAAGCTCTCATACATTTGTGGGTATAAGAGGTATTTATATTGGAGTGAAAGAGGAATGTGAAACGTCAGGTTTTACAAAACAGGGGTGGCTCGCGGCTTGGCCTCGCGACTTGACTAAGTTGCGAGACCCAGTCGCGAGATAACCGTATGCCCAGTTGTCCTGTTTTGTCCTGTAGTGCTCCAGCTAGCATGACTGTTCACCTTCTGGCACGCTTGGCACGTGTTCTGCGTTTGGCGGCTTGAAGCCACGAGCTACTTGCGAGAGCAAGCTGCGAGTCTCTATTTTCTTGCACACTCTTGAGCAATCAACACTCTATCTCACTCACTACCCTTGCAACAAACCCACCTAAATACAGAGTTACAAAATGCTGAAATATAAGCAAATTTGACACGGAATAAAGCTAATAAAATGGTTGATTAAATTCAACCTTACAAACAAAGACCATGGTGAATGCATTATTGCGAGATCCAAGTGTCTATAGAAGATTTGTTGCGTTAGGTCATATGTTTTAGGGTGAGTTTGGTTCAGCTTTTTGAAAAAGTGCATAATGAAAAAGTTGAGTTTTGTAAAAGTGCATAATGAAAAAGTGGAGTTTCAAAAAGCTGAGTGTTTGGTAAAAGCCGTTAAAAAGTGCATAATGAAAAAGCTAAGTGTTTGGTAAAAACTGTTAAAAGTGGCTTTTTGAGGGGTAAATGACCAAAAAGGACAATGTATATATAAGGGAATTTATTTCAAACTTTTTTTTTTTTTTTTGTGGATGTGAGTTTATTTCATACTTATTAAATCATCTATTTCATATACTTACTAAACAATAATAATAATAATATTAATTAAATCTAAATAATTTCCATCAACATGAAGCACAAAATAAAAATGTAAAAAGATGATAAAATATACACAAACAATCTAAGTTTAAATTGTACTACATAAAAATGTAAAAACATATAAAATACATATCAATAATCTAAGTTTAAATTGTACAACACAAAAATGTAAAAAAGATGATAAAATACATACCAATAACCCAAGTTTAAATTGTACTACAGGATATTATATATATATAAAAAAAAAAAAAAAAAAAAAAAAAAAAAAAAAGATCAAAACCAGTGAGGTTGGAAGATTTTGTAGACATCCCATAATGCTCTAGCCTTTTTTGCCTCGGGGTTGGAAGTTGTGTTTTTACCCATCTATAAAGTTAACCAGTGAGGTTGAAGCATATTAGCAAAACCATAAATTTTTTATTAAGATCAAAACAAACAGGTACAAGGACTAGCAGGTCCAAACAGAATTACAAAGCAGAGCTACATCACATCAACACATTGTCAAGGTTAAATATTTGACAGACATAACCAACACTCCACACCATTATCCTTAAACAGGTTTTGTACCATGACCTACGGGTTGGGAGCTTGTGAAACGATGACAAAAAATATTTTTTCCCCATATATGCCTATCCAAACACAATGCAGTTAGAAAGCTGCCAGAAAGGAACATTTCATGTCTAATAACTTTATACATCTACATACAAAGTGGTGAAGTGAAATGAACAGAATTCCCAACCCAGAAAAGGGTAAGAAGTGAGCAAAAGCAATTTTCTACCAATCATGAAGATATTAAAAAAAAAATTTCTCCTTACATTTTCTTGATCACTACTCTTCTTAAGGAAGTAGTTCCAAAGGATGAAGTATGCTAAAAGCACTGCTATGACTATTGAAAGGGCTAAAAGAAAAGAATGAAAATATATAGCAATGGCCTATCATATCTTACCTCAAGAGACATGCATTTTTTTTTTTTTTTTTTACATAATGTAATTCAATTCGTTTACATCAATTGAAATCTTAATGTGTGAATGAAGTATTCACATTTGTTCCAATTATAGTTTAACGTATAATAATGAATCAATGGTACATTTTAGGATTCATCCCTACGCATTTTGTTTTTTAAACTACCTAACTGTTTACTTTTACCAAAAACTATCCACATACTATCACAATTTAATTATTTAACTAAAATAATCTCTTATTATGTAGATTTTCACAATCGTTAAAATCTTTAAATGGGTTATATCACTGTCAATGCCTCAAGGATAAGGGAGTAAACCAACAGAATTACTACTAAAACTACAATGTCAATGAGGCTTCTTCCTTTTTTTGTTTGTTTGAAAATGTCAATTTGACCTCTTGGAGGATTTTAGGTTGTGTCTATGTCATCAACAGTCAGAGTGTTGGAGAGGAATTGTGATACAGGAACCCAATACAAGAAGAATCAGACGAGTAGATTGTTAATTTGCTATCATTAAATTATTTCTTTTCCTAATTTAATTGCAAAAGTTATATAATCGGTCATACCAGTAGGCACTCATGGAGAGAAAAATCAAACAAATAAGTGCATCATAAGCACTAAATGAGTATTGGTAGTAAACTTCAGCATAGAGGGCCATTCACAAGCTACAACTAACAAATGCTTAATGTATAACAAGAAGCTAGCTAGCTAAGATTAATCTCGGCTATTTCAGATTCACAAACTATACTCATTAAACACTTCATTATATATTAAAATAGCACACTCAGTAAAAAAAAAAAAAAAAAAAAAAATCAGATCAGTGTTAAACACTTCATTATATATTTTTACTAACTAAACACTTCATTATATATTCCAATCAGCAAAAACAAATAACAAAACAAGTAAAGGAACAATACCCATTCATAGCAAGATCCGAAATTTTTTTTCCCACACTCGGTAAAAAAAAAAAATTTCAGATCAGTGTTGGTACCTGGTTTTTGGTAGCAGATCAGTGTTTTTGGTACCTGAGAAATCAAAACCCACACACCAAAAGTGAGAAATCAACCAAAGAACAGAGAAATCAAACCCAGATCTATGAGAAATCAACCAAAGAATAGAGAAATCAAAACCAAAACAACCCAAATCAGACCCATGAGAATCAACCCAAGTTCGGTCCAAATCAAAACAACCCATACCCATGAGAAATCAACCCAAAGAACACACAGAAAAATCATTACCCATAAAACAAACCACAATCCAAAACTACAGAAAGACTTACGGAGAGGAAGAACCAGAAAGAAAGAAAGAAAGAAAGAAAGAAAGAAGAAGAGGAAGACGAAGCGGAAGAAGAAAAGGAAGACAAAGAAAAAAGACAGAGAGTAGAGAGACTTACGGAGAGGGCAGAGCAAGCAGAGAGAAGAGATGGAGGCGTCAAATGCGAAGGGAGAGCAAAGATGAGAGATGAGGGGCGTGAGAGAAATAGCTAGGTATTTCGGTCTTTTTGGTTATTGCAACGGTAATATTGTAAACGCGCATAGCGCGTTTTGATTTATGGACCCCTGAGGGTTCATAAATCTTCCGCGTTTTGTCCTCAGTAAATTATAAAAGTTCAAAATGCAACTTTTATAAAAAAGCTGCGTTTTGAGCTTACCAAACGCGCAAGTTGGTGTGGCTTTTTTGAAAACGCCTTTTTTGGGCTCAAAAAGTGGAACCAAACGGGCTATTAGTCTTGACAAACCAATAACCATAACATGTGTCAAATTATGTACCTAGTCATGAGTTTAGATGTGTTGATTGTTCAAAACTGTTGGGTGCATGTGACCATTAGTCTCCAGCAAACACAAGTCAAGAGCTCATTTAATGCTTGTCACTCTTGTGTACCAAGACTTTTGAGAAGTCTGATTTCTCATTTATTGAGAAATGACTTGGGCGTGTCTAACACGCTAAGAGCATTAGCATTGGGAAATGCTAATGCTATTCTATTTTACCATTCTAAAAACTCACTTTATCATTATACCATCTTATTTTACAATACCTCCACATCCCAAACTTCTATTTCCTTCTTTTACTCATTAAAATAATATATTTACAAAATAAAATAATATATATCAAAATTTTTTCTTTTCTCTCCCATCTCTCTCCTCTCTCTCATTTTCAGCTCTTCCCTCTGTAACTTCCGCCGAATCCTTCATTTCCGGCGATAACCCAGAAATCATTTCCGGCGATAACCCAGAATCCTCCATATCAAAAGGCCATTGAATATTTTCAAGAAACCCAGAAATCATTCAAACAAAATCCAGCAATAACCCATCAACTCAAACACCCAAAACTTCATAAATCAACCAAAAACGCATCAATCAACAAAACCCACAAACAAAAATTCCTAAATTTCTGTCTGGAACTTCCGTCGGAGCCTTCATTTCCGGCGAGGTTCAAGAAAATGACCATTGAATAGCCCAATCTCGCATTTCCCAGTGGGGTTCATTTCCGGCGCTCAGTCTTGCACTTCCATGGGTGGTACAACTCGGCTTGCCTGCACTTGTTGAGAGGAAACCACGCCGCAAGCCACGCCGGAAGAAGCTTAAACACGCCGCTGATCATACCACGCTGATTTGGACCCAAAAAACCCAGAAATCGCCACCATACCACGCCGATCTCGACTTCCTAGCCTCACCTCCACGCCGGACCCACGACCCACGTCAGAATAGCCCACCGTGAGAAAGAGATGTGATGAGAGAGAGAGATGTGATGAGAGAGAGAGAGGCCATTGTGCAGAGAGAATGGAGATGAGAAACAGAGAAGAGACGAGAGAGAAAGAAGTCAGAAATGTGAATAAATAAATATTATTTTGGTTTAGAATTGTGCTACAGTGCAATTCTAAAGATAGAATTGCACTGTAGCACTATTGCAAAAAAATTTGCAATAGTTGGCAGTAGCATTTTCTGATGGAGAGGATTTTAAGGCTTGAAATGGTAAATCTTCCTTACATTTGGCTTTAGCATTGTGGAGTGCTGATGCTCTAAGAGCTGAAGCAAAAAGGGGCCATTCGGCCAGTGTGTGTGTTTCGCAGAGTGAGCAAGAAACACAGAGAAAGTGTTTCAGGAGGAGAGGTGCAGTCCGAATGATAGAGAGAAACACAGTAAGAGTGTAAGAAAGTGAAAAAAAAAAAAGGGAGATATTGTCCTTTACTTTAATTTACATATAAAGAAAATAAATTAGTAGAGTTTTTTTTTGGAGATTTTGAGTGCTATATCTATGGAAAGTTGAAGTTTTCAAAGGAATGATTTTGTTATTAGCTTTATTGTGAGATTGTATTTACTTTTTAAGATTTATTTGTTGTATATTCAATTTATTGTAGATTCAAGTTTAACATAAATTTGAGAATTGTAATTATAGCAAATATTTTTTGAAGCTCCTCATGGTTTTTTCCTCTGCATTGGAGGATTCTTTTTTTTTTTTTTTTCTATTAGTGTTTGTTGAAATTTTTGTTTCCATATATATATATATATATATATATGACAAAATCTAAGTATTGCTGTTTTTTAGGGTTATTTTTTTTTAAATTCAGCCACGTAACTATTTAAGTAAAAAATACATTTTTATCCCATAAAAAATCTACATAACAAAATTTATCTGATATGGAGAATTTAAAAAACAATAACAGTTAAATTAAATACTGTATTAAAGTCTTACTTCTATATATATATATATTGCTTAATATATATACATTGCTTAATAGTTATATATTTTAATTCACAGGCGATTTAGGATTTTTTTTTTCCCAACAAGAACAGCTTAAGAAAAATGAAGTTTCAAGAGCTCGACTCTACCCTCGATTCTCTTGATTGATCAAGCCTCGGAAGTGAAGTTGATGTTTCCTCAACTGCTGGTGGATTTATTGAGGTGCATAATTTAACAAATATGAACAATGCAAAAAAGCTCATAACTATTCATTTAAAGCCTGTTTTGAACCCTATTTGTTGTGCTATTTAAAGGACATAAGCCATCCCTAGAGAGGGTTTCAAGATAGAAAAAAGCTTTGTTTGTCAAAGATCAACAGAGAAAGAAGATAATGGTTAAACGACAGCCGTGTAGTCTTTTCCTTACTTAAATTCTTTGTAGTTTTAGATTTATTTATCCTACAGGTGAGAGGCACATGTTATATTAATAGTTTAATACCCGTGGTTCTAGGCTGTTAAATTTGTTAGGATTTGCTGTTTGTAACAGTTTAGAGAGATAATCAGGGTTTGCTCTGTTTTCATTGTATATAAACAAAATCTTTGTACAGACTAATTAATCAATTTATCCAGTTAGAGTAATTTTCTCAGTCTTATGGATTTTGACAGGGAAGAATCTATTTTGGGCAGTGTCAAACAGTCAGTCGAAGGACAACTATGATGACTAACAAATTGAACAACGGATTGCTCTGTTTTTTTTTTTTTTTTTCATCTCTATGTTTATCTTTTCTAAATAAATCAGATTATGCAGTGCTCCTCTGTAAAAAAAAAAACTGGCAGATTATACCCTTTTTTTTTTTCCTTTTGAGAAATAACTGGCAGATTCTAACTAGTGCTACACACCCAAAATCTGTAAGGTTGAATTTATTCAACCATCTAATTGGCTTTATTCCGTGCCAAATTTGCTTGTAATTCAGCATTTAGTAACCCTGTATTTAGGTGGGTTTGTTGTAAGGGTAGTGAGTGAGATAGAGTGAAGATTGCTTAAGAGTGTGCAAGAAAACAGAGTGTCGCGGCTGGGACTCGCGGGTGGACTCGCGGCTGCAAGCCGCCAGAAGCTGCACACGTGTCAAGCATGCTGGAAGATGAACAGTCATGCTAGCTGGAGCACTACAGGACAAAACAGGACAACTGGCCATACGGTTAACTCACGACTGGATCTCGCGACTTGGTCAAGCCGCGAGCCACCCCTGTTTTGCCAAAACCTGACGTTTCACATTCCTCTCCACTCCAGTATAAATACCCCTTTAACCCACGATTGAAAGAGAGCTTCCAGAGAGAATTTTGAGAGAGAAACCCTAAAGAAAAACCAGATTGTTTTACCCACAATCTATACCTTAGAGTCTCTTCAAATTCCCTCACTCTCTTCCTCTCCATTGTCAAATCCTTGAGAGGCATTATACCAAACCTGATTCTCACCATTATCATCTCTGTGAGACAGTCGTTTGGAGTTCTGGGAAGCAGTTAGGAAGGAGCCAATCTTCATTGGTTGATGCTACGGTCTAGTAGCGGAATCCGGGAAGCTAGAAAAGAAAAAGGTTCGGCGCAACCTCGTTGGAGCAAGAAGCTTGGAGGGCTTAAGTGCACTGTGTAGATTAGGCTTGGAGGGTCTATTGCTGTCCTTGTATCCCAACTGTATTTTCTAGTGGATTGATTACCGCTTGGAGGGCGGCGGAGAGGTTTTTCGCCGAGGACTTCGGTTTCCTCTTCGATAACACATCGCGTGTTGTCTTTGTGTTTGCATCTTCCTTCCTCTCTATCTTTGCCTTTATATTATCTGCTGTGGATTTTATTCTGTTATGGCTTAGATAGTATTTAACCTATTTCACATTATAGCATATGTTAAGTTTCCGCACACTTGTTGTTTAACATATTGCTTGTGTTGGTTAAGTTAATTTTTGGGGGTCTAAACGTTCAAAGGTGTTTTGTACACGTTTTTGAACTTTCAAAATCAATTATGGCGTTTCAAGGCTATCTAGTCTTAGGCCTCCTAGTTCTTCTTGACTTATTGACTAATGGCATTGCTGTTTCACCAAGCCATTACACTGCTTCACTCAACCGGACCAGTTTTCCAAAAGATTTTATTTTTGGGACAGCATCAGCGGCTTATCAGGTAACTAAAAGTCACAATTTCCTCTATGTAAATTTGTATCATAGTTTTACTGCAAATGTCATATGATTAATATTATTACGTAAACATGTGTGTTTTCTCAAATTTCCAGTATGAAGGTGCTGCAAAAGAAGGTGGTAGAGGACCAAGTACATGGGACATTTTCACTCATAGATATCCAGGTCTCTCTCTCTCTCTCTCTCCATCAATGTACAAGCTGCCATGCTATTTAAAATTTTGAGTAACATGATAGTCTAAACACTTTTAGATTTAAAAAATTTGTCATGAATCATTATTGTTAAATTTAAAGGAATACAAAATCAGGAGATTGTGTCATTTAAAATAATAGTAGATAATAAAGTAATATAAATGGTGGATTAAGATGAAAATTAGTAACAACTTACCTTCTTGGTTTTCTTGTAAAATTGTATAGTATATATTAGAGACAAAATTCCCTAAATTATAAGGATTTACAATTTCAACAAAAGTAATGCTAGGGATACTGCAACTTTTTTTGGTTAGGATTGAAATCTACTGTTTATTGGTGTAGCTGGGTTTATGGATTCACATCCAGTGCAATAGCTAGGGTATTTCACGGGGTGCAATAGCTTTAATATCAGTCATGGATTAAATCTAATGCTCAGAAAATTGACACGTTATATCTCCACGCTGGCAATCCGCGTGCTTCAATTTCTCTCCTCTCTTTTTTTTTTTCTCTTTTCACTTCAGCAATTCAGCTTTCCCAAGTATGAGTTTCAGAAAAAAAAAATCTCTTGGAGACTCTAAATCCATGGCCGAATCTCAGTGGGCCTCAGCTCATCCCACACCACCACCACCACCGGCGATGCGTCCCGGTCTAGTCTTCTCCTCTTTCAAGGTTTTCTCGTAGCTCTCTCTCTTCTCATTGCACCCACACCACTGCCGTTGGCGGTGCTTATTACCGGTGTCACTACCACTGGTGGCTACCGGGTTTCCCTCTCTCCCTCTCAAATTTATTTTCTCTTTTATTTTTTTTTTTCGTTCCAGTTTTAATTATTTTGATGACTAGAGCTGTATGATTTTGTTTGGGTTTGAAAAATGGGGATTTTGGTATGAGTCTGTTTTATTGTGTAAATACATGTCATTTTGTGTGTGGGTTATTGAGTGAGTGAAATTTGTGTTCTTGAGAGTGCTTAAATTAGTGTAAACACATGGAGTAGTTGAGTGCAAATCTTAAAATCTGGGTATGTAAAGGGTAAGTTCTACTTTTTTTTTTCCTTCCTTTGCTATGATCTTTGTTATTGCCTTGCTTCTTTATTGTTGCGGTTGCTGTGGCCTTTGAGTCCTCTGTTATTGTTGCTGAAGGAGTTTGCTGAAATGCTTCATAGAGGGGTCAAGATAGTTGGGGCTATTGAAACCAAGCTCTTGAAATTCTGAATTTTTTTTTCCAATCGGTCTTTTGGCTAATCCGTTGGATTTTAAAAAAGGCGCTGAATTTCACTAAGGTTATTCGTTGCAAAATTTTAATCTGAAATATTGTCCATAAATTGCAGTTGTTATTTTTAAGGAGTAATCATACATGCAATAGAGAACTCTCACAAATTGGCTTTTTATGTTTGATTCCTTGTTTCATTTTTATGCGCCTTCAAGATCTTCCTGACTTTCTCTTGTCTCAGGCTTAATGTTCTTTTCTTCTTTATTAAAATCGTATAAATATATATGCTGTATTGTATATGAATTGTGGTTTAAGCTTTAGTATCTCTTATGTGTTTCTGGTGTGCATGCCCTTTGAAGGATCTTGTGCTTATTGGTTTCATTTACTTTCACTCTTCTATGTAGCACTACCATTGTCCTTTTATTTTGAGGTAAAGATAGATATATTATTGATATAGTTTGTATACAAAGAAGTATAGACCCTGGGGGTCAGTCAGGGGAAACAAAACAGTAAATGCAGCTGGAGCTAACTACAACAAAACTAAAACCAGTGCTGCCAACTAAACCCAGTGCCGAGAGGGAAATCAATGCAGAATAAGAAAGCAGCAGCCCACATGCTGCAGGCAGCAGCTATCCAGTGCAGAAATCTAGCAGCTACCCAGTGCAGAAAAACCAGTGCAGAGGAATGTACAACAAGAAGAAAGAGACACCCCAAGAGTGTAACTAAATGAGTGCATATGATTTTTTATTTACAATTGAGTAGGGTCATGACACAATTTTTTTATTTACAATTGAGTAGGCGCATAAGATTGTTGAAGCATTTGATCTTGAAGCATGCAAGACTTTTTATTTTTATTTTTTTGGTTATTACATGAGAATTAGGTAATATGATGGTAGGAAAAAAATTCTCTATTGTATCATGTTATTATAGCCTTGTAATTAAAGAATATAATTTAATACAATTTAGTTCATTTTTTGGATCAAACTTTTCTTCTTTTTTGGTGGTTTACTTTTATCTTGGATCCATTGATTTTAAAATATGCCAAATATTCTTGAAGACTCTTGTTATGTAATTCTTGTTTTCAAGAGAATATATTGAGCATGAAGTTGTAATTTGACAGAAAAGAACATTAATAGTATTTCCAAGAAATTCCATCATATAGATTGGCTTTTTGGTGAAGAGCCAGAATGAAGCTGTGAATAGTTTATATAATTTGTGTTTTTAAGTCATCCTCCAATTTTTAGTACTTGTTCCAAGCATATTCAAACACAAAGAACTGTCGGTCTCTCCAGCAAGAATGACTCTTATTAGACTAGATAAAAAATTGGAATGCATTAAGACCTAAAAAGCTAATAATAGAACTCCATCACAACATGCTATTTGCAAAACAAATTTGTTTACATTTCATCTATTCATCAACACAAAAAATCAGTTACTACATGAAAATACAACTTGCACTGCAATTCAATTATACAATGGCAACGATGGAAGGCAAGAGATGAATGGCAAGAGATGAATCTCCTGAATGATGCCATGGCCGAGACAAGTCCATTCGAAACTTCAATTTGTTTTGATTTTTCCATTACACAAGATGAATCTCTCCTGAATGATTTAACCAATTTTGAAGAATAGCTTGGCGCATTTCTCAATATGACGAATCTCCCTCAAGACTGCACAACATACAAATAAAATATCTTAACATCACTTCAAAGTTTCTAACAAATATTTTCACAAACACCTTCAGTGCATTTCACAACTCAAACCACAATAGGAACATAGGGAATGAGAAAAAACTGATCCATTGTGACAAATTTCAAACTGAGAAATTAGTATCAAGCTAAGAATCATAGCTCTATTACAGTAAAAGAAGCTAAAAGGAGTAAGAATTGTATGATCTTAGGCAAATAAATCAAGAAAAGAGAAAAAAAAAGGGGGGGGGAGGGGGAATTCAAGTGATTAATAATGAAAATGAATGGCGATTACAGAATGGCATCTAATCTTTATGGAAATTCTTTAAAGGTTTCAGAATGAAAACACAGCAGTCATTTTTGGACCACAGGTCCACAACACACAAAAACAAACAAAAGGTAATATGATCAAGCTAAGAACAAAATTTTCACCACAAAGATGTTTTAGAGCCTGCAGTTTCATTGTCTCTTCTAGCGCAATTGATTCTAGTTCTGATAAGTTCTTCTGCACTCATCAATTACCTTAAAAGCTGGCTGTCATATTATATATATATATATATATATATATATATTTATTTATACGATTTTAGTAAAGAAGAAAAGAACATTAAGCCTGAGACAAGAGAAAGTCAGGAAGATCTTTAAGGCGCATAAAAATGAAACAAGGAATCAAACATAAAAAGCCCACTTGTGAGAGTTCTCTATTGCATGTATGATTACTCCTTAAAAATAACAACTGCAATTTATGGACAATATTTCAGATTAAAATTTTGCAACGAATAACCTTAGTAAAATTCAGCGCCTTTTTTAAAATCCAACGGATTAGCCAAAAGACCGATTGGAAAAAAAAAAAATCAGAATTTCAAGAGCTTGGTTTCAATAGCCCCAACTATCTTGACCCCTCTATGAAGCATTTCAACAAACACCTTCAGCAACAATAACAGAGGACTCAAAGGCCACAGCAACCGCAACAATAAAGAAGCAAGGCAATAACAAAGATCATAGCAAAGGAAGAAAAAAAAAAGGTAGAACTTACCCTTTACATACCCAGATTTTAAGATCTGCACTCAACTGCTCCATGTGTTTACACTAATTTAAGCACTCTCAAGAACACAAATTTCACTCACTCAATAACCCACACACAAAATGACATGTATTTACACAATAAAACAGACTCATACCAAAACCCCCATTTTTCAAACCCAAACAAAATCATACAGCTCTAGTCATCAAAATAATTAAAACTGGAACAAAAACAAAAATAAAAGAGAAAATAAATTTGAGAGGGAGAGAGGGAAACCCGGTAGCCACCAGTGGTGGTGACACCGGTAATAAGCACCGCCAACGGCAGTGGTGTGGGTGCAATGAGAAGAGAGAGAGCTACGAGAAAACCTTGAAAGAGGAGAAGCCTAGACCGGGAAGCATCGCCGGTGGTGGTGGTGTGGGATGAGCTGAGGCCCACTGAGATTCGGCCATGGATTTAGAGTCTCCAAGAGATTCTTTTTTTTTCTTTGAAACTCATATTTGGGAAAGCTGAATTGCTGAAGTGAAAAGAGCGAAAAAAAAGAGAGGAGAAAAATTGAAGCACGCGGATTGCCAGCGTGGAGATATAACGTGTCAATTTTCTGAGCATTAGATTTAATCCATGGCTGATATTAAAGCTATTGCACCCCGTGCAATACCCTAGCTATTGCACTGGATGTGAATCCAGCTGGGTTTGGAGTCAACTATGCCTCCAAGAATTGGGAAAAGAAAAAGAAAGAAGAAAAAGAAAGACTGTATTCAGATTCACAATTTGCTTAGTTGACCATTGTACAACTCCTTGGTCTTTTAAACCACACCTCACAGCTGTCACCCCACTAGTCTCTGTAACTAACTCCACTGCTAACTCAACTGCCCTTGCACAGTTTCCTAACCACTGTCACTAACCCACCCGTATACTCTACACCTGATATGCCAGCCTTATATGGACACGTAGGCACTTACACTACACTAACCGGTCACTACCATACAACCCATCATACAACTGATATAACCATCATACAAACTGATACAACTCTACAAAACTATGCTTAACACTTTTACTGCATGAAGTCAAAAAACTTATCTGTCACCAATTTCCAAAACATATTTCAAATATTCATATATTATTGAAGTCCACTAATTCATTTGTAAATTTTAGATTGTAAAACCTTTATCATTTTCCTACAAAAAAAAAAAAAAAAAAATCAAATAAATTGTAGGAATTTTTTACAATAATAACAAATCAACTAAACCTAAGGAATGTACAACTCTTACAAGTTAAATTATTGATTTGGTTGCCTATTTTTAGCTGTATTTGAATTTGGATTGGACTCATTAATTGTTGTATTTGAATTTGAATTGGACTCATTAATTGTTGTATTTGAATTTGAATTGGACTCATTAATTGTTGTATTTGAATTTGAATTAGACTCATTAAACATCTTATTATCAAAATTGATCCATTTAAAATGAAGATCATTTTTCTTATTGAAGAACCAAAAACAAACAAACACTGTGCGTGTTGATTCAAAGCTGCAAAATTGAGATAACTATGAGAATTTCAGGAGTTTAACCGGATTTAAATCAAAGCATGTGGTATTAGGACCAAGCAAAATAGCTGCTTAATTCTCTGTACAAGTAGTGGCATAATAAAATTCTTTTTACTTCTTCCTGTTTTACATTGGCCTTGACTCTTTTTTCGTAATGAGCTCGGGGAGGCTAGAGTATACACTTGCTTGATAGAGTTTTTTTTTTTTTTTGTGTGTGTGTGTGTGTGTGGATAGGATTGATAGAGCTTCTATGGGGACCGGCTCAAAATAACAGGCTGGTCCCTAGGCCCGTCCGAGGACGCAGCCCATCTGAGGAGCCAGCGTGACCCAAGCAATCCGTATTCAGGCCCACTGAGGCAAAGAAAACATGTCTGAGAAGTAATTTCTCCTCGGATACTGCAAAAACCAGAACAAAGGTACATCCAAGCCACTACAGTCCATCTTCTAAATACGTAAAAAGGAAGAAAACCCGAAATATCTCAGCAAAGGCTGCCACCACCACATTAAATGCAATACAACTACTCTCCTGGCCCCATTAATGTAGAGAAGACCCCTGAACAGTGCTACCTTGGCTACCGCAACTCACAAAGAACTGAGAGAGGTGTCTGATGGGACAGGTGCTCAAGTGGGGGTTTGGATGATCAACAAGTGTAACGCCCAGATGATTGGAAATGGCCTATACAATATGTAAAAGTCCCCCAAGAGAAGGGGACGAGAAAAAAAATGAGAGAATACTGTAGCATGGAGAGGAGTCTTACTGCATTGATCTGTATCTATTAATCAAGTTTTTAGCTCTATCATTCCGGGTGACCTTTCAACACAATAGCATTTGTTCTTGTTCGTGTGTTCCCTTAACCCATGCAACAATCCGTTTAAACTTACTTAAACCGAGTACTTTAGCCCACACTCTACAAGAATTCATTGTGTTGGGCTTTTTGGACCAAGGCTTGTAACAACAAGAATTTGGTTACTAAATTGTGCCCCTACAGCTTCTGTATATTGTTAAAATTAAAAACGTATATTTAAATATTGTTAAAAATTTTAACCATAAGTTATTTAGATTTTGCTACATTATTAATAAGTTAAATATATAAATAAGTAGTTAATAATGTTTATTTAAATATTAATGACCTAACAATATCTACAGATTCTACGCCTCTTGTTTTATTAACAAGAGCTATGATGGAGTTTGAGAGCTTATCCCCAATTGACGTTTTAAAAAGAAGAAAAAAAAAAGAGAAAGAAACAACAACAACAACAACGTAAACAGTAAACATTCACATTACTATATATCTTTAAGATATTTATTTTTCTTCATTTTCCCCCCTTATTTCCTTTCTTCCATAACTGAACTCCAAACAAGAAATAAGTTTTATATGTTTTGGTTGGGAGTCTTAAGTACTAGTTCCATTTTTCTTATGGCTCTAATTAGTAATTACTAATTCCTAAATAGTAAAAGAAAAAAAAAAATCCTTACAATGAAATTGCAGGTAAGATAAAGGATGGAAGCAACAGAGATGTAGCTGTCGATCAATATCATCGCTACAAGGTATATATATATGTTGTTTTGTGTTTATGATGAAAATTAGAAAGATAATCATTCATTAGCTCCTAATTATTAAGAGTCTTGTAATACAATTGCATAGTTTTGTTTTCTTTATAAGGAGAACCGGGGTTTTCATCATCCTGTCTCCACTTGTTATATATATCTGTTGTGTTATCTCCTAATTTGCCTCTAATTAACTTTTGTGTTTTGATTATTATTATTATTATTTTACATTTTTAGGGTCCAATTATGTTTGCCACATGCATTTTTCTAATTATTGAGCATATCTAACCAAATACAAGATAATCACAGTATAAGAACTCCTCATTTTAGGTTTTTCAAACAATTTTTATATGCTTTGTTATTATACATTGCAGGAAGATGTTCGGATTATGAAAAAGATGGGCTTAGATGCATACAGATTCTCAATCTCATGGTCTCGAGTATTGCCAAGTAAGATTATCCTATTCATAGTTCCATAAAAGGTTAGAAACATCCAAAGACATGGACATAAAAATCGGTACATCAAGTACACACCTTAGGCTGCAATTGAATGACTATTGTTTTGTGACCAAATTATGTTCCTAACAATCTCCTTTTGGGACTAATTTCAGAAGGAAAACTATCCGGGGGTGTGAAATGTGAATAAGGAAGGAATCAAATACTACAACAAACTAATCAATAAGCTCCTAGCCAGAGGTCGTGAAAATTTCTTAAATTCCATCACATGTGATCAACTTATCATGCATTATTAATTCTCTGTTGTGGCTCTCTTATGAATGCAGGTCTATAGCCCTTTGTGACCCTCTTCCACTGGGACCCTCCCCAGGCACTGGAAGATGAGTATGGTGCTTTTTTGAGTCCCCATATTGTGTAAGTGGTTAATTTACATTATGATCAACCATTTTATTCATCCGAATTCTAATTAGCATACTTTTTACAAATTTTGTCACTATTTTGATGTTTAAAATTTAAATTGATTACCCATTTTGAAGATAAGGAATCAAAGAGGGGCCCATTTTGATTATTATTATTGTCAATAAATGACTTATTTGTGAAGTTTCTTGCTCATTGTCTTACAGAATTATTGAGTTTAATATTATTTGTTAAGAATTTATCATTGAAATTTTTTTATGCGAGTTCATGATATGATACATTAGCGTATTATTAACCTACAATTTCAAATAAGACATTTAAACTTCCTCTTGTTTTTAATAGTCCTATAATGAGATTTATTTTATTATTTTTTTTTTTTCAGTATTACTGTATAACTCTTTGTGTCCAATATGCTCCACTAAAATGATGACTTTTTGAAAATGAAAAATATTGAAAGTAACAGTGAGATTGGACAAAATTAGATAGAATGATTAAATTGAAAATATATTAGAGAGAGGATTGAAATGAGAATTGTGGAATTTACAGGATTGAATTGAAAATCTGTAAAAGTTGGAAAGTACAATTTCAGTAATTTGTAATTTAGTCATTATTTATACCAATCACTTAGTATCATTATTATTATTATTATCCATTTACAAATGTATTACACTAACAAAGAAAATTTTTATCTACATAAAAGTTTTTTTTTGCTAACAGATTTATAGTTCAACTAGTTTGTATCTCCTAGTATTTCCAATAGAGATTAGAGACATTCAAGCTCAAATCCACTTCCCCCAACTACTGAATTAAAAAGAAAAAAGAAAAAAGAAAAGAGAGCTTTTTGCTATTTGGATAGTTAGGCCTTCTAGATCAATAACTGAATCATGCTATAAATGACATGCTCAAATACAAATGCAGAATTAATTGGTGTAATGTCAGTTATTAGATAGTTTTGATACTATTAAATGTATATGTTTAGGGATGATTTTCGGGATTATGCTGAGCTTTGCTTTAGAGAATTTGGTGATCGTGTCAAGTATTGGATCACTCTAAATGAACCATCGAGCTATGTCAAGTATGGTTATATTAATGGGAAATCACCACCGGGTCGATGTTCTAGTTGGCAACAGTTAAATTGCACTGGTGGAGATTCTGGGACAGAACCGTATTTGGTGTCACATAATCAACTTCTTGCTCATGCATCTGCTGTCAAAGTGTACAAGCAAAAGTATCAGGTTCCACGCCTAAATTGTTTTATGTTTATTTTTTTTTACCTTTTTTTTTTATTGAAAATTGTACTACATTCAATAATAAGTTGGATTCCACTCAGGGCACACTTATTAGCTACAGTTCCCATGGTTGACATGCACTTGATACAGGACAATCTTAGGTAGTTCATTTAAAAAATATTTTCAGAGAAAATAAATTTGCAAGTTAAACTTGTTTTTCAGTATTAGTAATTGAGTAAGTATTATCTTTTTCCATTAGTGTGGGATTGGATTAACTTTTTGTTGAAAGCTTATCGATTGATTTGTTAAAAGTTGCCAAAAATACAAATTCCATTAGCTTGAGTGTGTCCTTATAAATAAGCAAGCTTTCGCTATGAGCAGAAAGTACAGAGGCTCTATTGGTATATCCCTAGTCTCAGACTGGTATGAGCCATTCTCTAATGCGAGGCATGACCGTGATGCTGCGCAAAGAGCCCTTGATTTCATATTTGGATGGTAAGTATACTAAAACTACATGACTCTTTGTTTTGGACATCTATTTCACTATTTGCTAGTTATTTTCAAAGAAAAGAAAAACCCTTTGCTAGTTTAATATAATAGGTACAATAAAAGCTTAAAATTTTGTGGTTTGTGGCAGGCTTGTGGATCCCCTAACCAACGGTGACTATCCACATAGCATGCAATCTCTAGTTGGTGACCGATTACCCAAATTCACGAAAGAGCAATCCAAGCTAGTAAATGGGTCATTTGATTTTCTAGGGCTAAACTACTATACTGCTAATTATGCAGCCGATTCAGATCACTCGAAAGCTGATAACAAAAGCTACTTGACAGATTCGCAAACTAATACTACTAGTATGAACTCAAACATTTGGAGCCATGATTCTCTTTTTCTTATATATGTAAGTCATATGTACTAACAAGACCATGCTTTTTCTTTTGTTGTGGCAGCTGAGCGCAATGGGATCCCCATCAGTCCAAAGGTGTGTATGAAATTAAACATACATAATATTGATACAGATCTTAAGATTGTTACAATAGTTTGATTCTTTTTTTTTTTTTTTTTTTTTTTTTTTTTTTATGCAGTTCTTAAATGGTTTAATTTTCACACAACTTGAAGATAAATATATATATATATATATAAAATAAAATTTTAGTTGTTTATTAGCATCCTTCTCTAAGGTAGTATGATAATGAAAGTAGAGTAATAATGTGAGACAAATGTCATTTATCTATAATAAAAAATTCCTATTATTGTTCAGTTTTAAATATATAAAAAAAAAAATGAAATAAAATAAAATAAAAAACCAAAAACAACCCAATGCCATAGAAATATGATTGGAGAACTCACCAGGAACGCCAACTACCACCAGAAATTCTCTAAATAGACACACACAACGAAATATGCAACGAAGTATGAAAAGCCTTTCAGTAATCTTAACCGGATTTCTCAGTCTTCTTTATTCTCGAAACTCAATGCCTTGGACTAAATTGAAAAGCTACAAATATCTTCTAACTAAACCCTTAAATTCCAAGAAAAAAAGAAAAAAAAAAGGTGGATGAAAAATATTTCGGTTGATGAATATAAGATACTAATTAAATTGATTAATAAAAGCAAGTTCTTTGAAGGGATTGAAGTTGATGAATAAGTAGTATTCGATGAAAAAATTCTGAAGAAAAAGATTTCCATGGCAAAATATGTAATCCCTAATGGTTAACCCTAGAGCTTTTGATAATCTCTGGCAGCTTATCGTACTGGTTGGCGTTTCCGGTGAGTTCTCTGATGGCTTCTATGGCATTGAGGTTTTAACGGGTTCTTTCTTGTGTTTTTTATTTTTATTAAAAAAAAAAAAAAAAAAAAAAAACTGAATAATCTGGATGAACAGGATTTTATGTTGTTAAGTTGTTCTTGTGTATGGTATTCCCTATTCTTCCATTTGAAAAAGAAAAAAAATGGTGTGGCACCATTTCATTAGAGTGTGTAAAGAGATTTTAATATTGAATCCTTACTAAATTTAAATTCTTTCTCTAAAATGACATTTCAGGCTGCTTCAGATTGGCTCTATGTCTATCAAAGGGGAATTCGAGACATTCTATTATACACAAAGAAAAAGTACAATAATCCACTAATTTTCATTACCGAGAATGGTAATTTTCTTTTGAACTTTTCAATTATGTTCTCATAAAGTTACAGTGCTAGCCATAGAAATATAAAATTTGAAAGGAATAGTAGTTTGATTTCCATTTTTTTTTAATGAATCTAAAAATCTACCACTATATTATAGGAATTGATGAATTCAATGATGCTACATTACCGCTTAAGGAAGCCCTTGCAGACAACTATAGAATTGATTTCTACTATCAACATTTTCAGTATCTTCATAGGGCTATCAAGTAGAGAAGATGTCTCTCTTTCAAATCTAATACTAATATGATTTTATTACTACTAATATCAATATGCCGTATAAACAATTATGAAAATTGTTGTCGAAAGTCCAATTGATCCATTTTTCAATGTAGGGAATGTGTTAACGTGAAGGGATATTTTGCATGGTCATTATTGGACAACTTTGAATGGAGTAATGGTTACACCGTTCGGTTTGGCATCAACTACGTAGACTACAAAAATGGGTTGAAAAGACATCCAAAATTGTCTGCCCGTTGGTTTAAGAAATTCCTCAAGCCATAAGATGACAAATTTATGACTATACTCATGTTGAACTATATATATATATATATATATATATATAGATACTATGGATATACTCATGTTTAAATCATGTCTGTAATCTATATTCAATAAATTAAATTAAAATAAAATTAATGTCACTGTTTACAAACTCGAATGTTTCTTTTTTATATAGACTTAAAGATCATTTCTTCTCTATTTTAAATAATGACTGTAATTTGTATTCAATAAATTTAAATTATTGTCACTGTTTACAAACCCAAATGTGTCTAATAAAATTAATGTCACTATTTACATGGAAAAATATTTTGATTGTTTGGCTTTTTGTATTAGGCACAACCATATTGCCAACCTAAATTTCATTTAATGGAAAAGTAAATTTCAAGACAATGATTTGGTTAAGATGAGGAAAACCCTAATGGAAAAAATCTCACAAGTGGTTTAAGGTAACCACCAACTTTAAGAATTTGGTAAGAAAGATTGAGGTTACAAATATAAAGAATATACATGATCCCAAAGTACCTATTTACAATAAAACTTACAGATCTATCCAGCCCCACCCAACCTGGTTGGACTAATCTTCTTAGTGAACTTTGTTGTGCAAAAATGTGTCAAATTATGAATCATGACTTTCGATGTGTTTTAAAGTGGCAATTTAAAATCTAGTTGAAAACTCAAAGATTGCTCAAGAACAACTCAAGAAAAATGGAGTTTCAATAGGCTCAACTCTAGCAGCTATTCCTCAATAGATCAAGCCTCGGAAGTGAAGTTTATTTTTCCTCGACTCCTACTCGATCGTTCCTTGGAACTTGCAGTAATTTTTTAGATAAGAAAAATATCTTACAAATTTTGAGGGGTTTGTATCAAGTGGATTCAAGATAATCATGCAAACTTGAGGTCATATTTTTTATAACAACTTTTGGTCATTTATTGATTCTAATACTCATTATGTGTTTGTTCTAATATAAAGTTTATAAGAGAATAAAGGGAAAAAGGAGCTATGCTATCACAGAGAAAAATGAGAGAGAGAAAGGTATAGAAATTTCTCTAATTGATTGAATCATGAATCTGTACACAAAACAGAGTTATATACAGTAATCCCCAACCTCTGGACCTAAACGTCCATAACAGAGTATAACTAATTAACTAACTATCCTAATTATGAGGGAATTAGTTACAGCACGTGCAAGGATTAGTAACAACACGTGTGACTTATCTGGAACTAAAAACAATACTTAAACTACTTGTAGTTTTGGCTATCTATTTAACACCTTGTAGCTGCTGTGTCGTTCTGTTCTTCATTCCTTTCTTCTTATTTTCTGACTTCTGATTCTTTTGATTCATGTCTGCCTGATAAAGTTTTCGGTGATAAAGCAAAAAATCTTCATGCCTTGCAATATTGGTTTTCATTATGTCAAGTTGGCAACATTGAGAGTTGAAGTAATGTATAAAGAAATGATTAAGTCTTTCTTCTCCTTCACCTGGCCACCTTCACCATTACAAACTCTCCTTTAATGATGAACTATCTCCCCCAGTTTATAATCCAATGCTCCATATCAGAGCGACATTGAATTCAGCATCGATGACATATCCAACCTAAGAAATCTTAAGACAGAACAATCTCACAGAGTAACGAAGAAGAAGAAGGAAAATTATCACTATGAACAAGAAGTAAGGGAGAGAGAGAGAGAGTTTGTGATAAACTGAATAGTTCTTCTATCTTTTTATTTATTAAACTTATCACTAACGAGTGCAATGCATGGGAAAACGTTTAATGATGACCAAAATATCCAATAATGAATGAAGAATTTAAAATTATCACTTTTGCAATGTTGTTGTCATGGTTTTCTTGGCCAGACAGTTCAAAGAGCAGTAGAAGGGAAAGGTTCAAAGTTTTTGAGGTTGGACTAGAGTAGAATTGAGTACGAACCATGATGAAGTCATAATTAATTTAATAATTATTTAAAATATAAATAAATATATTAAATTGCTATAAATTGAACGATTAAATAAAATAGTCCAATTAAATAAGAGATCTATCTTTCAAATGTATTTTTCATATCCTAAGCAAACATAAATATAGTATTTCTTTAAATATACTTATAATATAAATTATTATATGTTCATTAATTTAATTATTTAGTAAAATTTAGCTAACTTTATAAATTAATAAAATATATTAATATAGGAGTAGTAAGTTAGAGCATCAATATTGGTGGTGGTAAAATAACTATTTAGCTATTTTACCACCTCAACCACCAAAAAGAGTCCAATAGTGCCAAAGCTAAATTTTTTTGGCAACTTGGCAATTTACCATAGCAAAAAGGAATATAAAAAAAAATTATTTATGCTTTTTGTTGGATTTTGTGATAGAGAGGAATTGAAAAAAAATTTAATAAAAAAATAAATAATATTTGGCTGATAGAAAGAAAAAAGAGAATTAATGTTGTTGTGAAATTAGAGAAATTGGACAAAGGGAGTAAAAAGGAGCATTATACAAATACTAATCTCATCACACGCGCTTTGTGCGTGCAATGAGGCTTTTTTTTTTTAATTAAAAAAACCTGTGCTTTTATTTTATATATATAATTTTTATTTTAAGAATATAATTTATAAGTAGAAAAAGCAATTTGAAAATCCATAGAAGAGTGGCCCTATTTTTTAGGCAATGTTTTAGTGGGAGTTAGAATTGTATTTTTATCTAATTATCTTTTTTTTTTTTTTTTTTTTCTCCTTAAATATAGAGGTGTAAGTGAACTAAAAAAAATGAGGATTTTAAACAGAAAAACCCCTTAAATAGTAGTAGAAAAAGTAAAACCTATTGTCTAGTGTCTCTAGTACTCTGCTACTCTACTAGTAGTGCCTGTGGGTTACAAAACCAATGAAAAAAAAAAGTAAAGCAATTAAGGGTTTTACTAATGTGTGTCTTTAAGACATTAATTAATAAACTATTTTAAGAAATTTTGAATGGAAACAATGTCGGATTCAGATCCTATTATATAATTGACTTCTTAATAAAGGAATGGCCTCTATTATTTGTGTGTTTGTGAAAGAGAAAAGAGGGGGACTCAGATCCTATTATATTGTTTTCTTCAATTTCATTGCATCGTGGACTGCATAAATGCTCTAGTGGAAAACTTATTTATTTATTTATTTTTAAATACCAGTTTTGTACGTAGAAAGTTGAAAAGCTTGATCATCATTAAATATTAAATGCCAGTACTTTCGGTGGAAAATTCTTCCCTCCAAGTGGGGCTCACTTCCACTTCCAGAGAAAATTTTCTCATGGGGCGAGGTAAATTCTATAGACTTTCGGTGCTCTTTTTTTATGTGTTGATCTTGCATTGACCCATTTTTTTTAATTAAAAAAACCTGTGCTTTTATTTCATATATATAATTTTTATTTTGAGAATATAATTTACTAGTCAGAAGCCCGTGCAACGTACGGGAACTTACCTATTTATAATAGACTAAAATAATTTTATAAAATTTTAAATTGATTATGAAACTATACTATTGCGTGAATTGCTCCTATCTTTTTGAGTTACAATTTGATGAATAAGCCAAATTTAGATATTGAAAAAAAAAAATAACTAAAAAGTTCTGATGTTAAAACGTTCGAAAGAGGAAAAAAATTAGAAAATTTACTGGCACTGCCTAGAAATTATTGAAACGAAACAAAATATATATGACTACCAAATAGAGAAATATAAGAGAAAGATAAGTTACCTTCAAGAGAATAATCCATAGTTATAACAGTTGAAATTTGCTAAACTGTTTCAAATATTGCAAAAAATTGAACCCAAAAATTTAGATGGTCAAACTTTCAAAAAACAATAAAATTAAAAATCAAAACATTCAGAACCTACAAATTATAAAATAAAATTAAAAAAAAATTCATTATTGCAAGACAATTTCAGTAAGGATGGAAAGCTTTTCTAAGTTTTTTTTATCCAATTCTTCCTAATTGATGAAAAATTTGGTTCAAACATTGTCGAACACTTTGAAGGTACAAATAATATAGGCTTCCAACATAATCTTTAATTAATAAACAAAAAAATATGACACCATAAGAGAAAACATAAGATAACATATAGTGCATATATCTTACTCCACAGCTGTGAGAAAATATCCACATAAAAGGAATTGAAAACTTGTACATACGTCTCCATAAAGTAAAACTTAAGGTTATATAATCTAAAATAATATAGAATATAGCATCTTTAAACCACACAAAAAGTTAGCAAACTTACTACAATACTTGTAGTTATACTATATATTGTAAAGTACTACTCCATACAAAACAAAAGCAAAAAAAACTAATTCACAAAAAAGAAAAAAAGCAATAGCAAGCATACCAAAGAAATTGAAGCTTAAGGTTTTCTCTCTTAATGGAAACGGACAGAGGAGATTGCTTTAGGGTTTTCAAAGATTTTGTCTCTTATATATATATATATATATATATATAAGAGACTCCTGTTAGAATTCTCTCACTATTTAGTTTTAAAAATTAAAATTTTTTTAAATTAAAATGATGATGTGGAAAATTATGGAAGTTTCAAAGGCTTCGGTTTTATATATATATATAGATAAATGGATAAAACAATTTGAAAATCCATAGAAGAGTGGTCCTATTTTTTAGGCAATGTTTAAGTGGAAGTTAGAGTTGTATTTTTATCTAATTATCCTTTTTTTTTTCTCTCTCTCTCTCTACTTAAATATAGAGGTGTAAGTGAACTAAAAAAAATGAGGATTCCAAACAGAAAAACCCCTTAAATAATAATAGAAAAAGTAAAACCTATTGTCTAGTGTCTCTAGTACTCTGCTACTCTACTAGTAATGCGTGTGGGTTACAAAACCAATGAAAAAAAAAAAAGTAAAACAATTAAGTGTTTTACTAATGTGTGTTCTGAAGGCATACATTAATAAACCATTTTAGGAAATTTTTTATGAAAAAATAAAAAAGTTACAACCTTTTTTGATAGTTTTTTTTTTTTTTTAGTTCTCCATAAAATGTTTATAAAAATAGATGATTAATGTGTGCTTTAAGTGCATATTAGAGCACTTTTCCTACATTAACTGGACCCAACAATTAAATACCATATTTCATGTCTCCCAACCTACTTTTCCTACTCTAACACGTTTTTTCAACTTTATAGCCCACATATTAGAGTAATTGCATCAATACCTCTATAATAGAAAAAGTGCATCATTTTAGAGCACTCACAACAGAGGAGGGATAATGCTATATTGCTAAAATTTAACTTCACAAACACAAAAATCACGCTGCAGCAGTGGAGGGAAAAGCTAAAATTTTAGATGATTTGCTACAGTGCACATCTATATATAGATGTGCACTGTAGCCGAGAGCAAAAAAAAAAAAATATATATATATATATATATTTTATTCGGCTGGTTGATTAAAATAATACACCTTCCCTTTTTTTTTTTTTTCATTCTTTCATGCCTCTCTCTCTCTCTCTCTCTCTCTCTCTCTCTCTCAAGCTCACTCTCTCAACTCCGGTCTCACTCTCTCAACTTCGATCACCGACCCATGAAGCTCGCCGCCGATCGGAGTGCTTGACTGGGAAACCCATGGAGCTCGCCGCTGATCGGAGTGCTTGCTTGTGGATATTGGTTCTTTCACATCGCCAATGGTTGTATCACGCTGCCGATCGGAGATTTGGGTTTTTATTTTATTTTATTTTATTTTATTTTTTTATTTTTTTTTCCTGATATGGACTGGTGGTGGTGGTGGTGTTAATGGTGGTTGTGGTTGTGGTTGTGAGGAAAAAGATGGGAGATTTGGGTTTTTTTTTTTTTTTTCCCTGCTGTGGACTGTTGGTGGTGGTAGTGTTGATGGTGGTGGTGGTGGTGTTGATGGTGGTTGTGGCTGTGGCTGTGGTTGTGGTTGTATCTGATGATGGGATATATTATTTTATTGTAGTGATTATATTATTTTATTGTGATGTTTCTATTATTTTATTGTGTTAAAAGTTAAAATAGATCCATTACTGTAGCATGTATGTAGATAAAATAGATAAAGTGACTTTTTGTGTAGCTAAATAGCTAAAATTTTACATCCACTATTGTGGATGCTCTTACAAATTTTTGCTCAAAATCTACCCACATTAGTCCTTTTATATCACTATTCATTTTCAAAATTGCCACAGTAATCGTGCATATTTATACGGTTACTGTAGCTTCTATTTTATTTTATTTTATTTTATTTTTTATTTTTTCTATCTCATCTCTCGTTTGATTATCTGTCCTCTCTCGTCTGATCTCTCTATTCCCCAACCCTCTTTCTTCTCTTATCTTCTCTTAAGTCCAACAACAAATCATCAAAATTTTCAAACTTAATCTAAATCTAGATCCCAAATTCATCAAACCCTCTCCTATATATATAAAAAAAAAAAAAAAAAAATCACCAAACCCATATAAATAATCAAATCCAAATTGCAAAAGAAGAAGAAGAAAATATAGAATTAGTAGAAGAGCAAGAAGATGCCAAAGAAGAAGAAGCAACAGTAATAGCCTAGTGGAGAGCCCCAAAATCACCACCCAAATTGCAAACCCAAAATCATTGCCCATAATCAAACTTAAATAGAATGAGAAGAAGAAGAAATGCAGAAGAAGAAAGAAGGAGAAGGAAAAGAAAAAAGAAGAAAGAAGAAGAAGGAGAAAAAGAAAGAGAGATAGAGAGTGTTCAAAGATATTATTGGAGTGTGTGGTAAGGTGGTGGGGCTGTGGATGGAAAGGTGTGAAATAATTAAAAAAATAAAGTGAGAATATACTATTTAAATAAAAGAGGGTGTATTATAGATAATCTGATGTGGGTGTTTTTGCAAACTAATTGTATAAAATTGAAAAAGTAAGTTTTTATACAAGGAATATAGTACACATATTGATGCTAATACTCTTATAGTATTTCTTTACCTCCACATGTTTTTATCTCCACTCTTTCTCTCTCATAGTTTCAAATTTTCAGATTCATCTTCTCCTTATCTTAGTTAGAACTTTCAAACTCTCAACCTTGTTTCGCAACATCAAAGAATCTTTATCTCAGTGATGGTGGGAACGTGGCTCTCTAATTTTTCTCTCTTTCACGATTTTTTTCTTTTCAATTCAGGATATTTACCAGTTGATATCAGTTTTTTGACCAAAAGAAGTAACCTTTGGTTTTGGTTTGGGTTTGTGCTCATGTGTACTATTTTGGTTTGGTTTTGGTTTATGATGGGCTTGTGATATAGTGGGAGATGGGGATGAAAGGAAGGGAGAGTTGATGAAGTTTTTTGGGGGAGGGAGAAGGAGATCGGTAAGAGAGGTTTTTTTTTTTTTTTTTTCATCGGGGTCTAGTTTTAGTTTTTAGAAGAAGTATTGGGTGGAGAAAAAGTGTGATTTTTTTTTTTTTTTTTTTGTTTTAAATAGTATTAACATGAAAAAATGTGAGAGCTCCAAACCTGTGGCAAGCTTCATGAAGTAAAAAAAAAAAGAGTCAGAGACTTCAGTTTTATAGTTTCCGTTTTATAGTATATGGAGTAATTATATATATATATATATATATATAGACTAATCTTAGCAAAAATAAAACTGATAGTAAGGGCTTGTGCCATAGAATTGGTGGGGTATAATGGATGATAGTAAGAAAGGTTGTTGTCTCAAAAGCTGGAATTCAATATGTTCTCCTAAAAATGTTGGAGGACTTGGCATTAAAAAAACAGCAGATATGAATAAAGCTTTGGTGGCTAAAATGACTTGGGATGTGGTCAATAACAGTGATAAAAGGTGGGTGGTGGTCTTCAAGAAGAAATATGTTCGGAACAGAAATTTCATGAAAATGCCTAATCCAAAGAGTGCTTCTTGGGCTGCTCAAAGTATCTTTGAGTGCAGGAAGGTTATTAGTAAGGGCTTGTGCCATAGAATTGGTGATGGCCTTAACACTTGGATCTTTGAAGATCCTTGGGTCCCTAATGAGCCAGGGTTCATCCCCCAAATAAGAAGTGGTGTATCTACTGCTGTTCACTTGGTAGCAGATTTGATTAATCAGGATACCAGACAATGGGATAGAGGTAAACTTTCAATACTGTTTGATCCTCCCACAGTTAATAAAATCCTAAATATACATCTGTCTCATCAAACTATGAATGACCAAGTATTCTGGTGTCTTACTCATTCAGGTGAGTTTTCAGTGAAATTCGCTTATAATGCGATAAGAGGGCTGAATCATCAAAACCACCCCCATATGCTTAGTAAAGATTGGAAGGACTTATGGAAGCTGAAAGTAAATGCTAGGTTGAAAAACCTTTTGTGGAAAATGTGCTGGAACATCCTTCCAACTTGTTCTATTCTTAATAGTCGCTTTAATATTTCTTCTTTAAAGTGCTTTTTGTGTAATAAGGCCCCTGAAAATATTGAGCATTTGTTTTTGTAGTGTGATTGGGATGTTCAGCTTTGGTTATTAGCCCCGTGGCCTATATATATGAGTAAGTTATCCTCTCTATCTATTTTGGACTGGATTAAGGTTATTTTAAATCCAAAATCCATGTTGGGGTTGAATGAAGAGTCTGTCAGAGACTTCCAGCTTTATGCTTCCATTCTCTGTGATCTAGAAATAAAGCTAGAGTGGAAGGTTCCAAAAGTAATCCAGCTGATCTTTCCAGGCAGATTTTTAAAGTCTTCATGGAGCATAAGGATGCTTGGAAAGAGCAAAATGAGAGACCATCCAAAGATGTGGTCTGGTCTCCCCCTCCAAAGAGTTGGATCAAGATAAATTTTGATGTGGCAATCCGTGAAGAGAAAACCACAGTTGCAGTTGTGGGAAGAGATGATAATGGCAACCTTTTGTTGACATGGGCAGAGCACTTTGAGAGTGGAAATTCCCTACTAGGAGAAGCGAGAGCAGCTTGGTTTGCCATGAAGTGTGCTATGAATGAAGGATTTCAGAATATAATCTTGGAGGGTGATGCTTGGAATGTCATTGAGCCACTGAAAAAATCTGATATAACCCCGCATTGGAGTATCAAGTCTATCCTAGAAGATATTGTGTTCTTTGTTAATAGTTTTTCCAATGTTGAATTTTCTTTTGTACATAGAAAAGGTAATGTATCTGCTCATTTGCTTGCTCAATGGGCAGCTCTTGTAAACTGGTCTGGGCCGGTTCCCATCTCCTTTCTGCCTTCTCATGTATCTCAGGCTGTTGTTAGAGATGGGTCCAGGCCCGATCTTTTTTGTTTCTCCCCGGTTTCGGGTTGAGTTTTTTGAGCAATAAAGTATTTATTCAGCAAAAAAAAAAAAAAAAACTCACACAGGTTTGATAAAGTTACATACGCCTCAATCTTGGGATTAAGTGCTGTCACGTGTGTTTATAAAAAAAAAAGTGCTGTCACGTGTAGATTAATGTAGAACGACATCGTTAGATGGCTTTTCTTTGAAAGGAAGACTTACTGCTGCTATCTCTGTTGCAACATTACTCTCTCAAGGACAACAGGTCCACTTCCCTGAGTCTCTCTATTCTGAACTTGTTACAGTGCTCTATCTTTCTTTCTTTTTTTTTTTTTTTTTTTTTTTTTTTTTTTTTTTTTTTTTTTTTTTTTGGGGAAAAGATTCTCTATTGCATTTTAAAATATAAGTTGGATTCAAGTAACACCTGGCGTGACTCTAAACGATATTATACCACTTAATAACTTATTATTAGATATGAATTTTGACAAATCTATGCTTGTTAAATTTAACGATTATTAAAGATCAATAGTCATGTTATCAATTAATTGTTTAAATTCAAGTTTTTATAGTTTAAAATAATTCATAAAAAATGAGTTTATAGATTACATGGTAAATAACATCTGATTGACATGAAAATTAATATATATGTTAAGCATGTATAGAACATGTGATTCAATGGTGGAATTCTTAAAATATGAATTTAATAACAAATAGAAGAGTTTCTGAGTATGTGCAACATGCGTGAAAATGTTGTGAAAATAACATTTATCTTGTCAAAAGTCTTTGAACAGACTAATTAATCAATCAATACAGGGAAGAATCTGTTTTCGTGGATATCTACCAATCTACTGACATCGTCAAACAATCAGTTGAAGGACAGCTACGATGACTAACATATTGCCTGTCCTTTTTCCACTTTTTTTTTTTTTTTTTTTTTTCATCTCTATTTTTATCCTTCTCTAAATAGATAAGATTATGTAGTGCTCCTCTATAAAAACCACCAGATTACACACAAAAAAGAAAAAAGAAAACGCATAATCAATTATGGCATCTCAAGGCTATCCAGCGATAGGCCTCTTAGTTCTTCTTGGCTTATTGACTAATGGCATTGCTGTTTCACAAAGTCATGACACTGCTTCACTCAACCGAACCAGTTTTCCCAAAGGTTTTATTTTTGGGACAGCAACAGCGGCTTATCAGGTAACTAAGTCTCAATTTCTTCTATGTTAATTTGTATCATAGTTTTTACAGCAAATGCCCAGAGATGTCAAGCATAAGATCAATAATAATATTTTGTGCACGTGTGTTCCTTCAAATTTCCAGTATGAAGGTGCAGCATTTGAAGATGGTAAAGGACCAAGTATATGGGACACTTACACTCACGAACATCCAGGTCTCTTTCTCTCTCTCCAACAATGTATAGAATGTAATGTTATTTAAAATTTTGAATAACATATAACATGATAGTCTATAATATTCTATACACATCTAGATTTATGAATCATTATTATTAAATTTAAAGGAATATAAAATTATGCAATTTTGTCATATAAAATAATGGTAAGTAATAAAGTTATGTAAATGGTAGACCCAGGTGAGAAAATTCATAACAACTTGCCTCCTTGGCTTTGTTATGAAATTGTAAATTAAAGATTAGAGACACAATTCCCTAAATGGTAGGGATTTACAATTACAACAAAAGTAGTATCAGACTATCAGGGATCCTGCAACTTTTACTGAATAAAACTTATAAACTTGTGTCACCAATTACCAAAACGTTTTTCAAACATTTATTTATTAGGTGATTGAAGTCCACTAATCACATATATTATAACATCCATTGATAAATTTTATGTAGTAAAACCTGTAAAATCTCTATCATTTTCCTACATCAAATCAGCTAAATTTGTAGGGATTTACAATTATAACAAATTAACTAAACTGAAGGGATGTATTGCTGTTTCAAATTAAATAATTGAATTATAACGATGGTTTGGAGAGATATTTGAATTTTTCTGTAATAGAATTTGTTGGCCTATTTTCAGCTGTATTTAAATTTGAATTGGACTCATTAATCGCAGTTTTTGAATTTGTCTTAGACTCATTAATCATATTATTGTCAAAATTGATCCATTTGGACCAATTCAAATGAAGATCGTTTTTCTTACCTCAAGAACCAAAAAAAAAAAAAAAAAAACACTGTGCATGTTGATATAAGGCAGACAAATTGAGATAATTATAAGGATTTCAGGAGATTAACAAGATTTAAATCAATGCATGTGGTATTATTAGGACCAATTAAGCAAACTAGCTGCTCAATATTCTGTACAAGCAGGAGCATTATAAAATTCTTTTTACTTCTTCCTGTTTTACTCTGGCCTTGACAATTTTTTGCCAAACCAGCTCTTGGAGGCTAGAAAATACACTCTTGCTTGATAGAGTTTTGGTATATTGTGAAAACCTGTAGGCCAAATTAGTATTGTAAAGGTCCGTCTGGAGGCCTACTGTATTGGAAAATTACCAAAAAAAAAAAAAAAAAACTACATTAAATGACATACTAATGCTTTGTTTAAGCTATGTTTTCCAACATTTTCCAAAAAGCATTTAATATAAAACTATCTCAGTTCTCTAGGTTTGGCAACAACTTTAAATGAGTTGTACACCAAAAAAAACTTTAAATGAGTTGAAAAATAATTTCCTAACTTCCTTTATTTAGCTTATTATGAGATAGAGTTGTTTTCCAAAAAAATTTAGTAGAGAATAATTTATAAAAATAAGCCATACATTTTATGTTAACTAAAAATAGTTTTTTTTACTCATTTTTTATATACTACCAAACACTAGAAAAAATAGAAAAATATCTTTGCACAAGGTTTTCCATCGAAACAAACCAAAATAAGGCCAAGCCATGAACATGTCATAAATAGTAATTAAATTAACCTTCTTTCCATTGAAGAACTAGGAAAATAAGGCATTGAGCGTTGTAATTATTGACAAGGCATTAGGTTTGGATGGTAGCCTCCTTTAAATGTGTAATATTTAAATTGAACCATAAAATATTCATTTTCAATTGGGAGGATCATAGTGTCGTGTATTTAGTCAAGAATCTTGTAGCTCAGTTGGTTGATATTTACTCATATTTCCACTGAGATATTCAAAATTCAAATTCTCTCTACCCAAGTTCCCAACTATGAAATTATCAAATAAAAAAATTGTTTATGGTGGTTTATGTGTAGTAACCGATGTTTCAATTTGTCTTTATTAGTCTATGAATAGTCTAATTTTTTTTATGGGAACTTATAGTCTAATTTAGTAATGGAATGCCTTTTTCTTTTGTTTTTTTTGGATACATTAGTAAGCCAAGAGGCCCAAGACTAGCGTATGAGTTGTAAATGTGGAATTTTTGAATAGAGTAACTAGCTAGTGTCGCATGAAATTGGACGCTGTTGTTAGTGAAAAAAGTTCTCTCTCTCTCTCTCTCTCTTAATATATATATATATATATATATAAATAAGGGGACTCAGTTTCTTACTGTGGAATGGTAAATTTATCAAACTTATTGTGGATTAATTTACTAGATTTTGCTACATTATTAGTATGTTAAATAAATATCAAAAAATATTAAAAATGTATAATTAAATATTGTTAAAAAAATTTAACAATAAGTTATTGACAAAACTTATATACAATAACTTATGTGTTGTTCCTTATATTTCCCTCTTAAGATTCTGTCATGTGGCTACTTAACTTAAAAAATACGCTTCTATTCACGAAAAAAAGTCACATGGCAGAATTTTAAGAGAGGAACCTAAGGAACAGTACTTAAGTACTATATACCTAAGTCTTGCTCAATAGTTATTTATATTTTACTACAATATTAATAAGTTAAATAAACATCAAAAGTATTAATATTAGTGTTTATTTAAATATTAATGTCCTAACATTATCTACAGATTCTACACCCTTTAGTTGGTTTTAACAAAATCTACGGCGGAGTTTGAGAATACTTCTCCCCAATTGATATTTAAAAAGAACAAAAAAAAAAAAAAAAAAAAAAAAAATCACAACAACGACAATGTAAATAGTTAACTTTCATTGGTATTTATTTTTCTTCAGTTTTCCCCTTGTTCCTTCTTTTCTTCCATAACTGAACTCCAAACTAGAAATAAGTTGTATATATGTTATGGTTGGGTGTTTTAAGTACTAGTTCAATTTTTATTATGCCTCTAATTACAAGTTCTTAAATAGTAAAAGGAAAAAAAAACTCCCTTCAATGAAATTGCAGAAAGGATAAAGAATAGAAGCAATGGAGACGTCGCTGTCGATCAATATCATCGCTACAAGGTAAATATGTTGATCCCTGTTCATAAGAAAAGTTGGAAAGAAAACCACTCATATTAATGAGCTCAAAATTACCAAGAATCTTGTAGCACAATTTTGTTTTCTTTATAGGAAAAAGCATTTAATAGTAGTTTTGCAGAAACTAGTACTTTGAAACTTTTTTAGGACTAGGGGGGTAATATCTCCTCGTCATCATCTCTCCATAAGTTATATATTTATATTTAGGGCTAATTACATTTTCCTCCCTTAAGTTTTGGAAAATGACACTCCACTCCAAAGTTGAAGGATAAAAACACTTTCCCTCATTGACATCTGATTAATTAAAATTTATTAAATAAATAATAAAAATATTGTATACTAACCTGCCTTTTACTTAAGAGAAGATTTCCAAAATTATCTTATTTCTTAATTAAAATGTTTTTAAAATATAAATTGTGAATTTAACTTTTTTGCCCTTTTTCAACAGGTTATGGATTAATGTTTTGGTACCAGATAAATTTTACATTTTATTCTTATTAATTTATTAAATTTTTTTAACTAACCAAGGTTAAACTTTTGTAATGATATTTTTTTTTAAAAAAAATTGAATATTTCATTACTAATATAAACAAAAGGGGCGAGTATTAATTTTTTCGAATCTCAAGGGAGGGAAGTGTTTTTTCCCTTCAAGTTTGGGATGGAATGTTACGCAAACCTCAAGGGAGAGGAGTGTATGTATACACACACACACAAACATGTTAGCTCCTAATTAGCTGTTATTTAACTCATGTTTTTACTTCTTCTTTTTTCACATTTTTAGTGTTCAATTATGTTTTGCACATGATTTTTCCTAATTATTGAGTATATCTAATAATTTACAAGACAATCAAAATATAAGAAATCCTTAGTTCGAAATTTTCCAATAATATTCTTTGTGGTTATACATTGTAGGGAGATGTTCGACTTATGAAAAAGATTGGCTTAGATGGATACAGATTCTCAATCTCATGGTCTCGAGTATTGCCAAGTAAGATTATCCTTTTCATAATCCCTTAAAAGGTTAGACCCATCCAATGACAAGGACATAAAAAAATGGGTACATCAAGTACTCATCTTAGATGAAATAGAATGGCTATTGTTTTGTGACCAAATTATGTTCCTGATAATCTCATTTTTGGAATTAATTTCAGAAGGAAAACTATCTGGAGGTGTGAATAGGGCAGGAATCAAATACTACAACAATCTAATCAACAAGCTCCTAGCCAATGGTCATGAATACTTCTTAAATTCCATCACTTGTCATCAACTTATCATGCACTATTAATTCACTGTTGTTTGCTACAATTGAATGCAGGCATACAACCCTTTGTGACTCTCTACCACTGGGATCTTCCCCAGGCATTGGAAGATGAGTATGGTGGTTTTTTGAGTCCTCATTTTGTGTAAGTGGTTAATTTACATCATGATTGACTATTTTATTCATCTAAATTCTAATTAGTATACTTTCACAAATTTCATTGTGATTATGATGTTTAAAATTTAAACTGATGACTCATTTTGAAGATAAGGAATCAAAGGGGGGCCATTTTGATTATTATTATTTTTAATTAATGAGTTATTTGTGAAGTTGCTAACTCGTTGCCTTACAGAATTATTTGGTTTGATATCATTTGTTAAGAATTTATCAATGATTTTTTTTTTAATGTAAGATCATGATGTAATACATTAAGGTAATATTAACCTACAATTTCAATAAGACATTTCACTGCCTCTTGTCTTTAATATAGTCCAATAATGAGTTATTTGACTTCTTTTTGTTCCCAATATAAGTATATAAACCTTCTGTCGAATTTGCTCCACTAAAATGATATCTTTTTGGAAAATGAAGATTGGACAAAATTAGATTGAATGACTAAATTGAAAGTATATTAAAGATGAACGATTGAAAATTGAAATGAGAAACATGAAATTTACAAGATTGAATTGAAAATTAGTAAAAGTTAGAAAGTGTTCCGTTAATTTCTAAGATAGTCACTATATATATCAATCACCTAGTATTATTATTATTATCCATTCACAAATGTATTACACCAACAAAGAAAAATTTTAATCTATATAAAAGCTTTTTCCTGTCATGACTTTTATGGATCAACTGGTTGACACCTCCTAGTATTTTCATTAAAGATTGGAGACATTTAGGTTCAATTCTCCCTTTCCGAAGCCATTGAATAAAAGAAAAAAAAAATTAAAGAGCTTTTTGCTATTTGGATGGATAGGCCTTCTAGATCTATAACTGAATCTTGCTATAAATAACGTGCTATGTACAAATGAAAAATTAATTACTGTAATGTCAATTATTAAAAGTTGGGAAAGTTTTGCATTTATATGTTTAGGGATGATTTTCGGGATTATGCTGAGCTTTGCTTTAAAGAATTTGGTGATCGTGTCAAGCATTGGATCACACTAAATGAACCACTGAGCCAAGCCTCTGGTGGTTATGCTGATGGGCTTATCGCACCGGCTCGGTGTTCTAGTTGGCAAAAGTTAAATTGTACCGCTGGAGATTCCGGGACAGAGCCGTATTTGGCGGCACATCATGAGATTCTTGCTCATGCATCCGCTGTTGAAGTGTACAGAAAAAAGTATCAGGTTCGATGCACCAAATTATTTTATGCTTATTTTACTACCCTTTTTTTGCTTGAAAATTGTACTTCATTCAATAGATATGGTTGCCTTGCACCCTCCTTTTTTTTTGAGACTCTGATTCAGAGGTTGCCTTGCACTTGATACAAGACAATATACGGTACTTCATTTACAAATTTGCAGTGAAGATAAACTTAGATAAATTTGCAAGTTAAACTTGTTTTTCGCTATGTGCAGAAAATACAAAAAGGCATTATGGGTATATCCCTAAATTCAAACTGGTATGTACCATTCTCTAACTCAACGCACGACCGTGAAGCTGCGCAAAGATCCCTTGATTTCAAGTTAGGATGGTAAGGATACTAAAACTACTTGACTCTTTCTTTTGGACATCTATTGCACAATTTGCTAGTTATTTACAAAGAATAGAAAAACAGACTTAAATTTTCGTTGTTTGTGACAGGTTTATGGATCCCCTAAGCACTGGTGACTATCCACATAGTATGCGAGCTCTTGTTGGTGACCGGTTACCCAAATTCACGAAAGAACAATCCGAGCTAGTAAAAGGGTCATTGGATTTTCTGGGGCTAAACTACTATAGTTCTAAATATGCTTCCAATTCACATCGCCGCAATCCTGGAAACGCAAGCAGTTACTTGACAGATTCTCATGCTGATACTTCTCGTATGAACTCAAACATTTGGAGCCGTGATTTTGATTTTCTTATTTAACTCATAAGTACTAACAAGACTGTTTTTTTCTTTTGTTGTGGCAGCTTTTCGCAATGGGATCCCCATCGGACCAAGGGTATGTATGAAATTGAATATACATAAGATTGATATAGATCTTAAGATAGTTAAAAGTATTTGAATTAAAAAGAAGGAAAAGAGAGAGAGAGAGAGAGAGAAGGAACTTTTTTTTTTTTTTTTTTTGAGAATCAAGACGAGAAGGAACTTGGTAATCCAACTTAGAAATTGTTTCCAAATAAAAACATTTCTAAAATAGATCATTAATAGGAAATTATCTTATATTGATTTCAGTTTGATTAGAAAAGTCCATAAACAATTTGATGACAAAGAAGTGAAATCAAATTCTAAGGAAGTCCAAAAATTATAAAAGTAACAAGAAATCATACTCTAAATAATTCAAAAAATTATACTTGTAGGTTATAACACTTCAAAAATTGTAGTATATATATTTTTGGAACCCTTGTTGGATATTCTTATAACAAACTTCATTTTATTTAAGTGTTTAAATTCAGTAAGGATTTCTTTCTCAAAAAAAAAAAAAAATCAATAAGGATTTGGTTTAAAACCTCCTTTTACACCCTCTAATAATATAATGGCACATCAAATTTTATTAAAAAAAAAAATGGAAGGATTTGAAATACCACAAACACTTACAAATTACAACCCAGAAAAAAATAATAATAATAATAAAAAAAAAAAAGGAAAAACCAAAAACAACCCAATGCTGTAGAAATATAATTGGAGAACTAAACCGGGAACACCAACTAGTAGGATAAGCCGCCAGAAATTCTCTAAAGCTCTAGATTTTGATATTTACATAAATTAACGTCTTTTCATTAGTGCTAAAAATAGACACAGTAACATGCAATGAAATATAAAAAGCCTTTTCATTTTTTTTTTTTTGATGATCTGAAAAGACATTAATTCATGATAACTCTGGAGCTTATGGGAATCTCTCAGTTCTCTGATGGCTTCTATGGCGTTGGGGTTTTACCTGATTCTTTCTTGTCTTTTTTTTATTTTAATCTAAAAACTGAACAATCAAGATGAATAGGATTTTAAGTTGTTAATTTGTTATTGTGCGTGGTATCCCCTGTTCTCCCATTTGAAAAAGAAAAAAAAAAAAAAAAATGATATAGCATCATTACATTAGAGGGTATAAAGAGAGAGTTTTATACAGAATCTTTATTGAATTTAAACTCTTTCATTGTAATGACATTTCAGGCTGCTTCAGATTGGATCTATGTCTATCCAAGAGGACTTCGAGACATTCTATTATACATAAAGAAAAAGTACCATAACCCGCTAATTTTTATTACCGAGAATGGTAATTTTCTTTTGAACTTTTCGCTTATGGTCGCATAAAGTCATGATGCTGGCCACAGAGATATAAAATTTGAAACGAATGATAGTTTGATTTACATTTGAATCTAAAAATCTGCCTCTATATTATAGGAACTAATGAGTTCAATAATGCTTCATTGCCGCTTAAGGAAGCCCTAGATGACAGCTATAGAATTGATTATCACTATCAACATTTTCAGTATCTGCTTAGGTCTATCAAGTAAGTAGAGAAGACCTCTCTCTTTCAGATCTAATACTAATATGACTTTATTACTACTAATATCAATATGTCGTATTAACAATTATGAAAATTGTTGTGTTTAAAGTGCAATTGATCCATTTTTCGATGTAGGGATGGTGTTAATGTACAGGGATATTTTGCATGGTCATTTTTGGACAACTTTGAATGGGGTGCAGCTTTCACCGTTCGGTTTGGCATTGTCTATGTAGACTATGAACATGATTTGAAAAGATATCCGAAGTTGTCTGCACGTTGGTTTAAAAAATTCCTCAAGAAATAAGACGACAAATTTATGACTATGCTCATGTTGAACTATATGGTAGCAATATGCCATCTCAAAAGATAGACTTGAAGATCATTTCTTCTCTATTCTAAATACTGTATGCAATTAATATGTCTTCAATAAATTAAATAAAATTAAATTAACGCCACTATTACAAACTGGAATGCTTCCTTTATATATATATATAATATGTTTGATTTCTCCCTTGGGCGAATCCATGCAGTTACCGAATGCAGTCTAATTTGAGGCCCAAAAGCATAATTTAGAATCTTTGTGAATCATTCATCTGGCTGCTTCAATAAAAATAGGCCGCCCGGCCTTAATTGTTGTCTAAACTACAAAGAAGACCTAGTACCTAGCCAGTACTTGGTTATGGTTTGAATCACATGACATGGGTCATATTTTGCAGATAGCACTCGATCCCAAATAGAATCCTTTAGTGTTGAATACATCAATTGAGCTTAGTTGACATTATAATGTTTGTAGGTTGAGAAGCTTTAGGCCCAATCCCTCTCATATTTATAAGTGATAGTTTCGAATCCCTATTATATTAAAATAATGGAAATATTTTTCTACCAAAGTGAAAGTTCAAATAATGTATAAAACACTATGAACGTTTAGATCCTCAATTTACAAATTACCAATTCAAGCTTAATGTCAAACAATTAATGTGCGGAATATGAACATAAGCTTAAAACAAAATTGATAAACAATTTAAACCAAATAAATTCATATACACAGCAGAAATTAAATGAAAAAGATTAAGGGAAGAGAGATGCAAACACAAGAACAACACACAATATGTTATCGAAGAGAAAACCGAAGCCCTCGGCATAAAACCTCTCCGCCGCCCTCCAAGCGGTAAACAATCCATTAAAAATGTAGTTGGAATAGATGAATAGCAGAAGACCCTCCAAACCTAATCTACCCAATGTACCTAAGCCCTCCAAGCTCTTACTCCAACGAGGTTATGCCGAACCTATTTTTTCTTTAGCTTATCGGATTCTGCTACTTGACCATAACATCAACCAATATGAAATTGATCCCTTCTTAACTACTTTCCAAATACCAAATGGCCTTCTCACAGATATGGGTATAATGAGAAAATGTTTTGGTAATGTACCTCTCAAGGATTTGACAATGGAGAGGAAGAGAGTAGAGGAATTTGAAGAGTCTTTATGTAAATATTGTAGATAAATCAATCTTGTTTTTTTTTTAGGGTTTCTCTCTCAAAATTCTCTCTGGAAGCTCTCTTCATTTTGTGGGTGTAAGGGTCTATATATAGTAGGGTGAGAAGGAATGTAAAAAGTTAGTTTTTCCCAAACAGGGTGGTCTGGCGACTTGGCCTTGCGACTGGGTTGAGTCATGAGTTCAAGCCACGAGCTAACGGCCTGGCCAATCTGGGACTTTTGTCCTGTAGTGCAACAGTTGGCATGACTTTTCAGCTCCCCTATATGCTTCACACATGTGCCAACTTTGGCGGCTTGCCAGTCGCGAGTCACCCACGAGTTCCAGCCGTGAGCCTCTGCATCCTTGCACAATCTTGAGCATTTCTTCACACTCTCTCACTCACTACCCTTACATGATTCTCACCTAAATACATGGTTACTAATTGCTAAAATACAAACAAATTTGGCACGGAATAAAGTCAATAAGATGGTTGATAAAATTCAACCTTACACAAAGTATTGCTAATACAATATATTAAAATTTCTAAACTAAGCTATCTATATTTATTATTTGAGAATGTTTTAAATTCTGTAATTTTTTTTTTCTTTCAAGAAAACATAATGCAATTTATATTTAATCATTAAATAAAGCGAGGGTATTTTGTAGATAATATAAAGTTTTGGTTGAAATTTGTTTCTAATACTCCTTGCAAAAGATTCGTTAATTGTTTAAATTGTACTGAAGTAAACCAAAATATTACACTGAAATAACTCAATAAGAGTGTACGTAGTAATTATAAATGGCAATGCTACACTTTAGCTATTAGATATTATATAGATATAAATTATTATTATTACTATTATTATATATGTCGTTGACATGGGTATTAAAAATTCGTAAAGCGCTTGGTTGGTTTACTTTGCATTTGGTTTCATGTATAAGAGATATTTATTGAAAGTTATTTAGAATCTAAAATAGATAAATTTCACCCTAAAAAAAAAACATATGTACTATTGGAGAGCATCGTTCTCTTTTCTCTAATTAGATGTTGGCTAGAAAATATATTTGAACTATTGGAAAGCATTATTCTCTTTTCTCTCATACGATGTTGGCTAACAAAAATAGTGGTGGCACTTCACAAATTGTAATTATGTTTTTTGGAACATTTCTTTGATATTCTTATAACAAATTCCATTTTTCTTGAAAATGACATTTTCAGGAGGCTACAGATTGGCTGTCTTTTTTTTTTTTTTTTTTTTTTTTGTAGAAAAAAAGAGAGAGGAATATGAGACCTTCTATTATACACAAAGAAAAAGTACCATAACTCACTAATTTATATTAGTGAGAATGTACTTTCTTTTTATAAGGTTGAATTTATTCAATCATGTGTTCGCTTTATTTTGTGCCAAATTTGCTTGTATTTCAATAATTAGATACCTTGTATTTAGGTGGGAATTATGTAAGGGTTATGTGTGAGAGAGTGTGAAGAAATTCAAGTGTATGTGCATTTGGAGGTTTCTCGCGACTGACAACTCGCCAAAATGTCACACGTGTGAAGCATGCAGGAAGCTGAAGGATCATGATAGCTGGAGCACTATAGGATAAAAAGTACAGTCTAGCCTGACAGTTAACTCACAACTCAAACTTGTGACTCATTTTAGTCACGAGAGTGAGTCACCAGAATGCCATGTTTTGTAGAAAAATGACATTTCACATTCCTCATGTACACTACTATAAATACCCTTATACCCACAAAATGTGTAGAGCTTCCAAAAAAAATTTTGAAAAAGAAATCCTAAAGAAAACCATAATTGACTCATCCACAATATTAGACATTTGATTTTCCAAATTCCTCTACTCTCACCCTCTCCATTGACATACCCTTGAGAGGTTTATTAGCCAAATCCTTATCTCACTATACCCATATTAGTGAGGAGGAATTTTGATACTTGGGAAGCAGTTTAGAAATGACCAATTTACTTGGTTGATGCAATGAGCTTATTGCGGGATCCGGAAAACTAAAGAAGACACAGTTAGGCTTAACCTTGTTGGAGCAAGAAGTTTGGAGAGCTTAGGTGCATTGGGTAGATTAGGCTTGGAGGGTCTATTTCTATTTGCGTATCCTAACTTTATTCTTTAGTGGATCATTTTACCGCTTGGAGGGCGGCGGAGAGGTTTTTCGTCGAGTTCTTCAGTTTCCTCTTTGATAACATGTGCCGGTGTTATCCTTGTGTTTGCATCTCTCTAAGCCTTACTCTCTAACTTTAATTGTTGCTATGTTGTGATTAATTATGGTGTAGAGTTGTTTATTTGTTTGAGTTTTTGCTTGTACTTATTATTCCGCACATCTATTGTTTGGGTATAAGCTTGTGTTGGATAAATTTGAAATTGGGGGTCTAAACTGAAAGTTCAATTAGTGTATAAAACACTATGAACGTTTAGACCCCCCAATTTACAAATTATCAATTCAAGTTTAATGTCAAACAATTAATGTGCGAAATATGAACATAAGCTTAAAATAGAATTGATAAACAATCTAAACAAAATAAAATCACATTCACAGCAAAAATTAAATGGAAAAGATTAAGGGAAGAGAGATGCAAACATAAGGACAACACTCGATGTGTTATCGAAGAGGAAACCGAAGCCCTCGGCATAAAACCTCTCCGCTGCCCTCCAAGTGGTAAACAATCCACTAAAGAATGTAGTTGGGATACATGAATAGCAAAAGACCCTCCAAGCCTAATCTACCCAATGTACCTAAGCCCTCCAAGCTCCTACTCCAACGAGGTTACGCCGAACCTATTTCTTCTTTAACTTACCGGATTCTGCTACTTGACCATAGCATTAACTAATATGAGATTGGTCCCTTCTTAGCTGCTTCCCAAATACCAAATGGTCTTCTCACAGATATGGGTATGGTGAGAAAGGTTTTGGTAATGTACCTCTCAAGGATTTGACAATGGAAAGGAAAAGAGTAGAGGAATTTGAAGAGTCTCTATGTGAGGATTGTGGATGAATCAATTTTATTTTTCTCTAGAGTTTCTCTCTCAAAATTCTCTCTGAAAGCTCTATGAATATCGTGGGTATAAGGGTCTATATATAGTAGGGTGAGAAGAAATGTGAAAAGTTAGTTTTTTCCAAACAGGGTCGTTTGGAGACTTGACCTCGCGACTGGGCTGAGTTGTGAGTTCAAGCCGCAAGCTAACGACTTGGCCAGCCTGGGACTTTTGTCCTGTAGTACAACAGCTGGCATGACTCTTCAGCTTCCCTGCATGCTCCACACGTGTGCCAACTTTGGCGGCTTGCCAGTCGCGAGTCACCTGCGAGTCTAGCTGCGAGTCTCTACATCCTTGCACAATCTTGAGCATTTCTTCACACTCTCTCACTCACTACCCTTACATAATTCACACCTAAATACAGGGTTACTAATTGCTAAAATACAAGCAAATTTGGCACAGAATAAAGCCAACAAGATGGTTGATAAAATTTAGCCTTACATAAATATTCATTAGTGTTTTACACACTATTTGAACTTTCACTTTTGAACAATCCAATTATGGTCACATAAAGTTATGATACTAGCTGTTGGGTTGAAAGTGTTGATCCCAAATAATTTTAATCAATTATCTATGTTGATTAAATTAGTTAAACTATGCAATTATATTGTATTAGGCACAATCATATCGCCAAACTCAATTTCATGCAATGGAAAAGTAAATTTCAAGACACAAAGATATGGTCATAATAAGGAAAACCCTAAAGCAAAAAACCCCATGAGTGGTTTATGGCAACCATCAACTTTAAGAATCTACTAAGAAAGATTGAGGTTACAAATATAAGGAATATACCCAATCCTAAAGTACCTAACTATGGTAAAACATACTGAGTTATCCAACTACAGCTCCAATAACTTTCTTGGACCGGTGTATTAGTGAACTTCTTTGCTATGCACAAATGTGATAAATTATGAATCTAATCATGAGTTCTCATGTGTCTTAAAGTGGCAATTTAAGATCCAGTTGAAGACCCAAAGATTGCAAAACAGCTCAAGAAAAAAAGAGTTTCTATAGGATCGACTCTAGCCTCAATTCCTCAACCGATTGAGCCTTAGAAGTGAAGTTTAAGTTTCCTTGACTCCAACTCAATTGAGCCTATAAAGTTGTAGAAATTTTTTAGATTGAAACAATAGATAATCATACAAAATTTGAGTGATTTGTAGCAATTGGATTCAACATAATCATGCAAATTTTGGATCATTTTATGGATTCTAATACTCGTCATGTGTTTGTCCTAATCTAAAGTTTTCTGTGATAAAGTAAAAATCATCATGACTTGCTTCTCTTATAATTTTTAAGGGGATTAAAAATCTTAAAATGATTATAATTTAAAATTCTTCATCTCCTCCAAAACAAGAACCTGGTTGTTTACAATATTGGTTTTCATTATGGCAAGTTGGCAACATTGAGCGTTGAAGTAATCTTTAAAGGCTAATTAGGTCTTCTTCTCCTATACCTAGCCACCATCACCGTTACAAACTTTCCTTCAATGATAGTCAATCTCCCCCAGTCTTTAATCCTATCACATGGTCCTCTTCTATGCACCATGAAAGCTTAGATTTGTGTTAAAACACAAGAGCTTGTTTAGACCCTCAATTAAAAATTACGGCTAGATTACTTTTACTCTTACTTAATCAAAGTGCGGAACAAGATTAAATGTGCGCAATGAACCGATACTACTCTAGTGCATAAACATGAACAACAAAAAATAAAAGTAAAGCACAAGAGTAAGGGAAGAGAGATGCAAACACAAGATAACACCAAGACGTGTTATTGAAGAGGAAACCAAAGAACTTGGTGAAAAACCTCTCCGCGACTTTCCAAATCGAAATCGATTCACTAGAAAATAAAGTTAGAGAATGCGAATAACAAAAGACCCTTAAAGCCTAATCTACTCAATGTACTTAAGCCCTCCAAGCTCTTGGTACCAACGGACTTTTTGGAGTCATGTTTTCTCTAGTTTTTCGAATCCTGCAATACGCTCGATTGCATCTGCCAAGCCTCATCGACTTCTTTTGGCAAATCCCCAAAACTTCCCAAGCTCCAAAACACTCTCTACATGCTAAAAAGGTATGAGTTATGTTTGGTTACAAATCTCCTCTCAAGGCATGACAATGGGAGAGGGAAGGAGAAGAGATTAGAATGATTTCTCACTAAGGATAAGTAGTTTTCTCCCTAAAAGATGGGTGTGTGTGTTGTAGAAACTGACAACTTGGCATGACTCTTCAGCTTCCAGCATGTGCTTCTCACGTGGCTCTTTCGCAGGTTAGTTTCTAGCGAGACACTCGTGAAATCCACTTGTTCATCCAATACATACTCAATTCTTCATCAACTTAATACTAAACCCAATACAATAAAATCTCACAAAATACAAGGAATAAAATTAAAGCAATTACAGCACTTTTGTCCTGGAATAAAACCAACATAAAATATAGTTGTAAATCACAACTTTACACACCATATCATAGTGACATCGAATTCAGCATTGATGAAATATACAACCTATTTTTCCTTGTTGAGTGTCCGTCAAGTTTGCCTGCCTCTTACTCTCTGCAAGGTCAACAGTTCCACTTCCATATGAGTCTCATTATATTGAACTCTGCTTCCATTTTTATTTTTTTTTAATGTCTACAAATTTGGATTATTTTTACTATTGAATTAGCTAGGATTTCAGTTTATATTTGCTGTCAAATGTTTTTTGAATTTATATAAGTGATTGAGATCTAGAGGCGATTCCAGAAATAGGTTGGAAATAGCAATCTTGAAATAGATGAGTTAAATAATGAACAAAGCTATGTTTAAATTTGCTGTCAAATGTTTTTTCAAGAGAGAAAGCTATGTTTGTCAAAGATTAACAAAGAAAGAAGATAATGGTTAAATGAAAGCCGTTTGGTTTTTTTCTTAAATTGTTAGTAGTTTTTGTTGGGTGCAAAGCACCGTGTGGATCCAGCCCACATGCCTTGTCAAGACCTCATTTAATGAGCATGTCACTCTTGTCTTTGTCAGAAGTCTGACTTAATGAGAAGTGAAGCAAAGCGTGTTGGACACGCTGAAGAAAAAGAACAAGAAGCCAAAAAGAAAAGAAAGGCTTTCGGCCTTGTGGGAAGTTGAAACAAAACGGATAGCCATTTTGGCTACTTTGTGTGAGTTCCAGAATGAGCAAGAAACACAGAGAAAGAGAGAGCTTCAGCTCGAGATGTGCAATCCGAAGAGATAAAGAAATACACTTTGAGAGCGTGAGAGGGTGAAAAAGAAAAATGAGACATTTTTTTATACTCAAGTTACACACAAGGAAGATAAATTAGTAAAGTTCTCATGGAATTTTTGAATGCTACAACCATGGAGAGTAAGAGTATTCAGAGGAAGATCTTGCTATTGGCTTTATGGTAAGATTGTATTTGCTCCTTGAGATTTAATTTGTTGTGTATTCAATTTACTGTGAACTCAAGTCTAGCGTAAACTTAATAGTTGTAATCTCTATTTTATAGTGGATATTTTTCAAAGCTGCTTCGTGGTTTTTCCCTTTATGTTGAAGGATTTTCCATGTAAGATTTGGTGTTCTTGTGTAGTTGTGTTTACATGGTACTTGCTGAATTTTTTTTTTTTTTTTTTCCATAATATTACTAATGCCTGGTAGTCATTAATTTTAATTCACACATAAATATTGAGGGGATTTAGGATTTTTTCCCCAACAGCTTTAGATTTATTCTAATACCCATGGGTCCAGGCTGCTAAGTTTGTTAGGATTACCTATTAGAGAAGATAATCACAATTTCCTCTGTTTTTACTGTATATATATAAATAAATAAATAAATAAAAATCATTTTACAGAATAATTAATCAATCCAATCAGAGAAATTTTCTCAAGCTAATCAAAGTGACATTGTATTTTGGAGGATAGCTATAGTCCTATGTACAGTGTCAAACAATCAGTTGAAGGACAGCTATGTTGACTAATATTGCCTGTCCTTTTCCTCTCTCTTTTTTTTTTTTTTTTTTTTTTTTCATCTCTATTTTTATCTTTTCTAAATAGATAAGATATGTAATGCTCCTTTATAAATAAATAAAAAAAAAACCAGCAGATAATACCTAGCTCTACACACAAAAAAAATCCAAAATCGATTATGGCATCACAAGGCTATCCAGTCTTGGGCCTCCTAGTTCTTCTTGGTTTATTGACTAATATCATTGCTGTTTCTTCAAGCCATGGCAGTGCTTATGATACTGCTTCACTCAACCGGACCAGTTTTCCCGAAGGTTTTATTTTTGGGACAGCAGCAGCGGCTTATCAGGTAACAAAGTCACAATTTCCTCTATGTTAATTTGTATTATAGTTTTTACAGCAAATGTCCCGAGATGTCAAGCATAAGATCAATATTATTATTTGCAAATTCGTGTTCTTTCAAATTTCCAGTATGAAGGTGCAGCATATGAAGATGGTAAAGGACCAAATATATGGGACACTTACACTCATGAACATCCAGGTCTCTTTCTCTCTCTCCAACATTGTACCAAATGTCATGTTACTTAAAATTTTGAGTAATATGATAGTAAATATACTTTTAGATTTATAAAATTTATTATAAATCATTATTATTAAATTTAAAGGAATATAAAATTAGCTGTTTTTGTTATTTAAAATAAAAGAAATGCTACGTCCATAATATTTTCATAACAAGTTATAGATAATAAGTTGTTATTGCTTCTAATTTGAATTAACAACTTATATTACTTTTTGGCCCACCTATAATAACCAATAACAATCTACCACTTTAGGATTTGTTGTGAATGTACTGTAAAAATGTTATAGATGTAACATTTCTCTTAAAATGATGTTAAGTAATAAAGTAATATAATTGGTGAAACCAAATGAAAAGTAGTAACAACTTGCATCCTTGGCTTTATTATGAAATTGTATGGTAAAGATTTGATACTAGTGTTTATTTAAATGTTAATGACCTAACATTATCTACAGATTCTACACCATTTATTTGGTTTTAACAAGATCTATGATGGAGTTTGAGAATACTTATCCCCAATTGATATTTAAAAAGAACAAACAAAAATTCTCAAGAAAAAAGAAAAAAAAGAAAGAAAGAAAGAACAACAAGTCAACAACATTAATATAATGGTTGTCTTTGGTATTTATTTTTCTTCATTTTTCTTCCTGTTCCTTCCTTTCTTCCGTAACAAATTCCAAATTAGAAATAAGTTGTATATATGTTATGGTTGTCTTAAATACTAGTTCAATTTTTCTTATGCCTCTAATTACAAGTTCTTAAATAGTAAAAGGGAAAAAAAAAAATCCTTTCAATGAAATTGCAGAAAGGATAGTGAATGGAAGCAATGGAGACGTAGCTGTCGATCAATATCATCACTACAAGGTATATATATTGATCCGTGTTCATAATAAAAATTAGAAAGGAAAATACTCATATTAATTAGCTCATAATTACCAAGTCTTGCAGCATAATTGCATAGTTTTGTTTTCTTTATAAGAATAACCGGGGTTCTTGTCATGGAGCCCATAGGTGGCTCCACATTGAAGTTAGGGTGTTCACAGAACCACCCTAACTTAGGAAAAATGTAATTACTATATATAAATTTTAAAAATTTATGACTTTTTTACCTTTTAAAAAATTTTGTAACCAACCTAAATTTTTTTTAGGCCCAATATAGTTAAACTTCGGACAAAATTTGGCAATAAGCTTGGTTGTAGACTAAGGCTGCAACTTCACTTAAAATATTTTTTTAATGGATGTGAATTTTGACAAATCTACAATTAGATTACATTTTTTTCTTATATTTTCTATACTTGCAAAATTTCAATAAGATCAAAGATCGATAGTTTTCATCAATCAAATACTTAAATTCGATTTTTGGTAGTCTAAAATTATGCATAAAAAAATAAATTTATGGATTGAATAGTAAATAACATCCGATTAACATGAAATTTGACATGTGTTTTAAAAACATAAATAACATGTAATTCGACAGTTAGATTTAAAAAATATATAGTCATATTAATTTGTTTAGCGAGACAACTAAATTTGTAGTCAAATTTTGTTTTTAAACTTTGTTCCCCTTAACAATATATTAGGCCCTTACAAACTAAAATTTTGAAAGATGTGTAGCTTACAACATTGATAATGATACTAGTATGCAACAATTTTAAAATAAAATCGTAGAAGGAAATTGTAAGATTTTTTTATGTATTTGCGTATGTTTTTTTGGTCAACGTATGAAGTTCTTTTTTTATTAGATTTTGTATAATTTAGGTTTACCCTAAATAAAATTCTTAGAATTGCCACTGATGGAGCCAAGATTTCAATTTAAGGGAGCAAAATTTAATGAAAATATTTTTCTTTAAGAAGATAAACCAATTATATATGATCTTTTTTAGAATTTGATTCAAAGTCATTATTATGCTCAGGATTCTCTGTAATTTCAATTAACTACAAATATATATTTCATATTAAAACAAAAAAAAAAAAAATTCAATTTATAGTTACTAACAATCAAAGAAATATATTAAGCTAAATACATAAAGTTTAGATATCTAATTGAATTTCTTAAAATAAATTGAGAAAATAAATTAATGTATAAGTGTTGAGAGTATAGCATTATACCTTTAAAGTTATATACATGTCTTTTGCCTTGATTGCTTTAAAAAAAAATATATATATATATATATATATATATAGAATTCAACCATTTTGTTCTCTATATTTAAAGTATTTAAATTCGGGTTCACGGCAGAAACCCAGACCCAAAGTTTGAAATTGAAATATCAAGAGATGAATAAGAAAAAAAATAGTGGACATTAGTAAATTTTTTATTATTATTACTATTTATTTTGTATAAAATATAGGACCCACCACTGATTGAATATACATAAATAAAAAAGAAAAAAAATGTGGGATAAACATTCGTAATGCCGTGAATTGAAATGCTTAATGTTGTGTAACCTTTTCCCCTTTTTTGGGTATCAGAACTCCGAGCTATTTTAGGGACAGCTTTTTGTTTTTCTCTTACAGTGGGGGCAAACTGGAAAAGCATTTAATAGGAGTTCAGCTAAAATTCGTACTTTGAAACCTTTTCAGAAGTCATTGGAAAAGCATTTTAGGTATTTCTGGAGTATGGTTATATGGTGTTTACTATTGTCACATTTATAATGGATCCTAGGATGAATATAATGAATTTATAAGGGATCTTAAGATGAATATAATGAATGGACCCCACTACGAATGTAATAAGAGGAAGCATCGTTCACCATACTCCGGAAGTACCTAAAAATAACTCAGAGTCATTGGGGCAATTCCTCCTTGTCATTGTCTGTCCACTAGTTATATATGTGTGTGTATATGCGAGCATGTGCTGCTAATTAACTCGTGTTTTGACTTTTTTTAAAAAACATTTTTAGGTTCCAATTATGTTTGCTACATGTACTTATAAAAAAATAATGTTTTCCACGTGCTTTTTTTTCCCCCCTAATTATTCAGCATATCCAACCAAATACAAGATAATCTAAATATAAGAAATCCTCATTCAAAATTTTCAAACAATATGCTTTTATTTGATTATACATTGCAGGGAGATGTTCGAATTATGAAAAAGATGGGCTTAGATGCATATAGATTCTCAATCTCATGGTCTCGAGTACTGCCAAGTAAGATTATCCTTTTCATAATCCCATAAAAGGTTAGATCCATCTAATGACAATGACATAAAATGGGTACATCAAGTACACATCTTAAGCTGGAATAGAATAGCTATTGTTTTGTGACCATATTATGTTCCTAACAATCTCATTTTTGGGACTAATTTCAGAAGGAAAACTATTTGGAGGTGTGAATAGGGAAGGAATCAAATACTACAACAAACTAATCAATAAGCTCCTAGACAGAGGTCATGAATGATTCTTAAATTCCATCATATGTCATCAACTAATCATGCATGCACTATTAATTCATAGTTGTTTGCAATGACTGAATGCAGGTATACTCCCCTTTGTGACCCTCTTCCACTGGGATCTTCCCCAAGCATTGGAAGATGAGTATGGTGGTTTTTTGAGTCCTCATATTGTGTAAGTGGTTAATTTACATTATGATCGACCATTTTACTCATTTGAATTCTAATTAGTATACTTTTCATAAGTTTTATAGTGATTATGATGTGTAAAATTTAAATTGATGGCCCATTTTGAAGTTAAGGAATCGCGGGGGTGGGGGGGATGATTGTGATTATTATTATTTTTAGTTAATGACTTATTTGTGAAGTTGCTAGATCACTGCCTTACGGAATTATTGGGTTTGATATAATTTGTCAAGAATTTATAATTGATCTTTTTTTTTTTTTTTTTTTTTTCCTGTGAGATCATGATATGATACATTAATGTAATATTACCATACAATTTCAAATAAGACACTTGACTTCCTTTTGTTTTTAATATAGTCCTATAAAGAGTTATTTACTTCTTTCTGTTCCTAGTATAGCCCTTCTGTCCAATTTGCTCCACTAAAAGCATTCACATCAGCTTTTTTATAAATGTGTAAAATAAACATTTCGACCACTTTTACACATTTTGAACCGAAAAACACTCCACATCAGTCTGTTTAAAAATGTGTAAAGTCTTTTAAATTTTTCAACGAGCTACAGTACCCGTGTAAATTTACACGGGCACTGTAGCATGTGTATTTAATTTTTAAATAGTTTTATCTCTCTCTTGTCTCGTCTCTGCTCTCACTCTCACTCTCTCTCAAGCGCATAGTATAGCTCTCTCTTTCTTTCATCTCATCAATTTTTCTTCCTCCAGCTTCTGCCGATTGCCATCGCCGCCGATGAGAACGAGGTCGAGCAAGCCGAGTTGCCGGACGAGTCCATCGCCTACAACACGAACAGAGTTCTCTGACGGGTCTATCGCCTAGAATCTCGTGGGTTTTGATCTATTTTTGGTTGAGCTTGAGGCCGGCGGTTGTCACTAGGTGGTGGCGGTGCTGCGAGGCGTCAATCTTGCTTAGGCTAGAGGCCTCGATCTCACTCCGATCTGTTGGTTGCTGGTTTTTTTTTTTTTTTTTTTTTTCTTTGGTTTTTTGGTTGATTGTGGGTGTGAGTCGATGGGTTTTGATCTTGATCGGCTTGGCTTTTCTGGTTCATTGGTGGGTTTTGATGATCTTGCCGCCAATTGGGTGGGTGATGATTTGGCTTGACTGAGTTTCGGGTTGGGCGGGTGATTAATGGGTTTGGGATTGAGTGGGTTTTCCTTGATGATGGTGGTTGGGTGGTGATGGTGGCTGGGTGGTGATGATGGTGGTTGGGTGTGGAGTGATCGTTGGTAGTGACAAACTGTGGGTCTGTAAGAGAAAGGGGCAACGAGGGAGGGAATAATAAAAAATTGTAAAAGAATGAATATTTTATTGAATTAATGTGTAGAATAGATAAACTGATGTGAGTGTTTTGTAAAAATGGGTGTGTAAAATAAAAAAAGTAGGTTTTTCCGTGTAAAATAGACGAGAATTTTGCATTCACTGATGTGGATGCTCTAAAATGATATCTTTTTGAAAAATGAAAATATTAAAACAAAGAGTGAGATTGGACAAATTTTGATGGAATGACTGCATTGAAAACATAATAAAAATAAAGGATTGAAATGAGAAACGAGGAATTTACAAGTTGAATTGAAAAACTGTTAAGTTAGAAAGTGTTTCATTAATTTGTAACTTAGTCATTATTTGTAGCAATCACTTAGCATTATTATTATTATTATTATTATTTGTAGCAATCACTTAGCATTTTAAGAGGGAAACCTAAGGAATAGCACCTAAGTACTGTACCTAAATCTTGCTCTATTATTATTATTATCCATTCTCAAATGCCAAGAGCTTTATAGCTCAATTAGTTGACACCTTTTGGTATTTCTATTAGAAATTGGAGATATTCAAGTTCAAATCTCCTTTCCCCCTGACTATTGGATTTAAATAATATTAAAAAAGAGTTTTTTCCTATTTGTATAGTTAGGCCTTCTAGATCTATAACTGAATGCTATAAATGATGTGCTAACGTATAAATGCAAACATAGTTAGCTAATGTCAGTTATTAAATAGTTTGGAGACTTTTGCATGTATATGTTTAGGGATGATTTTCGGGATTATGCTGAGCTTTGCTATAAAGAATTTGGTGATCGTGTCAAGCATTGGATCACACTAAATGAACCATTGAGCTACTCCAATGGTGGTTATGTTACAGGGGATTCAGCCCCAGGTCGGTGTTCTAGTTGGCAAAAGAAAAATTGCACTGGTGGAGATTCTGGAACAGAACCGTATTTGGTATCACATAATCAACTTCTTGCTCATGCATCTGCGGTTGAAGTGTACAGGAAAAAGTATCAGGTTCCCTATACCAAACTATTTTATGCTTATTTTACTACTTTTTTTTTTTTGAAAATTGTAGTCCATTCAATAAATATGGTTGCATTGCACTTGGTACAAGACAATCGAAGGTACTTCATTTAATACTATTTGCAGTGAATATAAACTTAGATAAATTTGCTAAGTTAAACTTGTTTTTCAGGATTAGTAATTGAGTAAGCATTTATCTTTTCCATTTGTGTGGGATTGGATTAACTTTTTTGTTGAAAGCATTAACTTTTTTGTTGAAAGCATATGAATTAATTTGTCAAAAGTTGATAAAAATACAATTCCACTAGCTTGACTTGAATGTGTCTTTAAATAAGCAAGCTTTCACTATGTGCAGCAAGCACAGAAAGGCTTGATGGGTATATCCCTAGTTGGAGACTGGGTTGTGCCATACTCTAACGCGACGCAGGACCAAGATGCTGCGCAAAGAGCCCATGATTTCAGGTTTGGATGGTAAGTATACTAAAACTACATAACTCTTTGTTTTGGACATCTATTGCACCATTTGCTAGTTATTTACAAAGAATAGAAAAATCCTTTGCTTTTTTAGTATAGTAGGTTCAATAAAGACTTAAAATTTCGTGGCTTGTGGCAGGTTTATGGATCCCCTAACAAATGGTGACTATCCACATAGCATGCAATCTCTAGTTGGCGACCGATTACCCAAATTCACAAAAGAGCAATCCAAGCTATTAAAAGGGTCACTTGATTTTCTAGGGCTAAACTACTATACTACTAATTATGCAGCTGATGCACCCAAAGCTGAAAAGCCAAGCTACTTAACAGATTTGCGAGCTAATCTTTCTTGTTCGAACTCAATCATTTGGATCTATGATTTCTATTTTCTTATGTAACTCATACGTACTAACAAGACCATGCTTTTTTCTTTTATTGTGGCAGCTGAGCGTAATGGGATCCCCATCGGTCCAGAGGTGCGTATGAATTGGATTTTAAGTTGTTAATTTGTTATTGTTAGCGGTATTCTCTATTCTCCCATTTGAAAAAGAAAAAGAAATATTGTGGCATCATTTCATTAGTGTGTAAAGAGAGTTTTATACCGAATACTTATTGAATTTAAATTTTTTCTTTAAAATGACATTTCAGGCTGCTTCAAGTTGGCTCCATGTCTATCCCAGGGGAATTCGAGATAGTCTATTATACGCCAAGACAAAGTACAATGATCCACTAATTTTTATTACCGAGAATGGTAATTTTCTTTTGAACTTTTCAATTATGGTCACATAAAGTTATGGTGCAAGCCAGAAATATAAAATTTGAAAGGAATGGCAGTTTGATTTCCATTTGAATCTAATAATCTGCCACTATAATATAGGGATTTCTGAGTTCAATAATGACACATTGTCGCTTAAGGAAGCCCTTGCAGACAACTATAGAATTGATTATTACCATCGCCATTTTCAGTATATTCTTAAGGCTATCAAGTAAGTTGAGAAGACCTCTCTCTTTTGGATCTAATACAAATATGACTTTATATTATTACTAATAATATCAATATGTTGTATTAACAATTATGAAAGTTGTTATGTCTAAAGTCCAATTGATCTATTTTTTGATGTAGGGATGGTGTTAATGTGAAGGGATATTTTGCATGGTCATTATTGGACAACTTTGAATGGGGTGCAGGTTATTCCGTTCGGTTTGGCATCAACTATGTAGACTATAAAAATGGGTTGAAAAGATATCCGAAAATGTCTGCACGTTGGTTTAAGAAATTCCTAAAGCCATAAGATGACAAATTTAGGACTATACTCATGTTGAACTATATAGATACTATGGATATACTCATGTTTAAATAATGTCTGTAATCTGTATTCAATAAATTAAAATAAAATAAAATTAATGTCACTGTTTACAAACTCGAATGTTTCTTTTATATATATAAAAGCATCTATTGTTTGGTTTCTCCTTTGGGCGAAGCAATGTACGTAGTTTCCAAATGCAGTCTAATTTGAGTCCCAAAAGCATAAGCATAATTTAGAATCATTGTGAATCATCTTATCTGGCTGCTTGCCTGCTTTCACAAAAATAGGCCACCCAGTGGACTGGCCAGTACTTGGCTATGGTTTGGATCACATATATGGGTCACATTTTACATTGTACTCGATCCCAAATAGACTCCTTTACTGGTGTATTGAGCATAGTTGAAATTACAATGTTTCTAGGTCGAGAAGCTTTAGGCCCAACCCCTGTCTCTTCTCACATCTCACCCCAACATTTATCCCACTTAAGGAGTCAGCATTCTTCTCAAAAAAAAAAAAAAAAAAAAAAAAAAAACTTGAAGTAATTAATATAATTAGTCCCAAACCGCATGATGCAAGGAAAAATTTATCAATTTATTTTAAAATAAAAATAATAGATGAGATTAATTTATAAGTGTTAGTCTCAAACTCTTTTTAAATAATGTGAATATTTTTTAACAAAGTGATATAATAAGATCATTTATTTTTTATTATTAGTTTTTGGATGAATATTATCTTTATTGTTGTTTTATTAATGGCTATAAAAATAATTTTCTTTATTAATTAAATTGTTGAGAACCTTCTATATGGCTGAAACACACAAATTATTGTATTTATATCAGAAAATATATAAGACATGTTTTCGCTTTTTTTTTTTTTAAAAGTCAACGTATTGTACGCATACTATGCACATAACGTTCTTTCTCCGTTTCCGTTGTTTTTTGCTGACTTTTTAAAATGTACATACTTTTTTGAATAATACCAAATTATTGACGTACGTACATTTACCACATTATACACGTATCATATATTAATAACTACTTGATATAATATATTATATTTTCTAAATTAATCCATCTATATATTCAAAAGTGTTTTAAATTTTGTAAGGTTTTTTCTTTTCTTTTTTTCCTTTTTTTTTTCTTCAAGGAAACATAATATGTATTTGACATTCAATTATTATATAAGGCAAGATAGTTTATAAATAAATTAAACTGTGGTTGACATTTGTTTTTAGTACTCCTTACAAACGGTTCATTCTCTAAAATAGTTTAAACTGAACCAAATTGACAGAAATGCTATGCTAATATGACTTAATAGGAGCATAAGAACAATAAATGTTACACTTTAGCTATTTGGTATTTTTTTTGCTGCTTCTAATTTTGCACAATATTGGTGATTAATTCATGTAACCGGGCTCTAAAAAGTAAAAAACTCTAACAAATTGGAAGACTGCTATGGCTATTAGATGCTGGTTATAAAGTTTTGCAGTACATCAAGAGTTGGGAGGTCAGGGCATCTAGAAATAAATAAATAAATAAACTATCCCATAGTCTCTAGGTCATCAACAGATGCTGAATATTGAGGCATGGCAATAGCTGTTTGTGAGATAACATGGATTTTAGCTCTCTTAAAAGATTTCCAGATTGATCACTCTAAACCAGCTTTGTCATTCTACGGCAATCGAGTAGCACTGGACATTGGAGAGATCCAATTTTTCATGAGAACCAAGCATATAGAGGTGGACTGTCATGTAGTGAGAGAGAGAGTCCAAGAAGGTGTATTGATCAAATTGCTACATATTACCTCTCAATCACAATAACCAGACTTTTTAACAAAAGCTCTCAGTTCTCAGGCTTGCTATCCAAGATAAGCCTCATCAATATTCACAGATCTGAAGCTCATATTAATGGCTTAAAAACAACCGTCTTTTTTTTTTTTTTTTTTTTTTTTTTTTTTTTTTTAATTTTTTATGAACAAAAAGATGGCTTATATGGCACGGTATCATTACTCTGGCTCATTTAAACCCGAATTCTGGGGCGTGAGACCACTGAAGCTACTTGGGCCATCCATGTGGGCACAACATTTTAAACTGAAGCACCACTTAAACCATTTAGTATTTTCCTTGCTTAAATTTTTTGCAGTTTTAGATTTATTTATCCTACAACGTGAGAGGCACATGGACGTTGTATTAATAGTTTAATAGCCGCGGTTCCAAACTGTTAAGTTTGATAGGATTAGTTGTTTGTAACAGTTTAGAGAGAGAAGATTAAGAGAGAAAAAGTTACTTCGAAAAGCTAATCACGGTTTGCTCTGTTTTCATTGTATATAAACAAAGTCCTTGTACGGTCTAATTAATCAATCCAATTAGAGGAATTTTCTCAATCTTGTGGATATCTATAGACTATAGACTATAATTTTACGTACAATGTCAAACAATCAGTTGAAGGACAGCTATGATCACTAACAGATTGCATGTCCTTAAATAAATTAGATTATGTAGTGCTCCACAAAAATAAAAAAAATAAAAACAGAGTCAATCATGGCATATCAAGGCCTTGCAGTCTTATGCCTCCTAATTCTTCTTGGCTTATTGACTAATGGCATTGCTATTTCATCAAGCTATGACACTGCTTCACTTAACCGGACCAGTTTTTCCCAGTGGTTTCATTTTTGGGACAGCATCGGCATCTTATCAGGTAACTAAGTCACAGTTTTCTTTATGTAAATTTATATCATAGTTTTACTACAAATGTCCTGAGATGTCAAGCATTTGATCAATATTATTATGTTCATATGTGTGTTCTTTCAAATTTCCAGTATGAAGGTGCAGCAAATGAAGGGGGTAGAGGACCAAGTATATGGGACAGTTTCACTCATAGATATCCAGCTCTCTCTCTCTCTCTCTCTCTCTCTCAATGTATAAACTGTCATGTCATTTAAAATTTTGAGTAACATTACTAACATGATAGTCTATACACTTCGATTTTTAAAATTTATTATGAATCATTATTATTAAATTTAAAGGAATACAAAAGAAGGAGATTATATCATTTAAAATAATGGTAGGTAATAAAGCGATGTAAGTGGTGAATCCACATAAAAACTAGTAACAACTTATCTACCGCACGGGGGTGTGGCTTGCTGGTAGGAGTCCTCATTCTGCACTTAAAGAGGAGCGGTTCCAGTGATCGCTCCAACAAGGCATGTGCGGTACATATGGTATTACCTATTACTGTCACGTGGTATGGGGTCGATGAGCCCACACCGGAGACCTCTTTTTTTATTCAGCAAAAAAAAAGTAACAACTTACCTCATCAACTTTTTTGTGAAATTGTATAGTAAACATTACAAACACAATTTAGGGATTTGCAATTACAACAAAAATAATGTTAAGGATACTAAAACTTTTACTACACGAAACTAACAAGCTTCTGTCACCAATCACCTAAACATATTTCAAACATTCATTTATTAGGTGGATGAAATCCACCAATCACATCCGTTTGTAAACTTTATGTAGTAACACCTGTTGTACCTTTAGCATTTTCCTACAACAAATCACCTAAATTGTAGGGATTTATAAACAAATTAAATCATTGATATGTAACTTTCGAGAGAATTGGAGAGAATTAAGGGAGTAATATATGGTAGCCAATTTTTAGCTGTATTTGAATTGGACTCATTAATTATCTATTACTATCAAAATTGATCCATTTAAAAGATCCATTTAAAATGAAGAAGATCATTTTTACTATCTCAAGAACCAAAAAAAGATGATCCAAGCTCTTAATCTGGACAGCACAGATCACTTGACTTATGGCCACATTCCCGAGGATATCCGAACTCAAGTTGCTGCTCTTTCTTCTGTTGAATTTATTTTTAATACTAGGCACTGCAACGTTGTAGCAGATGCACTAGCCAAAAAAGCCAAGAACTGTAGGGAGACTCGGGTATGGACTGATTTCATGCCTAAGGACATCGCTTCTCTTGTAATCTTTGACATTCATTGAGTTGTTTTTCTTGTGGAATAAAAGCCCAGGCTACTGATAGTCTGGTTTCTCAAAAAAAAAAAAAAAAAAAAAAAAAACCAAACAAGCAAACACTGTGCGTGTTGATATAAGGCTTGAAAATTGAGATGACCAAGCAAAGCAGGTGGTATTTTAGGACCAAGCAAAATAGCTGCTGAATTCTCTATATGAGTAGTGGCATTATAAAATTATTTGTACTTCTTCCAGTTTTACACTGGCCTTGACTTTTTCTACGGGACCAACTTTAGGAGGCTAAACTATATGTAGGGAATTACACCAAAATTCCCAACCTGTGAGAAACAAAACAAATAGAGAAAACACACGCCAAAGAAAATAATCACACGCACAAGACAATATTTACGTGGTTCGGCAATTTGCCTACGTCCACGGAGTTGCATGGATTTCACTTTTATCAGGGAAAATACAATAGTGCACAAGAACACTCTCAAGAAACCCAATTCCCAATTACACCCTAGCACTCTCTCACATAAAAAATAAGAATAGAAGCTGGCTGCCTCTCTTTTCTCTATTTTCTCTCATGCGGCTACTCACTAGGTTAATTGGAATTTTTCTATATATAATTCTCTTCATACTAGCCGTATATAATAAAGCACATATATATATATATTACTTTATAAAGTCGGCTGAGTGGGATTCCTAATACAACTTGTATTAGGTCAATTTTATGGCCGAATTGGGCTTGGTTGGGCCTTATGGGCTTGTGGCAAAATTCAAGCCACACTAACACTATACACTCTTGCTTGACTGAGCTTCTGTATATTGTGAAAACCTGTGGGCCAAATTAGTATTGTGAAGGTCATGCAGGTCATCATCTAGCTTGTGAAAATTTGTGTGATTTTGTGTGTTTAAAGGCTTACTATATTGGAAATTAACAAAAAGAAAACTACGTTAAATGACACACTCAGTAAGGCCAAACTATGAACATGTCAAAATTAGTAAGGAAAATTACCTTCTTTCCATAGAAAAATTAGGAAAATAAAGGCGTCTGATGTTGTAACTATTGACCAACCATTATGTATGGATGGTTGGCCACCTTTAGATATAAAATATTTAATTTTAACCAAGAAATATTTCTTTTCAAATTGGGAGATCTTATTCTCACGTGTTTAGTCATAGTAGTTGATTATGCATCGTAAACCCAATGTTTCAATTTGTGGTTATCAATAGTATTTGTTAGTGTGGAAAATTTGGGACCATCAATACTCTGTTTTTTTTTTTTTTTTTTTTTTTTTTTTTTTTGGGTGTGGAGACATTAGTAAGCCAAGATACGTATTGTTGTGCATGAGTCGTAAATATGGAATTTTAGAATAGAATAATTAGTAAACGCATGAAATTGGACATTGTTGTTGATAAGAAAATAACACCCTCTCTCTCTCTCTCTCTCATATACAGGTAAAAATGCATTGCACCTATTGAATTTTTATTTTAACCAATTTAGCACATAAATAAAAGGGCTCTTAGGGCATTTGTTAATGACCATTTCAGGAAAGTTTGGATACCACTTTTATAGGATATATAAAATAAAATAAAAAATGTAATTTTTTTTTTCTTTTCCTATAAAAATTTGTTAAAAATATTTTTTTAAACTAATACCCTTAGGGTTATCCATTATCCTTTCCCAAATAAAAGTTAAAGCGGTCTGTTTGTTATAGTACTAAAGTTTATGTATTAAATTGGCTTAAATGACAGTTTAGAGGATATAAGTGCAACTACCTTAAAGACCAGAGGGTATTAGAATAATATATATATGGGAACTCATTGTCTTATTGTGGAAAGAAATTCAAAAACTTACTTTGGAAAGGGAGACAAACTAAACTAGAAACAGGTTGTATGTGTTATGGTTGCGAGGCTTTAATACTAGTTCTTAAATAGTAAAAGAAAAATGAATCCTTATAATAAAATTGCAGGTAAGATAAAGGATGGAAGCAGTGGCGGAGCTAGGATTCGACTTTAGGGGGGGCAAAATTTATAACTAATATACATGTGTCTCTATAAACAAATACATATTGTGTATGTAGCATACAACATATGCATCATATATACACAATATTAACCAAACTTGACAATTAAATGCCAATAATATGAATAGTAAGTGATCATTCAATATTGAAAGATCCCCTAAAATTATTGCATATCATTATATTGTGTATAGTTTATTAGTGTTTTTTTTTTTAAAATATATAGCGAATAAAATAATCCCCTAATATATTTTATGGAATTTGTCATGTAATTGTTTCCAAATTTTATATCTTAATACTTTTGAAAGGAAACTTTTTTCTTGGGTGCTATTTTCGTCTCTTCAATTAAGACTTTTTCTTCTTTATTTAAGTTTATTTTTATAAATTTTGATCTTTACAAAATATTGATAAAGTAAAAAAAGATATGAAGATATATGATATATCAATTGAGTTTGACTTTTCAAAAAAAATAGGGAGATATATATACCCACAAAGAAAAAAAGGATGTATGTGGTTGTTTACTGTGGCTCTGCACTTTACAGTATTATTTTGAAACATGTAGCTGAAGAGATTTTCATTATAGCTCAATTACTCACGCACTACTTATCACAGTTTCAATTAAATCTCCACCTTTTACTATTACACACATAAAAAAAGAAAAATTTTGGGCAGGTCAGGGGGGGCAAGTGCCCCCTCTCGACCCCCCCTGACTCCGCCCCTGGATGGAAGTAATGGAGACGTAGCTGTCGATCAATATCATCACTATAAGGTACTTAGATATGTTGTTCCACTTTCATGATAAAAATTAGAAAGAAAACCTCATGTTAATTAGTTTCTAATTACCAAAAGTCTTGTAGCACAATTGCATAATTATGTTTTCTTTATAAGGAGAACCAGGGTTTTTATCATCCTCTCTCCAATTGTTTTTATACACACACGCATATCTATGCTTGCCACTTGCTTTTTTTAATTATTGAGCATATCTAACCAAATACAAGATAATCACAATATAAGAAATCCTCATTTCAAAATTTTTAAACAATTTATATATGCTTTGTGAATATACATTGCAGGAAGATGTTCGAATTATGAAAAAAATGGGCTTAGATGCATACAGATTCTCAATCTCATGGTCTCGAGTACTGCCAAGTAAGATTATCCTTTTCATAATCCCATAAATGGACAAATTCATCCAATGTGAAGGACATAAAAATGGGTACCATGAATTACACATCTTAGGTTGGAATGAAATGGCTATTGTTTTGTGACCATATTATGTTCTTAACAATCTCATTTTTGGGACTAATTTTAGAAGGAAAACTATTTGGGGGTGTGAATAGGGAAGGAATCAAATACTACAAGAAACTAATCAATAAGCTCCTAGCTAGAGGTCATGAATGATTCTTAAATTCCATTGGGATCTTCCCCAGGCATTGGAAATTTGGAAGATGAGTATGGTGGTTTTTTGAGTCCTCATATTGTGTTAAGTGTTTAATTTAACTTTTGATCGACCATTTTGTCCATTTGAATTCTGATAATGGTTTTCAGACCTAGGCCGGTCTGACTAGGTTAACTGGGAACTGGCCTAGAGACTTGTTTACATTACACTAAAGTCCATGAACTATCAGTGAACCGTCTGATTTCTAGAACCGGACATAGTTCAAATATAGTTCAGATCATGCTCAATATTTGAAAATATATATTAAAGTTTCAAATATTGTTCAGATCATGCTCAATATTTGAAAAAATATATTAAAGTTTCAAAAAGTAGGAATAGAACTGGGCGCACAACTACCAGATATACAAACGTTAACCACCAAGGCAACAAAGCTTCAGATTCACTCAAGTGAAAACATATTAATTCTAACTTAAGTTTGGAAAACATAGATATATTAAAAAAAAAAAAAAATCTAATTGTCTGATTATGGAATATATTTTTTGATATATAATTAAAATTATAAATATTTTATTGTGACTAATACATTTAACATTGTTATATGTGAACTATGAAAATCATTTTATTTTTTAAGTAATATTTTTATATTTGGAGGATTAAGTGTAATTATACTTTTCATTTTTTTGTGTTGTATTTTTTTATATATAAGTTGTGAAAATGTATTTGAAAATTATTTATTTCTCTATATCTTGCTCTTTTTAATTAAAATTACTCGTTTTTACAAATTTGTTATATTATTTTGCATTTATTAAATTAATTATGACATCATCACAATCCGACCTTAAAAACCTTGAACCCCTTTCTTTTACGTTTTTATAAATGGTCAAAGTCTGAAAACCATGATCTAATTAGTATATTTACACAAATTTCATCTTGATTTTGATTTTTAAAATTTAAATATATGACCCATTTTGGAGCTAAGGAATTAAAGGGGGGACCCATTTTCATGAATTAAAAAAAAAAAAAAAAAAAAAAAAAAAAAAACAAAACAAAACAAAAAACAGCAGGGTTATTTGTGAGGTTGCTAGTTCACTGTCTTACAAAATTATTGAGTTTGATATCATTTGTTAAGAATTTATCTTTAAATTTTTTTTTTTTTTTTTTTTTTTTATGTGAGATCATGATATGATACATTAACGTAATAATAACCTAAAATTTATTTATTTATTATTATTATTTTTTTTTGGGAGAAGAACCTTGACTTCTTTTTGTTTCCAATATAACCCTGCTGTCCGATTTGATCCACTAAGTCCAACTAAATGATATCCTTTTGAAAAAAAAAAATGAAAAATATTAAAACTAATAGTGAGGTTGAACAAATTAGATAGAACTAGTATGTAACCCGTGCGGTAATAGTAATACTATTGGTTTTTGTCCTTTTGAGTTTATCACAAGGAGGATAGAATTAGATAAAACAATAAAAATATATATTGCATTTTATTATTTAAGTGATGCTATTGGACCTTTTTAAAGCAAACTAAATGTAAAACTTAAAGCAATGGGAAACAAACTATTTTCCCTATGTTAATTTTTTCAATCCTCATAAATATTTAGATTCATGATTTTTTTTTTTTTAATTTGTACTTTCATCAAGCCACTAAACCGCATGATGAAAAAGAAACAGGAATAATAATGAAGTCTATACTGTCATCAATCAAATACAATTAGTTCATATTAATCTTCTCCAAAAATTGCTAAATCCATCAACTCCTTTGGCTTTGAAACTGAACAATGTAGTTAGTGAACCATCCAAAACCCCATGAACTATGGCTACCCCTTCCCTTTTTCTTGCCAGCAAACTCAAAGCAAAGTCTCTAGCAAATGCAAAACTCAAATCTCTAGCTATATCTTATGCCCCTCCTATTGGAACCCCATATACCGTCCGAAAATTAATGTTACCATCAGTAGGAGTACAAAGGGAGTCATCATAAGCATATTCAAAGGGATTTTGAAGTGAAACTTCAATTAAAATATCCTAAACTAATTATCATAATATAATAACATGATATAGAGATTCTATATTAATTTGAAGAAGGCAATAAGACTTATAGCAAAACAATGACTTTTCTATCACTAAGACCCTTTCCCATCTTTATTGCAGCAGCTGCTACTACATCAGATGAAATTCCTACTTGAAACAAACATGCTCTCACATTCACCACAAAATTTGACAACCAAAAAGTCCAACCAGTAGCAACTAAGAACTTTAGAAATTATGTGTTTAACCAATAAAATGAGTAAGGAATTTTTTTAGTTGAGGATTGGAAAAAGGGGCAACTATGGCTACCAAAACTTTTGGAATAAAACCGGAACATAATTAAATCAATGAGTTTAGCATAAAACTCCTAAAAAGCAAAGAAAATAATACTATTGATAATTCGATTCTAACTCTTTATTTAATATCATGGTGTTACTAGATGTGGTTGGTGTATTGGAATCTATTGGAGTCATTGAAATATTCACCTCCAACACACAACAAGTTTTTACACAGTTGCATCATCAAATCTTGTACCTTGAAAAATTACAAAATCCATTACTAAATCTCCTTCATATCATGTTCTATTTTTTATGCATTCTATTAGAGGTAGAAAGAGACTTGCCAAATTTTGTCATAAGCAAAAGAATTGTTGGTGTATTGTGTTGTAAGATAGATTGGTAAACAGCCTATTGGGAAGATTTTTGTGATAACTACTTGGGTATCACCATAACCAATGACCCTATGGAACAATAATGGAGAATTAGGAATCAATAATCATAACAATTCATTTTGCAAGGAAAATAAAAAGGATTTTTTTTTTTTTGGTTTGCTAATAATACTTACTGTAACAGTATATATTTCATTCCCTCCAATTTCTCCAATCATGAATATGGCTAAATTAAGTTTCTCAGCACAATCTATCAAACACTAAAGAAACAATAAAGAAAAAAAGAAAAAATGTAAATAATAAATTTAACTTTGTATTAAAAGCTTAATTCAAATGATAGGCTAACCATCAACATTGTGATAGACCCCATTGAAATATGTGAACATCCAAACCAATTGAACATTGAGAGAGCTTCTAGTAGCTAGCTATGAAATATTCTTTTTTGCAAGAAATATGTCAGTTATATTTGTTGTTTATGCAATACAATTTATATTTTAGGCATATTCTAGGCATATTTGTTGATAGATCAATTAGGTATTTGTCAATTATATTATAGGCATGTACTTTATACAATACAATTAAATTTTAGTAATGGCATATTACAAACCTTAATGAAACTAACAACACCTTAAATCTGCTAGGTTTAAAATGGTCTAAAGGAATGTATATGACACTGATAGAGTTACTGGTTAATAAGAGAAATCATCGCATATGGCTCAAAAGAACCTTAATCTACTTATAAGTAGAGTATAAGATCTTTTATATACTTAGCAGTGATTAGTAGAATCACTTACACACCTACTAAGGAAGCCTTCAATTGGATGTGGATGCCAAAGATTGATGTACTAATCTAAATAGATAAAATTACATAGAATGTTGTTAACAATTGTATTTGCCAATTAGTTATACTAACAGAATGAACACATATTCATTACAGAACAAACATCATCAAAACTAAATTGCTAAGAACAGAAACTTAAATATCAGCACAATGTTCAATATTATATGGATTTAATCCCAGCAACATCTTTAAGATTAGTTACATATAACTGTTTTTAATTCTGTTCATTTACAGTGAAGACCCAAAACTGTAACCAATCTTTTTGTAATTTTCATAATCTATAAAAATGTCTAAGTCCAGCGAGGGAATGGACGGTGGTCTATATCTGTGTCGTAAGGTTTTTTTTTTTTTTTTTTTTTTTTTTTTTTCCCTCCTATATTGCAAGCCTTTGCTATGTATTTCAAGCAGTTAGTTTTCTTTTTATTGAAAGAACTATAAAACAAAACGATGTTTTAACATTGTTGTAAGGTTGAATTTAATCAACCATCTTGTTGGCTTTATTCCGTGCCAAATTTGCTTGTATTTCAGCAATTAGTAACCCTGTATTTAGGTGGGTTTGTTGTAAGAGTAGTGAGTGAGATAGAGTATTGAATGCTCAAGAGTGTGCAAGAAAACAGAGTCTTGCGGCTGGATCTCGCGGGTGACTCGCAGCTGCAAGTCGCCAGAAGCAGCTCACGTGCCAAGCATGCCAGAAGTTGAAGCATCATGCTAGCTGGAGCACTACAGGACAAAATAGGACAACTGGTCGTTCTGTTATCTCGCAGCTGGATCTCACAACTCAGTCAAGTTGCGAGGCCAAGCCGCGAGCCAGCCTTGTTTTGAAAAACCTAAAGTTTCACATTCCATTCTCACCCTAGTATAAATACCCCTTATACCCACGAAAGAATAAGAGCTTCCAGAGAGAATTTTGAGAGGGAAACCCTAGAGTAAAATAAGATTGATTCATCTACAATCTTTACATAAGAGACTCTTCAAATTCCTCAACTCTCTTCCTCCGAAACTGAGAGTGCTTACAATTGTGATGTTTCACAATTTGTACCCCCTATCCAGCACTGGGTATATGAACCTCAGACGTGCCTTGTTTCTTCATGACCTAATCTCTAATGTAGAGATTGACATCTGTGCTCATATCTTTCATGTTCTGCACAAAACGATTCTACGAACTGAATCCCGAATATATGTTCCTTTTTGCTGTCTAATTTCAAGGATCTTGAAGCTTAAAGGAATTTATCCAACAGCAGATGAATCTCCTTGCCCAAAACCAAGTCCAATCAACATGCGTACATTCAACGCAAGCATTGGTCATAGTCGGAAGAGAGCAAAACCGGAAACTTCCACATCTCGTAGTGGTTTGCATTTCAGTACTCTCTCCCTTGACGAAAAACTTGACCACATTGTATCATCTGTCTACGAGTTGAGTACCATGATGTCCGGACTCACATCTACTCTACACCATCACAGCACTCGATGGAATATGAAGTTTACCTCACTACAAACTCAATTGGATCAGATTCAGAGGAAGCTAGAAGAGGATATGTAGCTATTCCATGGCAAAAAGGGGGAGATGATGTCATAAGGGGAATACAATGAAAGGGGGAGTGATAGCTTGATCAGAGGGGGAGAAAATCCTAAGGGGGAGTGTTTCTGTAAGCAGTTTCAATACTTTATTTTAAGTTGTTTTTCAGTTTATATTGTAGTTTGTACCCATGTCGCTTTTGTAAGCTTTTAGGGTTACTTGTAGGCTTTATGGTTTGTACCATGCTTTATGCAGCCTCTATGTTTTTGTTAAATCAGTACTTCTATCTAAATGTCATGCATTTTCTTGTTAAGTACTGTCACTCTTGTGCCCTTGTAGGATTGTTCCTAGATGCATATACTTAGTGTATTATGCATTGGTTGAGTGTTGGGCATACAAGTAACTTGCATTATTTTTGTTAGCTTGTATGTTCAAGTGTTCATTCCAAGTGTGAATGAGCATTGTGATCACTACCTTGTAGTGATTACTTGTTTGATCAAGCCATGGTTTGTTTCTTAACTTCATCTTTGCTTGATCACTTTATGCCTGTTTCATATGCATTTCATGTTTTCTACATACAATGATCATGGTGTATTGTTGTGTTTCAGGAGTTTCATGTTCATATGATTCAAGTGCCTCACAGTTTCTAGAATTAGGTGTGAGTGAGTTTTGCTCAACTGTTCCCAACTCACATGTTAAGTCTAGAGTCTGTTTTAGGGTTTTGTCACGGAATAGCCAAAGGGGGAGATTGTAAGGTTGAATTTAATCAACCATCTTGTTGGCTTTATTCCGTGCCAAATTTGCTTGTATTTCAGCAATTAGTAACCCTGTATTTAGGTGGGTTTGTTGTAAGGGTAGTGAGTGAGATAGAGTGTTGAATGCTCAAGAGTGTGCAAGAAAACAGAGTCTCGCGGCTGGATCTCACGGGTGACTCGCAGCTGCAAGCCGCCAGAAGTAGCTCACGTGCCAAGCATGCCAGAAGTTGAAGCATCATGCTAGTTGGAGCACTACAGGACAAAATAGGACAACTGGCCATTCTGTTATCTCGCGGTTGGATCTCGTGACTCGGTCAAGTCACGAGGCCAAGCCGCAAGCCAGCCCTGTTTTGAAAAACCTGACGTTTCACATTTCATTCTCACCCTAGTATAAATACCCCTTATACCCACGAAAGAATGAGAGCTTCTAGAGAGAATTTTGAGAGAGAAACCCTAGAGTAAAACAAGATTAATTCATCCACAATCTTTAAATAAGAGACTCTTCAAATTCCTCAACTCTCTCCCTCTCTATTGTTAAATCCTTGAGAGGCATTTTACTAAAACTTTTTCTCACCATATCCATTAATGTGAGAGGGTTATTTGGTGTTCTGGGAAGCAGTTAGGACGGAACCAATTTACATTGGTTGATGCTATGGTCAAGTAGCGGAATTCGAGAAGTTAGAAAAGAAATAGGTTCGGCGCAACCTCGTTGGAGCAAGAAGCTTGGAGGGCTTAGGTACACTGGGTAGATTAGGCTTGGAGGGTCTATTGTTGTTCATGTATCCCAACTACATTTTCTAGTGGATTGTTTACCGCTTGGACGGCAGCGGAGAGGTTTTACGTCGAGGGCTTCGATTTCCTCTTCGATAATACATCGTGTGTTGTCCTTGTGTTTGCATCTCTCTACCCTTTATCTTTGCCTTTTATTTTCTGCTGTGGATGTGATTTTAATTGGCTTAGAGTGTTTACCAATTCTGTATTAAGCTTTTATTTCATGTTCCGCACATTAATTGTTTGATATAAAACTTGAATTGGTAATTTGTAAATTGGGGGTCTAAACGTTCAAGGGTGTTTTTACACTATTTGAACTTTCAATTGTGAAACGGTATAATTTATCATTTTTTAATATATGCCTATGCACCATAGAACTATGTTAACCACAATATCAAATTACAATAGTTACAATACAACTTAAGAGATGAATGCAAAAGAAAGTAAAGTACACCAAATATCAGCTACAAATCAAGAAGGTAATCAAGAATATATATGCACCTCTCAAAGTGGCTAAGATCAAAACATGTGCATATCTCTAATTTAAGCTTCTATTAAGTCTATCTCAATTGGTAACACTGTGGAAAAAAAAATATATAGTATCTTCCAAACTTAAGACTGTCACCATTCATCTCTCAAGAAAAAGGAAAAGAAAGGCATGATTGTGTTTCTTTTTCTCTATTTTAAATGTTAGGACATATGTGTTTCACATGTTAAGAACATATGTTATGATTTTATGTAATTGGCTTATCCTTTGACAAAACGCACTTTACTTGTATTTGGGTAGATTTAGGATGTGTTTAAATACTTCAAGAAACCATGTTTCCAGATCAAGTGTTGAAGCTTTCAAGTCTGTCCAAGAAAACAAGTTGATAGTGCAAATTCATTAAATCTCGATAGCTGGCTCGACAGCTATATCTATCGAGCTTAAGAAAGCTGTTATAGATTCAGTGTTCTTGACACCTACTCAACACCTTCTATCTGTCGAGGTTTAAGAATTTCAGAATTCTAATATAATTTTCTTGGGATCCGTGAATATGTCTTTGGGCCTTCTTTTCTTCTAACCCTAGATATATAAAATGATTGTTTTAAGGGCCGTCAAATAGTTCACAAGTTGCACAAGCATTGAGCAAATTCTATTCAAGCAAATTGTGACTGGAGATGAAGTTCTTGCCCTAGTTCATCTCTTTCTCTTGAAGAAGTTGCTGTGTATATGCACCGTAAAGTTTTGTGACCAAGCATCTTCTTGATCTTCATCGTGTGGATGAATTGAAGAACTTTGCAACCAACAACTTTCTTAGTTGGTGATTGAAGTCGCGTATTGGGAACTGCGCAATTAGTTAGTCATGTACTTGGGAGTCGTGCATCAGAAAGGAGAACTGTCACTACAGAACAAGTCCAATTGGGTATTGGGGTAAGGGTTCAACTGTAGGTTGGTAAGGTACTTGGGATTCCTTTACTTGTAACCGCTTGTTGTGATAATAGTGGAGTTTCGGGAGTGGTGACCTGAAAATCACCCGGTGGGGTTTTTGCCGTTAGGTTTTCCCCATTCGTAAACAAATCACCGTGTTATTTATTTTCCACTACATAATTAGTTTATTAGTGATTTGTTTGTGCTACCACGCGTTTGCATGATAAATTGATTAATTAATAACTTGACTAATTAATTAATTAATTTCTATCATAAGGGGTCATTCAGTTTGTGGCCTATCAAGTGGTATCAGAGCAGGCACACTCTGATTAGGGTTTAATCTTTGCTATGTTGATCCATTGACCCCTGTTTGTCATGAATAGAGGACAGTCATTAATCATACCTCCTTTATTTGATGGCACTAACTATGCATACTAGAAATTACGCATGACGGCTTTCTTGCAATCTTTAGATGAGAAAGTGTGGCAAGCTATGGAGATAGGCTGGACTAAGCCTGCAGAAGTGCTAGCCGACTGGGATGATGGTAAGATTAAGGCGGCAAACTTCAACAGCAGAGCATTGAATGTATTGTTCAGTGCAGTCACCAATGAGGAGTTCAAGAAGATATCCTCAACTGAAACTGCCAAGGAGGCTTGGACCATTCTCCAGACAACCTATGAAGGTACTAAGGCTGTCAAGGACTCAAAGTTTCAGAGGCTCACTACAAGCTTTGAAGAGATAAAGATGGAGGAGGATGAGTCATTCGATGAGTTCTATGCCAAGCTAAAGGACATAGTGAACTCAACCTTCAATCTTAGGGAAACCATTCCTGAACCCAAGATTGTGAGAAAAGTGCTCAGATCTCTACCCGAGAGATTCCATGCCAAGATTACGGCAATAGAGGAATCAAAGGATATTGACAAGATTCCTCTGACTGAGCTGGTTGGAAACTTGCAGATATACGAGCTAGGGTTGACAAGAATAGGCAAGTCAGGTAAAAGCAAGAGTATGGCACTGAAGGCTAAGAACAGTGAAACAGATGAATCTTCTGATGATGAAGATTCCAAGATGAAGTCCTACATCACCAGGCAATTCAAGAAGTTTATGAAGAACGTCAATGGAAAGGGTTTTGACAAGGACCACAGGCAATCCAGTTCTTCTCAATTTAAAGGCCAAGTCAAAGGGAAGAAGGATGCTAAGGAAGGTGGTCAGTACACTGTTCCCGCAGGACCTAAGTGCTTTGGGTGTCAAGGCTTCGGTCACATGAAGCATGAGTGTCCTACATATCTCAAGAGCATTGGGAAAAGCAAGGCACTTGCTGTTACCCTAAGTGACATTGAGCCTGAGGATGATTCTGACAATGACGATGACGGAATCTTGAATGCCTTCACTACCATTGTTGATCCTACTGATGGGATTGTTGAAGATGTGGTTGAAGAAGAGGAATTGGTGGAATCAAAATTTGAGAAGATGGATGATCAAGATGACATCCATACAGCCTATGAGAAGTTGTACAAGCTTTTTGAGAAGCATGAGAAACTGTATAGGCTAACCACCAAGAAGCTCAGTGACGTGGAACTTGTTCGTGAGGAGCTTTCCACAAAGTTTAATGAAGTGAATCAGACTATTGGAGCACTAAGATTCAAGAACAATTTCTTGGCTGAGAAGACCAAGAAGCTTGAAGCAGAGCTGTTTCAAGACAGAGCTCAATTGGAGAGGACTTCAAGTGCAAAACTTGATGAGATGCTCAACATTCAGAAATCTACTTTAGATCGAACAGGTTTAGGGTATGGACTTTCTTCCTCTAATACTGCTCCTTCTAGTACTACTGTTTTTGTTCCTCCTACTAATAATGTTAAAATTGAGAACAATAAAATTAAAACTGAATTAGCTAGTGAGAACATAGACAGGGGTAAATCTATCTTAGGAGCACCCCCTAAACTTGAGAAGAAAGATGTTAAAAACCCTAGGGCTAAGAAGGCTAATTCTCAAAAGCCTAAACAAAAGAAGCAGCATTTCTGTCATCATTGTGGAGCTATCGGTCATACTCAACCAAATTGCTACAAGTGGCTTGCCACTCAACAGAGCAATGGCATGATAGCATTTGGGAACCAGAATCAGCTTTAATCCTCTCTTGCTCCCCTTGGAGATCTTCTCAAAGCCCTCATGTTCCTTTCGAACTTGAACGGTTTTTCTCTCTCAACACCGGTTCAAGGGTTTAATCAAAGGAAGGGTTCTTCCAGGGTGTGGAAGGAAAAGGGCTCCAAGTGATTCTATCACTTTTCTCTCCCTCTTCTTGTTTTTGTGTGTGCATTACTTATGTGTTTTGCTTTCAAGTTTTGAGTCAGTCTAGTTTTTATGCTTTGGTTGTTTAACATGTTTTTGTTTGGTTATTTTTCAGTTTTGCTTTGTTTTGTTTTTCATATAAAAATAGAAAAAAACTTGAAAAATAAAAAAAAATACAAAAACAGTGTGTGTTTTGTGTACATTGGTACTTGTGTAGCTTGGATGACAATTGAAACAAAATCTTCTAAACTTTGTATCATTTGTAGCTTAGATGAGCATCTCTATGCACAACTAAGCAAGTGAGCTTTGTGGCTTATGTTTGTGATGAGTAAGATTAAGTTGTCTCTTATACTTAACACTCATATCACTCTTTTTGACGGGAAGGACTAGAAAATCCTAAGAGAAAGGCATAAATAACCATCTCACCACTATTGCCCGTCAATCATAATATAACACATGTATGCTTGTTCGCGAAAAATAATCTGCAAGCGCATAGAATCGTAACAAGTAGTAAAGTGTTTTTAGAAAACGAATGTCGAATGAGATGTGAAAGCCACCCCACATACCCCAGTTATCCCAATTTTCTTCTAGATTTGTTGACATAGTTTGTGTTCTCAAAATTTTCCTGGGAACAAATCTTTGATTTTTAATAAAATAATAAATATAAAAGAAGCTAGTCAACTTGCAACCTTTGTTTTTTACTTTTGCTTTAAAAAAAAAAAATCAAAAGGAGTAGTAGGATCGGTTTCTTTTAGGAAATTTAGATGTTAGAAGGTTTACATCTTGGCCTTTAGATATTAATGGGCAATGGGGCACTCTATAATTTGGCTTGAATACAAAATACTGCTGGGGGGGGGGGGGGGATGAATATCAAAATATTGAATATGTTTAGCCTTAAGATCACATTACTTTTTTCCTCCACTTTACAACTATGTGATTTAACTAACATAGTAACTTAACTTGAACAGGTTCATAATGCTTGAAATTGATATAATCCTATACCACGGTAGTCCGCTTAAGAATGCCAATGCGAACAAGGTATTGCCATTTGAAGGGCCGGGTATAAAGACCTATTATACCCAAATTGATCGTAGGTTGAAGACCCTTGACGAATTGAAGATGATTGTCATGGAAGAGTTGTGTGAGAATCTTGCTGTGCACAATATACAAATTACTTATCGTATGCCAATTAAATCCTGAAGCACTGGATTAATTACAAGTATATGGTGATAGAAACAGACAAACATGTAAAGATTATGTTTGACAAATTAGAGAGAATACCTGAAGTAACTAACATTGAGTTGTACATACAGTTGAAGCCGCATGTAGTCTGGCAAGTAGATATCCAACAAATAACTACAAGTTTACAGGTTATAGTTCCGGATGCTTAATATGAGTATTCTACACATGTAGAGGATGATGATGTTCATGCCGATGGTGATGATGATGATGATGACGACAACGACTATGTTGATGAGACTACTACCATTAACAATGATGATGATGATTGTAAGGTTGAATTTATTCAACCATCTAATTGGCTTTATTCCGTGCCAAATTTGCTTGTAATTCAGCATTTAGTAACCCTGTATTTAGGTGGGATTGTTGTAAGGGTAGTGAGTGAGATAGTGTGAAGATTGCTCAAGAGTGTGCAAGAAAACAGAGTGTCGCGGCTGGGACTCGCGGCTGGACTCGCGGCTTCAACCCGCCAGAATCTGCACACGTGCCAAGCATGCTGGAAGATGAACAGTCATGCTAGCTGGAGCACTACAGGACAAAACAGGACAACTGGCCATACGGTTAACTCGCGACTGGAACTCGCGACTTAGTCAAGCCGCGAGGTCAAGCCGCGAGCCACCCCTGTTTTGGAAAAACCTGACGTTTCGCATTCCTCTTCACTCCAGTATAAATACCCTTTTAACCCACGATTGAAAGAGAGCTTCCAGAGAGAATTTTGAGAGAGAAACCCTAAAGAAAAACCAGATTGTTTTACCCACAATCTCTACCTTAGAGTCTCATCAAAATCCCTCACTCTCTTCCTCTCCATTGTCAAATCCTTGAGAGGCCATTATACCAAACCTGGTTCTCACCATTATCATCTCTGTGAGACAGTCGTTTGGAGTTCTGGGAAGCAGTTAGGAAGGAGCCAATATTCATTGGTTGATGCTACGGTGTAGTAGCGGAATCCGGAAAGCTAGAAAAGAAAAAGGTTCGGCGCAACCTCGTTGGAGCAAGAAGCTTGGAGGGCTTAGGTGCATTGGGTAGATTAGGCTTGGAGGGTCTATTGCTGTCCTTGTATCCCAACTGTATTTTCTAGTGGATTGATTACCGCTTGGAGGGCGGCGGAGAGGTTTTTCGCCGAGGTCTTCGGTTTCCTCTTCGATAACATATCTGGTGTTATCGCTGTGTTTGCATCTTCCTTCCTCTCTATATCTGCCTTTACATTATCTGCTGTGGTTTATTTTGTTGTGGCTTAGATAGTTGTTTAATCAATTCCATGTTATAGCATATGTTAAGTTTCCGCACACTAGTTGTTTAACATATTGCGTGTGTTGATTAAATTGGTATTTGGAGGTCTAAACGTTCAAAAGTGTTTTTGTACACGTTTTTGAACTTTCAATTGGTATCAGAGCGGGTACACATCTGTTTGGTTTTATTACCATTGTGTGATCCTTGACTCCCTTTCTTTTGAGATGGATAGGTCTCAATCCCTTAATGCACCTCCATATTTTGATGGAAGTAATTATGCATTTTGGAAGGTTCGTATGAGAGCCTTTTTATGCTTTATTGATGAATCCGTGTGGGATGCTGTTGAGATTGGTTGGGCCAAACCTGAGGCAGCCAAATCCACATGGGATAAGGCAGCACTTGCTGCATCTAATGCTAACAGTAAAGCACTAAATGCTATTTTCTATGGTGTGTCTCCAGATGAATTTCACAGGATTTCTCACATTACTATTGCAAAAGATGCATGGGAGATTCTGGAAACAACTTATGAAGGCACGAAGAAGGTGAAAGATACCAAGTTACAAATGCTGACCACTCGGTTTGAGGAGCTCAAGATGAGTGAGGATGAGTCTTTCGACTCGTTCTATGGGAAGTTAAATGAAGTGGTTGTCAGCAAGTTTAACTTGGGGGAGAAGATGGAGGATTCTAAGATTGTAAGGAAGATCCTTCGATCATTGCCGGAAAGCTTCCGTGCCAAAGTGACAGCCATTGAAGAGAGCAAGGATCTTGACGACATCAAGGTGCAGGAGCTGGTTGGTTCTCTACAGACCTATGAAATGTCGCTGCCAAATCAACGGAAGGGTAAATCCATTGCTCTAAAGACCGTTAATGAGAAGGTGGAAAATCAAGGCTCGTCAGGAGAAGATATGGTTGACAAGGATGTAGCCTATCTTGTTAAAAATTTCAAGAAGTTTTTGAAATTCAAAAACAATGGAAAATTTGATGATAAGAGAAATTTCCAAAATTCTGGAAGGGAGAAGAGGGATTTCAAGAGGAAAGATGGAAAAGAATCCCAATCCACACAAGGTGTTACTTGTTTTGAATGCAACGGGCATGGACACTTCAAGAGGGAATGTCCTAACTATTTGAAATCAAAAGGCAAGGTGTACGCCACGACTTTGAGTGATTCAGATTCGTCCGACTCAGAATCTGAGGAGAGCTGTGATGGAGAAGGGAACTACTCAGCTTTCATGACTATTGCTCATGTTGAGTCTTCGGATGAATTGAATTTGCTTGTTCAAGACCTTGGAGAACATAGTGAGGATGACTCACTAGGAATTGTTGAAGAATCAGAAGCTGAAGAAGAAGAAAGCACAGCTACTCTTCAAGAAAATTACAACTCACTTTTGGAGAAATCTGGCGAATACACAAGGGTGGCCAAGGCTGCTGTGAGAAAGATGAAGAAGGCTGAGGAGGACTACAAAAGTCTCCTAATCCGGTATAGGGAGGCCAAATGTGAGATTGAAACCCTTAATGGTGAGCTGTCCGAAGCCTACACTAAAGTGAGATTCCTTGAGAATGAGGTTGTTCAAGCAAATGCAAAAATAGAGAGGGTCACCACCAAGAAGCTTGATGATGTTATATCATCTCAAAAGAGCTTCTCAGACAAATCCGGACTGGGATATACCGGAGGAAGTAGCTCAACTGGAAATGTCACCAAAGAAGTGAAGTTTGTGAAGTCCAAAGATCCAGTTGTAGCTGACTCTACGAGTGTGAACCTCGAGGTGGAGAAAAAGAAGAATGTGGTGGACCAACGGATGCTGAATCATCGGAATCAGTCTATGGGCAGGTCCGAGTCTCGTGCCAAGTCACGTCCACGACCACAAAGAGGTCCTAGAGGAATGTATGTGTGCCATTATTGCGGACTTCAAGGGCACACTCGACCAAATTGCCAAAAGCTGAGGGCAATGAACAGTGCTACTCCTCAAAGGTCAGGAGGACCAAGAACTGATAGGAGAACTTGGGCAGGGGATCAACCTAGAGAGCAAAATGGAGATCCCGGAATGATGGACGTGATGAAGATGATTGGTGCATTCACCAACTGCTTGGAAAGCTTCTCACGAAGGTTTGAAAGCCCTAACTCCCGTACCCAATCCTTTAAGGAAATCACCCCAAACGCAAGTGCCGTGTGGGTGAAAAGGGGTACTCATGCATAAGCATTACAACATGTCCATGCATTAATACTTCCTATGCTTTGTGACTATGTTTGTTTGGTATGCTTGTTGTTTTTGATTTTGGTTGTTTGTTTGTGAATATTTCTTAATTGTGTTTTATCAGTCTTTTTGTTTCTTGAGTCAAAAATCCAAAAATTACATAAAAAGTTGAAAATCAAAAAGCTTGATTGACTTTGTTGAGTTTTGTCTTAAAACTCGTTTTGCCGTGTACCTTTGTGCTAATGGCTTCGTGCATTTTCGAACATTACTTGTTTTCATGCACTCATATCACTATGGGAAAAATCTTGAAATCTATGTGATTGTTGTAAATAGATCTTCAAACTTGTCATGAATGATTAGTGAATGGTTATGTTGATCTTGAAACATGCATAGACTTGTGTCTATATCTCTTCCCATTTTTTTATTTTTTTGCTAAAAAGAGCTCACTAAATGTAAATCTCCAAATGAAAAGAGATATTGAGCTGCAAAAGCCTGTCGCACATTCTAGTATTTGACTAGGAAAAAGGGTAAGCGACCTTATATCAAAAGTGAAATTTCTTTCAAAAAGGCCAAAGGCCTGTTCTTCAAAGAAAAATGTTGTCTATACCTCTCACAATGAGAGATGATTGCCTCAAAAGATCAAATGTTATGGCTGAAAGTGGAGTCAAATGAAAAGCTCCAAGTTATGTTATCAAGTCGTGTGGGAAGTCATATATTCATATTTCTATAATTGAGATTGGTCACATGATCTAGTGCTAATTGTGTATGCCTTGGTTGAATTGATCATTGAAGCTTCACATTAGACAAAGGACTATTTCATTGTTGATATCCACACACAACACACAAGTTTATGTTTGATAAATGCCGTATTCATTTGTGTGATTCTACTTGATAAAATGTGTTTTCACATGCTCAATCTTTGTTAATTCGAGCACAAAAAGATTTTTGAGTGTTTTAGGTGTTTTTGGAAAGTATTTTGCTGGAAAAATCTGAAAATTTCAAAAATACAGTTTTGCCCTGTTTTGGCGGCTCAGTCGCGGGTATGTCAAGTCGCGAGCCTCAGTCGCATCTTCGCTGGTCAGTTTTGGCGACTTGTTCGCGAGTGGAAGGTCCAGTCGCGCGATTCACTCAGAGATTTTCGCGGCTCAGCTCGCGACTCACTCGCGGGTAGACCTTCCAGTCGCGAAAAACACTTAGAAAATTTTTTCAAAATTTTCCTCTTGAGTGCTTTGGCGGCTTGAGCTGGCGACTGTGTGGCGACTTGAACCAGTCGCAAAAATCGCGTGTTTTGCAGAAACAGGAGCAGTTTTTAAACTTTTTCAGTTTTTCCCTCGAATTTTTGTGACTGTTCATCTTCTCTCTAAACACTCTCCCTCCCAAACACTCCGTGCTCCCTTTTCCAATCTCTTGTGTTGCATTTTTACAGCCCAAAATCGTCGAGTTCCAGGTATGGGTTTTCTGATTTTCACTCTTTTCTACTTGATTTTGTGCTTTTACCCTTGATTTTTCGCATTTGATTGTGTTTTTTTTTAAATGGGTTTGTGGTTCGGTCTCTGCTCTTTGTTCTTGCTTAGCTTGTGGATTCTGTTGTTATAGGTTGTGTTAATGATAGTCATTTTCCTTTGCTCTTGTGCTTAGCTAAGTATTCCTTTCATTTCAATCTGAACGTTGAGCTGTTGAGATGTTACTATTGGTTTTGTTTGAGGCTGTGAGTTTTCCTTTGCTAGATTTGCATGTCTTAGAGTGTTAATCTGTGGGAAGATTCTGTTAGGCTCAATATATTGTGTGTATGTCATATCATTTTCCAGAATCTGCCTCAATGTCATTTATTTGCCTTCAGGATAGCTTCACCATGTTGTTCATGTGTTTCCTATCCTAGGATTAGTTTATCTATATGGTTGAACTAAATTGCTTGCTGGTTAAGTGTTTGAAGTTCACTTGTTTGATTGATATCTCTCTCTGTTAACTACATGGTACTGACTGGTTGTGCACATATATTGTTATATGTTGTTGTGGCCTTTTCTGATTGTTCACAGATGGCTCCTTCACCTCAGAAGAAGAAATCTACTGCGAAGAAGGCTGACAAAAGACTTAAGATGGATCCTAGATTGTTTAGGTCAGTTCACCATTTTGAGAGATACAAGGATAACTTCTTGAATGCAGGAATCATTCAAGAGAGATTTGTGGATTTGGATGATTTAAGGCAAACTTTTATTCCCAGTTGTTTTGAAGGAAGAGGATGGGACAAACTTTTAAGTGATTTCCCTTTGGTGTGTGAACCCCTGATTAGAGAATTTTATTCAAATGCTGTGATAAAGGAGAATGAGTTAAATTGCTGGGTTAGAGGGAAAGAATTCATCTTGGATGCACATGTCATAGATGATGTACTAGGGCTTGAGGGTTTGGATGATGAGGAGTTTGTCAATTTCAAGGATAGGAGTGTCTCTATTGAAACAGTTCAACAGAGAATAGGTGGGCAGAGAGAAGGGAAGTGTTTGAATACCACTGCCTTTCCAGTGGACATGAGGGTTCTAACCATAATCATGATGTTTAACCTTTATCCTATTAGGAAGTTGACCACAATCAATTGTGCTAGAGCAATTTTTCTGATGGATCTCAAAGAGATGAACTTCATAGATATAAGTTCCCACATCTTTGACATCATTGTGGATGAGACAAGAACAACATCTAGACCAAAACTGATCTTTCCCAGTCTCCTAATGAGGATATTTCGAAGGAAGGGTGTTCAAATTCCTCAAGACATCAGTCACATGTCCACACCCTCTGCAATCAACAAACTTACCTGCAAAAGGATCAGTGTTAGGCTTCCAGGAGAAGAAGATGAAGGTGATGAAGGAGAGGAAGTCCCAATGGAGACTGATGCAGAGGCAGCAGGGCATGCATCCACCTCAACACCAAGGAGGAGTGGCAAGAGGTCCAGAGCTTCAACTTCTGCAGATGCACCTCCAGATGCTTTCCAGATCATTCTGGAAAGGCTTGATGGGATCAGGGCAGTCCAGACTGAGCATTCTGACAGGATGAGAGCCATGCAAGACCAGATTGATGTCTTGGCTGCTACACTTGACAGCTTCACAACTCAGCATGACCAGTGACCCTTTGGCCATTCCATGTCAAAAAGGGGGAGAAAGTTCATTGATAATTGAAGCAGAAAAGCAGCTCTTGAGGGGGAGTAATTTGTTGAGGGGGAGTAATTAGTGTTTTTATGGTTTTTATGGTCTTAATACACTGGGTTTTGGTGTATAACTGTTTCTAAATCTTTTCATATACTCTTGGATAAACTTTTATATATGTTTAATGATGTTATTCAGGTTTTTGTTAGTTTGTACCCATATGCTTTTGTAAGCTTTGAGGGTTTATGTTTTATGCATAGTTTGTAGGCCTTGTGGTATGTACCATGCTTAAGTGCAGCCTTTATGCTATGTGAAATCAGTATTTTAAATCTAAATGTTCTGCATTGTGGTTTATGTACTGTCACTCTTGTGCCCTTGTAGGATTGTTCCTAGATGCATATGCCTTGTGTGCTATGCATTGGTTGAGTGTTGAGCATACAAGTGTCTTGCCTTGTGCTTGTTAACTTGTATGTCCTTGTGTTCATTCCAAGTGTGAATGTACACTGTGATCACTACCTTGTGGTGTTCACTTGGTTGATCATGCCATGGTTTGTTCATTAACTCCATCTTATGCTTGATCTTATATTGCCTGTTTCATATGCATTTATAATTTTCTGCTTACAATGATCATGGTGTATTGTTGTGTTTCAGGAGTTTATGTTCATATGATTCAAGTGCTTCACAGCTTCTAGAATTAGGTGTGAGTGAGTTTTGATCAACTGTTCCCAACTCACATGTTAAGTCTAGAGTCTGTTTTAGGGTTTTGTCACGGAATAGCCAAAGGGGGAGATTGTAAGGTTGAATTTATTCAACCATCTAATTGGCTTTATTCCGTGCCAAATTTGCTTGTAATTCAGCATTTAGTAACCCTGTATTTAGGTGGGATTGTTGTAAGGGTAGTGAGTGAGATAGTGTGAAGATTGCTCAAGAGTGTGCAAGAAAACAGAGTGTCGCGGCTGGGACTCGCGGCTGGACTCGCAGCTTCAACCCGCCAGAATCTGCACACGTGCCAAGCATGCTGGAAGATGAACAGTCATGCTAGCTGGAGCACTACAGGACAAAACAGGACAACTGGCCATACGGTTAACTCGCGACTGGAACTCGCGACTTAGTCAAGCCGCGAGGTCAAGCCGCGAGCCACCCCTGTTTTGGAAAAACCTGACGTTTCGCATTCCTCTTCACTCCAGTATAAATACCCTTTTAACCCACGATTGAAAGAGAGCTTCCAGAGAGAATTTTGAGAGAGAAACCCTAAAGAAAAACCAGATTGTTTTACCCACAATCTCTACCTTAGAGTCTCATCAAAATCCCTCACTCTCTTCCTCTCCATTGTCAAATCCTTGAGAGGCCATTATACCAAACCTGGTTCTCACCATTATCATCTCTGTGAGACAGTCGTTTGGAGTTCTGGGAAGCAGTTAGGAAGGAGCCAATATTCATTGGTTGATGCTACGGTGTAGTAGCGGAATCCGGAAAGCTAGAAAAGAAAAAGGTTCGGCGCAACCTCGTTGGAGCAAGAAGCTTGGAGGGCTTAGGTGCATTGGGTAGATTAGGCTTGGAGGGTCTATTGCTGTCCTTGTATCCCAACTGTATTTTCTAGTGGATTGATTACCGCTTGGAGGGCGGCGGAGAGGTTTTTCGCCGAGGTCTTCGGTTTCCTCTTCGATAACATATCTGGTGTTATCGCTGTGTTTGCATCTTCCTTCCTCTCTATATCTGCCTTTACATTATCTGCTGTGGTTTATTTTGTTGTGGCTTAGATAGTTGTTTAATCAATTCCATGTTATAGCATATGTTAAGTTTCCGCACACTAGTTGTTTAACATATTGCGTGTGTTGATTAAATTGGTATTTGGGGGTCTAAACGTTCAAAAGTGTTTTTGTACACGTTTTTGAACTTTCAATGATGATGATGATGACTATGTTGATGAGAATATTGCCATTAACGGTGAAGATTTTGCCGATAGAGATGAGTATGAAGACAGGATTGACAGAGGGGACTTTGGGAACTTTGAGAGGGACATTGCTGACGATGAGACATTGGACGGTAGTGAACCTGATGCAGACAATGTTATTAGTGTCTAAAACATTACGAACACAATCCCTACCTACGCACCTCTTGCGTTGTCATTCTCTACAAATACTTGGGAAAATATGGTTGATCCTTCACATATTGAGATGCCATTTGTGTCTACTTGGAGAGAGGGGATGAATTTGTGCAAAGGGTTGACTTTTGCCAATAAAGTGGAGGTGAAGCGTGTATTAACAATTTGTGCCCTAAAAGAAAACAAACATTTTACGATCAGTAGGTCAACGACGAAAAAACTTTGTGCGAAATACATGCATGAGTCATGCAAGTGGTATGTTTGCGCAATTATGAAGCCCAATCTCCACGAACTATGGATGGTCATTGTGTATGTGGGTCCTCACACGTGTATACTGATTGGGGTGTGAAATGATGGTAGAATGATGAGTTGTAATTTTATTGCATTAGACATCCATAAGAAGTTATGTGAGGATCACACTACCCCAGTTAAGCATCTTAGATCTATGATAGAGACAATATAATGGCCATAAGCCTTCTTACTATAAGGTATGGGATGCGAAACAAAAGGCGATTGCGAAGATGTTTGGGAATTGGGAAGAGTCTTACCAAAGGTTGCAAAAGTTGCTAATGGCATATATTGATCAGGACCCGACTACCCAGGTGTTCTATCATATCACACCCACCAATGAAGATAACAACGTATTGTTGCATTATGTGTTTTGGTCTTTCGGTCCATGCATATCAGGATTCAAATATTGCAAGCCGGTTATCAATATTGATGTGATCCATCTATATGGTAAATATCAAGGAAAGTTGTTGGTCGCAATGGCAACTGACGCTAACAACAAGGTATTCCCTCTCATCTTTGTTGTTGTGGATTGTGATTCAAGGTCTAGTTGGAGGTGGTTTTTACAGTGTCTCAGAGAAATGATTGGCCACGTGATACCTGACGAAGGCATTTGCATAATTTCTAACTAACATCTCGATATCAAAAACGCCATTGCAACTGGCCTAGAGGGGATGATGGAAGAACACGGGTATTTCATAGATATTGCCTTCGACATGTTGCTAGCAACTTCAACACCCATTTTCAAAACTTGAATCTAAAGTCAACGGCGTTGAAAGTGAGATATGCTAGTCAAGTAGTTAAATTTGATACCATAATGGAGTCCATTAAGCAGGTGGAAATTGAGGCCATTAGGAATAAGAAGAAGGTAACGGGGAAGGATGGCAAGGAAAAGAATCAAGATTATCTTCAATACATATACTTAATGAGCGAGTCTGTGGATATGTGGACCTAGTCACATGATGGTGGGAGACGTTTTGGGGCAATGACAACCAATATATCAGAGTGCTTCAATGGTGTACTGAAAGGTGCACGGGGCCTTCCTATTGCCGCGTTAGTTGAGTTCACTTGGAACAAACTCGTTGAATATTTCCATGACCGGGACAAAGAATACCATTATCAGTTGTCAGAGGGTAAGAAATGGAGTGAATATGCCTTATCCACGTGGGATGGAAATAAGCATAAATCTGAGAAACACTATCTCAAGCCATTTCGTAATGAAGAGCTAATATTTCAAGTAGTTACCTAACCCAACATGTGTAGCGCAGGAGGGCGAAACCACAGTTATGAAGTTTGGTTATGGGAAAGAACATGCAGTTGTGGGAAATGGCAAAACATAGGGATCCCGTGTTCACATGCAATTAGAGTATGTGACTATTTACATATTGATTCGACCACATATATTCACCCATGTTATGGTTTGAACAATGCCCTTAACACTTATGAGCATGCATTTATGGTTCCTAAGTCACAGTCATTGTGGAGGGATCCTATGGGGCCAAAGTGGTTGCCTAATCCAGCATTGTTGCGGGCCAAAGGTCAACCAGTGAAGTCAAGAATAAGGAATGAGATGGATGGAGTGAGGAATAAGGATCGAGAACCGGGATGGCAGAGGGAGGACGCAGATTTGATAGAGAGTCAACCCAAGCAGACATGTAGACTGTGTCATGCTTCTGGGCATAACCGTAGAAAATGTCCGCAGTCTCGTGGCCCTTCCACAAGTGATCATGTTCCACACTAGGTAGGTAGATTGCAAAAAGTTATGCATCGGTTAAATAATTGTTGTTCATTCGATGTTTACCTAATGTTTACTATCTTGTCTCCTAACATGATTACTCTACGTTTTTCAAGCATGCTTCCATGGATGACGTTTTTGTCGTGCGGACCGCCAATCTTAGGAAAGTGACTACATTGTATTGACTCTATGTGAACTTTTTGGTTTTTGTTGAATGTATTTGTAATTCTCTATCCAATGTACCTCTATGAAGATTGTGATTTGAGTAGTATGGTTAGAACTGCAAATTAAGCATGGTTGGGCATGTTTAGAATGTTGATATATTGAGAATGCCTTTTGCTGCGATGTAAGTGCATTTGCATTGTAAAACTATGTTTATGCAGAGAGCATAACAGTTATAGTTTGGTGCCTATTGAGAACGCCTTTTGATGTAATTTAAGTGCATTTACATTCTTAGCTTCTCTGCCTCTCAATGAGTGTTTATGGATTACATTCTCAGCTTCTCTATCTCTATTTCTCAGCAGGTGCATGCACACATTTCAGTTTCTGGTTTGCCTGCATGTCCAGGAAAAAAAAAAAAATTTCCCAGTGACAAAAATTTCCCAGTTTCTGGTTTGCCTATTGAGCAGTTTTGCACGTCTAGGGGAAAAAAAAAATTCTCAATGGAACTCGAGTCTATGAAACTCGAGTTCCACTGGGAAAAACAGAGCAAAATAGAGCAATCTCTCAGCTTAAACAGAGCATTGAGCAGTTTTGATCTTGAGAATTAAATACTCAAGTTTTTGAGTGGAACTCGAGTTAAGTTCCACTGGGAAAAACAGAGCAAAACAGAGCAATCTCTCAGCCTAAATAGAGCATTGAGTAGTTTTGATCTTGAAAATTAAATACTCGAGTTCTTGTCCAAATATTTTTTTTGAGAATCTCGAGTTTCAAACACTAGAGTTCTTTTCTTTTTTTCTTTTGTATTGTGAACATAAGTTTGATGGAGGTGTTTCAAGGATTAAATCACATCTGGCTGAAGTTATTGATCTTGTTATTTGTAAAAAACTACTAAAATTGTTCAAGAAGAAGCTTATTTTTCTCTCCAAAAAAAAAAAAAAAAGAAAAGAAAAGAAAAGAAAATAAGAAGCTTATCTAGCCTTTAAAATTTAGGTGTGTACAAAAAGTTAATCTGATTTTGATTTAATTATATTTATAGTATATGTATGTGCTATAGAGTATAGAGAGAAAAAGACATAACATAATTGTATAATATTTTTAAAAAATTAGAAAAAGCTTATTCTTTTTCATGAAAAAGCTTATTTTTATAATTCTATAGATCCATTTATTTTAAATTATTTGTTATTCTTCTATTGATCCAATTTTACTATCAATTTTCATATTCTAATATTATATTCTTTATCTATTTATTGTAAGGCAAAAGAAATATGGTTCGAAAGAAAGATCGATTTTGAGAGTATGTTGAAGAACTAAATGATCATTTCAAATGTAAGTTTTGTGAATGTAATTTTGCTGGGGTGCTACAAGGATTAAAGCACACTTAGCTGGAGTTAAAGGCCATTATATTGGTATTTGTAAAAAAGTACCTACAAAATTCCAAGAAGAAGCTTCTCTAAATATTGGACAGCCTAACAAAAAATTTAAAGGTGCATTGACTTCAAGCAAGGCCGAGGAGAGGAAAATTAGCTCAACTTCAATATCGAAGGAAGACACATTAAGTGGACTCTTTAAAAAGGTGAGTGATGTTTGTAATCAATGTTGTAAATATTTTATTGTTAGATTATATTTGGCCATAATTTTGGTTGAGATAACTAATTCAATTAGTGATTTTAAATGTTTGAATCAAGTAAAACATTATACTAAATTTCATTAATGAATTTTTTGTTATAAGAAGATTGGTGTTTGCCGGGGGGGGGGGGGGGATGTCAAAAAGTCACACACTTCGATACAACTTAGACATGTGGCAAGCAGTGATTACATTACTTTTCTCTGAGTTCGAATGGTGGACTTATATGATCATTTTCAATTTGGTAGTTACTAATAATATCACTTTATTTACTGAAAATATCACTTTATCTTTCTTAAGAACTCAAACCAATCACTATAAATGTAATCACTTTTAGTTTTAAGGGCTAAAATTGCTAATGGGCTAAAACTTATAAACCAGCAACATATTTTGCACTAAAATTGAACTATATGAATGGATATGATTATAAAATTTCTATGGAGTTTTTAAGATCTCAATCCTCTTCTTTTTCTTTTTCTTTTTTCCTTCTAATTTTGGTGCAAGGGGAAAGCTCAATTAGAGAGGGAGTGAGAGAGCAAAGTCTAAAATGGCTATATTATTCTCAGGGAGAGAGAGAGAGAGAGAGATTGGAGAGAAAAATATTAAATTAAACACCAAGGTTGGATTTGCAAATGCACCACACTACACACTCAACTAATCAAATATCCAATCAAAAACTTGCACCACATTAATTTTGACTTGCAAAGAAAGGCTTAATTGCTTCAATAAAAACATCACATAGTTGGTATTGCCACCATGAATACACAGTACTTGCTACATCTGAGAATTTATATGACTCCAAAGCCACAATAGTTTTGAATATGGCTTTGTTTAATACTGAGAGTATCCATTGACAGCTAAATGGCAAGTCGTTTGGATTTACATTTGTGGGTGGAACATAATCATCCCTAAACTTGGTCATAGAAAATCGTATAGCATTCCACAATTTATGGAACTACTGATGATACCGCATCCTCTATACTCTTATATAACCGTGTAACTTGTAACATTTATCAATTGTATGTCCAAGCATGTTGTAGTGAGTGCATAAAGGTCTCTCCCTTTTGTTGTTTCCTTTGTTCCAAGTAGGATTACCAGAGCTACTTCCCTTCGAATTAGCTACATTGCTATTGAATTAGGCTTTTTAGTGTAAGATCCTCCATGTCCTACACTCTTGTGAGGCTCTTCTTGAAGAACCAAGGCATAAATCTTGCTAATCAAAGGAAAAGGCTCCTGCATCAGAATTTGAGTCCTTATAGTCTCAAAATTCTCATTCTCACTCATCAAAAACCTCATAGCATAAGTCTTGTCATAAGAAGCATTTAGGGTTTTGATTGCTCCACAGGTACACTCTGGTAATGGCTCTAAATTGAGCAGTTGATCCCATAGCTTCTTGAATCTTGTGAGATACTCTGTGACTGTCATCTGGTTCTAAGAGATGTTAGAAATCTCCTTTTGAAGATTGTAGATTTTGGGACCACTACCCTGTGAAAAGAGTTTTTGCAATTCAAGCCACATCTCTTTGGCAGTTTGACAGTACATTATGCTGCTAGATACATTAACGTGCATGGAGTTGATCATCCATGAAATCACCATTGTGTTGCATCTTAAGTCTTAACCGATCTTCATAGAGAGGAGATTCTAGGTCTGGCTCAACAATTTTGCCATTAATGAAACCTATCTTCTTCTTGGCAGTGAGAGCTAAAATCATAGCCCTAGACCAAGAGTGATAATTCTTCATTCCAAGTAGTGGTTGTGTAACCAAGATGTTGCTTGGATTTTCATTTGAATTGAGAAAATATGGATTTAGAAGATTTGAAGAATTGATTTTAGTGTTTGGTTAAGAGGTACGATTGGTTTAATTGCTCGATTTAGGGGACGCCATGGATGGTGCTCAAGAACTCAATTGAGGGAGATGAATATCAGAGAGAACGAGATTATTTCTCAAGAAAATTCATCAGAAGTTAAAAGAAAGAATTTTCTCAAGAAAATATCTGATCAAAGAAAGAAAATTGAAGAGGGATTGGCTAGGAAATTAGTGAATCTGTGCTAGCCAAGGCTCTGATACCATGTAAAAAGTGAAGGCTCTCTCTAAATAAAACTCTGAGTTTTATTGAAGAAAACTAAGCAATACAACCCACACAATTGAATAAAATACAATCACCTAGCTTTTATATACAAGAGCTATCTAATAAAACTAAAGAAAAACTAATTTCCACTTTTGAAGGGAAAAGTGGTTACAAGCTTATACTACAACTACCTATGATTACAAGAATTTATATCACAACCTTATCTCCCTAAGCCACGTGGCAGCAATTCCTCATAACTGTGTATAAACAAGTCATGGTAAGGGATGGCTTCTATTGTCTCCATTAAGTAGCTCATGTCCATTACCTCATGCTCTACCCTTGGGATTGTGGTCTTGCCTTTCATTGCACTGGTATCAATTCTAGACTTATCTTCCACATCACTAGCATTAGTCCTAGCATCACCAACATTGAGATTGATCTCATCAAGTTTAACACCCCCCCTCAAGAGCAAAGCTCTTGTGGCTTGATCATCCACAATATACTCTAGATATTGAACTTGATGAGCAAAAATATTAATCAATCCCAATTTCTTAACCATTCTAACATGGTTGTCGACACCAAGTGCCTTAGTAAAAATATCTGCCAATTGATTCTTGGATGCAACATGGAAAGTCTTGATAGTACCATCTAGAACTCTATTTCTAACAATGTGACATTCTCCTTCTATATGTTTTGATCTCTCATGGGACACTAGATTTGCAACTATATGCAATGCTCCCTGGTTGTCATAGTAAAGCAAAACTGACTTTTCATGCTTCACTTGCAAATCTCTTAGTAAGAATAAAATCCAAGTAACTTCATAGGTGGTGCTTGCCATAGATCTATATTCAGCTTCAACTGAAGATCTTGATACCACTGATTGCTTCTTTGATCTCCATGAAATTAAAGCATCTCCAAGAAAAACACAATATCCAATAAGTGATTTCCTTGTATTTGGGCATCTTGCTCGGTTAGCATCACAGTATGCTCTCAATTGTAAATATGAATCGCTAGGAAAGAAAATCCCTTGTCCAGGTGTACCTTTGACATATTGCAAGATTCTTGTTGTAGCCTGCCTGTTCATGACATATGTGATATCAGGTCTACTCAGTGTCAATTACATCAATTTACCTATGAGCCTTCTATACTTGCTTGAATCTAATAGAAGTTCACCATTGTCCTTTGACAGTTTCAATTGTTGTTCCATTGGAGATTTAGCAGGCTTACAACCTATCATGCCTGTTTCCTTTAAAATGTCTAAAGCAAACTTCCTTTGGTTTAAGCTTACTCCCTTCTTGCTTCTAGCAATTTCAAGTGCTAAGAAGAACTTAAGTGATCCAAGATCCTTAATTCCAAATTTAGCATCCAGAATTAACTTCAAAGTTGCTACACAAATGGGATCATTTCTTGTGATGACCATGTCATCCACATAGACCAATAAAGCTGTGAACAAAGAGCCTTTAGCTTGAACAAAAAGAGAGTTATCAACAGTAGATTGAACAAATCCAAGTTGCTGAATAATGTATGACAGTTTTGTATACCATTGTCTTGAAGCTTGTCTAAAACCATAAAGGGATTTAAGCAGCTTGCAGACAACAGGAGGAGCAGATGACTTTGAAGAAGGAGAGGCAATTGAATTCCCCCCCCCCCCTTATTGTGAAAACCAGGAGGCAATGACATGTACACTTCTTCATCTAAATCCCTATGTAGAAAAGCATTGTTTATGTCCAATTGGTGAAGGGGCCAACCCCTAGCAGCTGCTAAAGCAATAAGGACTCTAACAATGACTATCTTAGTAACAGGAGAGAAGGTCTCAAGAAAATCAATGCCTTCCCTTTGTGTGTACCCCTTAGCCACAAGTCTGGCCTTGTATCTCTCCATTATTCCATTAGGATTCAACTTAGTCCTATAAACCCACTTACACCCGATAGGGATTTTACCAGGAGGTAAGGTGGTAAACTCCCAAGTCTGAGTCTGTTCAAGGGCCTAAATTTCTTTATCCATTGCTGCTCTCGAAAGAGGATCTTTAACAGCTTGGAAGAAGAATTGTGGCTCTTGAGGTGATGTGCTAACTGCCAACAGATATGATTAATAACAAGGCTCTAAATGGAAGTAAGTGAGCCCATCAGCCACATCATAAGATGCACCAGAAACATGAGTAGTAGCACAAGCATAATCCTGTAAGTAGACTGGTTTAGTGGATTACCTAGATGATCTTCTGATAGGTGTTGATGGTGGTTCATGAGCTGATGTAGAAGTAGGTACTGATGTGACAGAAGTAGGAACTAAAGAATCAGTAGAATCAAAAGCTACAAGAGAGGAATTAGAATGGAGAGAAGAAACCTGAACTAGAATAGGATCAGGAACAGGATCTGAATAAGCAATAGACTCATCTTGGATAGTAATAGGAGTGACAAAAAAATCATTACCTGAGCTGGAAGATGCAAGACCATCAACTTTAGTAATTGAAGTAAAAGGGTCTGAAATTGAGGCTTTACCATCAATAAAAGGAAATATGTTTTCATGAAAAACCATATCTCTATATATGAAAACTGCATTTGTGGACAAGTCTAAAACTTTGTAACTTTTTATGCCAAAAGGATAGCCTAGAAAGACACACCTCCTTGTTCTTGCCGTAAATTTGGACCTGTTATGTGCAAGTGTAGAAGCATAACTGATAGGCCAAAAACGAATTGACCCCTTATGATGAATTAACTAATTAATTTAGCCAAGTGAATTAACTAATTAATTCACATGCAAACGTGTGGTAGCACAAACAAATCACCAATAAACCAAGTATGCAGCAGAAAATAAATTTGACACGGTGATTTGTTTATGAATGGGAAAAACCTATACAGCAAAAACCCCAGCGGATGATTTTCAGGTCACCACTCCCGAAATTCCACTATTATCATAACAAACGGTTACAAATAAAGGAATCCTAGTACCTTATACCAACCTATAGTTGAACCCTTACCCCAATACCCAATTGGACTTATTCTGTAATGACAATTTCTCTTTTTAATGCATGGCTCCTAAGTATGTGACTAACCAATTGCGCGGATCCCAGTACGCGACTTTAATCACAAGCTAGAGAAGGTTGTTAGCTGCAAAGTTCTTTATTTCATCCCAATGATGAAGATCAAGAAGATGCTTGGTCACAAAACCTTACGGTGCACATACATAGCAACTTCTTCAAGAACGATGAATTAGGGCAAATTCTATCTCTGGTCACAATTTGCTTGAACAAACTTTGCTCAACACTTGTGCAATTTGTGAACTCTTTGACGGCCCTTAAAATAATCCTTTTATATGTCTAGGGTTGTGAGAAAAGAAGGCCCAAAGACACATTCACGGATCCTAAGAAAACAAAACAGAAAATCTGTTTTTCTTAAACCTCGACAGATAGGAGCTGTCGAGCAGCTGTTGATAAGGTGTTGAGCACAGGGGCTGAAACAGCTTTCTTAAGCTCGATAGATGCAGCTGTCGAGCCAACTATTGAGCTTTAATGAATTTGCACTATTCAGCTTGTTTCTTGGACAGACTTGATGACTTCAACACTTGATCTTGAAACACAGTTTCCTGAAGTATTAAAAACACCTAGATCTACCTAATTACAAGTAAAGTGCATTTTGTCAAAGGATTAGCCAATTACATAAAATAGTGACATATGTTCCTAAAAAGTGAATCACATATGTCCTAACAATAACAAAGGTAGCCAAAGACCCTTAAATGAGCATAGGAAGGAGGATTGCCATAAAGGACCTTTTAAGGGGTTTTGTGAGATAGAGGTGTACTAGGAATCCTATTAATCAGATATGCAGTAGTTAAAACACAATGCCCCCAAAGATGTAAAGGCAAATGAGAATGGAACATAAGTGACCTTGCTACATTCAAGATATGTTAATGTTTCCTCTCTACAATTGCATTTTGCTTAGAAGTTTCAACACAGCTCAAATGGTGCAAAATGCCCCTTTTAGCAAAGAACTCACTCATGATGAATTCAGTTCCATTATCAGTTCTAATGACCTTTACTTTCCTAGAAAATTGAGTTTCAACCATAGTGCAAAATTTCTCTAATATGGACTGAGTTTGTGATTTGTGCTTCAACAAGTAAACCCATGTACATCTAGAGCAATCATCCACTATAGTGAGGAAATATTTGTAAGAATCAATGGTAGATACAGAAAATGGACCGCACAAATCACAATGAATCAAACCAAAACAATTCTTAGAAATATGTAAACTTTCATTAAAAGGCAATCTTTTCTGTTTGGCAAAAGGACAAACAACACAAAAGAAATCTTCATTTGAATCACAAATCTATACATTATTTGACTTGAGTAAATTCAACTTGGATTTGGAAGGATGCCCTAACCTCAAGTGCCATATATGTGGCCAAGTTTTATTAACAGAAAAAGCAGTTGAAACAAAAGAAGAGACAAAATTGCTATCTTCCAGCAGGTAAAGGCCATTGCACCCTTTACCTAGACCAAGTGTGCTCCAATGAGCAAGGTCTTGGATGAAACACAAGTTACCAAAGAAAATAAGGCAGCATAGGATAGATTCTGGGTAAAAATATCCCATATACTTGGTCCTCTACCTCCTTTTCTTGCTTCACCTTCATACTGGAATTTAAACACACATTAGCACATATGTATCATGCTTGACATCCCAGCCCCAGGACACATGAAGACATGCTTTTTTAAAATACAAACATATAGGAACCTAGGACTAACCTTGTTAGATGATGATGTCGTCCTGAAAGTACTGTGCCGGGCTTGGGACCAAACTCAAGTGGAGTCCAAGAAGCTAACAAGGTTAGTAGTAGGCTCCAAAGAAGGGTTTGACAATGAATTACAAGAAGGTTCTTAATTTCCTTTTTCAGGGTTTGACCTTGTTTCTATGGTATGTAAAACTGGTCCTATGTATTAACATACACCCCCAAACAAAAATTAACCCTGAAAAATCAATAGAAATCTCAACTTAATGGGGAAATTAAACTTTACATACTACTCTAAACTATATCTCATATTACATTTTATATCCTAAACTTTTCGAATGCACGTTTTGCACCCTAAACTATGACTCTTGTTACACTTTAAACCCCAACATAATTAACTTTGTTGTTAACTTGGATGAAAATTCAAAGTTTATGATGCAAAGTGTGTAATCATGAGTATAGTTTTGGTGGTAAAGTACAATTTCTCTTTTGTTTTTAAGGGATCAAGAATGGGCAATTAGGTCTTTTCACTTAATGTTATATTCTTCCGTCCAAGTTAACAGCAAAGTTGATGTTAATGTGCAAAGTGTAACAATGATCATAGTTTAGGATACAAAATGTGCATTTGGAAAGTTTAGAGTGCAAAGTGTAATCAGAGGTATTGTTTAAGGTGGCGAAGTGTAATTTTCCCCAACTTGATAAAAGCCTAATAAAAATAATTATGGATTGGAGAGTAAATTTCCTTGCCCTAATTTCTGAGATTTTCTTAATAGCCAAATGCAACAATAGAAAAACAGAAAATTGGTTGAATTACATCTTCCATTGCCAGTTTAGGGTTTTCTTGTTTTCTCCCTAAAAGTATGATAATAAAAGATAAAGATATAAATATATATATAAATAAATAAATATATATATATATATATATTTATTGGTGATGTGAAAATTTGTGGGACTTTTGAAGTTGAATTGGCAAGCTCTCATAAGGTCAGCAAAAAGTCAAACTTTTCAATTTTACTAGTTTGTTTATATTGATAAAAGAAGTTATGTTTAGTATCCATTATTTTTTTAAACTCTTTTTATAAAATTAAAAAAAAAAATTGTTTTTTTTTAAAGAAAAATGAGACAAAAATGCTTTTTTTTGGAAGAGGTGAAGCATGTTAGAGATGCTTATTAATTAACATGTCACAAATCCCAAAAAATATCATTTAAATAAAGTCCTATTAATGAGTGTCTGAAGACAACAGTTAACATTCAATTTTTAATTATAATCGATCGGATTTTTTGGTACAGTTACATATTTATTAGCTAAAGATTTTTTTTTTTTTTTTTGAAATGGGATCCATTAAATTCCTCCTTAACATATGCACAAATGAACCATTAACAAAAGCAATTTAAATATTCACATAATATGTTTTTTAAATGACACTAATTATATTCTTGAGACATTATTTTATAAGGTTTATATAGTAAAATTTATAATAGTTCTAGCATTTTCTTTTCTTGGAATTCAAAACAGTTGGAGTGTTTTCTATGTAGTATATATAAAATTATATATTATTTAACAATCATTTCTGCATTGGAGTCTTGAGCTCTATACCGATTACATAATTTGAAGAGCGTACAAATGGAAAAGAAAATATATTCAGTATATTGTTTGAAGACAACCCAATGCTAATAGATAGTTCATAATTTCAGCATAGTCTGTGTCTACTTCTTGAGGAACTTCTTGTACCAACGGGCTGAATGTTTAGGGTATCTTTTATTCCCATTTTTATAGTCTACAAAGTTTAGTCCGAATCGAATAGTGTAACCTGAGGACCACTCAAAATTATCCAACAATGACCATGCAAAGTATCCCTTAACATTAGCGCCTTCCCTATATATACCAAAGAAAGAAGTGAAATCCAGTTAGAATTCTATAATTTTGTGTGTGTGTGTGTGTGAGAGAGAGAGAGAGAGAGAGAGAGAGAGAGAGCACTTACTTGATAGCCCTAAGAAGATACCAAAGATGGTCACGGTGATACTCAAGTCTTTGTTGGTCAGCAAGGGATTCCTTACGTGACAAAGTAGCATTATTGAACTCACCCACTCCTACAAATATAGTTGGGAGAATTTAGCTTCAAATGGAAATCTCATAACTAGCAATAACATTCCAATTTTTCATGAGCTTGCGGGATAATAAAAGAAAAAAAAAATGAGTTACAGGAAATTACCATTTTCGGTGATATAAATAAGTGGATTGTGGTACTTCCTCTTAATATACAGTAAAATCTCCTGAATTCCTTTAGGATAAATATAGAGCCAACTTGAAGCAGTCTGCGATTTTTAAGGGATACTAACATAAGGCAACATGATGTGATTATCTTTAATTGCAAGATAGAATATATATATATATATATATATATTTTATATTTATATAATCGTATTATTGATATGACATCAATCATATTCATTACCTCGTCACTTTATAATTTTTGTTCCCGTAAAATTGATAATAGCTTTACTATTTTCTTTATGAACTTTCTAGAATGCTAGGCCATTGAGTACTTTCAATATACTAAAAAAAAGAAAAAGTTGTTTATTTTTCCTCTAACTACTAGAACAAAAATGTTGAAATGTATTTAGCTAGCTAGTACATACCGCTTATATATATATATATATTTTTTTTTTTATATTTATATAATCGTATTATTGATATGACATCAATCATATTCATTACCTCGTCACTTTATAATTTTTGTTCCCGTAAAATTGATAATAACTTTACTATTTTCTTTATGAACTTTCTAGAATGCTAGGCCATTGAGTACTTTCAATATACTAAAAAAAAGAAAAAGTTGTTTATTTTTCCTCTAACTACTAGAACAAAAATGTTGAAATGTATTTAGCTAGCTAGTACATACCGCTTATATATATATATATATATATATTTTTTATATTTATATAATTGTATTATTGATATGACATCAATCATATTCATTACCTCGTCACTTTATAATTTTTGTTCCCGTAAAATTGATAATAGCTTTACTATTTTCTTTATGAACTTTCTAGAATGCTAGGCCATTGAGTACTTTCAATATACTAAAAAAAAGAAAAAGTTGTTTATTTTTCCTCTAACTACTAGAACAAAAATGTTGAAATGTATTTAGCTAGCTAGTACATACCGCTAGACCAAGGAGGATCCCATTCCGTGAAGCTGCAAAGTGCAAAGACAAGAAAAAGAATGACCCAATTAGTATTACCATATTAGATAAATAAGAAACTCATAAGCATGGTTGCAAGTGTTGAATTTGTACTTACCAGTAAGATTAGTGGCAGCATCTGTCGCGTAACTTGCTCTATCACCGGTAGGTTGAGTGGCATAAGTTGCATAATAAGCAGTATAGTAATTTAATCCTATAAAATCAAACGACCCTTTTACCAGCTTGGATTGCTCTTTGGTGAACTTGGGTAATCGGTCTTTAACGAGAGATCGCATGCTATGCGGATAGTCACCATTTGTCAATGGGTCCATGCACCTGCAAAAACAATAAAAAATTTAAAATTTATGCATATTGTTAATCTATTAAATTTGTACATACATAAGTTGAAAAAATTCTATAGAAAGCCAACCAAAAGGTGGTGTGATATTTAGTTTGAAAGCGACGATTTCATCTTAACGAAAAAGAAAATTAGAAGAAATAGTGTGATTTTGGATGCATGCATTTTGGTGATTGCTTATTTGCTAAAATTATAATAAAAAGGAAGAAAAAAAATTGGTCATAGTATAGTCCATCAAATTCAGCTCAAAAACCTTAAAAGGTTTTTTTTTTTTTTTGCCAAATGCACAACTGAGTTAAACAACAACAAAAAGGGAAAGAAGAAAAGAAAAGAAAATTTAGGTCATTTGAACAAGCTAGGGAAGTTTCTCAAAGCAGACTTCTTGATTTTTTCCCAATAAATTTTTAATTGGAAAAAGTTTTTCCAAATGGAAATAGTATTTTGTATCAAATGATACCACCACGTCATCCATATTAAAATCTAATAAACGATAGACATGTGTGCAAAAAATAACTACCCACTAACATGTCTTTCATTTATTAGTGGATAATTATTTTTTGCAAACATGTCTCTCACTTATTAAATTTTGATACTGCTGACGTGATATCATTTGATTATAAATAGCTCTTTAAAAAATGAGTTAGCCCTCTAAAGTCCAAAGAGTGATTTTTTTTTTTTTTTTAATCGTTTCAATATCAAATTAGATAACTTTTGTATGTTTATTAGAATATAAAAATATATTAAGTTCTTTTTAGGATTGTTTAGTAGACGTAAATATTTTGATAACTTATATATTCACTATACTTATGAATAATGATTTTTTTTGTGAAAAACTTATTTTAGTATTTTAAAAAATTCAAGACTTTATCTTAAAAAAAAAAAAAAAAAAAAAAAAAAAAAAAAAAAAAAAACCATATATATAAGTGCTACCTACCCCCAAGCAAAATTTCCGGATCTTGCCCGACTTCAATATATAATTAATCATTGGGAGATCTACTTTTGATTTTGCCTTCAATAGGGTTGAGAAATTTAGTGATATGGGTATAATTAACAAATTGTACCCATTAATTACATCCTTCAAACGGAAAGGATTAAATTATAAAATGTAAAATAAAAACCATCAAGCAGAACTTACCATCCAAACATAGAATCAAGGTAACGTAGCGCAGCCCCGCGGTCACTCTCTGTATCAGACAGTGGCATTATCCAGTGACTCGGTAACGTTATCCCTATTGCACCTTTCTGTGCTGCCTGCATGGTGAACATCTTTTTTACAATCAAAGCTTATTCAAGGGATTTCCTATATTTATCTAAGTTAAAATTCATTATCATTGTTCAAATTAGTTTTAGAAATTGCTATTTATGTGGAACTGTATCATTTGAAAACCAACCATGTATATTTAGGGGTTTTTTTTTTTTTTTTTTTATTATAAATTTAATATGTTAAAATTTTGAAAGTCGAACCTGATATTTTTTCTTATACACTTCAACAGCGGCTGCATGAGCGAGCAGTTGGTTGTGTGTCACCAAATATGGCTCTGTTCCTGAATTCCCGCCAGTGCAATTTAGATTTAGCCAGGCAGAGCATCGACCTGGTGCTAATGATCCTCCTGCATAACCATTATTGCTGAAAGTCCATGGCTCATTTAGTGTGATCCAATGCTTTACCCGATCACCAAATTCCTTGAAGAGAAGTTCGGAGTAGTCCCGGAAATCATTACTGAATAGTAGATGCACATGTTAGAATAATCGCTAAATAAACTCACTTTTTCTTGATAGTTTAACCTTTTGGGACAAATGATGACTTACTAATTTTATAATGGTATTGAGTTTGAACTTGTCTTTCCACTCAATGTCCCATTTTTTTAAAAAAAAATTAAAAATTTCACCTATTAGGCTCAAGGAAGTCAATACCGTACCGGAAGCTGTACCAGTTTGGCCAGCAATACGATATCTTTCGGGTACTGTTCAATACCGGTGTACCGTTTAGGGATTACCACTAATATATATATATATATATATATATATTTATATCCCTCTACGTGACTGTGGGTGCATGGGTTACTATTGGGGTGGCAAGTTAAAAACAAGTCCCATCAATTTACTTAACATTAATAATAATAATAATAATAATAATAATGTATATATACATCAGTACATGTGCCTAATATCTTGGTGATGAAAGAAAAAGAAAGTACAGGGGCAAACAAAAAGTTAAGAGCATGGGCCACGTGGTTGGTGGAAATGAATTGATACTGAAGACAAGTTTGAAAAATATTCAACACTTTTGAGTGTTTCATAGTTCCACCTAACCATCTAGCATCATTGACTAAATATTAGATAAGAAAATTTGAAAGACACAAAGTTGAAAGCACACAGTTGTAGTGCATTAGCAGTGAAGAAACCAAAGATGTAGGAATAAAGAAGTTGCAGTGGCAGCTACAATGGAGAGGAATGGGATCTCAGTCATTAGGCACCAAGTCAGTGAGTCATAGACCCATTTTTCTCATCTTCTTCTTCCTTTTATTTTTCTTTTTTCTTCTTGTTTGTACTGGTTCGAAACATCTTTACTGGTCGAAACAACCGGATTTCGCCGGTATGGCTGTTATTTTTTCTGGTACGAAACAAGGGCTGTACCTGTACTAGTGCACTGGCCGGTACGTTATATACCGACCGTACCAGCTGGTACGGTACGGAATTGACTTCCTTGATTAGGCTCCATCATTGAGTTGGGCCCCACTTATTAAGGGGATTTAAAATCCATATATATAATTGTTAAAACAATGGTTAAATTTAATAATTTTAGGTTTTGACACAAATAGTAGGTTATCACTTAATATAAATGTCCTCACTTTTTCTTTTTTCTTTTTAACTATAAATGGTAGTTGTTTAAAATCATTATTATATAAGATACAGTCAATATATACATAAAACATCTATAATCGGATGGAGAATATGCATAGATTATTTGGTAAATTCTTCTTTTTTTGGGTAAATTTTTGGTGAATCATTCACTTACACAATGTGTGGACTTAGGAAACCACCATACTCATCTTCTAACGCTTGGGGAAGATCCCAATGGAAGATTGTTACAAAAGGTTGTAGACCTACATTCAGTAATAGAAAAATAAAGTGTAAATTATAAATGTAAAATAAGTTCTTGATATTTTGGAATTTTAATATTGAATCCTAACCTTTTCGTAGAAGCCTATTGATGAGCTTGTTGTAGTAATTGATTCCTTCCCTATTCACACCACCCCTTAGTTTTCCTTCTGAAATAATTAGATTAAAAAATGAGATTGTTATAAACATAATATGGTCACAAAACAATAACCATTCCATTCCACCTAAGAAGTGTACTTGATGGTACTCATTTTTATGTCCTTTTCATTGGATGGATCTAAACTTTTATGGGATTATGAAAAAGATTATCTTACTTGGTAGTACTCGACTCCATGAGATTGAGAATCTGTATGCATCTAAATGCATCTTTTGCATAATTTGAACATCTTTCTGCAAAGTATAATCACAAAACATATATAAATTGTTGGAAAAATCTGAAATGAAGAGATATATTGTGAATATCTTATATTTGGGCCTTGAAAATGTAGAAAAGTTGTTAACGGCTAATTACGAATTTCACTACCTTGTTTGCTTTTTAGAAAATTTTTAGAATTCAACCTTTTTGTTCTCTTTTCTTCAAAGAATTCAAATTTGGATTGATAGAAAAAAAACCGTAGTATGAAACAAAATGGTCAAAGAGATGAAGGAGAAAAAAAATATGTGGTAAAGGCTTTAGTGTTTGAGTACGGTACAAGGACAATTAGTTATTTTTTCTAAAAAATTATTTTGATTAAAAACAATAAAAGGTCCACTATCAATTGAAATTCAGTGAAATTAAAAAGAAAAAGTTTTGGATAACATTCAAAATGCCGTGAGCTAAAATTGTGGGATAAGATAAAAGTCGGTATAAACAAATGTGATGTTAACTTGGTTAAAAAAAGTGGGGTGAATGAATCCCTCAATTTTGTATTACTGTGTAACGCTTTTCCCTTTTCTGGTTATCAAAGCAGTTTTCTTGGACAACTTTTTGCTTCATTTTTTTCTTTTCTTTTTTTCATACTTCAGAATATATATACGTGTGCATGTGTATATCCGCGTGCATAGGCACTTGAACCCTCGGTTATCAAACTATGTAATTGTACCACAAAACTCTTGGTAATTAATTACCAATTAATATGAGTGGTTTTCTTTCCAGTTTTAATTATGAACACGAAACAACATACATACCTTGTAGCGATGATATTGATCGTTAGCTACATCTCCAGTGCTTCTATCCGTTATCCTTTCTGCAATTTCATTGTAAGTTAATAATGTATTTAGAGAATACCAAAGGATTCTATTTTTTCTTTTACTATTTAAGAGCCATAAGAGAAATGGAACTAGTACTTAAGCCTCACGAGTCACAACCATAACATATACAACTTATTTCTAGTTTGGAGTTCAGTTATGGAAGAAAGGAAGGAAGAAAGGAGAAAATGAAGAAAAATAAATACAAAAAGATAGGAATGTGACATTTACGTTCTTCTTCTAATTCTTTCTTTTTTCTTTTTAAAAAATCAATTGGGGACAAGTATCCTCAAACTCTGTCATAGATCTTGTTAAGTCATCAATATTTAAATAAATATTATTTTTATATTTATTTAAAAGTTTTAACTTATTAATAGTGGAGCAAAATCTATACGACTTATTGTTAAAAAATTTTATAATCTTTTAATGAAATTACCCTAATAATTTTAAAGAATCTCAATAATGATCCATTTCCCATGTCAGTTTTTTGAATTTACCATTCCACACTAAGACAATGAATCTCCTTATATTCAAATTAGGCCATATAAGGGAGAGTTGTTATTATTTTACCAACAACAATGTCCAATTTCATGCGTTTACTAATTTGTCTATACTAAATGCCACATTTAATTACTTCATGCATGACTGCATGTGTCTTGGCTTACTAATGTATCAGCCAAAAAAAAAAAAAATCTAAAGTGAAAGAAAGAGTACTAATTAGTCTATATGCTAAAATGTCACATTTACTTCATGCATGACTGCATAAGTCTTGGCTTATAAGTAGATTTCAGTTAACTCAACTGGTAAAGTCTTTAATGGTTGAATAAGAGATTTGAGGTTCAATTCTTGCCTATATTAAAAACCGATTGGTGTCTTTATTTAATAATAAAAGTTATCATCAAGAGAGGACACCATAAATTAAAACTCTCAAAAAAAAAAAAAAGTCTTGGCTTACTAATGTATCAACCAAGAAAATAAATAAAAGTGAAAGAAATAGAATCTTGGCTTACTAAATTAGACTATCAGTGTTTGGCTCTGAATTTTCACACAGTTATAAATACTATTAATAACAACAAATTGAATCATTGGCTTACGCATAAACAACCATAAACACAAATATCAAATGACATTTAAAAGTAATGGTAATTTGATAGTTGGAGAATAGGAAATTTGAATTGTGAATAGGAAAAGGTTTGATTTCAAACATGTTTAGTCTAAGGATCTAACTAATAGAAAGATGACATGTGTCCAGTCATGTACAACGTGCATGACTCACTTAGTTGGTTGAGCTAAGTTAGTCATATTCATTGCACATAATTAGGACAAATATCATCTTCTTATTGGCGATTGAAGCCTAACGCTCCAAACATGTTTGGACCAAAACTTTGTACTTCTAAATATCTCTTTTGGAAATACCGGCGAATTTCAACCAGTGGATCAAGCTACAAAGGTTTGGACTAAATACAAAATATTAAGATCCTCCCAGATAGAAATGAATTATTTCATGGTTAAAATTAAATATTACACCAAAATTTTCATAATCTAGAAGATGGTTAAAATTAAATACAAAATTTTCATGAGCTTTACAATACTAATTTGGCCCACAGGTTTTGACAATCTACAAAAGCTCTGGCAAGCAAGAGCGAATACTCTAGCCTCCCAGAGCTAGTTCCGCAGAAAAAGTGAAATCCAGTGTAAAACAGGAAGAAGTAAAAAGATTTTTATAATGCCACTACCTGTACAGAGAATTGAGCAGCTATTTTACTTGGTCCTAATACCATATGCTTTGATTTAAGTTGAAATAAAAAGAAAAATTATTTTCATTTGAAATGGATCAATGTTGATAATATGATGATTAATGAGTCTAATTCAAATTCAAATACAGATAAAAATAGGCTACCAAATATCACTTCATTAATTCTCTCTAAACCATCCGTTACAAATCAATGATTTAACTGTTGTACATTCTGTGGAGAGGACTTGAAATAATTTTTCCGAAATTAAATTTCATCTAAATATTGCACAATATTTCATTGGTAATTCATACTTTTGAGTTTCATATTGTTGGGGAGAGAGAAAAAGAGACCTGGATGTTCATGAGTGTAGGTGTCCCATATACTTGGTCCTCTACCATCTTCTTTTGCTGCACCTTCATACTGCAAATTTGAAAGAACGCACATGTGCACATAATAATATTGATCATATGCTTCACATCCCAATACATTTGAAAAATAAAAATTATAATACAAATTAACATAGAGAAAATTGAGACTTAGTTTTAGTTTTTAGAAGAAGTATTGGGTGGAGAAAAAGTGTGATTTTTTTTTTTTTTTTTTTTTTTTTGTTTTGTTTTAAATAGTATTAACATGAAAAAATGTGAGAGCTCCAAACCTGTGGCAAGCTTCATGAAGTAAAAAAAAAAAAAGAGTCAGAGACTTCAGTTTTATAGTTTCCGTTTTATAGTATATGGAGTAATTATATATATATATATATATATATAGAGACTAATCTTAGCAAAAATAAAACTGATAGTAAGGGCTTGTGCCATAGAATTGGTGGGGTATAATGGATGATAGTAAGAAAGGTTGCTGTCTCAAAAGCTGGGATTCAATATGTTCTCCTAAAAATGTTGGAGGACTTGGCATTAAAAAAACAGCAGATATGAATAAAGCTTTGGTGGCTAAAATGACTTGGGATGTGGTCAATAACAGTGATAAAAGGTGGGTAGTGGTCTTCAAGAAGAAATATGTTCGGAACAGAAATTTCATGAAAATGCCTAATCCAAAGAGTGCTTCTTGGGCTGCTCAAAGTATCTTTGAGTGCAGGAAGGTTATTAGTAAGGGCTTGTGCCATAGAATTGGTGATGGCCTTAACACTTGGATCTTTGAAGATCCTTGGGTCCCTAATGAGCCAGGGTTCATCCCCCAAATAAGAAGTGGTGTATCTACTGCTGTTCACTTGGTAGCAGATTTGATTAATCAGGATACCAGACAATGGGATAGAGGTAAACTTTCAATACTGTTTGATCCTCCCACAGTTAATAAAATCCTAAATATACATCTATCTCATCAAACTATGAATGACCAAGTATTCTGGTGTCTTACTCATTCAGGTGAGTTTTCAGTGAAATTCGCTTATAATGCGATAAGAGGGCTGAATCATCAAAACCACCCCCATATGCTTAGTAAAGATTGGAAGGACTTATGGAAGCTGAAAGTAAATGCTAGGTTGAAAAACCTTTTGTGGAAAATGTGCTGGAACATCCTTCCAACCTGTTCTATTCTTAATAGTCGCTTTAATATTTCTTCTTTAAAGTGCTTTTTGTGTAATAAGGCCCCTGAAAATATTGAGCATTTGTTTTTGTAGTGTGATTGGGCTGTTCAGCTTTGGTTATTAGCCCCGTGGCCTATATATATGAGTAAGTTATCCTCTCTATCTATTTTGGACTGGATTAAGGTTATTTTAAATCCAAAATCCATGTTGGGGTTGAATGAAGAGTCTGTCAGAGACTTCCAGCTTTATGCTTCCATTCTCTGTGATCATTTATGGATGGCTAGAAATAAAGCTAGAGTGGAAGGTTCCAAAAGTAATCCAGCTGATCTTTCCAGGCAGATTTTTAAAGTCTTCATGGAGCATAAGGATGCTTGGAAAGAGCAAAATGAGAGACCATCCAAAGATGTGGTCTGGTCTCCCCCTCCAAAGAGCTGGATCAAGATAAATTTTGATGTGGCAATCCGTGAAGAGAAAACCACAGTTGCAGTTGTGGGAAGAGATGATAATGGCAACCTTTTGTTGACATGGGCAGAGCACTTTGAGAGTGGAAATTCCCTACTAGGAGAAGCGAGAGCAGCTTGGTTTGCCATGAAGTGTGCTATGAATGAAGGATTTCAGAATATAATCTTGGAGGGTGATGCTTGGAATGTCATTGAGCCACTGAAAAATTCTGATATAACCCCGCATTGGAGTATCAAGTCTATCCTAGAAGATATTGTGTTCTTTGTTAATAGTTTTTCCAATGTTGAATTTTCTTTTGTACATAGAAAAGGTAATGTATCTGCTCATTTGCTTGCTCAATGGGCAGCTCTTGTAAACTGGTCTGGGCCGGTTCCCATCTCCTTTCTGCCTTCTCATGTATCTCAGGCTGTTGTTAGAGATGGGTCCAGGCCCGATCTTTTTGTTTCTCCCCGGTTTTGGGTTGAGTTTTTTGAGCAATAAAGTATTTATTCAGCAAAAAAAAAATACAACTCACACAGGTTTGATAAAGTTACACACGTGTCAATCTTGGGATTAAGTGCTGTCACGTGTGTTTATAAAAAAAAAAGTGCTGTCACGTGTAGATTAATGTAGAACGACATCGTTAGATGGCTTTTCTTTGAAAGGAAGACTTACTGCTGCTATCTCTGTTGCAACATTACTCTCTCAAGGACAACAGGTCCACTTCCCTGAGTCTCTCTATTCTGAACTTGTTACAGTGCTCTATCTTTCTTTTTTTTTTTTTTTTTTTTTTTTTTTTTTGGGAAAAGATTCTCTATTGCATTTTAAAATATAAGTTGGATTCAAGTAACACCTGGCGTGACTCTAAACGATATTATACCACTTAATAACTTATTATTAGATATGAATTTTGACAAATCTATGCTTGTTAAATTTAACGATTATTAAAGATCAATAGTCATGTTATCAATTAATTGTTTAAATTCAAGTTTTTATAGTTTAAAATAATTCATAAAAAATGAGTCTATAGATTACATGGTAAATAACATCTGATTGACATGAAAATTAATATATATGTTAAGCATGTATAGAACATGTGATTCAATGGTGGAATTCTTAAAATATGAATTTAATAACAAATAGAAGAGTTTCTGAGTATGTGCAACATGCGTGAAAATGTTGTGAAAATAACATTTATTTTGTCAAAAGTCTTTGAACAGACTAATTAATCAATCAATACAGGGAAGAATCTGTTTTCGTGGATATCTACCAATCTACTGACATCGTCAAACAATCAGTTGAAGGACAGCTACGATGACTAACATATTGCCTGTCCTTTTTCCACTTTTTTTTTTTTTTTTTCATCTCTATTTTTATCCTTCTCTAAATAGATAAGATTATGTAGTGCTCCTCTATAAAAACCACCAGATTACACACAAAAAAGAAAAAAGAAAACGCATAATCAATTATGGCATCTCAAGGCTATCCAGCGATAGGCCTCTTAGTTCTTCTTGGCTTATTGACTAATGGCATTGCTGTTTCACAAAGTCATGACACTGCTTCACTCAACCGAACCAGTTTTCCCAAAGGTTTTATTTTTGGGACAGCAACAGCGGCTTATCAGGAAACTAAGTCTCAATTTCTTCTATGTTAATTTGTATCATAGTTTTTACAGCAAATGCCCAGAGATGTCAAGCATAAGATCAATAATAATATTTTGTGCACGTGTGTTCCTTCAAATTTCCAGTATGAAGGTGCAGCATTTGAAGATGGTAAAGGACCAAGTATATGGGACACTTACACTCATGAACATCCAGGTCTCTTTCTCTCTCTCCAACAATGTATAGAATGTAATGTTATTTAAAATTTTGAATAACATATAACATGATAGTCTATAATATTCTATACACATCTAGATTTATGAATCATTATTATTAAATTTAAAGGAATATAAAATTATGCAATTTTGTCATATAAAATAATGGTAAGTAATAAAGTTATGTAAATGGTAGACCCAGGTGAGAAAATTCATAACAACTTGCCTCCTTGGCTTTGTTATGAAATTGTAAATTAAAGATTAGAGACACAATTCCCTAAATGGTAGGGATTTACAATTGCAACAAAAGTAGTATCAGGGATACTGCAACTTTTACTGAATAAAACTTATAAACTTATGTGTCACCAATTACCAAAACATTTTTCAAACATTTATTTATTAGGTGATTGAAGTCCACTAATCACATATATTATAACATCCATTGATAAATTTTATGTAGTAAAACCTGTAAAATCTCTATCATTTTCCTACATCAAATCATCTAAATTTGTAGGGATTTACAATTATAACAAATTAACTAAACTGAAGGGATGTATTGCTGTTTCAAATTAAATAATTGAATTATAACGATGGTTTGGAGAGATATTTGAATTTTTCTGTATTAGAATTTGTTGGCCTATTTTCAGCTGTATTTAAATTTGAATTGGACTCATTAATCGCAGTTTTTGAATTTGTCTTAGACTCATTAATCATATTATTGTCAAAATTGATCCATTTGGACCAATTCAAATGAAGATCGTTTTTCTTACCTCAAGAACCAAAAAAAAAAAACACTGTGCATGTTGATATAAGGCAGACAAATTGAGATAATTATAAGGATTTCAGGAGATTAACAAGATTTAAATCAATGCATGTGGTATTATTAGGACCAATTAAGCAAACTAGCTGCTCAATATTCTGTACAAGCAGTAGCATTATAAAAATCTTTTTACTTCTTCCTGTTTTACTCTGGCCTTGACAATTTTTTGCCAAACCAGCTCTTGGAGGCTAGAAAATACACTCTTGCTTGATAGAGTTTTGGTATATTGTGAAAACCTGTAGGCCAAATTAGTATTGTAAAGGTCCGTCTGGAGGCCTACTGTATTGGAAAATTACCAAAAAAAAAAAAAAAAAAACTACATTAAATGACATACTAATGCTTTGTTTAAGCTATGTTTTCCAACATTTTCCAAAAAGCATTTAATATAAAACTATCTCAGTTCTCTAGGTTTGGCAACAACTTTAAATGAGTTGTACACCAAAAAAAACTTTAAATGAGTTGAAAAATAATTTCCTAACTTCCTTTATTTAACTTATTATGAGATAGAGTTGTTTTCCAAAAAAATTTAGTAGAAAAAAATTTATAAAAATAAGCCATACATTTTATGTTAACTAAAAATAGTTTTTTTTACTCATTTTTTATATACTACCAAACACTAGAAAAAATAGAAAAATATCTTTGCACAAGGTTTTCCATCGAAACAAACCAAAATAAGGCCAAACCATGAACATGTCATAAATAGTAATTAAATTAACCTTCTTTCCATTGAAGAACTAGGAAAATAAGGCATTGAGCGTTGTAATTATTGACAAGGCATTAGGTTTGGATGGTAGCCTCCTTTAAATGTGTAATATTTAAATTGAACCATAAAATATTCATTTTCAATTGGGAGGATCATAGTGTCGTGTATTTAGTCAAGAATCTTGTAGCTCAGTTGGTTGATATTTACTAATATTTCCACTGAGATATTCAAAATTCAAATTCTCTCTACCCAAGTTCCCAACTATGAAATTATCAAATAAAAAAATTGTTTATGGTGGTTTATGTGTAGTAACCGATGTTTCAATTTGTCTTTATTAGTCTATGAATAGTCTAATTTTTTTTATGGGAACTTATAGTCTAATTTAGTAATGGAATGCCTTTTTCTTTTGTTTTTTTTGGATACATTAGTAAGCCAAGAGGCCCAAGACTAGCGTATGAGTTGTAAATGTGGAATTTTTGAATAGAGTAACTAGCTAGTGTCGCATGAAATTGGACGCTGTTGTTAGTGAAAAAAGTTCTCTCTCTCTCTCTCTCTCTCTCTCTCTCTTAATATATATATATATATATATAAGGGGACTCAGTTTCTTACTGTGGAATGGTAAATTTATCAAACTTATTGTGGATTAATTTACTAGATTTTGCTACATTATTAGTATGTTAAATAAATATCAAAAAATATTAAAAATGTATAATTAAATATTGTTAAAAAAATTTAACAATAAGTTATTGACAAAACTTATATACAATAACTTATGTGTTGTTCCTTATATTTCCCTCTTAAGATTCTGTCATGTGGCTACTTAACTTAAAAAATACGCTTCTATTCACGAAAAAAAGTCACATGGCAGAATTTTAAGAGAGGAACCTAAGGAACAGTACTTAAGTACTATATACCTAAGTCTTGCTCAATAGTTATTTATATTTTACTACAATATTAATAAGTTAAATAAACATCAAAAGTATTAATATTAGTGTTTATTTAAATATTAATGTCCTAACATTATCTACAGATTCTACACCCTTTAGTTGGTTTTAACAAAATCTACGGCGGAGTTTGAGAATACTTCTCCCCAATTGATATTTAAAAAGAACAAAAAAAAAAAAAAAAAAAAATCACAACAACGACAATGTAAATAGTTAACTTTCATTGGTATTTATTTTTCTTCAGTTTTCCCCTTGTTCCTTCTTTTCTTCCATAACTGAACTCCAAACTAGAAATAAGTTGTATATATGTTATGGTTGGGTGTTTTAAGTACTAGTTCAATTTTTATTATGCCTCTAATTACAAGTTCTTAAATAGTAAAAGGAAAAAAAAACTCCCTTCAATGAAATTGCAGAAAGGATAAAGAATAGAAGCAATGGAGACGTCGCTGTCGATCAATATCATCGCTACAAGGTAAATATGTTGATCCCTGTTCATAAGAAAAGTTGGAAAGAAAACCACTCATATTAATGAGCTCAAAATTACCAAGAATCTTGTAGCACAATTTTGTTTTCTTTATAGGAAAAAGCATTTAATAGGAGTTTTGCAGAAACTAGTACTTTGAAACTTTTTTAGGACTAGGGGGGTAATATCTCCTCGTCATCATCTCTCCATAAGTTATATATTTATATTTAGGGCTAATTACATTTTCCTCCCTTAAGTTTTGGAAAATGACACTCCACTCCAAAGTTGAAGGATAAAAACACTTTCCCTCATTGACATCTGATTAATTAAAATTTATTAAATAAATAATAAAAATATTGTATACTAACCTGCCTTTTACTTAAGAGAAGATTTCCAAAATTATCTTATTTCTTAATTAAAATGTTTTTAAAATATAAATTGTGAATTTAACTTTTTTGCCCTTTTTCAACAGGTTATGGATTAATGTTTTGGTACTAGATAAATTTTACATTTTATTCTTATTAATTTATTAAATTTTTTTAACTAACCAAGGTTAAACTTTTGTAATGATATTTTTTTTAAAAAAAATTGAATATTTCATTACTAATATAAACAAAAGGGGCGAGTATTAATTTTTTCGAATCTCAAGGGAGGGAAGTGTTTTTTCCCTTCAAGTTTGGGATGGAATGTTACGCAAACCTCAAGGGAGAGGAGTGTATGTATACACACACACACAAACATGTTAGCTCCTAATTAGCTGTTATTTAACTCATGTTTTTACTTCTTCTTTTTTCACATTTTTAGTGTTCAATTATGTTTTCCACATGATTTTTCCTAATTATTGAGTATATCTAATAATTTACAAGACAATCAAAATATAAGAAATCCTTAGTTCGAAATTTTCCAATAATATTCTTTGTGGTTATACATTGTAGGGAGATGTTCGACTTATGAAAAAGATTGGCTTAGATGGATACAGATTCTCAATCTCATGGTCTCGAGTATTGCCAAGTAAGATTATCCTTTTCATAATCCCTTAAAAGGTTAGACCCATCCAATGACAAGGACATAAAAAATGGGTACATCAAGTACTCATCTTAGATGAAATAGAATGGCTATTGTTTTGTGACCAAATTATGTTCCTAATAATCTCATTTTTGGAATTAATTTCAGAAGGAAAACTATCTGGAGGTGTGAATAGGGCAGGAATCAAATACTACAACAATCTAATCAACAAGCTCCTAGCCAATGGTCATGAATAATTCTTAAATTCCATCACTTGTCATCAACTTATCATGCACTATTAATTCACTGTTGTTTGCTACAATTGAATGTAGGCATACAACCCTTTGTGACTCTCTACCACTGGGATCTTCCCCAGGCATTGGAAGATGAGTATGGTGGTTTTTTGAGTCCTCATTTTGTGTAAGTGGTTAATTTACATCATGATTGACTATTATATTCATCTAAATTCTAATTAGTATACTTTCACAAATTTCATTGTGATTATGATGTTTAAAATTTAAACTGATGACTCATTTTGAAGATAAGGAATCAAAGGGGGGCCATTTTGATTATTATTATTTTTAATTAATGAGTTATTTGTGAAGTTGCTAACTCGTTGCCTTACAGAATTATTTGGTTTGATATCATTTGTTAAGAATTTATCAATGATTTTTTTTTTTTAATGTAAGATCATGATGTAATACATTAAGGTAATATTAACCTACAATTTCAATAAGACATTTCACTGCCTCTTGTCTTTAATATAGTCCAATAATGAGTTATTTGACTTCTTTTTGTTCCCAATATAAGTAAAAAAAAAAAAAAAAAGTATATAAACCTTCTGTCGAATTTGCTCCACTAAAATGATATCTTTTTGGAAAATGAAGATTGGACAAAATTAGATTGAATGACTAAATTGAAAGTATATTAAAGATGAACGATTGAAAATTGAAATGAGAAACATGAAATTTACAAGATTGAATTGAAAATTAGTAAAAGTTAGAAAGTGTTCCGTTAATTTCTAAGATAGTCACTATATATATCAATCACCTAGTATTATTATTATTATCCATTCACAAATGTATTACACCAACAAAGAAAAATTTTAATCTATATAAAAGCTTTTTCCTGTCATGACTTTTATGGATCAACTGGTTGACATCTCCTAGTATTTTCATTAAAGATTGGAGACATTTAGGTTCAATTCTCCCTTTCCGAAGCCATTGAATAAAAGAAAAAAAAAATTAAAGAGCTTTTTGCTATTTGGATGGATAGGCCTTCTAGATCTATAACTGAATCTTGCTATAAATAACGTGCTATGTACAAATGAAAAATTAATTACTGTAATGTCAATTATTAAAAGTTGGGAAAGTTTTGCATTTATATGTTTAGGGATGATTTTCGGGATTATGCTGAGCTTTGCTTTAAAGAATTTGGTGATCGTGTCAAGCATTGGATCACACTAAATGAACCACTGAGCCAAGCCTCTGGTGGTTATGCTGATGGGCTTATCGCACCGGCTCGGTGTTCTAGTTGGCAAAAGTTAAATTGTACCGCTGGAGATTCCGGGACAGAGCCGTATTTGGCGGCACATCATGAGATTCTTGCTCATGCATCCGCTGTTGAAGTGTACAGAAAAAAGTATCAGGTTCGATGCACCAAATTATTTTATGCTTATTTTACTACCCTTTTTTTGCTTGAAAATTGTACTTCATTCAATAGATATGGTTGCCTTGCACCCTCCTTTTTTTTTGAGACTCTGATTCAGAGGTTGCCTTGCACTTGATACAAGACAATATACGGTACTTCATTTACAAATTTGCAGTGAAGATAAACTTAGATAAATTTGCAAGTTAAACTTGTTTTTCGCTATGTGCAGAAAATACAAAAAGGCATTATGGGTATATCCCTAAATTCAAACTGGTATGTGCCATTCTCTAACTCAACGCACGACCGTGAAGCTGCGCAAAGATCCCTTGATTTCAAGTTAGGATGGTAAGGATACTAAAACTACTTGACTCTTTCTTTTGGACATCTATTGCACAATTTGCTAGTTATTTACAAAGAATAGAAAAACAGACTTAAATTTTCGTTGTTTGTGACAGGTTTATGGATCCCCTAAGCACTGGTGACTATCCACATAGTATGCGAGCTCTTGTTGGTGACCGGTTACCCAAATTCACGAAAGAACAATCCGAGCTAGTAAAAGGGTCATTGGATTTTCTGGGGCTAAACTACTATAGTTCTAAATATGCTTCCAATTCACATCGCCGCAATCCTGGAAACGCAAGCAGTTACTTGACAGATTCTCATGCTGATACTTCTCGTATGAACTCAAACATTTGGAGCCGTGATTTTGATTTTCTTATTTAACTCGTAAGTACTAACAAGACTATGTTTTTTTCTTTTGTTGTGGCAGCTTTTCGCAATGGGATCCCCATCGGACCAAGGGTATGTATGAAATTGAATATACATAAGATTGATATAGATCTTAAGACAGTTAAAAGTATTTGAATTAAAAAGAAGGAAAAAAGAGAGAGAGAGAGAGAGAGAGAGAAGGAACTTTTTTATTTTTTTTTAGAGAATCAAGACGAGAAGGAACTTGGTAATCCAACTTAGAAATTGTTTCCAAATAAAAACATTTCTAAAATAGATCATTAATAGGAAATTATCTTATATTGATTTCAGTTTGATTAGAAAAGTCCATAAACAATTTGATGACAAGGAAGTGAAATCAAATTCTAAGGAAGTCCAAAAATTATAAAAGTAACAAGAAATCATACTCTAAATAATTCAAAAAATTATACTTGTAGGTTATAACACTTCAAAAATTGTAGTATATATATTTTTGGAACCCTTGTTGGATATTCTTATAACAAACTTCATTTTATTTAAGTGTTTAAATTCAGTAAGGATTTCTTTCTCAAAAAAAAAAAAAAAAAAATCAATAAGGATTTGGTTTAAAACCTCCTTTTACACCCTCTAATAATATAATGGCACATCAAATTTTATTAAAAAAAAAATGGAAGAATTTGAAATACCACAAACACTTACAAATTACAACCCAGAAAAAAAAAATAATAATAAAAAAAAAAGGAAAAACCAAAAACAACCCAATGCTGTAGAAATATAATTGGAGAACTAAACCGGGAACACCAACTAGTAGGATAAGCCGCCAGAAATTCTCTAAAGCTCTAGATTTTGATATGTACATAAATTAACGTCTTTTCATTAGTGCTAAAAATAGACACAGTAACATGCAATGAAATATAAAAAGCCTTTTCATTTTTTTTTTTTTTTTTTTTTTTTTTTTTTTGATGATCTGAAAAGACATTAATTCATGATAACTCTGGAGCTTATGGGAATCTCTCAGTTCTCTGATGGCTTCTATGGCGTTGGGGTTTTACCTGATTCTTTCTTGTCTTTTTTTATTTTAATCTAAAAACTGAACAATCAAGATGAATAGGATTTTAAGTTGTTAATTTGTTATTGTGCGTGGTATCCCCTGTTCTCCCATTTGAAAAAAAAAAAAAAAATGATATAGCATCATTACATTAGAGGGTATAAAGAGAGAGTTTTATACAGAATCTTTATTGAATTTAAACTCTTTCATTGTAATGACATTTCAGGCTGCTTCAGATTGGATCTATGTCTATCCAAGAGGACTTCGAGACATTCTATTATACATAAAGAAAAAGTACCATAACCCGCTAATTTTTATTACCGAGAATGGTAATTTTCTTTTGAACTTTTCGCTTATGGTCGCATAAAGTCATGATGCTGGCCACAGAGATATAAAATTTGAAACGAATGATAGTTTGATTTACATTTGAATCTAAAAATCTGCCTCTATATTATAGGAACTAATGAGTTCAATAATGCTTCATTGCCGCTTAAGGAAGCCCTAGATGACAGCTATAGAATTGATTATCACTATCAACATTTTCAGTATCTGCTTAGGTCTATCAAGTAAGTAAAGAAGACCTCTCTCTTTCAGATCTAATACTAATATGACTTTATTACTACTAATATCAATATGTCGTATTAACAATTATGAAAATTGTTGTGTTTAAAGTGCAATTGATCCATTTTTCGATGTAGGGATGGTGTTAATGTACAGGGATATTTTGCATGGTCATTTTTGGACAACTTTGAATGGGGTGCAGCTTTCACCGTTCGGTTTGGCATTGTCTATGTAGACTATGAACATGATTTGAAAAGATATCCGAAGTTGTCTGCACGTTGGTTTAAAAAATTCCTCAAGAAATAAGACGACAAATTTATGACTATGCTCATGTTGAACTATATGGTAGCAATATGCCATCTCAAAAGATAGACTTGAAGATCATTTCTTCTCTATTCTAAATACTGTATGCAATTAATATGTCTTCAATAAATTAAATAAAATTAAATTAACGCCACTATTACAAACTGGAATGCTTCCTTTATATATATATATATAATATGTTTGATTTCTCCCTTGGGCGAATCCATGTAGTTACCGAATGCAGTCTAATTTGAGGCCCAAAAGCATAATTTAGAATCTTTGTGAATCATTCATCTGGCTGCTTCAATAAAAATAGGCCGCCCGGCCTTAATTGTTGTCTAAACTACAAAGAAGACCTAGTACCTAGCCAGTACTTGGTTATGGTTTGAATCACATGACATGGGTCATATTTTGCAGATAGCACTCGTTCCAAATAGAATCCTTTAGTGTTGAATACATCAATTGAGCTTAGTTGACATTATAATGTTTGTAGGTTGAGAAGCTTTAGGCCCAATCCCTCTCATATTTATAAGTGATAGTTTCGAATCCCTATTATATTAAAATAATGGAAATATTTTTCTACCAAAGTGAAAGTTCAAATAGTGTATAAAACACTATAAACGTTTAGATCCTCAATTTACAAATTACCAATTCAAGTTTAATGTCAAACAATTAATGTGCGGAATATGAATATAAGCTTAAAACAAAATTGATAAACAATTTAAACCAAATAAATTCATATCCACAGCAGAAATTAAATGAAAAAGATTAAGGGAAGAGAGATGCAAACACAAGAACAACACACAATATGTTATCGAAGAGGAAACTGAAGCCCTCGGCATAAAACCTCTCCGCCGCCCTCCAAGCGGTAAACAATCCATTAAAAATGTAGTTGGAATAGATGAACAGCAGAAGACCCTCCAAACCTAATCTACCCAATGTACCTAAACCCTCCAAGCTCTTACTCCAATGAGGTTATGCCGAACCTATTTTTTCTTTAGCTTATCGGATTCCGCTACTTGACCATAACATCAACCAATATGAAATTGGTCCCTTCTTAACTACTTCCCAAATACCAAATGGCCTTCTCACAGATATGGGTATGATGAGAAAATGTTTTGGTAGTGTACCTCTCAAGGATTTGACAATGGAGAGGAAGAGAGTAGAGGAATTTGAAGAGTCTTTATGTAAATATTGTAGATAAATCAATCTTGTTTTTCTTTAGGGTTTCTTTCTCAAAATTCTCTCTGGAAACTCTCTACATTTTGTGAGTGTAAGGGTCTATATATAGTAGGGTGAGAAGGAATGTAAAAAGTTAGTTTTTCCCAAACAGGGTGGTCTGGTGACTTGGCCTTGCGACTGGGTTGAGTCATGAGTTCAAGCCACGAGCTAACGGCCTGGCCAATCTGGGACTTTTGTCTTGTAGTGCAACAATTGGCATGACTTTTCAGCTCCCCTACATGCTTCACACATGTGCCAACTTTGGCGGCTTGCCAGTCGCGAGTCACCCACGAGTTCCAGCCGTGAGTCTCTGCATCCTTGCACAATCTTGAGCATTTCTTCACACTCTCTCACTCACTACCCTTACATGATTCTCACCTAAATACAGGGTTACTAATTGCTAAAATACAAGCAAATTTGGCACGGAATAAAGCCAATAAGATGGTTGATAAAATTCAACCTTACACAAAGTATTGCTAATACAATATTGTGGGGCCCGGCCCAAAAATGATGGGCTATTCCAAACTCAGGCCCGTCCGAGGAGCGTCCTGTCCAACGAAAAGCCTCATATGAAGCGCTATTCAACCCCAATAGCGTCAAGGAAACCTGTCCGAGGAGTAACTCCTCCTCGGACATCGCGAAGCCCAGATGAGGAACTTGCCCCAGCCATTTCAGCTCGTCTTCCCAACATATAAAACGAATTAAATTCAAAATATCTCACAGAAGGCTACCACCACATTAATTGCGCCCCAACCACCCTCTTGGCCGCATTAATGAGGAAAAGACTCCTGAACAGTACCGCCTTGGCCTCTGCAACTCACAAAGGGTCTGATGAGGGCGTCTGATGGGACAGGTGCTCGAGTGGATGCTTGGATGATTAACAGGTGTAAGGCTGAGATGAAAAGAAGAAAAATATATAATGTAGTGGAGTCCCTCAAAGAAGGGGACGGGAGAACTGTATCAGGAACGAAAAAGAAATAAAATCAGACTTGAGAAAGATCCATTCTGGTGTTTTTCTATTTTCCTTTTGCAAACCATACTGCCCATGCATAAGACCGAACAAGTTCACTGAGGCCAAGTTCTTTGACCCATCCTCTACAAATAATTATTGTGGGTTGCGCTTTGGGCCAGGGCCTAATCAACACAAGTTGGGCCAGGAAAATCGTGTAACCACAATTGGCGCCGTCTGTGGGAAGAGCTAGGGCATCAGCTAGTGCAACAGTCGAGCATGGAAGAACTAGATCCACACCAGGAGGATCCTCACCAAGCTAACTCCCAACGAACACGACCTGCAGAGTCCCAGAGGCAAAATAACCCAACCAACCCAGGCGGCAGGGGGAATCGTGAGGGGAGTGTGCATATCACCCGGACGAGCCAGAGTCACACTCAGACAGGAAGTCACGTGTCTCAGAGGCGAAATAGTCACCAGGCCATGCAGCGAGAGATAGATGACCTAAAAAGGAAGTTACGACGTGCGCAGCGAAGACGATCTCCCTCTGACTCAGGCGAGTCTTCTAATCCGGAAGACGTGAGTTACAGACGAAGGTCAAGGACCCCCCCAAGCGAAACCTTTTCTTACGAAAAGGAACCACGCCTTGTACGGAAGTATGAGCGCCCGTCCAGCAAAGGTTCGGGGAGCGACGCCATGAAGAAGGCGTTGGATCAGGTCTCAAGATCACCCTTCACGAATAGAATCGAAGGGGCTAAGATGCCAAGACGCTTCAACCAACCGGCGTTCGCCATTTATCACGGCAAAGCAGACCCGGTGGAGCACGTGAGTCAGTTTAATCAAAAGATGGCAATTTACTCGCAAAACGAGGCCCTGATGTGCAAAATCTTCCCCTCTAGCTTGGGATCGATGGCAATGAGATGGTTCAACAGCCTGAAGACAAACTCCGTAGGCTCCTACAAGCAGCTCACTCAAGCTTTTTGCTCCCGTTTCATTACAAACACCAGAGTCCGTCGACCTCTCAGTTCGCTGCTGTCCTTATCCATGCACGAAGGAGAAACCCTGAAAGCGTACTCGGATAGGTATTGGGAGGTGTATAACGATTTAGATGACAACCATGATAACGTCGCTATCAGCACGTTCACAAGCGGCCTCCCCACCGGGCATGGCTTAAGGAAATCCCTCACCGGGAAACCAGTTACTGACGTCCAACAGCTGATGGATAGGATCGACAAGTACAAAAGAGTGGAGGAGGATCAGCTGCAGGGGAAGGGAAAAGAGAAGATCATCCCCTTTAAAGCAAATGATTTCAGAATGGAACGTCACAATCCTGGTCAGCCGAGGAGAGATTTTCTGCGACAGGCTGGGCAGAGCACCCCGCAAACAGTGAATGCCGTATTCAGAGAGCCGATACAACAAGTACTGGAGAAAGTAAGGGATGAACCCTATTTCAGATGGCCGGGAAAGATGGCTGGAAACCCTGCCAATCGTAATCAGAACTTGTATTGCCAATATCATCAGGACCACGGGCATACTACTGAGGACTGCAGGAATTTGTGGAATCACCTGGATCAATTGGTCCGAGAAGGAAAGCTACGTCACCTGCTGCACCCATCGAGCGGCCATCCCGGCCAAGCGACACAAGAACCTCGAAGGGACGTGTCTTTAAGACCCCCCACCGGGACGATACATGTCATCCTCGCTGCACCAGGAAGAACTGGGCCACCCATCCCCAGGGTATTAGCCGTGGACCACCTTCCCTCCGAGGGCAGACAAAGGGAACCCAAAAGGATAAAAAAGGGAAGCTCTTTGATACTGGGATTCTCGGATGAGGATAAGGGAGGAACAATTCAACCTCACGATAACGCCTTGGTGGTCACCTTGCGGATTGGGGGTTTCGATGTGAAAAGGGTATTAGTAGACTCTGGAAGTGCGGTGGAGATAATGTACCCCGACCTATACAAGGGGCTGAATCTGAAGCCAGAAGACTTGACAGCTTATGACTCCCCCCTCCTCAGCTTCGAGGGGAAGCTTGTAACGCCAAAGGGGCAAATCCGACTGCCCGTACAGACTGGGGCGGAAGTGGTGGAGGTGAATTTCATCGTGGTCGACGCTTATTCACCCTACACCGCGATAGTCGCAAGGCCATGGATCCACAGCCTAGAGGCCGTGACCTCCACACTTCACCAGAAAGTGAAATACCCATCCAGAGGACGAGTGGAAGAGATCCGAGGAGATCAGGCCGTGGCCAGGAAGTGTGTGGTGGCCGCCATTTTACATCGGCCCTTGGTCGAGACCTCGGCCCCAAAGAGCTTATAGCAACCAGCCTCCTCGGCAAAACAAGACGAGGGGCTGGCCGAGGAGATAAGGTGTGAAGGTTTAGATAAGGTTGCTGTTAGCAATGACCCGGAGAAGTTCTTTCAGGTCGGCTCTGAATTGCCCTCTCAGGAAAAGGAGGAACTGGTCAGATTTCTCAGAGAAAATGTCGACGTATTCGCTTGGGACGCCTACGATGCCCTTGGAGTTGATCCCAGCCTCATCTGCCACCACCTGAACGTCAACCCCTCTTCCACTCCGAGGAAGCAACCACCCCGACGCCCTTCAAAGGAACACGCTGGTGCCGTAAGAGACGAAGTGGCCAAGTTGAAAAGAGCAGGGGCTATCAAAGAGGTCTTTTATCCTGAATGGTTGGTGAACACAGTGGTGGTAAGGAAAAAGACGGGGAAGTGGAGGGTCTGCGTGGACTTCACGGACCTGAACAAGGCGTGCCCCAAGGACCCATTCCCCCTGCCCAAAATTGATCGATTGGTGGATGCAACCGTGGGACACCCTCGAATGAGCTTCCTGGACGCCTTCCAGGGCTATCATCAGATACCCCTTGCGCTAGAGGACCAAGAGAAAACGGCTTTCATGACGCCCATCGGAAATTATCATTATAAGGTGATGCCATTCGGGCTAAAGAACGCGGGCTCAACCTACCAAAGGATGATGACTCGGATGTTCGAGCCGCAACTGGGCAAAATCATTGAGGTGTATATAGACGATATGGTTGTGAAGAGTAAAAGGGTGTCCGAGCACGTGCAAGACCTTGAAACAGTCTTCGCTATCTTAAGGGAGCACCGGTTGCGGCTGAATGCCTCCAAATGTTCATTCGGGGTCGGGTCTGGGAAATTCCTAGGGTACATGGTCACCCATAGAGGAATAGAAGTAAGTCCTGACCAAATCAAAGCCATTAACAGTCTACAGACTCCTCGGAACTCGAAGGAAGTGCAGAAGCTCACTGGCATGATTGCGGCATTAAGCCGGTTCATATCACGATCGGCGGATCGATGTCAGCCTTTTTACCTCCTGATAAACAAGTGGAAAGAGTTTAAATGGTCGGAGGATTGCGTTCAGGCTTTCCAGCAGCTTAAGGACTACCTGTCCCGACCACCCATCATGTCCAGTCCGGAGGCAGACGAGGTGCTGTTTGCCTACATCGCCGTAGCTCCCCACGCCGTAAGCCTGGTATTAATACGGGATGATAATGGGGTGCAGCGACCGGTGTACTATGTGAGCAAGTCACTACATGAAGCCGAGGTGCGATACCTACCCTTAGAGAAGGCAATTTTGGCGATAGTGCATGCAACCCGGAAGCTTCCTCATTACTTTCAGGCGCACACGGTCATCGTCCTGACTCAGCTTCCACTTCGAGCCGTGCTTCGAAGTGCTGACTACACAGGAAGGATCGCCATGTGGAGTGCTCTTCTGGGGGCTTTTGATATTAAATATATGCCCAGACCCTCCGTCAAAGGACAGGTCCTCGCGGACTTGGTAGCAGAGTTTGCTGAGCCCTCTATAGAAACGATGACCGAGAAGAAAGACCTGGGCGGAAAATTGGTTGGCGCGATTTCGGCCGGGGAAACCATGCATTGGAAGGTCTACGTGGATGGCGCGGCCAACCAGAGAGAATCAGGAGTTAGGATAGTTTTAATATCACCAGACGGCGCTGTCATTGAAAAGTCATTAAGACTCGGATTCTCGGCTACGAACAATGAAGCCGAATACGAAGCCTTACTTCAAGGAATGGCAATGGTTCAAAGGTTGGGTGGAAGAGTAATAGAAGCCTTCTCGGACTCCAGATTAGTGGTCGGACAAGTGATGGGAAAGCTGGAAGCTCGAGATACTAGGATGCAAGAGTATCTGGGACAAGTCAAACGGCTACAAGAGAGCTTTGAATCCTTCAGTTTAACGCACATCTCCAGGAGCGTAAACACTCATGCAGACTCGTTGGCCACTCTTGCCACGTCCTCGGCACGTAATTTGCCACGAGTGATCCTAGTCGAAGATCTAGTTAAGGCCAGTCCCATCAGTGGAAACCCGACCCAAGTCCATCAGATAAGACAGAGCCCCAGTTGGATGGACCCCCTAAGGAATTTCCTCCAAGATGAGATCCTACCGGAAGAAAGACTAGAAGCCGAGAAGATACGTAGAAATGCTCCTCGTTTTTGGCTATCAGAGGACCGCAAACTTTATCGGCGCTCCTACTCTGGACTGTACCTGCTCTGCGTACATCCAGAAGAGTCCGAGTCTCTTCTTGAAGAGTTGCATGAGGGAGTATGTGGAAGTCACACCGGAGGAAGATCGCTGGCGCACAGGGCACTCACCCAAGGATACTGGTGGCCGAACATGCAGAGACAAGCCCAGGAATACGCTAAGAAGTGCGATCAGTGCCAAAGATTCGCCCCAAATATCCACCAACCCGGAGGGGTTCTCAACCCACTCTCCAGTCCATGGCCGTTCGCGCAATGGGGTCTTGATATTGTTGGACCTTTCCCCAAGGCTGCGGGGAACAAGCGATACATAATAGTCGGAACTGATTACTTCACTAAATGGGTGGAGGCTGAGCCTTTGGCCAACATCAGGGACGTGGACGCCCAGAAATTCATCTGGAAGAACATTATCACCCGCTTCGGAACTCCGAGAACACTCGTTTCCGACAATGGTCTTCAGTTCGACAGCAAGAATTTTAGGGAGTATTGCCGTGAGTTTGGGATCATTAATCGATATTCCACCCCCGCATACCCCCAAGGAAATGGGCAAGTCGAGGCTGTAAACAAGGTCATAGTGAACGGATTGAAGAAAAGACTGGATGAGTCAAAGGGGAGATGGGTAGAAGAGCTACCGCACGTCTTATGGACCTATCGGACAACGCCGCGGCGTTCAACCGGTGAAACCCCCTTCTCAATGACTTAAAGGCTGAGGCTGTGCTTCCGATCGAGAACAATTTCCCCACGTTGAGGTCTAGCTCGTTTACCCCAAGCGATAACGATGAGTTGCTAGGAAGAAGTCTAGACCTAGTCGAGGAAAGGAGGGAGAAGGCCACGATTCACATGGCCTATTATCACCAGAAGCTAAGACAAGGGTATGATGCTAACGTCAAACTGCGGCCTCTGGGTCCAGGTGATCTCGTGATGAGGAAGATTCTTGGCAGCGCAAAAAACCCCTCTTGGGGCAAGTTGGGGCCCAATTGGGAGGGACCATACCGTGTCACATCCGTGGCCGGAATAGGCGCCTACTACCTAGAAGATTTGGATGAAAAAGCTGTACCTCGACCATGGAATGTAAATAACCTCAGGAGGTATTATTATTAATAAGAATGGCTTAGCATACGTTCTCTTTCATGACTATTTGCCGCTTGAGAATCGTGTCCCTACAAATATATTCAAATTTCTAAACTAAGCTATCTATATTTATTATTTGAGAATGTTTTAAATTCTGTAATTTTTTTTTTCTTTCAAGAAAACATAATGCAATTTATATTTAATCATTAAATAAAGCGAGGGTATTTTGTAGATAATATAAAGTTTTGGTTGAAATTTGTTTCTAATACTCCTTGCAAAAAATTCGTTAATTGTTTAAATTGTACTGAAGTAAACCAAAATATTACACTGAAATAACTCAATAAGAGTGTACATAGTAATTATAAATGGCAATGCTACACTTTAGCTATTAGATATTATATAGATATAAATTATTATTATTACTATTATTATATATGTCGTTGACATGGGTATTAAAAATTCGTAAAGCGCTTGGTTGGTTTACTTTGCATTTGGTTTCATGTATAAGAGATATTTATTGAAAGTTATTTAGAATCTAAAATAGATAAATTTTACCCTAAAAAGAAAACATATGTACTATTGGAGAGCATCGTTCTCTTTTCTCTAATTAGATGTTGGCTAGAAAATATATTTGAACTATTGGAAAGCATTATTCTCTTTTCTCTCATTCGATGTTGGCTAACAAAAATAGTAGTGGCACTTCACAAATTGTAATTATGTTTTTTGGAACATTTCTTTGATATTCTTATAACAAATTCCATTTTTCTTGAAAATGACATTTTCAGGAGGCTACAGATTGGCTTTGTCTTTTTTTTTTTTTTTTTTTTTTTTTTTTTTTTTTTTTGTAGAAAAAAAGAGAGAGGAATATGAGACCTTCTATTATACACAAAGAAAAAGTACCATAACTCACTAATTTATATTAGTGAGAATGTACTTTCTTTTTATAAGGTTGAATTTATTCAATCATGTGTTCGCTTTATTTTGTGCCAAATTTGCTTGTATTTCAACAATTAGATACCCTGTATTTAGGTGGGAATTATGTAAGGGTTATGTGTGAGAGAGTGTGAAGAAATTCAAGTGTATGTGCATTTGGAGGTTTCTCGCGACTGACAACTCGCCAAAATGTCACACGTGTGAAGCATGCAGGAAGCTAAAGGATCATGACAGCTGGAGCACTATAGGATAAAAAGTACAGTCTAGCCTGACAGTTAACTCACAACTCAAACTTGTGACTCATTTTAGTCACGAGAGTGAGTCACTAGAATGCCATGTTTTGTAGAAAAATGACATTTCACATTCCTCATGTACACTACTATAAATACCCTTATACCCACAAAATGTGTAGAGCTTCCAAAAAGAATTTTGAAAAAGAAACCCTAAAGAAAACCATAATTGACTCATCCACAATATTAGACATTTGATTTTCCAAATTCCTCTACTCTCACCCTCTCCATTGACATACCCTTGAGAGGTTTATTAGCCAAATCCTTATCTCACTATACTCATATTAGTGAGGAGGAATTTTGGTACTTGGGAAGCAGTTTAGAAATGACCAATTTACTTGGTTGATGCAATGAGCTTATTGCGGGATCTGGAAAACTAAAAAAGACACAGTTAGGCTTAACCTTGTTGGAGCAAGAAGTTTGGAGAGCTTAGGTGCATTGGGTAAATTACGCTTGGAGGGTCTATTTCTATTTGCGTATCCTAACTTTATTCTTTAGTGGATCATTTTACTGCTTGGAGGGCGGCGGAGAGGTTTTTCGTCGAGTTCTTCAGTTTCCTCTTTGATAACATGTGCCGGTGTTATCCTTGTATTTGCATCTCTCTAAGCCTTACTCTCTAACTTTAATTGTTGCTATGTTGTGATTAATTATGGTGTAGAGTTGTTTATTTGTTTGAGTTTTTGCTTGTACTTATTATTCCGCACATCTATTGTTTGGGTATAAGCTTGTGTTGGATAAATTTGAAATTGGGGGTCTAAACTGAAAGTTCAATTAGTGTATAAAACACTATGAACGTTTAGACCCCCCCCCCCCCCCAATTTACAAATTATCAATTCAAGCTTAATGTCAAACAATTAATGTGCGAAATATGAACATAAGCTTAAAATATAATTGATAAACAATCTAAACAAAATAAAATCACATTCATAGCAAAAATTAAATGGAAAAGATTAAGGGAAGAGAGATGCAAACACAAGGACAACACTCGATGTGTTATCGAAGAGGAAACCGAAGCCCTCGGCATAAAACCTCTCCGCTGCCCTCCAAGTGGTAAACAATCCACTAAAGAATGTAGTTGGGATACATGAATAGCAAAAGACCCTCCAAGCCTAATCTACCCAATGTACCTAAGCCCTCCAAGCTCCTACTCCAACGAGGTTACGCCGAATCTATTTCTTCTTTAACTTACCGGATTCTGCTACTTGACCATAGCATTAACTAATATGAGATTAGTCCCTTCTTAGCTGCTTCCCAAATACCAAATGGTCTTCTCACAGATATGGGTATGGTGAGAAAAGGTTTTGGTAATGTACCTCTCAAGGATTTGACAATGGAAAGGAAAAGAGTAGAGGAATTTGAAGAGTCTCTATGTGAAGATTGTGGATGAATCAATCTTATTTTTCTCTAGAGTTTCTCTCTCAAAATTCTCTCTGAAAGCTCTATGAATATCGTGGGTATAAGGGTCTATATATAGTAGGGTGAGAAGGAATGTGAAAAGTTAGTTTTTTCCAAACAGGGTGGTTTGGAGACTTGACCTCGCGACTGGGCTGAGTTGTGAGTTCAAGCCGCAAGCTAATGACCTGGCCAGCCTAGGACTTTTGTCCTGTAGTACAACAGCTGGCATGACTCTTCAGCTTCCCTGCATGCTCCACACGTGTGCCAACTTTGGCGGCTTGCCAGTCGTGAGTCACCTGCGAGTCTAGCTGCGAGTCTCTACATCCTTGCACAATCTTAAGCATTTCTTCACACTCTCTCACTCACTACCCTTACATAATTCACACCTAAATACGGAGTTACTAATTGCTAAAATACAAGCAAATTTGGCACGGAATAAAGCCAACAAGATGGTTGATAAAATTCAACCTTACATAAATATTCATTAGTGTTTTACACACTATTTGAACTTTCACTTTTGAACAATCCAATTATGGTCAAATAAAGTTATGATACTAGCTGTTGGGTTGAAAGTGTTGACCCCAAATAATTTTAATCAATTATCTATGTTGATTAAGTTAGTTAAACTATGCAATTATATTGTATTAGGCACAATCATATCGCCAAACTCAATTTCATGCAATGGAAAAGTAAATTTCAAGACACAAAGATATGGTCATAATAAGGAAAACCCTAAAGCAAAAAACCCCATGAGTGGTTTATGGCAACCATCAACTTTAAGAATCTACTAAGAAAGATTGAGGTTACAAATATAAGGAATATACCCAATCCTAAAGTACCTAACTATGGTAAAACATACTGAGTTATCCAACTACAGCTCCAATAACTTTCTTGGACCGGTGTATTAGTGAACTTCTTTGCTATGCACAAATGTGATAAATTATGAATCTAATCATGAGTTCTCATGTGTCTTAAAGTGGCAATTTAAGATCCAGTTGAAGACCCAAAGATTGCAAAACAGCTCAAGAAAAATAGAGTTTCTATAGGATCGACTCTAGCCTCAATTCCTCAACCGATTGAGCCTTAGAAGTGAAGTTTAAGTTTCCTTGACTCCAACTCAATTGAGCCTATAAAGTTGTAGAAATTTTTTAGATTGAAACAATAGATAATCATACAAAATTTGAGTGATTTGTAGCAATTGGATTCAACATAATCATGCAAATTTTGGATCATTTTATGGATTCTAATACTCGTCATGTGTTTGTCCTAATCTAAAGTTTTCTGTGATAAAGTAAAAATCATCATGACTTGCTTCTCTTATAATTTTTAAGGGGATTAAAAATCTTAAAATGATTATAATTTAAAATTCTTCATCTCCTCCAAAACAAGAACCTGGTTGTTTACAATATTGGTTTTCATTATGGCAAGTTGGCAACATTGAGCGTTGAAGTAATCTTTAAAGGCTAATTAGGTCTTCTTCTCCTATACCTAGCCACCATCACCGTTACAAACTTTCCTTCAATGATAGTCAATCTCCCCCAGTCTTTAATCCTATCACATGGTCCTCTTCTATGCACCATGAAAGCTTGGATTTGTGTTAAAACACAAGAGCTTGTTTAGACCCTCAATTAAAAATTACGGCTAGATTGCTTTTACTCTTACTTAATCAAAGTGCGGAACAAGATTAAATGTGCGCAATGAACCGATACTACTCTAGTGCATAAACATGAACAACAAAAAATAAAAGTAAAGCACAAGAGTAAGGGAAGAGAGATGCAAACACAAGATAACACCAAGACGTGTTATTGAAGAGGAAACCAAAGAACTTGGTGAAAAACCTCTCCGCGACTTTCCAAATCGAAATCGATCCACTAGAAAATAAAGTTAGAGAATGCGAATAACAAAAGACCCTTAAAGCCTAATCTACTCAATGTACTTAAGCCCTCCAAGCTCTTGGTACCAACGGACTTTTTGGAGTCATGTTTTCTCTAGTTTTTCGAATCTCGCAATACGCCCGATTGCATCTGCCAAGCCTCATCGACTTCTTTTGGCAAATCTCCAAAACTTCCCAAGCTCCAAAACACTCTCTACATGCTAAAAAGGTATGAGTTGTGTTTGGTTACAAATCTCCTCTCAAGGCATGACAATGGGAGAGGGAAGGAGAAGAGATTAGAATGATTTCTCACTAAGGATAAATAGTTTTCCCCCTAAAAGATGGGTGTGTGTGTGTTGTAGAAACTGACAACTTGACATGACTCTTCAGCTTCCAGCATGTGCTTCTCACGTGGCTCTTTCGCAGGTTAGTTTCTAGCGAAACACTCGTGAAATCCACTTGTTCATCCAATACATACTCAATTCTTCATCAACTTAATACTAAACCCAATACAATAAAATCTCACAAAATTCAAGGAATAAAATTAAAGCAATTACAACACTTTTGTCCTGGAATAAAACCAACATAAAACATAGTTGTAAATCACAACTTTACACACCATATCATAGTGACATCGAATTCAGCATTGATGAAATATACAACCTATTTTTCTTTGTTGAGTGTCCGTCAAGTTTGCCTGCCTCTTACTCTCTGCAAGGTCAACAGTTCCACTTCCATATGAGTCTCTCTATATTGAACTCTGCTTCCATTTTTTTTTTTTTTTAATGTCTACAAATTTGGATTATTTCTACTATTGAATTAGCTAGGATTTCAGTTTATATTTGCTGTCAAATGTTTTTTGAATTTATATAAGTGATTGAGATCCAGAGGCAATTCCAGAAATAGGTTGGAAATAGCAATCTTGAAATAGATGAGTTAAATAATGGACAAAGCTATGTTTAAATTTGCTGTCAAATGTTTTTTCAAGAGAGAAAGCTATGTTTGTCAAAGATTAACAAAGAAAGAAGATAATGGTTAAATGAAAGCCGTTTGGTTTTTTTCTTACTTAAATTGTTAGTAGTTTTTGTTGGGTGCAAAGCACCGTGTGGGTCCAGCCCACATGCCTTGTCAAGAGCTCATTTAATGAGCATGTCACTCTTGTCTTTGTCAGAAGTCTGACTTAATGAGAAGTGAAGCAAAGCGTGTTGGACACGCTGAAGAAAAAGAACAAGAAGCCAAAAAGAAAAGAAAGGCTATTCGGCCTTGTGGGAAGTTGAAACAAAACGGATAGCCATTTTGGCTACTTTGTGTGAGTTCCAGAATGAGCAAGAAACACAGAGAAAGAGAGAGCTTCAGCTCGAGATGTGCAATCCGAAGAGATAGAGAAATACACTGTGAGAGCGTGAGAGGGTGAAAAAGAAAAATGAGACTTTTTTTATACTCAAGTTACACACAAAGAAGATAAATTAGTAAAGTTCTTATTGAATTTTTGAATGCTACAACCATGGAGAGTAAGAGTATTTAGAGGAAGATCTTGTTATTGGCTTTGTGGTAAGATTGTATTTGTTCCTTGAGATTTAATTTGTTGTGTATTCAATTTATTGTGAACTCAAGTCTAGCGTAAACTTAATAGTTGTAATCTCTATTTTATAGTGGATATTTTTCAGAGCTGCTTCGTGGTTTTTCCCTTTATGTCGAAGGATTTTTCATGTAAAATTTGGTGTTCTTGTGTAGTTGTGTTTACATGGTACTTGCTGAATTTTTTTTTTTTTTTTTTTCCATAATATTACTAATGCTTGGTAGTCATTAATTTTAATTCACACATAAATATTGAGAGGATTTAGGATTTTTTCCCCCAACAGCTTTAGATTTATTCTAATACCCATGGGTCCAAGCTGTTAAGTTTGTTAGGATTACCTATTAGACAAGATAATCACAATTTCCTCTGTTTTTACTGTATATATATATAAATAAATAAATAAATAAAAATCATTTTACAGAATAATTAATCAATCCAATCAGAGAAATTTTCTCAAGCTAATCAAAGTGACATTGTATTTTGGAGGATAGCTATAGTCCTATGTACAGTGTCAAACAATCAGTTGAAGGACAGCTATGTTGACTAATATTGCCTGTCCTTTTCCTCTTTTTTTTTTTTTTTTTTTTTTTTTTTTTTTTTTTTTTTTTTCTTTTCTAAATAGATAAGATATGTAATGCTCCTTTATAAATAAAAAAAAAAAAAAAAACCAGCAGATAATACCAGCTCTACACACAAAAAAAATCCAAAATCGATTATGGCATCACAAGGCTATCCAGTCTTGGGCCTCCTAGTTCTTCTTGGTTTATTGACTAATATCATTGCTGTTTCTTCAAGCCATGGCAGTGCTTATGATACTGCTTCACTCAACCGGACCAGTTTTCCCGAAGGTTTTATTTTTGGGACAGCAGCAGCGGCTTATCAGGTAACAAAGTCACAATTTCCTCTATGTTAATTTGTATTATAGTTTTTACAGCAAATGTCCCGAGATGTCAAGCATAAGATCAATATTATTATTTGCAAATTCGTGTTCTTTCAAATTTCCAGTATGAAGGTGCAGCATATGAAGATGGTAAAGGACCAAATATATGGGACACTTACACTCATGAACATCCAGGTCTCTTTCTCTCTCTCCAACATTGTACCAAATGTCATGTTACTTAAAATTTTGAGTAATATGATAGTCAATATACTTTTAGATTTATAAAATTTATTATAAATCATTATTATTAAATTTAAAGGAATATAAAATTAGCTGTTTTTGTTATTTAAAATAAAAGAAATGCTACGTCCATAATATTTTCATAACAAGTTATAGATAATAAGTTGTTATTGCTTCTAATTTGAATTAACAACTTATATTACTTTTTTGCCCACCTATAATAACCAATAACAATCTACCACTTTAGGATTTGTTGTGAATGTACTGTAAAAATGTTATAGACATAACATTTCTCTTAAAATGATGTTAAGTAATAAAGTAATATAATTGGTGAAACCAAATGAAAAGTAGTAACAACTTGCATCCTTGGCTTTATTATGAAATTGTATGGTAAAGATTTGATACTAGTGTTTATTTAAATGTTAATGACCTAACATTATCTACAGATTCTACACCATTTATTTGGTTTTAACAAGATCTATGATGGAGTTTGAGAATACTTATCCCCAATTGATATTTAAAAAGAACAAACAAAAATTCTCAAGAAAAAAGAAAAAAAAGAAAGAAAGAAAGAAAGAAAGAACAAGAAGTCAACAACATTAATGTAATGGTTGTCTTTGGTATTTATTTTTCTTCATTTTTCTTCCTGTTCCTTCCTTTCTTCCGTAACAAATTCCAAATTAGAAATAAGTTGTATATATGTTATGGTTGTCTTAAATACTAGTTCAATTTTTCTTATGCCTCTAATTACAAGTTCTTAAATAGTAAAAGGGAAAAAAAAATCCTTTCAATGAAATTGCAGAAAGGATAGTGAATGGAAGCAATGGAGACGTAGCTGTCGATCAATATCATCACTACAAGGTATATATGTTGATCTGTGTTCATAATAAAAATTAGAAAGGAAAATACTCATATTAATTAGCTCATAATTACCAAGTCTTGCAGCATAATTGCATAGTTTTGTTTTCTTTATAAGAATAACAGGGGTTCTTGTCATGGAGCCCATAGGTGGCTCCACATTGAAGTTAGGGTGTTCACAGAACCACCCTAACTTAGGAAAAATGTAATTACTATTTATAAATTTTAAAAATTTATGACTTTTTTACCTTTTAAAAAATTTTGTAACCAACCTAAATTTTTTTTAGGCCCAATATAGTTAAACTTTGGACAAAATTTGGCAATAAGCTTGGTTGCAGACTAAGGCTGCAACTTCACTTAAAATATTTTTTTAATGGATGTGAATTTTGACAAATCTACAATTAGATTACATTTTTTTCTTATATTTTCTATGCTTGCAAAATTTCAATAAGATCAAAGATCGATAGTTTTCATCAATCAAATACTTAAATTTGATTTTTGGTAGTCTAAAATTATACATAAAAAAATAAGTTTATGGATTGAATAGTAAATAACATCCGATTAATATGAAATTTGATATGTGTTTTAAAAACATAAATAACATGCAATTCGACAGTTAAATTTAAAAAATATATAGTCATATTAATTTGTTTAGCGAGACAAATAAATTTGTAGTCAAATTTTGTTTTTAAACTTTGTTCCCCTTAACAATATATTAGGCCCTTACAAACTAAAATTTTGAAAGATGTGTAGCTTACAACATTGATAATGATACTAGTATGCAACAATTTTAAAATAAAATTGTAGAAGGAAATTGTAAGATTTTTTATGTATTTGCATATGTTTTTTTGGTCAACGTAAGAAGTTCTTTTTTTATTAGATTTTGTATAATTTAGGTTTACCCTAAATAAAATTCTTAGAATTGCCACTGATGGAGCCAAGATTTCAATTTAAGGGAGCAAAATTTAATGAAAATATTTTTCTTTAAGAAGATAAACCAATTATATATGATCTTTTTTAGAATTTGATTCAAAGTCATTATTATGCTCAGGATTCTCTGTAATTTCAATTAACTACAAATATATATTTCATATTAAAACAAAAAAAAAAATATCAATTTATAGTTACTAACAATCAAAGAAATATATTAAGCTAAATACATAAAGTTTAGATATCTAATTGAATTTCTTAAAATAAATTGAGAAAATAAATTAATGTATAAGTGTTGAGAGTATAGCATTATACCTTTAAAGTTATATACATGTCTTTTGCCTTGATTGCTTTAAAATATATGTATATATATATATATATATAGAATTCAACCATTTTGTTCTCTATATTTATAGTATTTAAATTCGGGTTCACGGCAGAAACCCAGACCCAAAGTTTGAAATTGAAATATCAAGAGATGAATAAGAAAAAAAATAGTGGACATTAGTAAATTTTTTATTATTATTACTATTTATTTTGTATAAAATATAGGACCCACCACTGATTGAATATACATAAATAAAAAAGAAAAAAATGTGGGATAAACATTCGTAATGCCGTGAATTGAAATGCTTAATGTTGTGTAACCTTTTCCCCTTTTTTGGGTATCAGAACTCCGAGCTATTTTAGGGACAGCTTTTTGTTTTTCTCTTACAGTGGGGGCAAACTGGAAAAGCATTTAATAGGAGTTCAGCTAAAATTCGTACTTTGAAACCTTTTCAGAAGTCATTGGAAAAGCATTTTAGGTATTTTCAGAGTATGGTTATATGGTGTTTACTATTGTCACATTTATAATGGATCCTAGGATGAATATAATGAATTTATAATGGATCTTAAGATAAATATAATGAATGGACCCCACTACGAATGTAATAAGAGGAAGCATCGTTCACCATACTCCGGAAGTACCTAAAAATAACTCAGAGTCATTGGGGCAATTCCTCCTTGTCATTGTCTGTCCACTAGTTATATATGTGTGTATACGCGAGCATGTGCTGCTAATTAACTCTTGTGTTTTGACTTTTTTTAAAAAACATTTTTAGGTTCCAATTATGTTTGCTACATGTACTTATAAAAAAATAATGTTTTCCACGTGCTTTTTTTTCCCCCTAATTATTCAGCATATCCAACCAAATACAAGATAATCAAAATATAAGAAATCCTCATTTCAAAATTTTCAAACAATATGCTTTTATTTGATTATACATTGCAGGGAGATGTTCGAATTATGAAAAAGATGGGCTTAGATGCATATAGATTCTCAATCTCATGGTCTCGAGTACTGCCAAGTAAGATTATCCTTTTCATAATCCCATAAAAGGTTAGATCCATCTAATGACAATGACATAAAATGGGTACATCAAGTACACATCTTAAGCTGGAATAGAATAGCTATTGTTTTGTGACCATATTATGTTCCTAACAGTCTCATTTTTGGGACTAATTTCAGAAGGAAAACTATTTGGAGGTGTGAATAGGGAAGGAATCAAATACTACAACAAACTAATCAATAAGCTCCTAGACAGAGGTCATGAATGATTCTTAAATTCCATCATATGTCATCAACTAATCATGCATGCACTATTAATTCATAGTTGTTTGCAATGACTGAATGCAGGTATACTCCCCTTTGTGACCCTCTTCCACTGGGATCTTCCCCAAGCATTGGAAGATGAGTATGGTGGTTTTTTGAGTCCTCATATTGTGTAAGTGGTTAATTTACATTATGATCGACCATTTTACTCATTTGAATTCTAATTAGTATACTTTTCATAAGTTTTATAGTGATTATGATGTGTAAAATTTAAATTGATGGCCCATTTTGAAGTTAAGGAATCGCGGGGGTGGGGGGGATGATTATGATTATTATTATTTTTAGTTAATGACTTATTTGTGAAGTTGCTAGATCACTGCCTTACGGAATTATTGGGTTTGATATAATTTGTCAAGAATTTATAATTGATCTTTTTTTTTTTTTTTTTTTTTTTTTTTTTTTTTTTTCCTGTGAGATCATGATATGATACATTAACGTAATATTACCATACAATTTCAAATAAGACACTTGACTTCCTTTTGTTTTTAATATAGTCCTATAAAGAGTTATTTACTTCTTTCTGTTCCCAGTATAGCCCTTCTGTCCAATTTGCTCCACTAAAAGCATTCACATCAGCTGTTTTATAAATGTGTAAAATAAACATTTCGACCACTTTTACACATTTTGAACCGAAAAACACTCCACATCAATCTGTTTAAAAATCTGTAAAGTCTTTTAAATTTTTCAACGAGCTACAGTACCCATGTAAATTTACACGGGCACTGTAGCATGTGTATTTAATTTTTAAATAGTTTTATCTCTCTCTTGTCTCGTCTCTGCTCTCACTCTCATTCTCTCTCAAGCGCATAGCATAGCTCTCTCTTTCTCTCATCTCATCAATTTTTCTTCCTCCAGCTTCTGCCGATTGCCATCGCCGCCGATGAGAACGAGGTCGAGCAAGCCGAGTTGCCGGACGAGTCCATCGCCTACAACACGAACGGAGTTCTCTGACGGGTCTATCGCCTAGAATCTCGTGGGTTTTGATCTATTTTTGGTTGAGCTTGAGGCCGACGGCCGTCGCTAGGTGGTGGCGGTGCTGCGAGGTGTCAATCTTGCTTAGGCTGGAGGCCTCGATCTCACTCCGATCTGTTGGTTGCTGGTTTTTTTTTTTTTTTTCTTTGGTTTTTTGGTTGATTGTGGGTGTGGGTCGGTGGGTTTTGATCTTGATCGGCTTGGCTTTTCTGGTTCATTGGTGGGTTTTGATGATCTTGCCGCCAATTGGGTGGGTGATGATTTGGCTTGACTGAGTTTCGGGTTGGGTGGGTGATTAATGGGTTTGGGATTGAGTGGGTTTTCCTTGATGATGGTGGGGGTGGTGATGATGGTGGTTGGGTGTGGAGTGATCGTTGGTAGTGACGAACTGTGGGTCTGTAAGAGAGAGGGGCAACGAGGGAGGGAATAATAAAAAATTGTAAAAAAATGAATATTTTATTGAATTAATGTGTAGAATAGATAAACTAATGTGAGTGTTTTGTAAAAATGGGTGTGTAAAATAAAAAAAGTAGGTTTTTCCGTGTAAAATAGACGAGAATTTTGCATTCACTGATGTGGATGCTCTAAAATGATATCTTTTTGAAAAATGAAAATATTAAAACAAAGAGTGAGATTGGACAAATTTTGATGGAATGACTGCATTGAAAACATAATAAAAATAAAGGATCGAAATGAGAAACGAGGAATTTACAAGTTGAATTGAAAAACTATTAAGTTAGAAAGTGTTTCATTAATTTGTAACTTAGTCATTATTTGTAGCAATCACTTAGCATTATTATTATTATTATTATTATTATTATTTGTAGCAATCACTTAGCATTTTAAGAGGGAAACCTAAGGAATAGCACCTAAATACTGTACCTAAATCTTGCTCTATTATTATTATTATCCATTCTCAAATGCCAAGAGCTTTATAGCTCAATTAGTTGACACCTTTTGGTATTTCTATTAGAAATTGGAGATATTCAAGTTCAAATCTCCTTTCCCCCTGACTATTGGATTTAAATAATATTAAAAAAGAGTTTTTTCCTATTTGTATAGTTAGGCCTTCTAGATCTATAACTGAATGCTATAAATGATGTGCTAACGTATAAATGCAAACATAGTTAGCTAATGTCAGTTATTAAATAGTTTGGAGACTTTTGCATGTATATGTTTAGGGATGATTTTCGGGATTATGCTGAGCTTTGCTATAAAGAATTTGGTGATCGTGTCAAGCATTGGATCACACTAAATGAACCATTGAGCTACTCCAATGGTGGTTATGTTACGGGGGATTCAGCCCCAGGTCGGTGTTCTAGTTGGCAAAAGAAAAATTGCACTGGTGGAGATTCTGGAACAGAACCGTATTTGGTATCACATAATCAACTTCTTGCTCATGCATCTGCCGTTGAAGTGTACAGGAAAAAGTATCAGGTTCCCTATACCAAACTATTTTATGCTTATTTTACTACTTTTTTTTTTTTTGAAAATTGTAGTCCATTCAATAAATATGGTTGCATTGCACTTGGTACAAGACAATCCAAGGTACTTCATTTAATACTATTTGCAGTGAATATAAACTTAGATAAATTTGCTAAGTTAAACTTGTTTTTCAGGATTAGTAATTGAGTAAGCATTTATCTTTTCCATTTGTGTGGGATTGGATTAACTTTTTTGTTGAAAGCATTAACTTTTTTGTTGAAAGCATATGAATTAATTTGTCAAAAGTTGATAAAAATACAATTCCACTAGCTTGACTTGAATGTGTCTTTAAATAAGCAAGCTTTCACTATGTGCAGCAAGCACAGAAAGGCTTGATGGGTATATCCCTAGTTGGAGACTGGGTTGTGCCATACTCTAACGCGACGCAGGACCAAGATGCTGCGCAAAGAGCCCATGATTTCAGGTTTGGATGGTAAGTATACTAAAACTACATAACTCTTTGTTTTGGACATCTATTGCACCATTTGCTAGTTATTTACAAAGAATAGAAAAATCCTTTGCTTTTTTAGTATAGTAGGTTCAATAAAGACTTAAAATTTCGTGGCTTGTGGCAGGTTTATGGATCCCCTAACAAATGGTGACTATCCACATAGCATGCGATCTCTAGTTGGCGACCGATTACCCAAATTCACAAAAGAGCAATCCAAGCTATTAAAAGGGTCACTTGATTTTCTAGGGCTGAACTACTATACTACTAATTATGCTGCTGATGCACCCAAAGCTGAAAAGCCAAGCTACTTAACAGATTTGCGAGCTAATCTTTCTTGTTCGAACTCAATCATTTGGATCTATGATTTCTATTTTCTTATGTAACTCATACGTACTAACAAGACCATGCTTTTTTCTTTTATTGTGGCAGCTGAGCGCAATGGGATTCCCATCGGTCCAGAGGTGCGTATGAATTGGATTTTAAGTTGTTAATTTGTTATTGTTAGCGGTATTCTCTGTTCTCCCATTTGAAAAAGAAAAAGAAATATTGTGGCATCATTTCATTAGTGTGTAAAGAGAGTTTTATACCGAATACTTATTGAATTTAAATTTTTTCTTTAAAATGACATTTCAGGCTGCTTCAAGTTGGCTCCATGTCTATCCCAGGGGAATTCGAGATAGTCTATTATACGCCAAGACAAAGTACAATGATCCACTAATTTTTATTACCGAGAATGGTAATTTTCTTTTGAACTTTTCAATTATGGTCACATAAAGTTATGGTGCAAGCCAGAAATATAAAATTTGAAAGGAATGGCAGTTTGATTTCCATTTGAATCTAATAATCTGCCACTATAATATAGGGATTTCTGAGTTCAATAATGACACATTGTCGCTTAAGGAAGCCCTTGCAGACAACTATAGAATTGATTATTACCATCGCCATTTTCAGTATATTCTTAAGGCTATTAAGTAAGTTGAGAAGACCTCTCTCTTTTGGATCTAATACAAATATGACTTTATATTATTACTAATAATATCAATATGTTGTATTAACAATTATGAAAGTTGTTATGTCTAAAGTCCAATTGATCTATTTTTTGATGTAGGGATGGTGTTAATGTGAAGGGATATTTTGCATGGTCATTATTGGACAACTTTGAATGGGGTGCAGGTTATTCCGTTCGGTTTGGCATCAACTATGTAGACTATAAAAATGGGTTGAAAAGATATCCGAAAATGTCTGCACGTTGGTTTAAGAAATTCCTCAAGCCATAAGATGACAAATTTAGGACTATACTCATGTTGAACTATATAGATACTACGGATATACTCATGTTTAAATAATGTCTGTAATCTGTATTCAATAAATTAAAATTAAATTAAATTAATGTCACTGTTTACAAACTCGAATGTTTCTTTTATATATATAAAAGCATCTATTGTTTGGTTTCTCCTTTGGGCGAAGCAATGTACGTAGTTTCCAAATGCAGTCTAATTTGAGTCCCAAAAGCATAAGCATAATTTAGAATCATTGTGAATCATCTTATCTGGCTGCTTGCCTGCTTTCACAAAAATAGGCCACCCAGTGGACTGGCCAGTACTTGGCTATGGTTTGGATCACATATATGGGTCACATTTTAGGCCAAAATGGCCCATTAGCATTAATTTTTGAAATATTTAGCAACAGAGCACTGTTTCGGAAATAATTAGGGAAATACCACTTTTTCTGGTACTCGAGCTTGGTGAGCTCGAGTACCATGTTTTTTTAATCCACCGTTGCCCCATATTCAAGGAGCCCTATAGTGGCGTTTTTAGGTCCTATAGTGACGTTTTCGGGCCCTATAGCGGAGTTTTTAAGCCCCTACCAGGTTAAGGGGCCCTATAGTGACGTTTTCGGGCCCTATAGCGGCGTTTTCCTGCAAAATTTTTTATAAGTCCCCATAACAGGTTCAAGGGGCCCTATAGTGGTGTTTTTAAGCCCTATAGTGACGTTTTCGGGCCCTATAGCGGCGCTTTTTTTTGAGAAGATGTTTGACCAATGAAAAGATGGTACTCGAGCTCACCATGCTCGAGTACCACAAAAAGTTGTATTTTCCTAATTATTTCCGAAACAGTGCTCTGTTGCTAAATATTTCAAAAATTAATGCTAATGGGCCATTTTGGCCCACATTTTACATTGTACTCGATCCCAAATAGACTCCTTTACTAGTGTATTGAGCATAGTTGAAATTACAATGTTTCTAGGTCGAGAAGCTTTAGGCCCAACCCCTGTCTCTTCTCACATCTCACCCCAACATTTATCCCACTTAAGGAGTCAGCATTCTTCTCAACAAAAAAAATAAAAAAAAATAAATAAAAATTAAATAAATAAATAAAAAACTTGAAGTAATTAATATAATTAGTCCCAAACCGCATGATGCAAGGAAAAATTTATCAATTTATTTTAAAATAAAATAATAGATGAGATTAATTTATAAGTGTTAGTCTCAAACTCTTTTTAAATAATGTGAATATTTTTTAACAAAGTGATATAATAAGATCATTTATTTTTTATTATTAGTTTTTGGATGAATATTATCTTTATTGTTGTTTTATTAATGGCTATAAAAATAATTTTCTTTATTAATTAAATTGTTGAGAACCTTCTATATGGCTGAAACACACAAATTATTGTATTTATATCAGAAAATATATAAGACATGTTTTCGCTTTTTTTTTTTTTTTAATAAAAGTCAACGTATTGTACGCATACTATGCACATAACGTTCTTTCTCTGTTTCCGTTGTTTTTTGCTGACTTTTTAAAATGTACATACTTTTTTGAATAATACCAAATTATTGACGTACGTACATTTACCACATTATACACGTATCATATATTAATAACTACTTGATATAATATATTATATTTTCTAAATTAATCCATCTATATATTCAAAAGTGTTTTAAATTTTGTAAGGTTTTTTCTTTTCTTTTTTTCTTTTTTTTTTTCTTCAAGGAAACATAATATGTATTTGACATTCAATTATTATATAAGGCAAGATAGTTTATAAATAAATTAAACTGTGGTTGACATTTGTTTTTAGTACTCTTTACAAACGGTTCATTCTCTAAAATAGTTTAAACTGAACCAAATTGACAGAAATGCTATGCTAATATGACTTAATAGGAGCATAAAAACAATAAATGCTACACTTTAGCTATTTGGTTTTTTTTTTGCTGCTTCTAATTTTGCACAATATTGGTGATTAATTCATGTAACCGGGCTCTAAAAAGTAAAAAACTCTAACAAATTGGAAGACTGCTATGGCTATTAGATGCTGGTTATAAAGTTTTGCAGTACATCAAGAGTTGGGAGGTCAGGGCATCTAGAAATAAATAAATAAATAAACTATCCCATAGTCTCTAGGTCATCAACAGATGCTGAATATTGAGGCATGGCAATAGCTGTTTGTGAGATAACATGGATTTTAGCTCTCTTAAAAGATTTCCAGATTGATCACTCTAAACCAGCTTTGTCATTCTACGGCAATCGAGTAGCACTGGACATTGGAGAGAATCCAATTTTTCATGAGAACCAAGCATATAGAGGTGGACTGTCATGTAGTGAGAGAGAGTCCAAGAAGGTGTATTGATCAAATTGCTACATATTACCTCTCAATCACAATAACCAGACTTTTTAACAAAAGCTCTCAGTTCTCAGGCTTGCTATCCAAGATAAGCCTCATTAATATTCACAGATCTGAAGCTCATATTAATGGCTTAACAACCGTCGTCTTTTTTTTTTTTTTTTTTTTTAATTTTTTTATGAACAAAAAGATGGCTTATATGGCACGGTATCATTACTCTGGCCCATTTAAACCCGAATTCTGAGGCGTGAGACCACTGAAGCTACTTGGGCCATCCATGTGGGCACAACATTTTAAACTGAAGCACCACTTAAACCATTTAGTATTTTCCTTGCTTAAAATTTTTGCAGTTTTAGATTTATTTATCCTACAACGTGAGAGGCACATGGACGTTGTATTAATAGTTTAATAGCCGCGGTTCCAAACTGTTAAGTTTGATAGGATTAGTTGTTTGTAACAGTTTAGAGAGAGAAGATTAAGAGAGAAAAAGTTACTTAGAAAAGCTAATCACGGTTTGCTCTGTTTTCATTGTATATAAACAAAGTCTTTGTACAGTCTAATTAATCAATCCAATTAGAGGAATTTTCTCAATCTTGTGGATATCTATAGACTATAGACTATAATTTTACGTACAATGTCAAACAATCAGTTGAAGGACAGCTATGATCACTAACAGATTGCATGTCCTTAAATAAATTAGATTATGTAGTGCTCCACAAAAATAAAAAAAATAAAAACAGAGTCAATCATGGCATATCAAGGCCTTGCAGTCTTATGCCTCCTAATTCTTCTTGGCTTATTGACTAATGGCATTGCTATTTCATCAAGCTATGACACTGCTTCACTTAACCGGACCAGTTTTTCCCAGTGGTTTCATTTTTGGGACAGCATCGGCATCTTATCAGGTAACTAAGTCACAGTTTTCTTTATGTAAATTTATATCATAGTTTTACTACAAATGTCCTGAGATGTCAAGCATATGATCAATATTATTATGTTCATATGTGTGTTCTTTCAAATTTCCAGTATGAAGGTGCAGCAAATGAAGGGGGTAGAGGACCAAGTATATGGGACATTTTCACTCATAGATATCCAGCTCTCTCTCTCTCTCTCAATGTATAAACTGTCATGTCATTTAAAATTTTGAGTAACATTGCTAACATGATAGTCTATACACTTCGATTTTTAAAATTTATTATGAATCATTATTATTAAATTTAAAGGAATACAAAAGAAGGAGATTATGTCATTTAAAATAATGGTAGGTAATAAAGCGATGTAAGTGGTGAATCCACATAAAAACTAGTAACAACTCATCTACCGCACGGGGGTGTGGCTTGCTGGTAGGAGTCCTCATTCTGCACTCAGAGAGGAGCGGTTCCAGTGATCGCTCCAGCAAGGCATGTGTGGTACATATGGTATTACCCATTACTGTCACGTGGCATGGGGTCGATGAGCCCACTGCCCACACCGGAGACCTCCTTTTTTATTCAGCAAAAAAAAAGTAACAACTTACCTCATCAACTTTTTTGTGAAATTGTATAGTAAACATTACAAACACAATTTAGGGATTTGCAATTACAACAAAAATAATGTTAAGGATACTAAAACTTTTACTACACGAAACTTAACAAGCTTTTGTGTCACCAATCACCTAAACATATTTCAAACATTCATTTACTAGGTGGTTGAAATCCACCAATCACATATGTTATCACATCCGTTTGTAGACTTTATGTAGTAACACTTGTTGTACCTTTAGCATTTTCCTACAACAAATCACCTAAATTGTAGGGATTTATAAACAAATTAAATCATTGATATGTAACTTTCGAGAGAATTGGAGAGAATTAAGGGAGTAATATATGGTGGCCAATTTTTAGCTGTATTTGAATTGGACTCATTAATTATCTATTACTATCAAAATTGATCCATTTAAAATGAAGAAGATCATTTTTCCTATCTCAAGAACCAGAAAAAGATGATCCAAGCTCTTAATCTGGACAGCACAGATCACTTGACTTATGGCCACATTCTCGAGGATATCCGAACTCAAGTTGCTGCTCTTTCTTCTGTTGAATTTATTTTTAATACTAGGCACTGCAACGTTGTAGCAGATGCACTAGCCAAAAAAGCCAAGAACTGTAGGGAGACTCGGGTATGGACTGATTTCATGCCTGAGGACATCGCTTCTCTTGTAATCTTTGACATTCATTGAGTTGTTTTTCTTGTGGAATAAAAGCCCAGGCTACTGATAGTCTGGTTTCTCAAAAAAAAAAGAAAAAGAAAACCAAACAAGCAAACACTGTGCGTGTTGATATAAGGCTTGAAAATTGAGATGACCAAGCAAAGCAGGTGGTATTTTAGGACCAAGCAAAATAGCTGCTGAATTCTCTATATGAGTAGTGGCATTATAAAATTATTTTTACTTCTTCCAGTTTTACACTGGCCTTGACTTTTTCTACGGGACCAACTCTGGGAGGCTAAACTATACACTCTTGCTTGACTGAGCTTCTGTATATTGTGAAAACCTGTGGGCCAAATTAGTATTGTGAAGGTCATGCAGGTCATCATCTAGCTTGTGAAAATTTGTGTGATTTTGTGTGTCTAAAGGCTTACTATATTGGAAATTAACAAAAAGAAAACTACGTTAAATGACACACTCAGTAAGGCCAAACTATGAACATGTCAAAATTAGTAAGGAAAATTACCTTCTTTCCATAGAAAAATTAGGAAAATAAAGGCGTCTGATGTTGTAACTATTGACCAACCATTATGTATGGATGGTTGGCCACCTTTAGATATAAAATATTTAATTTTAACCAAGAAATAATTCTTTTCAAATTGGGAGATCTTATTCTCACGTGTTTAGTCAAAGTAGTTGATTATGCATCGTAAACCCAATGTTTCAATTTGTGGTTATCAATAGTATTTGTTAGTGTGGAAAATTTGGGACCATCAATACTCTGTTTTTTTTTTTTTTTTTGGGTGTGGAGACATTAGTAAGCCAAGATACGTATTGTTGTGCATGAGTCGTAAATATGGAATTTTAGAATAGAATAATTAGTAAACGCATGAAATTGGACATTGTTGTTGGTAAGAAAATAACACCCTCTCTCTCTCATATACAGGTAAAAATGCACTGCACCTATTGAATTTTTATTTTAACCAATTTAGCACATAAAATAAAAGGGCTCTTAGGGCATTTGTTAATGACCATTTCAGGAAAGTTTGGATACCACTTTTATAGGATATATAAAATAAAATAAAAAATGTAATTTTTTTTTCTTTTCCTATAAAAATTTGTTAAAAATATTTTTTTAAACTAATACCCTTAGGGTTATCCATTATCCTTTCCCAAAAAAAAGTTAAAGCGGTCTGTTTGTTATAGTACTAAAGTTTATGTATTAAATTGGCTTAAATGACAGTTTAGAGGATATAAGTGCAACTACCTTAAAGACCAGAGGGTATTAGAATAATATATATATGGGAACTCATTGTCTTATTGTGGAAAGAAATTCAAAAACTTACTTTGGAAAGGGAGACAAACTAAACTAGAAACAGGTTGTATGTGTTATGGTTGCGAGGCTTTAATACTAGTTCTTAAATAGTAAAAGAAAAATGAATCCTTATAATAAAATTGCAGGTAAGATAAATGATGTAAGTAATGGAGACGTAGCTGTCGATCAATATCATCACTATAAGGTACTTAGATATGTTGTTCCACTTTCATGATAAAAATTAGAAAGAAAACCTCATGTTAGTTAGTTTCTAATTACCAAAAGTCTTGTAGCACAATTGCATAATTATGTTTTCTTTATAAGGAGAACCAAGGTTTTTATCATCCTCTCTCCAATTGCTTTTATACACACACACATATCTATGCTTGCCACTTGCTTTTTTTAATTATTGAGCATATCTAACCAAATACAAGATAATCACAATATAAGAAATCCTCATTTCAAATTTTTTAAACAATTTATATATGCTTTGTGAATATACATTGCAGGAAGATGTTCAAATTATGAAAAAAATGGGCTTAGATGCATACAGATTCTCAATCTCATGGTCTCGAGTAATGCCAAGTAAGATTATCCTTTTCATAATCCCATAAAAGGACAAATTCATCCAATGTGAAGGACATAAAAATGGGTACCATGAAGTACACATCTTAGGTTGGAATGAAATGGCTATTGTTTTGTGACCATATTATGTTCTTAACAATCTCATTTTTGGGACTAATTTTAGAAGGAAAACTATTTGGGGGTGTGAATAGGGAAGGAATCAAATACTACAACAAACTAATCAATAAGCTCCTAGCTAGAGGTCATGAATGATTCTTAAATTCCATCACATGTCATCAACTTATCAGGCACTATTAATTAACTGTTGTTTGCTACAATTGAATGTAGGTATACAACCCTTTGTGACCCTTTACCATTGGGATCTTCCCCAAGCATTGGAAATTTGGAAGATGAGTATGGTGGTTTTTTGAGTCCTCATATTGTGTTAAGTGTTTAATTTAACTTTTGATCGACCATTTTGTCCATTTGAATTCTGATAATGGTTTTCAGACCTAGGCCGGTTTGACTAGGTTAACTGGGAACTGGCCTAGAGAATTGTTTACATTACACTAAAGTCCATGAACTATCAGTGAACCGTCTGATTTCTAGAACCGGACACAGTTCAAATATAGTTCAGATCATGCTCAATATTTGAAAAAATATATTAAAGTTTCAAATATAGTTCAGATCATGCTCAATATTTGAAAAAATATATTAAAGTTTCAAATATAGTTCAGATCATGCTCAATATTTGAAAAAATATATTAAAGTTTCAAAAAGTAGGAATAGAACCTGGGCGCACAACTACCAGATATACAAACGTTAACCACCAAGGCAACAAAGCTTCAGATTCACTCAAGTGAAAACATATTAATTCTAACTTAAGTTTGGAAAACATAGATATATTAAAAAAAAAAATCTAATTGTCTGATTATGGAATATATTTTTTGATATATAATTAAAATTATAAATATTTTATTGTGACTAATACATTTAACATTGTTATATGTGAACTATGAAAATCATTTTATTTTTTAAGTAATATTTTTATATTTGGAGGATTAAGTGTAATTATACTTTTTATTTTTTTGTGTTGTATTTTTTTATATATAAGTTGTGAAAATGTATTTGAAAATTATTTATTTCTCTATATCTTGCTCTTTTTAATTAAAATTACTCGTTTTTACAAATTTGTTATATTATTTTGCATTTATTAAATTAATTATGACATCATCACAATCCGACCTTAAAAACCTTGAACCCCTTTCTTTTACATTTTTATAAATGGTCAAAGTCTGAAAACCATGATCTAATTAGTATATTTACACAAATTTCATCTTGATTTTGATTTTTAAAATTTAAATATATGACCCATTTTGGAGCTAAGGAATTAAAGGGGGGACCCATTTTCATGAATTAAAAAAAAAAAAAAAACCAAACAAACAAAACAAAACAAAAAACAGCAGGGTTATTTGTGAGGTTGCTAGTTCACTGTCTTACAAAATTATTGAGTTTGATATCATTTGTTAAGAATTTATCTTTAAATTTTTATTTTTTATTTTTTATTTTTTATTTTTTATGTGAGATCATGATATGATACATTAACGTAATAATAACCTAAAATTTATTTATTTTATTATTATTATTATTTTTTTGGAGAAGAACCTTGACTTCTTTTTGTTTCCAATATAACCCTGCTGTCCGATTTGATCCACTAAGTCCACCTAAATGATATCCTTTTGAAAAAAAAAAAAATGAAAAATATTAAAACTAATAGTGAGGTTGAACAAATTAGATAGAACTAGTATGTAACCCGTGCTACCGCACGGGAATGGTTAATTATAGTAATACTATTGGTCAATTTCTTTTTTGTCCTTTTGAGTTTATCACAAGGAGGATAGAATTAGATAAAACAATAAAAATATCCTTTGCATTTTATTATTTAAGTGATGCTATTGGACCTTTTTAAAGCAAACTAAATGTAAAACTTAAAGCAATGGGAAACAAACTGTTTTCCCTAAGTTAATTTTTTCAATGCTCATAAATATTTAGATTCATGATTTTTTTTTTTAATTTGTACTTTCATCAAGCCACTAAACCGCATGATGAAAAAGAAACAGGAATAATAATGAAGTCTATACTGTCATCAATCAAATACAATTAGTTCATATTAATCTTCTCCAAAAATTGCTAAATCCATCAACTCCTTTGGCTTTGAAATTGAACAATGTAGTTAGTGAACCATCCAAAACCCCATGAACCATGGCTACCCCTTCCCTTTTTCTTGCCAGCAAACTCAAAGCAAAGTCTCTAGCAAATGCAAAACTCAAATCTCTAGCTATATCTTATGCCCCTCCTGCTGGAACCCCATATACCGTCCGAAAATCAATGTTACCATCAGTAGGAGTACAAAGGGAGTCATCATAAGCATATTCAAAGGGATTTTGAAGTGAAACTTCAAATAAAATATCCTAAACTAATTATCATAATATAATAACATGATATAGAGATTCTATATTAATTTGAAGAAGGCAATAAGACTTATAGCAAAACAATGACTTTTCTATCACTAAGACCCTTTCCCATCTTTATTGCAGCAGTTGCTGCTACATCAGATGAAATCCCTACTTGAAACAAACATGCTCTCACATTCACCACAAAATTTGACAACCAAAAAGTCCAACCAGTAGCAACTAAGAACTTTAGAAATTATGTGTTTAACCAATAAAATGAGTAAGGAATTTTTTTAGTTGAGGATTGGAAAAAGGGGCAACTATGGCTACCAAAACTTTTGGAATAAAACCTGAACATAATTAAATCAATGAGTTTAGCATAAAACTCCTAAAAAGCAAAGAAAATAATACTATTGATAATTCGATTCTAACTCTTTATTTAATATCATGGTGTTACTAGATGTGGTTGGTGTATTGGAATCTATTGGAGTCATTGAAATATTCACCTCCAACACATAACAAGTTTTTACACAGTTGCATCATCAAATCTTGTACCTTGAAAAATTACAAAATCCATTACTAAATCTCCTTCATATCATGTTCTATTTTTTATGCATTCTATTAGAGGTAGAAAGAGACTTGCCAAATTTTGTCATAAGCAAAAGAATTGTTGGTGTATTGTGCTGTAAGATAGATTGGTAAACAGCCTATTGGGAAGATTTCTGTGATAACTACTTGGGTATCACCATAACCAATGACCCTATGGAACAATAATGGAGAATTAGGAATCAATAATCATAACAATTCATTTTGCAAGGAAAATAAAAAGGATTTTTTTTTTTTTTTTTTTGGTTTGCTAATAATACTTACTGTAACAGCATATATTTCATTCCCTCCAATTTCTCCAATCATGAATATGGCTAAATTAAGTTTGTCAGCACAATCTATCAAACACTAAAGAAACAATAAAGAAAAAAAGAAAAAATGTAAATAATAAATTTAACTTTGTATTAAAAGCTTAATTCAAATGATAGGCTAACCATCAACATTGTGATAGACCCCATTGAAATATGTGAACATCCAATCCAATTGAACATTGAGAGAGCTTCTAGTAGCTAGTTATGAAATATTCTTTTTTGCAAGAAATATGTCAGTTATATTTGTTGTTTATGCAATACAATTTATATTTTAGGCATATTCTAGGCATATTTGTTGATAGATCAATTAGGTATTTGTCAATTATATTATAGGCATGTAGTTTATACAATACAATTAAATTTTAGTAATGGCATATTACAAACCTTAATGAAACTAACAACACCTTAAATCTGCTAGGTTTAAAATGGTCTAAAGGAATGTATATGACACTGATAGAGTTACTAGTTAATAAGAGAAATCATCGCATATAGCTCAAAAGAACCTTAATCTACTTATAAGTAGAGTATAAGATCTTTTATATACTTAGCAGTGATCAGCAGAATCACTTACACACCTACTAAGGAAGCCTTCAATTGGATGTGGATGCCAAAGATTGATGTACTAATCTAAATAGATAAAATTACATAGAATGTTGTTAACAATTGTATTTGCCAATTAGTTATACGTAATAGAACTTTTTAAGAACACTGGTAACAAACATGCATAACAGAATGAACACATATTCATTACAGAACAAACAACATCAAAACTAAATTGCTAAGAACAGAAACTTAAATATCAGCACAATGTTCAATATTATACTGATTTGATCCCAGCAACATCTTTAAGATTAGTTACATATAACTGTTTTTAATTCCGTTCATTTACAGTGAAGACCCAAAACTGTAACCAATCTTTTTTTAATTTTCATAATCTATAAAAATGTCTAAGTCCAGCGAGGGAATGGACGGTGGTCTATATCTGTGTCGTAAGGTTTTTTTTTTTTTTTTTCCCTCCTATATTGCAAGCCTTTGCTATGTATTTCAAGAAGTTAGTTTTCTTTTTATTGAAAGAACTATAAAACAAAACAGTGTTTTAACATTGTTGTAAGGTTGAATTTAATCAACCATCTTGTTGGCTTTATTCCGTGCCAAATTTGCTTATATTTCAGCAATTAGTAACCCTGTATTTCAGCAATTAGTAACCCTGTATTTAGGTGGGTTTGTTGTAAAGGTAGTGAGTGAGATAGAGTGTTGAATGCTCAAGAGTGTGCTAGAAAATAGAGTCTCGCGGCAAGATCTCGCGGGTGACTCGCAGCTGCAAGCCGCCAGAAGCAGCTCACGTGCTAAGCATGCCAGAAGTTGAAGCGTCATGCTAACTAGAGCACTACAGGACAAAATAGGACAACTGGCCGTTCTGTTATCTCGCGGGTGGATCTCGTGACTCAGTCAAGTCGCGAGGCCAAGCCGCGAGCCAGCCCTATTTTGAAAAACCTGAAGTTTCACATTCCATTCTCACCCTAGTATAAATACCCCTTATACCCACGAAAGAATGAGAGCTTCCAGAGAGAATTTTGAGAGAGAAACCCTAGAATAAAACAAGATTGATTTATTCACAATCTTTACATAAGAGACTCTTCAAATTCCTCAACTCTCTTCCTCCAAAACTGAGAGTGCTTACAATTGTGATGTTTCACAATTTGTACCCCCTATCCAGCACTGGGTATATGAATCTCGGACGTGCCTTGTTTCTTCATGACCTAATCTCTGATGTAGAGATTGACATCTGTGCTCATATCTTTCATGTTCTTCGCAAAACGGTTCTACGAATTGAATCCCGAATATGTGTTCCTTTTTGCTGTCTAATTTCAAGGATCTTGAAGCTCAAAGGAATTTATCCAACAGCAGATGAATCTCCTTGCCCAAAACCAAGTCCAATCAACATGCGTACATTCAACGCAAGCATTGGTCATAGTCGGAAGAGAGAAAAATCGGAAACTTCCACATCTTGCAGTGGTTTGCATTTCAGTACTCTCTCCCTTGACGAAAAACTTGACCACATTGTATCATCTGTCTACGAGTTGAGTACCAAGATGTCCAGACTCACATTTACTCTACACCATCACAGCACTCGATGGAATATGAAGTTTACCTCACTACAAACTCAATTGGATCAGATTCAGAGGAAGCTAGAAGAGGATATGTAGCTATTCCATGGCAAAAAGGGGGAGATGATGTCATAAGGGGAATACAATGAAAGGGGGAGTGATAGCTTGATCAGAGGGGGAGAAAATCCTAAGGGGGAGTGTTTCTGCAAGCAGTTTCAATACTTTATTTTAAGTTGTTTTTCAGTTTATATTGTAGTTTGTACCCATGTCGCTTTTGTAAACTTTTAGGGTTACTTGTAGGCTTTATGGTTTGTACCATGCTTTATGCAGCCTCTATGTTTTTATTAAATCAGTACTTCTATCTAAATGTCATGCATTTTCTTGTTAAGTACTGTCACTCTTGTGCCCTTGTAGGATTGTTCCTAGATGCATATACTTAGTGTATTATGCATTGGTTGAGTGTTGGGCATACAAGTAACTTGCATTGTTCTTGTTAGCTTGTATGTTCAAGTGTTCATTCCAAGTGTGAATGAGCATTGTGATCACTACCTTGTAGTGATTACTTGTTTGATCAAGCCATGGTTTGTTTCTTAACTTCATCTTTGCTTGATCACTTTATGCCTGTTTCATATGCATTTCATGTTTTCTACATACAATGATGATGGTGTATTGTTGTGTTTCAGGAGTTTCATGTTCATATGATTCAAGTGCCTCACAGTTTCTAGAATTAGGTGTGAGTGAGTTTTGCTCAACTGTTCCCAACTCACATGTTAAGTCTAGAGTCTGTTTTAGGGTTTTGTCACAGAATAGCCAAAGGGGGAGATTGTAAAGTTGAATTTAATCAACCATCTTGTTGGCTTTATTCCGTACCAAATTTGCTTGTATTTCAACAATTAGTAACCCTATATTTAGGTGGGTTTGTTGTAAGGGTAGTGAGTGAGATAGAGTGTTGAATGCTCAAGAGTGTGCAAGAAAACAAAGTCTCGCGGTTGGATCTCGCGGGTGACTCGCGGCTGCAAGCCGCCAGAAGCAACTCACGTGCCAAGCATGCCAGAAGTTGAAGCGTCATGCTAGCTGGAGCACTACAGGACAAAATAGGACAACTGGCCGTTCTGTTATCTCGCGGCTGGATCTCGCGACTCAGTCAAGTCGCGAGGCCAAGCCGCGAGCCAGCCCTATTTTGAAAAACCTGACGTTTCACATTCCATTCTCACCCTAGTATAAATACCCCTTATACCCACGAAAGAATGAGAGCTTCTAGAGAGAATTTTGAGAGAGAAACCCTAGAGTAAAACAAGATTGATTCATCCACAATCTTTACATAAGAGACTCTTCAAATTCCTCAACTCTCTTCCTCTCCATTGTTAAATCCTTGAGAGGCATTTTACCAAAACTTTTTCTCACCATATCTATTAATGTGAGAGGGCTGTTTGGTGTTCTGGGAAGCAGTTAGGACGGAACCAATTTACATTGGTTGATGCTATGGTCAAGTAGCGGAATCTGGGAAGCTAGAAAAGAAATAGGTTCGGCACAACCTCGTTGGAGCAAAAAGCTTGGAGGGCTTAGGTACACTGGGTAGATTAGGCTTGGAGGGTCTATTGCTGTTCATGTATCCCAACTACATTTTCTAGTGGATTGTTTACCGCTTGGAGGGCGGCGGAGAGGTTTTACGCTGAGGGCTTCGATTTCCTCTTCGATAACACATCGTGTGTTGTCCTTGTGTTTGCATCTCTCTTCCCTTTATTTTTGTCTTTTATTTTTTGCTATGGATGTGATTTTAATTGGCTTAGAGTGTTTACCAATTCTGTATTAAGCTTTTATTTCATGTTCCGCACATTAATTGTTTGATATAAAGCTTGAATTGGTAATTTGTAAATTGGGGGTCTAAACGTTCAAGGGTGTTTTTACACTATTTGAACTTTCAATTGTGAAACGGTATAATTTATCGTTTTTTAGTATAAGCCTATGCACCATAGAACTATGTTAACCACAATATCAAATTACAATAGTTACAATACAACTTAAGAGATGAATGCAAAAGAAAGTAAAGTACACCAAATATCAGCTACAAATCAAGAAGGTAATCAAGAATATATTTGCACCTCTCAAAGTGGCTAGGATCAAAACATGTGCATATCTCTAATTTAAGCTTCTATTAAGTCTATCTCAATTGGTAACACTGTGGAAAAAAATATATAGTATCTTCCAAACTTAAGACTGTCACCATTCATCTCTCAAGAAAAAGGAAAAGAAAGGTATGATTGTGTTTCTTTTTCTCTATTTTAAATGTTAGGACATATGTGTTTCACATGTTAAGAACATATGTCATGATTTTATGTAATTGGTTTATCCTTTAACAAAACGCACTTTGCTTCTATTTGGGTAGATTTAGGATGTGTTTAAATACTTCAAGAAACCATGTTTTAAGATCAAGTGTTGAAGCCTTCAAGTCTATCCAAGAAAACAAGTTGATAGTGAAAATTCATTAAATCTCGATAGCTAGCTCGACAGCTATATCTATTGAGCTTAAGAAAGCTGTTCTAGATTCGGTGTTCTCGACAGCTGCTCGACAGCTGCTCGATACCTTCTATCTTTCGAGGTTTAAGAATTTCAAAATTCTAATATAATTTTCTTGGGATCTGTGAGTCTGTTTTTGGGCCTTCTTTTCTCCTAACCCTAGACATATAAAATTATTGTTTTAAAGGCTGTCAAATAGTTCACAAGTTGCACAAGCATTGAGTAAATTCTGTTCAAACAAATTGTGACCGGAGACGAAGTTCTTGCCCTAGTTCATCTCTTTCTCTTGAAGAAGTTGCTGTGTATATGCACCGTAAGGTTTTGTAACCAAGCATCTTCTTGATCTTCATCGTGTGGATGAACTGAAAACTTTGCAACCAACAACCTTCTTAATTGGTGATTAAAGTCGCGTATTAGGATCCGCGCAATTGGTTAGTCATGTACTTGGGAGTCGTGCATCAGAAAGGAGAACTGTCACTACAGAACAAGTCCAATTGGGTATTGGGGTAAGGGTTCAACTGTAGGTTGGTAAGGTACTTGGGATTCCTTTACTTGTAATCGCTTGTTGTGATAATAGTGGAGTTTCGGGAGTGGTGACCTGAAAATCACCCGGTGGGGTTTTTGCCGTTAGGTTTTCCCCATTCGTAAACAAATCACCGTGTTATTTATTTTCCATTGCATAATTAGTTTATTGGTGATTTGTTTGTGCTACCACGCGTTTACATGATAAATTGATTAATTAATAACTTAACTAATTAATTAATTAATTTCTATCACAAGGGGTCATTCAGTTTGAGGCCTATCAAGTGGTATCAGAGCAGGCACACTCTGATTAGGGTTTAATCTTTGCTGTGTTAATCCATTAACCCCTGTTTGTCATGAATATAGGACAGTCATTAATCATACCTCCTTTATTTGATGGCACTAACTATGCATACTGGAAAGTATGCATGAGAGCTTTCTTACAATCTTTAGATGAGAAAGTGTGGCAAGTTGTGGAGATAGGCTGGACTAAGCCTGCAGAAGCGCCAGCCGACTGGGATGATGCTAAGATTAAGGCGGCAAACTTCAACAGCAGAGCATTGAATGTATTGTTCAGTTCAGTCACCAATGAAGAGTTCAAGAAGATATCCTCAACTGAAACTGCCAAAGAAGCTTGGACCATTCTCCAAACAACCTATGAGGGTACTAAGGCTGTCAAGGACTCAAAGCTTCAGAGGCTCACTACAAGCTTTGAAGAGATAAAGATGAAGGAGGATGAGTCATTCGATGAGTTTTATGCCAAGCTAAAGGACATAGTGAACTCAGCCTTCAATCTTAGGGAAACCATTCCTGAACCCAAGATTGTGAGAAAAGTGCTCAGATCTCTACCCGAGAGATTCCATGCCAAGATTACGGCAATAGAGGAATCAAAGGATATTGACAAGATTCCTCTGACTAAGCTGGTTGGAAACTTGCAGATCTACGAGCTAGGGTTGACAAGAATAGGCAAGTCAGGTAAAAGCAAGAGTATGGCATTGAAGGCTAAGAGCAGTGAAACAGATGAATCTTCTGATGATGAAAATTCCAAGATGAAGTCCTACATCACCAGGCAGTTCAAGAAGTTTATGAAGAACGCCAATGGAAAGGGTTTTGACAAGGACCGCAGGCAATCCAGTTCTTCTCAGTTTAAAGGCTAAGACAAAGGGAAGAAGGATGCTAAGGAAGGTGGTCAGTACACTGTTCCCGCAGGACCTAAGTGCTTTGGGTGTCAAGGCTTCGGTCACATGTAGCATGAGTGTCTTACATATCTCAAAAGCATTGGGAAAAGCAAGGCACTTGCTGTTACCCTGAGTGACATTGAGCCTGAGGATGATTCCGACAATGAGGATGACGGAATCTTGAATGCCTTCACTGCCACTGTTGATCCTACTGATGGGATTGTTGAAGATGTGGTTGAAGAAGAGGAATTGGTGGAATCAAAATTTGAGAAGATGGATGATCAAGATGACATCCATACAACCTATGAGAAGTTGTACAAGCTTTCTGAGAAGCATGAGAAACTGTATAGGCTAACCACCAAGAAGCTCAGTGACATGGAACTTGTTCGTGAGGAGCTTTCCACAAAGTTTAATGAAGTGAACCAGACTATTGGAGCATTGAGATTCGAGAAAAATTTCTTGGCTGAGAAGACCAAGAAGCTTGAAGCGGAGCTGTTTCAAGTCAGAGCTCAATTGGAGAGGACTTCAAGTGCAAAGCTTGATGAGATGCTCAACATTTAGAAATCTACTTTAGATCAAACAGGTTTAGGGTATGGACTTTCTTCCTCTAATACTGCTTCTTCTAGTACTACTGTTTTTGTTCCTCCTACTAATAATGTTAAAACTGAGAACAATGAGATTAAAACTGAATTAGCTAGTGAGAACATAGACAAGGGTAAATCTATCTTAGGAGCACCCCCTAAACTTGAGAAGAAAGACGTTAAAAACCCTAGGGCTAAGAAGGCTAATTCTCAAAAGCCTAAACAAAAGAAGCAGCATTTCTGTCATCATTATGGAGCTACCGGTCATACTCGACCAAATTGCTACAAGTGGCTTGCCACTCAACAGAGCAATGGCATGATAGCATTTGGGAACTAGAATCAACTTCAATCCTCTCTTGCTCCCCTTGGAGATCTTCTCAAAACCCTCATGTTCCTTTCGAACTTGAACGGTTTTTCTCCCTCACCGCCGGTTCAAGGGTTTAATCAAAGGAAGGGTTCTTTTAGGGTGTGGAAGGAAAAGGGCTCCAAGTGATTCTATCACTTTTCTCTCTCTCTTCTTGTTTTTGTGTGTGCATTACTTATGTGTTTTGCTTTCAAGTTTTGAGTCAGTCTAGTTTTTATACTTTGGTTGTTTAACATGTTTTTGTTTGGTTATTTTTCAGTTTTGCTTTGTTTTGTTTTTCATATAAAAATAGAAAAATAAAAAAAATACAAAAACAGTGTGTGTTTTGTGTACATTGGTACTTGTGTAGCTTGGATGGCCATTGAAACAAAGTCTTCTAAATTTTGTATCATTTGTAGCTTAGATGAGCATCTCTATGCACAACTAAGCAAGTGAGCTTTGTGGCTTGTGTTTGTGATGAGTAAGATTAAGTTGTCTCTTATACTTAACACTCATATCACTCTTTTTGACGGGAATGACTAGAAAATCCTAAGAGAAAGGCATAAATAACCATCTCACCACTGTTGCCTGTCAATCATAATATAACACCTGTATGCTTGTTTGCGAAAAATAATCTGCAAGCGCACAGAATCGTAACAAGTAGTAAAGTGTTTTTAGAAAACGAATGTCGAATGAGATGTAAAAGCCACCCCACATACCCCAGTTATCCCAATTTTTTTCTAGATTTGATGACATAGTTTGTGTTCTCAAAATTTTCTTGGGAACAAATATTTGATTTTTAATAAAATAATAAATGTAAAAGAAGCCAGTCAGCTTGCAACCTTTGTTTTTTACTTTTGCTTTAAAAAAAAATCAAAAGGAGTAGTAGGATCGGTTTCTTTTAGGAAATTTAGATGTTAGAAGGTTTACATCTTGGCCTTTAGATATTAATGGGCAATGGGGCACTCTATAATTTGGCTTGAATACAGAATACTGCTAGGGGGGGGGGGGGGATGAATATCAGAATATTGAATATGTTTAGCCTTAAGATCACATTACTTTTTTCCCCCAATATGTTTAGCCTTAAGATCACATTACAACTATGTGATTTAACTAACATAGTAACTTAACTTGAACAGATTCATAATGTCTGAAATTGATATAATCCTATACCACGGTAGTCCGCTTAAGAATGCCAATGCGAACAAGGTATTGGCATTTGAAGGGCCGGGTATAAAGACCTATTATACCCAAATTGATCGTAAGTTGAAGACCCTTGATGAATTGAAGATGATTGTCATGGAAGAGTTGTGTGAGAATCCTGTTGTGCATAACATACAAATTACTTATCGTATGCCAATTAAATCCTAAAGCACTAGATTAATTACAAGTATATTGTGATAGAAACAGACAAACATGTAAAGATCATGTTTGAAAAATTGGAGAGAATACTTGAAGTAACTAACATTGAGTTGTACATACAGTTGAAGCCGCATGTAGTCTGGCAAGAAGATATCCAACAAATAACTACAAGTTTACAGGTTATAGTTCCGGATGCTTAATATGAGTATTCTACACATGTAGAGGATGATGATGTTCATGCCGATGGTGATGATGATGATGATGACAACGACGACTATGTTGATGAGACTACTACCATTAACAATGATGATTACGATGATGATGACGACTATGTTGATGAGAATATTGCCATTAACGGTGAAGATTTTGCCGATAGAGATGAGTATAAAGACAGGATTGACAGAGGGGACTTTGGGAACTTTGAGAGGGACATTGATGACAATGAGATATTGGACGGTAGTGAACCTGATGCAGACAATGTTATTAGTGTCTAAAACATTACGAACACAATCCCTACCTACGCACCTCTTGCGTTGTCATTCTCTACAAATACTTGGGAAAATATGGTTGATCCTTCACATATTAAGATGCCATTTGTGTCTACTTTGAGAGAAGGGATGAATTTGTGCAAAGGGTTGACTTTTGCCAATAAAGTGGAGGTGAAGCGCGTATTAACAATTTGTGCCCTCAAGAAAAACAAACATTTTACGATCAGTAGGTCGACGACGAAAAAACTTTGTGCGAAATACATGCATGAGTCATGTAAGTGGTATGTTTATGCAATTATGAAGCCCAATCTCCACGAACTATGGATGGTCATCATGTATGTGGGTCCTCACACGTGTATACCGATTGGGGTGTGAAATGATCGTAGAATGATGAGTTGTAATTTTATTGCATTAGACATCCATAAGAAGTTATGTGAGGATCACACTACCCCAGTTAAACATCTCAGATCTATGATAGAGACAAAATATAATGGCCATAAGCCTTCTTACTATAAGGTATGGGATGTGAAACAAAAGGCGGTTGCGAAGATGTTTAGGAATTGGGAAGAGTCTTATCAAAGGTTGCAAAAGTTGCTAATGGCATATATTGATCAGGACCTAACTACCCAGGTGTTCTATCGTATCACACCCACCAATGAAGATGACAATGTATTGTTGTATTATGTGTTTTGGTCTTTCGGACTATGCATATCAGGATTCAAATATTGCAAGCCGGTTATCAATATTGATGGGACCCATCTATATGGTAAATATCAAGGAAAGTTGTTGGTCGCAATGGCAACTGACGCTAACAACAAGGTATTCCCTCTCACCTTTGTTGTTGTGGATTGTGATTCAAGGTCTAGTTGGAGGTGGTTTTTACAGTGCCTTAGAGAAACGATTGGCCATGTGATACCTGACGAAGGCATTTGCATAATTTCTGACCAACATCTCGGTATCAAAAACGCTATTGCAAACTGGCCTAGAGGGGATGATGGAAGAACACGGGCATTTCATAGATATTGCCTTCGACATGTTGCTAGCAACTTCAACACCCATTTTCAAAACTCGATTCTAAAGTCAACGGCGTTGAAAGTGAGATATGCTAGTCAAGTAGTTAAATTTGATACCATAATGGAGTCCATTAAGCAGGTGGAAATTGAGGCCATTAGGAATAAGAAGAAGGTGACGGGGAAGGATGGCAAGGAAAAGAATCAAGATTATCTTCAATACACATACGTAATGAGCGAGTCTGTGGATATGTGGACCTAGTCACATGATGGTGGGAGACGTTTTGGGGCAATGACAACCAATATATCAGAGTGCTTCAATGGTGTACTGAAAGGTGCACGGGGCCTTCCTATTGCCGCGTTGGTTGAGTTCACTTGGAACAAACTCGTTGAATATTTCCATGACCGGGACAAAGAATACCATTAATAGTTGTCAGAGGGTAAAAAATGGAGTGAATATGCCTTATCCACATGGGATGGAAATAAGCGTAAATCTAAGAAACACTATCTCAAGCCATTTAGCAATGAAGAGCTGATATTTCAAGTAATTACCTAACCCAACATGTGTAGCGCAGGAAAGGGAAACCACAGTTATGAAGTTCAGTTATGGGAAAGAACATACAGTTGTGGGAAATGGCAAAACATAGGGATCCCGTGTTCACATGCAATTAGAGTATGTGACTATTTACATATTGATTCGACCACATATATTCACCCATGTTATGGTTTGAACAATGCCCTTAACACTTATAAGCATGCATTTGTGGTTCTTAAGTCATAGTCATTGTGGAGGGATCCCATGGGGCCAAAGTGGTTGCCTAATCCAACATTGTTACGGGCCAAAGGTCGACCAGTGAATAAGGAATGAGATGGATGGAGTGAGGAATAAGGATCGAGAACCAAGATAGCGGAGGGAGGACGCAGATTTAATAGAGAGTCAACCCAAGCAGACATGTGGACTGTGTCATGCTTCTGGGCATAACTGCAGAAAATGTCCGCAGTCTCGTGGCCTTTCCACAAGTGGTCATGTTCCACACTAGGTAGGTAGATTGCAAAAAGTTATGCATCGGTTAAATAATTGTTGTTCATCGATGTTTACCTAATGTTTACTATCTTGTCTCCTAACGTGATTACTCTACGTTTTTCAGGCATGCTTCCATGGATGACGTTTTTGTCGTGCGGACCGCCGATCTCAGGAAAGTGACTACATTGTATTGGCTCTATGTGAACTTTTTGGTTTTTGTTGAATGTACTTGTAATTCTCTATCCAATGTACCTCTATGAAGATTGTGATTTGAGTAGTATGGTTAGAACTGCAAATTAAGCGTGGTTGGGCATGTTTAGAATGTTGATATATTGAGAATGCCTTTTGCTGCGATGTAAGTGCATTTGCATTGTAAAACTATGTTTATGCAGAGAGCGTAACAGTTTCTATAGTTTGGTGCCTATTGAGAACGCCTTTTGATGTAATTTAAGTGCATTTACATTCTTAGCTTCTCTGCCTCTCAATGAGTGTTTATGGATTACATTCTCAGCTTCTCTATCTCTATTTCTCAGCAGGTGCATGCATACATTTTAGTTTCTGGTTTGCCTGCATGTCCAGGAAAAAAAAAAAATTTCCCAGTGACAAAAATTTCCTAGTGACAAAAATTTCCCAGTTTCTGGTTTGCCTATTAAGCAGTTTTGCACGTCCAGAGGAAAAAAAAAATTCTCAATGGAACTCGAGTCTATGAAACTCGAGTTCCACTAGGAAAAACAGAGCAAAACAGAGCAATCTCTCAGCCTAAACAGAGCATTGAGCAGTTTTGATCTTGAGAATTAAATACTCAAGTTTTTGAGTGGAACTCGAGTCGAGTTCCACTGGGAAAAACAGAGCAAAACAGAGCAATCTCTCAGCCTAAACAGAGCATTGAGTAGTTTTGATCTTGAAAATTAAATACTCGAGTTCTTGTCCAAATATTTTTTTTTTGAGAATCTCGAGTTTCAAACACTAGAGTTCTTTTCTTTTTTTCTTTCATATTGTGAACATAAGTTTGATGGAGGTGTTTCAAGGATTAAATCACATCTGGCTGAAGTTATTGATCTTGTTATTTGTAAAAAACTACTAAAATTGTTCAAGAAGAAGCTTATTTTTCTCTCAAATAAAAAAAAGAAAAGAAAAGAAAATAAGAAGCTTATCTAGCCTTTAAAATTTAGGTGTGTACAAAAAGTTAATCTGATTTTGATTTAATTATATTTATAGTATATGTATGTGCTATAGAGTATAGAGAGAAAAAGACATAACATAATTATATAATATTTTTAAAAAATTAGAAAAAGCTTATTCTTTTTCATGAAAAAGCTTATTTTTATAATTCTATAGATCCATTTATTTTAAATTATTTGTTATTCTTCTATAGATCCAATTTTACTATCAATTTTCATATTCTAATATTATATTCTTTATCTATTTATTGTAAGGCAAAAGAAATATGGTTCGAAAGAAAGATCGATTTTGAGAGTATGTTGAAGAACTAAATGGTCATTTCAAATGTAAGTTTTGTGAATGTAATTTTGTTGGGGTGCTACAAGGATTAAAGCACACTTAGCTGGAGTTAAAGGCCATGATATTGGTATTTGTAAAAAAGTACCTACAAAAGTCCAAGAAGAAGCTTCTCTAAATATTGGACAGCCTAACAAAAAACTTAAAGGTGCATTGACTTCAAGCAAGGCCGAAGAGAGGAAAATTAGCTCAACTTCAATATCGAAGGATGACACATTAAGTGGACTCTTTAAAAAGGTGAGTGATGTTTGTAATCAATGTTGTAAATATTTTATTGTTAGATTATATTTTGCCATAATTTTGGTTGAGATAACTAATTCAATTAGTGATTTTAAATGTTTGAATCAAGTAAAACATTATACTAAATTTAATTAATGAATTTTTTGTTATAAGAAGATTGGTGTTTGTGGGGGGGGGGGGGGGGATGTCAAAAAGTCACACACTTCGACACAACTTAGACATGTGGCAAGCAGTGATTACATTACTTTTCTCTGAGTTCGAATGGTGGACTTATATGATCATTTTCAATTTGGTAGTTACTAATAATATCACTTTATTTACTGAAAATATCACTTTATCTTTCTTAAGAACTCGAACCAATCACTATAAATTGTTAAGAACTAAATGTAATCACTTTTAGTTTTAAGGACTAAAATTGCTAATGGGCTAAAACTTATAAACCAGCAACATATTTTGCACTAAAATCGAACTATATGAATGGATATGATTATAAAATTTCTATGGAGTTTTTAAGATCTTAATCCTCTTCTTTTTCTTTTTCTTTTTTCCTTCTAATTTTTGGTGCAAGGGGAAAGCTCAATTAGAGAGGGAGTGAGAGAGCAAAGTCTAAAATGGCTATATTATTCTCGGAGAGAGAGAGAGAGAGAGAGAGAGAGAGAGAGAGAGAGATTGGAGAGAAAAATATTAAATTAAACACCAAGGTTGGATTTGCAAATGCACCACACTACACACTCAACTAATCAAATATCCAATCAAAAACATGCACCACATTAATTTTGACTTGCAAAGAAAGGCTTAATTGCTTCAATAAAAACATCACACAGTTGGTATTGCCACCATGAATACACAATACTTGCTACATCTGAGAATTTATATGACTCCAAAGCCACAATAGTTTTGAATATGGCTTTGTTTAATACTGAGAGTATCCATTGACAGCTAAATGGCAAGTCGTTTGGATTTACATTTGTGGGTGGAGCATAATCATCCCTAAACTTGGTCGAAGAAAATCATACAGCATTCCACAATTTATGGAACTACTGATGATACCGCATCCTATATACTCTTATATAACCGTGTAACTTGTAACATTTATCAATTGTATGTCCAAGCATGTTGCAGTGAGTGCATAAAGGTCTCTCCCTTTTGTTGTTTCCTTTGTTCCAAGTAGGATTACCAGAGCTACTTCCCTTCGAATTAGCTACATTGCTATTGAATTAGGCTTTGTAGTGTAAGATCCTCCATGTCCTACACTCTTATGAGGCTCTTCTTGAAGAACCAAGGCATAAATCTTGCTAATCAAAGGAAAAGGCTCCTGCATCAGAATTTGAGTCCTTATAGTCTCAAAATTCTCATTCTCACCCATCAAGAACCTCATAGCATAAGTCTTGTCATAAGAAGCATTTAGGGTTTTGATTGCTCCACAGGTACACTCTGGTAATGGCTCCAAATTGAGCAGTTGATCTCGTAGCTTCTTGAATCTTGTGAGGTACTCTATGATTGTCATTTGGTTCTCAGAGATGTTAGAAATCTCCTTTTGAAGATTGTAGATTTTGGGACCACTACCCTGTGAAAAGAGTTTTTGCAATTCAAGCCACATCTCTCTGGCAGTTTGACAGTACATTATGCTGCTAGATACATTAATGTGCATGGAGTTGATCATCCATGAAATCACCATTGTGTTGCATCTTAAGTCTTAACCGATCTTCATAGAGAGGAGATTCTGGGTCTGGCTCAACAATTTTGCCATTAATGAAACCTATCTTCTTCTTGGTAGTGAGAGCTAAGATCATAGCCCTAGACCAAGAGTGATAATTCTTCATTCCAAGCAGTGGTTATGTAACCAAGATGTTGCTTGGATTTTCATTTGAATTGAGAAAATATGGATTTAGAAGATTTGAAGAATTGATTTTAGTGTTTGGTTAAGAGGTACAATTGGTTTAATTGCTCGATTTAGGGGACACCATGGATGGTGCTCAAGAACTCAATTGAGGGAGATGAATATCAAAGAGAACGAGATTATTTCTCAAGAAAATTCATCAGAAGTTAAAAGAATGAATTTTCTTAGGAAAATATCTGATCAAAGAAAGAAAATTGAAGAGGGATTGGCTAGGAAATCAGTGAATCTGTGCTAGCCAAGGCTCTGATACCATGTAAAAAGTGAAGGCTCTCTCTAAATAAAACTCTGAGTTTTATTGAAGAAAACTAAGCAATACAACCCACACAATCGAATAAAATACAAGAGCTATCTAATAAAACTAAAGAAAAACTAATTTCCACTTTTGAAGGGAAAAGTGGTTACAAGCTTATACTACAACTACCTATGATTACAAGAATTTATATCACAACCTTATCTCCCTAAGCCACGTGGCAGCAATTCCACATAACTGTGTATAAACAAGTCATGGTAAGGGATGGCTTCTATTGTCTCCATTAAGTAGCTCATGTCCATTACCTTATGCTCTACCCTTGGGATCGTGGTCTTGCCTTTCATTGCATTGGTATCAATTCTAGACTTATCTTCCACATCACTAGCATTAGTCCTAGCATCACCAACATTGAGATTGATCTCATCAAGTTTAACACCCCCCCCTCAAGAGCAAAGCTCTTGTTGCTTGATCATCCACAATATACTCTGGATATTGAACTTGATGAGCAAAAATATTAATCAATCCCAATTTCTTAACCATTCTAACATAGTTATCGACACCAAGTGCCTTAGTAAAAATATCTGCCAATTGATTCTTGGATGCAACATGGAAAGTCTTGATAGTACCATCTAGAACTCTGTTTCTAACAATGTGACATTCTCCTTCTATATGTTTTGATCTCTCATGGGACTAGATTTGCAGCTATATGCAATGCTCCCTAGTTGTCATAGTAAAGCAAAACTGACTTTTCATGCTTCACTTGCAAATCTCTTAGTAAGAATAAAATCCAAGTAACTTCATAGGTGGTGCTTGCCATAGATCTATATTCAGCTTCAACTGAAGATCTTGATACCACTGATTGCTTCTTTGATCTCCATGAAATTAAAGCATCTCTAAGAAAAACACAATATCCAATAAGTGATTTCCTTGTATTTGGGCATCTTGCTCGGTTAGCATCACAGTATGCTCTGAATTGTAAATATGAATCACTAGGAAAGAAAATCCCTTGTCCAGGTGTACCTTTGACATATTGCAAGATTCTTGTTGTAGCCTGCCTGTTCATGACATATGTGATATTAGGTCTACTCAGTGTCAATTACATCAATTTACCTATGAGCCTTCTATACTTGCTTGAATCTAATAGAAGTTCACCATTGTCCTTTGACAGTTTCAATTGTTGTTCCATTGGAGATTTAGCAAGCTTACAACCTATCATGCCTGTTTCCTTTAAAATGTCTTAAGCAAACTTCCTTTGGTTTAAGCTTACTCCCTTCTTGCTTCTAGCAATTTCAAGTGCTAAGAAGAACTTAAGTGATCCAAGATCCTTAATTCCAAATTTAGCATCCAAAACTGACTTCAAAGTTGCTACACAAATGGGATCATTTCCTGTGATGACCATGTCATCCACATAGACCAATAAAGCTGTGAACAAAGAGCCTTTAGCTTGAACAAAAAGAGACTTATCAACAGTAGATTGAACAAATCCAAGTTGCTGAATAATGTATGACAGTTTTGTTTACCATTGTCTTGAAGCTTGTCTGAAACCATAAAGGGATTTAAGCAGCTTGCAGACAACAGGAGGAGCAGATGAATTTGAAGAAGGGGAGGCAATTGAATTACCCCCCTTATTGTGAAAACCAGGAGGCAATGACATGTACACTTCTTCATCTAAATCCCCATGTAGAAAAGCATTGTTTATGTCCAATTGGTGAAGGGGCCAACCCCTAGCAGCTGCTAAAGCAATAAGGACTCTAACAATGACTATCTTAGTAACAGGAGAGAAGGTCTCAAGAAAATCAATGCCTTCCCTTTGTGTGTACCCCTTAGCCACAAGTCTGGCCTTGTATCTCTCCACTATTCCATTAGGATTCAACTTAGTCCTATACTCCCACTTACACCCGATAGGGATTTTACCAAGAGGTAAGGTGGTAAACTCCCAAGTCTGAGTCTGTTCAAGGGCCTAAATTTCTTTATCCATTGATGCTCTCGAAAGAGGATCTTTAACAGCTTGGAAGAAGAATTGTGGCTCTTGAGGTGATGTGCTAACTGCCAACAGATATGATTAATAACAAGGCTCTAAATGGAAGTAAGTGAGCCCATCAGCCACATCATAAGATGCACCAGAAACATGAGTAGTAGCACAAGCATAATCCTGTAAGTAGACTGGTTTAGTGGATTACCTAGATGATCTTCTGATAGGTGTTGATGGTGGTTCATGAGCTGATGTAGAAGCAGGTACTGAAGTGACAGAAGTAGGAACTAAAGAATCAGTAGAATCAAAAGCTACAAGAGAGGAATCAGAATGGAGAGAAGAAACCTAAACTAGAATAGGATCAGGAACAAGATCTGAATAAGCAATAGACTCATCTTGGATAGTAATAGGAGTGCCAAAAAAATCATTACCTGAGTTGGAAGATGCAAGACCATCAACTTTAGTAATTGAAGTAAAAGGGTCTGAAATTGAGGCTTTACCATCAATAAAAGGAAATATGTTTTCATGAAAAACCATATCTCTAGATATGAAAACTGCATTTATGGACAAGTCTAAAACTTTGTAACTTTTTATGCCAAAAGGATAGCCTAGAAAGACACACCTTCTTGCTCTTGTCGTAAATTTGGACCTGTTATGTGCAAGTGTAGAAGCATAACTGATAGGCCAAAAACGAATTGACCCCTTATGATGAATTAACTAATTAATTTAGCCAAGTGAATTAATTAAGTTAATTAACATGCAAACGTGTGGTAGCACAAACAAATCACCAATAAACTAAGTATGCAATAGAAAATAAATTTGACACGGGGATTTGTTTACGAATGGGGAAAACCTATACAGCAAAAACCCCACCAGGTGATTTTCAAGTCACCACTCCCGAAATTCCACTATTATCATAACAAACGGTTACAAATAAAGGAATCCTAGTACCTTATACCAACCTAACCCTTACCCCAATACCCAATTGGACTTGTTCTGTAGTGACAATTTCTCTTTTTGATGCACGGCTCCTAAGTATGTGACTAACCAATTGCGCGGATCCCAGTACGTGATTTCAATCACTAACTAGAGAAGGTTGTTTGCTGCAAAGTTCTTTATTTCATCCCAATGATGAAGATCAAGAAGATGCTTGGTCACAAAACCCTGCGGTCCACATACATAGCAACTTCTTCAAGAACGATGAACTAGGGCAAATTCTATCTCCAGTCACAATTTGCTTGAATAAACTTTGCTCAACACTTGTGCAACTTGTGAACTCTTTGACGGCCCTTAAAATAATCCTTTTATATGTCTAGGGTTGTGAGAAAAGAAGGCCTAAAGACACATTCACGGATCCCAAGAAAACAAAACAGAAAATTTGTTTTTCTTAAACCTTGACAGATAGGAGCTGTCGAGCAGCTGTTGAGAAGGTGTTGAGCACACGGGCTGAAACAGCTTTCTTAAACTCGATAGAGCAGCTGTCGAGCCAATTGTCGAGCCAATTGTCGAGCTTTAATGAATTTGCACTATTCAGCTTGTTTCTTGGACAGACTTGATGACTTCAACACTCGATCTTGAAACACAGTTTCCTGAAGTATTAAAAACACCTAGATCTACCTAATTACAAGTAAAGTGCATTTTGTTAAAGGATTAGCCAATTACATAAAATAGTGACATATGTTCCTAACAAGTGAATCACATATGTCCTAACAATAACAAAGGTAGCCAAAGACCCTTAAATGAGCATAGGAAGGAGGATTGCCATAAAGGACCTCATAAGGGTTTTTGTGAGATAGAGGTGTACTAGGAATCCTATTAATCAGATATGCAATAGTTAAAACACAATGCCCCCAAAGATGTAAAGGCAAATGAGAATGGAACATAAGTGACCTTGCTACATTCAAGATATGTTAATGTTTCCTCTCTACAATTGCATTTTACTGAGAAGTTTCAACACAGCTCAAATAATGCAAAATGCCCCTTTTAGCAAAGAACTCACTCATGATGAATTCAGTTCCATTATCAATTCTAATGACCTTTACTTTCCTAGAAAATTGAGTTTCAACCATAGTGCAAAATTTCTCTAATATGGACTGAGTTTGTGATTTGTGCTTCAACAAGTAAACCCATGTACATCTAGAGCAATCATCCACTATAGTGAGGAAATATTTGTAAGAATCAATGGTAGATACAGAAAATGGACCCCACAAATCACAATGAATCAAACCAAAACAATTCTCAGAAATATGTAAACTTTCATTAAAAGGCAATCTTTTCTGTTTGGCAAAAGGACAAACAGCACAAAAGAAATCTTCATTTGAATCACAAATCTATACATTATTTGACTTGAGTAAATTCAACTTGGCAATGGAAGGATGCCCTAGCCTCAAGTGCCATATATGTGGCCGAGTTTTATTAACAGAAAAAGCAGTTGAAACAAAAGAAGAGACAAAATTGCTATCTTCCAGTAGGTAGAGGCCATTGCACCCTTTACCTAGACCAAGTGTGCTCCAATGAGCAAGGTCTTGGATGAAACACAAGTTACCAAAGAAAATAAGGCAACATAGGATAGATTCTGGGTAAAAATATCCCATATACTTGGTCCTCTACCTCCTTTTCTTACTTCACCTTCATACTGGAATTTAAACACACATTAGCACATATGTATCATGCTTAACATCCCAGCCCCAGGACACATGAAGACATGCTTTTTTAAAATACAAACATATAGGAACCTAGGACTAACCTTGTTAGATGATGATGTCGTCTCGAAAGTACTGTGTCGGGCTCGGGACCAATCTCAAGTGGAGTCCAAGAAGCTAACAAGGTTAGTAGCAGGCTCCAAAGAAGGGTTTGACAATGAATTACAAGAAGGTTCTTAATTTCCTTTTTCAGGCTTTGACCTTGTTTCTATGGTATGTAAAACTGGTCCTATGTACTAACATACACCCCCAAACAAAAATTAACCCTGAAAAATCAATAAAAATCTCAACTTAATGGGGAAATTAAACTTTACATACTACCCTAAACTATATCTCATATTACTTTTTATATCCTAAACTTTTCGAATGCACGTTTTGCACCCTAAACTATGACTCTTGTTACACTTTAAACCCCAACATAATTAACTTTGTTATTAACTTGGATGAAAATTCAAAGTTTATGATGCAAAGTGTGTAATCATGAGTATAGTTTTGGTGGTAAAGTACAATTTCTCTTTTGTTTTTAAGGGATCAAGAATGGGCAATTAGGTCTTTTCACTTAATGTTATATTCTTCCGTCCAAGTTAACAGCAAAGTTGATGTTAATGTGCAAAGTGTAACAATGATCATAGTTTAGGATACAAAATGTGCATTTGGAAAGTTTAGAGTGCAAAGTGTAATCAGAGGTATTGTTTAAGGTGGCGAAGTGTAATTTTCCCCAACTTGATAAAAGCCTAATAAAAATAATTATGGATTGGAGAGTAAATTTCCTTGCCCTAATTTCTGAGATTTTCTTAGCAGCCAAATGCAACAATAGAAAAACAGAAAATTGGTTGAATTACATCTTCCATTGCCAGTTTACGGTTTTCTTGTTCTCTCCCTAAAAGTATGATAATAAAAGATAAAGATATAAATATATATATATATATATATATTTATTTATTTATTTATTGGTGATGTGAAAATTTGTGGGACTTTTGAAGTTGAATTGGCAAGCTCTCATAAGGTCAGCAAAAAGTCAAACTTTTCAATTTTACTAGTTTGTTTATATTGATAAAAGAAGTTATGTTTAGTATCCATTATTTTTTTAAACTCTTTTTATAAAATTTTAAAAAAAAATTGTTTTTTTTTTTTAAGAAAAATGAGACAAAAATGCTTTTTTTTGGAAGAGGTGAAGCATGTTAGAGATGCTTATTAATTAACATGTCACAAATCCCAAAAAATATCATTTAAATAAAGTCCTATTAATGAGTGTCTGAAGACAATAGTTAACATTCAATTTTTAATTATAATCGATCGGATTTTTTTGGTACAGTTACATATTTATTAGCTAAAGATTTTTTTTTTTTTTTTTTTTGGCAATGGGATCCATTAAATTCCTCCTTAACATATGCACAAATGAACCATTAAGAAAAGCAATTTAAATATTCACATAATATGTTTTTTAAATGACACTAATTATATTCTTGAGACATTATTTTATAAGGTTTATATAGTAAAATTTATCATAGTTCTAGCATTTTCTTTTCTTGGAATTCAAAACAGTTGGAGTGTTTTCTATGTAGTATATATAAAATTATATATTATTTAACAATCATTTCTGCATTGGAGTCTTGAGCTCTATACCGATTACATACTTTGAAGAGCGTACAAATGGAAAAGAAAATATATTCAGTATATTGTTTGAAGACAACCCAATGCTAATAGATAGTTCATAATTTCAGCATAGTCGGTGTCTACTTCTTGAGGAACTTCTTGTACCAATGGGCTGAATGTTTAGGGTATCTTTTATTCCCATTTTTATAGTCTACAAAGTTTAGTCCGAATCGAATAGTGTAACCTGAGGACCACTCAAAATTATCCAACAATGACCATGCAAAGTATCCCTTAACATTAGCGCCTTCCCTATATATACCAAAGAAAGAAGTGAAATCCAGTTAGAATTCTATAATTTTGAGAGAGAGAGAGAGAGAGAGAGAGAGAGAGCACTTACTTGATAGCCCTAAGAAGATACCAAAGATGGTCACGGTGATACTCAAGTCTTTGTTGGTCAGCAAGGGATTCCTTACGTGACAAAGTAGCATTATTGAACTCACCCACTCCTACAAATATAGTTGGGAGAATTTAGCTTCAAATGGAAATCTCATAACTAGCAATAACATTCCAATTTTTCATGAGCTTGCGGGATAATAAAAGAAAAAAAATGAGTTACAGGAAATTACCATTTTCGGTGATATAAATAAGTGGATTGTGGTACTTCCTCTTAATATACAGCAAAATCTCCTGAATTCCTTTAGGATAAATATAGAGCCAACTTGAAGCAGTCTGCGATTTTTAAGGGATACTAACATAAGGCAACATGATGTGATTATCTTTAATTGCAAGATAGAATATATATATATATATATATATATTTATTTATTTATTTTATATTTATATAATCGCATTATTGATATGACATCAATCATATTCATTACCTCGTCACTTTATAATTTTTGTTCCCGTAAAATTGATAATAGCTTTACTATTTTCTTTATGAACTTTCTAGAATGCTAGGACATTGAGTACTTTCAATATACTAAAAAAAAGAAAAAGTTGTTTATTTTTCCTCTAACTACTAGAACAAAAATGTTGAAATGTATTTAGCTAGCTAGTACATACCGCTGGACCAAGGAGGATCCCATTCCGTGAAGCTGCAAAGTGCAAAGACAAGAAAAAGAATGACCCAGTTAGTATTACCATATTAGATAAATAAGAAACTCATAAGCATGGCTGCAAGTGTTGAATTTGTACTTACCAGTAAGATTAGCGGCAGCATCTGTCGCGTAACTTGCTCTATCACCGGTAGGTTGAGTGGCATAAGTTGCATAATAAGCAGTATAGTAATTTAATCCTATAAAATCAAACGACCCTTTTACCAGCTTGGATTGCTCTTTGGTGAACTTGGGTAATCGGTCTTTAACGAGAGATCGCATGCTATGCGGATAGTCACCATTTGTCAATGGGTCCATGCACCTGCAAAAACAATAGAAAATTTAAAATTTATGCATATTGTTAATCTATTAAATTTGTACATACATAAGTTGAAAAAATTCTAAAGAAAGCCAACCAAAAGGTGGTGTGATATTTAGTTTGAAAGTGACGATTTCATCTTAACGAAAAAGAAAATCAGAAGAAATAGTGTGATTTTGGATGCATGCATTTTGGTGATTGCTTATTTGCTAAAATTATAATAAAAAGGAAGAAAAAAAATTGGTCATAGTATAGTCCATCAAATTCAACTCAAAAACCTTAAAAGGTTTTTTTTTTTTTTTTTTTTTTTTTGCCAAATGCACAACTGAGTTAAACAACAACGAAAAGGGAAAGAAGAAAAGAAAAGAAAATTTAGGTCATTTAAACAAGCTAGGGAAGTTTCTCAAAGCAGACTTCTTGATTTTTTCCCAATAAATTTTTAATTGGAAAAAGTTTGTCCAAATGGAAATAGTATTTTGTATCAAATGATACCACCACGTCATTCATATTAAAATCTAATAAACGATAGATATGTGTGCAAAAAATAACTACACACTAACACGTCTTTCATTTATTAGTGGATAATTATTTTTTGCAAACATGTCTCTCACTTATTAAATTTTGATACTGCTGACGTGATATCATTTGATTATAAATAGCTCTTTATAAAAATGAGTTAGTCCTCTAAAATCCAAAGAGTGATTTTTTTTTTAATTGTTTCAATATCAAATTAGATAACTTTTGTATGTTTATTAGAATATAAAAATATATTAAGTTCTTTTTAGGATTGTTTAGTAGACGTAAATATTTTGATAACTTATATATTCACTATACTTATGAATAATGATTTTTTTTTGTGAAAAATTTATTTTAGTATTTAAAAAAATTCAAGACTTTATCTTAAAAAAAAAAAAAAAAAAAAAAAAAAAAAAAAAAAAACTATATATATAAGTGCTACCTACCCCCAAGCAAAATTTCCGGATCTTGCCCGACTTCAATATATAATAAAGAGAAATGCTATGTCTACAATATTTCTACAACATTTTTACAACAAATCCTAAGTGGCAAGTTGTTACTGGTTGTTTTTGTTGGGGCAAAAAAGTAATCTTAGTGTTAGTTTTAAATTTGAACCAATAACAACTAACCACCCATGATTTGTTGTAAAAATTTTGTAAAAATGTTGTAGACGTAGCATCTCTCTATAATTAATCATTGAGAGATCTACTTTTGATTTTGCCTTCATTAAGGTTGAGAAATTTAGTGATATGGGTATAATTAACAAATTGTACCCATTAATTACATCCTTCAAACGGAAAGGATTAAATTATAAAATGTAAAATAAAAACCATCAAGCAGAACTTACCATCCAAACATAGAATCAAGGTAACGTAGCGCAGCCCCGCGGTCACTCTCTGTATCAGACAGTGGCATTATCCAGTGACTCGGTAACGTTATCCCTATTGCACCTTTCTGTGCTGCCTGCATGGTGAACATCTTTTTTACAATCAAAGCTTATTCAAGGGATTTCTTATATTTATCTAAGTTAAAATTCATTATCATTGTTCAAATTGGTTTTAGAAATTGCTATTTATGTGGAACTGTATCATTTGAAAACCAACCATGTATATTTAGGGTTTTTTTTTTTTTTTTTTAATTATAAATTTAATATGTTAAAATTTTGAAAGTCGAACCTGATATTTTTTCTTATACACTTCAACAGCGGCTGCATGAGCAAGCAGTTGGTTGTGTGTCACCAAATATGGCTCTGTTCCTGAATTCCCGCCAGTGCAATTTAGATTTAGCCAGGCAGAGCATCGACCTGGTGCTAATGATCCTCCTGCATAACCATTATTGCTGAAAGTCCATGGCTCATTTAGTGTGATCCAATGCTTTACCCGATCACCAAATTCCTTGAAGAGAAGTTCTGAGTAGTCCCGGAAATCATTACTGAATAGTAGATGCACATGTTAGAATAATCGCTAAATAAACTCACTTTTTCTTGATAGTTTAACATTTTGGGACAAATGGTGACTTACTAATTTTATAATGGTATTGAGTTTGAACTTGTCTTTCCACTCAATGTCCCATTTTTTTTTTTTTAAATTAAAAATTTCACCTATTAGGCTCAAGGAAGTCAATACCGTACCGGAAACTATACCGGTTTGGCCAGCAGTACGATATATTTTGGGTACTGATCAATACCGGTGTACCGTTTTGGGATTTCCACTAATATATATATATATATATAAAATTTTAAAATGATAAATTTATGTCACTCATCTAATCAATAACAACAATAAAAATATATACTTTAGAGAAACCAACAACGTAAATATATTTTAGTGTGTACCATTGTAGTTATATAATATATATATATATATATATTTATATCCCTCTACGTGACTGTGGGTGCGTGGGTATCAATACATGTGCCTAATACCTTGGTAATGAAAGAAAAAGAAAGTACAGGGGCAAACAAAAAGTTAAGAGCATGGGCTACGTGGTTGGTGGAAATGAATTGATACTAAAGACAAGTTTGAAAAATATTCGACACTTTTGAGTGTTTCATATAGTTCCACCTAACCATCTAGCATCATTGACTAAATATTAGATAAGAAAATTTGAAAGACACAAAGTTGAAAGCACACAGTTGTAGTGCATTAGCAGTGAAGAAACCAAAGATGTAGGAAAAAAGAAGAAGAAGAAGAAGAAGAAGAAGGAGAATAAAGAAGTTGCAGTGGCAGCTACAATAGAGAGGAATGGGATCTCAGTCATTAGGCACCAAGTAAGTGAGTCACAGACCCATTTTTCTCATCTTCTTCTTCCTTTTATTTTTCTTTTTTCTTCTTGTTTGTACCGGTCCGAAAAATCTTTACTGGCCGAAACAGCCAGATTTCGCCGGTATGACTGTTATTTTTTTTGGTACGAAACAAGGGCTGTACCTGTACCGATGCACTAGCCGGTACATTATATACCGGCCATACCGGCCGGTATGGTACGGAATTGACTTCCTTGATTAGGCTCCGTCATTGAGTTGGGCCCCACTTATTAAGGGGATTTGAAATCCATATATATAATTGTTAAAACAATGGTTAAATTTAATAATTTTAGGTTTTGACACAAATAGTAGGTTATCACTTAATATAAATGTCCTCAATTTTTCTTTTTTCTTTTTAACTATAAATGGTAGTTGTTTAAAATCATTATTATATAAGATACAGTCAATATATACATAAAACATCTATAATCGGATGGAGAATATGCATAGATTATTTGGTAAATTATTCTTCTTTTTTTGGGTAAATTTTTGGTGAATCATTCACTTACACAATGTGTGGACTTAGGAAACCACCATACTCATCTTCTAATGCTTGGGGAAGATCCCAATGGAAGATTGTTACAAAAGGTTGTAGACCTACATTCAGTAATAGAAAAATAAAGTGTAAATTATAAAATGTAAAATAAGTTCTTGATATTTTGGAATTTTAATATTGAATCCTAACCTTTGCGTAGAAGCCTATTGATGAGCTTGTTGTAGTAATTGATTCCTTCCCTATTCACACCACCCCTTAGTTTTCCTTCTGAAATAATTAGATTAAAAAATGAGATTGTTAAAAACATAATATGGTCACAAAACAATAACCATTCCATTCCACCTAAGAAGTGTACTTGATGGTACTCATTTTTATGTCCTTTTCATTGGATGGATCTAAACTTTTATGGGATTATGAAAAAGATTATCTTACTTGGTAGTACTCGACTCCATGAGATTGAGAATCTATATGCATCTAAATGCATCTTTTGCATAATTTGAACATCTTTCTGCAAAGTATAATCACAAAACATATATAAATTGTTGGAAAAATCTGAAATGAAGAGATATATTGTGAATATCTTATATTTGGGCCTTGAAAATGTAGAAAAGTCGTTAATGGCTAATTACGAATTTCACTACCTTGTTTGCTTTTTAGAAAAATTTTAGAATTCAACCTTTTTGTTCTCTTTTCTTCAAAGAATTCAAATTTGGATTGATAGAAAAAAAACCGTAGTATGAAACAAAATGGTCAAAGAGATGAAGGAGAAAAAAAATATGTGGTAAAGGCTTTAGTGTTTGAGTACGGTACAAGGACAATTAGTTATTTTTTCTAAAAAATTATTTTGATTAAAAATAATAAAAGGTCCACTATCAATTGAAATTCAGTGAAATTAAAAAGAAAAAGTTTTGGATAACATTCAAAATGCCGTGAGCTGAAATTGTGGGATAAGATAAAAGCCGGTATAAACAAATGTGATGTTAACTTGGTTAAAAAAAGTGGGGTGAATGAATCCCTCAATTTTGTATTACTGTGTAACGCTTTTCCCTTTTCTGGTTATCAAAGCAGTTTTCTTGGACAACTTTTTGCTTCTTTTTTTTCTTTTCTTTTTTTCACACTTCAGAATATATATACGTGTGCATGTGTGTGTGTCCGTGTGCATGGGCACTTGAACCCTCGCTTATCAAACTATGTAATTGTACCACAAAACTCTTGGTAATTAATTACCAATTAATATGAGTGGTTTTCTTTCCAGTTTTAATTATGAACACAAAACAACATATATACCTTGTAGCGATGATATTGATCGTTAGCTACATCTCCAGTGCTTCTATCTGTTATCCTTTCTGCAATTTCATTGTAAGTTAATTATTTAGAGAATACCAAAGGATTCTATTTTTTCTTTTACTATTTAAGAGCCATAAGAGAAATGGAACTAGTACTTAAGCCTCACGAGTCACAACCATAACATATACAACTTATTTCTAGTTTGGAGTTCAGTTATGGAAGAAAGGAAGGAAGAGAGGAGAAAATGAAGAAAAATAAATACAAAAAGATAGGAATGTGACATTTTACGTTCTTCTTCTTCTAATTCTTTCTTTTTTCTTTTTAAAAAATCAATTGGGGACAAGTATCCTCAAACTCTGTCATAGATCTTGTTAAGTCATCAATATTTAAATAAATATTATTTTTATATTTATTTAAAGTTTTAACTTATTAATAGTGGAGCAAAATCTATACGACTTATTGTTAAAAAATTTTAGATTCTTTTAATGAAATTACCCTAATAATTTTAAAGAATCTCAATAATGATCCATTTCCCCTGTCAGTTTTTTGAATTTACCATTCCACACTAAGACAATGAATTCCCTTATATTCAAATTAGGCCATATAAGGGAGAGTTGTTATTATTTTACCAACAACAATGTCCAATTTCATGCGTTTACTAATTAGTCTATACTAAAATGCCACATTTAATTACTTCATGCATGACTGCATGTGTCTTGGCTTACTAATGTATCAACCAAAAAAAAAAATCTAAAGTGAAAGAAAGAGTACTAATTAATCTATATACTAAAATGTCACATTTACTTCATGCATGATTGCATAAGTCTTGGCTTATAAGTAGGTTTCAATTAACTCAACTGGTAAAATCTCTAATGGTTGAATAAGAGATCTGGGGTTCAATTCTTGCCTATATTAAAAACCGATTAGTGTCTTTCTCTAATAATAAAAAACTATCATCAAGAGAGGACACCATAAATTAAAACTCTCAAAAAAAAAAAAAAAAAAAGTCTTCGCTTACTAATGTATCAACCAAGAAAATAAATAAAAGTGAAAGAAATAGAATCTTGGCTTACTAAATTAGACTATCGGTGTTTGGCTCTGAATTTTCACACACTTATAAATACTATTAATAACAACAAATTGAATCATTGGCTTACGCATAAACAACCATAAACACAAATATCAAATGACATTTAAAAGTAATGGTAATTTGATAGTCGGAGAATAGGAAATTTGAATTGTGAATAGGAAAAGGTTTGATTTCAAATATGTTTAGTCTAAGGATCTAACCACTAATAGAAAGATGACATGTGTCCAGTTATGTACAACGTGCATGACTCACTTAGTTGGTTGAGCTAAGTTAGTCATATTCATTGCACATAATTAGGACAAATGTCATCTTCTTATTGGCAATTGAAGCCTAACGCTCCAAACATGTTTGGACCAAAACTTTGTACTTCTAAATATCTTTTTTGGAAATACCGGCGAATGTCAACCAGTGGATCAAGCTACAAAGGTTTGGACTAAATACAAAATATAAAGATCCTCCCAGATAGAAATGAATTATTTCATGGTTAAAATTAAATATTACACCAAAATTTTCATAATCTAGAAGATGGTTAAAATTAAATACAAAATTTTCATGAGCTTTTCAATACTAATTTGGCCCACAGGTTTTGACAATCTACAAAAGCTCTGGCAAGCAAGAGCGAATACTCTAGCCTCCCAGAGCTAGTTCCGCAGAAAAAGTGAAATCCAGTGTAAAACAGGAAGAAGTAAAAAGATTTTTATAATGCCACTACCTGTACAGAGAATTGAGCAGCTATTTTACTTGGTCCTAATACCATATGCTTTGATTTAAGTTGAAATAAAAAAGAAAAATTATTTTCATTTGAAATGGATCAATGTTGATAATATGATGATTAATGAGTCTAATTCAAATTCAAATACAGATAAAAATAGGCTACCAAATATCACTTCATTAATTCTCTCTAAACCATCCGTTACAAATCAATGATTTAACTGTTGTACATTCTGTGGAGAGGACTTGAAATAATTTTTCCGAAATTAAATTTCATCTAAATATTGCACAATATTTCATTGGTAATTCATACTTTCCAGTTTCATATTGTTGGGGAGAGAAAGAAAAAGAGACCTGGATGTTCATGAGTGTAGGTGTCCCATATACTTGGTCCTCTACCATCTTCTTTTGCTGCACCTTCATACTGCAAATTTGAAAGAAGGCACATGTGCACATAATGATATTGATCATATGCTTCACATCCCAAGACATTTGAAAAATAAAAATTATAATACAAATTAACATAGAGAAAATTGAGACTTAGTTACCTGATAAGACGCTGACGCTGTCCCAAAAATAAAACCTCTGGGAAAACTGGTCCGGTTGAATGAAGTGTCATGACTTGATGAAACAGCAATGACATTAATCAATAAGGCAAGAAGAACTAGGAGGCCTAAGTCTGGATATCCTCGAAATGCCATAATTGATTTTGGCATTTCGTGTAGCACTAGGTATAATCTGCTGGTTTTTATAGAGGAGCATTACGTAATCTAATTTATTTAGAAAAGAAAAAGATAGAGACGAAAGGAAAAAAAATGGAAAAGGACATGCTAATGTAAGTGATCATAGCTGTCTTTCAACTGATTGTTTGACATTTTAAGTACGACGTAAATTTATAGATACCCTCTAAATTACAAACTTAGACCATCCACATCAACTCGAGAAAAAATTAATCTATTTTAGCATAAAAATTTATTTTTTCTATTTTATTTTTAATCATGTTTTCAAAACACTCATATTAATTTTAATTTTTTAATTGTCTATCTCTTCATACTCTATTAAGATAAAAATAGGATTATATTAGAAGGTATAATCTGTCATCCACTCATCTTTTCTCTTCACTTAACAAAAAAAGAAAAACAAAACAGAAAAACTTATTAAGACTTATTTAAGTAAGCCTAGTTTTAGTATATATTTTTTGGCCTCCAGGGGCATTCAAGTACATGATTTCCAAAATAAGTCGGAATGCCTTCTCATGCCTATTTTATTCTCATGCATTCAGCATACGTGAGTACCTCACACCTTCCCACGACATAATTTGACCCCGAACTCGTCTTTGGTGGACATAGATCATTTTTCTTATCCATTGAGTCAATCAAATAAAAAAGAGTTTTTATTTTTTGTTTTTTTTCCTTTAAAAATAAAATAAAATAAGTTGCGACACCTTCACTCTTCAAAACCCATGATTTTTAATAAAAAATCTCAAACACGTCTTCTTCTTTTTTCCCCCCTCTAAAAACCCTTCCAGAGGGGCGTTGTCATGTGGTGGGTGTCCACAATTAGCTTGTGAATTTGTTATGTAGCTTGCGTTTTCAGCTTTGGAGTGATCTGAATAAGCTACATAATTAGCAGTATTGAAGTTTAGACCTAGAAAATCAAATAACCTATTTACTAGTTTGGATTGCTTTTTTGTGAACTTGGATAATCGATCACCAATGAGAGATAAAAAATAAAAATAAAAATCTTTTGTTTAAAACTCATAAAATAATATCTTATTTAACAAGCATTTCTGCATTAGATTCTTGTGCTCCATACAAGTTACATAATTTAAAGAGCGCAAAAATGGAAAATAAATTATCTTCAATTCATTGTTTGGAGACTATCCATTGCTAATAGATAGTTCATAATTTGAGCATAATTCGTCTACTTCTTGAGGAAATTCTTGAACCAACAAGCAGAATATTTGGGGTATCTTTTATTCTCATTTTTGTAGTCTACAAAGTTGATTCCGAATCTAATAGTGTAACCAAAGGACCACTCAAAATTGTCCAACAATGACCATGCAAAGTGATGATGTTCAGAAATCGTCAGTGAGTTGTAGGCTCCAAGTCGCTTCAATGGGTATCTGTGAATAAGAACAAAGGGACCAAACAGAAGGCACCGGTGTGGTACCGGCCAAAAACCCTCCAAAGGTCAAGTGAGAGAATGAGAAGTCTCTATGAACTCTATAGTGAGAGAGCTAGAGAGTTTTTGCGTATCTGAGAAAAGTGGAGGTCTAGTGTTTATATAGCAGCTGGTGGGAACCAAGATCCCTTAAGAGTGGAGATTTTTCCTTATGGAGAAGATCTAGTACTAGGGTTTCCAAGATTTTAGGGTGTCTTTCCATATGAGGGAGATATGAATCTATAGTAGGTCCATCTTGCGTGATTAGCAAGATGTTTCCTTGTGTGAATTTCTATGAGGGTCAAGGCCATGCCAAACCCATCAGCTCTCGATTCTCCTCATCGGCCTTTCGTTTGCCCTTCAAACAGTCCGCCTCATCAGGATTCAGTGTGGCCTCATCGCTTTTTATGCTGACGCTCTAGTCCCTCTATCTACTCTTGAGGGATCAACGGACTTGTAGGCGTCGTCGATTACTCTTGTATGATGTGTTTGGTCCTTAGTAAAAGCATCCCTATCAGCTGCCCCCTACTCCATGGCTCCGTCAGTTTCAGCTGATAGGCTGTGGAGTATTGTGAGTATTTTATGGTCATTAATTACAATTTTTGAAGAGAAAGTCATTAAATGGCGCCAGCAGCTCTAGATTTTAAATGTTAGGTGACACATGGCACTTACTAGTTGGCCTCATTTCTAATCATGAGCATCGTTTCATGTACCGCACCTCTTCTCTTTATAAATAGTTCTTCCCTCTCTAGTCATTTCTTTTACTTTACTTTATTCTTCATCTCTTGAGAGCTTTGAGATCATAATATACATGCCAACCCATCGCCTGTGCCTTTGTCAGTCTCGTGAGTCCCGTCACTTTTACAAAGCCATCTATTTATCCAGTAAGTCTTCTTCTCTCCCTTTCTGTTTTCATTTTATTTCTATCTTTTCCACCTAGTCGTCACCTCTATAGAGACCCATCAAATAGTTTCTTAGAATACCTTCATCGCTTGTAGGTGAATAGATGTCAGGTGATAGAGAAGCAATGAGTGAACAATCTTCGTTAGTCCGTAAGGGTGCAAGCTCCTATGAACTCTACCCGTCAGGCCGTGAGTCTGAGGAATATTTAACCTTGTCCCTAGAAAGGGAACCATCTACTCACTCCCCTGCTGAGGAGGAAAAGGAGTATGAAGAAGACGAGGGGGAGGCTATGGGTGATGAGGATAAGGAAGGAGAGGGAGAGGGAGAAAGTGAAGGGAATGATGAAGGCGACGAAGGAGTGGTTGACGAGGAAGGGGAACGTCAAGAGGTTGGTGACGGTCCTAGGCCCTTCATCCTTCCTCTTATATGGACGGTGAATGACTTCTACCCAACCATGTCACCAAACGTTTTGAACAAACTTCATGACCGTTTCCAAATCCTAGATAGTATTCCCATCTGTTTACCAAGGAAATACGAGAGGTGTTACTCTCAGAAGACAGCAGAATGTACGACACTATGTTTGGTACAGGTTTAAGGTTGTCACTGATGGAGTTGCACCGTCAGCTGGCTAACTATCTTGGGTTATCCGTCAGCCAAATAGCCCCAAATGCGTGGAGGATATTCTTTGGGGCAAAGGTGATATAAAGTCAACTGAGTGGTGGCAATCGTCGCCTTACCCTTGACGAGTTCTTTCTTCTACTGTTATAAGCCCCAACAGATTACCTTGTCAAAGGGTATTTATCATTTCTTAGCAAGGAAGACGTCGCTTAGGTTGGTGTTGAACATGCCTAATTCGAATAGAAACTAGAAGAATAGATATTTTTTCATTCAGATTTTTTCGTTTAGGGAACAGATTGGGTGTGTAGACTTAAGGAGTGGCATAGCATGCCCAATGGGTTCGATAATACCTAGGGCATTGTTAGGGAGTCAAATGTGCCGTCTGCCCCTTTTTCTTTTTTTACATCATCTGCTTCTCCAAATACTTATATATATTTCTTATTGTTTCTAGCCTAGGTCCACCCAGAGATTACCGATGAGGAGGAGAGCTTCATTAGGGGTGTCTTGGAGATCCCTTTCGAGCAGAAGAAGTGGAAGGATTTAGTTACACTTGATACTTATCGACGCCTTTTGTGGTGGTCCAGTGCCGACACCAAAAGCCCGTTGGCTACAAGCCTTCTCCCACCGTTGTAAGTTCTCTTTCCTTGCTTACCTGTTGTGCATATCTACTTTTGTTTTACTCCCATCTTCTTTATTTGTTTTTTGTTCTTCAGAGATGGATGCAAGAAGGCAGAGAGTGTTGGTAAGGAAAGCTACCACTGCGAGCAAGCAGAAAGAGCAGGTGTTGGGATCAGCTCCTAATGTGGCCCCTAAAGCCACACTTAAGAGAAAGAATAACGCCAAGGAAGACCGTCCGTTAAAGAAGGGGACAGGTCAACCGATTGGAGAGCAACAGTTGAAGGCTTCGTCACCTCCTCCTCCCCCTCGTCATGGAGCCAGGAAGGGTTTGATGACCAGGAAAGGACCCGTCACTCCTAGCCCCATCCAAAGGCTGATCACCCATAAGGATTACGCAATGAAAATGGTCACCTCGATCATTAAGGAGGCGGACTTGGATCCTTATAGTGAACACTCTTCAGAGGATTTGGGGGCTTCTGGCCTCTATGACCTATTAAGAGTATATCCCTGTCACTTACATTTTATACTTCAAAATATTTCCTCTCAATTTTAACTGCCATGCTTTGTTTTACACATTGGTGCATATGAAGGCCCTTCAGGACAAGTGTGTGGCCAACGGTACCACAAACATCAGGAGATTGATAACAAGGAGCGAGCACAATACTCAGAAGCTGTCTTTACCTTCAATCAGGAGTTAACGGCCAAGACTAAAGCGCTCGTGAAGGAGACCCACTGGCTTGAGGAGGTGGAGAAAGCGAAGACCAACTTGGCGACGAAGTTGGCTGCTCTTCGTGAGCAGATAGAGAAAGCCGGAGTCGATGTTGTGGCAAAGTTCCATATTTCTCAACCTTTCTTTGATGCATGTGGTGTCTACTATAGTGATGGGTTCGAGGATTGCTTGAAGCAGGTGAAAGCCACTTAGCCCAACCTCAAATTTTCCTAGATCGTAATAGACAACACAGTCCCATTGACGCTTGGAGAAGATGACACCGTCAGTGATGGGACTGTTGACTCTGTTCACATGATTGAGCAAGAGGTGAAGGACATCGTCGGCGTGGCCATCGCCCAACTTGCCCCTAACAATCCTGACATTGTTGTGGTCCCATCCGTTGAGAATCCAACTATTGTTGAAGGTCTGCCTGCTGTGAACCTAGCCGCTCTTAATACTCCTCCGTCTTGATTTTTCTTTTCCTTTTTATTTAAGTTTTTTTTTTCTTTGTTTTTTTGTAGAATTATTTGTCAAACAGTAATTAATGCTCCCTTCTTTTGGGGTTTTTATGAAAAAAAATTTATTAATGCTCCCTTCTTTTGGGGTTTTTATGAAAAAAAATTTACTCGTTTAGTCTACATTTACTATTTTTATCCATTGCCCATACTTATATTTTGTCTTCATTTCAATCGTGTATGAATCTGTTGTATTGGTACCGTTGACATTTCATTCTATCCGTCTACCCCGTAGGTAGGGCTTAACGTAATTTTGGGACTAGGTACCCATCGGTATCCTTGATCCTCCGTCCATCCCAAAGATAGGACTTAATAAAAAATTTTAAGAACAAGTCCCCATTGGTATCCTTGGTCGTCCTTGGTCATCCGTCTACCCCATAAGTAGGACTTGGTAAAATTTCTAAGACCAAGTACCCGTCGGTATCCTTGGTCGCCCGTCCAATCCGTAGATAGGACTTGGTAAAATTTCTAAGACCAGGTACCTGTCGGTATCCTTGGTCATTCGTCCACCCCGTAGGTAGGACTTAGCGTGGTTTAGATGGTCCACTAAAGGGTAGAAAGTAGAACAACGTTTCTGATAATGCATCCTAGTCTTATTAATAATAAAAAGAGCTAAAAAGAAACTCAACATATTTAGAGGCTTGACATCTTTTGATATTCAACTTTTGATATAAAAATGGAAAAACGAAAAGAAAGCGATAAAATAAGTTGCATCCGACTACTACTAGTAGTACTTCCTTAAGTACTCGGTGTTCCACGGGTGATGGAGCCTCAGCTTGTTGAGGGTTTCCAAGTAGTAAGTGCCCTTCCTATGGCAGTCGGCAATCTTGTAGGGTCCCTCCTAATTGGGGCCTACCTTACCTTGTGAGGGATCTTTAGTGGCCAATGTTACCTTCCTTAGGACCAAGTCCCCGATCTGAAAATGGCAAGGTCTAACCTTGGTGTTGTAGTGCTTTGCCATAAAGTCTTGATAATGTACCATCATATATTCTGCCGTTGTTCTAACTTCGTCAAGAAGATCTAACTATAGGTGCATCCCTTCTTCGTTACTTCCTTCATCATGATGGGATACTCGATGGCTGGTCAGCCTCACTTCCGCTAGGATGATGACCTCGTGTCCGTATGCAAGGTGGAAAGGTGTTTCTCTTGTAGGTGTGCGAACTTTTGTCCTATAAGCCCACATGACATCGAGTAACTCATTTGGCCATATGCCCTTTGCTCCTTCAAGCCGAGTCTTGATCATCTTGAGTAGGGATCGGTTTGTGATTTCAACTTGTCCGTTGGCCTGGGGGTGCGTAGGAGAGGAGTAATGATTCTTGATCCCCAACTGTTGGCAAAAATATCTGAATGCATCATTGTCGAATTGCTTTCCATTGTCAGAGACGATGACCCTGGGTGTTAGGACATATGTGGATCATGTTAAAAACATATGTCATTTAGAATTGACAAATCCTTTGACAAAACACACTTTACTTGTAATTGGTTTCTGCTACTTCCTCAAATCATGCAGAGATTATCGCAATTCATGAAGCGAGTCTCTTAGTAAGTCTCTAATTTTCATGCATTTCATACTTTGTAACCTAAGTTTTTGGGATTTTTGCAAAATTTGGGGTTTTTCAAAATCAAAGAGGTTTTTGTGCAATTTTTGGGATGGGTTTTGAAGATTTGATCTTAAAAACTTCATGCATTACATTTCATGTACATTATATCTATATTTTCATGCATTTAGATGTGTGTTATATATGTTAAACTGTTTGTGTGCTGGTAGGTTTGGATTGGGCTGAGCCCATGATGATATTACTATTGCACGTCACATGTTCATGCATTTTCATGCATACATACCTTACATTCAATATATTTCTATATATTTGAACTGTTTGGGACTTTTCTGAGTGTTTCTTTCTTCCCCCTCACTCTCTAGTTTACGTTAGTGCGTCCATGGCACCAAAACATAAGTCTGCTCTGACCTGGAACCCTCTTCGTTCCGGGGCATCGTCTTCTTCTGATCCTACCCCTTCTTCTATTCGGTTTCGTGATGAGGATGCCTGAAAGGACTTCTCAGAGAACTTTTCTCGACGAGGTGTTCATTCGCAACTCAAACATTGTGCATAGAGAGGTGCCAATTCAGCTACAAAGCCTTTGACAATATTCATAGATCTAAAGTTCGTCTTGAGGGGGTTAAATGACAATCGTTAGTCTTTTCCTTAAATTATTTGTAGTTTCATATTTAATCACCCTACACTTAAGAGGTGCGTGCTGTATTATACCCGTGGTTCCAGGCTATAAAGTTTCTTAGGATTAGCTTTTTGTAACAGAGAAATTTTCTAAATCTTATGGATTTTGATAGGGAAAATGAAAATCTATTTAGGAGGATATCTATAATTGTACGTACAATGTCAAACAATCAATTGAAGGACAGCTATGATCACTAAAATTAGCCTGTCCTTTTCTTTTTTTAATTTCAGCTTCTATTTTTTTCTTTTCTAAATAAATTATATATGTAGTGCTCCTCTATTAAAAAAAAAAAACTAGTGCTACACAAAAAAACAGAAATCAATTATGGCTTTTCAAGGCTATCCAGTCTTGGGCCTTATAGTTCTACTTGGCTTATTGACTAATGTCAATGCTGATTCACCAAAATTTGACGTTTCTTCAATCAACCGGACCAGTTTTCCCAGTGATTTTATTTTTGGGACAGCATCATCGGCTTATCAGGTAATTAAGCCACAATCTCCTCTGTTAATTTGTATCATAGTTTTTTTTCAAATGTCCTGAGATGTCAAGAATATGATCAATATTATTATGTGCACATGTCTGTTCTTTCAAATTTCCAGTATGAAGGTGCAGCACATGAAGATGGTAGAGAACCAAGCATATGGGACACTCTCACTCATGAACATCCAGGTCTCTTTCTTGTAAACTTTTAGATTTATAAAATTTATTATGAATCATTAATATTAAACTTAAAGGAATACAAAATAAGGAGATTTTGTCATTTATAATAATGGTAGGTAATAAAATGATGTAAATGGTGGACCCAAATAACAACTAGTAATGCTTGCATCCATGGCTTTGTTATGAAATTACATAGAAAAGGTTACATACTCAATTCCCTAACTGCCTCTGCCTCCGCCTTCTTTTCTGAAGCGGCTTTCTCAATACGAAAGAAAAGGCCTAGCATACATGCATACATACATACATAGCATTACATTAGCTGTTTATAAGGAATTACAATTACAACAAACGTACTGTTAGGGATACTGTAACTTTTACTACATGAAGTTAACAAACTATTATATATCACCAAAACAAATTTTAAAGATTCATTTATTAGGTTGTTGAAGTCCACCAATTACATATATTGTCACATCTATTTATAAATTTTATGTAAACTTTAGGGATTTACAATTATAACAAAACAACTGAACCTAAGGAACCTACAGCTGTTACAAATTAATTTATTGATTTGTAAAGGATAGTTTGGAGAGAATTAATGGAGTGATATTTGGTGGCCTATTTTTACCTGTATTTGAATTTAAAATTTAAAATTGGACTCATGGTGGACACTCCACAAATATAAATGCTTGTGGGGTGTGAGGGAGTAAGGGCTAAGGTTCAAGTCTCTAGGAGGGAGTTTCGTACACATATACACTTAAATTAGGTTAGAGTGGAAATTCTATTTTGTATAAAATAAAAAATAAAAAAATTGGACTTATTAATTGAAGCATTTTAATTTGAATTAGAGTCATTAATCATTTTATTGTCAAAATTGATTCATTTTCAAATTTAGAAGATCATTTTTCTTACCTCAAGAACCAAAAAAAAAAAAAAAAAAAAAAATACTATGCGTGTTAATATAAGGATGGAAAATTGAGATAACTACGAGGATTTCAGAAGCATGTGGCATTAGGACCAAGCAAAATAGTTGCTCAATTCTCTGTACAAGTAGTGGCATTATAAATTATTTTTACTTCCTGTTTTACACTCTGCCTTGACTCTTGCTTGACAAAGCTTCTGTATATTGTGGAAACCTGTGGGCGAAATTAGTATTGTAAAGGTCATGCAAATCATAATCTAGCTTGTGAAAATTTTTGTGTAATTTTGTGCGTCTGAAGGCTTACTATATTGAAAAATAACAAAAAGAAAACTATTTTAAATGACATACTCGGTAAGGCCAAACGATGAACATGTCAAAATTAGTAAAGAAAAATACCTTCTTTCCATAGAAAAACTAGGAAAGTAAAGGTATTGAATGTTGTAACTATTTTGACAGGAAAACAAGCCATTCCGTATGGATGGTTGGCCACCTTTACATATATAATATTTAATTTTTTTTGAGAAATGATTAGAAACTTTCATTAAAAGCGAAACCAAAAGAGTACAAAAAAAGAAAAAACAAAGAAAGAGGAAAAGTATAAGTCCCAGGCTTAACTACATGCAGTTAGCCAAGGAATAAAGCTACTCCAAGTGCACTAAAGAAAACACACTACACCATGCCCCACACAAAAAGCAGCCACTAAAAACCCATGAGCCCCCTAAACTCTTGACTGCATCAGTCGTTGGTATTCATCCAAAAGCCCGTATGCCCCATTGAGAATCAAACTAGGATGAACTTGTTTCTGCTCAAAGTAAAACTTATTACGAGCATTCCAGATCGACCATGCCAGGATAGCCCAACGCTCCAACTTGCATGCGTCCAATGTCTTAGCCATATGTCCAAATAATAGGAAAAAGTCACGTGCCTCATTAGAGCATTTTTGTGTTTTCCCCTTAACTAGGGCCCATACGTTCCTAGCTAGAGGACACTCCCATAAAATATGACCCGTTGTCTCAGGTTCTTGGCAGCAGACACCACACAGCGACTCAATCTGAACCTTTCGGCGATGCAAGTTGGCTCTAGTTGGCAGATAGTTTGAACAGGCTCTCCAAATGAAAGTCCGAACCTTTGGTGGCACATTTAGAGACCAAATCTTCTTCCATATTGGCTGATCCCTCCTCGCAGCAAAATGCTCTTCATCGTGCTGTAGCTTGAGACAGACTGCCACCTGGTAAGCCGACTTAACAGAGAATGTTCTTGACTTATTCTTCATCCAGATTAATGAATCCCTGGTATGCAAGTTGTTAAGAGGTATTGCTAGAATCTCTCTGCTTGTACGTTGAGAAAACAAAGCATGGATTTTTCCTTTGTCCCATTGCCGAGAATCATTATCTATTAAATCACTCACCCTTAATTCAGGATTCGGTTGGCCCACGAAGATAGGATCATGTGAAAGCCATTTATGCATAGTTACCCCGATCAAAGATCCATCTCCCACTCTCCATCTAGAACCTGAAATGATGACATCCCTAGCCGAAAGCAAACTTCTCCAAACAAACGATGGATTATTCCCTAGTGGTGCCTCCAAGAAAGAGCAGTTCGGGAAGTACCTAGTTTTATAGACTCTGTAAAACAGGGAATGCGTACATTGGATCAGCCGCCAAGCTTGCTTTGCCAACATCGCTGAATTGAACGCATTAATGTCTCTAAAGCCCATTCCTCCCCTAGCTTTACCAGTGCATAATTTTTGCCAATTAATCCAGTGTAACTTCCTCTTGTCTTTTTGCTACCCCCACCAGTACCTAGCCAAGATTGAATTGATATTATTACAGAGGGATTTAGGGAGTTTGAAGAGGTTCATGGAGTATGTAGGGATAGCTTGCACTACTGTTTTGATGAGAACTTCCCGACCAGCCTTGGAAATAAACTTTTCCTTCCAACCGAGCAATTGATTGGAAATACGCTCCTAAATTTCCCTAAAGGTATAGGCTTTAGATCTTCCCCCAACCATAGGCAGACCCAAGTACTTCTCGCAATCATTCATAATCCTTGCTCCCAACATAGCTCGGATAGCTTCCTTAACCTCTGGTTTAGTGTTCTTACTGAAGAAGAGGGATGTTTTTTGCCGATTGATAGCTTGCCCAGATGCAAATTCATACCTCGCTAATATGTGGAGTAGCTAATGGCATTCTTGGACGGTGGCTTGGCAGAATAATAAACCATTGTTAGCGAATAACAAATGGGATATACTTACTCCATTATGACAGGAGACTACACCTCTCAAGGATCGGTTTGCTTCAACTTGTCGTAGCAATGCTGACAGCCCCTCTATGCAAAGGAGGAATAAGTATGGCAAGAGAGGGTCGCCCTGTTTGATTCCGCGGGTAAGATTAACAGGACCTCGTGGTTCATCACCATTGATAAGGACTGAATAGGAGGCTGTGCAAACAGTCTCCATGGCCAGCCGTGTCCAACTTTCATCAAATCCCAGCTTAAGCATTATACCACGCAAAAATTGCCATTCTACGCGATCATATGCTTTGCTGATATCTAACTTAACAGCCATTTGACCTTTCTTGCCTTTCCGCTTATTCCGCATCCTGTGTAACAACTCAAAAGCTACAGAAGTGTTATCAGTAATCAACCAGTTTGGGACAAAAGCACTTTGATCATCAGATATAATATTAGGCAAGAGTTGCTTAAGCCGATTAGCCAGGACTTTGGAATAAATACGAGACACCACATTACCTAAGCTGATCAGGCAAAAGTTAGAGATGGATTGTGGTTCATTCTTCTTCGGTATCAACACAATATGAGTATAATTCATTTTGTGCAAAAGATGACCAGAGTTTAATTCTAAAAGAACAGCCCTCATAACATCATTTCCAACAATATGCCAATACTTTTGGAAGAAGAAGGGGGACATACCATCAGGACCCGGTGATTTAGAGGGGTGCATTTGGAACAACGCTCTTTTAACCTCCTTAGGAGTGTAAGCTAGAAGAAGTTGACGGTTCATATCCGGGGTGACCAACCTGTCCACCGAGTCCAGCACATCTGACATATTACTTGGCTGTGCAGAAGTAAAGAGATTCTGGAAGTAGTGCTCTGCTATTTGGGCAATATCATCCTCATTATCGCACCACACTCCATCACCATTAAAAACCTCTGCTATATGATTTTTCCGCCGATGTTGGCTAGCCCATTGGTGAAAATATTTCGTATTTTTATCCCCGCAGGAAGCTAGATGGATCGTGACCGTTGCCGCCATGCCACCTCTTCATGATACAACATGGCATTTATCTCTGCCTTGACTCTTCGAATATCATCATTAAGTTCTGCTCTGTTTTGGCTGGTCAGCTCCACTAGCAAATTTTGCTTCTCTTGAATTTTAGTTTTTGTATGCCCAAAGGTCCCACTACTCCACCTAACCAAGGTCTTCCTACAATGCTTTATCTTCTCAAAAAGTTGGAACATTGGGCTTCCTTCAACGACTGTGCTAGCCCAAGAGTTACGGATAGTGTCTTCACAAGTGGGGTGGGTCGCCCACTTTTCCTCAAATCTGCGTGGTATCCTTCTTTTACGGTTGCATGGATTTTGCCTATGGGTGCACACCATTATGGGCACATGATCCGAATATGATGCTTGTAAATGAGATACCTTGTTGTGTGGGAACAACTCTTGCCAATCCACCGTGGCACACACCCTATCAAGCCGTGCTTGAACATAGTTGTCTGCCTCCCTCCCATTGTTCCAAGTATATATATTCCCATGGTAACCCAAGTCAACCAAATTACAATCCAGTAAAGCTTCCCGAAAGTCCATCATCAAGTAGAGTGGCTTTGGTATTCGACCTTGCTTCTCTTCAGACACCAAAATCTCATTGTAATCTCCTAAGCACATCCACGGTAGAGAAAATCTAGAGGAGAAATGCCGTAACAACTGCCACGTTTCTTTCCTTCTACTCTCTTCAGGCTGGCCATAAAAGCCAGTAATCCGCCATGGCGCCGTAGGATCATCATGAATAAGAGCATCAATATGGTTCGGTGAGTACGTCTGAATGTGTAGCTTAGTATCATTTTTCCAAAACATTGCCAATCCTCCCCTCCTATGATCACAAGGCACTGCTAGCATGTTCGGGTAGTGTAAGTCAGCTTGTATTTTCTTCATTTCATCCACTGTTTGTTTTGTCTCCATAAAAAAACAAAACATTGGGCACTTTATCCCTCACTAGAAAGGAGAGAATATTCACTGCACGTTGGTTCCAATCCCCCGACAGTTCCAACTAATGACAATCATTATGCTCGACGGAGCTGGTGTCCAGCCTCCACCGTTAGTGCATTTGTGGTTGTAAAAAGCCCCTCCAAACGGGGTTGTTTGCTGCTGTCCTCCTTTCCACCATTCTCAGACCCATCATAATTCTCATGCAACCTTCGTTTTTTTCCACTACTAGGGGCCACGGGTTCAACTTGCATTGGGCTTCTAGTGGGCCTTACCAGTGTTTTGCTTTTACTTGACTGGCCCAATTTGGCCTTCCTTTCTTTTACTTGAGTTCTCCCCTCATCACGTGGTCCCATGTCAAGTGCATTATGGCTGCCCTCCCCATTTCCATGCAATATGGTATTTTGTGACTCAAAAGTGATGGGAACACTAAATAAGTGAATCCCATTATTCAAGGAAACAATTCCGCTTCTACCCTCTATAACATCCTCCCTATTTGGTTCAATAGTCCTTGTTGTGCTATCCGGCCCTACAGACGTGATGTTAGGTTGTTGATTAGCATGAATGGTATGATTTTCCTCCCCGCCTTCATCCACTCCCCGTAAGGAAGTTCTTCTCCTTCCAAACTAGGCAGACTACAATCCTTACTCTCATGCCCAATTCGGCCACACCTAAAGCAGAGTCCACATAACCTCTCATATTTGAATGCCACCAACGTTTGATCACCTTCCAGATTGACCACTAGACCCCCCCCCCCCTACGAACAGGTTTATCTAAAGGTACTTCAACCCGAACACAAAGGAACTGTGCCTGGTCCGAAGCAAAGGCCTTACAGTCAACTTCAACCACCTTACCAAGGCTCTTGCCAATCTGAAGTCCTGCTTCTTCATTGATAAGATCGAAAGGTAAGCCCCAAATCTGTACCCATATCAGTAGTGAGGGAAAAGTGATCGAACGCGCCATCATCCCTCTCTCCCACCGTCGGAGCACTAGAACTCGGTTTTCGAAACTCCACGGCCCGTTCTTCTTCACCCAAGCAAGTTGGCTTTCCAAGGTAAATTTAAATTGAAACAGACCCTCATCGACTTCAAGAATCCTAAGGTCTGAACCCAACTTCCACACTACTCGTAACAGGTTCTTAGCGGCTCTGAGGTTGAAGGGTCGTGATGAAAGGAACTTCCCAAAGAGGCTTAGAGAGCATGCTTCTAGGGTTTGGCCTCGTTGTTTGGAACGTACCGTGATTAGTTCTCCTTCGTCTGGTGTGAGTCGAACCCGTTGCAGGCGATCAATAACCTCGTCATCCATGATTCCCAATTCTGTTGCACCCCTTAGTAACCAGAGCGGTAAGGAGAGAAAACCACTACTGATCATAATTACGAAACCCTAGAAGAAACCCTCACCCAAGGTGAGAAGGAAAGACTCCTGCCGTGAGGAGAAAAAAACTTAATACACGTTCTTTAATATTGGGAGGATCTTAATGTCATGTATTTAGTTAAGACTTTTGTAGGTCAATTGATTGATATTTGTTGGCGTCCAAATGAGATATTTAAAATTCAAATCCCCTCTCTCCCAACAATCATATTATCAAATAAATTGTAGGTTCCAGTTAGCTCAATTGATAAAGTTTCTGATAATTAAATAAGAGATATGTGGTTCAATCCCTGCTTACACCAAAAATCAATTGGTGTCTTGGTCTGATGATAAAGAACTATCATCAGGAACGAGCGTCATTGTTTATAACTTTCTCAAAAAAAAAAAAAATTATCAAAAAAATTATTAAAAAGAAAAAGCAGTTTGTTTATGATTATTTATGCATCATAAACCCGATGTTTCAATTTTGTCGTTATTAGTATTTGTTAGTGTTTGAAGTCTTTTTTTGAAGCAAATACTTATGGTCTAATTTTCTGATGGGAAATTATAGTCCAAATTGTCTAATTTTTTTTTTTTTTTTGATACATTAGTAAGCCAAGGCTCATTCACGACTCACTACTCGTAAATGTGGAATTTCAGTATAGAGTAATTAATTAGTAAACTCATGAAATTGGACACTGTTGTTGGTAATAAAAAATTCTCTCTCTCTCTCTCTCTCTCTCTCTATATATATATATATATATTGCTTGATTTGAATATAAGGGGACTCATTGTCGGTAAATTCAAAAATCTTACTGCGGAAAGGGAGCATCATTGAGATTGTTTGAAATTTTTAGGGCAATTTCATTATAAGATTCTTAAAATTTTTAACAATAAGTTACTAGATTTTTTTTTTTATACATTATTAATATGTTAAATAAATAAAAATAATAATATTTAAATGTATATTTAAATTTTTTAACAATAATTTATTTATATTTTGCAACATTAATAATAAGTTAAATAAATATCAAAAGTATTTATAATGTTTATTTAAATATTAATGACCTAACATTATCTACAGATTCTGCACCATTTATTTTGTTTTAACAAGATCTACAACGAAGATTGAGAATACTTATCCCTAATAGAAATTATAAATAAAATAAAATAAAAAAGAAAGAAAGAAAGAAGAATGACAACGTATATAGTAAACCTTCACATTCCTATCTTTTGGTATTTATTTTTCTTCATTTTCCCCCCTAGAAATATGTTGTATATGTTATAGTTCTGACTTGTGAGGCTTAAGTACTAGTTCCATTTCTCTTAGGGCTCTAATTACTAGTTCTTAAATAGTAAAAGAAAAAAAAGAATCCTATGGGCTTCTCTAAATACATTATTAACTTACAATGATATTGCAGAAAGGATAACGGATGGAAGCACTGGAGATGTAGCTAACGATCAATATCATCGTTACAAGGTATATATGTAAATTGGAAAGAAAAACACTCATATTAATTAGCTCCTAGTTACCAAAAGTCTTATAGCACAATTGTCTGGTTTCTCAAAAAACAAAAAAAAAAAGTCTTATAGCACAATTGTATAATTTTGTTTTTATTATAAGAAGAACAAAGTTTGACTACAAAATTGATTATAACCTAAGGTTACAATTTTACTCAATAAAATAAATATTATTACATATTTAGAAAATCTAACCGTTGAATTGCATGTTCTTTTAGCTCTTAATTCATATATCAAATTTTGTATTAATCGGATATTATTTATTATATGATCTATAAACTTAATTATATTTTATGCAGAATTTTAAACTTCAAAAACTTGCAATTTAAATATTTTATTGATGATATAGGTATTGATTTTTAATTTTTCAATAAATTTTGCAAGTATGGAGGATATAGAAAGAAAATGTAATTTAATAGTGGATTTGTCAAAACTCACATCCGATAAAAAGATATTGAGAAAAGTTGTAACTTAAAGCTACAAACAATTTTGTAGCTAAACATTTTTAGGGTCCAATTATATTTTCCACATGTATTTATCAAAAAAAAAAAATTGCCACATGCTTTTTTCTAATTATTGAGCATATCTAACCAAATTCAAGATAATCACAATATTAGAAATCCTCATTTCAGATTTTTTCCAACAATTTGCTTTGTGATTATACATTGTAGGGAGATGTTCGGATTATGAAAAAGATGGGCTTAGATGGATACAGATTCTCAATCTCATGGTCTCGAGTATTGCGAAGTAAGATTATCGTTTTCACAATCACATAAAAGGTTATATCCATCCAATGACAACAACATAAAATGAGTACATCAAGTACACATCTTAGGCTGGAATTAAATTGCTATTGTTTTGTGATCATATTATGTTCCTAACAATCTCATTTTTGGGACTCATTTCAGAAGGAAAACTATCTGGGGGTGTCAATAGGGAAGGAATCAAATACTACAACAAACTAATCAATAAGCTCCTAGACAAAGGTCATGAATGATTCTTATATTCCATCACGTCACCAACTTATCATGCATGAGCTATTAATTCATTGTTGTCTGCTATGATTGAATGCAGGTATACATCCCTTTATTACCCTCTTCCATTGGGATCTTCCCCAGGCATTGGAAGATGAGTATAGTGGTTTTTTGAGTCCTCATATTGTGTAAGTGGTTAATTTACCTAAAGTTCAGCCATTTTATTTATCTGAATTCTAATTAATATACTTTCCACAATTTTCATCGTGCTTATGATGTTTAAAATTTAAATTGTTGACCCATTTTGAAGATAAGGAATCCAAGGGGGGCCCATTTTGATTTTTTTTTAATTAATGTGCTCATTGTCTTACAGAGAATTTCTAAGTTTGATATCATTTGTTAAGAATTTATCATTGCTATTTTTTTTTTTTTTTAATGTTAGATCATGTTATGATACATTAACTTAATATTAATCTACAAGTTTAGAGTGTCTCTCTGTTGCTAAGGAAAGCGGGGTTCTCCCTGTTTCTTTTAGTGCAGTAGAAGTTGCTTTGTCCCTTACTTTTGTAAGGAGAGTTTGTTTCAGTTCTTGTCTTGTTCTGTCTCTGTTTCTTTTCTCTGTCTCTCCCTCTTGTGACACCCCTATGTCCCTTGAGCTAGTGGTTTTCCTTTTCTTTTGGGGTCTTGGGAAACAGTCTTTTTTTCTCCTTTCTTCTCTTCTATCCATTTTTCCCATTACTCTAATGGAGGATTTAGCAAACACATGGAATAGACTTTCTTTGTCGGATAGGGAGCAAAAGGGTTACGTCCTCCGATCTGACCATCGCACGGGGGAATATCTGTTGGCTGCTAAATTTTTAACCCCTCGCTTTCTTATCATGAATGCCGTGGCTAAAACCTTTAAGCAACTTTGGAGGTCTACAAAGGGTTTTACGATCAGACATCTTGGGGATCATAAAGTCCTCTTTGTTTTTGATAATCTCCCAGACGTGGACCGTATCATTCTCCATCAACCATGGAGTTTTGATAAATATCTCGTTGTTATCCAGAGGTATGATTCTGATACTCCGGCTAGGGAACTTTTATTTAATAGAGCTACATTTTGGGTGCAGGTTCATGATATACCTCTACGTTTTATGACTAAGGAAATGGCTGAGTGCCTATGTGAAACAGTTGGAGAGGTCAGTAAATCTACAGGTGCCGTGGATAATGACGGGGGTCATTTTATGAGGGTCCGTGTTACTATTGATATAACTCTTCCTCTCTGTCGTGGACGGGTGATTACTCTCGTGGATGGTGGTAAATCCTGGGTGGCTTTCAAGTACGAGAGGCTGCCAAATTTTTGTTACTGGTGCGGGCGACTAATTCATGACGACAAAAACTGTGAGCTTTGGTTCCAAAGTAAGGGTACTCTTAAAGTTGAAAATCAACAATTCAACTCTAGTTTGAGGGTAGCTTCGTATACAACAGCGGGTAAAGATGTTATCTTCGTGCCTGGGTATTATGAAGATCGGATTAAGCGAGTTCATCAGTCCCCTGTTGTCCCTGTTGCTAGTCCAGCAGAGGTGGTAATGGAGGAAACGCCGGCGGTGGTATCTCAGCCCATTTTGGAAACCGGAAAATCTGGGGGTGAAATAAATGCTAAATCTTTTTCAAATTCAAATTCACGTAGAGGAAAAGAGAAAGTAACGGGGGAGGAATTTATGCTTTCCAGTCCAAAAATATCTGAGTCAACTGTGCAGTTAAATTTGGATTCTCCTAGTTTTCCGGACCCCAGTAAATGCAATGATTCATTCTCGGTTGTCCTCCACGATATAGACAAGGAATTATCGAAATTTGATTCCTCAAATCCCGAGTTGGGAGGGATTTCTGATTCTGCAGTTACAAATTGTCCACTCTCTTCTGATCTTCCTAGCCTTAAGGAGTGTGCTACTAAGGCTCCCACATCCCAGTCACGTGGCTCACTTATTTCCCACGTGCCTCCTGTTTTGATGAGCACGTCTTTGACAGATGTTCCTATTTCGATTTCGTCTGAGGTTCCAGCACTTAAAAAAGGGACTTGGAAAAGGATAGCTCAAGCTAACCCACGGGTGGACTCAAACTGGGAAAAGTCTTCCCAACCAAAACGCTCCTTTAACTCCCTGGATGTTCCTAATGAATTACCATGCAAGTGCCGACTGGTTTCTCATCAGGAAGAGGTTCACTGTGATATATTGGCAGAGGTTGCTCAGCAACCCTGCCAGAAGCAATGAGTTTTCTAGTTTGGAATTGTCGTGGGCTTGGGAACCCACAGACAATTCGGGAGCTCGGTGATTTGGTCCGGGCACAAGATCCTGCAGCTGTGTTCATTGCCGAGACATGGCTGGATGAAGCGAGGCTAAAGTTCCTTTTACGAAATTTTGATCTTGAGCAGAAACACGTTGTCTCTAAGATCAACCAGGGTGGCGGTTTGGTTCTCTTGTGGAAAGTTGATTTTGATTTATCTGTCACCTCTTCTTCTCTTAATCACATAGACGCTGTGATCAATGCTGGTAAGACAGACTCTTGGCGCTTTACGGGATTTTATGGCTATCCGGAATCTCAGAGACATCATGAATCTTGGACTAAATTGAAAAATCTCAACCTCTGTTCTTCTTTGCCTTGGCTGTGCGCGGGAGATTTTAATGAGATTGCTAAGTCTCATGAGAAGTTGGGTGGTCGTGCTAGGCCAGAAAATCAAATGAAGGAGTTTCATGACACTCTAGATGAATGCAGTTTCGCGGATTTGGGTTACGAGGGGTTGAAATTCACGTGGTTTAAGCGTTTGGCTGGGGGTATCACAGTATGGGAGCGCTTGGACAGGGCTGTTGCAAATCCAGAATGGCTTACTCTCTTCCCGGGCTCATCAGTTCAGCACTTAGAGTCCGCTTTCTCTGACCATAGACCAATCATTATTCACCCCAATGGCATTCAAGCTCGTTCTCGGAGACCATGGAGATTTGAGCAGGTTTGGTTAAAGGATGAAATGTGTCACTCTACAGTTGAGTCTGCTTGGTCCCCAGCCATCTTCTCCCCTTTTCCGATGGAAGTGGTAGAAGGAAATTTGATTCAATGTCAGTCAAAGCTACGCCAGTGGAGTAAGACGTCCTTTGGGAACATCACTCGAGCCATTATCGAAAAGAAAAAATCAGTGAAGAAGGCTGAAGAGGAGGCTATCAGAGGAGGTAATATTGACCGGTTTCTTCTGCTTAAAGCGGAATTGAGAGACCTTCTCTCTAGTGAAGAAAAACTCTGGCAACAACGGGCAAAATTGCATTGGCTGAAGGAAGGTGATCAAAACACAAGGTGTGCATTGCAAAATCCACGCGGAGCAGAGTCGTTCATCACGCTCTGTTGGTTTCTATGGAATCAACGGAACAAACGCAGAGTGGGAGAAGCAGTTACGCCACTGGATAAGCTAGCGGACCTGGCACAACAATACCTCCAGGAATTCCAGCAACCACGTAGTAAGCCTGTCGTCAAGCAACCTCCAAAACTGAGCATCTAGAAACCACCGGACCTGAGTTCAGTGAAGACAAATTTTGACGGTGCTATTTTTGAAGAATTGGACGTAGCAGGTGTTGGTGTCGTTGTTCGAAATTCCTCGGGAGAATTACTGGCGGCCCTTTCTGAGATCATTCCTCTGCCATCGTCTATTCTTGCTCTGGAAACAATTGCGGCGCGAAGAGCAGTCTCCTTTCTGCATGAGCTTGGTTTGGACAGCTCTATTTTTGAAGGGGACTCTGAATCTTCTATACTGGCAATTACTAACCAGTATTTTCATCATCCTGTACTGGGTCATTTGGTCAAGGATATTATCTCTTTAGCTAGTTCATTACAGTCTTTTTCTTTCATTCATACTCGTAGGCAAGGTAATGGCTTGGCTCATGCCTTAGCTCAAAGGGCGAGATTGTCTTTTCTTGTTTCTATCTGGAAGGAGTCTGTTCCTCCAGATTTACTAAAACATTTCATATTTGACTTACCGAAAATAAAGTAGCTCGACCGGTTTTGGTCTGTTTCTCAAAAAAAAAAAAAATATTAATCTATAATTTTTAACTTCCACACGTTTTTAATATAGTCCCATAATGAGTCATTTGATTTCTTTTTGTTTCCAAAATAACCTTTCTGTCCAATTTGTTCCACTAAAATGAAATCTTTTTTAGAAATGAAAAATATTAAAACTAACTATGAGATTGGACACAATTAGATAGAATGACTAAGTTATAAATGTATTAAAGATAAAGAATTGAAATGGAAAATGTGGAATTTACACGATTGAGTTGGAAATCAGCAAAAGTTAGAAGTTCTAATTTAACTAGTTTATAATTTAGTCATTATTTATATCAATAACATAATAATAATAATTATTATTATCCATTCACAAATGCATTACACTAATAGAGAAAATTTTTAGTCTACCTAAAAAGCTTTTCACTATTGATATATTTATAGCTCAATTGGTTGTCACTTTCTAGACAGTGCCGGCTCAATGGGTGAGCTAAATAGGCAACCGCCTAAGGCCCCCAATGAAAAAATGTCCCTAAATTTTTACCAATAAAGATATTCCTATACCAATAAAAGTATTAATTAAGCCTTAAATATTCACCAAAAAATAAAAAGTAGCCTTAAAAGAACTCATTATTCTTACACTAGTAAATAAATTTATACTCAAATTCTATTTAGAAATATCAAATATATAACTTTATTAAAATTTTCAATCATAATTTTTTAGTATTTGGTTACTTCATTCAATGAATAGTGTTTATTTTAGTTGTATAATCATTCAATAATGTGATGGGTTCGTTTTAATTTGTAATTTTTTTTTCTAAAAAAATAGATTTTAAATGGAAAAAAAAAAAAAAAAACAGAAGTTAAATAAATATTCTATTAATATTCAAAATATAAGAATAGACCTCACTTGAAGTTATCGCCTTAGGCCTCACAATACCTTGAGCCGGCCCTGTTTCTAGAGACCAGAGAGTGGAGGAATCGAAGTTCAAATCTCCCTTCTCCCAACTATTAAATTAAAAAAGAAAAAGAAAAAAGAAGTCTTTTTCTATTTGGATAGACCTTTTAGATTCGTAGCTAAATCATACTATACATGATATGCTCACAAACAATGCACAGTTAATTAGTGTAATGTCAAGTATTAAATTGTTTTGATACTTCTGCATGTATATATTTAGGGATGACTTTCAAGATTATGCTGAGCTTTGCTTTAAAGAATTTGGTGATCGTGTCAAGCATTGGATCACACTAAATGAACCATGGAGTTACGTCAATGGTGGTTATGTTACGGGGCAATCACCACCTAATCGATGTTCTAGTTGTACAGTTGGAGATTCCGGAACAGAGCCATATTTGGTGTCACATTATCAGCTTCTTGCTCATGCATCCGCTGTCAAAGTGTATAGGCAAAAGTATCAGGTTCCACACATGAAATTTTTTTATATTTATTTTACTACATTTTTTTCCTTGAAAATTGTACCCCATTCAATAAACATGGTTGCATTCCACTTGATATAAGACAATCTAAGATACTTCATTTTAATAACTATTTGCAGCGAAGATAAAATTAGATAAATCTGCAAGTTAAACTTGTTTTTCAGTATTAGTAATTTAGTAAGCATTTCTCTTTTCCGTTAGTTTGGGATTGGATTAACTTTTTGTTGAAAGCTTATTTATTAATTTGTTAAAAGTTGACAAAAATATAATTACATTAGCTAGAGTGTGTCTTTAAAATTAAGCAAGCTTTCGCCATGTGCAGGAAGTACAGAAAGGCATTATCGGTATATCCCTAAATGCACCCTGGTTTGTGCCATTCTCTAACTCGAGGGCCGACCATGATGCTACACAAAGAGCCATTGATTTCGGTTATGGATGGTAAAACTACATGACGCTTTGTTTTGAATATATCTATTGCACTATTTGCTAGTTATTTACAAAGAATAGAAAAAACCCTTTGCTAGTTTAATATAATAGGTACAATAAAGACATAAAATTTCATGGTTTATTGTAGGTTTGTGGATCCCCTAACCAATGGTGACTATCCACATAGCATGCAATCTCTAGTTGGCAACCGATTACCCAAATTCACAGAAGAGCAATCCAAGCTTGTAAAAGGGTCATTTGATTTTCTTGGGTTAAACTACTATACTACTAATTATGCAGCTGATGCACCCAAAGCTGAAAACGCAAGCTATGCTACAGATATGCGAACTAATGTTACTGGTATGAACTCAAACATTTGGAGCCATATGATTTTGATTTTCTAATGTAAATCATAAATACTAAGAAGACCATGCTTTTTTATTTGTTGTGGCAGCTGAGCGTAATGGGATCCTTATCGGTCCACAGGTGCGTATGAAATTAAACATACATAAGATTGATATAGATCCCAAGATGGTTACAAACTTACAATAGTTTGATTCAATTTTTTTTCTTTTATGCAAATTCTGAAATGGTTTAATTTTCACACAACTTAAAGATTTAAAAAAAAAAAAAAAAATTGACATCTAGAAACAATGCATAAAAAAAAAAAAAAATTTAAAAATCAAATTTCTATGGATCAAATGGTAAATATACTGGTTAGGAGGGCTTTACACACATATACTTAGATTAAGTTAGAATAGAATTTCTATCTTGTATAAAAAAAAATAAAAAAATAAAAAGATTATTGAATTCTAAAATGTCAAATGTCAAATTTTATTAAAAAAATGAAAAAAAAATAAAAGATATAAAAAGTCTAAAGCCTTGTAATTCAACTAATTGACATTTCCTGGTTCAAATTCTTTCACCTCAACTATTAATGTATAAAAAATAAAAATAAAAAAGGATATAGAAGGAAAGATGGCTAAAAGTCTTTGAATTAAATAAATAAAAATAAAAATAAAAAGAACTTGTTATCCAATTAAGAAATTTTTTCCAAATAAAGACATTTCTATATAGATCATACAAATAATAAATAAATAAATAAATTGTCTTGTAATGATTTCAGTTTGATCAGAAAAATCCATAAATAATCTGACAACAAAGAAGTATAATCATATTCTAAATAAGTCCAAAAATGATAAAAGTAACAAGAAATCATATTCTAAAGAATTCCAAAAATTATAGTTGTAGCACTTCACAAATTGTAGTATTTGTTTTTTTTTTTTTTTTTGGGAACCTTTGTTGGATATTCTTATATAACAAACTTCATTTTCTTTAAGAAGCTGCCAGAAATTCTCTAAAGCTCTAGATTTTGATATTTACATATATTAACGTCTTTTCATTAGTCCTAAAAATAGACACACAGTACGAAAAATGCAATGAAATATGAAAAGCCTTTTCTAAATCTCATCTCTTAGTTCTCGAAACCCATTGCCTCAGACTAACCAAACCCTTGAATGCCCGGAAGAAAAAAAAAAAGTTCATTTACATGGTATGATATTTTAAGAAGATGAAAATTATTTCATTTGATGGACATAAAATACAAATTAAATTGATTAATAAAAACAATTTCTTGAAGGGAATTGACCACAATGTCAGGTTGATGAACAAGTAACAACATTCCGTAGTATTTGAAGAAAAAGATATCCATGAGAAAATATATGAATCCCTAATGGTTAACGAAAAGAGTTTTTTTTTTTTTTTTTTTTTTCCTGATCTGAAAATACATTAATTTGAGATAACTCTGGAGCTTTAGAGAATCTCCAACAGCTTCTCCTACCGGTTGGTGATTCCGATGAGTTCTTCAATATAACTTCTATTGCAATGGGCCGGGGTTTTAACCGATTGTTTCTTTTCTTATTCTTTTTTTTCTTTTTTTAAATGAAATTTCAGGCGGCTTCATCATGGCTCCATGTCTATCCAAGAGGAATTCGAGACTTTCTATTATACACAAAGACAAAGTACCATAACCCACTAATTTTTATTACTGAGAATGGTAATTATCTTTTAAACTTTTCAATTATGGTCACATAAAGTTAAGATACTAGCCTTAGAAATATAAAATTCGAAAGGAATGGTAGCTTAATTTCCATTTGAATCTAAATATTTGCCACTATATTGTAGGCATTGATGAGTTCAATAATGCTACATTGTCGCTCAAGGAAGCCCTTGTGGACAACTTTAGAATTGATTATTATTATCATCATCTTCAGTATCTTCATAGGGCTATCAAGTAAGTAGAGAAGACCTCTCTCTTTCAGATTTAATATTAATATGACTTTATTACTACTAATAACAATATGTCATATTAACAATTATGAAAATTGTTATGTCTAAAGCCCAATTGATCCTTTTCTTTTTCATTTTTTTTGGTACTTAGGGATGGTGTTAACGTGAAGGGATATTTTGCATGGTCACTATTGGACAACTTTGAATGGAATTCAGGTTACACCGTTCGATTTGGCATCAACTTTGTAGATTACAAAAATTGATTGAAAAGATATCCCAAACTTTCAGCCCGTTGGTTTAAGAGATTCCTCAAGCCATAAGATGACAAATTAATGACTATGCTCATGTTGAACTACAAACTAGAGAAGACTATAAGATCATTTCTTTTCTATTTTATGTTCTTTAAATAATGTATCTATTTTCTTCTCCAAAATTAAAAAAAAAAAAAAAAAGTATGTATTCAATAAAAGATAATGTCACTTTTTACAAACTCAAATTTTCTTAATCAAATTACTATATTATTTTTTTTCTCCCTTGGGCAAAGTCATGTAGTTTTTTTTTTGAGAATCAAGCTATGTAGCTATCATTGTGATTAATCACACTCTCTGCTGAGGCCCAGAAATAAGAGATTTAATTGGACCAGGCGTAGTCCAATTTGAGGCCCAAAAGCATAATTTAGAATCTTTGTGAATCACTCATCTGGATCCTTTCACAAAAATAGGCCACCCAGCCTTAATGGTTGTCCAATTACTTACAAGACCTAGTGGTCTGGCCTATACTTGGCTATGGTTTGGATCACATGGGCCATATTTTACAGATAGCACTTGGCACCAAATGGAATCCTTTCGTGGTGAATACGTTGAGCTTAGCTGATATTACAATGTTTCTAGGTTGATAAGCTTTTGGCCCAACTCTTGTCTCTTCTCGATCACTCCAACATTCATCCCAACTAAGTAGGAGCTATCACTCCTCAAAAAAAAAAAAACAAAAACTAGAAATTATTATATTGGTTGTCACTTGTCAACATGGGTGTAGAAAATTCTTAAATCACTTGATTTATCGATCAGCTTTATGCAGTCCTCTATCTCACACAAACGAGTGGTAACTAAAAAAAAAAAAAAATCTAAGGAATGACCACTGGGTGTTGATTAGATAATTTGAATTCAAAATATCAAGGATTTATAAAAATAACTAAACCAATCCTTTGAGGTTGAGTTTCTTTCATTTGCCAGTGGAACAAAGATGACACATACAACATATCCTACGAAAGGTACCAACCGCAGAAGAACATGTTACATCAACTTCATTTTTCTAAACTTATACCGTAATTAATAGTTCAAAGATCTTTTGTAGGCTAATCTAAGACTGTATTGTTTAAGGATTTTCGTAAATTATGTAAAAGCATAAATATATTTTGAAATGATATATTTGGCATAGGCGAGGATCGAAATTTTGATCTCTTATTTGAGTATAAAAGACTTTACGAATTGAGTTAATTAAAACTCACATACCAACTTTGACTTGAATGTTATAAAATTGAGTAATAAAAATGTAATTTCCCTCATATTTGAGAGAGACAAAAAAATATATTACAATTTATCCTCAAAAAAAAAAAAAAACCCAAGTTCACATATTTGGATAAATGCATTAACCAAATGCTGAATATGTACTAGGCAAGGCAGAAAGGCACCATAGGGATAACACTTGTGACATTTTGGATGGTGCCATTCTCACAAGGCATCATCGTAATGTTGCGCTACAAGCACTTGATTTTATGTTTTGATGGTAAGTACTACTTGACCTATGTGCTTTTGATTGAACTTCATAGCTTATGAATTTCAGTTAGCTCAACTGATAAAATCTCTTATAATTATATAAGAGATCCAGGATTTAATTCCCACCTACATAAAAAACTGATTGATATCTTAATTTGATGATAAAGAATTATTATCAGGAGCGGACATTATAGGTTGAAACTTCATAACCTCTTGTGCTTTATACTTAATTAAGAACTCTACAATCAAATATGTAATTCATGATTGCCATCTATGTAAATATTTCCTAGACTAATAGTAGGTACAAAATTTCAGGATTTAAATAAATTATGATGAATATATTATTGCAGGTTCATGAACCCCTTGATAAATGATGATTATCCACATAGCATACGATCTCTCGTTGGAAATCGATTACTCAAGTTCTCGAAAGAGCAATCCAAGATTGTAAATGGGTCATTTGATTTTATTGGGTTAAACTATGATACCTCAAGATATGCAGCCTATGCTCCTCAGCTTGAAGCCGGAAATGCAAGCTACCTAACTGATTCACTAATGAAACTTTTAAGTACGTACAAAATTACACACTCTACAACTCTCTCTGTTATTATAATGATTTGCTTACATGACTCATAATAACTAGACAATGATTTTCATTTTTTTTTTAGCCGAGCAAAATGGGATCCCCGTTGGTCCCAGGTGTGTACCAGATAATTTTCTTTTGCTGGCTTATAGCTATAAGAAAATGAACCTAAACTCGGTCCATTGTTGGCGTAAAAGGTGGGTTTTATGCCAGACAATGAGGAGACGCCATGTCATCACCTTAACAAATTCCCAATTTCAAAAAAAAAAAAAAACACCATCGTTTAACAGTTTCAGAAGAAAAGATATACCCAAACATCGTCTGCCTCTTCTTAAAACCAAACCTCCATGCCTCCGCTGGATTCAGTGTTGGAACTTGGAAAATACGTTGGAGCCATCATGATCGTGGTGTTGCGACCTTAAGGGCATTGGTGAAACGTGAAAGTGTTTCGGCATAGCGGTAAGAAGAAAAGTGAGACAGAGTATCTACCAGAAATCTTCCTGGTAAAATTATTGAAATATATGGGTTCCACTTCTGCTTCTATAATAACTAAAGTTATTTTCCATTCTAAGTCAAAGCGGCGTATACATGTCTGTAAATAAAGTTGAAGTGGGTGTCCTTGCCACTAACACCAAGGAAACATCACAGTAATGAAGTAAGAAGAGTAGCTAGGAAGACCTGCAAACAAATTTCAGATTCCAGCACTGAATCCAGGTGAGGCGTGGAAGTTCAGTTCTAAGAAAAGGCGGATGATGTTTGGTTTTGGTGTTTGGGTATATTGTTTCCTCTGAAACTGATATGCGATGGTTTTATATAAATATATATAAATTGGAAATTTGTTAAGGTGATGACGTGGTGCCTCCTCGTTGGCTGGCATAAAACCCTTCAGACCGAATTTAAGCTCTATGAAAATAGCTCGTACTGTTTTGCATAACAGCTAAACTTTTGACCTTTTATGAAAAGGGTCCGGTTAATGTGTGCATGTCACACATTAATCTATCTATTTTTAAAAATATTTTTTCGAGAATTGAAAAAGTTGTCAATACTTTTTCAATTCTCAAGAAAATATTTCTAAAAATAAATAGCTTAATGTGTGCAATAAAATCCTTACGAAAATACCTTTAACCTCTGGTTTGCTAAGGTGGATTTATTGGAATTGTTTACTTGAAAAGGCTGAAATGATTGACACAAATATCAAAATAGTCGCTCTTTGATTGATGTAATGTACCTTGTTGGTTGAATACTTGTAAAATGGTTAGTATCGTAGAGTAACTTTATATCATTATGTTGTATTTTTCATATAAATTTAAGGTCTGATTAATGTGTATCAATAATATATATTAATAATTTATTTTAGAAAAATTTTTATAAGAAATTGAAAAAATTATCAAGAAAGTCCGTTACTTTGTCATTTTTCAAAAAAAATTCCCTAAAATGATATTACTAATATATACACTAAAGGTATACATTAGTAAAACACAACTTTATACTGTAGATACAAAAAAATGGTAAGTGTTATATATATTTGTAAAAAATGGTAAATATTGTATATTTTTTGCAGTTGTGAACAACATGTGCATGTCTACATTGTAAGTTTACATCACAAGTACAATGTAACAAGCCAAAAAATTTGGTTGTTGAGCTACTATACACAGCCAAAGATGGTTGTGCACTGTCGCTAAGAAGGTTAAAAAAAAATAATAATTATTAAAAATTATATTATTTTATTGTGTTTGTGGTGATAGATATATTATTTTTTATTGTGTTGAAAATTAAAATAAAATCACTGATGTTGGGTGTTTTGTAAAATGAGATGGTAAAATAGATAAAGTAGCTTTTTGTGATGTCCAATTACTAAATTTATGGCTCCATCAATATGTATAAATTTTTTTGGTGTTTACATGACCAATTGATTTGAATCTCAAAAGCTAAAATAGCCATTCCCACCATATATACTTAGTACTTCGATCATACGTGGTATAAGTAGTTTGTAACATTTAATTGGTTAGTTAAACTTTGAGTGAAAAGGATTGAGTAACTTCTCTTATACAACTCATAACTACCTCCATTACTTAAAATGATCAATGTTGCAGGCCAGACTGGCTCTATATCTACCCGAGAGGTATTAGAGATCTTTTCTATACACAAAGACAAAATACCATAATCCAGTAATTTACATCATGGAGAACCGTAATTTCTTTAAAATTTCTCAATTATTAGTCCATAAGGTCATGATACTAATCTTAGAAAATTGCTCAAATAGAATGATTGCTATATGTCATTATAAATTATTTTAAGCTAAATATCCCTCACTATGTCGCAGGAGTTGACGAATTCAATAATGCCACCTTGGCGCTTGAGGAAGCCTTTGTGGACAACCATAGAATTGATTATCATTGTCGCCATCTTTGGTATCTTCATCGTGCTATGAAGTAAGTGCTTGACATTCTCATAAATAAAAATAATAATAAATAATAATAATAATTGCTTAACAAGATTTCCCTCTTCTCTGTAAAATACACATTGTTTGTACAAACATAAATGAATTTGACTTTCATTGTTGGTCTAGGGATAACTTAATGTTAAGGGATACTTTGCTTGGACAGTGTTGGATGACTTCGAATGGATTTTTGGTTACACTCTTAGGTTTGGCGTCAACTATGTAAATTTCAAGAACGGATTGAAAAGATATCCTAAACTCTCAGCCCACTGATTCAAGAATTTCCTTAAGAAATACTAGTCATGATGGTGCTCGAATTTTGAAGTAAAAATCCAATAACAGTACGTGGACAGTCTTACATCAAAAGGCAAAAGATCATTTCCTCTATCTATATGTTCCTTAAATATATAATGTCACTTTAGTTTATGTATGTAGACACATAAGCTTGTTTAGTACTGAATTGCTTATAGATATACTTCATGAGAAGTGGCAAAATATGTGATTTTTTTACCATATAAATTACTCTTATTAAATATTCTTTATCTATATATATATATATATATATAAAAGTTACTCTTATTGGATATTTATACACACCATAGAAAGCCTTAGAAAAACCAACATATACTGTACTTCAAAACACAAGGTAGACAAAGCAATAAAAACGTATCACCTACAAGTTGAAAATGTTGAACGCCTGATAAAGAAAAGTCAAGAAATGCAACTCCTCATCATCTTGAACTCTTTCCACCTTGCTAGTTATTTCTTCACAATTTGAATGTGAAACACAACAATCTACCAACATGCAAATAACACATGCAAAATGCTTTAAGACAAATCACCATCCTATATATTGCTAAGTTGGTGATGAATCTTATTAAGTGTGTGTCGTCCAGTAATAATATGAACCTATCTGACCCTACCTGTTTGTCAAGTTTAAAATTACAAATGCTAGGTATTCATGTTAAATAATTTCCCTTAAATGTTGGTAAATCGAAGTAACAAAGTTGGGGGGCTGAAATTAGGATTGATTATAAGCTTCAAACCTTGTCTAGAAACTCACGTTAATGAACCATTGTGATTGAGGCATTTGAATATTACAAGTTATCCCAAATTTTATTGTTCAGTTTTTTCCATTAAGCACCACTAAGTTTGAAACTATAAAGAGCACATTTCAAATTCAAATGGAGATGCTATATGGTACTCCTTTTCCAGTCACACCAGGCTGAGAAAATGGCTTCAAAAGTTCATAGGGCACAATCCCAGCTCCGTTTCTATTCTTAAACCTACTGTTGGAATTTCTTTCATCAATAATCCTTTCAAGCTCCTTCAAACTCTCATGAAACTTTTCAAAGGCAGCTTTTATGACTGGATCTTCAGCCCAAGAAGGCTCAATCTTCTCTCCAAGATACTCCTCATCCGGTGAATGATTAGACAATATGTCTAAAACAGCCATTATTCTTGTTGCTTGAAGTTGTGAAGGGAAGCATTGTAATAATGCACGTTCAGGTTTCTTCAAAAAGGTTTCCCATTCTTTATCAGAAGGGTCTTCTGTGGGCATATTGGTTCTAGCAATAGTAGGTCGGTTTGGGAAGTAACCTCCATAAGCATATTGTCCAAAGTTCACCGCTGCATGGTGACCAGAGGTCACCCATACCATTGTTGTGAGGATGTTGATTAGGTCTTTTGGGGTTTTGAGGACTGGCCACCACGGTTCATCTTTCTTGTCAGCGTGACCTAAAGTTCGAATCTCTGTCCACCATGCTTGGAGCTCTTGATCAGACTCTACAAGGCTAGGGTCTGGATAGTAGTGGTTGACATAGTCAGTGACCCATGTTTTGATAGCATCCCAAAGGATGAGACCGTCATTAGCAAAGGGATAGTCTTCAATTGCTAGTTTTAGGCCATGAGGAGCAGTTGGATCCTCAACAGCCATTCCCCTGCACATACAAATAATAGCATAATAATCAATTAAAGGTGAGCTTAAAAATTTTGCTAGACGAATCAGTTTGTTTTAAACACGACTAAAAACCATCATGAACATAATCCTCTCCATCCAACTTGAAATGGAGAAAGTTGCTTTTATGGTTAAAATTTTATTTCTTTTATCTAATAATATATAAAATGTCACGTTAAGTTGTCAAGAAACTGCAACAAAATAAGGAAGAAAAGTGGAGGAAATATTTAAAATTTGGTACCATTACCAACAAGTTATAATTAATGATAAGTCTTGTGAAACAAAGATTTTCACAATAGTTGGTGCAGAATGTTGTAATTGATGTATAATAAATATAGTATTAGCCGACTCAATCACAATATACCTCATCTTAAAAAGTTATGAGAACATAATTGATTAATGATAGAGGTATGAAATTTGTTCATGATTGTTTATAAATGACCATTTGCGATTAGAGTAATATTATTTTAACATGAATCTACTTCTTACACAATTTTTATTAAGTATCAATCACAATAAACTATATCAACCTTTATGAAAAATATTGTGTTTTTAAATTTATGGAAGGTTATGATGTTACCTGGTAATTAGGTCAGCAGGGAGTGACTGTTGATCAAACCGCCACTGGAGTGCATAGGCGGCAGAGCAAATCTCCATGGAATATTTGCCTGGCGTGAATGCGGATTCAATGATGCTGTAAGCGACTAAATTTCTCGGTTCGAAATAAGTCGAACAAGTAAAATAGTTTCACAAATACGAATTTTGTATTGATGATTGTGTGGTACAATTCTCTGTGATTACAAAAGAGTTATCCTCTGATTCGATCTCCTTAAAAGATTTGTTGATTGGATTTGTGATGATGTGATTTTGTTTTGAACACAAGATATCCTTCAATTTGGTTGAGGAATGGATCGAAGATCTTTGGAACAGAATTACAATGAATCTCTGGCTATGAGCTTGTTAGAAATTCTTTGTTCTTCGTGTTCTTTATGTTCTTCGTGTTCTTCGGGCGTTCGTCGTCTTCGAAGGTTTGTTGTGGAAGTTCTCCGGGGCTTTAGAGGCTTGAATCTGTGGAGCTTCGCTGATTTGTGGTTGTTTAAGGTTTCTAAAGGCTTTTGAGCTTGATTCCAGTGAACTTTGAGATCTAGGCAGATAGTTTGGATGATTCTGTTTCGAATGTTCTTTGTATTTGAAGATTTGTGGTGGAAGTTCTTCGGGGTTTTGGAGGCTTGAATTCGAAGAGCTTCACTGATTTATGATTTGTTGATGTTTTCGGACCTTTGAGCTTGATTCCCGCAAACTTTAGGATCTAGGCAGATGATTTGGATGATTCTGCTTCGAATGTTCTCCGATTTTGGAGTTGAAGTTCTTGAAGTTCCTGGAGGCTTCAGGGCTTGATTCCAGCAGAGCTTTTTCACTTCTGAATCTCTGGTCCTTCTCAATGTCTCAGGAAGGCTTCTATTTATAGGAGTTTTGGGGTGGGTGAGCGACACGTGGTGGAGCTTGATTGGTGACACATGTCACAGCTTGATTGGTCCGCTTAAGTCATCGCTTACACGTGCGAGGTTGCTTGAGTCATCGCTTACACGTGCGAGGCTGCTTGAGTCATCGCTTACACGTGCACTGATGCGTGATTGGCTCTTGCATGACACTTGGCCAATTTCTGTTGGCTTCTGAATAGTGATAGCAAAACCTAGCAATACATGGTGTTCTGTAATTGGCTGTATTTTGTGGACTTGGTAATGTGATGTGTCAGCTTGTGATAGGTCGGGAATTTTCCCTCTCTACAAATGCCCCCTCGAGACTCGTTCACGCACACAGGTTGATGATTGTGGTGTGGGAATGAGTTTCGAAAATGGATTTTTGGTACTTGACTCTTTAAGTGAAGTAGTTGAAGGTAGTGGAGCTGTTGAAGGTGGTGGAGCTTTCAGGAGGATAAGATTAAGTTGAAGTACTTTCAGAAGAGTATTTTGGATCGTTGGCGGCGATCACAAGATGTTGAAGATGGGGAAGATGAGAGAATGGTGGCTGGATACAGCATGCAGGGTCATGGAACTAACCTCGTGTTCTTAAGAACTTCTGGTGAAGTTATTTCAGAAGATCACGCGTTGGATTTCAACGAGGACAGGTGGGAAAATGGCTGAATGCACCTGCATATTTGTATCACCCAAATTAAGTTGAAGTAATTTCAGAAGCTTATGTATTCTGGGTATGCTGGTAACGGCAATGAAGCAGATGGAGATGAAGCAAAGCAAACGAGCAAAGCGTACACCACCATGGTACTGGCCCTGTATGCTGGGACCCTTCTGGTGTAGATGTTTATGGGAAGTACAACTTTGAATATGGGACTGACTGTGCGTTGCATGGGGTCCGGCAGTAAGTAATCGAATGCGCCTGTGTAATGGGACCATGCTAACGGACATTATGTTGAAGTAATTTCAGAAGAGTATCTTCTGAAATTCTTCAAGCTGATTTTAAGTTGGAGTAATTTCAGAAAATGAGTTTTGAGGTACCAGCAACGATGACCTTTGAGTCCCCCAGTAGTGGGGACATGGAATAAGGCTTTGATGACCATTTACTAGCACCAAAGGCTGAATTCTGATGAGCTGGCGCCTTGGAGGTTGTTTTAAGTGTTGATGGAAAACAATTTGTAGGATACCCCAACACTTTTTTACCATCTTCATCTACTGCCACTTGTTGGAAAAGCACAGAAAAAATGAAAGATGGAACCAACTTGTGAACCTGGTTTGGAAACCAGACAAGTTGCTGTTTGTTCCGAACCACTGCTGCTGCTGGAAGATCAAGCAATTGGAAAGAGACTACAGGAGCCCTGAGGTTAGGAACAGGTGTGTCCGCTGGACTTGGATTCCCTGGCCAACCAAGTCCACGGAAACATGGGAGGTCGATGCAGACCTTGTTATGAGTAATCTTATGGACAAAGGTGGTCGTTAGGTGGAGAAACAAAGTTTGTTTGGATCTCAAAATTGCAATGATGTTGTAAATAGGGTTTCGATCGAACCATGGGAGGGTTGATCTCAAACCGATTATGAAGCAAAATCGGTTGCTAGGTGTTGAGAATGATGAGGTCATAGTGAGAAATGGTTGTGAAAATGAGGATTTGAAAATCTGAAAGAGGCAAATCTTCATTTCATGATTCAGTGTTTTTTTTTTTTTTGGATGAGTTTTTGATGAACCCGGCCCTCCTATTTATAGTAGAGAGATGAAGAATGGTAGGTAGGTAGTTGAGAATGATAGTTGAGAATTTTTGGTGAGAATGGTAGATGGGAACGGTAGGTGGGAACGGTAGGTGGAAATGGTAGGTTGGAACGGTAGGTGGGAATGGTAGGCACCGAACGGGAATGGTAAGTTGGAGACTGGTAGGCACCGAACGGGAATAGCAGATTGAACTAATGACCTAGTGTAATTTTAAGACACACTTGTGAGAGTTCATTTGTACTTTGAAAGGCAAGCCTTGATGGAATCTGGAGAATAACCCTGCGAGGATCCCAATTAAATGGATGAATCTCAAATTTTGCTCTTGAGGACCTAAGTTTTGAACACTTGGAATTGAGTCATTTTTGCAATTTTCAAGTCTCAAATGACAGAACGGACTCCGAAATCGGAATGTACTCAAAAAGTTGAGCAAGATAGGTCCATCTCAAAAATTTTGACATTTGGTCAACATTCGCACAAAAGTCAACTTTTTTGGAAATTGGACGTTTGCACAATTTCTGAGTTTCGAATGAAGAAACGGGTCCCAAAATCGGAATGTACTCGAAAAATTGAGTGGGACAGGTCCGTTTTGAAAATTTTGACTTTCTGGTTAATATTTGCACAAAAGTCAACTTTTTTGGAAATTGGATGTTTGCACAATTTCTGAACTTCGAATGAAGAAACGGGTCCCAAAATCGGAATGTACTCGAAAAATCGAGTGGGACAAGTCCGTTTTGAAAATTTTGATTTTCTGGTCAAGGTCAAAGGTCCATTTGGTCAAAGTATTATTATTATTTTTTTTTTTTTTTTTTCCTTGGTGTTTCGGATCCGGGTCAAATTTCCGGGTCGGTCCGGGTCGAATCTGGACAAACGGGTCAGCAGTGGATGACGTCATCCATGACGTCACAGTGCTGAGGGTGCATGTGGCACGAGCGGCACGTGCGGCATGTGTGGCACGTGTGACACGTGCGAGCGCTGGCTGTCCTAATCGGCGCGTGGGACTGAAGGCCGCGAACGCCGATGTTGCCGGAGGCGCGTGGCAGCGCGTGGCTTGACGTTTGGGCCTGAAATTTTCAGGTTTTGCAGATTGGAGGCCTTAGAACACGATGGTATAGTCAGCTTTCCAAAATCATGGGCAGATGCACAGATTTGAAGGATTAGGCCGCGGATCGTCGCTAGCCTGTGGCGGCGCGTGGAGGCGCGTGCCTAGGATTTTGGACCTGAAATTTCTGGGTTTTGTAGATCGTGGGCCGTAAAAGACCATGGTATAGTCAGTTTTCTAAAACCATTGGCAGATTTGCACAGATTTGAAGGATTAGGCCGCGGGTCGTCGCGAGTCTGAGGCCATGCGTGGCGGTGCGTGGTGGCGCGTGCGGCCGTTTTTGGTCTTGAAATTTTTGGGTTTTGCAGATCGGGGCACGCTAGATCGAGTGGTATGCTCAGTTTCCTGAAATGGTGTGTGGATTTGCACAGATTCGAGTGTGAAAGCCGCGGGTCGTTTAGGAGTTTGTGGCCGCTTGTGGCGGCGCATCTAGGCCTGGAATTTTCTGGTTTGGTGGATCGAAGGCTGTAGAAGACTTCTGTGATGTCGGTTTCTTGGCTCTATAGTCTTTGGCGGTTCTGACAGTGTCCAGCATGTGTTTCTGCTTTCAAGGTCGGCAGCTTTGAAAAATATGTGGGCTAGATTTTCATCCCAGGTCTAGTTGTATGGTTTTTTAGATGACATGCGTACTTTTGCAGGCCTATAAGCCATCTTTTCTGAGGTCTAGCGTAATATTTTCTTTCTGACAGTATGGTACATTTATGAGCACCATTTTCTTTTCAAGGTTTGGCGCAGACTTATTTGACCTCTAGTGTTTGTAAAATCTGACTTTGAGCTCCACAAATCTCTATATAAGGCCATTCAAGACATGCACTAATTTGTACAAGCAGCATCTTTGATAAGTAGCATAATTCCCTAAGCTTAGAGAAATTATGTCTTTCTCTTCTTCTCCCTTTTTTTTTTTTTTATTATATATATATATATATATATATATTTTTTTCTTTATGACTTGCTTTATTCGTACTGATTTTGATTTTTTTTTTTTTTTTTTTCACAGGCTAGATATTGGAAATGAAGCTCTCTCTTTGATTTTTTTTTTTTTTTTTTTAGACGTACCATGAGATTTTCTTCTGATAAGCCCTTTGTTGTTGCTTGTTTTTGTTATGTAGCATGCTTTCCTTGGCAATTAAGCTGCACCAACACTTGTCTTTGCAGCCATTTCAAGAGTCTTTGCAACGTAGCCGCATCAAGAGTTTTTACCACGAAGCCGTGCCAGCATCTGTCCTTGTATTGAAACCGTGCCAACATTCAACTTTGTCATGGAGCAATGTCAACACTTCATTCGTGCCAACATTTATCTTTGTCATGAAGCTGCCTCGACATTTTATTTGCATTGAAGCCACATCTACACTTCATCCATGTTGAAACCGTGACAACACTCATCTTTGCCATGAAACCACGTCAACACTTCATTCATACCGAGGCCATGCCAACATTGATTGAAGCTACGTCAATACTTCATTCACCGAAGCCATGACAACATTCATGAAGCCGCGTCGAAACTTCATTTGCATAGAAGTCATGCCAACATTCATGAAGCCATGTCAACACTGCACATTGCCATTGAAGCTATGTCAACACTCCATTTTCGCCGAAGCCGTGACGTGACAACATTCATGAAGCTGCGTCAAAACTTCATTTGCATAGAAGTCATGCCAACATTCATGAAGCCATGTCAACACTGCACATTGCCATTGAAGCTATGTCAACACTCCATTTTCGCCGAAACCGTGACAACATTCATCCATGCCATGAAGCTACGTCAACACTTCATTTGCACCGAAGCTATGTCATCATTCATCTTTGTCATGAAGCTATGTCAACACTTCATTTGTGCCAAAGCCATAAAGCCACGTCAACACTCATTTTTGCCATGATGCCACGACAACACTTCATTTGTGCCAAAGCCATGAAGCCACGTTAACACTCCATTTTCGCCGAAGCCATGCCAACGTTCATTTTTGCCATGAAGCCACAACAACACTTCCTTTTAGCACTTGCACTCGCATTGAAGTCGCACCAAATTTTTAGAGGCAACATAGCTCAGACATCAAGGGTGCATAACATTTGAAGACGCTAGAGCATGCTACCAAGATTTCGAAGATGTTGAAACATGCTACCAAAAATTTTGACATTGCACGAACATGCCCATAGAGGAGAAATGATGCCACGCCGACTTCAGATATATAATCTGCCATCATTCCAGAAGAAATTGACATCATCCAGATTTCAGAGACATGATGTGAAACAACACCACTCAGAAGGGAGATGATGTGGTTCTAATTTCAAAGTTATGAAGTGGCACAACCTAGAAGAGAAATGGCGTAGCTTAAACTTGCAAGGTACAAGAAGATGCCCCCAGGAGATAAGTGATGCAAAGCATACTTCAGAAGTGTGGGAGAATATCCATTGAATATGGGCAATGTCTTGCCAACCAAAGGGACCTTAAAAGCTCATTGATGACTGTTGGAAAACTCCTCAAGTTAGACTGGCCATCCTTCTTCCTTTCATGTGACTGAACTTAGCAACAAGTACTAAGATGCCTGCGTACCTCGGAGAGGGATCAAGTCATCACGTAGTTCAACAGATTTTTTTTTATTTTTTATTTATATATATATATATATATTTTTATGATCTTTGTTTTTTTTCGATGATTTTTTTTTTTTTTTTTTGATGATCTTTTTTGATGATCCCTTTTTTTTTTATGATCTCTTTTTTTTGTTTTTTTATGATCTTTTTTTTTTTTTTTTTTTTAATGATCTTTCTTTCTTTCTTTTTTTTTCAATAAATTTTTTTTTTAGTGCGTGACTGAACTCAGCAAAAGATACTAAGTTGCCTACGTACCCCAGAGAGGGATCAAGTCATCACGTAGTTCAAAAGATTTTTGTTTTGTTTTGTTTTTTTTTTTTTTTTTTTAATAATAATTTTTTTTAGGTGTTTTTGCAAAAAAGGGGGCGCAGTGTGTAATAGTGGGTATCACCACTGATCGAACCCGAGATGGCCTCAAGGGTGACACAGGCGTCCAACTGCTACGCCACACTCGCAATTGTTGACATGGAGTGAGATTAATTTCTCCTTATTGGTACACTTTCAAGCATAGAAGCATTTGAGGAACTTCCCATTGATGGGGCTGATCCTTGCATCGTCCTTGTTGATCAACTTGTGAGCTTGGTTAGTGCTTGCCCCCTGCTTGAGAGTAGGAAGTACATCATAAGCAACGGTTACATGGTTTGACCCGACAACTTTATTGAAGTCTAGATCAATCTTGTTTTCTTTGGCAAAAAAGGAGGGCTCACGTGTGTAATCCTCGCCCTACGCCCCACAATATTTTATGGGTACCAATTGCGCATAAAGGGTATCACCACTAATCGAACCCAAGACCTTGGCCTCAAGGGCGACATAGGCATCCAACCACTACGCCACACTCACAAATGGTGACATAGAGTGGGATTCATTTTTCTTTATTTGTACGCTTTCAAAGGTAATGGGAAGACATCATGTACCCATGCAGCGTTATGGTGGGTAGTTTAAGCTCTTACCGAGGAGCAGTTCTTGATTTTCAAGTGTAGAAGTGTTTAAGGAACTTCCCATTGATGGGGCCGATCCTTATGCCATCATCATTGTCGATCAACTTATGAGCTCCAATGGTGTTTCCCCCCTGCTTGAGAGTTGGAAGTACATCACAAGCAACGGTCACATGGTTTGACCCAACAACTTCATTGAAGTTTAGATCAATCTTGTTTTCTTTGGCAAGCTTCATGATTTGTTCTTTGAAGACGAAGCATTTTTGTATTGGGTGGCCAATGATGCGATGATATTTGCAGTAGTTAGGGTCATCAACTTTCCCCATGTCTTCTGGTCACCTGCATTCTGGCAATTCAATTAGCTTCAATTGCAATAGTTGTTCTAAGATGTTTGGCACATCTTCATCGGGGAACGGATATACTTTTTGCTCACGTTCTTTAAAGGTCAGGCGACGCACTTCATTCTTTTGCCACCCTTCAAGTTGTTCTTCATTTGCCTTTGCTCCTCTTCTTGGAACCTTGATTTCGGCAGTGCTAACAACCATTGGGTCTTTGAGGCTGCTTTTGCATTCCTATCATTCCTCCTTACTTTCCTTCTGTTTTCCTCAGGTATGGGAGGGTTTGTACTTCCGCGGCTAGCAATGCTCAACTCCATGTCATGGGCACGAGTTGCTAACTCTTCAAATGTTCGGGGCTTTATCCCTTGAAGGATGTAAAGAAGTCCCCAATGCATGCCTTGGATGCACATCTCTATAGCAGATATTTCAGTAAGTCTATCCTTGCAATCCAGGCTCAAAGAACGCCACCGATTGATATAATCAACGACAGGCTCGTTTTCCCATTGCTTGGTATTAGTAAGCTCCATCATGCTCACCGTGCGACGTGTGCTATAGAATCGGTCAAGAAACTCTCTTTCGAGTTGCTCCCAACTGTCAATTGACTCAGGTTCTAAGTCTGTATACCAATCAAAGGCATTTCCCTTGAGTGAACGGACAAATTGCTTTACAAGGAGGCTTCCTTGAGTCCCTGCATTCTCACAAGTTTCTACAAAGTGAGCAATGTGTTGCTTAGGATTTCCTTTGCCATCAAACTGCAAGAACTTGGGGGGTTGATACCCATTTGACATTCTCATATTGTCGATGCGCTTTGTGTAAGGTTTTGAATATGTGGGAGAACTTGTAGAAGAACCTCCATATTGTGCTCGGATGGTATTTGTTATCATGTCTTGTAATTGTTGGACTGACAACGAAGCAACCGAAGTAGATTGTTCTCGTTGAGGAGTGTTTTCAATTTCTCTCCCTTCGTCATCTTTCGTAGATGTGAATTTATGACCATGGCTTGATTCACCAAGATCTTGCACTTCGAGCTTGTTCATCAAAGTTGCAATTTGAAGGTCCTTATCTTCAAGTGCTTTTGTGAGAAGGACAACTTTTTGTTCCATTTCAACCATCTTTTCTTCCATGGTAGAGGTGTTAGTCATCATGACTGACACAACTTCCCAAGATGATGGAGAAGAAAGTGAATTGATGTGAGTCGGTGAAATCTCATTTTTTGGGTTCCCTTCGGTGAGAGAGAAATCATGCGACCAACTTCTTGTGAAGGAAGAAGGGGATTTACCCCCATACTTGAGGTGTTCCAAGGTGGAGACGTCCTTGTTGATGACATTGTTTCTTGTAAGAGGGTCTAAGGAGATGATTGTCTGGACCTTGGCTTCCTTGGTTGTTTGATATTGAAGTTGATTGTTTGTTTTAGGTTGGCTACAATTGATTGCACCAATGCAGTTGTTGGTGGTAGCCATACCAAGTTTAGTTGAAGAAGCTATTGTTGAAGCTTGAATGTTCTTGCTAGAGGCCATTGAAGTTGGTAGCAAGATGATGAAGATTTATTTCCTTGAAGGAGAATGAGATGAGAGGCAGAGAGGTCCCACTGGGCGTGCCAGAATTTGTAAGCGACTAAATTTCTCGGTTCGAAATAAGTCGAACAAGTAAAATAGTTTCACAAATGCGAATTTTGTATTGATGATTGTGTGGTACAATTCTCTGTGATTACAAAAGAGTTATCCTCTGATTCGATCTCCTTAAAAGATTTGTTGATTGGATTTGTGATGATGTGATTTTGTTTTGAACACAAGATATCCTTCAATTTGGTTGAGGAATGGATCGAAGATCTTTGGAACAGAATTACAATGAATCTCTGGCTATGAGCTTGTTAGAAATTCTTTGTTCTTCGTGTTCTTTATGTTCTTCGTGTTCTTCGGGCGTTCGTCGTCTTCGAAGGTTTGTTGTGGAAGTTCTCCGGGGCTTTAGAGGCTTGAATCCGTGGAGCTTCGCTGATTTGTGGTTGTTTAAGGTTTCTGAAGGCTTTTGAGCTTGATTCCAGTGAACTTTGAGATCTAGGCAGATAGTTTGGATGATTCTGTTTCGAATGTTCTTTGTATTTGAAGATTTGTGGTGGAAGTTCTTCGGGGCTTTGGAGGCTTGAATTCGAAGAGCTTCACTGATTTATGATTTGTTGATGTTTTCGGACCTTTGAGCTTGATTCCCGCAAACTTTAGGATCTAGGCAGATGATCTGGATGATTCTGCTTCGAATGTTCTCCGATTTTGGAGTTGAAGTTCTTGAAGTTCCTGGAGGCTTCAGGGCTTGATTCCAGCAGAGCTTTTTCACTTCTGAATCTCTGGTCCTTCTCAATGTCTCAGGAAGGCTTCTATTTATAGGAGTTTTGGGGTGGGTGAGCGACACGTGGCGGAGCTTGATTGGTGACACATGTCACAGCTTGATTGGTCCGCTTAAGTCATCGCTTACACGTGCGAGGTTGCTTGAGTCATCGCTTACACGTGCGAGGCTGCTTGAGTCATCGCTTACACGTGTACTGATGCGTGATTGGCTCTTGCATGACACTTGGCCAATTTCTGTTGGCTTCTGAATAGTGATAGCAAAACCTAGCAATACATGGTGTTCTGTAATTGGCTGTATTTTGTGGACTTGGTAATGTGATGTGTCAGCTTGTGATAGGTCGGGAATTTTCCCTCTCTACAGATGCCACCTGCATTGATAAGTGCTTCTCTAGCAAGAGCGTTGATCTCTATGGTGTAACGAAAATGAGGGTGCAATAATGCATAGATTGGATGCATCCCACTAAGTTGCCTATTTGTCGCAATTACATAAGGTTCTGTTACACAATGAGTTCTTAACCTGTAAAAATAAATAAATAAATAAAGACAGCACAAATTTTCGCTTCTCAAATATAGATACTTCAAATTAAAGTCCACTCAAAATATTAAACTTCTGATGATATAATAAAATTGGCTTTGAATTTAGCTTAAATAGAAATTTTACTCCTCTTTATTGGGTAATACTTGTTACATATAAGTTACATAGTTCAAAACAACTTCAAGTCACAATTTCAATTAAAAAAATGGGATGTGTATAAAACTATATAAGTGTAATAAACGCAACCCTTGTAATTTTGGTGAAATGAATTCAACAGAAATGAACCTAAAAATTGCAATTAAAATATGTTTTTGGAGTATGATAATGATATATACTACAATCTCCAGATATTATTTACCAAGCTAAGTCAACATTGATCACGAAATCATTACATAAAAATCATAGCACATTATAATGTGGGACATACCAGTGACTGACGAGTTGGTGATAGCCAGAATCATGAGCAAGGACATGAGCTTTAGCAATCCTCCAAAGCCAGACATCTGTTGAATTCCAAGAAGGTCTAAAAACTTGCTTCCACTGCGGCTTTCCATCCATAGGTGGCCGAGTCAGCTCAATAGCCAATGGTCTCAAAGTGCCATCTTTGTTTAGGAAGAACAATGCTCGTGAACCATAAAGTGTAGTGCCTTCAATCTGTCTTACTTTGCTGACGAATTGTAATAGTAAGTCATGGTAATCTAGTATGAACAACTTCTTTTGTTTTATGGCCTGCTTGCATTGAAATTATACAAATTTCTATGAGAGAAATTAAATTGAATGATGGGAATTATTCTTGAATGAAATTTATATGATATTGTTGCTAACCTGGTCGACACTCATTATACCTCCAATTTCTTCCTCAATCATTTCCGTGGTGATGGCTGATTCTGGTGGGCCATAGATCTCTGGGTCAAGTGCACTCTTCAATGGCCATTCCTGTTCCAGCATAAATTTATTCCAGTGCTCTTCAGGTTCATGTGTATCGATCTCTCTTATATATACATTAATATGACCAAAGGAAAGGCATTTTACATCAAATGATGGAGAGACTTCTTCATGTGTTTACTCAATTAATTAATTCAGTATACAAATTTATTAATGGTCATATTAACGGGTCTCCTTAAGGCAATTATTAATAAACTATATTAGGAAATTTGACAACACTTACGTGGAAAATATAAAAAATGGTAAAAAAAATTATTTTATCATTTGCCTATAAAATATTTTTAAAAAAAATTTCTAAATTAATGTTCTTAGAATATTTGTTAACATTTCTCATTTATTAATTGGTTGTTGTAGTTAACTATTCAAGGTTACAGTATCAAATATTCCTAAAAATATTTAGTATACAAATTAAAATATTTCAAAAAATTTCAATACCATTCTGTCTTATATATGCAGAAACAAAATCTTTGCTCATCCTTTATGATGATACAAGTCCCTATGTAAAAAAATAAATAAAACATGTGTGCCTACTTAGCCCCTCGCATTTGCAATAAACTCATCAGCAAAAAGGAATTGACTCCACTTTAGAAACTTTAATTTAGGTTGGTCTCCTTTCCACTCTTGAGCCTTGAGGGACTATGAAAATTCTCTTTTCTTGTCGCCAAAAGATATAAATATCCTTTCTACTCTTACAGGTTGCATCTACATCATATTGCTAAGGCATTCCCAATAAAATATGTCCATATCTACTACATGATAAACTATATCATTCTTATATGATTTTATAATTAAAATAAGGACATATATAACATATCTCAATTACTTCTATAGATGGACGATTCTTTGAATCTTTATGATCCGGTCAATTTGGTAAGGACAAGGATGCAACTCAGTTAGCAATTGTAGGTGTTTAGCAAATGTCTTTGAGATGATATGATATTCTCATAGATATTACTATCAATGATCAAGTGCTATAAAGGTGTAGATGGAAGGACAAGATTCAAAGTGCTATATAAGGTCACAATGAAAACCAAATTCTAATATATTAGGTGAAAAAAATAAATGACCCCAAAGTTAAAAAGTATAATTTGTACTTCAGTAAAAATAAAAGTTGTGATTACAAATCATACCGTGACCAACTGTATGCTATATGGGTTGAGACCAGCAAGAGTTTGCCGAGCGAATTCCTCATCCCTAAACCAAAAGAATTTGTCCCCTACGAATCCAAAAAACCATATATTTTGAGAGAGAGAGAGAGAGAGTCTATAGTATAAGCAAATAAGATGGTCGCGTAATTGCCATCTTATCAAAAAAAAGTAATACACAAAAATTTCACAACATTTTTAATAACAATTAAGTTGACAAACTTATACAAGTTCTCATCTAGGTCTACCATTAATATCATTTTTAACTTTTTGTTATCAATTTATCATATCAACCATTGTGAAAAATTTTGTCAAATTCTTTGTGTTTATGGACTTTTTCAAAAAAAAAAAAAAAAAAATTTTACATGGTCTATGTTAATCAGTAATTTTGTATCTAAGACAAAATAATAAAGTTTAACTAATATTTAATTTTTTTAAAATCATATTTAAATCTATAAAATGTTTTGATTTAATTTTTGTCTTAGGCAATCAAATGCGTCAAGCCACTCAGAGTGAGAGAAGTTTTCTCACTGCTCATTGTATCTGGGATCTCAAAGTGCAGCACAGCTCCTCCTTTGTCAGCGATGGATTTTACAAGTCTAGGCATGATGGCTTCGAGAAACCCTTGTTGGTTTTCTTCAGACACCAAGTCAACTCCTTGAGTGAAAAGCGAGTCTATTGCTGTGAAGTATGGGAATCCAAGGTCCTCATCTATCGTTTTCCCCAAGGATGGGACCAATACTTTCAACACTGAGTACAATGTCTTCGCTGAAAAAGTTAGTTGCTTTATCTCTGAGAAGCATTAATCTCGAGGGACATAAAACCTGCTACTCTTTTTCTCTGACAGTTCATCTGCATTAGTGGTGTTTTTCCAATTACAATCAAAACAAATGAAAGCAGGCATTAATTAAGTCCATATGCATGCTTTCGTTTACATTACGCATCACTGTAATATTGATATTCACCAAGTATCCCCGATACACGTCTTAACCCAATTTCATTTCATTCTTACTTTTTTGTGTAAGTAGTAAATTTGAGTACATACTCTTGAGTTGAATAGGTGGATTTGAAATGAGAGGAATGATTAGGAGTATCATAAATTTTACTACATACTATAGATTTAATATACAAACTTTAGAAATTGTCATGTAAACGTTAAACAAAAAATTTAAAAATATATATATGATTGATATAACAACAAAAACTAAAGGTAGTGCCAATTATACTATAATAGACTTAAAAATTAATATGCATGAAAATAAATTTGATGATATCACAATTATATTTTATAAATAAAATTTTTAATAATTATTTAATTAATTATCTTTAAAAGTTAACCTATCATTTTGTAAGGTTGGTGTAGTAAAAATTTGTACCACCCTTTACATCGCTCAAACAAAAAATGTAATTAAAAAACTTATTCATTAAATCACAATACCTCTACATGAATTACAAAAAAGTAATTAAAAAACTTATTTATAAAATCACAATACCTCTATATGAATATTCAGCAAAAAAAAAAAAAAAAAAAAAAAGAAAACCTCTATATGAATTATTGGGGAATCTGAAAAAGATAAGGATTGGGTACAAGAAACTGATTTGCATGTGCCACCGTATCATGTCATATATTATTGTCAGAGATGTGTATCAGAAAAAATCCCAACTCATCATATATGGGGTACAATTATATGCCTAAAATCCTGTCCAAAATTAGGTGATGAGTCTAAAATCAGGCCCGTGGTGGTGGCAGGTATGCCCCCCATCACGGGTCATCATTGCCATAATGATGGAAATGGCTAGAATTAAAGAAAATAACTACCATTCCCATCTATTGAGAAAGTGAGAGTACAAACAGGTATTGATATTAATCTTAGGGATCCGAAGCTCTCCCACCGAGACTCACTCCTTTTTGTAAATACTCAAGCCAGATTGATTGTGCGAAATTCTTGCATCAACAATCGTTGGAATAAGTTGCATCATGTGAAAGATTCTAAATCGTTCACGTTGTTATGTTATGGTGATGATTAAGTTGTGATTAGTAAAAGATTATTTTTACACAACCACGCTACTAATTTCAAGGGGCGGCACTACAGCCAATTCAGGGGTTCAAATGTACCCCCCACTTCAAAAAAAAAAAAAAATATATATATATATATATATATATAATATTTTTTTTGGTTAGTTTAATACTTTAATTTATTCTTAAAAATATATTTTTGCACATCTTAACTTAAATTTTTGCGCACTCTTATTACAAGTATTTTTCAACTCTAAAAGTAAAAAGTAAGTGTTTGTGAATTAGAAGTGCAATTTTTTTTTATAAGTTTATATTATATGTGTGTGAGTATGTCTAATATTGATTGTGTATATTACATTTTGTTATAATGTTATTTATATAAATTGTGATGTGTGAGGATGTCTGTGTATAATATAAATATAATATAACTTTATATAATTTAATAATTAGGAAATAAAGAGGGTTTTTTTTACATGTGTGTGTATTGTTATCATGTTATACTAACCTTTTGCTATAAAGTTAGTAAAATTCAAGAAATTTTTTAAAAAATTAGTGATTATTCAAGAATTTGATTAGTTAAGTAGGCACATAGTGTATAATTTTATGTATAAATAAGTGTGATTGTGTACGTCAATAATTAATACGGAGCCAATGAGTTGAGATTAGTAATTTAGTCTAAAATCTTTTTATAAAAACAAAGTCAAATAAATAATAACAACTTTATAAAGATAAAAATGTTAAACAAATTTAACAAAATAAAATGGTCATAGGCTCATAGCTACCTGCATTGGCAATAGATACTCATAATGAACTATCATGTAATATTCAAAATTTGAAAACTTGTAGATTAAAATTGTAAAACTTCAAGTGTTATTATTACATTTTTTGTCGATAACTATTAACTCGATATATTCAAGTTTTCTTTTTATTAAAATTTTTTAATGAATCCCTTAAACAAAATTTTTGAAGCCACCACTACTAATTTCGGCATTTATTATATATCAATCATAATATATCTTTTTAAAAAATTAATTATAAAAAAAATTTGGTGAATATTTTTTTTTTCTTTGATCCTCATTTGATTTATTGTTTATTCATAACAAAGAAAGTTGAACCTGCTTCACATCTAGGGCGCCCTGTCCTGCAACGCCTGGGATAGGGGTACTCTTCGCCACCAAATACTGGTCTTTGAAGTTCAAGGCTCTTATCAGGGTCTCCAATATCATTGTACACATCATAATCGTATATCCTCTCAAAGTGTTTGCGCTCTCCTTCCCCATTACCTCGCAAATTCCTTAGTTCTTCTTCTCTTAGCCTCCTCAATGCACTAGGTGTTTGTGATGGCGAGTATGGCTGCTCCACACAAACCAACGAATTGTCACAATCTAAAAGGGAAACCCATGACATATACTGTGTCAAAGATATATGTCACTATCACTTTCACGTGCATGCATGAATGAATAAAATGATAAAATTATCTACCCAATTTGGGCCCACCTCCATCAGAAAGTAATAAAAGAAAAAGAGAAATCCCAATCGTGATGATGATGGATTAGACTTATCATATATAGCAACACAATATAAATCAATATTGAAATCACCAATACGACTCAAATTCCAAGTTGGACCATAACCTGTTGGAATTCTTGAATTTTTTTTATAAATATTTTTGGGTCAATACTTGAGCATTATACAATATCAGATTTTTCCAATTGTGTGGATAATACTAAAGGTGATGATCAAATCAAAATTTCAAGTGAATATAATTCATGAATTTTCATTTAGTCAATATAATTGGAAAATTTGGATAATTAACCCTATAGGCAACTATGATTTTCAATCATCAATATTAATGCAATAGAGTCTATTTAGGGTTTGCCAATATATATTGGGAGTTGGGACAAAAATTAATTAATCAGAATGCTTTAATAAATATATTTGAACCCAAAGAAATAATAATTTAGTGTATGTTTGGAAAAAATTATTTTTACCAACTTATTTTACCATTCAGCTTATTTTTGTTACTATCCATAGGTCTCATTGCACTTTTTGCTATTATTCATAAGTCCTACTGTACTATTTCATCTAATTTTTATCTTTATTTAAAATACTTTCAGCAAAAAATTTTTAATTTCAACAAAATAAACGGATTCTAAATAGACCAATAATTACTTATAATTATATATAGCTCTACTACCACACGTTGGTCAACTACTCAATCAATCACATCATTTATAGGTGAGTATTTTAATTTCTAACAATATACATAAAAATAATACATAAATAAAAAATAGGACCAACATGTGATGCCTAATTTGCACTTGCCCTTAAGATCTCCTAAATCCAATTACAAAGTGCTAGTCTTTCAACCTATAAAGTGTCAATTTTTTAGCAAAAAATTTTCAATTTTAGTAAAATAAGTAAATATCAAATAAATTCTTAATTATTTATAATTACATATCAGTGCTACTAATAGAGGTTGGTCAACTACTCAATCAATCACATCATTTATGTGTGAGTATTCAAATTTCTAACAATATACATAAAAATAATAATAATAATAATAAAAAATAAAAAAAAAATAGGACCAACATGTGATGCCTTATGTACACTTGCCCTTCGCATCTCCTAAATCCAATTTTTACTACTATTCATAAGTCCTACTGTACTATTTCATCTAATTTTTATCTTTATTTAAAATACTTTCAGCAAAAAATTTTTAATTTCAACAAAATAAACGGATTCTAAATAGACCAATAATTACTTATAATTATATATAGCTCTACTACCACACGTTGGTCAACTACTCAATCAATCACATCATTTATAGGTGAGTATTTTAATTTCTAACAATATACATAAAAATAATACATAAATAAAAAATAGGACCAACATGTGATGCCTAATTTGCACTTGCCCTTAAGATCTCCTAAATCCAATTACAAAGTGCCAGTCTTTCAACCTATAAAGTGTCAATTTTTTAGCAAAAAATTTTCAATTTTAGTAAAATAAGTAAATCTCAAATAAATTCTTAATTATTTATAATTACATATCAGTGCTACTAATAGAGGTTGGTCAACTACTCAATCAATCACATCATTTACGTGTGAGTATTCAAATTTCTAACAATATACATAAAAATAATAATAATAATAAAAAAAAAAAATAGGACAACATGTGATGCCTTATGTACACTTGCCCTTCGCATCTCCTAAATCCAATTACAAAGTGCCAGTCTTCCAACCTAGATAATGAGATTTTTTTTTTTTTTTGATATGAGATTTTGTTTGATAGTATAGTACTAGTTGTGACGACATCTATGATGACATTTTTTTTGTTTTTTTTTTTATGAGCATCTATGATGACATTAATCACCAGTACTCCATGAATATGTTGCTTTAGGTGAATATGTTGCTGTACACGAGGACCACAAGATAATTGAGCAGAGATGTATACTTCATGAGACAGCTAAAGGTCCATCTGAGGGCAATCTGTAAAGGAATCTAAGCGGCCAATATATCCTTGCCAGTTGAAATACCAAAGGAAATCTTAAAAAAAGAAAAATGGACCATTTTTTACGGTGAGGATATATAGGATCCGTTTGGATTGAACTTATTGTTGCTGAAACTGAAAACTGAAAACACTGTAACAAAATAATTTTTAATTGTGTAAATAATATCGTGGGACCCATTTTTAATATTTTTTAATGTATAAACAGTACGTGAACAGTAACAGTAACAGAACAGTGTGTAAACAATAAAATTTCTCTTGAACAGTAAAATCACTGTTCATGCGCAGAGGAAAAAAAAAGAGACTGAAAACGTGTTGCAAAACGTAGATGTAGGATTAAGTTGAATCCAAACGCCCTCATAGTATAGATCCAGTTAATCATTCATTTTAGAAAAAATTAATTATTTTTTTATTTTTTTCATAAAAATATATGCCTTAAGAAACTATACGAGCACATGTTAGTAAAACCCATAAAATAATAACTCGTACCAAAAACAACTTTTCAAAGCAATTGAAAACTGTTCAAAGACTTGGTCTAACCTGGTACAAGCTTCACATTAATCGAGTTTATATATGCGAAGGTGCATTTCTAGCTGTGTATTTTTATGTATCATCTATGTGAACATGCATGAGTGCTAATATTCATGCTTTAAAATTACTCATATTTTCTAAGGAAAAAAAACAAACACACGCACAAACATATATGCCTTAAATGAGAAAGTGACTGACCTTGTTGGTGAAAAATACCCTCTTCACTGGACTGTCGAACTTTGAGTGAACCCAAGAGCGACATGTCACACTTAGGGGGCCACAAGGCAACCCATCAATGACAATATCTTCAAGGAACATCTCTCTGTGGTGCTCATTTTCAATCAAGACAGCACCAACCTCTCCAAAATCAATTGGAACTTCAAAAATTGTCTCATACCTAACCCCATTATCTCCACGCCCCACCTTGTGAGCATAACCTTCAATTGTATCCTTCTCTAATCCCGTCTCTTCAAAAACATGTTCACAAATATAATCCAACATCCATAGTGTTTATTATTGTGTAGAATTAAGATTCTAAACTTACATCTATCAACCTTGAGATGCGAAAAAAAAAAAAAAAAAAAAAAAAAAAAAAAAAAAAACAAACAAACAAACAAATACACAACTCAAAGTTTTACATGGTTTGCCATAAAGTCCTAATAATGTACCATCATCTATTCTGCCGTTGCTCTAACTTCGTCAAGAAGATCTAACTATAGGTGCATCCCTTCTTCGTTACTTCCTTCATCATGATGGGATACTCGATGGCTGGTTAGCCTCACTTCCACTAGGATGATGACCTTGTGTCCGTATGCAAGGCGAAAAGGTGTTTCTCTTGTAGGTGTGCGAACTTTTGTCCTATAAGCCCACATGACACCGGGTAACTCATTTGGCCATATGCCCTTTGCCCTTTCAAGCCGAGTCTTGATCATCTTGAGTAGGGATCGGTTTATGACTTCAACTTGTCCGTTGGCCTGGGGGTGAGTAGGAGAGGAGTAATGATTCTTGATCCCCAACTGTTGGCAAAAATATCTGAATGCATCATTGTTGAATTGCTTTCCATTGTCAGAGACGATGACCCTGGGTGTTAGGACATATGTGGATCATGTTAAAAACATATGTCATTTAGAATTGACGAATCCTTCGACAAAACACACTTTACTTGTAATTGGTTTCTGCTACTTCCTCAAATCATGCAGAGATTATCGCAATTCATGAAGCGAGCCTCTTAGTAAGTCTCTAATCCCTCATTTTCATGCATTTCATACTTTGTAACCTAAGTTTTTGGGATTTTTGCAAAATTTGGGGTTTTTCAAAATCAAAGAGGTTTTTGTGCAATTTTTGGGATGGGTTTTGAAGATTTGATCTTAAAAACTTCATACATTGCATTTCATGTACATTATAACTATGGTTTCATGCATTTAGATGTGTGCTATATATGTTAAACTATTTGTGTGCTAGTAGGTTTGGATTGGGCTGAGCCCATGATGATATTATTATTGCATGTCACATGCTCATGCATTTTCATGCATACGTACCTTACATTCAATATATTTCTATATATTTGAACTGTTTGGGACTTTTCTGAGTGTTTCTTTCTTCCCCCTCACTCTCTAGTTGACGTTAGTACGTCCATGGCACCAAAACGTAAGTCTGCTTCGACCTGGAACCCTCTTTGTTCCGGGGCATCGTCTTCTTCTGATCCTACCCCTTCTTCTATTCGGTTTCGTGATGAGGATGCCTGAAAGGACTTCTCAGAGAACTTTTCTCGACGAGGTGTTCATTCGCAACTCAAACATTGTGCATGAAGAGGTGCCAATTCAGCTACAAAGCCTTTGACAATATTCATAGATCTAAAGTTCGTCTTGAGGGGGTTATAAATGACAATAGTTAGTCTTTTCCTTAAATTATTTGTAGTTTCATATTTAATCCCCCTACACTTAAGAGGTGCGTGCTGTATTATACCCGTGGTTCCAGGCTGTAAAGTTTCTTAGGATTAGCTTTTTGTAACAGAGAAATTTTCTAAATCTTATGGATTTTGATAGGGAAAAATGAAAATCTATTTAGGAGGATATCTATAATTGTACGTACAATGTCAAACAATCAATTGAAGGACAGCTATGATCACTAAAATTAGCCTGTCCTTTTCTTTTTTTAATTTCGCCTTCTATTTTTTTCTTTTCTAAATAAATTATATATGTAGTGCTCCTCTATTAAAAAAAAAAAAAAACTAGTGCTACACAAAAAAACAGAAATCAATTATGGCTTTTCAAGGCTATCCAGTCTTGGGCCTTCTAGTTCTTCTTGGCTTATTGACTAATGTCATAGCTGATTCACCAAAATTTGACGTTTCTTCAATCAACCGGACCAGTTTTCCCAGTGATTTTATTTTTGGGACAGCATCATCGGCTTATCAGGTAATTCAGTCACAATCTCCTCTGTTAATTTGTATCATAGTTTTTTTTCAAATGTCCTGAGATGTCAAGAATATGATCAATATTATTATGTGCACATGTCTGTTCTTTCAAATTTCCAGTATGAAGGTGCAGCACATGAAGATGGTAGAGAACCAAGTATATGGGACACTCTCACTCATGAACATCCAGGTCTCTTTCTTGTAAACTTTTAGATTTATAAAATTTATTATGAATCATTAATATTAAACTTAAAGGAATACAAAATAAGGAGATTTTGTCATTTAAAATAATGGTAGGTAATAAAATGATGTAAATGGTGAACCCAAATAACAACTAGTAATGCTTGCATCCATGGCTTTGTTATGAAATTATATAGAAAAGGTTACAAACTCAATTCCCTAACTGCCTCTGCTTCCGCCTTCTTTTCTGAAGCAGCTTTCTCAATACGAAAGAAAAGGCCTAGCATAAATGCATACATACATATATAGCATTACATTAGCTGTTTATAAGGATTTACAATTACAGCAAAAGTAATGTTAGGGATACTGTAACTTTTACTACATGAAGTTAACAAACTTATATATCACCAAAACAAATTTTAAGGATTCATTTATTAGGTTGTTGAAGTCCACCAATTACATATATTGTCACATCTATTTATAAATTTTATGTAAACTTTAGGGATTTACAATCATAACAAAACAACTGAACTTAAGGAACCTACAGCTGTTACAAATTAATTTATTGATTTGTAAAGGATAGTTTGGAGAGAATTAATGGAGTGATATTTGGTGGCCTATTTTTACCTGTATTTGAATTTAAAATTTAAAATTGGATTCATGGTGGTTACTCCACAAGTATAAATGCTAAGGTTCAAGTCTCTAGGAGGGAGCTTTGCACACATATACACTTAAATTAAGCTAGAGTAGAAATTCTATCTTGTATAAAAAAAAAAAAAAAAAAAATTGGACTCATTAATTGAAGCATTTGAATTTGAATTAGAGTCATTAATCATTTTATTGTCAAAATTGATTCATTTTCAAATTTAGAAGATCATTTTTCTTACCTCAAGAACCAAAAAAAAAAAAAAAATACCATGCGTGTTAATATAAGGATGGAAAATTGAGATAACTACGAGGATTTCAGAAGCATGTGGCATTAGGACCAAGCAAAATAGTTGCTCAATTCTCTGTACAAGTAGTGGCATTATAAATTATTTTTACTTCTTGTTTTACACTCTGCCTTGACTCTTGCTTGACAAAGCTTCTGTATATTGTGGAAACCTGTGGGCGAAATTAGTATTGTAAAGGTCATGCAAATCATAATCTAGCTTGTGAAAATTTTTGTGTAATTTTGTGCGTCTGAAGGCTTACTATATTGAAAAATAACAAAAAGAAAACTATGTTAAATGACATACTCGGTAAGGCCAAACGATGAACATGTCAAAATTAGTAAAGAAAAATACCTTCTTTCCATAGAAAAACTAGGAAAGTAAAGGTATTGAATGTTGTAACTATTGACAAGCCATTCCGTATGGATGGTTGGCCACCTTTACATATATAATATTTAATTTGAACTATGAAATAATTTATCTCAAATTGGGAGGATCTTAATGTCATGTATTTAGTTAAGACTTTTCTAGGTCAATTGATTGATATTTGTTGGTGTCCAAATGAGATATTCAAAATTCAAATCCCCTCTCCCTCAACAATCATATTATCAAATAAATTGTAGGTTCCAGTTAGCTCAATTGATAAAGTTTCTGATAATTAAATAAGAGATCTGTGGTTCAATTCTTGCCTATATCAAAAATCAATGGGTGCCTTGGTCTAATGATAAAGAATTATCATCAAGAACGAGCGTCATTGTTTATAACTTTCCAAAAACAAAAAAAACAGTTTGTTTATGATTATTTATGCATCATAAACCCGATGTTTCAATTTTGTCGTTATTAGTATTTGTTAGTGTTTGAAGTCTTTTTTTGAAGCAAATACTTATGGTCTAATTTTCTGATGGGAAATTATAGTCCAAATTGTCTAATTTTTTTTTTTTTTTGATACATTAGTAAGCCAAGGCTCATTCACGACTCACTACTCGTAAATGTGGAATTTCAGTATAGAGTAATTAATTAGTAAACTCATGAAATTGGACACTGTTGTTGGTAATAAAAAATTCTCTCTCTCTCTCTCTCTCTCTCTCTCTCTCTCTCTCTCTCTCTCTCTCTCTATATATATATATATATATATTGCTTGATTTGAATATAAGGGGACTCATTGTCGGTAAATTCAAAAATCTTACTGCGGAAAGGGAGCATCATTGAGATTGTTTGAAATTTTTAGGGTAATTTCATTATAAGATTCTTAAAATTTTTAACAATAAGTTACTAGATTTTTTTTTTTTTTTACATTATTAATATGTTAAATAAATAAAAAATAATTTTTAAATTTTTAAAAAAAATTTAACAATAATTTGTTTATATTTTGCAACATTAATAATAAGTTAAATAAATATCAAAAGTATTAATAATGTTTATTTAAATATTAATGACCTAACATTATCTACAGATTCTGCACCATTTATTTTGTTTTAACAAGATCTACGACGAAGATTGAGAATACCTATCCCTAATAGAAATTATAAATAAAATAAAATAAAAAAGAAAGAAAGAAGAATGACAACGTATACAGTAAACCTTCACATTCCTATCTTTTGGTATTTATTTTTCTTCATTTTCCCCCCTAGAAATATGTTGTATATGTTATAGTTCTGACTTGTGAGGCTTAAGTACTAGTTCCATTTCTCTTAGGGCTCTAATTACTAGTTCTGAAATAGCGAAAGAAAAAAAAAAAGAATCCTACATTATTAACTTACAATGATATTGCAGAAAGGATAACAGATGAAAGCACTGGCGATGTAGCTAACGATCAATATCATCGTTACAAGGTATATATGTAAATTGGAAAGAAAAACACTCATATTAATTAGCTCCTAGTTACCAAAAGTCTTATAGCACAATTGTATAATTTTATTTTTATTATAAGGAGAACAAAGTTTGGCTACAAAATTGATTGTAACCTAAGGTTACAATTTTACTCAACAAAATAAATATTATTACATATTTAGAAAATCTGACCGTTGAATTGCATATTCTTTTAGCTCTTAATACATATATCAAGTTTTGTATCAATCGGATATTATTTACTATATGATCTATAAACTTATATTTTATGCAGAATTTTAAATTTCAAAAACTTACAATTTAAATAATTTATTGATAATATAGGTATTGATTTTTAATTTTTCAATAAATTTTGCAAGTATGGAGGATATAGGAAGAATATGTAATTTAATAGTGGATTTGTCAAAACTCACATCCGATAAAAAGATATTGAGACAAGCTATAACTTAAAGCTACAAACAATTTTGTAGCTAAACATTTTTAGGGTCCAATTATATTTTCCACATGTACTTATCAAAAAAAAAAATATATGCCACATGCTTTTTTTCTAATTATTGAGCATCTCTAACCAAATTCAAGATAATCACAATATTAGAAATCCTCATTTCAGATTTTTCCAACAATTTGCTTTGTGATTATACATTGTAGGGAGATGTTCGGATTATGAAAAAGATGGGCTTAGATGGATACAGATTCTCAATCTCATGGTCTCGAGTATTGCCAAGTAAGATTATCGTTTTCACAATCACATAAAAGGTTAGATCCATCCAATGACAACAACATAAAATGAGTACATCAAGTACACATCTTAGGCTGGAATTAAATTGCTATTGTTTTGTGATCATATTATGTTCCTAACAATCTCATTTTTGGGACTCATTTTAGAAGGAAAACTATCTGGGGGTGTCAATAGGGAAGGAATCAAATACTACAACAAACTAATCAATAAGCTCCTAGACAGAGGTCATGAATGATTCTTATATTCCATCACATGTCACCAACTTATCATGCATGCGCTATTAATTCATTGTTGTTTGCTATGATTGAATGCAGGTATACATCCCTTTATTACCCTCTTCCATTGGGATCTTCCCCAGGCATTGGAAGATGAGTATGGTGGTTTTTTGAGTCCTCATATTGTGTAAGTGGTTAATTCACCTAAAGTTCAGCCATTTTATTCATCTGAATTCCAATTAATATACTTTCCACAATTTTCATCGTGCTTATGATGTTTAAAATTTAAATTGTTGACCCATTTTGAAGATAAGGAATCAAAGGGGGGCCCATTTTGATTATTATTATTATTTTTAATTAATGACTTAAGCTCATTGTCTTACAGAGAATTTCTAAGTTTGATATCATTTGTTAAGAATTTATCATTGATATATTTTTTTTTTTTTTTAATGTTAGATCATGTTATGATACATTAACTTAATATTAATCTACAATTTTTAACTTCCACACGTTTTTAATATAGTCCCATAATGAGTCATTTGATTTCTTTTTGTTTCCAAAATAACCTTTCTGTCCAATTTGCTCCACTAAAATGAAATCTTTTTTAGAAATGAAAAATATTAAAACTAACTATGAGATTGGACACAATTAGATAGAATGACTAAGTTATGAATGTATTAAAGATAAAGAATTGAAATGGAAAATGTGGAATTTACACGATTGAGTTGAAAATCAGCAAAAGTTAGAAATTGTAATTTAACTAGTTTATAATTTAGTTGTTATTTATATCAATAACATAATAATAATAATTATTATTATCCATTCACAAATGCATTACACTAATAGAGAAAATTTTTAGTCTACGTAAAAAGCTTTTCACTATCAATATCTTTATAGTTCAATTGGTTGTCACTTTCTAGAGACCGAAGAGTGGAGGCATCGAAGTTCAAATCTCCCTTCTCCCAACTATTAAATTAAAAAAGAAAAAGAAAAAAGAAGTCTTTTTCTATTTGGATAGACCTTTTAGATTCGTAGCTAAATCATGCTATACATGATATGCTCACAAACAATGCACGGTTAATTAGTGTAATGTCAAGTATTAAATTGTTTTGATACTTCTGCATGTATATATTTAGGGATGACTTTAAAGATTATGCTGAGCTTTGTTTTAAAGAATTTGGTGATCGTGTCAAGCATTGGATCACACTAAATGAACCATGGAGTTACGTCAATGGTGGTTATGTTACGGGGCAATCACCACCAAATCGATGTTCTAGTTGCACAGTTGGAGATTCCGGAACAGAGCCATATTTGGTGTCACATTATCAGCTTCTTGCTCATGCATCCGCTGTCAGAGTGTATAGGCAAAAGTATCAGGTTCCACACATGAAATTTTTTTATATTTATTTTACTACATTTTTTTCCTTGAAAATTGTACCCCATTCAATAAACATGGTTGCATTCCACTTGATATAAGACAATCTAAGATACTTCATTTTAATAACTATTTGCAGCGAAGATAAAATTAGATAAATCTGCAAGTTAAACTTGTTTTTCAGTATTAGTAATTTAGTAAGCATTTCTCTTTTCCGTTAGTTTGGGATTGGATTAACTTTTTGTTGAAAGTTTATTTATTAATTTGTTAAAAGTTGACAAAAATATAATTACATTAGCTAGAGTGTGTCTTTAAAATTAAGCAAGCTTTCGCCATGTGCAGGAAGTACAGAAAGGTATTATCGGTATATCCCTAAATGCACCCTGGTTTGTGCCATTCTCTAACTCGAGGGCCGACCATGATGCTACACAAAGAGCCATTGATTTCGGTTATGGATGGTAAAACTACATGACGCTTTGTTTTGAATATATCTATTGCACTATTTGCTAGTTATTTACAAAGAATAGAAAAAACCCTTTGCTAGTTTAATATAATAGGTACAATAAAGACATAAAATTTCATGGTTTGTTGTAGGTTTGTGGATCCCCTAACCAATGGTGACTATCCACATAGCATGCAATCTCTAGTTGGCAACCGATTACCCAAATTCACAGAAGAGCAATCCAAGCTTGTAAAAGGATCATTTGATTTTCTTGGGTTAAACTACTATACTACTAATTATGCAGCTGATGCACCCAAAGCTGAAAACGCAAGCTACGCTACAGATATGCGAACTAATGTTACTGGTATGAACTCAAACATTTGGAGCCATGTGATTTTGATTTTCTTATGTAAATCATAAGTACTAAGAAGACCATGCTTTTTTATTTTGTTGTGGCAGCTGAGCGTAATGGGATCCTCATCGGTCCACAGGTGCGTATGAAATTGAACATACATAAGATTGGTATAGATCTCAAGATGGTTACAAACTTACAATAGTTTGATTCAATTTTTTTCCTTTTATGCAAATTCTGAAATGGTTTAATTTTCACACAACTTAAAGATTAAAAAAAAAAAAAACAAATTGACATCTAGAAACAATGCATAAAAAAAAAATAAATAAATAAAAATCAAATTTCTATGGATCGAATGGTAAATATATTGGTTAAGAGAGCTTTACACACATATACTTAGATTAAGTTATAGTAGAATTTCTATCTTGTATTTAAAAAAAAAAAAAATTATTGAATTCTAAAATGTCAAATGTCATATTTTATTAAAAAATTGAAAAAATAAATAAAAGATATAAAAAGTCAAAAGCCTTGTAATTCAACTAATTGACATTTCTTGGTTCAAATTCTTTCACCCTCAACAATTAATGTATACAAAATAAAAATAAAGAAGGATATAGAAGGAAAGATGGCTAAAAGTCTTTGAATTAAATAAATAAAAATAAAAATAAAAAGAACTTTGTTATCCAATTAAGAAATTTTTTCCAAATAAAAACATTTCTATACAGATCATAAAAATAAAATAAAAAATTGTCTTGTAATGATTTCAGTTTGATTAGAAATTTGACATATTAATTTTCTCGGCCTCGCTTTCTCTCTGAGAAACTAGGCTAGTAGAATCTTGATTATCTTCCCCGGAATGATACCTCTCTCCCTCTGTTAACACTGTTAACAGTAGGGCTCATTGGTTCTCTTTTCTTTTTCGTGGGTTTAGGGAAACACATCTCACCTTTCTTCTTCCATCTTTCCATCCCTTCTTTACTACTCGTTTTACTCAAACCACGGACGAAGTTCTCAGTGCATGGAAAAATTTATCCCTTACTGCTGAGGAAAGTACAAAACTTAGCCTGACAAAATCAAAAAACCTAAGGGAAAAAGAATATGTCCTAGTAGCAGAGTTTCTAACAAAACGTGCCCTGAACGTGGAAGCTATTGGGAGAACATTTAAACCGTTGTGGAGGGCTAGGGATGAGTTCAAGATTAGAGAAGCAGGAGACCACATTTTATTATTTGTTTTCAAGCTTGAGACAGATGCGGAACGTGTATTAGCCCAAGAACCGTGGTCGTTTGATAAACATCTCGTTCTGTTCCAACGATATGATTATTCGATCCCAGCCAAACACCTACGCTTTACAAAGATTATGTTTTGGGTGCAAATACATGGTCTGCCTATGAGAATGCTAGACCCCGAGACTGCCATTGAATTAGGAGAAACTCTTGGGGAGGTTTCAACCAAGGAAACAGAGAAGGAGATGGTGGGGGGTGACTTTGTCCGGGTTAGGGTGAAGATCGATGTCTCAAAGCCTTTAAGCCGAGGTCGAAGAATTGTATTGGATGAAGACATTGAAACGTGGGTAGCCTTCAAATATGAAAAGCTCACCAACTTCTGTTACTGGTGTGGTATGGTCTCTCATGAGGAGAAAGAATGCGAGAAATGGCTTGCTAGGAAGGGATCAAATCCTCATAAACAACAAGAATATGGGGCATGGCTGCGTGCCACTCCTTACAACCCGGGGAAGTCTCCCTACACAACTGTGCCAGGTATGGGCGATGGGCTTGGGGGTGTCACAATGCAGTCTTATGCAGAGAAGACTAGTGTGGCAGAGGAGCCATCACCGGCGACTCAAGACGGCGAACCTGTCCCGGTACAATCCAGTAACGCCCAAGTAAACGCCGACCTCCATCAAGTCTCTTAGATGGATATTGCGGATTCTACGGAGGATTTGGCGCAGATTTCACGCCCGAATTTATCTCCATTTAATCGGGTAATAAATTCTATTCCAAACTCTTCCCCATCCCATATCCGTTTACAAGATTTTGAGTACCAAATAGAAGAAATTGATTCGGCTTTAATGAAATTTGACTCCCATGCACCTCCAATAATCAATAAGCCAACTGTAATCCCCACACATGCAGAATCCGTTGGAGACAAATCAAGGGGTATTATAGCTACTCAAGGAGATGTGGCAAATAATAACCCCACTCACGTGACCATCCAAAATAATTCACATGAGAACCATGCACTTCGCACGTGGAAGAGATTAGCCAGAAATAATATTACACCTGAGACCCCAAATAACCACTCTGTTTTTCACAAGCGAAACAGAGAGTTTGAAGAGTGCGACCAATCTGAGTTACCAAAGAAGAAGTTCTTGGTTTCGAAAGATGATTCGGAAAATTCATTGGTGGAGGTTGCTGCGCAGCTCCACCAAGAGCCATGAGCATTATAGTTTGGAACTGCCGTGGGCTCGGGAACCTACGGACAGGAAAAGAGCTTGAAGTAGTGATTTGAGCAAAAGTTCCCTCCGTCTGTTTATAGCCGAAACGTGTGCGGATGAAGCAAGGCTACAGCAGATTAAACGGAACATTGAGTTTGATAATTTATTTTTTGTTGAGAGAAATAACAGGGGTGGGGGTCTTGCACTCTTTTGGCGAAATTCTGTTGATCTGAGTGTTGATTCTTTCTCACCAAACCATATAGACTCCATCATAAATAAAGGGAAGGAAGATGTATGGAGGTTCACCGGGTTTTATGGTGAGCTAGTGACGCATAAAAGAATGGAATCCTAGAATAAGCTTCGACAACTTCATAACAAATTTAATCTCCCTTGGCTGTGTGTCGAGGATTTTAATGAAATTATTAGAAGCTCTGAAAAAATGGGGGGAAGTAGCAGAAGCCAAACTCAGATGCAACATTTTCGGGATGCAATGGATGAGTGCGGATTTATTGACCTTGGTTTTTTAGGTCCCTGGTATACATGGCAGAAACATTTTTCTGCTGGTTACTCAATATGGGAGAGACTTGACCGTGCTTTGGCTACTAATGATTGGTTGTTGAGGTTTGCAGGTACACATGTCCACCACCTCAAGTCAGATACTTCGGACCACAGTCCAATATGGATTGATATGGAGGGTCATAATTTTCAATCCATCTCCAAGCCTTTCCGATTCGAAGAGGCGTGGCTGTCTGATCATACATGCTCGGAGGTCGTTGAAGCAATCTGGGAAGCAAGGGAAGTGGCTGATCCAGCAGCTAGAGTCATTCGGAAAATTGATAAGTGTGGCCGAGAATTAAAGAGATGGGAGAGAGATCACTTCGGCAATATAAGGAACACTCTGAAGGAGAAAAGAAAGGAGTTGGCTAAAGCAGAAAAAGAGGCGTTACGCACTGGACTAAATTTCCGAATACAGGAACTAAAACGAGAGATTACGGATTTGGTGGAAAAAGAAAACAGGTTATGGTTTTAAAGGTCTAAGGTGTTGTGGGCACAACAGGGAGACCGAAACTCCAAATATTTTCACAGCCGGGCCACTCAACGATGGCGCAAAAATACCATCCAGCAGCTTCGGTCATCAAGTGGACAATGGAAGTCTAACAGTACAGAGGTAGCTGAGATTCTAATAGACTATTTCCAGGAGCTGTACACCTCGGCCAACCAGACCCCATGTGATGCAGCCACAAAGTCCATTGGAAAAATTATCAGCTCGGATTTAAACAACCAGCTTGAACAGGAATTTACAGCATGGGAGGTTCAGAAAGCAATAAAAGAAATGGCCCCTCTCAAAGCCCCTGGTCCAGACGGAATGCCTCCATTGTTCTATCAACATTATTGGAACACAATTGGTAATGATGTTACACAATCTGTTTTACATTTCCTTAATTCAGCTTGTCTTCCTGAAAATCTCAATCATACTTTTATTACCCTCATACCAAAAAAGAATTCTCCCGAATATGCTTCTGATTTTAGACCCATCAGCCTTTGCAATGTTTTGTATAAAATATTTTCAAAGGTCCTAGCCAATAGAATAAAAAAAATCCTTCCAAAGATCATTTCGGAACATCAAAGTGCATTTACCAAAAGCAGATTAATTTCTGATAATATTCTAGTTGCTTTTGAATCTCTCCATAGTATGCAGAATCATGCGGGAAAGGAAGATTATATGGCCATCAAATTAGACATGAGCAAAGCATATGACAGGGTAGAATGGTCGTATCTGGAATCAGTCATGAGACGCGTGGGCTTCACTGAAAGATGGATTACTCTCTTGATGCTTTGTGTCAAGATGGTCTCTTATTCTATTCTAGTGAATGGAGAGCCAAAAGGGATGATTTACCCCACACGAGGCATCCGTCAAGGAGACCCCCTATCACCTTTCCTTTTCCTACTTTGCACGGAAGGATTAAATGGTCTCATTAACATGGCAGCAGATAAAGACCATATTAAGGGTTACGCCCTTTGTAGAAATAGCCCCAGACTAACCCATCTCTTGTTTGCAGATGATAGTCTATTATTTTGCAGGGCCACAATCCAAGAGTGCCAACAAGTTTTGAATATTCTGGAGACTTATGGCAGATGCTCGGGTCAATGAATCAATAAAACAAAAACCACCATTTTTTTCAGCAAGTCTACTCCTGCGGAAGTCAAAAACCATATCAAATCGGCCTTGGATGTACCGGTGATCCTGCAATATGAGAAGTATCTAGGGTTACCTTCATTGGTGGGGAAAAATAAAAAGGCCAGCTTCAACTACATTAAGGAGAGAGTTTGGAAAAAAATTCAAGGGTGAAAGGAAAAACTTTTGTCTCAAGCAGGTAGAGAAATCCTTATTAAGGCTGTAGTTCAAGCAATTCCAACTTACACAATGAGTTGCTTTAAACTCCCCTTGGGTCTTTGTGGAGAAATCGAAAGTCTTATAAGGAAATTTTGGTGGGGCCAAAAAGGAGACCGAAGGAAGGTACATTGGGTAAAGTGGGACACTCTATGTAAGCCCAAATCAGAAGGGGGCATGGGATTCAAAGATTTGGCAAATTTCAATGATGCCCTATTAGCCAAACAAGCATGGCGATTACTTCACCAAAGAAACTCTCTATTTTATAGGGTTTTTAAGGGGAGGTTTTTCCCACAATGCTCTATCTTAGAAGCCCCTTACTCAAGCACGGGATCATATGCATGGCATAGTATTTTGAAAGGGAGAGATTTAGTGTTGAAGGGTGCACGATGGAGAGTGGGAAGTGGTGAAGCCATAAGTGTGTGGAACGATGCTTGGTTGCCGTCCACAACTCATCCAAGAATTGAAGCTCATGTGGTACCAGGTTTTGAAGATATGAAAGTTTCTGCCCTCATTGACCCAGCCACGAAGAAGTGGGACCTTAGCATGTTGAATGGCTCTTCACTACCCAAGAGGTAGAATTGATCTCAAGCATTCCTCTGTGTCCCAATGCAGTGGAGGATGTTGTTGTTTGGCCCTTTACTCCATCAGGGAATTACATGGTAAAATCAGGCACACGGTTCCTCACCTCTGACCAAGCTCCTCTTCAACCTGTGATCAATGCCCAGCCCGAGAAAGAAGTGTGGAATTTGATTTGGAGTCTTAACGTGCAAAGCAAAGTCAGAAACTTCTTATGGAGGTCCTGCCACAATGCTATTCCAATTAAACAAAATCTGAAGCGACGGCATATCCTGAATGAAGATGTATGCGAACTGTGCAAGGGTGAGTCTGAGTCAGTTGTCCATGCTCTATGGGGATGCTCACAGCTCACACAAGTGTGGGGTTCAATTCCGTCATTCTCATTTCGGCAGACACAAGTTTTCTCCTCCATCCAAGATGTGCTCACCTATACACACAAGAAACAGGGGAACACGGAGCTACTGGCATCAATTATGTGGTCACTTTGGCATCGTAGAAACCAAGTACGAACATCTTCCAAGGAGTATCCGCTATCACTGGTTGCTCCAATAGCGTCGCAAGCACTAGCTGACTTCCAACGGGCTAACTCCTCTGATGCTCCGCAACCCAGAAGCTATGGCCAAGCACGGACTCAATGGACACCACCAGTTGAAGGAGAAATCAAAGTAAACTTTGACGGAGCCCAATTCAGGGACTTGGGTAAAGCAGGTTTGGGAGTCATCATTCGGAATAGCAGAGGACAAGCGCTTGCGTCTCTGTCTGAGCAAGCACTTCTGCCTTTCTCGCCGGAAATTGTCGAAGCTATGGCAGCAGCTAGAGCTATCTCCTTTGCATAGGGACTTGGCTTCACCTCCTTCATATTAGAGGGGGACTCGGTGAATGTAATAAAAGCAATGCAGTCTGATGATGAGTCCCTTTCTCCATATGGTCATATCCTTAGCTTGGCAAAATCCATGGTGGTAACAGGAAGTAGCATCACGTACTCGCATGTGGGTCGAACTGGTAATACTGTAGTACACAACCTAGCTAAACAAGCTAGACATGTTAGAGGTTTTTCGGTGTGGACGGAGGATGTTCCTCCACACCTTTCTCATGTAATTTTTGCCGACCACGGCTGATTTGATTCTAATAAAGTTTCAAGGTCTTGTTTCTCAAAAAAAAAAAAAAAAAAAAAAAGTTTGATCAGAAAAATCCATAAACAATCTCACAACAAAGAAGTAAAATCATATTCTAAATAAGTCCAAAAATGATAAAGTAACAAGAAATCATATTCTAAAGAATTCCAAAAATTATAGTTGTAGCACTTCACAAATTGTAGTATTTGTTTTTTCTTTTTTGGCAACCCTTGTTGGATATTCTTATATAACAAACTTCATTTTCTTTAAGAAGCTGCCAGAAATTCTCTAAAGCTCTAGATTTTAATATTTACATATATTAACGTCTTTTCATTAATCCTAAAAATAGACACACAGCACGAAAAATGCAATGAAATATGAAAAGCCTTTTCTAAATCTCATCTCTTAGTTCTCGAAACCCATTGCCTCAGACTAACCAAACCCTTGAATGCCCGGAAGAAAAAAAAATTTTCATTTACATGGTATAATATTTTAAGAAGATAAAAATTATTTCATTTGATGGACATAAAATACAAATTAAATTGATTAATAAAAACAATTTCTTTGAAGGGAATTGACCACAATGTCAGGTTGATGAACAAGTAACAACATTCCGTAGTATTTGAAGAAAAAGATATCCATGAGAAAATATATGAATCCCTAATGGTTAACGAAAAGAGTTTTTTTTTTTTTTCCCTGATCTGAATATACATTAATTTGAGATAACTCTGGAGCTTTAGAGAATCTCCAACAGCTTCTCCTACCGGTTGGTGATTCCGATGAGTTCTTCAATATAACTTCTACTGCAATGGGCCGGGGTTTTAACCGATTGTTTCTTTTCTTTTTTTTCTTTTTTTTTTTTTCTTTTTTTAAATGAAATTTCAGGCGGCTTCATCATGGCTCCATGTCTATCCAAGAGGAATTCGAGACTTTCTATTATACACAAAGACAAAGTACCATAACCCACTAATTTTTATTACTGAGAATGGTAATTATCTTTTAAACTTTTCAATTATGGTCACATAAAGTTAAGATACTAGCCTTAGAAATATAAAATTTGAAAGGAATGGTAGCTTAGAGCCTGATTGGCGAACAAAATTTGATCACTCAATTTCCGTCACTCAATTTTCATCACTCATAACTCATCACTCATCACTTATCACTCAATTTTTCACATTCGTTTGCCTTCATCACTCAGTTTTCATCACTCACTATTTTTCACACTATTTGGGGGGCCCACGCCTATCACGATGCAGCTTTTTTTTTTTTTTTTTTTTTTCAGTACCCAGAAACCCGAACCCAGTGAAAAAAAAAAAAAAACAAAAAAACAAAAAAAAAAACCAGTTAAGAAGACCGAACCCAATGAAGAAGAAAGGAAAAAATATATATAAATAAACCCAGTGAAGAAAAAAAAAAAAAAAAAAAAAAAAGTCAGTTGGTCAAAAGTTGCTGCCGAGTGGGTCTCTTATGTGTGTTTAATTACAAAAATGTTATTGAGTTATGAGTTATGGAGACTGAAAACAGCCAAAAGGTGTTTTCAGTTTCCATAACTCATAACTCAAAAATCAGAAAATTGAGTGATGGAAACAAAAAATTGAAAACTGAGTTATGGCTTGCCAAACAAACTTTTTTTTGAGAATTGAGTTATGGAAACTGAGAATTGAGTGATGAGAATTGTCAATCCAAACAGCCCCTTAATTTCCATTTGAATCTAAATATTTGCCACTATATTGTAGGCATTGATGAATTCAATAATGCTACATTGTCGCTCAAGGAAGCCCTTGTGGACAACTTTAGAATTGATTATTATTATAATCATCTTCAGTATCTTCATAGGGCTATCAAGTAAGTAGAGAAGACCTCTCTCTTTCAGATTTAATACTAATATGACTTTATTACTACTAATAACAATATGTCATATTAACAATTATGAAAATTGTTATGTCTAAAGCCCAATTGATCCTTTTCTTTCTCTTTTTTTTTGGTACTTAGGGATGGTGTTAACGTGAAGGGATATTTTGCATGGTCACTATTGGACAACTTTGAATGGAATTCAGGTTACACCGTTCGATTTGGCATCAACTTTGTAGATTACAAAAATGGATTGAAAAGATATCCCAAACTTTCAGCCCGTTGGTTTAAGAGATTCCTCAAGCCATAAGATGACAAATTAATGACTATGCTCATGTTGAACTACAAACTAGAGAAGACTATAAGATCATTTCTTTTCTATTTTATGTTCTTTAAATAATGTATCTATTTTCTTCTCCAAAATTTAAAAAAAAAAAAAAAAAGTATGTATTCAATAAAAGATAATGTCACTTTTTACAAACTCAAATTTTCTTAATCAAATTACTATATTATTTTTTTTCTCCCTTGGGCAAAGTCATGTAGTTTTTTTTTTGAGAATCAAGCTATGTAGCTATCATTGTGATTAATCACACTCTCTGCTGAGGCCCAGAAATAAGAGATTTAATTGGACCAGGCGTAGTCCAATTTGAGGCCCAAAAGCATAATTTAGAATCTTTGTGAATCACTCATCTGGATCCTTTCACAAAAATAGGCCACCCAGCCTTAATGGTTGTCCAATTACTTACAAGACCTAGTGGTCTGGCCTATACTTGGCTATGGTTTGGATCACATGGGCCATATTTTACAGATAGCACTTGGCACCAAATGGAATCCTTTCGTGGTGAATACGTTGAGCTTAGCTGATATTACAATGTTTCTAGGTTGATAAGCTTTTGGCCCAACTCTTGTCTCTTCTCGATCACTCCAACATTCATCCCAACTAAGTAGGAGCTATCACTCCTCAAAAAAAAAAAAACAAAAACTAGAAATTATTATATTGGTTGTCACTTGTCAACATGGGTGTAGAAAATTCTTAAATCACTTGATTTATCGATCAGCTTTATGCAGTCCTCTATCTCACACAAACGAGTGGTAACTAAAAAAAAAAAAAAATCTAAGGAATGACCACTGGGTGTTGATTAGATAATTTGAATTCAAAATATCAAGGATTTATAAAAATAACTAAACCAATCCTTTGAGGTTGAGTTTCTTTCATTTGCCAGTGGAACAAAGATGACACATACAACATATCCTACGAAAGGTACCAACCGCAGAAGAACATGTTACATCAACTTCATTTTTCTAAACTTATACCGTAATTAATAGTTCAAAGATCTTTTGTAGGCTAATCTAAGACTGTATTGTTTAAGGATTTTCGTAAATTATGTAAAAGCATAAATATATTTTGAAATGATATATTTGGCATAGGCGAGGATCGAAATTTTGATCTCTTATTTGAGTATAAAAGACTTTACGAATTGAGTTAATTAAAACTCACATACCAACTTTGACTTGAATGTTATAAAATTGAGTAATAAAAATGTAATTTCCCTCATATTTGAGAGAGACAAAAAAATATATTACAATTTATCCTCAAAAAAAAAAAAAAACCCAAGTTCACATATTTGGATAAATGCATTAACCAAATGCTGAATATGTACTAGGCAAGGCAGAAAGGCACCATAGGGATAACACTTGTGACATTTTGGATGGTGCCATTCTCACAAGGCATCATCGTAATGTTGCGCTACAAGCACTTGATTTTATGTTTTGATGGTAAGTACTACTTGACCTATGTGCTTTTGATTGAACTTCATAGCTTATGAATTTCAGTTAGCTCAACTGATAAAATCTCTTATAATTATATAAGAGATCCAGGATTTAATTCCCACCTACATAAAAAACTGATTGATATCTTAATTTGATGATAAAGAATTATTATCAGGAGCGGACATTATAGGTTGAAACTTCATAACCTCTTGTGCTTTATACTTAATTAAGAACTCTACAATCAAATATGTAATTCATGATTGCCATCTATGTAAATATTTCCTAGACTAATAGTAGGTACAAAATTTCAGGATTTAAATAAATTATGATGAATATATTATTGCAGGTTCATGAACCCCTTGATAAATGATGATTATCCACATAGCATACGATCTCTCGTTGGAAATCGATTACTCAAGTTCTCGAAAGAGCAATCCAAGATTGTAAATGGGTCATTTGATTTTATTGGGTTAAACTATGATACCTCAAGATATGCAGCCTATGCTCCTCAGCTTGAAGCCGGAAATGCAAGCTACCTAACTGATTCACTAATGAAACTTTTAAGTACGTACAAAATTACACACTCTACAACTCTCTCTGTTATTATAATGATTTGCTTACATGACTCATAATAACTAGACAATGATTTTCATTTTTTTTTTAGCCGAGCAAAATGGGATCCCCGTTGGTCCCAGGTGTGTACCAGATAATTTTCTTTTGCTGGCTTATAGCTATAAGAAAATGAACCTAAACTCGGTCCATTGTTGGCGTAAAAGGTGGGTTTTATGCCAGACAATGAGGAGACGCCATGTCATCACCTTAACAAATTCCCAATTTCAAAAAAAAAAAAAAACACCATCGTTTAACAGTTTCAGAAGAAAAGATATACCCAAACATCGTCTGCCTCTTCTTAAAACCAAACCTCCATGCCTCCGCTGGATTCAGTGTTGGAACTTGGAAAATACGTTGGAGCCATCATGATCGTGGTGTTGCGACCTTAAGGGCATTGGTGAAACGTGAAAGTGTTTCGGCATAGCGGTAAGAAGAAAAGTGAGACAGAGTATCTACCAGAAATCTTCCTGGTAAAATTATTGAAATATATGGGTTCCACTTCTGCTTCTATAATAACTAAAGTTATTTTCCATTCTAAGTCAAAGCGGCGTATACATGTCTGTAAATAAAGTTGAAGTGGGTGTCCTTGCCACTAACACCAAGGAAACATCACAGTAATGAAGTAAGAAGAGTAGCTAGGAAGACCTGCAAACAAATTTCAGATTCCAGCACTGAATCCAGGTGAGGCGTGGAAGTTCAGTTCTAAGAAAAGGCGGATGATGTTTGGTTTTGGTGTTTGGGTATATTGTTTCCTCTGAAACTGATATGCGATGGTTTTATATAAATATATATAAATTGGAAATTTGTTAAGGTGATGACGTGGTGCCTCCTCGTTGGCTGGCATAAAACCCTTCAGACCGAATTTAAGCTCTATGAAAATAGCTCGTACTGTTTTGCATAACAGCTAAACTTTTGACCTTTTATGAAAAGGGTCCGGTTAATGTGTGCATGTCACACATTAATCTATCTATTTTTAAAAATATTTTTTCGAGAATTGAAAAAGTTATCAATACTTTTTCAATTCTCAAGAAAATATTTCTAAAAATAAATAGCTTAATGTGTGCAATAAAATCCTTACGAAAATACCTTTAACCTCTGGTTTGCTAAGGTGGATTTATTGGAATTGTTTACTTGAAAAGGCTGAAATGATTGACACAAATATCAAAATAGTCGCTCTTTGATTGATGTAATGTACCTTGTTGGTTGAATACTTGTAAAATGCTTAGTATCGTAGAGTAACTTTATATCATTATGTTGTATTTTTCATATAAATTTAAGGTCTGATTAATGTGTATCAATAATATATATTAATAATTTATTTTAGAAAAATTTTTATAAGAAATTGAAAAAATTATCAAGAAAGTCCGTTACTTTGTCATTTTTCAAAAAAAATTCCCTAAAATGATATTACTAATATATACACTAAAGGTATACATTAGTAAAACACAACTTTATACTGTAGATACAAAAAAATGGTAAGTGTTATATATATTTGTAAAAAATGGTAAATATTGTATATTTTTTGCAGTTGTGAACAACATGTGCATGTCTACATTGTAAGTTTACATCACAAGTACAATGTAACAAGCCAAAAAATTTGGTTGTTGAGCTACTATACACAGCCAAAGATGGTTGTGCACTGTCGCTAAGAAGGTTAAAAAAAAATAATAATTATTAAAAATTATATTATTTTATTGTGTTTGTGGTGATAGATATATTATTTTTTATTGTGTTGAAAATTAAAATAAAATCACTGATGTTGGGTGTTTTGTAAAATGAGATGGTAAAATAGATAAAGTAGCTTTTTGTGATGTCCAATTACTAAATTTATGGCTCCATCAATATGTATAAATTTTTTTGGTGTTTACATGACCAATTGATTTGAATCTCAAAAGCTAAAATAGCCATTCCCACCATATATACTTAGTACTTCGATCATACGTGGTATAAGTAGTTTGTAACATTTAATTGGTTAGTTAAACTTTGAGTGAAAAGGATTGAGTAACTTCTCTTATACAACTCATAACTACCTCCATTACTTAAAATGATCAATGTTGCAGGCCAGACTGGCTCTATATCTACCCGAGAGGTATTAGAGATCTTTTCTATACACAAAGACAAAATACCATAATCCAGTAATTTACATCATGGAGAACCGTAATTTCTTTAAAATTTCTCAATTATTAGTCCATAAGGTCATGATACTAATCTTAGAAAATTGCTCAAATAGAATGATTGCTATATGTCATTATAAATTATTTTAAGCTAAATATCCCTCACTATGTCGCAGGAGTTGACGAATTCAATAATGCCACCTTGGCGCTTGAGGAAGCCTTTGTGGACAACCATAGAATTGATTATCATTGTCGCCATCTTTGGTATCTTCATCGTGCTATGAAGTAAGTGCTTGACATTCTCATAAATAAAAATAATAATAATAATTGCTTAACAAGATTTCCCTCTTCTCTGTAAAATACACATTGTTTGTACAAACATAAATGAATTTGACTTTCATTGTTGGTCTAGGGATAACTTAATGTTAAGGGATACTTTGCTTGGACAGTGTTGGATGACTTCGAATGGATTTTTGGTTACACTCTTAGGTTTGGCGTCAACTATGTAAATTTCAAGAACGGATTGAAAAGATATCCTAAACTCTCAGCCCACTGATTCAAGAATTTCCTTAAGAAATACTAGTCATGATGGTGCTCGAATTTTGAAGTAAAAATCCAATAACAGTACGTGGACAGTCTTACATCAAAAGGCAAAAGATCATTTCCTCTATCTATATGTTCCTTAAATATATAATGTCACTTTAGTTTATGTATGTAGACACATAAGCTTGTTTAGTACTGAATTGCTTATAGATATACTTCATGAGAAGTGGCAAAATATGTGATTTTTTTACCATATAAATTACTCTTATTAAATATTCTTTATCTATATATATATATATATATATATAAAAGTTACTCTTATTGGATATTTATACACACCATAGAAAGCCTTAGAAAAACCAACATATACTGTACTTCAAAACACAAGGTAGACAAAGCAATAAAAACGTATCACCTACAAGTTGAAAATGTTGAACGCCTGATAAAGAAAAGTCAAGAAATGCAACTCCTCATCATCTTGAACTCTTTCCACCTTGCTAGTTATTTCTTCACAATTTGAATGTGAAACACAACAATCTACCAACATGCAAATAACACATGCAAAATGCTTTAAGACAAATCACCATCCTATATATTGCTAAGTTGGTGATGAATCTTATTAAGTGTGTGTCGTCCAGTAATAATATGAACCTATCTGACCCTACCTGTTTGTCAAGTTTAAAATTACAAATGCTAGGTATTCATGTTAAATAATTTCCCTTAAATGTTGGTAAATCGAAGTAACAAAGTTGGGGGGCTGAAATTAGGATTGATTATAAGCTTCAAACCTTGTCTAGAAACTCACGTTAATGAACCATTGTGATTGAGGCATTTGAATATTACAAGTTATCCCAAATTTTATTGTTCAGTTTTTTCCATTAAGCACCACTAAGTTTGAAACTATAAAGAGCACATTTCAAATTCAAATGGAGATGCTATATGGTACTCCTTTTCCAGTCACACCAGGCTGAGAAAATGGCTTCAAAAGTTCATAGGGCACAATCCCAGCTCCGTTTCTATTCTTAAACCTACTGTTGGAATTTCTTTCATCAATAATCCTTTCAAGCTCCTTCAAACTCTCATGAAACTTTTCAAAGGCAGCTTTTATGACTGGATCTTCAGCCCAAGAAGGCTCAATCTTCTCTCCAAGATACTCCTCATCCGGTGAATGATTAGACAATATGTCTAAAACAGCCATTATTCTTGTTGCTTGAAGTTGTGAAGGGAAGCATTGTAATAATGCACGTTCAGGTTTCTTCAAAAAGGTTTCCCATTCTTTATCAGAAGGGTCTTCTGTGGGCATATTGGTTCTAGCAATAGTAGGTCGGTTTGGGAAGTAACCTCCATAAGCATATTGTCCAAAGTTCACCGCTGCATGGTGACCAGAGGTCACCCATACCATTGTTGTGAGGATGTTGATTAGGTCTTTTGGGGTTTTGAGGACTGGCCACCACGGTTCATCTTTCTTGTCAGCGTGACCTAAAGTTCGAATCTCTGTCCACCATGCTTGGAGCTCTTGATCAGACTCTACAAGGCTAGGGTCTGGATAGTAGTGGTTGACATAGTCAGTGACCCATGTTTTGATAGCATCCCAAAGGATGAGACCGTCATTAGCAAAGGGATAGTCTTCAATTGCTAGTTTTAGGCCATGAGGAGCAGTTGGATCCTCAACAGCCATTCCCCTGCACATACAAATAATAGCATAATAATCAATTAAAGGTGAGCTTAAAAATTTTGCTAGACGAATCAGTTTGTTTTAAACACGACTAAAAACCATCATGAACATAATCCTCTCCATCCAACTTGAAATGGAGAAAGTTGCTTTTATGGTTAAAATTTTATTTCTTTTATCTAATAATATATAAAATGTCACGTTAAGTTGTCAAGAAACTGCAACAAAATAAGGAAGAAAAGTGGAGGAAATATTTAAAATTTGGTACCATTACCAACAAGTTATAATTAATGATAAGTCTTGTGAAACAAAGATTTTCACAATAGTTGGTGCAGAATGTTGTAATTGATGTATAATAAATATAGTATTAGCCGACTCAATCACAATATACCTCATCTTAAAAAGTTATGAGAACATAATTGATTAATGATAGAGGTATGAAATTTGTTCATGATTGTTTATAAATGACCATTTGCGATTAGAGTAATATTATTTTAACATGAATCTACTTCTTACACAATTTTTATTAAGTATCAATCACAATAAACTATATCAACCTTTATGAAAAATATTGTGTTTTTAAATTTATGGAAGGTTATGATGTTACCTGGTAATTAGGTCAGCAGGGAGTGACTGTTGATCAAACCGCCACTGGAGTGCATAGGCGGCAGAGCAAATCTCCATGGAATATTTGCCTGGCGTGAATGCGGATTCAATGATGCCACCTGCATTGATAAGTGCTTCTCTAGCAAGAGCGTTTATCTCTATGGTGTAACGAAAATGAGGGTGCAATAATGCATAGATTGGATGCATCCCACTAAGTTGCCTATTTGTCGCAATTACATAAGGTTCTGTTACACAATGAGTTCTTAACCTGTAAAAATAAATAAATAAATAAAGACAGCACAAATTTTCGCTTCTCAAATATAGATACTTCAAATTAAAGTCCACTCAAAATATTAAACTTCTGATGATATAATAAAATTGGCTTTGAATTTAGCTTAAATAGAAATTTTACTCCTCTTTATTGGGTAATACTTGTTACACACAAGTTACATAGTTCAAAACAACTTCAAGTCACAATTTCAATTAAAAAAATGGGATGTGTATAAAACTATGTAAGTGTAATAAACGCAACCCTTGTAATTTTGGTGAAATGAATTCAACAAAAATGAACCTAAAAATTGCAATTAAAATATGTTTTTGGAGTATGATAATGATATATACTACAATCTCCAGATATTATTTAGCAAGCTAAGTCAACATCGATCACGAAATCATTACATAAAAATCATAGCACATTATAATGTGGGACATACCAGTGACTGACGAGTTGGTGATAGCCAGAATCATGAGCAAGGACATGAGCTTTAGCAATCCTCCAAAGCCAGACATCTGTTGAATTCCAAGAAGGTCTAAAAACTTGCTTCCACTGCGGCTTTCCATCCATAGGTGGCCGAGTCAGCTCAATAGCCAATGGTCTCAAAGTGCCATCTTTGTTTAGGAAGAACAATGCTCGTGAACCATAAAGTGTAGTGCCTTCAATCTGTCTTACTTTGCTGACGAATTGTAATAGTAAGTCATGGTAATCTAGTATGAACAACTTCTTTTGTTTTATGGCCTGCTTGCATTGAAATTATACAAATTTCTATGAGAGAAATTAAATTGAATGATGGGAATTATTCTTGAATGAAATTTATATGATATTGTTGCTAACCTGGTCGACACTCATTATACCTCCAATTTCTTCCTCAATCATTTCCGTGGTGATGGCTGATTCTGGTGGGCCATAGATCTCTGGGTCAAGTGCACTCTTCAATGGCCATTCCTGCTCCAGCATAAATTTATTCCAGTGCTCTTCAGGTTCATGTGTATCAATCTCTCTTATATATACATTAATATGACCAAAGGAAAGGCATTTTACATCAAATGATGGAGAGACTTCTTCATGTGTTTACTCAATTAATTAATTCAGTATACAAATTTATTAATGGTCATATTAACGGGTCTCCTTAACGCAATTATTAATAAACTATATTAGGAAATTTGACAACACTTACGTGAAAAATATAAAAAATGGTAAAAAAAAATTATTTTATCATTTGCCTATAAAATATATTTTTTAAAAATTTCTAAATTAATGTTCTTAGAATATTTGTTAACATTTCTCATTTATTAATTGGTTGTTGTAGTTAACTATTCAAGGTTACAGTATCAAATATTCCTAAAAATATTTAGTATACAAATTAAAATATTTCAAAAAATTTCAATACCATTCTGTCTTATATATGCAGAAACAAAATCTTTGCTCATCCTTTATGATGATACAAGTCCCTATGTAAAAAAATAAATAAAACATGTGTGCCTACTTAGCCCCTCGCATTTGCAATAAACTCATCAGCAAAAAGGAATTGACTCCACTTTAGAAACTTTAATTTAGGTTGGTCTCCTTTCCACTCTTGAGTCTTGAGGGACTATGAAAATTCTCTTTTCTTGTCGCCAAAAGATATAAATATTCTTTCTACTCTTACAGGTTGCATCTACATCATATTGCTAAGGCATTCCCAATAAAATATGTCCATATCTACTACATGATAAACTATATCATTCTTATATGATTTTATAATTAAAATAAGGACATATATTACATATCTCAATTACTTCTATAGATGGACGATTCTTTGAATCTTTATAATCCGGTCAATTTGGTAAGGACAAGGATGCAACTCAGTTAGCAATTGTAGGTGTTTAGCAAATGTCTTTGAGATGATATGATATTCTCATAGATATTACTATCAATGATCAAGTGCTATAAAGGTGTAGATGGAAGGACAAGATTCAAAGTGCTATATAAGGTCACAATGAAAACCAAATTCTAATATATTAGGTGAAAAAAATAAATGACCCCAAAGTTAAAAAGTATAATTTGTACTTCAGTAAAAATAAAAGTTGTGATTACAAATCATACCGTGACCAACTGTATGCTATATGGGTTGAGACCAGCAAGAGTTTGCCGAGCGAATTCCTCATCCCTAAACCAAAAGAATTTGTCCCCTACAAATCCAAAAAACCATATATTTTGAGAGAGAGAGAGACAGTCTATAGTATAAGCAAATAAGATGGTCGCGTAATTGCCAAAGTAAAAAAAAGGCCCCTAAATTTGAACCAATAGGGTTTTTTTTGCATTGTAATAATATTAATTAAGCTAAAATATTAGTAAATAAATAAAATAATATTTTTTATCAAAAGAAAAACAAAAAAAAAAGAAGAGAGAAAAATGCTACGCCTACAATATTTTTCACAATACTTTTACAACAAATCATAAATTGCAAATTATTAACTATTATTGGTAGGCAAAAATGTAATTTCAATAGTATATTCAAATTAGAACTAATAACAACTTAACACCTTAAATTTATTGAGAAAATGTTGTAAATGTAGAACTTATCAAAAAAAAGTAATACACAAAAATTTCACAACATTTTTAATAACAATTAAGTTGACAAATTTATACAAGTTCTCATCTAGGTCTACCATTAATATCATTTTTAACTTTTTGTTATCAATTTATCATATCAACCATTGTGAAAAATTTTGTCAAATTCTTTGTGTTTATGGACTTTTTCAAAAAATAAAATAAAAAAATTATACATGGTCTATGTTAATTAGTAATTTTGTATCTAAGACAAAATAATAAAGTTTAACTAATATTTAATTTTTTTAAAATCATATTTAAATCTATAAAATGTTTTGATTTAATTTTTGTCTTAGGCAATCAAATGCGTCAAGCCACTCAGAGTGAGAGAAGTTTTCTCACTGCTCATTGTATCTGGGATCTCAAAGTGCAGCACAGCTCCTCCTTTGTCAGCGATGGATTTTACAAGTCTAGGCATGATGGCTTCGAGAAACCCTTGTTGGTTTTCTTCAGACACCAAGTCAACTCCTTGAGTGAAAAGCGAGTCTATTGCTGTGAAGTATGGGAATCCAAGGTCCTTATCTATCGTTTTCCCCAAGGATGGGACCAATACTTTCAACACTGAGTACAATGTCTTCGCTGAAAAAGTTAGTTGCTTTATCTCTGAGAAGCATTCATCTCGAGGGACATAAAACCTGCTACTCTTTTTCTCTGACAGTTCATCTGCATTAGTGGTGTTTTTCCAATTACAATCAAAACAAATGAAAGCAGGCATTAATTAAGTCCATATGCATGCTTTCGTTTACATTATGCATCACTGTAATATTGATATTCACCAAGCATCCCCGATACACGTCTTAACCCAATTTCATTTCATTCTCTTACTTTTTTGTGTAAGTAGTAAATTTGAGTACATACTCTTGAGTTGAATAGGTGGATTTGAAATGAGAGGAATGATTAGGAGTATCATAAATTTTACTACATACTATAGATTTAATATACAAACTTTAGAAATTGTCATGTAAACATTAAACAAAAAATTTAAAAATATATATATGATTGATATAACAACAAAAACTAAAGGTAGTGCCAATTATACTATAATAGACTTAAAAATTAATATGCATGAAAATAAATTTGATGATATCACAATTATATTTTATAAATAAAATTTTTAATAATTATTTAATTAATTATCTTTAAAAGTTAACCTATCATTTTGTAAGGTTGGTGTAGTAAAAATTTGTACCACCCTTTACATCGCTCAAACAAAAAATGTAATTAAAAAACTTATTCATTAAATCACAATACCTCTACATGAATTACAAAAAAGTAATTAAAAAACTTATTTATAAAATCACAATACCTCTATATGAATATTCAGCAAAAAAAAAAAAAGAAAAAAAAAAAAGAAAACCTCTATATGAATTATTGGGGAATCTGAAAAAGATAAGGATTGGGTACAAGAAACTGATTTGCATGTGCCACCGTATCATGTCATATATTATTGTCAGAGATGTGTATCAGAAAAAATCCCAACTCATCATATATTGGGTAACAATTATATGCCTAAAATCCTGTCCAAAATTAGGTGATGAGTCTAAAATCAGGCCCGTGGTGGTGGCAGGTATGCCCCCCATCACGGGTCATCATGGCCATAATGATGGAAATGGCTAGAATTAAAGAAAATAACTACCATTCCCATCTATTGAGAAAGTGAGACTACAAACAGGTATTGATATTAATCTTAGGGATCCGAAGCTCTCCCACCGAGACTCACTCTAGTGATTCCTTCGATCTCATCTCTCCTTTTTGTAAATACTCAAGCCAGATTGATTGTGCGAAATTCTTGCATCAACAATCGTTGGAATAAGTTGCATCATGTGAAAGATTCTAAATCGTTCACGTTGTTATGTTATGGTGATGATTAAGTTGTGATTAGTAAAAGATTATTTTTACACAACCACACTACTAATTTCAAGGGGCGGCACTACAGCCAATTCAGGGGTTCAAATATACCCCTCACTTCAAAAAAAAAAAATATATATATATATATATATAATTTTTTTTTGGTTAGTTTAATACTTTAATTTATTCTTAAAAATATATTTTTGCACATCTTAACTTAAATTTTGCACACTCTTATTACAAGTATTTTTCAACTCTAAAAGTAAAAAGTGTTTGTGAATTAGAAGTGCAATTTTTTTTTATAAGTTTATATTATATGTGTGTGAGTATGTCTAATATTGATTGTGTATATTACATTTTGTTATAATGTTATTTATATAAATTGTGATGTGTGAGGTGTATAATATAAATATAATATAACTTTATATAATTTAATAATTAGGAAATAAAGAGGGTTTTTTTTTTTACATGCGTGTGTATTGTTATCATGTTATACTAACCTTTTGCTATAAAGTTAGTAAAATTCAAGAAATTTTTTTAAAAATTAGTGATTATTCAAGAATTTGATTAGTTAAGTAGACACATAGTGTATAATTTTATGTATAAATAAGTGTGATTGTGTGCGTCAATAATTAATACGGAACCAATGAGTTGAGATTAGTAATTTAGTCTAAAATCTTTTTATAAAAACAAAGTCAAATAAATAATAACAACTTTATAAAGATAAAAATGTTAAACAAATTTAACAAAATAAAATGGTCATAGGCTCATAGCTACCTGCATTGACAATAGATACTCATAATGAACTATCATGTAACATTCAAAATTTGAAAACTTGTAGATTAAAATTGTAAAACTTCAAGTGTTATTATTACATTTTTTGTCGATAACTCGATATATTCAAGTTTTCTTTTTATTAAAATTTTTTAATGAATCCCTTAAACAAAATTTTTGAAGCCACCACTACTAATTTCAGCATTTATTATATATCAATCATAATATATCTTTTTAAAAAATTAATTATAAAAAAAATTTGGTGAATATTTTTTTTTTCTTTGATCCTCATTTGATTTATTGTTTATTCATAACAAAGAAAGTTGAACCTGCTTCACATCTAGGGCGCCCTGTCCTGCAACGCCTGGGATAGGGGTACTCTTCGCCACCAAATACTGGTCTTTGAAGTTCAAGGCTCTTATCAGGGTCTCCAATATCATTGTACACATCATAATCGTATATCCTCTCAAAGTGTTTGCGCTCTCCTTCCCCATTACCTCGCAAATTCCTTAGTTCTTCTTCTCTTAGCCTCCTCAATGCACTAGGTGTTTGTGATGGCAAGTATGGCTGCTCCACACAAACCAACGAATTGTCACAATCTAAAAGGGAAACCCATGATATATACTGTGTCAAAGATATGTCACTATCACTTTCACGTGCATGCATGAATGAATAAAATGATACAATTATCTACCCAATTTGGGCCCACCTCCATCAGAAAGAAATAAAAGAAAAAGAGAAATCCCAACCGTGATGATGATGGATTAGACTTACCATATATAGCAACACAATATAAATCAATATTGAAATCACCAATACGACTCAAATTCCAAGTTGGACTATATCCTGTTGGAATTCTTGAATTTTTTTTATAAATATTTTTGGGTCAATACTTGAGCATTATACAATATCAGATTTTTCCAATTGTGTGGATAATACTAAAGGTGATGATCAAATCAAAATTTCAAGTGAATATAATTCATGAATTTTCATTTAGTCAATATAATTGGAAAATTTGGATAATTAACCCTATAGGCAACTATGATTTTCAATCATCAATATTAACGCAATAGAGTCTATTTAGGGTTTGCCAATATATATTGGGAGTTGGGACAAAAATTAATTAATCAGAATGCTTTAATAAATATATTTGAACCCAAAGAAATAATACTTTAGTGTATGTTTGGAAAAAATTATTTTTGTCAGCTTATTTTACTATTCAGCTTATTTTTGCTACTATCTATGGGTCTCATTGTACTTTTTGCTACTATTCATAAGTCCTACTGTACTATTTCATTTAACTTTTATCTTTATTTAAAATACTTTCAGCAAAAAGTTTTCATTTTCAACAAAATAAGCGGATTCTAAATAGACCAATAATTACTTATAATTATATATAGTACTACTACCACACGTTGGTCAACTACTCAATCAATCACATCATTTACAGGTGAGTATTCTAATTTCTAACAATATACATAAAAATAATAAATAAATAAAAAATAGGACCAACATGTGATGCCTTATGTACACTTGCGCTTCAGATCTCCTAAATCCAATTACAAAGTTCCAGTCTTTCAACCTATAAAGTGTCAATCTTTTAGCAAAAAAATTTCAGTTTTAGTAAAATAAGTGGATCTCAAATAAATCTTTAATTACTTATAATTACATATCAGTGCTACTAATAGATGTTGGTCAAGTACTCAATCAATCACATCATTTACATGTGAGTATTCAAATTTCTAACAATATACATAAAAATAATAATAAAAATAAAAAAAAATAAAAAAATAGGACCAACATGTGATGCCTTATGTACACTTGCCCTTCACATCTCCTAAATCCAACTACAAAGTGCCAGTCTTCCAACCTAGATAATGAGATTTTGTTTTTGTTTTTGTTTTTTTTTTTTTTTTTTTTTTTTTTTTTTTTGATATGAGATTTTGTTTGATAGTATAGTACAAGTTGTGACGACATCTATGATGACATTTTTTTTGTTTTTTTTTTATGAGCATCTATGATGACATTAATCACCAGTACTCCATGACATGAAATTTCATTGTTTTAGGTGAATATGTTGCTGTACACGAGGACCACAAGATAATTGAGCAGAGATGTATACTTCATGAGACAGCTAAAGGTCCATCTGAGGGCAATCTGTAAAGGAATCTAAGCGGCCAATATATCCTTGCCAGTTGAGATACCAAAGGAAATCTTAAAAAAAGAAAAATGGACCATTTTTTACGGTGAGGATATATAGTATGGATCCAGTTAATCATTCATTTTAGAAAAAATTAATTATTTTTTTATTTTTTTCATAAAAATATATGCCTTAAGAAACTATACGAGCACATGTTAGTAAAACCCATATAATAATAGCTCGTACCAAAAACAACTTTTCAAAGCAATTGAAAACTGTTCAAAGACTTGGTCTAACCTGGTACAAGCTTCACATTAATCGAGTTTATATATGCGAAGGTGCATTTCTAGCTGTGTATTTTTATGTATCATCTATGTGAACATGCATGAGTGCTAATATTCATGCTTTAAAATTACTCATATTTTCTAAGGAAAAAAACAAACACACGCACAAACATATATGCCTTAAATGAGAAAGTGACTGACCTTGTTGGTGAAAAATACCCTCTTCACTGGACTGTCGAACTTTGAGTGAACCCAAGAGCGACATGTCACACTTAGGGGGCCACAAGGCAACCCATCAATGACAATATCTTCAAGGAACATCTCTCTGTGGTGCTCATTTTCAACCAAGACAGCACCAACCTCTCCAAAATCAATTGGAACTTCAAAAATTGTCTCATACCTAACCCCATTATCTCCACGCCCCACCTTGTGAGCATAACCTTCAATTGTATCCTTCTCTAATCCCGTCTCTTCAAAAACATGTTCACAAATATAATCCAACATCCATAGTGTTTATTATTGTGTAGAATTAAGATTCTAAACTTACATCTATCAACCTTGAGATGCGAAAATAGAGAAGAAAAAAAAAAAAAAAACAAACAAACAAATACACAACTCAAAGTTTTACATGGTTTGATAACGTGCTTAAGTCTTTGAAGTTGCAGTAATTTTCACTATGTCAAGCAGAAAAGTACAAAGATGGCTATAGTACAATGATGCAGCCACCCTAATTTTGAAGTAACAAACATATACCCCCAAACAACAGCTCCAAAATGAGCCAAAAACAAGCCAAAAATATATCGGTCCAAGCGTCCATTGAATAAATCTCATAAAATATCTCATTTAAAATCGTCACGGTCAGATCAGATCACAAACTAAATCGAATACATATATGAGTACAATGACAAATTACTGTAGAAATTTTCCATTGGTACGTAATTCTAGAAAGCATATCCTAACTTGTCCTTCTTATGGTCATCCTTAACTGTTATAGCTTTTATAATTTGGATTAATTAATTTAATTTTTTTTTTTTTTTTTGGCTTAGAGTCGGGACCATAGTCTGATAACGTACAGTTGCGCCTTTCCTTAAAGTTCAGTTTCTTGGGACCACTTATAGGTGGACTAGAATACTAGATGCTCTCTAATTCTGTCTACATGTTGCTTGTGGTTCTGACAATTAAAGATCTTATGTTTCAACCTTTTCATTGTTATAAGTAATGACTGTAAATTTCTACATAATTAGCTGATAAAAGAAAGGGAGGAAAATGTTGAATTACATTGCTTATATTGGCAATTCCATATGACAAAACCTTCTTAACCTTTTTTATGATCTCAATGTTTAAATATGAAAACACTGAGTTGAAAGTTTCTATGAAACAAAAATATTTTTTTTTTGATAACCCTATGAAAGAAAAATAATGTCACATTTTTAGGGTTCCACTTTATACTTTATCATTCTTGTTAGAAACATGCTTTATCAATTATAATATATCATATGTATGAATTTTTTTTTTATTAAAAAAAATGGTTACCTTATAAATAAGTAAAGACATGGGAAAGATTTATGCCTTCCAAAGAAACTTTTCTATAGCCGGTTTTCACAGGGAAAAATAAAATGGTAAACTAGGCCTAAACTGGTTGCTGTAAGTAACTTGGCTAAAAATATTTATTTTTAAAAAAAAAAAAAAAAAAAAAAAAAGACAAATTTGCATTCAGCTTTTAGTTCGAAGTTTATCATTTTTTTTATGGGATATTTGGTGCGAAATTCATTATGGCAAAACCTTTTTTTTATGGAATTGCTTATATTGGCAATTCCATATGGCAAAACCTTCCTAACCTTTTTTATGATCTCAATGATTAAATATGAAAACACTGAGTTGAAAGATTCTATTAAACAAAAATAATGTCACATTTTTAGGGTTCTACTTTATACTTCATCATTCTTGTTAAAAACATGCTTTATCAATTATAATATGTCATATATTTGATTTTTTTTATCAAACAAATTGGTTACTTTATAAATAAATAAGAAAAAAAGACATGGGAAAGATTTATGCCTTCCAAAGGAACTTTTCTATAACTGGTTTCCACAGGGAAAAATAAAATGGTAAACTAGGCCTAAATTGGTTGCTGTAACTTGGCCAAAAAAAGAGACAAATTTGTATTCAGCTTATAGCTCGAAGTTTATAATTTTTTTTATGGGATTTTTGGTGCGAAATTCATTATCATACCAAAGCAAAGTTTCATTGTGTACCTCAGACAAGTATAAAAATTTTAAAAAAAAAAAAAAAAAAAAAAAAAAACTTTTTAATTTGTATTGCAAAAGAGAATGTATATTTGAACCGAAACTTAATAAAACCAATATGTTCGAAACTACACACACACCCCAACACCAAGAACAATGTAACCATTAGGGTTGGTTGCTTATAGCTTAGAGCCCAAGACGAACACTTACCTGGATCAAGCTCAGCGCTAACTAGTTCCAGCAGGAGTGTTTTACCAAGTAAATCTTTTATATCATCCAGCCCTCGTTGTATCCCAAGGTTTGACAAAAATCCACGAACCGTGGGTTGTACAGTCACAACGGCTTTAACTTTAATGGACTTCTCGGTGGCAGTACTAGCTACAGCTTTTATGTTGCAAGGAATAAAGCCAGTGTGAATGTTTATGTGTTTTTTTATGAATGAGGGTTTTGACCAGATTGGAAGTGAAGCACTGCCATTATTGCCATGGATGAATGACTTGTGTAATAGGAAGAGGCAAGTTTTGGAACTGTACTGCGATTGCTGAATTCCAGGCTTCAACATTTTGGTGGGGGGGTTTTGATGGAAAATGGTAATACTTGAGTGTAAGCTAGAGAAGAGTGTTTGAGGTTTCTTTTTCAGCTCTTGGATAATATACTTGAGAATTGTGGTGCCTAATAAGTAAGTAATTCTCTGTCAATACGTCTACTAGCAAAATATATTTCACAATAAATTTGGTAGCTATCTGAAGAGTCGTCATGATAAAACAGCGCTAGTAATGGGACCATATAAAATTAATAATAACCCATCAACTAAATAATTGTGAAATTCTTATCAATAAATAAATAATTGTGAAATTTGTTAGGAAAACTATAATTTCTGTGAAATTACACGATTCTCGTGTGAGAGAGAAAAAGAGAGGAGACAAGATTTAGCTCTAATGTAAGTTAAAGTTATGTCACGTGAAAAGCAAGGGGAAGAAATGTTAATATTAGAAAAAGGAAAGGTCCAAATGCCTTACGTCAATTCAATATGATGAGTGTTTTGAATACTAGCGAGTCATATATCCGTAGACCCTATATAGCTATATTAGTGTAGTTTGGTCCCTTATAGTTTTTCGTTAATATAAAGAATGACTGGCTCAGAAAGACATGATCAACTTTGGGCATTTCTTTCGCAATGTATAGTATATGTGATTCCCTCATACGTTAACCTTTCTTTTTTCTTGGAAGTAATTATTACTAGCTTGAATCCTGAATTCCTCCAATGATTTTGATATTACAATAGTATGATTCAAAAAAATAAAGTATAAAGTTAGCGGTTATACAAGAAAAATAATAATAAAGTTAGGGCTTGTTTGAACTTGAGAGGGAGGGATAGAGAGTAAAATTAGCTAGTAATTAAGCTAATTTTCAGAATCATGAGGGAATAGTGTCTTTATATATGTTGCTACTCAATGACCATGACCATGCCAAAACGGGTTACCCATTTTTTTAGAGTTTTAACTTATGACGCCCACTTTTGATGATAACCCTTTATTATTAGACTAAAACACTAGTCGATTTTTTGTGTAGGCGATGATTGAATCCCAAATCTCTTCTTTAACTATTAGAAGTTTTACCAATTGAGCTAATTTGACGGTCATAAAGTTCCACTAACTAACAATCAGAAACTTTACCAGCTAAGCTAACTAGTGGAACTATCACACAATTGAAAAATTTTGGATTAGGAACCTATAGAATTATTATGATAGTTTTACTAGTTATTGAACTCTTGTATATTCATTTTGAAATGAGTGGATTTGATTTTGCCACATTAATAAATTCTAGATACCAAAATCATGATGATCAACATTTAAATATTTATGAGCACAAGAACCCCAACTCTTATTCTCCCAGCCTATAAGAACTTTGTACTTGAGGAGTGTTGAAGTCTAAAAAAAGGGTCATAGTGAAATAAGCCCAAAAACAACAAGTCAAGCCCAAAAGGAAAAATTCAAGCTAAGCCCAAAGTAATAGATACAGGAGACCCATGAGGGAATAAAAGAAAGGCCCAGAGGATCCTGAAGCCCAGAAGAAAAAAAAAAAAAAAAAAAAAAAAAAAAAAAGCATCCAAAAAAAAGAGGACCACGGCAAAGTATAAGAAGCAAGGATCCTCAGGAACCATCAATAAGCGCGGATCCTTTCAGGCACAAAGAAAAAGGAAGACTGGGACAGCTCGATGGAAAGAAGACAGAAGAAGAAAACAAGAAACAAAAGCAAAAAAGAACGCGAGCGACCTCTCATGGTATAGACAGAAAAGGCTTCGAGGAACCAGGACCGGGAAGAAGAATGATAACAAACGACTTTCAAAAATGGCAGAACAGGATTCCGCCCAAATAGGAAAGAAAAGGGAAAAGTGGAAGACGCCAGAAATGGGGATGCCGAAAAGGGCATACCTCAGCACGTCCCAAAGAGGATGGCCAACCAGAAACTTTCAAAAGAATCAGAGCTGAAAGAAGGAAAGAATGAGAAAAAACGGAAAAGGGACTTATCGAGATGATGGGAACAGAACATGCTCTGTTTGCAAAAGAGCAAAACAGGGGAACCAACGGTTCCCCGAGAAGCCCAAAAAACTCCATTATAAAAGGAGGGGATGGGTTGTGAAGAAAGCAGCGGGGAAAAAGGAGAGAAACACAAGAAAGAAGAAATTCTCTAGAGAAACTGTTAGAAAAATCTAGAGTAAAGGAAAAATACTAAGGGAAAAACAAATATTGCTTCCCGGTATCCTGTAAAAGCCACTATTGCACATACTCGGATTCAACGAGAATCGAACTTTGCAAGTTTTGAAGGCTGAAATAGCCATTCAAGGCTGTAATTTTTGAGCTTGATTGAACCTTGTATCACGTCCTAGTGAGCTTTCTATAATCCAACAGATAATATATATTAATGAAACATGCTTCACATTTCCCAGGATCCCCTCAGCATTAACTTCTTAACGCTTTGCTAATCCTGTTTTCTTTCCTTTCGAATTTATCTTGTTAATCTTTGGCACTCTTCGATATCCTTACTTGTCATTTTTTCTTTATATTGTCAGGAGTATTCTCTGCATCCTACTTGATTCTTAAACAACTCGTTAGCTGCGGTGAGTCAAGGCCCGGTTCACCAAATCCTTCATTTTCATTTAGGTCCGGGATCCTTGGGCCTGAGTGTCACGAAAAAGGCACTCTCACAAGGAGTAACCATCTCGCCAAGGGTGCACGATGGTAATTGAGAGCACTTAAAATGCTTTAATTATGAGAACTACGAAATTTATATAAACAATATATAAATATATATACATGCCTTTTCTATCAGGGCATCTTTGATGATTTTAATCCAACAATTTTGGCCAAGAAAGAAAAACTGGAAAAGTACATTTACACTTAGCCAATAGCCATTTGGACTCAATGGTAAAACATGAACCTCCCTTAACCATTTTGTGTTAATTTCCCTCTTACGAAATAATAGAAAACAAAAGTCATTTTTTTAAGGAAAAATGTTACTTATTACAAAATGACTACCTTCCAAAAAATGAATTCAATTCGGTTCAAATAATTATAAAAATAAAAAAATTAGTCTACAACACGATACAAACATGTCAATACTTTTTTTTCCCCTTGAGAATAGATAGAGAATTATTGAGAATCAATAAATTGTGAAACAAACAAATCCAAAATCAAATAAGGAAAAAATATTCCTCTATAAAAATTAATAAATAAATAAATAAAATAAAATAAAATAAACTGGTTAACCCAACCCAACATTTTAATGGGTCAGGTCCGGTTCTAATGTAATAATATTGTCATTTTTTTTTTTTTAATGAGAAATGCATTTTTTATTAAGATGAAGATAAAAACATTACATCTTGAATCAATGCAGATTCAATCATAATAAGATTTTCCTTTATCCAAGTTATATAATCTAAAATATTCTTAGCATATATAATGAGCCAAGAGATGAGCAGGGTGCCTTGACGCTTTACATGAGAGACTTGAAACCTCATAAAATCTTGTATTTTAACCCGGATCTCATCAATAATGATGCTAATCGACACAGGTGGGTCACTAAATCCCTCCACCACCTCTGATACTATTTTTGAGTCACATTCGGGAATAATGTCTTGGATCCCAACGTCTTAGTTTAATAATATCATCTTATACTTTCTTTTTTTGAAACTAGTTAATAATATTGTTAGATCTCTGTGTAAAAGGGTCTACATGAAATGCATTTAAATATCATTAGTGAGCTCATATAACATTTAAAATTTGGTAAATACTATTTTGGTTCCTAGATTTTATCAAAAATTTGTTTTCCATCTTTAAATTTTAAAAAGTTCATTTTTCGTCTCTAAACTATTTAAATGTTTGTCTTATGTCCCTAAACTATTGGAAATATATTTTTTTGTCCTTAAACTTTAAAAAAATAAAAAATAAAAAATAAAAAATAAAAAAAAAACTTTTTTAAACCATTGAAAAATGTTCTTAAATTTTTATCCTCATTGTTGTTTCTAAATTATTGAAAAAAAAAATATTGCTTACAAAGTTTAAGAATAAAAAAAAGAAGTTTTTAAAGTTTAAAGACAAAAAACAAACGGTTAATAAAATTTATGAACCAAAATTTAAATACATTAGGAAGTCAATAATAAGAGTACTATTCATTATATTTTTTTTTTAGGATAACAATTCATTGCAATTAATTAAGGTGAGCTTTTCTTTCTCCAAAAAAAAAAAAAAAAATTTAAGGTGAGCTTTTAGAGTACTGCTTGTTGCTTTAGATTCTTATATTGTTCATCATCACACACTCTCTTGGTACGATGATTATTCTACATGTATAAGTACTTGTGAAGTCTAAGAGGCGCAAAAACAGAATTTTTATCTTGTATAAAAATAAAAAGATTCTGATATTGCTTTCAGCTGTCACACTCTGACAATCACAACTCATGGTGTGTCCGAAAAAATATACACGTATACAGTAAACTCCCACAACCACAATAAGCTCCAAATGATCGCAAATAACCTCAGTAATTTGGAAAGCATAGGTTTCTCCTAAACCATTTTCAGACAACAAACCGAAGTTTGTAATTTTGTTGAAAGATTCTTCAGTAAAGGACTGCGTCACGTGGACGTGAAGACTAGTGCCGCATGAGTCCATTTTTGCTGTGCAAAGGTTGTGTTCCACGTTTATAGAAGGGACTTATTTTACATTGACACTTTTAAGACATTGATATCGACCTCGCTTGCAATTATTGCAGCAATTACGTGCACTTGAAAACTAAACCAAAGTTAAGTGGCCACAAACGACAATCCAAACCAAACCCCAGTTTTAAAGGACAAAAAATCAAATAGACCCCACAATTTAGACACCAAATCCAAACTTTTAAATGTTAGAAAAATGAACAAGTTTAATCCTTTAAACTCTTTTTATATCTTTTTATTAAATATGGATTTTTAAAATCTAACTGTTAAATTACGTGTTCTTTATGTTCTTAACATGCATGTTAAATTTTGTTCAAATTAGATATTATTTATTATTCGATCAATAAACTTATTTTTTATGCATATTTGAAAAAAAAAAAAAAAACCTTCAAAATTAAAACATGTCAAGGGTGGACCCAGGTGGGGGCCGGGCCCCTTTAACCCAAATTTTTTTTTTTTTGTTTTTTTTTTTTTACTTATTATATTTTTTATTTTTGTAGTTGGTGAAAGTTCAAAAACGTGTACAAAAACACTTTTGAACGTTTAGACCCCCAAAAACCAACTTAACCAACACAAGCAATATGTCAAACAACTAGTGTGCGGAAACTTAACATATGCTATAATATGAAATTGGTTAAACAACTATCTAAGCCATAACAAAATAAAACCACAGCAGATAATGTAAAGGCAGAGATAGAGAGGAAGGAAGATGCAAACACAAAGATAACACCCGATGTGTTATCGAAGAGGAAACCGAAGACCTCGGCGAAAAACCTCTCCGCCGCCCTCCAAGCGGTAATCAATCCACTAGAAAATACAGTTGGGATACAAGGACAGCAATAGACCCTCCAAGCCTAATCTACCCAGTGCACCTAAGCCCTCCAAGCTTCTTGCTCCAACGAGGTTGCGCCGAACCTTTTTCTTTTCTAACTTCCCGGATTCCGCTACTACACCGTAGCATCAACCAATGAAGATTGGCTCCTTCCTAACTGCTTCCCAGAACTCCAAACGACTGTCTCACAGAGATGATAATGGTGAGAACCAGGTTTGGTATAATGCCTCTCAAGGTTTTGACAATGGAGAGGAAGAGAGTGAGGGAATTTGATGAGACTCTAAGGTAGGGATTGTGTGTGAAACAATCTTGTTTTTCTTTAGGGTTTCTCTCTCAAAATTCTCTCTGGAAGCTCTCTTTCAATCGTGGGTTAAAGGGGTATTTATACTGGAGTGGAGAGGAATGTGAAACGTCAGGTTTTTCCAAAACAGGGGTGGCTCGCGGCTTGACCAAGTCGCGAGATCCAGTCGCGAGTTAACCGTATGGCCAGTTGTCCTGTTTTGTCCTGTAGTGCTCCAGCTAGCATGACTGTTCATCTTCCAGCATGCTTGGCACGTATGCAGCTTCTGGCGGCTTGCAGCCGCGAGTCCACCCACGAGTCCCAGCCGCGACACTCTATTTTCTTGCACACTCTTGAGCAAACTTCACTCTATCTCACTCACTACCCTTACAACAAACCCACCTAAATACAGGGTTACTAAATGCTGAATTACAAGCAAATTTAGCACGGAATAAAGCCAATTAGATGGTTGAATAAATTCAACCTTACAGTTGGGTTCTCCCTCCCAAAACCTTTGTCCTCCTCCTCTCCAATCAACCTAACCAGCTTAATCCAACTAGAAACTATTCAACTCAAAAACTTAACGAAAACAATAAAAGTATTCATAATGGTGATTTTATTTTAGTAAAAAAACTATTTTACCACCAAAGAACCATGTGTTATTGGAGAAATTAAAGCAAAATTTTTGCAACTACAATAAACTGGTATAAATATCAATTGACTATAGCAAGTTGTTAAAAATAAATACAATATTTTATTAAGATTATCTCTCTTCCTTTAATTAAAAAACTCAAATTATCTCTCTTCCTTTATTATTTTAATGAGTTATTTATATTATTTTAAATGAAGTGATAAAAAAAATAAAACATTAGATCTAGAGTGTATTGTAAAGTGGAGTGGTAAAATGGATAAAGTAATTGATAGGCCAATAATGTATGGACCCACTGTAATGAATTAACCAATTAATTAGCCAAATTAATTAATTAATTCAATTTGCAAGCAATAAACGTGATAGCACAAACAAATCACCAACTAAGTTAAAGTGTAGCAGAAAATAAATTGACATGGTGATTTGTTTATGAATGGGAAAAACCTACACGGCAAAAATCCTATCAGGTGATTTTAAGGTCACCACTCCCGAGAATTCACTATTATCACAACAAACGGTTACAAGTAAAGGAATCTCAGTACCTTATACCAACCTATAGTTGAACCCTTACCCCAATACCCAATTGGACTTATTTTGTAGTGACAGTCTCTCCTTGTAATGCACGGCTTCCAGTACATAACTAACCAATTCGATGCACGAATCCCAGTACGCGGCTTACTCACCAACTTGAGAAAGATGTTGGCTGCAAAACTCTTCAGTTCATCAACACGATGAAGGTCACGAAACTCCTTAATTACAAAACTCTACAGTGTACAAACACAGCAGCTTCTTCAAAAGAAAGATAAACTTGAGCAAACTCTGTCATCAATCACAATTTGCATTAACATAACTTTGCTTCATACTTGCGCAACCTTTGACGGCCCTTAAAAAAATTCATATATATATTTAGGGTTGTGCGAAAAGAAAACTCAAACACGTATTCACAGATTGAAGTGAAATCGGCTCTGAAAAATTGATTTTCATAAACCCCGATAGATAGCTTATCTATCGAGATAGCTGTCGAGTATCGGGTTTCAACAGTCTTTTAAACCTTGATAGATATTAGCTGTCGAGATTAAAAATCCAGCACTTCTTCACTTATTTCTTAGACAGACTTGCATGGTTTTAACACTTGAACTTGAAACCTTGTTCCTTGAAACATTAAACACATTGTTAGGTTCTAAAGTTTAGGATTTTATGTATTTAGAACTCTAATTTGTATTGTTGGAAAATCATAATCAAAACAATGTGTTTAGAAGTGTTTAAAGCTAGCTCAAAGTTGTATGTCAATGTAAAGTTGGAATCGAGTTTAAAGCAGGAAGCACTGTGGCTTTCGGCCTGGCTCGATCGATCGAAGCTTAGGTTCGACCGATCGAAGCTCGAGCAGATTGCTTTTCTGCAGAATTTTCCAACTCAGCCCTATTTGTTTTAAAACGTTTTTAGGGTTTCTTATTTGTCCTAAGTATAAAAGGCAAACCCTAGCCACGTTTTAGTGTTGCTCATATTGCGGTTTGTGTAAATCTCTTGTGAGATCTAGAAGAGCTTTCCTTTACACAAACTTAGAGTTTTTAAGGAGGAGATATTTTCTACACCTTGATGATCAATTCAGTTGCTGCCATTAAAACTTAAAGAATACACAAGCGGGGGTGCTTGTAGCTGGTGGGAATCCAAGAAAGAAGGAGTCCGTGGATTCGAAACTTGCACGTGGTCGTATCAATAAGTTCTACTGGTTGGAAGCATTAGGATGTCAAGCGGGGGTGCTTGTAAGTCCTTTTGTATGAACTTCGATTCTTTCAAGATAGGGGATTCAAGTTTACCTTGAGGATAGCTAGGTCAAATCCTCCCCAGGTTTTTATCGGTTTGGTTTCTTGGGTGATCATATCTTGTGTTATTTATTTTCCGCTGCTTTGCATGATTTGATCTTTATTATTGTGATAACCTAGACTTGTTTAATTGGACTAAGTAACAACTTGGCTAACTACCTAGGTTTAATCAATTGTTTAAGGGGTCTAAAAACTGTCAAGTGATATCAGAGCAGGTAGCTCTTTTGTTGTTGATCTTTTGATCTCTGAGCTGATCTTTGACCCCTGTTGTCATGGAACACGGACACTCTCTAGTTATTCCTCCTCACTTTGATGGGAATAATATGCTTACTGGAAAGTAAGGATGAAAACTTTCCTGAAATCCATTGATGAGAGGGTGTGGAACTCCGTTGAATACGGATGGGAGAAGCCCACTACTCCTGTTACTGAGTGGGAAACTTCTCAGAAAGAAGCAGCTTTGTTTAATAGTAAGGTTATGAATGCGATTTTTAATGCTGTTTCTATGGAGGAATTTAAAAGAATCTCGAATGTTGAGATCGCTTATACTGCTTGGAATATCCTCCAGACTGTGCATGAAGGCACAAAGGCTGTCAAAATAAATAAATTGCAGCAATTGACTTCTAAATTTGAAAGCATTAGGATGTCTGATGATGAATCTTTTGATGAATTCTATGCTAAACTGAATGATATTGTTAATTCTGCTTTTAATTTGGGTGAAATCTATGATCAACCTAAAATTGTTAGGAAGATTCTTAGATCTTTGACTGAGAACTTTAGACCCAAGGTGACTGGCATTACTGAAAGCAAGGATGTGGACTCCATCCCTGTTGATGAGCTTGTAGGATCTCTTCAATCCTATGAGTTGGATCTACCCAAAACTACCAAATCCAAATCAATGGCTCTTAAGTCAGTTGATGATGTTGATAGTGGTGGATTTGATGATGAGCTCTCTACTACAGAGATTGTCTATCTTGCCAAGAACTTTAGAAATTTTCTCAGGAATAACAATAGAAAGGCTAGAGGCACAAATACTGCTGAACCTAGAAATTTTAGGAAGCATGATCCCACTAAGGTTAATAACAATGATAAACCTAGAGAAAGAGTAGGTCAATCTTCCAATAATTCTTTGGGCTCTCAATGTTTTGGATGTCAAGGGTATGGACACATGAAATCTGAATGTCCAACCTATTTGAAGTCTATGGGTAAGGCTATGGCTGTATCCCTTAGTGATGGTGAAATTTCTGATCATGAGTCTGATTGTGATGAGGATGGAAATTTCATTGCTTTCACTGCTACTGTTGTAGTTGATAAGAGCATATCTGTTGAAGAGAACCCTTTTGATGGGGAACTGTCTAAAGATGCAGATCTTCAAGAGGCCTATAACAAACTTTGCAAAGTTGCTGCAAAGGATGCTATGAATGTTGAACTTGGCCTAAAGAAAATTGAATCTCTTGAGCTTGAAAAGAAAAATTTGCTTATTAAATTGTTTGATGCTAATGATCTTTTGAACAATGTGAAAACTGAAAACATGTTTTTGCTTGATAAAGTTAAATCTTTGGAACTTGATTTATCTGTTGCTAGATCTGCTAGTTCTAAATTTGATCAAATGCTGAGTGTTCAAAAGTCGTCTTCTGATAAAACTGGTTTAGGTTATGTTGATAGCATCGGTGTGTCTGCTCCTCATTCCACTAAGTTTGTTCCTTCATCTTCTTCTTCTGAACCTTCAGTGAGTGAGATAGTGAGTGAGACTGTCAAACCCTCTGTGAGTGAGGTTGCTAAACCCTTAGAAGGTTCATCATCTAGGAAGATTAGGGTTGATCTGAAAGAATCTAAGGCTAAGAAGCCTACCCTATCTAAGCACAAGACACATGATAAACCTGCATGAGTTTGTCACTTTTGTGGAAAGACTGGACACATACGTCCAAATTACCAATCCTGGAGTTGGTAATCATTCTCAAGTGAATAAAAACTCCAATACTCGTGGTACATCTAAAAAGTTTTGGATGCAAAAGACTCGACCTAACTGAGTCTTTCTAACAGGGTCCTTGTGCTTCATTGCTCTACCCTTTGTGACCATTGTTCTTTGGTTTTTGTTTTTTTCTGTCTCTAGGATTTGCATAGCATAACATTCATGCATTTCATTCTAGGTGTTTTTTATTTTTTATTAAATAAAAAAAAATAAAAAAAAAAAGGAAGAAAAAGGAAGCACATTTTGTTTTTGCACTATTCTTCTTAGTTTTTGAGAACAAGGTTGGTCAATTTATTTTCACATAACATGCCTTTTGTACCTTGTTTAGCTTTGATGAGCTTATTTATTACACTCTACTAGTTGAAGATTTGTAGTGCATGTTGTGTGGGAAAGATGTGTATGGGTTTTATTACTATGTCTTAATCTTGAAGTCACATGTTTTTAAATGTTGGACTTGAACTTTTAGAGAAAGGCATAAATGACCATCTCACCACTGTTCACTAGCCAATCATGAACACCTTAGTGCATATCATAAGATTTTGTTCTCAAGAAAGTGTAGCATATGCACAAAAAGAACATAAGGTGAAGGCTCGGTAAAAGTGCTTAATTCTTAAAATCTAATTGGTGTGTACTATTAGGCTTGATGCCAAACTCACATAACTTAAAATTGGAATGTATATTATGAGGCATAAATACAAGAAACTTACATGATTGCAAGCTTATGATCTAGGAGATGTGGGAGTTATATGATGTAACTCTTTAGGTGATAGTTTCTTTTAAATTCTTTGTGATGAATTTTGTAGACTTTGTGATTGATTGTTATTCACATATCACCTCACATGTATCTCAAGTCTTTGCTAGTCGCACACACTACACGAGTTACTTTTTGCTAAACATTGTACATGTTATTGTGTGTGTTTATGGTCTAACCAACCAAGTTTTTGCAATCACTTTGAATTATGTGCAAACTAAATTTGTTGCTTGAAAATTTGTGGAGAATGCAAATTTTGTTTTTGGGAAATTTGGGCTTAAAATTCTTGTTTGGAAAATCATATCATCTCATACTCATTCATTTTTGTTCTTAAATTTCAATGCTTTGAGTTAAATCAACCTGTTTTTCAAAAATTGTGTTTTTCCTCAAAAATATGGTGAGCCTCTGCTTGATTCGATCGGTCTATTCTGTTTTTCGACCGGTCGAAATTTTTAAAATTTTTAAAAATTTGAGAGAGGGAGTCTCTGTCTATTTCGACCGGTCGAGGTTGATTTTCGACCGATCGAAACTCGTGAATCAAGTTTTTCAAAAAGGCAGAATTGGACTTTTTCAAACTTACTTTTCAAATAGTTCTTTTCTCTTCTCTCTCTCTCCGCGTTGGCTCTTGGCTCCACCAGTCAATTTTTGTCGTTTTCCTTCAAGTTTTTTGCAAGGTTTTTGTCCTTAGAAGTCGGTATGTCCCTTTTTCCCTTCTTTTTCAAGTTTATTTTTTGATTTCATGCATTCTTCATGCATTATCATGGGTATTTTCGGCATCTTCAAACTTTTTGGGGTTTTTGATGATTCAAGCCTATTCTTGTGTAATTGATCAATGGGTTTTTGTGCCATGATGTTATATTGATGTTCCCTATAGTTTAATTTGATCAATTTTGTGGTTTTTGAAAAATTGGAAATTCTAGGGTTTTGAATTTGATCCGAATTGGGGATTTTGTCAAATTGGTTTAAATTAATGAAATTGGCTTCTCCAATTGATGTATTTGGTCATTATTTTTGTTATTATATCATGTGTAATGATCAATTCGTCAATTTTTTTAAATTGATCAAGTGGTTTCTATATTTTGGGGGTTTTTGTGTTAAAAACCTTAATGTGCAAGCCAATTTTGTAATTTGCACCTTTTTGACTTAATTCACTACATTAGAACATGCATCATGACATTTAAACTTGTTCATGCATCATATAGATTTTGTTTCTATATTTTGTTTTTGTGCTAACTTGCAGTCTGCCCTTGGTTTGGGTTTTGTGGTTTTTGTTCTTTCGCTCTGTGTTTTGATCCTTATCTTAGCACCATGCCTAGGAAAACTAGAGCTCATAGGACCACTTCCACTTCCTCTGAGGCTCCACCTAGGGTTGAGCTGTTTAAGAATGATAAGTGTAGAGAAGCCTATGACACCTTGAACTGTAGGCGTAAGATCTGCTCTGAGCGAGTTGTTGTGTTAGATGCGCTTGATCCGGCCATTAGGGCCAATTTTGAGTCTCGGGGTTGGTTGCCTCTCGTAGAGATAGATCATCTACCTCCGACCGCCTTGATTAAAGAGTTCTACTCGAACCTCTCTTGCCACATCTATGATTCCAACACCCTAGTTAGGAGTTGGATACGAGGTGTAGAGTTCACCATTACCCCTCGGGTAGTGGCTGAGGCTCTTGGGGTGCCGGTTGTTCGGGATGCTGACTATCCCTATGATGAGTCACCCTTTTTAGACGTTGTCATGTCTTACATCACTAGGTCATCTATCCAGTGGGGTTCTGATCTTCGGATCACGTCCGCTGAGCTTACCAAGACTGCCTATCTCTTCTTTAGGATTGCGTGTCATTCCTTGTAGCCTATCTCTCACTTCCACACCATCCCTTTAGAGCGATGTGTGTTTTTGTACGCCTTTGCTTTAGGAGCGTCTATCAGTTTTCCTCACTTGTTCCTTCATTCTTTGAACGAGGTTCATAGGAGTTCTGCCGTAGGACATGCGCTGATTCATCCTATTTTCATTCATAGGATTCTGCTCTACTTAGGTCTAGATGGTTTTCCGTCAGGTGAGCCTGTTCATGTGATAGCTCCCATAGGTGCCACCTTTCTTCGTCAGAGGGCTGCTCAGTTGAGAGTTGCTCCTCCTCGTCCTAAAGGTGCATCATCTAGTAGTGTTCCCCCTCCTCCCTCTTCTACAGGTACAGCTGCTGCTGAGACTTCAGGTGCTACTGCTGATGCTGATGCTGTTGTTCCTCCACCGACTGCTTCGGATGATTCAGACATTCGTCGCACGTTGGATCATGTCTTGACCGTTCAGGCGGCTCAAGGACAAATTTTGGTGGACGTACTTGATGAGATCCGTGCCTTACGTGCGGAGTTGGCGCAGTTTAGACCACCTCCCTTTTGATGATGGATATCATATTTGCCCTTTGGCATTCCGTTACAAAAAGGGGGAGTACTTGTAGGTTTTTGTTTTCAAGGGGAGACTATTTGTTTTTTAGTTGGAGCTTGTGGAGTTTTAGATTGTATCTAGGTACTTCACTGTGTGCTTCACTGTGTACTTAACATTTTTAGCTCTTACCTTATTTTTGATGGGATATTCATGTTAGGGGGAGTTTTATGTTTTTGTTGGTACTTTATTTGTTTCTTGTTTCAAACTGCTTATTGATTTATATTTATGAGTTATTCATTGATATATGTCTTTATTTGTGTATTGTTTGAAATCAAGAAGTTATTTTGTTTACTTGTATTATTTCCACACATGCGGTTATGCATTTTATTTAGTGTTTCAGGAAATATACAGGTTGATTCAATTGAGCTGCTGTCTACACTTGCAATTGATGGATAGTAGTTAAGATTGAATTTGATTTATGAGCTTTATTTTGTAAAAGGCTTTTCATTTTGTAAACTTTGAGCTTCTAAGTTGTGTTTTGTCACGGATTGCCAAAGAGGGAGTTTGTTAGGTTCTGAAGTTTAGGATTTTATGTATTTAGAACTCTAATTTGTATTGTTGGCAAACCATGATCAAAACAATGTGTTTAGAAGTGTTTAAAACTAGCTCAAAGTTGTATGTCAATGTAAAGTTGGAATCGAGTTTAAAGCAGGAAGCACTATGGCTTTCGGCCTGGCTCGATCGATCGAAACATAGGCTCGACCGATCGAAGCTCGGGCAGATCGTTTTTCTGTAGAATTTTTCAACTCAGCCCTATTTGTTTTAAAACGTTTTTAGGGTTTCTTATTTATCCTAAGTATAAAAAGCAAACCCTAGCCATGTTTTAGTGTTGCTCATATTGCGGTTTGTGTAAATCTCTTGTGAGATCTAGAGGAGCTTTCCTTTACACAAACTTAGGGTTTTCAAGGAGGAGATATTTTCTACACCTTGATGATCAATTCAGTTGCTGCCATTAAAACTTAAAGAATACACAAGCGGGGGTGCTTGTAGCTGGTGGGAATCCAAGAAAGAAGGAGTCCGTGGATTCGGAGCTTGCACGTGGTCGTGTCAGTAAGTTCTACTGGTTGGTAGCATTAGGATGTCAAGCGGGGGTGCTTGTAAGTCCTTTTTTATGAACTTTGATTCTTTCAAGATAGGGGATTCAAGTTTACCTTGAGGATAGCTAGGTCAAATCCTCCCCAGGTTTTTACCGGTTTGGTTTCTTGGGTGATCATATCTTGTGTTATTTATTTTCCGCTGCTTTGCATGATTTGATCTTTATTATTGTGATAACCTAGACTTGTTTAATTGGACTAAATAACAACTTGGCTAATTACCTAGGTTTAATCAATTGTTTAAGGGGGCTAAAAACTGTCACACATCCTAGATCTACCAAATTACAAGTAAAGTACGTTTTGTCAAAGAATTAGCTAATTCTATATTGACATATGTTCCTAACATTTAATTACATATGTCCTAACAGTAATTTTTTGAGGTGCTAAAAGTTAAATTTTTTAGCACCACTACTGTAAATACTCTAACTTCAAAAGCAATAAAAATTCTAGCTAGCCTAGTATTAAAATACAACATTTTTTTTTTTATCTTTGTTGGTAGATAATTGCATCTTAATACAATGAATTTGTGTATTTATAATTTGTTAATATTATATGTGTTCGTTTTTAGACCCCTGTAAAACTACATTGTTTTACCTAATTAATTAACCAAATGAATACTTAGGTTTATTATTCAAATCTAAGTTAAAACAAAACAATCATATCATGCAAAGCAGCGGAAATATAAAGAACACGATGATATGATAACCCAGGAAAACCAAAACAGTAAAAAACCTGGGAAGAATTTAACCTAGCTATCCTCAATGTAAAAAGCAAATCCACTATGAAAGAATTGAAGTTTACACAATAGCGACTTAGACCACTAACATCCTATTACTACTTCGAGTAAAAAACTTACTATCACGACCTCATAATAGCTCCGAGTCCACAGACTACTTCTTTCCTTGGCCTTTGCAATAACACAAGCTCACTTGCTTGTGACTTTGAAACTCCACTCAAAGGTTTTGAATCTCCTTAAACATTGATCTTGTATGCAGCAACTTCTCCAACACCGGATCTTGAGATTCTTCAAGGAATAACATCGGTAGAAAACATTAGAGAGCTTTTGGGTACAAAACCCTAGATCTACAAAAGAGGCACAAGATGGACTCTAATCTCTCTAAAAAATTTTGAAAACCCCGCCTAGGGTTAGCTTATAATGTCCTTTAAATATTGGAAAAAACGGTTCGTGATTTGGGCTTCAAACGGTTAAGTTATGGGCTTTTTACATTTGCTGATTTTTGCTGATATGCGATTTTTGACTGATCGAGTACCAATCGAACCAAACAGCTTGTAACTCATTTTTTTCATCCTGAACTTGAGTTTTTTGTCTTGGACTTCAATGTAGACCATTCTAAACCAATGAAAACCAATGAGACTTGGTTTTTGTTATGTTTTGTCATGATTTGCCAACATTACAAACTCAAAACCTAACAATCTTCCCCTTTAGCATTTCGTGACAAAACACACATACAACATAATGCCCATATACAATAAAATGCCCAAATACATCACAAATCCCAATCTAAAACTCTAAACCTAGAAGTTGCAAGAAGAGGTAGAAGGTCTTGATCAAAATGTACCTGTCTTTCCTGAAAACACTCAAAAGAACACATCACCGCATATGTGGAAAGAAAGACATATAAACAATAATATGAAACACAAAATAAAAACAGAAGTAAACTAACTCTCCCCCTAAGTTAGATACATCAAAAAGTTTTCATATTCTCCCCCTTTCAAAAAAAATTTTAACTCCCCCTAAACAAAACAAACAGGATTCCCACATTTCATCTATTTCTCCCCATTTTTGTCACGTATTGACAAAGACAACTCAAACAAAGAGTAAATAGAAAACATACGCAACAAAAGATAAGAAAAAATAGAGAATTAAGAGAACACAAAACAATTCAACTCTATAAAAAAAAAAAAGACAACTCCCCCTATGAAGACCAACAACTCCCCTATAAACAACAAAGGTAAAAAAAAAAAAAAAAAAAAAAAAAAAAAAAAAAAAAAAAAAAACTTTTCTTCCCCTATAAAAATGGGAAAAACAATTTTGGAAAAAATTTAGGACGTAGGGAAAATAAAGACACACAAACCAAACTTAAAAACTAAGTTGAGGATACATATGAACATAAATATTCTCTCTTTTAATAAATGCAAACTTGACATTGATACCACTTGTTTGTTTTTAGACCCATAAATAGATGGTGTTTGAACTCAAATCAAGTAGAGAAAATATTTGCACATTGATTATCCATCATATCTCTTAAGGAAAAATATTTTCTACAGTTCACATATAAAAATAGCATATACTAAAAAGTACATAACTCAAAAATTAATCAATTAATTTTCAAATCAAGTTGAGTATCCAATTTAGCAAAGTGTATGCATATTATGTGTGAAAACAATGAGAGATATGACTACAAAACTATAAGATGGATATAGAAAACAATGCAATGCATGTGAATCTTAAACATAAATGATGCATGAAAAAAAAGTTTGGTCAAATACTTAAAAACTGAATATGTTTCAGTTTCGATCGATCGAGCATTGATCAAATACCAATCGAGTCAAGCAGAAAGTCATGATTAAAAATCAAGGGATTTTCAATCGATCGAAAATCACATTTGATTGATCGAAATTCTGGAAATTTGAATTTTTTGAAAAAATGCAGAAGATTATGCAGAAACAACTCAACCCAAGCAATTTTATAAATGAAATGCATGAGAATGAGTTTAAATGTTTTTCAAAAACATGAGTTTTGAACTCAGAACTTCAAAACAAGGTTTTTAATCATCAAAAACACAATTTTTGCCAACCCTTAAACATATTTTGCATCAAACACCATAGAAAACATAATCTTGGATGGTCAAACCAAATTCACACACAATTTCATGTACTAAGTTTAGTAAAGAGTAACTTGTGTAGTGTGTGCAACTAACAAGAGCTTGAGATACATATGAAGTGATAAGTAAATAGTAATCAATCACAATTTCTACAAAATTCATCACATAAGATTAAAAGAGACTATCACCTAAAGAGTTATATCATATAACTCTCACATCTTCTAGAATAAAAGCTTGCAATCGTGTAAGTTTCTTGATTTGTCTCATATTGTACACACCAATTTTATTTGATCAAAAACTTATTAATAATAGTCAGGATAATGTACACACCAATTTTATTTTATTGATTTATTTAAACTCCAATAATGTAGACACCAATTTTAGCATTTAATCTAAGGCTACACCTTATGTTATTTTTGTGCATATGCTACACTTTCTCGAGCACAAAATTTTACGATATACACTAAGGTGTTAGTGATTGGCTAGTAAACAGTAGTGAGATAGTTATTATGCCTTTCTCAATAAGTTCATGTCCAACAATCAAAGGCATGTGACTTTAAGATCAAGACAAAGTGATCAAAAACTATAAATATCTTCCCACACAACATGCACTACAAAGTTCAAACTAGTAAAGTGCAATAAATAAGCTCATCCAAGCTAAACAAGGTACATAAACATGTTATGTAAAGATAATATGACCAACATTGATTTCAAATCCAAGAAAAATAATGCAAAACACAAAAAATCTTTTTGGTTTAAAAAAAAATTTATGACCAAAAACGAAAAGCACACATTATGCTAAATGATTAAAAATGCAATGCATGACCGTGTTTAACTAAGTTATAGAAGGTACACAAACAAGAAATATCAATTTCTTAATTAACCCTTGAGTACATGTAAAAACTAGTACATACTCATACAAAATCAAAAATAACTTAGCACTTATATAACTCATACTATTCAAGTTTCTCCACAATGTCAAGCATGTTATAAATCAAAAGAGAAATATCATAACTCATGTAATCCTTAAAGCATCCACATCCTGAAATGCCATCCTATCCCATTTACCATCTGAAAAAGCTACTTTATTAATTATACAAAACCATTTTACAATATATCCAACATTCCAACTTTTATTTTCCTATTCTACTCATTAAAATAATATACCTACACAATAAAATATATTTTTCCATTTTTTGTTTTTTCCCAATTTTCTCCTCCCCTTCCCTCAACCTCTATCAATGTGCCTCCACTGCCCAGTCACCACCACTGCGCCTCCACCATGCCTAGCACGCCACCACTGCCCACCAAAATCCCACCGGAACAAAAATGCATATAACAAAAAAAAAAAAAAAAAAAAAAAAACCAGCATCACAATAAAAAACCAGAAACCCAACAACACCGGACCCACGCCGATCTCCACCAAACCCAGTGAGCCTACACAAAAACGTAGTGGCGCACGATAACGAAACAGTGCGTCGTGGAGTCAAGGACTGGGAGAGAGAGCCAAGGCTTTTTCCGTTGGGGAATTTCGACGGTGCAATGATAACAATGGGAAGTTCGCCGAGATTTCCGATGTATGATAACGATTTCGGGTGGGGCAAACCTTTGGCGATACAAAGCAGCGAAGCTAATAAATTCGACGGTAAGATTTCGACTTTTCCGAGAAGAGAAGGCAACGGAAGCACACCGATCTCCACCAAACCCAGTGACCCACGCCGAGCTCCGAGCTCCACCAAACCTAGTGACCCACGCACGCCAATCTCCATCAAACCCATCGCCAATCTAAGCAACCCATAAACCCAGCCATACCCACCTCTTCCTTTAAGCACCGATCACAGCAAAAAAAAAAAAAAAAAAAAAAAACACGACCCAGATCGCAACCCACCAGAAAAAATAAACTACTGTGATGTGTGATGTTGATGTTGGGAGGAGGATGGTGTTTGGGTTTGAAGAGAGGAGAAAGCAGATGAGAGAGAAGGAAGAGAGAGTTGAGAAAGATAGAAAGCATTCCAGAGTTGAGAGAGATAGTTGAGAATAAAATATTATTTAAATTTATACAATAGTGCTACAGTGTCATTCTAAAATTTTTACAACTCTTCAATTTTACAATTCCGGATGCTGACTCTTTTAGGCTTGAAATGCCAAAATTTCTTTAGATATGGCATATGAAAGTCCCAGTGCTGATGCTCTTAAAACAAATAAAACAAGACTCAAAATAAAATATTTTTTTCTTTTTGAAAATGTTTCAATGTTTTTGGATTTTTTTTTTAAATAAAAAAAACAACCTAAAAAACAAAACAACCAAAAACAAAAACAAAACATGTCCATAAACAATTGAAAAAATTAAATCAGGGACAAGTAAACAATACTCACCTTAGCAAGTCTTTTCTCACCCATATAGCACAAGTCTTCGGCTTTGTAGATGAAAATCCATGAGAAGCAAAGTGTATTTGAGGGATTACACCAATCTTTTAAAAAAGACCAAAATCCTGCAAATTTCTTTCACAAGCCAACAAGCTCAAATTTTTCAAAAAAATATGAAACAATTTATATGGACTTATGGCAAGAGAAATATCATAACAAATCCTAGACTGAAACACAGAATGCTTAAATTTCAATTTATGACTATTAGAACGAATGTGACTGGAGACACCCCAAAAGTGACAAACAGGAACAAATTTAGGAACATCAGTATTCCTAACCACAAATCTAGTCTCAGATTTTGGTTTTTGCCTCAACAAAGAACAATTTGGTCTAATATGACCAACAACACCACAAAGGTGATAGACAGGCACAAAAACAGATTTATTATGCTCTCTAACAGTAGGTTTAGACATAGGTTTAGAAACATCAACGTCTACATCAGAACTTTTACCTTTGTCTAACCTAGCAAAATAAGCCTTTTCTTTATTATTCCTCTTGAAATGAGGGATATAAACTTTCTCAGTTTTAGGCTTAAGAGAAACAGAAACACTTTTGTTATCAATAGCAAGCTTGGTACTAGTCAAATTTTCAATTTTATCTTTAGATTCAACTAACTCTTGTTCCAAGCTTTTCATCTTCTCATCTTGAGAGGAAATTTGATTTCTCAAAAATTCATTCTTTTTATTAGATTCATCTAATCTAACAACCAATTCCTCTTTTTCAAGATTAGTCATTTTTAACTCTTCCTTAAATTTCTTAGAAATTTTCATAGAATTCAATAATTCCTTATGAAAAGTTTCACAGGCATCAATAAGATCAACAGAAACAACAGTGTCCTTTTTATTCAAATCATCACAATCAAAAACAGTAAGACACTTAAAATTATCTATGATAACAGGGATCAAAGATCAACTCTTAGATCAAAAGATCTAACACAAAAGAGCTACTCGTTCTGATACCACTTGTTCGTTTTTCGACCCCTGTAAAACTAGATTGTTTAACCTAATTAATTAACCAAGTGAATACTTAGGTTTATTATTCAGATCTAGGTTAAAACAAAACAATCATATTATGCAAAGCAATGAAAATATAAAGAACACAATGATATGATAACTCAGGAAAACCAAAACGGTAAAAAACCTAGGGAGAATTTAACCTAACTATCCTCAAGGTAAAAAGCAAATCCACTATGAAAGAATTGAAGTTTACACAATAGCGACTTAGACCACTAACATCCTATTGCTACCTCGAGTAGAAAACTTACTATCACGACCCCATGATAGCTCCAAGTCCACGGACTACTTCTTTCCTTGGCTTTTGCAACAACACAAGCTCACCTACTTGTGACTTTGAGACTCCACTCAAAGGTTTTGGATATCCTTAAACGTTGATCTTGTATGCAGCAACTTCTACAATACCGGATCTTAAGATTCTTTAAGGAATAACACCGATAGAAGACATTAGAGAGCTTTTGGATACAAAACCCTAGATCTACAAAAGAGGCACAAGATGAGCTCTAATCTCTCTAAAAACCTCTAAAACCCCCACTTAGGGTTAGCTTATAATGTCCTTTAAATACTGGAAAAAACGGCTCGCGATTTGGGCTTCAAACGGTCAAGTTATGGGCTTTTTACATTTGCTAATTTTTGCTAATATGTGATTTTCGACTGATCGAGTACCAATCAAACCAAACAGCTTGTAACTCATTTTTTTCATCTCGAACTTGAGTTTTTTGTCTTGGACTTCAATGTAGACCATTCCAAACCAATGACATTTAGTTTTTGTCATGTTTTGTCATGGTTTGCCAACATTACAAACTCAAAACCAAACAATATGGATGCATATTTAGAATTTTTTTTTTTTTTTCTTTTTGCTTATACTTTGGCCCCCACTAACTTAAAATCTTGGGTCCATCCCTGAAACATGTCATAGATAACATAGCTATTGATCTTTGATTTTCTTAAAATTTTGCAAGCATGTAGTATATAATAAGAATATACAATTCAATAGTTAAATTTTCTATACTCACATCCAAATCTAATAAAAAGATAGAAAAAGAGTATGGAACTTTTTTCTTGAAAAACCAAACTCGAACTTATGACAAATTTCATGGATCTAATAATTTCCTCGCTTAATCACTTACGTGTGAAGTATAGTTTGTCTTAAGAAGTTCTTACATGTTCTGCAATTTTGTTAGATATAGCTTTAAGAGTAAGGACCCTTTTTAAGCTGAAATTTCAAACCTTAGCATCAAAACTCGTACACTATTCTAAATTTCTAACTCTTAATACACATAATGAATTGATATGAAATTCCACTCTTATTTTTCAAAATAAAACTTAATGCCAACCCTTCTTTTTTTTTCTGATGAAAGCCAACCCATTTTTAAGAGAGAGTGGGAACTAATACTAATAAAATGATGATGATAATATAAAGTTTGGTCAATATATAATTGAATTAATTAGGTTCAATTATGAAAAACAAGACGCTTTTATTATTTCGTTTTCCATCATTTGGTTACCAAACAAAGGTAACAACTTCAAAAATTTAGGGAATGTTTGGTACATGCACTTAAAAACGGAAAATTGTTATTTGAAAACATGTGTGAAAATACGTGCAGATAAAAAAATGTGAAAATATGTATAATATTGTTTAAAACTGAAAATTGTTGTTTGAAAACATGTACCAAACACCCCCTAATCACTATATTTTTCCAAACACTCTAAATGCTAAAATTATTACAACTAAGACTATATTTCCGAGAAATAAGAGTAACATTTTTAATAATTTAGGAAAAAATAATTTTTTTAAAAAATTTAGGAACAAAAAATAAATAACTTTATAAAAACTTTAAAGATGAAAATACCTTTTTTTTTGCATAAATTATAATTTGGAGGTATAAAATTATATATACTATATTTAGTCTCAAACAAATCTTAAATAATTTTTTATCAAGTGATATTTTTCAAATCTCCTCCTGAATATATCCTTGCTTAAGAAGTGTTTTGTTTTATTTGTTTTAGCATCCATCACATTACATTTTATATGGACATGATATTTATATGAAATTTTGTTTAATTGCTTTCATATATATATATATATATATATATATTTTGTTACTTATTTTAATTAGTTATTAACAATTTGAAATTAATTTTGCTTTCATTTTTTTTAATCTGTTTCTCTAAAACTAAAATCTTGGCTCCCACACTTTATGTATGTATTCATTCAACAAAATGAATTTAATGCAACAAAATCTAAAAAAGGTTTCTCTCCTTTTCATTTCTTTTTCTATTCAACCTTTTCTTTTTTTCATTTGTGACCAATGATCATGTCTGTATTTGTTCAATGTAGGTGGTGGTGGTTGTTTTTGTTAAAAACCTTCTGTGATTTGATTATTGCTATATATTGAAAATGAAATAATCTCGTTCATGCCATTGAAGATTAATCCGGTTCATGCCATTGAAGATGAGGAAATCCAACTTATTTTTTGTCCAAATCTGCCATCTGACACAAAAGTTCTCAACCAACAATCTACATTCGCAAAATACACATTTCTAAATTCAAATAGAAATGCTATAAGGAACTCCTTTTCCAGTCACTCCAGGAGGTGAGAATGGCTTCAAGAGCTCATATGGCACAACCCCAGCTCCACTTCTGTTCTTCAAATCCCTATTTGCATTCCTCTCATCAATAGTCCCCTCAAGCTCCTTCAACCTCCCACTAAACTTTTCAAAGGCTCCCTTTATAAACTTGTCCTCAGACCATGCTGGCTCTATTTTCTCACCTAGATACTCCTCATCAGGTGAATGGTTTGATAGTACATCCAAAATAGCCATAACTCTTGTTGCTTGAATTTGTGAAGGGAAGCATTGTAAGAGTGCACCTTCAGGCTTTTTCAAGAAGTTGTCCCAAAACTCTTTAGAAGGCTCTTCGGTGGGCATATTGATTCTAGCAATGGTAGGTCGGTTAGGGAAATATCCACCATAAGCATACTGTCCAAAGTTCACGGCTGCATGGTGACCGGATGCCACCCATACGATTGTTGTGATGATTTCGATGAGGTCTTCCGGGGTTTTGAGGACTGGCCACCATGGTTCGTCCTTCTTGTCAGCATGACCTTCAGTTCGAATCTCATTCCACCATGCTTGAAGCTCTTGATCAGATGTTATAAGGCTACGGTTAGGGTAGTAGTGGTTGACATAGTCACTAACCCACTCTTTGATAGCATCCCAAAGGAGAAGGCCATCATTGGCAAAAGGGTAGTCCTCAATTGAGAGCTTTAGACCATGTGGAGCAGTTGGATCCTCAACAGCCATTCCCCTGTATAGTAAAAATGTTAGGATATCAGTTAGTCCTCTAAAGGAGAGTAAGCTATGAAATGGGGTGTCAATTGTAATACAATTAAAATTGCTAATATTGCTCCCTTTGATTGCCAAGAACTTGAAAGGGAAATTCACAAAAATGAAAAAGTTTAAAATGTTACGATGGATATTACAAATTTTACTATATAAAAGTTTTTAAAAAAATATGCATGTATCACAAAATAGTTATTAAGATATTTAATATATGTGGAATTAGTACCTATCATAATTATTGTCATGTCGGTTTGTAATCATTTGTAATAAATTTTTAAAAGCAATCAATACATGTAGTCTACTTTGAATAGTATGTTGAAAATTCATAACTAAGGCCGTGTTTGGTTGCTGTAAAACGTTTTCCGGAAAATACATATTTTCCGGAAATGCTAATTTCCGGAAAAGGAAAATGTTTCTACGTGTTTGGTTGCATTTCAAAAAATTTTCCGGAAAATATTTTCTGGTGTTTGGAAAAAAAGAAGGAAAACACAAATCCAGAAAACACAAGCCACAACCCAAAAAAAAATCATCAACGATCGCGATCCGAGATCGCGATCTCGCGAAGGCGAGATCGTGATCAACGTCGCGATCTCGCGACGGCGCGATCGCGAGATCGTGATCTCGCGAATGCTAGATCGCGCCGTTGATCGCGATCTCGATCCGGCGCCGTTTTTTGATCTCGCTCATTTGTTCTTTCTCTCACTCTCGTGTTGTGTTTTCTGTTTTTTCTCTCCCTCTCTCTGCGTTTTGCGAGACCCGGAAGTGATTTGAAGTGAAAATGAGGGGAGTAAATGATTTCCGGGTCAAAGGTGAAAATAGTGGTCAACTGAAAGTCATTTTCCGGAAAATGATATTTTCCGTGACAGCCAAACACTCCGGTTTTACGGAAAATGATTTCCGGAAACAGTTTTCACCCAATTCAAACACAGCCTAACTCCAAACATTTGGGACAAGTTGTGGTAGGAAATGTGTAATAAGCGTAAATTCACCTGGTGTCATAGACAATGACATAACATAAGGTTTGACTCAATGAATTATTACTTGTTTAAGAAATGTTTGTTTTTAAATTTACCTGCTAATTAAGTCAGCTGGTAATGCCTGAAGATTGAACTGCCATTGTTTGTCATAGGCGACCGAGCTAAACTCCATGGAGTATTTGCCAGGTGAGAATGAGCTCTCAATGATCCCTCCGGCATTGATAAGTGCTACTCGAGCAAGGGCATTAATCTCCATAGTGTACCGAAAATGAGGGTGCAACAGTCTATAAATTGGGTGCATCGCACTAAGTTGCCTATTTGTTGCAATTATATAAGGCTCTGTAGCACAATGAGTCCTTAGCCTGCAAAAGACACGAAGAAAATCCCTTCTTAATAGATTATTTCTCAAGGCCACTCAATAGATATATATATATATATATATATAGTTATATAATTTCAATACATGCATGGACTTGTTTGTAGGTGTACATATTTCTCTTTTTTAACTACACTTCTTGTTGAATAAAATCTCACCCCAGAATTAGGGTCAAGTCCCATGAGGTGGTTTGGAATAGAATCTTCTCTAAACTTGAAATAAAGGGAATTCATATTTCATGATTAAATTCATAGGTAGAATGGTAAGGCTCACGTCACACTTTCAGAAAGAGAAATGTGCATGGCCCCAAACTTTTCTGAAGGCAATTAAGATTAGATTTCAGGTCTAGATGCTAGAAATTATTTTAACTAACTAATACAGCTCCTTTCACATAAAGATGAACAAATGCAAAATCAAAATTTACAAGTGGAACATACCAATGACTAACAAGTTGGTGATAACCAGAGTCATGTGCAAGCACATGAGCTTTGGCTAGCCTCCAAAGCCAGACACCAGTAGCATCCCAAGTAGGAAGGTAGACATCTTTCCATTGTGGCTTCCCATCCATTGGTGGCCGAGTCAACTCAATGGCCAGTGGCCTTAATGTGCCATTTGGGGTTAGGAAGAAGAGCGTCCGTGATCCATACAGAGTTGTGCCTTTAATTTCTCTTACTTTGCTCACATATGGCAATAATAGATCATGGTAATCTAGAATGAACAACTTCTTCTTTTTTATGGCCTACATGAATTCAATTTATAATAATTTGTGTGTGAGAGATAAAATCGATTATATATGTTCTTGATGTGTGTAATTAATATACTAAAAATAATATTGTGTTACCTCATTAACTGTCATGAAACCCTTGATCTCTTGTTCAATCAATTCTGTAGTGATGGCTGATTCTGCTGGACCATAGATCTTTGGATCAAGTTGACTTTTCAATGGCCATTCCTATTGGAATATACAAGTTGTGTCCCAATTAATTAAATGGTTAATATAACATAATTAAGTCAAACTAATTAACTAAAGTTTTTGGATAAAGTGTAGTTCTTATATATTATATTAACCTTTCAATTATAATCTCCCTAAGATCCCCAACAATTCCTTGCAAGGAAATACTCAATCTTAGTTTTTGAATTTGTGTTAGTTTTTTTTTTTTTTTTTTCCTCTATAATTTAATTGTTACAACAAGTAGAAGAAGGAGATTTGAAACCAACAAAATACTAAGACAGAAGGCTTTTGGCTACTCAATGTGTTTGTTAACCTCTAATTAAAGCTAAACCACATATGTTGCCTATGATTATATTTTCCAATTATCACTTATATTCCATCCAATTTCTTTGATGCTTAATTATGCTCCATGCTATCATGGTATATGTCCACAAATCATACCGTGACCAACTTTATGCTATATGGGTTGAGACCAGCAAGAGTCTGCCTAGCGAACTCCTCATCCCTAACCCAAAAGAATTTGTCTCCTGCATGTGTAAAAACCACCATTTAGAGAAAGTGTAATAGAGAGGAAAGACTATTCAAAGATAAGTTTTATGTGTATGTTTTCTCACTCTCCATTGTTTCTGGTGTCTCAAACCGCAAAAAATCATCACTATCACTGATAGCCTTGATAAGCCTAGGCAAGAGGCTACTAAAAAATCCTTTTTTTTGGTTTTTAAGTGGTGGCAAATTAATCCCTTCATTGAAAAGTGAATCAATGGCCGTGAAGTAGGGGAATCCAAGGTCGGCATCAATGATAGCAGTCTCTAAAGATGGCACCACTGCATGGATCACTGAGTACACCGTCTTTGCTGAGAATGTTAGTTGTTTTACTTCTGCGAAGCATTCATCTCTGGGAACATATACACTGCTGCTCCTTTCCTCCGACAATGGATCTACATACAAAGTAATTGTTCTTAGGATACAAAGTGTAAAATAAATAGAGGGCTACATTTACATAGTAACGATCGATATTTTATTTTATATTTTCTTGAAACCCTAACAAAATAGGAAACCCTAATTAACAAAAGCCTATTTTTTAAAACATATGAATGATGGGTTAAATTTACATGATCATGATATTTTATTTTGCTCTATTTATTCTTTCTTCTCCTAAAGCCCTAGCATATTGGAAAACCCTAGATGTATCTCACGGATTTTCAAAACCTGAGGGGCCATTGACCCCTGTTCAACCCTCCCATGTTAGATTTTTTTTTTTTTTTTTCCCTTTTCTTTTTGTTTGGTAAATCTGTATTTCAAGAATCTCTTTTAGCTTCAGTTTCAAAGTTTCAAAGCTCACAAACTTTAGACCTCTTTACCATTTAAAAAAGAAAAATGTCCTGTTAGAGAATTATTGTAAGCAGTGTGATAACCATGTATTGTCAATTGGGATAATTCTTTTTGTAATTGCACCGATTATATAATTTTTGTCGGATTAATAGTATTTTTTAACAAAAATTAGATCCACTTACAACTTATAAGATAATATAATCAAACGAGAGATGACATATATTGAGAGATACTCTTGACATCATTGACAATCGATGAGGCAATCACACACAGTACTGTAATGAATTTTTTATTAAGATGGGAATTTTTATCAAATAAAATATTGAATTAATTAGAATATGAATTACAATAAAATCGGAATTATTTAAAACTTTTATTTTAGTTAGAATTCAGTCATTGAAGAAAAATGGACTCCACCACTGTAAAAGGAGGGCAATAATTTTATAATAAAAGGGGAAGATGTTTGTGGAAACCCTTAAATTATGGTCCTTGTTTTTTTACACCTCATTCTAGTCAGGTCATTCATCAAATTCAAATGATGACCAACTATACGATAGCTAACCTAGAAGTAAATATCTGGTTCTCTTGAAGACTGATAGGATAGATTGATTGGCCATTCCATTTTCGTGTGATAGGGCTTTCAGAAAAAGAAATATCAGAGAAACACATAGAAATTCTCTTCTGAATGACAAGATTAGAAAAGGATCAATGCAGTAAAAACAAAATGTGATATTTTTCCTTATAAAAAAAAAGAAAGATATTTTTCAGTTACTATCAAGAAATCAAAATCAAAATCAAACTTAATTTACCATATATTAAACTTATTGATAAATAATACTGTAGAGACACGATTTTTAACGACCCAAGGATGACGTTGGGCTCGTGTGTAAAGGGCCCGAACAATATGATTTGTAGAGAGTGGGTTTGGAAAGGCCTGCCTTTGGGCGCTGGGTTTCGGTCTGGTCCCGGTTTCATGAGCGATCATACAAAGATGGGTTTGAACTGTATGGCTGAGCCTTGCATCAATGTAGTTTGAAAGGTTTGACTCCTCGGAATTAGTCCGAGGAGCATTACACTCTCACCATTCCTCCTCCCCTTTTTTCAGGATCCCCCCCCCCCTTTTATACTAGTATTTACCTCCCATCCTTCATCTACGTGTCAGTTTTTCCTAGTTTGGGGTATTTACTCGTCCTATCAATCTATACGTCAGAGTGGTTGGGGAAAAGCTGGATAGCATGGTATGGAGTATGGGCTCGTCAGGCGCTAGGCTCCACATTATTGTGTTGGCAGCTTTCTCGTTTGTACGGCTCTTGTACTGGGTTTGTCATTTTCTTCAGGCGCTTTGTGAGGTGTTGAGCGTGAGATCGTCCTCGGCAGTAGGGCTCCTCGGCTTGGGCTTTAGGCCCTTAATGTGAAATGGGCTGGGATTTCAAATTTCAGGCCCCACCACCCACAATAGCCCCTCAAAATCCTGCTTCCCGACTTTTAGTTGAGGAGGAGGGTTTTGGTGATGTTGGGCCCACCTCGCGGCTTTGCTCAAGTTCTGTACCTTATTGTTGTTTGTGTTCTTCCATTTGCATGGGAGATGTGCCGAATTAAGAGGCGTTACTTCCTTCTTCACCCGCTTAGTGTCCTTTGATGTTTCAGTACTCGAGGCGCGCCTTCACGAGGACCTTTAAATCTTGTGGTGGCGGATAGTGTTGGAAATTGTGCCAGAGCTGCCTTGTCTGCAGCGTTTCTTGGGAATCTGCTCAAATTAAATTAAATGACACCTCCTTACCCATTATATAAGTAGGATAGGTGGTTATTCTCCTGGCGTATAAACCCTTTTGCTCTCTTCAAAATCATAACCCTTTATCCATAACCCTTTATCCATAACCCTTTATCCATAACTAGTTCCCACCTCCAGTGTCGTCTTCCCTTAGTGCGACATGTCTGAGGCTTGGGTGGAGGTGGAGGAACTTCACCCGCCACAGAGGCACCGGACCCTTCCAAGACTTAAGGTGATGTGGTCTGGGCAAGGGAGGCACAGATTTAAGGTGTCCTCCCGCTTGGATATGGTGGGAACGGTACCCCCCCCCCCCCTCTTTCAGTCAAAATCCGAAGCAGGTTCTGATCACACCAGATTTTTGGTGTGTCAGAAGAAAGGTTTTCCGCCATCAGCGCCGTCTGCGATACCGCAGGCGTGGTTCCGTGGAGGCTCATCAACTTCCGGTTCCCTGCACCTTTTCTTCAGCAGGGCTAACCTCAAGTTGGACTCCCGGCACCTTTTCTTCAACGGTGCTGACCCGAAGTCGGGTTCTTTTGCTGCCTGAGTTATAGGCATGTAAAAGTATTGAGGAATGGCTCCCCTAGACGAAGTTTTAAAGCGGCAGCACGTCTCTCCCCTGCACCTACTCTTCGGCTTTTTCTTAATTCCCTTGTATTTTTTCTTTTTTGTTTTGTGTAGTTAGTTTCAGTATGAGCTTATTTGAGCTCTTTTAATGTACGCTGTACTGTTCCTTTGTCTTAATAAAAGATGAATTTATTTCTTTTTAAATACTTTTCCTTTCTGCAACAATTATTTTGGGCATGGGTATGCTACATGTGTGCTTTCCTTTGATGATACTTAGAGCAGGAAACCTTGAAACAGAAACCTACTAATTCTAGTTTATCGATATTATCAGGCATAATAATGATAATTCCCAGTAAATTAAAACTCATAAAACTAACCAGGATAATGGCCGAGTGCTTTGTAATGCAGGCAAGGCGACCGTCCGAGAACGATAAACTCTAAATAATTCATCTGAAAGGGTAGCCGAGCAGTGAGGGACTTCGACTCTATTTTTGGCAACATATTGCCCTATATATTGCATCAATCCTCTTGGTATTGAGGATCCGAGGATAAACCGGGGAATCCATGTGGTTTAGGGATTAGCCCAACTATCAATGGGGAATTCTCCTCGGATAGATTCTAATGTCCATGTAACGTCCAAGTCGTGCCCAGACCCATGTTGTCTCTTCTAGGTAGTCGGTTTCCCAATAGGCTTGAGTCCGAGGACCATACAAGGCCTGGGTTCTATCCAAAACTTGTAATTTTTCTTTTGAGTACTTGGTTTCCCCATAGGCTTGAGTCCGAGGACCATGCAAGGCCTTGGTTCTGTCCAAAACTTGTAATTTTTCTTTTGAGTACTTGGTTTCCCCATAGGCTTGAGTCCAAGGACCATGCAAGGCCTTGGTTCTGTCCAAAACTTGTAAGTTTTCTTTTGAGTACTTGGTTTCCCCATAGGCTTGAGTCCGAGGACCATGCAAGGCCTTGGTTCTGTCCAAAACTGGTAAGTTTTCTTTTGAGTACTTGGTTTCCCCATAGGCTTGAGTCCGAGGATCATGCAAGGTCTTGGTTCTGTCCAAAACTTGTAAGTTTTCTTTTGAGTACTTGGTTTCCCCATAGGCTTGAGTCCGAGGACCATGCAAGGCCTTGGTTCTGTCCAAAACTTGTAAGTTTTCTTTTGAGTACTTGGTTTCCGCATAGGCTTGAGTCCGAGGACCATGCAAGACCTTGGTTCTGTCCAAAACTGGTAATTTTTCTTTTGAGTACTTGGTTTCCCCATAGGCTTGAGTCCGAGGACCATGCAAGGCCTTGATTCTGTCCAAAACTTGTAAGTTTTCTTTTGAGTACTTGGTTTCCCCATAGGCTTGAGTCCGAGGACCATGCAAGGCCTTGGTTCTGTCCAAAACTGGTAATTTTTCTTTTGAGTACTTGGTTTCCCCATAGGCTTGAGTCCGAGGACCATGCAAGGCCTTGGTTCTGTCCAAAACTTGTAAGTTTTCTTTTGAGTACTTGGTTTCCCCATAGGCTTGAGTCCGAGGACCATGCAAGGCCTTGGTTCCGTCCAAAACTGGTAATTTTTCTTTTGAGTACCTGGTTTCCCCATAGGCTTGAGTCCGAGGACCATGCAAGGCCTTGGTTCTGTCCAAAACTTGTAATTTTTCTTTTGAGTAGTTTTTTCTCTGTATTTATTTGTTTTTCGAAGGTCAGCCCCTAGACCATGGCGGGGAGAGTTGGCTTGAGGCCGGAAGCCCCTAGAGCTGCCCACGCCATTGGCACTGCAGGGCGTAGCCCCTAGCAGAAGTTTATGTCGGAGCAACAACTGCATGTCGCCGGAGATGGAGGAAACCCCGCGAACCTCTACTTGCTAGAGAGTTGACTCCACCGCCACCTGGGCCAATGCGCAAGCCTTCCCACAGACGGTGCCAATTGTAGGAACACGATTTTTAACGACCCAAGGATGACGTTGGGCTCGTGTGTAAAAGGCTCGAACAATATGATTTGTAGAGAGTGGGTTTGGAAGGGCCTGCCTTTGGGCGCTGGGTTTCGGTCTGGTCCTGGTTTCATGAGCGATCATACAAAGATTGGTTTGGACTGTATGGCTGAGCCTTGCATCAATGTAGTTTGAAAGGTTTGACTCCTCGGAATTAGTCCGAGGAGCATTACACTCTCACCATTCCTCCTCCCCTTTTTTCAGGATCCCCCCCCCCCTTTATACTAGTATTTACCTCTCATCCTTCATCTATGTGTCAGTTTTTCCTGGTTTGGGGTATTTACTCGTCCTATCAATCCATACGTCAGAGTGGTTGGGGAAAAGCTGGATAGCATGGTATGGAGTATGGACTCGTCAGGCGCTGGGCTCCACATTATGGTGTTGGCAGCTTTCTCGTTTGTACGGCTCTTGTACTGGGTTTGTCCTTTTCTTTAGGCGCTTTGTGAGGTGTTGAGCGTGAGATCGTCCTCGGCAGTAGGGCTCCTCGGCTTGGGCTTTGGGCCCTTAATGTGAAATGGGCTGGGATTTCAAATTTCAGGCCCCACCACCCACAAATACATATTTAATTAATAAATAAATACCCAGAATTTGTAGATAAATACCAAATATAATTTAATAAAAAATGCTTTAATTATTAGGTTGTTTTAGTCCAATAAAACTAGATATATATCATACGAATAATTAATTTGTATTTGATTCTCAAAAAAAATAATAATGGTTTGCCTTTAATATATGTAACAATGTAAATGTAAATGTAATTACATTACTAAATGTGGTAAAGTCAAGACTGTAAAAGAAAAAATCCAATATTTTGGTTTTACTATTAGATACTGAGTCAAATAACGTACAAACCTAGAGAGCTACAAGACAAATCTAGCATCCGTGTGATATAAGTGTCATGTCTTTAATCAGTATGGATTCACGTCCACGTTTGCATTTATGCACTGTTTATTGGTCATGAATAGTAAATTTAGAACAATAAACAGTGTCAAACAGTAATAAACCAAAAACAAAAAAAGTTATTTTTTTATTATTTTCAGTTTTCAGTAAAATAAACTGTATCCAAACGCACACATAATCTCAAAGATTATCCGAATTCTATTATTATTATTATTATTATTATTATCTTTCTTTTAAGAAAAAATTATTTTATATTTTTGTTCTTATGAAATGCACCACTTTTAAGTATGCGAGCTCTAAGATGGGTGTAGAAAATACCATCTCTTTTTAAACCACACCTTAAAAATGAAAGAAGAAAAAAAAATGCATAGTAATTTGTCACCTGTTTTACACCTAGGGCGCCCAGTCCTGCAACGTCTAGGGTAGGGGCGCTCTTTGCCACCGAGTACAGGTCTTTTAAGATCCACACTACTATCAGGATTTCCAATATCGTTGTACACATCGTAGTCGTATATTCTCTCAAAGCTCTTACGTTCTCCTTGGCCATTGCCTCGCAAAATCTCAAGTTCTGTTTCTCTTAACCTGCACAGCCCACTTGGTGTCTGTGATGGCAAGTATGACTGTTCCACATTGAAGATATATGTGTGAGTGTCACAATCCAAAAAATATATATCAAGAAGGAAGTGTTAAAAAGAGACAACATTTACATTAATTGCTTTGTTACATTATGAAATATGCTTGAAATATTTATTATATTGGGTATCAAAAACTCAAATGAATTGTATGGAATTATATTGGCATCCCTTAGGTTTTATGTATTCATATTCAAGCCTCATGTGGTATCCATTATGGCATCATCCCATTGTTTTAATAGACTGCTTCTGTCCACCCTCTTTTAAAAATTATTAGGGAAATCAGTAACATGAGATTTACATATATGCACTCACTCATCCATATCTCTATATCTGATCATACTTGCTTGTTCTCAAATATATGACTAACTTTCATCAATGGCTTTATATAATGGAAAGTAATTTATTTGACTAATTCTCATATGACTATCTTTCATTAATGATGTTACAGAAGTGGTTATAAGTAATTTATTTAAATAATTAGATATCTTATGGCTGTGATTAAATTAATTTAAAAAGAGAGTATCAATTGAATTATGTATAATAATAATAATAAAAAGATAAATAAGTGATATTTTTCTCCTTTTATTTGGGTAAAATACAAAAATTATCATTAATGTTTAGGCTAATGTCAAGTACGTACTACTCAAAATTTTCAAAAATATCCAATTTGTCACCTAAACACAAACTGCACTTAGTAATTTATTTTCATTTTTCATAAAGCTAATTTATGGCTAAGTTAATTGAAACAGTACAATCCCACGGGAATGGGCATCAACCAAAAATGAAGAAGGAAGTAGAAGAATGTTTCAAGGAACTAAAGAACTTTGAAACGATGTTTAGAATTATTGAACTCAGGGTTAAATTGGATATTTATGAAATTTTGGATAATGTCTCACATTAGTCCAAACATTAGCTAGGGATCAATTTTTTTATCCTTTTATTTTTATGCCAGTATTTTACCGTTATTTCTTTTTTTAATCTTTTTTTTTTTAAATCTGATTAAAAAGATTCGCTTTGATGAAATAAATCATAAAAAAATTAATAAGAAAATAAATCATAAAAAAGATTGGCCATAAATACATTACAATAAGTAAATCAAACATAAATGGTGGACCCCTGCGTATCACTATAATCATGGCACCTGTCATGAGGATTGTCCTTGACATTTGATTTTTCTATCCTAATTGATAGGATGGAGTTGAGATTTCATATTTCTTCCTGCCATCCCAGTGGTCCAATAACCTCAGTGATTTTGATGGGTGATGCCTTGAAAAATCTAATCATAATTCTGTGACTCGTGTCTGAATGCCTGGTTCATAATTTTGAAAAAAACTTGTGGTCCAAATGTCCAATTGATTTTTATTCCCTGAGAATGTCTTTTAACAATTTTTAAACATAGTTTATTATAATTGATATATGATAAAAAAAAATGATGTCAACACTAAACTCAATTAAAAATAGTGTTACTTCAATTATGACATGTAATATAAATAGTTGTGAAAAAAAATGGAGTGGTATTCCTAATATTACTTTTTCTCCTTAAAAACAACTAGGTTTTGAATCTAAGGTTTATGACAAAAATAAACCACGCATAGCAGTTTAATTGGCTTTTAACCATGGGAAATGTTAATAAATATATTAAGGACACACATTAACTATTCATTTTAGAAAAATTTATTAAAAATTCTGTCAAAATAAATAATTATTTTTTAATTTTTTTATAAAAACTTTTCTAAAATAGTTTACTAATATATACCCTAAAGCACACATTAACATATCCCAAGATTTTACTAATATATGCCTAAAAGGAGGGCCAACTTCACAAATAATCACATGTATGAGTTTAACTTAGGCAACAAAACATGAGCAAATAAAGACCTATTTAATTGTGTAAACAGTTTTCATTATTTAAACAACACAACATATATTTTTTCAATATCTTTTCATCCATGCATATTTTCACTATCCTTGGACCTTATGATTTAACAAAGTACTTTTTCCTATTCAGCAAAAAAAAAAAAAAAGTACTTTTTCCTATTAAAGAAGAAGAAGAAGAAGAAGAAGAAGAAGGCTTTAACAGAGTACTGGTAGTACTACATGAATCTCAAAAGATGAGAAGAAGAAGGCTTTAACAGACATTTAATGACCCTTGTTACCTATAAAGGGAGTATGAAATTGACAAGCCATGAATAGCGAATGAACTTGAATACCAGCGATATGTCGCCGTCAAGTGGCTGTCAGAAACATTTTGTTGTCCTGGGGTTTACAAAATCGTATACTCTCATGCTAATTAAGTATATGTTTGGATGCAGTTTAAAATTATAAATTATTTTATTATTTAATTTATTTTTGTTATTATGTATAAATTTTATTGTACTATTTTAATTAATTTTTATTTTTATTTATAATACTTTCAATAATTAATTATCAATTTTAATAAAATAAACTATATTCAAAAAGATCCTAAGTGACCATATGTTAATTTTAAGGTTACGACTTTCTAATAATGTTAAGAGTTATCAACTTATGATGAAATTTCATTTTCTTTTTTCTTTTTATGGAGAATTCGGTTGCTCCAAGCAAGAGGAATTAACTAATCAATGTAAAGTTTTCCATTGTAGAATAAAAAAATTGGGATTCAAATCTTGTTTTACACCAAAAATTAATTAGTATATTAACTTAATAAAAAACAGGGTTGGCCTCCTAAACTGTAAAAGAGTTCTATTCAATAAACAATAATTGCATATGTTGTTCATTTATCTAGCTGAATAATTTAGAGTTATTGAGGGAGAAAAAATAGAAATTGTTACTCTATTTTTTATTTTATTACTTGCAAAATTATCTTAATCTCATGCCAATCCATTGCTCTAAGTACTTAATGAGCCAAGGTCTGTTTAGGAGAAGGGGGAAAAATAAAAATAGAAAAGTTTACACTATCTTTTGTGGAAAACAAAATAATTATGCAACTGTTTCCGCATGTTCCAAAAGAAAGAGAAAAAAAAGTGCGATAAAGTGACAATAACAAAATCATATAGGCTTACTATTGGATTCTCAAAAAAAAAAAAAAATATATATATATATATATATAGGCTAACTATTCAGAGAGCATCTCATCAAAAAAAAACTTGTGATGAAGCGACCATAAAAGAAGTGTAGACATTATCTTCCTATATTTCGATTTTTTTTGAGAGATTGTTTTGATCAAGTATTATTGGGTTTGCTTGTGCCATTTCTAATTTGATGAAAATTTTTGTACTGGATTATAGAGGAGAAAAGAAATGTATAGAAAACAAATCCTCTGTGTCCACATTTTGCAATCCGGCCAATTTGGGCGGAAAAAGAAGCAGAAAAACTCAAATAAAAAAGGGGAGTCCATCTTTTTGACTTTTTATGGCTGGAATTTCCACTTTTGTCCTTATCATTTATATCTCTCTCCCCATATTTCTTTCCCTAATTTATGTGAGCATAAAAGTAAAAATAATAAATTTTCTTTTTCTTTTCTTTTTTCTTTGCAAGTCAAACAAAAGATTACTTCTTCTTTCTTTTCTCCTTTTCTCCCCATTTCCAAACATATAAAAGGAAGTGTTTTCTTTTCCTTTTCTCCTCTCTTACTTTTCCTTTCACTTATTATTCCTTTTCCTTTCTCTTCTCTCAATTGCAACCAAAGAAAGCGGAGTCTAATTTGGCATAATATTTACTGTTCTTGAATCCAATAGACCTCCGTTTATCTCTCATGTCATAAATAAGTCTTTTTTTTTTAATAAAAAAAAAAAATTTACTATGTTAAGGAAAGAAATCAATGAATATAATGTATTCCTTATTTGCAATATTTATTTCCATAATTGTATCTCTTCATTTATATAAAGTTATTATGAAGAAATTATAAAATATCAAAATGGCTTAAATTCTTTTCATTTCTTTTAATAATATTTTTCTTTAACCGAATTATTTTTACTTTTACTTGTTTTGACCTTTTATCTTTTGATTATATATTTTTTTGATAAGTTAAACTTAAATTTTTTTTTCTAATTTATCATCGAGATATTTGTTTGAATATTGACTCTATCTATTTATAAAATGTAATTTAAGGATTTGATCCGTAAAAAAATAAAAAATAAATAAATAAATTGTTGAGACATTATGTTTATCTTATATACAAAGAGTGCTCAATAATTAGTATTGTTTTAAGTGTGCCACTAAATGCTTATCTATTTTATTGGTGAATATTTTATATAATTTTTTTGAAATTTTTCAAAAACTGGTTATTGATTGTTAATTTATTTTAGATTTTTTAAAGATTTTTTTAACATATTCTTAATTTTTTTATTGTATTTTAATTGAGCTTACAATTTAACCAATGATCTATTAGTTGAATTAATGATCATAGTTTATAACGGGTTAAGTTCCAGTCTAAAAAGCTATTAGTATAAAAAGGTGTTTGTCTTTTACCTCCAGCATTGGATTCTTATTCCTAATAATTTGTTGACTCATAAATAATAATTATATGAATCAAATCCTTAATTTAAAATCAATGATTTTTTTTTTTTACTAAAGAATGTAAAATTTGCTGAAAAACAATATTCTACTACATTGATGTACAACTACAAGCAAGGTATTTCTTTTTTTCTGCAAGTGGGCAAGCACGTTTATATAATTATATGTACTTCTGTATGCAATGGATTTATATTTGTTTGAAGGTGATGTACAAGCATAGTAATGTTTTTCTGCAGGAAAATTCGGGTGTCACTACTTTTGTGCACAACTCGCCCACGTGGCCAGTTGTGGTTGGTAAAGGGATGACCCACCATCATCCCTCCATCAATCACAACTCGCCACGTGGGCGAGTTGTGCACAAAGTAGTGACACCAGAACCACTCTTTTCTGCATAAAGATCGTGTCTATATGTACTTGTGTAAGCAATTCATTTATTGTAGGAAACTTTTTAAAACCAATAAATGCTTAAAAGAGGCTGACCTTGTTTGAAAAGAAGACCCTTTTCTGAGGATTGTCATACTTTGAATGAACCCATGAATTACAGTTCACATAAACAGGGCCATTAGAGAAGCCATCAAGGATAATATCCTGAAGATACATCTCATTGTGGTGCTCATTCTCCACATAAACAGCCCCAATCTCTCCAAAATCTACTGGAACTTCAAAACTTGACTCATACTTCACCACACCGTTTTCTTCGCCCTCCGTCCTGTGTGCGTAACCCTTGATTGTGTCCTTCTCTAATCCCGTCACTTCAAGAATAAAACGTATTACACAGTTTACATAAATAGTCACATCAACGTACAGATCAATGGATGTAGCCTTAAAAGCATATTAAATACATACATAAATGAATTGTACACCAAAAATTTATTAGTATGTTAATCTAATAGTAAAGAACTATCATCAAAAGCGATGGCTATAAGTTGAAAACTCTCTTAAAAATAAACCAACCCAATTTTTGTCTTTCGTATGTTTTTTCCTTTTTTATTTGGGACCGTAATCATATAGTCGTTTTCAGCTTTGCATTTTCTATATCTCGGTTTATTGGGACCATATGGGACCATTTGTTAAGGACAACTAGATTTTTTTTTTTTTCTTTTCTTTTTTTCATTTTAATGGCAAAGTCATAATGCTCTTGAAAATTCACAAGTTGATTATTTCTCTCTCTCTCTCTCTCTCTCTCTCTCTCTCTCTCACTAATCGCTTTCTCTCTCCTACATATATAAACAAGCATCAATAACTTACATACACACACATTTTGACTTTTCTGAGAGTAAAGATATTGGAAGAATAATCTATTTATTTGGTGGTGAATATCATATTTTGAACAAAAATCTTCTTCTGTCCATAACGATTGTTTGGTAGGTGTTTTTAAAATATGATTTCAGGACTTAATACAAAATTCTCAGAGACCCATTAAAAGTATTTATTTGGTTACTGTTTTTGAAATTTTATCTTGAAAATCATGTCCAAAAAATATTGAGCAACTGACCTTTTAGAGAACATGTTTTTGGTGTTTTTAGTATCAATTTTCTGTTTTGTAAATGACATTGTGGCAAACTTGTAATAATTAAAATAAAAAAAAATAAATAAAAATAAATAAAAAAACCTCGTTGCCAAACAAGTCTTTTAGGGAGCGACCATAAAACAATTTGAGAATAAGTTCTTTTTTTTTTTTTTTGATGAAAAGACAATAACTTTATTAAGAAGAAGATAAAAGCAGTACATCTTAAGCCAAAGCAAACTCAATAAAAACTAGATTTTCCTCTATCCAAGTTACATAATTGTCAATATTCTTGGCATGTTGAGCCAAGACGTGAGCTGGCCAATTCCCTATTCTCTTAAAACTTAGTTTTCAATCCTTTTTTTTTTAAGAAAAATCTTGCTACCGTGCAAAATCTACATTTTTCATTTTATACTCCACCAATTATAAAATATTACGTTTATAATTTTTTCTATTTCAAACTTTGGTTATTTTATTTATAAAAATAAATAAATAAATAAATAAATAGTTGTGTGACATGTTGCCGTAAATGGAACATAAATTAAAATATTCAAAGTAGGATAAATTTTTTTTTTTAAATGAGTAAATAGTGAAGGAAGGGTGACGTAGATCTGAACTATAAATATAAGGCACTATAGAATATATCATTATTTTAAGGCTATCACGTGAATATAGTATGACAAAAATATTTATTTAATACGTTTCTACCATTAGTCATGGTTGGACTTTTCTCAACAACAACAAAAAAAGTATTTATTGTTGGACATGCATCTATCAATTAGCAAAGGCAAATCCAGAATTTTAGCATTAAAAAGGGGCTAGATTAGGGATAAAAAATTTATGCACTTAAGATTTGAGGGTTCATGCCAAAATTATGTGAACTTTTGAGGAAATATCTAAATATTTTTCAAGAATTAGTCCTAGAATATAGAGGAATTTGGAGCATTTACAAAACCTTGGGGGATTAATTAACATGATTTGGAATAACTATCAACAAAGCTAGTGGGAATATATTTTACATTTCTAAATACTTGTGTTAGGACTCAACTCAAAAATATATCTCACAAAAATTAAATTTGTTTTAGCCATTTCATGAAAGCATCTATTAAGTTCTTGTATAAGTTGTTCAGAGAAAAGATTAAATTTCAATTCCTTCAACCTTGAGCGGATTTATAAATTGTTTTTTGTGAATAAAAACCCTCAACATGGCTGCTCTATCTATGGTCCATTAAATAAAACATATCACATATTTATTATTATTTTTAATTATTCAAAAAAATCATAACATACTGTGGAATATAAAATAGAACATTCACTGTAAGATAGAGAATCTTTTTTTTTTTTTTGTAAGATAGAGAATCTTTGTTCTTGTGCTGTACAAACTCTTGAACTTTATTTTTTTTTTTATATGTTATTAAAATGAAGAAAATTAAAAAATGATACCCGAAACTTCAGCAAAAAGTTTTTCCTTTTAGTTTGATCCACGGAAATATTTAGAGCTCAAAAGTTATAGATATCTTTCTGCTTGCAGTATATATTCTTAAAATGAGGGCATGGAATTGGTACCCACTTAACTCTAGTCTTCACACATAATATGTAGAATTTGTAAAATAAGTAGAGGAAGAAAACAAAGAAATTCATTGCAAAGAAGAAAGAGAAGGAGAGGAAGAAATTCACTGCAAACAGAACAAAAAGTAAATAAATAACGAGGAAATTATAGAATCAAACCAAAACTAAGAGTCAATTTTTTTTATTTTTTTTATTTTTATAAATCAAAATGAAGAAGAAAAACCACAAACTCTTCCTTCAAATTTACGTTCTATATATAATAATTAAAATATTGCCATATATATATGTATATGCTTATTTTAATTTCTTGGACCAATACTTACTAGGATCAAGCTCTGCTTGAACGAGCTCCAAGAGAAGGGTTTTACCAAGTAAGTCCTGTACATCATCTAGCCCTCGGTCTATTCCAAGGTTTGTGAGGAACCCACCAACAGTAGGTTTCACAGTTACAATGGCTTTCACAGAGACACTCTTCTCTGTAGAACTTGCCACAGCCTGAACCTTTATGTTGTTAGGATTGAACCCAACTCGAACAATATGTTTGTTTTTTCTGCAGAAAGAGTGCATTGAAATGGGAAGTGAAGCATTAAAATTGCCATGGATGAATGGCTTGTGTAACAGGAAGGGAACTTTGGTGGAATTTGAGAGGTGAAGCTGTGGTTTCAGCATTTTTGGTAGTTAGAGAATCTATGGTTAAACTTTAATTTGTGTAAGAGTTTGGTACCTAAGCACTTATTTATTTATTTTATTTCCACGTGAAAAAATAAGGTTAGAATTGTCAAACCAATATCTGTCCTTGTTCAATGAGATTGCCAGAGACTCGGTCTACATTATCTGGACAGAGGTAGGAAGAAAATTAATAAAAGGACATTTTCAATAGAATAGTTAGGTATAAGCAATGAAAATGAGGTTATTTTGAATTTTCTTTTTTTCTCATTCATTCAATGTTAATAAAATTAATATAGTGGTTGAACTATATAAATTTTTTTCTTATATATAATTCAATAATTATAATGGAAAAGGTTGACAGATTTGAACTATAGATATCTACATTAAAAATACTAAAATATGTGATCCATTTTTTTTTTTTTTTTTTGAGAATCAAATGTGCAAACGAGTTGAATTACAAGACTCTTAATTTGCTAAAAATAATATTATTCTAATCTCAACTTGACACATAAATTATTGGAAAAAAATTTGTGTCTTTATTATTTCTTTTTATTCCTCTAAATTTTGGGTTTTTCGAAAATAGAACTGATCAACTAAAATCCCATTCCCAATCTCCATCCAAAAATAAATCACTTTCCCAATCCACAACATCAGCCGTTGATTGGCTTGAATAGGCCAGAAGGATTTGGATCATTCAACCAAATAAGTGGTCCTAGCCCCTACGTCACTTGTGTTTAAATTATTTAACGACCTTTTATGAAATTAAAAAGAAAAATAAGCGTCAAAATGTGTGAACACGTGATTTTAAAAATACCAAGTGGTGGCTTCAAAAATAATAATGATGTCAAATGGTGGAAGAGACAAAGGAAGATGCGTTAGCATATTATCCTCGTAAATTTTCTAAATAACTACGGCACTAGTATGCAACCAGATATATATAAAAGTAAAATTATATGTGATTCAATTTTTTTTTTTTTTTTTAATGTCATGTGAAAAATGTTATTTAAATGTGATTTGCATTGCACATGGAGAAATACCAAATACCCTTGGATCCTTGATAATGTAAAAAGTTTGAAAATGAAGAAGAGGAAGGAAAAATAAAAAATAAAAAATAATTTAAAAAAAAAAAAAAAACCTCTATGAAGAGAGATTAAACTGAATTGCTATTTATGCAATAGAACTGGACATAGTAAAATCTTAGCCTAACCCTATTATAATTCTAGTAGGATTAGGTTTCTTGAGCAATAAGTGCAGGCATATGTTGGACTTTACAATAAGCTTGGATCCTAAAAGGATATAAAATAACATCTTCTTCAAACTCAAAATGGTAAATTTGACACTAGCTTAAGTTTGGAGAGAAGTATGAGGGAGAGACAAGGAACAAGGGGCTTGGTAAAAACGTTGGCAAACTATTCATCATAAAAGATAGTTATAGTTAAAAAAAAGACCATGAAGGAGATGATAACAAATGAAGTAACAATCTGTGGTGGTATGTTCCTGATTGGGTCCAAACCACCCAATTTATTTGTATCTTGGGTTGGGCTTATCCCACAATGGGAGGTCCAAAGAACAACGGATGGTATCACTAGTGATTCTACGGTGATACTTTAGTACTGGACTGCCTTAGATTCAACTCGGCCATGGAGGTTCTCAAACAGCCGAGCAGGACTTCCTTCACCCCTGAATAGAGTTCTCTTACTTTTCTCTCATGTATCTCTCCCCCAATTTTTTGTTCCAACCCCTTTTTCGTTCCCATCATTCAATATTTATATCGTTCTTTGAGTGGGGTGGTCATGATGAGGGAATCTATCACCTTCGAGGTACATCCTTCACACAATCATAACTACTTGATGGGGACTATCACCTTCGAGATACATCCTATAACTCTCACATCTCCTAGAAGACACGCTTGCAATCATATATAAAGCATTTTGATTCTTTTTGCTTTTATTTTTCTTTGCATATTTTCTTTTTGAGCATATCATGCATGGGTATATAAGATAGAGAAAAGAAATACCCAATTATGTTAAACTTTTGATATTGCACTTTTGATATGTCGAAACATACAGATGTCATTTCATAATTGGCGGGCAATAGTGATAAGATAGTTATTTATGCCTTTCTCTTAGGATTTTCTAATCCTTCCCGTCAAAAAGAGTGATACAAGTGTGAAGCACAAGAGATTACTTAATCTTACTCATCACAAACACGAGCCATAAAGTTCACTTGCTTAGTTGTGCATAGAGATACTCATCTAAGCTACAAAAGATACAAAATTTAGAAAACTTTGTTTCAATGGCCATCCAAAGTACACAAATACTAATGTACACAAAACACATACTATTTTTGTATTTTTTTGATTTTTCAATTTTCAATTTTTATTTTTATGAAACATAACTTAAAATAAACAAACAAAAACATATTAAACAAAATAATGCATAAAACTAGACTGATTCAAAAACAAGAAAGCAAAACACACAAGTAATGCATACTCAAAAACAAGAAAAGGGAGAGAGAGAGAGAGAGAGAAAAAGTGACTAAATCACTTGTAGCCTTTTTCCTTCCACACCTTAGAAGAACTATTCCGTTTTGTAAACCATTGATCCGGCGGTGAAGGGGAAGAATTGAAACCGTTCAAGTTCGAAAGGAACATGAGGGCTTTGAGAAGATCGCCAAAAAGAACAAAAGAAGATGGAAATTGATTCTGGTTTCCCGATGAGATCATACTGTTGCTCTGTTGAGTGGCCAACCACTTATAGCAATTTGGTCGAATCTGTCCAGCTATTCCACAGTGATAACAGAGATGCTGCTAATTCTGTTTGGGCTTTTGAGTGTTGCTCTTCTTAGCCTTAGGGTTTTTAGTCTCTTTCTTATCAAACTTAGGGGGTGCTCCTAAGATAGATTTACCCTTATCTATGTTTTCACTAGCTAAAACAGTTTTGACATCATTTTTCTCAACATTATTAGTGAGAGAAACAAACACAGTAGTACTAGTAGAAGGAATACTAGGAGAAGAGAAATCATATCCTAAACCAATTTGATCAGATGCAGATTTCTGAAAGCTGAACATCTCGTCAAGTTTTGCACTTGAGGTCCTTTCCAACTGAGCTCTGACTTGGAACAATTTTGCCTCAAGTTTCTTGGCCTTCTCAGCCAAGAAATTATTCTCAAATCACAGTGCTCCAATAGTATAATTGGCTTCATCAAACTTTGTAGAAAGTTCTTTTCGATTAAGTTTCACATCACTCAGCTTCTTGGTGGCCAGCCTATATAGTTTCTCATGCTTCTTAGAAACTTTATACAACTTTTCATAGGCTGAATGGATATCATCTTAATCGTCCATTTTCTCGAACTTAGAATCCACCAAGTCCTCTTCATCATTCACATCTTCAACAATCCCCTCAGTAGGATTTACAGTGGCAGTGAAAGCATTTAGGATTCCATCATCCTCATTATCAGAATTATCCTCAGGCTCAGTGCCGCTCAAAGTAGCAATAAGTGTCTTACTCTTCCCAATGGTCTTGAGATACGTAGGGCACTCTTGTTTCATGTGACCAAAGTCTTAACACCCAAAGCACTTTGGTCTTGAGGGAACAGTATACTGACCATCATCCCTAGCATCTTTCTTTCCTTTATCTTGGTTCTTAAACTAAGATGAACTGGACTACTTGCAGTCTTTGTTAAATCCTTTCGAATTGGCATTCTTCATAAACTTTTTGAATTGCCTAGTGATATAGGATTTCATCTTAGAATCTTCATTGCTTGAAGACTCATCAGTGTCACTGCTCTTAGCCTTCAATGCAATGCTCTTGCCCTTACTAAATTTCTCAATCCTTGTCAAACCCAACTCATAGGTCTGCAAATTGCCAACCAGCCTTGTCAAATGAATTTTGTCAATATCCTTTGATTCCTCAATCGTGGTGATCTTGGCATGAAACCTCTCGGGTAGAGATCTGAGCACCTTTCTAACAATCTTGGGTTCGAGAATGGTTTCCCCAAAATTAAAGGCTAAGTTCACTATGTCCTTAATCTTGGCATAGAACTTATCAAATGACTCTCATCCTCCTCCATCTTAATCTCTTCAAATCTCGCGGTAAGCCTCTGAAATTTTGAATCTTTGACAGCCTTAGTTCCTTCATAGGTTGTCTGGAGGATGATTCATGCCTCCTTTGTAGTTTCAATAGAGGATATCTTCTTAAACTCCTCATTTGTGACCGCACTGAATAACGCATTCAATGCCCTGCTATTGAAGTTAGCTACCTTGATCTTAGCATCATCCCAATCAGCCGACACTTCCTTAGGCTTGGTCTAGCCTATCTCCACAGCTTGCCACACTTTCTCATCTAATGACTACAAGAAAGCTCTCATGTGTACTTTCCAATGTGCATAGTTAGTGCCATCAAATAAAGGATGTATAATAAGAGACTGTCCTCTATCCATGACAAACAGGGGTCCATGGAACCTTGTGATGAATTAACCAATTAATTAACCAAGTGAATTAATTAAGTTAATTAACATGCAATACGCGTAATAGCATAAACAAATTACCAACTAAGTTAATATGTAACAGAAAATAAACTGACATGATAATTTGTTTACAAATAGGGAAAACCTCTAAGGCAAAAACCCCACCAGGTGATTTTAAGGTCACCACTCTGGAGAATCCACTTCACAACAAGCGGTTACAAGTAAAGGAATCTCAGTACCTTATACCAACCTACAGTTGAACTGTACCCCAATACCTAATTGGACTTATTTTGTAGTGACAATTTCTCTTTTTAATGCATAGCTCCCAGTACATGACTAACTAATCGATGCGCGAATCCCAGTACACGGCTTACATACCAACTTGAGAAGGATGTTGGCTGCAAAGTTCTTCAGTTCATCTACACGATGAAGATCACGAAACTCCTTGATTACAAAACCCTACAGCATACAAACGCAGCAGCTTCTTGAAGAGAAAGATGAAGTAGGGCATATGTCTCTAGTCACAATATGCTTGTGTAAAACCTTTGCATCAAGTTGTACTATCTTGCATCATCTGTGACGGCCCTTAAAAAAATCCTTATATATGATTAAGGTTGTGAGAAAAGAAAGCTCAAACATGTATACACGGATTGGATGAAAATTAGAACTAAAAATCTGATTTTCATAAATCTCGATAGATAGGGTCTCTATCGAGCAACTGTCGAGCATTGGGAAAAAGCTGTCTTTTAAACCTCGATAGATGCTAGCTGTCAAGCTTTAAAATCAAGAACTTCTTCACTTGATTCTTGGATAGATTTGCATAACTTTAACACTTGGACTTAAAACTTTGTTCCTTGAAGTATTAAACACATTCAAGATCTACCCAATTATAAGTAAAGTATGTTTTGTCAAAGAATTAGCCAATTCTATATTGACATATGTTCCTAACATGATTCACATATGTCCTAACATATATAATAAGAATATGTAATTCAATGGTTAAAGTTTCAATACTCACATCCAAATCCAATAAATAGATATAAAAAGAGTTTGAAACCTTTTTCTTGAAAAACCAAACTCGAACTTATGACAAATTTCATAGACCTAATAATTTCATCGCTTAATCACTTACGTGTGAAGTAGAGTTTGTCTTAAGAAGTTCTCACATGTTCTATAGTTTTGTTAGATAGCTTTAAGAATAAGGACCCTCTTTAAGCGGAAATTTCAAACCTTAGCTTCAAAACTCGTGCACTATTCTAAATTTCTAACTCTTAATGCACATAATGAATTGATTTGAAATTCAACTCTTATTTTTCAAAATAAAACTTAATTTCAACCCTTTTTCTTCTCTGATGAAAGCCAACCCATTTTTAAGAGAGTGGGAACTAATACTAATAAAATGATGATGATAATATAAAGTTTGGTCAATATATAATTGAATCAATTAGGTTCAATTATGAAATACAAGACACTTTTATTATTGGCATAAATGCATTTTTAGTCCCTACACACTACAAAAAAACGCGGCTACAGGTGAAACTTTGAACCGCGTTTATGAAAAACGCGGCTCCACCCCTAGATGTATAGCCGCGTTTACAAAACGCGGCTATAGACCAGCTTTGAAGCCGCATTTTGTGATGTTGAGGCTGCGTTTAGTTGGGCAGGACTTAAGCCACATTTTTTAAAACGCGGCTACAAACCCATCCGGGTTTTTTTTTTTTTTTTTTTTTCAATATGGCTAGAGCTTTGTTTAATAAACGCAGCTTAAATATGTCTAGAGCTGTGTTTAAGAAACGCAGTTTAAACATTTATAGAGCTGCGTTTAATCAAACGCAGCTTCTACATGTCTAGAGCTGTGTTTGGTTAAACGCGGCTTAAACATTTAGTATAAATATATTTTAAAAAAATTCCTCAACAAAAACACAATTGAAAAAAACCCTTAATTACAAAAAACTCTCAGACCACTCTCAACTCTCAAGCTACCTCTCAATCCAACACACTCCCTTCCTTCCCTCACTTCCACCCTCTCTAAATCCCCTTCCTCCCTCCGCTCTTCCCTCCTCTCCATTCCCTTCCCATCGATCGATTCTCTTCCAAAATCAAGAACTTCGGGTCTTGTTCTTACAAAAAGTCTAACCCTTTCAAGGTTGGAATTTGGAACTGGTAACACACACACACACACACACACACTCTCTCTCTCTCTCTCTCTCTCTCTCTCTCTCTCTCTCTCTCTCTCTCTCTCTCTCTCTCTCTCTCTCTCTCTCACACACACTCTGCACTATCTCTGTATGCAATAACAGACAATGGGTTTGATTCACTGATTTTGACATGGGTTTGCAGGCATTTGTCGATAGAGAAGAATCGACGCTGACAAAGCCCAGTCCTCCATCACCGGCGCTACCTTAGGTCTCTCCCTCTCTCTCATGAACTCTCAATCTCACTCAAGACACTCTCACAAGGCCGACTAACAGTAAGTTTTTTAAATTGTTTGTTTTTATTCTTGTTTTAGGGTTCCTATTTTTGGTTTAGGGTTTCGATTTTAGGATTAGGATTTCGATTTTCAATATAGGGTTTCGATTTTGGGTTTAAATGGACTTTTTGAGGGATTTGCTTCATGGGATTTTGATATTTTGTTGTTTTCTTGCGAAAACAAAACAACCTTTCTCTCAATCTCACTCGAACCTCTCTCCATCTCCCCAACGGTAAGTTTTTAAAAATTATGAAAATTTTCAAATTTCATCTTTGAAATGAAATAACTTAACTGGCTTGATTAATTTTTGTTTAGGATTGCTGGTGTAGGTTGTTGGGGTTGATAATACATTTAGAAGGAATTTTGATTGGGAAGAGTATTTGGAACGAGCTTGAGAGCGTGAAAGATAGGTAATTTATTTTAATAATTACGTTTTCAAAGTTTTTGTTTTTCAATTTTTATTATTTTTTATATTTACATTGTGATGAAAGACAGGTAATTGATTTTATTATTTTCAAAAAAACAAAATTTGTTGGTAATTGTCACCCATGGTTTAAATTTGAAAAACTGCAAATTCTCACCTCAATTTAACTAAAATATTAAAAAGATGAAGAGTGATGTGGAATGTAGACATGGTGGATGGGATTTGCAGGGTCTACTCTATAGAGAAATTTGCTCTAGTTGTTTAACATCCCTTAGATTTTCACAAAATCTTTTGATGCATAAACATTAATCCAAAGGTTATTAGTGGAGTGGGGATGTTTGGAAAAAACTTTGGCATGGGTTATCTGATCCATTTTGCTAGATGAATCTCATACTCCTTGCTTATAATTATAGTTGGCTAGAGTAAATTTGGGGACATGAGAAGTGCATAATTCATCTTAACCAAGGCAATTTCCTGCTTTGAAGCTTGAAGAAATCATATTAAGATCCTTGTACATTGCAAAATTCTAGTTCAAGAAATTTTAAAAGATTTTTCTTTTTTGGCATCTGAAAAAATTCTACTATTTATAACATCTTCCTTCTCTCAGTACTTGTTGTTAGTTCTATTTTCCCTTTAAATTGGAACTCATCTCCTGCTTACAATAAATTGATTAATTTATGTGACATTGATGATTATTTATGTTTGTTTTGACAGGTCCTGCGCTGTTAGTTGATGTTCCAAGGGATAAGAACATTACTGGTATGTTCTCTCTTCTTTAATTGAGACCGATTTTACTTTGCTATGCTTGTTGCTTTCTGTTTCAATGGCCATAGCATGTTCCTAATCGATCAGTCTCGTGCATCATTTTTCAAATTTTAGTGAAAATGGATAGAGAAGATTGTGGAGGGGACCATAGTGATTTGATAAAAGAATGCACCCTTATGTACTGAAATCAATTTATAACTAAGCTTGTTTGTGCCAATCCTCTTTTTCATGCCCTGAATTACTGCCTACTCCTGGGATTTGGGTTGCAAACTATGTGGTGATTCCTGTCATTTAATCATGGCTTCTCTAATGTTTCAAAGATTATAAATGTTTCTGAAACTACCAAAATAATAGTTGTAGTGTTGAATAGTAAGTTATATACACATAATATGCTTTGCACATGAATACAAATTTTGCATGGTCATTTGATTAATTGAACTGCCTCAGTTACAGGTTCATCTGATTCCAATATTTACATATATGTATTTTAGCATGAAGCATCAAAATGCAAGGCCAACCATTCTTAAATTCTTATTAATTGGGTTCCAAGGTGGTGGTAGTTATTATAAAAAATTTATCAATGTTGAAAAGTAGTGAATAGTGATTATATTTAGTTCTTATGTAAATCCTTATGTGCTTGACGGTATTGTTTGTATGAAAATTCCCATATCTAACAAAACCAACAAACATGCATCTGTGCTTATTCACATGTAAAGTTGAGAGAGTGGAAATGTGAATGACCTCTCTTATAAATGAATATATGGTAATTAAACTAGAGTGAAATGCAATATGTGATAAAAGATTGTCTATTAAAATGAGAATAAATGTAATTAGATCAAAAGGATGTATTGATCTGTGCAATGAATGCATGCATGCTCTCTTTTTGTTCGTTTTCTCTTTCTTTTTTTCTCTTTTGGGGGGGGGGGGGGGGGGGGGGGGGGGTTGTTGAGCTTAATGAAATCTGACTTTCTTTGTTTTTATTTCTGATCTACATTCGAAAATTCTTAATACCATTCAGTCACAAAATCTATGATTGTGTCTTGTCAATGTTTTAAGTTTCGTTATGTTCCAAATGATGTGTACGATTGCATCTTGAACCTTTAATGAGTTCTCTATAATCAGCCTTCTTATTTCAAAACTTGTTACTTAAAAGTCATTGTTTTGCCGTGTTTTGACTACAGTATGAACAAATAGGAGGCAAGCACTCACATCACCCTTGACTTTTATGGTTACGTCTTTTTTATATTGAATTGTATGTTAAAATATGGTATATATGGGAATACAATAGGCTTATTATGGTAATCTAACAATGGCTATGAATAAAATGTATCATCTATCTATTATTACACTAATGTTCTAGTAACTTTTATTTAGGCCGCTGATGCCCCCTTTTCATTGGTTTTCTTTTCCCCTAAACGTTAGTTTGATTGATCTGTTCCAGGGTGAGCAATGCTAATTATTTCCTATATAGTAGATGTCTTCTTCTCATTGACCATGTAAGGTTGAATTTATTCAACCATCTAATTGGCTTTATTCCGTGCCAAATTTGCTTGTAATTCAGCATTTAGTAACCCTGTATTTAGGTGGGTTTGTTGTAAGGGTAGTGAGTGAGATAGAGTGAAGATTGCTCAGGAGTGTGCAAGAAAACAGATACTCGCGGCTGGGACTCGCGGGTGACTCGCGGCTGCAAGCCGCCAGAAGCAGCACACGTGCCAAGCATGCTGAAAGATGAACAGTCATGCTAGCTGGAGCACTACAGGACAAAACAGGACAACTGGCCATACGGTTAACTCGCGACTGGATCTCGCGACTTAGTCAAGGCGCGAGGTCAAGCCGCGAGCCACCCCTGTTTTGTAAAACCTGACGTTTCACATTCCTCTCCCACTCCAGTATAAATACCCCTTTTACCCACGATTGAAAGAGAGCTTCCAGAGAGAATTTTGAGAGAGAAACCCTAAAGAAAAACAAGATTGTTTCACCCACAATCTATATCTTAGAGTCTCTTCAAATTCCTCTACTCTCTTCCTCTCCATTGTCAAATCCTTGAGAGGCATATACCAAACCTGGTTCTCACCATCATCATCACTGTGAGACAGTTGTTTGGATTTCTGGGAAGCAGTTAGGAAGGAACCAATCTTCATTGGTTGATGCTACGGTCTAGTAGCAGAATCCGGGAAGCTAAAAAAGAAAAAAGTTCGGCGCAACCTCGTTGGAGCAAGAAACTTGGAGGGCTTAGGTGCACTGGGTAGATTAGGCTTGGAGGGTCTATTGCTGTCCTTGTATCCCAACTGTATTTTCTAGTGGATTGTTTACCGCTTGGAGGGCGGCAAAGAGGTTTTTCGCCAAGGACTTCGGTTTCCTCTTCGATAACACATCGCGTGTTGTCTTTGTGTTTGCATCTTCCTTCCTCTCTATCTTTGCCTTTTTATTATCTGCTGTGGTTTTATTTTGTTATGGCTTAGATAGTCTTTAACCAATTTCGTATTATAGCATGTGTTAAGTTTCCGCACACTAGTTGTTTGACATATTGCTTGTATTGGTTAAGTTGTAATTTGGGGGTCTAAACGTTCAAAGGTGTTTTGTACACGTTTTTGAACTTTCAGACCATATGGCTCTTGGATCTTTTTTTGATGCTCGTGGGGGGTTTTGGTTTTATTGATTCTTTTGTGATCTTCTTTGGTTGAGGTTCTTTTGGTGTTTCATTTTCGTCCCATTGATGATGAGGTTATTACTTCTTAAGTCAGTTGTTATTTTGCCAAAATATTCAATGCCTTGGCCCCACAACAGCTCTTAGATCCAAGGCTTTAGTGATCTCAACCATGGGAACATGTTTGAGGATCAACTGGCCATTTAAGTGCAACTCTCATCAATTATGTCTTTTTGTGATGCTCTCTACATGAGAATAGGGTCATGAAAATTACTTCTTTGATTTGTTCATGCATGTCTAACTTGTTCACCTACCGCAGAACATTGCATTTTTTTTTTTTTTTTTGGTAATCTTCTTGCAGCTATAATTTCATGACATAAAAAGGGTTCAATATGTTTTTTCCACAAATATTCTCTATTTGGTTAACTTAGTAATCTGTGCATCTAGAAAAAAGTTCACATGTACCATGACATCTGGCACGTATATGCGTGCAAGCATGTTTTTTAGCTTGTTTCGTCCTCTTGCTAAGGTTTTATTGTCAAATTTCATATAGTTTCCTTAAAAGAAAGGTTTTGTAACATTTTCTTAATGCTTATACATAGACTTGACAGCTAATTTGGCATGCTCAGCAAGTAATTTATATTTTGACTTCCAATTTAAAAACTTTAATTAAGTTAAGAAGAAAGGGTCTATAATCCTCACTATGTCATCAGTGCTGACGCTTGGCTAGTCCAATTGTTAAGTTGATAGCATGCCTTCTATCTTTTATATTTTTCATTCTAATTCAATGTTTCTTTTATGTCATTTTGGATAACATGTCTTGTTGTCATATTACTGCAAGAGAGAAGAGGGGGGTGGTGATGGTCCTTTTTTGTTGGCTTTTGCAGTCATGATTTCCCAGTTATTACTAGGGCAATCATAATTTGTATCATTGGCTTTCTATCTTCATCTGTTAATATATAAGTTATATGGGAAAGCAACAATTCTTGGTTGTCATGTTGTCCATCTGTGACTATGGGTCTATTTGGATAGAACTTATTTTGCTGAAACTGAAAACTGAAAACTGAAAACACTGTAGCAAAATAATTTTTAAATGTGTGAATAGTGTGGTAGAACCCATTTTTAATGAAAAAATTGATAAAAAGTGGAGTTTGTGGGACCCGTAAATAGTGCACCTTCACTGAAGAACCGGTCAACCATTGCAGCTGAAAAGGCAAAAAAAAAAGAAAAAAGAAAAACGGAGGAAACGCAGACGCAGCATAAGTGCTATCCAAACGAGCACTATATCTAAGAGTTGGATGGCACTAAGTGTAAAGTCCAAACTCTACCCCTATTATTTTTTCCTATCACATTCAATCTGTAACGTTGCTGTCAAAAATCTTGTAGCTCCCATACTGAATGCATAGATTTTTGTTTGTTTTTGGTTATAAGAAAATGTCCATTAACCGCAGTTTAATTTTCTAGGATGAATTGGAAGTAAAAAAGGGTTAGTGGTGGGGAAACATTAGAAAGTGCCATTTCATGAGTTACAAGGTTGTTGGCAAATTTTATCTATTTCTAACATTTCACAAACCTGACTAACATCAAGCTCCTATCTATTTCTATATAATTTATGAACAAAGACTAAGTTGCATCAGATCTGCTGGACTTAGCATATTCAATTAGACAAAGTAGGATATCCTATCCTTATTGAAGTAATTCATGATGTGACCATAAAATGAGCTAAAAGTCTTAAAACTTAAAAAAGTTTAGTTTAGTTTAGTTTAGTTTAGTTTTTTTTTTTTTTTTTTTAATTTCTTATATAAATTTTAATTGTAAGAGTAGCTTATTGAAATATTAGGCAGGGGAAGGTCTTCTCATGCATATGGGAATTTAAGACACTCAATTTTCTTATTCACCAAACATAATGGCATCTTCATTTTCTGGCCATCCCACATAGTAATATGGCATCAAAACATCTATGTTTCTCAAGTATCTGTGGGAAAATCTGAACAGAAGCAAAACATAGTAGCATTAGTACAGAAATGATAATGCACACTATTCTTTTGTATGTCTTTTGTATCTACCCAATTTTTAGTTGGTAAAATTCTGATAAATCCCCTTTTCTCTTTTTTATTGCATTATTGGTTCTCTTAGTAAGAAGCAACCATGTGTAACCCAAAAGTAAGGTGTCCCAGGACACCTTGCTTTTGGGTTACACATGGTTGCTTCTTACTACCATACCTTGCACATTGAACATTAATGATTTTAAGGGTTTCTATTTTTTTTTCTTTTTTTGAAACATAATGAGAAAGTTGACTTGTGATTGTGAAAGTTTGCATAGTTGCTCTTCCACTGGGCTTTCAATTTTGAACTTCATGCTGTCAAATATCCAACAATTGATATAAACACAGACTCTATTTATAATAGGCTAGCTAATTGTAATATATTTTAAGTTTCAAAACATGTCCAAGTGTAACATTAATCATGTGTGGAAAATTCTAATTGATACAATAACTTTGCACCCTTAAGATCTGTATGTGCCTGTGTCTTTACAAAAAGCTTTTGGTGTGTTATGGCAAAAATCCTAGTTAGCCACTTTTATTCGTTGATTAAAAACAATTTTCTTTCTCCTTTTTATTGGTATGCACCAAAAAACAACATTGCACAATATTTGCATTACATGATTAATTAAGTCAAATATTAGTTCAAACAAAAATCAAGGCATGTAGAATTAGAGATTCCATCATCTGAGGAGCATAATATCATCTTTTTAGTAACACAAGAAGGCTTCTCTTTTTTTTTTTTCTTTTTTTAACACAATCTTCACTACACTTATCCTAGATATACATAAAATTATCACAATTAACATTCTTCTTTAAATTAATCCATTATTCACCTTCTTGAATTTAGAGATCCATCATTTGAGACATGCTAAGATTTTAGCATCCACAATACAAGCTGGAGTGACCCCAATTCTTTATAACCGGTTAAGTAAGCCCTGCTGCCAGCTTCCTTCCAAAAAAAAAGGGAAACAAAATGATGATAAGATAACAAAATAGAAACCTTAGGATGATTAATATTTAACAGACATTATTAAGTGCCCGTATACACTGTCACTATTTCAAATGTTTTAACAATATCGTATTCAATTAAAAAACAACCACAACATCTAATGTTTGGTGATTCATACAAAGTTAATTAGATCCACAATTTCTATATATATAATTATGTATGAAAGAAGTTAATCTTCTATGCGTGTATTCAATTAAAAAACAACCACAACATCCAAAGTTTGTTGAGTCAGACAAAGTTAGATTCACAATTTATACATATATAATTACGTATGAAAGAAGTTAATCTTCTGTGCATATGATTAGGCCGACATATGCCTTTAAATAATTGACCTTTTTTTTTTTATAAACGTCAATGTTATATAATCAAGAAGAAAGAACACTATTAATGAGGACAATTGGTAGGCTGTGTTTATTGAAACAAAAGGACTGAATAATATTAATGAAGAGCTTTGCAGTGACATGAGTGACTATATTACAAGCTCTCTTGACCCAATTAAAAAGACAAGACCTAAGAGTACTAAATAATGGACCTTTTGAGGGCAATAGATTGTCTCTAAGTTAACCTTGAATGTTGTGTTTTTAATAATTTTGAATGAATGAAGTTAATCTTCTCATTGTATGATTGGGCCACAAATGCAGTTAAATAATGAACATGAACGAAGTTAATCTTCTCATGCACATTGTTATACAATGAAACTAGCTCAATCTGATAATTTTCTTTAATCAAACTTGTCACCAAGGTGCAAAAACTTATACATAACCCAATGACTTTAAAAAAAACATTTCAGTTCAAAAGACTATGCAGGTTGGGTTGACGTATGTAATATTTAAAGGAGACTCAAAACACAGTTAAGGGTTAGAAGCGTACACCTATTGTGTATTCAAGGTGCTATCTGTATTATTATTTATTTATTTGAATATAATTTTTTTACTTAAAAAAAGATCAATGATGATTAATTCTTTCTATGAAGTAAAAGAATTTTGTATCCATTTAACATGTTCCTTACATATCTTTTATAGGTGATGTTGTTCTCAAAGATTTGAAATTGCAGGCAAAAGCACGAAGTTCACTAAAACTTCTGGTCACTGTGCAAGAAAATCCAGACACCTCTCAAAAGCGATTCACCTTCATTTTCTATCATTTTGTCTTGGTACCCCAATTCCCACGCCTCTCCTTTGTTGTGTTTACTATCTTTCTTAATTTGATGCATGCTTGCATCTTTGTAAGTCTTTTTTTTTATTGTTTTTTTCTTTTAATTATATACATTCAAATTTGTATCATAAGGCCACAAACCTTTCACAGTTTACCTCGACTCCATTGTCGTCAAGCAGAACGACCCAAAGGATGTCAGAGTTGGAGATGAGTCATGAAGAGCTTAGGGAGCAACTAGCTCAATCTAGGGAGGAACTAGCGAAGCATAGGGAGGAACTAGCTCAATCTGAGGCGAGGCATAGGGAGGAATTAGCTCCATCTGAAGCAAGGCACCAAGCACAAATGACCGAAGTGATGATGTTGATGAGAGACATGTTTACCAACTTAGCCCACTTATGTGTGATTCAAATCCTTCTCAGGTAGCAAATAAATGATATTTAGTGAAACACTACTTTTTGAAATGCATTGTTATGTGATATTAATACGATGTCTTTAATATATTTTAGGGTGGCAATGCTTGATGGGAATGATGGGAATGAAACTGTGAATCCTAAGGTAAAACAAAATTTCTCTAAAAATTTCTCTAAAAACAGTAGCCTACATATATACATACCATCCTATGATGGATAAACTATGAACCTCAATAGTCAATACAGTAGGAAATAAAACTTTCTGTAGTGAATATGTTATAAAATCTCATAATGCAATTTTATTGTTGTAATATAAGTTGATTCAAGACGCATTTCAAAGGTCTATGATATAGTGACTACTCTAGAGTATCACATTCTTATTTGCCAGCTGAAACATGAAGAACACAATTTCTTGGCATATGCACATCTCCATGACTAGACACATGCAAAATACGTAATGTGAAGGAAAAAAACAATAGCTCTCATTATCAATCTCAATAATGTATTGCTGAACTCGATTGAATTGGAAGTTTTGACTAGATTTTTTTCTTCTCTCTAAGTTTTAACTCTGATAAATTGACTAAGCATGTTACTACACTACTCTTGTTAAATTATTAACGAATAGTTGAACTACAGCTAGTCTTCCTCTCAAGTTACTAAGTTGATGAAAACAACATAACTGATATGGTAAAGATTGATCCTTGCTTATATTTTCTTTGTATTATTTTTTTAATCCAAATGAGCTCTCCCTATTTCTAATTATCTAGGTACGTAGTCTCGCACCTATCATATATAATCTGTATTACTTTTCCCTTTCATTTTGGCATTTGAAAAGACAAATCACTCCATAATTAGGCAAAAATAATGCCAAATTATGTCTCTTTCCCTCATAACATTATTCTGCCAAATTGCTCCATGATCATGCCTTTTCATACAAATGTGCATAAAAGCATTGCTGAATTTCAATTTTGAATTCATGTTTAGAGTATCATGTATTGCAAGCAAAAATTTGGCAAATTTAACTTGACAAAGAATAATTTGTGCAATTTTACCATGAAGTGGACAAGAAAGCATTTTTTTCACTGAAAGATGCTAAGAAGTATGTCAAAATGGAAACAAATGAAACTTAGGAAATTCATGAGGCCTCACAACCTAGTGGACATTCTAAGCATGTTGTAAAGTTTTTTGTGAATAGACATGAACAAACGTTTGTATATATATTTTTGTTAACACAAGGTTAGTGATGTTGCTGCTTGCTAGCTGTGGCTGTTTGAGGGTAAGGCACCAAGCACAAAAAAGATATATACAAGATTTTGTATATTTTTTGTGATGTACAAAATCTTGTATATATCTTTTGGCAATTTTGTGTTGGGAACTTGTGATTTTTTGTTGGGAACTTGTTTATGGAACTTGTGATGTTGGGATGTAAAAAAATCCTAAGTTGTGATAGCAAGAAAAAAAAAATTTAAAAAAAAAAAAAAAACTATAGCCGCATTTTTAAAACACGGCTATAGTTTCTTCCAATGTAGCTAAAAGTGGGGTCTATAGCCGTGTTAGACCTATTGCCGTGTTTTTAAAAACACATCTATAGGCTAGAGCTATAGCTGCATTTGTAAAAAAACATAGCTATAGACAGAGGAGATAAAGTGAGATTGGGTCACTGCTGTGGATTTGTTTGGGTTTTGGCCTTGAGGGTTCGAACCATTGAGAACATTAGCTTGGGGTTTCGGTCTAAGAGGATGGGTTAATGAGAAAAAGGTGTGGAGAGATGGCGAAAGACCAAGTCGATTCGAAGAGAAGTCATCGCCGAGTGGTGGCTGTGAGTGGGAAAGTGTTGGTTTTCTTCTCCAAAGACACAGATCTGTGAATAGAGGCGAAGTGCAGGTTCAATCTCTCTCTTTCACTCAACTCGAAATGACCGATACCCACGAACCCAACCATCAACAATAGGGCGGCACATACCAGCACCACCACCAATGGTGGCCATCGTTATCACTCTCCCTTCCTCTTTTGTTTTCTTTTCTATTTCTCTATTTATTTTAATTTCATTTGTCTTTTTTGTTTTGGGTATGGCCGAGACTCTTTTTTTATTTTTTTTGGTTTGGTTTGTTGATTAGGTTTGGTTGCAAGAAGCTAATGAATGTGTGTAAATGTGTGTATTGTTGAAGTGTTTGTGTTTTGAATTTTGAATTGTAAATATATAGGCTTTGATGTGTGTGGATATGTGTGTTTGGGTTTACATGTTCTATGTGTTTCCTTGTTGGATTTATAGATTTGATCTACTGGAGGTTTCAGGTTTGTGTGTGTTCTTATGTTATGGAGGTTATTGTATTTGTGATCTTGTATTCCAGTTGTGTTTTGAGTTTGTATTCTTAAGATTAAAATTTCTGGGTTGTGTTCATGTTTAAGATATAATTAGATCTGAATTCATGTTGGGGTCATCTTCAGCAGGATCGGTCCAACGAGAGCATTGCTGGAGAGATCTAGGGAAACGAGATAAGGCAACTAGTTATAGATTTGAGATGGGAAATTTATGTTTTTGTCGGTAAATTTATTTTTTTGGGTTTGTGTTCATGTGATTGAATATTTTGTTTTTGTGTTCTTTCTTGTTCATGTTTAAGATGAGATTAGATATGAATTCATGTGTATTTTAGGTTCTAATTTTGTTTTTTTCATTTTTTACTTTGTTAAAATAGATAAATTAATTTTCAAAATCAAAAGTTGATGTGGATGCTTAGGTGTCTTTTTTTAATCATTATTTTATGCTGACATGACATTTTTTAATATTATTTTATTGGCCACGTCAGCATCTAATGTGCCAACAGTACACTCCATTTGCCACATTAGCAATTTTTGTTAAGTGAGTAATGGTAATGACCAAAATGGAACACATTAATTAATTTAAGGACTTAAAGTGGTTAAATGAAAATGTAGGGACCAAAATGGAAACTATGCAAAATATAGGGACTAAAAATGCATTTACGCCTTTATTATTTCGTTTTCCATCATTTGGTTACCAAACAAAGGTAACAACTTCAAAAACTTAATCACTGTATTTTGCCAAACACTTTGAATGTTAAAATTATTTAACACAAAAATTATTTCAACTAAGACTATATTTCCGAGAAATAAGAGTAACGTTTTTAATGATTTAGGAAAAATATATATATATATATATTTTTTTAATTTAGGAACCAAAAAAAAAAAAAAAAAAAAACTTTATAAAAACATTAAGGATGAAAATAACTTTGTTAGGTTCTAAAGATTTAGATTAAATGTTTAGAATCATAGTTGTAATGTGTTGGCAAACCGAGAGTAAAACATGTCTAGTCTAAGTGTTAGTGTGCTTAAGTAAGTGTGTTTCAAGATTTCAAAGTCTAGTTGATTGCAAAAAAGAGAAATCAAGATTTGCCTTTCTTGACCGATCGAAAATAGACCGGACTGATCGAAAATTGCAGATAGGGTTTTCTGCAAAAGGTTATTTCAGTCCAATCACAACAAAAATGTTTAGGGTTTCACTTAAACTTCTCCACATATAAAAAGAAAACCCTAGTTACATTTTGGAGACTTTTTAAAGACATGTGTGTTACTCTTTGTGAGATTTAAGAGGTTCTGTACCTTCTAACTATACAAGATTCTATCGAAGCTTAAACTACAATTAAGGATTGGTAAAACTAGTTGTTGCACTCAAGATCAACTACTGATAGTGATCTGAAACCTTTGAGTAGAGTCTCATAGTCACAAGTAAGGATGTGCTTGTGTTGCTGTTAATCCAAGAAGAAAAGGAGTCCGTAAATTCGGAACTTATATGTGGTCGTGTTAGTAAATTACTACATAAGGTAGCATTAGATTTGGGGTTAAATCTTTTGTAAAAACTTCAATTCTCTTATAGTGGATTTGGTTTACCTTGAGGATAATTAGGTCAAATTCTCCCCAAGTTTTTACCTTGAAACGAGTTAGTTTCTTTAGTTTTCCTAGGTAACCATATCGTGCTATTATTTACTTTTCCACAACTTTGCATGATATGATTATTTGTATTTAACCTAGATCTGAAATATACTCTAAGTAATCACTTGGCTAATATATTAGGTTAAACAATCAGTTTAAGGACTCTAAACAAACTCTCAAACTTTTTTTTGCATAAATTATAATTTGGAGATATATAATTATATCTACTATATTTAGTCTCAAACAAATCTTAAATAAATTTTTAGCAAGTGATATTTTTCAAATCTCCTCTAGAATATATCCTTGCTTAAGAAGTGTTTTGTTTTATTTGTTTTAGCTTCCATCACATTACATTTTATATGGACATCATATTTATATGAAATTTTGTTTAATTGCTTATATATATATTGTTACTTATTTTAATTAGTTAACAATTTTAAATTAACTTTGCTTTCATTTTTTTTAATCTTGTCCTCTAAAACTAAAATCTTGGCTCCCACACTTTATATATGTATTCATTCAACAAAATGAATTTAATGCAACAAAATCTAAAAAAGGTTTCTCTCCTTTTCATTTCTTTTTCTATTCAACCTTCTATTTTTTAATTTGTGACCAATGATCATGTCTGTATTTGTTCAATGTACGTGTTAGTGGTTGTTTTTGTTTAAAACTTTTTGTAATTTGATTATTGCTATATATTGAAAATGAAATAATCTAATTCGTGCCATTGAAGATTAATCTAGTTCATGCCAATGAAGATGAGGAAATCCAACTTATTTTTTGTCCAAATCTGCCATCTGACACAAAAGTTCTCAACCAACAATCTACATTCGCAAAATACACATTTCTAACTTCAAATAGAAATGCTATAAGGAACTCCTTTTCCAGTCACTCCAGGTGGTGAGAATGGCTTCAAGAGCTCATATGGCACAACCCCAGCTCCACTTCTGTTCTTCAAATCCCTATTTGCATTCCTCTCATCAATAGTCCCCTCAAGCTCCTTCAACCTCCCACTAAACTTTTCAAAGGCTCCCTTTATAAACTGGTCCTCAGACCATGCTGGCTCTATTTTCTCACCTAGATACTCCTCATCAGGTGAATGGTTCGATAGTACATCCAAAATAGCCATAATTCTTGTTGCTTGAATTTGTGAAGGGAAGCATTGTAAGAGTGCACCTTCAGGCTTTTTCAAGAAGTTGTCCCAAAACTCTTTAGAAGGCTCTTCAGTGGGCATATTGGTTCTAGCAATGGTAGGTCGGTTAGGGAAATATGCACCATAAGCATACTGTCCAAAGTTCACGGCTGCATGGTGACCGGATACCACCCACACGATTGTTGTGATGATTTCGATGAGGTCTTTCGGGGTTTTGAGGACTGGCCACCATGGTTCGTCCTTCTTGTCAGCATGACCTTCAGTTCGAATCTCATTCCACCATGCTTGGAGCTCTTGATCAGATGTTATAAGGCTAGGGTTAGGGTAGTAGTGGTTGACATATTCACTAACCCACTCTTTGATAGCATCCCAAAGGAGAAGGCCATCATTGGCAAAAGGGTAGTCCTCAATTGAGAGCTTTAGACCATGTGGAGCAGTTGGATCCTCAACAGCCATTCCCCTGTAAAGTAACAATGTTAGTATATCAGTTAGTCCTCTAATGGAGAGTAAGCTATGAAATGGGGTGTCAATTGTAATACAATTAAAATTGCTAATATTGCTCCTTTTGATTGCCAAGAACTTGTAAGGGAAACTCACAAAAATGAAAATTTTTAAAATGTTATTATGGATATTACAAATTTTACTAAATAAAAGTTTTAAAAAAAATGTGCACGTATCACAAAATAGTTATTCAAATATTTAATATACGTGGAATTAGTACCTATCATAATTATTGTCATGTCGGTTTGTAATCATTTTGTAATAAATTTTTGAAAGCAATCAATACATGTAGTCTACTTTGAATAGTATGTTGAAAATTCATAACTAACAAGTTGTGGTCGGAAACGTATAATAAGCGTAAATTCACTTGGTGTCATAGACAATGACATAAGGTTTGACTCAATGAATTATTACTTGTTTAAGAAATGTTTGTTTTCAAATTTACCTGCTAATTAAGTCAGCTGGTAATGCCTGCAAATTGAACTGCCATTGTTTGTCATAGGCAACCGAGCTAAACTCCAAGGAGTATTTGCCAGGTGAGAATGAGCTCTCAATGATCCCTCCGGCATTGATAAGTGCTTCTCGAGCAAGGGCATTAATCTCCATAGTGTACCGAAAATGAGGGTGCAACAGTCTATAAATTGGGTGCATCACACTAAGTTGCCTATTTGTTGCAATTATATAAGGTTCTGTAGCACAATGAGTCCTTAGCCTGCAAAAGAGACGAAGAAAATCCCTTCTTAATAGATTATTTCTCAAGGCCACTCAATATATATATATATATATATATAATTTTAATACATGCATGGACTTGTTTGTAGGTGTACATATTTCTCTTTTTTAACTACACTTCTTGTTGAATTTCTCACCCCAAAATTAGGGTCAAGTCCCATGAGGTTATTTGGAATAGAATCTTCTCTAAAGTCTAAACTTGAAATGAAGAGAATTCATATTTCATGATTAAATTCATAGGTAGAATGGTAAGGCTCACATCACACTTTCAGAGAGAGAAATGTGCATGGCCCCCAAACTTTTCTGAAGGCAGTTAAGAATAGATTTGAGGTATAGATGCTAGAAATTATTTTAACTAACTAATGCAGCTCCTTTCACATAAAGATGAACAAATGCAAAATCAAAATTTACAAGTGGAACATACCAGTGACTAACAAGTTGGTGATAACCAGAATCGTGGGCAAGCACATGAGCTTTGGCCAGCCTCCAAAGCCAGACACCAGTAGCATCCCAAGTAGGAAGGTAGACATCTTTCCATTGTGGCTTCCCATCCATTGGTGGCCGAGTCAACTCAATGGCCAGTGGCCTTAATGTGCCATTTGGGGTTAGGAAGAAGAGCGTCCGTGATCCATACAGAGTTGTGCCTTTAATTTCTCTTACTTTGCTCACATATGGCAATAATAGATCATGGTAATCTAGAATAAACAACTTCTTATTTTTTATGGCCTACATGAATTCAATTTATAAAAAATTTTGTGTCAGAGATAGAACCAATTATATATATATATATATATATATTAATGATGCATATAATTAATATTCTAAAAATGATATTGTGTTACCTCATTCACTGTCATGAAACCTTTGATCTCTCGTTCAATCAATTCTGTTGTGATGACTGATTCTGCTGGGCCATAGATCTTTGGGTCAAGTTGACTTTTCAATGGCCATTCCTGTTGGAATATACAAGTTGTGTCCAAATTAATTAAATGGTTAATATAACATAATTAAGCCAAACTAATTAACTAAAGTTTTTGGATAAAGTGTTCTTATATATTATATTAACCTTTCAATTAGAATCTCCCAAAAATCCCCAACAATTCCTTTCAAGGAAATACTCGATCTTAGTTTTGCATTTGTGTTAGTTTTTTTTTCAACTATACTTTAATTGTTACAACAGGTAGAAGAAGGAGATTCGAAACCAACAAAATACCAAGACACAAGGTTTTTGGCTACTCAATGTGTTTGTTAACCTCTAATTAAAGCTAAACCACATGTGTTGCCTATGATTATATGTTCCAATTATCACTTATATTCCATCCAATTTCTTTGATGCTTAAATATGCTCCATGCTATCATGGTATATGTCCACAAATCATACCGTGACCAACTTTATGCTATATGGGTTGAGACCAGCAAGAGTCTGCCTAGCGAACTCCTCATCCCTAAACCAAAAGAATTTGTCTCCTGCATGTGTAGAAACCACTATTTAGAGAAAGTGTAATAGAGAGGAAAGACTATTCAAAGATAAGTTTTATGTGTATGTTTTCTCACTCTCCATTGTTTCTGGTGTCTCAAACCGCAACAAACCATCTTCAGCATCATTGATAGCCTTGATAAGCCTAGGCAAGAGGGTACTGAAAAATCCTGTTTTTTGGTTTTTAAGAGGTGGCAAATTAATCCCTTCATTGAAAAGTGAATCAATGGCCGTGAAGTAGGGGAATCCAAGGTCAGCATCAATGATAGCAGTCTCTAAAGATGGCACCAATGCATGGATCACTGAGTACACCGCCTTTGCTGAGAATGTTAGTTGTTTTACTTCTGCGAAGCATTCATCTCTGGGAACATATACACTGCTGCTCCGTTCCTCCGACAATGGATCTACATACAAAGTAATTGTTGTTAGGATACAAAGTGTAAAATAAATAGAGGGCTACATTTACTCGTACCGATCGATATTTTATTTTATATTTTCTTGAAACCCTAACAAAAGCCTATTTTTTAAAACATATGAATGATGGGTTAAATTTACATGATCATGATATTTTATTTTGCTCTATTTATTCTTTCTTCTCCTAAAGCCCTAGCATATTGGAAAACCCTAGATGCATCTCACTGATTTTCAAAACCTGAGGGGCCATTGACCCCTGTTCAACCCTCCCATGTTAGATTTTTTCCCCCTTTTTTTTTGTTCGGTAAATCTGTATTTCAAGAATCTCTTTTAGCTTCAGTTTCAAACTTTCAAAGCTCAGTCAAGGAAAAATCTTTTTCTGGTCCATTGGAAGTCTGTTAGTTCTTGGAATACACATTGACCAACAATTTTCTCACAGACTTTAGACCTCTTTACCATTTGAAAAAGAAAAATGTCCTGTTAGATAGAATTATTGTAAGCAGTGTGATAACCTTGTATTGTCAATTGGGATAATTCTTTTTGTAATTGCACCAATTATATAATTTTTGTGGGATTAATAGTATTTTTTTAACAAAAATTAGATTCACTTACAATTTATAAGATAGTATAATTGAATGAGAGATGACATGCATTGAGAGATACTCTTGATATCATCGACAATCAATGAGGCAATCACACACAACACTGTAATGAATTATTGATTAAGATGGAAATTTTTATCAAATAGAATATAGAATTAATTAGAATATGAATTACAATAATATAGGAATTATTTAAAAATTTTATTTAGTTAGAATTCAGTCATTGAAGAAAAAAGGACTCCACCACTGTAAAAGGAGGGCAATAATTTTATCATAAAAGGGAAAGAATTTTTGAGGAAACCCTTAAATTATGTCCTTTTTTATTTCTTTTTTTACTTCATATTTATCTTTCTACCTACATTCCGGACAATGATATATATGAAAGCAACCCAGCTAGACTACGAAGCATAAGTCTCCTCATTAAAGTTAGGTCATTCAACAAATTCAAATGATGACAAGCTATACGATAGCTAACCTAGAAGTAAATATCTGGTTCTCTTAAAAACTAACAGGATAGATTGATTGGCCATTCCATGTTCAGGTGATGGTGCTTTCTGAAAAAGAAATATCAGAGAAACACATTGAAATTCTCTTCTAAATGACAAGATTAGAAAAGAATCAATCCAGTAAAAACAAAATGAGATATTTTTCCTTATATATATATATAAAAAGAAAAAAAGAGAGATATTTTTCAGTTAGGGTCTTTTGGATACAACTTATTTTTGCTGAAACTGAAAATTGAAAACACTGTAGCAAAATAATTTTTAAATGTGTGAATAGTACCATGGGACCCATTTTTAATTAAAATTTGGGTAAAAAAAGATGTTTGTGGGTCCCATGAACAGTACACGGGACCCACAAACAGTGCCATTTCAGATCAATATGTGGCCGTCCAAGTGCTAGTGGGTCCCGTGCACTGTGCACGGGACCCACTGACAGGTTTGTCCCCCACGTGAAACCAACTTCAGGTAAAAAAAAAAAAAAAAAAGGAGAAAACGTGAAGGAGAAAAACGCAACGTGAATAAGCTGAATACAAACATACACTTACTATCAAGCAATCAAAATCAAAATTAAACTCAATTTACCATATATTAAACTTATCGCTAAATAATATGTATTTAATTAATAAATAAATATATAGAAATTGTAGAAAAATACCAAATATAATTTACTATATAAAAAAAATGCTTTAATATTAGGTTGTTTTAGTCCAATAAAACTAGATATATATCATACGAATAATTGGTTTGTATTTTATTCTCAAAAAAAGGGTTTGTCTTTAATTAATATATGTAACAATGTAAAAGTAATTACATTACTAAATGTGGAAAAGTCAAGACTGTAAAAGAAAAAATCCAATATTTTGGTTTTACTATTAGACACTACGTCAGATAACGTACAAACTTAGAGAGCTACAAGACAAATCTAGCATGATAGGTTTACATGTCCCGCGTGATATAAGTGTCATGTCATTTTATTTTTTTATTTTTTAAGGAACAAGTGTCATGTCTTTAACCAGGACAAAATAAGTGTCATGCAGGTCTAAACTGTCACAAAGATTATCCGAATTCTATTATTATTATTCTCTTTCTTTTAAGAAAAAAATTGTTTTATATTTTTGTTTTTATGAAATGCACCACTTTTAAGTATGCGAGCTCTAAGATGGGTGTAGAAAATACCATCTCTTTTTAAACCACACCTTAACTAGATCCTTACTGTTATTATTGCTCTCTCTCTTTTAAGGAAAAATTATCTTGTATTTTAGTTTCAAAAAAAAAAAATTATCTTGTATTTTTGTCTTATGAAATGCGCCTTTTGTAAGTATGCGAGCTCTAAGCTGGGTGTAGAAGGTACCATCTCTTTTTAAACCACACCTTAAAAATGAAAGAAGAAGAAAAAAATGCATAGTAATTTGGCACCTGTTTTAGACCTAGGCCGCCCAGTCCTGCAACGTCTAGGATAGGGGTGCTCTTTGCCACCGAGTACAGGTCTTTTAAGATCCACACTACTATCAGGATTTCCGATATCATTGTACACATCGTAGTCGTATATTCTCTCAAAGCTCTTACGTTCTCCTTGGCCATTGCCTCGCAAAATCTCAAGTTCTGTTTCTCTTAACCTGCATAGCCCACTTGGTGTCTGTGATGGCAAGTATGACTGTTCCACATTGATGATATATGTGTGAGTGTCACAATCCAAAAAATATATATATCAACAAGAAGTGTTAAAAAGAGACAACATTTACATTAATTGCTTTGTTACATTATGAAATATGCATGAAATATTTATTATATTTGGTATCAAAAACTCAAATGATTTGTATGGAATTATATTGACATCCCTTAGGTTTTATATATTCATAATCAAGCCTCATGAGTTATCCATTATGGCATCATCCCATTGTTTTAATAGACTGCTTCTGTCCACCCTCTGTTAAAAATTATTAGGGAAATCAGAAACATGAGATTTACATATATGCACTCACTCATCCATATCTCTATATCTGATCATACCTGCTTATTCTCAAATATATGACTAACTTTCATCAATGGTTTTATATAATGGAAAGTAATTTATTTGACTAATTCTCATATGACTATCTTTCATTAATGATGTAACAGAAGTGGTTAAAAATAATTTATTTAAATAATTAGATATCTTATGGCTGTGATTAAATTAATTTAAAAAGAGAGTATCAATTGAATTATGTATTATAATAATAAAAACATAAATAAGTGATATTTTACTCCTTTTATTTGGGTAAAATACAAAAATTATCCTTAATGTTTAGGCTAATGTCAAGTATGTACTACTCAAAGTTTTCAAAAATATCCAATTTGTCCCCTAAACACAAACTGCACTTAGTATTATTTATGTTCATTTTCATAAAGCTAATTTATGGTTAAGTTAATTGTAACAATACAGTCCCACGGAGATGGGCATCAACCAAAAATGAAGAAGTAGAAGAATGTTTCAAGGAACTAAATAACTTTGAAACGATGTTTAGAATTATTGAACTTAGGGTTAAATTGGATATTTATGAAATTTTGGATAATGTCTCACATTAGTCCAAACATTAGCTAGGGATCAATTTTTTTTATCCTTTTATTTTTATGCCAGTATTTTACATCTTTTTCATTTTAAATCTTTTTTCTTTTTTTAAATCTGATTAAAAAGATTTGCTTTAATGAAATAAATCATAAAAAAGATTGGTCATAAACACAATACAATAAGTAAGGGTTCGTTTGGATATCGCTGATTTTACTGAAAACTGAAAACACTGTATCAAATAATTTTAAACGCCAGCTGATTATTTTTGGGGCCAACTACTATAGCTTAGTTGAAAGTATTTAAGCTACGCGTTTTTGCTTTTTTTTTTATTCACTCCTCTCCCACCCTAATGCCTGTCTTTGAGAAGAGAAGTCCACGCCGACCAGAGAAATCCATGAGGAAGACAACCCAGTCTGAAGTAGGTAAAGAGCTCAAAAGAGAAATCCACAAGGAAGACAACCCAATCTAACGTCGGCGAAGATTGGGTTCCCTTTGGTTTACTCTTCCTTCGATAAACCCATTTCACCCTCTTCCAATTTCACTCCTCTCCCACCCTAACACCTTTCTTGGTTCACTTCGTTTTGTTTTTGTTTACTGGTTACAATGGCAAAGTGGGTTTTGTTTGGTTTGGTTTTGTGGGTTTTATTGATTGAGGTTTGGCTAGGGTTTTGGTCTTATGAAGATCTAATGTTTTAGTTTCTTGATTTGGGAACTCGGTGGTGGTGGATGGGTTGATCCGCGGTGGGTTTGATGGGTTGATCGGCAGTGGGTTTGATGGGTTTGATATAGGAACTCGGTGGTTGAGATTGGTGATGGGTTTGATTTGCGTTTGATGGGTCTATCCATTTGATGGGTTTGATTTGGTTTTGGTTTCATTCGAATTTGATAGGTTTGATTTGGTTTTGGTTTCATATGGGTTTGATGGGTAGATCGGTTTTGATTTTTTTTTCATATGAGTTTGATAGGTTTAATCTCAGATTGGTGGCTTCTATCTTGGTTTTGGTTTCACTGTTTTGATCTTCTGTTTTGATGGGTTTGCTAGGTTTTAAGAACATGAATAGTCGTGTTCTTCCAAAACGGATACTTCCAAAACGGTTTTGGTTTCATTGTTTTGTTAGGTTTGCTGGGTTTGCTAGGAAGAACACAAAGAACAAGTTCTTTAAAAAAAAAATAATGAAAAGAAAAGGAACAGTACACGCATGCTAGTACACGAACTAAAGAATTATTGAAAAGGTGTATTGAGGAAAAAACAGCTACGTATTTTAGTTCCAGGTACTGTAGCCGTGGGTCCCACACGCTGAACATCCCAAAAAGCTGAAAACGCTGTATCCAAACGGATACTAAGGGTCCGTTTGGATACAATTTATTTTGCTAAAAATTGAAAATACTGTAGTAAAATAATTTTTAAATGTGTGAATAGTGCTGTAGAACCCATGAACAGTGTACTTTGTCTCCAGCACAGTGAATCCATGTGCATGAACAGTGCGGTTACTGTTCATACGCACTAGAAAAAAGAAACAAAAAGAAAAAAAAAATAACAATATGCAAAAAACACAAACATGAATCCAAACACTCACTAAGGATGTGTTTGGATACCACTTATTACTGAAAATTGAAAACATTATAGCAAAATAATTTTTAAATACATGAATAGTATCGTGGGACCCAGTTTTAAAATTATTTTTGTTAAAAAAAGTACTTGTAAGTCTCATAAACAGTACACAGGACCCACTAAAAAAAAGGTGAGACGCAGCAGAAAATCTAAACATACACTAAATCAAACACAAATGGTGGACCCCTGGTTATCACTATAATTATGGCACCTGTCATCAGGATTGTCCTTGGCATTTGATTTTTCTATCTATCCTAATTGATAGGATGGAGATAAGATTTCATATTTCTTCCTGCCATCCCAGTGGTCCAGTAACCTCAGTGATTTTGATGGGTGATGCATTGAAAAATCTAATCATAATTCTGTGACTTGTGGTTGAATGCCTGGTTCATAATTTTGAAAAAAACTTGTGGTCCAATTGATTTTTATTCCCTAAGAATGTAATATCTTCTAACAATTGTTAAACATAGTTTATGATAATTGATATATGATTTTTTTTTAAATGATGTCAACACTAAACTCAATTAAAAATAGTGTTACTTCAATTATGACATGTAATATAAATAGTTGTGAAAAAAAAAAAAAAGGTTAGAAAAATGGTATTCCTAATATTACTTTTTCTCCTTTAAAACAACTAGGTTTTTTTTTTTTTTTTTTTTTTTTTTTTTTTTTTTTTTTTGAGAAACTTAAAACAACTAGGTTTTGAATCTATGGCTTATGACAAAAATAAACCATGCATAGCAGTTTAATTGGCTTTTAAGAAAATATTAATAAATGTCTTAAGAGCACACATCAATCGTTCATTTTAGAAAAGCTTTTATGAAGAATTGAAAAAACTATCAAAACAGGTAATTACTTTTTTTATTTTTTTATAAAAAAGTTTCTAAAATAGTTTACTAATGTATGTCATAAGGCACATATTAACATATCCCAAGATTTTATTAATATATGCCTAAAAGGAGGACCAACTTCACAAATAATCACATGTATGAGTTTAACTTAGGCAGCAAAACATGAGCAAATAAAGGCATGTTTGGTTGCGTCCATCATTTTTTTGGTTAATTAAATTAAACAATATAATATGTATTTTTATAACACCTTCTAATTTACAGATATTTTTATAATATTTAAACAATATTATTAAAAGAACATGATCCAAAAAGATCTCAGCTTTGACAGGGTACTTTGCCCCAAAAGAAAAAAAAAAAAAGAGGCGCTTTAAGTTTTTAACAGAGTACTGGTAGTACTATATAAATCTCAAAAGATGCGAACACTATTCATGAAATGGGATTCACCGTTCATTTAATGACTTTTTTTTTTTGGATGGGATTCATTTAATGACTTTTGTTACGTACAAAGGAGTAAGAAATTGACAAGCATATATAGCCAATGAACTTGAATACCAACGATATGTCGCCGTCAACAGAAACATTTTCTTGTCCTGGGGTGAACTTATGATGAAATTCCATTTTCTTTTTTCTTTTTATGGAGAATTCAGTTGCTCCGAGCAAGAGAAATTAATTAATCGATGTAAAGTTTTTTATGATAGAATAAAAAAATTGGGATTCAAATCTTGTTTTACACCAAAAATTAATTGGTGTATTAACTTGATAAAAAAAAATTGTTATAAAATTAACATTATAAATTAAAATTCTATCATTTTTTTTTATAAAAAAAAATATATGCAAGCCAGAAAGGACAATTAGAGAATAGAGAGTTGGCCCCCTAAACTGCAAAAGAGTTCTATTCAACAAACAATAATTGCATATGTTGTTCATTTATCTAGCTGAATAATTTAGAGTTATTGAGGGGAAAAAAATAGAGAAAGTAGGAAATTGTTACTCTATTTTTTATTTTATTACTCGCAAAATTATCTTAATCTCATGCCAATCCATTACTTTAAGTACTTAATGAGCCAAGGTCTGTTTAGGAGAAAGGGAAAAAATAAAAATAGAAAAGTTTACACTATCTTTTGTGGAAAACAAAATAATTATGCAACTGTTTCCGCATGGTCCAAAAGAAAGGGGAAAAAAAAGTGTGATATAGTGACAATAACACAATCATATAGGCTAACTATTCAGAAAGCATCTCATAAAAAAAAATAAAAAAAAAGGCTTGTGATGAAGTGACCATAAAAGAACTGTAGACATTATCTTCCTATATTTTGATTTTTTGAGAGATTGTTTTGATCTGAGTATTATTGGGTTTGCTTGTATCATTTCTTATTTGATGAAAATTATGACCAAAAATTTAATGAGAATTGTGCTGGATTATAGAGGAGAAAAGAAATGTATAGAAAACAAATTCTCCGGGTCCACATTCTGCAATCCGGCCAATTTGGGCGGAAAAGGAAGCAGAAAAACCCAAATAAAAAAGTGGAGTCCACATTTTTGACTTTTTATGGCTTGAATTTTCACTTTTGTTCTTATATTTTATATCTCTCTCCCAATATTTCTCTTCCTAATTTATGTGGGCATAAAAGTAGAAATAATAATTTTTCTTTTTCTTTTCTTTTTCCTCTTCAAGTCAAACAAAGGATTACTTCTTTCTTTTCTCATTTTCTCCCCATTTCCAAACATATAAAAGAAAGTGTTTTCTTTTCCTTTTCTCCTCTCTTACTTTTCCTTTCACTTTTACTTCTTTTCCTTTCTCTTGAAACCAAGAGACCTCTGTTTATCTCTCATGTCAAAAATAAGAGTACATTTGCTTCCCCTTGAGAAACAAACAAAATGCACACTGTAGGTGATTGACTAAAGCTGTTCTTGTTACTCTCTTTCTTTTCTTTTCTTTTTCTTTTTTTTTTTCTGAATAAAAAAAAATACCATGTTAAGGAAAGAAATCAATGAATATAATATATTCCTTATTTGCAATTATTTCCACAATTGTATCTCTTCATTTATATAAAGTTATTATGAAGAAATTATAAAATTTCATAATAGCTTAAATTCTTTTCATTTCTTTTAATAATATTTTTCTTTAACCGAATTATTTTTACTTTTACTTGTTTTGACCTTTTATCCTTTGATTATATATTTTTTTGATAAGTTAAACTTAATATTTTTTTTTAATTTATCATCGAGATAATTGTTTGAATATTGACTCTATCTATTTATAAAATGTAATTTAAGGGTTTGATCCTAAAAAAAAAAAAATTGTTGAGCACATTATGTTTATCTTATACAAAGAGTGCTCAATAATTAGTATTGTTTTAAGTATGCCACTAAATGCTTATCTATTTTATTGGTGAATATTTTAAATAATTTTTTTTTGTAATTTTTCAAAAACTGGTTATTGATTGTTAATTTATTTTAGATTTTTGTAACATATTCTTAATTTTTTATTGTATTTTAATTGAGCTTACAATTTTTTTTTTTTTTTTTTTTTGCTTTTAATTGAGCTTACAATTTAACCAATGATCTATTAGTTGAATTAATGATCATAGTTTATAACGGGTTAAGTTCCAGTCTAAATGGAATATCCAGTTTTAATGGAATATCCAGTTTCCTTCTCAAAAGTTCAAGTCTAACTGCCATTGGAATAAAAAGGTGTTTGTCTTTTACCTCCAGCATTGGATTCTTTTTTTTTTTTTGCTGAATTCCAGCATTGGATTCTTATTCCTAATAATTTGTTGACTCATAAATGATAATTATATGAATCAAATCCTTAATTTAAAATATCAATATTCTACTACATTGATGTACAACTACAAGCAAGGTCTTTTTTTTTTTTTTTTTTTTTTCTGCAAGTGGGCAAGCACGTTTTTATAATTATATGTACTTCTGTATGCAATGCATTTATGTTTGTTTGAAGGTGATGTACAAGCATAGTAATTTGATCATGTCTATATGTACTTGTGTAAGCAATTCATTTATATTTGTTTGAAAGTATGGAGTATATATAGAGTCTGGTTAATGTAAACTCTTAGAGCATATGTTAATTATCTATTTTAGAGAATTTTTAAAACCAGTAAATGCTTAAAAGAGGCTGACCTTGTTTGAAAAGAAGACCCTCTTCTGAGGATTGTCATACTTTGAATGCACCCATGAATTACAGTTCACATAAACAGGGCCATTAGAGAAGCCATCAAGGATAATATCCTGAAGATACATCTCATTGTGGTGCTCATTCTCCACATAAACAGCCCCAATCTCTCCAAAATCTACTGGAACTTCAAAGCTTGACTCATATTTCACCACACCGTTCTCTTCGCCCTTCGTCCTGTGTGCGTAACCCTTGATTGTGTCCTTCTCTAATCCCGTCTCTTCAAGAATAAAAAAATTTAGATAGTTTACATAAATAGTCACATCAACATACAGTTCAATAGATGTAGCCTTGAAAGCATACTCTAATACGTACATAAATTAATTGTACATTTATTTTATGTCCTCTATCATTGACACTTAAAACCCAACCTAATTTCTGTATTTCGTACGTTTTTTCCTTTTTTATTTGGGACCGACGTTTTCATCTTTGCATTTTCTATATCTCAGTTTATTGGGACCATATGGGACCATTTGTTAAGGACAGCTAGATTATTGTTATTATTATTTTTTTCATTTTAATGGCAAAGTCATAAACTCATAATGCACTTGAAAATTCATAAGTTGATTATTTCTATCTTTCTCTCTCTCGCTAATCGCTATCTCTCTCCTACATATATAAACAAGCACCAATAACTTACACACACACACATATTGAATTTTCTGAGAGTAAAGATATTGGAAGAATAATCTATCTATTTGGTGGTGAATATCATATTTTGAACAAAAATCTTCAACCTTTAGCGGCTTTATAAATTGTTTGTTGTGAATAAAAACCCTCAACATGGGTGCTCTATCTATGGTCCATCAAATAAAACTTATCACATATTTATTATTATTTTTAATTATTAAAAAAAATTATAACATACTGTGGAATGTAAAATAGAACATTCACTGTAAGATAGAGATTTTTTTTTTTTGATTGTAAGATAGAGAATCTTTGTTCTTGTGCTGTACAAACTCTTGAACTTTATTTTTTTTATATGTTATTAAAATGAAGAAAATTAAAAAATGATACCCGGAACTTCAGCAAAAAGTTTTTCCTTTTAGTTTATAAGGACCCTTTTTCCCTATAAAATAAATAAATAAATAAATAAATAAAGGACTCCTTTAAATTTGATCCAAGGAAATATTTAGAGCTCAAGAGTTATAGATATCTTTCTGCTTGCAGCATATATTCTTAAAATGGGGGCATCGAATTGGTACCCACTTAACTCTAGTCTTCACACATAATATGTAGAATTTGTAAAATAAGTAGAGGAAGAAAACAAAGAAATTCATTGCAAAGAAGAAGGAGAAGGAGAGGAAGAAACTCAATGCAAACAGAAGAAAAAGTAAATAAATAACGAGGAAATTAAAGAATCAAACCAAAACTAAGAGTCGATTTTTTTTTTTTTTTAAAAAAAAAAAAATCAAAATGGAGAAGAAAAACCACAAACTCTTCCTTCAAATTTACGTTCTATATATAATAGCTAAAATATTGCCATATATATGCTTATTTTATTTTCTTGGACCAATACTTACTAGGATCAAGCTCTGCTTGAACGAGCTCCAAGAGAAGGGTTTTACCAAGTAAGTCCTGTATATCATCTAGCCCTCGGTCTATCCCAAGGTTTGTGAGGAACCCACCAACAGTAGGTTTCACAGTTACAATGGCTTTCACAGAAACACTCTTCTCTGTAGAACTTGCCACAGCCTGAGCCTTTATGTTGTTAGGATTGAACCCAACTCGAACAATATGTTTGTTTTTTCTACAGAATGAGTGCATTGAAATGGGAAGTGAAGCATTCAAATTGCCATGGATGAATGGCTTGTGTAACAGGAAGGGAACTTTGGTGGAATTTGGGAGGTGAAGCTGTGGTTTCAGCATTTTTGGTAGTTAGAGAATCTATGGTTAAACTTTAATTTGTGTAAGAGTTTGGTACCTAAGCACTTATTTATATAGACATATTAGATATAGCATGTTAAGAAATACATCCGCGAGATTCATACGCGCTATTGTTTTTCATTTCCACGTGAAATATTTAAGGTTAGAATTGTCAAAGTGAGATTGCAAGAGACTCGGTCTACATTATCCGGACCGAGGTAGGAAGAAAATTAAAAAAAAAACATTTTCAATAGTATAGTTAGGTATAAGCAATTAAAATGAGGTTATTTTCAATTTTCATTTTTCTCATTCATTTCTATGTTTATAAAATTAATATAGTGGTAGAATTATATAATATTTTTTTCATATATATAATTCAATAATTGCAATGGAAAAAATGGAAGGAATTGAATTCTAAATATCTACACTAAAAACACCAAAATGTGAGAACTTTTTTTTTTTTTTTTTTTTTTTTTTTGAGAATCACATGTGCGAACTGATTGAATTACAAGACCTTTAATTTGTTAAAAATAATATTGTTCTAATCTCAACTTGACACATAAATTATTGGAAAAAATTTTGTGTCTTTATTATTTCTTTTTATTCCTCTAAATTTTGGGTTCTTCCAAAAAAGAACTAAAATTCCATTCCCAATCTCCATCCAAAAATAAATCACATTCCCAATCCACAACATCATCCGTTGATTGGCTTGAATAGGCCAGAAGGATTTGGATCTTTCAACCAAATATGTGGTCCTAGCCCCAACGTCACTTGTGTTTAAATTATTTGACGACCTTTTATGAAATTAAAAAGAAAAATAAGGATCAAAATGTGTGAAAACGTGATTTAATTTAAAAATACCAAGTGGTGGCTTCAAAAATATAATAATGTCAAATGGTGGAAGAGACAAAGGAAGATTCGTTAGCATATTATCCTCGTAAATTTTCTAAATAACTACCGCACTAGTATGCAATCAGATATATATAAAAGTAAAATTATATGTGATTCAATTTATTTATTTATTTATTTATTATGTCATGTAAAAAATGTTATTTAAATGTGATTTGTATTGCACGTGGAGAAATTCCAAATACCCTTGAATCCTTGATAATGTAAAAAGTCTGAAAATAAAGAAGAGGAAGGAAAAATCATAATAACCAAAAAAAAAAAACACCTCTATGTAGAGAGATTAAACTGAATTGCCCAGATAAGGACCCACGCAGAGGTGGGCCATGGGCCCCCTCCCCCGACCATTTTGAAAAAAATATAGCACTGTATGATGTCTATGATGTCTATCCTCTCTATGCGATAGACTGATAGTGCAATGTGTTTTGTGTGTGTGAGTTTATTGTGTATTTTTTAAGAAACCATCCTTTATAGTAATGATTGAGTCTTGACTCTTGAATTTGAAAAAAAAGATGGTAAAAAAAGAACAAACAAGATAAAAATAATAGAAAAACTGTAAACTGACAGTCAAAAAGTGAAGCCTATGGGAACTATAGACATGGCAAAAAGGCGGGGCGGGTAAGGGCAGGTTTGCGAGTCAATTGTGTTGTGGGTTGGGTCGGGTCGGGTCGGGTTAGGTTGGATCGATTGACCCGTATTTTTCAATCAAGTTTTTTTTTTTTTTTTTTTGGGAAATAGATGCAATTTATCAATCGTTTATGAGTTCCTCAATTGTGATTAAATTCTCACTAGTGATACTGTTACCAATTACCACTAGACGCTTGATATCCAAATTTGGTACAACTCTTGTTCTAGCTTTCTAGAAGCTAATCTTGGTATAATTTTCGATTTATTTAAAATAGGAAGAGAAAATGAAAATGACAAATAAAGAATCACAAATTATAATGGAGTACAACCAACTAATGTATACATCTAATTTAGTAATTTACCAACATGTATAACATGCACATGCATTGTACACTAATATTAAAGAATTGGGATTCCCTTGCTCCTCAGGCCTCACCAAAGCCAAAAGACACTACGGTGCTGATGTGAACACATCAAAAGCACAATTCGTGCTCCTCTTAAGGATTGAAAGAACTAAGAAGAAAAGAGTAGAGGCACAGACAGTCACAAAGAGAAAAGAGTAGAGGGCAGAGGCGGAGCTGAAAGTGTAGAGGTAGAGAGGCGCAAGCTTGAAACTGAAAAAGGGTGGAAGTGTGAAATGAATAGGGGTGTGCAAAAAACCCACCGACCCGCCAAACCCGATCCAACCCAACCCGGCCCGCCGAGTTGAGTCGGTTTTTAAGGCTTGGTGGGTTGGGTTGGGTTACAAAAAAAATTTTATGGCTGGTCGGGTTGGGTTTGGATTATAAAATTACAAACCCGCCAAACCCGACCTGACCCACCCATATTTAATATATATTTAAAATATATTTTATATTTAATAATTTAAAAAAAAATCAATTGTAGGGCACTTTTATATATATATATATATATATATAAATAATATTTAATAATTTAAAAAAAAACCAACGGTAAAGCAGCATTTCCTTAGTTCCTCCTACTAATACTAATTTAATATATATATATATATATATAATATATTATATAATTAATAAATTTTTTTAAATAGCCAGTTCTTCCTATCCTATATAAAAGTCAATTAGTTCACACAAATCCTAATAAATTACTATTGTTGTTTAGCCATTAGTGTTGTTTGCCTTTAAGGAGTTACATTCATACTAATCTTTAGGTTTTTTTAATATATTAATATTTTTTTTCTACTCAATTTAATAATAATAATAATAAAAAATTGTTAAATCCATGGGTTCAACCCGACCCAATCCGACCCATGTGGGTTGGGTTGGGTTGGACTTATGTGATGGATTGAATTAGGTTGAATTTTTTTTTTACCCACCTTGATGGATTGGGTCAAAAAATCTCCTCAACCCGACTCAATCTAACCCATGCACACCCCTATAAATGAAGGGCAGAGGGCTAGGGGCGCAGCGCAAGAGACGAGCAGAGGAAGTGAGGAACTAACTCACTGAGGAGGCTTTGACGCTTTGGCCCTTGTGGATGTGGCTGTCACATTTCAGACTTCAGTGTTTCACACTTTCACTCTTTCATGTTTGTGAGTCTGTGACTGAATTGTGCCTTTGGTAATTCCGTAATTGGCTTTGGAAGTTTGGACTACAGCTAAGCTAGTCAAGCTCATTAGATTTTTTTCCTTTTTTTAATGGTTGTGTTGTGTAACACTGTAACTTGTGTTGTCTTGTCAAGAGACTAGGTGTCTCATTCTCTTTTGTCAATTTGTCATGGCTGTGGAGGCAATGGAGAGCTGAAGCTTTAATGCTTTATTGGCTGTGATTCGTGAAGCTTTAATGCTTTGTTGACTATTGCATTAGTTTGATTATGGTGCTTTGTGCTTTACATACTTAGGAGGCGTTTGGATCCAGCTGAAAGTGGAGTCTGCGTTTTGCGTTTTATCTTTTTTTTTTTTTTTTTTTTTTTTTTTGCCTGCACCGTTTCTGCTTTAGGGGGACAAGGGTATTGTTCATACACTATTTGACACTGTTCATACACTATTTGGCACTGTTCACAGCTTAAAAAATATTAAAAATGGGTCCCACGATACTATTCACACATTTAAAAATAATTTTGCTACAGTGTTTTCAGTTTTCAGTTTTCAGTTTCAGCAACAATAAGTTCAATCCAAACGGACCCTTAGTATCATGACGATGTAGTTTAAATATGTTTTTAGTGAAATTTTTTTAACAAGTCGGGTCATGGGTTATCCGGGTTGGGTTGGATTGATTTGCAAAAAAGTCAGGTCGGGTCACGGGTCAACCTGTTTTTGCTTCATGTTAAAAAAATCGGGTTCGAATCAGGTATTTTTTGGGTCGAGTCAGAAAATTCTAACTCGTTTGCCGTGTCTAGGAAACTATGAATCAAATATGTGCAATAGTTAGAAATAAATATTATTAATTGATAACGCTTGTTTGTTGGTTTATTTTATGAATTATTAACTATTTTTAGAAAATAATTTATTAACATTAATGTTCTTGTAGCTTTTGGGGTATGTTTGTTTTGTTTATTTTTTGGACTAAATTTTGAAACTATAGAGCTATATAATATGGAAATAATAAAAACTCTTATTTGAATGGTTGATGATGGGAAAATTATCTATAATATTTGATTTTTTAAAGAGAAAAAATTACAAATAATTTGAAGCTGATAATGCAACATTGCCTCTAGTGTTGATGTCCCAATTCATGAAAATTTTCGAACAAAATTCCAAAAAATTACCACCAATTAAATCAGTATCAATCCAAATTGTGAAAATATGAGATTATAATGTTAATAAATGGGATGAAATTCGACAAAGCTTGAGTAGACGTTAGTTTTGATTTTCATAAACTTTTTTGTGTTTATACTTTGCCCCCCCCCCCCCACCCCCCAACAACTTCAAATCCTAGTTCTATCCCTGTGAATTGCTATTCATGCAATAAAACTGGACATCGTAAAATCTTAGCCTAACCCTATTATAATTCTAGTAGGATTAGGTTTCTTGAGCAATAAGTGCAGGAATATGTTGGACTTTACAATAAGCTTGGATCCTAAAAGGATATAAAATAACATCTTCTTCAAACTCAAAATGGTAAATTTGACACTAGCTTAAGTTAGGAGAGAAGTATGAGGGAGAGACAAGGAACAAGGGGCTTGGTAAAAATGCTGGCAAACTATTCATCATAAAAGAAAGTTATAGTTAAAAAAAAAAAAAAAAAAAAAAAAAAAAAAAAAAAGACCATGAAGGAGATGATAACAAATGAACTAACAACCTGTGGTGGTATGTTCTTGATTGGGTCCTAACCACCCAATTTATTTGTATCTTGGGTTGGGCTTATCTCACAATGGAAGGTCCAAAGAACAATGGATGGTATCACTAGTGATTCTACGATGATGCTTCAGTACTGGATTGCCTTATATTCAACTCGGCCATGGAGGTTTTCAAACAGCTAAGCTCCCTTTCTGAAGTTCGTGCAGGACTTCCTTCACCCTTGATCAGAGTTCTCTTACTTTTCTCTCATGTATCTCTCCCCCAATTTTTTGTTCCAACCCCTTTTTCATTCCCATCATTCCCTATTTATACCCTTCTTTGAGTGGGGTGGTCATGATGAGGGAATCTCTGACACATAGGTGAGTCCCTTCGCTTATGGAGCGTGAATGGCTTCTTCAATCTAAGCCATTATTCCCGTGCATCTAGTTTGCCATTGAGGTGAATCCCTTGTAACTTGTACCTGACGCCAAGTTTTATTGCTTGGCCGGCGAACTTTCCTAGAGCACTCTTATTCTTAGTAAGCAAACTCTCCTGAGGCATTATCTCTTATTTTGGGCGCACCCCAAGCATTTCCCTAATTGCTAGGGCATGTGGGGCCATGTTGGGTTGAGGTCATCCCAGTAGACATGGGCTCAACACAGTTTGGTGAATGGGCTTGTTATTCTTGGTTCACACACAACCACTCTCAATATACTTCATGAGTTCATAGAAGACATCATTATAAATAATCTAAAAATATCACTCTGATTATAAAATAAATAGAAGTTAGCAGCAAAATAGATCTTAAAAATTTATGGTGTTTCAAATAAGGTTAATTTGAAAATGGATTTCACCATGCATCCAAAAATATTTAAAAAAAAAAAAAAAAAAAAAAAAAAAGAGTTTTATGGTGTGCGGGGACAATTGAATGCTTTTGAATAAGCCAAAATTAAGAGTAACACATCCTCTGAGGTGAACAATTGAGTGCTAGCTTTTGAATGCACTAATTTCATTTTTTATTTTTTTATACAAGATAGAAATTCTACTCTAAAATAATCTAAGTGTATAAATGTGTGAATCTCCCTCTTGTAAACTTGAACACAGCCCTTACTTCCTCTACCCCACAAAAATTTTGTACTTGTAGAATGACTATTACACCAAGGGTGTGCAATGGTACTAATTTCATTATTATTGGTGAACTACAGGTTGGAAGAACATTATTTAGTAATTTGGAGTAGACCTAACACAATTTTTGGGAATTAATGTCGCTACTGCTGTTGTACTGTTACGTTTTTATAGTATTTTCAATGGAGACTACAGTGTATTTTCAATGGAGATTGCACTGCATCTTCAATTTGGTGAAACAGCTAATTAGATGATTAATTGATCAAATGAACCTCTGGTCCCCTATCAAAAGTAAAAAAGCTAGTACTTATGTGCTACCGGTGTGATGTGTAAGTCAAAAAAATAAAGTCATTGATTAGGGTTTTCTTCTGTATAGTTTTTTTTTTCTTCGTATACCCAAATTCTCAGGTCAATTAAGTTTAATTATAAGAGCACTAACAATAGTGGTGTTAAATAGCTATATAGCTATGTTTGACACCACTAAAACTCAAAATGTACCCTGCAATAGTAAAGCCAAAACAATATTTTTTTAGCTCCACAGCTATAATGCATAGCTATTTTTGGCTATACACGGTAGTTGAAAGGTAAAAATTATAAAAAAAAAAAAAAAATTTGCGTTCACACTATTTTTCTTATTTTTTATTCTTTCTTCTGCATTTCATTTTGCGTTCACGCTACGTTTTCTCTCTCCGTGTCTCTGTGTAGTGATTTCTATGGCTTTGATGGTGGATGTGGTTGTGTTTTGGTGGTTGAATGAAATATTATTTTATTGTGTTAAAAGTTAAAATAAAACCACTGCTGTTGGATGTAAGAAGGTAAAATAGATAAAGTGACTTTTTGTGGTGTTAAAAAGCTAAAAATTTGGCTCCACTACTGTGGATGCTCTAAAATGGTATGAATGATTGTTTTTGTGCTATACTCGACTTTTTGTTTCAAAATTGATAGACTTGAGTGATATCTAGTCCAATCAAGTAAATTGGTTATATATATATATATATAGAGAGAGAGAGAGAGAGAGAGGTCCCAATTTTGACAATAAAATTATCAACAATCTAGTATTACACATTATTATATACATTTTCCACAATTTTCTTATGTGACAGATTGTTAGTGGAGAAAAAATAGTTAGTTCATGTAATAATGACAGACAATCAATTACAGTAAATCACATAAGACAATTGTGACAGAATGTGCGTAAAAATGTGTAGTATTAATATAATTGTAAAATTATATAATGGAAGCCAACCTAGGATCGAGAATGGTGCAAAAATCAAGACGAAATTTTAACTTGTTGTGTTTCAAGCAATGTTATGAATATCGTTTCAGTGCCCGTTTCAATTTGTCTATTGGAACAAAATATTTCGGTATTAGCCTATTTTGGCGTACTGTTTTAGACCGTTTCAAAATTACCACTTTATATATATATATATATATATATTAGTAATTAATAAAAAATGTTATTACTCATTGCCATTCTTAAGCCAAATTTTATAAATGTAATAGCATCATTTAATGAATGTAACATAGTGTTTTAAAAGAAATATTACTATAATAATAAAGTGATTAGATTGATTATTTTAAAATTCAAATTTGAGTATTTTTATAAATAAACATGTTAATATTTATAAACTAGGAAGCTTCTAGGAAGCCCCCTTTTCACCTAATCCCACTCCATCACCCACGTGCAATGACTTACACTTTCTCCTCCACTCTTTCTTCTTTGTTTCATATTCCCATCGGTTACTTTTACACTTATAGAAGTACTTCTTGGAAAGTTTCAGAGACCCAGACCAAAAGTTTAAGTGCAAGATTGAAGAAGAAAGTTTCAAACGTAGCTAAAATTTGAGCTTCCTCCACAACTGCTCTAAATTTCTGTTCTCTTCTTCTTCCTTTGTTTTTCGTTTTTTTCAAATCATTTGGTAGCCTTGTAGCAGATCTGATTTGAACTTCTTCAGGCAATCAGTGCTAGGTGGAAACATGCTGTGTTAGTTTAAGTTTTTTTTTTTTTTTTGGGGAGGGGGGGGGGGGGGGGCTAAAAAATGCTACCGGCCGAAATGTAAATTTTGGCTGAAATTGACCGGAATGGCCGGAATGACTCGAAACTGGCCGGAATTGGACTCGAGGTGGAACAGTTGGAATTACCGTTCCAGATTGCATCCCGGTACGAAATATTCCGGCCATTTTGGCTAGAAATGAACGGATTTAATAACATTGGTTTCAAGTACTTTCCGAATTTATCCACACACAAAAAAAAAAGTACTTTATGAATTTCCGTAAAAAAATAAAGTACCTTCTGACAGCTCCAGTTGTGAGACTTGAAATTTTTAGAAGCAATATAACTATTATCGATCCAGATTTGGATATTCTTCTTTTTCAGCTGAAAATATTTTACATTTAAAAAATATTTTAAATATTGCCAAATACAGCCTAAGAGCATTAGCATTGGAAAATTCCAATGCTACTCTATTTTACCATTCTAAAACACCACTTTATCATTATACCATACCATTTTACAATACTTCCATATCCCAAAACTCTATTTTTATTAAAATATTATTTTTTAACCCTTCTTTATTATTTCTTTCCAACCAACCGTTTTTCAGTCTCGTTTTCCTGGGCTTTCCAACAACCATTTTTATTCCTCTCTCTCCCAACCTCTAGCACCGGTTCAACACACAACACACACACACCCATGATACACCGATCAACCTATCCAAACTCATCACCACCCACACACACAAACACAAACATCAAACCAGCAACAAAGCCACACACACAAACACAAACCATCTACAGAGCCACACACAGAAGCCACCGATTAGCAAACTCAAGCCACCGATCTGAAACCCATGCCGCCGATTTGAAACCCAGGCCATCGATCAAAAAAATCATCACCGAAGCAAACCCATTCAAACTCATTCAAAAAACATAATCACCGGAGCTACCGGAGCAAACCCATTCAAACCCATTCAAAAAACATCATCACCGGAGCCACCGGAGCAAACTCATTCAAAAAAAATCATCATTGAAGCAAACCCATTCAAAAAACATCATCATCGGAGCCACCGGAGCAAACCCATTAAAAAAAAATCATCACCGGAGCAAACCCATTCAAAAAAAATGAGAGAGATGAGAGAGTAGATAGAGTCATGTCAATTTTTCCCCGCCCCGCTTAACCCGCCCCTCCCTGCTTTGTCCCGCGCGAGTTTTCCCTGCCCCGCAAAGGCAGTGGGGCGGGGATGGGGCAAGATTTTAGCCCCGCACTACGGGGCAAGATTTTCGCCCCGCACTGGCAGGGATGGATTTAGAATTTTTAGACCCGCCCCTCCCTGTCCCCGCCCTGCCCTGCCCCGCCCTGCATTACTAAAAGTTATGATTGTAAATTTTTTATACCCTAAAACCCTATTATTTAAACAAACATATTAATATTAACATATTTTATTCTACTCAATGTGATTCTCTGTCTTTATTTTGTTATGTGTTATAATATGAGATTTTTATTTTATTTTTATGATTGTCTTGTTAAACACTTGGATATATTATTCAATTTTTTCTAAAAATTGATTTGATTTGATGGGATAAATTTGTAATTTCAAATATATTTTTATTAATGAAATAAGTTTCATTAAAAAAATTGTACTAGTTGTAGGGCAAATTAACAAAAAGTAGAGTTTTACGGGACGAGGCGAGGCTTCGCGGGGCCCCAAGGGGCGGGGATGGGGTGAGAAAGTATTCCCCGTCATACGGGGCGGGGCAGGGATGGGGCAAGACAAAACCATGCGGGGCAGGGACGAAGATCCCATCCTTCGGCCCCGCCCCGCCCCATTGCCATCCCTAGATGGAGAGCAGAGACAAGAAAGCAGATGGAGAAACAGAGAAGGAAGAGAGAGAAGAGAACAGAAAAAATGAGAGAGATGAGAGATAGAGGAGAGAGAGTCAGAGATAAAATATTAATTTTTTTTTACAATACTGCTACAGTGAAATTCTATTTTTAGAATTGCACTGTAGCAATTAAAGTAAAAAATTTACAATACTTACCTTTACAATTCTTTGATGTAGATGATTTTAAAACTGTAAATGTTAAATTTTTCTTAGATATGACTCCAATGCTAATGGACTAAGACACTTTTTCTTAAAGTAACAATTCCCAAGCGAGTGACCCATGAGATTGGTGGACATATATATTCAGAAAAGAAAAAATAAAAGAAAAATGAAAATCCTAATTAATCATGAAGGTGTCAGGCGCCGAACAGGAATGGTCCAACATATGGGAGGCACTCTGCAGAATCTGCACCAATAATTAGTAAGGATTAATTATTGGACCAACTTCTGTAGATCTAGGTCTGCTTTAATTCTACACCAATAAACATGCATGAAATGACACACTGCGGACCTTTATGTTTTCATTCACATGTTTTGAGACAATGCAAAAATGAAATATTATCATCTGTTTTGAGAGTGTCAAATTCACATTTTATAAAGTAAAATTTTATATTACTTGCATTTTAATTCCCATTGGAATCAAAAAGCACAAAACGTCTGCTTGAAGGGTTTAACGGTTGAAAAATATTGAAAAGAATTTTAAAAGGAAAATAAACTAGGAGAAAAAAAATTAGAAAAAGGAAAATGATTGAGTTCTATACACATCTATGATGTCTTCTCAACGTTGTAAATGAGCCAAATCGATTATTAATGATTCGGATTCAATTGGAGAAAAAATTTGTTTAATGTTTATTTAGCAAATAATATTGATAATATAAAAAGTTCAGTTTTTAGTAAAAGATTATATATAATTTCTAATAATACAAGGTTGGTGAATATATATTTTTATATATTTATCAATGATAATTATTCTATTTAATTAACTCAAAAACAATAATTTTAGCTATAATTTAATCTTTAATTATTAAAATAAATTTGTGAAGAGGTCAAAATTTTAGTTGTAGTATATACTACATATATGAGGAAATAGTAAATTAATCAAATTGTTTATGCTCAAATTTATTTTATAATAAAATGAACTAAATTTAAACACATAGACTAGTTATGTATGAACTTGAGCTCGACTCATATGAACCAATGTTGAACTTTTAATGCTCAATTTGGTACAACTTCTTTACAGGACTTCATTTTCTTTGCCATCTGATAAAAAGTAAAACTATATAAAGTAAAACTATATAGACAAAAAATCATAATTATTAACTAACTTAGTTTACTTCTTCTAAATGAAAATTAATTTTCTTTTAAAGAAATTAATTATAGTACACCCACTAATGTGCACTTTCGGCAGGGGCACATATCATTATCGCATGTGTTAAATGAAGACATGAAATGCAAATATAAAAACATTATGTGTATGGAACATAACATCGTGGAATAATATTTACCCCTCATTTAAATTTAGGTAATAGATCAGCATTTATTTTGACTCAATATATTAGGTATTTAGATTCTCATACAATTTGGGTAAAGAAAAATTTCGAACTCATTGAGTCAACTTTAACTCACGATATCTTGAATTTACCTTTATTTAAATAAAATTATCGGTCTTTTCATTAAAAAAAAAAATTAGGTAAGTATCAGTGTCCATTATTCTGCAAGTAAATAAACGTGCTTCCACTAAGGTGTACAGATCAAAAAGATGACTTTCGGAGCTGAGTCATATCACATGCATGTCCACAATTATTAAGGAGAAAATTGCTATGTTCATTATGCAAGCTCATCAGAACAACAGTACACGAATCAAATATTATCTTTCTTTTTCAAAAACAAGAGGCCCACAGGGTTGCAGCGAGAAGGCTAATGTTACTGCAATTTCCTGAAGTAGTTGACAATCTGTATGCATTCTAAGTGAAATTATCACATCACATTACCTAAAAATTCATGCTGATTAGAGAGGATGAATTTAAACACTACAAAATACGAGAATTATAGCGGCCCTTGCAAAACGTTGTTGTAGATCCTAAAAACGCCGCTATAAATCCATCTGGTCCGTAACGCCATGTTTTAACGTTGCATTTGAACTGTTGCTATAGGACCAGTACTTAGTTTGCCTTTTATGATTATAATCGGGTCTGGTGTTATAATGGTTAAGTGATTCAAGCTATCATTTCTTGAGACAGACCCACGTTAGGGCAGAGGGGGGCCATGACCCACCACCCCCCCCCATTTTGAAAAAAATATAGTATTGTATGATGTCTATCCTCTGTCTCTATTTTGCCACTGCAATAGATATTTTGCCACTACGATAGACTACTAGCGCAATGTGTTTTGTGTGTGTGAGTTTACTGTGTACTTTTTAAGAAATCATCCTTTGTAATAATGATTGAGTCTTGAAAGAGATGGTCAAATAATGACAAATGAGATAAAAGATAAAAATAAAAAGAATAGAAAAACTGGAAACTGGCAATCAAAAAGTGAAGCTTGTGAGAACTATGAATCAAATGTATGCAATAGTTAGTAATAAATATTATTAATTGATAACGCTTGTTTGTTGGTTTATTTTATGAATTATTAACTATTTTTAGAAAATAATTTATTAACATTAATGCTGTTGTAGCTTTTGGGGTATGTTTGTTTGGTTTATTTTTTGGACTAAATTTTGAAACTATAGAGCTATATAATATGGAAATAGTGAAACTCTTATTTGAATGGTTGATGATAGGAAAATTATCTATAATATATTTTTTTTAAAGAGAAAAAATTACAAATAATTTGAAGTTGATAATGCAACATTGCCTCTAGTGTTGATGTCCTAATTCATGAAAATTTTCGAACAAAATTCCAAAAAATTACCACCGATTAAATCAGTATCAATCCAAATTATGAAAATATGAGATTATAATGTTAATAAATGGGATGAAATTTGACAAAATTTGAGTAGATGTTAGTTTTGATTTTCATAAACTTTTTTTGTGTTTATACTTTGCCCCCAACTTCGAATTCTAGTTCCGTCCCTTCTTGTTAACAAAGTTTTCAGACATATATGCGTATATATAGGAAAATACAAGTTTTCAAAAGCTGACATGGGCCACATGGCAGCATTAGAGTCAAAATTTGTCGAATATTTCCATTTTACTATTATACTACTGGCAATTTACTTGTGTAATGCATAGAAAATATTGCGCAAAATATTTATATTTGATAGACATCAAACTAATCAATGTTAATATATTTAAAATTAAAAAAAAAAAAAAAAACACTTCTATCAGAGTTAGAATTATGTTGAGATTATCTTAATAAGTTAACAATACAAGTCAGAGTTTGTTTGATATTGAGTTACGTTAAACAAATTAATTAATTTATGATAGGTGAGTTTTAGCATGTTTCAACCATTTTTTATTTTTATTTTTGAGAAATAGCATGTTTTAACTTAGATGTATGACTGCTTCCATTTTATTATTATATTGGTCTCCTATAATTCAATTCACATTCTGTTTTATCTTGATTTCAAAATATACTCAAATTCTTAATTCATTTACTAAGTTGTTGAATTCGATTTGCTCTACATGCATACTCTCACACACATATAAAATATACAATATAATAACAGTCCTAAAAAACATATAAATTAATTAGTATGTTAAATTTAATTATTTTATAGATAAATTTTAATGAAGAATAAATTATTTCCTAAAGAATTTTTTTAGCATTTTTTAATTAAGAACAATTTTTTCCTAAGCTTCTTTGTTTTCTTCGTTCTTCATTTTTTATCAAAACCATAAAAGAAGACTCGTAATTTCACAAAAGGGATTAAGATCCAGTGCAATCACGATCAATTGTTTTAATTGACTAATTGTGTCTTACCTTATATTTTGCCTTTAGAATATTGACACACAAACAATTCTTACTTGACAAAATCCACCAAACTAGTTTGGAAAGAATGGCTTGATTGAAATCCCAAAGTTCATAAAACCCAAACCACCTTCCTTCTGAGATCTACATAAAGTAGACCAAGCAATAGGAGTCCAAAAATGGCCTGACTTCGTTATAGGGTCCCACTAGAACTTGTAGACCATTGAATCTAGTTGATCGTATAAATTCTTGGGGAATTACAAGGCGGCCATTGTGTATGTTGAAATAGAATGCACCACAAATTTAATTAGAGTTGCTCTCCCTGCCCATGACAAATTCCTACCTTTCTAGCTACTCAGCTTGCTCTCCAGTCTTTCTTTCACCAACTTGAGATCATAGGACCCGTTCTTGGATAAAAACAAGGAAACTCCGAGATAAGTGGTACTTTGAAGAAGGGAATTAAGACCCCAGCAGGATTTTACTTGGCACAAAAACTTAATACTAACTCCTGTTGATGGGAAAACACTAGATTTTTCTATGCTTATAAGCTGGCTAGACCAAGTGCAATACTCTTCCAAAATTTTTTTAGGCTAACTAGTTTAGAGTGCTTTGCTTTGCAGAAAATAATTACATCATCAGCATAACAAAGTTTCGAAATGGGGGGAGCTGTGCTGGCCACTTTAATTGTTGAGATATTTTTCTGATCAACTAAGTCTCATAAGAATCTTGCTTCCAAGAATGAAAAGATATGGAGATAGTGGATCTCCTTGCCTTAGGCCATAGCTAGGATTAAAGTTTTGACAAATTCCACCATTCAGTAAAAGAGAGAATTGGACTGTGGAGATGCATTGAAAGATAAGGTTGGAGAACCTTTCATTGAAGCCTAGAGCCTTGTTGAATTTGATTTGCTCTGCATGCATACTCTCACACACACATATAAAAATATACAATATAATAACAGTCCTTTCAAAACATATAAATTAATTAGTATGTTAAATTTAATTATTTATACATAAATTTTAATGCAGAATAAATTATTTCCTAAAGAATTTTTTTAGCATTTTTCAATTAAGAACTATTTTTTCCTAAGCTTCTTTATTTTCTTCATCATTCATTTTTTACCTATGCTTTCCTTTTACATATTGTGAACTTTTTTTTTTCTACAAGAACATTTTGAACTATAGACATTGACAAAGTTGGAAAGACATTTTTTTATTTAATTAATTTTGACACATATATTGGATATTGAATTGAATTAGTTTGGCACATAGAAGAAATTAAAAATGATTAGTTATGTTGTAAAATATATCATAAAAAAAAAAAAATGAGAATCCACGAAAGGGGAATTTTTTTTATCAAAATCATAAAAGAAGACTCATAATTTCACAAAAGGGATTGAGATTCGGTGCAATTGCACTATGCAATTAAACCCCCCGCCCCCCCCCCCCCCCCTCCCACTCATAAAATTTTTTTACTATTTTTTTATTTAATGGTTGAGACTTAAAGTTTCTTTTTGCTAAGTTATAGAAATCAAATCAGCTGATCAACTGATTAGCAATGCCCAAGAATATGTAGCTAGTCATAGGAATAATAGAAAAGCACTCTTGAGGAACAATAAGTTGATTAATGGAAGACCCTATTTGTATTGAATAATTTTAGGACCCACACATTTATACATCCTTTGCCACAATTGTTTTAATTGACTAATTGTAAGTGGTAAAAACAAATAATGAATTTACGTGAAAGTCATGAGCAATTGAATATCACCATAATAAAGTTACCTCGTGAGGAATCAGTCTCTGAAACGTCAAGGAATTGTTGCTCTTGTCTCATCAAACTAAACTATAAAATTTATAAGGGTTTTACTAATGTATGTCCATTCCATATTTAGTAAACTATTTTAAGAAAAATTTTTATGGGAAAGTGAAAAAGTGATTAACTTTTTTGATAATTTTTTTCAATTTTTCATAAAAAGTTTTATAAAATAGATTATTAATATATGTCTAACAGGATTATAAAGTCTATCTCTACTAAAAAAGGTACGAAATTTTCACATACTACATGTCCGTTTGGATAGCTTATTTTTTCCCAGCTTATTTTACTATTCAGCTTATTTTTACTACTATTCATTTGGTCTACTGCATTTAATGATACTATTCATAAATTTCACTGTACTATTTCAGCTAACTTTTACCTTTATCTACAGTATTTTTAGCAAAAAGTTTTCAACTTTAGCAAAATAAGTAGATTCCAAACAAACCCTACCTCTTTCTCTGTCTCTCATAGGGATAAGCTATTGCACCATACAATATGTAATCAATGGCTAAGATTAAAAGTTGCAAAAGTCACTTTTAATCTCAACCCTTAAATAAAATTTTTTTAAACCTCAACTTTTTACAATTTCACTTTTACATTTCATTTTTCATTTTCACTTAATTGCACAGTGCACTAGCATCTGGATCTTAATCCCTCTCATAGTGGGCTTCTTGAGGTGGGAAATTCTTAGGTACTCCTAATACACAAAAAAAAAATTTGTTAAAATGATGCTACCTCCTCTTACATTTATGGTGGACCTCATCATGAATTTAATGAGTAGACCCCACCATAAATGTGAAAAGAATGAGCATCATTCTCCATACTCTGGAAGTATTTAAGAATTGGGTAAGATTTAGGTACAGTATTTAGGTGTTGTTCCTTAGGTACCATTTTTAAGATTCGATCATGTGGATTCTTCCTTATGAGATGAAAGTGTATTCTTTCTTAGGTACCCCACCATAAATGTGAGAAGAATGAGCATCATTCTCCATACTCCGGAAATATTTAAGAATTGATTAAGACTTAGGTACAGTACTTAGATGCTGTTCCTTAGGTATCATTTTTAAGATTCTACCATGTGGATTTTTCCTTATGAGATGAAAGTGTATTTTTTAGTTAAATAGTCACATGACTGAATCTTAAGAAAAAAAACTTAAAGAACAGTACCTAAGGTACCATATCTAAGTTTTATCTTTAAGAATTACTCCGTGAGTGATGATTCGAATATTTTAAAGTAAAATTTATACTTTTTAAATTAAAGTAAGGCATGTCAAATTAATTAAGAACTGTGTCACTTGAACACCAATTTGAATTTTGAACACAATAATAATGTAACGATTTGATTCGCACGATTAAACTAGACACCAAGTCACCAACACGGTTGGTACAACCGCATGTGTAAAGTGTACAGTGTAGAGCTAGAACACCATATCAACTGTCAATTGGTGTCGGTGTACCTAGAAGATTTTTTTTTTTTTTAGAACAATAATTAAGAGTTTATGTGATTATGTGTGTGTTTGGCTTCAGCTTAAAAAGCCAACTTATTTTACTATTCGGCTTATTTTTGTTACTATTCATGGGATCTACTGCACTTTTTTGTACTATTTATGAGTTATACTGTATTATTTCAGCTAACTTTTACTTTTATCTACAGTACTTTTAGCAAAAAGTTTTTAGTTTCAGTAAAATAAGCTGATCCCAAACAGATCTTATGTGTAGGTTTTGGTGTACCTTATTTTAATTTTATTTTGTTTGAAAAATAGTGTTAATAAAAATAGTTTAAAAAAATGTTGATAAAAATATAGGATTCTGAAAAATAGTATGTTCTATTATATATGGAATCAAATAGGCACTAAGAGCAATTATATCTTATGTGGATTTTGTTTATTTATTTATTTGCTGACATTTGACTTTTTTTTTTAATGCTAATTAAATTTTTATGAGTCTGGTAGGGCATACATTAATCAAAAATTTTTAAAAATATTTTATTGAAAATTTAAAATGTTGTCAAAAAAATTAGTAATTTTTTCATTTTTCTATAAAAATTTTCCTAAATTGATTTAGTAAGGTATGCCCTAAGAGCATATGTTTTAAAACACATTTTTTATGATTATTATTATTATCATTTTATTAGTCATATCATCTTTATTTGTGTCAACAATGCAATCTGTCAATCATATAAGTTTTTTTTGTTACTAGATGACGGTAAGGACAAAAGTAATAATAAGCACAAAAACTCTAGGATCAAAATATAAAGAATCCCAAAATATAGGAATCAAAAATATGTTTTTGTATAATTAATTACATATACAATGTTTTTAACAACAAATCTCACATTTGTTGAGTTGGAAATTTTATTCTTATATAAGCTTATCATCGACAATACTTTATTATCTAGTATTAATAAGTTGTTATATCAACACTAGTAAAATTTGTTGTGAAATATGTTATGACTCACTGGACTTCTTGCATGAAAAAAAAAAAATCGTGCTGAAAGAAGCCCCTTATTAGGAGCAAAGCCTTTAATTCTCTAACAGTAACAATGTATCTATGATGTAATGCTCTAGTTTGTCACCAACATATGTGAAATTATTGTAGTTACACAAAAAATTATTTGGCCCTCTTATTCTTATAATTTTCAGTTTGAAATGTGTTGGAATTTGAGGTAATCTATGACAATACAATATTTCAACTTCAAACGGAAATGCTATACGGAACGCCCTTTCCGGTCACTCCAGGAAGTGAGAATGGCTTCAAGAGCTCATATGGCAGAACCCCAGCTCCATTTCTGTTCTTCAAATCCTTGTTTGCATTCCTCTCATCAATAGTCCCCTCAAGCTCCATCAACCTCCCACTAAACCGTTCAAAAGCCGCCTTTATAACTGGGTTCTCAGCCCATGTTAGCTCTATTTTCTCCCCTATATACTCCTCCTCTGGTGAATGGCTTGATAGTATGTACATAACAGCCATCATTCTTGTTGCTTGCATTTGTGAAGGGAAGCATTGTAAAAGTACACCTTCGGGTTTTTTCAAGAAGGTTTTCCAAGCCTCTTTTGAAGGGTCTTCAGTGGGCATGTTAGTTCTAGCAATAGTAGGTCTGTTAGGGAAATAGCCCGTGTAAGTATATTGTCCAAAGTTCACGGCTGCATGGTGTCCTGATGTCACCCATACTATTGTTGTGATGATCTCTATGAGGTCTTTTGGGGTTTTGAGGACTGGCCACCATGGTTCATCCTTTTTGTCACCGTGGCCTACTATTCTAATCTCTGTCCACCATGCTTGGAGCTCTTGATCTGATTCTATAAGACTTGGGTTAGGGTAATAGTGATTGATATAGTCACTCACCCACTCTTTCATGGAGTCCCAAAGGAGGAGGCCATCATTGGCATAAGGGTAGTCCTCAATTGTGAGCTTTAGGCCATGTGGAGCTGTTGGATCTTCAACAGCCATTCCCCTGCATTCAAGCAATGAAAAAAGGAAAATTATTAGTTAATTCGGGAGCAATGCCTACTCTTTGCACATGAGAAGTGGGCTCCATATATGGGTCCCACCATAGGACCTGCTCCTAATGTGAGAGGAGGAGGGAGTATGTATGTATTACCAAAAAAAAAAAAAAATGATAAAGTACAATTATATTTAGAAAAAAGTGAAATTTTAAAATTTGTGTTTAATTTAGTCAAATGAGTTGAAAATGATTAAGTCATACTAGTGCTAAACAATCAAAGAGAAGAATTATTATGTGTTGACAAATTGGTAGTGTTAGGACTTAGGAATTGTACAATAAACCTTAGATGGACAACATCATAAGAAATCATGACTTAAATTGTTGCTTGTTTATGAAAGGTTAGTTATCAAAGTACCTGCTAATTAAGTCAGCTGGTAGTGCCTGTAGGTTGAACTGCCACTCTTGGTCATAGACCAAGGAGCTAAGCTCCATGGAGTATTTTCCAGGGGTGAATGACTTCTCAAAGATCCCTCCTCCATTGATAAGTATTTCTCGAGCAAGAGCATTGATATCCATAGTGTATCGGAAATGTGGGTGCAACAATCTATAGATTGGGTGCATCTCACTGAGTTGCCTATTCGTGGCTATGATATATGGTTCTGTAGCACAATGAGTTCTTAGCCTGCAAAAGAATTTCTAGTCCTTTCAGTATAGATGGTATGATAATATGAAGAAAGAAGACGCCAAAGTCCTAAATTTAGGGAAAAAGATTCTTTCTATTTGAAGATTAGATTAGATGTTGAAATGGCCTTTTGTGATTGATGCGTTATAAAAATTATTCAATGGTGAATTCAAGTGAATGTAATGTTACTCCAATCATGATAGACCATATTAACAATAATGAACCACCATGCTTTCTTGGTGCGGTAGTCATTCCATAAGAATAAGTACTTGTGGGGTGTGAGAGGGAGAGCAAAAAGGCCGAAGTTCAAGTCTCTAAAAGGGAGTTTCACACACGTATACACTTAAATTAGACTAAAGTAGAATTTTTATCTTGTATAAAATAATAATAATAAAAACAATGATGAAAAAGTAAAAAATATTGTGTCTATAACAAATAGTAAACAAAATTTAGAAGTGGAACGTACCAGTGACTAACTAGTTGGTGATAACTAGACTCATGAGCAAGGACATGAGCTTTGGCAAGTCTCCAAAGCCATACACTTGTAGAATCCCAACAAGGTGTGAAAACTTGTTTCCATTGTGGCTTCCCATCCATTGGTGGCCGAGTCAACTCAATGGCTAGGGGCCATAATGTGCCATCTGGGGTTAGGAAGAGCAGTGTCCGTGACCCATACAGAGTTGTGCCTTCAATTTGTCTTACTTTACTCACATATGGTAAAAATAGATCATGGTAATCTATAATGAACAACTTCTTCTGACTTATGGCCTAGCATGTATGCAAATTTATGTGAGAAAGAAATCAATATATAAATGGTCATAGTGTGTATCAGTTATATATGCTACCTCCTTGACGGTCATTAAGCCTCTCATTTCTCGTTCAACTAATTCTGTAGTGACTGCTGAATCTTGCGGTCCATAGATCTTAGGATCAAGTTTACTCTTCAATGGCCATTCCTGCATGATATTCATGTATTGCTTTACATATGTATGATCATCATCCTAGCATAAAAATACTTCATTATAATAATAGTTTGTTTTTTTTTCCTAATCTCAATTGTAATTTAAAATTTTATGCAAATATATGTGCTCTCATGATTATATATATATATATATTTTTTTTTTTTTTTTTTTTCATTTAGGGGCAATTGACTTTGATTTTTTTTTTTTTCTTTACAAGCAATGTTTAAGACAATTTTTCTCACATCCAATTTGTTAAGATAACAAGTTATCATTAGAGTAAACATCAATTTCATATGAACGCATCACTAACACCATTTTATTATGTATTAATCACAAAATATCATTTTAATAGTGTAGTGGGACACTTCAATCTTTTGTTTTGGTTGTATATATTGTTAAAAAAAAAGTTTATATGTGCCCACCATACCATAGGAGTATGGACACTTATGTTCAATGCTTTGGAAGTAAATGTCAATTTATCATACCGTGACCAACTTTATGCTATGTGGGTTGAGACCAGCAAGAGTTTGCCTAGCAAATCCCTCATCCTTAAACCAAAAGAATTTGTCTCCTACATGCTCAAAAAGCATTTAATTAATTAGAGAAAGAGTAACAGAAATATAAATTGCAATGCCAAAGATAGCATATGAGTTTGTTTTCTTACTGTCCATTGTTTCTGGGGCCTCAAAGCGCAACACATTGTCTGCTGTATTAGTTATAGCCTTGACTAGTCGGGGCAAAAGAGTTTTGAGAAACCCTTTGTTATCGTTTTTGAGACTAGGCAACTTAACTCCTTCGTTGAAAAGTGAATCCACAGCCGCGAAATTGGGGAATCCGAGGTCTTTTTTCGATGATTGCAGCCTCTAGGGTTGGTATTACTATATGCAACGCTGAGCGTACAGTCTTTGCTGAAAATGCTATTTGCTTTGCTTCTGAGAAGGCTTCATCTCTAGGAATGTAAATATTGCTCCCCCTTTTCTCAAACAATGGATCTATGTATGTATAACACAATTGTTCATAGGTTAGGATCAAATATATGAATGAAAGGGCTAAATTTACACTTTTATGCTAATTTATTTTGTTTTATTATATTTAATTTTTGTTTCTTGAACCCTAAAAAAGAAAATGAAAAAACCCTGAGAGACTTTTAGAAAATAAAGAGTTAGTCTATTACATAAATTTTAGCACAACTTGTTAAAGTAAATAGTTTATTGTGAGTGTTGACTTTATATAAAAGTAATTACCTATTACCCAGTCAATTACGTCGATAAGTTAACTAGAAAATGGTTAAATTTATAGGGTGACAATATTTTATTTCATTCCATTTTTTTTAAAATTTATAATGTTCTAAAACCCTTGGATATAAGAAAATCCAAAATCCTACTTATATCTCATTATTATCAATGGGATTTACTAATGTGTAGCCTTAAAGTATATATTAGTAAACCATTTTAAGAAATTTTTTATGAAAAAAGGAAAAAGTAATTAATTATTTTGACAATTTTTTTAATTCTCCATAAAAAAATTTTCTAAAATAAATGATTAATGTATACCCTTAGGAGGACCCATTATAAATTTATAATGTTTTTCAAACGTGGCGCCACCCAGGCAACAAAGAAGGCTGGCCTTCATTATTTTTGTTTTTATGAATCTTTTTAGAAATATGTTGCCAGAGGCAGAGAGGAACATATTACATGACAGGTTACCTACTATATGTCAGATGCATACTTTGAGAAGTCATTGATTGAAAAGAAACATAGAAGATAAGATAATGATCTTAATCATTTTTTCATTGATTGGAGGTGACATTGACAATATCCAAGTGTCATATTTCCAACACTTCTGTCCAACATATTTACCAAATTATAATTATTTTGCTTTAGGGTTTTGTTTTCCCTAGCTCATTCAATGGCCATTAATCCTGCAAAAGGAGTAAAAATTGAATGTATATATAGTAATTTGGTACCTGTATCACACCGAGGGCGCCCAGTCCTACAACGTCTAGGATAAGGGTGCTCTTTGCCACCAAGTACTGGTCTTTTAAGATCTACACTAGTATCAGGATCTCCAAGATCATTATACGTATCATAATCATACACCCTCTCAAAACTCTTGCGCTCTCCTTGACCATTACCTTGTAAAATCCCAAGCTCTTCTTCTCTTAGATTCCTCAGTCCTCTTGGTGTTTGTGATGGCAAGTATGACTACTCCACAACCAAACATATACGATGCCACAATCCAAAAGAAAAATCAATAGGAAAGTCTTAATATAAGAACACAATATAAGGTTTGTTTAGTTAGGTATTTTGGGAGATTAAAATAGCATTTTTAAAATTCTAAATTCTATTTTGCAACCACAACTTTTCATTGTTTTTTTTACAAACGCTCATTCACTACAACAAAATCTATTTTGGCAATGAATATTAGCGAGGAAAATATTTTAAACTTAGAACACATTTTTCCAATAATTTATACAAATGCGCCCATATATGTTTAGTTACCATTGACATGCATGAAATTTTATTTTACTTTTCCTCTAAAAGCCTTGGATCAAAGTCTATGCTAGACCACATCTCGCTAGAATAATGCAAATGGTTATAATTAGAACTATGCTTGGCGTTCATCTTTTTTTCTTTGGTTGATCCTATGCATGATATTCAATCATGGTGTTTCAAGTGCGTGGATAATTTTGAAGATGATACAGTGAAAAGTCGGATCATAAATTTGTGACTATTAGCTGGAAAAGAGATATGGGAAATCTTAAATTTTGTACTCTATCCTTATGACTCACATATCCCAGGAAAAGACATACACATTTGGCTGTGATGTTTTGTCTTTATTACAAAAATAATTAAGAAAGATATGGAATGCAAAATTTAAGGAAAAAAAATAACAATTGTGGTTGTTTAATTGGCTTTTTATCTTTCTATGACTTGGTTAATTTTAAAAACTGAATTCAGAAAATAGTCCAATCATGAAGACATATTTCGAAATGGACCATTCAATATTAATGATGGCAAAGAAAAGAAATGGACCACTTTTTTTTTTAAAACAAAATTCTGTGAAATAAAAGGACCACCTCTTTTATTAAAAAAAAAAATTGTGTGAAATGAAAGGACCACTTGCACTTACATAGTGTACGGATTTTTTAAAAAAAAAAAAGAATTTAGTATATGGGAAATTGATAATCCTTAAACTAACTTTGTTATAGGGTTACCTGCTGTAGGGTTACTTATAATCTATAATTTATATAATATATGTATATATATATATATATATAACAAATTTTAAATTCTATTATATATATATCAAAATAATTATTTTATATTTAAAACCTTTACTAGAATAGTCATGTCAAAATTTCTTAAATAATAAAAATAGTTAGGTCGATATACTAATACAACCATAAATATTCCTATTAATAATTACCATTATTATTAAATATTAAATTAGGAAAAAAATAATATATATATAAAGGCCTATTTATAACCCATTCGTATTTAATGTAATAAAAATAATAAAAATAAAATTATTTATTCACATTTATTTAATCAACAAACCAATGTCAAGCTAAAATTTAAACTCAATTATTAAATGAACCAAATTCAAATATAATAATATATTTGTGAATAAAATTGTAAATATGATGCTTAGTTCGAGTTTATATCCTATTTATATGTTTGTATATATGTACATATAAAATATGCTTATGAGAGAGAGAGAGAGAAAGGTGGACCTTGTTTGCAAAGAAGACCCTTTTTTGAGGATTGTCATATTTTGAATGAACCCATGAATTACATTTCACACGAACGGGACCATTAGGGAAGCCATTGAGGATAATATCCTGAAGATACATCTCCTTGTGGTGCTCATTCTCTACAAAAATAGCCCCAATCGGCCCGAAATCTATCGGAACTTCAAAACTGGACTCATATTTCACCTCTGCCTCCTCTTGGCTAGTCCTATGTGCATATCCTTTAATTGTATCCTTCTCTAATCCAGTATCTTCAAAACAGTCAAATATATTACATATAGGGTCCGTTTGGATTGAATTTATTGTTGTTGAAACTGAAAACACTGTAGCGAAATAATTCTTAAATGTGTAAATAGTATCGTGGGACCCATTTTTAATATTTTTTAATGTATGAATAGTGTTGCTACAGTGATGAACAGTGCGTGAACATTGACAGAACAGTGTGTGAATAGTAAAAATTGTCTCCTGAACAGTAAAATCATTGTTCATGCCCAGGAAAAGAAAAAAAAAAGAAAAAAAAAAAAAAGGACTGAAAACGTGTTGCAAAACGTAGAGGTAGGATTAAGTTGAATCCAAACGCCCTCATAGTTTACGGAAATATCACTAAATCCATATTATATCATTATGCAAAGAATGAGTTACATAAATATCACAATATGAGTGTGTGTTTGGTTTAAGTTACAACATGTCTTTCTAATTTTACATGATCCTTTAATAATTTTATAGTAAGCTTTTTTATAAATTCATTGTTGGATTAATTACCTTATCTTCTTATACTCTTCATAAGCCAAGTTTGCAAAATATTTAATGTCTAATTTTCAAGTTGTTGATCAATGATCAATACTTATATTATATATAAATTTTTTAATTTTCAAGTTGTTTTATTTTAAAATTATACATAAATATCAATTTACATATTATTATATATAATAAATAACATTCTATTTATATACAATTTGGTGTGCATGTCTAGAATAAATAAAATGTGTAACTTTAATCATGGTTGACTATAAGAGTTTCAAAATGTTTATAAAATAAAATATATATTAAGTGGTTTAACGTCAACAAAAGTTGCATTAAGAGTCTGTCTGAGAACAACATATTTTAGTTGAAATTGAAAACTAGTTGAATAGTACAATGAAACCTATAAATAATACCAAAAAATGCAATGAGACTCATAACTAGTATAAAAAAGAAGCTAAAAAATCAAATAAGTTGAACTTTTCATCTGATCTCAAACAAACTCTAAGTATACTCTGTGTTTATGTCGAAAATTGCCTCAAGTTTTTATTTTAATAGTTCTTTTGAGGTTAAATAATACCTACGTTTGTGAATTGAGAGTTTGTCTATTATTTGAGCAAGAAAGACCGGCTGTATTGGGGGGTTTAGGTTTGTGAGAATGTCGGAGTTTGTACATAGTTTAGTATGTGGTGAACATTTAGTGAAACTAATATGGTTTTCCAAAGTTGTGCGTAAACATGTTTATCTGTTGGCTCGATACTTAAAAGATGAACTTGAAAGTTAGGATATGGTAGAAATATGTTATGTGGATTCTGTAAATGCAGAATGGAGAAAAGTTGCCATATACATTTTGACTGCATCAATCACTATGTGATTGTAAAATGTTCTTCTCAACAAATATATGTAATTAGAAGACCAAATCATGATTGGAATATTGAGCTAAATTAGCAAATTCCAATTTCAAAAGTAAAGAGTAGTTGAAGCATTCGGTTCTAAACCTTATTTTGGCTGCCATGGTATACCATATATATTTGGTGGGGTAGAAATGTAAGAATTTATAATTGCGGAATCAGATCAATTAAGTAGGGACTAGCCACTTCAAGCTTTTTTGAATGATGTGTTATACAAGCTTTTGACTTTTACTGTCCTTTTTCGTGTTTTTGACCAATTAAAGATGAAGCTTATTTGGACTATATATTTGAATATGATTGTTATATGTGGGAATTTTTTTTTTTTGGACAAAAAGATGGACTTTTTTATTAGTAAGACACACTCATGACTCATTCAATAAAATTGTGAGTTAACTCACAATCACCTTACCTTCTACTTATTCTTATTGAAAAAAGAAATATCATTTGAATTAAAGTTATGGTCTTCATCAAAAGAAAAAGTATCTCATAAGATGGTTTCATCTTTCATGTAGCACTTGTCTTATATTTGAAGGAGCCATGGGCTTCCAAATACCTTTTAAATATAGATGTTTCATAAACAATCTCATGAGCTAATATTTTTTCAAAAAGAAAGAGAGAGAGAACTATGCAGGAATAACGACAAATTCTTTCTATACTATCGTTGAATCAGCACTTACTAGGATCGAGCTCTATACTAACAAGTTCCAAGACAAGTGTTTCACCAAGCAAATCTTTTATATCATCTAGCCCTCGGTCTATCCCAGGGTTTGAAAGGAATCCACCAATAGTAAGTTTCACAATAACAATGGCTTTCACAAAACTGGCCTCTTCTCCAGCAGTGCTTGCTACAGCTTTTATGTTACTAGCCATGGAGTGAACTCCAACATATTTAGCCTTTTTATGAAATGAGTGGTGCACTGACATTATACGTGAAGCATTCCCATTCCCTTTCCCATTGCAATTGCCCTCAATGAATGTCTTGTGCAAGTGCAATAGGAATGGATTTTGAGAGGAATGTGACTGGTGAAGTTGTGTTATGAACATTTTTACTAAGGAACTTTGTGTGTGTGAGTATTTGTCTATATGATGGCGAAGGAAAGTACACAATTGTTGCACAAGAATTGGGAAGGGCTAAGGACTTATATATATAGAGAAATGGGACGTTGAAAAATCTCATGGCCATGATAACACGCTATTGTTAACTAGTTTGCCTATGAGAACCAAATTTGTTCTCATTTAGTAGGAACTCTGAGAGTGCATTATCTTGATTGGGGTAGAAAGCAAATTCAAAAGGCGTTTATCCATATTCAAGAGAGTTTTGAGACATAAAGTATGAAAAAATGGGAATATTATGGTCCTTTACTCCTTTCTATTTTTGGGAGTTCCCAATCCACAATAAGGACTACACAATCAGACTTTGATTGGATTTTAATGCAACTTTGAACTTTCAGTTGTCCACATTTTGTAGCTGTTTCTTCTTTCTTTTCTTTTCTTTGGGTCATACACATTTTTAGTCCTAGATTACATGCCTAAATTTCATTTTTTGAAGGATAACTTTGTGTATATATATATATCCTTAATCCCTTTTAGAGACTTTATTACTTAATTCGCAGCTCTAATAATAATTAAGGGTGTGAAAATGCATGAAAAAAAAAAAAAAAAAAAAAAAAAAAAAAACCAGTATAATATCAACTATTATCTTAGCGTGACGCATTGCCAATTTGCCACCAAACAAAGATCAAAGCATAATGGTATAGCACACCATCCACATAATTTTTCCTACATGACCCTAGTGCGTATAAAAGGAAAATCAAATCAAAATACCAAATATGGTTTAATTGACAAGACATGTAATATGAGTACAAGAAAGTTGTATGATGCCGTGCATTTTTCAAATAAGTATTGAAAATTCGAATTGGTCGGCAGAGATTGCAGTACTGCACTAGATTATGTCAAAGTAGCACTTACATACTGATAAACTCTATATAAGCTTTGTGATGACGTGAATGACTTGGAAACATATATTGGTAGTCTATCGAGCATTGATTTTTAGGCAGGATGTCAAAGAATGATTCGAGATAATACAGAATCGATCCAAGTCAAAGTCTTAGCTACAATTTTTTTTTTTCTTGGAGAAAAAAAAATAGCTAAGACTTTGGCAAAGCACCTATAAAAATAAAATAAAGACCTTGGCAAAGCATACTTATAAGTTTATAGATATTACTCAGATTTGGCTAAAAAAAAAAGTAAAATTATGCATATAAGCAACAGGATGCTATAGGCATATTTAGAACCAGCCTTACAAAATTAAAAAGCTAGCTTGAGAGTACTCCTTAAAGATTAAAACCTAAACTTTGATACCAGATTGTCACCACCTAAGATATGAGCATTATATCTCAAAATGACTAGTTAAATTATAATCAAAGTTCCAACACACGCTTGCACTACACACTTATACAATCTTAATCCAATTCAAACGATCCGGAGAATATCATACTCATGCACCATATAGCTTATTCAGGAAACATCAATGCAATGTCTAGCGTCGATGTTGTTCTTCTTTAGTTTTAGAATGCTAATGTGAAGATCAAATCCAATATAACATTCCCACTAAACAAGTGAATCGCGATTAGTGCAAAAATTCTTTATTAGGTGATCTTTCATTTGGTTAGCAATATGAACCTTTAAATAAGTCAAATCTACTTATCCATCATAACCAATAACCAACTTCAATTATTAGAAGTACTTCACGATATCTAAAAAGATAAACATGCATTAGAGTCATAACTCATAACCAACTTATATACATTTATATTGCAAGAATCAATATAGAATACGTTGTCTTAACGTCATGTGTTTGTCCCATACCCATCACACAAAAAGAAAAAACGTGTTGTGATTGTCTTATGGAATAACACATGCAGCTGTGAAGATCGATATATTTTAGTGGGCCTATTGACGTGTTGGATGCCTATTTTAGACGCACATTCTCTGAAGTTGAAAGAAATTAAAAATTCTGGGTGGTCGATGAATTATAGATGTATATTATATTTATGCAACTAGAAATGGCAAGGGGTAATCAACCCGGTCGACATGAATGGTCCAATATTGAAGTTTTGTTTTGTTTTGTTTCTACTTGCAGCTTTTTAGACATGTCAAACAACTAGAAGATTTTGTAATTTTCTTGAAGTCTATATCACAAGGATTGCACCAATAAACATCGACCACGTACGTTTAGAACGACAAAAAGAAAAAGAAAAAGAAAAAGAAAAAGAAAAAAAAAGGAAAAAAAAAAAAAAAAAAAAAAAAATCAATAGTTTCCCTGTGCTGTCATACCTTATTGTCCACATGCAACCAATCCTAACCATTCATGAATTCTTACAAATATCGTCCAAATTTCATTATAAGATTTATAAGGGGTTAATGGCACTTTCCCCTCTTAATTGTAGGGTACTCCCCTCTAAACTTTAAAACCGAGAAATAATTAATCTCTTTGAAATATTGAAAATTAACAAGTTATTTCTTGTCGCTAGAAAATTCCGTTAAATTTAACTCTTTTTTAATGGATGTATTTTTCAAAAAAAGATTGTACACTATTCATGTTAAAATGCCCATTAAACCTCTCATAAACACTAAAATAACAACTTTTTTATATAGATCAAATAGCACTAGTTTGCTACCAACCGAAATAGGTCAAATTAACGATAAAGAATCCTATTAATATTCGTTGTTGAATCGCTCAATTTTACTATGCTGTGGGTTGGTTGCCGATCGAAGGAGGGAGATCGAGAATCCTCTTTGAGTCTAGCCCAAATTTGGCTCGTTTTTGCACCAAAGTGGTGAGCAATGTTGATAAAGCCAAATCTAAAGATGTGTGACACTGGCAAGGGGTGTGGGCGTGTGGCGAGTGAGGTAACAAAGAAACAAGGTGAGCAATGATGTTTTAATATCAATAAAAGATGTATATGTTGATATGTTTTCCTATGTTAACCAAAATAAAAAATAAAAAATCATGCAACATACAAGAAGAATTTTTTTAAAGAGTATATAATATATATACTGGAAAAATTGACTTGTGTATAACATCTTTAATAGATATTAAGACAACAAAAAAAAAAAAAAACAAAAAGTATGCAAAATTTTGCATCAATAACTTTTTTTTTTCCTTTCTTTTTCTCTCTTTGGAAGTTATTTGATAGAGACAAGAATATTAAAGTATTGATCTTAATTAGTTTATATGTTATAACAATAATATAACTCTCATGTTGACCCAATAGATCAATCAAAGGGCATTGAGATTTCGGAGTGGCCTCATTAGCATGTAGTGGCAATAGGTAGCTGTCTATTGAGTGAAACGTTTAGGACTTTAGCGATTCCGCAGCAAACAAAAATTGTGTAAACATCAAACACGTGGATATTAATATTATTGTATTGTTTCGTTAGTATGGCTAAGAAGATAGAGAATACATGGTTAAGATTTAAGAAGAGTGGAAACTGACTAGTACTAGTAATCCTTGTGGCATGCATTCTCATTCGTGCATTCTTCCTTTCATGGTGAAAATTAAACGATTGTCACTATTAGTTCTGAAATTCATAACGTGAAGCATAATCCTTTACTCTAAAAATCAAAATTCAATCCCTTGTGAGAGTGAGGTTTGAAAAACTAACACTTTTTATAGATGACTTAGTAAAAGGGATTATATAGAAAATCTTGAGGCGCACATATAATTTTGTCAAAGGACTAACTAATGACTAATTTTTTATAATACAATATATGTGAACCCATTAATAATAATGTTGCATGCGTTGATGCATGAGTTTCGAGGGCAAGGTTTGGGTGTCGGTGCATAGGAATACTAGGCTCAAACCGTTTCCGTGTTTTGATATTGATGGCTCACCCAATTCATCTTGTTAATCTGGTGGGGCTTAGCCAACTCTCTTGTTATCCTGCAGTGTGCTAAGTGCTAATGGCTTAATTAATGCTTGCTAATTGTGCGTATCTATCTCCTAGAAATTGTTTTGGGGAAAAAAAAGGACCTTGCTGAAAGAATTGACATATACATATAGTAGTCAAGAAGCCTTAATAAACTAAGCATGAACTCTAAACCATATATGTATTCACTGCAATGATTAATTGTGCAATTACAAATTATTTTGGAAGTTGCATTTGCCAACAAGCAATTTATGTAAGGGAGTTTTATAAAAAAAAATTTATGATAAGATCATATATAAGAACATAGAGACATCGCAATACAAGCTATTATTATTTGTTTTCACTTTGACTCCCTTTATTTATCTTGTAAGGTTACAAAAGTCACAACTCACAATCACCATTGCCATCGCCTATAAATATCACAATCACCATTTTCTTTAGCACCCCAATGTTCTCCTCACCACTGTATTACCTATCGGTATTGTAACACCATTGTTGAAAGTCTAATGATTTCATTTTAGTCCAAACCTTAAGGGTCAAATGTAGCAATTTAAAGCTTGTGAATTAAATTGTAGTATGACAAAATTACAAGGCGGTAAATTGTAATGTTCCATTAAAAAAATTTTAAGGAAAAATTACACCAAACTCCCTTGAGATATGAAAAAATGATAGTGATTCCAAAGTTTTTCAAAAACTCAAGGATCAAATTGAAAGTTCTAAAAACATAAGGACCAAAATGGAAATAGCCTTAAAATATTAAATATAGGAACCAAAAATATGTTTTTGTATAAATAAGTACATGTACATTGTTTTTCACAACAAATCTCACATTTGTTCAGTTGAAAATTTTATTCCTCTTATAAGTTTACCATCGACAACACTTTATTATTTAGTATTAATAAGTTGTCGCATCTACACTTGTAAAATTTGTTGTGAAATATGTCATGACTCACTAGACTTCTTGTGTGAAAGAGATCAGGATTTCCAAGATCATTGTACGTATCATAATCATACACCCTCTCAAAACTCTTGCGCTCTCCTTGGCCATTACCTTGTAAAATCTCAAGCTCTTCTTCTCTTAGCTTCCTCAGTCCTCTTGGTGTTTGTGATGGCAAGTATGACTGCTTCACAACCAAATGTATACAAGCCACAATCCAAAAGAAAAATCAATAGGAAAGTCTTAATATAAGAACACAATATATATATATATATATATATGTTAGGTTACCATTGCTGTTATGTTATGGGTGTGTTTGTATGAATTGTTTAAAAAATTAACTGTGTTTAATTTGAGTTTAAAGTGAATGTTTGTAAAAAAGTTACGAGGAGTTGTGATTGTAAAATAGAGTTTTGAGTTTTAAAAATACACTTTTAAACTCTCAAAATGCCAAATCAAACAGGCGCATGAAATTTTATCTTACTTTTCATCAAAAAGACTCGGTTCAAATTCTATGCTGGACCACATCTCGCTAGAATAATGCAAATGGTTATAATTAGAACTATGCAAATGGATATTCAATCATGGTGTTTCAAGTGCGTGGATATTTTTGACGATGATACGCTGAAAAGTCGGATCATGAATATGTGACTATTAGCTGGATAAGAGATATGGGAAATCTTAAATTTTGTACTCAAACACACGCATTTGGATGTGATGTTTTTCCTTGTTACAAAATTAAGAAAGATATAGAATGCAAAATTTTAGGAAAAAAATAACAATTATGGTTGTTTAATTAGCTTTTTATTATTCTATGACTTGTTTAATTTTAAAAACTGAATTCAGCTTTCAAAAAAAAAAAAAAAAAAAGAATTCGGAAAATAGTACAACCATGAAGACAAATTTCAAAATGGACCACTTAAAAAAAAAAAAAAAAAAACACTTGTGTAAATATAAGGACCACTTTTTTACATATAAAAAATTTGTAAAATAAAAGGACCACTTTTGATGAAAAATAAAAGGACCACTTGCACTTACATAGTGTATGAATTTTTATTTTTATTTTTTTAGAATCTAGTATATGGAAAATTGATAGTCCACAAACTTTGTTATAGGGTTACCTGTTACAGGATTACCTATAAACATTGTTTTAGGGTTACATTATCATTAATTATTCTAATATATATATATATATATATATATATTCTTTTTTTAAAATTTTTAATTCTATAATATATATCAAAAAAATTATTTTATATATATTTAAAACCTTTACTAGAATAGTCAAGTCAAAATTTCTTCAAATAATAAAAATAGATAGGTCGATATACTAATACAACTATAATAACACCTATTAATAATTACTATTATTATTAAATATTATATTTAGAAAACAAATTGTGGGGCCCAATAGTTTGTGGGTTCGGCCCGCTCGCTTATGGGGAGTCCACAGACCCCAAACTGAAGGAGGCCAGAGCCCAAGCCCAAAAATATTAAGCCCAAAAGGGGCCCGAAGATATGGCCGAGGACAGCTTAGTCCTCAGCAGACCCAAAGTCTCATTGATGAAAGTGGCATACAAGCAAACTTAAAAGATCAGAAAATATCTCGGGGAAATTGTCCTTAATACCCCTCATTGATATGACATTGCACCTACCAGAACCAGATTCTTAGGCTTTATTAACCATGCCCAACAATGCTGGGATGGGATTGACGGGACAAATATCAGTCCTGGAAAAACTGACCCTACACGTGGACGAGGGACAACCAACGTAGGCTAGTATAAAAGGAAAGGTAAACTAATTCGGAAGAGGGCTCCCATCTCACTTCCCGGGGAAAAACCCCAGGAATGAGAATGCCCGGATAATATATACGCTCCGCCATGGAAAACCCATCGACGGGTCACCGGAGAAAAACACTAGTGCTCCTCGGACATGATCCGAGGAGTCCAATCCCTCAATTTATAAAGTTATTGGGCTTGGATATCCGGACGAAAGCCTTTTCTAGTCTAGGTTTATCTAAGGTCCGGCCTACACTAACGCCCCGTGACCCAACGCTAGCCTTTCAAGCCCACTCTCTACAAATTTTATTGTGCGGGATCCATCACGCGCGAGCCCAACGTCATTGTTGGGCCGTTTGAGAATCGTGTCCCTACAATTGGCGCCGTCTGTGGGAAGGCTTACGCGTTGGCACGGATGGCGCATGAGTCAGCTCTCTAGCAAGCAGAGATTCTCGAGTCTTTCCCATCTCCGGCGACGTGCAGTTGTTGCTCCACCATAAGCTTCTGCTAGGGGCTACGCCTTGCACTGCTAACGGCGCGGGCAGCTCTAAGGGCTTCTGCCCTCGAGCCAACTCTCCCCTCCCTGGCCTAGAGGCTGACCTTCGAAAAATAAATAAGTATAGAGAAAAAAGTACAAAAAAGAAATCTTACAAGTTTTGGACCGAACCAAGGCCTTGTATGGTCCTCGGACCCAAGCCTATGGGAAAACCAAGTACAAACAAGAAATCTTACAAGTTTTGGACAGAACCAAGGCCTTGTATGGTCCTCGGACCCAAGCCTATGGGGAAACCAAGTACAAAAAAGAACTCTTACAAGTTTTGGACAGAACCAAGGCCTTGTATGGTCCTCGGACCCAAGCCTATGGGGAAACCAAGTACAAAAAAGAACTCTTACAAGTTTTGGACAGAACCAAGGCCTTGTATGGTCCTCGGACCCAAGCCTATGAGGAAACCAAGTACAAACAAGAAATCTTACAAGTTTTGGACAGAACCAAGGCCTTGTATGGTCCTCGGACCCAAGCCTATGGGGAAACCAAGTACAAAAAAGAACTCTTACAAGTTTTGGACAGAACCAAGGCCTTGTATGGTCCTCGGACCCAAGCCTATGGGGAAACCAAGTACAAAAAAGAACTCTTACAAGTTTTGGACAGAACCAAGGCCTTGTATGGTCCTCGGACCCAAGCCTATGGGGAAACCAAGTACAAAAAAGAACTCTTACAAGTTTTGGACAGAACCAAGGCCTTGTATGGTCCTCGGACCCAAGCCTATGGGGAAACCAAGTACAAACAAGAACTCTTACAAGTTTTGGACAGAACCAAGGCCTTGTATGGTCCTCGGACCCAAGCCTATGGGGAAACCAAGTACAAAAAAGAACTCTTACAAGTTTTGGACAGAACCAAGGCCTTATATGGTCCTCAGACCCAAGCCTATGGGGAAACCAAGTACAAACAAGAAATCTTACAAGTTTTGGACAGAACCAAGGCCTTGTATGGTCCTCGGACCCAAGCCTATGGGGAAACCAAGTACAAAAAAGAACTCTTACAAGTTTTGGACAGAACCAAGGCCTTGTATGGTCCTCGGACCCAAGCCTATGGGGAAACCAAGTACAAACAAGAAATCTTACAAGTTTTGGACAGAACCAAGGCCTTGTATGGTCCTCGGACCCAAGCCTATGGGGAAACCAAGTACAAAAAAGAACTCTTACAAGTTTTGGACAGAACCAAGGCCTTGTATGGTCCTCGGACCCAAGCCTATGGGGAAACCAAGTACAAAAAAGAACTCTTACAAGTTTTGGACAGAACCAAGGCCTTGTATGGTCCTCGGACCCAAGCCTATGAGGAAACCAAGTACAAACAAGAAATCTTACAAGTTTTGGACAGAACCAAGGCCTTGTATGGTCCTCGGACCCAAGCCTATGGGGAAACCAAGTACAAAAAAGAACTCTTACAAGTTTTGGACAGAACCAAGGCCTTGTATGGTCCTCGGACCCAAGCCTATGGGGAAACCAAGTACAAACAAGAAATCTTACAAGTTTTGGACAGAACCAAGGCCTTGTATGGTCCTCGGACCCAAGCCTATGGGGAAACCAAGTACAAAAAAGAACTCTTACAAGTTTTGGACAGAACCAAGGCCTTGTATGGTCCTCGGACCCAAGCCTATGGGGAAACCAAGTACAAACAAGAAATCTTACAAGTTTTGGACAGAACCAAGGCCTTGTATGGTCCTTGGACCCAAGCCTATGGGGAAACCAAGTACAAACAAGAGATCTTACAAGTTTTGGACAGAACCAAGGCCTTGTATGGTCCTCGGACCCAAGCCTATGGGGAAACCAAGTACAAACAAGAACTCTTACAAGTTTTGGACAGAACCAAGGCCTTGTATGGTCCTCGAACCCAAGCCTATGGGGAAACCAAGTACAAACAAGAGATCTTACAAGTTTTGGACGGAACCAAGGCCTTGTATGGTCCTCGGACTCAAGCCTATGGGGAAACCAAGTACACAAAAGCATCATCGGAGTTCCCTATCTCCCAGTCGATTGCTCGGATGGATTATTTAGAGATTCTCAGCCTTGGACGGTGTTCACGCGCGTATCACAGAATATTCAACTGTTATCCCGGTTAGTTTCCTAAGTTTGATTTACTATGAATTATCGATATAATGCCTGGTAGTATTGATAAATTGGAGTTAGTTAGATTATGTTTCAAGCTACTTTGCTCTAAATATTCCTGAAGAAACACACACATAGGGCACACCCATTCACTAAGTAATGTTGTCAAAGGAACAGTATCCAAAACAAGTAAAGAAATTTCCATTTTCACTAAGACAAAGAAATAGTACAGCATACAATGAAAAGCTGGAATCAGTTTGTGTCAAAGCTCACTACATAACCAAAAAGAAAGGAAGATACAAGAGAATAAAATAAAGCTGAGGAAGTAGATCAGAGGAGAGGTTGGCTACAGCTCCAAGACCTTGTTCTTCCTAAATGCTTTCACGCGCCCACAACTCAAACAGCAAAAGAGACCCAACTTGAGCCTGACACCGCTGAAGGAAAGGTGCAGGGAGTTGGAAGTTGAGGGGCTTTCTCTAAATAGTCGCTTGCAGCAAAGCAGAGGCGCTGATGGCGGAAAATCTTTCTTCTGACATACCAAAATTCTGGCATGAACAGAACCTGCTTCGGATTTTGACTAAAAGGGGGAGAGATCCCCTTCCCCCTCGGTCGAAATGGAGCGTTCTCCTGAACTTATGCTTCCTGTGCCCATACCTTACTACTCTGAATCTCATGAGGACACGGTGCTTCTATGGCGGAGAGAGTTCTTTCTTCCCAACCCCTGCCTTAAACATGTTGTGCTAAGGGAGGAGAGCTCCGGATGTGGGAGTTATGATTTGGGAGAAAACTGAAGGATTTGTGCATATATAAGGCAACTTTCTCTCCCTCCTGTTTATTTGAAAAGATAGGGTGGTGGCAGTCAACTCACGCAGCATCCCAAGGTACGCTACAGACAAAACAGTTCTGGCTCAACTTCCAACATCAACTGCAACCACAAGATTAAAGAAGCCTCGTAAAGGCGCACCTCGATCATTGTGACATCAGAGAGTACCGCGTGGCCAGAGGTTACAGAAATATCTCTTAATTCAGGGGCTAAGTGGATTCGCGGCCCAGGCCCGCTCTGCGTGAGGGCCCAGGGATTGCGGCCCACGCCGAGAAATAGCCGTTGCCGAGGACAACCCCTGCTCAGCGCCTTATGAAATGCCTGATGAAAGGGAGAATCTGAACTCGAAGAGTTTTGGACAGAACCTAGGATTTTTATGGTCCTCGGACTCAAGTCTATGGGAAAACCAAGTACATAAAAGAAAAAAAAAAAAAAAACATAAGTCTTGGACAGAACATAGGACTTGTATGATCCTCGGACTCAAGCCTATGGGGAAACCAAGGACATAAAAGCCTTGGACAGAACCTGGGACTTGTATGATCCTTGGACTCAAGCCTATGGGGAAACCAAGGACATAAAAGTTTTGGACAGAACCTAGGGCTTGCATGGTCCTCGGACTCAAGTCTATGGGGAAGCCAAGTACATAAAAAAAAAAAAAAAAAAAAAAAAAAAAAAAAAAAAAACCGTAAGTTTTAAATAAAACCCAGGCTTTGCGAAGTCCTCGGACTCAGGCCTTTTGGGAAATCAACTGTTCGGATGGAGAAGTTTCTCGGCTCAAATACGGGAAAAAGTTAAGGCCAGTGTGTTAAGAAGACGGTGAAACGAACTGATGATCGTTAGCCTAAGGAAATTGTTCATTGGGAAGGTGACATGTCCTCGGATAACTACTTCTTACACCTTATCGAACACTTAGTCCCCACCTCGACTAATTTTAAGGTAAGTCTCGTTCTTCACTGATCGGATTGTTATGTCGAATAATAATTTTGTTAAAGTTATTATGGCGTCTTTTTATTAGCGAGTATTTTGGCCTTAGTTGTCATTGGTTCAAATGCTATACTACTGTGCCGAGCAGAGCTTGCAAATTTATTAAAACATATAAACAGAATATGCGAAATAGAATAACAGTAACTTTTATTAATATAAAAAATAATTACAACGTACAAGGAAGGGCTTAAGCAAGCCTATACAAAAAATGAACTGCCGAAGCAGTAATAACATCCGTAATACAGATAAGTAAACCGTCAGGTATCCTTTAAACTCACCTTCAAAGTCTCTCTAAAATCTCTGCCTCAGTACTGCTCATATCAGAAGAAGAGCCTTATATAGAAAAGGAGAAGGAGAAGGAAGAAGAATTGGAACACATGGAAGCACTTCAGCAAGCTCTTGTCGTTGAGGAGAGCAGAGGGAAAAGAAGATGGAGGACATGAGCAGGAAGGAGGAGAAGAAGAGGGAAGAGATGAAGAAAATAGAAAGGAGTAAAAGAGAGAGAAGGGGAATCAAAGGATGGCGCCAGTGAACAAAGAGAAGAAGAAGCAAGGGCATTTAGTCCCTGCCTCAATCCTAACTCTCAGCACACTGGAGCCATATTAGGTATGCTCATGAGAGAGCGGATGGAGATGATAAGGGAGGTTTTCGACTCAGTCACACCGGAAGTGAGATGTGACGAGTCCCTGCTTCGGATTTTGGCTAAAAGAGTGGGGAGGCAAATCTTGAGTCTCCGCCACCCTTGGCCCGACCGAGCCATTTCAAGTTTTGTTAGGACATGGCGTTTCTGGGGAAGGAAGGGCTTATTCATGGCTGACAGTTATGGTGGACATATTATTGGATAGGATATAACCAGAGGAAAGAAGTGAACTTGGGGAAGAGCCTGAGGGGTTCGAATACGAGAGAATCACCTTTTGTCTTCTCTCTTCATATAGGGGAGGAAGGCAAGGGTACGTAACACGTTCTAATCCCCAAGGAAATCTGCGGATAAATGTACATCCGTTTCGTTCCTCACGCTGTCAGTAACCGTTAGATCTGGGAGGTCTCGTAAAAGGAAGACATTAAAGGCGTACTTCGAATAACCAAACGGCATAAACGCATCACGCGTAAATTGAGGGAAACGTCTTGTAGACCGGCGCATTCCTCGGGGAGGTGAAGAGTCGCCAACGTTGGTCAAGGGCTGAATTAAATGAACCGCAGTAAAGGCTTGGTATTAGCAAAACCCACCTTTCCAACCAAGACGTTGGACAGCAGGGTTTTGAGGGGCTAATGTGGGGCCCAATAGTTTGTGGGTTCGGCCCGCTCGCTTATGGGGAGTCCACAGACCCCAAACTGAAGGAGGCCAGGGCCCAAGCCCAAAAATATTAAGCCCAAAAGGGGCCCGAAGATATGGCCGAGGACAGCTTAGTCCTCGGCAGACCCAAAGTCTCATTGATGAAAGTGGCATACAAGCAAACTTAAAAGATCAGAAAATATCTCGGGGAAATTGTCCTTAATACCCCTCATTGATATGACATTGCACCTACCAGAACCGGATTCTTAGGCTTTATTAACCATGCCCAACAATGCTGGGATGGGATTGACGGGACAAATATCAGTCCTGGAAAAACTGACCCTGCACGTGGACGAGGGACAACCAACGTAGGCTAGTATAAAAGGAAAGGTAAACTAATTCGGAAGAGGGCTCCCATCTCACTTCCCGGGGAAAAACCCCAGGAATGAGAATGCCCGGATAATATATACGCTCCGCCATGGAAAACCCATCGACGGGTCACCGGAGAAAAACACTAGTGCTCCTCGGACATGATCCGAGGAGTCCAATCCCTCAATTTATAAAGTTATTGGGCTTGGATATCCAGACTAAAGCCTTTTCTAGTCTAGGTTTATCTAAGGTCCGGCCTACACTAACGCCCCGTGACCCAACGCTAGCCTTTCAAGCCCACTCTCTACAAATTTTATTGTGCGGGATCCATCACGCGCGAGCCCAACGTCATTGTTGGGCCGTTTGAGAATCGTGTCCCTACACAAATAATATATATATATTAATATATATATATATATATATATATATAAAGGGCTAATCATAACCCATTCGTATTCAATGTAATAAAAATTCTGCACATAAAATTATTTATTTTCATTTATTTAATCAACAAACCAATGTCAAACTAAAATTTACACTCAATTATTAAACGAATCAAATTCAAATATAATAGTGTATTTGTGAATAAAATTGTAAATATGAGGCCTTGTTTGAGTTTATATCCTATTTATATGTTTGTACATATGTACGTATAAAATATGCTTGAGAGAGAGAGAGTCAAATACAAATTCAAATATAATAATATATTTGTGAATAAATTTGTAAATATGATGTTTGGTTCGAGTTTATATCCTATTTATATGTTTGTATATATGTACATATAAAATATGCCTATGAGAGAGAGAGAGAGAGAGAGAGAGGTGGACCTTGTTCGCAAAGAAGACCCTTTTTTTAGGATTGTCATATTTTGAATGAACCCATGAATTACATTTCACACAAACGGGACCATTAGGGAAGCCATTGAGGATAATATCCTGAAGATACATCTCCTTGTGGTGCTCATTCTCTACAAAAGTAGCCCCAGTTGGCCCGAAATCTATCAAAATTTCCAAACTGGACTCATATTTCACCTTTGCCTCCTCTTGGCTAGTCTTGTGTGCATATCCTTTAATTGTATCCTTCTCTAATCCCGTATCTTCAAAACAGTTAAATATATTACATATTACATATAGTTTACAGAAATATCACTAAATTATGCAAAGAATGAGTTACATAAATATCACAATACAAGTGTGTGTTAGGTTTAAGTTACAACACATCTTTCTAATTGTGGGGCCCAAAAGTCTATGGGCCCGGCTCGCTCGCTTGTAGGGAGTCCACAGGTCCCAAACTAAAGGAGGCCAGGGCCCAAGCCCAAAAATAGTGAGCCCGATGTGGTTCAAAGATGTGTCCGAGGACCGCTCAGTCCTCGGAGAATCCAGAACCCCATTGACGAAAATGGGATACAGGCAAACTTGAAAGATCAGAAAATATCTCAGGGAAATAGTCCTTAATACCCTTCATTGACATGACACCGCACCTAACAGAGCTGGATTTTTAGGCTTTATGGACCATCTCCCACAATTCAGGGATTAGACTGATGGGACAGGTATCTGTCCTGGAAAGATCGACCCTACACGTGGACGAAGGACAACGAACGTAGGCTAGTATAAAAGAGAATGTTATATGACCAAGAAAGGGGCTCCCATCTAGCTTCTGGAGAAAGACTTGATGAAAGAGAATGCCTGGATAATATACGCCGGACGCCACCTAAAAACCCACCGACGGGTAACCGGAGACAGCACCATCGCTCCTCGGACATGATCCGAGGAGCCAAATCCTCCTAGATACAAGATTGAAGGGCCTGAATATCCAGCCCAAAGCTCTTTCTCATATTGGTCTACCTATAGTCCGGCCCGAAATGTCGCCCTGTGATCCAACGCTGGCCTTTCAAGCCCACTCTCTACAAATATTATTGTGAGGGACTTTCCGTGTGCGAGCCCAACATCGTTGTCGGGCCGTTAAAGATTTCGTGTCCCTACACTAATATTACATGATCCTTTAATAATTTTATAGTAAGCTTTTTTTTTTTTTTTTTATAAATTCATTGTTGGATTAATTACCTTATCTTTTTTATACTCTTCATAAGCCACACTTGCAAAATATTTAATGTCTAATTTTCAAGTTGTTGATCAATGATCAATATTTATATTATATATAAAATTTTTAATTTTCAAGTTGTTTTATTTTAAATCATACACAAAATATCAATTTACATATTATTATATATAATAAATAACATTCTATTTATATAAAATTTTGTATGCATTTCTAGAATAAATAAAATGTGTAACTTTAATCATGGTATGACTATAAGAGTTTCAAAATGTTTATAAAAAAAATATTAAGTGGTTTAACATCTACAAAAGTAGCACTAAGAGTCTATTTGGAACAGCTTATTTAACTGAAATTAAATTTTTTTTGCTGAAAGTGTAAAAAAAAAAATGTTAAAAGCTAGTTAAATAGTACAATGAAACCCATTAATAGTATCAAAAATAAGTTTAAAATTCAAATAAGCTGAGCTTTTCATCTGATCCCAAACAAACTCTAAGTGTACTATATGTTTATGTCGAAAATTGCCTCAAGTTTTTATTTCAATAGTTCTTTTGGGGTTAAATAATACCTACGTTTGTGAATGGAGAGTTTGTCTATAATTTGAAGCAAGAAAGACCAGCTGTATTGGGGGAGTAGCTTTGTGAGAGTGTCAAGTTTGTGTACAGTTAGTTCTAATTTGTGATGAACATTTGGTCACTTTGGTGAAAACTAAAATGTTTTATTTGTTTGGTTTAATACTTAAAAGATGAACTTGAAAGTTAGGATATGGTAGAAATATGTTATGTGGATTCCGTAAATGCAGATTGGAGAAAAGTTGTCATATACATTTTGACTGCATTAATCACTATGTGATTGTAAAATGTTTTTCTCAACAAATATATGTAATTAGAAGACCAAATCATGATTGGAATGTTGAGCGAAAATAGCAAATTCCAATTTCAAAAGTAAAGAGTAGTTGAAGCATTTGGTTCTAAGCATTACTTTGGTTGCCATGATATACCATACATATTTGTTGGGATAGAAATGCAAGAATTTTGCTTCAAAAAAAAAAAATGCTAGAATTTATATTGCAGAATCAGATCAATTAAGTAGGGACTAGCTACTTCAAGCTGTTTTGAATGATGTGATATACAAGCTTTTGACTTTAAGTGTCCTATTTCATGTTTTTGACCAATTAAAGATGAATCTTATTTGGACTATATGAATATGATTATTATATGTGGGAATTTTTTCTTTTTATTACAAAAAAAAATTGCCATCAATGAATGCCTTGTGCGAGTGCAATAGGAATGGATTTTGAGTGGAATGTGACTCGTGAAGTTGTGTTATGAACATTTTTACTAAGGAACTTTGTGTGTGTGTGTAAGTAATTGTCTATTTGAGTAGTGGTGAAGGAAAGTACACTATTGTTGCACAAGAATTGGGAAGGGCTAAGGACTTATATATATATATATATATATATAGAGAGAGAGAGAGAGAGAGAGAGAGAGAGAGAGAGAGAGAGAAATGGGACATTGAAATATCTCATGGCCATGATAACCCGCTATTGTTAACTAGTTTGACTATGAGAACCAAAATTGTTCTCATTTAGTAGGAACTCCAGAGTGCATTATCTTGATTGGGGTAAGAAACAAATTCGAAAGACTGTTTCTCCATATTCAAGAGAGAATGAATATGGTGACAAATAAAGTATGTAAAATGGAACTTTTTTGGCATTTTCCTTCACTATAAAAAATTGGGTCTATATTGGCGTTCATGAAACGCAACTAGAAGTCCTAAAAACGCCACTAAAAGTCCCTTCGGGTTATAGTGGTGTTTTCTATAGTGGCGATTATGAACGCCACTATTGTACCATAGTCCCAGTTATAAACACTATTAGAAGTCCTAAAAATGCCACTATTGTTTAATGGTCCTTTCTATTTTGGGGAGGTTTACAAGAACAGTTCCCAATCCACAAGGAACACACTATATCAGGCTTTGATTGCCTTTAATGGGTTCATGATATGGATTTTAATGCAACCTTGTAATTTCAGTCGTCCATATTTTGTAGCTGTTTCTTCTTTTCTTTTCTTTTCTTTTTTTTAGGTCATATACACATTTGTACTCCTAGATCACTTGTCTAAATTTCGTTTTTTGAAGGATAACTATATATATATCTTTAATCCCTTTTAGAGACTTTATTACTTAATTTGCAGTTTTTTCTAATAATAATTAAGGGTGTTAAAATGTATGAAAAAAAATAGTATAATATCAACTAATGGTATAACACATAATCTTTAATTTCTACAAGGCCCTAGTGCATACCTAAAAAGAAAATTAAATCAAAATACCGAATATGGCTTGACAAGACATGTAATATGAGTACATGAAAGTTATATATGATGCCGTGCATTTTTCAAATAAGTATTGAAAATAAATATGGTCAGTAGAGATTGCAGTATTGCACTAGATTATGTCAAAGTAGCACTTACATATACTACAAAAAAAAGGTCCTATAACCGTGTTTTTAAAACGTGGTTATAGCTCCTAAAAACGTGGCTATAGCTCCTAAAAACGTGGCTATAGGACGATTTGGCCTATAGCGCATTTTTTTTAACCACATTTTCAGCCGTGGCCTAAAACCCATAACTATAAACCTGAGGGGTCTATAGCCACATATTTACAAACGCGGCTATAGGCAAGGACCAATGGCCACGTTTTTACAAATACGGCTATAGGACAGGATCAATGGCTACGTTTTTAGAAACGTGGCTATAGGACATACTCTAGCTGCGTTTATAAAAAGCGGCTATAGAGGATAGCTATTGCTGCATTTGAAAAACGCAGCTATAGCCCTTTTTTTTTTTTTTTTTTTTTGAATTTGGCTATAGCCGCATTTTTAAAACATGGCTATAGTTTTTTTTTTTTTTTTCCCTTGCCAGAAGGCAAACATAATGAAGCACAAGTAGGCAGAATAACACTCAGAGATAGAAAAAGGAAATCTCATGCCAAAACTTAGATTGGTAAAATGCAAGTTACTTGAAAAGTTAAAAAAACATACAATTTTGGCTGCTGCTTCCTCATTAAATCTTTATGTGTGTGGGTTAATATATAAACCTCATCCCTAGTTGGCTCCTCCCCATTTGGCCTCTTCTCCATCTGCCTTCACATAGAGAACAAGTTAGAGTACATTATGGATGAATGTAAAAAAATATGGACCACACAGAGGCAATAAAAATTTACAAAAATATAAGTTACCTCCTCCTCACGTAACCTCGCATAGCTCTTACTCCCTGAAGTATGCAAATTAGAAAATAATTACATTTTAAACCCTAAAGTTTAGAAGGTGTAACAAATTAAGCCCTACGATTTCAAAAGTAACAAATTAAACTACAAGGTTTTAAATAGTAACAAAGTAAATCCTATAATTTCATAAGTAAAAAATAAAACCTAAAAGGTTCTCCAGTGCACAAATCAAAGATTTAAGTGGAACAACTTGTGTTTGGGGTTTAAAATAGGTTGAGGGTTTAATATGTTACTTTTAAAACTATAAGTTTTAAATTTATATTTTTTTAGTGTTTAATTTATTATTTTTGAAACTGCAGGAATTAATTTGTTGCACCCCTAAATTATAGGGTTTAAAATGTAGCTTTTCCTAAAATCTATTTTCAAAAAAATTAATCATCAACTCACCAAGGAAAGACGCTATTCACAATATAATTTGTGGCATTCTACAAGAAGTTGAACATATTCTTTCCTTGATGATCTGCTTTCAATTTTCTTCAGCGCTGGTTGAAGCAACAAAAACTAACCATCTTTAGTTGCCTCTACACAAGAAAAAATAAATTTACAGCACACTTCCCATTCTCACATCAGATAGATCCAAATAAGAGTTTTAAAGGATTTATATTTTTTTTTTTATGCCCTGACTCCAGTCACTGCCATAGTGGTAATCATATAACATCTTTATTTTAAACCGAATACAAAATGGCTACCTCATTCTTTGCTGCTTTGAAACAAACATGTATAACAGATGCCTCTACACCTTCAAAAATAGCTGCTTTGCTGTTCCCACTAGATCGGATTGTTCCCTGGACTTGACAGAATGAACAAGTACATCACTAAGGTCTGAGCCCTCTGCTGTCTACCCATGTGCCTATCTATCTACCTACATGCGTGTGTGTGTGTGTGAGACAACTATTCAAATGAATATGCTCACTTCACCTGAGAAGAAGCACTTTTGAGCACAAAAAGTACATGAGAACGGATCATGCACAAAGGTCGCGACTGTCAACAAGTAAATTTCTAGATTATTTGAAGTCAAAACTCAAAACAAACCACACTCACAGAAGCTAACTCAATAGTAGAGGATAAAATTACTAAGGCTGTGTTTGTTTTGGCTTCAAACTAATTTCAAAAATGCTTTTCCGTAAAATAGGTTGTTTGGTTGGTCCGAAAAATTGGGTCAAACTGAAAATGTTTTCAGTGTTGACCGTAAAATAAGAGCAATGGGGCGGAAAATGATTTCTGTCGTTATTTTCACTTCAAACCATTTCCGTTCCGGAGACGCGCAAAGAAAGAAGGGACTCACAGACGCACAGACGCGCAAACACAGAGAGAGAGAGAGAGAGAGAGAGAGAGAGAGAGAGCACAAGCACACCCACAAAACCCAGATCACGCCTCACCTCAGCCAAGCTCCGGCTAGCCCAGCCAAGCTCCGATCACGCTGGCCCATTGCCCAGATCACGCGCCGGCCAAACACCCAAGACCCACAAACACCGGTCCACCCAGATCTCAGCCAACCCCTCCCTCATCACTGATCCACCTCTCCGATCGCCAGCCATGCACCGACGAGCTCCAATCTTGACAACCGACAGCAGGCCGTGCTCCACCAGGCTCTCCAACGCACTGGCCGCCACCACCGATCGCTGATCTGGCCACTACCGACCACCAGTCCACTCCACTCCACCCCTAAACCCACCCGATCTGACCACCGCCGCCTCCATCCACTCCGATTCTCTCTTTCCCTCAATCTCTCGCTCTTTCTTCCCCCTCTCACTGAGTTTGTGAAAATGATGTTTTTGTTTTGATTTTTGTTTCTTGTGTTGTTTATATATTTTGATTCTATGTAATAATATTTGTTTGGATCTTAAGAAAATGTGAGAAACATGATAAAAATGGGTTTTCTAGAGCATTTTCAGCAAAACAACCAAACACTAGAAAATATTTTTCAAAGCATATTTTGGAATGCAACCAAACACTTGAAAATATTTTCCTTTCCCGAAAACAGCATTTTTGAAAAATATTTATTTTCCAGAAAATATTTTACATGAACCAAACACAGCCTAATTTTCACCCATCATTCACTGAATAAAAGGTTAACATCAGAGTCACTTGTGTACCTGAAGCTGTCGGAACTTAAGCAAGTAAACACTAGATTCTACATATTGCGGATTGCTTTCAACATACCTAAGATTCAATTATGATAAGTTCTCACTTCATTGCAACTTACAAATGCTAATAGCCAACAAACTTTCATGGATTTAACTGAGTAATTCCAAAAGCACAGAATTATAAGAAATCACCAACTTGAGAAATTAAAGCTACCAACATTGACTTAAGAAACACATTGACTTGAGAAACACATTTTGACCTTTCTAAAGTAAGGAATATGGTAGAGAGTCTGAGGAAGAGAGTTCATGTAACATGTTGCTCCTTGGTTCTTAAGTCCAACATAACCAGTCTCCTTGTTCAAGTCATAAGACCAGTAATCCAAAACCTTGCGAACAGCAACCTCAGCTTCAATGATGCATGTGTCATTGACAAGGTACCCTCCAGCAGGGTCATAAAGATCACTGAGAGGCATGAATGATGTGAAACCCCAATCACTATCTCTTGCATTGAAAAGGACACAAATGTCTTAACTAGCTAAAAGCTTAAGTTGATAGAGAGCAATATCATGTATTTATTTATATGTTCCTATAACACCACCCCCCCCCCTCCCTAAATAAATAAATAAACCATCTGCAACTCCTGTAGCATGAGCCATCCATGTGAGCGCACACATATATAGCTGCTCATTTCATAGATTGCACACATGGATGTATTTCCGGATTATCAAAAACATGGGTCTTGAACCCAATATGGTTAGTTTTAATACCATATTAATATTTTTGCTAGTTTCCCTAAAAGCTTAAGCTAAAAGAAAAACAACAAAATTTTTACTGTTATATGTTCCAACAATAAATTGCGGGAACTATTCATATCAACAACATGGCATACTAACACAATTATAGAACAAGAAATTGTACATTAAATACATTCATAATGATTGATAATTATTTGACAATGCAACATGACACTGATAGGAGAAATCACAAGTTCCATTAGACAAAAAACCCTTTGCCTTAAATGACAAAATGACAAAACACACAAGCCTAAATAGAAGGAAAGGACAATAACAACAGTAAAGAACACACCCTTTCGTATCGATTTCTTGCTGTGAACCTAATTAACCATAGCCAAGTTGAATTGAGCATATCTACTCTAGCCATAAGGCAATGTGGACGAATCAGCAACATCCAAATACATTGACAAATGATCCACATTGTTCCCTTTCAGAAAAACAAGTATCCTCCTAATAAAAACACAACAATAACACGTCCAATACCGATCATAACACTTGAATTAAAAAGCATGCTACCAATGTTTACATAAGTTTATTAAAACAAAATTCAAATTCAAATACCATTTATAACTGCCAACGACAAAAACCTCTGAATAGTGCTTCTTGGTATTCAAACTAGTGAAATTATCAATTGTCCACGTGAATTTCATAGACGGTGGATCCTCAACTTGCTGATTCTCCACCGTACTCGCTGGCTTTGCTTGCGCCACTACTATCAAATCAATACAAATAAAAATTCAAATCCACCAATAAAAGAAAAAAAAATCCAAAACCCTAACTTCATAATCGATCAAATTAGTAACTCTACCACACTGAACCAATGAAACTCATAGAGAAACCACAAATTCTGGATCAATTTTTACATTAAATCAAATCTCCCTGAATTATTGCTAATATTTTTCACCCAATTGAACACTTTTAGTTGTATCCCCAAACATCCAACAATGCTATGCAATAGAAAACAGAATAATTATTCTTACTCACATACTAGAATTCAATAATTAGAATTAGAAACAAAGTAAATAATTAATAATATCCATGATTCCATTCATATATAATAGAGTTCTTCTACTACATCGCAAACCAAACACAAATTTTCACAAAAACGACACATACATAACAAGAAACTAACGAAAACAAGCGAAGCCATTATTGACCATAACAAAACAAAACCTAACTTAATTTCCAAACCAAAAATCTAAATGGGCCTAACATCAGGCCTTTTGACTTCCTCTTTGGGAACAAAAAATCCATCAAAAACTAGTAAAATACGCACATTCAAAACAACTCAATGAAAATTTGAACCACATTGCGAATAAAGCTTAAAGCAAAAACTAAAACCATCAGATCCAATGAAAATTGCAACAAAAATCAACATGCAAAATTACCTTTAGATCACCATCAATCACCGATGAGTCACTAACTAAGCAAAAACTCGTGAAACTCTGACTCATTCATTTCTCAATTTGACTCACTGAGTTTCATTTTCACGCCAATTTTTCAACTTAGCGAAACTATGACCTGATTCTGGTGATTCAAGCTCATCGAGCCATGCTACTACTCTCCTCCTTCGCTCTCCATCTAAGAAACCTCGATTTTCTTGCCAAAAACCCTCACTCTGCCTTTGTTTCTAGAGGAGGATCTCGATCTCGATTTTCTAAGCCCGAGTCCGTTCGAGTTCTTTGTCTTCGAGTTCTTCGACGTGATGACCAATCTTGTTCGAATCGACGAAACGCTGTCGTTTTCGTCGTACAGGAGAATCCAAAAGGTGGAAAGGCACGGAGCCAAGTCTCTCTACTTGCAAAGCCTCAGCGACAAAGTGAGCCAGCTGGAGTCGCGGTTCAATTGGCTGGTCAAGGGCGTCGACAGGAAGTACACGTGGACGGCGGAGATCAAGGATGGAAAGAAGAAGGAGGAGGAAGTGGTGGTGAAGAGAGGAGGGGTTGAGAAGAACTATAAATGGACCGCTGAGATTAAAAGGAATCGAAAGCTGAAGATCAAACTAAGAGAGATTGAGAGTGAGAGCGAGAGTGATAGAGGGAAAGAGAGATTGTGTGTTCAGCAGGATCTGCGATTGGAGAGTGAGGCGTTTAGGGGAACAAAGGGTCTGATTAGGTTTTAAGGGTTTTATTTATACTTTGCCTAAAGCCGCGTTTTTAAAACGCAGCTTCATCTTTGCTTATGCCGCATTTTAAACAAGGCAAGCTAAAGCCGCATTTTTTAAACGCAGCCATAGTTCAAATTAAAAAAAAAAATGAAATAGGAATGTCCTATAGCCACGCATTTAAAACGCGGCAATAGCTCCTAACCCATAAATGCAGCTATAAACACAATAAACGCGATTGTAGACGTATTCTATGGCCGCATTTTAAACATGCAGCTATTGACTGACACTTTGAGTCGCATTTTTAAAAAAAGCGGCTGTAGCCCGCCTATAGCCGCGTTTTTGCAAACGTGACTATAGACCTGTGTGTTTTGTAGTGATACTAATAAACTCTAAGCTTTGTGAAGATGTGAACGACTTGGAAACATTGGTAGTCAACTTATATACATTTATATTGCAAGAATCAATATAAAATACGTTTGTCTTAATGTATGGTGTTTGTCGCATGCCCATCACACAAACAAAAATAATAATAAATAAGTGTTGTCATTGATGGAACCACTCTTGGACTAGAGGCAATGGCCCCCCTATATATATTTTTTAAATATTATTATATATGTGTACTAATCTTAGCAATTTTGTTTTATAAAATTATATTTTGTTTCTCTTTAACAATATTATTGATTCTTTTAAGAGTAATGTTATATTCACAAACTTTTTTATAACATTTTTACTAACTATTTTGATAGCAAATTCTTATTGGTTCGCATATGGGTATACCACCCACATCATTTTTTTACTAACTAGTAACCACTTATCACCTTTCCATAAAAATTAAAAAAAAAAAAAAAAAAAAAAAAAAAAAAAAAACCTCTCATCACAACAGTAATTTATAAAAAACTTATAATTCTGGCATTTTCCTCATTTTAGTGACCATAAAAAATTTTAAAGATCTAAAATCTAAAACAAAATATATAAGCCCAAAAAAAAAAAAAAAAAAAAGCTCAACAACAAAAATTACTAGTAAAGCTAAAAACAAAATTAAGCTCAATTAACTAATTTTATCCAAAATAAATAACTTTGCCCTTTAAAAAATTCTAAACAAAAATAATTTTGTTCTTATCCACACAAAAAAAAAAAAAAAAAAAAAAATCTCAACAGCTAAGTAGCAAAATCAGAGATTAAAACCACCGCACACAACCAACTATAAAACCGCCCCTTTTAACTCAAAGTTCTAACTTTGTCCTGCGTGTTGTGTTTGTCTTATGGAATATCACATGCAGCTGTGAAGATCGATATATTTTATTCAAGGAGGTAAAAAACAATAAACTTTGTTCGGAAGTTGGGTGCCTATTTTAGATGCACACTCTCTGAAGTGGAAAGAAAATATCAATTCTGGGTGGTCGATGAATTATGTACGTATATTATATTGATGCAACTAAAAATGACAAGGGGTAATGAACCCGCCGATCAACATGAATGGTCCAAAATTGGAGTTTTGTTTTGTTTTGTTTCTACTTGCAACTTTTTAGACATGTCAAACAACTAAAAGATTTTGTAATTTTCTTGAAGTCTATATCACAAGGATAGCACCAATAAACATCGACCATGTACGTTTAGAACAACAAAAAGAAAAAAAAAAAATCATAGTTTCCAAGTGCTGTCGTATCTTATTGTCTGCATGCAACCAATCCTAACCATTCATGAATTCTTACAATTATTGTCCAAATTTCATTTTAAGATGCAAGGGTTAATGGCACTTTCCCCTCTTAATTGTAGGTTACCCCCCTCTAAACTTTGAAACCGAGAAATAATTAATCTCTTTGAAATATTGAAAATTAACAAGTTATTTCTTGTGGCTAGCTACTAAATTCCGTCAAATTTGATTTTTTTTTAATGGATATACTTTTCAAAAAAAACATTGTACACTATTCATATTAAAATGCCCATTAAACCTCTCACAAACACTAAAATACTAATTTTTCTATTTAGATCAAATAGCACTAGTTTGCCACCAACCGAAATAGGTCAAATTAACAACGAAGAATCCTAGCTATCCATATTCATTGTTGAATAGCTTAATTTCACTATGTTGTGGGTTGGTTGCCAATTGAAGGAGGGAGATCGAGAATTCTCTTTGAGTCTGGCCCAAATTTGGCTTGTTTTTGCACCGAAGTGGTGAGCAATGTTAATGAGGCCAAATCTAAAGATGTGTGACGCCAACAAGGGGTGTGGTGAGTGAGGTAAGAAAGAAACAAGGTGAGCAATGATGTTTTAATATCAATAAAAGATGTATATGTTCTCCTATGTTAACCAATAATAATAATAATAATAAAGAAAAAAACTCATGCAACATACAAGTAGAATTTTTTATTTTTTTATTTTAAAAAAGTATTTGATAGTCTGGAAAAATATTCGTGTGCATAACATCATTAATAGATATTAAGAAAACAAAAAGAAGTATGCAAAATTTTGCATCAATAACTTTTGTTTTCTTTTTGTTTTCTCTCTTTTGAAGCTTTTTTGATAGAGACAAGAATATTAGAGTATTGATCTTAATTTATATGTTATAATAAAAATATAACTAACATGTTGACCCAATAGATCAATCAGAGGGCATTGAGATTTCAGAGTGGCCTCAATTAGCATGTAGTGGAAATAGACAGTTGTCTATTGAGTATTGACTGAAACGTTTAGGACTTTAGCGATTCTGCGACAAACAAAAATTTTGTAAACATCAAACACGTGGGTATTAATATAATTGTATTGTTTGGTATGGCTAAGAAGATAGAGTGGAAACTGACTATAAATTCTTGTGACATGCATTCTCATCCGTGAATTCTTCCTTTCATGATGAAAATTAATCGATTGTCACTATCAGTTCTGAAATTCATAACGTGAAGCATAATCTTTTACTCTAAATTTCAATCCCTTGTGAGAGTGAGGTTTGGAAAACTAACACTTTTAATAGATGACTTAGTAAATGGATTATAAAGAAAATCTTGAGGCATTTAATTTTGTCAAAGGACTAACTAATGACTATTTTTTTTTTTTTTAATAAAACTATATAATGTTGCATACGTTGATGCATGAGTTTTGAGGGAAAGTTTTGGGTTCAGTGCATAGAAATACTAGGCTCAAACCGATTCCATGTTTTGATCTTCATCATGACTCACCCAATTCATCGTGTTAATATGATGGGGCTTAGCCAAATCTCTTGTTATCCTGTTGTGTGATAAGTGTAATTGCTTAATTAATGCTTGCTAATTGTGCGTATCTATCTCCTAGAAATTGTTTTTGGGGGAAAAAAGGACTTTGCTGAAAGAATTGACATATAGTAGTCAAGAAGCCTTAAGAAACTTAGCATGAACTCTAAATTGTATATGTATTCACTGCAATGATTAATTGTGCAATTAGTGGGTTCTAGTTAACTCAACTAGTAAAGTCTCTGATGGTTGATTCAGAGATCTGGGGTTCAATCCCCATCTACACTAAAAACCGATTGGTATCTTGGTCTGATCATAAATAACTATCATCAGGAGCGGATGCCATAGGTTTAAATTATCTAAAAAATAATAATAATAATAACTGTGCAATTACAGATTATTTGGGAAGTTGCATCTGCCAAAAAGCATTTTATGTATGGGGTTTTTATTAAAAAAATAAAAATAAAAATTATGACAAGATCATAAGAACATAGAGGCATCGCAATACAAGCTGTTGTTATTTGTTTTCACTTTGACTCCCTTTATTTATCTTGTAAGGTTACAAAACTCACAACTCACAATCACCACTGCCATCACCTATAAATGTCACAATCACCATTTTGTTCAACACCCCATTGTTCTCTTCACCATTGTATTACCAATCGGTATTGTAACACCATTATTGAAAGTCTAATGATTTCATTTTAGTCCAAACCTTAAGGGTCAAATGTAGCAATTTAAAGCTTGTGAGTTAAATTGTAGTATGACAAAATTACCAGGCGGTAAATTGTAATGTTCCATTAAAAAAAATTTAAGGAAAAATTACACCAAACTCCCTTGAGATTTGAAAAAATGATAGTGATTCCAAAGTTTCAAAAACTCTAGGATCAAATTGAAAGTTCTAAAAACATAAGGACCAAAATGGAAATAGCCTTAAAATATAGGAACCAAAAATATGTTTTTGTATAATTCAGTACATGTACATTGTTTTTCACAACAAATAAAAATAAAACAAAACAAAATAAAAACAAAAACAAAAACAAAAAACACTTATCACGTTAGTAAGTTATAAAAAACTTGTAGCTCTAACATTTTCCTCAATTTAGTGGCTATAAAAAAAATTTATAGATCTAAAATCTAAAACAAAATATACAAGCCAAAAAAAAACCTCAACAACAAAAATTACCAATAAAGCTAAAAATAAAAAATAAAAATAAAAATAAAAGGCTTAATTAGCTAATTTTATCCAAAATAAATAACCCTGCTCTTTAAAAAATTCTATAACAAAAAATAATTTTGTTTTTACCCAAAAAAAAAAAAAATCTCAGCAACTATGTAGCAGAATCAGAGATTGAAACTACCGTACACAACTAACAGTAAAACCCTCCCCTAACTCAAAGTTTTGACTCTGTCCTGCGTGCTGTGTTTGTCTTCTGAATAACACATGCAGCTGTGAAGATCGATATATTTTAGTCGGGGAGGAAAAAAACAATAAACTTTGTTCGAAAGTTGGATGCCTATTTTATATTCACACTCTCTGAAGTTGAAAGAAAATAACAATTCTGGGTGGTCGATGAGTTATGTATGTATATTATATCGATGCAACTAGAAATGACAAGGGGTAATGAACCCGATCGACATGAATGGTCCAATATTGGAGTTTTGTTTTTGTTTTGTTTCTACTTGCAGCTTTTTAGACATGTCAAACAACTAAAAGATTTTGTAATTTTCTTGAAGTCTATATCACAAGGATTGCACCAATATACATTGGCCACGTACATTTAGAACGACAAAAAAGAAAAAAACTCATAGTTTCCACATGCTCTCATATCTTATCGTCCACATGCAACCAATCCTAACCATTCATGAATTCTTACAAACATCGTCCAAATTTCATTAGAAGATTTAGGGGTTAATGGCACTTTCCCCTCTTAACTGTAGGTTACTCCCCTCTAAACTTTGAAACCAAGAAATAATCTCTTTGAAATATTGAAAATTAACAAGTTATTTCTTGTGGCTACAAAATTCCGTTAAATTTGATTTTTTTAATGGATATATTTTTCAAAAAAAGATTGTACCCCATTTATATTAAAATGCCCATTAAACCTCTCATAAACACTAAAATAACAATTTTTTTTTTTTTTATATAGATCAAATAGCACTAGTTTGCCGTCAACCGAAATAGGTCAAATTAACAACAAAGAATCCTATTCATCTTCATTGTTGAATCACTCAATTTCACTATGTTGTGAGTTGGTTGTCAATCGAAAGAGGGAAATCGAGAATCCTCTTTGAGTCTGGCCCAAATTTGGCTCCTTTTTTGCACCAAAGTGGTGAGCAATGTTGATGAGGCCAAATCTAAAGATGTGTGACACCGGCAAGGGGTGTCGCGAGTCAGGTAACAAAGAATCAAGGTGAGCGATGATGTTTTAATATCAATAAAAGATGTATATATTCTCCTATATATGTTAACCAAAAAGAAAATTAAAGTAAAAATTCATGCAACATATGGGAAGAATTTTTTATTTTTTATTTAAAAAGAGTATATGATATACTGGAAAAATATACGTGTGCATAACATCATTAATAGATATTAAGAAAAAAAAAAAGAATTATGCAAAATTTTGCATCATTAACTTATTTTTTCCTTTTCTTTTCTCTCTTTGGAAGTTTTTGATAGAGACAAGAATATTAAAGTATTGATCTTGATTTATATGTTATAACAATAATATAACTAGCATGTTGACCCAATAGATCAATCAGTGGGCATTGAGATTTCGGAGTGGCCTCAATTAGCATTTAGTGGCAATAGGCAATTGTCTATTGAGTATTGACTGAAACATTTAGGACTATAGCGTTTGTTACATGGCAAACAAAAATTGTCTAAACATCAAACACATGGGTACGTATAAATTGCGTTGTTGTGTCAGAAGAAGGATAGCTATACTGATTCGGTATAATATCATCATTGTATTGTTTCATTAGTATGGCTAAGAAGATAGAGAATACATGGTTAAGATTTAAGAAGAGTGGAAACTGACTAGTAATCCTTGTGGCATTCATTCTCATTTGTGAATTCTTCCTTTCATGGTGAAAATTAAACGATTATCACTATCAGTTCTGAAATTCATAACGTGAAGCATAATCCTTTACTCTAAAATTCAAAATTCAACCCCTTGTGAGAATGAGGTTTTAAAAACTAACCCTTTTCATAGATGACTAGTAAAGGGATTATTTAGAAAATCTTGAGGCATATAATTTTGTCAAAGGACTAACTAATTAATAATGACTAATTTTTTTATAAAACTATATATATATATATGTGAATTGTGAACCCATTAATAATAATGTTGCATACATGGATGCATGAGTTTCGAGGGCAAGGTTTGGGTCCTAGTGCACAAGAATACACTATATTCAAACAGTTTCCATGTTTTGATATTCATGACTCACCCAATTCATCCTGTTAATCTGTCGGGGCTTAGCCAAATCTCTTGTTATCCTGCTGATTGCTAAGTGCTAATGGCTTAATGCCTGCAAATTGTGCGTATCTATCTCCTAGAAACTGTTTGATGAAAAAAAGGACTTTGCTTAAAGAATTGACATATTGTGTAGTCAAGAAGCCTTAAGAAACTTAGCATGAACTCTAAACTATATATGTATTCACTGCAATGAATAATTGTGCAATGGCAGATTATTTGCGAAGTTGCATCAGCCAACAAGCAAAATATGTAAGGGGGTTTTATAAAATTTTCTTATGACAAGAACATAGAGGCATCACAATACAAGCTGTTGTTATTTGTTTTCACTTTGACTCTCCCTTTATTTATCTTGTAAGCCTACAAAAGTCACAACTCACAATCACCACTGTCATCACCTATAAATATCACAATCATTATTGTCTTCAACACAGCAATGTTATCTTCAAAAATGTATTATCTACCAATGTTGTAACTACTATTGTCAAAAGTCTAATGATTTCATTTTAGTCCAAACCTTGAGGGTCAAATGTAGCAATTTAAAGCTTGTGAATTAATTTGTAATATGACAAAATTTCAAGGCGGTAAATTGTAATGTTCAACTAAAAATTTAAGGAAAAATTACACCAAGCTACCTTGAGATATGAGGAAATGATAGTGATCAAAAGTTTTACAAAAATGATAATCTCTACCATTAGGTTTGTAATAAACATAATAAATACACTGAAATACATATTTTTTTCCATTGAGTTACCCAATTAAGCATTCATAATTTTTGGTAAATTGGTAGCAGTGAGAGCTTACTCTTTGCCCAAGAACTCGGCCTTTCTTCTATCTTTCTTGAGGCTGATTTTGAAGTAGTCATCAAATTAACGTTAAGTGAGGAGATCTCGTTTGCTTCATATGGTCATCTTGTAGATGAAGACAAACTTCTAGCAAATACCTTTGTTCAAGTAAATTTTCCTATATTAGGAGACAAGGTAATTATATTGCTCATAATATTATTAGACATGTTAGTGGTTTATTGGTATGGATGGAGAATGTTCTTACATATCTTAGTACTATACTTTTAGCCGATTTGGCTAAATTATCTTAATAAAAGCTACAACACTCTTCTTTAAAATAAAATAAAACTCAATGGTCAAAGTAAGGATTTTCAACGATAAATCTAGGAAAATTAGTAATGTTATTGTTTAACCAAAAGTAAGTTTTTTTTTGTTTTTTTTTTTGAGCAGAAACGATAGTAGACTTTATTATTTATACAGAAATTATGTTGTACAGTGGGGAAGAGAAAAGAGCAGCATTCTTCCAATCAAACAATGACCTCTTCTTTCTCTTTTGCGACACTAGCCAAGACTAGAGCTGCACAATTACATCATAAAGGAATGCTAATAATAATAATAATAATAATATATATATATATATATATCACTAATGTCTTCAAGGATCCAAGCAACCTCAAGAGAGCAATTTCTATCATTATTTAGAAAAAAAACTGAGCTTAGAAAATTTCAAATTACAAGGTTATCCTCATCACTGAAGCTGCAGTACAAAGTGGGTTCAAATTCTTCTTCACTTGTGTATTAAATTTGATAGATGATGCACATAAAAACCAGTAAAGCGCCAAATCACAACCTCTTGATTTACAAAAGTATCAATATGATATGGGGAAGAGTCTTTAATCCAGCAAAGCCAGTTATGTCTAGCTGGGTTTTAGAAGATAGAGCTTTGGGACCTTTTTCACTCTCCAAACAATGAGATTCCTGTACCACCTTTGGGATCCCAAGCCCTTGGCGGTTAAGACTTAAAATCTTCATGGAGGAGGAGGAGGGAGTGGAAAAGTACCCCCAACAAAATACTGAGATACACTCAGACTATCAGTACTAAGAATATGTTTCTTATGAACTTGAGATTCTAGAGAAAAATGCTTTGAAGACGTACGTTTAGCCAAATGTTGAAGACAAGATGAGTCATCAAGCGAAGCGTGATTACTAGAGCTCCGTAAGATGCATTTCCATGATCAAAGAGATGATTTTTTTTGGCCTGGCAAATCCTCACTGTCATTGGGAATTATCTCCATCTCCATATTCCCCTTCGAATATCCCCCATTTAAATTTATGTTATCCACTACCTTATCCTTCCCATGTACCAGTTGTTGATTAGTATTTAGAAATTGGTACTTATCTGACTTATCAGCTACTGGAAGAGTCCTATTTAGAATACACTTCTTAGAAATAGGATTAGGCTTATCAAGTTGTCGCCCAGAGTCATTGCAATCCACCAAACTACTAACTGATAGATTTTCTTGAGATATTGAAACTTGAACTAACGTGGATATATGGTTTTTTGAAGATGTGGACTCAGATGCAACTCTATCACGTTCAAAATTTGAAATTTCAACAAGATCAAAAAAATTTTGAAATTTTATGCCCTGAATGTCCTGAGTCATCCAGCTGTTGTCTGCATATCTTCACAATAGATTCACCGGCCATCAGAATATGAAGTTTCTGTTGATGGAGTTTAAAAGGTCCATCAATATTCTCTTCCCCCTTAGTGGCCAGACTGGCCTCTTTTTCATCATCATTAGACCTTGGTTGGCTGGGACTTCCTTTTTTTGATTGATTTTTGGAGCTATAGCGTGCATCCATGGATCATATTGAAACTCATCCTCATCCGTGTGGAGGCATCTTTTATTTATCCGCTGACATTCATGATATTGATGACTGAGTATAACACACCAATAGCAAAAGGTTGGCAACCTCTCATATTTAAAAAGACCCAACCTTCTTCCATATCTTCAATATGAATCATTTTTCCCCTCATAAGAGGTTTTGTAATGTCAATATTGACCTGAATTTGAAGAAAAGGACCCCAAGCAAGGCCACTCTTCGGAGCATCACCCAAAAGTGGAACACCAATCTCCTTCGCAATATGAGTGCCAACAGCCTTACTCATACTTTTAATAGGGATGTTGAAAACCCAAATCCATAAAGGGGAATATTGGAAAGACACATTACCCGAGCTAAGGTCCTCATGGAAACCTTTCAAAAGAATAAGCTTCCTATCATGGACTACGGGCTTTTATCAAGAACCTCAATCATATTTTCCTCTCTTACAAAGATAGCTAGAAAAAGATTACTTCCCACTTCTTTAATAGTAACTCCCTGTAGACTATGCCAAAGTTTTTGGATGGTAGATTTAAAGGCCTCCTTGTTAAAATCCTTAGTTGATTAGAGTTTGAACAAGATGCTAAACTAAGCATGATCTTTAAAAAGAGCCACCTCTTGAGAACTCACCGCCAAAACCCCTTTTTCTTCTTTCGAAAGATAGAACTTCCTCCATAGCTGCATCCATAATACAAAACCTTTGTAGGTCTAATAAAATAATATATGTAAAAAATACTTCAACAAGGCGAAATAAGGGATCCATGAGTATGAAAGATAGAAAGAAGTCCTCTACTACGATCAGCGAAACTAAACCGAAGAGGTTTAAATCTTATGTGAAGACTGTAAGTTTGTTTCTTTTATTTTCCAAAACTACAACGAGTCAAGGAGAGAAAAGTTTTTTTTTTTTTTTTTACCAAAAGTAAGTTAGTTCATAAAAATATGGTAACTCAAGGGGAAAATAGTTGTCATTATTATTATATTTCTTATATTTATCACAAAATCTTAGAGGAGATCGTCATTTTTTCAAAACCTTGATTTCTTATCTTCGTGGGTTAAGCTGTATTGAAAAAAACCCAAAACCCAATCCGGCCCAATACACCTCCTAATTATTTTCCACAAATTTAAATTAGTTAAGGAAAAAAAAAAAAAAAAAGTGGCACAGAAAGTCAGAAACTAGCGGGAAAATTGGCCAATGATTTTAGTTTAGAAACGGAATGTTTGACAGTGACCTACAAATCACAACAATCTATCATGAATCAAACACCGTAAATCACATCGACCCATCAACATCTGAACAATCCTTACCGTTCGATACAGATAAGGAGCTAAAATCAAACAACAACAAACATCAACGGCTATGTGGACGAGAGCGCCCTAGAGAAACTTCCCATTGCTACAATCTTCTTTCTTTCGCCTCAAAATCTTGAAATCATAGATTCGACTTCGATCGGCGATTCTTTGTTTTCGTCGAATCTCCACCGTTATATATAATTATTTATCTACAAAAAAAAAAAAAAAAAAAAAAAAAAAAAAAAAACTCATTTCGTGATTTCTGAGATCGAAATTCGAAAACCCTAGCTTTCTCTCTCTCTCTCACACAGCTGAAAAGTTGTAATGGAAACCCTCTTGCGCTGCTTCTGTCCCACTACATCAGTTTTGTGGTCACCTTCTGCCATACTTATTTTCAATGGATTTGTCACCCTTTTGCCTACCCTTTTCCACTTATGTACGTTTGCAAGGCTTTGATCATCCTCACATGAGAGTGATAGATTTGTTGGATGAGTTTCAGGGACATGTGGATCACATTTCAATTCCGCATTTGTTGCTTCATACATGATAGGCACTAAAACCAGATTAGTACCATGATTTTCCTCAATCTCTTCCCTTGCTTTGTATATTTTGGTTACTTGAGTAGTAGTAGGTGACTCAATTTGAAAAAGAGTGGAAGTTTGTCCATCCTCATCAAAGCATTGAAAGTTCCATATCATTCTGGGTTGGTCCTGAGTTTCCATCAATTGCTGTTTGTGTTGCTTTTCATCTAATTCCGTTGAAGGACAGTTACGCAAATAATGATAAGTACGGTTTTGTTCGTGATGATATAATCGATGGTGTTTGTGATATCCACATTTCTACCGATAGTGGTAAGCGACGTCTCATGGTTTCGGGGGGTTTTTCTTTCAAGTGTGATCATCTGTGGTTTTTCGGTGAACATCACAGCCAATTACAGAGGAATTTCGGAGACTCGATGCAGGGTGATCGGAATCATGTTGAGATTTCATGTAAAATCTCTCATTGGGCAAGTACAAACGAAAACTACGCTCCTGTGATTGCAAGGATGGGAGTACATGTGGAATGCATATGTCCTCCTCAGAATTCCAATATCATCCAATGCAATTCTCAAAATGTTGATGACGACACAGTGCTGCACGCACCTTTACTATCTCAAAATGGTTCACAAACGGACTCAGATGCAGGAGACCCTTCAAGCTCCTCTAGTCCCTAACGACATATGATTCAAGGCATCCAATGGATATAGCAAATGGGCTTGACTTATGTTTGGGTATTGACTCAGCAGATGGTAATGGGTTTGATTTGGGTCCTTCTTCAATAGCCAATCCCTTTGTAAAAAGATGACTCCATTTTCAATCTATATCCACCGTCAAAGAAACCGAGTCCGATGCGAAGAAATATGCCCGGGTATTATTATTAGTAAAGTCTCTGATGGTTGATTCAAAGATCTGGCCGGGGGTTCAATCCTCGCCTACACTAAAAACCGATTGGTGTCTTGATCTGATCATAAGTAACTATCATCAAAAGCGGATGTTATAGGTTTAAACTATCTCAAAAAAATAATAATAATAATAACTATGCAATTACAAATTATTTGAGAAGTTGCATCTGCCAAAAAGCAATTTATGTAAGGGGTTTATATATATATATGTAGGGACACGAAATCTTTAACGGCCCGACAACGATGTTGGGCTCGCACACGGAAAGTCCCTCACAATAATATTTGTAGAGAGTGGGCTTGAAAGGCCAGCGTTGGATCACAGGGCGACATTTCGGGCCGGACTATAGGTAGACCAATATGAGAAAGAGCTTTGGGCTGGATATTCAGGCCCTTCAATCTTGTATCTAGGAGGATTTGGCTCCTCGGATCATGTCCGAGGAGCGATGGTGCTGTCTCCGGTTACCCGTCGGTGGGTTTTTAGGTGGCGTCCGGCGTATATTATCCAGGCATTCTCTTTCATCAAGTCTTTCTCCAGAAGCTAGATGGGAGCCCCTTTCTTGGTCATATAACATTCTCTTTTATACTAGCCTACGTTCGTTGTCCTTCGTCCACGTGTAGGGTCGATCTTTCCAGGACAGATACCTGTCCCATCAGTCTAATCCCTGAATTGTGGGAGATGGTCCATAAAGCCTAAAAATCCAGCTCTGTTAGGTGCGGTGTCATGTCAATGAAGGGTATTAAGGACTATTTCCCTGAGATATTTTCTGATCTTTCAAGTTTGCCTGTATCCCATTTTCGTCAATGGGGTTCTGGATTCTCCGAGGACTGAGCGGTCCTCGGACACATCTTTGAACCACATCGGGCTCACTATTTTTGGGCTTGGGCCCTGGCCTCCTTTAGTTTGGGACCTGTGGACTCCCTACAAGCGAGCGAGCCGGGCCCATAGACTTTTGGGCCCCACAATAGCCCCTCGAAACCCTGCTGTCCAACGTCTTGGTTGGAGAGGTGGGTTTTGGTAATTCCGAGCCTTAACTGCGGCTCATTTAATTCGGCCCTCGATCAACGTTGGCGACTCTTCATCTCCACGAGGAATGCGCCGGTCTACGAGCCGTTTTTCCTGGATTTGCGTACGTTGCCGTTATGCCGCGTGGTTATCTGCAACGTGTCTTTAATATCTTCCCATTTACGAGACCTCCCAGATATAACGGTTACTGATGGTGTGGGAGAATGAAGCGGCGCGTTATACTCTGAATTTCCCTGGGGATCTGAATGTGTCACATACCCTATCCTTCGTCCCCTATATAAAGAGAGAAGACAGAGGGTGACCTTTTCATATCCGAATCCCTCACGTTCTTCCCAGAATCCACTTCCTCCATCCGGCTACTCCCTATTCAATAATACTTATCTCATAGTAATCCACCATGAACAAATCCTTCCTTTCCCAGAAACGCCATGTCCCAACAAAACTCGAGATGGCTCGGTCGGGGCAAGGATGGCGGAGGCTTAAGATTCGCCTCCCCATTCTTTTAGCCAAAATCCGAAGCAGGGACTCGTCACACCCCATTTCTGGTGTGACTGAGTCGAAAACCTCCCTTGTCATCTCCATCTGCTCTCTCATGAGCATACCTAATAAGGCTCCCCTTCTTCCTCTTTTGCTCCTTTTACTTTCTTTTCATTGCTTCTCTCTTCTTCTCCTCCTTCCCGCTCATGTCCTCCATCTTCTTTTTCCCTTGCATTCTTTAGTGACAAGAGCTTGCTGAAGTGCTTCCATGTCTTCCAATTCTTCTTCCTTCTCCTTCATTATTTTTGTATAAGGATCTTCTCCTGATATGAGCAGTACTGAGGCATAGATTTCAGAAAGACTTTGAAGGCGAATTCAGAAGACACCTGATGGTTTACTTATTTGTATTACGGATATTGTTACTGTTTTAGCAGTTCATTTTTTGTATAGGCTTGTTTAAGCCCTTCCTTGTACGTTGTAACAATTTTTCATATTAATAAAAGTTATTGTTACTCTATTTCGTATGTCTTGTTTATATATTTTAACAAATGTGAAAGCGCTGCTCGGCATAATAGTATAGCATTCGAATCAATAATAACTAAGGCCAAAGTAATCGTTGATAAAAAGATGCCACGATAACTTTAAAAAAATTACTATTCAACATAACAATCCGACCAGTGAAGAATGAGACTTATCTTAAAGTTTGTCGTGATGGGTATTAGATGCTTCGATAAGATGTAAGAAGTAGCTATCCGAGGACGTGTTACCCACCGGATGAATGGCCTCTTCAGGTTGACGATCATTAGGTTGTTCTGCCATCTCCATGATACGCGAGACTTAACCCTTTCCAGTATTTAAGCCGAGAAATTTCTTCATTCGGGCAGTTGATTTCCCAAGAAGCCTGAGTCCGAGGACCTGACAAGACCTGGGTTTTGTTCAGGACTTATACGTTTTATCTTATGTACTTGATTTTTCTCTTAGGCTTGAGTCCGATACTTGTGTCTTTATCGGTACTTGGTTTTCCCTTTTAGCTTGAGTCCGAGGACCATACAAGCCTTAGGTTCTGTCCGAGACCCACGTCTGCATCAGTACTTGGTTTTCCCTTATAGCTTGAGTCCGAGGACCATACAAGCCCTAGGTTCTGTCCAAGACAAATGTCTACATCAGTACTTGGTTTTCCCTTTTAGCTTGAGTCCGAGGATCGTGCAAGCCTTAGGTTCTGTCCCAGGCCAATGTCTGCATCAGTACTTGGTTTTCCCTTTTAGCTTGAGTCCGAGGACCATGCAAGCCTTAGGTTCTGTCCAAGGCCAATGTCTGCATCAGTACTTGGTTTTCCCTTATAGCTTGAGTCTGAGGACCATACAAGCCCTAGGTTCTGTCCAAGACAAATGTCTGCATCAGTACTTGGTTTTCCCTTTTAGCTTAAGTCCGAGGATCGTGCAAGCCTTAGGTTCTGTCCAAGACAAATGTCTGCATCAGTACTTGGTTTTCCCTTTTAGCTTGAGTCCGAGGACCATGCAAGCCTTAGGTTCTGTCCAAGACCTTGAGTTTAGATTTTCCCTTTCATTGAGCATCTCCTGAGGTGCCAGACAGGGTGTCCCCGGGCCTTCACGCAAAGCGGGCCTGGGCCGTGAATTCAATGAATCCGCGGATTAAGAGATATTTCTGCAACCTCTGGCCACGCAGTACTTCTCTGACGCCCCAAGGATCGAGGCGCGCCTTTACGAGGCTCCTTGAGTCTCTTGGCTGCAGTTGACGTTGGAAGTTGAGCCAAGACTACTTTGTCTGTAGTGCTCCTTGGGACGCCGCGTGAGTTGACTGCCATCATCTTGTCTTTTCAAATAAAGAGGAGGGAGAGAGGGTTGCTTTATATATACACCCATCCTTTTATTTTTCTCTCACATCACGCTTCCCATATCCGGAGTTCTCCCTTCTTGGCATAACATGCTGAAAGCGAAGGTTGGGAAGAAAAAACTTTCCCCGCCGCAGAAGCGCCGTGTCCTCATGAGGCTTATAACAGTAAGGTATGGGCACAGGAAGCACAAGTTCAGGAGAGTACTCCATCTCCACCGAGGGGGAACAGCGTCTCTCCCTCTTTTAGTCAAAATCCGAAGCAGGTTCTGCCCACGCCAGAATTTTGGTACGGCAGAAGGAAGATTTTCCACCATCGGCACCTCTGCTTTGCGGCAGACGTATATTTAGAGAAAGCCCCTCAACTTCCCACTCCCTGCACCTTTCCTTCAACGGTGCCAGGCTCAAGTTGGGTTTCTTTGGCTGCCTGAGTTATGGGCATGTAAGAGCGCGGGGGAAGAATAAGGTCTCGGAGCTGTGGCCAACCTTTCCTCCGACATACTTCCTCGGCTTTCTCCAGCTTTCTTGTATTTTTCTTTTTCTTGCTTATGTAGTAGGCTTTGACGTAGGCTGATTCCAGCTTTTCATTGTACGCTGTACTATTTCTTTGTGGTAATAAAAATGGAAATTGATTTACCTGTTTTAAGCGTTGATCTACTGGGCAATACAACTTTATGAACGAATGTGCTCTATGTATGTGTTGCTTTGAGAATATTTGTAACAAAGCTACTTTGAAGCATAATCTAATCAACTCCCATCTATCAACATTATCAGGCATTATGTCGATAATTTGTAATAAATCAAACTTAACAAACTGACCGGGGTAGCAGTTGACTACTCTTGTGATAAACGCGCAAATGTCGCCCTAGAATGATGACCTCCTCACAATCCATCCGATCTATCGAACTGGAAGTAGGGTACTCCGATCGTGCTTTTGTGTATCTGGTTTTTTCATTTGCGCATTTGGTTTCCCCATAGGCTTGGGTCCGAGAACCATGCAAGGCCTTGGTTCTGTCCATTACTTTAAAGATGTCTTCTTTGTACTTGGTTTCCCCATAGGCTTGGGTCCGAGGACCATGCAAGGCCTTGGTTCTGTCCATTACTTGTAAGATATCTTTTTTTTTTTTTTGTACTTGGTTTCCCCAAAGGCTTGGGTCCGAGGACCATGCAAGGCCTTAGTTCTGTCCATTACTTGTAAGATATCTTTTTTGTACTTGGTTTCCCCATAGGCTTGGGTCCGAGGACCATGCAAGGCCTTGGTTCTGTCCATTACTTGTAAGATATCTTTTTTGTACTTGGTTTCCCCATAGGCTTGGGTCCGAGGACCATGCAAGGCCTTGGTTCTGTCCATTACTTGTAAGATATCTTTTTTGTACTTGGTTTCCCCATAGGCTTGGGTCCGAGGACCATGCAAGGCCTTGGTTCTGTCCATTACTTGTAAGATATCTTTTTTGTACTTGGTTTCCCCATAGGCTTGGGTCCGAGGACCATGCAAGGCCTTGGTTCTGTCCATTACTTGTAAGATATCTTTTTTTTTTTTTTGTACTTGGTTTCCCCATAGGCTTGGGTCCGAGGACCATGCAAGGCCTTAGTTCTGTCCATTACTTGTAAGATATCTTTTTTGTACTTGGTTTCCCCATAGGCTTGGGTCCGAGGACCATGCAAGGCCTTGGTTCTGTCCATTACTTGTAAGATATCTTTTTTGTACTTGGTTTCCCCATAGGCTTGGGTCCGAGGACCATGCAAGGCCTTGGTTCTGTCCATTACTTGTAAGATATCTTTTTTGTACTTGGTTTCCCCATAGGCTTGGGTCCGAGGACCATGCAAGGCCTTGGTTCTGTCCATTACTTGTAAGATATCTCTTTTTTTTTTTGTACTTGGTTTCCCCATAGGCTTGGGTCCGAGGACCATGCAAGGCCTTAGTTATGTCCATTACTTGTAAGATATCTTTTTTGTACTTGGTTTCCCCATAGGCTTGGGTCCGAGGACCATGCAAGGCCTTGGTTCTGTCCATTACTTGTAAGATATCTTTTTTGTACTTGGTTTCCCCATAGGCTTGGGTCCGAGGACCATGCAAGGCCTTGGTTCTGTCCATTACTTGTAAGATATCTTTTTTGTACTTGGTTTCCCCATAGGCTTGGGTCCGAGGACCATGCAAGGCCTTGGTTCTGTCCATTACTTGTAAGATATCTTTTTTGTACTTGGTTTCCCCATAGGCTTGGGTTCGAGGACCATGCAAAGCCTTGGTTCTGTCCATTACTTGTAAGATATCTTTTTTGTACTTGGTTTCCCCATAGGCTTGGGTCCGAGGACCATGCAAGGCCTTAGTTCTGTCCATTACTTGTAAGATATCTTTTTTGTACTTGGTTTCCCCATAGGCTTGGGTCCGAGGACCATGCAAGGCCTTGGTTCTGTCCATTACTTGTAAGATATCTTTTTAAGTAGTCTTTTCTCTATACTGATTTATTTTTCGAAGGTCAGCCCCTAGGCCAGGGAGGGAGGAGTTGGTCTGAGGCCGGAAGCCCCTAGAGTTGTCCATTCCGTTGGCAGTGCAAGGCGTAGCCCCTAGCAGAGGCTTATGGCGGAGCAACAACTGTACGCCGCCGGAGATGGGAAAAACTCGTGAACCTCTGCTTGCTGGAGAGCTGACTCATGCGCCATCCGTGCCAACGCGCAAGCCTTTCCCACAGACGGCGCCAATTGTAGGGACACGAAATCTTTAACGGCCCGGCAACGATGTTGGGCTCGCACACGGAAAGTCCCTCACAATAATATTTGTAGAGAGTGGGCTTGAAAGGCCAGCGTTGGATCACAGGGCGACATTTCGGGCCGGACTATAGGTAGACCAATATGAGAAAGAGCTTTGGGCTGGATATTCAGGCCCTTCAATCTTGTATCTAGGAGGATTTGGCTCCTCGGATCATGTCCGAGGAGCGATGGTGCTGTCTCCGGTTACCCGTCGGTGGGTTTTTAGGTGGCGTCCAGCGTATATTATCCAGGCATTCTCTTTCATCAAGTCTTTCTCCAGAAGCTAGATGGGAGCCCCTTTCTTGGTCATATAACATTCTCTTTTATTCTAGCCTACGTTCGTTGTCCTTCGTCCACGTGTAGGGTCGATCTTTCCAGGACAGATACCTGTCCCATCAGTCTAATCCCTGAATTGTGGGAGATGGTCCATAAAGCCTAAAAATCCAGCTCTGTTAGGTGCGGTGTCATGTCAATGAAGGGTATTAAGGACTATTTCCCTGAGATATTTTCTGATCTTTCAAGTTTGCCTGTATCCCATTTTCGTCAATGGGGTTCTGGATTCTCCGAGGACTGAGCGGTCCTCGGACACATCTTTGAACCACATCGGGCTCACTATTTTTGGGCTTGGGCCCTGGCCTCCTTTAGTTTGGGACCTGTGGACTCCCTACAAGCGAGCGAGCCGGGCCCATAGACTTTTGGGCCCCACAATATATATATATTTTTTTTTAAAAAAAATTATGACAAGATCATAAGAACATAGAGGCATCGCAATACAAGCTGTTGTTATTTGTTTTCACTTTGACTCCCTTTATTTATCTTGTAAGGTTACAAAAGTCACAACTCACAATCACTACTGCCATCACTTATAAATGTCACAATCACCATTTTGTTCAGCACCCCAGTGTTCTCTTCACCACTGTATTACCTATCGGTATTGTAACACCATTATTGAAAGTCTAATGATTTCATTTTAGTCCAAACCTTAAGGGTCAAATGTAGCAATTTAAAGCTTGTGAGTTAAATTGTAGTATGACAAAATTACCAGGCGGTAAATTGTAATGTTCCATTAAAAAAAAATTTAAGGAAAAATTACACCAAACTCCCTTGAGATTTGAAAAAATGATAGTGATTCCAAAGTTTCAAAAACTCTAGGATCAAATTGAAAGTTCTAAAAACATAAGGACCAAAATGGAAATAGCCTTAAAATATAGGAACCAAAAATATGTTTTTGTATAATTCAGTACATGTACATTGTTTTTCACAACAAATCTCACATTTGTTGAGTTGAAAATTTTATTCCTATATAAGCTTACCATCAACAACACTTTATTATTCAGTATTAATAAGTTGTCGCATCTACACTTGTCATGACTCACTAGACTTCTCGTATTGAAAGAAGACCCTCACTTGGGGCAAACCCTTAATTCTCTAATAGCACCAATGCATCTATGATGTAAAGCTCTAGTTTGTCACCTACATATGTGAAATTAATGTAGTTACACAAAAAATTATTTGGCCCTGTTATTCTTATAATTTTCAATGTGAAATGTGTTGGAATTTGAGGTAATCTATGACAATACAATATTTCAACTTCAAACAGAAATGCTATATGGAACTCCCTTTCCAGTCACTCCAGGTGGTGAGAATGGCTTCAAGAGCTCATATGGCACAACCCCAGCTCCATTTCTGTTCTTCAAATCCTTGTTTGCATTCCTCTCATCAATAGTCCCCTCAAGCTCCATCAACCTCCCATTAAACCGTTCAAAAGCCGCCTTTATAACCGGGTTCTCAGCCCATGTTGGCTCTATTTTCTCCCCTATATACTCCTCCTCCGATGAATGACTTGATAGTATGTCCATAACAGCCATAATTTTTGTGGCTTGCATTTGTGAAGGGAAGCATTGTAAAAGTGCACCTTCGGGTTTTTTCAAGAAGGTTTTCCAAGTTTCTTTTGAAGGGTCTTCAGTGGGCATGTTAGTTCTAGCAATAGTAGGTCGGTTAGGGAAATAGCCTGTGTAAGTGTACTGTCCAAAGTTCACTGCTGCATGGTGTCCTGATGTCACCCAAACTATTGTTGTGATGATCTCTATGAGGTCTTTTGGGGTTTTGAGGACTGGCCACCATGGTTCATCCTTTTTGTCACCATGGCCAACAGTTCTAATCTCTGTCCACCATGCTTGGAGCTCTTGATCGGATTCTATGAGATTTGGGTTAGGGTAATAGTGATTGACATAGTCACTCACCCACTCTTTCATGGAGTCCCAAAGGAGGAGGCCATCACTGGCATAAGGGTAGTCCTCAATTGTGAGCTTCAGGCCATGTGGAGCTGTTGGATCCTCAACAGCCATTCCCCTAAATTCAAGCAATGAAAAAAAAGAAAATAATTATATAATTAGGGAGCAATGCTCACCCTTTTCACATTAGAATTGGGCTCCACATGTGGGTCCCACCATAGGATCCGCTCCTAATGTGAGAGGAGGAGGGAGTATGTACATATTACCAAATAAAAAAAAAATGATAAAGTACAGTTATATTTAGAAAAATGTGAAATTTTAAAATTTGTGTTTAATTTAGTCAAATGAGTTGAAAATGATTAAGCCATACTAGTCCTAGACAATCAAATAGAAGAATTATTTTGTGTTCACAATTTGGTAGTGTTAGGACTTAGGAATTGTACAAGAAACCTTAGATGGACAACATCATAAGAAATCATCACTTAAATTGTTGCTTGTTTATGAAAAGTTAGTTATCAAAGTACCTGCTAATTAAGTCAGCTGGTAGTGCCTGTAAGTTGAACTGCCACTCTTGGTCATAGGCGAAGGAGCTAAGCTCCATGGAGTACTTGCCAGGGGTGAATGACTTCTCGAATATCCCCCCTCCATTGATAAGTATTTCTCGAGCAAGAGCATTAATATCCATAGTGTACCGGAAATGTGGGTGCAACAGTCTATAGATTGGGTGCATCTCACTGAGTTGTCTATTTGTGGCTATGATATAAGGTTCTGTAGCACAATGAGTTCTTAGCCTGCAAAATAATTTCTAGTCCTTTCAGTATAGATGGCATGATAATATGAAGACTGATGATGCCAAAGTCCTAATTAAATTTTGGGTAAATGATTATCTCCATTTGAAGATAAGATTAGATATTGAAATGGTTTTTGTGGTTGATGCATTATAAAAGTGGTTCTGCGGTGAATTCAAGTTAAAATAATGTTGCTCCAATCATTATAGACCATATTAACAATAATGAACCATGCAACACGCTTTTTTAGTGCAATGGTTACCCCACAAGTGTAAATGCTCGTGCATGGGGTGGGGGGGGCAGAGCCCGAGTTCAAGTTTCTAAGAATAAGCTTCGCACACATATATATTTATATTAGGTTAAAGTAGAATTCTATCTCAAATAAAATCATAATAAAAAATAATGAAAAAGTAAAAAGTTATGACAAATGGTAAACAAAATTTCGAAGTGGAACATACCAGTGACTAACTAGTTGGTGATAACTAGACTCATGAGCAAGGACATGAGCTTTGGCAAGTCTCCAAAGCCATACACTTGTAGAATCCCAACAAGGTGTGAAAACTTGTTTCCATTGTGGCTTCCCATCCATTGGTGGCCGAGTCAATTCAATGGCTAGGGGCCATAATGTTTCATCTGGGGTTAGGAAGAGTAGTGTCCGTGACCCATACAGAGTTGTGCCTTCAATTTGTCTTACTTTACTCACATATGGTAAAAATAGATCATGGTAATCTATAATGAACAACTTCTTCTGACTTATGGCCTAGCATGTATACAAATTTATGTGAGAAAGAAATCAATATATAAACGGTCATAGTGTTTATAAGTTATATATGCTACCTCCTTGACGGTCATTAAGCCTCTCATTTCTCGTTCAACTAATTCTGTAGTGATTGCTGAATCTTGCAGTCCATAGATCTTAGGATCAAGTTTACTCTTCAATGGCCATTCCTGCATGATATTCATGTGTTGCTTTACATATGTTTGATCATCATTCTAGCATGAAACACTTCATTATAATATTATTTTTTTACCTACTTTCAATTGTAATTTTAAACTTTATATATATATATATATATGTGTATGTGTGTGCACGCGTGCACTCTCATGATTATATCTTCCAAAGACTCATGTATATTTTTGTTTTTATATATATTATTCTTTAGGGGCATTTGACTTTAATTTTTTTTTCTTTATGAGCAATGTTAAAGACAGCTTTTTCACATGCAATTTGTTAAGGTAACAAGTTATTATTAAAATAAACATCACTTTCATATAGACGTATCACTAATACCATTTTTTATTATTTATTGATCACAAAATATCATTTTAACAATGTAACGTGATACTTTGATTTTTTTTTTTTTGAGAAACGATACTTTGATTTTTTGTTTTGGTTGTATTGTGAAAAAAATGTTTATATGTGCATACCATACCATAGGATTATGGACGCTTATGCACAATGCTTTGGAAGTAAATGTCAATTTATCATACCGTGACCAACTTTATGCTATGTGGGTTGACACCAGCAAGAGTCTGCCTAGCAAATTCCTCGTCCTTAAACCAAAAGAATTTGTCTCCTACATGCACAAAAACGATATAATTAGAGATAGAGTAACAGAAAAATAAATAGCAATGTCAAAGATAGCACATATATATGAGTTTGTTTTCTCACTGTCCATTGTTTCTGGGGCCTCAAAACGCAACACATCGTCTGTTGTATTAGTTATAGCCTTGACTAGTCGAGGTAAAAGGGTTTTGAGAAACCCTTTATTTTCATTTTTGAGACTAGGCAACTTAACTCCTTCATTGAAAAGTGAATCCACAGCTGTGAAGTTAGGGAATCCGAGGTCTCCGTCGATGATTATAGTCTCTAGGGTTGGTATTACTATATGCAATGCTGAGCGTACAGTCTTCGCTGAGAATGCTACTTGCTTTGCTTCCGAGAAGGCTTCATCCCTAGGAATGTAAATGTTGCTCCCCCTTTTCTCGGAAAATGGATCTATGTATATATAAAGCAATTGTTCAAATATAGGTTAGGATCAAGTATATGAATGAAAGGGCTAAATTTACATTTTTATGCTAATTTATTTTGTTTTGTTATATTTAATTTCTGTTTCTTGAACCCTAAACAAATGAAAAATCATGCCAAAGGTCTTGTAGCTGAATTGGTACCTCCCCATGTATAATGTGATTGGGGGTCTAGGGGGAAAAGGATTCGAGTTGCGGGGTTAGCAATATGTTGTAATTATTTCTCCAAAAAAAAAAAATGAAAAATCATATAAACATCTCATAGAGACTTTCAAAAAATAAAGAGTGTGTCTATTACATAAATTTTAGCACAATTTGTTAAAATAGATTACTGTAAGTGTTGAGTTTATATAAAAGTGATTGTCTATCATTCATAGTCAATTACTTCGGTAAATTTTGACCTAGAAAAGTGAAAATGGTTAAATTTATAAGGTAACAATATTCTATTTCATTCTATCTTGCTATTTTTATATAATGTTCCCAAAACCCTAGGGTATTATAATATCCAAAATCCTACTTATATCTCATTTTATAATGTTTTTCAAACGTGGGGGCCACCAAGGCAACAAAGAAGACTGGCCTTCATTATTTTTGTCTTTATGACTCTTGTTAGAAATATGTTGCCAGAGGCAGAGAGGAACATGATCCATGATAGGTTACCTACCATACATGCATACTTTGTGAAGTCATTGATTGAAAAGAAACATAGAAGATAATGATCTTAATCATTTTTTCATGGATTGGAGTTGACATTGACAATGTCTAAGTGCCATATCTCAACACTTCTGTCCAACATATTTACCATAGTATATAATTATTTTGCTTCTAGGGTTTCTGTTTTCCCTAGCTCTTATTCAATGGCCATTAATCCTCCAAAAGAAGTAAAAATTGAATGTATATATAGTAATTTGGTACCTGTGTCACACGGAGGGCGCCCAGTCCTACAACGTCTAGGATAAGGGTGCTCTTTGCCACCAAGTACTGGTCTTTTAAGATCCACACTAGTATCAGGATCTCCAAGATCATTGTACGTATCATAATCATACACCCTCTCAAAACTCCTGCGCTCTCCTTCGCCACTTCCTTGTAAAATCCAAAGCTCTTCTTCCCTTAGCTTCCTCAGTCCTCTTGGAGTTTGTGATGGCAAGTATGACTGCTTCACAACCAAACATATACAAGCCACAATCCAAAAGAAAAATCAACAGGAAAGTCTTAATATAAGAACACAATGAATATATATATATATATATATATATGTTAGGTTACCATCGCTGTTACGTTATGGGTGTGTTTGTATAAATTGTTAAAAAACTGTGTTTAATTTGAGTTTAAAATGCACACTTATAAAAAAAAGTTATGAAGAGTTGTGGTTGTAAAACAAAATTTTAAGTTTTAAAAATGCTCTTTTAAACTCCCAAACGGACCTATGAGGCTATGACATGTATGGAATTTTATTTTACTTTTCCTCAAAAAGCCTCAGATCAAACTCTCTGCTGGACCACATCTCGCTAGAATATGCAATGGTTATGATTAGAACGATGCTTGGCATTCATCTTTCTTTCTTTGGTTGATCCTATGCATGATATTCAATCATGATGTTTCAACTTTCAAGTGCGTGGATATTTTTGAAGATGATGCGCTGAAAAGTCGGAGCATGAATTTGTGAGTATTAGACTTATTAGCTGGATAAGAGATATGGGAAATCTTAGATTTTGTCCTCTATGCTTATAACTCGCATATCCCCGGAAAAAGCACACACATTTGGATGTGATGTTTTTCTTTATTACACAAATAAGAAAGATAGGGAATGCAAAATTTAAGGAAAAAAATAACAATTGTGGTTGTTTAATTGGCTTTTTATTATTCTATGACTTGGTTAATTTTAAAAACTGAATTCAGAAAATAGTACAACCATGAAGACAAATTTCGAAACGGGCCATTCAATATTAATGATGACAAAGAAAAGAAATGGACCACATTTATAAAAAAAATAAAATAAAATAAAACACATACAATTGTGTAAATATAAGGACCACTTTTTTACATATAAAAAATGTGTGAAATAAAAGGACCACTTGCACTTAAATAGTGTATGATTTTTTTTTTTTTTTTTCAGAATCTAGTATATGGAAAATTGATTATCCACAAACTTTGTTATAGGGTTACCTATAAACTTTATTATAGGGTTACACTATCATTAATTATTCTAATATATATATGTTCTTTTTTAACAAATTTTAAATTCAATTATATATATCAAAAAAATTATTTTATATATATTTAAAACCTTTACCAGAATAGTCATGTCAAAATTTCATTAAATAATAAAAATAGATAGGTTGATATACTAATACAACTATAATAATACCTATTAATAATTACCATTATTATTAAATATTATATTTAGAAAACAAATTATATATAAAGGGCTATTCATAACCCATTCGTATTCAATGTAATAAAAATACTATAAATAAAATTATTTATTCTCATTTATTTAATCAACAAACCAATATTGTCAAGCTAAAATTTAAACTCAATTATTAAACAAACCAAATTCAAATATAATAGTGTATTTGTGAATAAAATTGTAAATATGATGTCTTGTTTGAGTTTATATCCAATTTATATGTTTGTATATATGTATGTATAAAATATGCTTATGAGAGAGAGAGAGAGAGAGAGACTCAATTATTAAACAAACCAAATTCAAATATAATAATATATTTGTGAATAAATTTGTAAATATGATCCATGGTTCGAGTTTATATCCTATTTATATGTTTGTATATATGTACATATAAAATATGCTTATGAGAGAGAGAGAGAGAGAGAGAGAGAGAGAGAGAGAGAGAGAGAGAGAGAGAGAGAGAGAGAGAGAGAGAGAGAGAGAGAGAGAGAGAGAGAGAGAGAGAGAGAGAGGTGGACCTTGTGTGCAAAGAAGACCCTTTTTTGAGGATTGTCATATTTTGAATGAACCCATGAATTACAGTTCACACGAATGGGACCATTAGGGCAGCCATTGAGGATAATATCGTGAAGATACATCTCCTTGTGGTGCTCATTCTCTACAAAAACAGCCCCAATCGGCCCAAAATCTATCGGAACTTCAAAATTAGACTCATATTTCACCTCTGCCTCCTCTTGGCTAGTCCTGTGTGCATATCCTTTAATTGTATCCTTCTCAAATCCCGTATCTTCAAAACAGTTAAATATATTACATATAGTTTTCGAAAATGTCACTAAATTCATATTATATCATTATGCAAATGATGAGTTACATAAATATCACAATACGAGTATGTGTTAGGTTTAAGTTACAAAACATCTTTCTAATATTACATGATCCTCTAATAATTTTATAGTAAGCTTTTTTTATAAATTCATTGTTGGATTAATTACCTTATCTTCTTATACTATTCATAACCCACGTTTGCAAAATATTTAATGCCTAATTTTCAAGTTGTTGATCAATGATCAATATTTATATTATATATAAAAAATTTAATTTTCAAGTTGTTTTATTTTAAAATTATACATAAACTATCAATTTACATATTATTATATATAATAAATAACATTCTATTTATATTTTATATACAATTTGGTGTGCATTTATAGAATAAATAAAATGTGTAACTTTAATCATGGTATGACAATAAGAGTTTCAAAATGTTTATAAAAAAATATATATTAAGTGGTTTAACATCAACAAAAGTTGCACTATGAGTTTGTTTGGAACAACTAATTTAACCAAAATTGAAAATTTTTTGCTGAAAGTATAAGGAAAAAAAAAAGAGTTAAAAGCTAGCTGAATAGTACAATAGAATCCATAAATAATACCAAAAAGAAACTAAAAACTCAAATAAGCTAAACTTTTCTTTTGATCCCAAACAAACTCTAAGTGTACTCTATGTTTAAGCCAAAAATTGCCTCAAGTTTTTATTTCAGTAGTTATTTTGGGGTTAAAAGATACCTACGTTTGTGAATTGAGAGTTTTTTTTACAAGAAAGAAATAGAGAGAACTATGTGGGAAGAATGACAAGTTCTTTCTATTCTATCGACGAATCAGTACTTACTAGGATCAAGCTCTGTACTAACAAGCTCCAAGACAAGTGTTTCACCAAGCAAGTCTTTTATATCATCTAGCCCTCGGTCTATCCCAAGGTTTGAAAGTAACCCACCAATAGTAGGTTTCACAGTAATAATGGCTTTCACAAAACTGGCCTCTTCATCATCAGTAGTGCTTGCTACAACTTTTATGTTACTAGCCATGGATCGAACTCCAACATATTTGGCCTTTTTGTGAAATGAGTGGTGCATTGAGATTGTACGTGAAGCATTCCCATTCCCTTTCCCATTGCTATTGCCATCAATGAATGCCTTATGCGAGTGCAATAGGAATGGATTTTGAGTGGAATGTGACTGGTGTAGTTGTGTTATGAACATTTTTGCTTAGGAACTTTATGTGTGTGAGTATTTCTCTATTTGAGTAGTGGTGAAGTAAAGTACACTATTGTTGCACAAGAATTGGGAAGGGCTAAGGACTTATATATATAGGGAGAAATGGGACGTCGAAATATCTCATGGCGATGATAACACGCTATTGTTAACTAGTTTGACTATGAGAACCGAATTTGTTCTCATTTAGTAGGAACTCGAGAGTGCATTATCTTGATGATTGGGGTAGGAAACAAATTCAAAAGACGTTTCTCCATATCCAAGAGAGAATGAATATGGAGAAAAATAAATTATGTAAAATGGGACTATTTTGGCATTTACCTTCACTACAAAAAACGCCACGTACTATTGTTTTATGGTCCTTTCTATTTTGGGGAGGTTTACAAGAACCGTTCCCAATCCACAAGGACCACACTATATCAGGCTTTGATTGCCTTTAATAGGTTCATGATATGGATTTTAATGCAACTTTGTAATTTTAGTCGTCCATATTTGTAGCTATTTCTTCTTTTCTTTTCATTTCTTTTTTTAGGTCATATAAACATTTGTACTCCTAGATCACTAGTCTAAATTTCGTTTTTTGAAGGATAACTATATATATATATATATATATATAATCTTTTCTACAAGGCCCTAGTGCATACCTGAAAAGAAAATTAAATCAAAATACCAAATATGGCTTGACAAGACATGTAATATGAGTACAGGAAAGTTACACACGATGCCGTGCATTTTTCAAATAAGTATTGAAAATAAATATGGTCGGTAGAGATTGCAGTATTGCACTAGATTATGTCAAATTAAGTAGCACTTACGTACTGATAAACTCTAAGCTTTGTGAAGACGTGAACAACTTGGAAACATTGGTAGTCAGCTTATATACATTTATATTGCAAGAATCAATCTATAATACGTTTGTCTTAACGTATTGTGTTTGTCGCATGCCCATCACACAAACAAAAATAAATAAATACGTGTTATCAGGGACGGGACCACTATTGGACTAGTGTTATCGGGGACAGAACCACTCTTGGACTAGGGGACAATCGTCTCCCCTAGATTTTTTTTAAAATATATTATTATTATTATTATTATTATTATTATGTATTAATTTTAGCAATTTTATTTTATAAAATTATATTTTGTTTTCTTTTAACATTATCATTGATTCTTTCAAGAGCAATGCTATACTCACAAACTTTTTTATAACATTTTTACAAACCGTTTTGGTAGCAAATTCTTATTGGCTCACATATAGGCGCGACATACCACTCACATTATTTTTTTACTTTTCAGTAACCACTTATCACATTTCCATCAACAACAACAACAACAAAAAACAAAACAAAAACAAAAACAAAAACAAAAAACACTTATCACATTAGTAAGTTATAAAAAACTTGTAGCTCTAACATTTTCCTCATTTTAGTGGCCATAAAAAAATTTATAGATCTAAAATCTAAAACAAAATATACAAGCCAAAAAAAAAAAAAACCCTCAAAAACAAAAATTACCAGTAAAGCTAAAATAAAAAAATAAGCTTAATTAACTAATTTTATCCAAAATAAATAACCTTGCCCTTTAAAAAATTCTAAAAAAAATAATAATTTTGTTTTTACCCAAAAAAAAAAATCTTAGCAATTATGTAGCAGAATCAGAGATTGAAACTGCCGTACACAGCTAACAGTAAAACCCTCCCCTAACTCAAAGTTCTGACTCTGTCCTATGTGCCATGTTTGTCTTCTGAATAACACATGCAGCTGTGAAGATCGATATATTTTAGTTGGGGAGGAAAAAAACAATAAACTTTGTTTGAAAGTTGGATGCCTATTTTATATTCACACTCTCTGAAGTTGAAAGAAAATAACAATTCTAGGTGGTCGATGAATTATGTACGTATATTATATCGATGCAACTAGAAATGACAAGGGGTAATGAACCCGATCGACATGAATGGTCCAAAATTGGAGTTTGTTTTTGTTTTGTTTCTACTTGCAGCTTTTTAGACATGTCAAACAACTAAAAGATTTTGTAATTTTCTTGAAGTCTATATCACAAGGATTGCACCAATATACATTGGCCACGTACATTTAGAATGACAAAAAAGAAAAAAGAAAAAAAAAAACTCTTAGTTTCCACGTGCTTTCATATCTTATCATCCACATGCAACCAATCCTAACCATTCATGAATTCTTACAAATATCGTCCAAATTTCATTAGAAGATTTAGGGGTTAATGGCACTTTCCCCTCTTAACTGTAGGTTACTCCCCTCTAAACTTTGAAACCAAGAAATAATCTCTTTGAAATATTGAAAATTAACAAGTTATTTCTTGTGGCTACAAAATTCCGTTAAATTTGATTTTTTTTAATGGATATATTTTTCAAAAAAAGATTGTACCCCATTCATATTAAAATGCCCATTAAACCTCTCATAAACACTAAAATAACAATTTTTTTTATATAGATCAAATAGCACTAGTTTGCCACCAACCGAAATAGGTCAAATTAACAACAAAGAATCCTATTCATCTTCATTGTTGAATCACTCAATTTCACTATGTTGTGAGTTGGTTGTCAATCGAAAGAGGGAAATCGAGAATCCTCTTTGAGTCTGGCCCAAGTTTGGCTCGTTTTTGCACCAAAGTGGTGAGCAATGTTGATGAGGCCAAATCTAAAGATGTGTGACACCGGCAAGGGGTGTGGCGAGTCAAGTAACAAAGAATCAAGGTGAGCGATAATGTTTTAATATCAATAGAAGATGTATATATTCTCCTATATATGTTAACCAAAAAGAAAATTAGAGTAAAAAATTCATGCAACATATGGGAAGAATTTTTTTATTTTTTATTTAAAAAGAGTATATGATATACTGGAAAAATATACGTGTGCATAACATCATTAATAGATATTAAGAAAAAAAAAATTATGCAAAATTTTGCATCATTAACTTCTTCTTTTTTCCTTTTCTTTTCTCTCTTTGGAAGTTTTTGATAGAGACAAGAATATTAAAGTATTGATCTTGATTTATATGTTATAACAATAATATAACTAGCATGTTGACCCAATAGATCAATCAGTGGGCATTGAGATTTCGAAGTGGCCTTAATTAGCATTTAGTAGCAATAGGCAGTTGTCTATTGAGTATTGACTAAAACGTTTAGGACTATAGCGATCGTTACACGGCAAACAAAAATTGTCTAAACATCAAACACGTGGGTACGTATAAATTGCGTTGCTGTGTCAGAAGAAGGATAGCTATACTGATTCGGTATAATATCATCATTGTATTGTTTCATTAGTATGGCTAAGAAGATAGAGAATACATGGTTAAGATTTAAGAAAAGTGGAAACTGACTAGTAATCCTTGTGGCATTCATTCTCATTCGTGAATTCTTCCTTTCATGGTGAAAATTAAACGATTCTCACTATCAGTTCTGAAATTCATAACGGTAAGCATAATCCTTTACTCTAAAATTCAAAATTCAACCCCTTGTGAGAATGAGGTTTGAAAAACTAACACTTTTCATAGATGACTAGTAAAGGAATTATTTAGAAAATCTTGAGGCATATAATTTTGTCAAAGGACTAACTAATTAATAATGACTAATTTTTTATAAAACTATATATATGTGAATTGTGAACCCATTAATAATAATGTTGCATACGTGGATGCATGAGTTTCGAGGGCAAGGTTTGGGTCCTAGTGCACAAGAATACACTATATTCAAACAGTTTCCATGTTTTGATATTCATGACTCACCCAATTCATCCTGTTAATCTGTCGGGGCTTAGCCAAATCTCTTGTTATCCTGCTGATTGTTAAGTGCTAATGGCTTAATGCTTGCAAATTGTGCATATCTATCTCCTAGAAACTATTTGATGAAAAAAAGGACTTTGCTTAAAGAATTGACATATTGTGTAGTCAAGAAGCCTTAAGAAACTTAGCATGAACTCTAAACTATATATGTATTCACTGCAATGAATAATTGTGCAATGGCAGATTATTTGCGAAGTTGCATCAGCCAACAAGCAAAATATGTAAGGGGGTTTTATAAAATTTTCTTATGACAAGAACATAGAGGCATTGCAATACTAGCTATTGTTATTTGTTTTCACTTTGACTCTCCCTTTATTTATCTTGTAAGCCTACAAAATTCACAACTCACAATCACCACTGTCATCACCTATAAATATCACAATCATTATTGTCTTCAGCATTGCAATGTTATCTTCAAAACTGTATTATGTACCAATGTTGTAACTATTATTGTCAAAAGTCTAATGATTTCATTTTAGTCCAAACCTTGAGGGTCAAATGTAGCAATTTAAAGCTTGTGAATTAATTTGTAATATGACAAAATTACAAGGCGGTAAATTGTAATGTTCAATTAAAAATTTAAGGAAAAATTACACCAAGCTACCTTGAGATATGAGGAAATGATAGTGACCAAAAGTTTTACAAAAATGATAATCTCTACCATTAGGTTCGTAATAAACATAATAAATACACTGAAATACATATTTTTTTCCATTGAGTTACCCAATTAAGCATTCATAATTTTTGGTAAATTGGCAGCAGCGAGAGCTTACTCTTTGCCCAAGAACTCGGCCTTTCTTCTATCTTTCTTGAGGCTGATTTTGAAGTAGTCATCAAATTAACGTTAAGTGAGGAGATCTCGTTTGCTTCATATGGTCATCTTGTAGATGAAGACAAACTTCTAGCAAATACCTTTGTTCAGGTAAATTTTCCTATGTTAGGAGACAAGGTAATTATATTGCTCATAATATTATTAGACATGTTAGTGGTTTATTGGTATGGATGGAGAATGTTCTTCCATACCTTAGTACTGTACTTTTAGCCGATTTGGCTAAATTATCTTAATAAAAGCTACAACACTCTTCTTTAAAATAAAATAAAACTCAATGGTCAAAGTAAGGATTTTCAACGATAAATCTAGGAAAATTAGTAATGTTATTGTTTAACCAAAAGTAAGTTTGTTTTTGTTTTTTGTTTTTTGTTTTTTGTTTTTTTTTTTTTTTTTTTTTTTTTTTTTTTTTTTTGTTTTTGAGCAAAAATGATAGTAGACTTTATTATTTATACAGAAATTATGTTGTACAATGGGGAAGAGAAAAGAGCGGCATTCTTCCAATCAAACAATGATCTCTTCTTTCTCTTTTGCGACACTAGCCAAGACTAGAAAAACAACTGAGCTTAGAAAATTTCAAATTACAAGGTTATCCTCATCATTGAAGCTGCAGTACAAAGTGGGTTCAAATGCTTCTTCACTTGTGTATTGAATTTGATAGATGATGCACATAAAAACCAGTAAAGCACCAAATCACAACCTCTTGATTTACAAAAGTATCAATATGATACGGGGAAGAGTCTTTAATCCAACAAAGCTAGTTATGTCTAGCTGGGTTTTAGAAGACAAAGCTTTGGGACCTTTTTTCACTCGCCAAACAATGAGATTCCTGTACCACCTTTGGGATCCCAAGCCCTTGGCGGTTAAGACTTAAAATCTTCATGGAGGAGGACGAGGGAGTGGAAAAGTACCCCCAACAAAAGACTGAGATACACTCAGACTATCAGTACTAAGAATATGTTTCTTATGAACTTGAGATTCTAGAGAAAAATGCTCTGAGGACGTACGTTTAGCCAAATGTTGAAGACAAGATGAGTCATCAAGCGAAGCGTGATTACTAGAGCTCCGTAAGATGCATTTCCATGATCAAAGAGATGATTTTTTTTTTTTTTGGCCTGGCAAATCCTCACTATCGTTGGGAATTATCTCCATCTCCATATTCCCCTTTGAATATCCCCCATTTAAATTTATGTTATCCACTACCTTATCCTTCCCACGTACCAGTTGTTGATTAGTATTTAGAAATTGGTACTTATCTGACTTATCAACTACTGGAAGAGTCTTGTTTAAAATACACTTCTTAGAAATAGGATTAGGCTTATCAAGTTGTCGCCCAGAGTCATTGCAATCCACCAAACTACTAACTGATAGATTTTCTTGAGATATTGAAACTTGAACTAACGTGGATATATGGTTTTTTGAAGATGTGGACTCAGATGCAACTCTATCACGTTCAAAATTTGAAACTTCAACAAGATAAAAAAAAATTGAAATTTTATGCCCTCAATGTCCTGAGTCATCCAGCTGTTGTCTGCATATCTTCACAATAGATTCACCGGCCATCAGAATATGAAGTTTCTGTTGATGGAGTTTAAAAGGTCCATCAATATTCTCTTCCCCCTTAGTGGCCAGACTGGCCTCTTTTTCATCATCATTAGACCTTGGTTGGCTGGGACTTCCTTTTTTCTGATTGATTTTTGGAGCTATAGCGTGCATCCATGGACCATATTGAAACTCATCCTCATCCGTGTGGAGGCATCTTTTATTTATCCGCTAACATTCACAATATTGATGACTAAGTATACCACACCAATAGCAGAAGGTTGGCAACCTCTCATGCTTAAAAAGACCCAACCTTCTTCCATATCTTCAATATGAATCATTTTTCCCCTAATAAGAGGTTTTGTAATGTCAATATCGACCTGAATTTGAAGAAAAGGACCCCAAGCAGGGCCACTCTTTGGAGCATCACCCAAAAGTGGAACACCAATCTCCTTTGCAATATGAGTGCCAACAGCCTTACTCATACTTTTAATAGGGATGTTGAAAACCCAAATCCAGAAAGGGGAATATTGGAAAGACACATTACCCGAGCTAAGGTCCTCATGGAAACCTTTCAAAAGAATAAGCTTCCTATCAAGGACTACAAGCTTTTATCAAGAACCTCAATCATATTTTCCTCTCTTACAAAGATAGCTAGAAAAAGATTACTTCCCACTTCTTTAATAGTAACTCCCTGCAGACTATGCCAAAGTTTTTGGATGGTAGATTTAAAGGCCTCCTTGTTAAAATCCTTAGTTGATTAGAGTTTGAACAAGATGCTAAACTAAGCATGATCTTTAAAAAGAGCCACCTCTTGAGAACTCACCGCCAAAACCCCTTTTTCTTCTTTCCAAAGATAGAACTTCCTCCATAGCTCCTCCATAGCCGCATCCATAATACAAAACCTTTGTAGGTCTAATAAAATAGTATATGTAAAAAATACCGCAACAAGGCGAAATAAGAGATCCATGAGTAAGAAAGATAGAAAGAAGTCCTCTACTACGATCAACGGAGCTAAACCGAAGAGGTTTAAATCTTATGTGAAGAACGTAAGTTTGTTTCTTTTACTTTCCAAAACTACAATGAGTTAAGGAGAGAAAAGTTTTTTTTTTTTACCAAAAGTAAGTTAGTTCATAAAAATATGGTAACTCAAGGGGAAAATAGTTGTCATTATTATTATATTTCTTATATTTATCACAAAATCTTAGAGGAGATTGTCATTTTTTCAAAACCTTGATTTCTTATCTTCGTGGGTTAGGTTGTATTGAAAAAAACCCAAAACCCAATCCGGCCCAATACACCTCCTAATTATTTTCCACAAATTTAAATTAGTTAAGGAAAAAAAAAAAAAAAAGTGGCACAGAAAGTCAGAAACTGGCGGGAAAATTGGCCAATGATTTTAGTTTAGAAACGGAATGTTTGACTGTGACCTACAAATCACAACAATCTATCATGAATCAAACACCGTAAATCACATCGACCCATCAACATCTGAACAATCCTTACCGTTCGATACAGATAAGGAGCTAAAATCAAACAACAACAAACATCAACGGCTATGCGGACGAGAGCGCCCTAGTGAAACTTCCCGTTGCTACAATCTTCTTTCTTTCGCCTCAAAATCTTGAAATCACAGATTCGACTTCGATCGGCGATTCTTTGTTTTCGTCGAATCTCCGCCGTTATATATAATTATTTATCTACAAAAAAAAAAAAAAAAAAAAAAAAAACATTTCGTGATTTCTGAGATCGAAATTCGAAAACCCTAGCTCTCTCTCTCTCTCTCTCTCACAGCTGAAAAGTTGTAATGGAAACCGGAAGTAGCAGCGAAGGCTCGCCGGAGCCAAAGAAAGGCAAATCGAAAACCCCCAGAAAACCTAAGGCTAAGGATAGCGTTCTCAAGCAGAGTCAGTCTCTCTCTCTCTCCCTCTCTCGCTCTTGCATATATATATATATATATATAAGCGATTTTTGTATGTATTTTTATTAATAATTTATATGGTTTTTTGTTTGCAGAATCTCCAGCTGAGTTCTTTGCGGAGAACAAGAATATTGCTGGATTTGATAATGTAAGTATTCAGAAATTTGGGCAAATTGGATGTGAGTAGTGAATAATAATTTTTGCAATTAAATTCCTAATTGAAAACCATGTAATCTGAAGCAATCATTTTTGGTTGTGGATTTCAGCCTGGGAAATGCCTTTACACGACAGTTAGAGAACTCGTTGAGAACTCACTTGATTCTGCAGAGTCCATTTCCGAGCTTCCAGTTGTAGAAGTTACAATGTAAACCCTCCCTTTTTTTTTGTTTATTTATGAATAAATTATAACAAGTGTTAGTTTCAATAATGGGTTGGTGATGAATCTATGTAATGTTGTGTTGCAGCGAAGAGATAGGGAAAAGCAAGTTTAATTCTATGATTGGTCTTGTTGATCGCGAACGTGTTGATGAGGCATTATATGATGATCACGAGACAGCTAAGGCTCGAGAGGTGTGTTATGCTTCTAATGTGAATTTGTTTTTTATATTTTTGAAAATTTTATGAAATTTGTTATGTTGTCTTTTTTGTTTTCTGGCGTGTAGAGACGATTAGCGAAGGAAGCAAAAGCTCAAGAAATACAAGCTAAGAATGCGGCCCTAGGGAAGAAAGTTAAAGAGACTACGGCTTCAAAGGGTATGAAGGGTCGAGGTGAGGCTTCGTTTTACAGGGTGACATGCAAGGTTTGACCCACATTCCATCTTGAACTTCTTCTTGCGTTGCGTTGTCTGGCTTTCTGGTTATATTGGTCTGATCTATGTACCAATTACAAGCTTGTCTCTGAAGTTGTCTTTTATTGATTTTAAATGTAGGATAATGGAAGAGGAATGCCACATGATGACATCCCAAATATGTTTGGACGAGGTTTCACTACTACATTCTAGCTCAAGTTTACATCTGATACAGATTTGCCTATTTTAATATTTTATTAGAATAGATGAGCATATGACACTTCTTTATTCTTATGGAAGCTAGTTGCAACTGTTTTTATTCATGCAGTTTTGTCGGGGACAAAATACGGTTTGAAGCAGACACGTGGAAAGTTTGGTCTTGGTGCAAAGATGGTAATATTTTGACATCTTCTTGTCCACAATGCATGATTTTGCATCTTTTCTAGCTGGAATTGTTAATACACACGCTATAAGTATTTTAAATGTTCTAGTTGCCTGCTTTTCTCTCTAATTAGTTGTCTCAACTTTCCTTTTTGCACTTGTGAATAACTTAGGGTGCATTAAGTTGTACCATGGAAATTAAATGTCTGTACTCCATTTCTCATAGAACTTAAAGTTCTGAATCAATCAACTTGAACGAGACCTTGAATAAAAAAGGTCTCATCACACCCAAAATGATGCTGCAGGTTCTAGTCTAACATAAAAATTCCACCTTTTATTATTTCTACTATCATTTATATTGGTGGCTGGCAGTTCTTTAATGTCCCATTAACGTTAATAATATGAAATTTCTACACAAAGTGATAGGTAAAATGATATTAGGGGTCGTTCAATATTTATGGGACATCCAAATGCAACCATACAGAATGCAATGCAAAGGAAGCCTTCTAGCTTACAATGCTGCTGAAGGAAAAGCTAAACTGTATAATTCAGCTGCTGTGTTTCTCTATATGATAATTAAGAAACAAAATACTTAGTAACTTGATTCATATTCACTTATGCAGGCTTTAATTTGGTCTAAGATGAGTACAGGACTTCCTATAGAGATATCATCATCAATGAGGGACCAAGATTATATGTCATTCTGCAGGCTGGATATAGATATTCATCGGTATGACTTGAATATCATAAAAGGCAGAAATCTTTAACAAGTAATATATATTAATTTCACGTGTATTTAAGCATGTGTGTGTATGGTTTCTGGAAATTATTATAAGGTTTAAAACATTAAAAAAATGTGCTCGCAGATTTAACTCTTGTTCATAATCATGAAGATGCTTCATTTAAATTTTCAGGAATATGCCCCACATTCATGTACATGAAAAAAGGGAAAACAAAGATCAGTGGTGTGGAGCTGAAATTCAAATAGTCATTGAGGGAAATTGGACAACTTACCGCGTATGTAATTGACCTGTGTCATATTATATCACTGCAGCTCCTGAAATGCTGAGCGCTCTTAAGTTCTGCAATGCATTTTCATCTTGTTTCAAAAAGATGATTGAGAACAAAGCCATGAATGTTTTCGCTAACTAAAAAGTTTTCTACGGGCATGTGCAGTCCAAGATCTTGCATTACATGCGACAAATGGCAGTTATCACCCCTTATGCCCAATTCCTCTTTAAATTCATCTCCGATGCACCTGAGTATGTCTCTCTCTTTCTCTGTGTGTGTGTGTGTAGAACCATCACAAACCTACATAATCTTCATTTCTCTGTTCTAGTTCTTTACCTTTTTTTTTTGGTAGGAAGAATGTCACCATAAAATTTGCTAGGAGAACGGATGTGATGCCTCCAGTTCCTCTTGAGACAAAGCACCATCCCTCATCTGTTGATTTGCTACTAATCAAACGTCTGATTACAGAAACTTCAAAACAGAACCTTTTGCAGTTTCTGCAGCATGAATTTGTGAATATAGGAAAATCCTATGCTGAACGATTAATTGGTAAGAATTTGAAACTAAATATCATCAGTGAATTCATTAAACAAGTTTGTATATAATTTCGCTGTTTATGTTATGATAGTGATTTGAATTAGATAATGCACAATCAAGTTATGAAAGATTCCCTTATGTAACTATGTTGCTAAAAAGCATTTATAAAAGAGCTTAATCATGGCCCACTTTGATGATAAATGTGGAGAGGAGCATATTCTGTATTTTTAACTAGTGAAATGGAAAGTTAGCTCAGTGGCAGGGTAACATGAAGTTGTAGTTAATGCAATGATATCATGCTAGAAGGGAAAAAATAATCATTGACCCATACTTGTACTGTATACTATGCTGTTTCCTCCACATTGCAGAAGTTATAGAATAATAACACCTCAATCGAGAGTTTATCTACCCTGGCATGTAAGAAGAAAAAAATCCACAATTTCGGGGGAGGAAGAGGACTTGTTGGATTGGGGGGAGGAGAAAGAAATAAAACTCATCTTATACTTCATGAATGGTGAAATGAACAGATGATGCCTCTGATTATACAAATTATAAATGATGGGGTGATTTGCTGGGAAAACAGATAGAAAAGAGATAGTATTTAGGGGTAGCATAAAGATCAGCCCTCTCTGCTAAACATGATTGATAATAATTATGGTGGCTCAATATTAGACTCTGAGTGCATCAATGCCAGCTCTTATATCGACATGAAAATTGGATAAGCATATAACTCAGGAATATCTTTATCCCAAAGAATTGTTTTTATGGTTCTTTATGGGGAAGGAAATATGTTGATGACCTTCTATCCATTTAGGGTGACAAGAATGTGAATCGCTTTTCTAAATTTTCCATGCTGCATTCAATACTTTATGATAGTTACTGACATTTTGCAGTTTTGGGGGTTATCTAAACTGAGATAAAATTCAGTATAGCGCTTCTTTTTGTACAAGGCAACAATAATTTAGCCTTTAAATCCTAAACCTAGCTGATAAGCTGCTTTGTTTCCCTACCAAGTTTAAGTTGTTATTCGTTCCAAACAGTTCAAAGAAATGACCTTATAGACCTTTGAGAAGGGAAGCTTCTAGATAAAAGGGAACCACATAGCCAGCTGTCACAAACTGTTATGTGGAAATTACCAAGCAAAACTTCACTTAGTTTAATTTTGGAAGAGTATTTTGCAAACTCTATTACTTTCCTACTAGATTTCACAAAAATAAGGTGAAAAAAAAAAAAAAAAAAAAAAAAAAAAAACGAAGGAAGAATGTGTGGGATATTTCCCTAAAATTGTTGATGGAAGTGAATATCATTTTAAGTACATAGTGGTGTTATTTATTGATAAGTTGAGCACGTAGTTGTTTTATGTACACACAACTTTAAACTTTTGTGTCATATGTATCATTAGTTCATTTTTTACATTATTTTGAACCAGTATTCAGCTCTCAGTTAAACCTCCCTCACCCCCCTCCCCCCCAAAAAAATGAGACCCATATGATTAGTAGATGGGGATTCTGGCCTTTTAATACTGCAGCTACTGCTATATTTGATGGTATAAACACTTGAAATGTTGCTCAAGTCTGAACAGTTCCTCATCAAAAAAAAAAAAAAAAGTCTGAACAGTTCATTCCATAAAATTCTAAATAAATTTGTACTATTTCTGGCCTCTGTCATTTTTGTCCTCCTTAGATTCTGACGTTGATTCATGGTGTAGTGATGCTCTATTGACTTTTTGTAGGAGAAATGGGCCCAGATTTTAGCCCAAAAATGTCAGTCAAGTCTTTAACATCTCAACAAATAGTTCGCATCAATCAGCTATTTCGTCAAGCTAAGTTTGATGACCCTAGTGGTGATGTATGTTCTTGATCTGTGGTCCTATGTATTCTATTGTTTTTCAAATGAGATTAAATTCAATAAGAGTGCAGTGTAAAAACCTATATTTACACCTTTCGATCAAATAATGCCATGTGAGATTTTTTTAAGTACAAGAATAGAGAGCAGGTTGATTTGCTTATTGAATTTTGATATTTGCATAATCTTTTTGTATGCTCATTTCCTTTTACACTGCATCCTTATTGAATTTAATCTCTTTTCAAATAGCTTGATTTGCTTTTTGCCTCTCTCTTTCTTCATAATTCTTTGCTATTATTTTCTAGTTTGGCACATTGCTTAGAACCTGTTTTCAGTGTCTTAGTCCTGCAGGTGAATACAATCTTCGTCTTGGAATTATAAAGGAGCTGCATCCCGATATGGTTGCAACTTATTCAGGCAGGTTGTATTTGAACCTCAGTATGCTAAATCTGCTTCTTCTATGAAACTGACTCATACGTAGTATGGGTTTTTTTTTTTTTTTTTTTTTTTTTTTTTTTTTTTTTAATTAGTGTAAAAGACTTAAAGGGTTAGACTCGTATGTAGTATGGTAATATTATTTTTTGTATATGAACTAGATTGTATGCTTTTAGAGTTAGATTTTTCTTCTGCTAATTGATTTTTTTTTGTTCCTTGTAAATGTGACATTTCTCTTTTACCATTACATGCAGTGCTCAAGTTTTTGAAGGCCACCCATTCATTGTGGAAGCTGGTGTCAGTGTGGGAGGAAAAGATGTCAAGCAAGTGCGTGAGATAAACTCTAGACTTATGAACTGTTTAAATAAATAAATTGTGAATGCTACACAAAGAGGCTGTTAGATAAAGATATAATTCTTTAAAAAGGGCTAATTTATTATAAAAATTAATTTATAAATAAAGAGGAAATGGAGGCACTGTTCTCTTTCTTGTGACTATAATAATTCCTTAAGTTTTTCTTTTTCAATGAAGGACTTGTTGTGTATAGATGTAGAAGTTTTGGCTTCTCTTTGACAAGAAGGTTGGTTCAATTGTTAGTGTGGAATGTAATCTGAGCTGAAACATCTGTGAGAATACTCTACAATGTTACTTTGTGCATCTTTTTTTTTAATAAATAAAAGATCAATTTATTGATATGAGAAGATTACTCCAGTACATGGAGTGTACTAGAGCAGCTCCTAAAAATTTTACAATCTAAAATTTAGGAGATAACCAAATTCTACTAAAGTCAATGGTGACTAATATTTTCATCAAATCATACGAAGTTCTCACGAATAAAGTACGGAAATCACTAAGAGGTCTACTCATTCAAAGGTTCAATTATTCCTTTCTCTCCATTAGACATAACAGAATGGAAAAAGATTTCCTCCATATCATTTTGGAGAAATATCTTCTAACCCATTATGTGGCGATTTGATGACCATCCACTCATATTTTAATCACATGATTCATTAAGTGATTTAAACAAGTCACGTGACTATTAAATGAGTCATATGATTAAAAGTATATGTGGATGATCATTTGATCTCTTACATAGTGGATTGAAGGAATATTTCTGCAAACTAGTTTGGATGACAATTCTGTCCTAATGGAATAGCCTTTCAGATTTCACTACTTGTGGCCTGGCCATACTTCCTTTGCCAAAAAGCAAGCAAATCCACGATATCTATGCTCTTATTTTAATCTGATATTGCAATAGTTAGCAAGTAGGGCAGGTGCTTATTATACTAATTCAGTTGGGTTTCTTGTTCACACCCATTCTTTATTATTTCCCTATATGAGAATTAACAATTTGAGAATATCTATTTATCCAAGTAAGAAAATTACGTGGAATGTTGTTCTCCTGGCAAGCTTCTTCTTTCATAATTTTTTTTCTCTCTCTTTTTTTTGGAAGTCCTGGCAAGCTTCTTATGAACTGTATTATTATTTTAAGATAATCCACTGTTAGCAGTTGGACAATATAAGTGGCAGGAGTAGCTGTAAAAAGTAGAAGCATTTACTCACACACACGTGCACATATTGAGTATAACATAGGGATGTGACTAACTGAAAATTGCGAGTGTTTTTTAACTCTTGCTAATTTCTTGAGAGCATGCTCTATTGCTTTACAATTAATGGGTACAGTGAGAAGTTAGTCAAATGGTCATAATCATTACTTGTTAATCATTTTTCAGTCGCTCAACATTTTTGAAGCATATAACATCTGTTTTAATTGGCAGGGTTTGAACATCTTCCGATTTGCAAACCGGATTCCACTTCTTTTTGAGCAAGGTGCTGATGTTGTCACCAGGACCGCCCTTAAGAGAATCAAGTAAGATGTAGCCCGCAGTTGAATAATTTCTTTGTTTCCTTCTCTCTCTCTCTCTCTCTCCTTTGTTGTTGGGGGGGGAAGCTACAGGATTTTTTAACAGAATCTCCCCGAAACATCTTTTTCAGCTGGAATAATTACAAGATCAACCAGACACAAGATAAGATTGGTGTTTTTGTGAGCATAGTAAGCACAAAAATCCCCTTCAAAGGTACCGGGAAAGAGTATATTGGAGATGATATAAGTGAGATAGCTACTGCTGTTAAGGTGGGGAGTTTTGAATTTTGATTTTATCTCCATCACAAAATCATTAAATAAACTAACAGCATTGTTTCTCCAGTCTGCTGTCCAGCAATGTTGCATCCAGCTAAAATCCAAAATAGTGAAGAAGATACAGGCACGTGAGCAGCAGGAGAGAAAAAGAAATTTAAGCAAGTAAGTCCAATACTTTTTTTCCTCCACGAATGAGTAAACTAACCATTTTGAAACCGTGTTTTTTTTCAGAGTACAGCTTTTCTAAATGTCACTTTTCTAGATACAGCTTTTTCAAACAGTCCATTTTCCAAAGACTGAAAAAAAAATGAGTTATACCTTCAGTTAGTTTGGACTTTTTTATTGTTGAATTGGGAACAAGACTGAAGAGGCATAAATGACGTTATTCTTCCTGCTTGCATGAACTGAAATCAGATTATAATCTCTTGGCAGGTATATTCCTGATGCTACGAATGCTGTGTATGATGTTTTGAAAGAAATGGCACAGTTACATGCATCTAAGAAGAAACGTTATGAGAATGAGGATGCAGAAATATTAAAAAAAGTATCTGCTAAGTTGATTACAAAAGACACACTGAGGCAAAAGCTTGCTGAGCATGTTGAAAAGGTAAGCACTCAAATTGTATGGGGCCTGAATTTTCTTATGAAGATGTTCAACTATAAAAAATGGCTTTTTAGACACCTATCCAATGTTTTCTGGGTGAATGTGTTGGGTACTGCCTAAGAGGAAATCCAATTGAACTTTAAAATTTTACATCTGATACATGAAGGGTTCCTTCAGTGTAAGTGCAGATTACTTTTGCTTAAAACTGATATAGATAGATCACTTGGCACGTGCATCATCATGCCAAATCTTAGGGAGGAAACAGAACGTTCTTATTTTATGGATCAAACCACATGCTAAGAGATGTGCAATGAAATTTTTTGACCACTCCAGAATATATCTGGCTCCTTACAATTAAGTGATTGTGTCTTTTAAGATAAATTAATATTTTGGGAAGCTGCAAATTTGACCAGCAAGTTTCAACCTCATTGAAATATTCAATTCGAATACTTGGGTTTCATGACCATGATGAATTGTTGGCCAAACTGGTTCTTGAATGCTTCCTAGTTCCCTTAGCGTCTATTTTTTGGTAAGATCTTCGGCATATAGGGAAGGTAATTGATACCCAGTAATGATTTCTTAGAAGAAAATGGGGAAAAGAAGAGAGAGAGAGAGAGAGAGAGGGGGGGGGGGGGGGGTTAGGGGTGTTGTTTCCAATACATATGGTGACCTTTTCACCTATATTTGCAGGTGGACTATGAGATGGCATTGGAGTATGCTACACACGGTGGAGTGAGTGAAGAACCCAAAGAAGCCATATATATACAGTCACTGGAAACTGAACCTAAGTTCATTGATTTACGTAGCCCCATCTTTGTTTTCAGACTCTTCCAATAGTAATTTTTTAGATATTCTTTTAGTTTGTTAAAAAAAAAATATTTAAGACTAGTATGGTTTTGGATAGAATAGAATAGCAAAGAAGAGCATGAGACCAACCCCAAAGTTTCTTTAGTATCCACAGTGGATCCCAAAATTTTGGGGCCAATGCTTTGTGGCTGAAAGCATAGCAAAGAAAATTCAAATTTGTTTTCATTAGTTACTATCATTACTGGATTTCCTTGTATCAAGTAAGCAAATGAAGGAAAGAACGAATAAAAATTGAATGTTCAAAGCTGAATGTACTCAGTATCACAAATTCAGAAAATGTTTGTATTCTTTCCATGTTAAGCAAAAGCAGATTTTGATTTATGAATTTTGAGATGTTTTAGTACTAAGCTTTTCCCCAGCTAGTGTAAGTTTGGAGCCGAGCTGGCTTCTGACAGATAATATTATGGTCCATTTGGATTGAGGAGTAGAATAGAGTAGATTTGGCCAAAAATTAACCTAGTTTTAGCCAATTCTACTTTACTCCCCTCCCCTCCACTCCCCTTCTTTCTCCCCTCAATCCAAACAGGTCAAAATTCCTTAATAAAATGAAGCCTGCATTAAATTGTGAGTGCTAAGGGGCAAGGTCATCGCCTCATAGGTTAAGCCTTTCTGAAAATTGCAACCGCCTTCTTTGCCCTGGGCTGGTAGCCTTGTACTTAGAATAACAATAAGCCTTAGTGACAAAAAAAGAAATTGCACATTTGGGCATGTTGTGATAGGAATATAAGGAGCATAATTTTGTAGGTTCAACTAACACAATTTTTTGATGTGCGGATATTTTTCATTTCAAATTACTAAGAGACTAAAGTTTGTACATTCAATATTCAAACCTTCAAAATATGTACACAAATTCTTATGTTCAATGAACACAATTTTTCAAAAATATATAAATTTTGTATATTTAACACAATTTTCAAAAAATGTAAATGATTTTGTATATTCATCATATACAATTTTTTGAACAATGTACACAATTATGTTTATTCAACTTACATAATTTTTCAAAGAAAGTACACAATTTTGTATATGTAGAGTATATAATTTTTTAAAGATTGTACACAATTATATATATATATATATTTAACGTGCAAAATATTTAAACTTGTACACAATTATATATCTAATATACACAATTTTTTCAAATAATGTACATAATTCTGTACAATCAATATACACAATTTTATATATTCATAAAACACAAATTTTCAAATAATGCACATAACTTCTGTTTATTTATCGTACACATTTTGTTAAAGGAGAAAAATATTATTTTGATTCTTATATTTTGGAGTTACAGTTAATTTTATACTTATATTTTGATAGTGATCAATTTTGTCACTGTTATTTTTATCTTGTAGTTGATTTGATCCTTACTGTTAATTTGTTAACAAAAAATACTTATGTGACACCTGACATGTCCGACTAGAGCCATTAAAGATGATGGATAATAAAATAAGAGAGATGCTACGTCTACAATATTTTCACAACAAATTACAAGTAGTTAGTTGTTATAGGTTCACATTTGAATCTAACACTAAAATTATTTTTTTGCCATAACAATAATAACTAGTAACAATCTGTTACTTAGGATTTGTTGTAAAAAAAATTGTAAAAATGTTGTAGACATATCATTTCTCATAAAATAATAATAAATTTTTTACATAAAAACATTAAAAAATCCATGTCAGCATTTAAATATAAAAAAAAAAAATCCTTTTTTATCAGAATTTTTTTTTTTTTAAATCCTAATAACATGAACAAAATAAAAACGCTTATTTTCTTTTCTCTCACTTTCTTAGCAACCAAACACATCAACAAACGCAAAGAAAATCTGAGTTTGCTTCTTTTATTGGTGCAAAAACGAGGCGAAGAAGAAAGATGAACACGGATGAACAACATAGATTTTGCTCTCTCTCTCTCTCTCTTTAATTTCCGGTTAAAATAAGGGTTCCTCTCCTCTCTCATTGTGTTGCTTTGTGGTCTCTTCCAATCACATACCAAAGCAGAGTAAAGAAGGAAGATGGAGAGGCGGTGACTCTGTCGGGCTTTCAAAGTAGTGATTTTCATGGCAAAAGAATTGATCTTCAAGAAAAAATAAAATGAAAAGCCAGTCACACAGTTTTTGAAAATTCGACCGTTAAAATGAGACGTTGTTACTCCACTTTCAAAAGACAGTCAAATTCAAATCACACACCCATCGCTCTTCTTGATTCATGCAAATCAATCCAACAAACCAAACAAGCCCATGCCCAGCTGATCACCACTGGCCTTATCCTACACCCTATCCCAGCAAATAAACTCCTCAAAACGCTCAATCTCTCAAGTTCTGCTTCTATCTCTTATGCCCACCAAGTGTTTGATCAAATTCCCTTTCCTGATTGCTTCCTCTACAATACCATGATCAATGCCCATTCACTCTCACCCACTTCTTCTCATAATTCTCTTATTTTATTTCGATCAATGATCTGGGGTTCGGGGCTTTTGCCTAACCAGTACACTTTTGTGTTTGTGTTTAAAGCTTGCGGCAACGGGTTGGGAGTTTTGGAGGGTGAGCAAATTCGGGTTCATGCAATAAAGGTTGGGTTGGAGAACAATGTGTTTGTTACGAATGCATTGATTGGGATGTATGCAAATTGGGGTTTGGTTGAGGAGGCTAGAAGGGTGTTTGATTGGAGTGTGAATCGGGATTTGTATTCGTGGAATATTATGCTTGGTGGATATGTGGGGACAGGTGATATGGTTCGAGCTATGGATTTGTTTGATGAAATGTGTGAACGTGATGTTGTATCATGGAGTACTATCATAGCTGGTTACGTCCAGGTGGGTTGTTTCATGGAGGCTTTGGATCTCTTCCACAAGATGCTGCAAATGGGTCCTAAACCAAATGAGTTTACACTGGTAAGTGTTCTTGCAGCCTGTGCAAATCTAGTGGCATTGGATCAAGGAAGGTGGATCCATGTTTATCTTGACAAGGGTGAGATCAAGATGAATGAGCAAGTTCTAGCTAGCCTAATTGACATGTACTCAAAGTGTGGAGAGATAGAATTTGCATCAAAGATATTCCACTATGAACGCAGTCTGAAGCGGAAGGTTTGGCCTTGGAATGCCATGATTGGTGGATTTGCAATGCATGGCAAATCCAAGGAAGCAATTGATACTTTTGAGCAAATGAAGATCGAAAGAGTTTCTCCTAACAAGGTCACATTTATTGCCTTATTAAATGCTTGCAGCCATGGAAATATGGTTCATGAGGGAAGGCGTTATTTTGAATCAATGGCAAGTTCTTATGGAATTGAGCCAGAGATAGAGCACTATGGGTGTATGGTAGATCTACTAGGCCGCACTGGACTCTTGAAGGAAGCTGAAGAGGTCATATCTAGTATGCCAATGGCTCCAGATGCTGCCATTTGGGGGGCATTACTTGGTGCTTGTAGAATTCATAAAGATATGAAAAGGGGAGAGCGAGTAGGAAAAGTTTTAAAAGATTTGCATTCCAACCATATTGGTTGTCATATTCTATTGTCTAACATTTATTCTGCATCTGGGAGATGGAATGAAGCAAATATTGTAAGAGAGAAGATTGAAGTAAGTGGCAGAAAGAAAACCCCTGGATGCAGCTCCATTGAATTGAATGGTGTGTTCCATCAATTCCTTGTGGGAGATAGATCCCATCCTCAAACTAAGCAGCTGTATTCATTCCTGGAAGAGATGACAGTTAAATTGAAGATTGCAGGATATGTTCCAGAATTTGGAGAAGTTTTACTTGATATTGTTGACGAGGAAGATAAAGAGACAGCTCTGTCAAAGCATAGTGAGAAGTTAGCTATTGCTTTTGGGTTGATGAACACAGCACCTGGAACCCCAATTCGCATTGTAAAGAACTTAAGAGTTTGTGGAGATTGCCACCAAGCAACAAAGTTCATATCCAAGGTTTATGATAGAGAGATTATTGTCAGGGACAGGATTAGGTTTCACCATTTTAAAGATGGAATCTGTTCTTGCAAAGACTATTGGTAGGCATGAAGATTGCTTTGTGATGGATTGAAGCTGATCTCAAATTGCAATTCTTTTCCCTCTATACAGCCAAATCAACAAGAATTTGGATCCTTTCCTTGTGATACATTCTGCCAGCTTGTCAATACAGTGGTGCTTTCTTTTAAAGTGTTGATTAAGGGAAGTGTATAAACAGAAGCTACTGAGAGCTTGATAGAGCTATAGAGAATGAGACAACCATTTGTTGCATCCAAAGATTCAACAGGGACTCGCTAGAAGCAAAATGAGGCATAGCAGAGATAAATTGTTATGAAGCTACTGCTTTAGGAGCCAGCAGATAGATGGGATTTGTGGAGCAACTGCAAGGATCCCTTAGATTATATACCATCTGCACAACGGTCAAACGATGCATAACAGAAGTCAATTGATATGAAGCTAATGCTTTAGGTTCTTGCAGATACATGGGATTTGTGGAGCAACTGCATGGATCACTTTGATTATATACTATCTGCACAGGGGTCAATTGTGTGCTTGATTATGTACAAAGTTCCTCAATTCAATTGTATTCTGATTATTTGGTTCTAAGTTCATGAAAAGGGATAAAAGAATAAATATTTTCAGTACCATATGAAGATCTTTTTCAACGAGTTTAGACGTGAGGATTTATCAATTTGTGTAACAGTTTTTTTTTTTTTGGTAAAAAAAAAAAGGGGTAGCTAGGCTATGCAATCCCCCAGGGCAGGGCGCACAGGTGTGGATGCCCACCAACAATCGGCTATGGAGGTGATTCAAATCCCAAGCCTGACAAGCAGGGTCACAAACTCCTTACCATTGAACCAACTGATATGTTGGTTTGGCATCGCTCTAACATTAATTACAACAATTTTGAGAATTATTTTGAACACAATTTGGATTGAGGCTTGGAAATTTCCAAACTAGCTTCACCACTAGTCATAAGAGGCTACGTAGTTACTAGTTAGTCATGAATGACTCGATTTGAATGTGAAGAGTATGAAATCGCTTCTTTCTCATATCTACTTACAATAAATCTATATATATATATATATATATATAGTTAGATAGATAGATAGATAAATAGAGGTGGGTTCAAGTTATACCTGGTATAATTTCATAAGAGTTACATCCTTTTTTTTACCATAGATTAGCATTAGATCTATTGGTGAATAACATTCTATGTCTTGTCATTAATATTCTAAATATTGCATTATTGAATTACCAAAAACCTCCCTTTTATTTTATTAATTAAATGCCTTCTCTCTCTAATCTCATCTCCTTCTCCATGGCTTCACCCTTTCCACCAGAAGACACATGATATCTCATAAATTTATCTCTGATAATAAAGAAAAGAAATTAAGCAAGAGCCAAATCACTCCGTTTGGATTGTATTTAAAGGATAAACCTCTCTCTCTCTCTCTCTCTCTCTCTCTCTCTCCCTTTTTTTTGCTTGGGCCCCTATGACTATGGATCTAGCAAATTTCAATCAGGCGTAAATATGAAATCTTAACCTGCCACCACTTATGACATTAAGTGTTCGTTTGGCAATAGTTTATTTAGTTGAAACTAAAAATTTTTTGCTGAAAATGTAAAAAAAAAAAAAAAAAAAAAAAAAATGAAAAAAAAGTTAAATAATACAATGAAACCCATAAATAATATCAAAAAGTATGGTGGGACTCATGAATACTAGCAAAAATAAGCTAAAATTGCAAATGAGCTGAAAATTTCAGCCCATCCCAAATGATTACTAAAACCTCAATATTTGAATTGGAACATGATTGGTAGTTTGGTACTACTAACAAATGCTATGAGATTTTAATGAAAACTTCCATAGTTCCACCACAACTTTTGGATATCAACAATTCTTATCAAATTAAGTGTTTGTTTTAAAGGATTTGGAGTTAAGAACATTTAAGAGAAAAGTTGTCAATTTGATGGCTTACAAACTCAGAAATTGCAATAGCCATATTATTAGCACTTTTTTTTTTTTTTTTTTACCGGCATTTCTATGTCATCCCAATGACGAAAGTGCAAAACTCCTAAACATACCGTGCAAACTGCAAAGTACTGCCTCAACATTTGATTTCTTAGAATTGAATAAACTACTTAATTTTTAAGAAAGCCTATAACAACTGTTCGTAGATGAACATATGAGATATCACGTGTCTGTCGTGGAAAGGGTGAAGGCGTGAAGCCATGGAAGAAGGAGATGAGTTTAGAGAGAGTAGGTGTGTACTTTGTGATTAGAGTGAGAAGGCATTTAATTTTTCAAGAAAAAGGGATAAATAAAAGGAAGGTTTTTTTTTTTTTTTTTTTTTTTTTTTTTTTTTTGTGAGAGAGAAAAGGAAGGTTTTTGATAACTTATTAATGCAATATTTTTTAGAATATTAATGATAAGGCATGTACATTTTTTTAACCGTTAGATCTAAAGGCAATCTAAGGTTAGAAAAATGTATAACTCTTGTGAAATTATGTCTGGTGTAACTTGAAACCATCTCATATGTGTATATATATGTGTGTGTGTGTGTGTGTGTGAGAAAGTATGAGGATCTGTCATGTATTGCTTTCGACAAAGAATTTTTTCACATAAATTCTTTACTTAAGTGTCACATAAGAGATAAGGATTAATTAAAATTCAAAAGATAAGAACTCTTTATTTGCTTAGATTCATTGTATTATGACATTCCTTAAGTGCGAAATTAGAGATAAGGACTAATTAAAATTTAAAAGATAAAAACTCTTGGTTCATTATTTCAAGGCTTTCTTCTCTCTCACAGAGCACAAAACCTTTTGTGTTTCTTCTATTTACCATTTTCACATTTTGCACTTCTCCTACTTTATATACACCTATCCATAGCCTTTCATCTTCATGTCATAGGTTAGGTGCTTTTTTATTTTATTTTAGCCCTCATAATTTATTGGTTTTTTTTTTCTAAATTTTTTTTTACTATTACTTTGTAAGGTATTGGTATGAGCCTCGACCATAAAAGTAAAAAATGATGATTATTTTGGAGTTTTCTTTGTTGTTTATAAAGATTATCTTAGTTTTTAATTGCAACCTCAAGTTTAGTTGTAGCTATTCAAGAATAGTGTGCAAACACCAAATGGTGTACAAACTACAATCATATTGTTAGTTTTCTCTATCAAAGCTATAATTAAATAGTTCTTCACATAATTTTTATATTCTTTCTCATATTTCTTTCACATCTAGTATTTATCCACCTATATCTTTGTGATTACTTAGTTGTTAGTGTTGTTAATTATAGTTGTTGCGGTTAGTTAGGATTAGTTTCAAATTATTTAATTTGTTTTTAATTACAGTTTTGATATATGATTATAAGTTAATCAGTGTGCTCTAGCTATTTCTCTATAGAAAGATAAAGCTCATGTGTAAAATTAATAATACAATATTAGTTCTTCCAATTTTAGCTTATACTTTTCTTGAATCTTAGCATTCTCATATATTTTTTTTAAAAAGATAAAAATGCTCTATTAGAGGCAATTAAATATTGATAAATGGTAGAATATTAAGTCCATTTTTCTTTGTTTGATTACATTCTCTTTATGTTGCTACACAAATTTTTTTTTTTTTTTAATTTTTAAATTTAGATTACGAACAAAGTGTTTGAGTTTGGGGTCTTGGGATTTAGTGGTGAGAATGAAGTGGTTGAAAAAGTGTTCAGTTTAGAAATAAAGTCTACATTTTATCTAGATGTTATTTTATTAGTTTAAACATTAGATTTATAATATGGTATAGGCCCTTAGAAATGTCTAATAAGTAATAACTATGCAGTTCCAATCTCATATATATAGATTAGTAAAGGAAACTCACTCAATAGTCTAATACTACTTCTAAGATAAAGCAGGGTGCAGCAACACAGTGGCTAGAACATGGGCAACTCATGCGGTTGGCACTCCTATGCACATAGCAACTGTGAAGCTCAAAAAATGCAAGAAGAATTTGAAGAAGTGGAGTTGGCAACATTTTGGAAATGTGAAGAAACAGATAAAGGATACAAAGGAACTTCTATGGAAGGCAGAAGCTAAATCAGTTATTGATGGAAATTATCAGGAGGTAGAAACACTAAAGGCAGAGCTAAATAGACTTTATGACAAGGAAGAACAGATGTGGCATCAAAGGTCTAGAGTTCAATGGCTTAGAAGTGGAGATAGAAACACCAAGTTCTTTCATGGAACTGCTACTCAAAGAAAAAGGAGAAATTTCATTAAGGGACTTAGGGACAATTGTGGAGTTTGGCAAACGGAAGAAGGAGTGGTCTCAAAGATGCTTGTTGATTTCTATGCGGGTTTATTCACAACAACAAATCCGCATAATTTAGAGAGCATTTTAGAGGATGTCCAAGAGGTGGTAACGTCGGAGATGAATGCCAAGCTCACAGCCCCATACACAGGAGAAGAAGTAGAAAGTGCCATAAGAGATATGGCTCCCCTAAAAGCCCCTGGACCGGATGGTATGCCTCCACTCTTTTTTCAAACTTATTGGTCAGATGTGGGAATGGATATTACTCAAGCTGTGTTATCTTGCCTTAATTCTGGGTCTATTTTAAAATCAATAAATCACACTTTTATTGCTTTGATTCCTAAAGTTAAAAATCCAGAAAGAGTGTCTGAGTTTAGGCCTATTAGCTTATGCAATGTGATTTACAAAATGGTCAGTAAGGTTATAGCAAATAGGTTAAAGCCTATGCTAAATAAGATCATCTTAGAGACTCAGAGTGCTTTTGTTGCGGAGAGGTTGATTACTGATAACATTTTGATTGCTTATGAATCATTGCATCATATGAAGACAAGTTGTGCAGGTAAAACAGGTTTCATGGCCCTAAAGCTCGACATGAGCAAGGCGTATGACAGGGTGGAGTGGGTTTTCTTGGAAAAAATTATGTTGAAGATGGGTTTTCATAGATCTTGGGTATCGCTAATTATGGAGTGCATTTCCACGGTGTCTTATTCCATCTTGGTGAATGGGGAACCCCAAGGAATGATTTATCCAACTCGAGGAATTAGACAAGGGGACCCTTTGTCTCCTTATCTATTTCTCTTTTGTGCTGAAGGTCTAAACTCAATTTTAAGAAAAGCAGCAAATAATGGAGAGATTCATGGCTTCTCACTGTGTAGAAGGGGACCAAAGCTAACCCATCTCTTTTTTGCAGATGATTGCCTTTTATTCTGTAGGTCCACCTTGGAGGAATGTGAGAAGATAAAAGAACTCCTAGCTACCTATGAAGCGGTCTCAGGTCAAGTAGTGAATAAGGAAAAGACAACTCTTTTCTTTAGCAAAAACACAGGTGAAGCTACTCAAGAAGCAATCAAGGAGTCTCTTGGCCTTCCAGCAATCCAGCATTATGATAAATATTTGGGATTACCTTCATTTGTAGGAAGGAATAAGAAGGCATGCTTTACTCAAATTAAAGAACGCATTTGGTCCAAAATGCAAGGATGGAGAGAAAAGTTGCTTTCACAAGCTGGTAGGGAGATTATGATCAAGGCTGTTATCCAATCAATTCCGGCCTACTCCATGAGTGTTTTTAAGCTTCCGGTGAGCCTATGTAAAGACATTGAGGCAATGATCCGAAAGTTTTGGTGGGGGCAAGGAGAGACAAAGAAGATTCATTGGGTGAAATGGAGTACCTTATGTTCATCCAAAGCGGTTGGTGGTATGGGCTTTCGGGATATTCAAAATTTTAACAAGGCAATGCTTGCAAAACAAGTTTGGCGGTTATACCACAAAAGGGACACTTTATTATACAAAGTCCTAAGTGCAAAATATTTTCCAGAGGGGAGCATATTAGAGGTCCCTATATCTTCCAATGGGTCATATGCGTGGAAAAGTATTTTACAAGCTAGAGAGGTAATCTTAAAAGGTGCTGTTTGGAGAGTGGGAGATGGGCGGTCTATTAATATTTGGGAGCATCAGTGGCTTCCGAAACCTGGAGGAGGCAAGATAGTTACACCAAGGAGGGATGTAAGTGTTGAAAATGTCTCTGATCTTTTCTATCCTAATACCACGGAATGGAATATTGAGTTGTTGGAAACCTCCTTTTATCCTTGGGAGGTGGAGACAATAAAGAGAATTTACGTGAGTAAGTTGCAGCAAGTGGATTGCCTTGTATGGCCTTTGTCGCCAGATGGGAGTTACACGGTCAAGACAGCCTACCATATGCTTGCATCTGAGGTGCTCCATTCTTCTCCTTCTTCCTCTGGTGGGGTGGCTGGGAATGTGTGGAAACGAATTTGGAAGATCAATACTCCCCAAAAAATCAAGCACTTCATTTGGAGAGCGGCTAAGGACTCACTGCCCACTAAGCACAACCTGGTACGGAGGCAAATCCCAGTAGGCGAGACTTGTTCACTCTGTGATGACCACCAGGAGACGATTCTTCACGTGTTGTGGCTTTGTGACCATGCAAAGGTAGTTTGGAAGTCATGTCTCTGTTTCGCACAACTGTACCAGAGGGCGTTTAGATCTTTCTTGGATCTCTTTGAAGCTGTGTTGGAGCAGTATTCTGCCCTCAACGTGGCTGTCTTCGCCACAACTGCATGGAGTCTATGGCAGCGCCGAAACAGGCTTCGTGAGCATCAACCAACGTGGCCACTTCATGAGGTCCACAAACGTTCGAAGGAGATGGTGATGGAGTATTTAGACGTCCATACTCAGGCCCTTCGTCCAATTTCACGCTCACCTTGGGCAGGCTGGTCCCCACCACCAGAGGGTGTCTACAAAGCGAACTTTGATGCGGCATTGTTTGAGCATTGCAACTGTGCTGGACTTGGAGTGGTCGTGAGGGACTGTAATGGCGACGTTATAGCAGCTTTGAGCCAAAGGATCGTACTACCCCATTCAGTAGAGCAAGCTGAAGCGCAAGCGGCAAGTCGAGCCGTTACACTGGCTAAGGAGTTGTGTCTGTCACGGATGGTTTTTGAAGGAGATTGTCAGAAGGTTATTGAAGCCATAAACTCACTTGGAGCATGCCACACTCTGTTCGGTCACATTATAGAAGAGATTCGCTGCCTAAGCTCTACTCTGGTTACTAGTTGTTTTGTGCACACTCGTAGGGAGGGTAATAAAATAGCCCATGCCTTAGCAAGAAGAGCAGTTCTAACTGCAGATATTGATGTTTGGGTAGAAGAGCTACCCGGTGATTTGGATGATATACTCCATTCTGAAATTATTCAATAAAACTCGCTTACTTCTTTCTCAAAAAAAAAAAAAAAAAAAAAAACTTCTAAGATAAAGAAAAATTATAAAATATAAATTTAAAACATTAAGTTTCAAAACATTCAACAATAGTATGAGAAACATCATAAATACTATTGTGCGTACCTCAAGCAAGTTTAATAGACTAGTCTCGCTCTTGGGCTCACAATATACTTATAATGTGGGCTTTGGATTTCCTACTTTGGGTGATTCTAACCTACAGACCCAGCAATATTTTTACAACCTTTGTATTGCTTTCCTCTCACTCTTTGTAGCTATTAATCTTGATTCGAGACTCTCCTTTCAGACTTTCAACAACCCCCTCCTTTTCCTTAGCCTCATATTATAGTCCAAAATTAGTGGGAAAATCATGATTACACTCAAGGCTAGTGGGAATGGAGGTCCAATATTGTTATCGCTAAGTGGATGTTTAGTTGGGAGTGTGGTGTGGTGTGAGTGGCATTGGAACTGGTTCCTACTTCAAGGGAGAGATGATGTTCGGCGGCGAAATTTGTCAAGGAGTCGCTGAGCATCCGGGATATGGCCTTCCCGAGCACTCACACGCGTAGGAGATGGGACGCGTTAGGCAACTTCCTGGCCACGAATTGATAAGTACATATTTCAACAACCGACCCAACAGGTTTTGGGCCAGACACGATACTACAGGATTTGCGCCCATGGCCCTAGTGGGCCTTAAGCCCAGTTTTTGACATGGATGTTAGGAACTGCGGGACATACCGTATAGCTTGGGTCTAAGGGCCAAATGGCTCTGGAGGCCCGGTGTCATACAACTATATAACAAAATGCTATGAAGCATGGTGTTTCCGGATTCGGGTGCGGGTGCAAGTGCGAGACTTAACAATTTTTGAAAAAATAGGGTGCAGGTGCGGCGATTAAAAAATTATTAAAAATATTTTTATTTATATTTTCTATATATTTCAAAGGAAAAAAATACATTTTTATTCTGGGAAAGCATGCAAATAACAAATGATAACAAATATAATTCACTGCTGGGAAAGCATGCAAACAACATCCTTTTCTATATATTTTCTATATGTTATCCTTTTCATTTCAAATATATTTTCAAAGGCAAGAAACACAAAACAAAATACAAAAAGAAAAAGAAAAAAAGACAACACAAAAGAAGCAACAAATATTCAAAATAAGATTGAGGAAGGACATATTTAGGATGTTTGGGCCTCATTCAAAGTCGATTTCGGCTGTTTTGGCATGATTCAAGGGCAATTTCGGCCTGTTTTAGCCGTTTCGGTCAATTTCGACCGTTGGTCGATACGATCTAATTCGGTCGATACAACTCGATTCTGGCTGAATCTACACGGTTTGGTGCCAAAAAAAAAACTCAGATGAGGCACCGACGTGTGGGTAGCCGTGTCGGTGGCTGCACCTCGTGTTGGACTCCGGTGCAGCACCCTCCTAGTTGTGTTGGTGCTTCCTAGACAAAATGAGTATTATATATGAGTCTTAATTTTTTTTATATATATATAAGATAGAAAATTTACTCTAGACTAATTTAACTGTATATATATATATATATGTGAAACGTTAGCCTATCAAGACATTATCTAGTAATTAATATTTACCTGCTCTTGTGACTTGGAAGTTGAAAGTGAACAATGTGCCTAACTCTGTGACTATTAAGGTTGGGAGGGAACCTATGGGCAAGGGGTATGTGATGGATAGGTCTCCTAGAAATGTTATATAAATAATATTTTCACACCACTTTTAATGACAAATTTTAAGTTGAAGGTTATTATTATCTTATATGAGTGAAAAAAAAAAAAATTTAAGTTGTTAAATTAAAACTAATAACAATTTATTACTAACAATTTGTTGTGTTAATATTATAGACGAAACAGTATCATTTTAAACGTTCAAACAAATTACAACAATTTTACTGGTTTATTAATTGATGAGATGGTCCAGGGACATTTATTTAAATAATTAATACTTAATAGCCACTTCTGACAAAGAAATTACATCTAATGTTATTATTATTAATTTTTTTTGGAAAGTATATCTATTGTTATTAATAAAAGCATTTATAACTGTTTATTCAAACAGAAAACAAAATTGTAGCTGTAGAGGAGGCCATTGTCGCCTTAATTGATTAAATTAAATAAAGAAAAATATTCATTTATTTATTTACCCCAAAAAAGTACCTGATTATTTTCTAAAAAAATCCCAAAGCTCCATCAAACTCTCACTCTCTCTCTGACCATTTCAATCTCCATCTACATGTAAAACACATTCAGACAATACCTATTTTTTCAAATTCTACATCTTCATTCTCTCAAAGAGCATTTTTTGTTTTTTAAGGCAAAAACAAAAAACCCACTTGCATTAAGACTTGAAGAAGAAGTGCAAGGAGATTGAACATTTGAAGAAGAACCCAAATGGCAGGAACTGCAGGAATGGCAAAGGAGAAACCCCAGTTAGCCATTCTTGGAGCTGGGATTTTTGTGAGGAATCAGTACATTCCAAGACTAGCTGAGATCTCTCACCTCTTCAACCTTAAAGCCATTTGGAGCCGCACTGAGGTACATACATAAAAGTTGCAATCTTTCCTTTTTTGTGCAATGCAATAATTAGTCTTAGTTTAGTTATTACTAAAAGTTTTGGTTTTTTTTTTTTTTTTTTTTTTTTTTTTTTAAATTCTATGGTACTTAAAGATCTACTCCATATAAGGAAAGTACTAAATTAATCAAAGTCTTTGGATTAAGTTTATTACTCTTATTTTTGGAATTTTAATGTTTGAATTATGTTGTCTTGTCATTGTAAGAACATTATAAGACAATGCAAGCTTTTATTTCGCCATGTTTCTGTGTTTCTTTATTTAAATCAAGAAAAAAAAAAAAAAGGTTCTGTTTCAACTGTAAGTTGATTTTCAAATTAATGATCTGGGATTTATTATTTCTTGAAGATCAGAACTTTCCCAGATGGGTTCAATTCTGTGAACCTGATTTCAGTGCTTACATAAATAACAATGATTTTGATAATACCAATAATCTTATAGCACTGGGAAATTTTTGTTTTTTCTGCTGGAAAATCTTTTCTTTGAAAAAAAAAGTATTGGGTAGAAGGAAGGTAACAATGGGTTATCTTTGTTTTGTGTGTGTGTGTTTCAGAATTGTAGATCCTATTACGACATCCTATATACTATTGGGATGTCTATTTTTTTCCCTCTTCATTTTTTATTTCCTGGAATTAGTTTCCCTGTAGAAAGGCTCTGGGGAAATGATAGTTAATAATGGTGTATTCTGTGTTACTGCACAGGAATCGGCGAGACGTGCAGTTGAGAATGCTAGTAAATACTTTCCTGGAGTGCTATGTAAGTGGGGGGTTAAGGGTCTTGATGAAATCATCCATGATGATTCAATACCTGGGGTTGCTGTGGTTTTGGCTGGACATACACAGGTACCTTACTCTTTATTACTCTCTTTTAAATCCACAAATCGGCTTGCCCATCAGTTTTTCAAGAAAAATATTTGCTCATGGTAGATTCTTTGATTTTTATTTTTTTCTTTTGGGATTTATTTTCAGTGCCTGATGATTTCAAAGCCAACTGTTACTTTCAAGTGGAAGTTTTAGAAATTCAAGCTTGACATTTTTGTTAATGTGTGCATGCAAGAAAAGTAGTACTGAGGAATTGCTTTTATGAGTGTTACAACATTTTTGGTACATGCAAAAAATAATAAATTTGTTTTAGGGTCATGTTAATGGGTGCCCTTAGGGTAATTGATAATAAACCCATTTTAAATTTTGACACTACTTTCATTGGAAATATAAAAAGCTGTCAAAATAGTTAATTCTTTTTTTCTTTTCCCATAAAATTTTCTAAAAATATTTGCTAAACTAATGCCTTTAGAGCATTTGTTAACTTTTCCTTTGTTTTATTCTTAACTATTGCTTGTATTATCATTCTCCTCTGTCATCTGAATTGCTAAAATAAATCTCAAGCTGATCCTCAATGAATTATATCAAGTAGATAAAATATGGCTTAGCAGAAAAGTAAGAAGCAAAGTTAGTTGACTTGGGAAAAAATCACTAAGTCAAATATGGATATTGGAGTCCATGCAAGTGTTTAAATGTAATTCCTTTTTTAGAGAAAATTTCAGCACACCCTTTAGAATGCCCCTGCTCAGTTTCTTTATAGTGCAAGATGTGAAAGTTAATGGCTCTAGCATTTATAATTATTAGTTACATGACTCCTACGTGTGAATCAATTTGCTCAGGTTGATATATCACTGAGGCTGCTGAAGGCCGGGAAGCATGTCCTTCAAGGTAATTTATCTTTCAAAATAGCCACAAAGGGATGACCATTCTCTTGAGACAACAAAAAGAAAAAGAAAAAAAGGGGAACTTTTGAGGCCAGTGCTTTGTATTTCATTTAACAGAATCCATATATCTTATGATTTACAAAATATATTCTTCTGGACAACGTACTAAAGTTTCCCTTTTGGACATGCTGTATGTGTTGCTTGGCTAACTTGGTGTATCTGAAGAGAAACCGGCGGCAGCTTGTAAGTATGATGCATTTTCAATTGAATCAAGCATATTATCATATATTTCTGTGTAACTTATCAATGATATGTACAAATGGATATTGTGGTCATTTCATACTAGTATTTTCTTTTGATTAAATATGTTTATATGTGACCAATCATACCTAAATCAACTCATGCCAATATCTGATATTAATTTCAAATATATTCATCAGTGAGTGTAGTGAAACAAATTTCAGCCATAATGTCATATAAATACATGACCCTATTTGCAATTAAAAAAAAATCTTGATTGTTAGTGGCAGCCTCTAATTCCAAAAGAAAGCAATACATAAAAGAATGAAAGCATAATACAAAACATTATTGAAAATATATTCTCTATTGATTTTGATAAATTCCTGTAAAACATTGATCATAAGATTTATAAATGCAACTTTCAGGAATACAATGAAAAGACCATTGAATAACAGAAATAGAAAAGCTTCTCTCTTTTATCAAATTGCCACCACAATTCTTTATCATGTCCTTTAAATCCACCTGCAGGTTTCTTTTTTTTTTTTGATAAGTAATAATAGCTGCAGGTTTCTATTGAGTACGCTTCAAATTCTTTTTTTTGTTCTCGGGCTTTTTGGGAACCAACAAGACTTTTAGGCAGACCACCAGAAACTCTTGCTGCTTCTGCAAAAAAAAAAAAAAATGTGTGGCCCATTGACAAAAGCTATGGAACTTTTTCCTTATCAGATTACAACTCTAATTGTGGTGGGGCCAAATCTATTACCTTTTAAGTGCTAAAGTTTACTTCCCACTTCACTTTAAGAATAGTGTCCCCAATGAGCTTACTTTATTGCTGGAAATTCTTCAACCATGGGCCTGCACTTTGACCTATATTCAGATCAAATTTAAGCATTTTTTTAGGGTATTTTTGCCTCCCTCTAAAAGCCGAAAATTATTATGTATAAATCTCTTGTTTTTATTCCAGCCCCTCTTAATTTATTTTAAAAGGCTTGTTTGGATTTTCTAAAGCTTTATAAATGTTTTATCTCAACAATTAAATTTATGTTGCCAACAGAATGCCTCCCATATGGTTTGTCTGTAACCCAAATATTCTTTATAGAGTTAAACCTGTCCAGTTGAAAACATTTATACTCACTAAATGAAATATTTAATAAGGAAGAAGAAGCTTAAATGTAGGGAAAGGAGCTGGAGTAAAGGTGTGTCAGTGCCATATTGCCCAAGACAATATTACATGTAAAGAATAAGTCTCACTTTTTATGAAATCAAATCCAGACTCCAGAAAAGTTCTCAATAGAAGAACACCGAAATGAAGCTATAAGTGGATCCCTTCTGCATTCTTAAAGGAGCTTTTCCCCTTCTTCTGTAACCTTGCCCAAGTTACATCATCTTCCAGCAAATGTTGTTCATTTCCCTCTGAATGTTCAACAACATATGAAAAATAATTATTCTCCAAAACATCCGGCCCTCATTTGTCCCAAAATTTAATTTGTGTAACTGGCAGAAAACTTGTTGATCATTTTAGGCAGATTTTGAATCTTTATTGATGGTGTCAATACAGCCATGGTGTTGCAATGGAGGTTGAATGGTAATAAAAATGGAATCATCTTTGTAAGGTAAAGACAAATTTGATGATGCCAACTACTTGTAATAATTATCATTTTGCATAATCAAGTCGGCTTTCAGCTGGAGGGAACAATTCTATCTCTGTATCTGATTTTCCATCCAATCTCAACCTTGTCAATCAAGAGTCTCGTTTGGATTGATATCATATAATAAAGTTGTTTATAACTATATTATCCTCTTTAACTCTCAAGAATATTCTGGCCCTTTGTTTTTAATTTTCTGATGCTTCATCTCCCACCAGTCCAACCACGTTTATATATTAATTTCTTATGTGTAGGTTTTGTTAATTATTGTATTTAAATATTTATTTGGTGTTGATTAAGCTCTCTCATTATGAACTTGAAAAATCCGGTCTTATGTTTTTTTTTTTTTTTTTTTTGCCTTTAATGCCATGTGGAAACAATTATTTCAGTTTCAATGTAGCTTGAAATCTACAATGTAATTATGAAATTTTGATTATGAAGAATTTAATATTGGTTCAATAATGCAGCTGCAAGTGAGTTGGAAACTGCACTTGCACGCTACAAAGCTATTTGTGCAAATCTTTCTGACCAACCCATTTGGGCTGTGGCAGAAAACTACCGATTTGAGCCTGCTTTTGTTGAGGTGCTTGTTTCTGCCATATTTGAAATAGTTCCTATTACTCTGGCTTGCCAGATACTCATTGTTGTTTCCACAGAGCAAGAAACTAATTGCTGAGATTGGGGATATGATGAGCGTTCAAGTTATTGTTGAAGGATCAATGAATAGCTCAAACCCATACTTCTCAAGCACTTGGAGGCGCAACTATACTGTACGTGTTTTACTATAAAGCTGAATAATATACATTAATTTCTCTTGTTCGCAAGAGCATATGCCATTAAACATATGCTTTGGATCACTTTTAGTGCAAGCTACTTCTAACTATACTAGTCATCAAAGAAAGAAATTCATCATTATCAAACAAAAAAAAGAAGAAGAAAGATTCACAACCCTTTAGAGTCTGAGATCAAAAGATTCTCAGGCATCTAGTCCATATTGCAATGTGACTGCATTATGTTATGTTTGAGAACATTCTCAGGTGACTACAATATGATGCAACATCAAATAATGTTAATTACCAATTGTCTCAAAAGCTTAAGTTATTGAAAAATGGTGAATTTAAACATTTAACCATAATTCTAACACTTCCTCTCATGTGTGGACCTAAACTCCCCTTTAATAAGTGGAGCCCAACACATGAATTTTTTAACATTTTAAATGGTAGGTAAATTAAAGCCAGGAATTGAACTTAGGATCTCCCGCTTTGATACCATGTTAAATTACCGATTATCCCAAAATATTAAGCTATTAGGAATGGTGAATTAAATCATTTAATCATAATTTTGGCAGATAGAATGAAGATTTCATTCTTCTCACAAGTTTATTGTAGCAACTATATTGTTCACATTCTCATTCCTTCTTGAAAGTGTAAAGGATGTGCTCATTTCATGAATTCTGGATTTTCAGGGATGCCTTACTTGATTGTTAACATAGTCAGATTTCTTCCCATATTATCATACCTGAACTATTTCTTATATGTCTTATTTTAACAAGTTTATTTCTTATTCCAGGGGGGATTCATTCTCGATATGGGGGTACATTTCATTGCAGGATTGAGGATGGTAATCTCAAACCTTTTAATAACAAATGGAAGATAAGTTATGGCTTTGGTTGCTTTGCTACCAAGTCCACTGTTTGTTGTGAAGTATGCTATATCAATTCAAAGAATTTGATTATTTGAATTTCATATGTCTAAATCCTCTACCTGTGTGCTTGGGCCACAACCCCTTTCTCCACCCCCCCCCCCCCCTCCTCCCCCTTCCGACCCCACCCTTTGTTTTCTTCTCTAATAAGTTATTACTTATCAAAAGAAAAGAAGAATAAAACAAAAGGAATTTCATGTTATTTATAGTCATACTAATTTCAATTTCAGTGACTCTTCATCTTTAGAGTCCCTTTTGAACCTCCTTTTCATCTCTGACAAATACTTTGTTATGTGAAATTTTGGACTATGGACTAGGGCTTCTCAAAGTTCAATTAGATTTTGTTTAGAAAAAATGATGAGGATGATTAAAATTTTGAAGATACTTCCACTATATCGTAGCACTTTTACCAAATCAGCGTCTAGAAGCCAGAATAAGCTAAGTGCTGACTTGGCTACTTATATATTATGAACCAGGTAGTTCTGAAAACAGAATTTTAGGAGTGATATTATTTTCCTGCATGTGGACAAAAAGTTTGGGGGAAAAGGGGGGGGGGGGGGGGGTTGTATGGGTGAGAATAGACATGAAGAATCTTATGTCAGAACTCAGAACTGTGGAAGCAGCCTAAATGCTCTTTAGTGATCACTGTAACACTGCCCAATTTTGATTCTGAAAGCAGAAATGAATGCGTGATTCATCTCAAGTACTTGTATCCTTTTTGTGAGCATCTTTTTTTTTGAACTGTTGTAGGGGTTAATGGCCTGTGTTTTACACAACCTAGATAACTATTTGTTGACATATCTTGAATAAGGAAGTTCAAGAAATTCTTCAAGAATAGTTTTTGATGCAGCTTGCCAAAAATTTTTTCCAGTGATTTTCCATCTGTTATCTAGAAGGGAAAATGTTTTCATTTTTCTGACACTGCAGTCACTAATCTAATAATCTTGCATTAGCAGACTCCTTGTTTTCTTCCTTATGCCATCTGCTGGTATTTCTTTCACAGATTGTTTAAATGCTGTACTTTGAACATCCTAAAAGTTGTTGATGCTTTCAAAAAGTTTCACCTCAGTCCTTTTTCTTAAAGGATAAGGATGAAAATATGATGGTGCTTAACTTGGTTTAAACTGTACAGACTATCTTATGATTGAAGCAGCTGCCTTCTTTTTAATTTTGTGGGAAACGCCCTCAAACAATCAAAATGAGCATTTGTGATAAAAAAAAAATTGTAGTTTAACTCAAAAAATTCCTTATTAAATGAAATTAGTCATTTCTGGTACAACTTAAACCGTATTGTAAGTGGAAATGTGATTTTCCTGTTTTCATGTGAACAGCTTGTAGGATGTGAGGTAGTCTCTGTCTCAGCTATGACAACTCATGTGGATCCAGACTTACCCCCACCAGATAACTTATCCTCTCTCTTGTAAGTTTCAATTGCATGGACTTTACTTTCAAAGAATTTGAAGTTCTTCTCTTTCTTTTTTTAAACTTTCATTCCTAACAATCGAAAGACTGAAGGTGCGTATTTGGAATTTCCTTGCCTTAGTCAACTGGAGAATGGATGTTCTGGAGTTTTTGTGATGGTTGTTTCATCCAGATCCCCTCAGGTACGTGATAAATGATAGATTTACTGTAGTATTTTGAACTTACAAAGATTCTTTAATCATAGTATTAGCTGTGTTTAGATACTCTGGCGCGTTGTTGGCTTGAAGGGAACAGTGCAAATTGAGCGTGGACATATTGATGGACAACATGGTTACCTGGTATTTGAGAATCAACTTTTATTTAGGAATATGTATAATTTTGAAGTCTATAGTTTCCTTTTTTTTTAGATATTTAATTTTAAAGACTTAAAATACTCAATTCTAATCGAGACTTGTATTTGTCTTTTAGATTAACTTGTAATAAAATTCAGTACTTATGATATCTCATGATGCATCACAGGTATTATTTTTTAGTGCTGATGGGCAGCGGAAAAGCTCCTTCTACCCATTTAGTGGAGTGGATGCGGAATTAAAAACTTTTATACATGATGTATCACAGGCTACGCGTAAGGTAGTTGAAGATGTTAATTTTCATGCATTTATACATGGTTTCAATTTTCTATTATATGCATGGTGATATTTTGCCTTTTAGTGTACTAAGTGGGTTTTTCTTCTCTATTTTAGTGGTATTTGATTTGCTACAACATCTTCTAATTTTTTAACTTTTGTTCTTGGAGTGTGGTGATAGCAGCAGATCTCTGTGTTATTCTAGCTTGACAATATTTTCATGGATTTCTTTTGCATAATTCTCTCTAATTCTTTCATTCTAAATCCTTTACTTCAATTACTTGGATCTTTAACTTATTTGATAAACCTGTGTTACTAAACAAAATAATAAAATCTGTTGCGATTCAAGGAATGGTCCACTGATCATATTTATTATGTTGCAGAAGGGGAGTGACTATGAAGTTGAGCCTCGCCTATCTTTTCTGGAAGGTGCCAGAGATGTTGCTATTCTAGATGCAATGCTTGAATCTGGATCAAAGCAAGGGGCCCTAGTTCAAGTGAAAAAATTTTAGCTTACTGATGGGATTTATTCTTTAGCAACATGATTGTAACAGCTTGGTATATATATATATATATCTGAGAATTGAGATGCTTTATGATTTTCACATTTTTTACTTAAAAACAGAATTAAGTTCAAATGAAACAGTCAGCAATACTCAAAGGGATCTAAGGAGCAGTTGGATCATTTGCAACTTTGAGATTAATCAATAAAGTTGTGCCAAATTTAAGAAACTATATTCATCATAATGGTTGGGGGTGGTCTATGGCGTCTTATAATTTGACATTTTAGTTTGTGTTTGAGGTTTGTGTGGTTCGCTTATGGTCAGTTTAGAATCATTGTATGCTTTTGCTTGATGGAATGGAGAAAGAAAACAAATTATGAATTTGCAACCATTTGAAGTTGGATACATGAGGGGAAAAAAAGAGCAATTTCAAGTGAATAAAATTAAAAGGGCTTTGAGTTGTGTTCTGCACTGAATATTGAATTTTAGAATCTCAGTTTAGTTTAGCCAAATACTCAATTTGTTGTCTCCTGTGGTCACTGTCATAACTCTTGAGGCCTTTTGACAAACCGCCATCACATATGGCTAAAAGGGTACAACAAACATTCAACTTACTGGGCATATCTGCATTGGTCAGAAAACGTGATCTCCTTAGTGCTTTGAGTTTAAGCAGTCAGGCTAGAGGCACTGACACTAATGACCAACCAAGGTGGGAGTGACGGACTTGTTTAAAGCAAAAAAGGCCTGCTTCTGTCACATGGGAAGGTGGTTCTACCTCAAGTTCCTCAAACTACGCACAAGCTCTTGATAGGATGGTCAATTATAACTAAACAGTGTCCTAAAGAGGTTGAACTACAGTCTTGAGGCAACCCATCTTGAACTAACCCTATGTTAAGATGGAGGGAGATGAGATGGAGGGAGATGAGGGGAGAGAAAAATAGAAATGACTAGAATGTACTAAATTTTTGTATGTTCCAATGGCCTTTCCTTCTACTTTCTTCTTCCTCCATATCCCTTCATTCCAAACATAGCATAAGTTTGGTGGAATCAAGTTGGCGGTCAGTGGCCGACAACCTCTTACTAAAAAGGGATACCTACAGTAGACCATCAGTCCATCACTTATCCTATTCACATTTATTATGACTCACCTATCGTTATTTTGCATTTAATGAAGCATGATATAAGTCATCTCTATTCAATGTTGGGAAGGTGCCCTAGATAGCTATTATCACATCCCCTCAGCCGACTTCTTGGGAAAATGTTCACCAGCACCCCCACCAATAATCCAATAAATATATCCCATTGGACCATTGAGAAGTGTATGCACACTTTACTATTGCTACTCTACAATTTTCTCAGTGTCTATTGTTAGTTCTTTCATTGATTTCGCCTTCAGAGTGCCTCCAACCAACTCCACTGCTTGGATTTTTGGCCTCCTTAGTCGTTATTAGTCTTGTTTCCTTTTTTCAATTCCCTTCAGTGGTGTGACACCTTGAAATTCTAAGTTCAATTTCAGTTAAAATCCTTGTTACAGTTCCATTTTAAGATATAATCATCTGCCCACTTAGATTCCTCAGGTGTGTAAAGAGCATACTTTGCTCCCAATTCCACTCCATTTTTATAAATTTGACCATTCTTACTTGCCTTTTAAAATAAAAATGATAACAACAAGTAGTAGTAAAAGCATGTGAATCTTAGCTAAACTTGGGGACCCCCACAAATTTTTCTGACAGGACCAATTGCAGTGTATAGGCCATTTTAATGACAAGCATTAAATTGTTGAATGATGCCTCATAGAAAGGTAAGTGATGCATCATACATCATTACACTAGTAGAGCTATTGCAACTCGCAACTTGATTGCAGGTTGCAGCAATTTCAATCAAACTTTGCTGTCGGTTGCTCGAATTTTGTTTGCGCGCAGTGACAAAAATCACAAAACATGAATTAGTATTCGGTTTCCTAACGTCATAACAATTAAATATTATGTAAATCCTAGGAGATATATCATTAAAATGTTAATGAATGCTCTAGAAATATTGGTTTAGAAATATTTTATGAGAAAATGATAAAACAATTAATTTTCTTAACAGTTTTTTATATTTTTCGTAAAAATTGTATCAAAATTTTTCTAATATAGTTTATTAGTAAAAATTACCCTAACGTGACCTAATAATAAATTCAAAGCATCTAATCAACATTATTGAGATTATTCATAAGAATTTGTTTTTAATAATTACTTGATATATGTGAGACGAAGAATTACACATCTGAAGAATAATCAGAAGGGCAGAAATTGACATAACTAATACTAAAATTCTATAATAATAATTTAACAAATAAATTAAGTATTTCTTAACTATTTAAAATTTTGAGAAAATTGGTATTCTATCAAAGTATCAATTAGCCAAAACAAAAGGTAGGCTAAAGTTTGCCTCGTGTTAATCTTACCTATCACTTGGCTGTAAACAAGTGGTAATTTTAAAGTCGTGTTACGTAGGTAACAAGTCACAACCTTGACCTTGATTCTAGTGAATAATTTTGAGACTGGTGAGTTTCAGTTGAACTACCATACAAAATTACAGAACGAGAACAGGGTAGGGGGTCACGTGGTTATACAAAACTACTTTTCTGCACATTGATTGATGTGGAATCACATACATTTCTACGCAAAGCTTAGGATTAAGAACAAACACAATCTCCAATACAGTATATACCATTCTCTGTGGAATTGTTGTGCACTTGTGCTAGAGCTAGGTCAAAATGGCATCAAAATTCATTACACAATAAATATATATATATATATATATATATATTTTGGTGCTGATGAATTACATCATCATTTACTATAATACATGTCATTCTACACATGTAGTGTAAGCATTAAGCACTAATAGTCCGTTTGGAAATAACTTATTTAGTTGAAGAAATTTTTTTGCTAAAAGTGTAGAAAAAAAATTGAAAAATAAGCTGAATAGTACAATGAGACTTATGAATAGTATCGAAAAGTGTAACATGACCTGTGAATAATAGCAAAAATAAGCTCAAATTGCAAATAAGCTAAAAATTTCAACCCATCCCAAACGATCTCTAATTTTTTAACCAATCTTGTTTATTTTCTATAAACTGTATTTTTGTTCAACTAATTTCTACTAACTATATAAGAAGAACGAATAGCTCTTTTTATAGTGTTTTGGTTTGGTCAACATAACCTTGCGTCAATTCTATCTCTTTCATTCAGGTAAAATTGTTCTTCAGATCAGTGAAGGTTTCTTTTCACAATGTTTTAGTGGAATTTTCTTTTCTTTTTTAGAAGAATTAAGTGGTTTGTGGCTTCCTCAGGAATAGAAGAAAGTCACACCAAAATAAATAAAGCATGTTAGATATACGTCACTGTCAGTTTTTTAAGATTTTCTCATTTCTCTTCGTGTGTATTACTTAATATTCTTAAAAAAAAAAAAAAAAAAAAAAAAAAAACAAACCAACAACAAAACGTCGAGCCAGTACCAAATGGACCATACTTCTTCCAGTGATTACAAGGTTAGTGGGTACAGGTACGAAATGATTCGGTGCAGTAAGAATTTTCAGTGATGTAATTTAAGACTCATTCACTTCGCATGGATAATATGCATGTGCCATGTCTGGTACATTGCTTTCAACCCAACTATTACATCAATATTAGAAAGTTGCGATTGAAATGGGAAACTTTTAATCACATCCCAATTCACCCAAAAAGAAAAAACAATCAATTTATGCTGCAACTGTCTTTGGTCAAAATGATTGATCTACCAAAACAGACTTAATATCCTGGATTTCGTACTAAGTATGGCGAATTTTTTATATTTATTTTTTCTTTAAAAATATGCAATCAAAACAACTTTCTTTTAAAAACGAGAAATTATTAGGTCTATAAGAAAGATAGTTAATATGGTTCTCTTTGATCTCCCAACTAATAAAATGTTATTATTTATGTAAATGTGACATTACTTGAAATTTTTTTATTTTTTATTTCTTGTATTGATTAGGAAGCCCATTTATACATTTGCATAGATGACATCATCTTATTGGTTTGGAGGTTCACATCAGCAATCTTCTTGGTGTACATAATAGAATGTGACTACATACTTATTATCACTCAATAGTTAAGGAATGCCGTTACTTAATTTTGAAGTTTAGGAGAGATTAATTCCTACTAACCTATAATTATGAGTGGGAAGTGCAAATTGCCCCTCAGAAAATGGGGAGAAAAAAAATTTAAGTTCCTATTCACAATTCAATCAAAGAACTTACAAAACTTGAAACTCTCTTTGTTTTTTTTAGTAGAACTACTTATAGCCAAAATTTTAGGTTTCTTTAAAGCCACTGAATTGCATAAAACCATGTTACTCTTAAGACTAAATGATAGTACTATAGTAGGGCTTTGATTGGAGGAGAAAAAGAGGATGACTTGGTTCCAAACCAACCATACCTAACACCAATTCTTTCTAATTATATCTGGGCCTAAGTGTTGCTATTTTCCCATCAATGAATGAAAACCATTGATGGTACTTGTATACAAGACGTTACATGTTGTTTTCAATATTGGCCCCCATGAAACACCCCCTTCCATATGATAGTGATTTTTGGGTATGGACCAGGAGTACTTACCTGGACCTTACCAGAAGTACTTACCTACAATAAAAGAGAATGGGGCGAAAAAAAAAAAAAAAAAAAAGCCCTTGGCCAGAAATAATTTTATGTGCTTCAACAAATAAATTTATTCTAAGCTAAAAAAGAAAAAAATTGGAAAAAGAAGAAAGAAGAAGATGCAACGATATATCAATGAATTGGATTAAGCTAAAAAAGAAAAAAAATTGGAAAAAGAAGAAAGAAGAAGATGCAACGATATATCGATGAATCGGATTAAGCCTACCTGGTCATCAACTAATTTGGTGTTTAATTTCAACTTAATTAACATGAGGAGAAGTTTTTTTCAATAACATGTTAGTAATATATGGTTAAATGATTAAATTAACTGTATTCCAAAAATTTAAACTTTTAGGAGAATTGGTAATTTAACATAATATTTTCTTAATCCGACATTCAAAATTATTACTTTAGAAGTTTTTAGTAATAATATTCTTGCTATGTAAATTTATAGAATGCATGACTGGAGAGAAGCAGACCTAAAGAACACGATCGCCTCTATACCTCATCTAAAGAAAAAAGTATTTTATTTTTCAAGGTAGTTTATGTATTTTATTTTTTTTTTAGTAATAATGATATTTTTTAATGGTGTTTAACGTCTTGTTCAATATTTACTTCCAAAAAAAAAAAAAAAAAGTAGCTTGTACTTGATAAATTGTAGTGAGAATAAAAAATTATATTTATATTAAACATGAACTCTAACTTATCTCAAAAGAAATATATATATATATATATTTTTGGATAGGATCAAAAGAAATATTCTGTTTTTTTGTTGAGAAAAATCAAAAGAAATATTCTTGAAGATAAATATAGTCTAGAATCTAGGTACATAATAAATCAAAACTTTGCCTACCTTCCATGTGGGTGCCACATAGTCTAGAATCTAGGTACATAATAAATCAAAACTTTGCCTACCTTCCATGTGGGTGCCACACGTATGACTGGAAAACTCGAAGCACATATCATTTATGCGAAGAAGTTATATCGATGGTTTTTTTTTTTTTTTTTTAAATATTTTTTTATGCAAGATAGAAGTTTTACTCTAACCTAATTTAAGAATATATGTGTGTAAAATTTTCTCTTGAAGATTTGAGTCCTAGTCCTTGCCCCTACACCCTACAAGCATTTATACTTGTGGAGTGACCATCACATTAAGGATGTGTGCAATGATTTATTGTTAGTATATGATATTATGATAGCTTAATTACTTAGTTTATTTGACTTAAAAAATTAGTTAGATAAAAGTAAGTTATATAGTTTGTTAAAAACATCCCAAGTTATAAGTTATATAGCTTGCTAAGAGTTTTATAACTCAACTAATTAACATTTTTTTTTAATATAAAAACATCCCAAATTCAAATCTCTTTTTGTTGTAAGTTGTAACTATTAAACTATCAAAAATATATATATTATTATGATAAGTAATTATTAGATACTTTCAGAGTATAATATATAACGTGATGTTCTCTCCTTTTAATCTCTCACGTTCATGATGGATCTTACCGTAAATTTTAGCTAACTAAGTAGTGTTGATGGCATACAATACCAAAAAAAAAAAAAAAAAAAAAAAAAAAAAAAACCTCTCCAATTGCATTTCTTCTCTCCTACGGCACACGATAGCATTGAACTCACGCCATTGACTGTTAACCATGGTTGTCAAAATCCCGATCTAGATCTTACGATCCTACGATTTTACGATTTCACCTACCCAAAACGATCTAAATCTTTCAAGGATCTTTGCGATCGTTCAGGATTGGTAGGATCGTACGATTCTGACAATCCCAAACAACCTTGGTTTCTTGTAATCTTCTTTAACTTGATAGAAGGCTCAGTTGGACCCAAATGAAAAATAAATCCCAATAGATCAAGTTTTTCCACTCTAATATAGAGAGAGTATCAGTTAGACTCAAATAAAAAATATTCCAATAGAGTGTCACATTTTGAGATTTTTGGCATCTTTAAATAATGCTACAAATGAATGTAGTAATGTATGGTAATTATATCAATGTATGGTAATTTATGTGATTATTTAACATACCAATGTGTATTTTTTGTTTTTTTCTCAAATAATGTAGGATCTTACGATCCACGATCCGATCCTACGATCCACGATCCCACCTACCTCCCACGATCCTATGTAGGATCCCGATTTTGACAACCTTGCTGTTAACCATTATTAGTGGACAGGCTCTAAACATTTGAACATCCAAGCAAAGGTAAAGAAACCTTACAAAAAATTTGCTCCATTAATCATCACTTATATCCTTTACCTAACCAAAGGTAATTTCTATATGTTTGTCAAATTCTCCTTGACTTTTTATTTTTAAATTTTTAATACCATTAGTTACCTTCGCCTCTATTCTATAACTCTAACATGGTAATTTGATAGACATTACTCTCTCTCTAAATCATTTTCTTTTAATCAATAAGGAAATTTGTGTGCACATATACATGTATGCATGTATTTATAAAATGATCTAGTTAACAGGTGCCTTGAGAATATTTATAAATAAATCATTTTAAGAAAGTTTATATATTGTATTATCAATATAAATTTTATGTTGTAACATCGCACACCCTTAACATAATGGTCATTCCATAAGTATAATTTTTTGTAATATGGGTGTAACGACATTGTTTCATTTAAAGAAATAATAAATTAATTAAAATTTAAAAAAGATGGTTTGTTTAAATGAACAATAAGCAAAACCTAAACAATATTGTTTTAAACAACTCAATTTTCCTAAACAATAAGCAACTCGATATTTCTTCCTTGTGTCGACATTTTCACCATTCTCTCAATCTTTATCGACCTTCTTAAGTCATCCAATTGGATGATAAACCTTCATCTTTGTCGATGCTTTTTCATTATTAATAAATTGATGATCAAAACTGAAGATAGCTTAAAAAATAATTAACAACACTTCCATTGCCATTCGCTTCCCAAGTGACCTCAATTGGCATTAGTTTCCTTCACTGTTTACTTGACATTTTTGGTTCGGTGTTGTCAAAGGGATAAATTTGAGCAAAGTCATACCTATAAACAGACTATTTTTTTGCTTAATTTAAAATCTGATAGGGTATATTATATGTATATATAAATATATCTTATGTTATTATGTTTTATTATCTCAAACTAACACATTCCTTGCAGACTTATATATATTTCTTCCACGCGCTGCAAAAAGTGCGTATTTATTTACACAGGCAAACCCCATTAATGGTCCCTTTCTGCTCTTCCCTCCAACTGCAATCACTGAGATGCAATGATATAAAGGACCAATGACCAAAGGAAAAATGTTAGGGACATAAAAAATTTCACAACTTTTATCACAATTCGTCATGTGCCAACTTATGAGTGGTGGAGGTGTGGACCGATCATTTGACCTCTATCATTCACAGCTTGTCATGTGACAAGTTGTGACAATAATTGTGAAATTTTTTGTATCCCTAATATTTTCCAGGATGAAAGGAGTCGTTTCTGTACATTTTGATGGCACTTGGCTTCTTTAGATTGATGGTTATAGTGGAGCCCGTCACTGCTTGTCTACTTCAAAGAGAAGTAGGTCCTACAGTGCAGCTGGATCACATTTGATGAAAGCCCTTATTCAGTCAAATTATTGAGTTCACCTGTGTACTTCTCTTTCTTCTTCTCACATGAAAATGGATCACTAAAACACAACTTTTATTAGGTACCAAACGAAACAAGTCATGCCAAAAGTTGTGAAATATATTATATTTTGTGCATGTGCTGCTTGTAAATTGTTTGGCATGATTACCTGAATAGACCAGATAACACATGATCAGTTGTAACTTTGTAAGTGCTTCAAATCTAGTATTTAAAAATTGGAAAAGGTTTTGCTGCATGTAGGAGTATATGAGAGCAAAATGAAAGGAACAAGCGTTCAAGAGCCATGTGCAATGTACATGATTAAGTAAACTTTAAACAAATCATTTTTATTTTTCTGTCACGTACTCTTATATGCAGCAAAAATTTTCTCTAAAAAATTCAAGATTTATTCATTTAAAAGTCATGACAAATAGCCAATTTTTTTTTGGGGGGGGTTCTAAATAACCAAAATGTTGTACCCTGTATGAAGTTAAAATCTCATAATATAGTTGAAAGCATGCCAAAAGACAAACGAGTGCACCTATTTGCAATCAAAAACTGAAATGTTTGAAATCATAAAAATCTTAATAGATTATCCAGAATTAAACCAGTATTTAATTCAAATATACTTTGATCTTTATCTTTAGGTCTTTGCATCCTTATTCCTTGATTGGGAAACAGCACTAGTGAATCCTTAAAGCCCCATCTATGCTCAAAATATGACTTGAGAAAACCAAGAAGATAAAATAAATTTTCGTCTCCAAGAAAGACCAGTCTCCAACTATCCCAGCATGTGCCAAAACCGACCATAATCCTCGCACGTACGTGTGCCCAGGTTTTCCTACGAAAAAAAAAAAAAACTACAATAAAAAGGTTAAAAAGTTGGTACCATCAACTTTGTACACAGGCCCTCTTTCTGTGTTCATTATAGAGATTCAGTCTTTCACAGATCTCAGTCCCCACATACACAGTTACCTACTTTCTATTAGCCAACACTTCAGCTTCCTTATCTTCACCTTCCATATTTTTTATTGTTCTAATAAAACCATAGATTTTCATTGCTGCACATTGAAGAAAGCTCTTTCTCTCCCACTGTGTCAGGTCAGTCATCAGTGTTTAACTGGAGTTTTGAGTGTGAGTGTGTGTGTGAACTAGAAGTACCTTCCATTTCTTTGACATGTTCAGTTCAAGTTCACCAATGCTTGTAATAGGTATTCTTGAAGTTGGTTTGAGTTGTTGTTGAAAAACTGTGTTTCTTTCAGAGTAAGTAGTGGTTGTTGAGACTAATATACAAGTTTACTTGTACTCTGAGCTAACTTCTTCTACTTGGTCTTTTCATGGGGTTTTTTACAGTAGATCTGCTAGTTGTCAAATATCAACTTCTCACCCATTTTCTCAAAGTTCATTCTAACAAATGTATGATTTCTTTTCTCTTAACGCTTTGTTTGGTTTCCTAGAAAATGCAAGAATATATAGAAAAATGCAAACTTTGACATGGTGTTTTAGCCGACCTTAATGTGCCTACTAAGCTTTTGTGATTGTTTCTTTATTTCACTTATTGAAAACCCAAAAATTTAACCAAGAAATCATAAAGTTTCAAGCTTTTCTTTCTTTCTTTCCCTCTCTCACAGAATAAAACAGAGGGATGTGTGGTAATAGTAACTTATGCTTTCTTGCTTTGATTTTGCAGGTTGTTGCACTTTCAAATTCAAATCTTTCAAGGAGATACGCTAAGTGTTACTCTATTACTTTGTTGTGTGCTGGAATTGATTAGCTTCTTTTTTCCTTCAATTCCTTCCTTTCTTGGTTCATAACAATTACAGTAGCCTACTTCCTCTGTCTCTTTGGTATCTTTTGAAGTCATCCTATGTGTAAAATTGGGAATTTGGGTCATTGAAAAATTTGAGTTTTCATTGATAGTCATATAAGTTCTGTAACTCCTTATTTTGCTTCAAGATTTTGGTCTGAAAATCCCAATTTTCTGCATCCCCTCTGGTTTATCAGTGTAAAATTGAAAAAAAAATGCAGAAGCCACAGCAACCTATAGAATTTGCTCTTAAGGAGACCTCGCCCAAAATTGGCGCGGGTGCAGTCACTAGTGATAAGCTGTCTTGTACGTATGACCTTGTTGAGCAAATGCAGTACCTTTATGTTCGTGTTGTCAAAGCCAAGGATTTGCCTGGTAAAGATATTACTGGTACTTGTGATCCCTATGTCGAAGTGAAACTTGGAAATTACAAGGGAGTTACTAAACATTTTGAGAAGAAGTCCAACCCTGAATGGAATCATGTTTTTGCTTTCTCAAAAGAACGAATTCAAGCTTCGGTTTTGGAAGTGGTGCTGAAGGATCATGATGTTGTGCTGGATGATTTCATGGGCAGGATTATGTTTGAACTCAATGACATCCCGAAACGTGTTCCACCAGATAGCCCATTGGCGCCACAGTGGTATAGACTGGAGGATCGGAAGGGCGATAAGGTTAAAGGAGAGCTGATGCTGGCTGTTTGGATGGGAACTCAAGCGGATGAGGCATTTCCTGATGCATGGCATTCAGATGCTGCCACTGTTGGCCCTGAAGGTGTTGCATTAATTCGATCAAAGGTGTATCTTTCCCCCAAGCTTTGGTATGTGAGGGTCAATGTGATTGAAGCTCAAGACTTGGTACCTAGTGATAAAACTAGATACCCTGAAGTTTTTGTGAAGGCTATTCTTGGAAATCAGGCATTGAGGACTAGAACATCACAAATTAAGGGTATCAATCCCATGTGGAATGAGGACTTACTCTTTGTTGTTGCTGAACCATTTGAGGAACACTTGATTCTGACTGTGGAAGATAGGGTGGGATCAAACAAAGATGAAATCTTGGGGAAGTGTGTGATTCCTTTGCATAATATACAGAGGAGGTTAGACCATAAGCCTGTGAACACTAGGTGGTTTAACCTTGAGAAGCATATGATTGTAGAAGGGGAGCAGAAGAAGGAGACTAAATTTGCAAGTAGGATTCATTTGAGGCTATGCTTGGATGGTGGGTACCATGTTTTGGATGAATCTACACACTATAGTAGTGATCTCAGGCCAACAGCAAAGCAATTGTGGAAGTCCAGCATTGGGATTTTGGAGCTGGGGGTTATAAGTGCTCATGGGTTGATGCCAATGAAGACGAAAGATGGCCGTGGAACAACAGATGCTTTCTGTGTAGCTAAATATGGGCAGAAATGGGTCCGGACAAGGACAATTGTGGATAGCTTCATGCCAAAGTGGAATGAACAATACATTTGGGAGGTTTTCGACCCATGTACTGTCCTTACAATAGGTGTATTTGATAATGGTCATATACATGGAGGGGGTAAGGATTCAAGAATTGGGAAGGTGAGGATTCGGCTATCAACCCTTGAAACTGATAGGGTTTACACACACTCATATCCACTTCTGGTCCTACATCATCCTTCAGGGGTGAAGAAGATGGGTGAAATTCAATTGGCTGTGAGATTCTCATGCTCATCTTTGATTAATATGTTGCATATATATTCACACCCATTGTTGCCAAAAATGCACTACATTCATCCCTTGTCTGTTATTCAGCTTGATAGCTTGAGGCACCAGGCTACGCAAATTGTTTCCATGAGACTGAACCGTGCTGAACCACCATTGAGGAAAGAGGTGGTGGAATATATGCTAGATGTGGATTCACATATGTGGAGTATGAGGAGGAGCAAAGCTAACTTTTTCAGAATTATGGGAGTTCTAAGTGGGTTGATTGCTGTTGGAAAATGGTTTGATTCAATCTGCCATTGGAAGAACCCTCTTACAACCGTTCTAATTCACATCCTTTTTATTATATTAGTCCTTTATCCTGAACTCATACTTCCAACTATATTTCTGTACCTTTTTTTGATTGGAATTTGGAACTACCGATGGAGAGCTCGACACCCTCCTCACATGGACACACGGCTGTCACATGCTGATGCTGTTCATCCTGATGAACTCGATGAAGAGTTTGATACATTCCCTACTTCCAAGCCAGCAGATACAGTTAGGATGAGATATGATCGATTGAGAAGTATTGCAGGGAGGGTTCAGACAGTGGTAGGTGACATGGCTACTCAAGGGGAAAGGTTTCAATCTCTGCTCAGCTGGAGAGATCCAAGAGCGACCACTTTATTCGTTACCTTTTGTTTCATTGCTGCCATTGTTCTCTATGTTACTCCATTCCAAGTTATTGCCCTACTCACAGGATTGTATGTCTTAAGGCATCCCAGGTTCCGCCATAAACTTCCTTCCGTGCCACTCAACTTCTTCAGAAGGTTACCTGCAAGATCGGACAGCATGTTATGATATATCATATATGAGTACGAATAGCCTCCAAAGCTCTAGTCTCCCCACTATCAATGTTTCTCATAAAATTTGTGAAGATATATATTGCAGCAGGTAGAGCAGCAAAGAATGAATCTTTCTTTCATTAATATTAGTTGGCTGTGGGTACATGGTCCTGATAGTTTGTAATTTTCCTCAGTTTGTTATTTAATTGTCCATTGGGATTAATGAATTTTGATTTCTAAGTTTCAATTTGAATATAATTGATGTATAATCATCACCTAATATATGCACGTTGCTTCCCAATAGTTCTCAGTTTTTTGGGACTCTAGAATAAGGTCTGATTTAACTCCAGGGCTCATGAATGAAATTGTTCTTTCTGCTTCCATGACATTCTAATTTCCAACATTGTTTAGAAATGGAATTGGTGTTATATTTACAAATGAAGGTGATTTTTACTGACATCATATGCTAAAATCCCTAATAAGGGTTTTGAAATTTTAAAGACTTAATACACATTGCATATAAATGGGCTTAAATTAAAGAGCTAGGTCTGCGGCAAGAGTATCTCACAAACTTGAGTTCAAGACTATAGATAGGAACACCAAGGTTATTATTTGCAAACCAAGAACTCTGTGTCTCAGAGATTTGTTTGGTCTATCTAATTGAATCCTCCCTCCTCACTTTTAAGCCACCAAAAAAAAAAAAAAAAAATCATTTGCAGCAAGGTGCAATAGACGCCACACATCCAGCTTCACTGCAAGTATCCTTTGTAGATTGGAAATCAAGGCTGCCAGTGTCATTTGGGAACTAGCTTTGACCTATACACAACATATATGTTAAAAAAAATAAAAAAAGGAAGGAGAAGCAAAGGTGAAAAAAAATGCAATAAAATTCAAACCCTTTGATAATACTTTTTATATTTCTTAGGAAATACATATATATATATATATATAAATACTTTAGGTATCTAAAGACTAATATTTATAATTTTTTTTTTTAAATCCATACAACACGGGGCAATAACTAGAATATCTAAAATCTTAATTGTAGTGTTTATTATTACTAAGCTCTTGTTGAGCCATATCAACCTAGCATTTCGGTCTATTCAGCCCATTCGGTCTTATTCGGTCCACTTTAGTTCATTCAGTTCTATTCGATCCACTTTGGTTCTATTCAGTCCACTTTTATCATATTTGGTCCATTCTATCTACGTTGGTCTTATTCGGTCCTATTCGGTTCATTTTGTTCCATTTGCTCTATTTTGTCCACTTTGGTTCTATTCGGTCCCATTTACTTCTCTTCAGTTCATTTCAGTCCTATTCCGTCCATTATGTCAACTTTAGTTTTATTCGGTCCACTTTGGTCTATTATGTCTACTTTGGTCTTATTCGGTCCTATTTGGCCTATTCGGTCCACTTTGGTCTATTATGTCTACTTTGGTCTTATTCGGTCCTATTTGGCCTAATTTTGTCCACTTCGGTCCTATTCGGTCTATTCTGGTCCATTTTAGTTTTATTCTGTCTAATTTGGTCTATTTGGTTCATTTGGTCCATTTTTGTGCAATTACATAATAGGAAAAAGCGGTTTAGGTTGAGTGCATCTATTCTAAATTCAAATTTATTAAAAAAAAAAAGATCTCAAAATTTTTAATATCTAAAATCTTAAGCATAACATTTATTATTGCTACGCTCCTGTTGAGTCACATTGATGTAGCATTTCGATCCAACTAAATTTAAATGAAAGACTTTCTAAATATGAAGGCTATGAATATACAAATATAATCTTTAGAGCAGTTACTTAATTGTTTTTATTTAACTATCCAGTGCAACGCATGGGATAATGACTAGTTATAATAAAACACTAGTCGCTAACCAGTGTGATGTACGAGAAAGTTAAAAAAAAAATGTATGATACATATTTAATCAATAAATAAAAGTCAAATTTAAGAATTTATAGAAAAGAAAATAATTGTCTTATTACATTCATAAGATATGTGCATCTTCTCTCTCCTATAAGGTCCACGCATTGTGTGAGATATATATGATGCATGAGACAATTATTAACTGAAAGTCAATAAAAGTAAAAAATAATAATAATAATCATTTTATGTAATACATAGAATATAAATATAGACATTGATATATAGATGATTTTATTTGTTTTATAAATGAAATTTAAAGAGAATATAGGAAATTAAACTTTTTTACTTTTAGAAAGTTTGATATATTCTTTGACTATATATATATATATATATATATATATCGAATGAGTATATTTGAAAGAAGAGAATATAATTTTTGTTATTAAAGATTATTAAAAACAAAGATTAGTGTAAGCGACTAAATTTCTAGTTTGAAATAAATCAAACAGGTAAAATAGTTTCACAAATGCGAATTTGTATAGATGATTGTGTGGTACAATTCTCTGAAATTACAAAAGAGTGATCCTCTGATTCGATCTCCTTGCAAGACTTATTGATTGGATTTGTGGCAATGTGATTTTGACTTGAACACAAAATATCCTTCAATTTGGTTGAGGGATGGATCGAAGATTGCTGAAACAGAATTACAATGAATCTTTGGCTATGAGCTTGTTAGAAATCCTTTGTTCTTCACGTTCTTCGTGTTCTTTGTCTTCGAAGGTTTGTGGTGGAAGTTCTTCGGGGCTTTAGAAGCTTGGATCCATAGAGCTTCACTAATTTGTGATTTGTTGATGTTTTCGGACATTTTGAGCTTGATTCCCGCAAACTTTAGGATCTAGGCAGATAGTTTGGATGATTCTGCTTCGAATGTTCTCCGATTTTGGGGTTGAAGTTCTTGAAGGCTTTGAGGCTTGATTCTTGCAAAACTTTTTCACTTCTGAATCTTGGTCCCCTTAAATGTCTTAGGAAGGTTTCTATTTATAGGAGTTTGGAGGTGGGTGAGCAACACGTGGCGGAGTCTGATTGGTGACACATGTCACAGCCTAATTGGTCCGCTTATGTCATTGCTTACACGTGCTGGACTGCTCATGTCATTGCTTACACGCGCTGATGTGTGATTGGTTTTTGCATGACACTTGGCAAATTTCTGTTGGTTTCTGAATAATGATAGCAAAACCTAGCAGCAATACGTGGTGTTTTGTAATTTGCTGTATTTTGTGGACTTGGTAATGTGACGTGTCAGCTTGTGATAGGTCAGGAATTTCCCCTCTCTACAATTAGTTTAGCTTTTTGTTACTTTTTCATCATAAAATAGACCAAGCCTACATGGTTTTTTTTTTAAAAAAAAAAAAAAAATCAAATGCTATAGAATTTTATTGAAAATAATCCAAGTGTACAATAGGGAGGAGAAAATATGGATATTCTTCAATTCAAGTTAATGGTTCCTTTAACTCCTTGGCATGATTAGCCAAAGCATTGTCTAACTTATTATACCATTAGAAAAGTATGAATATGTTCTAACACATTCGAAATCTCCTTCAAGCATATGGTTCCTGCAAGTGAATTAATGCCAGCAATGTAAGTTGGCAAACCCTGCAGTCAAATCTCTCATCCCATTTATGGGCTATAATGGTTCCAGGGAATTAAAATGTGAAAGATCCAAGATGAAATAATTTATCATGTAACTAAATATGCTTCAAAGATTGATAAGTCTAAAGAGGATATTACTTGTACTCTAAGAAATTGAGATAGAATATGCACAGTCATACCAGATGGTGAATTTCATTTTAAGGCATGCAAGTGCTTGTGGTCAACTGCACATCCAATTTCTATTTCAAATCTCAACTACATCTTACAAGAAATTCACCTGAACAGAAATTCCTATAAAGTATATGCACCATTAAAAAAATAGAAATAAGAAGCTAATCAACATTGGAACCCTTCACTTACTAAGCCAACAACTTTCGAATGTAAATATACTTTATTAACAAAAAATTAAAAAATAATAATAATAATTCCCAAATCCAAAGTTTACCTACAAAAAAGGCGAAAACCATTCAAATAGAACTCCAAATAACTCAACATAACAAAGTATTCAGCCTTTTGAGAGAAAGAAAGTAACCAATTAGATAGAATTAAGAAACCAAAGGAAAAAAAAAACATAGAATTCATAAAATAATAATCTGCCAGAATTGAAAACTTAAAACTTCCAGGCCTTAAACGCATTCCACACTTAAACTACTCCTACTCCTTTTCCCAATTTTTCGCTGATTCCACTCATCTTGTACTCCTCTACTTAAAATACTACTACTCTTTTTCACAGTTTTTCTCTTATTCCACAGATCAGAACCATCTAAAAGCCTATACAAAATCTCAGGCAAGTCTTTCATGTAACCAAAATCAAAAAGGGACCCAATATTACACGCTAATGTCTTAGGGTGGTCTTTGAATAGTAGTGGCGACTTCAGGAATTTTTTCCAGGGTGTTCCTCAACAAGCATAAATTACACAATCTAATAAAAAAAAAATTTATATACAACAATCAAAAAACACACAAATAAAGTCAACACGAATTCGCCTAGAAGATGAAGATGAATCTTGCATAGGAGATGAATCTTGGGTATGTGGTTTTCTTATCAAATATTTATCCATAATTCTAGCAAAAAAAAAAAAAAAAAAAACCAATAAACTATAAGTTCATTTGAAATATTAATAAAATGATTAATTATTGTTGTTTAGTTATTTCATTAATTTGTTTGTCTTTTATAAACTATAATTTGTTATATTGTTGTTTCATTAATTATAAAATTATTAATTGTTGTTTAGCCTAACATAATTTAATTTGTTTATCTTTTATAATGTATTGGTTAATTAAATTATTAATTATTAGTTGCTTCATTATTTTTCTTTACTAACTATTAGCACACACCCCATATGCATTATCCACTGCCAACCCACTACCTGCCTGCCTTTGCTTCCCACCCGGCCCCATGCCCCATGCCCCATTCACTCCTCCCCCCACTCAATAGACAAACCCCAATCACAAGAGCCAATCAGAAATTCACAATAGACAATACACTAAAAGACCAAAAAGAGAATTAGCCAATCACAAATATTAATAAAGTTACAATAAAGCTAAGCAATTACAGCTCAATAAAGCTAAGTAATTTCACAAAAAAAAAAGAAAAAAAAGAATCACCAATCAGATTAAGTCTTTAGTTTTAAAGAGAGAGAGACTCTCATTTCACTTTCATACTTTTAGTCTTCAGATAAAAGAGAGAGAGAGAGACAGAGAGAAGTAAGAGAGTAGAGAGAACCCATTAGAAAAAAAGATAGAGTCAGAGAGAAGAAAAGTGTAAAGTAAAGATGAAATACCTTGAGGTTGAGGGAGCAAGGAGGCTTGAGGCTGAGGGGCGGCGCTGTCGAGGTGACTGGCGAGGAAGGAATCTTCGATTTGATCTATGCTATTCCGATCTCCGATTCGACTGGCGAGGCCGAGGCGATGACTGATCTCCGATCCGAATGACGATGACCAATGGCGATGAGCTCTATTGCTCAAGTTTGAGGTGGAGGCACTGTCTGTTGGTTGTTGATGACTGATGAGGTTTTTTTCTTTAGGTTAGGTTTCTTTGTTTATGATTTCAGTTTTTGCTACCATCTGTCTTTAGGTTGGGTTTGGGTTTTTTTTTTTTTTTTTTTTTTTTTTTTTTTTTTTTTTTTTGAGAATCTGTGGGTTTGCTACCATCTGTTGGGTTTGCCTTATGATTTTTTTTTTCTTCTTTAGATTGGGTTTGGTTTCTCATCTGTTGTTTAGGATTGATATTGGGTTTTGGGCAGTGGGCTTGCTCTGTTACCATTTTTTTTTTTTTTCAGATTTTAGTTCAAAAATATTTTTTGGGCTTTTTTTTTTTGCTTGAAAGTAGAACAGATAATTTTTTTATTATTATTTGAGGGTGTTCCTGATTTTGCGCTTGAGGGTGTTCCTATTTTTTTTTAGGGTAAACAAATAAGAAAATTTAAATTATTATATATAAAAAAAATTTATTTTTGAGTCAAGGTGTTCCTGGGAACACCATGGCCTCAACGTGGCGTCGCCACTGTTGAATAGTCAAAACGCCGCCATGTAAAACCCTTCTTTAGCAAACTTTCCAGTGCCATGTACTCCTCAGAAATTATAGATGAGTTCGAGAGTGGTCAAGGGGTTAAGGGTCCAAGCCAATTTGAGTCTTTGAATCAAAGATTTGGGTGGGGTATCAAGTATAACATGGAAGAAGAAATCAAGGCAGCGCTTGAAGTTTTCACTTTTCAGAGTAATCGGGTTTTTTGAAGTCTAAAAATATTATAAAATTAACTAATTTAATAAATTAATAATGATGTGTAAATTTGTAAAGGTTGCAAAGCTGAGGTGGCTAACTCTTGTGAGGTCAACTACTGGTCAACAAGCTTCGGTTTTATAGTATATATATAGATGAGTCTTGTTAACGGGTGTTTTTAGGGTATTTGGTAATAGACCATTTTAGGAAAGTTTTGATACCACTTTCATTGGAAATATAAAAATGTGTCAAAAAGTAAATTGCAAATAAAATCACATGATCAACATGTTTCTTAGAGAGTATTTGGGAGAATGTTTGTTTGTTTGTTTTTTTTTTTTTTTTTTTTTTTTTTAATTTTTTTTTTATGTCTTAGATTTTTTTTTAAAAAAATAATCTTAATTTTATCATTTTTTGAAATAAATTAACTTTTAGTTTTTTTTTTTGTCTCATATTTAACATAAAAATTACTAAAAGCTATATCTTTTAATAAAAATGATGTAAATAAGGAAATTACAGGTAACCAAAAGAAAACTTGGTTCAAAAACCAAGGATATCTTATCTCTTAGCCTTGGTTTTGAACCAAGAACATCCTTTTTCTTTATTTATAATAATAAGTAAATATTTACTTTAGTTTATCAATGAAATTATAAGGCTAATGTCATTCAAAAAAAAATTGAAGCTAAGTAATTAATCTCATGATATTGCTTACAATTCTATATAGCTCCCTATCAATTAAATCTTTTTTTTTTTTTTTTTTAATTTGATATGTAAATATTCTCAAATTAACAAGCATAAAAATAAATAAATAAATGAATTTGAAAATAGCTTTGATTGAATCGGGATGTGATAAGATGTAGCACAAAATACTTAACACACCCACATATAAATCTTATCACACCCCTAAGTTTTTCAATGATTAGAAGACCCAACAACCTAGCATTAGTGAATCAATTTTTAGACAAATGAGTAGGATGAATGAAAAATTATGACGCTAAATTCACAAAAGAAATAAAAGAACCTCAGAACAGGTACGAAACGCGTGCAATGAGACTAGTTTTTGTTTAAGTTTAATAAATTGCCCATCTTATCTCAAAAAATAATTATTATTTTAATAATAAAATGAATTGTTTTACACCTATCCTTGACTCCAATTTCTATATCACTGTTTTGACCTGCCTCTTCTTCCTTCCTATCCTCCCCAACCAATGGCTATCTCATCATTTGCAAAATAATTAGTGTATCATAATGTTCATGCAGGTATATATGTAACTTGTTTAGTTCATATCTCAATTACCATTGTTAGGATATATGTAGAACTTGTTAGAACATATGTTATTGTAAATTGGCTAATCCCTTGACAAAACACACTTTACTTGTAATTGGGTAGATTTAGGATGGATTTTAGTATTTCAAGGAACAAGAGTTCAAGTTTAGTATTAAAATCATGCAAGTCTGTCCAAGAAGCAAGTGAAAAAGTGCTATTCATTAAAGCTTGACAAATATCTCGACAGATAGATATCTATCGAGGTTTGATAAGGAATCTTGACAGCTGCTTGACAAAAACAGTATTTATCGAGAATTACAAAATTCAGATTTCCAGATCTGTTTTCACGCATATCCAAGTGTATTTGTGTAGGGTTTCTTTTCTCATAACCCTAAACATATATAAAGATTATTTTAAGAGCCGTCAAAGGTGATGCAAGGTTATGCAACTTGATGCAAAGTCATTGTGCATGAAAATTCTGATTGAAGACAATTGCTCTAGTTCATCATATTCTTGTAGAAGATGCTGCGTCTTTGCGCCAAGGGTTTTGTAACCAAGGAGCTTCTTCATCTTCATCGTTTAAATAAACTAAAGAACTTTGTAGCCAACATTTTTCTCAAGTTGGTGTGTTAGTAACGTACTTGGATCTGTGCATCGATTGGTTAGTCACGTACTTGGAGCTATGCATTGAAAGGAGAGATTGTCACTACATTACAAGTCCAATTGGGTATTGGGATAAGGGTTCAACTATAGGTTGGTATTGGGTTCAACTATAGGTTGGTATTAGGTACTAGGATTCCTTTTACTTGTAACCATTTGTTTTGATAATAGTTGATTCTCGGGAGTGGTAACCTTAAATTCATCCAGTGGGGTTTTGTTTCGATGGTTTTCCCCATTCCTAAACAAATTACCCGTGTCAAATTTATTTTCCACTACATTTAGTTTTATTGGTGATTTGTTTGTGCTACCACGTTTATTGCATGTAATTGAATCTAATTAATTTCACTTGACTAAATTAATTGATTAAATTACCAAAGGGGTCAATACATTTTTGGCCTATCAACCATTATCAAATCCATTTATGGCATTCATCTAGATCTAGGTTGGTATAGTGTCACACATATTGTGACAAAAAAACCAAATATACAAATCAATTATGATTTAGGAATCTGTTGGTTTCCATGCTAATTAACATGCCAACGTTCCATCTCTATTCAATTGGGGGCTGGCAACTTGTCTTGCTAAGTAAAATAATCACTTTTTCTTGGAATAATGTGGACAGTACATATTAATACAATAAACTAGCTGTAAGGGTGATAGGTCTAGGAGTACATATCTATGAATATATTGGGCCAGGGGCTTAATCCGAGGACATTAGGTAGTTTGAGGATGGGTAAACACCTTCCTAAGAATTCGTGTTGGTAAGTAAAGAGGTGAAGTCTGATCACGATCAACTAAGAAGGCGGTTCGAGGAGGAATACTTCCTCAGCTGAGCAAAACCGAGGTCAGAAGGTGTGGTCTGACACCAAGAGCTACGTTCCAGATGATTCCATTGATGAGGATAAGTATCCAGAAGGACCACGACAAAAGGAGATCATGAAATATCTCAAGGGAAAGTTGCTACCACCACATTAAATGCTCTGCAGCTAACTCTTTGGCCACATTAATGAAGAGGTGATACTTGAACAGTATCTTTCAGCCTTACAACTATTTCCCAAAGACTTAAAGAATGTGCTGATAGGATAAAGATCAACACTAACAACCTAGTCTACACGTGGAGGGTAGGGATGAAGAAGGAAGATAGTATAAAATAAAAAGAAGATCCTGAAGAGAGGGATCAGGAAATTAAGAGAAAAACACTCTAGCAATCAGGAATTGAATTTTTAATCAAACTTGAGAGAAATATATAAGAACTGAGCTCCTCGGACTATGTCGAGGACGATTTTCTTTAGATTAAACTAGTCTATCTTCACTTTCTTATCATCTGAATTCACTTTACTTGTTGTCTGATTCATTAAAGTCCAGTTTTCCAACTCACTCTCTACAAATTCATTGTATTGGGGGCTTTTTGGGCCTAAGTTCATTCATCATTTGGGCTAGGAAACCAAATTGCGTCCTTACACTAGCCTTTGAGCATGCGCATGAGGCTCTTCTATTTTTTTTTTTTTTTTTTGCATCTATTATAATTTAGAATTTTTTTTTTCAAACAAATAAAAATAATAAACTTTAGACATAAGTAGTAACTGTAATTTTTTTTTTTTTTTTTTTTAACGTGAAGGGAAAAAAAATCTTAAATTTTAGAAATTCTCCTTTTAAATTTAAGATGAAATTTTTTATTTGATATTTATGACTCTATTTCTAAATGAAGTTACCCTTCATTAATGAGTGTGTTTTTCGACAACATAAAAGTCCAATTAAAAGAGGGGAATCCTCTTATATATAGTATAGATTATACCATAAATTTCTTTCTTTAGGATAGATATAGGTAGACTAACTTATATATTTGGACTTACGTCTTCTTGCAAGCTTGTCTATGAAGATTATGTTTATATATTGATTTAACATTTCTTTTTTTGAGCGGAGATTTAAACTTGGAACATTTTGATTGAAAATATTAAAAAGTTTACAGTAGTTAAGAAACAAAACTCTTGATGATTTAAAATTTCTTTTAAACATAAAGAAAATAAATAGCTATTCATCACTTCTTCTTCTTCTTTTTAACCAGTTTAGAAATATATACTTAATATACCCCACCCCAATCACCCCCACCGGCCCACCCCCCTCAATACCCTTGGATATTATAATATTAATTACTAAATGTTATATATTTAAATATTTATTAATAAATATTATAAAGTTTACAATAGTTAAGTTGACGATTTAAAATTTCTTTTAAACATAAAGATAATAAATAGCTTCATCACTTTTTTTAAAAAACTAGTTTAGAAATATATACTTAATATACCCCACCCCAATTAACTCCCACCCCCCTCAATACCCTTGGATATTATAATATTAGATACTAACTTGTGTAATGCATATAAAAATTTATCGAAAAGTTTTACTAAATGTTATATACTTAAATATTTATCAATAAATAATAACTCAAATGCGAGAACTTAGAGAACAAATGTAAAATACGCAACTCGATATACAATAATAATAAAAAATTGAGTTATAATTGACTTTCTCCATTTTTTTTTTTTTTGGTTGAATAAACACTATGTTTTAATTGGTTTGTAACTAATATGCAACAAAAAAAATGTTATATAATATATACACACATATGCATACATGCCCGATCATGCGACTTTGTGTTAGTCCTCATTTGGACTCGATTCTTGGCCACTAATTCAGTTCCACATCAATTTGAAAAATTTTAGAATACTGTCACACCCCAAATGGATCAAATTCAAGGAGTAATTACTCACTCCTTCAAGATGAGAAAATAATTTCACAAGTACAAGATGTAGACCCATTCAATGCACATTATGCGCATGGGAGTACTAGTGGGAAAATTATACGATAAATCTATTAAATGTAGCCTCCCTTTCATATTGGTTGGGTCCATTGATGTGTGGGACTCGCTTGCTGTAAAATGAAGACTATATATAACAGATACTTGGTTTACTTTCATTGAGCTTTTACCACTTGATGTCTGAACCATACAGATCACGCAAAAATCATGGTAACTCATTTTGTTCCTAGAAAATTACTATAATATTAATTCTTGCTATAAGAATTCTGTTTTAGGCCTACATTATGAATTAGACAACCATTAACAGTGTTTTGCACTCATTAACTCATTTGGCACAAAGATGAAAAAACTTAGGTGGACACATGACACAAACTTAAGTGGATAATTATATTGTGGTCCCCATATAAATTTAGACACAATTTTTATTATAAAAAGAGTTAGGTTCAAGTTACACTTGGTGTAACTCTAAACAATGTTACACTCAACAAAAAAAAATTCATATTTTAAGAATCCCACCGTTGAATTATATGTTCTATATGTGCTTAACATGCATGTTAATTTTCATGCTAATTGGATGTTATTTACCTTGTGGTCCATAAACTCAACTTTTATGAATTATTTTAAACACAAAAACTTGAATTTAAACAATTGATTGATAATATGACTATTAATCTTTGATCACCGTGAAATTTTGCAAGCATGGATAGTATATGAATATAATGTAATCGAACGGTAGATTTGTCAAAATTCGCATCTAATAATAAGTTATTAAGTGGTATAATATCGCTTAGAGTTACACCAGGTGTAACTTAAACCCAACTTTTATAAAAATATAAATAGTTAGTCAAATTATTTTTTAAAAATAGCATGTAACATGCATATGTATGGATACATTTAAATTAAACACAATTTTTATCATAAAAAATATAAGTAATTAGTCAAATTATATATATATTTTTTAAAAGTAAACGTAATTATGCACATATTATAATTCTTACCCAAATTTAATATTACTTATGATAATTTTTTTTTTCTAATTTTTAATAAGATAGAATATGTAATAATTTTTAGTGAGTATATGTGATTAGTTTTTTTTTTATTTTAATTTTATAGTTCATTAATATTAGATTCTTAGTATTTTGCACTCATTAACTCACTTGACACAAAGATTAAAAAACTTAAGTGGACATATGGCACAAACTTAAGTGGAAAATTAATTATAGTGTGGTCCCCAAATAAATCTAGACACATGGCACAAAATTGGGAATTCTAATTTGGAATTCTAATTTGAGTTTTTCTCAGCTTCACCTATTATTATTATTATTATTATTATTATTATTATTATTATTATTATAGATTTATTGATTTACCTCCTTATTTGTACTTTAAAAATATATAAAACCTAATTCATGGTTTGTTTTACTAGACATTTTCGCAATTTGACCCAAATTTAGTGATAAGTCAAGTGGCAGCATCATATATATATATATATATATATATATATAAAAGAAAGAATTGAATTAAAAACCCGTTCTACTCTCACATTTCTAGTTCTTTCTCTAACTTTCTTGTTTAATCCTCATTTAAGCATGGTTTTGAAATCTGGACCGTTCATAGAATCGAGAAAGAGAAAGGTTCAAAGATTTTAAGGTCAGACCGAGATTCAACTGAGGTCGAACCATGATGACATCTTAAATCATTTAATAATAAAATAAAATACAAATAATAGATAAAATTTTAAAAAATGAGCACTATTGATTTAAAAAAATGGAAAAATTAAATAATTTTCAAATATATTATCACAACTTTTAAATAAGAAAAAAAATAATAACTAATAAATGATAAAGCATAAAACAATACATTACAATTATAATTAACAATTCCAGTATAAGTGATAATGAGAAATACAAAATAGTATTAAAATACTAGATAGGCATATCTTATTTACTTTTTTATATAATAATTTCAACTAAATAAGATATTAATATTATACAAAAAAATGTCTATTTTGTTTAAGAAAAAAAAATTGTCAACTCATGAGATTTATCTCATTAAGCATGTCACCCAGGCCATATCTTGGGATTGCCATTTTAACTTTTAAGTTTAAAAATAATTTTAAATAATAATAGAAAAAGCCATCACATTCCCACAATCACATTTCACTTGATACAATTCACCCACTTTCTCTCACAATTTTTATTTTTTATTTTTTATTTTTTACATTTTTTACTTTTTAACTTTTCTTTAATATATTTTATTTAATAGTTGAGATTAGTTGCTTTTTCAACTTTCAATCTCAGCCAGCCTATAAGAAAAACAGAGAGCTAGAGAGTAGAGAAGATAAGCTAGAGAGAAAAGATTGATTGATGAATTTTAGTAATTCTATTTAATCAATCAAAACTAATTGTACAATATGTATATATACTAGAACTAACACCAGGAAGCAAAATAACTAACTCTAACTAACTCCACATTATACGAATCCTACTCTAACACCCAATTCAACTAATCCCAGTATTACATGTGTCCCTATATACATCTTCTAATTAACTTAAAACTGAACTACAAGTCGTATACTAGAACTCATTAATTCAGGTCAATTGTACAGCAAGCTAATCTTCCAACACTCTGTTCCATTCATCTGCCTCTCTGCCTGAACTAACCCTTCACTTCAATGCTTGCATCTGTCTTCTTCTTGCTTGCACCTACCTTCTTCTTCTTGTTCTTATCTTTGCACTCATCCAAACTTTGACATTCCCCCTCAAGATGAGAAGCTGAACCATGTATATTCACCACACTCATCTTGCCTAATAAGTGTCTTAATTGTTGACTGCTGAGAGCTTTTGTAAGTAAATTAGCTAACTGAGAATGTGTGGGAGTAAATAGCAGCCTAACAACATTTTCTTGCACCTTATCTCTTACTACATGGCAGTCTACCTCTATATGTTTGGTCCTTTCGTGAAACACTGGATTTTCTCCAATGTAAATGACAGCTTGATTGTCACAAAACAATAGAGCTGGTTGAGGATGAAAAATCTCTAAATCCTTCAATAATGCCAATAACCAAGTCATTTCACACACAGTAACAGTCATTGCCCTATATTATGCTTCGGTAGAAGATCTAGACACTATGGACTGTTTCTTGGACTTCCATGATATGAGAGAATCACCCAAAAAGATGCAATATCCTGTGGTTGACCTCCTGGTATCAATGCAAGAGGCCCAATTAGCATTTGTGTAGGCCTTCAAACGGAAATCTGATGTGGCTGATAGAAAAACACCTTGACCAAGACTACTCTTGATGTATTGCAGCACTTTATATGCAGCATCTAGATGAGGCTTCCTAGGTTTTGACATGAACTGACTTAATTTGTGAACAGGATATGCAATATCTGGCCTAGTAATAGTCAAATAAAGCAATCTTCCCACTAACCTTCTGTACACTCTAGGATCAGCCAGCAATTTTCCTTGAAACTTGCTCAACTTCAAATTTTGCTCCATTGGCACCTTGCTAAGCTTACAAGCTGACATTCCAGCATCCTTCAATACCTCCAAAGCATACTTTCGTTGACACAAAGTGATACCCTTGTCTGATCTAGCTATCTCAAGTCCAAGAAAATACTTTAAACCCCCAAGATCCTTAAGTTTGAAATGCTGATCTAAAGAAGTCTTCAACTCCTTAACTGCTTGAATATTGTTGCTAGCTATGAGTATATCATCAACATAAACTACCAAAGCTATGAATGAATCATTGAACTTCTTTGTAAATAAAGAGTAGTCAGCTTTGGACTGTTTGAAACCATGATGCTTAATGACAGCACAAAACTTTGCATTCCACTGCCTTGAAGCCTGTTTAAACCCATATAAAAACTTGTTCAATTTACAAACAACATTCCCCTCTTTGTTGTGAAAGCCTTGAGGGAGTTGCATGTACACCTCCTCATGAAGATCACCATTTAAAAATGCATTGTTTACATCCAATTGCACCAAATGCCAACCTTTCACAGCAGATATGGCAAGAAGTGTCTCGACAGTAGTTAACTTTACAACTGGTGAAAAGGTATCAGTAAAATCCAGCCCCTCTTGTTGAGTGAAACCTTTAGCAACTAGTTTAGCCTTATATCTCTCCATAGAGCCATCAACCTTGTATTTGACCCTATAAACCCATTTACAACCAATTGCCTTTTTATTGGGAGGCAAAGGAGTAAGAGACCAGGTATTGTTGGAAACCAAAGCATCTATTTCAGCATTCGTGGCTTCTTTTCGTTTAGGATCCTTAATAGCCTTATGATAGAATCTTGGTTCAGGAATAGAGGTAATGACAGCACAAAAATTGGCATATGAAGGAGAGAGTTGTGAAGTGTTAATATAATCTGAAAGAGGATATCTGGTAGAGACTAAGGAAGTACCTGACTTGCTGTGTGAAGTGGATTAGGAAAGATCAGGAGATATGATGCTGCTGCATTTGTAGTCTTGCAAATAGGAAGGTGGTTTAATGGACCTGGATGACCTTCTCAAGGAAGGAAGAGTGGCAGGTTGAACTAAATCTAGTCCTTGAGAAGGGGTAAAGGACCAGGTGCTGTAGAATCTGGTAAGACAGGAACAAAAGAACCAGAAGCAGGTATAATGGGTTCTGGTATGACAGAATCCGATATACCAGAATCTAAAATTGGATTAGATGCCTGAATAGGACCTGAATCAGAAGAAGGAACATCTAAAGAAGGTGTAAGGGGTTCTGAAAACATGAGATCATGTGGAATAGCCAGATTAGGACAGATATGAGGAAGTGAAATGGAAGTATGTGGTGAAAATGAAGAAATGAAAGGGAAAACAGTTTCATGAAAAGAAACATCCCTTGAAATGAAAATTTTCTTTGTGATCAAGTTTAACAACTTGTAACCCTTAACACCAAAAGGGTAACCAAGGAAAACACAAGGAATTGACCTAGGTGAGAACTTAGACCTATTGTGAGCCAATGTGGAAGCAAAATAAAGGCAACCAAAAACTCTTAAGTGATGATAGGAAGGAACCTTGTCATAAAGCTTCTCAAAAGGCGTTTTATGATCCAAAACAACACTAGGCAGCCTATTTATGATGTAAACTGCTGTCAAAACACAATCTCCCTAATAACAAAGTGGTATGTTAGACTGAAACTTCAATGTTCTTGCAATATTTAGGATATGTCGATGCTTTCTTTCCACAATTGAATTTTGTTGTGGAGTAGCAACACAGGAACGTTGATGAACAATCCCATGTTAAGCATAAAAATCTTTGAGGAAAAATTCTTGAGAATTATAAGTTCTAAACACTTTGATATTAGTGTGAAATTGAGTATGTATCATTTTATAAAATGAGATCAGCAAAGGCCTAGTTTCTGGTTTGGATTTCATTAGGTAAACCCATGTAGATCTTATAGCATCATCTACAATAGTAAGAAAATATTTAAAACCATCATGAGTTGCTTTAGCAAAAGGTCCCCATACATCACAGTGAATCATATCAAAAGCATGATCAGATAAGTGATTAGAGTTGGGAAAAGGTAAACATTTATGTTTTGCAATTGGACAAACAATATAGTCTTTATTTGAATGAAAAGAGGACATATCAGATACACAATGTTGAAGTTTATCATTAGAAGCATGTCCTAATCTAAGATGCCACAAGTAAGACTGAGTTACAATGGGAACATGAGAGACAGAATTAACAAAAGACTTCAAAAATGACTCTAGGATAGCAGAAGCTTCTGAAATGGACTTGCACTTGACCGAATCTTGCAGCAGGTACAGATTGCCATGAAGCTTACCTAATCCAATCATTTTCCAACAAGTAAGGTCCTGTATGAAGCAATAATTTGAAAGGAAAACCAAACAACATGATAAAGATTTGGTTAATTTGCTTACTGAGATCAGATTGAAGGAAAATGCTGGAACACAAATGACGTCTTCAAGAATTAAGGATGGAGTAACCTAGACTGTGCCTATGTGTGTGGCAAGGACTTTTTCACCATTAGGTAAATGCACAAAAGAAGATATTGAATTAGTGATCTTAGTAAACAAAGAAATGGAATGAATAATGTGGTCAGTAGCCCCTGTGTCAAGAACCCAAGTTTCTTCATTGTAAGCTATTTTGTTTGAAGGATTTTCAGTAAAAATTGAATTCTTCAAACTAAGACAAGTTGAATCTTGGAAAGAAGCACAAGAAATACCTGATAATGCTGAATTTGCTGAGTGAATGGCATCAGGAGTGGCAGAAGATGATGCACGAGAGCTCAACAAAGATAGCAGCTGTTAGCATTGTTTAGATGTGAAAGGAAAAGACCCTGGCTATGATGCAGCTTCAGATTGACCAGAATCACCATTAAGACTCACTTAATTAGCCATGGACACCTTTCCCTTTTGCTTATATCCTAGTGGAAAGCCAATTAACTTGTAGCATTTCTCCATGAAATGTCCAGCCTTGCCACAATGATTGTAGATAGGTCTACCCTTTACTTTTGTGTTCTTCCCACCTTGATTAAATCCTTGAGTCTTGACTACAAGAGCAGTTGCATCAACTGAAGGCCCTCCATTGAAGCCTAAAGCCCTCTGTCTTTCCTCTTGTATTACCAAAGAGAAAGCCTTGTCAATTGAGGGACTTGGTTCCATCATCAAAATTTGTGTTTGAACTTGTGAATAGACTTCATTCAAGCCATTAAGGAACTGCATTAAAGAGTCTTGATGATGAAATAGTGCGATCTTGTCATTCACACCACAAACACACTTACCACAAGAACAGCATGGTAAAGGCCTGAGATTAAGCAATTGATCCCAAGAAGCTTGAAGATCAGTGAAGAAAGAAGTCACTGTTGCATCTCCTTGCATGATTGTTGAAATCTGCTTCTGGAGTTGTGAAATTCATGGATCATTTGCTTGCAAGAAATGGTTCTTTAATGAATTCCAAACCTCCATTGTAGAGTTTCTGTAAATCACACTTCCAGAGATGTGAGGAGAGACTGAATTCAACATCCATGAAGAAATCATGGAATTGTTCTTTGACCAAGCAAACTTTTCCAGAGGTGTAATGGCCATGGAAGCTGTTATAGTGCCATCCACAAACCCTAGCTTACTCTTCACATCCAATGCCATACGTATAGCCCTAGCCCAATTAGGGTAATTGTCTTTTGTCAAGGGCTGTGTGACAAGAATTGCACCTGGTGACTCTCCATGGTGCAGAAAGAATGGACTCCTTGGGTCCTCCATTGGAGAGAGCTCACGATGAGCAGTGGATGGAGAAGATGAAGTTTGAGAAGTCTGATCTTGGTTAGCAATTGACAGAAACACAGTGCTCTGATACCATATAAGAAAAACAGAGAGCTAGAGAGTAGAGAAGATAAGCTAGAGAGAAAAGATTGATTGATGAATTTCAGTAATTCTATTTAATCAATCAAAACTAATTGTACAATATGAATATATACTAGAACTAACACCAGGAAGCAAAATAACTAACTCTAACTAACTCCACATTATACGGATCCTACTCTAACACCCAATTCAACTAATCCCAGTATTACACGTGTCCCTATATACATCTTCTAATTAACTTAAAACTGAACTACAAGTCGTATACTAGAACTCATTAATTCAAGTTAGTCGTATAGCAAGCTAATCTTCCAACACTCTGTTCCATTCCTTTGCCTCTCTGCCTGAACTAACTCTTCACTTCAATGCTTGCATCTGTCTTCTTCTTGCTTGCACCTGCCTTCTTCTTCTTGTTCTTATCTTTGCACTCATCCAAACTTTGACATAGCCATGGATTACAATTGCATTAGGTGCAATACCCTAGGTATTGCACCTGATCTGAATCCACATTTCCCAAGTAATCTGATAACTTCTTCTACACTTTTACTTTTCTTTCCAACACCTCCTTCTCATATTTGAAATTTTGTGTCTTTCTCTCCCTACTTCTCAGTCTCCCATCTTTGGTCTACCTCAGTTCTCAAGCAAATTATAACAGATCTGAAGGTAGGACTCTCTTTCACAACTTCATCCTTTACTCACTCTCCCTCTTTCTATTCCCATCTCTCTCTTTCTTCCCTAAAGAACATATTCGGCCAACCTGAAACTACTCTTCACGAAGAAATTTTTTAAGGAAGAAACCAGAAAACTCGTGTCTGGTTCAGAAAACCGTGCGGTTTGACCATGGTTCGAGAGGTTCACAGCAAAAATATAATTTTTGGTTTTTTACGTTTAAAGAACCATTTTAAGGAGTAGTTTCCGGCTAACCCGGTCAGACCGTATTGTCCGATCCGGGTTTCAAAACCATGCATTTGAGTGTTAGTTTGGATTGCGCTGAAAACGGCTATGTTTGCGTTTGTGTTTTAAACAGTGGGTCTTGTGCACTGTCACGGGACCCACAAGTATGGATTTTAGCAAATTTTTCTTTAAAACTGGATCTCATGGCACTATTCACATATTTAAAAATTATTTTGCTATAGTGTTTTCAGTTTTCAGTTTTTAGTTTTCAACAATAAGTGGTATCTAAACAGATCCTGAGTTTGTATATATTTACAAAGCAAAGTTTTAAAATATAAAAATGATTTTCTTTTATTTTTTATTTTTCCAATGGGTGTTATTTAGTACTTACCAGTACCACATTATCAAAATTCCTTTATTGTTAGGAAAATGTGTTACAAAACAAAACCATAAGGGAGTTAAAATATCTCATATAGCAAAACATTAATACATGGAGGTGAGGGTCACCACATATATAATATAAACCACATAATAGCTTCAAATGTTAAGTGTAAACCACTGGGATGGCATCTAAATCCAAAAAAAAAAAAAAAAAAACTAGTTCTTATCAATTTTTTAGTTGCCACTTCAAATCCACATATCCAATAAATCCTTGTTCCCAAAGTATAGTCCATTTTTGTTATTCTATTCTCATTGCACATATCGGCAACGTCCCAATCATCGCAAATGTCATATTCATTTTGACTTGTTAACAATTCATATCAATTTAGATTGTCATTTTCTCCACCCATAATGTGAAATTGAATATAACAAAACATGGCTTCATCAGGAAAAAATAAACAAATTCTAACAAAACATGGAGAAATATAAAATGTACATGTGTGAATATAATGTAACTTCCTTTGATTAAATTATTTTGCTAACAAACAAGTCGGCTGGAAAAGCATAGTTGTACTTAAAAAAAAAAAAAAAAAATTAATTGTATCGTAGTTAGCTTAAATATTTTTTAAAAATGTGTGACTATAATGTAACTGTACGTTTTTAGACCCTTAAAACACAATTGGATTAACCTAGTTAATTAGTCAAGTGATTACTTAGTCCAAATTTCAGATCTAGGTTAATACAATCATATAATCATATCAATGTAAAGTGTGGAATATAAAGAACACAAAGATATGATGACCTAGGAAACCACACCAATAAAAACCTAGGGAGGATTTAACCTAGGTATCCTCAAGGTAAACTTGAATCCACTATGAAAGAATCGAAGTTTTACAATAGCGACTTAGACCACTAACATCCTATTGCTACCCACCAGTAGAAAACTTACTGACACGACCACGTGACAGCTCCGAGATCACGGACTCCTTCTTTCTTGGATTCTCCAGCAAGTACAAGCACTTGTGCTTGTATATCTTTAAGCTTTTATTGCAGCAACTGAATGATCATCAAGCTCTCAATGAAATCTCCTTCTTGATAATCCTAAACATGTGTGAAGGCAACCACCTCTCAGATCTCACAAGAGATTCACACACACAACAAAATGAGCAACACAAAAACATGGCTAGGGTTTCCCTTTTATACCTAGGGCAAAACATAAAACCCTACACATCATATAGGCTTAGGGCTGAGTTGGAAATTCTGCAGAAAAAACATTCTGCCCTACTTTCGATCGGTCGAGTCTAATTCTCGATCGATTGAGCTAGACCGAATTGCACAATAAATTCTGCAATAGCTCGATTCCAACTTTACATAAAACACATACTTTGAGCAAGACTAAAACAAGGATAAAACCTATTTTGATCATGGTTTGCCAACAATACAAATTAGAGTTCTAATACATTAGTTCCTAAGTACTTAGAACCTAACAAACACCCCCTTTGGCAATCCGTGACAAAACACAAACACAATGCTCAAAGTTACAAGAAAAAACCCTTTACAAAAACAATGCTCATTCCAAAATAATCCAACCTAACTACTATCCATCAGTTGCAAGTGTAGAAAGCAGCAAGACTGAATCAACCTGTATATTACTTGAAATACTTCAACAAACGCATAAACGCATGTGTGGAAAATACAAGTAAAACAAAAATAAATTCTTGACTTCACAAAACACAAAACAAAGACATATATCATGAATAACTCATAAATATAAATCAATGAGCAGTGAAACAAGAAACATAAGTAACAATGTATCTCCCCCTAACATAAATAGCCCAAAAACAATACATCAAGAGCCAAAAAGATACATACACAGTGAAGCACCTAGATACAATCTAAACTCCACAAGCTCTAACAAACAAAAACTCTCCCCCTAACTACAAAAAATCCTCTACAAGTGTCCAAAAGTACTCTCCCTTTTTGTGATGGAATGCCAAAGGGCAAACAGAATCCATCATCAAAAGGAGGTGGCGAAGGCGAACGTCAAAGATGCGCCAAATCTGCTCGCAAAGCACAGAGCTCATCAAGCACGTCCACCAAAATCTGACCATGAGCCGCTTGAACAGTCATGACAGTCTCCAATGTACGACGAATGTCAAAGTCATCCGAAGTAGGTGGTGGAGGAACAGCAACAGGATCAGCAGATGCCTCACCAAAAGTAGTACTTGTAGAAGAAAGAGGGGGTGCTGTACCAGAAAGGTCAACTCGAGGGCGTTTAGAGCTCTCTCTCATCTGAGTAGCCCTTTGCCTTAGAAAAGTGGCACCTATGGGAGCAATAATGTATACAGGCTCAGAAGTGGGGAAGTCATCTAAACCTAAAAACAACAAAATCCTATGAATGAAAATAGGATGAAAAAGAGCATGAGCAGTAGAGGAACTCCTATGAACTTCGTTCAAAGAACGAAGAAACAGATGAGGAAAACTAATAGGAGCATCCGTAACAAGAGCATACAAAAATGCACATCGCTTCAAAGGAATGGTGTGCAGATGAGAGATAGGCCATAAGGAATGACACGCTATCCTAATGAAAAGATAGGTAGTCTCAGTAAGCTCAGCAAAAGTGATTTGAGGATCAGAACCCCACCGGATAGAAGTACCAGTGATGTAAGACATGATGTCGTCTAGGGAAGGAGACTTATCATAAGGATAAACAGGGTTTGGGACCACGGGTACCCCAAGAGCATCAGCCACTACACGAGCAGTAATGGTGAACTCTACACCTCGTATCCAATTCTTGACTAAAGTGTTGGAATCATAAACGTGGATAGAGAGGTTCGAGTAGAACTCTCTAATCAAGGTAGCAGGAGGAGGATAATCAATATCCAAAAGTGGTAACGAGCCTTGATGCTCAAAGTTTGCCCTAATGGTAGGATCAAGCTCATCTAACAAAACCTTGCACTCAGTCCAAATTTTTCTCTTAAGGTTTAGTGTCTCATACAACTCCTGGCTTTTCTCACTCCAAAACAAAGTGCCCACAGAGGAAGGAGTAGAAGAAGAGGAAGATGTCCTATGGGCACTAGTCTTCCTAGGCATGGTGCTAGGGTAAGGACAAAGACACAAGAGAAAGAACAAAAACAACAAAAAAATACTAAGGGCAGACTGCAAGTTAGCACAAAAAAATATAGAAATAACAATTTATATGATGCATGAATAGAAATACGTCATGATGCATGCTTTAATGTAGTGATAACAAGTTCAATTTAAGTTTAGAATCACAAAATTGGCTTGAGCAAAGAGTTTATACCAAAAACCCCAAAATTTTGAAAAACCACTTGTTTAATTTGTACTAAATTGACCAATTGATCATCACACAAGTTAGAAATCAGTTTATAATGATCAAATTAATCAATCCAACAAGCCAATTTCATCAATTAAACTCAATTTGAACAAAATCCCCAAATCGGGTAGTTTCAAGCCCTAGAAATTTCAATTTCTCACAATACAACAAATTGATCAAATTAAACACCAAAGGTCATGTTTATAACATCCCCCAACAAAAACCCATTGATCAATTGTGAAAGAAAAGGCTTAATTCATCAAAAACCCCCAAAATTTCATAGGTTCGAAATTTCCCAAATAATGCATGATTTGATGCATGAAAAGTGAAAATAAATGCAAAAGGAAGGTGTAAGGTTGAATTTATTCAACCATCTAATTGGCTTTATTCCGTGCCAAATTTGCTTGTAATTCAGCATTTAGTAACCCTGTATTTAGGTGGGATTGTTGTAAGGGTAGTAAGTGAGTTAGTGTGAAGATTGCTCAAGAGTGTGCAAGAAAACAGAGTGTCGCGGCTGGGACTCGCAGCTGGACTCGCGGCTTCAACCCGCCAGAAGATGCACACGTGCCAAGCATGCTGGAAGATGAACAGTCATGCTAGCTGGAGCATTACAGGACAAAACAGGACAACTGGCCATACGGTTAACTCGCGACTGGAACTCGCGACTCAGTCAAGTCGCGAGGTCAAGCCGCGAGCCACCCCTGTTTTGGAAAAACCTGACGTTTCGCATTCCACTCCACTTCAGTATAAATACCCTTTTAACCCACGATTGAAAGAGAGCTTCCAGAGAGAATTTTGAGAGAGAAACCCTAAAGAAAAACCAGATTGTTTCACCCACAATCTCTACCTTAGAGTCTCATCAAATTCCTTCACTCTCTTCCTCTCCATTGTCAAATCCTTGAGAGGCCATTATACCAAACCAGGTTCTCACCATTATCATCTCTGTGAGACAGACGTTTGGAGTTCTGGGAAGCAGTTAGGAAGGAGCCAATATTCATTGGTTGATGCTACGGTGTAGTAGCGGAATCCGGAAAGCTAGAAAAGAAAAAGGTTTGGCGCAACCTCGTTGGAGCAAGAAGCTTGGAGGGCTTAGGTGCATTGGGTAGATTAGGCTTGGAGGGTCTATTGCTGTCCTTGTATCCCAACTGTATTTTCTAGTGGATTGATTACCGCTTGGAGGGCGGCGGAGAGGTTTTTCGCCGAGGTCTTCGGTTTCCTCTTCGATAACATATCTGGTGTTATCGCTGTGTTTGCATCTTCCTTCCTCTCTATCTCTGCCTTTACATTATCTGCTGTGGTTTATTTTGTTGTGGCTTAGATAGTTGTTTAATCAATTCCATGTTATAGCATATGTTAAGTTTCCGCACACTAGTTGTTTAACATATTGCTTGTGTTGATTAAATTGGTTTTTGGGGGTCTAAACGTTCAAAAGTGTTTTTGTACACGTTTTTGAACTTTCAATTGGTATCAGAGCGGGTACACATCTGTTTGGTTTCATTACCATTGTGTGATCCTTGACTCCCTTTCTTTTTGAGATGGATAGGTCTCAATCCCTCAATGCACCTCCATATTTTGATGGAAGTAATTATGCATTTTGGAAGGTTCGTATGAGAGCCTTTTTATGCTCTATTGATGAATCCGTGTGGGATGCTGTTGAGATGGGTTGGACCAAACCTGAAGCAGCCAAATCCACATGGGATAAGGCAGCACTTGCTGCATCTAATGCTAACAGTAAAGCACTAAATGCTATTTTCTGTGGTGTGTCTCCAGATGAATTCTACAGGATTTCTCACATTACTATTGCCAAAGATGCATGGGAGATTCTGGAAACAACTTATGAAGGCACGAAGAAGGTGAAAGATACCAAGTTACAAATGCTGACCACTCGGTTTGAGGAGCTCAAGATGAGTGAGGATGAGTCTTTCGACTCGTTCTATGGGAAGTTAAATGAAGTGGTTGTTAGTAAGTTTAACTTGGGGGAGAAGATGGAGGACTCTAAGATTGTAAGGAAGATCCTTCGATCATTGCCGGAAAGCTTCCGTGCTAAAGTGACAGCCATTGAAGAGAGCAAGGATCTTGACGACATCAAGGTGCAGGAGCTGGTTGGTTCTCTACAGACCTATGAGATGTCGCTGCCAAATCAACGGAAGGGAAAATCCCTTGCTCTAAAGACCACTAATGAGAAGGTGGAAGATCAAGGCTCGTCGGGAGAAGACATGGTGGACAAGGATGTAGCCTATCTTGTTAAAAATTTCAAGAAGTTTTTGAAATTCAAAAACAATGGGAAATTTGATGATAAGAGAAATTTCCAAAATTCTGGAAGGGAGAAGAGGGATTTCAAAAGGAAAGATGGAAAAGAATCCCAATCCACACAAGGTGTTACTTGTTTTGAATGCAACGGGCATGGACACTTCAAGAAGGAATGTCCTAATTATTTGAAATCAAAAGGCAAGGTGTATGCCACGACCTTGAGTGATTCAGACTCATCCGACTCAGAATCTGAAGAGAGCTGTGATGGAGAAGGGAACTATTCAGCTTTCATGACTATTGCTCATGTTGAGTCTTCGGATGAATTGAATTTGCTTGTTCAAGACCTTGGAGAACATAGTGAGAATGACTCACTAGGAATTGTTGAAGAATCGGAAGCTGAAGAAGAAGAAAGCACAGCTACTCTTCAAGAAAATTACAACTCACTTTTGGAGAAATCTGGTGAATACACAAGGGTGGCCAAGGCTGCTGTGAGAAAGATGAAGAAGGCCGAGGAGGACTACAAAAGTCTCCTAATCCGGTATAGGGAGGCCAAATGCGAGATTGAAACTCTGAACGGTGAGCTGTCCGAAGCTTACACTAAAGTGAGATTTCTTGAAAGTGAGGTGGTTCAAGCAAATGCAAAAATAGAGAGGGTCACCACCAAGAAGTTAGATGATGTTATATCATCTCAGAAGAGCTGTTCAGACAAATCCGGACTGGGATATAGCGGAGGAAGTAGTTCAACTGGAACTGTCACCAAAGAAGTGAAGTTTGTCAAAGCCAAAGATCCAGTTGTAGCTGACTCTACTGGTGTGAAGCTCAAGGTGGAGGAGAAGAAGGATGTGGTGGACCAACGGATGCTGAATCATCGTAATCAGTATGTGGGCAGGTCTGACTCTCGTGCCAAGTCACGTCCTCGACCACAAAGAGGTCCTAGAGGAATGTATGTGTGCCATTACTGCGGACTTCAAGGGCACACTCGACCAAATTGCCAAAAGCTGAGAGCAAAGAACAGTGCTACTCCTCAAAGGTCAGGAGGACCAAGAATTGATAGGAGAACTTGGGCAGGGGATCAACCTAGAGAGCAAAATGGAGATCCCGGAATGATGGACGTGATGAAGATGATTGGTGCATTCACCAACTGCTTGGAAAGCTTCTCACGAAGGTTTGAAAGCCCTAACTCCCGTACCCAATCCTTTAAGGAAATCACCCCAAACGCAAGTGACGTGTGGGTGAAAAGGGGTACTCATGCATAAGCATTACAACATGTCCATGCATTAATACTTCCTATGCTTTGTGACTATGTTTGTTTGGTATGCTTGTTGTTTTTGTTTTTGGTTGTTTGTTTGTGAATATTTCTTAATTGTGTTTTATCAATCTTTTTGTTTCTTGAGTCAAAAATCCAAAAATTACATAAAAATTTGAAAATCATAAAGGCTTGTTTGACTTTGTTGAGTTTTGTCTTAAAACTCGTTTTGCCGTGTACCTTTGTGCTAATGGCTTCGTGCATTGTCGAGCATTGCTTGTCTTCATGCACTCATATCACTATGGGAAAAATCTTGAAATCTATGTGATTGTTGTAAATAGATCTTCAAACTTGTCATGAATGATTAGTGAATGGTTATGTTGATCTTGAAACATGCATAGTCTTGTGTCTATATCTCTTCCCATTTTTTATTTTTTTTGTTTTGCTAAAAAGAGCTCACTAAATGTAAATCTCCAAATGAAAAGAGATATTGAGCTGCAAAAGCCTGTCGCACATTCTAGTATTTGACTAGGAAAAAGGGTAAGCGACCTTATATCAAACGTGAAATTTCTTTCAAAAAGGCCAAAGGCCTGTTCTTCAAAGAAAAGTGTTGTCTATCCCTCTCACAATGAGAGATGATTGCCTCAAAAGATCAAATGTTATGGCTGAAAGTGGAGTCAAATGAAAGGCTCCAAGTTATGTTATCAAGTTGTGTGGGAAGTCATATATTCATATTTCTATAATTGAGATTGGTCACATGATCTAGTGCTAATTGTGTATGCCTTGGTTGAATTGATCATTGAAGCTTTACATTAGACAAAGGACTATCTCATTGTTGATATCCACACACAACACACAAGTTTATGTTCGATAAATGTCATATTCATTTGTGTGATTGTACTTGATAAAATGTGTTTTCACATGCTCAATCTTTGTTAATTCAAGCACAAAAAGATTTTTGAGTGTTTTAGGTGTTTTTGGAAAGTGTTTTGCTGGAAAAATCTGATAATTTCAAAAATACAGTTTTGCCCTGTTTTGGCGGCTCAGTCGCGGGTATGTCAAGTCGCGAGCTTCAGTCGCATCTTCGCTGGTCAGTTTTGGCGACTTGTTCGCGAGTGGAAGGTCCAGTCGCGAGATTCACTCAGAGATTTTCGCGGCTCAGCTCGCGACTCACTCGCGGGTAGACCTTCCAGTCGCGAAAAACACTTAGAAAAATTTTTCAAAATTTTCCTCTTGAGTGTTTTGGCGGCTTGAGCTGGCGACTGTGTGGCGACTTGAACCAGTCGCGAAAATCGCGTGTTTTGCAGAAACAGGAGCAGTTTTTAAACCTCTTTCAGTTTTCCCTCGAACTTTTGTAACTGTTCATCGTCTCTTAAAACTGCTGTTTTCTCCCAAAACTCGTCGTGAATCCATTTTTCAAACCCTTTTGGTGCTTCGTTTCTTCTCCAAATCATCAAGAAAAGGTATGGGTTTTGCTTTCTCAAATCTCAGTTTCTTTTTCCTGCATATTTCTGTTACTGTTTGGACTGGTATTGTGTTCGTTATTCTTATCTCTATGTGTAATGGGTATGGAGTATCCTGTTTTGATATTGTTCTAACCTGTTTTCATGCTGAGCAGTCAATGTGTTTTTCATTGTTCTGATTTTTTTGCTGATTATTGACTCTGAGAATCTTTTCTGAAATGGGTTTGGTGTTCATGTGACTTACTCATTACTCTTGCCTGAATATTGATGTGTGGATGTTTGGTTTCTTCATGATTGCAATATTTTCCCCATGCTCATGTCTCTGATGGAGTGTTTTATGTTATCTGTTCAAAATGATTCAAATGCTGTTTCCTATTGCATATCATGGTCATGTTAACCTGTCTCATTGACAGTTGTGATGTATTTCTTCTTCTTGGTGCACTTTTACCAAATTTGATGCACGGATTAGTTTGTGTTTCTGTGTATTGTTGGAAGGTTTGGTTGGGTCTGTTTTTTTTTTGGTCTGGGTTTCTACATTGAAATATTGGTTTTACTGAATCTTGTTGACAATCTTTTGTGGGGTATTGTTGCTTGGTTCTTTTCTGTTGGTCTGTTCTCTTGCAGATGTCTCGTCGATCTTCCAGGGGTAAAGACATTGTTGCTGACGAATCAGCATCCCCAGTTGCTAAAAGGACTCGTCTATCATCTCAAGCATCTCAAGATCCCAATGAGGATAGATTCAGAGTTCCCCTGAACTCACACGCCTACTCAAATGTGTTTGACAAGTCAACAACTATAGTGGAGCGGGTAGTAGAGTTCAACACCTTAGGGACTACATTCATCCCTCGAATCTTTGAGAAACGAGACTGGGCAAACTTGTTCGGAAACTTTGATGATCCAATGGATGAGCTGGTCAAAGAATGCTTCTCCAATGCATCTGATCTTGGACCTGTCCTCGTTTTCTGGGTCAGAGGAACAGAGTTTAGTGTTACCCCAGACTCCATCGCAGATCTTCTCAGCATCACCAGACCTCAGAATGTGAATTTAACTCCCTATGATGAACGAAATCCAGAGGTTGGGGAAATTCTACAAATCCTAGGACACGATCATGAGGTGTCTAGTGCAGGAACTTCCATCAGCACCGCAAAGTTTGCACCTGAGTTGACCACACTGAAATTGATCATGTTCACCAATCTCTACCCACTGTCCAACACTACATTCATCAATCTTGGGAGAGCTATATTTCTGTGTGATCTCATTACCGGAGCCCCCATTGATATCTGTGCTCACATCTACTACAACTTGAGGAAGACCGCATGTCGATCTACAGCTCGAGGAATCATTCCATTTTGCAGTCTCGTCATGAAACTCATCCTTAGTGCTGGCATTACTCCTCCTGCAGATGGTAAAATGTTGACTCGTCAACGTCCCATTTCTTTGTTCACTCTTCAAGCGAGCAGAAGTCACTCCTCCAAATCACCAAGAAGTGCTCACATCTCTCCGGTTCCTTCATTTGCTCCTGACTCAGAGACACCTGCACATACCACATCTGCATCTCGTGATATTCCTGAAGCTTCACCGGCTGGTATTCCGCAAGCACAAACTGCTTCTCATACTGACAGAGTTGGCAGTGTTCTTGAGCATATTCAGAAACGCGTTGATGAGCTTGTGGCACTTCTCTACTCCACAAACAACCATGTCCAAATGCGCCTCGAGACTATGGAGAATCAGCTAGATGAGATTCAACGAAAGTTGGACGAGAGTCTTTAGCTATTCGTGACAAAAAGGGGGAGAGCATTTAGTAAGGGGGAGAAAAGTTCAAAGGGAAGTGTGCATAGTGATAGGGGGAGTACACACACACACATACTTTTGTTTTGTTTTTCGTCTTATCTTCTAAACTTATGGTTCTTTTGGTTTTGATACACTGTGTTTTGGTGTATAACTGTTTCTAACTCTTTTCATATACTCTTGGTTTAAACTTTAATATATGTTTGATGATGTTATTCAGTTATTTGTTGGTTTGTACCCATATGCTTATGTAAGCTTTCAGGGTTTATGTTTTATGCATAGTTTGTAGGCCTTGTGGTATGTACCATGCTTAAGTGCAGCCTTTATGCTATGTTGAAATCAGTACTTTAATCTAAATGTTCTGCATTGTGATTGAAGTACTGTCACTCTTGTGCCCTTGTAGGATTGTTCCTAGATGCATATGCCTTGTGTGCTATGCATTGGTTGAGTGTTGTGCATACAAGTGTCTTGCCTTGTGCTTGTTAACTTGTATGTCCTTGTGTTCATTCCAAGTGTGAATGAGCAATGTGATCACTACCTTGTGGTGTTCACTTGGTTGATCAAGCCATGGTTTGTTTATTAACTCCATCTTTGCTTGATCTCATATTGCCTGTTTCATATGCATTTATAATTTTCTGCTTACAATGATCATGGTGTATTGTTGTGTTTCAGGAGTATTATGTTCATATGATTCAAGTGCTTCACAGCTTCTAGAGTTAGGTGTGAGTGAGTTTTGATCAACTGTTCCCAACTCACATGTTAAGTCTAGAGTCTGTTTTAGGGTTTTGTCACGGAATAGCCAAAGAGGGAGATTGTAAGGTTGAATTTATTCAACCATCTAATTGGCTTTATTCCGTGCCAAATTTGCTTGTAATTCAGCATTTAGTAACCCTGTATTTAGGTGGGATTGTTGTAAGGGTAGTGAGTGAGTTAGTGTGAAGATTGCTCAAGAGTGTGCAAGAAAACAGAGTGTCGCGGCTGGGACTCGCAGCTGGACTCGCGGCTTCAACCCGCCAGAAGATGCACACGTGCCAAGCATGCTGGAAGATGAACAGTCATGCTAGCTGGAGCACTACAGGACAAAACAGGACAACTGGCCATACGGTTAACTCGCGACTGGAACTCGCGACTCAGTCAAGTCGCGAGGTCAAGCCGCGAGCCACCCCTGTTTTGGAAAAACCTGACGTTTCGCATTCCACTCCACTTCAGTATAAATACCCTTTTAACCCACGATTGAAAGAGAGCTTCCAGAGAGAATTTTGAGAGAGAAACCCTAAAGAAAAACCAGATTGTTTCACCCACAATCTCTACCTTAGAGTCTCATCAAATTCCCTCACTCTCTTCCTCTCCATTGTCAAATCCTTGAGAGGCCATTATACCAAACCAGGTTCTCACCATTATCATCTCTGTGAGACAGACGTTTGGAGTTCTGGGAAGCAGTTAGGAAGGAGCCAATATTCATTGGTTGATGCTACGGTGTAGTAGCGGAATCCGGAAAGCTAGAAAAGAAAAAGGTTCGGCGCAACCTCGTTGGAGCAAGAAGCTTGGAGGGCTTAGGTGCATTGGGTAGATTAGGCTTGGAGGGTCTATTGCTGTCCTTGTATCCCAACTGTATTTTCTAGTGGATTGATTACCGCTTGGAGGGCGGCGGAGAGGTTTTTCGCCGAGGTCTTCGGTTTCCTCTTCGATAACATATCTGGTGTTATCGCTGTGTTTGCATCTTCCTTCCTCTCTATCTCTGCCTTTACATTATCTGCTGTGGTTTATTTTGTTGTGGCTTAGATAGTTGTTTAATCAATTCCATGTTATAGCATATGTTAAGTTTCTGCACACTAGTTGTTTAACATATTGCTTGTGTTGATTAAATTGGTTTTTGGGGGTCTAAACGTTCAAAACTGTTTTTGTACACGTTTTTGAACTTTCAGAAGGGTATAAAGGTCTTACCATCCTTGGGAGAGAAAAACCTTGCAAAAATAATGGAAGAAAACGAACAAAAATTGGATTGGAGCCTTGACCGAGTCGTATAGAGAGAGAAAAAGTTGAAAAACTTTTGAAAAAGTGAGTTTGAACACGTGAAAATTAGTTTTTAAAAAATTCTCTACACGATTTTTGATCGATCGAAAAACAGATTTGATCGGTCCAAAATGCTTCGATTGATCCAACACCAATCGAGCACCGATCAAAACAGATAGAGACTCACAAACATTTTTTAATCACAATTTCGATCAATCGAAATTCTGGAAAAAACAGTTTTTTTGAAAAACAAAGCATAATAATGTAGAAACTTCTCAAAGCATTGAATTTTATGAATCACATGCATGAGTATGAGATGAAATGCTTTTCAAAAACACATGTTTTGAACCCAGTTTTCCCAAAATTAAGATTTTCAATCCAGTCTCTTAAAATCTCAACCATCAAATGTGTTTTGCATAAAACTCAAGGAATTTTCAAACTTGGTTGGTCAAACCAGAAACACACACAATAACATGTACAAAATTTAGCAAAGAGTAACTTGGGTAGTGTGTGCAACTAGCAAAAACTTGAGATACATGTGAGGTGATATGTGAATAGAAATCAAACACAAAGTCTACAAAATTCATCACATAGTGTTTGAAAGAGACTATCACCTAAAGAGTTACATCATATAACTCCCACATTTCCTAGATCATAAGCTTGCAATCATGTAAGTTTCTTGATTTGCGTCATATTGTACACACAAATTTTAATTTAGCATAAACTTATTAAAATAGCCGAGATAATGTACACACTAATTTTATTTGATTGATTTAACTTTAAGTCCAATAATGTACATACCAATTTTAAGCAATTTAACTGAGGCTACACCTTATTTTCTTTTTGTGCATATGCTACACTTTCTCGAGCACAAAATCTTACGATATGCACTAAGGTGTTTATGATTGGCTAGTGAATAGTGGTGAGATGGTTATTTATGCCTTTCTCTAAAGGTTCAAGTCTGATAGTCAATGACATATGACTTCAAGATCAAGACAAAGTGATCAAAAACTAAAAATATCTTTCCCACATAACATGCACTACAAAGCTTCAACTAGTAAAGTGCAATAAATAAGCTCATCCAAGCTAAACAAGGTACAAAGACATGTTATGTGAAAATAAATTGACCAACCTTGTTTTCAATGCCAAGAAAATAAATGCAAAAACACAATTTGCTTCCTTTTCCTTTTTTATTTTATTTATTTGAAAAGTATATATAAAAAAAAATAAAAAACATCCTAGAATGAAATGCATGAATGTAATGCAATGCAAATCCTAGAAACAAAGAAAACAAAAACCAAAGAACAATGGTCACAAAGAGTAGAGCAATGAAGCACAGGGACCATGAAAGCCAAGGAAGACTAGGGACATCGAATCACACCAATTACTTGACGAAGTGTCTCAAACTTACTTCTATCAAGAGGTTTGGTGAAGATGTTAGCATTCTGACGTTCAGTAGGGATATACTCAAGGACCACAATCTTCCTTTCAACCAAGTCCCTAATAAAGTGATATCTAATCTCTATGTGTTTAGTCTTAGAATGCTGAACAGGGTTCTTAGAGATATTTATAGCACTAGAATTATCACAATAAACAACTATGGTGCCTTGGGCTATCTCATAATTACTCAAAAGCTTTTTCATCCAAAGAAACTGTGAACAACAACTTCCAGTGACAATATATTCTACCTCTGTAGTAGACAAAGATACATAATTTTGTTTTTTACTCATCCAAGCAACAAGATTGGCTTCTACATAAAAACACCCACCAGTGGTGCTTTTTCTGTCATCGGCATTGCTGGCCCAATCAGAATCAGAGAATCCAGCAAAAGACAGATTTGACTCTTTGCTATAAAACAATCCATAATCACAAGTTCCACCAACATATTTTATAATACGTTTAACAACATTTAGATGAGAAACCTTAGGATTAGATTGAAATCTAGAACAAACACCAACACTAAAAGCAATATTAGGCCAACTAGCAGTTAAATACAAAAGACAACCAATCATGCTTCTGTAAAGTGTAGCATCAACCGACTCACCGGATGGATCATTGGTTAATTTTGCATTGGCAGCCATTGGTGTTTTAGCATGTGCAGCATTATCAAGTCCAAATCTCTTGACTAGATTCTTGGCATTCTTTGCTTGGTTGATGTAGATTCCAGAATCTGTTTACTTCACCTGCAATCCCAAGAAATAGTTTAGTTCACCAACCATACTCATTTCAAACATTGCCTTCATTTCATCTGCAAAAGATTGAGCAAGAGAATCATTAGTAGCACCAAAAACAATATCATCAACATAAATTTGAGCTACCACAAAGTAATCCTTATCCTTTCGTATGAAGAGAGTCAAATCTACAAATCCTCTTTTGAAGCCATGCTCAGTGAGATATGCAGTCAACCTATCATACCAAGCCCATGGAGCTTGTTTCAAACCATAGAGGGCTCTCTTCAACTTATAAACATCATCCGGTTTGTGAGGATCAACAAAACCCTTCGGTTGTTCAACATATACCTCTTCTTGCAACATTCCATTTAAGAAAGCACTCTTGACATCCATTTGATACAGCTTGAAATTCAGATGACTATCTATAGTCAAAAGTATCCTAATGGATTCCAATCTTGCTACCGGTGCAAAGGTCTCATCAAAATCAATCCCTTCCACTTGTGTGTAACCTTGAGCAACAAGTCTTGATTTATTCCTGATAACAGTGCCATGTTCATCTGACTTGTTCTTAAAAATCCATTTAGTTCCAATCACATTTACTCCCTTTGGTCTAGGAACTAATTCTCACACATCATTCCGAAAAAATTGATGAAGTTCTTCATGCATAGAGTTAACCCAATCAGCATCTTGAAATGCTTCATCTACCTTCTTCGGTTCAAATTAGGACAGATAGCATAAGTGAGTAATTACACTTAAAGCTTTTGATTTTAATCTCATATTATCATTCAAACTTCCCAATATATTTGTGGTAGGATGATTTAGCCTTACTCTAGAGGATGGACCTTTAACTAGAGATGTGGAGGTACCTTTTTGTTCTAATGAAGAACTAAACTCATGTTGTGTTTGTTGAGTCTCATGAACCAGTGTGGATGGTTCTGAACTTGATGGCACAGAAATTGCATCATTTAGCACCATCAACTCTTCATCACTATGCTTCCCCACATAATCAACAGGAAGTGAGTCATCAACTTCCATAGACTTATCTTGAACCAGAGCAATGTTTTCTGAATGTGCTTCTAAACATACTTCATCATTGATCACAACATTTAAAGATTCCATGATTGTTTTGGTTCTCAAATTATACACTCTATATGCTCTACTAGTAAAAGAGTATCCCAGAAAATATCCCTTGTTACTCTTTGCATCAAACTTTTCTAGGTTCTCTCTATCACGTAGAATGTAACAATCACTACCAAATATCTTAAAATATTTGACAACAGGCTTCTTTCCTTTCCAGAGTTCATAGGAAGTTTTCTTGGAATTAGGTCTGAAATACACCCAGTTGAGTGTATGGCAAGCAGTGTTAACTGCTTCTCCCCAGAAGGATTTGGGCAACTTTTTATTGTGTAGCATAACACGTGCCATCTCTTGAACAACCCTATTCTTCCATTCCACTATTCCATTATGTTGAGGTGTCTTGGGTGAAGAGAACTCTTGATGTGTGCCTTGATCATTGCAGAAGGTAGCCAGCTTGGTATTCTCAAATTCTCTTCCATGATCGCTTCTGATTCTGGCTATCACAGTATCTTTCTCAACTTACAATTTCTTGCACAGATGTATCATCTTCTCAGGAGCCTCAACTTTATCTTTCGAAAGCACGACCCAAGTATATCTACTAAAGTCATCCACAACAACTAGAATATACTTCTTTCCACCTAAACTTTGAACTCTGGCAGGACCCATAAGATCAATGTGCAATAACTCTAGAGGTCTTGAAGTTTGAACACTAGCTACAGACGGATGTTTGGATTTCACTTATTTACCTATCTAACATGGTCCACAGATGCACTTATCTATTTTCTCAAACTTAGGTAAACCAATAACTGCATCACACTTGGAAATCCTTTCTAATTGCTTATGACTTGCATGTCCCAACTGTTGATGCCACAAGTCAACTTGATCGATCTTTGCACTAAAACAATTGTTGCTTATACTTGGTATTATACTATAATAGTTGTCAGTTGTCCTTACACCAACACACATACAGTCACCTCCTCCATCAAGTATCTCACATTCATACTTAGTGAAGAGAACATTCAGTCCATTGTCACAAATCTGAATGATATTGAGTAAGTTGGCCTTCAATCCATTAACATACCAAACATCTTCAAAGACTAGCAACCCTGGAATGTCCATAGTTTAAATGCCTCTGATCACAGATTTGCTTCCATCTCCAAAAGTGACTGTCCCAATCTTTCCTTCAAAGAGTGTCTTGAATAAACCTTTGTTTCTTGTCATATGCTTGGAACAACCACTATCCAAATACCAAAGACAAGAATCACGTGCCTTTAAGAAGGTTAAAGCAGTATAACACAAAAAATTATCATCACATGTGATTAGATCAAGATGCTCAAGGAAAGATTTAGCAAAAGCAACAAGAGACAAAAACAACAAGTAGGCAAGTTGACATATAAGCAAAAATATTTTCTAAGAATCCATGACAACAGGGGTCAAGAATCAGCTCAGAGATCAAAAGATCTACAACAAGAGAGCTACTTGCTCTGATACCACTTCTACGTTTTTAGACCTCTTAAAACATAATTGGATTAACCTAGCTAATTAGCCAAGTGATTACTTAATCCAAATTTCAAATCTAGGTTAATACAATCATATAATCATATCAATGTAAAGCGTGAAATATAAAGAACACAAAGATATGATGACCTAGGAAACCACACCGGTAAAAACCTGGGGAGGATTTAACCTAGCTATCCTCAAGGTAAACTTGAATCCACTATGAAAAAATCGAAATTTTACAATAGCAACTTAAACTACTAACATCCTATTGCTACCCACTAATAGAAAACTTATTTATACGACCACATGACAGCTCCGAAACCACAGACTCCTTCTTTCTTGGATTCTCCAGCAAGTACAAGCATTCCTGCTTGTATATCTTTAAGCTTTTATTGCAGCAACTGAATGATCATCAAGTTCTCAATGAAATCTCTTTCTTGATAATCCTAAGCATGTGTGAAGACAACCACCTCTCAGATCTCACAAGAGATTCACACACACAGCAAAATGAGCAACACAAAAATGTGGTTAGGGTTTCCCTTTTATACCTAGGGCAAAACATAAAACCCTACATGTCATATGGGCTTAGGGCTGAGTTGGAAATTCTGTAGAAAAAACATTTTGCCCGACATTCAATCGGTCAAGTCTAATTCTCGATCGATCGAGCTAGACCGAATTGCACAATGAATTTTGCAGTAGCTCGATTCCAATTTTACATAAAACACATACTTTGAGCAAGACTAAAACAAGACTAGAAACCTGTTTTGATCATGGTTTGCCAACAATACAAATTAGAGTTCTAATACATTAGTTCCTAAGTACTTAGAACCTAATAGTAACTTTCTTTGATTAGATTATTTTGCTACAAACCCAATCAACAAAATTTGATTTTTTACGTTGGAATTGTTTCCAAAGTCTCATATTATTACGTATGGAATTTATTTTTCGGGAAAAAAACAACCAAAGACCAAGAGGAATGGTACTTGCAAAATGTGTTGTTGTGCTTGAGCCTTGAAGAGGATCATCAATTATGTTTTTGTTCTATTTTATCATAAGGTACAAATTAAGGTTTTCCTATATTTAACCCTCTTCTCTTCTTTTTTTGCTGAATATAATTAACCCTCTTTTTGATTCGTTTCTTTTCCCTCCTTATGTCGATATATATCTAAAAGTTGAAGTGTAGCATTTATTATTGTTACGTTCTAGTTGAGACACATTAACATCCACGTTATTATCATTTTTCTTTTCAATTTTTCTATAATTTTTTTAACATTTACTTTTTTTTTTTAATATTTACACTTTCTCCAACATTTCCCTTCATCTTCCTTTTTTTTTTTTTTGGCCTTTTCTTATTCACACCCTCTTATAGGAACGGAGCCAGAATTTAGAGTTAGGGAGGTGGCTTTGTTACTGGTTGTGTGCAGTGACTTCGGTCTCCAACTTTGTTGCTACTTAGCTGCTTAGTTGCTGGTTGTTTAAAAATTTTTAAAGGGTCAGATTTTTTATTTTAGGTAAAATTGGTTGACTAGGTTTAATTTTTTTTTAGTTTTACTATTGGTAATTTTGTTGTATGACTAATTTTTTTGGGCTTGTATATTTTGTTTTAGATTTGGTCTTTAAAATGAACAAAATGCTAAAATTACAAACTTTTTTACAAATTACTAATGTGATGAGTGGTTATTATTAGTAAAAAAATAATGTAAGTGGTGGGCCCAAATGCAAACCAATAAGAATTTGCTACCATAACAGTTTGTAAAAATATTGTAGAAAAATTTGTGAATATAACAATACTTTTAAAAGAATCAATGATATTTTTAAAGAGGTAAAATGAAATTTTATAAAACAAAATTGCTAAAATAAGTACCCATATATATAATAATATATTTAAAAAAAAAATTGTGGGGGCCATTGCCCCCCAAGTCCAAACATGGCTCCGTCCATGCTCTCTTACTATAAATTTGTCATTCTCTCTTCCACTCTTTACATACTTTTACCTCATAAAAAAAAGGTTATCTCTCTCTCTCTTTCTCTCTCTCAATTTTTTGGTGGTTTTTTTTTTTTTTAATTTTCTTACATCTCTACTTTAGGTTAATAAATTGTAGTGTTCTTTAGAACTTTATATTGAGCTGATGCAATTTAGTTTTTTGTTTTAAGTTTTTTTACTCTTTAATTGTTAATTTTATTACATGTGTTTTTCTTTGAGTTCTTAGTTTAGGTTGCTTTGAATTCACCTATTTAGTTGTTCTATATATGTTATTTTTGTACAACATGACATTGGTTCTATGAAATTCCTTTTAGACTCGATACATTATCTTTTCATTTGATTTTTTTTTTTTCCTCTCATCATGTGCAATGATTGACTTCTAACAAAAACTATTCTATTTATATATTTAGAAATTTATATCTTCTTATTTCCAATAGTTTAAATTTTGTATGGGCCATGGATTCTATTGAGCAAATTAAATCAAAGTAAAATAAATTCTACAATAATTTGCTATATCTGGATCGACTCCTCTAAGTTATATATTGTTCCTTAAAAGTGGTGTGAGAAAAACTAATGTTTGGCCTATCTATATCTTTTGAAATTTTGTGGAGCATATACCTACTAATTAGGCCATCTAAATCATTTGAATTAAAAATCACTTGTAACATAAGGAACAAAGGGGTCCATAATGCATTCATGTTCTCCTCATATCTTGATAAATCTGAGTTGCTGAATAGTATTGTTGTTTAATTAACACTACAACATATTTTTTCTTGAAAGCTACATACCACTGATCATAACACCAAATGGATATTTCAAAGTTCATTGCATGATTACTTTGCTATGTGGTGAGTTGAAACATTGTTGGGTAATGATGTATGTTAGATTGTATGTGTAGCCTCTTTACTTGCAAAAGGTAAATGCTGATTTATGCTAAGTTTTTATTATTGGTATTCTTTAGAGTTGTAATGGTTGATAGGTCTAATGAGGCTCCATTAATTTATGCGAGGCTTTAGTCTCACCCAAATGACAAGCAATAAAATTAGACAATTCATGTTTAGCTTTTAGGTTTATTCTTTAAAAAAAATGTTTAGCTTTCTACTAACCACCAATTTGTTGTGTTAAAGTAACTAATTTAGTGATGTGGATAGGGTTTATCATTTTTCATGTTACCAAAAAAAAAAAAAAAAAAAAAAAATCAAGCTAACATCAATAGCACTACTACAATTGACCATTTAAATTCAGCCATATCCTCTATATCATTAAATTATTAATATTTTCTCTCATTTTTGTAATTTTTAAAAGTTAAATATGTAATTTTTTAATTAAATACAAATAAATAAAAATTTCCTTATAAAATCATACTCATTTTTTTTTTAACATTTATACTTTCTCCAACCTTTCTCATTCCTTTCACCTTTTCATCTCTCCATTCCTCTCTACTTTAATATCACTCTTCATCTTTCCCTTATCTTCATTTATTTTGTTTCTTCTTATTCTTATCCTCTTATTATAAATTTTTTATTATCTTTTCTATTCTATATTTCTATGCATAATTTTCCCTCACAAAAATGTTATTTTTCTCTCTCAATTTTTTGGTGGATTTTTTTTTATTTTTCTTACATCTCTGCTTTAGGTTATTAATTTTTTGTGTTTTAAAGAACTCTACTACTTGAGATGATGCAATTTAGTTTTGTGTTTTTAAAGGTTTTTTAAGGGTTTTTTATTTTATTTTATTTTATTTTTCTCTCTAATTGTTAAATATTATCTTATTGCATTATAAAGAATACAATATTATTCTATTACATAGCATGATTTGGATAATTATTTTACATAAATTACATAGACAATAATAATATATTTATGAGACAACTCTAAAAATTATCATGCGCAACCCGTGAGTATGTGATTATTATAAAATAATAATAAAGCATGGGAACCTGGAACTATTTCTTTTTCTTTTTTTATTTATTTTTTATTTTTTTATGGGAACCAGGAACTCATTGAGACTTGGCAAAAAATTTTCTTTTGAGATTGAACACTTGGCAAAACTTGGATACTGAAATAATGTAATTTTCATTATTTTGTTACATTTGACGTATATAATTAAATGTTGGTATTATTTAAAAATGTCATTTTCAACCCTCCAAAATAAAAAAGAAGGCAAAAAAAAAGAATTGGATATACATTCAAACGTGAACCAAGACTAGTCCTAGTCAGATTTTCTCATGTAAGCACGCACAAGAAATAACATTCATAATAATTCTTCATTTTTCTTTTTCTTTTTGTTAACTAACTTTTTTCATTACTTAGGAAACTCATTTTCATAAACAAGATGTCACTTTTTTTTTCTTTTAATTATAATAATCTTATAAATAATGGCCAATATGCCATATCAATAAAAATCCAAAATATTCAGCCAAAAAAAAAAAAAAATCTAAAATCCATTGACTACATTTTGCTATTTCAGGCTTTCAGCTTTAAAATCCAGCACTTTTTGTTGCCACTTCAAATCTGAAAAATCCTTGTGCTCAAGCCTCAAAGCCTAGTCCATCTTTGTTATCTTAAGCTCTCTCTTCACAAACATTAACAATATTTTATATCAGTTTATAATTTCATTTTCATGAAAGATGCCATTTCCCCCCATTATGTGATATCGAATATAACAAAGTATTGAGATATAAAATAAAGGTTGTGTTAACCGGCACTGTAAAGTGCTCGTTAACAGTAACTTTTTGACTTTCTTTTGTATATATATATATATATATTTTTTTTTTTTTTTGTTTTTTGGCAGCTTTATGTCATTTTTTTCAAAGTGGGCCAACTTTATAAAGAGAAAAAAATATATTAAAATAACTAGTAAGACCAGTTTTATGTAATTTTCTTTTATTTATCTAATTTTTTTATTAACTGAGACCCACCTTAGTACAACCTTAACAAGCACCGGTGTGGTGCTTGTTAACATTTGCCATAAAATAATACCATATCCCCTTACTATTAAAAATAAAATAAAGATAAAAAAATATATTAAAATAACATGTAAGACCAGTTTTATGTCATTTTCTTTTATTTATCTAATTTTTTTATTAAATGAGACCCACCTTAGTACAAACCTTAACAAGCATCGGTGTGGTGCTTCAGTGCTTGTTAACATTAGAATAATACCATAACCACAATTTAATTAAATATCCTCAAAGTAGGCTAACCCAAATCACAACATTATCCATAAAAAATTATTATAAAACCCAATCATCACAACATATATTATTTTGTAACATATGACCAGTTCTTAAATTAATTCTCATAATATTCATGGTCTATAAAAGTCATTTTCTTTAAAAAGGTTCCAACCTCTTTTTTTTTTTCAAAAGTCAAACTATTCTTATAATTACTTTTATATTGGCCAAGCTATTTTCTATTTATATATATATGTAATGACTTCATTTATGGCCGTTACAAAGAGAATGAAGGAGACTGCCGCGAAAATTCCATCTCCTAACAGTTTTAACTGCTAAAAACAGAAAGTAAAAAACAAAACTCATCGTAGGTTTGCTATATTCGCTAAAAAAAATCCAACCATGAACCATTGCTCGCCTTGCCACAGCCAATCTACAGATCCTCAAGATCCTTGTGTGTTGTGCTCAAAATCACAATGGAATTTTTCACCAGTACAATGTGGCTATAGGGAATATCTGAAATCTTGGAATAAAAATTCTCGGAGTCACCAAGAGAATGAGCTAGTGATGAGTGTGTGTGAGGGTGATAAGGAACAGTGGATTTGTCTTGTACTAGGCTACGAAGTGTTTAAATATGATAATGAACTCAGCAGTTCAATTTGTGGAGGGACGCCCTTTCGTCACACATTTCCACTTGTTTCTTAAACATTTGGCATTGAATTTTTAACTAAAACCCTTTTGCCTATTTCAATTTTCAGGTCAGTTTCTACATTGGTCATGTTGTATTGTATAACTAGCTAACTAGAGAGATATATAGTGAGAGATGCGACACCAGTTGTGTTAGTTGGTGGGTGAAACTCACTCTTTTATTAAACTATCTATATATGTATGATCTTTATTGTATGAGAGAGTAGGCTGGTAAGAAAAAAAAAATATTGACGGAGAAAGTAGAATTAATAGAGATTAGAGAGAGATGCTTATGATGATGTACTATGTTTGTGATAATAATGGGGGTGTACAAATATTTTTCCATCGTTTTGATGTGTGTTTCATGTTTTGTTTATCAAACTTCTGGTGACAATGGCACTGCAGGGAGGGGCACGAAGAGCATATTGAATTGGACGAGCTAGCTTTGAAAGAAGTGGTTTTCTACTTCTTTCTCATATCTAAGGTATTTTTCTATCAGTTCTTGAAGTACTTATGTGCTTGATGGTAAAAAAAGAGAGTACATAGTTGGTCTTAAAACTCTCATACATAAGTGATTTTAGTCATTAACAAATTTAAACTGATTATTTTTGAGTCCCTAGAAAACTCAAAGTGATCAATTTTAGTCCATAACAGACATAAAGTGATCTCATTTAATCCCACGAAGTGATGATGTGTCAGTTTTTAGTTTGACTATTGTTGGGGGCGGTTTTTTGCGTGTAACCACATGTCTTTCGCTGAAGGTGTGACTTTGCTAGGCCCGGATTTGTTTTGTGGAGTCCAATCCGAAACTCAACATTGGGCCACATAAACCAATGGCTTCCAATGCATTTTAAGTCTACAAAATAGATAAGACCCAAAGTCTTAGAATCATGATAATAGTTAAAATATATAAATAATATGCTTAGCATGATAACTTTGATTAAATGGTGAGTTGATACGTTATTATTATATTTATTAAGTAATGTCTAATATTAGAAAGTGGTTAATTAAGTGTCATATATCCGATAATGGGATGAGTCCAATAGTCCATATCTAGCTACAGTACATTCATGGTTCATGTTCAACATAATAAGGTATGTCCAGCAATAGTTCATGTCCAAATAATATATATCCAATGGTAGTTCATTTCCAAAAAATGTGTCCAGTGGTGGTTCATGTCCAAATGATATATGTACAACGGTGGTAGATCGATTTATTAATATGTATGTTCATTAATGAAGTATTAGTGAGATCATGTTTATTAAATAGTGAGATAATATTAAAGTAACTTGCATCCAGCAGTACAATAACAATGAATTAACATGTACTTAATGATGTAATTTTGAAGATAGAGAGATTTTGACTTATATTGTATGTTTCTAACCCCAGCTGTACAACATCACTTTGTTCTTTATATGATTTGTGGCTCCAGCCGTATAGCATTAGTAAGCTGATAACATTCTAGCAGCAGAATAATATAAGTACAACTGTACAATAATAATAAATTAAAATATACTTAATAGTATAATTTTGGATATAAAAATATAATGACTTATCTTCACAATTTGTAACTCCAGTCGTATAATAGCAGTGGACATAATATTTTAGTAGTATGATGAAGTGAGTCCAGTGGTGCAGTATGATGTTATGAGTCCTTTCATGGTGACTTCATGATTGAAAGGGAAAAAATGGGAGCAATTGGAGGGAGAGGGAACATGTCCAGCCGTATGTATTGGTTGGTTTAGTTTGTCCCCTTAATCATGCACTTGAATGATTTTCCCCATGTAATGCTCTTTTGGTTTTTAGTCAAGTATGAGTGATATTGTCTTCCATAATAAGAGCTTTTAATTTTATAAGTTTGTGTCTTTCATAAGAATAGCTTTAAATATTAGAAATGTATGTCTTCAATGAGAATGACTTTAATATGAAGTCTTTGTACCTTTTAAGAGAAAGGCCTTAGTATTGATATTCATATGTCTTTCATGAGAAGGGCTTTTGTAATATGTTCTTGGAAGAGTGTTTGACATCTTTTAAGATGTATGGAGATAGTAAGAAATATATATATGTATATATATATATATATGTATGTTTTGTGAGATATGGTGTTTGTAAGATAGATTAGAAATATATGTGAGAAATATGTATAGATAGTTTGTGAAGAATGTATTTGTAAAATATATGGAAGTATGAGATAGATAATATAAAGGTTAAATGTAGTAAATACATGAGCTTATAGTTACTGCTAGAGTGGTTTTTTGTGTTATGTCATGGATTATGTTGCTTTCTAAGAAGTGAGGTATTGTAAGAGAAATAGAGAAAGAGATGGAGATGTGTTTTTGTTCAGCAAAATGATGAAGTTTTAGAATATTAAAGTGTGGGAGAGATGGGTAGTAGTGTGTGTAATAGGTGTTATCTAAGAAGAGGGATTTTGTAAGAGAGATGAAGAAAGATATGGAGATGTTTAGAGATATGACAGCAAAGTGAATGAAGTTTCAAAATAAGGGGGTGAGAGAGGGATGGATAGTAATTTCATTAGTGTGTAGCTTGGTCCTCTTTATATAGAGCCAAGTATGTAACTAGATTAAAATTAGTTGAAGGGAAAATTAGCAAATAAGGAAAAGTCTTTTACAAAGTAAGTGGTTTCATTATTGGGTTTTTGTTTTTTAGCCAAAAAAAGAAAGTTTGAAACTTTAATGCTACTGGAGCTGTTATTACAGCTGTCAGTCACAACTGTAGCTGCTGGATGATGTCATCTGAATGACATCTTTTGCTGGAGGAAAATATTTGGCATTAAATTCATAGTTTGGCTGAAAATGGTAAGATAACCTTTATGGGACCTTCCTATTTCTGGTACTGCAGTTGGAGGCTAAGGATCTTAGCTTAAAATGGTAGTATTTTCTTTTATAGGACCCTTACTTCTTTGGGTATGATAGCAAGCTGTTGGGATTGGGCATTAATGGGCAAGTGATGTCATTTTAGGACATATGTCAACTACCTAAGTTGCTGCTGGAACTATTGCAGTTGCTGTTGGAACTATTGCAGTTGCTGTTGGAGTTACTGCAGCTTTTGTTGGAGCTGTTGCAACTTCTGCTAGAGTCGTTGCAGCTTCTACTGGAGCTGTTGTTGGTATTTTTAGCTAAGTTTCATCTTTTGGAAAATTATATGTTTAATCCATATATAATTTTGGTAAGTAATAGATTAGTTAGTTGATATTTGATGAAGTTTTAGGGATATAATTATGATCTTTTTGTATTTTAACCAAATCTTGAAGAGTAAGGAGAGCATTTAATGCTAGATATAAGATACTAATATATATTTAGCCATGTGCTTGGAATTGATTTAAGGCGAAAAGCACATTTTAGTCCCTATATTTTCAGGCGATTCCTGTTTTGGTCCCTGCCGTTACATCAGGAACGGAAAAAGCTGACGTGACAAACGACAAGAATAAATAATGATAAATTAATATCCACGTGGCATAACTTAATAATAAAAAATGTTTTTTGGCATTAAAAAATGCCACGTCAGCATTTAAATTAAAAAAATTCATTTATTAATTTTAACTAAATAAAAAAAATTAAAAACAGAATTAAAAACTAAAAATCATATGAATTGAGATCTAAGTGTGTCTTAAACAAGAACAACAAGAGCACAATCTCAGATCCAAGAACACAAACCTAGAAAATTTTTTTTAAAAAAAATTTACAGATCTAAGCAGATTGCAACAAAATACAAATTAGATCTGGAAAAATCAACAAATCAGAGAATTCAAGTCTCACAAAAATAAATAAATAAATCAAAAATCAAAAGGACTGAAATGCTCACCGCCTCCATTCACGAAGAGCAAAACCTTCCTCTGGCTCCATTTCAGTTGGTGGCGGAAGCACCGGACCGTCGGAGCTGAACGGAGATTGGGAGTAGCCAGGGTTTGGATCGTCGAATCTGTAGATCTCAGGCGATCCTCGACCGTGCAACTCTTCTCCACCCCCAAAATCTCGTAGTAGTCTTTCTTCTTCTTAATCTGCCTCACGATCGCGATTTGCTATTTCGTGTACGAGGCCACGCCGATGAGGCCGACGATGAAGACGGACCTCGGTGGCGGACCGATGGCTGATCGGACGGTTTCGATGGCTCTGATGTGCCGTTATTGGTGGGCCCGGAAGAGCCTTGGATTCTTTCTCAATCTCCGATAAGAGATCATCGACCAGAAGAGTGGGATCGAGACGATGAGCTTTAGAGATGAATTTCAAGGCTCGGCTTCGATCTCCAGTTTCCATAGCTTGTTTACCGATTCTCAAGCATTTCAAAGCGTCGTCTTTGTTCCCTTCCATTTTCCAATTAAGAAAAAATCGAAAACCCTAGGGAAAAAAAATTAGGGATTTTGAATTTGCGAAAGAAAAATGAAATCGAAGGATTAGAAATTGGAGTGGATTGAAAATAATGGAAGAGAGAAAAAGGGAAAGGAAAGGAGAGAAATTGAGGTTACAGATAGAATTGGAGAGCGAAGTGAGGTGGGGATTTTTTTTTTTTTTTTTTTAATTTTTGGGTTTGTGTTCTTGAATCTGAGTTTGTGTTCTTGTTGTTCTTGTTCAAGACACACTTAAATCTCAATTCATATGATTTTTAGTTTTTAATTTTGTTTTTAATTTTTTTTTATTTAGTTAAAATTAATAAATTAATTTTTTTTAATTTAAATGCTGACGTGGCATTTTTTAATGCCAAAAAACATTTTTTATTATTAATTTATGCCACGTAGATATTAATTTAGCATTATTTATTCCTGCCATTTGCCACGTCAGCTTTTTCCGTTTCTGATGTAACGGCAGGGACTAAAATGGGAAGCGTTTTTTAAGATAGGGACTAAAAGCGGTAAAAATAAAATGTAGAGACTAAAATGAGAATCGCCTGAAAATGTAGGGACTAAAAAGTGTTTTTCACCTTGATTTAAATGAAAATAATAATATAATTTATATGAAATACTATAATTACATTTTTAAACTTATATTATATGATGAACATTAATTTTTCTATAAAGAGTATGGAGAGTTTTATCATTTTAAGTGTTATGTAATATGAGAAGTTTATTAAATGTTACCTATTGTACGCTGACCCATCAGAATTTAGGGAATTGGGGAACACATGCCAAGCAACATGCTTTCCTTTATCAATTTTGAACCACTGAAACTTTACTGAACATACTTCTTGGCCCTCCAAACCACGACTTCCAAAATTCTCCCGACGAGACTCATGAGCTTGGATCATAAGTCGAAAATGAGATGATGTGCTATGAGCCTGAACCATGGGCTTTGACACATTTTTGTGTAAATATGGGCTCTTTTGGGCTTTAGAAGATATTTTTCCAAAATCCATGATAATGTTGATGTGGTACGGGTTGCCAATGAAATGAAGCTATATGGTGTGGAAAATTTGTCCTCTTGGTGATTATTCTTTTCTATAATCTTAAGCTTGGATTTGGTTTGGAATTTGGAATTAGTCGATGATATAATAATATGATTGTACTCAGTTAAGGTCAAGAATATAGACGAAGAGCTTCTGCATCTTTGACAAGTTTTATTTATGTCTGTGGTACTTGTCTATGGTACCTTTCTCTTATTGCTACTGCTACAAAATGATTAGGTAGTTAGATTTTACTTGTGCCAGCTTTTGTCCAATGCCAGTGTCTACCTTTGTCATCCTTCTTGTCCTGACTAAACTTTTTAGTTTATAGAAAACCTTTCTATTCACAATAACATACAGTAAGACGTGGAAGAGTTTGATTTTAAGATTGTATCCCTACAATTTTGTACTTGTTGATAGATATAATTTATTTCTTTATTCTAAGTGTTCTTCTATTCTATGATCTTAAGTTTAGTTTTGGTTAGAGGCTTGGATTACTTATAATCACCCTTGACTGAAATTCACAAAACTCAAATTAGAACCAAATGGAACTTGAACTCGCATTGTTATTTGATCTTAACAGGCATTTCTGATAGGAGTCCTATACTAAAAAGAACATGGACTCCAAAAATCCCATGGAAGGTCAGTTCTCCAAGCTACATCCGTGCTTGCCTGTGAACACAAGAATTGGGATTGTAGGTGGTGGCCCAAGTGGTTTATCAGCTGCTTATGCATTGGCTAAGCTTGGTTACAGTAATGTGACCATGTTAGAGAAGCACCATACTGTTGGTGGCATGTGTGAATCAGTCGAAATTGAAGGTAAAGATTAAGAATGGTATTTGCTACTGAACTTGGCTTGTTATGTCATGGATAATCACTACATATACTATTCTTACAGGAAAGATCTATGATCTGGGTGGTCAAGTTCTTGCTGCAAATAGTGCTCCTGTCATCTTTCACTTGGCAAAGGAGACTGAGTCTGAACTAGAAGAAATGGACTCCCACAAGCTTGCCCTCATTGACAGTTCTACAGGGGAGTATAGAGATATTAAAGTTGCTGATGATTACCTATCTGTCATCTCACTGACCTTGGATCTCCAGGTTAGTGTCTTTATTGTTTTAAATATACATTATTTATTGAGTGTAAAGTTTGGCTATCATATCCACATTTTTTTTTTTTTGTTAATAGGATAAAGCAAAAAACTCAGGTCAAATTGGGGTCCATGCTGTAAGTGAATTTGCTTCAGACTTAACCCCAGTGTATCTTGAGGGTCATGGACTCAATTCTGTTCCTAAATCTGTGGCTTATGGATATACTGCATCTGGGTATGGCTTTGTTCAAGACATGCCTTATGCCTACATTCATGAGTTCACTCGTACTTCCATGGCTGGGAAGATTCGACGATTCAAAGGTGGATATACAAGTCTTTGGGAGAAGATCAGTGAATCACTTCCAATAGAAGTTCACTGCAATACCGAAGTATTGGAAGTCAGACGCAACACTAATGGTGTCACTATTAATGTTGAAAACTGTGGAGAAGTCAAAACTATGGAGTTTGATAAGATAATCATCTCTGGTTCATTTCCTCTAAAAATTGGAAGAACATACAGGTCACCAATCTCAAATACTACAGGTTTGTTTATTTTATTTCTCTCTCTCTCTCTTTTCTTTTTTTTTTCTTTTTTTTGGGTGGGTTGATGCCTAACTAAGTTATCTTGTAGCAGAAAGTGAAACAGAAGTAATGGATATGGATGATCTTGAAAAGGAATTGTTCAGCAAAGTACAAATAATTGACTACTACACCACAGTTTTGAAGATAAAAGGGCTAGAACATATGCCTATTGGATTTTATTACTTCAGTGACTATATAGATGATCCTGCAACAATTGGAAATCCGGTTGCAATGCAGAAATTCTATGCTGATAGTGATATTTTTTTGTTCTGGTCTTATGGAAACTCAGCTGATATAATGGGGCCAACTGTCACTGAGCTTGCAATCAAAGCAGTTAAACCTATGGGTGGAGAAGTAGAGAAGGTGGTTCTACAAAGGCGATTCAAGTACTTTCCTCATGTTTGCAGCCAAGGTATGTCAATTGCTTTTCTACTATTTGCACATGCTAATCAAGGAAGAGTTTCTAAATTAAATATTTAAATGCAGATATGAAGGATGGATTTTATGAGAAACTAGAATCTAAAGTTCAGGGATGGAAAAACACTTACTATGTAGGCGGGCTTATGGCATTTGAGCTTACGGAGAGAAATTCGTCATATGCAATGGCTCTAGTCTGCAAGCACTTTGCAAATAACAATTCTTTGCCAATGTATCCTTATGTTAAGGTAATTTGATGTACTTAATAATTAACTTCATCAATTAATACAAAAAAAAAAAAAAATCCTATAATTAATTGAAATGTCTTTTTGTAGAGTATGTTCCCCTCGAAAGCAAGTTGCAAGGAAAGGAATCGCAATGAATTAGGCGAGCTTCCAGGAGTGGAGTTTCCTGATCTGTCTTCCCTTGATGGCTATTTGAAGCACTGGGGAACTCATGGAGTCACTCAAAACAAAACCCTATATACTTGGATTAATGAGGAAGGTGCAATGGTTTGCCAGAGGACTTACGCAAAACTTAATGCCAATGCTTCTTGCATTGCTCATAAGCTCTTGACAAATCAAAAACCAGTTATCAAGCCTGGTGACAGGGTTCTCCTAATCCATGTCCCCGGTCTAGACTTCATTGATGCCTTCTTTGGATGCTTACGAGCTAAAGTCTTACCAGTTCCAGTTCTTCCCCCAGATCCTTTGCAGAGAGGTGGGCAAGCACTTTTGAAAATTGAAAACATTGCTAAATCATGTGGTGCAGTGGCAATTCTATCAACCATTGGTTATCACTCAGCTGTTCGGGCAGGTTCAGTGAAGAATTTGATAACATTGACAGCAAAAAATGGGAAATCCTCAGCTCATTGGCCTAATCTTCCATGGTTGCACACAGATTCTTGGATTAAAAACTCGAAGAACTTGGCTTTGGAAGATATAGCTGATCAATCTGAATCTCAACCAGGTGATTTATGTTTCCTCCAATTCACTTCGGGTTCTACTGGTGATGCCAAAGGAGTCATGATAACACATGGTGGGCTCATTCATAATGTAAAGTTGATGCGAAGAAGATATAACAGCACCTCGAAGATTGTACTTGTAAGTTGGCTTCCTCAGTACCATGACATGGGGTTGATTGGAGGACTATTTACAGCTCTTGTCAGTGGTGGATCCGCAATTCTATTTTCACCACTAACATTCATCAAGAACCCATTATTATGGCTTCAAATCATGAGCAAATATCAGGCTACTCATAGTGCTGGCCCCAACTTTGCCTTCGAGCTAATGATTCGAAGATTGGAATCTGACAAAGGAAAGGTTCAAAACTATGACCTTTCTTCCATGGTTTTTCTCATGGTTGCTGCTGAACCAGTTAGGCAGAAAACTCTGAAAAGATTTGTTGAAATTACTCGTCCTTTTGGCCTCTCTCAAGAGGTGATGGCTCCTGGATATGGCTTGGCAGAAAATTGTGTTTTTGTTAGTTGTGCCTTTGGGGAAGGGAAGCCCATTTTCCTTGACTGGCAAGAAAGAGTTTGTTGTGGCTATATTGATCCAAATAATGCAGATGTTGACATCAGAATAGTCAATCCAGAGACTAGCAAAGAACTTGAAGAAGACGGAAAGGAAGGAGAGATATGGATTAGTAGTCCAAGTGCAGGAATTGGGTACTGGGGTAGGGAAGAGCTGAGTTGCAACACTTTCAGAAATGAGCTTCAGAATCATCCTGGACGTAAATACACTAGAACCGAAGACTTGGGACGAATAATTGACAAAAATTTGTTCATCACTGGAAGAATCAAGGATCTTATCATTGTAGCTGGAAGAAACATTTACTCAGCAGATGTAGAAAAAACAGTTGAGAGCTCATCTGAACTTTTACGCCCAGGTTGCTGTGCTGTCATTGGAGTTCCGGAGGAAGTCCTGTCAAAGAAAGGGATTTCAGTTCCAGATGGGTCTGACCAGGTTGGTTTGGTGGTAATTGCAGAGGTTAAAGATGGTAAACCTGTTGGTAAGGACGTAATTGATCAAATTCAAGCTCGTGTTGCAGAAGAACATGGTATCAGTGTTGCTTCAGTCAAGCTTATCAAACCCAAAACCATTAGTAAAACAACATCTGGGAAAATAAAGAGATTTGAATGTCTCAAACAGTTTGTTGATGGTACTCTAAATATAGTACCAGAACCAAGATTGCCAAGAAGATCATTGGTCCAATCCTTCACCACAAGAACTTGTAGGGAAGGAAAAACACCTAGGCCTGAGCTAGTGAGAAGTTCTCCTCTATCAAGCCCCAAACTAAGTAATAAGGAAATTGTGGAGTTCTTGAGAGGGCTAGTTTCTGACCAAACTGGTATTCCAGTCAATAACATCTCTGCCACTGAGAACCTGGTTTCTTTTGGAGTTGATTCAATTGGTGTGGTCAGAGCTGCTCAAAAGCTTTCAGATTTTCTAGGAGTGCCAGTTGGGGCTGTAGATATCTTCACTGCAACCTGCATTTCAGACTTGGCAAGTTTCTCAGAAGAGCTTTTAAAAAAGTCTCAGCCTCAACTAATGAGCTCTCCATCTTATGCTCTAGAAACTGAGATTGATTCTATTGAGCTGGAGATGGAGATATCAAAATCTTGGCAATTGGTAATCTGGTTGTTCCAACTTCTGGCTCTCATTTATGTTACTAGCATGCTGGTCTTTCCTGCTTATTCATCAATAACTTCTTTCACAAGTTTCACCTCGGCGATCCATATAACAACAGATGGGATTCCCTGGTTGCATTATTTGTCTTGCCTGACTTTAGCTCCTCTTGCTTGGATCCTTTGCATATTTTCCACTTGCATTTGTATTGCATTCTTTGGGAATTCTTTCTTAAGACCAAATTATGTCTTGACCCCTGAAATATCCATCTGGTCAATTGATTTTGTTAAGTGGTGGGCACTTTACAAGGCTCAAGAAGTTTCTTCAAAAGTTTTCGCAGTACATCTAAGAGGAACAGTATTTCTCAAATACTGGTTTGAGATTCTTGGAGCAAGAATTGGATCCTCAGTTTTGCTTGATACTGTTGACATCACAGACCCGTCTTTGGTTTCAATTGGAGATGGAGTTGCAATTGCAGAAGGGGCTTTAATTCAAAGCCATGAGGTAAAGAATGAAGTCTTAAGCTTCCTTCCAATTAGAATTGGCCGAAATTCTTCGGTTGGTCCTTATGCTGTTATCCAAAAAGGAGGCATTTTGGGAGAAGAGGCTGAGTTACCACCCTTGCAAAAGATTGAAGGAGGCAAGCCTCTACTCAAATCTGCTAAGGCTAATAAGGTAAATCTATTATTCCAATTTAAAAATTATAACCAGGCATGAATAAAGAATAATAAGCTTATTATGGATTATTCTAAAAGGTTAAAGGCTTGTCAACACATTTTAAATTCCACCAAATGCATATATTTTGAATAATTGTCCATGACCTGCATATATAAAAAAATTTCTTAGTACTTTTGTCTATTTATTGTCGTTTAGTTTGCTGAATGTTTTATAAGTTATACTTCTTTCAAGGTTTGATTTAGTTCGGATGAAATTTCTTGTACGTAAGAAACATTTTACTAAGCACTGTGACAATTCTCTCTCTCTCTCTCTCTCTCTCTCTCAATGATAGCATTGAGGGTCAAAAGTTTCTCAAATCGGCATAATCCAGAGCTTTTCCTTTTCAAATGATGCACCTTCGAAAAAGTATGTATCTACTAAAATAAGGCACTTAACAAAAAAATTGTCCATTTCTCCATTGCAGATGTGTCTTAAGTGAAGAAATAAAGTGCTAGAGCAACAAAATTTAATTTCTTTTGTTCCTTCTCGTCATGTTTTTCTAGAGAAGTGGTTAATTTATTAGTGCAACATATTGCTCTATAGGTTTGTTTGGATAGAACTTATTTTGCTGGAATTGAAAATTGAAAACACTATAGCAAAATAATTTTTAAATGTATGAATAGTACCGTGGGACTCATTTTTAATGAAAAAGTTGTTGAAAAGTGAAGTTTGTGGGTCTATGCACTGTTCATGGGACCTACAGAATTGATAAAAGAGGTTTGAAAAGTCAATAAACGATGGCTACTGTTCATGAACAGTAGCCTTGTCTCCCAAAAATTGTGCGCAGCAGGAAAAAAATAAAAATAAAATAAAATAAAAAAGCGTCAAAACGTATACACAAGACGCGAACGTGAGATAAGTCCAATCCAAACCGCACCTATATATATAATTTTTAAATATTTTTCCTTTCGCTCTTGTTACCAATGAAGCTGTTTATGCTCTTGCTACATATTCAAGATAAACAGACCATTGTCAATTTAAATTCATTTTTATGCAACTAGTAATTAATCTTACGACATGCTCTTTCAACATCATTTCAGGGTGCTGTGTCCCCAGATTTTGCTAGTAAAACTCAAACTGACGCCATTTACCACTTCATTGGCATCTATGTGGTTGGATTCCTCGGCTCTCTCTCTGCAGCTATTCTCTACTTTCTCTACAACTGGCTATCTCAAACACCTCCCTCCTTTCAACACTTTGCATTCTTTTGCATAGCTGGAAGCTTCCACTGGATGCCATTCACCATCTTTGCATATGCCATGGTCTTTGCTGAAGCCCCCTCAAACTCAATTAGCTTTGCTATCTCAATTGCATTGGCTTACTTAGCTCATGGCATGACACTCAGCTTCCTCACATGTGCTTCGACTCGTTTACTCGATAGTAAACAAGAAACAAAACAGTCCCACTTGAAAACTTGGCTTCGCCATCGAATTACCATTGCCTGCCACCTTAGATTTGCCAAGCTCTTGTCTGGAACAGAAGCCTTCTGCATGTACTTACGCCTTTTGGGTGCAAAAGTCGGGAAGCATTGTTCTATCAGAGCTATTAACCCAGTGTCAGACCCACAGCTAGTTTCATTAGGCAATGGTATCCATCTTGGTGACTTTAGCCGGATCATTGCTGGGTTTTATTCCTCCAGTGGGTTTACTCAAGGGAAAGTTGAGGTGAAAGATAACTCAGTTATTGGGAGTCAAAGCTTAGTTCTCCCTGGTTCAGTTGTTCAAGAAGATGTTATCCTTGGTGCACTGTCAGTGGCTCCTACGAATTCAATACTCCAAAAAGGTGGTGTTTACATTGGCTCTCAAGCTCCCATCATGATTAAGAACACTGCTCGTGGTTTGGATGAAAGGATAGAAGAAATGGACATGAAATACAAGAAAATAATTGGCAATCTGGCTGCAAATTTGGCTGCCACAACTCTGAAGGTTAAAACAAGATATTTCCATCGAATTGGTGTTGGAGGGAAGGGACACTTGAAAATATATGACAACATTAAAGGCTTACCGGACCATAAGATCTTCTCTCCTGGAAAGAGCTACCCTGTCATTATCCGACACAGCAATAGCTTAAGTGCTGATGATGATGCAAGGATAGATGCACGCGGCGCAGCAGTGAGAATACTTTCAGATAAACCCGGTGATGACTCCTCACTCCTTGACTTGACACTAAAATCAGGCAATGCATTTTATGCACGCACTATTGCTGATTTTGCAACATGGCTTGTGTGTGGCCTTGCTGCGAGGGAGGAACATGTCAAGCGAGAACCGCATGTACGTGATGCAATATGGAATTCCCTCCGTCACGCTAACTCATATGCTGAGCTGCATTACTACTCCAATATCTGCAGGTTGTTCCGGCTTGCAGATGGACAGGAAATGTATGTGAAATTCAAGTTGAGGCCTTACGATGAGACTATTGGTGAGGATTCTGGTAAGGTTGAGCCTACTGGAATTCTGCCACCTGAAACAGGAGCAATTCCTAGGGATGAAAATGACACTCGCCCTTTACTTTTCCTGGCTGATGATTTCCATCGTCGTGTGAATTCGCCTAATGGCATTCATTACATTTTCCAACTGCAATTCCGGCCAGTTCCACACGATGAGTCCACCCGCGACATAGCACTTGACTGCACCAAACCATGGGATGAGGCTGATTTCCCATGTATTGATATTGGAGAGATTAGTATTGATCAAAGTCTCTCTAAGGAAGAAGCAGAAGGATTGGAGTTTAATCCTTTTCTTCGATGCCATGAAGTGGATGTTATCAAGGCTTCTTCATGCTCCCAAAGCGCTTCGATTGATCATGGCCGTTCATTGATCTATGAGATTTGCCAGCATTTGAGAAATGGTGAACCTCTTCCAGAGGCATGGAGGATCCTTCTAGAACAATCTGATGTCAAAGTAGACCTTTCTGGTTGTCCAATGGCAGCAGCATTGGAAAAGAAAGAAACAAAAACAGTGGCCCTTGCTAGGACTTGGTACCAAACCTTGTGGGTTATTTTTGCTCAACCATTACTACAAATAGTATTTCCTTATTTCATGATGGGTTTAGTAATCTTTGCTCCTCTGAGCTTGATTATGAACTTGAAGGATGCCAGGAAACTTTCACTGCATTGGTTACTTCCTTTGTTTTGGATATCTTCGGGGCTTTTGGCTGGACTAGCATGTGTTGTGGCAAAATGGGTTCTTGTGGGAAAGAAGAAAGAAGGTGAAACAGTGACGATTTGGAGTAAAAGGGTGTTCATGGACACTATATGGCAAGCCCTTAGAACTTTAGCTGGTGAATATTTCATGGAAATGACAAGTGGCTCTATCTTGTTTGTACTATGGATGAAGCTTATGGGTTCAGACATTGACATGGACCAAGGGGCTTATGTAGACAGCATGGGAGCTTTGTTGAATCCTGAAATGGTGGAGATTGAGAGAGGTGGATGTGTGGGAAGAGAAGCTTTACTATTTGGACACATATATGAAGGTGAAGAAGGGAAAGTGAAGTTTGGGAAAATCAAGATTGGAGAAGATGGGTTTGTTGGAAGTAGAGCTGTGGTCATGCCCGGGGTGAGAGTGGAGAATAGGGGCACTCTCAGTGCTCTTTCCCTTGCCATGAAAGAAGAAATTGTTAAGTCAAGGTGAAGGGTCTTTGTGCCATCTTCATATGACAAGTAGTAGCCCTTTCATTTTTACAATATATATATATATATATATATATATATTTGTCTGGCTAATCCCTCCAATAAATTGCCAGCATAATAGAGAATAAAAGTTTAGATATAAACTCTCTCTCAGCATTGGTGTGTTGGAAGAAAATTTGAAATAGACGAGTCTCAGCCTTCAAATAATAAAAAATTTAGTAGACAGTTTATTAATCTACCAGAAATTTTGCTTCTTTTTTCCCTTTACTGTTTTCATTTCTTTGAGCATGAGCATTTTCCCCTATTGCAAGCAAGGATATAATTTCTTAAACAAAAAAAAAGAAAAAAAAAAAGAGAGAGTGTGAAAGATTATACCAAGGCTCAAAGAGGTTAATAACAGAGGAGAAGGTGGTGGGTAAGATGGAATTATGAGATTTTTATAAAAGCACAAATGGTCTTCTCAAAAAAATTTCCCCCACAACAATTTGTGGACTTTTATTATTATTATTATTATTATTATTTTCTCAGAATCAACCGTTGGTGGACGATGTTGGCTCTTTGTTTTACATGACTGATAACCAGTACTGAAGTACACATCATTGGTGTCATATTTATCAGTTGTTGGTTTCAGAAGAGTGAAAATTACATTTTGCAGATGCTATACAATGCATATTAATATCATGTAAAATTCCAGTAATTTAAGGTTGCCAAATTTTGCAAAAAAAAATTCTTTTTTTCCTGATACTTAATTATGCCACTTTCATAGATGCAGATTTGAAGCCAGGATGAACAATTTACTAGATCCAATTATCCAATGAACCCAGTCTAGATTTCAATTAACAAAAGGGCAACCCCTAGGCAAGTACACTTGATTAAATTTTCTTGATTACAAGTGCACGGTCTCTCTCTCTCTCTTTCATTTCTTTTCATAGTTTTGACTTTCTGTACATTCCTCAGCAAATGATTTGGCCCCTAAATATGGTTCAAGGGATGGCTAGGATTTAAAAATTATGACCTTCCGAAGTCTCTTTAGCCTATAGGTGTACATGAACAATTATATAATTATCTGAAATGATTTCTTAGTAATTACTAAATGAAAGCTTGGATTTAGATAGGAGAAATCTTTTTCCAAAAGCCAATAAAATAGTAAAATAATTGGTTAATGCTAAGATGAGAACGCCATCTAGTTCGTATAATTCTTTAAAAAAAAAAAGGTCAAAACTAGAATGCAATGTATCAAGTCTCAGTCAACCCACATCAAAGACTGGAAGAGGCAGCTTTGGATTTGCTTCCCCCCACGACGTATGCGCTATGCTCATGCTTTCATTTACTTCATTTATGTACCAAAAACAAACACTTTCCTAACCTTATTTTAAAGTTCATACCGGTGGTTTGCGCAGGGGTTTAAAAATCTGATCCTTTTTGGTTATCCTATGATTCACTGTAGCTTATTTGCATAAGAATAATGCTAGTATCACCGAAATTGGCATAATTTTGTGTCACAATTCGTCACATGGTGAGTTGTGATTAGTGAAGGTGTGTCTTCATATAGCCCATTGACACACCTTCACTAATCATAACTCGCCATGTGGGAAGTTGTGGCACAAAATTGTACCAATTTTGGTGGCATTAGCATTACTCTTTGCATGATGTAATAGAACAAATATGATTTTTTTTTTTTTTTATATAACTTTTATGCTAAATGTGTGATATAAAATTAAAAACTAATTTGTTATCAAAAAAAATCATAAACTAATTTATTTTCAAAAGAGCTAGTTTGTTAGACAAAAAGCAAAAAACTTAAAAGCTAAAAGTTTTTGTCCAATAGATTAAGATTTGAAAATATGACTTGAGCTAATATTGTCAAGAAAGTGAATTTTGGGACTCATGGTTTCCAATAATTATCTTATGCATCTCTTTAATAATTATCTTATGCATCATCTCTCTCGTAATATGTTGACTCCACAATCGTGTAGGGGCCACACGAGATAGAAGATTGAGGATGTAAGAGTGTGTTTGTTTGGAGGTGAAATGGGATGAATAGAAAACTTTGGAGAAAAAATAGGAAGGAAAACTTCTTTTTGAGTGTGTTTGGTTGGATAGGGAGAAATGAAAATAAGCCCACCAAAAAGTTTTCTCTCCAAAATAAGGAGAAAACTAAAAGGGAGAAACTCATGAAATGAGCTTCCAAAAATATCCCTCACGTTGGACTTCACCTTCAACGTGTTTTTTTTTCTTTGATTTTTTCTCGTCGTGTTGCCTTCTTCCCTTTGAAAGGTATCCAAAAAAAAAAAAAAAAACCAAAACAAAACAAAAAAACAAACGCGTTGCTTCTTTTTTTTTCTTTTTTTTTTCCTCTCTCTTAACGTGTTGGCTTCTTTTTTTTTCTTATCTTTGATTTTGTCTGGATGTGTTGGCTTCTTTTCTTTTTATTTTTTTTTAGTAAATAGCTTTGTGTTAATTTCTGGAAGTGTACATCCATACACAATTTATTTTTTTAAGTATAATGTGTACTTTTATTTAATAGGGACATGATGGTAAATTTGTACAAACTTTATTTTCAACCAAACAAAAAAGTTTTCCATCCTTCCACTTTTCCACCCTCCTAACCAAACACAAATTAGGAAACTAAAATCTTTTCTATCTTACCACTTTTCCATCGTCTCTCTATTTTCTATCCTCCAACTTTTTCATCATCCCAACCAAATGGACCCTAAATATCATATGCATGAGATATTTCTTTTTTCTTTTTTCTAATAAGAAAGATGTCCGTTGAAAAAGCAACTTTATGCAAAAAGAGAACAAAGCAAACCAAAAAAATACAAGGAAAAGATTAGAAGAACAAAGGAGAAAATTAATTACAAATAAGGAGAGAACTAAGGAACAAAAGGAGGGAATTACAAGATGTGTGTCCCCAAGTCCTAGGCCAATCAAACATAGAACCACTAAAAGAAGCAATGCAACTAGTCTCCCGAACTATTTATGTCCTCAAATGTCTGCCAATTACGCTCCCTCCATAAACATGACATTAAGCACATCAAAACTAAATTTCATATGCTTGACGAGTGCTTCCCCAGCCAATTCTACCAACCAAGGAGAATATCTAAAACTGTTCTTGGTAAGACCCACGAAACCCCAAAACAAAGCTCCACAACTGATGAGCCCTTTCACAATGAAGCAGCAAATGATCCACAGTCTCCCCACAACAACGACACATAACACACCAATTAACAAAATCAAAATCCCTACACCTTAGTTACCACCAGTAAGATTCTTATCCCAAGCTGTGGTTGAAACAAAAAAAGAAACTTGTCGAGGGGCCTTAACTTTCTAAATACCTTTTCAAGGAAAGATGACATACCTTTCCAAGAAAAGACGACATAGAAGGAACCTCTCAACACAATATAAAACGAACGAATGTCAAAATCCTCATTTTTCGTCAATTTCAATCTCATACGATCCCCATTTTCCATTGAAGGTGTGTTGGATTTTAAGATATGAAGGAAATTCACCACTAAATCCAATTCGCAGTCATTTAGATCCCGAGTGAAACATATATCCCAACCTCTTCTTTCCTCTCCATAGTTTTATACCATAATAGGAAACTAAAGGCCCAGAAGGATTAAGAATGCAGAGAGAGAGAGAGAGAGAGAGGCCTCTCTTTGGGTGAGGAAGGCTAATGTCAACAGAACACATGGACTCATTGCAAAAATGCATCACTCATAAGTTGGGATCAAGACCACATTATGTCTCTATTTTAGTTAGGTCAGATTTTGTTGAGGTTGAAAGTATCTGGTCTGTTTCATCTTTCTTTAGCACCTTCTTCAGTCAGTCAATGGCAGTCATACCACTCACATAGATCTTATATTTTATTATCTCCAACAACAACAACCAAAAAAAAAAAAAAGTCCAAAACAGATAATGCAACCTCAACTTGTTGTTAATAATTAAAGGAGCATACTTCCATTCATTCCAGGCTTGAAAGCTTATATCAGGCTCCCCAACTCAGGCTGAGTTTATGCCTTATACATACACACATTAAAGTAATAAGGATAATTTAAAAAAGGCATAATTTCCTCCAAACTGTTTTGGAGAAAAATTCTACCAACTTCATTATGTGGCAATTAGATGATCATTCACATGTACTTTCAATAACATGACTTATTAAGTCATGTAATTTGTTTAAATTATTAAATAAGTTATATGATTAATGGTTTAACTGATCACAACATAGTGGATTGAAGGAGATTCCTTCAAACTATTTGAAAAGATATTGTTTATTTAAATTATATCAAAGAGAAAAACCAATGTACACACATACTTAGTAAGCACACAAAAAGACACACAAAAAAGAAAAGGTAGTTAATGCCATACAATGAATTAGACCAATCTAAAAGGCAATACTTTGAACATTTTAAAAACTGACAAATGGGGAAGCTCAGGAAAATGAAGGGAGAATAATAAATCAAATGCGTTAACTATAGTTACCACAGAAAGAACGAAGAACACAATGGCATATCTATTTAAAATCATAAAATACGCAAAATAATGTAACTTTTTTCATCTGGCCAGTCTAAATAAATTGAATTATTTACATGAGCCCCATGACTGTCATTCCTATGATAGAAAGCCATGCAAACTATTAACACAATACGACATGCTTCTGTTCATTTTGTTTTCAAATGATGAGCAAACTTACCATCATCTAATCCACAAATGATAACCCCAAAACTGGAAACATGCAAGTCAGGTGAAAGACCACAAGCTAGGGTCAGCAATGGATACTGCAATTTTGCAGCCCCTGGACACAAGAAAGTAAATAACATTAAAACAAGAATAAAAAGGTGGAATCCTTAAAAATTGCAGTAAATTCAGATATATGTTAGAGAGAAACATTACTTACAATCTAAGCTCTGAAGTACCAAATCTAAGAATTTTTATGCACCAAAATACTCGATCAAGTTATCATCATACATCATGTCTTCAAATGAACTTAAGCCCTCAATATCAAGATTTAAGGGGCTGCCCAATCCTCCGCAATCTAACGACAGGCTATCAATTGCAGAACCAAACTGAGAATCAACAGGCAGATGTTGCTCATTGTTAAATGCGTCTTTCACATAATAATGCAAGTCTCCTCTAGGAATATCAGTTGCACTTCCATGCAGGGCTGGTACATGGACTCCAACTTCCTCTGGTCTAATTTGAGGTTCATTCATTACAATCTGAGACTGCTGCCTATCATGTGTTTGCCCATATTCTACAGACGGATTATAAAAGTTGCGGTTATCTCCATGATGCATCTCAGTATTTTGCATCACAGGATAAAGCAAAGGCCTTCCATCCACATACATGCTCTGTGTGGAACTTAGATTGTCAGCAGGTATAGTAGCAAAATAATTAAATTCAATTGCAGGAATCTGGGGTTGGACATCAAAATCTTTCTCCAGCGGCCTCAATGCTGCAATTGTATCAGTTTCCTGTTGATCTCCATGGGTCTGAAATCCAACTTGCATATCTGTGTGGTTTACATCAGGCAAAGTCACTATCGGTTCAACATTGAGAGGCTCATCATGAGATGGTTCAGGCATTTGATCAGCACGGTTTGATCTGACACGGGATCTTTTTCTTCTAGGTTGCTTTTCCTCTGGATCTTTATCCTGGACAGGAGTGTTATCCTGTAGATTGTCTGAAGGTTCTACATCCACTGGTTGATGTCTCCTATCATCTCTAGATGATACAGAACCTGCACCATCATCAACACCATCTACATCGTAGTCACTGTCACTACTAACAGTAGCTTGCTTATTTCCGCCACGGCCACCTCGTGGCATATCAGTTACACCAGATGTCCCATTATCACTACTAGGCTGCCGAATTAGGGCTTCCTCCCTGCTTAAAACCCCCAACCAGATTGCACTTTCCTTTGCCGTCATCTTATCCTGTAAGCACTTTGACTGGCGGACATGCCTCCTTATCTTAGCAATATCAGGTGACATGTGCTTTATAACAGCTGTTAATACTCCAACTTTCCACATCTTCTTCAAATCATGCGGCTTCTTATAAGGAGGTCTTTGACCATGGGGAAGCCCTAATTTTACCCACCAATCTTCATTTCCAGTTGGCCACCACGGTGGCGGAACTCCCTTTTCTAGCGGGTACTTTCTTTGAGGGGGGTCACAGTGTTGCATTAAAGAAGACAAAAGTGACCCAAGAGTAGCATCTTGCAAGTCTTGTAGAATGCTTTGAGAGTTCCCATTCCGATTATTTTCTGCCTCAGTCATGGCAAGGCAGTCCGCTTCATACTTGGCTATGGCTGCTGGCCCATTCTTATCAAACTTCACCTTTTCTTTCCACCAAGCTCTAATGTTGTCAGAAGCACCACTCACTGGCTTACCCTTCTCAGGAATGATACCATAGACAAATCCGCGAGCTTTGCAAACTTCCATCAGCTTCAGCATATACTTGAGAATCCCATCCTGTGCTCTAGACATTTTCTTCCTCCGAGCCTGATCAGTGGTCTGCTTGGGCTTCTGCTTCTCTGCAGCTTGTTGGGCTGCAATCTTCTGTCTTTCCTTAAGCCTCTTGAGTTTGATACGATCCTTCCACATTCGTCTTTCCAATTCTTCTGCTTCAATCTCTTCATCACTAACATCTTTATCCGCTATGTTGTCACATCTTAAGTCATCAACTTCTAAATCCGAACTGTCGCCCAATGAGTCATCAATAAGGTGGTCCATTGAATCAAATCACAACAACCCTCTGGTTGATGAGAAAAACGCTTGGAAGAAAACAAAACTAAATCTTGAATCTTACTACTTATTTTGTTTCAGCCCCCAAGCTATACAGCCACTCTAGGTCTAAAATGAAAAGCAGTACCAGGCTCCCTAATAGCGCAACGTTCTGTTACATTGAACATCAAAATCAATCCACAATCAAAACCCAGATTAATTTTCTATTCCTACTTTATCTCAGAAACCAAACAAAACATAATTATTGCTGAATTCTAATAAATTCACAAATATTGAGCCAAACAGCCCCTTTTCTTTGTTCAATCAAACCCATCTTCCTGATGACCCCAAACAGCCCTACCTATAAAAATCCCTAAAAAGTCTTAGATTACAACGATTCAAATATTAATATACAAGACCCAACATCCTGTATTAGATTTATAAACAAACCCACATCTCAAAATTTCTTCTTTTCTTTTTAATATATATAAGCAAAACCCCACTTCTCAGAATTTCCAAAAACTGAATCTTTTAAACAGATAGAAATGAACCACACTCAAATACTATAAAAATTACACGTAAAATAGTTCCAAAACAGAACCAATTCAAAGGGCCAGATTGAGTTATACAAAACACACCAAAAAAAAAAAAAAAACAATAACAACAACATGAGATTGAGATTTTGGGAATTGAAAAAAAAATGAAGAATTCTTACCAGAATTCAATTCCAATCTCTTCAGCTTTAGGCTTTAGCCTTCACATATTATATTTTCCCAGAAATGACTTTGAAAGATATAAATCCTCTAAGTTGCGTATTTGTTTTTTCCTCTTCTCTATGTAGGAGCTGACAAATAAGAGACAGAGAGAGATAGAGACGAACCCAGAAAAGGTCTGTGAGTTTTGGGCAGATATAACTGCTCAAAATTCAATGCAAAAAAAAAAAAAAAAAAAAAAAGATTTATGAAGAGAGAGAAAGAGAGAGAGTTTGTTTTTTAGAGAGAGAGATATATGCTAGGCGGCCAAAGGAGTTAGCAAAAGACAAAACCACTTCAAGGGCTATCAGTCATCCATGAGGTGTCAATCCCCTCTACATTTGTAATAGTAATTCATTTTTTTAAGGTAAATTAAAATTTAAAATGTGGTACCGTAACCCATGGTTTGTTCTTTGTTGATGCCATCTGATTGGTCCAAAAATATAAAATAAAGGAAAAAGAAAAGTCTTTACACTATGCTACTTTCCTTTTTGGTTTTCTGAAACGCACATTGTATTTAGACACCAGAAATAGGAAATTACCAAAATAAGAGTGCTTTTATAAGTATACCTTATTTTTAGCAAATATTGACAAGGTAAGTAATAATAATAACAATAAAATTTCTCATTATTCTTAGCAAATATTAACAAGTTTTTTTTTGAGAGAGTTTTAACCTATGGCGTCCGCTCCTGATAATAGCTCTTTATTATCAGACCAAGACACCAATCAGTTTTTTGGTGTAGACGGGGATTGAACCCCAGATCTCTTATACAACCATCAGAGACTTTACCAGTTGAGCAAATATTAACAAGTTAAGTAGTAGTAATAATAATAATAGTAAAATTACTCATAATATAGTAAGGTAGATAATTACTTATTATACAAATGAATAAATTTCACATGATTTTAATCGACCTACCCATTAAGAATGATCTGGCTTTTAATTAAAGAAAAATTTCATCTTTTAAATTGATTTGGAGGAAAAATTTTCCATTTCCAATTCATAGCAATTAATAAAAGGATAAAATTTACTTACAAAATTGGTTGTAGGTAAACCTTACTTAATAAAATAAATATTATTACATATTTTAAAATTTTAATCATTGAATTACGTGTTCTTTTTTTAAATTGCCTATGATTTATTTTTTTAATACACATGTTAAATTTTGTGTCAATCGGATATTATTTACTATATGATCTATACACTTATATTTTATGTATAATTTTAAATTATAAAAACTTATAATTTAAACAATTTATTGATGATATAATTATTAATCTTTAATTTTCTAGAAATTTTTCAAGTATGGAGAATATAAGAAGAATATGTAATTCAATGGTAGATTTGTCAAAATTCACCTCCAATAAAAATATATTGAGTAAGGTTGTAACCTAAAACTACAACCAATTTTGTAGCTAAATTTTGTCCTTAATAAAATTATTCAAATCCATGACTTATTTAAATAATACGCATAAATAATTTATGAGTGGGTTGGAGGATATTCCTCTAAACTTGACTAAAGAAAAATTTTGTTTATCAATTAATTAATCTTTCAAAATTGAGTTATATAAGAGTCAAATCAAAATTTAATGGCTTTATGAGTCATCACAATCACATACTTTTTTTTTTTTTTTTTTTTGAGAAGTATCACAATTCACAATCACATAATTGGTTGGAGGAATCCCACTAACGGCAAGTAAAAAGACCATCAATATGTATTTTTAATTACATGACATTTCTTTGATGAATCATATGACTTATTTAAATAATATAAGTAAATAATATTATGAATCACTAATTTAATGGACTGGGAGAAATTTATTTAAATTTTAAACTAGTTTGGAAGAAAATTTGTCAATTCAAACTCCAGTTCTCTAAGTCTAAACGTGACTGTGGGGCCCGGCCCAAAAATGATGGGCTATTCCAAGCTCAGGCCCGTCCGAGGAGCGTCCTGTCCAACGAAAAGCCTCATATGAAGCGCTATTCAACCCCAATAGCGTCAAGGAAACCTGTCCGAGGAGTAACTCCTCCTCGGACATCGCGAAGCCCAGACTAGAAACTTGCCCCAGCCATTTCAGCTCGTCTTCCCAACATATAAAACGAATTAAATTCAAAATATCTCACGGAAGGCTACCACCACATTAATTGCGCCCCAACCACCCTCTTGGCCGCATTAATGAGGAAAAGACTCCTGAACAGTACCGCCTTGGCCTCTGCAACTCACAAAGGGTCTGATGGGGGCGTCTGATGGGACAGGTGCTCGAGTGGATGCTTGGATGATTAACAGGTGTAAGGCTGGGATGAAAAGAAGAGAAATATATAATGTAGTGGAGTCCCTCAAAGAAGGGGACGGGAGAACTGTATCAGAAACAAAAAATAAAAATAAAATCAGACTTGAGGAATCCTTCATTACGTTCTTATTTCTTTCTGCAAACAGTACACTACATGCATTAGACCTGCTAGTTTCACTGAGGCCAAGTTCTTTAACCCATTCTCTACAAGTATTTATTGTGGGTTGTGCTTTGGGCCAAGGCCTGATCAGCAGAAGTTGGGCCAGGAAAATCGTGCAACCACAATTGGCGCCGTCTGTGGGGAGAGCTAGGGCATCAGCTAGTGCAACAGTCGAGCATGGAAGAACTAGATCCACACCAGGACGATCCTCACCAAGCTAACTCCCAACGAACACGACCTGCCGAGTCCTAGAGGCAAAATAACCCAACCAACCCAGGCGGGAGGGGGAATCGTGAGGGGAGTGTGCATACCACCCAGACGAGCCAGAGTCACACTCAGATAGGAAGTCACGTGTCTCAGAGGCGAAATAGTCACCAGGCCATGCAGCGAGAGATAGATGACCTAAAAAGGAAGTTACGACGTGCGCAGCGAAGACGATCTCCCTCTGACTCAGGCGAGTCTTCTAATCCGGAAGACGTGAGTTACAGACGAAGGTCAAGGACCCCCCCAAGCGAAACCTTTTCTTACGAAAAGGAACCACGCCTTGTACGAAAGTATGAGCGCCCGTCCAGCAAAGGTTCGGGGAGCGACGCCATGAAGAAGGCGTTGGATCAGGTTTCAAGATCACCCTTCACGAATAGAATCGAAGGGGCTAAGATGCCAAGACGCTTCAACCAACCGGCGTTCGCCATTTATCACGGCAAAGCAGACCCGGTGGAGCACGTGAGTCAGTTTAATCAAAAGATGGCAATTTACTCGCAAAACGAGGCCCTGATGTGCAAAATCTTCCCCTCTAGCTTGGGATCGATGGCAATGAGATGGTTCAACAGCCTGAAGACAAACTCCGTAGGCTCCTACAAGCAGCTCACTCAAGCTTTTTGCTCCCGTTTCATTACAAACACCAGAGTCCCTCGACCTCTCAGTTCGCTGCTGTCCTTATCCATGCACGAAGGAGAAACCCTGAAAGCGTACTCGGATAGGTATTGGGAGGTGTATAACGATTTAGATGACAACCATGATAACGTTGCCATCAGCACGTTCACAAGCGGCCTCCCCACCGGGCATGGCTTAAGGAAATCCCTCACCGGGAAACCAGCTACTGACGTCCAACAGCTGATGGATAGGATCGACAAGTACAAAAGAGTGGAGGAGGATCAGCTGCAAGGGAAGGGCAAGGAGAAGGTCATCCCCTTTAAAGCAAATGATTTCAGAATGGAACGTCACAATCCTGGTCAGCCGAGGAGAGATTTTCCGCGACAGGCTGGGCAGAGCACCCCGCAAACAGTGAATGCCGTATTCAGAGAGCCGGTACAACAAGTACTGGAGAAAGTAAGGGATGAACCCTATTTCAGATGGCCGGGGAAGATGGCTGGAAACCCTGCCAATCGTAATCAGAACTTGTATTGCCAATATCATCAGGACCACGGGCATACTACTGAGGACTGCAGGAATTTGTGGAATCACCTGGATCAATTGGTCCGAGAAGGAAAGCTACGTCACCTGCTGCACCCATCGAGCGGCCATCCCGGCCAAGCGACACAAGAGCCTCGAAGGGACGTGTCTTTAAGACCCCCCACCGGGACGATACATGTCATCCTCGCTGCACTAGGAAGAACTGGGCCACCCATCCCCAGGGTATTGGCCGTGGACCACCTTCCCTCCGAGGGCAGACAAAGGGAACCCAAAAGGATAAAAAAGGGAAGCTCTTTGATACTGGGATTCTCGGATGAGGATAAGGGAGGAACAATTCAACCTCACGATGACGCCTTGGTGGTCACCTTGCGGATTGGGGGTTTCGATGTGAAAAGGGTATTAGTAGACTCTGGAAGTGCGGTGGAGATAATGTACCCCGACCTATACAAGGGGCTGAATCTGAAGCCAGAAGACTTGACAGCTTACGACTCCCCCCTCCTCAGCTTCGAGGGGAAGCTTGTAACGCCAAAGGGGCAAATCCGACTGCCCATACAGACTGGGGCGGAAGTGGTGGAGGTGAATTTCATCGTGGTTGACGCTTATTCACCCTACACCGCGATAGTCGCAAGGCCATGGATCCACAGCCTAGAGGCCGTGACCTCCACACTTCACCAGAAAGTGAAATACCCATCCAGAGGACGAGTGGAAGAGATCCGAGGAGATCAGGCCGTGGCCAGGAAGTGTGTGGTGGCCGCCATTTTACATCGGCCCTTGGTCGAGACCTCGGCCCCAGAGAGCTTATAGCAACCAACCTCCTCGGCAAAGCAAGACGAGGGGCTGGCCGAGGAGATAAGGTGTGAAGGTTTAGATAAGGTTGCTGTCAGCAATGACCCGGAGAAGTTCTTTCAGGTCGGCTCTGAATTGCCCCCTCAGGAAAAGGAGGAACTGGTCAGATTTCTCAGAGAAAATGTCGACGTATTCGCTTGGGACGCCTACGATGCCCCTGGAGTTGATCCCAGCCTCATCTGCCACCACCTGAACGTTAACCCCTCTTCCACTCCGAGGAAGCAACCACCCCGATGCCCTTCAAAGGAACACGCTGGTGCCGTGAGAGACGAAGTGGCCAAGTTGAAAAGAGCAGGAGCTATCAAAGAGGTCTTTTATCCTGAATGGTTGGCGAACACAGTGGTGGTAAGGAAAAAGACGGGGAAGTGGAGGGTCTGCGTGGACTTCACGGACCTGAACAAGGCGTGCCCCAAGGACCCATTCCCCCTACCCAAAATTGTTCGATTAGTGGATGCAACCGTGGGACACCATCGAATGAGCTTCCTGGACGCCTTCCAGGGCTATCATCAGATACCCCTTGCGCTAGAGGACCAAGAGAAAACGGCTTTCATGACGCCCATCGGAAATTATCATTATAAGGTGATGCCATTCGGGCTAAAGAACGCGGGCTCAACCTACCAAAGGATGATGACTCGGATGTTCGAGCCGCAACTGGGCAAGATCATTGAGGTGTATATAGACGATATGGTTGTGAAGAGTAAAAGGGTGTCCGAGCACGTGCAAGACCTTGGAACAGTCTTCGCTATCTTAAGGGAGCACCGGTTGCGGCTGAATGCCTCCAAATGTTCATTCGGGGTCGGGTCTGGGAAATTCCTAGGGTACATGGTCACCCATAGAGGAATAGAAGTAAGTCCTGACCAAATCAAAGCCATTAACAGTCTACAGACTCCTCGGAACCCGAAGGAAGTGCAGAAGCTCACTGGCATGATTGCGGCATTAAGCCGGTTCATATCACGATCGGCGGATCGATGTCGGCCTTTTTACCTCCTGATAAACAAGTGGAAAGAATTTAAATGGTCGGAGGATTGCGTTCAGGCTTTCCAGCAGCTTAAGGACTACCTGTCCCGACCACCCATCATGTCCAGTCCGGAGGCAGACGAGGTGCTATTTGCCTACATCACCGTAGCTCCCCACGCCGTAAGCCTGGTATTAATACGGGATGATAATGGGGTGCAGCGACCGGTGTACTATGTGAGCAAGTCACTACATGAAGCCGAGGTGCGATACCTACCCTTAGAGAAGGCAATTTTGGCGATAGTGCGTGCAACCCGGAAGCTTCCTCATTACTTTCAGGCGCACACGGTCATCGTCCTGACTCAGCTTCCACTTCGAGCCGTGCTTCGAAGTGCTGACTACACAGGAAGGATCTCCATGTGGAGTGCTCTTCTGGGGGCTTTTGATATTAAATATATGCCCAGACCCTCCGTCAAAGGACAGGTCCTCGCGGACTTGGTAGCAGAGTTTGCTGAGCCCTCTATAGAAACGCTGACCGAGAAGAAAGACCTGGGCGGAAAACTGGTTGGCGCGATTTCGGCCAGGGAAACCATGCATTGGAAGGTCTACGTGGATGGCGCGGCCAACCAGAGAGGATCGGGAGTTGGGATAGTTTTAATATCGCCAGACGGCGCTGTCATTGAAAAGTCATTAAGACTCGGATTCTCGGCTACGAACAATGAAGTCGAATACGAAGCCTTACTTCAAGGAATGGCAATGGTTCAAAGGTTGGGTGGAAGAGTAATAGAAGCCTTCTCGGACTCCAGATTAGTGGTCGGACAAGTGGTGGGAGAGCTGGAAGCTCGAGATACTAGGATGCAAGAGTATCTGGGACAAGTCAAACGGTTACAGGAGAGCTTTGAATCCTTCAGTTTAACGCACATCTCCAGGAGCGTAAACACTCATGCAGACTCGCTGGCCACTCTTGCCACGTCCTCGGCACGCAATCTGCCACGAGCGATCCTAGTCGAAGATCTAGTTAAGGCCAGTCCCATCAGTGGAAACCCGACCCAAGTCCATCAGATAAGACAGAGCCCCAGTTGGATGGACCCCCTAAGGAATTTCCTCCAAGATGAGATCCTACCGGAAGAAAGACTAGAAGCCGAGAAGATACGTAGAAATGCTCCTCGTTTTTGGCTATCAGAGGACCGCAAACTTTATCGGCGCTCCTACTCTGGACCGTACCTACTCTGCGTACATCCAGAGGAGTCCGAGTCTCTTCTTGAAGAGTTGCATGAGGGAGTTTGTGGAAGTCACACCGGAGGAAGATCGCTGGCGCACAGGGCACTCACCCAAGGATACTGGTGGCCGAACATGCAGAGACAAGCACAGGAATACGCTAAGAAGTGCGATCAGTGCCAAAGATTCGCCCCAAATATCCACCAACCCGGAGGGGTTCTCAACCCACTCTCCAGTCCATGGCCGTTCGCGCAATGGGGTCTTGATATTGTCGGACCTTTCCCCAAGGCTGCGGGGAACAAGCGATACATAATAGTCGGAACCGATTACTTCACTAAATGGGTGGAGGTTGAGCCTTTGGCCAACATCAGGGACGTGGACGCCCAGAAATTCATCTGGAAGAACATTATCACCCGCTTCGGAACTCCGAGAACACTCATTTCCGACAATGGTCTTCAGTTTGACAGCAAGAATTTTAGGGAGTATTGCCGTGAGTTTGGGATCATTAATCGATATTCCACCCCCGCATACCCCCAAGGAAATGGGCAAGTCGAGGCCGTAAACAAGGTCATAGTGAACGGATTGAAGAAAAGATTGGATGAGTCAAAGGGGAGATGGGTAGAAGAACTACCGCACGTCTTATGGACCTATCGGACAACGCCGCGGCGTTCCACCGGTGAGACCCCCTTCTCAATGACTTACGGGGCTGAGGCTGTGCTTCCGATCGAGAACAATTTCCCCACGTTGAGGTCTAGCTCGTTTACCCCAAGCGATAACGATGAGTTGCTAGGAAGAAGTCTGGACCTAGCCGAGGAAAGGAGGGAGAAGGCCACGATTCACATGGCCTATTATCACCAGAAGCTAAGACAAGGGTATGATGCTAACGTCAAACTGCGGCCTCTGGGTCCAGGTGATCTCGTGATGAGGAAGATTCTTGGCAGCGCAAAGAACCCCTCTTGGGGCAAGTTGGGGCCTAATTGGGAGGGACCATACCATGTCACCTCCGTGGCCGGAATAGGCGCCTACTACCTAGAAGATTTGGATGAAAAAGCTGTACCTCGACCATGGAATATAAATAACCTCAGGAGGTATTATTATTAATAAGAATGGCTTAGCATACGTTCTCTTTCATGACTATTTGCCGCTTGCCAGTCTACATTACAATTATTTATAAGTTTTAAACAGAACCCAAGTCCTGCATGGCTCCTCGGACCACAGACTTGGGGGAAATTAATACTTAAGCCGATTATTTATAAGTTTTAAACAGAACCCAAGTCCTGCATGGCTCCTCGGACCACAGACTTGGGGAAAATTAATACTTAAGCCGATTATTTATAAGTTTTAAACAGAACCCAAGTCCTGTATGGCTCCTCGGACCACAGACTTGGGGGAAATTGTTACTTAAGCCAACTATTTATAAGTTTTAAACAAAACCAAAGTCCTGCATGGCTCCTCGGACCACAGACTTTTGGGGAAGTTATTACTCATGACAGCTCATAGTTTTAAACAGAACCTAAGTCCTGCATGGCTCCTCGGACCACAGACTCTAGGGGAAATTATTACTCATGACAAGTCATAGTTTTAAGCAGAACCTAAGTCCTGCCTGGCTCCTCGGACCACAGACTTTTGGGGAGATTATTACTTGTGATAGATTGGGAGATTATTACTTAAAGGAAATCACTTTTAATACATGCGCACAGTCTAGCACCATCGCGACCCTCAAATGAGCAACCCAAAAACCCATTTTCATTTTGACCGTTTGCCTGTATCTACCTCGTTGCAAATGTTTAAAAAAGAACGCTATTGACATACATTCTTAGTAAGCAAAACGAACATTTTATATTAATATTCCGAGTACATTAAAAAGAGAGGTCCTTACAAAAGAATGAAAAAACAAGACAACTCTCATTAAAAAAAAAAAAAAAGGGGCTAAGCCTTAGCGGGAGAATCTTCTTTCTGCTCGGGCTAAGGAGGAGGAACCTCAATGGTAGAGTCTGTGGCAGGATCCTTAGCCACATCAAGCACAAGGACAGCATCAGGCACCGCCAGGTCTTGCTCCGAAGCGACTTGGGCTTCATCAGGGTTAGCTCGGATCTCCGGAGGATAGAAGATGCTCTCGGGCAGTCTTAGGGCCGAATCCGCAGGAACTCCTGCAGCGTCAAGAGCATGAGCCCATGAAATACTGCAGTAATCCCTGCATACCTCGGGAATCTCCTCAGATAGCCTGGCCTCCGTCTCTTCGGCCCCAAGCTGTCGAGCGGCCTCCTTCTCGGCCTCTGTTGCCTCTCGGATCAGCTGAGCATCCTCCTTTACCCGCCTCAGCTCATCCTCTACTTTTTGCAGGGCAGTTTTGAGGTCCTGCACTGCCTGCCTCTCGGTGTTAAGGTTAAGCTGAGCCGTGTACAGTTGTTTGCGCTGGTCCTCCGCCTGATCCTCGGCACTCTTCAAGCCAGACTCTGCACTTTTACGTCGGTTCTCCGAATCCTTGAACTCAGCCGTGAGTTTAATGTGATCATGCTTGAGGGACCCCAAGGCTTTCTCCACCTCTGTCCGAGCCTGGGTCTCAGCCTCAGCCAGATTGCGGCTATTACGGCAAAACTCCTCAGCCACGAAGACCTGCTGAGTAATCTGCAGACAAAACAAGAGTGTCCTTAAAAGAAAAATATATAATCTAACAGGAGCAAGTAAATGGACAAAACAGTAAAAGGATTACTTACCAGCGTGAGATCCCTTTTAAGGGATAGGAAGAGCTCGGACTGAGTGCACCGCCTGTAGGCCTCCATGTCCCGAGGAAGAAGTAGGGGCTGCTCTAAGGCCTCCGCCACGTACCCTGCCCGGCCACGATTATACTCTCGAACCGAAGCAGTGTAAGGAATGGCGAGCCCATCCAGCTCCAACTTTGGGTCCCATGGACGAGGGGAAGTGCGCACTTCAGCAAGGTTCCCCTCATCCCTGCTGTCTGAGGAGGTGCCCCTTCTGCTCCTTGGCGCCCGTGTGGTTTTCTGCTGCTTGGTCGGCTGGACAGTCACCTCGCCTTCCTCAGGCGTGTCCACCGGCCTCTTCTTCTTCAGGCCCGGATTAACCTTAAGGCCAGGGTCCGAGACACCCTGGGGGACCACCGGGGGAAGGGTCTTGGCCTGTGATGGAGTTGGCCCCTTCGAAGATTGACCCTTTGGTGACTGACCTTTCCCCCTGGAGGACATCAGCTCCTTCAAGGACTTCCCTTTTCCTGCCATGGGCTCAGCCTCTTCGTCTGAGGTATCGTCCGAGCAGATAACGATTGAGGGAACACCAACTGCGGAATGTCAGTCCTGCTCGGCTTCAAGATTGGAAGACTCCCCTAAAGGATTTTGCTGAATTTCCTCCTCGAAGTAAAACTCGTCTATTTCTTCCTCAAGAGAAAGACGGGAAGATTCAGTTTCTTCTTCAATCAGAGCAGCCGCGCCAGGCTCATTTACCGGAGGAAGCTGCTCCGCTAAGTAAGGATTCCTGACCCCAGGCAGCACTACTGGTGGCAGATCGTGTGGAGCTAGGAACCCGTTTCGGGACACGTCAATCCTAGCCAACCTCGGACTGCCCGCCCTTATAGCGTGACCGATTGCCTGGAAAGCTTTGCTCAGAGGCTGATAGCCCAGAACCAGATGGGCCGCACGCAACTGTCTGTCCTCGGTGGCGTAAATCTCCGACCTGAGAAGATAATTTAGCGCTGGCACATTCGTAAGGTCTATCCGAGGAGCGACGTGAATTTTGTCTGCAAACAACCAAGAAAAGTGGGGTTAGCCCATGAAATTCTCCAATTACACAGAGAGCAAAAAAAATATATAATAATAACCCCTTAACAACAAATCCTTTCCCAAAAAGGATCGATCCTAAAGACGCCGCACCTGGGTTTCCTGCCCGAGTTGGACAATGAATACCGTCGAACCACTCCCCAGAAGCAATGAGGAAGTCATTCTTCACGGTCTTATTGGATACCGGGAGACAAGAGATCAACCTAACATCCTCGTTCCGGAATTTAAGATAATACCCATCATCCCCGAGGCGGTGACATTCGTACAGATAGGCCACATCATGCCAAGTGAGGCCTAGATTCATCCGCTCGTCTAAGACGTCTACACAGCCTAGTATCTTGAACATATTCGGGGCACACTGATACGGCGTCAACCTATGGTTGAACAGGTACTCCCTTGTAATCCTACGCATGGGAAGTGTCATCCCTCCCTCTATGAAAGCAATCATGGGGATAACAACTTCCCCCTCAACTCTATCTGTCAGTATTCCTTCAATAGGACAATACCGCAGCCCAACCCTCGGGGGAATGCGGTATTTCTCCCTAAAGGCTTCCATAGCGGCTGGAGTTTTTACTAGTTTTTCGAATCTACCCATCTGAACTGAACTGGGGAAATGAAAGTAAAGATTGAAAAGAAAAGTAGAGTCCGAGGAGGGAATTGAAACGGAGAGAAAGGCGAAATGTACTGGTACCTTCACAAAACGCTCAAGGGGACGCCTGGGAATCTCTCTTGGACGAAGCGCTTCACAAGAACGGCTACGGCGGCGTAACGGACGCAAGTGTTCGTATATCTCTGGGATTCGATGGAGTTCTCTGGAGTCTTTTGAGGTTTGCGAAATGCAGATGAAAGAAGGAACTGAACCCCTCTGGCGTCTTATATAGCCGGGAGGAGAGAGAAAAGATCATCCCCGCCTAGAAATACGGGAAGAAACGATGGCCGTTCGATCCACGCCAAGCCGTTGGATGAAGGGAACATAACGCCTCCAGAAGTTAATGGCCACGTCTCGTAAATTGTAGCGCGTCAAAAGTAACGGTCTGCACGCGCGCCCCACGATCTCTTTATTTCCCTCCACTCACAAATATCAAAACCCCGCTTTTCTCCTCGGAGGGAGGTTAAAACCACAATTTTGAGGGGCTATTGTGGGGCCCGGCCCAAAAATGATGGGCTATTCCAAGCTCAGGCCCGTCCGAGGAGCGTCCTGTCCAACGAAAAGCCTCATATGAAGCGCTATTCAACCCCAATAGCGTCAAGGAAACCTGTCCGAGGAGTAACTCCTCCTCGGACATCGCGAAGCCCAGACTAGAAACTTGCCCCAGCCATTTCAGCTCGTCTTCCCAACATATAAAACGAATTAAATTCAAAATATCTCACGGAAGGCTACCACCACATTAATTGCGCCCCAACCACCCTCTTGGCCGCATTAATGAGGAAAAGACTCCTGAACAGTACCGCCTTGGCCTCTGCAACTCACAAAGGGTCTGATGGGGGCGTCTGATGGGACAGGTGCTCGAGTGGATGTTTGGATGATTAACAGGTGTAAGGCTGGGATGAAAAGAAGAGAAATATATAATGTAGTGGAGTCCCTCAAAGAAGGGGACGGGAGAACTGTATCAGAAACAAAAAAAAGAAATAAAATCAGACTTGAGGAATCCTTCTTTACGTTCTTATTTCTTTCTGCAAACAGTACACTACATGCATTAGACCTGCTAGTTTCACTGAGGCCAAGTTCTTTAACCCATTCTCTACAAGTATTTATTGTGGGTTGTGCTTTGGGCCAAGGCCTGATCAGCAGAAGTTGGGCCAGGAAAATCGTGCAACCACAGTGACAATACCACTAAACTACATTATCCTTGATAAGTATTAAAGAATAATATAAATTAAAATGATAGAAACCAATTTTGACATGCTTTTTCCTTAAAAATTATGTATTTCAATTGGTTGACACCTTTTGATATTTTCAATTAAACATCCATTGTTCTAATCTCCTAAATCCTACCTCAATTATCAAAATAATAATAATAATTTGATATGCCTTTCATTTTGAGGTGCCTCTATCAAAAACCCTAAACTATCCTTATTTGTGGAGAGCAAAAAAAACCGTTTTTTGTGGCGGCCACAAACTTCCCAAATCCCAATGCATAACTTTGTTCCACCTCATTTGAAGTTATTCCTATGTAAAAATAAAATGATTCATCTGTCATTTTGTTGATTAATTTATGCAAATATTCAGGAAAAGAAACTGGTTGACGTTCCTATCACACACCAAAAAAAAAAAAAAAAAAAAGAAGAAGAAGAAGAAGAAACTGGTTGACGTAAATGGCATGTGGAATTGGTTAAAGAAATTCAATTTTTTTTTTGGGTTATATGATTCTATCATGGTGCTAGATCTTATTAACAAGAACCATAGCGAACAACGGAATTGAAGGGCACTCTTCAAACCAACAGATAGGACCTTCCACTATTTTGAGACATTAATTAAAAAAAGAAACTTTTTTTCTAAAATACATCATTTTTAGAGTGCTGATTTCCTATATATATATATATAGCCATAAATTGGGCTCAGAGCGATGAGATTTACTAGAGCAGAGTATGAAGTTGAACTCTTGGCCTGAGGGTAAGGATTTGATACATAAGTCAGCCGTATGTTATATATTGGACAAAGTTTAACTACAAATAAGTTGTAATCTAAGACTACAACTTTATTCAATATATTTTTATTAAAGGTGAATTTTGATAAATCCGGATTACATTTTATTCTTATATCTTTTATACTTGCAAAATTTCTAAAAAATTAAAGATTCATAATTTTTATAGATTCATTATGTTGGATTTACTTAGCGATTCAGTACATGTTCTTAGTGATTCATTACATATGAATCTTAACTGATATTTAGTGATTCATAATTAAACCATTGGATTTTCTAGAAAATAATTTTGACAAATCCACCATTAACATAACTATATATTTCAAAAATCGAACCGTTGAATTGCATGTTTTTTATACTCTTAATATACATGTCAAATTTTATACCAATCGGATATTATTTACTATATGATTTATAAGATTATATTTTATGCATAATTTTAAACTACAAAAACTTGCAATTTAAACAATTTATTGATAACATAACTATTCTATTTTCATGAATCTAATCTAGTATGTGGATCATGATTCCCTTGATTCTAGATTCATTTTTATAGGGGCAGGGCTTATCAATTATCATACAGTAGCCTATCACAGTGCATGCATTGGTGTGCACACCCATAAAAAAAACACACACATATTATTTATCTATTTTAGGGTTAGAACTTAGAATAGAGCTTGGCTGATGGCTCCGACTATCGTGGAGGAATTTCTCCAAGTGCGTACAATATGTATATATATATATATATTAGAAATTTTTTATTGCAAATTTTAGTGCAATTGCATTCATCCATTTGACCACACTTTTAGTGTTGAGTTTTGTTATTAGATTTTCAGTTGCCTATAATGGTGGTTTACAGACCTATAATGGTGGGTTTTAGACTTTCCGCTAGTTGCCAAACTAATAAAGTCTCATTATCGTTGAGTTGCCTACTAAAAAAATTAATTGATATCTTGACTTGATGGTAGAAATCATTTATCATGAAACAAATATTATAGGTTTTAATTTTATCATATCTATCATAATAGAAATGACCAATAATATCAAATGTAGGGATAAAGGCCCAAGATTGTATATTGGGCCTTGGACTTTGGCCGAGAACGTTGATTGGTCCGAGAATGAATAAACAATAATAAGGGTATTTAGTGTGTCTCATCGAATAAACAAAGTACAAATCAAACGTATATTCTATTACTCAAAGTGACCTTTTAGGAAATTCCGCTAAGAGTGACGTGCATCGTGAACGTATTGGAAGAGTGGAAACTATGAAATATCTAAGGAAAAGCTGTTGTCACCGCATTGAATGCCTTACAACTAACTTTCTAGTCGCATTTATGTGGAGAAGACCTTTGAACAGTGCTGCCTTAGCTACCATAACTCATAGAAAGCCAGAGAGGGTATTTTATGGGACAAACACTCAAGTAGTGGCTCAAATGATCAACAAGTGTAAGATCAAGATTGTCCAAAAGGAATTATATAATGTAAGAGATCCTCCATGGATAAGGGATCGAAAAAAGAGAGAAAGAAAGGACTGTAACAATCAAAATTGTATTTGTAATCTGTTCAATTGATTTATATTAGAACTCACCTCCTCGGACCGTGCCGAGAGCGAATTTATTTGGATCAATCTCTCTTACTTTTGTTTGATTACCTTTCAAACCCATTCTATCCGTTGTCTAACTCATTAGGGCCTAGTTCTCTAACCCACTATCTACAAATTTATTGTATTAGGCTCATTGGATCAAAATCCCTTTACATTTTGAGTTTGGGCTTCAAAACATGTCCCTACACCAAAATATAAGTTTATTATACATTTATCAAAATTTCACTTCATTTATTTAAAAAGAAAATAAAAGGAAAGAATAAAAGATCCCGTAAAGTAATTTATATCTTTTGTAATAATTTGACTCAAATTCTTTAATTAATATAAGTATCTCTATAAAATTTAAAATGATAAAATATATAGAGTTATGAGGAAGTGGTTTACACTTTCATACTGAAAATAAAAATAACTTTTGCCACAACTCGACTACATGGCGAGTTGTGAGTGGTGGAGTAAATGTAGTGGGTTTATAACTCCACCACTCACAACTCACCACGTAAACAAATTATGATAAAATTATGACTTTAGTTGTGGTCATAACATCACTGTATACGAAATAATTGAAGGACTATTTGTTTTTATGTTCAGAAAATGATGTGAAATTGTATGTGTTTTTATGATCTCTTGATTTCTTGATATGGAATTGTGTGTTTTTATGAACTCTTGAATTCTTCCTAACTTGCTTTTTCAAACTTGGCTTGTAATAAAATACCATATAGCTAGTGATGCTGGTATGGAAATCTTTTGTCAACTATCAGAAGATCAACTTTAAGCATTTCATTGTCTCATTTTTAACAAAAAGAAGATGCTATTCGCACCACCACATTATCAAGAACAATTTATTCGAGAATTTATGGTGAATCTCAACTTTGATTGGTACGTACGCCATGTTTAGAACAACTAGCCATTGCAAAAGATGGACACACTTTCAATACTGGTGAAAAGGACAATTTCATAAATTTGTAAAGGAATAGATCATTTGTTGCAGCTTTACAACGACGATTCCATTCTAGATTTTTTTTCGAATACAGAATCTGTTGTTATGACGCAATTATAAATAATTGCTTATTTTGGAAATTTAAATAGTTAAAAAAAATAAATTTAATCATTTAATTATTATTCTAACATTAATGTCGAAAAGTATATATACTTATTCTTTTCATCTACTTTCACAAGCACCTAAAATTGAAGGCGAGATCTTAATGGTTGACTACTTTCCTTGACAAATAAACCTTGAATTGGAATAGTGCAAGTGAAAAGCAGAGCATTTCTAGATGGTTGAACCTAGAGAAGATGAAAGTGATAGAGTATAGGCTTCCGGTTAACTTAAACGTTTGTGGCCCACGCGGCCACGCCTCCACTTTGTAGGACAGTGTAAAGGGATGGAAGGGATCGAATTTTCTGCACTTTAACTCACCTTTTTTGGATATCTTTATCAAAGGAAATCTACATAAAGACTCTCTCTCTCTCTCTCTCTCTCAAGTTTCCAAGCTAGAAAAATTGGTTATTTTGTGCACATTTTCAATATACAGCCTTTTCTTATTTTTTATTTTTTTTATAAATATTTAGAGATGATTTCAAACTATGGTGGTCACTCTTAATATTAACTCTTTTTTATCATTAAACCAAGACATTAATTAGTTTTTTTGGTGTAGATAGAGATTGAACCCTAGATCTCAGACACCAATTGATTTTTCGATGTAGGTGAGGATCGAACTCCATATCTTTTATTCAACAATAAAAGACTTTACTAGTTGAATAACGGGAAGTCTGGAATCCAAGGATGTTGATACCGTACCGTACCGGCCGGTACGGCCGGAATTCTTCGTACCGGTCGATGAACCGGTACCGAAACACCTTCAAAATGTACCGCTCAAGATACCGGCCTATACTGGACAATACCGGCCATACCGGAGTATACCGGACGTTTCGGCCGGAAAAGATAAATTCGGCCGGTACAAAAACTGAAAGGAAAAATAGAAGAAATGCATGATTTGAACAAACCCCAGTGCAGCAAGTTGCCACCACATTGACATCACCGATTAGATCTTCTTCTTCCTTTTTTTTTTCTTCTTCTCGTCTATTGTCCTCCTCCATTGCTTTGATTTCTTCTCTTTGTTTGCTGAACAATGAACATTGCTATGTGGTATCTCCTTCTTTGTTTTGTGCTATTTGAAATTTCTTAAGCCCTTTTACACGTGACTAGCCTTGGAAATGTTGAAAACTTATATTTTTTTAATAAAAGATGGGCTGAATGGTTCAGCCTTTTAGCTTCTTTTCAGTTTTGAGCCCCACATTATGTGATATTGTGATGCATTAATTGCATCACATCAATAGAACCTTATAGTTTTTTTTTTTTTTTTTTTTTTTTAAGTAGCAACTTTTTAGTTTTGTTTGTATGATGAATAATTAAGTTTTTTGTTTTTTATATTGTGTATTTTTTTTTTCTTTATATGCAATGAACAATTGAATTAATGTTTTATGGTAAACAAAGATTTTTAAGGTAATGTTTTATGGTAAATAGAGATTTTGTGTGTGTATATATTTATATATATATTAAATATATAAAATAGCAGTAAACCCGAAACGGTACACCGGTATTGATCGGTATCCGAAATATATCGTACCGCTGGCCAAACCGGTACAGCCTCCGGTATGGTATTGACACCCTTGCTGGAACCCGCTTCAATAAATAGCTTGAATGATATGTTAACTGATAGCAATCAATGTTACCTAGCTTGCTACTTTATTTTAGTAACCTTTTTTTTGCAAAAAACCTTTGTGGTGTTTTTGTCCTTTAACTACACGGATTACAATATTAAGCAAGGTCAAGTAATACTAATTGAATACGTTTACTCAAGCTGGAGAGAGGGGACATAAATTCCAACTTGTTAATTCAGTTATGTGAGAAATGCTTTTGTGGAACGACTAAGATTTCGTCACATCACTATTTCACTAGTATCCCTAATGGGACCCTAAAGACTAAAGTAACTCTAACGAAAGAAAGTGATTGTGTTTTATGTCAACCTAATGACATTTTCGTTCTTTAGGTTTTGGAAAAAATTTCCGTCCTTTAGGTTTTGGAAAAATTTTCAAAATCTAATTTAAATCCTAAGACTACTTTAACATTATTATAGATGAAAACTGTTAACTTGTGTTTGGATAAAGAATTAGGAAAGCTCTTAGAATTTTTAAATAATGGGATTTAAATTGATGGGGGTTTCCAATCTGATTTTTCATTGTTTGCATAAGCATAATGAAAAATTAAGATAGCAAAGTATTGTAGTAATTGCAACAATGATATTAATGGCTAAAGCTCCTATTTAATGTTCTAGTGCATTAGACTAGACACGATACAAATAACTGAACAATTTTAAATACATGTCCATAATTTATCACGTGCAATGCATTAAAACACCATATGCAAGCCAAACCCTATATTCATACAATTTGGTGAACGAAAAGTTTATAAATAATTACATATTCATACGTCATTTAAATAACCTACATAATATGAAAGATAACAAGTCTAAATTTACAAGTTGTGAAAATTGAGCTTGATGCTAAAGTAGTGATGGAGCGGATATCAAGTAGTTTGTGTAATAATTATGCTCACTCTACCCTCATTTTGGATTGCATGCAACTTATGAGAAAAATCCCAATCGTGGAGATTAAGCACTATTTTCAAGAGGCGAATCAGTGCACAAACAGATTAGCTTAACAATGGAGCAGCTCAACAACAAAATTTTATGGTTTTGGTTAATCCTCCTATAGATATCAAATTTTTTTTTTTTTTTTTTTTTTTTTATGTATTATGATTCAGGGAGCTTGTAGTACGAGATGTTTTTCCTTAACTCTTTTATGTTAAATTAATGCAATGCAATCCTTTTCTACCACAAAAAAAAAAAAAAAAAAAAAAAAAAAAAAAAAAGAGAAAAGAAAAGAACAAGCCACCATGGTTGTGCTTGTGCATATCTCATAAGAAATAGTACACTATTTATGGGCTAATGCCCATTGGACTGATGCCCATCAGGGTTTCAGGGCATCTGCTCATCTCATATGGCCTAGCCAGTGCCGCTGCACACACTCTTGTTTCTTGTCCTAATATTGTTGCCTTTTGAGAATACCAGGAATGCCCTCACTCAACCAAGGGATACAATGAAGTAGCAAAGGGCAATATTGTAATATCATAGGTCTGGCAAGGTGCAGTGGCACGACGCCATTGTGATCTTCTGGGCTCCACTAACAATGATTGGACCAAAGCTGTCCTACCCTCTCTCTCTCACGCCAACGTGGCACTTATCAATGGGTATACGCCACGTGTCCCACGCCGTCACTACGGCTACGAGGATGTCTGTCCGAACATGTACGAGGACTGTCAAAGCATGTTGTAACAATACTATCTGAAAGACAATCTTACCCTTGGCAACTATCTCTGTTTTGTGTTACTTTATGGGGGTAAAAATGTCGTTATGATGTAATCCACAGAGAATATTTTACAGGGGGCGAATTTGATATTTTCACGAAACATTTTCCAAAATTACATCTCAGCTGTCATCTCTTTTATCTCTCATCAGCCTCTTCACTTGCTTCTTGTCTTGTCTCTCTCTCACAACAAAGCTTGCTTTTTTTTTTTTTTGGGTTTCTGAGCTCAACAAAAATGGCGTTTAGGAAATCACTCACCTGGGTTCCAACCTTTTTGGTCATTCTATTACTTGCTACAATACCATTTCTTCAATCTTCTCGTACACGTGAGCTAGTTTCCTCTCTCTCTCTCTCTCTCTTGGAGTTGTTTTTTACTTTTTGTTAATGCATTTATTTACCATTCAATGTACAGGTTTCCAAGGTGGAACAACAATGCCAGAAAACACAGTCAAACTGATGGCACAGGTATGCATATATTTTGATCATATATAAAAAGCATGTCAAAGATACCATTTTTACAATCAGAAAGATACCATTTTTGCTTCTTTTCTTTCACTGTCTTATCTTTCCAATGTGTACCCTTTTCATGAAATGGTCTTTCTCTAAAGAAAGTTTTCTTTTTTTTTTGGAAAAAGGGATTTCAAATCCAGGCTGAGATATTTGGAAATGGAGGAGCTTCTGTTCTCAACATAGAAGACTCAGCAAGAGAAGTTCCAACTGGACCTGACCCTCTTCACCACAACAACAACCCAATAGAACCCTAGTCCCTCTCTATATATGGACCTCTATTCAGTCAAAGATTGAGATTATTATGGTGGGTTTCTCAGTTTCTCACCAGTTTTGTTCCTTTTATTTAGTCATGGAGTATAATAATTGGTTATTGAGAGTTTTGGTCTTGTATAGAGCTGTTCATACTTGGCTTTTGAGAATATAAGACTTCTGAATGGGCTATTTGATATTAGGTTTATTTAGCTTAAATTAAAACAGTTTTTATTAACATTTTTTTTCCTCTGTAAACGCAATTATCTAGAATTATTTGCTCAAAATTCTTGTCCGGTTTTGTATTTAGTATAACAACTAAAAAGAAAAATGGTTTGAAAAGCAAAATTTATGCTTTTATTTGTTTACTGCTTTGCTTGAGTCTTGAGGTGGCAGTGAGTTTTTTTTTTTTTTTGGATTTGGGTTGTATTTATTTTTGAAATTGGGCAATGGGCATAAAAAAGATAATTTCAAATTTTCAACAAAAAAAAGGAATGGGTGGAAAGATTAATCCAAAATTTGTGATTCTTTTTTCGGCTGTATGGGCTCTCTGTCTCCCTGCACTCACTGACTCACTGCTAACTTTGGCCCAAAAGACTTCATTGTTCATGGTGCTACACTAATTGGTCCATATGCAATCCGATAACATAATTGCTTTATCCTCAACTTGCTGCTAGTTTTAAGAAACGAATTGTTTGGAAGAATTACAAGAGAAATGCTAACCAATTTTCTTGTGATATTGATTAATAGTCTATTTAAAAAAAAAATTATGTAAAAAAAAATTAATATTTTAACAGTTTTTTTTTTTTAATTCTCATAAAAATTATATCAAAATTTTACTAGATTGTAAACCAATTTCTTAAAGGCAGTAGTTAGCAGCACCCAAAAAACAAAATCAAATTAGAGTTGTACAATTATTTAATAGAGTAGGAAACAAACAAAAATTTCCAATTATTTTGGCTGTATACGTGGTACTATGTTGTACAACTCTACCTGGAAACTTGTGTCATGGAAACTTGCGTCATGGGACAATAGAGTACTATGTTGCACCGGTGCAATGGCATCTTTTTTTTTTTTTTTTTTTTTTTTATATATATATATATATATATTTTTTTTTTTTTTAATTTTAGGAATGGCATCTTTTTTGCTATACGGAAAATATTACTCAAAATAGTAATTGTTAATTACATAATATTTTTTTTAATAAATTTCATAAAGGTTAGCTATAATTGTTATTGATATTTATTTGAATTTACCAGACAATCACAGTCCACATATACTATTTTTAATATTTATTATTTATAACTTGTTACTTGTGAACAAAATTGTGACTATAGACTTATTGTACTCAAAATATATACATAAAAAATTCCTAATGAACTCGTGTGAGCTAGTGAACTAAGCCAAGGAGAAATATTTTTGAAGGTAGTGGTGAAGGTGTTAGTCTTGGCAAGGAGAGACAGTCTACTCCTCCCTTAGATTTATCTCAATGGACTTTAATTTGCAGTGTGGAATATTAGAGGTCTAACTTACTCCTTTAAACACAAGGAAATTAGGGCCGGCTTGGATTAAAAAGTATAGGATATCTATTTGTTGCGCCTGGTAGAAACTTGAATGAAGTTAATGCTTCAAAGATTAAAGTTTATTTTTGCTGAATGAGGTTCATTGTGAGATCATTGCAAGCAAGGGGCAAAGATTCTTGGCCTCCTTTGTGTGTGTTTCAAACAGCTAGCGGTATAGCAAGCATGGATTTGTGGAAAACTATAGCTTATTATAAGGCTTAAATAGGAGATTAGGTATGATTATTGGGAGGTGACTTTGATATTGTTAGAAGCTTTGATGAGAGATTTTGGGAAGGAGAGATTCTTCTTTGTATGAAGAAGAATTTTGTCAGTGTTTGAAAGAAAACGAAGTATTAATTGGACCACCTTTATATTGGGGGTTATATACTTAATTTGACAAATAAGAGAGAGGATCGAGCAGTTTTAGCTAGAAAGTTGGATAGAATTTTAGTCAATCCTTTTTGCATTATTTAAAACTTCCCTCAAGCTGTTTTGCAATAAAAAAGCGTATAAACACAACAAAATCTTATAAATTATATATATATAATTCTTATTTTGAGTTTTGAACTATGCTGTGAAGTTGGGTAAAATTTATTTTATTTTGATTTATGATGAGTTGACATTTTAATTTATTATGAAAATATTGTAAGATTTTATTGTCACCGTATAAGAACTAGAAATAGAATTTCTCCATTTTGGATCATGCTGCATGTTTTTCAACTCAAGCCCAAGTTAAGTCCAAGCCTTTTTTTTAATTTTTGGACTGACTATGTTGGCTCTCTTTAGAAAATGCAACTTCATCTTAAAAGCATGTTTATTGGCCCATCTCTTATTCTTATTGCAATGTTGTCTACATTTGTATCACCAAAGTTCTTCATAACAAATTGAAAATATATAGTGCAGGACTGTCTAATAATGAATTCTTCTCCTTCAACCCTGAAGTGGCCCTAGCAAATTTCTCATTGAAATGGAAAGAAGAAAAGAAAATAAATGTGTAGGAATCTGATATGAGATTGATTGATTTACATGTGAAGCTTGAAGTCATTTTATACATTAAAGTTTCTTTAAAAGTCCATCAATTTTAGGATGTATACTTGGTCACATGCTTTGAACATTGAAAATATCGTAACCAAATAGTGTGACCCGATGCAGATTAGGTATGTGGTCTACAAAGTCGTTCTAGATATTATTTCTCCTTAGTGGTTAGTGGTTAGTAATAATGAAACACTTATTCATAACCCCCAAAAAAAAACCAAAAAAAAAAAAAAAAATCACAAAAGCCAAGAATCAAAAGGTTACGTTCTTTCAGAGGAATTTGTTCCAAACTGATCAAAATGTTTTTTTTTTTTTTATCAAAATGTTGACCCTGAAATCGTTTTCATTCACTTAAAGTTTTGGACAAAAGCCACTGTTTCAACCGTTGTTGTCAAATTATATGTCTCTTGTTTTGTTTGTTTTCAATAATACTAGGCAAAAAGTAGAGACATTTGTTTCTATATGTCTGGAGAACGTACACGTCTCACCCTTCTTTATCACCAACTCTCTCTCTCTCTCTCCGTATATATATTAATTATTGCATTGGAAGCCTCATAGAAATTTTCTTTGTTGGTCTTAAATTTGGTCGTACGGTACACAACATTTCAAAGGAAAAATCTTAGAATTACAAGCAAGGGCGCCCGTGGCCTAATAGATAAGGCGTCTGACTTCTAATTAGGCGATTGTGGGTTCGAGTCTCACTGGGCGTGCACACATTCGATAATGTAATTAATGTAGTTTCTCCTATTTTGGTTTTGAGCAAAATAGGAGAATAGTTCCTTAGTTTCTTTCGATGAATCATCTTTTAACCAAAAAAAATCTCAGAATCACTGAGAATATCACCCAAATTTTCACACCCTTCCTTCTTCCTTTATTTTGTGGTGGACCCAAATGAGGTGATACTATTACTATATGAGAGGGCGTGTGAAATTTTTGCAGTGTGTAATAACATTATATTTCATATATGTTCTCCTACTCACGCAACAATAACATAAACAATAATAAAAGTTAATTAAGAGCTGCCTTTATGTTAAAGGGGATATAGTATTTAGGATTCTTTAAGCACCCAAATTTTCATGTCTAATGCATATATTTTCCTTTGTTGCTCGCTTAGTCTCTCTCCTTAATCAATAGTCTTGATTATTATAAATATTTTTATTTTTTTATTTTTATTTTTTATTTTTTACATTCCATTTTCTTTTCTAGAGCACCAAATATGTGTTGAGAGTTGAGACCTACAAACTCTTTTGCCCATTCTCTTGTTAGTTAGATGTTTCTCCTCCATTCCACACTCCATTTTACCCCTTTATAAAAGACATGTTTTAGTTTTTTTCTTTAACACCACCCTTATAAGTGGATTAATATCTCTTTATGTGTAGGATGCATGTGTTCGGGCTATAAAATTAGCAGCAAAAATATATATTCCTAACCATCTTTTAATTAAAAAAAGAAGCACCCAATCAACCAATTTTGGACATCACATTATATGTTGATATCGACTACCATTCATCTTCAATTGGATGATTTAATTACTTGTCAAACTTCTAGAACTTCTAGAGGCACTAGTAAATATAAATAACAACAACAACAAAAAAATCTTGTGCACTAAGTATGATTCGAGAAGGTTCCTTGTAACAGTAAAAGAAAAATATCTCTTGAAAAAGTGCACATGCAAAAAATATCTCTTCAAAAAGTGCATCCACGCAATAAAGAAAAAAACAAAATATCTTTAAAAAAAAAAAAAAAAAAAAAAAATCTCTCTCACTATATATATATTTGAGAGCTTTGCTTATTTCTACATCTCTCTGTGTCCGTGACTGTGATTTCCGTTCTCTCACACGACCTGTCACCGCAGCGCTTTTTTTTTTTTTCAAATGGCGGATAAGCTGGAGACTCCAACGCTAGACGCGGAGAGCACCACGCTCCTCCACGCGATCTCGGAGCACGGAGGCTACGCGTACGTGAGCATGGCGACGCTGGCTGCGGAGGCAGGAGACCCACGCGCGGCTGAGGCGGCGCTTGAGATGGCGTGGGAGCAGCTCCACTCTGGTCCCTGGCATTCTGTGCTGCCGGTGTGGCGGGACGCGTACTCAATGGCGTGCCTCCACGTGGCGAGGCTCCACTTCTCCAACGGTGAGCTCAGTGAGGCCCTTAGGGTTTTGGATATGGGCCTCATCATGGGCGGTTCGCTCCTCCGTAAGGACCTTGACTCCGCCGTCGAAAAGGTCTCCGCCGTAGCAAGGGACTCCACGGTTTCCGATCAAAGCTCTGATCGTCGATTAGTTCGCCATGAACTCGATCAAGAGGAGGTGAGGTTCGTCTTTTTTGTTTAATTTTTTTGTAAGCATAAGTATTATATATATATATATATATATTTTTTTTTTTTCTTCTGTTTTTGAAAATTTATTTAGCAAAATTTTACTTTTATTTACAGTAATTTTAGCAAAACATTGTTTTCACGACATGTTATGGTTCATGTACAATAAAAGTGATGAAAGTGATGTAACTAATGGTCCATGCGATACTTGATAATTCTAGAGATGCTAAATATCATAGTACGTTAATGTGTGGTCGACTGTGAGTAGTAGACATATTCTGTGCAGTGGCCACTTTTATTTACATGGGGACCCACCTTTTTTGGCCGAACACTTGTAGTTGACTTTATTCAGCATGTCGTAAAATTGAGTGCATCTGGAGTATTTAGTGCTTCAGTATGTTGCACTTGTCACAAATGTTGTGAAATTTGTTGCTTCTATACCGTTGTTGTTCATGAATCATGATATTATGATATGAAATCGATGAAATATTTAGTTTTTACTAATATAATATAAAAAAAAAAACTTATAAATTTAGTGAAGATTTTAGCTTTTACTAATTTAAAGAAGTACAAGGCTTTATGTCATTTAAAATTATAATTTTGTGTTGATGTGTATAACAACACTGAAAATATTCACCAAAAAGGAGGGGAAACAAATTTTGAACTGTGGTTAAGTGAATTAGTTATATTTGTGGGGGCAGAGCTCCCATGAGCTCACTAACAATTTCATATTATTTTCAGCCAAATGGTGTTGCTTATTGGGACTTCTCTCTTTTTCTGAACACTGTTCAATATGGGTGAGCTGAGATCTTTAAGGTTGGTCATCTAACCAAGAACAATCATTGGCCCAAATGTATCTAGTAGATATATGCATAGATGTTCAAGGAAAAAAACCGCCATATCTTCCTCCCGAATTTCGAGACTATCTAATTATAAAAGATGGGGGTGTCATAGCATTAGATAGGATGAGTTTGGTTATAATTTTTTTTTTTTACCATATCTCCCTTGACTAACTAAGTGTTTTTGCAAATTCGTACTTTTTTCTTGTTAGTTGTATAATCCAAGTCCCAGTTAAAGAATTTTTTTTTTCCTCTTTTTTGGTAGGTCTAAGTTGAAGAAATTGAGAGGAAATAATCTCTTCTTTTAAAATGGATAAAACATAAAAGATCATAATGTGTAATTTTACGCCTTATAATAGGTAAAGTCAGTATAAAGTAGTAATTTGCAAATTTGATCTTTAAGGCCTTAGATTTTGCTTCCCCACTCCTCCCCCAGCAAGTTGTAGATTATTTAAGGAAACTGTGATTCATTTGCTTTAGTGCAAAAGTATTCAAAAGTTTTCTTTTCAACTATTTGATTGAAAATTTTGGGAACACTGACAAATAATTATTGCTGTTGATTGGTAAGCTTTGAACCTATGACATTCCCCAATGCACCAGGTTACACATTAGTTAAAGACCCAGGAAGTTCGTATTTTATATTATGTAAGATTAAATCCTGGTTGGTTTCTTGTACTTAATAATGAAAGAAGTGACTTTTGGCTAAGCTTTATTTTTTAATATTTTAGATTCTTTAAAAAGTATTATTTCACTTTTTTTTTTAAAAATATTAGTGAGATAATTTTGAGTTGGGTTTCCTTTTGAGAAGCCTTAAACTTAAGTGTAAAGGGTAATGGCTGTTTCCAGAAAATGGCTTACAGGGTTAAAAAGATTTCATGGATCATTTATGAATATTGGAATTAATCTTGTAGTGAACTGAAAACATTTCCAACTTTTCCTGTTCTACTGAACACTTGAACATGTACAAAACCTTTTGTTGAGAATGGTTTAAGCTGAAACAGATGGAGCCTATATGAGTTTTTTTTTTTTTTTTTGGGTGATAGGCAATGAAGAGGTGGATCAGCCTGATATAAGGGATAAGATCTTAGTGTATGTTCTGTTTTCTTTTCCTTCCATTGTTTTGCTCTTTTGAGTTATCCTCCTTGTATTAGATGGTTGTATCTGGTTATGAGTTGGTTATTAGCATGCTGCATATCACAAGTGAAGAGAGATTCATCAGCTCTTTTAATATTGCAGGTGCTTCGGTCTTTACCCATTAAGTCTCTGTCTTGTAAAATTGTGGTAAAGAGGCCTGCTCTATCTTTGGAGGGGTTCCTTCGTGAATATTTTCTATCAGGTTCTCCAGTTATTATTAGTGACTGTATGGCTCATTGGCCAGCCAGGACAAAGTGGAATGACTTGGATTATCTAAAAAGGGTTGCTGGAGACCGCACAGTTCCAGTTGAGGTAATTAGTTTTTACCGTTGTTGTGATAAGTTTTGAATATAGTCAACTAAGTCAATATGAAGGCTCTATTTTGGTCCATTCCTTTTCCCATATATAGCAACAATAGCCAAATATATTGTCCACTACAAATGCCTTTGTCTGCTTCAGATTATTTTTAAGACTGCTTATGCATTATTCTTGAATGACTTGTATTCCTTTTATTTTTACTATCACAAATAAAGTCATCCCAGTCCACTGTGACCATATCATTTGATTTTGATGAAGTTCTATGATTCAGGGGTTGTTTAATGCATAATACACCTATTAGGCAGGGTCAGTGTCTGAGCATCGGATGATCAAATCATTGTCACAATTTACCTGCCACCCTACCATACCCACCACTTTCATTTAATAGTTGAAAATTGGTAAAGTTTAAACTTTTTTGCAGGTTGGCAAAAACTATTTATGCTCACAGTGGAAGCAAGAGCTTATCACATTTTCACAGTTTCTTGCAAGGATTGAGGCTAACAACTGTTCTGACAACCCTACATATCTCGCCCAACATCCGTTGTTTGATCAGGTATTTAAGTATTCTTTGTGGATGCTGTGTTGTGGTATCATGATACATGACAGTCAAACTACACTTTGCTGCCTTTCAAATAGTGATATCATACTTCAATGGCAGATAAGTGAGTTACGGAAGGACATTTGTGTTCCTGACTATTGTTTTACTGGGGGTGGGGAGCTGAGGCCTCTTAATGCCTGGTTTGGACCAGCTGGGACAGTAACACCGTTGCACCATGATCCACATCATAATATACTTGCTCAGGTATTATAGACATATAATACATTGATTAATTGTAAAATGAAGGTGTCTTCTGGGGTTTGTTCATCTATATTTATCTTCAAGTGGCTGTTGCTTTTACCTCTTGTTATTTGTTTTTGCTTATGGAATTTAGCTTCGGTCTCCTATTGTTTACAATGATCATTCTGCTAGGGTTTCAAGCTTCTCCTTTTCTCCTTAGAAGTGATATATCAGTTAAAGCTACTCACTTCTGGATATTTGCTATATAATTAAATTATGTAAAATAGGTAAACCGCTTTGAATGCATAACTCCATTCTATGGGATAACAGAAATTTCAGTCTCTATGGTTTGATTTTAAGTGAGCATTTCATACTTCTTTGTATGACTTTGTGATAGACTTAAAATATGTCAAAATGGGCAGTGCCCAGACATTCATGTATTTCAATGCCAGGCATTTATCATTCACTCTTGAGAAGGTGAAAAAACAAATTGTACACAGCTACACACGTCATTAAGTTGTGACAAATTATAGAGTCCTGGCAAGACAATTCAATTGGATCTTGACCTTTAGACTTGAGCATTTTTATACTTTTATTTTGAGGCATTGCATTTTAATGAACTTAATCCCTTGCAAAGTTTTAATGCTGAAATTAGTAAGTGTTATATTCTGCTTCACTGATGAGCAAAAAATCTGCAATAAAAGTTATGTTGTATTCTAACTTCTAAGCAGTTCCATCTATTAAAAGGAAAAGTGTATGACATTTGTGGTGCGTTAAAGTTGTCTTGGTGTTATTAGGGTCTCAAGTGCACATAAACAAAAGCTCTTTTAAAGCAAAAGTGCCAAGTGAGACTTGACCACGAGTGTAGTAAAGCTTGTTTTAGAGCCATGAAAGTACATGTAATTGCAAAGAAAAATACACTATTGCAGCTTTCCTACATGCAGTGATGCAATCAACTTAAATTTATGTAAGCCATAACTCTGAATAAATATATTGATTCAGATAGCTAATAATGGTTGAACTAACTAATTTCTCTATACAACCATTTTGATACGCTTTTATTGTATAAGCTTATCGTGCAGGCTTCATTTTTTGGTTTGATTTAGACCTGCAATGTGTGTGTGTGCGTTGGTCTATTGTCTTTTGCATTATCAAAAAAAAAAAAAATATTGAACTAGCTCTGCCTCTTCATTTTCAGGTCGTTGGCAAAAAGTATATAAGGCTTTATTCTGCTTCAGTGTCGGAGGAACTTTACCCTTACACTGAAACCATGCTTAAAAATTCAAGCCAGGTAGCTGCTTTTTTTAACTCTGCATAAGCTTGCTTTCTCATTTTGATGAATATACACATTCTCTCTCACACACACAAATGTGGGACTATGTGTACACTTGCAATGCTAGTGGCTAAGTCATTCTGTGCCAGAATCTCGTTAAACTGCAATCAAGCAAATTCCTTGGAACCCTTTTGGGGCTCCTTAACACCCCACTGGATAATAATACCAGTTTCCTGTTTAGAACTTTGTTAATCCAGCATATATATCTGGCGGCCACATTTTCTCGTTTGGCCTGGACATTATCTCCTGTCAAACCTCCTAAGCTGTTCTATGTTTGAATCCCATATTTGTTATCTTCCTTCTCTTTTCCCACCTTAGATTTATAACTTGAACGCATACCGCACTTAATTTATAAATTGAGTTTCATATTGAATGTAACTTTTGGCCCAAAAAGACAAATTTACACTGAAGAAAACTTGTGGGCATTTCTTGCTCTTATCTTCCATCCTGGTTTTGGGGTGTCAGTCTTCAGAGTGCAGCATATTCATGCTAACACTTTCATGTCGTATAGATCTGCATTGTATGAAATTAAAATCCCTCTCCAGTTTGATTGATGATAATTTTGAATGAAGGTTGATCTAGACAACATAGACGAGACGCAGTTTCCAAAGGTGCATGACTTAGAATTTCAAGACTGCATTTTAGAGGAAGGTGAGATGCTTTATATCCCGCCCAAATGGTGGCACTACGTGCGATCTTTGACCCCAAGTTTGTCAGTTAGCTTTTGGTGGAGTGACATTCAAAATTGAAGCATGGCATGAAATGTTATCGTTTCCCGTATATTTTCTTGATATAGAACTGAGCATTTTGGATAATTGTAGCTGCTATGTTTTTTTAATAGACATGGGTAGCTGTAACATTGATTGATATTATTACTTATTAAAAAAAAAAAAAAACATTGATTGATATTATTACTAGAAATATATTTATGTATATAAAAATTTTGTTCGACTGTAGTATTCCAAATAATAGAATTGTTTTTTATTATATGTGAGACATGTAAAACTGACTTTTGATAATTTTTAGCATGGTTACTTAATATATATGTATATATATATATAATTTTTTTTTTTGAGAAGCTAATAAAATTTCTTATTATATAGATTATTCATTATTCATCTCTCAGCTGCATAGTTGAAATATATGTTTTTTTTACACTTGTGTTCCCTATCCCTTTTCTTTAAAAAAAAAAAAAAAAAAATTATGTAGGACATAGTGCTATAAATGGATCAAGTTGTTTGTGAATGGATTTGACTTGATTTAAGGAAAAAACTTGTTTATATTCGTTTATTTAGAAGATGAGTCAAAACTTTGGTTCATGTTTAGCTTGAACTATTAAATGAACTAAGTTTAACTATAGTAAAATGTTTTGAACTACTTTGTTATAATATTAAATGTTATTTAATGAACTAAGTTTAAGGATAGTAAAATGTTTTGAACTACTTTGTTATAATATTAAATGTTATTATGTATACAATTATAAAAATATACTTATATAGACTTAAGATTGAATTTGTAAAATTGTAAATACGTTAATAAGATACAAGATATCAAATTGTTATTTAGAATTTAGTGATAATATAAAAAAGTCTATTTCTTAATAAAACTTCTACATAACTTTTAACTATACATGATTGATAAATCTATTTTTTTTTAGCTTGTAAATGAAAACCATTTATCTAATTAATTCAAATGATATAATTTTAGTTATTTAATTACTAACATAGATTTGTGAATGGATAAAAATTTTTACTCATAATGTTTATTTTATACTTGAAAAGAATAAGTTAATCAAGTAGTTTATGAACATGTTTGAATTTGTGCAATAAAATAATTCAGTAATAAACTGAATGTAAATGTATAATTTAATTTGTTAATGAACTTGAGTTCCAAATTGTGTTTAACTGGTTGTTTTGGTTTTAGTGACTTGGAAGTCGAGGCAAAACCCAAGAGGGGGTTATTAGGTGGTATAACCTTGGGAATATATGATTCATTTGGTCAAACTTAAGCAGAAAAGAATTGAGACAAGATATGGTTATTTGTGGGTTTGCTCGAACCAAAACTGGATAAATTAAGGTATCGTGTCAACATGAGAACTGTGAGAGAGAAAGAAGATTTATATATTGTGTGAACTTGAAATATGTATCTAAGATTTGCACAAGATATCATTTATATGTATCTAAATTTTAAGTTCCTTGATAAGTCTTGGGAGTAAATCACTTGATTTCCTTTACTTCTAGTTAAAGGCGACTCTGTCAAACCATTCTCAAAATAAATTATACATAGCTCATTCGCATATAAAAGAATAATTCTTGAATGACAAATAAATTTAGCAAAAAATACAATTCAGTGGTATTAATATATTTAGAGAGGATATTTAACTATTAATGATTCTTAAAAAAATTAATATAATAGTTATTAATATAAACCACAAAAAATTGCAAGGCTTGGACAAGTACATCTTGATTTGTGACAAAAGAAAAGAAAAAGAAAGCTTGGAGTAGATAGTAGAAAAGCAAATTTTGCCAGTAGTTTGGAGTCCCATTGAACTTACACGTAGTCCTCTCATTTCCCTTTAAACTCCTTCTCAGAGTTTGGATTTGATATAAGGTTTCTTTCTTCATAATAATATACTTATTTATTTATTTATTTTTTGTGTAAACAGGATTTCAATCCTCAATTTCTTATTTGACAATAAAATTTTTTACTAATTGATTTTATTGAAACCCGCCATTTCTGTCAGTATTGGGTGGTGGTTGAGTGGGATTCCAAACTTGAAATCCCTTTTGTACATGCATGAGTAAGATTAGTGTACACCCAAAAAAAAAAAAAAAAAAGGTCTCAATAAAATAAACACAACCTTGATGTTTATGCACGAAACCATGATGTCGAACCTTACATTATAACAGCAAATTAAGAGATATTGATAGAAAATCAAGAGATACAAGGTAATATTATTTTATTCCATAACTTTTAGATCAATTATTGCTGATATCCTTAGAAAAAGTCAATTACTACCCTATACAACATTTTTTTATTTTTTATTATAGGTAAGAAGTCCCATTCTATTGGAAATATTTTATATAATCCAAAGTTTTTGATCTTTGCTGATAAAGCATTCATCTTGCCCGGGAATGGTCTGTAAAAGGGAATGGAATTCTTTTTTCTTTGCTTTTCCTTTTTACGAGTAGCCTTTAGAATAGCATCATCTCACAAATGTTTGTCTGCAATATAATATCATCCATATAATGCTTTCCAACACCAAATCATTTGTTTGAATTTTGAATTTGGAAATTATTTGTTGGATGGAGCAGCAACATGATTTTTCAAGTGAAAGTGAGTACTAACGACAGCAAATTTGAAACAATGCGGTACAATTATGAATTAAAAATCAATATGACAAACAGGAAATAGCATTATTGATTATTCTGAAAGATATTAACACCTGCCCTCTCAACCTAAAGGTCAATAAATCTTATATAAGTCAGGCTTAATGTTTTCACTAAGAACTTAAAGTTTCATCACAACTAGTACTTTGCTTCAAAGAGCATACAACTCTTAGTGATCATTCTCCTACTCCTCAAGATCAATGGCAAATACTAAAGAGCACATAGTAATGTTCCCATTCATGTCACAAGGCCATATAATACCTTACCTAGCCTTGGCCCTCCAAATAGAACAAAGAAAGAACTACACAATAACCTTTGTTAACACCCCTCTCAACATCAAGAACCTCAGGTCCTCTCTCCCTCCAAACTCCTCCATTCGCCTCCTTGAAATCCCTTTCTCCAGCTCTGACCACGGCCTGCCTCCAGACACTGAGAACACCAACGTCCTTCCCTACCATCTCATCATCCAACTCATTGAAGCCTCCACTTCTCTAGAACCATCATTCAAGAAACTCATTGAAAACTTCATTGAACAAGGCAACCCTCCACTTTGCATTATTGCCGACATATTCTTTGGATGGACTGCCAGCATTGCTAAAGAGCTCAACGTTTTCCATGCAATCTTTACTGTTAGTAGTGCGTATGGATTGGCATGTTATTATTCTCTCTGGATGAACCTGCCTCACGGGAAGGAGAATTCAGATGAGTTTTCTTTGCCTGACTTTGCAGAAGCTTCAAATGTTCATATTACACAGCTGCCAACAAATATATTGGAGGCTGATGGTACTGATGCTTGGTCGGTTTTTCAAAGCAAGAATCTTCCTGAGTGGGTGAACTCTGATGGGATTTTGGTTAACACTGTGGAGGAGTTTGATAAGGTGGGATTGTTGTATTTTAAACGTAAACTTGGAAGCCCTGCATGGCCGATTGGGCCAATTCTTTTATCCAGGGAAAACAGAGAAGGTGGTATGAGTCTAGATTCTTGCATTGAGTGGCTTAATACTAAACCTTTGAAGTCAGTTCTATATGTATCTTTTGGGTCACAGAATGCCATCTCTGCCTTACAAATGATGCAATTGGCTATGGGGTTGGAAGCTAGTGACAAGAATTTTATCTGGGTGATTAGGCCACCAATTGGATTTGAATTGAATACAGAATTCAAGGCAAAAGAATGGCTACCAAAAGGATTTGAAGAAAGAATCAAAGAATCAAGAAGAGGGATACTAGTGTATAACTGGGCACCCCAGGTTGAAATTTTGTCCCATAAGGCTGTGTCTGCATTTTTAACACACTGTGGATGGAATTCTGTGCTAGAAGCGCTTAATCATAGTGTGTTGCTGATTGGTTGGCCGCTGGCGGCAGAGCAGTCCTTCAATGCAAAGTTGTTGGAGGAAGAGATGGGAGTTTGTGTGGAGGTAGCTAGGGGGAAAAGCAATGAGGTTAGACATGAAGATATAGCTGCAAAAATTGAGTTGGTGATGAATGAGACACAACAGAAAGGGAAGGAAATGAGAAGGAAAGCTTTTGAGGCTAGGGAGATGATCAGGAATGCCATTAAAGATGAGGAAGGTTTCAAAGGGTCATCTGTCAAAGCAATGGATGAATTTTTTAGTGCTGCATTATCAATGAGGGAGAAGACTATGAGGGAACAGAATGTTGCTGTTTTGATTGAAGGAAAAAGAATTTAGAAGAATAACCAAGTGAATAAAACTTGTCCTAATTTGTGTTTTCTATTTAGTAGATCAAATTGCATCTCTCTCTAAAATGGCAATGCCATTTGCTTTGGCGCAATTTGAGGTTTAATTTTTATCTAGCTCTTGCACAAGTTCAATTCTGTGGGTATGTTTCAAGGCTTTCAGCCTTTCACTCATTTGGCTGCCTAATAGTAAATGTTACTGCATTTTATATTATCCAAATTCCACCCAAAGTTTTTTCAATTAGGCTTAGAATTGAACGAATTTTTTATGTTCTAGAATGTCTTCTAAGACTTACAAAATACTTCCAACATTTTGGAGGTAATTCCAAATTAAATTCTACATTTTAAAAATGTTCAAGTAAATACTTAAAATTGTTTTAATTCGGCTCAGAGAATTGAATAAAAGTAATGAAAATCAAATAAACTAGATGAACGCGAATGATATTTTAGTGAACCAAAAAAAAAAAAAAAAATCCCACCATAATACTAGAGTAACTTGATCCGATTCACAATATTAATAGTTTGGGTTGCTGTACTTAGAACTTCTTGTTGATTGTGTTAATTGCAATAATTTATTGAACGATAAGCTTAAATAGTTGAATCAACACCCCCTTTCTATATATATTAAACCTAACAAAATAACCCCAACCTAATGATCTATTTCAACTTAATGTGTTCTGTGCAAGCTAAATTGGCCTTTAGAGCTATCATAAAGTTAGGTAGGTTGAAAAACACTCCGAACTCAACCCAAATCAGACTTATACACATCTTTATCCATAACCAAGATGTCACGAAATTGGTCTAGAACCACATCAATAAACAAGTCCAAATAAAATCTTACCACAAGAATATATGACAAACTAAAGTGAATGCTTGTCAAAGTTTGATAGTTGTATATCTTTAAAATTTAACTCATGAGTGATCATGTCAACCCATTCTCTTTTCTTTATATTATCTAGAAACTATTTTCAATGCTCATTTTTATGATTATTACATTATAACGACAAACACAAAGATATAAAGTAAAGCCTAAAACTTTGGCAAAGAGTTTTGTAACTTAATGACATTAGTTACTTTATTTTATTAGAAAAATTAGGGTTCAAATCCTTATTTTGTAAGTTGTAACTATAAAATTATTAAAAATAAAAATAAAAGTTCTAAAACATACTTTAAGATATATATAGGACATGCATGTCCTAAACTAACAATAATTATTTCATGTTTCGGTTCTATATAGCGGGTCTCTCACAATAGATGGACCTCACACAAGCAATACTGTTCCCTAGAATGGACAAAGAGATTAAATCATTAACTTCATTATAGAGGATACCTAACCTACTAAATAAAATACTCAAAACAACTTGAGACTCGAGAGGCTAAAAGCACATGGAACAATGAAACAGTGATTGCCCACACATCCCGTCCCTCACAATCACAAGTTCACAACCTAAAGTGACCAAAAAGAAGAACTGGGCTTGAAAGCCCAAAAGAAGCTGAAAAGATACCATACAGCCACCAAAATATTGAATCAGCTCAAACAAGCCCAAATTATATAAAAGCTTTAATCGAAGAAGACTCGATAACAAAGCTCACTCCAAGATCTTTCCTGGTCCAAAATCACATGAAAATTGGTGGCCATGAATTGTCACTTTCAATATCAGTATACCATTTAAAAATGTTTTTTTTTTTCCAAGAATTGTCACAAAAATTCTACAGTCTTTAACCTTTGATATTTTAAAAAAAAAAAAAAAAAAAAAAAAAAAATCTAATGGATGCCTTAAAGGGAGTAGTAAGGACCAATGTTATTAATTTTGTTTTAGACCCCGTTTTGGTTTGTTTAGTGGAACAGAATATTTCGGTACCGGCCTATTTCGGCATACCGTTTTAAGGTGTTTCGGAGTTCCTAAAATATATACATATATATGAACACACACGTATACAACATAAAAGTTTCAATTTAAAGAAGTGTTACTATTATATAAAAAAAAATGAATTTAATTAATTTTTTAAATTAAATAAAGTAAAATTAAAAAAATATATTTATTTATAATTGTCTACAAATAAAATTCACATTCTGGATAATCCTAAAAAATACAATAAATGTGAAAGTCAAAGCACAAAAGTTCTTAACATTTTAATTAGTATATGAATCTTAAAACTATAATAATAAAATAAGTGTTACGTTTATAATATTTTTACAACAAATCATAAATGTCTAGTTGTTATTAGTTTTAATTTAAACTTAGAATTAAAATTACTTTTTTGTTTACCAATAACAGCTAATATCATTCTATTATTTACAATTTATTGTGTAAGTATTGTGAAAATGTTATCAATATAACATTTTTCTAATAATAATATTTTTTTTAAAAAAAATTAATATTAATATAAAGTTATAAACCATTGTACACAATGAGAAAAATAAAAATAATACCTTTGACTCACATTTGCTTTTGGATTTTTTTTTTAACTTTCTTTGTCATTTCCAAAGTTACTCACGTGATGGGCTTAGAAAAGTTGAAATTTGAAATCAATAAAAGATGATAGAATAGAACTAGACTCTAGAAGACACCAAGACCCTCTAGAGTCAAGACAATAGAAAATAAAAGAACAAAAGAGCAGTCCCACTAACCAGTGGATACAAAACTGAGAAGAAGAAGTAGATAAAGAAGAAGAAGAAGTGGGTTGGGACACTTGGTTCATTCAGGCAAACGGCGGGCCTGCATCGTTTGGACCTTTACTTTTTTTTTTTTTAATAATAGGCCAAATCCTGTATCGGCCGGAATTTACATCTCGGCCGAAATTGTCTGGAATGACCAGAATGGCCCAAAACAGCCCGAAATCTGACTTGAGGTGAAACGTGGGGTATTCTAGTACCAGTTTGCATACTGGTATGAAAAATTCCAACCATTTTGGCCGGAACAGAACAGTATCAGTCAGGGGCGAAGCCCGGGGGGGTGCAACTGCCCCCTGACTCCTCTTGAAAAGTCCCCTAGATTATAGTATTTAGGTTCCTTTCTTAGATGCTTTGCCCAACATAGGAAAAAAATTCAAGAAAACAAAATATCTTGTTATAGAAAAACAAGAAAAAGGGAAAAAGCTGCATAGATCATCCCACGTAAAACAAAATGCTTTGCCCAACTACTTATTTTCTCTTTTAAGCTTTTATTATATTGTCCAAATTTATAGCTCACCATATATGACACTTTACTGTTTAACTCAATTTTCTTCTGTTATCCTTCTTATTTTTTATTATTATTTTTGGGTTTTTTTTCACCGCAATGATGGTGGTCTTAAATTTTACACTCTATTATTATTATTTTTATATAGAAAAGATAAACTAACTAATGTCCCAGTACGGTATTGAAATTCTCAAACGTCCACTATCCATTTTTTCTCCTGCTTGACTTTTTAGTTTCCAATTTTACAGGTTATTGGCTTCTTCTTCTTTTTTTTTTTTTTTTTTTTTTTGAGAAACAGGTTATTGGCTTCTTGCTATACTTTTTTACTTTGATTATTAGTGACTATGCAACAGTTTAAAAATATAAAACGTCAAATACTGTTGAGCAAATTAAATTTGTTATGAAAAAATAAACTATAGTTTATACTTATATTAAATTTTGTATAACAATTATAGTTATTTACAATTGTTTATCTATTAGGTTATTAATATTGATTAGTTTTTTTAAGGTTATTTTAGTTTAATATTGTCTTTAAACCTTGCCCCCCCTAAACTAAAATCCTAACTCCGCCACTGGTATCAATAACAATGGTAAGGATAGGAAAACAGAAAATGTGTTATGCTACAATATCAAGGGACATGACATTATTAAATTAGTTCTAAAACTATTAATTTGTTATAATTAGAAAAGGCATTAACCACATTTACACAATACCTCAAAAGAAATATATCAATCCAGTTAGATGAACCTAATAAGTAATAAGTATTGAATATCATTATCAATACATGTGCGTTAAAGACATCCTCAATATACAAATTCACACTTAATCAAGTACATACTACGTCTTTTAATATTGAAGATGTTCGTCTCTGTTCTATGTCTTTTAATCAATTACATTACTCTCAGACTGCTGGGTTAAGATAGATTGACTCCAGTTAATTAATTCAATTACCCAAGTTGATTAATATGGTCAAATTACATGCAAATCGTGAAGGCGTCAACAAATCACCAAATAAACTAATATGCAAAGGAAAATAAATTAATACGGTGATTTTTTGATAAATGGGAAAAACCTCTCGTAAGGCAAAAATCTCATTGGGTGAATTTGAGGTCATCACTCCTAATAATCCACTAATCAAAAATTAAACGGTTACAAGTATGAAAAATCTTACCACTACCCTAGTCTATCCAAAAATACCAACCTACAGTTGAAATTTCACTCCAATACCCAATTGGACTTGATCTTGTAGTAGCCTTCTTTCCTTTGATGCACAAATCTCCAATTTGTGACTAACTTCTTTGCACGAATCCTAATACGTGACTAACTTCAGCAACTTGAATGATTGTTGTTGGCTGTAAAGTTTTTCATTTCATAAATGAAAAAAGATCAAGAAGCACTTGATTATAAAACCCTATGGCATACATACGCAGTAACTTCTCATAGAGAAAAATAAATTCTTGGTCTTTGTATCCGTGTATGACAGTTCTTGAAAATAAGCTTTATATATGTCTAGGGTTGCGAGAAAAGAAACCCTAAACAAATACATCAACTTGGGCCAAATTTTAGATCCAGAATTCTGAAATCATAATTCTCGATAGATTGAGTTTGTGTCAAGCTTCCCTTTTAGTTTTGATAGCAGCTATCTATCGAGCTATCTGTCGACTTTTAATAAAATAGTTTTTCTTCATTTGTTTTTTGGTTCAATCTTCATGTTTTTAATACTAACACTTGATATGTTTGAACAACATATTTCTTGAAGTATTGAACCCAACTTAGATCTATCCAATTATAAGTAAAGTGTGTTTTCTCAAAGGATTAGCCAATTACATATAAAATATGACCCTAACACAGATTAAGAGAGAAGGTAATAAAGTTGCTCATAGTTTTGCTCGATATGTTTTACATATCTCTAATTTAATTGTGTACGTGGATGGAGGATGTTCCACCACCAATTTCTTTTGTACTTTAGGCTGATTTAGCCAACTTTATTTAATTTAATTATTATTTTTTTTTGCTGAATAAAAAAATGGGTAAGGGGGGCGACCAACGTGGCAATCCTACCTAGGCCTAACCATAATAGTACCTTACCCGCCAAGGTCCAGGCCCTGCTGGGGTGCAGGGGGACTAGTGAGCCATAGCTTCCCCAGCCCCACGAGGGGCACTAGCGATCCTAGGCTGCCAAGGAAGGCAACCCCACGTAAGTCCATATTCGAACTCGAACATGGGACCTCACCCTTGGCGTAGCTCTTTGTGTATCACCTAACACCACTAGACCACACCACCTCGATAGTGCCAACTTTATTTAATTTAAGCCATACAGTCTTTTTCCTATATATATATATATATATATATCTATTAACTATATAAAAAGCGTCTATGCCATCTACAATGATTTTGGTTTCGTGAGTCCTTCTTTTTTGTTTGTTTGTGGAGGGCTAAACGATGTGTTTTGGCTGAATATATAAAACAATAAAATGGACAGAGGCATATAACAATGAAAAGGGAGAGAGGCCAAAGGTGATCTGGAACTCTTCGGATATCTTCTTTCTCTCTTTTCTCTCAGGAAGAACTCTCTGTATCTCTTCTCTATCTTTTCTCTCTACCATTTCAGGATGAGAGGACCAGATCGGCTCAGGAATTTTTGGTTTCATCAATCACTGCCCAAAATCAAACACAATGTAGTTAACGACTCAAACCCCATCATAATCATTCAAAAAGCCAAATATACCATAAAAAGAAAAAGGAAACAAAAGAAAACGCACAAACACAAACAAATTCACAATCTTTCTCTCAAAAATATCTTATTTCAAATCACAAAAAACCCATTTAAAAAAAAAAAAAAAAAAAAAAAAAAAAAAAAAACTAAACTAAACTGAATCCATATCTATTAACTATATAAAAATCTGGTTTCATCAATCACTGCCCAAAATCAAACACAATGTAGTTAACAATTCAAACCCCATCATAATCATTCAAAAAGCCAAATATACCATAAAAAGAAAAAAGAAACAAAAGAAAACACAAACACAAACAAATTCACAATCTTTCTCTCAAAAATGTCTTATTTCAAATCACAAAAAAGCCCATTTTAAAAAAATAAAATAAAATAAACTGAATCCACAAAAAACCCATTTAAAAAAAAAAAAAAAAACTAAACTAAACTAAACTAAACTGAATCCATAAAAGATCATTCAAAACCATTGAAAATAAAATACATAAACAAACCTCAAAGAAAGCATTGTAAGGAGGAGCATCAAAATTCGAAATCTTCTATACAACTTCCTGAGAATAGCGAAAATGACAGAGGAAAGAGTGACACTCCAAGAATTGTGATATTAAGGAGCAGAATACGGTGGTAGCAAGTAGCAAGCAGTGGAGGTGAAGGCAGAGAAGTGAGGAGAGAGAAAGAGAGAAGAGGTAGACATTTATGGGAGAGGGAGAGTTTGGGGCTTGGGCGGCTGATGAGAGAGTAAGGAGGTGCGTATCTAAATAATTCTAGGGTTTAAAATTATGATGCTGTCGTTTTGTTTTGTTTTTTTTGGTTGTTGTTGTTGTTGTTGTTGTTGTTTTTTTTTTTTTTTTTTTTTTTTTTTTTTTTTTTTTTTTTTTAAGCTAAATACCAAAACGGCGTAGTTTTGGAACTAATATTAAACTTAATGTTAGATCCAAAACACGTTGTTTTGGTATTAGAGTATATATAAAATAAAATCTATAGAAAACCCTAACGCTCTTAAGATTTTTGTAGCACCAAATATGTCTTTCTTCCTTGCCTCTCTCAAACCCACTCTCTTGCCAGTCGGATCCTGAATAGCCCTACACTCTACTGCTTTGTCTTTATCTTATCATTGTTTTATTTGGGCTTATCATTGTTTTAATTGGGCTTATATGGGCTTAATTAAAAGAAAAGCACATAACCCACGGCCACATCTCTTCTATATCTCTTATAGTTCACCAAACGATTTTACCTGGAAAAGAAAAGCAGGTCTGGCGGGCAAAAGTGGAAAAATTTTTGTTCTTCTTCTGGCAGACTCTGACAGAGAGATAAGCTTAGTTGAGTACGTGTGTGGTTCTGTTGCAATCCGTACATATTTGGGGAGATAAGTCTCAAAGACAGAGGGTTGTAAGTGTGTAGGGGTAGAGGATTGTACGGTTTAAAGGATGGCCGTGGGTTATGTGCTTTTCTTGAAATTTGAAATTGTTGGTGGAGATTGTTGATGCGTATGGGTTTCTTGGAGGTTGAGAGAGAAGAGTGGAAGATCAGATAAAACTTTTTACTGTTCTGTGGTTCAGCATTCTCAACTAATCACAATACATTTATCTCTTTCTAAAGTTCTCTTCTCTATGTCTTGATTGATTTTTTTTTTAAGACTGATTTATCTTTCTTTTATAGTTCCGTTCTCTTCTCTATGGGTTGATTGATTTCTTAAAGACTAATTTATCATTCTCCTTTAGTTCTGTTGCTTCATTTTTTATTAAATATCTGGTGAAGAAATATGGAGTCTATGGGTTGATTGATTTTTAAAAGATTCATTATCATTTTATTTTAGTTCCGTTAAACATTTGATGAAGAAATATGGAGTGGTTGTTGAATATTTATTTTTATACATGCATGTTATTAAGGTCAACTTTATTTTCTGATAGTGTTTGCTTTGGAATTTGGGATGTAGAGCAACCAAATTGGGATGAGTAAAACCAATAGTATATATTCATCATACTTTGTTTTTCCCTTCTTCTATTAATCTGGAGCCTACAACATATTAATTCATTTTTTAACAATATTAAAAAATTAGTAACCTTTGGTATTTTATATCTCTCTTCCATTTAATTTTGTTTTCAATTTGGTGATTTTTTTTTTTAAAACAAATATTTTATATTATTGTTTCATATATTTTTTTTATCTGGTATGACAGCTAGCTAAAGGATCTCAGTCTAATTGGAGCTCAGCCTGCTGAATTAGGAAATCTTGCTCATTTGTGAAAAATGTAAGAGAAATATGCATGTTTTGCTCAATTATAAAAGTCATAAACTCATCATGTTATTATTTTCAATTATAAAAGTCATAAACTCATTATGTTATTATTTTTCTCAATAATTCTTAGAGATTATTAATTTTTCGCCGTTGTTAATGAGTAATCCATACAAATTCCCTTGTTTTATTTTTATACATGCATGTTATTGAGGTCAGCTTTATTATTCTGATAGTGTTATACATGCATGTTACTAAGTTTAACACACACACACACACACACACTCTCTCTCTCTCTCTCTCTCTCTCTCTGTTTGTGTGGAGCTGGCGGGAATGCATTCAGGGCCAATCACTAGGCCTCTGCAGCTTTAAAAAGGTATATATATAAAAACAAAACAAAACCATTTTCACTGCGTAATTTTCGGTACCCTTTTGGTATTTATTGAAGTATGGCTTGCATTTATGGTTGAACAATTTTACGCTTTGATTTTGTGTTTCCAAGTTTCAAATTCATTTCTTGTACCTGCAGAATGCTCCAACAGAGGACGGGGGGAGTTTTATGAGGGTCCGGGTGTTAGTGGACATATCTCAGCCCCTGTGCAGGGGACGTGTGATAGCCTTTGATGACAGTAGGGAACAATGGGTCACTTTCAAATACGAACGACTCCCTAACCTGTGTTACTGGTGCGGATGCTTGACGCACAGTGATAAAGACTGCGATCTATGGATCGAAAGTGAAGCGACGTTACCTGAATCGGAGAAACGGTATGGATCTTGGATCAAGGCTTCGCCGTTTAATGGAAAGAGCAAATCGGTGCTCTCAGTCTTGGGTTTTTACGCGTCGAAGGCAGCCAAGCAGACCGGAGAACATTCCCAGCGATCCACTCGTCACGCGCCGATGGCTGATAAGTCAAACCAGTCTGAAAAGGCAACACAGCCCGAGATGGAAAGTACAAACTCGGAAATGGTGTCAAATCCGCAGGCAAAAGATACTTCCCTTGCTGGTAAGGCCACTACAAACTTGTCTCCATCAAACTCGGAATTTATGCCGCACTCTACTCACATGAATGATTTCCAAACTGTTCTTGAAGATATAGACTGCGATCTAAGCAAATATGATTTGCCTCTGACCGAAAATAACTCCCATAATATCCCAACCCAAAATATCACCCACCCATGTCACCCCATAATATCCCAAAAACAAATGACCCCACCTCTCATACCAAAATCCATACTACGTCATTCCAAAATACCCATGACTTACATTACCCCACCCTTCATCCCAAATATCCCACCACGTCACCAACGTCACCCATCCCTCTCTTTGATATTTCCAACCTGACAATACCTTCACACAAAAAAGCTAACCCCACGTTAACCCATAATACCATATCTACACAGTACCATGGTATTCCCTCAAAAAACTCTACCACGACACTTACACCACCCAAACCTCTCTCTGATACCTCCAACATGACAATATCTCCAAAAAAAGCTAATCCCACGTTAACCCATGATACCATACCAACATAATACCATGCTACTCCCTCCAAAAATTCTACCTCGACACTTACACCACCCAAACCTCTCTCTGATACTTCCATCCTAAACGTAACTCCACAAAACAAAACCAACCTTACAACCTGGAAACTTTTACTCAGAAATGGAGGGGTACCACCCTCAGACACACTTGACATTCTGGGACAAAAGAGGCCAGCAAACAACCATGCAGACCATACTGGGTTACCCAACAAGAAAATGGTGGTTTCTCAGCTTGGTAAGGAAAATGTTCAGATATTGGCAGAGGCTATTCAACAGCCCTGCCAGAAGCAATGAGTCTCCTAGTGTGGAACTGTTGTGGGCTTGGGAACCCATTGACAGTTGATCAGCTTGCAGAATTGGTGTGGGCAAAAGATCCCTCTGTTGTGTTTATAGCCGAAACATGGACAGATAAAGCTAGGCTAGAACAAGTGCAAAGAAGAATTCAATTCAAGAATCTGTTTGAGGTTCCAAGAAGAAATAAAGCAAGTGGTTTGGCACTATTTTGGAAGGAAGATTTCAACCTGGATATTGAAACTTTCTCCCCGAACCATATAGACACCACAATTAATAAAAATACACCTAAGGAATGGAGATTCACTGGTTTCTACGGTGAACTAGACACCCAAAAAAGACATGAATTATGGGATAAGCTGAGGAACTTGAAAATGAGGAGAACTTCACCGTGGTTATGTGTTGGAGATTTCAATGAGATCACTCGGCAATCTGAAAAATTAGGGGGAAGAACCCGGCCAAATTCACAGATGCAACTCTTTCGGGATGCTCTGATGATTGTAGTTTCATGGATTTGGGGTATGTGGGTTTCCTGTACACTTGGCATAAATACTTTACAGATTATACAGTTTTTGAGAGACTTGACAGAGGTTTAGCCACCATAGATTGGTTCACTAGATTCCCGGGTAGAAAAATCCACCATCTAGATGTTACAACCTCTGACCACAAACCGCTGTGGATAACTCCGGAAGGGATGGATTCGAGTTTCCACAAACCATTTAGATTTGAACAAATGTGGCTCACGGATGAAGGGTGCACTACTACAGTTGAGGCCGTGTGGAGGGAGAGAGTTGTAGACCCGTGGGACACCAGGGTTCTCAATAAAATAGATAAGTGTGGAAGGGAGATGAGTCGGTGGAGTAAAAAATTTTTTGGAAGTGTTAGAAGAGACCTTGAAAAAAAGCGTAAGCAACTCAAGCAGGCAGAAAATGAGACAGCTTGGACTGGAAACTCAACCCTATGAAGTTGTTAGAAAGGGAAGTAAACCAGTTGCTGGATAAGGAAGCAAAGATGTGGGGGCTAGCGCTTAAGAGTAATGTGGCTTAAAGATGGTGACCGTAATAGAAAATTCTTTCACAGCAAAGCTTCACAACGTCGCCAACGGAATTACATTACCAAGTTACGGGATGCCACGGGTAACTGGTGTGGCGGGCAAGAACAAGTGAATACTACTATTCTTAATTTCTACTAGAATCTATTCTCATCCAATGAGCCAAATGACCTGACTGAAGTGATTGACGTTATCCCATATGTGGTTACACCCGACATGAATGTTCAGCTTGGCAGAGAGTTTACTATTGAAGAGGTGGAGGTGGCAATAAAGCAGATGGCTCCCCTTAAATCTCCTGGCCTCGACGGTATGCTCCCTCTGTTTCACAAAAACTATTGGTCTTTGATTGGGTCTGATGTTACTCACTCCATTTTGCGCTATCTCAATAGTGGTGTGCTCCCGCAATCACTTTGCTACTCTTTTATCACTTTGATACCGAAAGTTAAGAATCCAGAATATGTGTCTCAATTTAGGCCAATAAGCTTGAGTAATGTGCTTTATAGAATTTTCTCCAAAGTTCTGGCAAATAGATTGAAAATTATTATGCCTCATCTCATTTCAGAACACCAAAGTGCTTTTATGTCTAATCGTTTGATTTCAAATAACATTCTGGTGGCCTTTGAAACACTGCACTACATGAGAAATCATAATGAAGGGAAGATAGGATTTATGGCCTTGAAGCTCGATATGAGTAAGGCATATGACAGGGTAGAGTGGTCTTTTATGGAGAAAGTCTTGGTGAAAATGGGTTTCCAAGAGAGATGGGTGAAACTGATGATGGCATGCATTACTACGGCTTCATATTCGGTGTTGATAAATGGGGAACCCCACGGTCACATCACACCATCAAGGGGTCTTAGACAAGGAGATCCCTTATCCCCATAAATTTTCCTCATGTGCACAGAGGGGCTGCATGGATTGATAAATAAAGCAGTAACACATGGTGATATTCACGGAGTATCAATCAGCCGTAATGGTCCTAAACTTACCCATTTACTTTTTGCAGATGATAGCTTAATCTTTTGTAGGGCTACGGAGAATGAATGCCAAACTTTGTTGAACATTCTTGCTAAATACGAGCGTGCCTCTGGTCAAAAAATAACCGAGCTAAAACCACACTCTTTTTTAGCAAGTCCACCAATACTGATATACAAGATAGGATCAAGGATATGCTTGGAGTAACGGTAGTTCAACAATATGAAAAGTATTTGGGTCCCCCCTCCCTGGTGGGTAGAAACAAGACTGAGAGCTTCACCCACATAAAGCAACAAATTTGGAAGAAACTACAAGGATGGGAGTTGAAGCTCTTATCTCAAGCAGGTAGAGAAATTCTTATTAAAGCTGTTGCACAAGCTCTCCCCACTTACACCATGTCTTGTTTTAAGTTACCACTCACTTTGTGCAATGAGATTGAGGCTTTAATTCGCAAATTTTTTTAGGGTCAAAGAGGTGATAATCAAAAGATTCATTGGGTGAAATGGTCGGAATTATGTAAGCCTAAATCACAAGGAGGCATGGGTTTCAAAGATTTAGCCATGTTTAATGATGCACTCTTGGCAAAACAAACATGGAGACTTCTGCATGACACCCAATCATTGTTCTACAAGGTTTTCAAAGCCAAGTTTTTTCCAAATACCTCTGTGATGGAAGCAAGATCCCCAAGTAATGCTTCATATGCTTGGAAAAGCATATTAAAAGGAAGGGAGGTAATAAAACATGGAGCGGTGTGGAGAATAGGTACGGGAACTTCAATACGGGTGTGGGGAGATAATTGGCTCCCTGTGAAACACAAACCCAGAATTTTAACACCAAAACCGGATGGGGATGGTACTGTCTGGGTGAGTGACTTGATTGACCCATTAAACAGAACGTGGAAAGATGATATGCTTGACCGGCTCTTCTATGACTTTGAAGCAGCTACCATTAAGAATATTCCTCTGTGTCGCTCCATTCAAGAAGATGTCCTGATTTGGCCTTTTAATCCGGATGGAGAATACTTTGTTAAATCGGGGTACAGGTTCTTATTAAAAGCAAACACGCACCAACAGCCAGGACCCTCGAATGCTGAAGCCGTGAAACCTCTCTGGAGTAAAATATGGAGTTTGGAGGTGCCAAATAAGGTTAAAAACCTGATCTGGCGTGCATGCTTAAATTCCTTACCCACTAAAGTGAACCTGGCTCACCGTAAAATCACCTCTGATGGTTTGTGTGATATCTGCAAAGTGCACCAAGAAGACACGGTCCACACTCTGTATGGCTGCCCAGTGCTGAGTTCCTTATGGAATCATGAAGCACTCAAGGGTAGCAGAAATTTCACTGACGTTATGGGTTTTGTTTTTGCAGGTAATAAGGACCCGGAACTATTCTCTCTTGTCATATAGAACCTGTGGAATCGCGGCAACAATCTCCGCCTCGGCAAAATAGCTCTGCCCTTAGACAAAATAACAGAGCATGCTCGGGAAAGACAACTCGAAGCTCTCGCACCTTCAGTGAATCCATCTCTGCACCGGGGTCAACATCAGATGGCCTGGTCTTCGTCGGAAGCTCAACGATACAAGATTAATTACGACACGACAACATTCGTTGAAGACAATACAGCTGGACTGGGAATTGTAATACGGAATAGTGAAGGTCACGCACTGGTCTCACTGACGCAACAAATCCCTTTGCCAGCCACTGTGATCGAGACTGAAGCACTTGCAGCATGGAGAGCGATGGAGCTTGCACTGGAACTCAGTTTGGAAGACATCGTTCTGAAAGGCGACAATGAATCTCTGTTTAAAGCTTTGAAAAACAGAGGTAGAAGTTTAGCACAGCACGGTCATCTTATAAACGATATTTTATTCCTCAGTTCGTTTTTTACAACTTTTTCTGTATCTTGGGTACGGCGCCAGTGTAATAAGCTGGCCCACTCCCTAGCTCGTAAGGCAAAAGTTCTACCTGTTATGACCGTTTGGATGGGTGACATCCCACCAGACCTTGTATCAGTTTTCCAAGCAGATCTATCTAGCCTGCCTTAATAAAACGTCTTTGTCTTCTTTCTCAAAAAAAAAAAAAAAAAAAAAAAAAATCATTTCTTGTTTGTTCCTACCCCCAGTTTTCCGTTTGGGGGATTACATGTTGTAATAATTGTTAATAATATATATATTTTTTTAATTCTTAGGCATTAAGTACATCTTGATCAATGTTTGGATACCTTCCAAAGATATTAAATTTATTTTTTTATTTTTTATTTTTTTTAATTTTAGAAATTGGATGCATATGCCTTGCAGTTTGAGCTTAATTATCATACTTTAAGCCTATCAAAAAAAAAAAAAAAAAAAAACCATGCATTAAGCAATTTGTAAAAAATTTGAGATCCATATGTTCAATTTTACGTTGAAATTGCATGACACACTTTTGAATAGAACCAATTCTAGCTTGTACTATGAACAAAAAAAATTCTATATTTAGATTATATGAAAATATATAATACTATAAGCTAAAGGCTTTTATGTTTCTTCCTAAACTCTTTAAGCAAGGTTAGATTCTGAGTTAATTTAACATTTCCCATAGGAAGAGCTTGCATATTCTTTTATTTTAAAAGATAATTTTGATAATCATAAGAACTTAAGAACCATTCACAATTTTATCTGGGGTTTAAACACATTGTTATTACAATTTTTTTTTTTTTTTTTTTTTTGTTCTTGAAAATTGTTATTTTCCTAGCCAACAATGGTACTTTTTAGACTTCAAACCATGCATGTCCTATTATTGCATGTGTTAGGATTTGGCTGGATTGTCTTTTCACTTATGCAGCACTCTAAAGGAAGAACTTTGTTTAATCTCAAGGACAGAGAAAACTATTGCTAAAGAGAGTTTTATCCATAATGATATAAGCTCTTCAGTTTCTAGAAGTGTTGTGATGCTTTTTTTTTTTTTTTTTTTCAAAAGAAAAATCCTCCAAAGCTTTAGTAATCATGTTAAGTCAAATATATCCCTTTTTGATTAGTGGCATTTAATTGGTTGTTGCTTCGGATGCATTCTGGTTTTGGATATTAGGCAACATTATATGGAAATTTATATAGCTCCTTTTGCTCCTTTCCTGTATCATTACTTGGGTCGCTAAGAATCACCTCTGCATGGAAAGTTTGAGTTGATATTAAAGTTCATGTAAATCTATTTAATACACTCAATGAGTATGGCTATCGAAGGAGTATCTTCTCCTTTTCCTCTTCTTTTTGGTTTCTGGATTAATCAACTTGCATAAAATACATTGTTGTATTCAATAAAGTTCTTGTGAACCCCAGTACTTTTGAAGTTATACAACTACTATGAACAAAAAAATTCAATACATATTATATGGAAATGTATATGACTGTAAACTAGAGGCTCTTATGTTTCATTTTAAACTCTTTAAGCTAGTTTAACTATCCTTTTATTTTAAAAGATAATTTTGCTAATTATAAGAACCATTCACAATTTCATCTAGGGTTTAAACACTTTGTTATTACAATTGTTTGTTTTTGAAAATTTTTTCTTTCCTTGGCAACAATGGTATTTATTATAATTTAAGCCATGTTTTCTTATTAAGGAATGGGTTAGGATTTGGTAGGATTTTTCCTTTCTCTTATGTAGCACTCTACTTGAGTGTCCTATAAGGGGTGCATGGCCACGTATGTGCAATCCTCTGTACCCAAACATAAAGATGGGGATCAACTTCGAAGGATTCTTTGTTAATAAAATAGACAGCAAAATATTTCTGTGAGAGAGAGAGAGAGAGAGAGATAATCCATAATGATATGACGTCTTCAGTTTCTAGAAATGTTTTGATGCTTTGGAAAAAAAAAAAAAAAACCTTCCAAAGCTTTATTAACCATGTCAAGTAAAATATTTCCTTTTATACAACTCTTTCTGCTTCTTCCTTTATTAATTTTGTTTTCAATTTGGTGATTTTTTTTTTAAAACAAATATTTTATATTATTGTTTCATATATTTTTTTTATTTGGTATGACAGCTAGCTAAAGGATCTCAGTCTAATTGGAGTTCAGCCTCCTGAATTAGGAAATCTTGTGCATTTGTGAAAAATGTAAGAGAAATATGCATGTTTTGCTCAATTATAAAAGTCATAAACTTATCATGTTATTATTTTCAATTATAAAAGTCATAAACTCATCATGTTATTATTTTGCTCAATAATTCTTAGAGATTATTAATTTTTCGCAGTTATTAATGAGTAATCCATTCAAATTCCATTGTTTAAGTCTATGAAAATTGTCTATACATATGATTTTTGTGTGATAGTTTTTTTATCGTGTGTAAGTTCTATAAACAGCTTTCTACAACTATTATTGTATTCTTGGTGTTAATTGTGTAGTGTGTGAGATTAGTCTTTGTTATAACTTAATTTGGCCAAACTTTGACTGTATGTGTATCTCTTGGTTTGTCTTAATTACAAGTGTTTTGATTCATAATTTTTTTTAAAATGCCAAACCAGTAGGATTCTTTGTGAAGTAGGCAGTGTCTATGGAGAATGATGATTTAATATATCAAGAAAACAACCTATGACACAATAGAAACATTTAAGCATAAATTACAAAATAACTCTTTCATTTGCACTTTGTATGGCTAATTTTAAAGGTTTGATTGTTTTAGTTTGTAAATGGTGGAATATTGTTTTTCTATTGTTCTTGTGAATTTTTCGGAGTTTTCAGAGCTAATGAAGTTAAATTGTTCAATTCTGATTTATATTTTCAAGATTTTTTTTAATAAAAACAATTTTCCCAAATGTCTAATTTTTATGCTTTGTATCACTTATTGGTTCATTTTAGATCTTTGTATGATTATTTATTTATTTTTTTCCTTTGTGGATTTGTAGAAAATTTAATTCTTGATGTGTATAACATAGATTAACTACCAGTCGAATTTTCAAAACAATTTGTGATAATATTACTGTGCTTTCACTTGCTATGCCTTGTAAACAAGGTACATAATTGGCTATACCTTAGAAATTTAATGGGAACATTAATAGTAATTGTATGGAGTTACAAAATTATTTATTTTTTTGGCTTAAGCTCAAATAGCCAATGTTAATGTATTTATCAGTATAGAAAATAAGTTTTGATTATGCTGTTTGCAATCTAATTCATGAAATTTGACTACCTTCTTAATTTCACCATTACTCGTATTGAAAAAAAAGAAATCCTTTCTAAGGTTTGCTAATTTACCACCTCACATATGAAAACAAATCTCATCCACAAGAAGTTGGATCCTAGATTTCACAAATTGAAATGATAAAATAAAATATATTTATATATATATATATAGTGTGCATTTGATATAGATTATTTTTGCCAACTTATTTTACTATTTAGTTTATTTTTGCTACTATTCATGGGTCTCACTGCACTTTTTGGTACTATTCATAAATTCCACTGCATTATTTCAGCTAAATTTTACCTTTATCTACAATACTTTCAGTAAAAAGTTTTCAGTTTCAGCAAAATAAACGGATCCCAAACAGACACATTATGTTTGGATAGATGCCCCAATTTGCTAATTTTATAGACCTGAACTTGTTTTAAAAAGCTTTGTTTGAATGATTGATAAGAGTACCAACTATTCATGGGTCTCACTGCACTTTTTGGTACTATTCATAAATTCTACTGCATTATTTCAGCTAAATTTTACCTTTATCTACAATACTTTCAGTAAAAAGTTTTCAGTTTCAGCAAAATAAACGGATCCCAAATAGACACATTATGTTTGGATAGATGCCCCAATTTGCTAATTTTATAGACCTTAACTTGTTTTAAAAAGCTTTGTTTGAATGATTGATAAGAGTACCAACTACCAAGCAAGCACTCACTCCATCAAATGCATGAGCTATTTTTTTCAACTTCTGCTAAAGATTATAATAATGTTGCAATTAATTAATGTACAAAACGATGAAAGAAACAGAACTCTAAATAACTTCCACATCTCCTTCCATATATATGGATCATGCAATGAGTCACGTGATATAGATGATGATAACTATAAAATTGGTAGTCCCCTTAAAGATCAAGTTAGCATATAGGTGGAAGGAAGTGTTGCATATTTTCACAAAGGGAGGGAGGGGTGGATCCCAAAGAACTACTTCTTAATAGCAGTAACAAAATAATAAGATGACAATCTCTCTAACCAACATATATAAATTATGCAATCATCATACTTAAAAAGTGCATGTTCTTAATTTTAACAACTGACAGACTAAAAAAAACCAATCCAAGAAACTGTCTTTTTTGATGGAGCAACTTCAGATAATGGGAGGAACTCTTGCATAGGGGGTAATCATCAGAGACTGCTCAGGTAACCCCATCGGGGCTCTAAGCAAACCCCTCCCATCAGACTTTTCTGCCAAGGTGACTGAGGCATTTGCCCTTCCCCAGGGAGTCCTTTTCACTTCAGAGATGCAGATTTCTCGTGCCATCTTTGAGTCAGACACTTTATCAGTGATTCAAGCTCTAACCTCAGGAGACTTAGGTGGTGAGGTTGGTCATACTCATATCCTTCATGATATCAAGTCTTCTTCGCACTCCTTCTCTTGTTATTCCTTCATGCACTTGGAAAGGGACGGCAACAGAGCAGCTCATGCATTAGTCAAGGAAGCTAAACTCTCGGGCCAAACTCAGATATGGAAGGGTGTCACTCCCCCTCCCATTCATCAGATTCTTAGGGATGATTTGATGTAATTTCTCTTCTTGTTTTCTACCTGTTTCCTTGCTCTATTGTAATTCAATTTCAAGTTGGAACGATACTCTTCCAAGTTTACCATTAAAAAAAAAAAAAAATGTCTTTCTTGAGCTAATAAAAGAGAGTATAGATACTTGCTGTGGCATTGGACCCCTGACTTAGAAACAGTAACAATGGTCTTCTCCCAAAAAAAAAAGTTTACTGAAAGTGAGACAAATTAAGGACAGACGAAAAAACAGAGTAAGACAGAAATGTGCGAAGGAGAAGAAGAAGAAGAAGAAATTTGGTAAATAGAACAGAAATCAAGATTCGGAAAAAGAGGATGACAATGAGCAACGACAATGAATAAAGCAGGGAACGAAAGGAGGGAGAGGGATGAATCGACCGGACGAGGAATGGGATTCACTTGCAATCCTTAATTGCCAATGGAGTTTAAGGGACGATTCGGCTTTGTTTGTACCAGTTGAAGACGAAGAACTCGCGTAAAACGGGACCACTGACTCTTGAAGACGAAGACTATTCGCAACAGCATGAAGAAATAGTAAAAGGGACTTTTTATTATTGTATTTTTTTTAGTTGGACTTGAAAGTTTTTTTTTTTTTTTTTTTGAGAGGGACTTGCATGGGACTTGCATGGGAAAGCGAGAAAGTCATAAGAGCATCTGTATTTAAGAGCTTAACAGCTATTTTAGCTATCAAAATACAAAAATTACTCATATAATAATGAAGTTAAAGGTATTTTTTTTAGCTTCATTGTTATAGTGTATATCTAAATATAAATGTACACGGTAGCTCAAAGGTAAAAAAAAAAATTATTTTATTTGTATTCACACTATGGTTGTGTGTGGATGTGATGTTTATAATAGATATTTTATTTTATTATAGTAGATATTTTATTTTATTTTGATGTTTATATTATTTTATTATATTTATAGTTAAAATAGATCTATTAGAGCATCAGCATTGAAGAATGCTATTCTATCCTATTTTATCATCTCAAAAAACTACTTTATCAATTATACCATATCATTTTACAATACATCCTACATCCAAAAACTCTATCATTTTACTTTTTCATTAAAATATTTTTTTTTTAATATTTCTTTATTATTTCTTTCATATCATCACTTTTTTTTAGTTAAAGGGTGAAATAAATATATATATATATATATATTTTAGCATAGTGTTACAGTACAATTCTAAGTTTAGAATTGAATTGTAGCACTATTGTAAAAAATTTTGTAATAGTGAGATATGCCATTTTTTGATGCAAATGTTTTTTAGCTATGAAATGTCAAAAAGGTCTTAGATATGACATTAGCATTCTTCAATGTTAATGCTCTTATAATATATATAGTAAAATAAATAAAATAATTTTTTATAATGACAGATAATTAAATTTTTAGCTCAATAGATCCTATAAGTAATTTAAGTGGTGGGTAGTAGCATCTTTCGAGTCATGATTGAGGAATTTAATGAGTTTTATCCGGTTCTTTTTCCTATTCTTGTCATGGCCGTAAAATACATTCACAAATCACAACTCAACTATTCATTCATTTTTTTTTTTTTTTTTCTAAACAAAAAAAAGGGGGGTTGGGGGGGGGGGGGGGGGGGGGTCCGCTCAGCAATAGCATTTTGACCCGACAAAGCACCTTTTTGACCAGGAACATCGTTCTGACGACGGGGTGGAATGGTACTGGTAGGTGATTCCACATATGGAATTTTCCAAATGGTTTCGACAATTTCTTCTATAAATTCTGGCTCTGGCCTGCAATTGCAAGTGAACCCACAATTATTATTATTTTTTTTTTTAATTTTTTTATAAAAAGAATAGAAGCTAGCGATCATAAAATAAAAATAAATGAGCTACGAAAAATGGAATGAAATAAAAGCTGTGATGAATCAACCCACCCAATTCTCCATTGCTTTCTTTTTTTGCAGGCGCCACCCCACTTATTCACTTTTTGCTTTTTTTTTTTTTTTTTTTTTTTTTTTGCAACCACCCACTCATTCAATTTTCTCATTCACTTTTCTCATGCCCTTGACCTTTTTGCTTTTATCTGGCACGTGGATGGGGAAAGAAAAATGCTAAAAACACATTTCTTTACACAATTTTTGTCACAATTATTTCACAGTTTTGTGTTTTTGTAAGGTGTAATATGAATTATGATCAAAATAGTTTATTTTAAGTATTTTAATCTTAAACTTTGTGAGCCTTAGCTAGCTCAATTGGTAAAAATTATTGTTATTGAATAAGGTACTTAAGATTGAATCCCACTCAATCTACACAAAATGAAATTCACTAATGTCTAAACATAATAATAAAAAATTCACTAATGTCTAAACATAATAATAAAAAATGTTTATTATGAAGTGGATGCTATGAATTCAAACTATTGTATTTATAAAAGATTTTTACCTTTTACACTATTAAACTCACATTTTCTTTGTAAGCATAGTTACTAGTTAGTTAATAGGGAGTTTTAAACATTTGTAAAACCATCAAACAACTTTGTACACAATTTATTGAAATGGTAGGTTGTGAGTGGTAGATAATCACTTTACATGAACCTATCACTACCAACACTTTTATATTTCATCTCTCACACCTTACACTTTAGCAAGTTGTAAAAAAAAAAAAAAAAAATGTATCACTTTAACAAATTCAATCTCATTCACAAATTAATTAAAAACTAATCTATTTTGAATTTTGAAATTTTATAATTCTTTTTTTGTTAGGTGAATAGGGGAAGGGGACTTGGTGGATTCAAACCCCAATGCCCATGCGTCATAAGTGATGTAATAGCCATTTAGATATTTCTCGAACCCCTGAACTAACCACAACTCAGTGGTTGCCTTCACATAAATTTATGGGTACTTTTAGTTTGACTTGATATTGTTTATGTTTTGATAGGGATTGAGGCACCATATGCCGTTTTTCTATGTACCTCTTTTTTTTAATAACGATAGTGGGGAGGAAAAATTTAACTCCTTAAATTTTTATTTATTTATTAATCTTGACTTATAGACACAATTTTTAACATAACTTTTTAAAGTAATAAACGGTAAGTGTTAAATGAACTCAACTGATAAATTGAAGTAAAAGTTGTGATATTTTACTTTTTATCTTTTAAATGAGCTACTATTTCTCTAGCGGTTAAACTTCTGTTCAATACATCTTAATGTGTATGCATGTTAACATGCCCAGTAAAATAATATGGTGGATAGAATCCATGTCCTTTCTCTAGATGGTGGACTGCAGTTGTTCAACTTTTCTATAAGTCAGGCTACCACGTTCACATGTCTCTCACAATTTCTGTTTCTTCGACTTTATAACCTTAATAAATGGATGTGGGCTAAGTCTCCAACTTTCTTGGTCTACCAAAGGAGGCCGAGTCGTAAATGGTAGGTGACTAATTGACAAATGCAAAATAAATACTCATTTCAATGTCTTACACAAGATATAAACTCGTTTATATTATGTTGTTTTCATCGTTAAAATATATACAGTAGTTCGGATTAGCTTTTGATTTGGGAAAAAGGTTTAGCTTTAAAATATTTGGAGTTTTAGGTTCTAATTACCCGTAAGATGACATGTATCTTATTATGTGTAATGAACATTATTCACTTTTTTTTTTTTTTAGAGATAATTACAACATGCTGTTAATCCCGCAACTCAAACCCTTTCCCCTCTAAACCTCCAAGCACTTTATACATGGGGAGGTATCAATTCAGCTATAAAACCTTTAGCATGTACATTATTCACTTAGTTAGTTGAATTAAATGAGTTATATATATTATACATGACAAGAACTAATTTAATTATCTTAATGGTTGTTGAAATTAAATGCTCCAAATACGTTTTTATCCCATTTGTTTTTAGGGAAATGCTAACGAGTGTCCTTAGGGCACTGGTTAAGAATCCAATTAAAGAAAGTTTTGATATCACTTTTATGGGAAATGAAAAAAACTGTCAAAATATTAATTGTTTTTTTTTTCCCCCCATAAAAACTTTCTTTAACTGGATTCTTACCAGTGCCCTAAGGACACTTATTAGCATGATCCTTTTTTTTTATAGTCATTAAAGCTTATTTAGTTATTCTTTTTTTAAAACAATTATTTATTTATATACCCTTTCACACTATTGTCAATTTCAATAAATAATTAAACAAATAAACCCTTCAGTAAAGGTTAATTAATCTTTTTTTTTTTTTTTAGTGAAGGTTAATTTAAACGCACATTAGTGCTGTAGATGGGTGTGTTTGGATTGAACTTATTGTTGCTGAAACTGAAAACTGAAAACACTGTAGCAAAATAATTTTTAAATGTATAAATAATACCGTAGGACCTATTTTTAATATTTTTTAATGAATAAAGTGGCTGTGGGTCTCATAAACAGTACTGCTACAGTGTTGTTTGTCCCTCTTTTCTGCAAAACGCGTAAAATGTAAAAAAAAAAAAAAAAAAGAGTGAAAACGTAGACGCGGCAAAGTTCAGTGCTATCCAAATGAGCACATAATCAAAGAATATATGCCTTCAGAATAAGATTCCCTTCCTCTCCTTTTTTTTATTTTTATTTTTTTTTATGGAATGCTTAATATCCCAAAAAAAAAAAAAAAAAAAACATAATTTAGTTATTTTTTAGACATATATAGACAATCCTATCGCTTGGAAATTTGCTTGGTACCGTACATATGCATGTCCTTCAATCTTATCTTGTCCAAACAAGCCTAGTTTTAAAACTACAAGATAGTTTTTAAAAACTACAAGATATCCATCTCAAAAAAAAAAAAAGGAAAAAAAGAAAAAAAAGAAAACCTGCAATATGAAGGAAATAGGAATAGAGGAACTTGGCTTTATTCTCCATTAATCTCATAAATTACTTTATTCACGGGGGAATCAAGATAAGCTCGCAATAATTTAAATCTTGGATACCATGGACACACCAGTCAATTTTTAAACTTACTTTAATACTTATTCCTTTAGAAAAAAAAAACTAGGATATTGACCTAACAACAAGGACATTAAACCTAGATCTGAGGAGAGGGAAAACCCATATCATGGTAGTCTTGGTTGCGGTGATGCCGGGCGTGATCTCACAACACTAGGTTGAGGGTGACAGTCTCGCAGTGGTCTTTGTTGAGAGAGAGAGAGAGAGATCTTATAAAAAAAATTTATTATGAAAAAAGTAGTTTCTTTTTATTTAAAAAATGCAATTGAAAACAGAAAATGAAAAATGTGTGTTAATTTATTAAAAAACAAAAAAAAAAACTGTTTTGCACAATAAATTTTTAGAAAATTTTTTAAAACCTGTTTTGTTTTGTTTTTGTTTTTTATGAACAACATGAAGAATTTTTTAAAAACTGTTTTGTGAAAACAGGTGCCAAACAACATAACCATTAGTGGGACTCACTATTTTCATAGCTAAAATCATGTTTTAAATTTCACGATACATTTGAAATCAAGTTTTTTAAAACATGATTTTAGCTGTGTCCCAGACACATAGTTTGTAATTATCACTGCGGCTAAAATGGAGATAAAAAGTCACTAAATCTAGTCAAAGATTGAAATAACATGGAAAAAAAGTTTCAATGTTTACCCAAAAGCCATTCTTCTATAATTCTTTCTACATCAATCAAGCCACAATATTCTGTTCCTTCTTAGTCTTCTTCCTCATTGACAATGCAGCACTGAAAAAATCATCCATGGCTTTGACAGAAGACCCTTTGAAACCCTCCTCATCTTTCATGGCATTCTTAATCATCTCCATCACTTCACAAGCTCTCCTTCTCATTTCATAGCCTTTCTTTGTCTCATTCATCACCAACTCAATTTTCTCAACTATATCTTCGTGTCTAATCTCACAGCTCTTCCCTCTAGCTAACTCCACACAAACTCCCAACTCTTCCTCCAGCAACTTCACATTGAAAAATTGCTCTGCTGCCATAGGCCACCCAATAATGAGCACGCCTTGACTAAGCGCTTCAAGGACTGAATTCCACCCACAATGACTCAAAAATGTAGAAACAGACTTGTGAGACAAAATATCCACCTGGGGTGCCCAATTATGCACTAGTAACCCTCTTTTTGATCCCTTTATTCTCTCTTCAAATCCTTCTGGCAACCATTCGTTTGCTTTGAATTCTGAGTTCAAATCAAACCCAATTGGTGGCCTAACAACCCAAATGAAATTCTTGCCACTAGCCTCCAACCCCATAGCCAATTGCATCATCTGTGATGCAGATATGGTGTTCATAGAGCCAAAAGACACATAAAGAACAGAATTCAAAGGCTTTGTATTAAGCCATTCAACACAAAGCTCAGAACTAATACCACCTTCTTTGCTAGCACGAGCTTGCCTTTTTGTGGATAAAAGAACCGGCCCAATAGGCCAAACAGGCCGACCAAGTTTGCGCCTAAAGTACAACAATCCAACATGGTCTAACTCTTCCACAGTGTTAAACAAAATCCCATCAGATTTCACCCACTCTGGAAGATTCTTCTTTTGGTGAAAGATAGACCAAGGATCAGTACCATCAGCCTCTTTTATAGTTACTGCTAACTGTGAAACATGAATGCTTGAAGCTTCAGCAAAATCAGGCAAATAAAACAAATCAGAATCCACATACCTGTGAGGCAGGTTCATCCAGAGAGAATGGTAACAAGCCAAGCCGAACCCACCTGCACCACTAAAGATTGCATGAAACACATTGAGCTCTTTAGCAACACTTGCAGTCCATCCAAAGAAAATGTCAGCAAGGATACAAAGTGGAGGGTTGCCTAGTTGTTCGGTGAGATTTTCAATGAGCTTCTTGAATGATGGCTTGAGAGAAACGCTGGCTTCCACGAGTTGGATGACTTGGTAGTAAGGAAGAGCGTCTGTGTTCTCAGTGTTGGGAGGGAGGCCATAGTCAGAGCTTGAGAAAGGGATTTCAAGGAGGTTAATGGTGGAATTTGGAGGGAGAGAGGACCTTAGCTTCTTGATGTTTAAGGGGGTATTGACCAAAGTTACAGTGTAGTTTTTGCTTTGTTCTATGTGGAGGGCTAAGGCTAGGAAAGGTATAATATGGCCTTGTGCCATGAATGGGAATAGCACTATGTTTTCCTCTCTCTGTGCCATTGCTCTAACAGTGTATCTGGTTCGGAGTAGTGTGCTTTTGAACCAAATTATGGGGGTTGTTGAAGTGGTCCTAAAGGTTTTTTGACATCAAAGGTGAAAAGAAAATAATTTCTCTGATTTTTAGTGATTTGTGGGACTAGGTTGAAATTGAATAGTATGTTGTTAAGACACTTTTTATGGGGAGTAATGTTAGTACCATGGACATGGACTCTTTCACATTTATTGCAATTTGGTAAGGTAATAATGTTCTGGATGACTCACAGTATCCTGATCCGCCCAAGTATTTTTTTTTTTTTTTTGATAGGAAATACTTAGCTTCATTGCACTGACGAAAAAAGATTACATTTGTCTTGAGCACAAGCGTGCTCAATCAGGCTAGGACATTCCTCTAGCCATGCAACATAATCACCAACATATTAAGCATGTTGGGCTAGTAAGTGGGCAGGGACATTTCCCTACCTTTTGATGTGGGACACCTTCCACTGCCTAAAAACAGAGACATGGTTTAAGCAACCAGAAAGAACGTTAGCCACAGATGAAGGAGGGGAAGCCAAGCCTAAGAGAGCATTGCACACTTCCAAAGAGTCTCCCTCAAATTCCACCTCTTTGACCCCCACGTCTTTGGCAAAGAAAATACCAACTTCCCAAGCTTTAGCTTTGGCCTCTGTTGCACCTAGTGGGAAGTTCCACCGTTTGTTGAGGGCAGCGATCACCTCGCCTTCTTCATCTCTAATGACCACCCCTGCCCCAGCTTGTTTCCTGTTTGAGAAGACCGCCCCGTCAATGTTTACTTTGTAGAAACCGTGGCTTGGGGGATGCCAGGAAACCGGGTTGGCAGGAACCACCGAGTGCTCTGTTTTTGGAGCGTTTGCGACACGGTACTCCTCAACCAGCACCAAGGCATTCCTAAGGATGGTGCGACCAGCCTTGCCCTTGCCACCCATTCGGAGGTCGTTCCGGTTCTTCCATATGCCCCAGCAGACCGAAATGAATTGTTCCAACAGCTCAGGTCGATGAAGCTCGCGTCGGTGTAGGCACTCAATAACATCAAGGAAATTACCGTTCGTAGAGAAGTCGAAGGGAAGAACGAACTTGCTGCAATCCCAAACTTCCTTAGCATGTTTGCAGAGCCAAAGAAGATGGCCGGTGGTCTCCTCATCTTTCCCACAAAGATCGCACACACCGTCCGGAGTTATCTTCCTCTTTGCCAAGTTTACCTTTGAAGCGAGGATGTTTCGGCTCGCTCTCCATGCAAAATGCTTAATTTTCTGTGGGATATTCAAGCTCCAAATTGTCTTCCATAACTTCCTCCTAGCCACAACGTTTGAGCAGTCAGCAGGCCCTGTTGTCTTAAGCTCCTCAAGCGCCAAAATGTATGCGCTTTTCACCGTGAACTTCCCATTCTTAGTGGCTGCCCAGACCAACCGGTCACTGGAGATGGAAGAACTCAGGGGGATGCCTAAGATCGTGTCCCTATCCTCCGGAATGAACCATTGGCCGAGCTTGTCGATATCCCATTCATTGGTTGCTCTGTTTATGAGCTCACAAACCAGAGCATCCTTTGAGTTTTGTAACACAGGAGAAATGACTTTGTATGAACTCGGCCTAGGAACCCATTTATCCCTCCACACCTTGATTTTGTTTCCGGACCCCACCTGCCATCTCATCCCTTTTCCGATTACTCCTTGAGCTGCCATCAAGCTTCTCCAAGCATAAGACAGACTCCGGCCCATAGTTGCCTCGACAAAACTACAATGCGGGAAGTATTTTGCCTTGTATACTCGGCAGAACAGGGAAGAAGAGTTTGTTTGCAACCGCCAACCCTGCTTAGCCAGCAAAGCCAAGTTGAAGCTCCGCAGGTCCCGAAAGCCCAGCCCTCCCCTGTCCTTTGGCATGCACATTTTATCCCAGCTCAGCCATGCAATTTTCTTCTCATTCTTTACCTGACCCCACCAGAATTGTCTTATCATTCCTGTCAGCTCCTCGCACAATTTCTTAGGGAGCAGAAAACAGCTCATTGTATACGAGGGCACTGCTTGGGCTACCGACTTAATTAGGACTTCCTTTCTAGCATGTGTTAAGAGCTTCTCCTTCCACCCCGACACTTTGTTAGCCACCCGCTACTTGAGATGGGCGAAGGTGTTATTTCTTGACCTTCCCACAAGAGATGGCAATCCGAGGTAGGCTTCGTGGGGTTTGATGACTTGAGCACTGAACAAGAGTTTCACCCTCTCCCTTGTTGCATTATCAGTGTTTGGACTAAAGTACAAGGAGGTTTTGTTGCTATTTAATTGTTGGCCGGAGGAGAGTTCATAGACCTTTAGGATTCGTTGGGTTTCCTTTGCTTCGCTCACCGTGGCTCTCCCGAACACCAAACTATCATCCACAAAGAAAAGGTGTAACACCCTTGGACCCCGGATTGAAGCAGCCACCCCTTTGATGGATTTTCGATTGGAGGCTTGATGAAGTAAGGCCAATAAGCCTTCAGCACAGATGAGGAAGAGGTAGGGTGATAGTGGATCACCCTGCCTAAGACCACGGGTTGGTTGGATGTGGCCGCATGGAAGCCCATTGACACGAACTGCATATTTTACCGAGGTCACACACCGCATCACAAGACTAATCCATTTATCGTGGAACCCAAGTTTCTGCATGATTTGTTGTAGGCAACCCCATTCGACGCGGTCATAAGCTTTGCTCATATCGAGCTTGATCGCCATCTCCCCACAGTTACCTTTCTTTTTCTTGCTAATATGACTCATCAGCTCGTGTGCCACCAGTATATTGTCGGTGATGAGACGCCCAGCCACAAACGCACTTTGGTTTTCCCCTATAACTTCCTGCAGAACCAATTTCATTCTATTTGCCACAGCTTTTGAGGCTATTTTATAAGCCACATTGCAAAGAGATATTGGTCTATAATCAGTTACCTTTTTAGGGTTCCTTGTCTTTGGAATAAGAACAATGTGAGTATCATGGAACTTAGGGGGGGCAATACCATGGTTTAAGAAATTCAGAGCAGTAGTAATAACAATGGACTTGACCGTGGGCCAAAATTGCTGAAAAAATAAGGGAGGCATACCGTCGGGGCCTGGAGCAGTGAGGGGGTGCATTTGTTTTAGGGCCTTTTCTACCTCCCCTGCGTGGAAGTCTTTAGTGAGGGAAGCATTCCTCCCTTCTGAGACCTTGGACGTTATAGCATCTAAAAGCTCACGCTCCACCCTTGGTTGAGAGGATGAGAAAAGTTGATCAAAATAATCTACAAAGATTTTTCCGACCTGCTCCAAGTCCTCATGCCACAAGTTATTTGCATCCAGAATCCTGCTGATGGTATTTCTGCGGAGCCTATTTGAGGCTTTGGTGTGGAAAAAGGAGGTGTTTCTGTCACCTGCCTTCAGCCAGTTGTTTCGGCTCCTCTGGTGCCACATTGCTTCTTCAATGCCAAGCCACCTGTTCAATTCCTTTTTTGTTGCATGGACTGTTTCTAAGACCGTGTTATCACCCTTCATGGACTCAAGAGCTTGGATTCTCCTTTGAAGCTCAGCAACCTGTTTTCCCACGTGGCCAAACGTTTGCTTGTTCCAATTCTTCAAAGAGACTTGGCATTCCTCAATGCAAGTTTCTAGAGGCCAAGAAGAACCCCTGGACTTACCCATGTCCCACGCCCCTTGCACCACCTCTTTACACCTTACATCCTCAAGCCACATGGACTCGAATCTCCACACTTTGGTACGTTGCATTTGTTTTCTTGGGTAGGTTGTTTCCTTAAGAACTAGGATACAGTGGTCAGAAACTAAGGTGGCAACATGAAAGAGTCTTGCAGCAGGGAAAGACTCATCCCAATTTGTTAAGACCAGAGCCCTGTCCATTCTTTCCCGGACCCACCCTCGACAACCAAGCCTCCAACTCCATGTAAAATCTGAGCCTACGTACCCCAAGTCCCTTAGTTGGGATTTGTTGATTGCCCCACGGAAAGCCTGCATTTGCCCACTCGGTCTTACACCGCCACCCTCTTTCTCCTTGGCATGCATAATTTCGTTGAAGTCCCCCATGCATACCCAAGGAAGGTTGCTTCTTTGGCTGAGATTTTCCATCAACTTCCATGACTCCTCCCTTTTACCAGTCTCCGGATGCCCGTAGAAACCAGTGAACCGCCATTTCTTCATCCCCTGTTTTTCAGTTATAACTGCATCAATGTGTCGTGGGGAATAAGTCTGTATGTCTACCTGCATTGAGTTTTTCCATAACAAGGCGAGACCGCCTGCCCGGTTTATGCTAGGAACCACCAGGCCTTGCTGTCTTTCTATTTTACGTTTAATATTATCCATCTCTGTAGTCTCCAGTTTAGTCTCCATGAGGAAGACTAGTGTGGGATCTTTTTCCAAAACTATCTTTTGGAGTGCATTAACTGTTAGGGGGTTCCCAAGCCCCCTACAGTTCCAGCTGATGGCACTCATTGCACCCGGCGGGGCTGGTTGGCAGCCTCTGCCGATCCTAAATGTTGAGCTAATAGTTTTCCCAGCTCTTTGACCTCCCCTTCCACTCTAATCCGTTTTCCATTCCCTTCATTATTGACTAGTTCCGACAAGGGAGACCGGGCTCTCCTCTTTCCTCCTACCTCTGAGTGATCAATCTCCATTTTCGTTTCCATACTTATGTCGTCACCTTGCTCTTGTTTTCTTAACCAGTCCGCAGCTCTTTCTTTCCCCATTGGGCCTTTATTTTCTTTATACTTCTTCAGCTCACTTCCTTTGGCCTTTCTTGAAGTGTGGCCTTTTGGTTTCTTTGGGGATGCAAGGCCTAAACTGAAGTTCGGCCCAATATTAGATAAGACCATGTTAGCCTCCTGTGGCTTCCCATGCATGGACGTTGGGCCTTGAACTTTAAGTATGGGCATGTGGTGTTGGGCTTCTTGAACCAGCCCATTTGTGATGGCTCTCTCCTTCTTTACCCGTGCTATATCAGTCAGAGGAGACGTGATTTCCTCCTCTGTCACGATCTCCTCTTTGCGTGGTTCAGAGTGGACATCAATCCCCTCCCCATTTAATGCGGCATCGATATCCCGGATTTGCTGCTCGAAACTCAAGGCCTGCTGGATATCCGGGGATTTGAGATTGATGTGAGTAGTCAGGTCACCTACTCTCACCACATCAGCCCTCGGGATTCCCACCCCAATCTCTTTGCTTGAGTTTTCTTTCTCCACCGGCGTTTCTGTCCGCTTCGCTTCCTTCTCGCGCCCAAGACGAATTTCCGGTAAGCCACTCTCCTTTCTTCCCGTGCTTATTTCTCCAGTTTTTTCCGTAGTTATCGTTTGAGGCTTTTGATATCTGTCCTGCATCGCACGTAACTAAGGTCCGAACTGCTTCTCATCTGGCCTCAGGGTGCTGTTGCTACGAAGCCCCTGCATGCACTCCTTTTCGTCGTGGTCCACTCTCCCATAGAGATAGCAGAATATTGGGAGTCTCTCGTACTTGAGATCCACCCATTTCAGTCCCTGTTCACCTAGGCGAACTTTCCGACCCCGGCATAGCGGCAGGGTGATATCCAGGCGCACTCTTATGCGTAGGTAATTTCCCAAACAAAAACCTTTCCCAATGGCATCCACTTTCTCCACCTTTCCCAGAGTAGCTCCAATGCTTTCACCCACCTCCTTTGTTTGGCACATGGTGGGGAGCCCGTGGATTTGGATCCAAAATGGAGATTTATCAAACTTTGCGTCTTTCACCGCCTCACCATGTACCATTTTGTGCAGGATCACTAGATACTTATCAAAGGACCACGGGCTGAGCAAGAGAACTCTGTCCATGTCTTCCATTGTGTGAAACAAAAACATCACCTTGTTGTCGCCTAAGTCATTTACTTCGAAACCATTCTCCGCCTTCCACACTGTTTTCAGAACTCTGGCCACTGACTCCAGATTTATTCTCCGCTTCGTGCAAAACTTCCCTATGAGAACAGGGCCATCCTCTAGCCGTGGCATGTTGATCTCCACTTCAACATCTTCCTTTCGTGATAGCTTTAGACCTGCGCATCTCTCTGTAATGTCATCCATATGTTCTCCCAAGTAGGATTTTTCTACTGCTAATGCAGAGAGAGAGTTTGCCTGACGGCAGCCCGAATGCTATGAAAGCCCCTTTTTTCACCTCTAAAGTTTCCAAGGAAACCTAGAGAGAAAACTACTGATCCGCCCAAGTATTAATATCACACAACTCACAGTATAAAAAAGTCGGTAACTCTTGAATGTTGTGTATAGGCTTTAAACTTTAAGAAGAACACACAGTTGGGCGATGTAGGATAACCCACTTACAATATCCTTGTCTAAATATATAAAAATGGTCATATTAATGAGTGTCCTTATAACATTTGTTAATAATTAATTTTAGGAAAGTTTTAATATCACTTTTATGAGATTTAAAAAAAGTTATCAAAATATTAATTATTTTTTTTTTCATTTTTCATAAAAATTTTCTTTAAATGGATTATTAACCGATACTCGTTAGCATTTTTTATATAAAAAAATTATAAAAAGAGTTTGTACTGCTCTTTATAATTTTATATTGTTGTATTTGTGACACCATTATTATTACAAATGCTTTACATATGCTTGTTTCTGGAATGGCATTCTGCTGAGTCAAAAAAAGGAGAGAGGGATGATGGAAAGGAAGGTACACAGTTTAAGGTTCCATTTAGATATAGTTGAAAATTAAAAATTAAAAATATTATAGTAAAATAATTTAAATAATATTTTAAGACTTATTTTCAATGAAAAAATTTCTAAATAATTTAAATAGTATTTTAAAACTTATTTTTAATGAAAAATTACCAAGAAGTGATGTTTGTGAGTTTTCGTAAATACTACATAATATACTGTTCAGAAAAGACAACATTCACGGCAAAAATAAAAAAAAGGCGACCTAGGGAACGCAGAATCCAAACCGCACCTAACTAAACATTGGACTTTTGTGCTCATGAGTCCTGACCTCACCACTACTCTCAAATAGTAAATATTGACCAAATTCTTTGGTCTCTACTTGTAAACAGGTTCGAATTGAGACGCACCGAGGTATATTTTATTAAAAAATTCATAGGAACTTCTAGATTACAGATAAATAGATTTTTTTGTGAAATTTTTTTTTAGATATTTTTGAAGTACAGATAAGTAGATTTTATTATAAACATGATTTAAGAAAGCATTAATTTTCATGATCTGAAAATACTTAAGAATTATCTTATTTTATTTTACTAAAATTATATATATATTTTATATTATTTTTCATGAAAAGCTTCCATGTCTGGGAGGATGTAATGTATTATTGATGTAGACAATTAATTAGTTGATGATACCTAGGGTCAAGGCTTGCCATTATAATTTTGGGAGAATGTGGACAATTAATTTGGCTAAAAACTCTTACAGAGTGAATTACAAATATGAATATTAAATGAAATTGATTTTTTTTTTGGGTAGTATTCGTTTGCATACATTGTGTAATAAACACTGTCCTAAAAGTTGTTGGATTATTTTTATAAAATTATTAGTATCTATTTTAATAATTGATCAAAAAGTTATTTAAATGAAATCTTTAATTCTATATTTGCAAATATTTTAAATGCATATATGCATAATATCTCAAAGATACATAAGATATATCTCAGGAGCTGGCTAAATGAATGCTAATTAATTAGTATTTCAGACGTTGGTGTCACCTAATAATTTCCTTATTAAATATCTTCCCTTATCAAACGTTTTCTAAACTTTGAAGTGAGTAACGTTGCTAATCTGCTAGGCTTCTTTCTTACAAGTTACAATAGATTTGATGAGTCAAAGCAATATTTACATCCTATCTTTATCTTATTAATTTATGGAAAAAGCTTGTGTTCAGTGAAAATTTTCATTGGACATGACAGGATTCAGACACGTGTCCAAGAGTGGACACGTGTCTGCAATCCAACATGTCCAGTGAAAACTTTCATTGGACGCAAGCCGGACCCTTAATTTATTAAAGTTGGCTTGAATTATTTACTTTATATAGGCTTGTATTGTATGGCTTTTTTTAAAGTATTTTTTTTTAATGAAAAATATGTGTTATGATATATATTCTTGGGTTAATGTATGCCTTTTAATAACCTATTTTAGAAATTTTTTTTAATGAAAAATCAAAATAAGTTAGTCACTTTTTCATTTTTCTATAAAATTTTTTATAAATTGGTTTATTAATGCCTAAGGACATACATTAGTAAAACCTTAAAAAAAAAAAAGGTAAATTACTACTTAACCACCTGTGGTTTGGCCAAAATTTAAGTTGCTTACCTGCAGTTTTAAATTTGACATTTTACTCACCTAAGGTTTTATTGAAATTTAAGTTGCCTATTTATGGTTTGAAATCCCATGATATAAGTGTTCTACTAGATTATTTTTTATTTAATTTAATCTTGTATTTTTATGTTTTTTTTGAGGAGAGAAACATAAAAAAAGTGAAGTAAAATCACATATTTAGCCATATTTTTAACAAATGTGGGTTAAAAAAAAAATCTAATTATACTAACTTAAGGTGGATAAAATAATGCATATAGGGAACTTAAATTTTGGACATAACTACGTGAGTAAGATGTAATTTGCAAAAAAAAAAAAAATAAATAAACAGTTTGAGAGCTACTACTGAGACATAAAGAAATTCATCAACTCTTCCTTTAATTTTCAGGTCTTTCTGATGGGACACGCTAGTTTTGGTAGGTTGCTACTCTATTTATTTTTTATTTTTTTTTGCTAGACTTCAATGTCGGTAGGTTGCTACTCTAATGTTTGGGTTGTAGCTGGTTTCAAATGGAGATGAATAAAAGAATGAAACAAAATGATTCTCAAAAAAAAAAAAAGAATGAGACAAAATGGCTTGGATCCGAAGGACTATGAGAGAGCATCTCAAAGGAGTATAATAATAATAATAATAATTGTCTTGAACTTGAATACACGTGAAATATATAAATAATTCCCACTAATGTCTACACTTTGTGAATGGTCTGTGAACATTGGGAGTATATAACGATCATGCTCCTTAATTTATTTAATTTGTTTTCCCAACATGATCATGCATTAGAATCAACGCAATGTAATATTTAATATATTTCATATAATACTATATTTTCCTCAACTTGATGATCAATTGGAATCCAACCCTTTCTTATATTCTATATGATATATTTTTGTATTTGTCTAGTTTTAATTAGTCCTTTCATTTCAGGTGACCAAACCATCTTCTCTAAAAAAGTTTACCAAACCAATTTCCAAAATTTGTTAACCTACTCACCTTATCTTATCTAACATCTTTATTGAGTAATACTACAAATACAAACTATTTTATAACATTTTTATAAACTGCTAATATGACAAATTCTTACTAGTTCTAATATGGGCTCATCATCAATATCACAGTTTTACTTGTAATAACTTTTTGGAAAATACTAAAGCCACATCAGCAGTTTGTAAAAATGTTATAAAATAGTTTGTATCTGTAACATTACTCTATCTTTATTTGATTATCTTAGTCTTTTAAATGTTTATTAGAATATTTTATAGTTTCCAATAGTTTATTTGTATAGTATTTATTAAAAGATATAGTTTTTTATTTTATTTTATAACATTTATATTAAGAGTCTATTTGAGAACAACTTATTTAATTGAAATTGAAATTTTTTTGCTAAAAATACCTTAGATAAAGCTAAAAAGTAATTGAAATAGTATAGTAAGACCTATAAATAGTACCAAAAAGATAGATGAGACTCATGAATAGTAGCAAAAATAAGTTGAATAGTAAAAAAAAGCTGGCTTTTTAAGCCAATGCCAATTGCAACCTAAATGTGTGATAAAAAATTAAAAGACAGCTTATTTTCAAAAGACTAATTTTGATTTTTTTTTTTTTTTGTTTCTTAAAATTAAAAAAAAAAGGCCCAAAACAAAAACCAAAAAATTATTTTCGATTCTCATTCAACGCCATGCAAACCCTTAAAAAAAAAAAAAAAAAAAAAAAAAAAAAAAGGTCGTGCGGGCCTATTGATAATTGATATACCATCACTTGGATAGACCAAGACTGATTTATTTATTTATTTTTGGCGTTAGGGAGTTCAAGATTCGAGATGGACATTTGGGCTTGAGGAAGTTTAAGCTGAGGTTGGTCCTAGATAAGATGGTTTCAAGTGAGTTACATCTAGAGCCCACAAAACAACGAATGCTTTGAGACCAGCAAATTTGGGCCATAGCAACCCTTCCAGCAATATTGGATTTTATCCTTCTAATAAACTCAAGATTTTTGGGTTTTATGGTTTTATGAGACTTGAATTTGTATTTGCCTCTGGGAAATCAGGCAGTGTGAATTTTCATCAGACAAATCGAGAAGTAACATGCGTAGCCAAAAGCTCCAATTACAGAAAACAAGGCATGAAATATAGTACCAAACTCGATCATTAGCAATATCTGTACATCATGGATAAAGTATTAAGTCAGTAATAAGGCAGATTATCAAAAAAAAAAAAGAGTCAGTAATAAGGCAAAGTGGTGTAGTAGATGAGTTTTCTGAAATGGGGTTTGAGGGAAAAAAAAGAAGCTGTTGGGCTTTGTAGAGCCTAGTTTTATTTGATCTGGTTTGACGACCCGACCTGACCCGAATAATGTTGCGTGATTTTTAATGGAAGATTGAAAAAATTTTGGCCCGTTTTATAGCACATTGTGAATCCTGTGCCCAAGATGTAGAAAATGCAATTTTGTGATTAGGGTTTGTTGTTGTCGTGTTTCTTGAGTGAGAGAAAAACTGTAGCCGCACTTTTGTATTTTTCCCCTGATAATAGTGAAACTCTTGCAACTCTGTGGACGTAAGCAAATTGCCGAATCACGTAAATATTGTCTTGTGCGTGTGATTGTTTTTCTTTGGTTTTCTCTATTTTTTGTTTCTCATAGGTTGGGAATTCGGGTTAATTCCTTACAGAAGCTATAAAGAGATTGAGGATAAGGTGGAAGGGAAGAGAGTTTGTGCTCTTAGCATCAGCTGGGATTATGCATATGTTATTTTCGAGATTCAAAACCAGGTCCCTCATCAAGTAACAAAAGACTTTGGAAATTAAGCGGCCATTTGGTACGGTAGTTTAAGCAACACATTTCAGTTTTTAAATAATATTACACGTATTTCCATACACTTTTTCACTCACACATTTTTCCAAAAATTACAAACAACGTTACTAAAATAATGTAATGAAATATTTAGGCCAATTAGGCCATTGCCTAAGAGCATCCAGATCAGTGGATGTAAAGTCTTCTAAACAAAAATTCCTTCATTTTACACATTTTGATCAAAAAACACCCACATCAGTGGGTGTAAAATTATGTATAAATACACAATTGCTACAGTAACGGTGCACATATGCACGGTTAATGTAGCACTTGAAATTAATATTTTAATAATTTTTTCTCTCTCCTTCTCTTTGTCTCTCTGGTTGCTCTCAGTCTCACCTCACTCTCACTGTTGCTGATCATCAGAGAACGCCAAATCAACAGAGAACGCCACACCATGCATCAACAGAGAACACCACATCAAAAAATTTCTTCCAAAATCAAGTAAAACAAGAAATTAGTATTACATAGGATTTGTTTGGTTGCCAAGAAAAACACGAAGAAAAAAAAAGAATAAATAAATTTTTGATAAACCTCACTCAAATTTGAGTGGAGCCGATCATCTTTCCTTCTATTTCTACTCTTTTCCACCACTTTCTCACCAACCAAACAAGAAATCAAGAAAATTAACAACAAAAAAGGCATACCCTGAAGGATCTGGATCTTCAGTGCTAAGAGGAGCATAAGAAGACCGATCCAAGAAGCGAAGCCATTTTGATCACCGAACCGCCGGAACCAGACACCGACGAAAACAACCGCTACTTTCCTTTGTGTGTTGGGTCTATGAGAGAGTGTTGGGTTTGTGAGAGAGAGGGGCAGTGAGGGAGAGAATAATAAAAAATTGTAAAAGAATGAATATTTTATTGAATAAATGTGTAGAATAGATAAATTGATATGGGTGTTTTGTAAAAATTGGTGTGTAAAATAAAAAAAAAGTAGATTTTTTTGTGCAAAATAGATGAAAATTTTGCATCCATTGATGTGAATGCTCTAAGACCCCCAAGTGGAACGGTGATTCCAAAATTTTGAAAAGAAGGTGTAGTAGGGAAAAAAAAAAAGGTTTTAGATGAAACTCCAAAAATCTGATACATCATTGTGACCAAAGAGCACAAAATTTGGAACATCATTGTAAACATTGGTACCCAAAAAACTCTTTGGTCTAAACAAAATCAATTATCTTTATTATTAACCTCTAGACAAATAAAAAATCAACTGGATAAAATGCAAATTCAGTCTAAAAAATTACCCACAAAACAATCTCATATCAAAAATCTCAAATCCCTAAAATTGACTATACCCTCTCCCTCTCTCTCTCTCTCTCTCTCTCTCTCTCTCTCTCTCTCTCTCTCTCTCTCTCTCTCTCTCTCTCTCTCTCTCTCTCTCTCTCTCTCTCTCTCTCTCTCTCTCTCTCTCTCGGGTCAACCCTTTTTTTGCTTTGGTTAAAAATAAAATTGGATTCGGGTCAGGTATTTTTTAGGTCGGATCATGGTATGTGACAAATTGACAATGGATAATAAATAAACACCTCTTTCGAAGTAGTTCTTACACAAGATATATAAACTCATTTCTACTATGTTGTTTTCAACATTAAAATATATAGCTCGGATTAGCTTTTGATTTGGAAAAAAAAAGTTTAACTCTAAATGTATTTGGAGTCTTAGGTTTCAATTACCAATAAAAAGATAACATGTGTCTTATTATGTGCAATGTACATTATTCACCTAATTAGTTAAGTTAAGTAAATCATATGTATTGTACATAATAAGAACTAATGTAATCATCCTATTAACAGGGCCGGCCCTAGGCCTACGTCATTTAGGCCATGGCCTAAGGCTCCCTAACATATAAAGGCCCCCAAATTAATATGGGGCAGTAAGTTTTGTTTGTTTGTTTGTTTGTTTGTTTGTTTTTTTTTTTTTTTTTTTTTTTTTTCTTTTAATTAAAAAAAAGAGGGAGTTACTTGCACTATTTTTTTTTTTAATCGCATAGGTCTTATAAAATGCCAACGACCACAATAAGTAATTCAATACTTATTTATTTATTTTTATTGAAATGTTACATCAATTTGTAAATTTTTTATAATAAAATTTGTAGTAACTTTAACAACTTTTCCAAACACAAAAAAAAAAAAAAAAAAAATTATGAATTAATAGAAATACAATACAATTACCAATTCACCATTAAGTGAATAAAAAATGCTAAAACTAATACAAATTTTATGACAAAAAATTTACAACTAATGTGACAGGAATAAGATTGGTGCCACTCAAATAATATAATAAAAAAAAGTTTTGAATAACTTTTTTTTAAAATTTTTTTATTGGTGACACGTTAGTTTGTAAAACTTACATAGTAAGTATCATTAGCTCACTTGGTGTGAATTAGTCTTATTAATTAGTAAGAATTAATTATAGATTTGAAATAAAAAATAAACTAAATATTTTTTAAGTGATATTTGGATATAAAAATGCCAATTTAATATTTTCGCCTTAAGCCTCAAACTATGTTGGGCCAGCCTTGCCTATTCGTTGTCGGAGTTTAATGATCCATTTATAGTTATTATAGCTTATTTAGTTATTCTTTAAATTTTTTTTTTATTTAATTATATACCACTCTACACTAGTATCAATTTCAGTAACAAATTATTAAACAAATAAGCCTTTTAGTAAAGGTAATTAATTTAAACGTACATAAGTGCTGGATGTATAATCAAAGAATATATGCCTTCAGAATAAGATTTCCTTCCTCTCTTTTTCTTTGCTCAAAATCCAACCAAAAAAAAAAAAAATTGGTTACTTTTTAGACTAAAGTTTTTATGTGGTGTAGCATAGGACGGGACAGGGAGTGACATATATTTACAATACTATCGCCTGGAAATTTGCATGGTACATATGCGTGTGCTTCAATCTTATATTGCCCAAACAAGCCTAGTTTTAAAACCACAAGATAAACCTGCAACATGAAGGAAATAGGCAGAGCCTTGGGAAGAGGAACTTTTTTTCGTTTGCCATTGATGTCATAAACGACTTTATTCATGGGGAATCAAGATAAGAGCGCAACAATTTGAATCCTAGATATTATGGACACACCTTAAAAAAAAAAAAAAAAAGCACTAGAATATTGACCTAATAACAAGAACATTAAACTTAGATCTAAAAAGAGGGAGAACCCAAATCATGGAAAGTCTTGGTTGCAGTGTTAAAGGTCGTGATCTCACAACTCCAGTTGAGGGTGATGGTCTTGCAGTAGTCTTTGTTAAGAGAGAGATCTTATAATTATATATATATATATATATATATATATAGTAGTTTCTTTTTATTACAAAAATGCAATTGAAAACAGAAAATGAAAATGCGTGTTAATTAAAAAAAAAAAAAAAAAAAAAACTATTTTGCACAATAATTTTTTAGGACAGTTTTCTAAAACCTGTTTTGTGAAAGCAGGTGCCAAACAACATAACCATTAGTAGGACCCACTATTTTCAATTGCTCTTCTCACTTATAATATATGCTGTTATACTAGAATTAAACACGGATTAAAACACAAGTTATTTTTGCATATATATTGTGGCACACACTTCAGCTAAATTGCAAATATAATTATGAAATGAATACAGTTCACAATTATATTTTAAATCATGTTTTTCAAAACATGATTTTAGCTGTCCCATACACACATAGTGGGTAATTATCACTCTGTCTAAAATGGAGATAAAAAGTCACAAAATCTAGACAAAGATTGAAATAACATGGAAAAAAGTTTCCATGTTTACCCAAAATCCATTCTTCCAAAATTCTTTCTCCATCAATCAGGCCACAATATCCTGTTCCTTCATAGTCTTCTTCCTCATTGACAATGCAGCACTGAAAAAGTCATCCATGGCTTTTACAGAAGACCCTTTGAAACCTTCCTCATCTTTCTTGGCATTCTTAATAATCTCCATCACTTCACAAGCTCTACTTCTCATTTCATTGCCTTTCTTTGTCTCATTCATCACCAACTCAATCTTCTCAACTATATATTCATGTCTAATCTCACAGCTCTTCCCTCTAGCTAACTCCACACAAACTCCCAACTCTTCCTCCAGCAACTTCACATTGAAAAATTGCTCTGCTGCCATAGGCCACCCGATAATAGGCACACCATGACTAAGCGATTCAAGCACTGAATTCCACCCACAATGACTCAAAAATGTAGAAACAGACTTGTGAGACAAAATGTCCAACTGGGGTGCCCAATTATGCACTAGTAACCCTCTTTTTGATCCCTTTATTCTCTCTTCAAATCCTTCCGGCAACCATTCGTTTGATTTGAATTCTGAGTTCAAGTCAAACCCAATTGGTGGCCTAACTACCCAAATAAAATTCTTGCCACTAGCCTCCAATCCCATAGCCAATTGCATCATCTGTGAGGCAGAGATGGTGTTCATAGAGCCAAAAGACACATAAAGAACAGAATTAAAAGGCTTTGTGTTAAGCCATTCAAGACAAAGCTCAGAACTAATACCACCTTCTTTGCCAGCACGAGCTTGCCTTTTTGTGGATAAAAGAACCGGCCCAATAGGCCAAAAAGGCCGACCAAGTTTGCGCCTAAAGTACAATAATCCAACAAGGTCAAACTCTTCCACAGTGTTAAACAAAATCCCATCAGATTTCACCCACTCTGGAAGATTCTTCTTTTGGTGAAAGATAGACCAAGGATCAGTACCATCAGCCTCTTTTATATTTTTTGCCAACTGTGAAACATGAATGCTTGAAGCCTCAGCAAAATCAGGCAAAGAAAACTCATCAGAATCCACATACCTGTGAGGCAGGTGTATCCAGAGAGAATAGTAACAAGCCAAGCCGAACCCGCAATTACCACTAAAGATTGCATGAAACACATTGAGCTCTTTAGCAATACTTGCAGTCCATCCAAAGAAAATGTCAGCAATGATACAAAGTGGAGGGTTGCCTTGTTGTTCGGTGAGGTTTTCAATGAGCTTCTTGAATGATGGCTTGAGAGAAATGCCGGCTTCCACGAGTTGGATGACTTGGTAGTAAGGAAGAGCGTCTGTGTTCTCAGTGTTGGGAGGGAGGCCATAGTCAGAGCTTGAGAAAGGGATTTCAACGAGGTTAATGGAGGAGTTTGGAGGGAGAGAGGGCCTTAGCTTCTTGATGTTTAAGGGGGTATTGACCAAAGTTACTGTGTAGTTTTTGCTTTGTTCTATGTGGAGGGCTAAGGCTAGGAAAGGTATAATATGGCCTTGTGCCATGAATGGAAAAAGCACAATGTTTTCCTCTCTCTCTGCCATTGCTTTAACGGTGTATTTGGCTTGGAGTCGTGTGCTTTTGAAACAAAATATGGGAGTTGTTGCAAAGGGTCCTAAAGGTTTCTTGACATCAAAGGTGAAAGGGTCTAGGGTTGAAATTGAATAGTATATGGTTAGACACTTTTTATAGGGTGTAATGTTAGTACAATGGAGATGGATTCTTTCACATTTTTTGCAATTTGGTAAGATAAGAGCATTCAGCAAATATGTAGGATTCAAAAAAATTCACGCATTAGTCTTACCAATCTACCAAAAATATTTAACATTCAACGTTACCTCACCACAACCCTGTATTACAACTGTTTTTTTTCCTATACTACTATTTAAAGGTTTTCCTTGTTTGGAAAGGACTTCTTAATAGTTCAAAAATGCCACTACACCTTAAGTTTAAACAAAGACAATACTTGAGGTTAATATTGTGACAATACATCTCTAACTCTCACGGTAAAATATTTCCTACAAAATAGGATCATTCTTCGAGAGAGGGCCTTAGCTTCTCGATGTTTAAGGGGGTATTGACCAAAGTTACTGTGTAGTTTTTGCTTTGTTCTATGTGGAGGGCTAAGGCTAGGAAAGGTATAATATGGCCTTGTGCCATGAATGGAAAAGCACCATGTTTTCCTCTCTCTCTGCCATTGCTTTAACAGTGTATTTGGCTTGGAGTTGTGTGCTTTTGAAACAAAATATGGGACTTGTTGCAAAGGGTCCTAAAGGTTTCTTGACATCAAAGGTGAAAGGGTCTAGGATTGAAATTGAATAGTATATGGTTAGACACTTTTTATAGGGTGTAATGTTAGTACAATAGAGATGGATTCTTTCACATTTTTTGCAATTTGGTAAGATAAGAGCATTCAACAAATATGTAGGATTCAAAAAAATTCACGCATTAGTCTCACCAATCTACCAAAAATATTTAACATTCAACGTTACCTCACCACAACCCTGCATTACAGCTGTTTTTTTCCTATACTACTATTTAAAGGTTTTCGTTGTTTGGAAAGGACTTCTTAATAGTTCAAAAATACCACTACACCTTAAGTTTAAACAAAGACAAAACTTGAGGTTAATATTGTGACAATACATCTCTAACTCTCATGTAAAATATTTCCTACAAAATAAGATCATTCTTCCACTAACCCACTTATTCAAAACAACTATACATTTATGGTTTCTTTTTTAAAAATAGAAAAACAAGTTAAACAAACTCACATTGCTTTTTTTTTTCTTTTTTTCCTTATATTACTATTTAAGGGGTTTCCCTTGTTTGAAAATGACTTTTCAATAGTTTAAAAATATGTCTACACCTTAAGTTTAAGCAAAGACAAAACTTGAGTATAATACTGTAAAAATACATTTATATTTCTCACCTAAAACATTTCTTACAAAGTAGGATCACTCTCCTACTAACCCACTTATTCGAAGCAACTATACATTTATTGTTTTTTTCTTTATAAAAAAGAAAAAAGAAAAAAAAAAACAAGTTAAACAAATCCACGTTGCTGTTTTTTTTTTTTTTTTTCCTAAGAGTTCAAAAATACTCCTATTCCTTAAGTTTAAGCAAAAACAAAACTTGAGGATAATACTATAAAAATAAATCTCTAACTATAACCTAAAACATTTCCTACAAAATAGTATCACTCTTCCACTAACCCATTTGATCAAAACAACTATACGTTCACCTTTTTATTTTTATTTTTATTTATTTTTATATATTTTTTTTTCTAAATATAAAAAAAAAGAAAAAACAAAAAAAAAATGGTTAAACAACCCCACATTGCTTTTTTTTTTTTCCCTATAAAAAAAATTTCAAAGAACATCCTCACGTTAAAAAAAGAAACTAAATAGATATACACACGTTTGATTACAATTTAAATAACTTTTAACTTCTTTTTAAAAAATATAATTGCTCTTAAATTCTTATACTTATCCTTATTTATTCACACGCACTCAACAAAAATTAACAATACCATATCCTTTATTGTTCACAATTCTATCTCTATAGGTTGGAAGCCTTGAATCCAAGAGGTTTAATGTGATTTTTTATGTGTTTAATCATTAATGTTGTTTTGAAAGTCATATTCCTGATTTTAGGTTCACCGCTAATGCATTATGTTGTTATTTACTTATTTTTATTTTTTTGTGTAGATGAATTTCTTGGTTAAGATTTTTGCCTTATAGATTGTGTTGGGATCTCAACTATCAGATCTCTTTAAAGTTTCAAGTTTATTGTTTCAAATTAAAAATAAGGTCAAAATTTAAACTTGCTTTAGATAAGTCTTCATGTTTGTTATGTTCTATCTTGCTTTGGCTTTTAGTCTCTCACATTCTGTCTTTTACTTTTTCACCCGTGAGTTAAGATTGAAAAATTGTTTTAGTCTAGCAATAATGATGCGGCAATAGGGATGAAAGGGGGACTTCAGCGAAATCGTGAGTTAAGATTGAAAAATTATTTTAGTCTAGCAATAATGATGTGGCAATAGGGATGAATGGGGAATTTCAGCGAAAAGCGATGAGAGAGAGAGAGAGAGAGAGAGAGAGACAAAAGGAGCATGGACTATGGAGGAACCACAACTAAAGCATATACTTTGATGTCTTGTGACAATGCAATATTAGCAATAAGAAAGTAGTTGTGTTTGAGACTATTAATAGTGTTGGGGTTGTCATCCACCACATCACGAGTTGAACTATGACACTATATATATATATATATATATATTTTTTTTTTTTCCACTGGGGGTTATTGTTGAAAACTTGGATTTGGATGGTAATGCACTATTGCACAGGATAAGGCTTCACGTGTAGAGAGTTAGGAAGTTAATCATGAAATGTATAATAGTGTTTTTTTTTTTTTTTTTTTAATTTTAAAATTATTTTATAGTGCCCGTTTGGGAAATATTTATTTCAGGAACTGTGGGCGCAAGCGTCTGCAAAGAATGGTTTCCTCGTGGGAAGTACGTTTCGGCCTAAGGTGGACCGAACGGAGGGTGTAAATAGAGTCTCCATCTAGATTAGCTCTAGGAACCTTAAGTATAGCACTCTTGTGGAAGGAGTGATTTTTACCAGAGCATGTGTTCGGAGTTTAGGTATGGGGATGGAAAGGTGTTAGGTACCCAACCTCACCCGACCCATAAGTCGGCCTCCACTCATTGTGTTACGAATCCTAATCCCATCAAAGGGTCTTCTAATATGTTATTCTATACCTGCACACACTATCATGCATCTAAAATCCAAACATGACATATGTCCCACACTCATCCATAGCATAAAACCCTATCATTCATCTAACACATATATATATCCAAGGGCAGCAAGTATGCCCAAGGCAGTAGCATCAACAAGGAATTTAATCAAGCATATTCAATCATTCAAGCATAGCGTCATGACATTCATCAATCAAAAAGGCCAATCATTAAGTTCAGAAGCATTTTCATATTCATATGCATGACTTACCTTCACTTACTTCAATGCACCATAACACCTCAGCACCTATGCATCAATGCATGTTCAAATTTTCATGTGGTTCATCAAAGCATAAACCCTAATCATTAGTCTATCAATTCAAGCATGTGAAACATGTTATTCTACTAACCCTAGACATAAACATATGAAAACTAGACTCAACAAGACCTAAACAGAGTAATAAAACAAAGCAAAACAAATGAAATCACGAAGAACCCTAAATCTACGTTTCTAGGCCTTGAGTATGCGTACGCATGCATAAAGAATACATACACATACACGCCTAGAAACACAGTTTTAAAGCAAGCAACAATATGACAATCAAACAAAACCTAGCATACTTCTATTATATTAATTCAACTCTTCATTCAAAACATAGTGAGACACAACAAATCAAAAAAAAAAAAAAAATCATATTTCTAAGTATGCACAACATATAAATCAAATTAAGAATAACAAGAACACAAGTTATAAAAATCCAAATTAAGGAGGAGCCATAGAGAGAGACTCACTTTGCCTATAGAACACAATTTGGTAGATATTTAACTAGCCCTTTAGTGCCTACACAACAAGATCGAATGATAATCAAGGGAATTAAATATATCAATAGTCCATTAGTAATCACAACTCAAAGTAAAAAGATATTCTTGAATAGCTTTAGAAAGAATGTTTGAAAAAGGTTTCTTTGGAATGAGATTGATAGTTTCTACCTTAATGAGTAATAGAGAGAGGTTTTGAAGAAACAAAAACGTGCATAGTGGCTATGCGTGCAGAAGAGTGTTCTTGGATGAGTTTTAGTGAAAAAGAGTCTCTCTTTATCTAGGGTTTGAGTTTGGAGGCATAAGATTGTATTTATATGCTTAAACTAGGATTTTCAGACTCATTTAGAGGGTTTTGGATGTTCTCAAGGGTCTAAAGGCCGGCCCACATCAAAGGATGATGTTTTGGGGACCTAAAATTGAAGTTTTGAAACCTAGAAAATCGGTGTGCGTATGGATCTTTCAAGGGTGTGTATGCACACTTGATTTATACGTACGCATACTTTCAAAACCCTAATTCCTAACAGTTCTAATGACCCAACTTCAAACAGCTATAACTTACTCAATATAAATCTAAATTAGGAAAAATTTATGTTAAAATTGAAGCTCAGGATGCCTACTTTCCAATGAAATAAACCTAACACACAAAATGTATTTGTGGATCAAAAGTTATGATCAAAATAGTGAACAAATGTCATTTTTTAGCATTGTTTTCAAAGTAATTTGAGCACTTTTGAGTTGTGATTGCTTCCAAACTATCAAAGTAACTTCAATTACCCTTTGTAGAAATTTCAAGCTCATCTTGGGACCGGGGAGGCAGGGACTAAAATAAGTGAAAAGCCTATCCATACATATTATTTAAACAAATCACACAATTAATTAAAATAGTCATATAACAAAAATTATACATGGATAATTTTTTCAATTGCCATAGTGAGTTTTTGAAAAATCCCGCCAAATTGATTCGGAACAAAACTGTTTCCTAAAATAATATCTAAATTAGGGAATAGATTAATTAAGGAAAAATAACTTATTTGAAAACTAGCAAATTAGTTTTTAAAGCAATATTCCAAGTGAATTATTTTTTTTGTAAAAATATCAATGTTATGTATGAGAGGAGATCATTTCAATAGCTAAGTCAAGAGATGTAATTGGATTTTACAACACTTTGATTAATGAAATTGTATTGAATATAAAATTTTGTCAATGAAATATTGAAATTTGTCCGGCACAACTATGCAAAGTAAATATTGATAATGAATTGTATCAAGATTGCATGGATTAAAGACTTATAGCTATATATTAATTTTAGTAATGCACAAAAAAAAAAGAAGAAGCATTGATTCAAGTTAATTAAGAAACCTAGCCGAGCTCCCAGAGGCTGTTCTATTTTTTTTTTTTGTAAAAGTTAATAATTTGCATCCATTATAATTTCGGATTACTATATCTTTCAATCACAAAAATATCTAGGGGTGTAATGAGTATTTTGCGTTTGTGGATGAAATAACTTTTTTCATAACACTCTTAGGTATTTTTGTGATTGAAAAATATAATAATTTTAAATTATAATGAATACAAATTATTAACTAAAAAAAAAAAAAAGAGCCTCTAAGAGCCCATAGGCTAGTTGTTGCAAAAGGAGGTCTTCTGGTATTGATATGTGAAGGAAAAAGAGATGGTTTTTTTTTTTTTTGAAAAACGTGAAAGAGATAACGTGGAAGGAAAAGTTGGGGGTAGGAAAGACATAAAACAATAAAATAATTATTTACTCAATGAGAGAGAAAAAATATTATTAAAATTACATAGAGAAATAAATATTGATTCTAATATAATTTAAATTATGTGTTTATTAAAACAATAAAAGTGATTTTTTTGAGTTAATTTATCTAAAAACTTGTTGAGGCTATTGTGAATATTCTAATAACATTTTGAAAGAGTTTTGGCATACTCACATTATATATTATAATCATTTTGTACCACTATTTATATTGTTGTATTTGTGACACCATTAACATTACAAATGCTTTACATATATTTGTTCCTTAGATGGCGATCTGCGGAGACAAAAAAGGAAAAAGGATCGATGGAAAGAAGGAACCTAGTCTTGGACTTTTTGTGCGCATGAGTCCTGACCTCATCATCACTCTCAAATTGTCAAACAGTTATCATTTTCTTTGGTCGATACGTGTAAATAGGTTTGAATTGAGACAGGTCTCCCTATATTTGTGAAATGAGAGAGGATAATTTTTTGTACTTTGAAAGTACTTAAAAATTATTCTATTTTATTTTGCTAAAATTTTATGTACATTTTATTATTTTTCATGAAAAGTTTCCGTGTTTGAGAGGAAGATAGTATCTTATGAGATCCATATGTCAGTGAGACACATGTTTCATGCACCTAATATATATGAAAGTTTTTCGTTTGAGAGGATTTACTTTTGATGTAGACAATTAACTAGCTAGTCAACGATACCAAGGGTTAAGATTTAAGGCTTGCCATTATTTTTATTTTTTTAGAGAAAGGCTTGCCATTAAATTTTAGGGGAATGTGGACATTTAATTTGGATAAAAACTCTTACAGATTGAATTACAAATATCAATATAAATCAATAAGAAAATTGAATTGCTTTGGGTAGTATTTGTTTGCATACCTTGTGTAATAAACACTGCTCTAAAAGTTGTTGGATTATTTTTGTAAAGTTATTATCTATTTTAATTATTGATCAAATAGTTATTTAAATGAAATTTTTAATTCTTTATTCACAAATATCTTAAATGCATATATGCATACTATCTCAAAGATACATAAGATACATCTCATGAGCTGGCTAAATTAATGCTAATTAATTAGTTTTTCAAACGTTGGTGGCACCTGATATCTTTCCTTAATTATTAAATATTTTTTATTCTAAACTCAATCGTTTTCTAAGCTTTTTGAAGTAACGTTGCTAATCTGCTCCTTACAACCTTACAAGTTACAATTGATTTGACGAGTCAAAGCAATTATAAATTTACATCTTATCTTTATCTTATTAATTTATTAAAGTTGGCTTGGATTATTTACTTTATATAGGCTTGTATTGTATGACCTTTTTTTAAATATATTTTTATGAAAAATATGTGCGCATGGTATATATTCTTGGGTTAAAAAAATGTTCGGTTAATGTATGCCTTTTAATTATTTATTTTTTTAGAAAAAATTGTAAAAAAGTTAGTCATTTTTTCTTTTTCTTTTCCTTTTTTATAATTTTTTTTTATCAAATTGTTTATTAATGTATGCCTAAGAATAAATGTTAATAAAAACCCTTAAAAAAATAACAGTTTGAGAGCTAATCCTGAGACCTAAGAAAGTTAACATACATAAAATTCCTCAACTCTTCTTTTATGGTCCGTTTGTATTGAAGGAGAGGGAGAGAGAGTAGAGTAGAGTTGGTCTAAAATTAACCTATTTTTAGTCAACTTTACTCTATTCTCCCTCCTTTCCCACTTCATCTAAACGGACCCTTAATTTTCAGGACTTGCTCATGGGATATACTAGTGGTGGTAGGTGGCTACTCTAATATTGTTTGGGTTGTTGGAAAGTCTTTTGACTCTTTGGGACTTGGTTGGGATGTAGCTGGTTTCAAATTGAGATTAATAAAAGTATGAAACAAAATGGCTAGGATCCGAAGGATGATGAGAGAGCGTCTCAAAGGAGTGTGTGTGTATATATATATATAAAATAATTGTCTTGAATACACGTAAAATATATATATAATTCCAACTAATGTCTACACTTTGTGAATGGTCTGTGAACATTGGGAGTATATAACGATCATGCTCCTTAATTTATTTAATTTTTTTCCCAACATTATCATGCATTAGAATCAACGCAATGTAATATTTAATATTGTGGGAGGGGAAGCCTGAAGAAGGAAGATCGTCAAATGGGCTCAACCCGAGAAATAGCCAAGCCCAACTATTTATCAAGTCAGGCCTAGCATTATCAGGATAGTCTAGTTAGTGAAATCAAAGAAGACAGCCCTCTTGAGGAGCCCGAGGAATAGATACTCCTTAGGAAACTGGAGATAAACCACTAAGGCCATAAGGTTGAAGGCTGAGGAAGGAAATAGTGGCATGCAAACAAGGGAAGGAGGAAGCTTCCAGATAAATCACCCATCACCTCCCTATTTGATGCACTATACTAACTCAATCTATCGCATTAATGGCAGAATGACCCCTGAACAGTGCCTTCACAGCCTGCAGCCTACTCTACCACCACCAATAAAGCAGCAATGAGACAAGTATCTAAGGAGGGATCAGCAACCATCCAAATGGAGGGCTTGGATGCAATTCAAGCAGTTATATATAGGAAGGAAGATCCTCCTAGAGGGGGGATCAAGAAAATCAAAGGAGAAAGAAATAGAAAGAGAGAGTGAAATTGAGAACTGTGTAACTGAGAAGTGTATATTCTAAGAACTGTTGCTCCTCGACCAACCCGAGGAACAACTTGAATAAGAATATCTATTTTTCTTGCTATTATTCTCTACTAGGACTATTATCTTTGCCATTTTTCTTTCTTTAAATTACCAAACATAGCTACTAAGGCTTGAAGGGTTGACCTTAACAATCCACCTCTACAAATTAATTGTATTGGGCTCCCGTTCCAGCCCGTTCTCATACAGCTTGTGCCAGATTGTTCGTTTTGCCCCCTAAAAATATATTTTATATAATACTATATTTTTCTCAACTTGATGATCAATTGGAATCCAACCTTCTTATATTCTATATCATATATTTTTGTATGTGACTAGTTTATTTTTTTGAGAAACAGTATGTGTCTAGTTTTAATTAGTCGTTTTCATTTCAGTTTACCAAACCAATTTCCAAATTTGTTAACCTACGCACCTTATCTTATCTAATATCTTTGTTTGATTATCTTATTCTTTTTAGTGTCTATTTTTTTTTTTTTTGGGATGAAATTTAGTGTTTATTTGGCTATCTTATAGTTTCCCATAGTTTATTTGCATAGTATTTATCAAAATATATAATATTTTTTATAACATTTATATTAAAACTGTGATAAAAAATTAAAAGCTAGCTTATTTTCAAAAGGCTAATTTTGCTTTTTTTTTTTTTTTTTAAAAGCTGAAGCAAAAACCAAAAATGTATTTTCGATTCTCATTCAAAGTCATGTAAACCCTTGAAAAAAAAGCTACATGGGGGCGTAATGCATTAGTAGGAGTCGTGGACTGGATCACACCTGCATGTTTAAGAGTTGCCTGGTTCGAGTAATGTGTTTCATAAAAATGCTGTGTCACGACATGAGTAGCCTTAACGCACCCAAGGGTGCCCCACGCCATGAGTTTTATGGGTTCAAGTGGGTTGGGTCAATGATCACACACGTAAGACCCTTTTTTGTTTATTAAAAAAAAAAAAAAAGGCTCGTGCAGGCGTATTTGATAATTTATATATCATTACTTGGATGCCAAGATTTATTTATGGCTTGACAGAGTTCAAGATTTGAGATGGATATTTGGGCCTGAGGAAGTTTAAGCTGAGGTAGGTCCTACATAAGAGAGTTTCAACTTTCAGGTGTTACATCTAGAGCCCACAAAAATAACGAATGCTTTAAGACCAGCAAATTTGGGCCTATAGCAACCCATCCAGCGATATTGGAACTTATCCTTCCAATAAACTCATATTTTTGGGTTTCATGAGTTATCAGGGAGTGGCCTTGGGAAGAAACATGCGTAGCCAAAAGCTCCAACTACAGAAAACATGACGTGAAATATAGTACTAAACTTGATAATAAGTGAGTTTCTCACGAAATGGGAGTATGAGGTCTTACCTAGGAGTGAGTAGGGTATAACTATGATCACGCCTAGATAAAGAAGCCATACTGGTCGCCTCTCTTTACTCATTTTTTGCTTCACCAAAAAAAAAAAAAAAAACTTGATCATGAGCAAATATCAGAACACCAAGGATAAAGTACTAAGGCAAAGTGATGGAGTTGAGCCATTTACTTGGTGGACAAGATGGTGGATGAGTTTTCTGAAATGGAAGGGAAGAGAGTTTGGGCTCTCAGCATCAGCTGGGATTATGCACGTGATTTTGTCAAGATTTGAAACCAAGTCCCTTATTAAGTGACAAAAATCTTTTTTAGTGCTGAGAAAAATCATGCCTGATGAAAGATATATCTTTATATAATATATATATATATATATATATATATATAGAGAGAGAGAGAGAGAGAGAGAGAGAGAGAGAGAGAGAGAGAGAGTTGGGTTTAAGTTATATCTGATGTAATCTTAAGCAATGTTATACTACCCAATAATTTGTTATAAAATTCATATTTTGAAAATCCTATTATTGAATTACACGTTCTATATGTTCTTAACATTCATGCCAATTTTCATGTCAATTGGATGTTATTTACCAGTTAATCTTAAGCTCATCTTTTATGCATTATTTTAAAATATAAAAACTTGAATTTAAACAACTAATTGATGACATGACTATTAATTTTTTATCACGTTGAAATTTGCAAACATAGAAAATATACGAAGATAATGTAATCTAATGGTGGATTTGTCAAAATTTGCATCTTATTAAAAAATATTGAGTGATGTAATATTGCTTATTTGATATGGCTAATTATGAGTGGTGAAAAAAATGATGGGTCTATGTGAAAGTAACATGCATATTCCTTAACACACATGATAAATTTAATTAGAAATAATTATATTTAAAAAAAAAATACAAACTATCTCTTTGTGCATAATAATTATAAAATTATTGTGTTTCTAAAAATAGAGATTTGTGGTTCGATTTCTATTTTACAACCAAGTGTACTAATGAAAATTTCAGCCAAAAAAAAAAAAATGTATTAATGAAAATATTTATTCCATTATACTACATTGGAAAGTTTAGGAAAACAAAACTTTTCACTACTTACTACAACTATGACGTAGCAAAGTATAATTGGTAAAGAAAAAAGTAGTAGATTTATGCTTAAGTGATGATTAATCACTCATAGTTTACCAAGTCTAGAATTACTCTGTTACGTTCTGTTGTAGATTACTATTCTGCTAGGTGGTTTTCTTCTTCTCTCTCCATAACACTGTGGCATTGAAGAATTCATCAATGGCTTTGACAGAAGTCCCCGTGAAACCATCCTCATCTTTCTTAGCATTCTTGATAATGTCCATCACCTCACCAGCTTTCCTTGTCATATCCTTTCCTTTCTCAGTCTCATTCATCACCAACTCAATCTTGGCCACCATATCTTCATGACTAACCTCACTGTTTGCCCCATTAGCCACCTCAACACAAACCTCCATCTCTTCCTCCAACTTCTTTGCATTGAAATGCTGCTCAGCCATAATAGGCCAAGCCAAAATGGGAACTCCATGACTAAGAGAATCAAGCACAGAGTTCCATCCACAGTGACTCAAAAAAGCACCCACAGATTTGTGTGATAAAATTTCCACCTGGGGTGCCCAATTGTGCACCAAAAGTCCCTTATTTTCAACTCCTACACGTTGTTCAAATCCTTTTGGTAACCATGCTTCAGCATTGAACTCCGAGTTAATGTCAAACTCTAAAGGTGGCCTAATAACCCAGATGAAATCCTTGCCACTAGCCTCTAATGCCTTTGCCAACTCCATCATTTGAGACAATGAAATAGTGCTTTGTGACCCGAATGAAATATATAGAACTGAACCATAAGGTTTTGAGTCTAGCCAATTCTTACAAAGTTCCCACGTAATTCCCGAGTCTTTTCCAGAACCAGCTTTGCTTCCCAAGGTGAGCTTCACAGGCCCAATAGGCCACACCGGGCGATTCATTTGCTGCCTGAAATATGTCAATCCAATTTGATCAATCTCTTCCACTGTATTGAACAAAAACGCATCAGATTCCAACCATTCATCAAACACTCTATGCATAAACTTTATCCATGAATCATCAGGTTTAGAAAATCTAAGATGCTCCGGCATTTGATTTATGCGTATTCGACAAGAATCAGGAAAGCCCGGAAGTGGGAATTCATTGGAGTCTGTTTTCAAGTGAGGGAGGTTTAACCAGAGATTGTGAAATACCCCCATGCCATAGCCACCACCAGCGTTGAAGATTGCGTTAAAAACTCCAAATTCGTGAGCAACATCTGCAGTCCAAGAGAAGAACATATCGGCAATAATGCAAAGTGGTCTTTGGCCATTTTGCTCTTCTATAAGATTGGAAATGAGAGTTTTAAAAGAAGGTTTGAAAGAATGAGAAGCTTCGATGAGTTGGCCCATGAATTGGGGAAAAGCATCAGTGTTCTCAGCATCTGGAGGAAGGCCATGATCAGAGCTGAAGAAAGGGATTTCAATGAGGCGAATGGAGGAGTTTGATGGGAGAGATGGTTGGAGTTTTTTGATATTGAGAGAGGTGTTGATAAAGGTTACAGTGTAATTCTTACTTTGTACTATTTGGCAGGCTAATGCTAAGAAAGGCCTTATATGACCCTGTGCCATGAATGGGAACAACACTACATTTTCTTTTCTCTGCTCCATTATTGTTTCTTTGAGGGACAGTGTGGTGATTGAGGAAGAGGAGGAGACAGTGAGGGAGGTTTCCCACAAAACCTGCTTTTTAAACCCTAAGGGCACATTTGATATATAAGTATATCACTGAGAGTAGAAGATGATATATAAGGAAATTTTATATTTTTGAAAATATTTTAATTTGAAAATCTATGAAAAACTTGTAAAAGATGATATATAAGGATCGAAAATTTATATTTTTGGATATATAGATTTTAAAACCTATTACATGCACCAAGAAATAGAGTCTAAATTTGGATTCCAAGAAAAAGTTTCAACCATTTTAAAAAAGGAATAGTTTCATAATTTAAACAATAATTAGTCTTATGTAATAACTAATTCAAGTAATAAAGATGTAACCAAATGACTAAATTGCTATTACAGATTACTATTCCATTACTAGAGCTATTACAGCATATATACCAAACAAAGAGCGGTGTCTAGTGACCAAATACATGTCTGATGGAGATAAACATTCCCTTGCAACTACAAAAGATCGTTATATGAAAAGACCGATAGAGCATGCTTGCCTAATAATGATGAATGGCATTGTGCCATGCATAAGATTTTAAGAACTCTAAATGGAATTATCTTATGTTAATCTGTAGAGAGTTATCTTAAGAGCTCTAAAGAATCCTCATCCACTTTGATGCTATATTCTGTACTTTAAAAAGAAAAAAGAGAAAAAAAAACCCTACTCGAAAGGAGAGAGTTAACCAATAAAATATCGAATAATAGCATTGGGCATATAAGGAACGGAATATATCAAATATGTCAACCTAAAAAAATTATATATGGGAACAAATCAATAGAGATTAGAGAATAATGTGATGAAAATATTTAAAGAAAATTTGAACAAATCAATAGAGACTATTATGTTTAGTTACTGAATTTGGCTCATGAACTAACCTAGTCTAGGAGTTGGGTCACTTATCATTTATCAAACATCAAGGTATATAACAATATATAAAATTACCACCGTACATCTTTGGTGTGGTGGTTACTCCACAAGTATAAATACTTGTGGGGTGTGGGAGGTAAGGGTCGGGGTTCAAGTTTCCAGGAGGAAGTTTCATACACATATACACTTAGATTAGGTTAGAGTAGAATTTATCTTGTATTAAAAAAAATATATATATAAAATTAATAAATATAAAATAAGTTTGAGAAATCATAAAATAAATATGTAAATTGAAAACTTGAAACTTTATCTTTATTGAAAAATCTAGCATCAACCTTATTCTAAAATCATTTGTTTTCTTTATGCTCCAAATTTAGAAACAGTAAAATGAACCTATAAATATAATTTTGTTCAAAATTACAAAATAGGTTGTGTGAAAACAACCTATTTGGGTTGCACGAGTTGCAAAAGACCTACTGGGTTTTACCAACTCAATTGCATAAGTAGTCCAATTAACCAACCGGACCGATTTATGTATCAGTTCAGTGGGTTAATAGCTCGATCATGTCAAGCTGAGTTAAGTTAGTTTTAACAACTATTGAATAAAAAATTGAATATATTTTATGTTTCCATATACAGTTATTAAGGGTTTTTATGAATGCTATTCTAGGATTATTATTTTATATGTAACAAGTGCACCTAAAGAGGTTGATAACTTAATATAGTTCATAGCATGCAGTATTTTTTTCTTTATTTTTTTGAGATGATAAAATCTATGAACTTTGAATGGTGTAAACTTAAGAATCTATATATTATTTAACTTTTATTTTTGAATATTTTGTTATTTGTTTTATTATTTGTATGGAAAGGAAGACAGCTATAATATGATTGTATTTTATTATCATTAGAAATAATAATAAAATTATTATTATTATGTATGCGAAAAAATACATGTCAATCTTCACCTAATTGTCCCAATTCGTAACCTGATCAACCTAACCAGTTTAGTAATTGGTTTAGGATGACTTTTTTTTTTTGCGCAAATTCGGATTGATCAAACCTGAATCCAATCAACTCGCGACTCATTTGCCAGTTCTTCACACAACTCAAAAGAGGATTTCAAGTTTTCAATCTCTAATCTTTATAATTTTGATAATACATTGAAATAATATGGCACGAAATTAAGTTAAGTTTGTATATACCTACTCCTTGGCAATGACTGAAGCTTGTTGAAACTGTGGGCTGCCTGGTCCACCAAGAAATTTCTTTGAACCAACTTTTACAAATTGGTTGTGTAGAAACTCGTGTGATAGTTTCCCAACCCCAAATTCTTCTCGTTCTTGGAGTACTCTATTCGTTCTTTAGTTGTTGCCCAAAACCTTTGCTTTATCCCGAGGAATAGATCATTTTGTTTTATTTTATAAAGCCCTGATTCATTAGCTAAGAAGCAACAAAAGATTCAGGACAAAGCTTGTTAGAGTATAACCCAAGTAAGTCTGAATTAAAAACATCTACAACCCTACAGGATGGGCCTAAAAAGAATAGAGTTCACATGATTGTCTTGTTCCTATCTTGGCAAGAGCATTTACACACTTATTTGCTTATCTGAAACAATGGACAATTTTCTTATGGAGAATCCAGGAAACCAGTCTCCAATGATTCTAGAGAATCAATACCAAAGAATAGATCAAATCAATACAACCTAAATCATATTTCATCAATGCTCTTAGGCCTCATAAAAGGTGTTATGAGAGTCAATAAAGTGCCAAAAGTCTTCTAACTTAATTAGTAAATTTTGATATTTTATAACATAGATGTTTAGGGTTCAAATCTCCCGCTCTCATTGTAACTATCAATTAAAAAAAAAAAGTTAGTTGAGTCAAGCAAATTTCTAATTGGTGTTATTATTTTGGCTAAAATGCAAAATGCACATTTTAAGTTTGACTAAAATTCATTTCAATTTTCTAATTATATTTTCGTTCAATTAAATTCTCTAAGTTTCAAAATTATTCAATTCAGACTTTTTGTTCAATTTCGTTAAAAAAAATTGTTGTTAAGTATGCAATTAATTAATGAAAAAGATTTAAAAAAAATTTTTTACATAAAAAAATCTATAAAATATTTTTATTAATTTCATAGGTTTTTTTAATGTGCAAATAATATATTTTTAAGGGAAATTTTTTAACAAAATTGAAAAGAATATTTGAATTGAATAAATTTGAACAAAAGTTAAATAACTAAAATGAATTTCAGCTAAATTTGAAAAGTGTAATCTGTATTTTAACCTTTTTTTTTTTTTTTTTTTTGAAGTAGTTGACTGGTATTCATAATTATTTAAAAATCAATTTAATTATTAGCATTATTTAAAAATATACATACATTGAAACATATCTCAAAAAAAAAAAAAAAAAAAAAAAAAAAACTGAATTTCGGAAATAACTCTAAAAGCAATCTTGACTGTTTATTGAAATATATAAACGGTGTGGATTACCCCCACCTCAGTGGCTCAGTTTGCAAACAATAAGGATTAAGGACACAACACCGACACGTATAAGGCAAATCCCTAGAGTTAGATACCGTTCCGGTTTTTCTTCTAACCTCATATGTGCTTCTTCTGCTATTGCCATGGCGGCGGAGTCAAGTGCAGACCTTTCTTTGGTTCCCGATAGCCGCAAAAGAAGAATAGAAGAGTCAGAACCAGACCCATCATCTTCGTATGAATTCACGAACATCAACAAACTCTCTGATCTTTTGTTGTTCGAGATCCTTTTTCGACTCCCATGTCGATGGGCTCTCCAATGCAAATCCATCTCAAAGCGCTGGCTTTCTCTTATTTCCCATCCTTACTTTATTCGTCGCTACATTCACCACCGCCACTCAGACTCACAACAACAACCCTTTACTCTTCTGTTACAGTATGTACACAACTCTGAAAAAACCATCCTGGTTCTTCCATCCCATAATTCTGAATTCTTCACCGACTCTACCAATGTCGGACTCGATTTTCTCAACTTTCTTCCATTGAAAGCAAGGAAAAACGACCCATTTTGCGTCGAAGTCGAAGCATCGTTCAACGATTTATTGCTGGTGCGCAACGAAGTTTCACGGTTTTCGGAGCCTATAAAGTTTTGCGAGTATTTCATCTGCAATCCATTTACCAAACAATGGCTGACCCTCCCTCCGAGAACGACCAGTTTCGTTATGGTTGGCTTTGTATGCAAACCCTATTGCCTTGACAAAGAGCAAGGATGTGTTACCAATGTGCATTATAGATATAAGGTGGTACGCATTCATTCTCCGGCTGAAACCAATGCTACTCAGTTACGTATGGAGATATTTTCTTCCGAAACTGGTGAATGGCGAGACTCGGTTGTTTCGTCGCCGCGGGGATTAAGTCCCTTCAAAGTAGAGTCTCTGCATGCTGGTGTTGTTACCTGCAATGGGATGCTACATTGGGTGAACACAGATGAAGAGAATAAATTCATCAAAGGTTTTGTGGTGTTCGATCCATTCAACTACGCAGAACGATGCCATTATCTCGATCCACCTATAGACATTTCACCTAAACACTTTGCTGTTTCCATCGGCGAATTCCAAGGGCGTCTTAGGATATTCCAAGGCGGACATGGTCGCAATGATGCTTACAATTCTTACTATTTTTCGGTTTGGGAACTCGAGGACTACAGTGATGCAGGTACATGGTGCATGAAACACAAAGTTCACTTCAAGGACATGGTTTCAGAACATTCCGAGATTGTTCAGATCTTTAAGATAATGGGGGAGTACGAGCTCCCGCCGCCCGTGTTGTTTCTAGCTTTCGACCCAATTGATGATGAAATTGTCTTCTTACAATTCCGCCATCACGTTGTCTTGTGTAACATGAGGACGGGGGTATTGAAAATGGCTGGCGAATTACTACGAGATAAGGGGAAAATCTTATCTGAAGTTTCCGGTTTCCTTTGGTCAGTACCTACAAAATATGCATTTTTACTTGGGCAGCCATCGTGGCCAACACCAATTCCTCCCCTCCCATTGAAGTTTGATGAATGCCCTTCCAATTGTTAGTTACTGAAGTACATTTCAGCTGAAAGTTGTTAACTGTATGCTACTCTTTGTTGTTTATTTAGTCCTTAGATCTTAATTTCCTTCTTTTTCTGTAGTGCTACACATTTGGATTGGAAATTAGATCTTTATTCTGATCCCTGAAAAACTCTTGTCATATCTATAAGATTGAGCACCTAAACTCAAAATCATTGTTGAAATTTTGGATAGTGGTGCCTTTTTTTTTAGTATGCAAGAACATTTGTAGATAGCCATCAAAGGCCAAAACTTCAAGTGCTTTTCTTTCAAAATTATGTTTTGGCTTAATTAACTACCAATATGAATTTTGTAGCAATTGAGTATACCTTGTGTTTCTCTGATTCAAACGTGTTGTGATCATGTTTTCCTTTCAATTGTCTAGTGGACAAGAGTTTCTATTGGAATAGAAGTTTTTTTCTTTTGTGAAGCAGTATTCTGCATTATTTTTGCTTTCTAATCAAGGATTGGGCAGTGTCTTTTTGGATGTATTTTTCTTTGATTGTGACAAAATGCCTCAAACTTTCTGATCAAATTATGCAGATTTTTTTCCCCTTTTGCTTTGCAAAGGGTTAAATTTTATCAGTTTCAAAGTAGTTTTGGTGCTACTCAGAAGCAGATTTTGCGTATGATTTGGGGACTTGAGGATTACGGTTATGCAGGTACATGGTGCATGATACACAAGGTTTATTTTTAAGGACATGGTTTTAGAATATTCTAGGCTTGTTAAAATAGTAAGGAGCTCCAGCCACCTGTGGATTTGCTAGCCTTCCAACCAAATGATGGTGGAGTTATCTTCTAGCTTGTGCAACATGCGGAAGAGAGGGTATTGAAAATGGCTTACCAACAACAAAATATGGGAAAATCTTATCTGGTAACTCCAGCTACATTGTTTTTGTACATATGAAATCTGTATCCCTATTGTAAACCATCATGGCCAACACCAATTCCTCCACTCCCTCTGAAAATTTGAATGCCTTCGCAATTGTTAGTTACCTGATGTTCTAAACTACACATGTATTGGTTTACCTGACGTTCTAAACTACACATTTATTGGTTTCGGTTAAAGGCATTTATTATGATTGTGTTTGAAAACTTACTCATAATGATACATTTTACCATGATTTTATTGTTTCTCTATAATCCTGTAGAGTGGTTTTATTTGAAAAAAAAAATTGACGGATTTTTTCAACTTGTTTAATTAATTGTGAAATCTGAAAGTATAATTTTTTTTTTTTTTTTGACAGAGAAAGTATAATATTCTTTGTACAAAGTTGATTGCTTTGTGTAGGTTTTGGTAGAGAAATTTTTTTTTTCTAGAGACTTTAAGAGGTGATTTGGTCGTTTTCAATGTTGGGCTATGCATGTTTCAACAATAACAGCCTCATTCTTTCCTTCCCTTATTTATCTTTGGATCCACCATTTATAAAATAAAAATAATATAAAAAAAAATAAATTATAAAAAAAGATTATAAAAAAAAAAAAAAAAAAAGTAAAAGGAAAAGAAACTCCCTAATGTGTTTTTATTTGGCAAGATAACAGAAGGTAGCTTGAATCTCTAGTGGCAAAGAAAGAAAATGTGCAGCTAAGTTTTGGCATCAGACAACAAAAACAACCCAAAAAGTCAAATAAGATAGATTTCAAGTCATCAGTTAACCTTAAACTTCACCTAATACTTGACTAAGTAGAAAAACAATGTTGGTCAACAATAGAAGAAACCCACTTTTACATTTATTAACGCGTCAATTTGATAATTACAAACTTCTCTAGGTGAGACTACCTTGGAAAAAAAATTAAGAAAAGGGGAAAAAGCTAGCAATATTAAAACCAAATTCTAAACAATTAAGCTACAGATTTATACCTACAGAGAACCTTACACCTCAATACCCTGTCCTGAACATAAAACCCTGGCATCACCATGATCTTAACTCGGCTAGGACCATTTGACTTCTGCCTTTCCATGAACATGTCCTCCATGTAATGAGGATCAAACATCCTATTCTCTTCAACCCTTAAAATTCCCAATGGTGGATTGAATGAAAAGGCAAGCAAATGAAGCAACCATATGCATTTGGCAGCAACAAAGAATGCTTGCAGAAGCTGTTCAGGCCATGGTCTAGTCCAATTCAGCGTCGTGATAATGCAACTCATTTTCTGGTCACAAAATTTACTGAATTCTTCACTGTAATATTTAGTCCCTTTCCTTAATACCTCATTCCAGCTTAGGTTCCTCAACGCCACAAACGATGAGAATTGCGCTTGGCGATCTTGTTGGGGGTCTAACAGCTTTGGGGAGCCATTTTTCTGAAATACTGAATTCTCAAAGTCTTGGTAGAGTGACTGATTTATGAAAGCTTCCAAATGGTATAACACTGCCTTCGAGTATTTGGAACTCAAAGAAAGTTTATATGGTTGAAGAAGCGTATTTAAGTTGTCCACTAGAGTATTATCAGTTTCTTCAATCTGGCCAACAAGGGTCTTGCAGAATTGCTTTACTGACAATCTTGCTTCTGATACTATCTGCAAGAAACCTTCCACCATTACTTCTGTGCTGACAGGCATCAAATTTTCTCCATTTACATCTAAGGATTTCCCTCTCTTAGGAAAATTTCCAAGAGTTTCAGGAACTTGGGAATCCTTTGCCTGCATTGCTTGTTTTAGTGCTTTCTTCAGTTCTTCACAGTAGGTCTCCAAGTACTCAAGCTTGTGTTTAAGCTCTCCCAATGAAGATTTCATCTCAGAAACTTCCATCAAGGCTGCATCTCTATTCTCATTTGCTTCCATCAGCTCTTTCTTTAACGTTTCAATTGACATTATCCCAAAGTCTTTATATATTTGAGAAACATCTTCGGATTCTGCTCGATTAGGAGAATTTTCATTCTTATTTTTTTTCTTTAACCGAGGAAACAACCATGAAATCACTCCCCGATTCTTTGGTTGTGATTGAATAGATGTGTGAGAATCCGTTAATGGAACAACAATATTAGAGTTCCTGCTGTTTCTTGTTGCAGTTTCAGATGCAGTAGTTATAACTGCAGGCTTGCATCTATTGCAGGATGATACTGATTTGAACTCCCCCAAACTGTTTCTTCTGCTTGACTTGAAGTAGTCATTTCCAGGTGATGTTTGAAGCACAGTGATTTGGTTTGCACAAGAACCGGTGACAGATTTTTGATCCTCAGCTGGACAAATATGGGAGTCTACGCTGGCCAAACCACAAGGCAATCCCTTTCTTGAGGATGAATTCTCCTTATAATCCGATAGGAAAGTTTCATTGCCATTTCCTCCTAGTCCATACTCATCCCAACTTTCTGATAGTGTGTGGTCTTTAAGTGGAATTTGTGGATACCCAGGTGTTGGTTCATCTTCATAGCTCTGTCAATGTTTCTCAAATTTAGAAAGCTCCCTCATTTTTGAAAAATAGAAATTCACTCATTAAAAATAGAGAATTTTTATTTGGGTCTGTAGTCTTAGGTATGAATGATACAAAGCTTCACTTACTAAAGAATAAAGTACCAATTCAAAATAAACAAATACACACGCAAACACAGACTGGAAAACAATGCAAAAGTTAAAAAAGAAAAAAAAGAATAGTCATCAGAATATTTTGCAGATATGTTAACAATATAACAACTACTATAATAGAACTGAATTTCTGAGTTCAGCTAAATGCAACCTAACTAAATTTCTGGGTTTAGTTTAGTTAAGCGTTTAAGCTGTAAATATGGAATTACAGTCATAATAAGAGACTTTACCAGATGAATTAAGTAAAACCCACATAAATATAGATAGTATAATCTTTATTACCATGAGGTGCATTCACTTTCCAATCAATTAATGTATGAAAACTGAATAAATAAATGAAGAATATAATCACTGCAACACATGATAGTGACATTCTTGAGTTTGATATAATTAGAATCATCAACCTAAATAAATGCGTATATTTCAGGAAAAATCTAGGTGTATAAATACCCAACACATAAACACAAAGAATAGAATGTATAAATCAAGCATTACTGGAAAAGAAGTAAGAAATTAATACTCACAGGTGTAAAAACAGGGTAATCTTGAGCAGAGAACTGAGAAACAGGGCGTGAAGCAGGGGAAGGAGATGGAAATCTAAGATTGGAGGGGCTGCTTCCTTGCATCAAAGCAGCATGAAGGGTTCTCAACTCCACTGCTTTGGCAATGGCAGCTCGGATATCTTGCCTGCTAATCTCACGGTTGGTATTGCTGCTGTTGTTGTTGCTATGGTTTTCAAAGACTTGAGAGGCAGTAGTAGCAGCAGCCATGAACAGAGGACAGAACAGAGCAGAACATATGAACTCAGAAGTAAAAGAATATGATATCTAAGTTTAGATAAAGTTCAGAAATTTTTTTCAATGACAGAAAAGTACAAAGTGGGTTAACATGAGGGTATCTAGCAGTTGGATTTGATTTGCACTGAGGAAAACCATATCCAGTGCAAAATCTTGGAGAACCAGAAATTCTAAGAGAGAGAGAGAGAGAGAGGGATGTAGAGGTATCTCAAACCAATGAGCTTTTGTCTTTGTTCTCAAAGGATTATGAGTAGAATGAGAGCATGTGAGTTGTGAAGTAGGAAGAGAGAGAGAGAGAGAGAGAGAGTCAGAGTAGTTTTTACTCTATGTAGGCATGCCTCTAAGTGTGAAATCAGTTTACCAAAATGCCCATTGTTTCCAAAAATAACCATATACACACCAAAATCATTTGGTGGTACGATTGTCAACATGATTACTTTAATACTATCATAATAAGTAGTTCCACTATATTCCACTAGAATGCCAACAGTGTCAAGATGTGGTATCCTTTACATTATTGCATTGATAATCTTTTAGAAAATACTTTTTGTGTTATCACTTGTCATCACAGGCAATGATAGAGCCTGGTTTGCTTGCAATTTGATTGTGTTCTTAGACAAATATTGATTAGACTTTTCATCATTTTGGATCCCATTATGTATTGCTCTGGCAATCTGGCTACCTTCCTTTCAATTTGTCCCTGGCCGGCTATGAAGTTTGATTTTTGTATGGTTTCTTTTGGTGCAATATGAATCTATTCTTAGCCCCAAAAAAATAAATACTAATAAATTACGAAGTCCCAGCACAAGAAAACAAAAGAAGATCCAATAATGCAATGAATTATTTTTTTTCTTCTTTGTTTTTTTTGAATGTATGGTGATGAAATTATAATCTTTTTTTGCAATTGATATGTAGCTGTGGATAGAATTATGGCATACTATATTTTGTTATGATGTGTATGCATAATTCACCAATATTTTAAATTTTGGTTAGGTGCTAGGTACAAATTTGATTTATCATAACAAAAAAGAAAGAAATAGATGCTAATTTGAAAATACTAAGAAATGAATACGACCTTATTAGTGGACTGGACCTGAAGCTTTGTTCTTTTTTGTCTTTTACTTTTCTCAGCCAGGCTAGTATTCGATAGATGATAGATCGCTTTTCATGTAAGTTTACATGTGCAGCCTTCACTGAAGAAAAGCTGAGGAGAACTTTCGTGGCAGTGGAAATTGCTTCTAAAGAGGGGAATTCCTCTCTCTCTCTCTCTCTCTCTCTCTCAATGAGCCAGGAAATTTTTTTTTCCCCCAAAAAGAACAGAAAAGAAATGCCCACGTTGAACATATGCAAGGAAAAAAAAAAAAAACTAAAATTACACTCCATTTTATTATAAAATATTTACAAATTAACTTCATCATAATAAATAAAATTCTTGCTTTTTTTTCTTCTTCTTCTTCTTAATCTTTTGTTTAAAAGTTGAGATATCAGTTTGTAATATGGATGACAATGAAGTAATAGATGATTAGACCAAGGATGCCCTGTCTCTCCATGTGCCCTTTTTTTAAGGCACAACCTATGTGGGGCATGTCGGTGATGAGGTGATTTAGAGGTGTTTCAATATCCCTAATGAGGTAGTTTTAACACTAATGAAGTAAAAATGAAAGAGAAAGATGATAGGTAATCATGAGAGAGAGAGAGAGAGTTTTAGGGATGGAAATAGAATAAGTATAAAAAATATATATTATAAATAGCATATGTATAAAAAATGTTAAATTATATATAAATAATTTAAACATATTAAATAAGTATATACACACACATTTGAGATGGGATGAGAGTGAGCATAATTCGTAAAGTCCCATCATTTTGTTTTAGGTCGGGAAAAATTCACATGGGACAAGATGAGTCAAGAGGTATGGAGAATTTTTTCCATATGCGATGTGTAAAGTCAATAATAAAAAAAAAAAAAAAAATTTGTAATAGTGTAGAATAGAATGAAATAGAGAAGAAATTTCATTTTCTTGATTGATGTAATATAGGAGCATTATGCCCATGGCCTGCCAATTGTCCACCATGCAAACGAGGTAAAAAAAAAAGTAAAAAAAAGGTGAATCCTGACCTTTACAATTCAAAGAAGTATAAGATCTTATTCTTATACCATCCTAAACTATTGCAGAGAGTCAGCTAAAAACTTGCAATATTGATTAATGAACTATCATGTCCTGTATTTTATTGAATAGCTTTTATATATTTTCTTTATAAGTAATTAAAAAAAAAAATTCCTGCACATCACTATTGATGAGGGTTGACCTTTAGGTGGACAAATAAAAGAAAATAACAAAAAAATATTCCAAAAAGTTATTAGGTAATGGAAAATTACCAATTTTCTTTGCAACTCCTATCACATTGAAAACTAATGTTGTGATATCTCGCATTGATTGGATAAAGTTTGACTATATATCATGTGGTATGTCTTGAGTCTCACATCAAGCACATACAACATTGACCTTGGTCGATATTAACGACAGCAAAGAATCGTAATTATAACTAAATTAGTTTCTTTTTGGATCTACGACTCTACATAAGCGCAAATATAACTAGCCCTTTTGTTCAGGTCGGTATAAATTTATTATACAATTATTTGTGTTGAGGGGCAAATTCGTCCATGAAAAGATATTGAGCTGTCCAAGTGCTGTTTCAACCGAAAGGGATTTGAGGTGTGGGGGACAGAAATATCCAAAACCTTCCAAACACTGTTATTACTCAGTTGTCTTTCTGCTTTTCTCTCTCTTCTCCCAAAGATTGAATCTAGGTAAGGCGTGGTGGCTGCACCCTTCAGAATCAGTGGGGACCAAACGGAAATGGAAATTCCCTCCAGACCAGAAAATTACATAAATGCCCATAAGACACCACTAAATGTGTGTCTCAATAATGAGGGCTACATGGAATATTCCAAGGAAGTAAGGGTGGAGTATTTTTGAAACAAAAGGAAATATGTTTTTTATTTGGAAATGGAATTCCATGTAGGATTGTGGAATTGTTTGGATATGGAGTTCGTTGTTTCCTATAACTACTTTGTGTTAGGGAAAAAAAAAAAAATCATTATTTTATTGAAAATAACTTTCTGAACCAACAACCCCCAGAAAGTTAGTAAGATTTGTCAACCTAACACATGCGAAAAAGTTTTCCTCTCCTCTGATCAATAGCATCATAAAGTTCATGAAATTGGTGATTAGGTTCCAATTAAACTTTAGAGCCAGTAACATTTTTTAATTAGCAATTAAAGTAAGCCAATACGTTCTCTAACTTTATGACCTAGGACTGCTTTCTTTTTATAATTTATAAATAAAAAATATTATTGGTAACATCTGTTCAAAGTACTTTGGAAAATAATAAAAAAGTACTACTATTACTTTAGTTTTACTCTTAAGTAACTAATATTTTTCTTCAAAACTAATCAATTTGGTCCCTAAACTCAACTTGATTTCTAAATTATTACTTTTTTTTTTCTTTATTATAGTGATTAAGGATCAAGTTGGCCAATTTTGAAAAATTTTAGATCTATATTTTACCTTTTTTTTTTTTTGAAATTAAAAAAAAAAAAAAAAAACTTTTTAAAGGCATCAATGCATTAATTTAAACGTTGCCCCTGTAGTGCAAGTAATTTCACTTCGAAAAGTAACTCAATTAGGTAGCTAGCTATGATCTCCAAGGGAAGGTTTAGAACCTAACAAGTAGGTTTTGTCTGCTTTGACAATAAGCATAATTAGAAAAATGTACTTACACAGTTACACGGAAACATTCACATTTCCAACAAGAAAATATTTTAAGCTAGGTTTATTATTCCGAGCAAAAAGTAATTATCATTTAATTTTTATTTTTAGATGAATCATTTTACTTTTTATCTGCTTGTCTTGGTCCTAGGCAGTACACCAGCCAATGATTTTTAGTAATTCGTGGCACAAAGGTTTCCTGAACAACATCAACATGTTTGATTCTTGCCTTTAACCCAAAATATTCGAAGTACAATAATACAATTTCGTTGGCCTTTTTCGTATTCGATAAGTGTAGTGATACAAAAATTTCTTTGGCCTTTTCGTATTCGATAAGTTTAGTGAAAAAAAAAAATTCATAATTTTTGAGATAATATGTTATGATTTGTGCTAATTATAATGTGAGATGCTGATGATAGGAAGTGTAAACATAATTTTACTCAAATTTTAACTTATCATTATTAACAATTATAAAAAAAAAAAAAAAAAAAAAAAAAAGAAAAAAAAAAAAAAAAAAAGAAATTTGTGTGTTCCATACAAATTACAAGGCGTGAAAAAAAGAAAAGAAAAGGGTGAAGTTAGTGTGATAAAGACCAATAAGTTGAGTCAGGTCCCTACCTAGTACCTGGTATATGATCTTGATATGATTATAAGCAGTTGATATGTTTCGCACATGTAATTCCTAGCTAGTAGCCTAGTACTGGCTAGGTCATAAAAATTTTGTAGCTGAAAAATATATACAGTCCTGGTATTAAACAATTCAGGGGTTTTTTTTTCCCCAATAAATATTCAAGGTTTATATACACAAATAAAAGTGGGTTTCTGGTCCCCAAAAGGACAGGAATGAAAGATTTAATTAGGGACCTCAACTTTATGGAAGGTGGATCCAAACAATTGTAGTACTGCCTTTGATGTTAGACATTGGTCAAAGGATTCCAAGCTTTTCTTGTATCAAAACAATGTAGCAAAACTAACAAAACTAGTGGTTTTTTGAAACAGTTTATTTAGTTGAAATTGAAAACTTTTTACCAAAAGTGAAAAAAAAAAAAAGTTAAAAGCTAATTGAATAGTACAATGGAACCCATAAATAGTATTAAAAAGTGAAATAAGACTCATGAATAGTACCAAAAAGAAGCTAAAATTAAAATAAATTGAACTTTTCATCACATCTCAAACAAACTCTAAGAGTCTTTATAATTCAACTTTGCATCTTTTGATATTTTAAACGTTTAATATTCAAATCCTTCCTTAGAAATAATTGAATTTAATTATACAAAAAATGGAGCAAAGAGGTGATTATAAATTGAAAAGAAAGAAAGTGATATAGTGGTCATCATCATATCACTTCTACAAACCACCCATGTTATGTTACATAGTGCGGGCATGCATGTCCTCCAGCATAAGGGTGCCTATCATGATCTGGGGTGTACTTCCACTACAAGGGATGGGGTTTACTTAATCACCCATAATTACTTGTAATTACTTAATGACCCAAAGCCAAAGGGCAACGCTATAGATAGGCCTATGTTTATAAGATAATCAGTTTATATTTGGGGGCACATGGGGATCATTACTTGTACCATGTTGTAACGTTTACTCTAATATGTTCGTTTCCTTCTTCAAAGAACGACTTCTTTACTTAAAAAATTTCTTGAATCATGAGTGCTTTAAGCAAACCCTTCAATTAATATATATTGTATAATATTAGTCATATACAATATGATAATTTTTAATTACATCCTTATTTTAAAATCTCACTGTTAAATTATATTCTCTCTTAATGCTTAAGTATACTAAATTTCAAATCAATTAAATGTAATTTACCATGCAATTCATAAATTCATTTCTTATACAATTATAAAATATAATAAAACTTAAATACCAACATTATATACTAATTATTAAGTTATTATTCATCAAAAACAAAACTAAATACTTATCATTATTATTTTATAATCTTATTGCTTGTAAGTATAGAAAGTGTTAAATAGCAAATATTATTATATGACACAAGCTTTAGTTTTTATTTTTTATTTTTATAGATATAATAAGATTTGAATCTATGATGTCATTTCCACAATGATTGTTTTTTATTATATTAGATTAAAATACTAATAAGTTAGTTTTTTGGTTTTACGATATATATATATATATATATATTTAAAGTATAGATGAGATTCTTAAATCTAATACTCAATGACAAAAGTCTTTATTAGGCGACCCATGGTCAAGATAAGGTATTGGTTTATCATTCTTTTAAAAGGATTTTCTTCAGTTCATCCCTACTCTCACTTTGGAAACACCGAAACAGAATAAGAATATGTATACTTGCATCGCATAATTAATGTATCTTTATGTTTGTTAAGATGTAAATGTAGTGCCACTTTCATTTTCAAAAGAGAGGTGGCTTTTGGTGTCTCTTTCTCTACCCCATAAGGAATAAAACAGGAATTGGTAAAGGATACCAGCATGTCCATGCAATAATGTGGCCGTAAATATATATGTTTTCTCTGACCCAAGAAAAAGGTGAATAGGGTTCTCTGTTCTTCAGTCAAATGGCCACAAAAACTCTGGCTCAGTCACTTTTGTGGTACAAATATATATAATAAGTATTCTTGTCAATGTTGAAGTATATAGAAAGATAAAGAGTACTTTACTATTTGTACTGGCTTTCTCGTATAACGTTTAGATTTTGTCCTGTTTTTGTTGTTTCGATTCCAGAAAAGAGGATTCGACTGTTAACCTCACAACATGCATATAGCCAGTACAATTTTTTTTAATCATATTTTTAATGGTGTAATTAAATAAGGTTTTTTTTTTTTTTTTTTTTTTTTTTTTTTTTTTTTTTTTAATGTAGTCCACTAATCCTAATTCTTAGGACTTTTTATTCTTCGATGTCCTACCAAATTGTTCTCCTAGACCCTATCTTCTTGTTCATGTAGCAAATTTGTTTAGTTAGAATTAAGGCTCAAGTGCATACTCTAATTAAATTCTAAATGTCTACGTTGAAAATGCTAAGAAAATCTAAAATAAATGTGCCAATGAAGCGATCATGAAGCATTTGATTTCTTCCTGAAAAGGCTTTTGCCTTTTATGCGTTTTTCTAGTAAAAAAAAGAAGATATTTTTTGCTGGTTAGGGGTGGTTTAGTAAGATTACAATTGCTGCATTAGTTTTGCTGTGGCTAAAAATAGGAGTACTAGTGTAGAAATTGAAAAGGTAATTCAATGTTGATTATGAATTTCCTCTTCCATTGCAATGAAGATTGGGAAGACCCTTCAGCAAAAAGATTTGGAAGACCCCTGCATTAGTTTTGCTTTGGCTAAATCTTTGCAGCAAGAATTTCCTCTACCATTGCAATAAATATATTGCAATTTATTGGTGTGCGTTTAGGACATCAATATATTATAACCCATAAGGCCATAAGCAAGCTTACAATTTCATAGTTATCTGTTTCTCAAAAAAAAAAAAAAAAAAAAAAAAAAATCATACATAAGATATAAACTATAACAAACAAAGCCTGAATTTGGTAACAATGGGTTGTAAAACTCATGTTTTACACCATCTAATAAGAGATTTTCACATCAGTATTTTACTTAAAATTTAATACATCCTATCACACTTAATAACATCTCAATAAAGTTCCAATTTGGTTGGATTTATATATGAGAATTAGAATTGATTGAGTGTGATTGTGCTTATTATTAGATTTGTGATAAGATGATGTGACATGTTGAGAATAGAAGGGTAAAATATGAGTTATATACCACATCTTTATAGAATTTAATCTGTAACAATAAATTTAAAACCCAAATTTTATTGAGAGTATCTGAACTAAAAAGGCAACTAATTAACTAGTAAATATACTCTCTCTGTAATTGAATGTCTGGAAACAAAGAAAAAGATGAAAATTTATTAACTTGCTAAATTTTTTTAAGCATTATCTCCTAAGAAAGGAGATTCTTTAGGACTTTCACTTCCACATGGGTTGGGTATGCAACTATGCATAGAGCATAGGTGAGGCAAAACCTTTAAAAATAGAGTCATATGAAAGTACTGATGGTACAATGTGGAGTCCATGTCTTTACAGGGTGGATATAGATTATAGATATGCAAGATTAAAGCCTGTACAATATGAAACATCAATTCCCCATGAACACCTTATTTAAAGATTAGGCACCATGTTCTTGAACCGTGAATTTGGGCTTTTCTTCTTCGTTAGGTAGGCTTTACCTCGTTTTCTTTTGATCACCACATACTTCTTGCATTATACGAACCAAATTTGAAGAACCCAATGGTACAATTTTTTTAGTAGTCATGTCAAGTGGTTGGAAGAAACTTTGGAATTACTTTATTCTTAATGAAAAAATAAAAAATGTTATCTATTCTATATGAGTGAGTTGCAGTACAAAAATTTTCATAATTATATTGTGATTAGAACATTATTTTCGTATGAATTCAGTATTGACCTCACTTTTATTAGCACCTATCATAATATATAAACAATTTCTTTTAGTAGTCATGTTAACCGGTTGGAACTTGGAAGACACATGGATTAGTTTAGTCGTAAAAAAAAAAAAGTGTTTAGTTTTTTTCATTTAAATAAGTTTATAGGTACAATAATTTTCATAATCGTTGATGATGTAGAAAGTTGTAAGAACATCATTTTCACATGACCACATTAGTGATAATGCTTTTATTTGCAACTATTGTAATATTCCACCCCAATATACAGTTTTGAAAAATTTTGTATCCTCAAACCTATTGTTTTTTCTTTTATTGAGGGATCATCAAGGTTTTGTTGACTTTTTTATACATTCTAAGTAGGAAATGGGCAATCATTCTTAGACGTCTATATTGAAAACACCTCAAAAAATAAATAATAATAATAATAATAATAACCATTTAACATAAAGTTCATTGGCCAACTTTTGTTGATTTGTTATCAAGAGACATGACGTAATTTTGAAGGTTCTATATTACATTTCTTGAACACATTCACTCATTTTGACATCGATTAATGTAGGCAGTATATGAATCAATTGATACATGGCCCTCAATTCATTTTGGAATGGATGCAAACCACAAGGCCCAACTTCATTTGCTATCTGAGAACCCAAACTATAAGTTCCACACCGTACATCTTGTTTTATCTTGCGTTGGAAACTTGGAATTCAACCGACCAGTTCATAAAGTTAATCTGGTGTTTAGAGCTACGCCTTTTTTTTTTTTTTTTTTTTTGAGAAGGTTTAGAGCTATGAATTAAAACATGCATTTTCATCTAAAAAATAAATTAAATTAAAACCTGAATTTAAGAAAAATAATGCTCTTACCAAGCTTAGTAATGTGAGCTTATAACTAAGTGAAGCATTAAAGCGGTTAAAAATATAGTGAAAATGGCTTAGTTGGGACTGCATAGTCTGTCCTTGGGTTAATGAATCAATACTTACTAAAAAAGAAGAAGAAGAAGACAATAATGCTCTTTGCCTACATTTACAACCAATGTCGATCAAAGTACAATATCAATGATATGAATTACCGTCACAATCAACCAAAACTCATTAACTATACTAAAAAGATTCTCAAAATTAGCACTAACTAATAACTATACCTCACAAACACATACACTCCAAATACAAATTAACTGAAATCTCATTATACACACGAAAATAAAATAGCAAATATAAAATTGAAATAACAAAAAACCTCAATATTAACTTAGAAACTTACAAAGAAGACATTCACAATTCTAAAATTCTAATACACCCTATGGTACTTTCTCACTTAAACAATAGAAAAACACTTGACTCGCATATACTAGTATCTTTCAACCCAAGGAAATTACCAAACTATTCACCCCATATTCTCCTAAAAGAGTCTTCTCCTCTACCCATACAAGAATACCACTTGAGATAAAGTCTCAAACTCTATCTAGATTAATTTATTTATTATAGTTTCAAATCTTATTCCTAAGTAAACAAAATATGGGACAAGGATTGAGTCTAGTGCACCTAAGCCTGTTTCCAAGAAATGTAACATTACACCTTTTACAAGCAATACCAATGATTTTTTTTTTTTTGGCAATGAATAAATTTTTTTTTCAATGACAAGAAAACTCAAATAGATAACCAATTAAAAAATAATAATTTTAGGCAATTTTGATAGTTAAATGCTTGCCAACGAACACCAAATTCACTCACCCTCTATGAATCTGAAAAATCAAATTGGTTTTTTGGTTTTCATTTTCTATGCCGTTTTAATGTTTGATTTCATTTTTGCAAATTTATGTGTTTGATTCAAATCTTGCACTTCCAGTTTAATATGTCTGTTTTTCTAATGTTTCAAATATCTAAATGTTATTCTCTCATACAATCTATACTTCTACGTAGTGTTTCAGTAAGCCCACATACAATCTATTCCTCTCATACAACCGCATGAAGATTTTGTTATATTAAGGCTACAGCCTACAAGAGTTGTAGGTTGAATTTTGGAGGAACTCATTTATATAATGAATTGATGACATCATTTTTGCATTAAGAATGAGAAATTAATAATAATGGAATGAAATCAAAAGAATTAATAGTACTGACTCTGGTCTGAACCAACTTCTAAATTATAGAACAGTCCGATCAAGAAAATTTCACACAAAATGCATTGATAAAATAAGAGTACAAGCTCCCTTAAGAGCCAATACAATAAAGTAAGAATACAAGCTTCCTTAAGAATCAATACTTAGTTTTTAATAGTACTGATGATGCCGAAAATACCACCAGTAAGCCGCACAGTTCTCGCGCACTACAAACGGCACCTGCACAATGAAAAGAAAGGACCTAGCAGAGAGTACCGGTGTGGTACCGGCCAAACACCCTCCGAAGGTCAAGTCAGAATTATTCTCACTGCTCTAGAGTGCTAGAGAGGGTCAATTATGCGTCCCTTGGTTTGTGAGGGAGCATGGTTTTTATAGTAGTAGGGCTTGCCTCCTTTTCCTTGGAGTAGAAGTCTTTTCCTTATAGGAGTCTCCTTGGGCGTATTTTGCGGGATTCTTTCCATATAGGAGTCCTTAGGTTTCATGAAGCGTGGGGAGCAAGTTATTTACTTATACACGCAAACGTGGTGATCAAGCATTCAATGATTGACGCCGTCAGTCTATGTTGTTCCGTCAAATTCAGCACCATCAGCTTCAGGATGTCCAGCTTTATGGTACTCTACATGGAGTTCCTTCACACCATATCGCCGTCAGCTCTTTAGAAATGCTGACGGCAAAGCGAAGTTCTTTCACACCAAATCGTCGTCAGCTCTTTAGAAATGCTGACAGCAAAACGTGTCCCATCACCCTTGTCCTTCACTTATTTTATCCTCCTCAAGTACAATGAGACTCCTTAATAAAACACTTGTAACAATACACACACTATTAAATGACCAGAGTTCAGCAATATATAGCACACAATATACAATACAAAATGCAGAAATTAATGAAATTATTTTTCTTCCCTATCATTAGCGTTACTCTTAGTAACTATTATTAAAAGGGTAAATGGGTAGTAGACAATGTAGCGAAAAATGGGATGGGGTAAGGAACTTGGTAAACAAAGTGGCAAAAATAGTATCGTGAGGATGAGGATGAAGAATGATCCAATGATCAAAACGACATAAGCAAGCCAGTTGAGGCCTCTCACCATTAAATAACTACCAATCATGAATGATGAGGAGACCATAATAAGAGCTAGTCCCAATATTGGCACGGCAAACTTAAGGGAAGCAATAACCAAGTTAAGATCACCTAATTGTGCCCAGATGAGTGCAACAACAACAGTAACAGAACTATACATAGCTATGGTGTTGCTGATAATGAATGCTTGGAACAAGTGGTGTTGTAGAAATTTTGCCATGCCTTTGTGTGGATCAGAGTCATCGTTGCCGCCTGGCACAGTGAAACCTGCAGCAAAGGTTACAGTGGCCACAAGTGTTGCAACCAACAATAGAGTGTTGACCCTATCCTTGTAATTGTCCATGTTGGGTGCTTCCCTTGGCTTTGAGCTTTGTAAGTTCTCCTTCACGGCGTCCTTATTCTTGTCCATGTTAGATGGCTCCCCTGGATTTGAACTTGGAGGGTTCTCCCTGGTGGTGCTTCGACGAGCAGCATGTGGGGCACCGGCGTATCTCAAGGCTAGCCATGTCAATCGCTGCATGGTAAATAAATAACATTTTTCCATAACCATATTGTTGATCACACTGAACAATTATCCCCACTAGATAGCTTTTGTGGTCACCACTTGAATTAGTAACTTAACATCAATGGTATCATTCTACATTATATTTGTTAGAATTATTTTATTTTATATATATATATATATATATATAGAAGAAAAATTCTACTCTAGCATAATTTAAGTGTATATATGTGTAAATTTCCCTCCGAGAGACTTGAACCCCCCCTCCTCCCTCTCACACTCCACAAACACTTATATTTGTTAGAATTGAAGTTAAGTTAATATGTTGGGTTGAGAGAGGGAAGAAAGAAGAAGAGAGCCGAAATGCAGAGAAATCAGGATTGCTAATAGACTTAGGAGACGCGGCCCACCCTTCCAACCCGTTCCAAACAGAAGGACCACGGACAATTTCATAAGATGGGTCGAGCAGATGATGGGCCCAAGCTATTTTAAGGATTAAGTTTTGAGTTAGGAGTCGGGTGGGGAAATTTCTCATCCCACTAACCTGACTTGAATTGATTGACTATTATGATGACATGTCATATTATGCTAAGGTAGTCGTGGAGAAAGTCTATAGAGAATAGGCACACAAAATTTTACAACTTGACATGGTAGGTTATTAGTGGTAAATACATAAATAATATGTGGGTCTAAATGAAAATTAGCAAAAACTTGTCAATTCAACTATTCTGAAAATAAAAAAAGTTTTTTTATTATTATTATTATTATTATATATATATATATATATATATTATGTAACACTAGTCGCTAACCCGTGCGATGCACGGATAGTTAAATAAAAATAAAAAATATTTATTTTGCTTAAAGTTCTATGACTTGACTTAAAAAAAAAAAAAAAGTGTATAACTTGAAAATGAATGAAAATAAGTAATTTTTTGTTCAATATAATAGTTTAGAAAAATTCTTTTTCTTTCATATCATTGGTTTCACATAATACATCCCAGCGTGGGCTATTCTATGGTGATGACTTCACATAATACTCAACTGCAATTAAATCTAATATCTATTACCAATCTAATATATGTTATCTTGATAGTAGATCTACAAATTGCATTCTCATATTCTTAAAGCTTGCCACATCATTATTATTATCTAATATAAAAATGAAGTTTTTGACTTTTTGTGAGACTTACGTTAGAATTAAGATTAAAAAAAATATATTTTTTTAATTAGACCTCACATTAGAATTTAAAAAAAAAAAAAAGAAAAAGAAAAAGAAAAAGAAAAAGAAAAAAAAGGACTCACTTTAGGTTTCAAAAAAAAAAAAAAAAGACTCACGTACAAAAAAAAGACTTTAGGATTAAGGAAAAAAGAGAGAGAGACTCCTGTTAGGACTCTCTCTTCCCTCCTCAAATTTTCTGCAATTTGGTACTATAAAATCAAAATAATTAAATCAAATTAAAATATATAAATAAAAAATGCTGATGCGGAAAAATTGTGGAGAGGTTAACCAAAAGTCAAAGGCTATATATAATACTAACCCGTGCGATGCACGGTATAATTTAATAAAAAAAATATATTTTTTGCTTGAAGAGATAGTGACTTAAAAATGAATGATAATAAGTAATTCAATTTATATATAAAAGTTCATAAAAATATATATATATACAAACTTCACCTCACAATACCAGTTGAGAATACACTTTGATCATCAAATATAATTATATAAGAATTACATTTAGAGAGAGATTATGATGACTACACTAAGGACAACATTTTTATAAAGGAATTTATATTCTTGGAAGAGCATAATATTTACTTCAATGATGCAATCATTCTTTTGAAAATATGTAAGAGGCTCACCAAAATAGAAAGTGGCACACAAAAATAAACAACAATTTCATATCAAAAGATGCAATATAAGCACACAACAATAACTGCAAGAAATTGATCATGCAAGAATACATATATTTCACTGGACTTCCACTTAAAGTTGAACTTACCACAAATCCTAGTATCAAGATTTTTAGATTCTTGTAAAGTAAGACCAATATCAATTAACCAAAAAAATATTGTAGGGAATCAAATCATAAATTTAAGAGACATAAGTTATCCTACAATTGTATTATGACTATTTGATAATTTAGTAAGAGCTAAAACAATAATATAGAAAAATTAAATAACCACAATTTTCATCAATCAAATATTGTCAAAAGCATAAATGGATAACAAACCAAATCTAGGTCCACCACTTCATAAAATGGGAACTAATACACACCAGCTTTTCCAACTTCAACACAAAACTATCAAAAGCATAGATTATTTTGTATGAGCAATACACACATAAGTAGTAGTTATTATTCTATAATGTAAATGCTACAAACTAACTGAATACATTATGAGATATGTAAAAGCAGACCAAAATTTTTTGTTTAGTAGGTTGCTTTATCTCTTGAGATAAAGAATATACTTTTTATATATAAATATATATATATATATATATATATATATATATATATATATATTTAACAATTAGAGTTAACTTGCACAATTGCTGATTTTTATTTTTTTATTTTTGAGGGAGAACAATGGCTGAACTTATGCTTCAGATATTACTCACGCTTCATAAATTAAGATTTGAAAAACTTCCAACAATATCCAAAATATATAATAATAATAGTTCTTCATATATTAATTCTTTCATATAATACCTTTATAACCCCTACACAATCAGTGTTCTTCATAAGGATGAGCGCTCCAAAAAAATAAAGAGAAAAAGAAAGCTTACCTTGAGGAACACTACCAAAATCATTACATTGGAAAGCAAAGGTTGGCAACGGTGGAGAAAATCACGCATTGAAAACCAAAGATTTATTGAATCAAGACCGTGATATTATTGAATCAAAACTTTGTCACATATTACAAAAAGAGATATGTCCTTAGGATTAATATCTTTAATTTACTTCTACCTGAGAGTCTTTAATCACATGAACACAACCCGTCAGGCAGCAACCTTCAGAGTTAAGGAAATTGATAACAACCGCAAAATCTCCTTCAACCTCAGTCACATTGGTGTTAATCTTCAGAGCAAAGACAATGGCTCCCTTCAGGGTTTTGAGTTTAGGGTTAAAAAATAGAGTTGGGGGTTTCACCGTTTAAGTATGAATTATTTTTGTTATTTAAATAATAAATATATAAGGTATAAAATCTAAAATAAAAAGAAAAAGAAAATAATGGTGACGTGGAAAATTGTGGGAGCTTTAGAGGCTTCGGTTTTATATATATACTAGTATTATGCCCGTGCGATGCACAGCTTAATAAAAAATATTTTGATAATATAATTAAATTTAATAACAAATAAAATGAAAAAAAGAATTAATTCAAAATTTAAGATTAAAAATAAATTGTACTTGTATACTTAAAAGAAATTTAATTTTTATTTCTTATTTTGATATTTAAATAATTTGTTTTAGTGTTTATTTCATTCAAATGGTTATAAGTTATATCAACTCTAAACCAGCATATGTATACATATGTAACATTCTAAATTAATAATAAATAAAAATATAATACTCTAACTTAATGTAACATTCTAACTTACTAATAAATAAATATAACATCCTAACTTAAAGTAATGTTTGTAATTGTATTGTGTTTTAGCCTTTAAGAACACATATATTAATTTTTTATCATAAAAAAACACAGATATTAATATTATACATGAAAAAATAATGAATTCAATAATTGAAACGGTTGAAACAAAATTAAGCCAAAACCTCAATTCATTAATGAAAAAATATCCAAATTTTTGAACTTAAAAAAAAAAAAAAAAAAAAAAAAAAAACCAGAGTTAAGTAAAGATAGACTTACATAGAAATTTGGACGGATGGATTCTCTCGTATCCAATTTCATGTTTGACAGCAAATTTTGCTTTTAATTAAAGAATATAGATTACATGGAACAAAGCACCAAACAAAAGCCATAACAAATTAAATCCATAATAAAATATTGATGTCAACAACAAATAATCATGTAATAAGAAATTAAAAAATACAAATATATTGCTTGCTATATTGACTTTAAAAAAAAAACACTAAAACATATGATTAAACATAGAATTTTAGCCTATTTATAAAACTTGTTGATAAAAATCATATTATATATAATAAAAGGGTACAAAATCTATTCAATTTGATGAAAGAAAAAAAAAAAAATTACCTGCAAGGTTGTAGGTAGGGTAGAGAGGAGAAAGGAAGAATATAACAAATAATTGTAAAGAACGTAGTAAAAATAATGAAATACCAAAAAACTGTGTATATATAGTGGGAATTTTAAGTTGTGAAGAAGATGATATGAACAAAAAGAAGCAGTTTAGGTAAAACTCAAATACTTTATTTTATTTTATTTTATAATACGATATGATATAAATATATAGATTTTAAAATTAAAAAAAAACCTTTAACCTAACGCTTTATTTTATTTTATTTTTTATATAAAAAAACCCTAACCGGCTCTTTTTCCCTCACATTTCTCTTCTCTCCCTCTTACTATACCATATATTCGTTCTGCCGTCAATACCTTCACTCCACAGAATGGCTTAATTGATTTTCTTTTATTTTTTGTTTCGTTTTGTTCATAGTTTTGTCTCTTTCTAATTTCAATTTTTAATTTCTTAACAGTGCACAACTTTTCTATTTGCTTTTCCTTCTATTCTCATTTTATTATATTATTTTTAGTTTAACAAATCCCTAGCTAGATCTAAATTTTTTCCTTTTACGTTTTTTAAAGAAACGTTTTTTACATTTTTTTATCTCTCTTTTTTATTTAAATTTTATTTTTAGGTAATTCTATTCCATTGATTTTAGGGTTTATTGATAACATTTTAGATAGACACAACTGTTATTGATTTGTCATATTTATCCAAAAAATATGTATATATATATCTATTCTTAAAATCTAAAAATTTATTAAAATTTCTGCAATTTGGTGAAGTCACTTGACGCAACCACGGCGTCTAAACCCAACTTTCATTATATATAATTTTTATCTCTTTTTTATTTGAATTCTATCCTTAGGTAATTATATTCTATTGATTTTAGGGTTTATTGATAACATTTTAGATAGACACAACTGTTATTGATTTGTCATATTTATCCAAAAAATATGTATATATCTAATATCTATTCTTAAAATCTAAAAATTTATTAAAATTTTTGCAATTTGGTGAAGCCACGTGGCGTAACTACGGCGTCTAAGCCCAACTTTTATTATATATAATACTAGTCGCTAACCCGTGCGATGCACGGGATAGTTAAATAAAAAAATAATTAATCAACCTCACAGTAAAAGAAAAGGCTAAAGGAATTGAGAAGAGGTTGATTTTTCCATAAAAAAAAAAAAAAAAAAAAAAAAAAAAAAAAAAAAAAAAACCTATCTACAAAGAATTGCAACTGTTTAATTTTGCAACAATAAAAACATACAACTTCATATTAATTGTAAATCAACCTCACTACACGAATCTAATTTTCGCTCTACTGTATTTTTGGAGATCGTGCTCCTAAACATTCAATGCGTCAAGAATTTCAATAAACACTATTGCCACATCTATCTTTTTTCTAGACATTTAATTTACACATAAGCCAATAGCAACTGCAATTAGACAATTTTGACCCAAGCTTTCTCCTTCTAAAATCTCATTTCTTTCCTTTAAACCTGCACGTCAAAAGTGGTTTCTAGTAAATATTACATTTACACAAAATCTAAGCAACCTAACTCACCTTACATCTTATAATTAAGCTGATAAAATCTTATAATTTCATTTTACAACTATAGCGTCTTGCTCATTAAAATGCATATGAGTAGGTTTTGCCTTTCGTAGTTGTGTGCTCTTACTATGCAGAAAAAAGAAAAAGAAAAATAAAAACACCTTAGACTTTCTTGGATTTTGACATCTTATAACATTGCACATCATCAAACAAAATCAGCATAAGATAATGTTATTTCTATGAAGTGAACAAATCTGAAACAAAATTAATGTGTAAAATTCTAAATAGAGTTACAATTCAACCGAGCATCAATAATTGCATGAATTAAAAAAAAAAAAAAAAAGATTCAAAAGCAGAACTCAAAGCTTTTTGTTATATAATCAAAATCACAAATTCTCTTTTTAAATAACCCGCATTTCCTACATTTGTTTACAATAATTGAAAGAATAAAAAGAAAAAAAGCTCTAATTTATTTTGATTCAACTACATGCTAGGAGGATATTATTCTTAGTAATATCATGGTTTACAATTTTGTCAACATGATTCACACACACATATGCGAAAAGAAAGAAGTGAAAGGATGGTAGTCATATCCATAAAAAATAATGTGATCACTTAATTTAGTGCCATTGAGCACCCATTCTCTTGCAATAAATTCATCAAAAAACTGATATGCATCTTCGACTAACATTGTTCTTTTCAAAGTAAGGAAAATAACCTCCAAAGACTTTATATGCTTTCTCACCAAAGCATCTCTAATGATGCTAACACAAAATGTGCAGAAAATTATGAAAGCATTAAATGATTAAGAATGATCCATGCATGCTAAGAACTACAGTAATATAGAGAAACAAAAATGTCCATATTTAGCTGGGATATTGCAAGCAGAAAAACAGAGACAAAGGCAAATGCAAAACTCAAATGATATGATCAATACTGGCTAAGAACTACAATAATTCTTTGCATCGGAGTGGTAAAGGTTGAGCATGAGAAAATCAATTCATAGGTATAAATAATTATAGATATAAACATGTTCGGAACTCTATTTTAAAAGAATTCAGCCACAGAAAATTACAAAAAGGCTACAAATATAATTCCTATGTCAGTATTTGTTGTTGAAATTGTAACTTGGTCTAAAATATAAGTTATATAACTCAGTTATATATGATTATGCAAGATGGGCATGGTATTAGATATTATAAATTTGAGGAAGAGATTCAGAGAGAGGGTTGAGAGAGACTTAACAAATAGCAAGCCTTAATGAATGCCTCTATCATTATGCAAAATCAAATGGCATATTACATATTTTTAAATGAATTTTAAGTTGGATGAAAAAAAAAAAAAAAAATTCAATACCAATGATGTAAACTTTTTTTTCCTGCAAAAGAAACAAAAACGTTGAATTTATGGCTTGAGTGAAACTTACAAAATACAGATTGTGTTTGAACAAAGTAAATTAGCCAAACAAACTCTTAGAATCATAAGGAAGAAAGGACAAACACAAGCATCAAATCATCAACAACAGGTTATTAGCTTCCAAAATTAAAACTTTTTTCTCCTAATCCTTTACAGCTAAGACATAGGCATAAGTCCACGCTAATCTCAAAAAAACCTAAGTACAAAAGCTGCTGCTCTTGGCCTAATATGCGGAGCACTTATCCTAAAATAAGTACGATTGTTGAAAATAATAATATGTAGATAGTCTTTCAATTGAAATTCTTACCTCGGGTTTAGAATTTGCTCTTCAAAGAAGGCTGGCTTCAATTGCATATTCTTTGATTTTAGCGCTGGGATTTAGATTTTGCTCTCCAATCTCCATTCTTTGATATAATAACTACACTAAAATCACAGAGGCAAACGTTACAATTCAAATTGAGAGAACACTAAAATAGTTAGAAATAAAGCAAACGAATACAGATGTGCTAAAAAACCTAGATAGCAAAATAAAACAAAACCTGAAGGTAAAGCAAAACCGGATTGTTGTCAGATTTTGAAGGTTGGGAGGCTCTTCAATACATCTCCACTTTCTTACAAAACCTGTAGAATTTTAATTTCTATGAGTGTTTCCCTGAATTCAACAAAAAAGAATAGAGAGAAAAAGGGGTTAGGAATTGAAATCCCTAAATTGACAAAAAAAAAAAAAAACCTAATTAAAGACGAAATCCTTAAATTGACAAAAAAAACCTAATTAAAGACAATAGGAAAGCCACGAAATCGATGGTCTGAAGAAGTTTGTGGCAAATCGGTGGTCAGTTTGTGGATCGGGAAAGGTAGGCCGGATGGGTTGGGTGTAGGAAAGCCACGAAATCGATGGTCTGAAGAAGTTTGTGGCAAATCGGTGGTCTGAAGAAGGTGTCTGTTGGGTCTTGCCGTGGAGAGGGAGAGGTAGAGGATCGGGAAAGGTAGGCTGGATGGGTTGGGTGTTGAATTGCCGTGGGTCTGATTGGCTTGCCGTGGGTGTTATTGAGGAGGAGCTGATGGCAGAGTATTCGTGAAAGGGAAAGCATGGAAAGAAAAGGCAGAGTTGGGTAGGGAATGGGTTTTTGACGTTTTTGTTTTTGGTTTTGGTTTTATTGTTTTTTGTTTTATTTTTTTTTTTAATGCGTGCTAACGTGGAAAATTGTGGAAGCTTCAAAAGTTTCGGTTTTATATATATATATAGATGATATATATAGATTACTCTTTTAATTTATTGAAAATCTAACCTTATCTGCCCCGTAAATCACCCACTCTTCCTTAACCAAAAAAAAAAAAAAATCCAAGGAATCAATTAACTTGACATTTATCATTTGAATATTCAATTGCTTTTCCTTTTATATCGCCCCACCTAATCTGAAGAACATGGAATACAACACTGCACCACCAAAATCCCTAGCCTAACTCAATAAGTGAAGACCGAGAGGGAGAAAGAGAGAGAAAGAAATTAATATGGTTCGGCCTAACAAATTTTTTTTTTTTTTTTAATAGTAAACGTTGGACCTAACAATTTACATACATAGCAAAAAGCCCTTGATTGGCTATATTTTAACTTTAAGCCGATTGAGATATATATACATGCTAACCCTTTAGACCAATCATAGACTAGTCTTGGAGTAACTTTACTCATACTCCTATAAGTACGTTTACCATAAGTAGGATTAAGATTACTTTACCTAATCTTAATACACTAAATCTTAGACTATTTATAATAGTCTAGGGACTTGGCCTTATATCTCTAAGGTTATCTAAAACAGAGTTTGCTATTAGGTACGCAATTTTATCAAACTTTCAAGAATCACATACCTCTCGAAATGAGGGCACCTTCCCGCTGTACTTTCCTGCAACGTCAAGAGCTGTCTTGCCTTCGTTGTTCAACAACTTTAAGTCAACCCTTTTGTCCCATGTCAGAATGCTCACGACCTGAGGATGCTTCGTATTGGACGCCAAATGTAAAGAGGTGTTTCCATCCTTGTCTTTTTCATTGATGAGCATTTCCAACTCAGGCTTTTTAAGGATATAGTTTACCACTTTGGCCTTCCCATTCATAGCAGCTACATGCAAAATATTTCGACCTTGATGGTTGAGCAACTCAACCGAATCTGGACATCGCTGGAGAAACTCTTGAATTACCTTGATATGTCCTCTACTGGATGCTGTGTGAATTGGAAAAGAACCATTCTGGTCACTTTCATATTTGCAATATGTAGATTTGTTTAACAAGTAGCCAACACCTTCAAGGTATCCTATGGATGCTGCATAGGAAAGAGGTGTCATCCCTTTGTTGTCTTTCTCTTTGATGAGTTCTGGATGTCTGCTCAAAACACTCTCCAAGACACCTAGTACATAAACAAGAACTATCATTCACTGAAAAAATGGGAAAACCTTTAACTATCAACCTTAATTATGATAAAAAATGAGAAACGTGTTCATCCAAATCCAATATACTTTGTTAGTTTCCTCCGTAAGCATAAATTGAAATTGAAACACAGTGAAGTAGCTCACTAGTAAACTTACCTATGTTCTTCCCAGTGATGGCAGCGTGAGCAATTAATTGGACTTCCTCAGATGGCATCTGACTTATATTTGCTTTTTCAATCATGAGCTTTACTAGTTTTACATCCCCTGCTTCGGCTGCCATATATAGAGGAGATTTGTGTTCCTCATTCAGATAATATGACACTTCTGGTTCTTGCTCAACCAAGAAATCAGCCATCTCACTGTACTTACTTTTCAAAACCAAGTTAAAATCCACTTTGTATTTGTTTATCACGGCCAAGTGAAGGGGATTATTCCCCTCATTATTCTTCACCTTTGGTAACTCAGTACCGGCCATTTTTTTTACCAAATCCAAATGCCCACCACTTGTAGCTACATGGAGAGGAAGATCACCATCAGAGTTAATTCTCAGCTCAAGTTCATAGTGGCTTTGACGGATCGCTTCCACAAGCTGATAGTGACCTGAGCTTATAGCAATATGAAGAATTGTATTCGATTTGGGAGTTTCTTGGTAGGAAATAGGACATTCGATATCTTCATCTTTCAGCTGTTTGATGAAATCAATGTCCCCACGTTTTGCAGCCATGTACAAATCAGGATGCATGTTTCGAGCCGTTCTAGAAACATCAGTAGATTCAGTACTGATATTGGAAGGCTTATTGTCTGCTGCTATTTCTTTCTCTAGCTCCTTCTCCGTTTCAGCCTCCCCAACTATTTCTCGGTTCATCAGTTGCTCGTTTTCCATTTCAGCATCAAATGCATGACGGCGAGCCCGTCGACGCGGTTGGGATGAGGAGGAGCCTGTACTCGCCATTGAGGGTTTCACAAGTGAAACAGTTCTAGGTGATTGCTGTTCACTAACGTCCACCAAAATGTGATTGGGTTCGCTAGACCTGTCAAAACGGGTACGCTAATTTTTAGAGTCTTTGGTAAAATATTGGTCACAGGTATCGGAATTTTGCATGTTATTAAGTAAAGGAATCACCGAACTAACAAGCAAAAAGGTTGAGCAATTCGGCAAATAAAATTTTACAGTTTATGGAATACATAGTAGTAAATGCATTTTTATGTTGCGTTGGCTCTCACTTTCCTTCTATAGGTAATACACTAGTATAACCAGAGTCATGCTTATACATTTCTAAGTTACACAAAAATGATTCAAAATTCGTTCTGAATACATGGGAGAACTGAGAGAGAGAGAGATAAATTCTCTAGATTTATTTGCATTCCAAGCATAATGATAAAATGTACATTAAGACTCTTTTTATAGAGTTCTACAATTGATCACGTGGGTCTAACCCTAATAACAATCTGTTACTAACTTTCCTAATAGATTATATAAATATCAAGTTTGTTACAAAATCTATCTGGATCAGTTTGAAGTTATCTGGATTGGTTCAACACATCAGCAGCACAACCATGGAGGTCTGGTAGTCTTGATAACTAGAAAACAGAGTTGAGGAAGGAATCTTGGAACGACGTCATGTTGGTCTCAACAGAAAATATAAAACTCGTCTAAAACAGAACGACGTCGTGCTACTTAAAACGAAAATGGTACGGTTTGATATATTACCGTTAAGTAGGCGTTGTGCTCATTTTTTGAACCAGGATCAGAATCTGACTATGAACTGGACAGATGGCTTTGGCTTCTTCCCCCCTCAAAATCATGGGGGAGATAGGCAGCATGATTTTGGCTCGCAGAAATAGGAAAGGAGCAGTGGGAAGGCTTTTAGTGAATACATCTGCCAATTGATCATCAGTGGCAATATATTTAACTTGAAGAACTCAATCTTGAATGAAATGGTAATCGACTTCAATGTGCTTCGTTCTGGCGTGAAAAAGGGGATTGGAAGCAATAGCTAAGGCAGAAACATTATCACACTAGAGTTTGGGTCGATTGGAAAGAAAAATGCCCAAATCTTTCAACAATTGACGAAGCCAAGCAGCATTGGAGGCAATAGCTAGATATTTAGATTCTGTGGAAGATAGGGAGACAGTCAGCTGCTTTTTGGCACTCCAGGTAATAGGACTATACTTGAAATAAACTAAATAGCCTGTAGTGGATCGTTTATCATATGGATCACCAGCTTGATCTGAGTCAGAAAAGGCTGAAAGTAATAGAGGACCTAGTGCAGATTAGGTGACTTATTATGCAGATTAGGTGTGGGAAGTCTTGCAGTTGCAACTGCATATGACCACTAAGAAAGGGGAAGTTTGGAGAGAGATAACATTGTAAGTGAGCACTCAATGATATGCCTGTGTTTTCTTTTAGCAACACCATTTTGATTGGAAGTGCTTGACCATTCCTCACAATGACTTGTTTAGCACCCTTATACTGAGATGGAGTGGAAAGATTGTTCAAGTTGGCTGTGAGGTGCTTGACCATTCCTCACAATGAATTAGCTAACCATGGATCTTGGTTGCTGGTGATAGCAGCATTAGATGCAGTTGCCATAGCTGCAAGTTTAGTTGGAGGATTTTTGCCTTGATAAGCAAAATCCATCCTGTGATAGCAATCCAGTGCAAGGTGACTAGTTTTCCCACAAATCTAGCACACAGGACGATTAGAATTAGTTCTTAAGGACTGATTTCCAAACTGTGAGTTAGTTTGATTTTGATGTGGAGAGTAATTCTGATGAGAAGAACCACCACTGTTATTGTTATCTGCCACCACCTCTTCCTTTGTTGGAGCCATTTCGACCCCTTCCTCTTCTAGAACCTTGATTCCAAGTATTGCTTACGTTTGGCCTTGAATTAGCAGCAAAGCTAAAGATTGAGGAATAGCCTCAAAATTCTTAGCCATTGCTAGTTTTTCACTTTGCAACATAATGGAGAGTTGCTCATAAGTGATTGGATCACTTCTTGTATGTATGGTTGAGCAGAACTGTGCAAACTCCTTGGGCAAGCCTCGAAGAACAATGCAGAGAAGTTCTTTATTATCAACTACAATTCCTACTACAAGAAGCTTGTCTCTTGCAATCTTGATCTTCTGCAAGAACACATTTATAGTGTCACTTCCATTCTTTTGGCTTTGCAATTCCAGATTCAGATCGAGAATATTGGCTCTTGAAGTAGAGAAGAAACTTTGTTCTAAAGTATTCCAAATCTCTCTAGAGCTTGTGATTCCAACTACTAGAGAGAAACTTTGTGGTGTTAGAGTGGAATTAATCAAAGAAAGTATGGCCTTGTCTTTGATTTTCCAAGCTGAATGCTCAGGATTCACATTCACAATAGAAAAGTCCTTGATTGTCAAGGAGAAATTGACATGATTGAGGCACAGTGCCATCAATATGGTCAAATAGTGAATAAGCTTCAAGAATGGTGACAAGTTGATGCCTCTATGGAATGTAATTTGTGTAATCAAGCTTGATTGACATCAGATTTGACACGTTTGAGACGAGTAGCAATGGAGATTGTAAAGATGGAGCGTGAGATATGGAAGGTGAGCTAGTGCTTGATGAGGAAGCTGTGGTAGAGGCAGTGGAAGCCATGGAAATTAGCTTTGATACCGTGATAGAAAAATGAAAGGTTGGAAGAAAAGCTCAAATCTTAACATATATATATATATATATATATATATATAGAGAGAGAGAGAGAGAGAGAGAGAGAGAGAGAGAGAGAGAGAGAGAGAGAATTGTATTGAATAGAATTCTCTAGAATTATTTGCATTCCAAGCATAATGATAAAAGACAAAAATGCAAAATTAACCCTTTAATTTTCAACTTTTTTCATTTCAGTCCTTTAACTTTCAGTTTTGTCATTTCAATTCTCTAATTTTCATTTGTTGTCAATTCGGTATTTTGTTAACAATCTGTTAAGTGTTCCTGTTAAATAAGCAAACAAAGTTGAAGAAAGGAAAACTTTGGCTGTCTGGGTAGAACAGAGCAAAGAGAACATGAAGAAAGGAAAAGAACCCACGTGCTTGATCGATTTCAAGATGCAAGAGAATGTGAAGGAGTTAACAATGTGCGTGTGCTTCATTTGCGCTATCTGGTTGCCAGAGCTCTGTACCCTAGAATCTCACGTGCCACCGTGTGTGTGTACTTCATTTGCGCTATCTGGTCGTCGGTTATCAAAGAATCGGACTTCGGCAACCATATCAACTCGACTTCTTCACGCACTTTCGCCAAAACCTCCGGATGCAAGTCGAGGAGAGTCACGGCCCAGAGGAGTGATGAAGTGGAAGCGTCCTGAGCAGCGAAGAGAAAGTCGAAGAGGTAGCTTCCGATTTCAACGTTGCTGGTGCTTGGCGGCAGCGGCGCCGTGGTTTCGTCAGATTCAGATAAAGCTACTAACTTCTTCACAGTCTCTTGCATCCAGAAATCGATCTAGCACTTGGGTTTTTTACCTTTCTTCATGTTCTATTTGCTTTGTTCTACGCAGACAGATTCTTCAACTTTGGTTTTTTTTTTTTTTTTTCTTAAAAAAAAGCCAAAACGGCGTCGTTTTACTCATTTAACGGAAACACTTAATAGATGGTTAACAAAATATCTAATTGACAATAATTAAAAGTTAGAGAACTGAAATGACAAAACTGAAAGTTAAAGGACTAAAATGAAAAATATTAAAAGTTAGAGGGTCAATTTTGTATTTTTGCCATGATAAAATGTACATTAAGACTATTTTTATAGAGTTCTACAATTGATCATGTGGGTCTAATCCCAATAAGAATCTGAAACTCACTTTCCTAACAGATTATATAAATATCAAGTTTGTTACAAAATCTATCTAGATCAGTTTGAAGTTATTTGGATTGGTTTGGTGGTCTTGATAGCCAGAAAACAAAGTTGAGGAAGGAAGCTTGGAACGACGTCGTGTTGGTCTCAACAAAAAACATAAAACTCATCTAAAACAAAACGACGTCGTGCTACTTAACCAAACGATGCTGTTTGTCTTTAAATGAAAAAACGGCACCGTTTGATATATTACCGTTAAGTAGCTGTTGTGCTCATTTTTTGAACCAGGATCTGAATCTGACTAAGAACTGAACATATGGCTTTGGCTTCTTCCTCTTTCATTACGTGCTAGTGGGTCATTATATATGAAGGTCTAAGACTCCTCAGAAATATTTTCAACTTTGGGGGGCCATGGTGATGGAACTCTAATCCTTGAGTAATTTCACCATTAAGATCTGAAATACAAAATATATAGGAGATTTTTGAAAATCTTTGGGAGGGGATGGCACCCTTTGCCCCTTAATAGATCCGACAATGAGTGAGCAAGAAATATAGTATTACTCTTTTGACAAGCAATGTCAATTATTTCTTTGGCAATGAATAAACTTTTCTTCTACAACAACCCAAAAAAAAAAAAAAAAAACTTAAATTGACAACCAAGTAAAATAATAATTTGAGGCAATTTCTCTTAGCTAAATTTTCATTGATGGACACCCAAATTCATTCTCCCTCTATGAAAATGAAAAATCAAATTAGTTTTTTGGTTCTCACTGTCTAAGCCGTTTTTATGTTTGAGTTCATTTTTGCACATTTATGTGTGTTTGATTCAAGTCTTGCACTTGCAGCTTAATTTGTCTGTTTTTCTAATGTTTCGAATATTTATATTTTATTCTCTCATGCAATTTTTAATTCTACCTAATGTTTCAATTCAATAAGTCCACATGCAAAATCCTTTTATTCGGAACTGTTTGAAGATTTTATTTTGCTGAGGCTACACAAATTATAGGTTGAATTTTGGAGAGACTCAAGGATTTATATGATGATTTTTTTTTTTTTGAGAAAGTTATATGATGAATTGATGATATATTTAAATATGGCCCATATGGATCATAATACTGTCCCATAGCAATTATGATCCTTATTGCATTAAGAATGAGAAATTAATAGCAACTTAAAGAAATATAAGAATTAATAGTGACTTTGATCCAAACCAACTTCTAAATTCAAAAACAGTTCGAACAAGAAAATTTCACTTGTCAGATATTAATAGAATAGAAGCTTTCATAAGAATCAATAGAGAGTTATTAATAGTACAGTGGGAGTCCTTTATAAAACACTAGTAACAATACACACCCAATTAAATGACCAGAGTTCAGCAATATATAGCACGCAATATACAATACAACATGCATAAAATAAAGGAGATTATTTTTCTTCCCCATCATTTCTGTTACTCCTAGTAACCATTACCAAAAGGCAAAACGGGTAGTAGACAATGTAGCGAAAAATAGGATGTGGTAAGTGAAAGTTCAAAAACGTGTACAAAGACACTTTTGAACGTTTAGACCCCCAAAAACCAATTTAATCAACACACGCAATATGTTAAACAACTAGTGTGCGGAAACTTAACATATGCTATATCATGGAATTGATTAAACAACTATCTAAGCCACAACAAAATAAATCACAGCAGATAATGTAAAGGCAGAGATAGAGAGGAAGGAAGATGCAAACACAGCGATAACACCAGATATGTTATCGAAGAGGAAACCGAAGACCTCGGCGAAAAACCTCTCCGCCGCCCTCCAAGCGGTAATCAATCCACTAGAAAATACAGTTGGGATACAAGGACAGCAATAGACCCTCCAAGCCTAATCTACCCAATGCACCTAAGCCCTCCAAGCTTCTTGCTCCAACGAGGTTGCGCCGAACCTTTTTCTTTTCTAGCTTTCCGGATTCCGCTACTACACCGTAGCATCCACCAATAAATATTGGCTCCTTCCTAACTGCTTCCCAGAACTCCAAACGTCTGTCTCACAGAGATGATAATGGTGAGAACCAGGTTTGGTATAAAGGCCTCTCAAGGATTTGACAATGGAGAGGAAGAGAGTGAGGGATTTTGATGAGACTCTAAGGTAGAGATTGTGGGTAAAACAATCTGGTTTTTCTTTAGGGTTTCTCTCTCAAAATTCTCTCTGGAAGCTCTCTTTCAAACGTGGGTTAAAAGGGTATTTATACTGGAGAGGAGTGGAATGCGAAACGTCAGGTTTTACCAAAACAGGGGTGGCTCGCGGCTTGACCTCGCGGCTTGACTAAGTCGCGAGTTCCAGTCGCGAGTTAACCGTATGGCCAGTTGTCCTGTTTTGTCCTGTAGTGCTCCAGCTAGCATGACTGTTCATCTTCCAGCATGCTTGGCACGTGTGCATCTTCTGGCGGGTTGAAGCCGCGAGACCAGTCGCGAGTCCCAGCCGCGACACTCTGTTTTCTTGCACACTCTTGAGCAATCTTCACACTTTCTCACTCACTACCCTTACAACAAACCCACCTAAATACAGGGTTACTAAATGCTGAATTACAAGCAAATTTGGCACGGAATAAAGCCAATTAGATGGTTGAATAAATTCAACCTTACAATCTCCCCCTTTGGCTATTCCGTGACAAAACCCTAAAACAGACTCTAGACTTAACATGTGAGTTGGGAACAGTTGATCAAAACTCACTCACACCTAATTCTAGAAGCTGTGAAGCACTTGAATCATATGGGCATAAACTCCTGAAACACAACAATACACCATGATCATTGTAAGCAGAAAATTATTAATGCATATGAAACAGGCAAAAAGAGATCAAGCATAAGATGGAGTTAATGAACAAACCATGGCTTGATCAACCAAGTGAACACCACAAGGTAGTGATCACAGTGTTCATTCACACTTGGAATGACCACAAGGACATACAAGTTAACAAGCACAAGGCAAGACACTTGTATGTACAACACTCAACCAATGCATAGCACACAAGGCATATGCATCTAGGAACAATCCTACAAGGGCACAAGAGTGACAGTACATAAACCACAATGCTGAACATTTAGATTTAAAATACTGATTTCACATAGCATAAAGGCTGCACTTAAGCATGGTACATACCACAAGGCCTACAAAACTATGCATAAAACATAAACCCTCAAAGCTTACAAAAGCATATGGGTACAAACCAACAAATACCTGAATAACATCATCAAACATATATAAAAGTTTTATCCAAGAGTATATGAGGAAAGTTAGAAACAGTTATACACCAAGACACAGTGTATCAAAAACATAAAAAAATATAAAAACACTAATTACTCCCCCTCAACAAATTACTCCCCCTCAAGAGCTGCTTTTCTGCTTCAATTATCAATGAACTTTCTCCCCCTTTTTGACATGGAATGGCCAAAGGGTCACTGGTCATGCTGAGTTGTGAAGCTGTCAAGTGTAGCAGCCAAGACATCAATCTGGTCTTGCATGGCTCTCATTCTGTCAGAATGCTCAGTCTGGACTGCCCTGATCCCATCAAGCCTTTCCAGAATGATCTGGAAAGCATCTGGAGGTGCATCTGCAGAAGTTGAAGCTCTGGACCTCTTGCCACTCCTCCTTGGTGTTGAGGTGGATGCATGCCCTGCTGCCTCTGCATCAGTCTCCATTGGGACTTCCTCTCCTTCATCACCTTCATCTTCTTCTCCTGGAAGCCTAACACTGATCCTTTTGCAGGTAAGTTTGTTGATTGCAGAGGGTGTAGACATGTGACTGATGTCTTGAGGAATTTGAACACCCTTCCTTCGAAAAATCCTCATTAGGAGACTAGGAAAGATCAGTTTTGGTCTAGATGTTGTTCTTGTCTCATCCACAATGATGTCAAAGATGTGGGAACTTATATCTATGAAGTTCTTCTCTTTGAGATCCATCAGAAAAATTGCTCTAGCACAATTGATTGTGGTCAACTTCCTAATAGGATAAAGGTTAAACATCATGATTATGGTTAGAACCCTCATGTCTACTGGAAAGGCAGTGGTATTCAAACACTTCCCTTCTCTCTGCCCACCTATTCTCTGTTGAACTGTTTCAATAGAGACACTCCTATCCTTGAAATTGACAAACTCCTCATCATCCAAACCCTCAAGCCCTAGTACATCATCTATGACATGTGCATCCAAGATGAATTCTTTCCCTCGAACCCAGCAATTTAACTCATTCTCCTTTATCACAGCATTTGAATAAAATTCTCTAATCAGAGGTTCACATACCAAAGGAAAATCACTTAAAAGTTTGTCCCATCCTCTTCCTTCAAAACAACTGGGAATAAAAGTTTGCCTTAAATCATCCAAATCCACAAATCTCTCTTGAATGATTCCTGCATTCAAGAAGTTATCCTTGTATCTCTCAAAATGATGAACTGACCTAAACAATCTAGGATCCATCTTAAGTCTTTTGTCAGCTTTCTTCGCAGTAGATTTCTTCTTCTGGGGTGAAGGGGCCATCTGTGAACAATCAGAAAAGGCCACAACAACATATAACAATATATGTGCACAACCAGTTAGTACCATGTATTTAACAGAGAAAGATATCAATCATACAATGTGAACTTCAAACACTTAACCAGCAAGCAATTTAGTTCAACCATATAGATAAACTAATCCTAGGATAGGAAACACATGAACAACATGGTGAAGCCATCCTGAAGGCAGATGAAGGACATTGAGGCAGAAAAAAATGATATGACAAACAAATAATATATAGAACCTAACATAGTCTTCCCACAGATTATCAAACAAAGACATGCACATCTTGCAAAGGAAAACTCACAACCTCAACAGAACCAATAGTAACATCTCAACAGCTCAAAGTTCAGATTGAATATGAAAGGAATACTTAGTTAAGCACAAGAGCAATAGGACAATGACTATCATTAACACAACCAGTAACAACAGAATCCACAAGCTAAGCAAGAACAAAGAGCAGAGACCGAACCACAAACTCATTTCAAAAACACAATCAAATGCGAAAAATCAAGGGTAAAAGCACAAAATCAAGTAGAAAAGAGTGAAAATCAGAAAACCCATACCTGGAACTCGACGATTTTGGGCTGTAAGGATGCAACACAAGAGATTGGAAAAGGGAGCACGGAGTGTTTGGGAGGGAGAGTGTTTAGAGAGAAGATGAACAGTCACAAAAATTCGAGGGAAAAACTGAAAAAGTTTAAAAACTGCTCCTGTTTCTGCAAAACACGCGATTTTCGCGACTGGTTTAAGTCGCCACAAAGTCGCCAGATCAAGCCGCCAAAACAGTCAAGAAGAAAATTTTGAAAAATTTTTCTAAGTGTTTTTCGCGACTGGAAGGTCTACCCGCGAGAGAGTCGCGAGCTGAGCCGCGAAAATCTCTGAGTGAATCTCGCGACTGGACCTTCCACTCGCGAACAAGTCGCCAAAACTGACCAGCGAAGATGCGACTGAGGCTCGCGACTTGACACACCCGCGACTGAGCCGCCAAAACAGGGCAAAACTGTATTTTTGAAATTTTCAGATTTTTCAGCAAAACACTTTCCAAAAACACCTAAAACACTCAAAAATCTTTTTGTGCTTGAATTAACAAAGATTGAGCATGTGAAAACACATTTTATCAAGTACAATCACACAAATGAATATGGCATTTATCAAACATAAACTTGTGTGTTGTGTGTGGATATCAGCAATGAAATAGTCCTTTGTCTAATGAGAAGCTTCAATGATCAATTCAACCAAGGCATACACAATTAGCACTAGATCATGTGACCAATCTCAATTACAGAAGTATGAATATATGACTTCCCACACATCTTGATAACATAACTAGGAGCCTTTCATTTGACTCCACTTTCAGCCATAACAATTGATCTTGTGAGGCAATCATCTCTCATTGTGAGAGGGATATATAACACTTTTCTTAGAAGAACAGGCCTTTGGCCTTTTTGAAAGAAATTTCACTTTTAATATAAAGTCGCTTACCCTTTTTCCTAGTCAAATACTAGAATGTGCGACAGGCTTTTGCAGCTCAATATCTCTTTTCATTTGGAGATTTACATTTAGTGAGCTCTTTTTAGCAAAAAAAATAAAAAATGGGAAGAAATATAGACACAAATCTATGCATGTTTCAAGATCGACATAACCATTCACTAATCATTCATGACAAGCTTGAAGATCTATTTACAACAATCACATAGATTTCAAGATTTTTCCCATAGTGATATTAGTGCATGAAAACAAGTAATGTTCGAGAATGCACACAGCCATTAGCACAAAGGTACAAGGCAAAACGAGTTTTAAGACAAAACTCAACAAAGTCAATCAAGTGTTTTGATTTTCAAATTCTTTATGTAATTTTTGGATTTTTGACTCAAGAAACAAAAAAATTGATAAAACACAATTAAGAAATATTCACAAACAAACAACCAAAATCAAACAAAAACAGCAAGCAAACCAAACAAACATAGTCACAAAGCATAGGAAGTATTAATGCATGGACATGTTGTAATGCTTATGCATGAGTACCCCTTTTCACCCACACGTCACTTGCGTTTGGGGTGATTTCCTTAAAGGATTGGGTACGGGAGTTAGGGCTTTCAAACCTTCGTGAGAAGCTTTCCAAGCAGTTGGTGAAAGCACCAATCATCTTCATCACGTTCATCATTCCGGGATCTCCATTTTGCTCTCTAGGTTGATCCCCTGCCCAAGTTCTCCTATCAATTCTTGGTCCTCCTGACCTTTGAGGAGTAGCACTGTTCTTTGCTCTCAGCTTTTGGCAATTCGGTCGAGTGTGCCCTTGAAGTCCGCAATAATGGCACACATACATTCCTCTAGGACCTCTTTGTGGTCGAGGACGTGACTTGGCACGAGACTCAGACCTGCCCACATACTGATTACTATGATTCAGCATCCGTTGGTCCACCACATTCTTCTTCTCCTCCACCTCAAGCTTCACACCAATAGGATCAGCTGCAACTGGATCTTTGGCTTTGACAAACTTCACTTCTTTGGTGACATTTCCAGTTGAACTACTTCCTCCGCTATATCCCAGTCCGGATTTGTCTGAGAAGCTCTTTTGAGAAGATATAACATCGTCAAGCTTCTTGGTGGTGACCCTTTCTATTTTTGCATTTGCTTGAACAACCTCACTTTCAAGAAATCTCACTTTAGTGTAAGCTTCGGACAGCTCACCATTAAGAGTTTCAATCTCGCATTTGGCCTCCCTATACCGGATTAGGAGACTTTTGTAGTCCTCCTCAGCCTTCTTCATCTTTCTCACAGCAGCCTTGGCCACCCTTGTGTATTCACCAGATTTCTCCAAAAGTGAGTTGTAATTTTCTTGAAGAGTAGCTGTGCATTCTTCTTCTTCAGCTTCCGATTCTTCAACAATTCCTAGTGAGTCATCCTCACTATGTTCTCCAAGGTCTTGAACAAGCAAATTCAATTCATCCGAAGACTCAACATGAGCAATAGTCATGAAAGCTGAGTAGTTCCCTTCTCCATCACAGCTCTCTTCAGATTCTGAGTCGGATGAGTCTGAATCACTCAAGGTCGTGGCATACACCTTGCCTTTTGATTTCAAATAGTTAGGACATTCCCTCTTGAAGTGTCCATGCCCGTTGCATTCAAAACAAGTAACACCTTGTGTGGATTGGGATTCTTTTCCATCTTTCCTTTGGAAATCCCTCTTCTCCCTTCCAGAATTTTGGAATTTTCTCTTATCATCAAATTTTCCATTGTTTTTGAATTTCAAAAACTTCTTGAAATTTTTAACAAGATAGGCTACATCCTTGTCCACCATATCTTCTCCTGAAGTGCCTTGATCTTCCACCTTCTCATTAGTGGTCTTTAGAGCAAGGGATTTACTCTTCCGTTGGTTTGGCAGAGTCATCTCATAGGTTTGTAAAGAACCAACCAGCTCCTGAACCTTGATATCGTCAAGATCCTTGCTCTCTTCAATGGCTGTTACTTTGGCACGGAAGCTTTCCGGCAATGATCGGAGGATCTTCCTGACAATCTTAGAGTCCTCCATCTTCTCCCCCAAGTTAAACTTACTGACAACCACTTCATTTAACTTCCCATAGAACGAGTCGAAAGACTCATCCTCACTCATCTTGAGCTCCTCAAGCCGAGTGGTCAGCATTTGTAACTTGGTATCTTTCACCTTCTTCGTGCCTTCATAAGTTGTTTCCAGAATCTCCCATGCAACTTTGGCAATGGTAATGTGAGAAATCCTGTGAAATTCATCTGGAGACACACCACAGAAGATAGCATTTAGTGCTTTACTGTTAGCATTAGATGCAGCAAGAGCTGCCTTATCCCATGTGGATTTGGCTGCCTCAGGTTTGGTCCAACCCATCTCAACAGCATCCCACACGGATTCATCAATAGAGCATAGAAAAGCTCTCATACGAACCTTCCAAAACGCATAATTACTTCCATCAAAATATGGAGGTGCATTAAGGGATTGAGACCTATCCATCTCAAAAAGGGAGTCAAGGATCACACAATGGTAATGAAACCAAATAACTGTGTACCCGCTCTGATACCAATTGAAAGTTCAAAAACGTGTACAAAGACACTTTTGAACGTTTAGACCCCCAAAAACCAATTTAATCAACACACGCAATATGTTAAACAACTAGTGTGCGGAAACTTAACATATGCTATATCATGGAATTGATTAAACAACTATCTAAGCCACAACAAAATAAATCACAGCAGATAATGTAAAGGCAGAGATAGAGAGGAAGGAAGATGCAAACACAGCGATAACACCAGATATGTTATCGAAGAGGAAACCGAAGACCTCGGCGAAAAACCTCTCCGCCGCCCTCCAAGCGGTAATCAATCCACTAGAAAATACAGTTGGGATACAAGGACAGCAATAGACCCTCCAAGCCTAATCTACCCAATGCACCTAAGCCCTCCAAGCTTCTTGCTCCAACGAGGTTGCGCCGAACCTTTTTCTTTTCTAGCTTTCCGGATTCCGCTACTACACCGTAGCATCCACCAATAAATATTGGCTCCTTCCTAACTGCTTCCCAGAACTCCAAACGTCTGTCTCACAGAGATGATAATGGTGAGAACCAGGTTTGGTATAAAGGCCTCTCAAGGATTTGACAATGGAGAGGAAGAGAGTGAGGGATTTTGATGAGACTCTAAGGTAGAGATTGTGGGTAAAACAATCTGGTTTTTCTTTAGGGTTTCTCTCTCAAAATTCTCTCTGGAAGCTCTCTTTCAAACGTGGGTTAAAAGGGTATTTATACTGGAGAGGAGTGGAATGCGAAACGTCAGGTTTTACCAAAACAGGGGTGGCTCGCGGCTTGACCTCGCGGCTTGACTAAGTCGCGAGTTCCAGTCGCGAGTTAACCGTATGGCCAGTTGTCCTGTTTTGTCCTGTAGTGCTCCAGCTAGCATGACTGTTCATCTTCCAGCATGCTTGGCACGTGTGCATCTTCTGGCGGGTTGAAGCCGCGAGACCAGTCGCGAGTCCCAGCCGCGACACTCTGTTTTCTTGCACACTCTTGAGCAATCTTCACACTTTCTCACTCACTACCCTTACAACAAACCCACCTAAATACAGGGTTACTAAATGCTGAATTACAAGCAAATTTGGCACGGAATAAAGCCAATTAGATGGTTGAATAAATTCAACCTTACAGTAAGGAACTTGGCAAACATAGTGGAAAAAATAGTAACGTGAGGATAAGGAGGAAGAATGATCCAATGATCAAAACGATAGAAGCAAGCCAGTGGAGGCCTCTCACCATTAAATAACTACCAGTCATGAATGCTGAGGAGACCATAACAAGAGCTAGTCCCAATATTGGCACGGCAAACTTAAGGGAAGCAATAACCAAGTTAAGATCACCTAATTGTGCCCAGATGAGTGCAACAACAACAGTAACAGAACTATACATAGCTATGGTGTTGCTGATAATGAATACTTGGAACAAGTGGTGTCTAAGGAATTTTGCCATGCCTTTGTGTGGATCAGAGTCATCGTTGCCGCCTGGCACAGTGAAACCTGCAGCAAAGGTTACAGTGGCCACAAGTGTTGCAACCAACAATAGAGTGTTGACCCTATCCTTGTAATTGTCCATGTTGGGTGTCTGCCTTGGCTTTGAGCTTTGTGAGTTCTTAGTGATGGTTTCCTTATCCTTGTCCATGCTTGGACTAGGAGCATGTGATTCGACGCTGGCGTATCTCAAGGCTAACCACGTTAATCGCTGCACGATAAATGACAAACATTTTGTCATGACCATATTGGTCAAATACAACATATATAATCTCCCCCCATTTTAGATAGTTTTTGCAGAATTGAAGTTGAGCTTAAATACAATTTTATAATTTATTTACGTTAAGGGTTGAGAGAGGGTGAGATGCCATGTTTGGAAGTTTGGAGAGAAAAGAGAATAGAGGACAGTAGAGGGGAGGGGAGTAGAGGAAAATGGTTATCCTCCACCTTATTTGAATGTTTTTAAAATTAAATAAGAGGAAGGGGAATAATTGTCTTTTCATAGTTTGTAAATTTATTAATAAAGTAAGGGTAAATTTGGTAATTCATTTGGTGGTAATTCATTTGGTCAAGCATTTCTATATTTTACTCTCCCTCCAAATCTCTCCAATTTGGGGGAATTAAAAATGAAAAGTTAGAAGTACTTAGAATCCCTCTAAACCGCTTCAAATCCCTTCCCCTCCTCCTTTAAAAAACATCAAAATAAAGTAATTTAACTTATTCTCTCTTCTTCTCTTTACTCTATTCTCCTCTACTCTCCACCCATCCAAACAAGTTAAGAGAGAGAGAGAGAAGGCACCTAGAAATCAAGATTAGTTGCTCGATAGACTTGAGACACGCCCCACTTGAATGGAGAGGCCACAAACAATTTCTAAGGATGGGTCAAGCGAATGGCAGCCCATGAGCCCAAGTTGTTTTTAAGATTACCAAATTTGACAACAAACTTGGTTATAAGTTGTAACCTTAAGCTACAATTAAAGTCCATTTAATATATTTTTTAATCGGATATGAATTTTGACAAATATATCATTGAATTATATTTTCTTATTATATCTTTTATAATTGAAAACTTTTCAAAAGATTAAAGATCAATAATTATATACATCAATTAAATATTTAAATTTCAAGTTTTTGTAATTCAAAATTGTGTATGATAAATAATTTTATTGATCGAATAATAAATAACATTTAATTGGTACAAAATTTGACATATTTGTTAAAATCATAAATAACATATAATTCAATAGTTATATTTTCAAAATATATAATAATTTTTTTTAAGTAAAATTTATAGCCTTAAATTACACTTGATAGTTTGTTGTACTTTTTAATTAATTAATTTATTATTATTATTTATATGAGAATAGTTGGAGGTACTTATGTAAATTCATATCGAACTTGACCTGATCGACTTGTGAACTGTGATCATCCCTAATAAAAATTTATATAATTTGGCCTGATAATCTACGTGCATAGCAAAATACACTTAGTTGGCTATATTTTTATTGTAAGCCCATTGAGATATATATAGATCTTAACTCTAGACCAGTGATAGACTAATCTTGAAATGACTTTACTTATACTCCTACACCTACTGTCCCACTACAAGTAAGTTTAATATAAGTTAGATTAAAATTACTTTATTTATTTTAAAAATAAATCTTAAGACATTAATGGTCATTTTGGATTGAGGAGAAGAAAATAGAATAAAGTAAAGTAGAATAGAGTTAGTTGCATATGTTGGCCAGAAATTAGCTAATATGTAACCAACTCTACTCTATTCCCTCTTACTCCCCGTCTCTCTCCCTTCAATCCAAACTGGTCATAAATCTAGACAAAATATAACAACTTCAAGTATCACATACCTCTCTAAACGAGGGCATCTTCCCACTATACTTTCCCGCAATGTTGAGAGCTGTCTTGCCTTCATCGTTCAACAACTTTAAGTCAACTCTTTTGTCCCATGTCAGAATGCTCACGACCTTAGGATGCCGACCCTTGGAGGCCAAATGTAAAGATGTGTTTCCATCTACATCTTTTTCATTGATAAGCATTTCAAGTTCAGGCATTTTGAGCATATAATTTACCACTTTGGCTTTCCCACTCATAGCAGCTACTTGCAAAATGTTTTGATCTTGATGGTTGAGCAACTCAACCGAATCTGGACATCTTTGGATAAACTCTTGAACTATCTTGATATGTCCTCTACTGGATGCTGTGTGAATTGGAAAGAAGCCATTCCGGTCACTTTCATACGTGTAATCTGCAAATTTGTTTAACAAGTAGCGAACCCCTTCAAGGTATCCTATGTATGCTGCATAGGAAAGAGGTGTCATGCCCTTGCTGTCTCTATCTTTAATGCGATGTGGACCTTCACTCATAACACTATCCAACACATCTGGTCCATAAAAATGAACTATCATTCACCCATAATTTAAAACCTTGATGATAATAAGAAATAAGAAATAAGAAACATCTTGATCCAATCAAAAAAAAAAAAAAAAAAAAAAAAAACCTCATCATCCCTTAGGGGCTGTTTGGTTGGTGAGTTTAAACAACAGTTTTCAGTGTTTAAACAACATTATACGTATTTTCACACACTTTTTCACCCACACGTATTTTCAAAAAATATAAACAACATTATTAAAACAACGTTTCCAAACGGGCCCCTCGTTGAGTATACAAAGTTTATAAAACATAAATAAATCATATTTGATTTCAATGAGTTTTAAAATTTGATCCCAACATGTAATTTGTCTTTTAACTGTTCACATAAATTTGGTTAAATTATATATATATATATATATATAGACAAAGTTTAGTTACAAAATTGGTTGTAGCCTGAGACTACAACCTTACTCAATATCATTACCATTACTACTTATTTCAAAATTCTAACTGTTGGATTGCATATTCTTTACGTTCTTAATACACAGGTCAAATTTTGTGTCAATCAAATATTATTTACTATATAATTTATAAAATTATATTTTATGCATAATTTTAAAATACAAAAAACTTGAAATTTAAATAATTTATTGATATCATAGCTATTGATCTTTAATTTTCTAGAAATTTTGCAAGCATGGAAGATATAAAAAGAAAATATAATGTAATAGTGTATTTGTCAAAATTCACTTCCAATAAAAAGATATTGATTCTATTTATTACTGTTAAATTATATGTTTTTTATGTTCTTAATAGTTATACCAAATTTCATATCAATCAGATGTTATTTATTACATTCAATACCAATTAGATGCAATTTATAATCAAATCTAATTAGAATAAGTTGTGTTGTTAGATTTATTTTTATTCTAATATATATTTTTAGTTGAGTTTAAATTCTTTTTGTTCTATATTTAAAACTTTTATAAGAATTTTATCATTTTGTATTTTCTTTAACTAGTAAATAGATAATATACTATCATAATTATCAAATTTCATATTTATACAAAAAATAAAAGAGAAAAAAAAACTATATTTTGTTAAACTCTCTGCTTGAGAAGAAAATGTGAATTCTTTTCATTTATCTTTCCATCTCATCAAAACTTCGCATCTATGTTAATGTATTAATTAATTGACATTTGCCAATAGAGAAATGCATTTATTTTCGTATATTAATTATTTATTTTTAGACAATGCACTTATTATTGATATAAAAGGAATTTATATGATTATTTTTATAATACTTATTATGGAAAAAAAAATGATTTAGAATAGGAATTTTTATGCAACTTGTAGGACTTTTTTATGCAATCCACTACATGGCAATTAAAAAAACCATTTACAAATAGGCCTTCTTCCTCAGGTTTAATTTCTTTGGGAAAAAAAAGGAAATGAAAACCATCAAATAAAGAAAGAAAAATTAATAATACATGCAATAAAGAATATAAAAAATAATTGTGCACTTAAATTATTTGAAATAATCAAATATTTCAGAATTCACAAAAGTAATATGTTCATATTTTTAATTATACTAATCTCAATAATTTATATTTCATAACTTCTTTTTTCTAATGCCATGTAACATAGTGTGTTTATTAATTAATTATTTATAGATAGTGCACCAATTATTTATATAAAATTAATTTTTTTAAATAGATTTATATAAGAAACCATTTATTAGGTATGATATCATTAAAAAAAAAGTCCAATAAAGATAAAAGAAAATGTAATATAGCATGCGGTTCAAATAAGATAATAAAACCCTTTTGTGTTAGAACCAATTTTTCTCTCTCTTTTACCATGGCTTTTGAGTAGAGTTGTAATGTGTCTTTGTGTTAGAACCCCTTTCCCTCTCGCCTATGTGTGCGTGTTTGTTTCTCAAAAAAAAAAAAAAATCTCTCCCTCTTGTGTGTGTGTTTGTTTCTATAAAAAAAAATAATAATAAAAAAGGATAATAAAAAATTGTATGCTTACTATAGTAGAAATAATTAAACATCTGTTCCATAAAAAATAAAATTAAACATCTGTTTTACTCAAGTAATAGGTTCATAGTGTTCATAGTGTGCATATAAAGTTCATTGTCTTAATCATATTATTTCTAACCATTTGCATTTTGTCTTTTCTAATGACATGTAATATAATCGAAGTTGATTATCTGAATAAAAAGATAATAAAAAACTTTATGCTTAATTTAGTAGAAATAATTAAACATCTGTTCCCAAAAAAAATACTAAACATCCATTGATTTACTCAAAATAATAGGTTCATAGTGCGTATATAAAGTAATATATTGAGTAAGGTAGTCTTAGGCTATAACCAATTTTGTAACTAAATTTTGTTCTTAATTATATTATTTCTAACAATTTATATTTTGTCTTAAAAACTAGACCAGACCGACCGGTTTAACCGAAAACTAGGCACTAGTTCGGTTTGGTAAAATCCATTAAAAACCGGTTTTTAAAACCATCGTGCAACTTCACTTTCATTAGAACTATTGTTAAGAACTCATGGGTAGAATTCACTAGCTTGTAAGTGGAGGGTGCCCAAAAGTTTATAAACACATAATTAAATTTACACTTAATCCATGTAGAACGCAAAGATCATAACAACCATCAATAATATCATTGTATTATACACTAATCATAAACTACCATCTCAACAATTGTGAAAAACTTTGTAAAATTTATTGTGTCACTAAACTTATTGGTATTAGATTAAATAATTAAATTCATCATTTTCTAATAACCCAAAAGTTTTGTAACAACCAGTAATTTATCAATTGGGATGGCTGAGAAAAACATGGAAACGGCTGGAAAATGAAATATAGTGAAGTAGCTAGTAAACTTACCTATGTTCCTTCCAGTAATGGCAGCGTGAGCAATTAATTTGACTTCCTCAAAATCCTCCAGAACTCTACCTCCTCCTTCTACCATGGCCATATTAATTCCATCTGCTTTTTCTATCATGAGCCTCACCATTTCCGCATCCCCTGCTTCGGCTGCCATATATAGAGGAGATTTGTGCTCCTCATTCGGACAATATGACACTTTTGGATTTGTTTCAACCAAGAAACCAGCGATCTCACTGTACTTAGTTTTCAAAACCAAATCCACTTCTCTGTATTTTTTTATCAAGGCCAGGTGAAGGGGAGTATTCCCTTCATTATTCTGAATCACCAGAAATCCATTATAGACAGGCGCCAATTTTTTTAACGTGGACAAATGCCCACAACTTGCAGCTACATGGACAGCAAATTCATCAGCAGAGTTCCTCTGCAGCCAATGTCCATTGTCGTTTTCAAGCATCGCTTCCACAAGCTGAGAGTGACCTAAGCTTGCAGCAATATGAAGGACTGTATTCAATTGGGGAGTTTTTTGGGACAAAACAGGACCTTCCAAATCCTCGGCTTTAAGATTTTTGATGAAGTCAGTGTCCCCACGCTTTGCAGCCATGTACAAGTCAGGTTGCATGCTTGCAGCCCTTCTAGAAACATCAGTACTAATTTCTTCCTCCTCTTCCTCCTCAGTTCCAGTTTCAAAATTCTCATCTCTTTCAAGGTCGCTCGGTAGATCTCTGTTCATTTCAGCATCAATATTAAGTAGATGTCGTGGAGCCCGTCGATGAGTCTGTTGGGATGGGTAAGAGCGTTTTCTCGGCATTGAGGACTTCCAGGTAATTGCTGTTCACTAACGTCAATCAAAATGTGATTAGGTTCGCTAGACCTGTAAAGACTTTCAGAACTAAAAACTGGGACACAGTTTTTTCGGAAAAAATATTGGTTATAGTTACAGGAATCCTAATTGCTTGTTAATTGGATAAAGGAATTTGCCGAAATAAAGAGCAAAAGGTTGAGTAATTGGGCAACATAAGTATCGAATCAGAATCAAAGCTGCCCCTTCCCGTGTAAGAGATTCCACTTGTAAATAAATTTTATATCAATTTATGTTGTGCTGATTTTTCTCTCTTCGTTTCAATTATTTGTTTGACATTAAAATAGCCTAATTAAATAGGCAATAAACTATAACCAGAGTCATGAATCATGCTTATACAGTCATACATTTCTAAGTTACACGACCAAATTGTCCATACACAACTGTTTGCTTATTTATTAGATTCAGCTATCCATCATGGACGGACCTGAATCTGACTAATGCCATTGCCAGAGGCTCCTCCAATTAGAGATAGATCGAGAACTTGATCTAATTCTCACTTGTGAACAAATTGATGCATTTAGAAAATCACAAGAAATAAAACACGTTTGCTTATAAAAAATAACCTCAAAATCCACAAGAAGAGAAACTAGAATCCACCAAAATAATATTAGAGAAAATTTTGAAATTTTGTTAATTGAAAACTAAATTATCTTGGACGCCACAAAGTGTTTAAATAGAAAAGCAATCCTAAGGCTACTAGGAGATGCTTAGAAAACCCTAAAGTGCTCCTAGAGTGACCAAGAAAACATCTTAAAACCCTAATTCGTGTTAAGCACAAAATTAGGTGGTAAAATAGGAAAATTATCAAAAATGGCAAAATTGAGATACTTACAAAATAAAATCCGACTATCTCTAGGAGACATCTCAAAGCGGGAAATTATTTTCGCTTTTAAATTAAAAGTTACAATAGAAATAAAAATGACTAAAAATGGAAAAAAAAAAAACAAAAAACAAAAAAACAAAGGAAAACAAAGATTTCAAGGCCTAAATAAAGGAATTTTTTTCAATAAGCGGATTTGATTGTGGCCATGGGTGACGAGTTTTGCTCCTAGCGTCATTTCCCTTCTTGTCACCAATTTTCATGCAATTATGTTGTTGTCACCAATGATTTTTACTAGCATTATTTTACTTCCTAGATTTCTTACACACTAACTTTTGGCAATTTCTCTACTTGAGGAAAGACTATGATGTCTGTTCTACATCCAAAATCTAGAGAGCTCGTATGACTCTCAATGACCATGACAAAGCCAATACCTATTCTTTGGGACTTCCTTTTTGCCATTGTCGTCATTAGTGATTAAGTCAGCTCTCAAACCCTCTCTCTCTAACACACGCTCTCAATATTTCATAGGAAAAAGTATCTTATAAGATGATCTTATAGTACATCTCTCCTAGAACATGTGTGAGTCCCACACATGTGGGTTCTATATGTTGTAAGAGAGATATCTCATAAGACCTTATCATGAGATATCTTCTCATTTGATAGAGCTAAACTTCTTCGTTAAGCTACTTATGTATAATATCTGTGTTTAAACTATTCGCCATTATTTTGTTTTATTCAAATTGTTTTAGGATTTAAATAACTAATTTGTAATTTTACTCGGATTTTTTTTTGGATAACCATCAAAATTTAGCTTAGGTACCCATATTCTAAAACCATATGATATGCATTCCATTCTCGAACACTTAAAACTCATTTTGACATCGATTAACGTAGGAAATTCAGTGTAATAAAAATCAATTGACAATGGGCCTTAATCCATTTGGAATCCCAACCTTTTTTTTTTTTTTGAGGAACAGAATCCCAGCTTTACTTGCCATCTGAGAACCCAAACTTTATAAGTACCACCTTACTTTTTATTTTTATTTATTTTTATCTTGCGTTTGAAACTTGGAATTCAACTGCCAGTTCACAAAGTTAATCTTGGTTTTTTTTTTTTTTTTTTTTTTTTTTTTTTTTTTTTTTTTTTTTTTTTTTTGAGAAGTAAATCTTGGTATTTAGAGCTATCAATTAAAACTGGTTTGATGCCTTGTCTAAAGAGGAATAACCAACCGACTGACTGGTACATTTTTACTATTATTTATAATACTTTTGATTTAAGTTTGTCTTTTGTTAATGTGAGTTTTGTTGAATTAGGAGATCTCCAAACTCTTTTTTTTTTTTTTTTTTTTTTTTTCTTTTTTGAGAAACAAGAGATCTCCAACTCATTTCTAAACTTTATTTCTGCTCTTAAAGTTGGTTTCTATTATAAAAGTTGTAATCTACTTTCTGTTGTTGTGGAAGCATGCAGGAGTGATTGTCATTTTACTTTTGGTTCTTAATAAAATTGTTGTTTAACTAAAAACATAACCAATTAAAAGTGTGCATAATACTATTTATCCTCTATATTAACACTTTTACTTACCTTTTTTTTGCTCAAAAAACAAAAGGAAAAACAAAAAGAAAAAAAAATCTATTACACAATTCCTGTTACACAAAGTTGTGTGTAAAATTTTTTTAAATTGAAATCATCAAACAATTTCACAATTTCAATTTAAAAAATTATTACACAACTTTGTGTACAACATCTCCTGTGCACTGCACTAGTCATTTCCCTTATCTTAAACCATGAATTAACTTACCATATTTACTTCTTCTTCTTTTTTCCCTTCAATTACCATATTTGCTATAATTTTTTTTTTTTTTTTTTTTTTAAATGTACCTTGTGAGTAACTACTATTTCAGCCTTACGATCTTGGCTGATCCAAGGGTCAGAATTTGAAAACAGAAGTCGACCGTTGGAGCCATTGCTTCAAAAGCCCTTTTCCCATAGGCTTCTCCTCAGAAAAGAAACAGAGCACAAACAGAGACAGAGAGAGAAAGAGAAGCAAAACCCAGATAGATTTCTGAGAGATAAAAAAGAAAAAAAGAAAAAAAAAAAGAATTAGCGATGGAAGCCCGAGCAGTTGTTCCTGCACAACCAAGAGGTCCGTCACTGCTTCTAATCTCATATTCTTTTCCCTTTTTTTCTTTTTGAAGAATTATTATTGATTTTTTTCTTTGATATCCCATGTGGGTTGTGGTTGATCGTGTGTAAATTCATGTAGATGCGTTTACTTTTGGATTCTTTGGTATTAGTTTTTGGGTTTAGAAAAACTTGGTTTAGTTCTGATTGATGTGTTCATTGACAATTCTTTCAAATATTGGGTATTGATTTTTGAGTTTCTCTGTTTATTAACCTTCTTTATTTTAATTTTTGGTGATTCTTTGTATAAACAAATCAGGGTTTTTTTTTTGGTGGACCTGTGGTATATATTGAAGTCTATCATTATAATTGTAACTGGGATTTCTTTTTCCTAGATTTTCATATCTCATATTAGTAATCTCTTCAAAGATTCTGTTATGGTCAAATGAAAGGCTAGGGACTGAATCTAAATATGGGTTTTCCACATCTTTAAATCTTTTTACTACTAGGGTTTTTAGGTTCTTTTTGTGTGTGTGTGTTTGTTTGTATTCTTTTTCCCTAATACTTATATGATACAAATATTCCTTTGTGTTTTCGGTACTTGATTGATGGGGGTGCGGTCTTTCTTGATTCATATAGTTTTTATTCATTGGACTTTGATCTCATAGTGGTTTCTGAGTCTTTTTCAATGGTTTGCTTCGGTTTTAACATATCCTATTTCTATGGCTTTTTGGTTTTCTGGGCCTTAAAAATCTTATTTCTTTTGAATGGATATTATTGAGATTGAAGTTTTCTCGCTTTTGTTTTAGGGGCAGTTAAGGTAAAGAATGAACCAGCACAAGGAAGGAACCGGAGAGCTCTTGGAGACATTGGTAATTATGGGGTTCAAGCTTTGGATGGAAAGCCCAATGCCCAGATTTCTCGTCCCATGACAAGGTTTACTATACTCTCTCTCTCTAGTTATGAAGTACCTATTGTCTGAAATGTTAAAGCTATTAGGAAATAGTGAATCTAATCATTTAACCATTATTCTAACATTGAGTGCTAATTGCTGACTGAATTTTGTCTTGCAGGAGCTTCCGTGCACAACTGTTAGCAAAAGAACAAGGGGCAGTAGAGATAAACAAGGTAGAGAACTGTAGTAGTGTAGTGTTTAATAATTTTCTTTACCTCTTTGTCTATGAAATAATACTACTATTGGGAATTATACAAATGACCAATTCAATGCAATGAACTTCTGATATGACTAATTCACAATGCAATGAACTTTATTGATATGCAGAAGCCAGTTGTGCCAGCTTTAGACAATAGAGTAGCCATTAACAGAAGGCGTGTTACTGTAAAGAAGGTTGCAGAAGCTCAAAAGAGGGTAGATGACAAGCCGAATTCTGATGAATCCAAGACTGCAACCACGACAACTACTGAAGGAGAAAAGATTGAAAGTGTTAGTGGAAGAAGGTCCAGAGAAGGGTCCTCAAGGAAGGAAGTGAAGACTCTCACATCGATCCTCACTGCTCGAAGCATGGTGTGTGTTTTTGAACATTCTTTAAAAGATTCTTCTTTGATTTCTTGGTTGTGCATTAAATTTGGCTTCTTTCTGCAGGCTTCTTGTGGTGTTACTGTCAAGCCAAAGCCACAGATTGTGAACATTGATGCCGCAGATGTCAATGATGAATTAGCAGTAGTTGAATACATTGATGACATTTATCAGTTCTACAAGCTAGAAGAAGTACTTTCACTCTAATCTCTACGTCCCCATCTTAATTATTTTTCTTTCTCTATCTTTCTCTAATGAATGGTAATTTGTGATGCAGGGAGAGAGTCGTGTTCGCGATTATCTGGACTCACAGCCTGAAATTAATGCAAGGATGAGATCAATTCTGATAGACTGGTTAACTGAAGTTCATAGAAAATTTGAATTGATGCCTGAAACCCTCTACCTTACCATAAATATAGTTGATAGATATCTTTCTCGGACATTTGTTTCAAGGAGAGAACTTCAGTTAGTTGGCATTTCCTCAATGCTTATAGCCTGCAAGTACGAAGAAATATGGGCTCCACAGGTAGTGTTCTCTCTCGCTTGTAATCACTGTTGAAAATTTGTTTAAGTTATTTTCTTGTAGCTGTTTGCTGACCCCAATTAATTGGGATGAAGGCTTCGTTCAATCTGATTTTGCTTTTCTTTAAATCTGATTTTGGACCTGACGTGGGGTATGGAATGTGCAGGTTAATGACTTTATCTGCCTGTCAGACTATGCTTATACAGGAGAGCAGATACTTGTCATGGAGAAAGCAATTTTGGGGAAGTTGGAGTGGTACTTAACAGTTCCTACGCCATATGTTTTTCTCGTTCGATTTATCAAAGCTTCTGTTTCACCAGATAAAGAGGTAATATGATTATTGTATTTTACAAACAGAACCACTTTCCCCTTCTTTTGAAAAGAGTAAGCATAAATTAATTGCCTTCTTTTCTGTTTTTTTTTTTTACCTGGCCTGGTTATGTAGATGGAGAATATGGTATTCTTTCTAGCTGAGATTGGTCTTATGCATTATCCAACTATAATTTTGTATTGTCCATCCATGATCGCGGCTGCAGCTGTCTATGCTGCACGATGTACCCTTGCTAAGAGCCCCTTTTGGAGTGAAACCTTAAAGCATCATACAGGCTACTCTGAAGAACAGTTAATGTAATGTCTTTTTGTTCCACAATATCCTCATTTCTTGTTTGGTGAGCTTCACTTGATGTTCTAATTTATTCTGCCAAAAAAAGGTACTAATTTGAGTCGGATTTCTTTGTCACAGGAATTGTGCTAAGCTACTGGTTGACTGTCACATGGCTGCTGCTGCAGAAAGCAAGCTGAGGGTGATTTACTGTAAATTCTCAAATCCCGACCGAGGTTCTGTTGCTCTTTTCACTCCAGCGAAATGCTTTCAGGCCACATGATCATGAAGATCATGAAGAAATGATCAGAATCTTATTCTATACTCCATACATATAATAGTGCTGAACTGGATATCAGAATCTTCTGATTTGGTTGATATTTTTGAATATATAGACGAGCAATGTATTCAGTAACAAAAATCATTTTCATACATTTTTATACTTCAAAATGAATAGAAACTTTGGTTGGTAGATGACAATGTTGTTTGAATCTGTCCAAATTTGCTTTCCAATTCAAAACAGGAACCAAAATTTTCATTAAAATAGTGGGCTGCAAACAACTTGAAGATTTTTAGACCATTTTCTCTTTACTAACAAGTTTCTCAAAAAAAAAAAAAAAACGAGTACAGGATTTTTAAATTTGCAATGAATATTGTATTGCTATTTGAGAAAGACAGATTGCCTAATTATGCTTCTTTTGAAGTAATTCCATTTTGCCATCATTTTTTTTTTTTTTTTTTGATGAGGAAGCTTCCATTAAACTGACAAAAGCTACACCACAGAACTACAAAGAACTACAACAAGGCTCAGGCAGCAACAACAGCTACAAGCCGTCCAAGTGCAGCAAGTTTCTCACCACAGGAGGAGAGACACCCCTCCACACTTGGCAAACGTTATTACAGTGAGCAAACCGGGCTAGTTCATGTGCCACCCTGTTAAAGTCCCGCTTCAGGTGCCGAATCTGCCAGCTCATAAAGCCATCTAGGAAGCTTACAATACCATTGACAATGTGACCAAAACCCCCACTGCAATCCTTGGACAGAATGCGTTGGACAGTAGACAAAGAATCTGATTCAATAATGATCTGATTAAGGTCCAGCTCCTTAGCAAGGAGGATTCCAGCTTCAATTGCCAAAGCCTCAGTCTCATCCACCGTGAAGCAGCCAGGAAGGACACGGCAAAGGGCAGCAACAACCTGTCCTCTACAGTCCCTTATAATCACGCCTATGCTTGATCGCCTCCCATCGTCAGCTGCTACCCCATCAGAGTTTATCTTGAAAACTCCATCAGGCGGCTTTCTCCAACAAACGTCGCAAGCCGCCGGACCCAGGGAGCAGAATTTTTCAGCCTCTTTGAAATCATAGATCATACTAATGGCCAAATCCCAAGTCTGTTCAGCTCCCTGACTATCCGACTCAAACACCTTCAAATTTCTATTATGCCAAATGGCCCATGCAGCCACAACCAAAATCTCAAGGTCTTTAGGACTGCCTGCCTCTAAGAACTTCAGGGCTAGATCAGAAAAATCCAATGGTTCAGCCCCAATAACAAGTGGACAATCTTTCCACAAACCCCATATCTCCTTCGCAGCCCTACATCTACATAGAGCATGCATTATGGTTTCCTCCTCCAAGCCACATACAGGACACAGCCCATCCGTGCTAACTCCTCTCTTCCTTAAATTTGACATTGTTGGCAAAGCATTAGCACAAGCTTTCCAAGTGAAGATTCTTATTTTTGGGGGGATTTTAAGTTGCCATATTCGCTTCCAAAGGGGTGTTCTGGGGTCACCGTGAGAACACTCACCCCTATTTGACGGATTTATCACAGAGAGTGCCACATAATACGCACTTTTCACTGAAAATTCCCCTCTCTTGTTTCCCACCCAAATTATTTTGTCCTCAGGAAGACTATAGCTTAGCGGAATGTTTAGGATTGTTTCGACCTCAAAAGGGAGAAATAAGGATTTCAAAGTATCCACCTTCCATCTTTTGGTATCCACATCAATTAAAGCCGAAACCATAGGAAAATCATCAAAAGGCCTAGGAGGAGAAATTACCTTGTAGGTTGTTGGAGTGGGAAGCCACTTGTCCTCCCAAATATGAATGAGTCTCCCATTGCCAACTCTCCAACGGGAACCTTTCTGAACCACTTCGAGGCCTTTAAATATGCTCCTCCATGTGTATGAAGGGCTGCAGCCCAGTTTTGAGTTCAAAATGTCACCATTTGGATAATATCTAGCTTTATAGACTTTGGCACAAAGGGACTCCGGGTTTGACAAGAGTCTCCAGCCTTGCTTAGCAAGCATTGCAAGATTGAAAGCATGGAAGTTACGGAAGCCCAGACCGCCATCTGCCTTTGCTCTACACATTTTCTCCCAGCTTACCCAAGCAATTTTCTTCTCCTCTTTCCTTTGCCCCCACCAGAAATTTCTTATCATCCCTTCTATCTCTTCACATAGCCCTTTTGGGATTAGGAAGCAGCTCATAGTGTAGGTAGGAACCGCTTGTGCTACGGCCTTTATCAGAATCTCCTTTCCTCCAATGGACAATAACTTTCCTTTCCACCCCGCCAATTTTCTTCCGACCTTTTCCTTCACTTCTGCAAAAACTTCAGTCTTAGACCTTCCAATGATGGATGGAAGTCCCAAATATTTCCCATGTCTTGTGTCTTGCATTGGTCCAAGAATGTCCAACACTTCACACCTTCTTTCCTGAGGGGTATTGTGGCTGAAAAAAACAGAAGATTTTTCTGCATTAACTTTCTGGCCTGAGGCAGCTTCGTAAAGCTCAAGGATCTCTATGAGTTTTAGGCATTCTTGCTCAGATGCTTTGCAAAACAAGAGGCTGTCGTCTGCAAAGAAAAGGTGAGTAACCATAGGACATCCCCTACAAATAGAGATTCCACTTAGCATTTGTGTCCTAGCTGCCTCCTTAATTAGAGAAGAAAACCCGTCTGCACACAATAAGAATAGGTAAGGAGATAAAGGGTCTCCTTGTCGGAGACCTCTTGTAGGGAAAATGCAACCATGGACTGCACCATTAATAATCACAGAGTAAGAAACAGTGGTAATGCACTTCATAACTAATTGGATCCATTTTTCATGGAATCCCATTTTTTCCATAACTCCTTCAATAAAGCCCCACTCCACTCGATCATAGGCCTTGCTCATGTCGAGCTTGACCGCCATAAAATTTTCCTTCCCCTCCTTTTTATGTTCAAGATAGTGCATTAGTTCATAGGCAACTAGAACATTATCAGTGATGAGCCTCTCAGAAAGAAAGGCACTTTGGTTTTCCGATATAATTTGAGGAAGGATGATTTTTAGGCGGTTAGCTATAACTTTAGAGACCAATTTATAAACTACATTGCATAAGCTAATCGGCCTAAATTCAGACATTTTGGATGGATTATTAATTTTTGGAATCAATGTGATGTTGGTTCTATTAATATCAGCAATAGACATATCAGAATTTAGCACATTCAACACCATACATGTAATATCATCCCCAACCACATCCCAATATTTTTGAAAGAAAATAGCTGACATACCATCCGGTCCTGGAGCTTTTGTGGGGTGCATTTGTTTCAGAGCGGTCACCACTTCCTCCTTTGTGAATGCTGCAATCAGCCCCTGATTCATTTCATCTGTTACTCTAGTAGCTATTGTATCAGTCACCTCAGAAATGCGGCAAGGATTTGAAGTAGTGAACAGTGACTCAAAATAGGCTATAGCTGTCGTCGCAATACTCTCATTTGTCTCACACCAGGTCCCATTCTCATCCCAAATGCCACTGATAGTGTTTTTCTTCCTTCTTTGTGAGGCCTTTGAATGGAAAAACTTTGTGTTGCGATCCCCTTGCCCATACCAGAGAACTCTGGACCTCTGGTGCCAAAAAGTTTCCTCGCTATCAAGAAGATCATTTATCTCCTTTCTTAGATTATTTATCTCCTTCCCCATAATTCCGTCTCTATCTTGGATGGTCAGAGCATTGAGGGCCTTCCTTTTGTCCTGAATTTGCTTCGGTATATACCCAAACATCGACTTATTCCACCTTGCCAGATCAGCTGCACAGTTTTGAATACCTGAGGATATGCTTTCAGGTGTACCCCGATGCAAACACCCTTCCCAAGCATTCTTAATGATCTCCTTGCATTCCTCTTTTTTTGTCCACATTTCCTCAAAATGGAATCTACGCTTCCTAGAGGGCTGTACAGCTATGGAATCAGCAATTAATAACGCACAATGGTCGGAAGTCGACTCAACCAAATGGAGGACTCTTGTTCCATTAAAGTAGTCAATCCAATCATTAGTAGCAAAGGCTCTATCTAACCTCAGATAAATGCGGTTATCCCCTTCTTGCATGTTGCACCATGTAAAATCCGGACCACAGTACCCTAAGTCTTTAAAGCCGCATGCATTAACCACCTCCCGGAACCCATCCATTTGCCTTTGAGGCCGAGGAGCTCCCCCCATTTTTTCCCCTCTAGACAGAATCTCATTAAAGTCACCGTAGCATAGCCAGGGAAGCTGAAACTTCCTACTCAAGGCTGCAAGTTCATCCCAAGAATCCTGTCTTCTGTGCGTTTCTGGATTCCCGTAGAAACCAGTAATTCTCCACCTAAAACCCGAGACTTGTTCTGAGACAATCGCATCAATATGGTTTCTAGAATAACCCATAATTTCCAAATCAACTTCTCTCTTCCACAGCAATGCTAACCCTCCTCCCCTGCCTTTTCTAGGCACTATCAACCCATTAACAAAATTTATTTTTTCCATAATTTTCTCCATAGCTTTCTTTTTAATTTTAGTTTCAGAAAGGAAAATAATATTGGGATTCCATCGTTGGACTAATTCGCCCAACACACGAACTGTCCGGAGGTTCCCCAGCCCCCGGCAGTTCCACCCTAAGGAAATCATTGTTCCCGGCGGTGCTGCCTAGCAGCCACCGCCGTTTCCTCAAATAAATTTTCACATAAAAGTACATTATTCTTACCTTCCTCATCACAGCTTCGCTTCTGGGGACGCCCTTCACATTCTGCTAGCATTTCAGTATCCTCACGTCTCTTAGTGCCTACTGTTATCTCCAGAGGCTTCATACCAGCTCCTTGGGCCTTTCCCACCTCTCTAGCCACTTTTTTTAACTTTGCCTTGCCCATCCCACTCTTCCCTTTGATTAGGCCGGCCAGCACTAATTCTTCTTCAATATTTGTTTTAACTGTCTTGGGCTTAAGTGAGTCTGAAGTCTCTTGCACCTTTATATTTGTCTTGGGCTTGAGTGGACTAGTAGCCTCTTGTTCCTTCAAATTGGGCTTCACTGAATGGCCCACTTTTGATGACTCATCCACATTGGAATTGGACAAGTCTTTAACCGGCTGGTTCCTAGTTAGCTTTTGGGTGTTACAAGGTTCCTTTCCCTTGCTTCTTGCCTGCATCTCAGCACCCAATGTGTCCCATCCCTTCTGATAGCTTGCAGCCCCTACCTCAGTCCGTGTTTCATGGCTCTTCTTTTCCAGAAATTCAAACTTTTCCCTCCCTTCGAGGCTGACTTTTCCGCCCAAGCTGCTGCTTCTTTCATTCCTGCTTTGAACGGAAACTGCCACCTCCCCCACCGTGGCTTGAGGCATCTTCCCTGCCTCTTCATTATTTTTTGGCTCATGACTCCCACTGCCCGAGCCCCTAGATCCACCATTTTTTGTTTCGTAACTGCTACTACCCGGACCTCTAGACCCTTCATTAAGTCCTTTTGAGCTGCTCCCAGCCCTTAACCAGTCACCATATTGCTTCTCTATAGGCTGCTTCTCTAACAACATGTTGCAATGCTTCTCATCATGTCCTATTTTTCCACAGGAGAAGCAAAATGTGGGCAGTTGTTCATATTTAAAGGAAACCCAGCATCTATCCCCATCCATATTTGTAACATATCCGCCTCTTCTCAGCGGCTTCTCAATGGGTAGGTCAATTCTAACACGCATGAACTTTGCTTGATCTGCTTGCCATGACCTTTTATCCACCTCCATAACCCTTCCAATCTTGCTTCCGATATCACATCCAGCTTCCTCGGTCATGTATTCAAATGGTAAGCCCCAGATTTGAATCCAAAATGGGGCTTGAGTGAAGACCAAGTTGGCTGAGGATAAGCCCTTCCTCCATCGACACAGAAGCAGGAGGTTATTCTCGAAGTTCCACGGCCCGCTTCGCTCCACCCACTCTAACTGGAACATAGAGCTAAACTTAAACTGCAAAACATTGTTGCCGACCTCAACTATTCGAAGATCCGAACCCATTTTCCAAGTTGATCTTAGAGTGTTCTTTAGGGCTCTTTGGTTTTGATTACGATCTACCAATAATTTCCCAAACAAGCTCAGAGCACATTCCTCTAGCAGGTCCGGTGAACTATTTGAGGAGATGAAGATATCCTCCTCTTCTTCTTTAGTAAGCTGTAGATTTTTGAGACTGTCAACTATGGTCTGCTCCATGTCAGGACGAAACAGAGACAAAGAAAGAGAGACAAGAGAAAGCAAAAAGAAGAAAAACAGGGGAGAGAAAAAACCCTTAAGCTCTGACACCTAAGGGAGGAAAGTCTCGCTCCATGACGAGAGAGAAAATACTCCTACAGGGGAGAGAAAATTTCTATGTCCATTTTGCCATCATTGATTGAGTTTTTAACTTTTTATTAATTACATATGGTTTGACCGGGGTGGCTCATTCAACCATTAGGCAATTTAGTGAATTCCATTTTATGTTTATTTTCTTTATTTGGACTTTGAATTTGCAGAGTTGGAATGAGTCCCTGACATGAAAACATCCCGGGTTTCTTGAGTATTCCTTTACTCATGAGAAGTCAAATTTTTTAGTATTCCTTTCCCATATCAAACCTCAGATCATGTTTCATGGTCCATAATCCATATGCAAAACATTTTTCTTAAGGGCAAAATTTGCAAAATAACATTTATTTTACTTATAATGATTTAAACTGACCCCTAGACTTTTTACTAAAATTGTGGTTAACACAATTTTAAAGAATATATTAATTCTAAAATAACTTCAAAACAACACCAATTAAAATAATTAAAATTAAATAGAGATTATTTTGTAATTTTTGCCATTTCTTAAGCGTGCATGGGAAGAGTTTACTTTGTGGGATATGTGGGAGTTCCTGCTGGCAAGATGGTTTTACTTTGTGAACCTACAAGAAATGATGAATTAGGATGGCTTGAGGATAGGATAATTGGCAAATTAATGCTTAAATAGCCAAATAATTTAAGTTTTTGGGTAGTAATGGAAAAAATTTCATTGTAATACTACAAACACAAACTAATTTACAATATTTTTACAAACTGCTGATGTGGCTTTAGTAATTTTCAAATAATTATGGGTAAATATAAATGCAATATCCGTGGTGGACCCATATTAGAATTAATAAAAATTTGTCACATTAATAGTTTGTAAAAATGTTGTAAAATAGTTTGTAATTGTAGCATTATTCAAAATTTTATATATATAAGGAGGCTTGCCCTTCATGTTAGAGGTGGAAGCAATATTACCGGAATATCTAATAAATTTCCATAGATGAGAGGGAACTCAACTTAAACTACCCCTAGTTGGATTCTAATGGTTTTTTATACCGACCGACCCTACAATAGTTTGATGCTAATTTGAAGCAACCAATACAGGCTTAGTGCATATAGGAAGAGAGAGTTTGGCAATATGATATGAGACATTAACCTTCTTTAACCCCCAAGGGCCAGCACAATCGTGATTCATGTACTTGTCAGAATCTTCCTTTCCCTATTCCTTTGGGCCAAAAGGACCAAAACTTTAATTAAATAAATAAAATACTAACATTCCTTTTAGGGAAGTGTTTCTCAAGGTCAGTGGCGGCGCCACGTTGAGGTCAGGGTGTCCCAGGAACACCCTGACCTGAAATTTTTTTTTTTTTTTTTATATATATATAATAATTAATTTTTTTTATTTGTTTACCCTTAAAAAAAAATTAGGAACACCCAAAAATTAAAAAGAAAAAAAAAAAAAAAAAGGCTCAACATCAATCCTAAACAACAGATTACAAACCCAATCTAACCAAAAAAAACAATGTAGCAAACCCAACATGGTAGCAAACCCACGGATTGTAAAAAAAAAATAATAAAAAACCAAAAACGCAATTAGAAGTTGTCAAAACAAAAAAAAAAACCTCAAATCTCTAAAATTTTTACCTTTCTTTTTCTCATTCTTGCACTGCTTTTTTCTCTCAACTCATGCTCTCCGCCTCTCTCATTCTCTCTCCACTCCCACTGTCAGGGCCGGCCCTAGACCAAGCTTCCTCCGATCTCATCTTTTTTTTTTTTTTTTTCCGCTGCTGCTGAGTGCTGCATTTGGGTTTTGATTCCTTTCAGTTTTACTGGCTTTCTCTAGACTCTTCTAGTCTTCTTTAGATTTGTTAAAGATAATTTTTCTCTGGGCAGTGGGCTGGACGTTTCACCACGTCTGGGCCTTTTTTTTTTTTTTTTTTTGGTTTTTTAAGCCCGGTTTTTTTTTTTTTTTGGGTGCCATCTTGGCAGGCATCCTCTTGGCTGGGCTAGGGCCCTGGGCTTGTACAGTATTGTGTTTATTTTTTATTTTTTTGTTTTAATCTTGTGTTTATATATATATATTTTAGTTATTGGGAATATAATGAATAAATTTTTATCTATGCAGGTTGAGATTGCTAAAAAAATTTTATTGTTCGGTGAAACTATAGTAATACTTTTTATATAAATCAGGTTTTATTTCTCATTTACTCTATACTTGAAAGTTTTTTTTTTTTTTTTTTTAGTCTTTGTAAATATATTGTTTGATTAAAAATGTTTACTAGAAAATATGCATCTGAATATGAAAAACTTAAAAAAAAGAAAAAAAGAAGAAAAACTAATTGAGTCTCAAAAAGGATCAATGGATAAATTTGTTATTAGTAATAAACAAAATATAACACAAAATTTAGATGAAAATATCACAAATGAGCAAGAAATTCACCAAAAATGGATTTTAAATGAAATATATTATAATATAAAAATATTAAATAAGTATTAATTTATTTAATACATAAGTATAAACAATAATTTAATTAACTAATAATTAATTGGGGGAAGCAACTAATAAACAATAATTAATAATTTAATTAACCAATACATTATAAAAGACAAACAAATTAAATTATGTTTGGCTAAACAACAATTAATAATTTTATAATTAATGAAACAATAATATAACAAATTATAGTTTATAAAAGACAAATAAATTAATGAAAAACTAAACAACAATAATTAATAATGTGGGCCAGAAAATTCATGGCCCAGGCCCGCTCTATATCAAGGCCCAGGGCCTGATTTGAGGAGACCTATTGTCAAGGATGAGTTTAATGCACGGATAGGATAAGTGAAAAGACTGCCAATACTGTAGTAGAGAATTCTGTGCCTGACAAGCCCCTATTCTTGACCATGCTATTCAACCTTTACGTCTACTAGCAACCACTTGAGGTATGGGCTGATAGGACAAGTCCTCTGCCCCGAAGGTAAAGCTTACACGTGGACCCTAAAGAGAGGAATGAATACGAGTATTAAAGGAAACGAAAGCCAAGAGAAAAAGGGGGAGAAAAAGAGAAGAAGGGGAAGAACCTGATGCTCCTCGGACTAAGTCCGAGGAGTCCAACCCCTCAGGCTACGACGCTGTAGGGCGTGGATGTTCAGGCCGAACCCTTTTCTACATGAGCCCCCCTAAAATCAGGACCAGACCATCGCCCCGTGATCAAAGGCAAGCCTTTTAAGCCCATTCTCTACAAATCATATTGTGAGGGATCTTTTGTGTACGAGCCCAACGTTATTCTGGGGCCGTTAAATAATCGTGTCCCTACAAATAATTTTATTAATATTTCAAATGGACTTATAGTTTATTATTTATTCTTTTGCTAAAATTATAGACAAATATTTGATAAGAAAACCATATACAAGACAATTGTAAATTTTATGTCTTTACGTGTTTTTTAATTGTTGTTGCTGTCAATATACAAAATTTTCTTTTTATTAGATCATGTAATTTATTTTTGTTGAGGAACACCCTGAAAAAAATTTCTGGAGTCGCCACTACTTCTACCAATGCCATATTAATTCCATCTGCTTTTTTCTATCATGAGCTTCTCCATTTCCGCATCCCCTGCTTCGGTTGCCATATATAGAGGAGATTTGTGCTCCTGATTTGGACAATATGACGCTTCTGGATTTGTTTCAACCAAGAAATCAGCAATCTCAATGTACTTGGTTTTCAAAACCAAATCCACTTCTCTGTAATTTTTTTTTTTTATCAAGGCCAGGTGAAGGGGAGTATTCCCTTCATTATTCTGAATAGTCAGAAATCCACTATAGACAGGCGCCAATTTTTTTAACGTGGACAAATGCCCTCAACTTGCAGCTACATGGACAGCAAATTCATCAGCAGAGTTTCTCTCAAGCCAATGTCCATTGTCGTTTTCAAGCATCGCTTCCACAAGCTGAGAGTGACCTAAGCTTGCAGCAATACGAAGAACTGTATTCAATTGGGGAGTTTGTTGGGACAAAACAGGACGTTCCATATCCTCGGCGATAAGATTTTTGATGAAATCAATGTCCCCACGCTTTGCAGCCATGTACAAGTCAGGATCACAATGCCAGTAACTACCTAATTTATGTTCAATAAAGTAATAAAAAAAATTTAAAAAGGACTAAGCAGAGAACTGACTTTGTCCAACAAACGCGCTGTTGTTTCAGGAGGGGTACATTTGATCTCATACTTCGTGCATACGTCTTTCAAATATTTGTTGGCCTCATCACTGGAAAAGTCCTTGGGAATATTGAGGTTCGCCATCTTCTCTAATTCTTCTATCATGTCAATCCTTCTGCCAGAGTTAAAACAACCAATTTCATATATTTTCATATTCATGTTAATGTTATACAATTTGTGAGAGATACTATATAGATGACAAACCTGAAAGGTGGAGTGAAGTCAATCTCAATTGGATCCTCATCCAGCCCATTTGCATGATATTTAATTTTATATCCGCCTGTAAGTTCCTTTACCATCCCTGTTACACATTACTGTGTCAGGAAAAATCCAAGTATTTTGGAGGATAAAAATAACTTCACTACCCAAGTGGAATGAAGCAGTTGTTTGCAACATGATCCAAATGACCCTTACCACTCAACATTGTCTCAGTGAGTTCCATCAAGTCATTGTAGTCAGCAAAAGCCATATAGAACTCACAGGTGGTGAACTCAGGATTATGCATCAAATCGATGCCCTCATTTCTGAACTGCTTTCCAATCTCATAAACACGGTCAAGTACACCAACAACAAGCTCCTTAAGATAGAGCTCAGGCGAAATGCGCATGAATAGCTTCATGTTCAGGTCATTAAACCCATTTCTCTATATTTCATGTCGTTGGGATGCAGAGGGGCCTGAACTTGACGTTGAGGTTTTCACAAGCGAAAAAACACTTCCAGGTGATTGCTGTTCACTGTTCACTGTTCACAGACGTCAATCAAAATCAGAACAAGAAAAGAAGGAAGAAAAAAAAAAAAAAAAAAAAAAAAAGAGACAGAAGCCAATCTGACCCAACCAGGTTTGCATGCATTTGGTGGTGAGGAGGATGACCAGCGGCAGTGAGTGGATGATCTCCACCGGCCTTCGCAGCGGCGACCTTTCTCTCTCTCGGCGATTTCTGTGGGCAAATTCTCTGATTTTTTTTCTCTCTCTTTGACGATAATGAAACAAAAAAAGGAATGGGGAGGAGAAAAAAAGGAAAACGTGTGGTGTGTGCTCCTGTGGTGGAATTTTTTTTAATGATAATATGGGTCTGTTTGAGATCTGTTTATTTTACTGAAACTACTATAGATAAAGGTAAAAATTAACTGAATAGTACAGTGAAACCTATGAATAGTATCAAAAAGTGCGGTGAAGATTATGAATGGTAGTAAAAATAAGTTAAATAGTAAAATAAGTTGGCAAATGTCAGAGGAACACCATGTATGTTAAGTTTTATTAAGGAAATTAAATTATATTAATTATAATTTAATGAATAATAAAAAATAAAGGAATTGGTCTAATCCGTGTGGTGTGTGGTGAACTTTTTTATTATTGAAAAGTATGGTAAGTTTTTTTAAAAAAGTAATCAATTCGGCAAAATAAGTATCGAATTTATACCTCCCCTGCCATGCCCAACTAAATCTTCCCACATTTCCCTTGTAAGAGATTCCACTTACAAATAAAATATCAACTTATGGCATACTGAAGTAGTACATGCATTTTATGTTGTATTGATTTTTCTCTCTTCATTTCAATTATTTGTTTGAATTTTAAAATAGGTAATAAACTAGATTTGCATGTAATTTTATTGATTACAAGCTTTTTAGGGATTTTGAATATTGGGTTATGAAAAATAACGAAATTAATCTGTGTTTGTGGTTAGTGATTGGGTATTACTAAATTTGACGAGTTTTTATTGGGTTTTTGGGGTTGATTGGGTTTGTGTTTGAATGATTAAAATGCTTGGAATTCTATTCAGATGAATTGGGTGAAGAAATTGTATGAAAGTTTTGTTGTTTAGGGTATTCAAACAAAATTGAAGCATAAAAATATTAAATTTTAGTACGTTTGAATGGTGTATTTTTGAATGAAAGTTAAAGCTTTTTCTTTTTCCTAGATTTAGGGATTTTTTTTTGAGATGTTGGAGATATTTGTTCTATATTTAGAGTTAAAGTTGTACAGAATAGGAAATATATAGTTTTGGATAAATGGAATATGGGGTTTATCGCCAGCAACCTGAATTTGAATTCTAAAGGTTTTGCAATGGTGCATAATGTGCAATTTTCCCTGTATTGCTTAGGTATTCGTTTTGGATAAGTTGGACGGTATTAGAACTGCGTTTTTATGCTATCTGACTATTCATTAGTTGGGGGTGAGGGAATCTGAACCCTGGACATCTCTTTTGGAAATACCAGGATGTGTCATTTGAGCTACGCCTACAAGGTTCTTAGCTTTATGCAATCTGCTTATTGTGGGCCTTAGATGACAATAGAAGGAAAGGGAGTAGTACATAATGTGTATTGTAGTCGCGATCTCTTTTCCACTTTTTTTGCAGTTGCTATGCACAAGTCAGTTGAGCTAGGCCTACAAGGTTCTTGGCTTTATGCAATCTGTTTATTGTAGGACATAGATGGGGAAAGGGAGTAGTACATAATGTGCATTGTAGTTGCCATCTCTTTTCCCCTTTTTTGCAGTTGCTATGCATGAGTCAGTTGAACTAGGCCTACAAGACTCTTGGCTTTATGCAATCTGCTTATTTTGGGCCTTAGATGGCAATAGAAGGAAAGGGAGTAATACATAATGTGCATTGTAATCGCCAACGCTTTTCCCCTTTTTTGCAGTTGCTATGCATGAGTCAGTTGAGCTAGGCCTACAAGGCTCTTGGCTTTATGCAATCTGCTTATTAAGGGCCTTAGATGGCAATAGAAGGAAAGGGAGTAACACATAATGTGTATTGTAGTCGCCATCTCTTTACCCCTTTTTTCCAGTTGTTATGCATGAGTCAGTTGAGCTAGGCCTACAAGGTTCTTGATTTTATGCAATCTGCTTATTGTGGGCCTTAGATGGCAATAGAAGGAAAGGGAATAGAACATAATGTGCATTGTAGTCGCCATCTCTTTTCCCCTTTTTTTGTAGTTGCTATGCATGAGTCAGTTGAGCTAGGCCTACAAGGCTCTTGGCTTTATGCAATCTGCTTATTATGGGCCTTAGATGGCAATAGAAGGAAAGAGAGTAGTACATAATGTGCATTGTAGTCACCATCTCTTTTCCCCTTTTTTGCAGTTGCTATGCATGAGTTAGTTGGGCTACGCCTACAAGGCTCTTGGCTTTATGCAATTTGCTTATTATGGGCCTTAGATGGCAATAGAAGGAAAGGGAGTAGTATATAATGTGCATTATAGTCGCCATCTCTTTTCCCATTTTTTGCAGTTGTTATGCATGAGTCAATTGAGCTAGGCCTACAAGGTTCTTGGCTTTATGCAATCTACTTATTGTGGGCCTTAGATGACAATAGAGGGAAAGAGAGTAGTACACAATGTGCATTGTTGTTGCCATCTCTTTTCCCCTTTTTTGCAGTTGCTATGCATGAGTTAGTTGAGCTAGGCCTACAAGGCTCTTGGCTTTATGCAATCTGCTTATTTTGGGCCTTAGATGGCAATAGAAGGAAAGGGAGTAATACATAATGTGCATTGTAATCGCCATCGCTTTTCCCCTTTTTTGCAGTTGCTATGCATGAGTCAGTTGAGCTAGGCCTACAAGGCTCTTGGCTTTATGCAATCTGCTTATTAGGGGCCTTAGATGGCAATAGAAGGAAAGGGAGTAACACATAATGTGTATTGTAGTCGCCATCTCTTTACCCCTTTTTTGCAGTTGTTATGCATGAGTCAGTTGAGCTAGGCCTATAAGGTTCTTGATTTTATGCAATCTGCTTATTGTGGGCCTTAGATGGCAATAGAAGGAAAGGGAATAGAACATAATGTGCATTGTAGTCGCCATCTCTTTTCCCCTTTTTTTGTAGTTGCTATGCATGAGTCAGTTGAGCTAGGCCTACAAGGCTCTTGGCTTTATGCAATCTACTTATTGTGGGCCTTAGATGGCAATAGAAGGAAAGGGAGTAGTACATAATGTGCATTGTAGTCGCCATCTCTTTTCCCCTTTTTTGCAGTTGCTATGCGTGAGTCAGTTGAGCTACGCCTACAAGGCTCTTGGCTTTATGCAATCTACTTATTGTGGGCCTTAATATAATACTCAGCTTCAATTTGAGTATTATATTATGGTAGTTTGTAACTTGGAAGTTGGTTTTGTTTCTTCTTTATAGGTTATATGGGACCATTTTAGTTAACTAATTATGATTTGTATTTTATGGAAAATTGCTTATTACGTAGGCTATCAGAACCTGTTTATTGCTTTTAACTTTTACATATAACATGCAACTATGTTTTTTTTTTTGGTTGAATTTTTTTGATTGTTAATTTAAGTCTTGTATTTAAAAAGGAAATGCACTCCACTGCTCTCAATGTTGTGATTTTGGTGTTTGTGGGTGATCCATTTTTATTGTTGGTTAACCATACATTGCACCTTTTCATTTGAATTATTTATTTATTTTTCCTGTTGGCGTATATGCTATCATTAGTTATTAAGAACTGTTTTACGTTCACAAATTAGAAAGACTGGAGCTAAAGTATCTTCTTTAGCTCATTAATTTAAATGAGTCTTGGAAGCTTCCATGATGAGATAGTTCATTAATTTAAATTTGTGAAAATGGTGCTTCCAGGTTTTGCTTATTGAGATTTTTTTTTTTTTTTTTTAAGGAAGTATGTTGCTTGATATTACCCTTTTTCTATATATGCAGTTCCTTTCAAGGTGCTTTGTATGTTTTTGTCCAGAAATTATAGGGCTCATAATGCCTTTGCAACTGTTCAGCTAAATATCTATTTGCTATTTCGTAAACGTTCCTAAATATGTGGTAGATGTTTGCTAAAACTTCCTTGTCCAAATTTTCAGTAGACACCATTTCAAAAGAACCTCATTTTTTGGGAAGATGGGTTTTGTCTTAATTTATTTCATTTTAACTCATCTTTAGGAAAGACAAATTTCGAGTGAATAAATTCCGGATTTTATGAAAACAAATGTGTAACAGCCTGGTAGACCAGCATATCTGCAGGGGAAAAAAAAAAAAAAAAAAACTATAGCCGTGTTTTTAAAACGTGGCTATAAAATGCAAAAAAAAAAAGTAAATTTTTAATTTTTAATTTTCTTGGCAAGCTTAGTTGGGGAAGAAAATGAAGAACACATAGTTCTGAGTTCTTCATGTTCTACCAAAAAAAAAAAAAAAAGAAAAAAATTAATTTAACTAATTTCTTTTCTTTTTTTAAAAAATAATTAGGTTAGAAATTTTTTTAATATTTTTTTTGTGTGGCTTTTTAAAAAAATAAATAAATTGCTGATGCGGAATTTTTAAAAATGCAAATAAATTTGTTTAATATTATTTTAATAGACATGTCAACATTTACTATTGGACTGTTTGCCACGTAGGATATTTCTGTTAAGTAAGTAACGGTAAGAACCAAAATAGAACGCTTTTTTCATTTAGGGACTAAAAGCGGGAAAATAAAAAAGTAAGGACCAACACGAGTGATGTGCATGAAATATATACAATAAAGTACTCACATATGTACATATTTAGCCTTACTTTTATGTTATTTTGTGACTGATTATATAATATCTTCGTGTTGTAGGTAACAAGGGCTTTACATGCAAAGTGGGGCTAGGCCAATTGAATCAAGCCAACTTACATCCAGTCAGGCATGAATTCAAGAAAAGATCAACCCAATTAAATTTAAGTCCAATTGAAGTAAGGAATCAAAGAAAATTTGCACCAAATCCAAGTCCAATTCGGATTAGAATTCCAGACTGCACATCAGTTAGTATTTTTGGCATAATTTTCGGCTCAAATGTCCAATCGAGATGATTCAAGTTGGGCTGAAAAGTTAACTTAAAGGGCTACAACTTTGTAGTTTACCAAAAGTCCAAATTCTGACGTTAAATGGGCCAAAACTGTCGGTTAAATGAAGCCTAAAAATCTGGGATTTTCTCTAAACGGGAATTCAACTTGTAATAGGATTCCTTGACCTATTTAAAGACTCTTTAGGGCAAAATTCAGAGAGGCTGAGGTAGAGACTAGTGCTAGGGCGGGCAAAATTCAGAGAGGCTGAGGTAGAGACTAGTGCTAGGGCTGAGGGCTGAATGTATAGAGAGTGTGGCTACTTCTTTGGTTTTCTTCTATGACAGTTAGTTTATTTTATTTTTCTAATTTAATGTTTAGTACTTTATTTTTGTGTTTTCTTTCAATTACTATGAGTAGCTAAATTTATAATTAGGGTTGAGGATGAAACCTTGTTAACGATTATCAATAATATTTATGTGATTTGATTTTTCACACAATAGTTGTTCTTTAATGATTTAAATTGTTCTTACTTCATATCAATTAACTAAGATGGAATTCTAGATATGAGTTCAATCATGTTTTTCTCATGATTTAGGATTTGTCTTAATTAATTGAATGCTTGGCTTATTAATTCTTGATTATAAAATTGGATATCGCTTGTGATTTGTCTGTCAATGGATACAATTTATGATTTGATTTTTAGAATTGGATATATCTTATGATTTGTTTGGCTACAGATACAATTGATGATTTGATTTTATACTTAAGAAGCGAAGAAGAACATGTTTTAGATTCTTAAACATAAGTTTTAATGATGATATTTTCCATGATAGCAAGATTGATTTCTAGATTATCATGTAGTGAGTTGGGAAAAATTAATGATCATAAATATATGCTGATATGACTTACAAGGCGGATTCCAAAACCTTAATTCCTTTCCCTTGATTGTTTACATCTTTTTATTCCTTTATATCTTTTGCTTAGTTTAACTATTTGCTTAATTTTATTATTTGCTTAGTTTATTTTATTGCAACCAACCAATTTTTATTTAAACTAGATTAGGATTAATTTGGTTAAGGTTTAATTAATTTTCCTACATTCATACAAGTCCCTGTGGGTTCGACCTCGTTCTTGTCCAACTATACTTCGGTATGGTTCGTACACTTGCGAGTATTTTAAAATTTCACAACAACGAGAATAGGGTAAAAATGTAAGGACGAAAATAATATTTCCACCTTGTAATTATTTTTAATTGTAACATACAGGTTATATGCTAGTAAAGAATAAACCCACCAACCTTACCAAGAAAAATCAACTCCATTAATAGGAAGGTGGCATTAGTTAGTGGCAACTCCTAGTTTAGTTAGGTTGTTTGAACAACAGTTTTTCATGTTTAAATACTGAAAATTGTGAATCCAAAAAAAAAATAACATGTTTGGTAAGGGTGTTTTTTACAGGAGTGTTTGAGTTATGTTGTTCAGTTTAGAGTGTTTAAATAATTTAAAAAACTCCTCTTACTAGTTTTCAATTTTCAAACAACGTTGTTTAATGGTACTTTTGTAAATATGTTGAAAACCATAGAGCCCACTTGATTGGATAACACTTAAATTGACTTCTCTCTCCTCAAATAAAAAAAATATATTAAATTATACAGTGCTTGTCAACTTTAAAAAAAAACACATGCATATCAAATACATAATTATATTTTTTCACACATGAAACATGTTATTTGAAATATGTCCCCAAACAAAATTTTTTCTTTATGAATACTGTAAATACGTATTTTTACAACACTTTTTTAATTATAATTTTCACATCATTTTAAACAACTATACTAAAAATCTCCAACTACCTAAGTTTCATGCTTTATCAATCTCTTTTTTTTCTTTCTTTTTCTTCTCTTCCCAATTCTTTTCAGGATTTTTGTCACATTTTGCCAGGTCTAGCGAAGGAACTCATATAACATCTTGATTGACGTTGGTGAACAGCAATCACCTGTAACTGTTTTTTGCTTGTGAAACCCTCAATGGCGAGAAGAGACTCCTCCTCATCCCCACAACTTCCTCCAATTGTAAAAACTTCTGCAGTTGATGCTGAAATATTGAAATCGGAGCCACTGATGAAGGTGATAGAAATATCTAATGGCGAGTTTGGGAATATCAGTAGTACTGAATCTACTAATGTTCCTAGAACGGCTCCAAACATGCGTCCTGACTTGTACATTGCTGCAAAACGTGGGGACATTGATTTCATCAAACAGCTGGAAGCTGAAGATATGGAAAATCCTATTTCCTCCCAAAAAACTCCCAAATCGAATACAATTCTTCATATTGCTATAAGCTCAGGTCACTATCAACTTGCGGAAGCAATCCTTCAATGCCACTCTGAACTTGAGACGAAAATTAACTCTGCTGGTGATCTTCCTCTCCATGTAGCTACAAGTGGTGGGCATTTGGATTTGGTAAAAAAAATGGCCGATGGGTCACCAAAGGAGACGAATAATGAGGGGAATACTCCCCTTCACTTGGCCTTGATAAACAAATACAAAGTGGATTTTAACTTGGTTTTGAAAAGTAAGTACAGTGAGATGGCTGATTTCTTGGTTGAGCAAGAACCAGAAGTGTCATATTATCTGAATAAGGAACACAAATCTCCTCTATATATGGCGGCCGAAGCAGGGGATGTAAAACTAGTAAAGCTCATGATTGAAAAAGCAAATATAAGTCTGATGCTGATACCATTTGAGGAAGTCCAATTGATTGCTCACGCTGCCATTACTGGGAAGAACATAGGTAAGTTTGCTAATGAGCTACTTCACTGTGTTTCAATTTCAAGTTATGCTTATGTCCCAGTTTTCTCTCTCCAAAAAAAAAAAAAAAAAAGGCGCTATAATCATGGTGCTCTTCTTGCTCGCTCTTGCTAACAGAGTGATCTGACCGTGCTTTATGGGGGAAACTAACAAAGTATATTGGATTTGGATGAACACGTTTCTCATTTTTTATTATAATCAAGGTTGATAGTTAAAGGTTTTCCCATTTTTTCAGTGAATGATAGTTCTTGTTTATGTACTAGGTGTCTTGGAGAGTGTTTTGAGCAGACATCCAGAACTCATCAAAGAGAAAGACAACAAAGGGATGACACCTCTTTCCTATGCAGCATCCATAGGATACCTTGAAGGTGTTCGCTACTTGTTAAACAAATCTATATGTTGCAAATATGAAAGTGACCAGAATGGTTCCTTTCCAATTCACACAGCATCTAGTAAAGGACATATCAAGGTAATTCAAGAGTTTCTCCAGCGATGTCCAGATTCGGTTGAGTTGCTCAACCATCAAGGTCGAAATATTTTGCATGTAGCTGCTATGAATGGAAAAGCCAAAGTGGTAAACTATATCCTTAAAAAGCCTGAGTTGGAAATGCTCATCAATGAAAAAGACAAGGATGGAAACACCTCTTTACATTTGGCCTCCAAGACTAAGCATCCTAAGGTCGTGAGCATTCTGACATGGGACAAAAGGGTTGACTTAAAGTTGTTGAACAACGAAGGCAAGACAGCTCTCGGCGTTGCAGTTAAGTGCAGCGGGAAGGTGCCCTCATTTCAAGAGGTATGTGATTCTTGAAAGTTTGATAAAATTGCGTGCAGATCTTGTGGCGCCACTTGAGTTAAATCCCTAATACCTAATAGCAATCCTGATTTCTATGTGTTTTGGCTCTCTCTTTTTCATTCTTCTCTCTCTCAACCCAACATATTAACTTCAATTCTAACAAATATAATGTAGAGTGATAGAATCATTAAGTGAATCAATAACTCAACATATTAACTTAACTTCAATTCTAACAAATATGATGTAGAATGATACAATTGAAGTTAAGTTAATAATTCAAGTGGTGACCACAAAAGCTATCCAGTGGGGATAATTGTTCGGTGTGGTCAACGATATGGTTATGGAAAAATATTATTTTTTTACCATGCAGCGATTGACATGGCTAGCCTTGAGATACGCCGGTGCCCCACATGCTGCTCGTCCAAGCACTACCAGGGAGAACCCTCCAAGTTCAAATCCAGGGGAGCCATCTAGCATGGACAAGTATAAGGACGCGGTGAAGGAGAACTCACAAAGCTCAAAGCCAAGGGAAGCACCCAACATGGACAATTACAAGGAAAGGGTCAACACTCTATTGTTGGTTGCAACACTTGTGGCCACTGTAACCTTTGCTGCAGGTTTCACTGTGCCAGGCGGCAACGATGACTCTGATCCACACAAAGGCATGGCAAAATTTCTACAACACCACTTATTCCAAGCATTCATTATCAGCAACACCATAGCTATGTATAGTTCTGTTACTGTTGTTGTTGCACTCATCTGGGCACAGTTAGGTGATCTTAACTTGGTTATTGCTTCCCTTAAGTTTGCCGTGCCAATATTGGGACTAGCTCTTATTATGGTCTCCTCAGCATTCATGATTGGTAGTTATTTAATGGTGAGAGGCCTCAACTGGCTTGCTTATGTCGTTTTGATCATTGGATCATTCTTCATCCTCATCCTCACGATACTATTTTTGCCACTTTGTTTACCAAGTTCCTTACCCCATCCCATTTTTCGCTACATTGTCTACTACCCATTTTCCCTCTTAATAATAGTTACTAAGAGTAACGCTAATGATAGGGAAGAAAAATAATTTCCTTAATTTCTGCATTTTGTATTGTATATTGTGTGCTATATATTGCTGAACTCTAGTCATTTAATAGTGTGTGTATTGTTACAAGTGTTTTATCAAGGAGACTCACTGTACTATTAAGTACTCTGTATTGATTCTTAAGGAAGCTTGTATTCTTATTTTATTGTATTGACTCTTAATGGAGCTTGTACTCTTATTTTATCAATGCATTTTGTGTGAAATTTTCTTGATCGGACTATTTTATAATTTAGAAGTTGGTTCAGACCAGAGTCACTATTAATTATTTTAATTTCATTCAATTGCTATTAATTTCTCATTCTTAATGCAATAATGATGTCATGGATTCATTATATAAATGAGTTCCTCCAAAATTCAACCTACAACTCTTGTAGCCTTAACATAACAAAATCTTCATGCGGTTGCGAATAAAGAGATCTTGCATGTGGACTTACTGAAACACTATGTAGAAGTATAGATTGTATGAGAGAATAACATATAGATATTTGAAACATTAGAAAAACAGACATTAAACCGGAAGTGCAAGACTTGAATCAAACACATAAATTTACAAAAATGAAATCAAACATTAAAACGGCATAGAAAATGAAAGCCAAAAAATTAATTTGATTTTTCAGATTCATAGAGGGTGAGTGAATTTGGTGTTCGTTAGCAAAATTTAACTATAAGATTGCCTAAATTATTATATTTTACTTGGTTATCTATTTGAGTTTTCCTGTCGTTGGAAAAAAATTTATTCATTGCCAAAAAAAAATCATTGCTATTACTTGTAAAAGGAGTAATGTTACATTTCTTGGGAATGGGCTTAGGTGCACTGAACTCAATTCTTGCCCTATATTTCGTTTACTTAGGAATAAGATTTGAAACTATTATAAATAAATTAATCTATATAGAGTTTAAGACTTTATCTCAAGTCGTACTCTTGTATGGTTAGAGGAAAAGACTCTCGTAGGAGAATATGGGGTGAATAGTTTGATAATTTCCCTTAGTTGAAAGATACTAGTACACGTGAGTTGAGTGTTTTTCTATTATTTAAGTGAGAAAGTACCATAGGGTGTAAATGTCTTATTTGTAAGTTTCTAAGTTAATATTGAGGTTTTTTTTTTTTTTTTTTTTTTTTTTTTTTTTTTTTTTTTTTTTTCAATTTTATATTTGCAATTTTATTTTCGTGTGTATAATGGGATTTCAGTTTGTGGGGGTAAAATTCATCAGTCAACAGTGCGCCTTGGTACCCATGCAGAGCCTAGCCATAACAAGAAGTGAAGACATGGCCAGAGGACTTCCAGCCCAACCCTGTTGGGCCGGGCCGGGCTTGTTTAAGAGGCGTCCGAGGAGGAGTGTCTCCTCGGACGCACCAAATGGGAGTCCAACGCACACCCTTCACATGGTGGGAAATCGTCCCAAATCGAGGGGAAATGCTAGACGCTCAGGGGGCAACCACAACTGCCGCATTAAATGCAAGGAAGCTACTTTTCCAGCCGCATTAATGTAGAAAAGACAGGAGAATAGTATTATCTTGGCCAGTGCAACTCACAGAAAAGGGGGGGTGTCCTATGAGATAGGCACTCAAGTAGAGGCCCAGATGGTTAACAAGTGTAGGGCCATTACCAATTTAAGGACGATATATAAGAGAAGAAAGTCCCCATGACTAAGAGGAGGAGGAGAAAAAAGAGAGAAAAAGGGAGAGAAAGAGAGAGAAGTTCTGTAAACAAAGCATAAGATATTGTCCCATGAACTGTTATCCCAGGAAACTTAATAAAACATCCCCACGTTCAAATGGTTGCATGGCTTACTAACAATTACGTTTACTCTGTCTAGACCTAGTTCTACGACTTACTCTCTACAAATTCATTGTTGAGGGTCTTTTGGGCTAGAACCGCCTGCTTGCTGGGCCTGGGCCCCAAACTCCGCCCTTACAATTGGCGCCGTCTGTGGGAAGAATTTGTGTCTCGACAAGTGAAACAGTAAGAAATGGAAGGATCAGGCCCGCGCCAAACTGGACGTGCAGATTCTCAACGGCAAGACAATTTTTTAAATATCGAACGAGGGAAAGACCAAGATAATCAGCGAGAGGGCAGCGTTAACACCTCTCACACGAGTAAAAGCCACTCAAAAGGGAAGGATCATGCATCCCATAAGCAAAACGATCGAAAGGCTTTACAACAAGAGATTGATGATTTGAAGAAAAAGCTGCGCCGAGCACAGCAGAAACGTACTTCACCCGGCTCGGGCACTAGCAGTGACAAGGATAACGAATACCAGCGAAGATCAAGAACCCCTCCGAGCGAGACCTTTTCCTACGAGGAAGAGAGGCCTCGTAAACGTAGCCACAAAAGCCCATCTTACCAAGGCCTGGCCAACGATGCCATGAGTAAGGCCCTGGATCGCATCTCCCAGTCGCCGTTTACACGTAGAATAGAGAGGGCAGTGCTTCCTCGGCGGTTCCATCAACCAACGTTTGCTATATACAATGGTTGGACCGACCCAGTGGAGCATGTAAGCCAATTCAATCAGAGGATGGCCGTCCATACCAGGGATGAGGCGTTAATGTGTAAGATATTCCCATCTAGCTTGGGACCCATGACGATGAGATGGTTCGATGCCCTCCAGCCGAATTCCATAGATTCCTTTAAACAGCTGACACAGGCTTTTGGTTCCCGTTTCATCACCAGCACTAGAGTCCCTCGGCCCCTCGATTCCCTCTTATCCTTGTCCATGCGGGAAGGAGAGACGCTGAAGGCCTACTCGGATAAATACTGGGAAATGTATAACGAGATAGAGGGGAATTATGATGACGTCGCCATCAGTATGTTCAAAAGGGGCTTGCCGACAGAACATGGCTTAAGAAAGTCCCTCACTGGAAAGCCAGTCACCAGCGTGCGCCAACTCATGGACAGAATTGACAAGTACAAAAGGGTCGAGGAGGACCAGCAGATGGGGAAAGGTAAAGCGAAGGTCATCCCTCAGGAGAGGAGGGACTTCAGGTCGGAACGATTTAACAACAGTAACAGGCCGAGAAGGGACTATGTAGAGCAGTCCGGATCTACTGGGGCTCAGGCAGTCCATGCTGTGTTCCGAGAACCTCTTCACAAAATCCTAGAGAAGGTGAAGTATGAGCCTTTCTTTCAGTGGCCGAACAAGATGGCTGGCGATCCTTTGAAGCGTAATCAGAACCTGCATTGCGCGTACCATCAGGAGCCAAGTCACACTACTGATGATTGCAGGAACCTGAAGAACTATTTAGACCGGCTCGTCCGAGAAGGGAAGCTGAGACATCTGCTGCATCGCCCTGAAGGATGGCAAGAACCATCAAACAATGAAACCAGACAAAGTACGTTAAGGCCACCCATTGGCACAATTAATGTCATTCTCGCCGCACCTGGAAGGACAGGCTCTGTCCCCTTCAGGGTAATGTCAGTGAGCAGTTTCCCGACTGAGCCAGACGACAGGGAATCCAAGAGAGCTAGAATGAGCACCACGCCATTAATCGGGTTCACGGAGGAAGACAAACAAGGAACTATCCAACCCCACAACGATGCCTTAGTCGTTACGCTCAGAATAGGAGGTTATGACGTGAAAAGGGTGTTAGTCGATCAAGGCAGCGTCGTGGAGGTAATGTACCCTGATTTGTATAAGGGACTGAACTTGAAGCAGGAAGACCTGTCGCCATACGATTCCCCCCTGGTTAGCTTTGAAGGAAAGGTCGTCATCCCGAGAGGCATGATTAGGTTGCCTGTGCAAACAGACTCAGATGTGGTAAAAGTGAACTTCATTGTCGTAGATGCATACTCCCCTTACACAGCTATCGTGGCCCGGCCATGGCTTCATGCACTAGGGGCTGTGTCGTCAACCTTGCACCAAAAAGTGAAATATCCGTCAGGAGGTCGGATCAAAGAGATAATGGGGAACCAGGGAGTGGCTAGGCAATGCATGGTGTCGGCAATCTCACGACGGCCGGATTGCATAACTTCCACTTCGGCCGAGAACGGCTTATAGCAATTAATGACTACGGTCCCAACTGCGGGCAGTGGAGGATCAGCCATGGAGGTGAACTGTGAGGAGTTGGAGAAAGTACTTGTCGGATCTGACCCTGAGAGGTTTTTTCAAATTGGTTCGGAATTGCCGCCCCAAGAGAAGTTAGCACTGACTGCTTTCCTCCGACAGAATATAGACGTGTTTGCTTGGGACCCCTATGAGGTCCCCGGGGTCGACCCAGATTTCATCTGCCACCACCTTAATGTGAACCCGGCTATAACACCTAAGAGGCAGGCTCCTCGACGACCGTCGAAAGAACATACCGTCGCCGTGAGAGAAGAGGTCGCAAGATTGAAGAAAGCAGGGGCTATCAAAGAGGTCTTCTATCCCGAGTGGTTAGCCAACACGGTAGTGGTAAGGAAGAAGAGCGGGAAATGGCGGGTCTGCGTAGACTTCACAGACCTAAACAAGGCGTGCCCAAAGGATCCCTTCCCTATGCCCCGGATAGACCGGTTGGTAGATTCAACTGTCAGACATCCTAGAATGAGTTTTCTAGACGCTTTTCAAGGCTACCACCAGATACCCTTGGCTGCCGAAGATCAGGAGAAGACTGCTTTTGTCACCCCAGTTGGGAATTATCATTATAAAGTGATGCCCTTTGGTCTAAAGAATGCCGGGTCAACCTATCAAAGAATGATGACCAGGATGTTTGAACAGCAGATGGGTAAAAGAGTTGAAGTGTACATAGACGACATGGTGGTTAAAAGTAAGTTGGCTCCCAACCATATTGAAGACCTCGGCAACGTTTTTCAAATACTAAGAAAGTATAAACTATGGCTGAACGCAACCAAATGTTCATTTGGAGTGGGATCTGGAAAATTCTTGGGCTATATGGTGACTCACAGAGGCATTGAGGCTAACCCTGACCAAATAAGAGCCATCCATAGCTTGCAGCCTCCTCGGAACCCTAAAGAAGTCCAGAAGCTTACTGGTATGATAGCTACTTTAAACCATTTCATCTCGCGCTCAGCAGATAGATGCAGGCCATTTTTTCTCCTATTACACAAGTGGAAAGGATTTGAGTGGAATGAGGAGTGCGCTATAGCTTTCCAACAGCTAAAGGAATACCTCGCCCAACCGCCGATTATGTCCAGTCCCGAGGCCGACGAGGTTTTGTTTGCCTACATAGCAGTGGCCCCGCATGCAGTAAGCTTGGTGCTAATCCGAGAAGACAACGGCACACAGCGACCAGTCTATTACGTTAGCAAATCCCTACAGGAGGCAGAAACCCGTTACCTTCCCCTCGAAAAGGCTATCTTGGCCATCGTACAGGCCACAAGAAAGCTGCCCCACTACTTTCAAGCACACACTGTCGTGGTGTTAACTCAACTCCCCTTAAAGTCCATCCTGCACAGCGCCGATTACACAAGTAGAATTGCAAAATGGGGAACGATTTTGGGCGCCTTTGACATTCGATACATGCCTCGCACCGTTGTAAAAGGCCAGGTCCTCGCCGACCTAGTGGCAGAATTTGCGGAGCCTGCAACAGAAGGAAAAGAAGTGTCGATCTTGCTAGGGGCTGGTGAACAGGTGAGCAGCACAGTTTCCCCGCGTGGACTCACTTGGTGGAAAGCATACATTGATGGCGCATCGAACCAAAGGGGCTCAGGGTTAGGACTTGTCCTGCTCTCACCTGAAGGGATAACAATAGAGAAGTCATTGAGACTCGATTTTTCAGCCACGAATAACGAAGCCGAATATGAGGCGCTATTGGAGGGAATGGGAATGATCTGGAAAATTTGGGGGGGGGGGGGAAATCCGTAGACATGTTCTCGGATTCAAGACTTATTGTGGGGCAGGTAAATGGAGACATGGAGGCAAAGGACGAAAGAATGCAAGAGTATCTAGTTCGGGTTAAGCACCTGTAGACCCATTTTCATCACTTCCGCTTGGCGCACGTACCCAGAAGTGGGAACACTCATGCTGATTCTCTCGCGACGTTGGCTACCTCCTCGGCTCAGCCCCTACCTCGAGTCATTTTGGTAGAAGAGATCCTCCGTCCATTAACAGAGAAGGCCAATGGGATTGGAATACATAACATCAGGGCAGGACTGAGCTGGATGGACCCTATCGTTCTGTACTTAAAGCATGACGCCTTGCCAGATGATAAGGTTGAGGCTGGCAAAATCAGGAGAAAAGCTACTCGATTCGGGTTGTCGGAGGACTCCATGCTTTACAGATGCTCGTTCTCGAGGCCGTATTTGCTGTGTGTGCACCCAAAGGCTGCTGAACTCATCCTGGAAGAGTTACACGAAGGAATTTGCGGAAGTCACACGGGGGGTAGGTCTTTGTCTCACAGAGCCTTAACGCTGGGTTATTGGTGGCCGAGCATGCATTAAGAAGCCCTGGATTATGTGAAGAAGTGCGACCAATGCCAGAGATTCGCTCCGAGCATACACCAGCCTGGTGGAGAGCTAAACCCATTGTCCAGTCCTTGGCCATTTGCGCAATGGGACCTAGATATACTTGGTCCATTCCCCAAGGCAACAGGGAACAGAAAATTTCTTCTCGTCGGCACCTACTACTTCACCAAATGGGTGGAGGCTGAGGCGCTGGCAAACATTAGGGACGTCGATGTCAAGAAGTTTCTCTGGAAAAATATAGTCACCAGGTTCGGCACCCCGCACACCCTGGTGTCGGATAATGGGCTCCAGTTTGATAGCAAAGCCTTCAGAAGGTACTGCAGTGAGCTAGGAATTGTTAACCGGTACTCCACGCCAGCTTACCCCCAGAGTAATGGACAAGTAAAAGCCGTCAATAAAACCATAATGAACGGACTGAAAAAGAGACTAGATGACGCGAAAGGAAGATGGGTAGAGGAGTTTGCCCATGTCTTGTGGACATACCGTACCACGCCTCGTAGGTCCATAGGGGAAACCCCTTTTTCAATGACCTATGGGGCCGAGGCTGTCATTCCACTAGAGGTGAACTTCCCAACCCAGGGGACTACCACCTCCTGCCCCGCTACCAATAACAAACTTCTGGAAAAGAGCTTGGACCTCATCGACGAAAGAAGGGAAGGCGCGATGGTCCACCTAGCTAACTATCAGCAGAAGCTCAAGCAAGGTTATGACGCCAAGGTGAAGTCCAGACCATTGGCGCCTGGGGATCTAGTACTGAGGAAGGTCTTAGGCACTGCGAGGAACCCCGCATGGGGAAAGCTCGGACCAAATTGGGAGGGACCGTACCGCATCACTTCTGTAGCCGGCATAGGAGCCTACTTTTTGGAAGACTTGGACGAACGTGTAGTGCCACGCCCTTGGAATGTAAACAACCTGAAAAGGTACTGTTATTAATGAAAGATATAATCTTTGATGCCGTATTACTGTGCAGTTACTTATGTAAGTGTTAAACAGAACCTAAGACCTGCATGGCTCCTCGGCCACAGACTTGGGGGAAATTAACCGCGAAGCGATTCTCACTAAGTGTTAAACAGAACCCAAGTCCTGCATGGCTTCTCGGCCACAGACATGGGGGAAATTAACCGCGAAGCGATTCTCACTAAGTGTTAAACAGAACCCAAGTCCTGCATGACTTCTCGGCCATAGACTTGGGGGAAATTAACCGCGAAACGATTCTCACTAAGTGTAAAACATAACCCAAGTCCTGCATGGCTTCTCGGCCACAGACTTGGGGGAAATTAACCATTAAGCCGTTCTCACTAAGTGTTAAACAGAACCTAAGTCCTGCATGGCTCCTCGGCCACAGACTTGGGAGAAATTAACCGCGATACTATTCTCACTAAGAGTTAAACAGAACCCAAGTCTTGCATAGCTCCTCGACCACAGACTTGGGGGAAATTAACCGTGATACGATTCTCACTAAGTGTTCAACAAAACCCAAGTCCTGCATGGCTCCTCGGCCACAGACTTGGGGAAAATTAACTTCGCAGCCATTTTTGTCTATTTATGAACTATCATTATTTTCACGTATTCAGTCATTTATACTTAACTTTCAACAGTAAATGACAGAACAGACATCCATTCATGATGAAAACAGAAGAGAATAAAACAACGATATCTGAAAGGAAATAACCTTTATCATTCAAACCCAAAAGCGATTCTGTTCACAAACATTAACAACGCAAAACAGAACAAAACACGAAAAGTAAAACAAATAAAATCCTACACTACTTTCCTAAGAGCCCTGAGTCGGAGCGGGCTGATCATCTGCTGCTTGGGTCTCCGGGGCAATCTCCTTGGCCTGTGCAAGGATCTCACTAATACGAAAGCTGTCCTCGGGTGACTTGCCCTGCACGGCCTGCTCCGTGCCCCCAGCCTCGGGAATAAAGGAGTCTGTTGGAAGAGGCTCTTTAGAGGCAACCTCGTCAGGAATCTCGCGTATGTCTTCCGGGAAAAAAGATGTTCTCAGCCTTCCTAAGATCAGAATCTGCTGGGACAGCTGCCCGATCCAGGGCTACACCCCAGGATGTGGTAATGTATTCCCTGCAGACGGTGGCAACTTCCTCGCCAGCCTAACCTCAGTATCATGGACTCCACGTTCATATGAGGCCGCCACAGCCTTCTCGGCAGCTTCCCTGGCCAAGCGGGCCTCCTCCTTGGTCCTTGCAAGCTCAGCCTTGAGCGTTGAAACCGCCTGCTGCTCCGCCGTAAGTTTCTCCTCAGATTGGCGGAGCTGTATGCGCAGATCGTCAGCTTGCTTTTCGGCATTCTTAAGGCCGGCTTCCGCACTCGCATGAGCCTTCTTCACCTCCTTTATTTCATTATTCTGGCGATCAAAATCCTGTTTGAGATCGCCAGCGGCCTTCTCGACGGCAGAGCGGGACTGAGCCTCCCTATGCAAGTCCTCACGAGCCTTCTTGGCCCATTCCTCAGCAACAAAAATTTGTTGAGTGACCTGCGCTCGGAAGGAAATAAAAACCCTATTAAAACATGACGATAAGAGGGTACACAATATAGAGACGAGATAGAAGATTCCACTTACCATGGCCATGTCCCTCTTCAATGACATGAAAAGGTCTGGCTGACGAGTCTTTCTGAGACTCTCCATATCACGAGGCAAGAGAAGAGGCTGCTGCAGGGCCTCGGCCAAGAATGATGCCTGCCTTCGTTGGGATTCCCATAGGGTCGCATCCCAGGGGATCAGGGCGCCGTCTAATTCGATCCGCGGCGACCATGTTCGTTGTTCCCTACGAATGGCCACCTCGTCTCGGCTATCAGCGGACCTAGTCCTCTTCTCTCGGGGCTCTTTCTTCTCCTTGCCCTTCTTCTGAGGCCTGGCCTTTTCACGGCCAGTCTCTCCCTCCTCCGTTTCTTCTACAGGCCTTTTTCGCCTTAAGTTAGGCATAGGCTGCAGCCCCGCGTCCGACGTGGGAGGGAGAGGAGGAGCAGGAGCCTTAAGAGCAGTTTGTTCCTTCGAGACGTCCTTAGAGGACTGCCCCTTGCTCCTGTTAGATAGAAGGTCCCTGAGGCCAGTCCTTGGCTTCAAATCCATTCCTTCTTCTTTAGTCTCTTCGCTGGTATCAACTTGTGCGATGACTAAACCAGTGTCAGGAGCCGCTGAGGCACGGTCTAAATCGGCGTCGGAGTCCGAGAGCTCTACTACCCTGGCCGACACCTCTCCCTCCTCGGTAAATTGGAACTGGTCTATTTGTTCCTCTAAGGATGAATGCGAAGAACCAGCCTCCTCCTCCGGGATAACCACTGCGGGAAAGGCGCGTTGGGCAGGCAGCTGAACAGGAGGTAAGTCTGTTGAAGCAAGGAACCCTGGTATGGATACGTCAATACGTGCCAATCTTGGACTGCCAGCCCTTATAGCTTGGCCGGCGTCTACCAAGGATCGAGTGAGGGGAACGTAGTCCAAAATCAAAGGAGCCGACCGTAATTGTCCGTCCTTGCTTACGAAAATCTCAAATCTTAGGAGGTAATTTAGAGCCGGGACGTTGACTAAGCTCAGCCGAGGGGATGTTCGCTCCTTGTCTGCAAAGGCCGTTAAAGGGTTTACGTTAGTCCGAGGAGGCATGCAACCAAACCAACAACTTTAAAATAAAAAATAAAAATAAAAAAGAAAGAAAGAAAAGGGGGGGGGGGGGGAAGAGCTCAAAACTAGGGTCCTCCCCACGGAATCTAGTTCTATGACACCCCACCTGGCGTTCCCGCCCTAGTCGGACAGTGAATGCCGTCATGCCATGGTCCGGAGACGATGAAATGGTCGTCCTTCAAGCCTTTGCTGGACTTGGGAAGGCAGGATATCAACCTCACTTCGTCAGTCCTGGACTTTAAGTAGTATGAGTCGCCGAGCTTATGGCATTCATAGAGATGAACCACGTCGTGCCATGAAAGGCCGAGGTTCATCTGGTCGTTTAAGGCGTCGGCGCACCCTAGGATACGGAACAGGTTCGCGGTGCACTGATGGGGGGCCAATCTATGACCACGTAGGTAGTCCCTAGTTATTCTCCCCATTGGAATCGTCATTCCTCCTTCCACGAAGGCTATCATTGGAATTGCGACCTCCCCTGTCCTCCTTTTGAACAAAATTTCCTCTTGGTGGCAATACTCTAGGCCTACCTCCGGAGGAATACGATACTTCGCCCTGAAGCCCGCCATACCGGACGGAGAGTCTACCATTTTTTCAAGCCTACCCATTCCCCCTAATCCTAGACAACACGAAGGGAGTTTGCCTAAAGAAGAGTAACAAAGAAGGAGAAGGTAAATTGCACGCACTTACGGGTAAGAAACTCGACGGAATCTTCAAGAGAATGACGGCGAAGGTAAGAGCGTGCTGAAGGAGAAGGCGCTGAGACGTTCTGAATACTGGAGTGTTCGTCAAAAGTAAGGAATGGACGCCTTTAAAACCTTATATACTCAGAGGGAGTTAGACAGACATGCTCCCGCCTAGAGCAAATGAAATAGTGTCCACCGTTGATCTGATCTCCAGCCGTTGGATTGAAAGAGCGTAAAGCTCCAAAAGCTGCAATTAATTCCCCCCGGGTCATTAAATGCCTGCAGCATTAATGAGGCACGTGAGGGCACACCCCCGCACGGGTGAAGCGGGGATCCACAGCGAACTATCCAGTAGGTATCAAAATCCCGCCTTTCCTCCTCGGATCAAGAAGAAAGAGTCGGAATTTTGAGGGGCTATTATGGGGGTAAAATTCATTAGTCAACAGTGGGCCTTGGTACCCATGCGGAGCCCAGCCATAACAGGAAGTAAAGACATGGCCAGAGGACTTCCAGCCCAACCCTGTTGGGCCAGGCCGGGCTTGTTTAAGAGGCGTCCGAGGAGGAGTGTCTCCTCGGACGCACCAAATGGGAGTCCAACCCACACCCTTCACATGGTGGGAAATCGTCCCAAATCGAGGGGAAATGCTAGACGCTCAGGGGGCAACCACAACTGCCGCATTAAATGCAAGGAAGCTACTTTTCCAGCCGCATTAATGTAGAAAAGACAGGAGAATAGTATTATCTTGGCCAGTGCAACTCACAGAAAAGGGGGGGTGTCCTATGAGACAGGCACTCAAGTAGAGGCCCAGATGGTTAACAAGTGTAGGGCCATTACCAATTTAAGGACGATATATAAGAGAAGAAAGTCTCCATGACTAAGAGGAGGATGAGAAAAAAGAGAGAAAAAGGGAGAGAAAGAGAGAGAAGTTCTGTAAACAAAGCATAAGATATTGTCCCATGAACTATTATCCCAGGAAACTTAATAAAACATCCCCACGTTCAAATGGTTGCATGGCTTACTAACAATTACGTTTACTCTGTCTAGACCTAGTTCTACGACCCACTCTTTACAAATTCATTGTTTAGGGTCTTTTGGGCCAGAACCGCCTGCTTGCTGGACCTGGGCCCCAAACTCCGCCCTTACACAGTTAATTTGTATTTGGAGTGTATGTGTTTGTGAGGTATAATTATTAGTTAGTGTTAATTTTGAGAATCTTTTAAGTATAGTTAATGAGTTTTGTTTGATTGTGACGGTATATGATATTGTACTTGATGGTTGTAAATGTAGGCAAAGAGCATTATTGTCTTTCCTTTTTCTTTTTCTTTTTTTCTTTTTCTGAATAAGTATTGATTCAGTAACCCAAGGACAGACCATGCAATCCCTACTTAGTCATTTTCATTATATTTTTAACCACTTTAATGCTTCACTTAGTTATAACACTACAAAACACGCAGGCTATAGCCGTGTTTTTAGTAAACGTGGCTTTAAGTACTAACCAATAGCTACATGTTTAAAACGCAGCTATAGGATATGCCTATAGCCGCGTTTATAGTCGCATTTTTTGGTTAGGACCTATTGCCGCGTTTGGAAAACATAGCTATAGGACCAGCCAAATCTCTTTTTTTTTTTTTTTTTTTTTAAACTAACCTATGGCCGGATTTGGAAAATATGGCTTTAGCTTACCTATAGCCGCATTTTCTAAACACAGCTATAAATTTAGTCTATAGCCGCTTTTATAAGTCGCGGCTATAGGCAAAGTTGAAGTCGCGTTTAATTTTGCCTATAGCCGTGGTTTAAAAACATGGCTTTAGGCAAAGTATAAATAAAACCCTTTAAAACCTATCAATCCCTTTGTTCAGCTAAACGCCTCACTCTCCAATCAGATCTGATCTCACTCTCACTCTCACTTTCACTCTCAATCTACCACAGAGGTAAAAAAGAAAAATTTCACTCCTCTAGCTTCTAAAAAAATAATTCCATCCCCAAAATCTTACTAGGGCAAACGAGAAAAATTTCGCAAATTGAATCCGATCAGTTAGCAATCTGAGATTGAATCGATTTTGAAGCCAACATCTTCGGATTAAAGTAAGTCAATTTTGATCAAAAATCTTTTCGTTTTTGCGTTTGCTGTGGCAGTGTGATTTCGTTTTCATTGGAGGTGTATTATGTTTGTTAGGGTTTTGTTTTTGGCCTTGTTTGGGCATACATTTCTAAGTTACACAACTAGGAATAGCAATGGGTCGGGTTTGGGGCAAGTTTCTGTTAGGACCCTCATTGAGGTGCATTGAGGCTTTGTGACTAGACAGAGTGCAGGGCTAGACAATGCAGAGTGCAGGGCAGTGTGATGAGCAGTGCAGGGTAGCATGATGGGCAGTGCAGGGCAGTGTGTTGGGCAATGCAGGGCAGTGTGTTGGGATGTGCTGTTGTGACAAAGTGGCAAGGGAGGCTTGTAACCAGTAGCATTAAAGTGTTGTACTGTTGTACTATTGTTGTATTGCATTAAGAGTTGTACTTAGTTAGTTGAGCTTAGTTAGTTAAGCTGTGCTGTGTTGTACTTAGTTAGTTGAGCTTAGCTAGTTAAGCTGTGAAGAGTTGTACTTAGTTAGTTAGAACAGGATATAAGCTACCATTCAGATTGTAAGAAGGGATTGAAGAATAATACATTAAATAGCTAATTCTTGAATTGCTATAGGAGGAAGATTCCCTCGAAGAATCAATCAATGGAGGCCTAGTTCACTCGAAGAACTACTAAACTGAGAATCAATAGATTGGATTCTTAACAGTTTCTTTATGTCTAAACCCGCCCCATGGGCCTACCCCTATTACCTGAACCCGTCCCATTTAATAAATGGGTTTTTTTTAAACCCCCAAACCCGTCCCGTCGAGCCCCATAGGCCCCGTCCCGTCATGCCTGGCCCAAAATCACAAATAAAAAAATTACAAACACATATCATAACACAAACACAAACTCACATTTAACAATGAAATAAATTGTAAATAATATTCATTGGTGAAATTAAAAAAAAAAAGGGTAGCTTTAGCAATGAGAGACAAAATGAACCCAAAAAATAAATAAACAAAAAGATGGAGAATGAGGTGGAGACACATGGAGGAGAGAGCAGTTGAGCGAGGCCGTGAGGGGCATCTAAGCGAGGTAGTGAAGCCATGAGGCTGAGCAAAGGTGTGGGGCCATGAAAGGGTAATTGAGTGAGGCCATAAGGGGGGGCATTTAAGTGTAGCCATGAGAGGGTGGCTGACTGGCAAGGTTTCGGTGCAAGATGGGTGAGGGATATGGCCATATGGGTTGTGCGAGATGTGTGAGGGAAATGAGAGGGTTGTGTGAGATGGGCGAGGGAGAACCAGAGATGAGAGAGTCAGAGAGTTGTGGTTGTGGCCTTGTGAGTGAGAGAGCTGAGAGATGAAGAGGGAGAGGGCAGCTGAGTTAGGGTTAGGAAAAATGAAAATGGAGAGAAAGTTTAGATATTTATACTTAGGGAGTTAGGGTTTTTAAATTTTTTAATATTATATATGTATACAGGTCGAGTTCAGTGTAGGTATGCATAATACTCTTACTCGACCCGGACCCACCCTATTTACTTCACGGGTCAGGTAAAACTTGCCCCATTAGGGTCGAGTCAGTTTGGGTACCTGCAAGTCAGGCAAATTTTGCCATTCCTATACACAACCAAATTTTCCTTACACAGTTATTTGCTTATTTAGATTTAGCTATCCATCCTCCCATAAACAATGGTGAGTTGTCTCACTAGAGCAAAATCCATTATAGACAGACCTAAATCTGACTAATGCCATTTCCAGAGGCTCCTCCAATTGGAGATAGATCAAGAACTTGATCTAATTCTCACTTGTGAACAAAATTGATGTAGTTAGAAAATCACAAGAAATAAATCATGTTTGCTTATGAAAGATAACCTTAAATCTACAAGAAGAGAGACTAGAATCCACCAAAATAATATTAGAGAAAACTTTGAAATTTTATTAATTGAAAACTAAATTATCTTGGAGGCTACAAAGTGTTTAAATAGAAATGCAATCCTAAGGCTACTAGGAATGCTTAGAAAACCCTAAAGTGCTCCTAGAGTGACTAAAGAAACATCTTAAAACCCTAATTTGTGTCATGCACGAAATTGGGTGGCAAAATAGGAAATTATCAAAAATGGCAAAATTGAGATGATTACAAAATAAAATCCAACTATCTCTAGGAGACGTCTCAAATCGGGATATTATTCTTTCTTTTAAATTAAAAGTTACTATAGAAAAAAAAAAAAAAAAAAAAAAGACTAAAAACGGAAAAAACAAAAATTTCAAGGCCTAAATAAAGAAATTTTTCCAATAAGCGGATTCAATTATGGCCATGGGTGACGAATTTTGCTCCTAGCTTTCTTGTCACCAATTTTCATGCAATTATGTCATTGTTACCAATAATTTTTTCTAGCGTTATTTTACTTCCTAGATTTCTTACACACTAACTTTTGGCAGTTTCTTTGCTTGAGGAAAGACTATGATATCTATTCTGTATCCAAAATCTAGAGAGCTCGTATAACTCTCAATGGCCATGACGAAGCCAGTGCCTATTCTTTGGGACTTCCTTTTCACCATTGGCATCGTTAGTGATTAAGTTAGCTCTCAAACCCTCTCTCCCTCTAACACACACTCTTAATATTTTATACGAAAAATTATCTTATGTGATGGACTTGTAGTACATCTCTCCCACAATATGTGTGAGTCTCACACATGTGGGATCTATATGTTGTGAGAGAGATGTCTCATAAGACCTTCTTATGAGATATCTTCTCATTTGATAGAGCTAAACTTCTTTATTAAGCTACTTATGTATAATATCCATGTTTAAACTATTCGCCGATATTTTGTTTCATTCAAATTGTTTTAGGATTTAAAAAACTAATTAGTAATTTTACTTGGATTTTTTCTTTTAAACCATCAAAATTTAGCTTAGGTACCCATATTCTAAAACCATATAATATGTAGACCATTCCCGAACACTTAGACTCATTTTGACATCGATTAACGTAGGAAATTCAGTATAATAAAAATCAATTGAGAATGGGCCTTAATCCATTTGGATTCCCAACTTTACTCGCCATCTGAGAGCCCAAACTTTATAAGTTCCACCCTACTTTTTTTTCTATCTTGTGTTTGAAACTTGGAATTCAATCGCCAGTTCATAAAGTTAATCTTGGTATTTAGAGCAACCAATTAAAACTGGTTTGATGCCTTGTCTAAAGAGGAATACTAACTTACTGATTGGTATATTTTTACTGTTATTTATAATAATTTTGATTTAAGTTTGTCTTTTGTTGATGAGAGTTTTGTTGTGTTAGGAGATCTCCAAACTCTGCAGCTCATTGCTAAACTTTATTGCTGCTGTTAAAGTTGGTTTCTCTTATAAAATTGTAATCTACTTTATGTTGTTTTGAAAGCATGTAGGAGCGATTATCATTCTACTTTTGATTCTTAATAAAATTGTTGTTTAACTAAAAAAAAAAAAAAAAACCAATTAAAAGTGTGTGTAATACTATTTATCATTAATATTAACACTATTAATTACTTACCTTTTGCTCTAAAAACAAAAAGAAAAAAAAAATTCTATTACACAGTCCCGGTTTCACAAAAGGTCGTGTAGAATTCTTTTAAATTGAAATCATCACACAATTTCACAATTTCAATTTAAAAAATTATTACACAACTTTGTGTACAACATCTCCCGTGCACTAGTCATTTCCCTTATCTAAAACCATAAACTAACTTACCATATTTACTTCTTCTTCTTCTTTTCCCTTCAATTACCATACATGGTATAATATTTTTTATTTTTAAAATGTACCTTTTGTGTTGTAACTACGATTTCAGCCGTACGATCTTGGCTTGATCCAAGGGCCAGAATTTGAAAACAGAAGTCGACCGTTGGAGGCATTGCTTCAAAAGCCCTATTCCCATAGGCTTCTCTTCAGAAAAGAAACAGAGCACAAACAGAGAGAGAGAGAGAAGCAAAACCCAGATAGAGTTCTCAGAGATAATAAAAAAGAATTAGCAATGGAAGCCCGAGCAGTTGTTCCTGCACAACCAAGAGGTCCGTCACTGCTTCTAATCTCATATTCTTTTCCCTTTTTTCTTTTTGAAGAATTATTATTGATTTTCTTTGATATCCCCCGTGGGTTGTGGTCGATCGTGTATAAATTCATGTAGATGACGATTCTTTCAAATATTGGGTACTGATTTTTGAGTTTCTCTGTTTATTACCCTTCTTTATTTTTAAATTTTAATCTTTCGAGATTCTTTGTATAAACAAATCAGTTTTTTTTTTTGGTGGTATTTATTGAAGTCTATCATTATAATTGTAACTGGGATTTCTTTTTCCCAGATTGTCATATCTCATATTAGTAATCTCTTCAAAGATTCTGTTATGGTCAAATGAAAGGCTAGGTACTGAATCTAAATATGGGTTTTCCACCATCTTTAAATCTTTTTACTACTAGGGTTTTTAGGTTCTTTTTTATGTGTGTGTGTGTGTTTGTTTGTATTCTTTTTGCCTAATTCTTATATGATACTAATATTCCTTTGCATTTTTGGTACTTGATTGATGGGTGTGCGGTCTTTCTTGATTCATATAGTTTTTATTCATTGGACTTTGATCTCGGAGTGGTTTCTGAGTCTTTTTCAATGGTTTGCTTCGGTTTTAACATATCCTATTTCTATGGCTTTTTGGTTTTCTGGGCCTTAAAAATCTTATTTCTTTTGAATGGATATTATTGAGATTGAAGTTTTCTTGTTTTTGTTTTAGGGGCAGTTAAGGTAAAGAATGAACCAGCACAAGGAAGGAACCGGAGAGCTCTTGGAGACATTGGTAATTTTGGGGTTCAAGCTTTGAATGGAAAGCCCAATGCCCAGATTTCTCGTCCCATGACAAGGTTTACTATACTCTCTCTCTCTCTCTCTCTAGTTATGAGGTACCTATTGTCTGAAATGTTAAAGCTATTAGGAAATAGTGAATCTAATCATTTAACCATTATTCTAACATTGAGTGCTAATTGCTGACTGAATTTTGTCTTGCAGGAGCTTCCGTGCACAACTGTTAGCAAAAGAACAAAGGGGCAGTAGAGATAAACAAGGTAGAGAACTGTATTAGTGTAGAATTTTCTTTACCTCTTTGTCTATGAAATAATACTACTATTGGGAATTATACAAATGACCAATTCAATGCAATGAACTTTTCTGATATGACTAATTCACAATGCAATGAACTTTATTGATATGCAGAACCCAGTTGTGCCAGCTTTAGACAATAGAGTAGGCATTAACAGAAGGCGTGTTACTGTAAAGAAGGTTGCAGAAGCTCAAAAGAAGGTAGATGACAAGCCAAATTCTGATGAATCCAAGGCATCAACCACGACAACTTTTGAAGGAGAAAATATTGAAAGTGTTAGTGGAAGAAGGTCCAGAGAAGGGTCTTCAAGGAAGGAAGTGAAGACTCTCACATCGATCCTCACTGCTCAAAGCAGCAAGGTGTGTGTTTTTAAACATTCTTTAAAAGATTCTTCTTTGATTTCTTGGTTGTGCATTAAATTTGGCTTCTTTCTGCAGGCTGCTTGTGGTGTTACTGTCAAGCCAAAGCCACAGATTGTGAACATTGATGCTGCAGATGTCAATGATGAATTAGCAGTAGTTGAATACATTGATGATATTTATCAGTTCTACAAGCTAGAAGAAGTACTTTTCACTCTTATCTCTGCATCCCCATCTTAATTATTCTTCTCCTTTTCTTTATCTTTCTCTAATGAATGGTAATTTGTGATGCAGGGAGAGAGTCGTGTTCTCGATTATATGGACTCACAGCCTGAAATTAATGAAAGGATGAGATCAATTCTGATAGACTGGTTTACTGAAGTTCATAGCAAATTTGAATTGATGCCTGAAACCCTCTACCTTACCATAAATATAGTTGATAGATACCTTTCTCGGACATTTGTTTCAAGGAGAGAACTTCAGTTAGTTGGCATTGCCTCAATGCTTATAGCCTGCAAGTACGAAGAAATATGGGCTCCACAGGTAGTGTTCTCTCTTGTTTGTAATCACTGTGTTGAAAATTTGTTTATGTTATTTTCTTGTAGATGTTTCTGACCCCAATTAATTGGGATGAAGGCTTCCATCAGTCTGAATTTGCTTCGCTTTAAATCTGATTTTGGACCTGATGTGTGGTATGGAATTTGCAGGTTAATGACTCTATCTGCCTGTCAGACTATGCTTATACAGGAGAGCAGATTCTTGTCATGGAGAAAGCAATTTTGGGGAAGTTGGAGTGGGGTACTTAACAGTTCCTACGCCATATGTTTTTCTCGTTCGATTTATCAAAGCTTCTGTTTCACCAGATAAAGAGGTACTATGTTTATTGTATTTTACAAACAGAACCACTTTCCACTTCTTTTGCATAAAATAATTGCCTTCTTTTCTGTTTTTTTTTTTTACTTGGCCTGGTTATGTAGATGGAGAATATGGTATTCTTTCTAGTCTGAGATTGGTCTTTTGCATTATCCAACAATAATTTTGTATTGCCCGTCCATGATTGCGGCTGCAGCTGTCTATGCTGCATGTTGTACCCTTGACAAGAGCCCCTTTTCGAGTGAAACCTTAAAGTTTACTCTGAAGAACAGTTAATGTAATCTCTTTTTGTTCCACCATACTCTCATTTCTTGTTTGATGAGCTTACTTGATGAACTAATTTGTTCTGCCTAAAAAAGGTATTAATTTGAGTTGGATTTCTTTGTCATAGGAATTGGGCTAAGCTGCTTACTGGTTGACTGTCACATGGCTGCTGCTGCAGAAAGCAAGCTGAGGGCGATTTACAGTAAATTCTCAAATCCCGACATAGGTTCTGTTGCTCTTTTCACCCCAGCGAAATGTTTTCAGGTCACATGATCATGAATAAATGATTAGAATTTTATTCTTTACCCCATACATATAAGGATTTTACTAATGTGTGTCCTAAGGACACACGATAATTTTCTCGAAAATTGAAAAAGTATTGATAGCTTTTTCAATTCCTGAAAAAATGTTTCCAAAAGTGGATAGTTTAATGTGTGCTCTAAGGGCACACATTAACCAGATCCTACATATAATAGTGCTGAATTGGATATCAGAATCTTCTGATTTGGTTGTTATTTTTGAAAACAAGCTTTTTTTTGTTCTTTTTTTTTTTTCTCTCAATTTTTTTATCTTGTTTTTATTTTATTTTTATATTTTAATTGATTGAAAATCAAGAAATTAAGGTCTAATTGAGGTCTAATTTTGCTCCACATGTCTAATCTAAGATTTTAATTTTTGTGCCAAACTAATAAATTATTGAAAAAATGAAGATTCCAATATTAAATGAAATATATAGAAAAAACCAATCATAGACCCACTCTAATTATTTTATTGTATAAAATGCCTATGATCTAAACCAACCTTGGTCCGTTTAGATTGATTGAAACTGTATTATTGAATATTTTTAAAAAGTGCTAATAAAAATTACATGAAATTATTATGGTTTAAGTTAAAATAAACAACCTAAAATATTAAAATACAATAGCTAAGTATATGATCTACAATTATTTGCATTCCAAGTATAATGATAAAATGTACATTAACACTATGTTTGGATGGGTGGATTTTAGGGAGGATGGAAAAAAAAAAAAAAAAAAAGAGTGGAAAATAGGTGGGAATGGTGTTTGGATGAGAGGGGGAGAGGGAGAGAAAAGTGGTGGGGCCCAGCTATTTTCTCTTTGGGTCCACCACAATTCAATCTCTCCAAAATGGAGAGAAAATGGGGGAGAAAAGGAGGAAGAGTGTATTGGACAAAATTGTCCTTCTCCATCCCATGCCAACTTTTTATCTTTTTCTACTTTGTCTTTCCGTTGTTGTTGTTGTTGTTTTTTTTTTTTTTTTTTTTTTTTTTTTTTTTGGCCTGGATAAAATCTCTTCAGGTTTGCACAATACGTTCATGTTGGTTTTATTTTATTTTATTTTTTTTGGATAAAATTTTGCACAGTAGAAGTTGGTTCTTTTTGTTTGTTTTTATCTGTTTTTTTTTTTTTTTTTTAAATATCCTTTTAGCATTTGCTTATTTTATAAACCATACAATTTTTTTTAATAATAAATGTGTTACTTTTTGTTTATATATTTAGTAAGGACATAATGGTAAATTTATATCAACTTCATTTTTCAATCTCTCATTTTTTATCTCAACTAAACAAAAAAGTTTTCTATCCCTCCATTTTTCCACCCTTCCAACCAAACATAGGGAAAACTAAATCTTTTCTATCCTCCCACAATTTTCTATCATCCTACTTTTCCATCCTCCCAACCGAACGAACCCTAAGACTCTTTTTATAGAGTTCTACAATTGATCACGTGGGTCTCATCCCAATAACAATTTGTAACTAACTTTCCTAACAGATTACATAAATATCAAGTTTGTTACAAAATCTGTCTGGATTAGTTTGAAGTTATCTGGATTGGTTCAACACATCAGCAGCACAACCATGTAGTTCTAGTAGTCTTGATAACCAGAATACAGAGTTGAGGAAGGAAGCTTGGAACGACGTCGTGTTGGTCTCAGAAGAGAACATAAAACTCCTCTAAAACAGAACGACGTCGTGCAACTGAATCTTTAAATGAAAATGGCACAGTTTTGATATATGGGTCTGTTTGGATTGAACTTATTGCTGCTGAAACTGAAAACTGAAAACACTGTAGCAAAATAATTTTTAAATGTGTGAAAAGTACCGTGGGACCCATTTTTAATATTTTTAAATGCGTAAACAGTACTGCTATATACGTGAATAGTAGCGAAACAGTATATGAACAGTGAAAATTGTCTCTGAACAGTAAAATCTGTCTCTCCTTAAACGCGTGAAAGTGAGAAAAAAAAAAGAAAAAAGAAAAAGAACAGGGAAAAACGAGGACGCGGATTCAGCAAACACTGAATCCAAACCCACCCATATAGTAATACTGTTAACTGTTAAGTAGCCGTTGTGCTCATTTTTTGAACCAGGATCAGAATCTGACTAAGAACTGCACAGATGCCTTTGGCTTCTTCCTCTTTCATCCCCCCTCAAAATCATGGGGAGATAGGCAGCGTGATTTTGGCTCGTAGAAATAGGAAACGAGCAGTGGGAAGGCTTTTAGTGAATACATCTGCCAGTTGATTATCAGTGGCAATACATTTAACTTGAAGATCCCTGCGAAGAATTCGATCTTGAATGAAATGGTAATTGACTTCAATGTGCTTCGTTCTGGCATGAAGAACAGGATTAGAAGCAATAGATAAGGCAGAAACATTATCTCATCAGAGTTTGGGTGGATTGGAAAGAAAAATGCCCAAATCTTTCAACAATCAGCTGCTTTTTGGCACTCCAGGTAATAGGACTATACCTCAAATAAACTAAATAGCTTGTAGTGAATTGGCTATCATATGGATCACCAGCCTAATCTGAATCAGAAAAGGCTGAAAGTAATAGAGGACCTGGTGCAAATTAGGTGAATTATTATGCAGATTAGGTGTGGGAAGTCTATTGATAATGTGAGTTGCAGTTGCAACTACATAAGACCAGTAAGAGAGGGGAAGTTTGGAGAGAGATAACATTGTAAGTGAGCACTCAATGATATGCCTGTGTTTGCTCTCAGCAACACCATTTTGCTGAGGTGTGTGTGGGCAAGAAAATTGATGAATGATGCCTTGTGAGGAACAAAACTCAGCAAAGGCTTTAGAAGAAAACTCGCCCACCTCCATCTAACCTAAATGTCTTCATTTTTAGATTGTGTTGATTTTCTACTGTGGCTTTGACAAATTTGAAGATATTAAAGACATTTGACTTGAGCTAAAGTAAATAAACCCATACAAATCTAGTATAGTCATTAGCAAAGATAAGATAGTATTTAAAGTTATTAACAGAAATAACAGGAGTAGGACCCCACACATCACAATGAATGAGTTCAAGAGGTGATTTTGATTGAAAATTTGATTTTACAAAGGGAAGTTGATGCATCTTTCCACTAAGGCAGTGCTTACAACGTGAAGTAACAGAAGAAGTACACTTGAATACATCAGAATGTTCAAGAACTATGATTGCTAAATGTAAAACATTATTGCTAGGATGACCTAGTCTATGGTGCCATAGCAAGCATTTATTTGACCTTTTAATGTTGAAAGCTGAATGTGGAGCATACTATGTAGAGATGGACTAAGAGGCAGATTAAATAGAAGTGATTGAAGCTTTGAGTAGATAGGATAGACACCATTCTCATTCAAGCCCCTGTAAAGGAGTCTCCCCATAAGAATATCCTGAATTTTGAGCTCATTAGCATCAAAGTGATAAGAACAATTGTTGTGTAAGCAAAATTTGTGCACAGACAACAGATTCATAGCAATCCTAAGGACATATAAGACATTTTTAAGAATAAACTTGTGGTATTTGGTGTGGATAGGGGAGTTACCTATATTATTGATTGGAAGTGCTTGACCATTCCCCATAGTGACTTGTTCAGCACCATTATATTGAGATGGAGTGGAAAGATTGTTCAAGTTGGTGTGAGATGGTCTAAAGTACCTGAATCAGCTAACCATGGATCTTGGCTGCTAGTGATAGCAGCATTAGATGTGGTTGTCATAGCTGCAAGTTTAGTTGGAGCATTTTTGCCTTGATAAGCAAAATTCATCCTGTGATTGCAATCCAGTGCAAGATGACAAGTTTTCCCACAAATCTAGCACACAGGACGATTAGAATTAGTTCTTAAGGACTGATTTAGTTAGTTTGATTTTGATGTAGAGAGTAATTCTGATGAGAAGAACCACCACTGTTATTGTTATCTACCACCACCTCTTCCAGAACCTTGATTCCAAGTATTACTCTCATTTGGCCTTGAAAATTATTAGCTCAAAATTCTCTATCATTGCTAGTTCTTCACTTTGCAACATAATGGAGAGTTGCTCATAAGTGATTGGATCACTTCTTGTATGTATAGCTGAGTAGAAGTGTGCAAACTCCTTGGGCAAGCCTCAAAGAACAATGTAGAGAAGTTCTTTATTATCAACTACAACTCCTACTGCAAGAAGCTTGTCTCTTGCAATCTTGATCTTTTGCAAGAACACATTCATAGTGTCACTTCCTTTCTTCAAGCTTTGCAATTCTAGATTCAGATTGAGAATATTGGCTCTTGAAGTAGAGAAGAAACTTTGTTCTAAAGTATTCCAAATCTCTTGAGAGCTTGTGATTCCAACTATCGGAGAGAAACTTTGTGGTGTTAGAGTTGTGTAATCAAGCTTGATTGACATCAGGTTTGACATGTTTGAGAGGAGTAGTAATAGAGATTGTAAAGATCGAGTGTGAGAGGAAGTTGTGGTAGAGGCAATGGAAGCCATGGAAATTGGCTCTAATACCATGAAAGAAAAATGAAATCTTGGAAGAAAAGCTCAAATCTTAACATAGAGAGAGAGAGAGAGAGAGATATGAAAACTCAGAGAACTGTATTGAATAGAGTTCTCTAAAATTATTTGCATTCCAAGCATAATGATAAAATGTACATTAAGACTCTTTTTATAGAGTTCTACAATTGATCACGTGGGTCTAATCCCAATAACAATCTATAACTAACTTTCTTAACAAATTATATAAATATCAAGTTTGTTACAAAATCTATCTAGATCAGTTTGAAGTTATCTAGAGTGGTTTAACACGTTAGCAGCACAACCATGGAGGTTTGGTAGTCTTGATAATCAGAAAACAGAGTTGAGGAAGGAAGCTTGAAACGATGTCATGTTGGTCTCAGTAGAAAACATAAAACTCATCTAAAACAGAATGACGTCCCGCTACTAGGGGTATACACGGTTCGGTTCGGTCGGTTTTGGAGAGGTTTTTTGCACCACACCTATAGGGTGCAGTTTCACCCTATGCTGAACCGCACCTCACTTTTGGAAGATAAAAACTGGTCTACACAAGGTGCGGTTAATCCTAGCGGCTCAGTGCGGTTCGTTCGGTTATATGGGTTGGATTTTTAAAAATTCCTATGTTAAGTTTTGGACTTCAAAGCCTTTAAAAAAATAGCATTTTGAGACCATTATGACTTCTTTTTAACTAAGCCTTTCTTTATTAAGTTTCAACCACAAGAAAACAACTCCAAATCTGTCACCAAACTCATAATCAAGTCTCAACAATAATACAACTTAAATTCAACTTGTCAAATTAAACATGTACTTATTAAATACATTAACACATATTAAGAAATCTAAACCTGTCACAATATTTCAAATCAAACACACAACTATTAAGTCTCAACCATAACAAGAAAATTCCAACATAGCAGCAACATTAACATTAATATTTCTATCATAGTAATCACATCAAATATAAGCAGTAGCACAACCCCAAAGAGTAGTAGTGCAGCACTACAAAATAGTCAAGTAGTGCTTGAGAAGCGCTATACAAATATACATAATGGATGTTGGACCAAAATATACAATTGGTACAATACACAACTACATATTTTTCACAAAAAATGGAGGCAGTCTAGTCTACTAAGACTAATAGTGTGTTCATTCAGTGCTTGTGTTGTCATATGTGCATCTAGTAAACAAAAATAAAACAGAGAGCAACAAAAAAGCATCAAGCTAGCAACCATCAACAGTTTAAGCACCCAAACACTCCTAATTTGGCCCTCTCCATGATTAAGTCAGCAACCACAAAAAGTTTATGCAATCAGCCAACCAACAATTCCAAGTCATCATATACAAAAAACTCCATCCCTACAATGTCAATCCCCAAAAAATAATGATAAGTAAAAAGTAGAAAGCAATACTTGACAATTAACACCATTACAAATAGTAGTCAACAAACATAAGCAAATTACATAAAATTTTGAAGTTACCTTAGGTAGTTAAGTCCAAAAAACAACCCCACCTCCCAAATCAGTCTAGAATAGAATCTGTATCCACAGTGGGTTTTGGTGCAAGCTCTAAAAGGGGGAAAAAAAAACAAAACAAATTGTATATAAATAATAACTCACAAATAAATAAGTAACAAAAAAAAAATACAAGAGAATTTGTAAATAACAAAAGCAGAAAAAAATTAAAAAAGAACATAAACACATTACCCGATTCAAGTTCATAGTTTTCCACTTCATCCATTGCCTCTCGTAGGTTAATTGGTTCAGTTGAATGCTTGGTCCTCAACCAATTTTGTGTACAAATCAAAGCTTCAACAGTATTGGGAGACAATGAGCTACCGAAAGGATCCAAGACACGACCCCTTGTGCTAAATGCAGATTCCGATGCAACAGTAGAGACGAGAATTGCCAAAAAATCACGGGCAACTTGAGAAAGGATCCTATATCTTGAAGAATTCACCCTCCACCAATCAAGAATATCAAAGCCTTCTGTATCCGGATCAACACTAACTTCTAACAAATATCTTTCCAATTCAGATTTGCATTCTACACTATCCTCATCTGCTAAGTGCTGTTTGTAAATGTTATTGTACCTCTTCATCCTCTCTTTTGCACTACCAAAACCACTTAGCATGGGGGACATGACAGCAACATCACCACTACCAAACTCACTAGTCCCAATAGCACTAGCACAACATGGGGTCCCCATTGCTCCACTATAATGTTTGTACAATCTATTCAAAGCTTCCCTAACTCTTAATCCTAACTCGTCAGCCTTCTCCTTGTCATACCATTGCTTAAACCAAAACCTCACATATTTCAATTTATATCTAGGATCAATCACAATAGCCACAAACAACATCGGATTTATCCTATCAACACTACCCCAATACTTATCATACTTCAATTTCATTCTTTGTGCCATACCCTTTAACAAAGGATCACCCCTACCATTACACAATTGATTTAACTGGTCTTGAAGACTAACAAGCTCATGGAAATACACATTAGAGTCACAAACAAGGAACTAGAAAATCTTAAAGTTGCCTCATAGAACATACCAAGAAACTTTGTAAAAAGTCTTACATTTTCCCAATCTAAAAACCGAGGGGGACCATTAGATGGATCCTCAAAATAACGAAGGCAATGCCCATCATCTTCCTCCATCCTTTCAAATGCAACCACAAACTTTAGTGCACTTTCTAACATCAAGTAAGTTGAATTCCACCTAGTAGACACATCAAGGCACAACAAACTTTTGCTTTGAATTTTTTCTTTTTCAACACATGCTTTAAACTTCTCAAATCTATTAGGAGAGGATTTCACATACCTCACTACATTACGAACCTTAACAATTGACTCATTCAGGTCCTTTAGCCCATCTAGCACAATTAAATTCAAAATATGGGCACAACAACACATATGATGGAACTCACAACCCAAGAGGCTACCCACCCTATCTTTTGTTTTTCTCCTAAGATATTCTATGGCCACATCATTTGAACATGCATTATCAACAGTAATTGTAAAAATATGATCGATCCCCCATTGATGCAAACAAGACTCAACCACCCTACCAATGGTCTCACTCTTATGATCAGGTACTAAGCAAAAATTCAAAATCTTTTTATGATAAACCCAATCAACATCAATATAATATACAGTCAAACAAAGGTAATTAAGGTTTTGGATTGAAGTCCAAGTATCAGTTGTTAAACACACCCTTTGACCAGCCATTAAAACCTTTCTCAAACTCTCCTTCTCCCTAATGTAAAGTCTAAGACAATCCCTTGCAATAGTAACCCGAGAGGTAACTTCAAACCTAGGCTCTACCTCTGCCATAAAATCGATGAACCCACCATGCTCAACAAACCTAAAAGGTAGTTCATCAACAATTATCATCCTAGCCAAGGCCATCCTTAGTCTCTCCACACTAAACTTCCTTAACACAAGCTCATTACAACCCTATCCCTCCCCCTTTTTTTTTTTTACTTTGGTAACTCAAACTGGTTTGACCTTTATCACGCCTATAGGGATACTTCTTACAACCAGATTTTATATGAGACCAGAGGTTCCATTTCTTTTTGGGTGACAATTATAATTCATTTTACAATAGTTGCACTGGGACTTAAGGAAAAGGGGGTCACATCCCTCTATTTTAGAGAAATGGTCCCATATCTTAGAAGGATCTTTACCACCATTAATAGTAACTTGTTGAGTTTTTGTTTGTGTTTGAGGGGGTGCAGCACCTGATGGTGGAATGGGAGATTGTGTATTTGGTTGATTAGCCTCGGCACATGGACTAGGAGCAGGCTCAGTAGAGGGGGTGGAAGAAGAAGCACAAGTAGTCATGATCTAATTACATCAATATAAATAACAATCACATATACATAGTAATTAAGGAATCAACAACAAATAAATTATACAAGCAACCTTTAACTTAAACACGCAGTCATCCACTAATTTCAATAAAATATTAGTAAACAAAAACTATACAAGCAGCTTTCTCAGTGCTAAAATCACAACATATTAGCAATCACAACAGTATAATCAATCAATAGGATGATCAACAAATAAATTTACAATCTTTGAACCCTAGAAACAAAATCAAACAAAAAACAACATAAGTGAACCTTAAAAATAAATATTATATATATTTAAAACTAAAATCACAACAGTATGATTAATCAAAAATAAATTTACAGTCTTTGAACCCTAGAAACAAAACCAAACAGAAAACAACATGAGTGAACCTTTAAAAAAAAAAAAAAAAAACACTAAAACTAAAAGCAAAATCAAACACAAACATGAAAGTTTAACACAACATGGTGAGTTGAAAAAAAAAAATCCTTAAAAGAAAATCAAACAAAATAGAAAAAAGAAAATAAAAAATTGTGAATTCAAAACAAATATAAATAGTATGAGAAAATACCCAAAACTATTTAAGCCTTCGAGATTTATTCCTTTACTAGGCTGAAGCTTAATCTTTTAAATTACCCCTGATATTACAAGAAAATAACCAAAAAAAAAAAAAAAAAATAGAATCAACAAGAAACATTAGTGAGCATAAAATAAAACTAAAACAAAGTAGGGGTTAGGGTTACCAAACAGAACTACATAGTGGCAGAGCCACGGTGGAGAACAGAGATGAAAAGGAGATTGACTGTCTTAGCCTCTTAGGTATTAGGAATTTCGTGAGACCTTGAGAGGAAGGTCTTTCTTTGTGAGAGAGTGAGACTGAGAGCTTGTGTTCTTAAATAGGGGAAGGTTAGGTTGGAGCCTAAGATTGAGTATTTGAGAGGGAACAACTATTGTTTGTTCGGCGGGATTAGGGTATGGAAAAAAAAATTATGTGGTTGAGTGCAAAAGAGAAGAGAAAAATGGTTGGTGGGAACCTGAAAATCTGAGATTGTGAGGGAAATACTATTAATTGTTCGGCGAGATTAGGGTTTGGAAGAAACATTATGATTATGTGGCTAACTGAGAGCAAAAAAAGAAGAGAAAAATGGTTAGGTGAGAGCTTGAGATTGAGAGGGAAAAACTAATGTTTGTTCAACAGGATTAGGGTTCGGAAGAGAAATGAAGGTAGCTATAAGCTATCTAGCTGATGAGTAATGAATGACTGAGTTCTTCTGAGTCTGAGAGGCGAGAGTTTGAGACTTGAGAGGAGCAGAGTCTAAAGAAAAAAGAGGAAAAATGAGAGCAGCTGAGTAGAGGAGAAAAGACTCGTGTGGCTGAGATCAAAAGAGAAAGAAAAAAAATCTTGCACAGACTGACTCCACTAGTGACAAGCATGCTTTTTTTATTTTTTATTTTTATTTTTTAATATATTTTTTTTTTCAAAAAACGCAAGTGGCATGTCTGTAACACACTAACCCATTCGGCCACAGCATTCTTTTTATTTTTTTAATATATATTTTTTCAAACAATGCAAGTGGGAGACATTGAGTTACTTGGATAAGACCACTCAAAGTCTCAGAGTACCATTCCTCCTGACACACACACAGCCTCACACATGTTAACCTTTTCTTTTATTTAAAAATTTCTTTTGATAAGGACGACTGGACGAGTGGACAACCTCCTTTTTTTTTTTCTTTTTTTTTTCTTTTTAATTCTGACACTAAAACGACGCCGTTTTGAACCTGATAGTAAAATTTTAAAATGGTTCCAAAACAGCGTCGTTTTAAATCAAATTTTAAAAAAATAAAAAAAATAAATGCAACGGCGTCGTTCTAATTTAAATGGTTCCTTCTTCTTCCTTTGCTTCTCTCAGTTTCACGCCAAACTGCAACCGGTACTCTCTCTCTCTCTCTCTCTCTCCCTCTCAACTGATGAATGATTATATATTATATATGTTTAACTTAAATATATATATATATATATCGGTTCGGTTCGGTTTCTCTTCGGTTTGTAGATCTTGTTGTCGACCACCGCACCGGTCGACTTTGGTAACGGAAAAAGCCTACCGATCATCGTGCCGGGAACCTTTGGTGGAGCTATCAGCGGTCGGATCGACGTGGTTTCAGGTGGTTTTGTCGGCGCCGGTGAATTCTTGAACAGGCCTATCCGCTACTTAACCAAACGATGTCGTTTGTCTTTAAAAGAAAAAACGGCACCGTTTGATATATTACCGTTAGGTAGCCGTTGTGCTCATTTTTTGAACTAGGATTAGAATCTAACTAAGAACTGGATAGATGGCTTTGGTTTCTTCCTCTTTCATTACATGCTAGTGGGTCATTATAGATGAAGGTCTAAGACTCCTTCGAAATATTTTCAACTTTGGGAGGCCATGGTGATGGAACTCTAATCCTTGAGTAATTTCACCATTAAGATCTGAAATACAAAATATATAGGAGATTTTCGAAAATCTTTGGGAGGGCATGGTCCCCTTTGCCCCTTAATAGATCCAACAATCAGTGGCAACCTTAGGAATTTTTTCCAGGGTGTTTCTCAATAAGCATAAATTACACAATCTAATAAAAAGAAAATTTTATATATTGACAACAACAATCAAAATACAATCAAATATATAAAATTTACAACTGCCTTCTACGAGTTTTCATATTTTGAAATCATTGCATAATAGTCTCATTATCAATACTACAAGTTATATCTTTTTCAACATACACAACCAAGCAATCATTCATCCACTGATCTCCCGTTCAATTGCGGAGTTCATTCTTTATATATTCAATTGCTACAAACTATATCTTTTTCAATATACACATCCAATAAATTATAAGTTCATTTGAAATATTAATAAAATTCTTAATTATTGTTATTTAGTTGTTTCATTAATTTGTTTGTCTTTTATAAATTATAATTTGTTATATTGTTGTTTCATTAATTATAAAATTATTAATTGTTGTTTAGCCTAACATAATTTAATTTGTTTTTCTTTTATAATATATTGGTTGATTATATTGCTTTGATTATTGTTGTTTAGCATAACAATAAACTATATTGCTTTAATTTGTTTGTCATTAATTATACCGCTTTAATTTGTTATATTGTTTAGCCCCATGTGCTGATGTGCACATTACACTAAAAGAGTCACTGTTGTGCACATTACACTAAAAGAGCCACTGATGTGCACATTATTTACACATCCCATGTGTAGCACAATAATTAAAGCAGTGTGCAACCCGGCTCCATGTGCCCATCCCACCCCACCCCATTCAACAGACAAGCACGCCTAATGATGCCTGATGCCCCCTGCCAATTAGAAAATTTCACAATCACAAATTACACTAGTCTAAAAGATAATTAATATCAACACCAACACACTACACACACCAACCCAACGAATAAGATATTAAGATAAACTGACAAACACACTACACATGAAAAGCAACACATTCAAAAAGACAAAAGTCAAAAATAGACAAAAAATTAATAAAGATGAAGTTCGGTTCGGCCAATGAGAGACACAGTTCAAATTTCAAAAGACTAAAAGAGAGAGTTAGTCTTACTAAAGAATAAAGAGAGAGAGAATTTAATTCATTTTATAATTTTCATTTCATTCAATAGAGAGAGAGAGAGAGAGAGAGAGAGAGAGATAAAAATGAAATACCTTGAGGGAGGGAGCACCGAAGCATCCGAGCAGGGAGGCCTGAAGGCTAAGGCCACTGAGGCAGACTCGATGACGAGGCGACGTCTCGACGACCGACGAGCGATCTCCGACGGCGATGAGGGTGAGTGACAAGTGACGACGATTTGGACTACTGATCTCCGACGACGATCTGGACTGGATCCGATCTACGACAGTGTTGCTCTTGCTATGAGGGACTAAGGCATAACGGTGTTGCTGTCTTTAGGTTTGCTTTAGGCCTTTAGAAGTTTAGTGATTTCTTTTTCTTTGATAAAGCCTTTAGTGATTTCTGATTTAGAAGTGATTTGCTCTGTTACCTGTATTGGGGTTTTTTTTTTTTTTTTTTTTTTTGAGAACTGTGGGTAAGGTTTGCTACCTCTGTAATCTATTGGGCTTGTCGTGGGCTTGGCTCTGTTACAAATTTTTTTTTTTGGGTTTTTTTTTTTTTTTTTTTTTTTTTTTTTTTTTTTTTTTTTTTTTTTTGCTTGAAAGTAGAACATATAATAATTTTTTTTTTTTTTTTTTAATTTGAGGGTATTCCTAATTCTGTGATTGAGGGGGTTCCTAATATAGATCAAATATAAAAAATTTAAAAAAATTTCACATTTTTTTTTTTTAAAGTCAGGGTGTTCCTAAGAACACCTTGGCTTGCACGTGACGTCGCCACTGCCGACAATGAGTGAGCAAGAAATATAATATATATATATATATATATATATTTTTTTTTATGGGAGCAAGAAATATAATATTAATCTTTTGACAAGCAATGTCAATTATTTCTTTGGCATTGAATAAACTTTTCTTCTAAAACACCAACAACCAAGTAAAATAATAATTTGAGGCAATTTCTCTTAGCTAAATTTTCATTGATGGACACCCAAATTCATTCTCCCTCCATGAAAATGAAAAATCAAATTAGTTTTTTGGTTCTCATTGTCTAAGCCGTTTTTGTGTTTGAGTTCATTTTTGCACATTTATGTGCGTTTGATTCAAGTCTTGCACTTGCAGCTTAATTTGTCTGTTTTTCTAATGTTTCGAATATTTATATTATATTCTCTCATGCAATTTTTAATTCTACCTAATGTTTCAATTCAATAAGTCTACCTGCAAAATCCTTTTATTCGCAACTGTTTGAAGATTTTGTTTTGTTGAGGCTACACAAATTATAGGTTGAATTTTGGAGAGACTCAAGGATTTATATGATGATTTTTTTTTTTTTTTTTTTTGAGAAAGTTATATGATGAATTGATGATATATTTAATAGATCATAATACTGTCCCATTGCAATAACGATCCTTATTGCATTAAGAATGAGAAATTAATAGCAACTGAAAGAAATATAAGGATTAATAGTGACTTTGATCCAAACCAACTTCTAGATTCAAAAACAGTCCGAACAAGAAAATTTCACTCGTCAGATATTAATTGAATAGAAGCTTTCATAAGAATCAATAGAGAGTTATTAATAGTACAGTGGGAGTCCTTTATAAAACACTAGTAACAATACACACCCAATTAAATGACCAGAGTTCAGCAATATATAGCACGCAATATACAATACAACATGCATAAAATAAAGGAGATTATTTTTCTTCCCCATCATCTCTGTTACTCCAAGTAACCATTACCAAAAGGCAAAACGGGTAGTAGACAATGTAGCGAAAAATAGGATGTGGTAAGGAACTTGGCAAACATAGTGGAAAAAATAGTTACGTGAGGACAAGGAGGAAGAATGATCCAATGATCAAAACGATAGAAGCAAGCCAGTGGAGGCTTCTCACCATTAAATAACTACCAGTCATGAATGCTGAGGAGACCATAATAAGAGCTAGTCCCAATATTGGCACGGCAAACTTAAGGGAAGCAATAACCAAGTTAAGATCACCTAATTGTGCCCAGATGAGTGCAACAACAACAGTAACAGAACTATACATAGCTATGGTGTTGCTGATAATGAATACTTGGAACAAGTGGTGTCTTAGGAATTTTGCCATGCCTTTGTGTGGATCAGAGTCATCGTTGCCGCCTGGCACAGTGAAACCTGCAGCAAAGGTTACAGTGGCCACAAGTGTTGCAACCAACAATAGAGTGTTGACCCTATCCTTGTAATTGTCCATGTTGGGTGCTTCCCTTGGCTTTGAACTTGGCAAATTGTCCTTGGTAGTGCTTGGACTAGGAGCATGTGAGACGCCGGCGTATCTCAAGGCTAACCACGTCAATCGCTGCATCATAAATGACAAACATTTTGTCATGACCATATTGGTCAAACATAGCATGATCTCCCCCCACTAGATATATAGTTTTTGCAGAATTGAAGTTGAGCTTTTAATACAATATTAGAATTTATAATGTTGAGAAAGAGAGAGAGAGGCCCCACTCGAATGGAAAGGCCACAAACAATTTCTAATATTTTTAAGAGGAAAAAGTTTGACAACAAACTTGTAACCTTAAGCAAAAATGTCCATTTAATATATATATTTTTTTATCGAATGTTAATTTTGACAAATATAATATTGAATAACATTTTCTTATTATATCTTTTGTACTTAACAAATTTTTCAGAAGATTAAATATCAATAACAATGTTATCAATCAAATATTTAAATTTCAAGTGTTTCTAATTTAAAATTGTGCGTAAGAAATAATTTTATAGATCGAATAGTAAATAACATTCAATTGGCCCGAAATTTGAATGTTTGTTAAAAAAATAAAGAAAATATAATTTAATAGTTATATTTTCAAAATATATAATAATGTTATTGTTTTTTAGTGAGAATTATAACCTTAAATTACAACCAAGTTTGTAATCAAATTTTTTCTTTTTAAAGATCAAGTTTTGAGTCACATGTCAGGTAAGGAAATTTCTCACCCCACTAAGGCCATGTTTGGAACCTCTATTGAGTATGCATAAAATCATTTACAAAGGGGAAAAAAAAGGGGTTTTGTTAGAAATTTCAGAATTTGTAAAAGTCATTTACCTAGAATGTATTTTTCAAATTCTATTTTCTAGAGTAGAAATCAAAAAGTCAAATTCTATTTTCTAGAGCTAGTCCCATAGCAAGAGCTCTTTCTTCTCTTTCTTTTAATTAATTAATTCTGTTTCTTCTCTATGCACCCTTCACAGAAAAGCCCTTTCCCCATCTTCATTTGTTCTCACAGAAACTTATTTCTCTTTCAATCAATCTCTCTCTTTTTCAATCCAAAATCACAACAAAACAAAAATGAAATCCCAAAATTACATCAACTCTCTCTCTCTCTCTCTCTCTCTCTCTCAGATTCCTTTTTGTGTTATTTTTTTATTTTTGAAAATTTCAAGCACTCAAATGAGTAAAATTAGAGAAATAAAAATCCCAAATTTTGTGCTTCCTCGACATTAATCTGTTTTCCAAATTGATCCTTCTTTTCTTTTCTTTTTTTTTTCTTTTTTCTCCAAAAAAAAAAAAAATGCCAAGGAATCAACTTGATGCTATTTCAGTACTAGGTTTACATCTACCATCCAAATATATGCAATTGCTTTTCCATGATTTTTTTTAGTTAGTAGGATTTTCTTTTCTTTTTTTAGAAACAGTCGGTAGGATTTGAATGACATTTAGTATTTATTTTTAATTTTTAGGACATGATGTTTCTTTACTCAATATTTAATTTAACTTTAGTCAATGCCAACTGGTAAAATCTCTGATAGTTGTATAAGAGATCTGGGGTTCAATTCCCGCCTACACCAAAAACTAATTAGTGTCTTGGTCTGATAATAACTCTTTATTATTAGAAGCGGACGTCATAGGTTGAAACTCTCTAAAAAAAAACTTTAGCTAATGCCAGTTCCAACTTGAAATTTATTTATTTTTGGTTGAAAGGACCAAGGCACAAAACATAAAAAGCAGTTGCGAGACCATTAATACAGTAGCAAGCCCATTAATTTGGGATATCAGTTCATTTTAAGTTTTGTCCCAAAACTAGTGGCCCGATTCGGATGAATCTGCCCACTTTTTTTTTTTTTTTTGAAAAACAAGCACACACGCAAGGGAGAGGAAAATGATGTTCTAACAATCTGCTCACTTGATATCCACTTGCGGATGGTTTCGACCTCTATTACAGTTGATAGTCAGTGGTACCTATGCAACCTAATTAGTTAAGGTCAAATAGCAAATCCATATCGAACTCGACTTGACTAACTTGTGACCATCCCTAACAAAAATTTATATAATTTGGCCTAACAACCTACTTGCATAGCAAAATACCCTGGTTGGCTATATTTTTATTGTAACTCTTGGTTGGCTATATTTTTATTGTAAGCCTATTGGGATATATATAGATCCTAACTCTAGGCCAATGATAGACTAATCCTGGAATGACTTTACTTATACTCCTACATCTACAGTCCTACTACAAGTAAGTCTAATATATGTTGGATTAAATTACCTTACTTATTCTAAAAGTAGATCTTAATACATAAATGATCCGTTTGAATATGGGGAGAAGGAGGGAGAGTAGAGTAGAGTTGGCCAAAAATTAGCTTAATATACAGTCAACTCTACTCTACTCACTCTTGCTCCCCATCCCTCCCCTTGATCCAAACAGGTTATAAATCTAAACAAATTATAACAGTTTCAAGGATGACATACCTCTCGAAATGAGGGCACCTTCCCACTATACTTTCCCGCAATGTCAAGAGCTGTCTTGCCTTCTTCATTCAATAACTTTAAGTCAACTCTTTTATCCCATGTCAGAATGCTCACGACCTTAGGATGCCGACCCTTGGAGGCCAAATGTAAAGATGTGTTTCCATCTTCATCTTTTTCATTGATAAGCATTTCAAGTTCAGGCATTTTGAGCATGTAATCTACCACTTTGGCTTATCCACTCATAGCAGCTACCTACAAAATGTTTCGATCTTGATGGTTGAGCAACCCAACCGAATCTGGACATCTTTGGATAAACTCTTGAACTATCTTGATATGTCCTCGACTGGATGCTATGTGAATTGGAAAGAAGCCATTCCGGTCACTTTCATATATGTAATCTGCAAATTTTTTTAAAAAGTAGCAAACCCCTTCAAGGTATCCTATGTATGCTGCATAGGAAAGAGGTGTCATCCCCTTGCTGTCTCTATCTTTAATGCGATGTGGATTTTCACTCATAACACTATCCAACACATCTGGTACACAAAAATGAACTATCATTCACGCATAATTAAAAACCTTGATGATAATAAGAAATAAGAAACATCTTGATCCAATCAACTTTGTTAGATTCCTCCATAAAGCAATCAGATTTAACAAAAATTAAAAAAAAAAAATTTAAACTCATCATCCCTTAATTTCTCATTGAGTATACAAAGTTAATAAAAATAAATAAATAAATCAAATTTGATTTCAATAAGTTTTCAAATTTGATCTCAACATGTAATTTGTCTTTTAACTGTTCACATTAGGGCTGTCCAAATCAACCGTCCACCCGCCCCACCTGCCGGGACCCGACTCGAAACCACCTGATCCGATGGCTCTGGCAGTCGGACTCGGTTCTTGACTCTAAAAACCCAACGCCAGCGGGTCAGGTTTCGGATCTCTTCCTTTAAAATTGGTGAAACATGACCCGCTCGAAGTCCATTAAAATCCGACGATTTTTTCCTTATTTCGGCCACTTTTTCACTTAAATCTGTCGATTTCTAGCACAATAAACACTAGATCTAGCCAAACTATTGATTTCTCATCACGATTTGGTAGAAATCTCACTGGATCCTACAAGATCTCACCGGATCTTGGATGGACCTAGCAAGATCTCACCGGATCTAGCGAGATCTCACTGTGTTTTGGCAGATTCCGATGAATATCAGGTTCACCCGAACCAACGACCACCCGCCGGAAACCCGAACTAACGAATCCGTTACTGTAATAGGTCGGTTGCAGGTTGAAAAACAACCCACCTGATCTTGTATGGGTCAGTTGCGGGTTGGGCAAAAACCCGACCTACCTAATCCATGGACAGCCCTAGTTCACATAAATTTGGTTAAATTATATATATATATATATATAGACAAATTTTAGCAACAAAATTGGTTGTAGTTTTAGGGTATAACCTTACTCGATATCATTAACATTACAACATATTTCAAAATTTTTACCGTTGGATTGCATGTTCTTTACACTCTTAATACACATGTCAAATTTTGTGTCAATCAAATATTATTTACTATATGATCTATAAGATTATATTTTATGCATAATTTTAAACTATAAAAACTTGCAATTTAAATAATTTATTAATGACACAGCTATTGGTCTTTAATTTTCTAGAAATTTTGCAAGTATGAAGAATATAAGAAGACAATATAATGCAATGGTGGATTTGTCAAAATTCACTTCTAATAAAAAATATTAAATGTGGTTGTAGCTAAACTTTTTCATATATATATATATTAGGCTCATCATTCTAACTGAATTTTGGTACACTTTGTATTTAATAACCGAAACTTGCAAGAGAATAAAATTATGCATTTGATTTACTTATTGATAATGTTGGTACCATGTGCTAAATAATGTTAAATTGCATGTTCTTTATGTTCTTAATAGTCATACTAAAGTTTGTACCAATCTGATGCTATTTATTACATTCAATACCAATTAGATGAAATTTATAATCAGATCTAATTAGAATAAGTTGTGTCGCTAGATTTATTTTTATTCTAATAAGTATTTTTAATTGAGTTTAAATTCTTTTTGTTCTATATTTAAACCTTTTACAAGAACTTTATCATTTCGTATTTTCTTTAGTAACTATCAAATTTCATATTTGTACAAAAAATAAAAGAGAAAAAAACTATATTTTGTTAAACTCTCTGCTTGAGAAGAAAATGTGAATTCTTTTCATTTAACTTTCCATCTCATCAAAACTTTGCATCTATGTTAATATATTAATTAATTGACATTTGCTAATAGAGAAATGCATTTATTTTCATATATTAATTATTTACTTTTAGACAACGCACTTATTATTGATATAAAAGAAATTTATATGATTATTTTTATAAAATTTACTCAAGAAAATTTTTATTTATAATACTTATTATGGAAAAAAAAATGATTTAAAATAGGAATTTTTATGCAATTTGCAGGATTTTTTATGCAATCCACTACGTGGCGGTTAAAAAAAACTATCTATATATAGGCATTCTTCCTTAGGTTTAATTGCTTTGAAAAAAAATGAAATAAAAACCATCAAATAAAGAAAGAAAAATTAATAATACATGAAATAAAGAATATAAAAAATAACTGTGCACTTAAATTATTTGAAATAATTAAATATTTCAGAATTCACAAAAGTAATATGTTCATATTTTTAATTATGCTAATCTTAATAAGTTATAGTTCATAACTTCTTTTTTCTAATGACATGTAACATAGTGTGTTTAATTAATTATTTATAAGTAGTGCACAAATTATTTATATAAAATTAATTTCTACAATAGATTTATATAAGAAACCATTTATTGGGTATGATATCATTAAAACAAAGTCCAATAAAGATAAAAGAAAATTGAACATAGCGTGCGGTTCAAATAAGATAACAAAACCCTTTAATACGCACTATTTTAAAAACTAGACTAGACCAACTGGTTTAACCAGGAACTATGCACCAGTTCAGTCTGGTAAAATCCCCTTAAAAACCAGTTTTTAAAACCATGGTGTAACTTCACTCTCATTAGAACCATGGTTAGGAACTCAAGGGTAGAATTCACTAGCTTGTAAATGGAGGTTGTCCAGGAGCTTATAAGCACATAGTTAAACTTACACTTAATCCATGTGGGACGCAAAGATCATAACAACCATCAATAATATCATTGTATTATACACTAATCATAAACTACCATCTCAACAATTGTGAAAAACTTGGTAAAATTTATTGTGTCACTAAACTTATTGGTATTAGATTAAATAATTAAATTCATCATTTTCTAATAACCCAAAAGTTTTGTAACAACCAGTAATTTATCAATTAGGATGGCTGAGAAAAACATGGAAACGGCTGGAAAATGAAATATAGTGAAGTAGCTAGTAAACTTACCTATGTTCCTTCCAGTAATGGCAGCGTGAGCAATTAATTTGACTTCCTCAAAATCCTCCAGAACTCTACCTCCTCCTTCTACCATGGCCATATTAATTCCATCTGCTTTTTCTATCATGAACTTCACCATTTCCGCATCCCCTGCTTCGGCTGCCATATATAGAGGAGATTTGTGCTCCTCATTCGGACAATATGACACTTTTGGATTTGTTTCAACCAAGAAACCAGCGATCTCACTGTACTTAGTTTTCAAAACCAAATCCACTTCTCTGTATTTGTTTATCAAGGCCAGGTGAAGGGCAGTATTCCCTTCATTATTCTGAATCACCAGAAATTCACTACCAGAGACAGAGGCCAATTTTTTTAACGTGGACAATTGCCCACAACATGCAGCTACATGGAAAGCAAGTTCACCAGCAGAGTTTTGCACCATCCAAAAGCCAAGGTCGTTTTCAAGCATCGCTTCCACAAGCTGAGAGTGACCTAAGCTTGCAGCAATATGAAGGACTGTATTCAATTGGGGAGTTTTTTGGGACAAAACAGGACCTTCCAAATCCTCGGCTTTAAGATTTTTGATGAAGTCAGTGTCCCCACGCTTTGCAGCCATGTACAAGTCAGGTTGCATGCTTGCAGCCCTTCTAGAAACATCAGTACTAATCTCTTCCTCCTCTTCCTCCTCAGTTCCAGTTTCAAAATTCTCATCTCTTTCAAGGTCGCTCGGTAGATCTCTGTTCATTTCAGCATCAACATTAAGTAGATGTCGTGGAGCCCGTCGATGAGTCTGTTGGGATGGGTATGAGCGTTTTCTCGGCATTGAGGACTTCCAGGTAATTGCTGTTCACTAACGTCAATCAAAATGTGATTAGGTTCGCTAGACCTGTAAAGACTTTCAGAACTAAAAACTGGGACACAGTTTTTTCGGAAAAAATATTGGTTATAGTTACAGGAATCCGAATTGCTTGTTAATTGGATAAAGGAATTTGCCGAAATAAAGAGCAAAAGGTTGAGTAATTGGGCAACATAAGTATCGAATCAGAATCAAAGCTGCCCCTTCCCGTGTAAGAGATTCAACTTGTAAATAAATTTTATATCAATTTATGTTGTGCTGATTTTTCTCTCTTCGTTTCAATTATTTGTTTGACATTAAAATAGCCTAATTAAATAGGCAATAAACTATAACCAGAGTCATGAATCATGCTTATACAGTCATACATTTCTAAGTTACACGACCAAATTGTCCATACACAACTGTTTGGTTATTTATTAGATTCAGCTATCCATCATGGACGGACCTGAATCTGACTAATGCCATTGCCAGAGGCTCCTCCAATTGGAGATAGATCGAGAACTTGATCTAATTCTTACTTGTGAACAAATTGATGCATTAGAAAATCACAAGAAATAAAACATATTTGTTTATGAAAAATAACCTCAAAATCCGCCAGAAGAGAAACTAGAATCCACCAAAATAATATTAGAGAAAACTTTGAAATTTTATTAATTGAAAACTAAATTATCTTGGACGCCACAAAGTGTTTAAATAGAAAAGCAATCCTAAGGCTACTAGGAGATGCTTAGAAAACCCTAAAGTGCTCCTAGAGTGACCAAGAAAACATCTTAGTGTGTGTTTGGGTAGAAATTATTTCTACCCACATTTGCGCTGAAATTTCTACCCACATTTGCGTTTTCAGCGTTTTACTCTTTTTTTTTTTTTTTTTGGCACATGTTTCAGGAGACAAATTTCACTGTTACGGCTACTGTTCATGCACTGTTCTTGAACAGTAGCCGTAATATTTGACTTTTCAACTACTTTTCAGCACATCAGTGGGTCCTGTGCACGGTTCACAGGACCTACAAACTTCACTTTTCAACAACTTTTTCATTAAAAATGGGTTTCACGGTACTATTCACATATTTTAAAATAATTTTGTTACAATATTTTCAGTTTTCAGCTATATCCAAACTGACCCTTAAAACCCTTATTCATGTTAAGCACAAAATTAGGTGGCAAAATAGGAAAATTATCAAAAATGGCAAAATTGAGATACTTACAAAATAAAATCCAACTATCTCTAGGAGACATCTCAAATCGAAAAATTATTCTCACTTTTAAACTAAAAGTTACAATAGAAATTTTTTTTAAAAAAAAAACCAAACAAACAAACAAAGGTTTGAAAGCCTAAATAAAGGAATTTTTTTCAATAAGCGGATTCGATTGTGGCCATGGGTAACGAGTTTTGCTCCTAGCATCATTTCCCTTCTTGTCACCAATTTTCATGCAATTATGTTGTTGTCACCAATGATTTTTACTAGCATTATTTTACTTCCTAAATTTCTTACACACTAACTTTTGGCAGTTTCTCTACTTGAGGAAAGACTATGATGTCTGTTCTACATCCAAAATCTAGAGAGCTCGTATGACTCTCAATGACCATGACAAAGCTAGTGCCTACTCTTTGGGACTTACTTTTTGCCATCGTCGTCGTTAGTGATTAAGTCGACTCTCAAACCCTCTCTCTCTAACACACGCTCTCAATATTTCATAGGAAAAATTATCTTATGAGATGATCTTATAGTACATCTCTCCCATAACATGTGTGAGTCCCACACATGTGGGTTCTATATGTTGTAAGAGAGATATCTCATAAGACCTTATCATGAGATATCTTCTCATTTAATAGAGCTAAACTTCTTCGTTAAGCGACTTATGTATAATATCTGTGTTTAAACTATTTGCTGTTATTTTGTTTCATTCAAATTGTTTTAGGATTTAAATAACTAATTTGTAATTTTACTCGGATTTTTTTTGGATAACCATCAAAATTTAGCTTAGGTACCCATATTCTAAAACCATATAATATGCATACCATTCTCGAACACTTATAACTCATTTTGACATCGATTAACGTGGGAAATTCAGTGTAATAAAAATCAATTGACAATGGGCCTCAATCCATCTGGAATCCCAACTTTTTTTTTTTTTTTTTTTTTTGAGGAACGGAATCCCAACTTTACTTGCCATATGAGAACCCAAACTTTATAAGTTCCAACCTACATTTTTTTTTTTTTTTTTTGATAAGTTAATCTTGGTATTTAGAGCATCAATTAAAACTGGTTTGATGCCTTGTCTAAAGAGGAATAACCAACCGACTGACTGGTACATTTTTACTATTATTTATAATACTTTTGATTTAAGTTTGTCTTTTGTTATTGTGAGTTTTGTTGAATTAGGAGATCTCCAAACTCTTTTTTTTTTTTTTTTTTTTTTTTTGAGAAACAAGAGATCTCCAACTCATTTCTAAACTTTATTTCTGCTCTTAAAGTTGGTTTCTATTATAAAAATTGTAATCTACTTTCTGTTGTTGTGGAAGCATGCAGGAGTGATTGTCATTTTACTTTTGGTTCTTAATAAAATTGTTGTTTAACTAAAAACATAACCAATTAAAAGTGTGCATAATACTATTTATCCTCTATATTAACACTTTTACTTACCTTTTTTTTGCTTAAAAAACAAAAAGAAAAAAAAAAATCTATTGCACAATTCCTGTTACACACAAAGTTGTGTGTAAAATTTTTTTAAATTGAAATCATCAAACAATTTCACAATTTCAATTTAAAAAATTATTACACAACTTTGTGTACAACATCTCCTGTGCACTGCACTAGTCATTTCCCTTATCTTAAACCATGAATTAACTTACCATATTTACTTCTTCTTCTTTTTTCCCTTCAATTACCATATTTGCTATAATATATATATATATTTTTTTTTAAATGTACCTTGTGAGTAACTACTATTTCAGCCGTACGATCTTGGCTGATCCAAGGGTCAGAATTTGAAAACAGAAGTCGACCGTTGCAGCCATTGCTTCAAAAGCCCTTTTCCCATAGGCTTCTCCTCAGAAAAGAAACAAAGCACAAACAGAGACAGAGAGAGAAAGAGAAGCAAAACCCAGATAGATTTCTGAGAGATAAAAAAGAAAAAAAGAAAAAAAAAAGAATTAGCGATGGAAGCCCGAGCAGTTGTTCCTGCACAACCAAGAGGTCCGTCACTGCTTCGAATCTCATATTCTTTTCCCTTTTTTTCTTTTTGAAGAATTATTATTGATTTTTTTCTTTGATATCCCATGTGGGTTGTGGTTGATCGTGTATAAATTCATGTAGATGCGTTTACTTTTGGATTTTTTGGTATTAGTTTTTGGGTTTAGAAAAACTTGGTTTAGTTCTGATTGATGTGTTCATTGACAACTCTTTCAAATATTGGGTATTGATTTTTGAGTTTCTCTGTTTATTAACCTTCTTTATTTTTAATTTTTGGTGATTCTTTGTATAAACAAATCAGGGTTTTTTTTTTTTTTTTGGTGGACCTGTGGTATATATTGAAGTCTATCATTATAATTGTAACTGGGATTTCTTTTTCCTAGATTTTCATATCTCATATTAGTAATCTCTTCAAAGATTCTGTTATGGTCAAATGAAAGGCTAGGGACTGAATCTAAATATGGGTTTTCCACATCTTTAAATCTTTTTACTACTAGGGTTTTTAGGTTCTTTTTGTGTGTGTGTGTTTGTTTGTATTCTTTTTCCCTAATACTTATATGATACTAATATTCCTTTGTGTTTTCGGTACTTGATTGATGGGGGTGCGGTCTTTCTTGATTCATATAGTTTTTATTCATTGGACTTTGATCTCATAGTGGTTTCTGAGTCTTTTTCAATGGTTTGCTTCGGTTTTAACATATCCTATTTCTATGGCTTTTTGGCTTTCTGGGCCTTAAAAAAAATCTTATTTCTTTTGAATGGATATTATTGAAATTGAAGATTTCTTGTTTTTGTTTTAGGGGCAGTTAAGGTAAAGAATGAACCTGCACAAGGAAGGAACCGGAGAGCTCTTGGAGACATTGGTAATTATGGGGTTCAAGCTTTGGATGGAAAGCCCAAAGCCCAGATTTCTCGTCCCATGACAAGGTTTACTATACTCTCTCTCTCTCTCTCTTTATGAAGTACCTATTGTCTGAAATGTTAAAGCTATTAGTAAATAGTGAATCTAATCATTTAACATTGAGTGCTAATTGCTGACTGAATTTTGTCTTGCAGGAGCTTCCGTGCACAACTGTTAGCAAAAGAACAAGGGACAGTAGAGATAAACAAGGTAGAGAACTGTAGTAGTGTAGTGTTTAATAATTTTCTTTACCTCTTTGTCTATGAAATAATACTACTATTGGGAATTATACAAATGACCAATTCAATGCAATGAACTTTTCTGATATGACTAATTCACAATGCAATGAACTTTATTGATATGCAGAACCCAGTTGTGCCAGCTTTAGATAATAGAGTAGCCATTAACAGAAGGCGTGTTACTGTAAAGAAGGTTGCAGAAGCTCAAAAGAGGGTAGATGACAAGCCGAATTCTGGTGAATCCAAGACTGCAACCACGACAACTTCTGAAGGAGAAAAAATTGAAAGTGTTAGTGGAAGAAGGTCCAGAGAAGGGTCCTCAAGGAAGGAAGTGAAGACTCTCACATCGATCCTCACTGCTCGAAGCAAGGTGTGTGTTTTTTGAACATTCTTTAAAAGATTCTTCTTTGATTTCTTGGTTGTGCATTAAATTTGGCTTCTTTCTGCAGGCTGCTTGTGGTGTTACTGTCAAGCCAAAGCCACATATTGTGAACATTGATGCTGCAGATGTCAATGATGAATTAGCAGTAGTTGAATACATTGATGATATTTATCAGTTCTACAAGCTAGAAGAAGTATTTTTCACTCTAATCTCTGCGTCCCCATCTTAATTATTTTTCTTTCTTTATCTTTCTCTAATGAATGGTAATTTGTGATGCAGGGAGAGAGTCGTGTTCACGATTATATGGACTCACAGCCTGAAATTAATGCAAGGATGAGATCAATTCTGATAGACTGGTTAACTGAAGTTCATAGAAAATTTGAATTGATGCCTGAAACCCTCTACCTTACCATAAATATAGTTGATAGATATCTTTCTCGGACATTTGTTTCAAGGAGAGAACTTCAGTTAGTTGGCATTTCCTCAATGCTTATAGCCTGCAAGTACGAAGAAATATGGGCTCCACAGGTAGTGTTCTCTCTCGCTTGTTATCACTGTCGAAAATTTGTTTATGTTATTTTCTTGTTGCTGATGCTGACCCCAATTAATTGGAATGAAGGCTTCGTTCAATCTGATTTTGCTTTGCTTTAAATCTGATTTTGGACCTGATGTGGGGTATGGAATGTGCAGGTTAATGACTTTATCTGCCTGTCAGACTATGCTTATACAGGAGAGCAGATACTTGTCATGGAGAAAGCAATTTTGGGGAAGTTGGAGTGGTACTTAACAGTTCCTACGCCATATGTTTTTCTCGTTCGATTTATCAAAGCTTCTGTTTCACCAGATAAAGAGGTACTATGTTTATTGTATTTTACAAACAAAACCACTTTCCACTTCTTTTGAAAAGAGTAAGCATAAATTAATTGCCTTCTTTCCTGTTTTTTTTTTTTTACCTGGCCTGGTTATGTAGATTTTACAAACAAAACCACTTTCCACTTCTTTTGAAAAGAGTAAGCATAAATTAATTGCCTTCTTTCCTGTTTTTTTTTTTTTTTACCTGGCCTGGTTATGTAGATGGAGAATATGGTATTCTTTCTAGCTGAGATTGGTCTCATGCATTATCCAACGATAATTTTGTATTGTCCATCCATGATCGCGGCTGCAGCTGTCTATGCTGCCCGATGTACCCTTGCTAAGAGCCCCTTTTGGAGTGAAACCTTAAAGCATCATACAGGCTACTCTGAAGAACAGTTAATGTAATGTCTTTTTGTTCCACAATGTCCTCCTGATTTCTTGTTTGGTGAGCTTCACTTGATGTACTAATTTATTCTGCCAAAAAAAGGTACTAATTTGAGTCGGATTTCTTTGTCACAGGAATTGTGCTAAGCTACTGGTTTACTGTCACGTGGCTGCTGCTGCAGAGAGCAAGCTGAGGGTGATTTACTGTAAATTCTCAAATCCCGACCGAGGTTCTGTTGCTCTTTTCACTCCAGCGAAATGCTTTCAGGCCACATGATCATGAAGAAATGATCAGAATCTTATTCTATACTCCATACATATAATAATAGTGCTGAACTGGATATCAGAATCTTCTGATTTGGTTGATATTTTTGAATATATAGACGAGCAATGTATTCAGTAACAAAAATCATTTTCATACATTTTCATACAAAAATCATTCAGTAACAAAAATCATTTTCATACATTTTTATACTTCAAAATGAATAGAAAACTTTGATTGGTAGATGACAATGTTGGTTGAATCTGTCCAAATTTGCTTTCCAATTCAAAACAGGAACCAAAATTTTCATTAAAATAGTGGGCTGCAAACAACTTGAAGATTTTTAGTCCATTTTCTCTTTACTAACAAGTTTCTCAAAAAAAAAAAAAAACGAGTTTTTACAGGATTTTTAAATTTGCAATGAATGTTGTGTCTTGTCTGCTCTCAATAGTATTGCTATTTGAGAAAGACAGATTGCCCAATTATGCTTCTTTTGAGGTAATTCCATTTTGCCATCATTGATTGAGTTTTTAACTTTTTATTAATTACAGATGGTTTGACCGGGGTGGCTCATTCAACCATTAGGCAATTTAGTGAATTCCATTTTATGTTTATTTTCTTTATTTGGACTTTGAATTTGCAGAGTTGGAATGAGTCCCTGACATGAAAACATCCCGGGTTTCTTGAGTATTCCTTTTTTTTTTGGTAAACTTCTTGAGTATTCCTTTACTCATGAGAAGTCAAATTTTTTAGTATTCCTTTCCCATATCAAACCTCAGATCATGTTTCATGGTCCATAATATGCAAAACATTTTTCTTAAGGGCAAAATTTGCAAAATAACATTTATTTTACTTATAATGATTTAAACTGACCCCTAGACTTTTTACTAAAATTGTGGTTAACACAATTTTAAAGAATATATTAATTCTAAAATAACTTCAAAACAACACCAATTAAAATAATTAAAATTAAATAGAGATTATTTTGTAATTTTTGCCATTTCTTAAGCGAGCATGGGAAGATGGTTTACTTTGTGGGATATGTGGGAGTTCCTGCCGGCAAGATGGTTTTACTTTGTGAACCTAAAAGAAATGATGAATTAGGATGGCTTGAGGATAGGATAATTGGCAAATTAATGCTTAAATAGCCAAATAATTTAAGTTTTTGGGTTGTAATGGAAAAGTTTTATTATAATACTACAAATACAAACTAATTTACAACATTTTTACATAAATGTTGGTAAACATAAATGTGATATCCGTGATGGATCCATATTAGAATTAATAAAAATTTGTCACATCAATAGTTTGTAAAAATATTATAAAATAGTTTGTAGTTGTATCATTATTCAAAATTTTATATATATAAGGAGGCTTGCCTTCATGTTAGAGGTGGAAGCAATATTCCCAGAATATCTAATAAATTTCCATTGATGAGAGGGAACTCAACTTAAACTACCCCTAGTTGGATTCTAATGGTTTTTTATACCGACCCTACAATAGTTTGATGCTAATTTGAAGCAACCAAAATAGGCTTAGTGCATATAGGAAGAGAGAGTTTGGCAATATGATACGAGACATCAACCTTCTTTAGCCCCCAAGGGCCAGCACAATCGTGATTCATGTACTTGTCAGAATCTTCCTTTCCCTATTCCTTTGGGCCAAAAGGCCCAAAACTTTAATTAAATAAATAAAATACTAACATTCCTTTTAGGGAAGTGTTTCTCAAAGTAACACTTTTTTTTTTTTTTAGGGTCCAAAGTAACACTTCTTAATTGACATTTTTTAGTGTTTTCAATGAATACGTTTAGGGTTCAAAACTACCTCCTATATTGTAATCATTGAATTTCTTTTGTTTAAATAAAAGTGTTAAATAGAGTATCAATTCTTTTGGAGATACTTAAGTGATAGATTTAATGAACTTCAAAAACATGTTGTAAACCTAGAGGTTCTGAATTCTATCCACCATACTATTTGTCCATTTGTCTGTAATCTGAGATTTCTCACACACACACATATATATACTCTCATTTGTTTTAACTATCTACTAGCATAAATTTAATAGTAGAATGCTCATATGAATCTTTATTTTTGCATATGAAATGTTAATTTTTCTTTTTATTTATATCTGTACTTTATTTTTATATATCACATACTTAATTCAATAATACTATATTTAACAAATTTTAGTTTTTTTTTAATATTAACAAAATTAGTTAGGAATATAACAAACTGTCTTGTATAAATAAATAAATAAATAAATAAAGAAAAGAAAAACCAGCTGTCCAACAATTGCATTTTTTTTTTCTAATTATCCAACAATTTATCTGATAATAGAATTAATGAACCATTAATCCTAACCTTGTCAAAGTTGATGCTTGGAACCATACTAATGCAATATAATATAAAATATACGTGGTAATGTGTGATATTTTTGTGTGTTTTATTTTATTTTTATTTTTTAATTAAAACATAAAAGACTTTCTTTTTTTAAGAAAAAGATAGAAAGAATGTTTTTTTAAATACTTTTTTGGATAGAAGTGTTACTTGAGGGTTTTTTTTTTTTTTTTTTTTTTTTTTTAATGCGGTAATTAGTTCTTTATAATATACACACTCTCTTTTTCATCCGTACGATCAATGTCCATTAAAATCAAACGGTCATAATTCAAATTAAAGAAAAGAGAATATGACCGTTAGGGGTAAATTACATCGATTCGATAGCTTCCTTATATGCCCTTGAGAAAGCAAACCACACACATAAAGAGCAAAAGAGAGAGAGAGGTTAACGGGTCTGAAAGCAAAACCCAGAAAATAATTTCAGAGAAAATCACAAAGAATCGGCAATGGAAGCAAGAGCAGTTCTTCCACCACAACCCAGAGGTTTGTCACACTACTTTTTAAGTTTTAACTTGATCTGCGTTTTTTTATTTTTTATTATTTTTTTGTTTCTATTTGATTGTGGATTTTATTGGTTGATGGTGTATGGATTCATATAGGCTTTGATTTCATTTTACTATCTTTATTGTAAATTTTGTGGATTTGCAAATGGGTTTAGTTCTTTTTAGTTTCTTTTATTAATTATTGCTATGATAATCTCATGTGGGTTTTCTTGATTGACTGTTTGTAAATTTATATTCATATAAATCTGGTTGCTTTTGTTACTTTTTATTGTATAGTTTGTGTTCTTTTGCAACTGGGTTTGTTCTGATTATTGTATACAACATTACTTTTTTCAAGATTGGGCTTTGCATATTATCAAAAAAAAAAAAAAAAAAAAAAAAAAAAAAAAAAAAAAAAAAAACCTTGTTTCTTTTTTTTTTTTTTTTTTTTTTTTTTTTTTTTTTTTGTGGGTGTTATTTGTTTCTTCAAACAGATGGGTTAGGGTGCTTCATAGACATTTGGAGGCTTGGATCCATTGATTTTCATTTGGAGGCTTTGTGGTTTTCCTTAATTTTTAATTGATGGATTGTGGCTCCTTGTAATCCAACCCTTTCTATTGGTTTTGATCAAGTGGGCAGGGAAGTTCATGTAGATATGATTGTTACATTCTTTCTTCATATTATTGAAATCTGGATGTATTGGGTTTCTGTGATTGTTATGATTATCCTATTATTTTTTTCTATGATTTATGTGTGACAGCCTAGATTGATTGGTTGGGGCCTCTCTATACTGAAAATTTTCATGATTTTTGATCTCAGTGTCTTTATGACATTTTAGTTTACTTATTGGCTCAGGCTGCCTTGGGGCCTTTTGTTTCTTCTAGTTTAATTTTCTTTCATTCCATGTTAATGAATCTCCAAAATTTCTTGTTTTATTTTTAGGGGAAGGTAAGGTAAAGAATGACCAAGGACAACGAAGGAATCGGCGAGTTCTAGGAGACATTGGCAATCAAGAGGTGGTTCGTATTGCAGAAGCAAAACACCGCCCCATTACGAGGTTAACTCCTCTCTCTCTCTCTCTCTCTCTCTCTCTCTGTGTGTGTGTGCGCGTGTGCATGTCTCATTGAATGAGTTTTTTGACCTTGCAGGAGCTATCATGCACAACTGTTGGCTAATGCACAAGCTGAAGCAGAGAAGAAGAAGGTAGTAAACTTTGTCAACTGCTTATATTCCTATTAAAAAAAAAAACTTAGAATTGAAACTATACCAACTCAATCCATTAAATAATGTATTACTGCAGAACCCGATTGTAGCAGTTGTGGATGATAAAGTAGCAGTTAACAGAAAGCATGGTACTAAGAAGTTAGCAGAAGCTCAAAAGAAGGCAATTGATAAGCCTGAACCCGAGACTATAGTCGTGATTAGTTCTGAAGGGGAAAAGGTTAAATCTGTCAGTGGAAGAAAGTCAAGGGAACGGTCCTCAAGGAAGGAAATCAAGACGCTTACTGCGATCCTCACTGCTCGAAGCAAGGTGATCGGTCGTCTTCTTCTGCCACATGTTTTTGAGAGATTTTTACTCCTTTTTTGTATTTCATTGTGTTTACTGAATTAGATTTCCCCCAGGTTGCTTGTGGAGTCACAGATAAGCAAGATCAGATTGTGAACATTGATATGGGAGATGAAAATGATGATTTGGCAGTAGCTGAATATGTTGATGACATCTACAAGTTTTACAAGCTCACAGAAGTACTTTCTAGTCTCATCAAATCATTATTTCTAATTTAAATTTCCTCTCTCTATTGCTATAATGGAAATTTTTGATGCAGGATGAGAGCCGAGTACACGATTACATGAATTCACAGCCAGACATCAATGTGAAGATGAGGTCTATTCTCATAGACTGGTTGATTGACGTTCATAGAAGATTCGAACTCACGCCTGAAACACTCTACCTTACCATTAATATAGTTGACCGGTACCTTTCCAAGAAGATTGTATCAAGGAGAGAACTTCAATTAGTGGGCATGAGCTCAATGCTCTTAGCCTGTAAATATGAAGAAAGTTACTGTCTACAGGTATCTAGCAATCTTATCTCACAATTATGTTAAGCTGAAATTTTTCATGCCTTCCTGCTCATTAAATTTTAAAACTTTATTCTGATATGGAGTTTTGGAAATTTACAGGTTGATGACCTGGTTTGCATATCAGACTATGCTTACCCCGATACTCAGATACTTGTCATGGAGAAAGCAATTTTGGAAAAGTTGGAGTGGTATTTGACAGTTCCCACACCTTACGTCTTTCTGGTTCGATATATCAAAGCTTCTGTTGCACCTGATCTGGAGGTATTCTATTTTGCTTTTGATTTTCACAATTTTTTTTTTTTTCACTGAGTAGCAGAGACTTGACGGGTCTTTTTCTTTTCGTGGCTGATGTAGATGGAGAATATGGTGTTTTTTCTAGCTGAACTGGGTCTTATGCATTATCCAACAACCATTTTGTATTGCCCTTCAATGATTGCTGCTGCAGCCGTTTTTGCCGCACACTGCACTCTCAACAAGACCCCTTTTTGGAGTGAAACTCTGAAGCACTACTCAGGCTACTCTGAAGAGCAGATAATGTATGCTCTCTTTTCTTTGTAATTCTCACCTGCAGGCCTGCTGTATATGTGCTTTTGGTATTTGCAGCTTATGGCATTATGTATGCCTGTATGGGAATAAATCATTGCTGAATCATATGCAGCCTGTATAAACTTTGTTTTAGAGTGCCATTTCGGGCCAAAAAAAGGGGAGGAAAGAACAAATAAAGTACTAATTTCTTGTATGTGATTTTTACAGGGACTGTGCCAAGCTATTGGTTGAGTTTCATTCAGCTGCTGCAGAAAGTAAGCTTAAGGTGGTATACGGGAAATACTCATGTTCAGACAGGGGTGCTGTTGCTCTTGTCCCTCCACCCAAAAGTCTTCTGGCCAGATCCACGTGAAGATATTATCTCATGTCTTGGTTGGTTTTTGTAGCCTAATCACCCTGTAGTGTTGTAATTAATTGGATTTCTACTAAATGATCTCAAATTCTTTTATTGTGTTGGATACTTTTTGGAGTCTTTCTTGATTAATGTACATAGTTTCTGTCATTCTTTTGAATGTATTGATTGTGGTTCACAGATTTCATAGCTGAAATCACCATTGATCACAAACAAGTTTCTCTGTCAACTATAAGCTGTTGCCATGAAAAAAAAAAATGTTTTCTGGTCATATTGTATCTGTTGGCTTTTGAGTTTTGATTGAGATTAGTATAGTTTAGTGGTTGTTTATAATCCCTCATCGTTGAAGGCAACGGTCAGTCTGTTCATCTTCGAAATCATCACCCAGGAAACAGGCATCAGAATTCAGAAGAAAACTCATGATAGCTATAGCTGTGTTCTTCAATAGAGTTATAGAACTATAAAACTTCAAATTCTTGTTCTTCAAGAACTTTGATCATTTTCTTTCCTCACGTTCACAAACGGAAGGAAAATGTGAACAGTACATAGTTGTTACATACTACATAGTTGTTCATGCCAATCTGCGTACTTTGAGTACTAAATTGGCCAAGGCTTTGTAAGGCACCTATTAGCCTATATTAGTTCAGGGTTTTACTAAATCCTTTTTGTTTTTTACTCTATTTTTAATTTTTTTCAATTTTTTTTTTAATTAAAAAAGCCACTACGAGCCTCACCATCAAATGTAAACACTTGCAAGCATATATAGTACGGTATGCAAGTCCCTCCCAAGTCCTGGGGCATATAATACCCCTTTTTTACAAAATTATAAGACAGTCTCATTAGTTATGAGTACATCACCCGTATATGCAAGGGTAGGTTTTTTATCTCGCAAGCTCCATTGTGCGCTGTTTACAAGATTACGGGGCTTGTCCCCTTTACAAGGCCATGGGGCGTTTCACTAGTTATGATTGTATCATAGTACATAACACAATCTATCCATATATGCGAGGATTTAGAATCTTATTCTAGCTGCCCTCTTTGTAAGGAGGAAGAGGAATCTATTGTACATTTCTTCTTACGCTGCCCGATAACAAAAATAGTATGGTCTCTTTCCGAATGGCCCAATGAATATCAGTCAATGGGTTTCCCCTCTTTTGAATACCTCAAAAATGCTTAAACTCACTCCATTGGATGCCCACAATCTGCTCCTCATGTTGCAAGCAGCTTCGAATGCAGGCTTCTCCTCCATCGTGTTAGAAGAGGATGCTCTCAATGTTCTAAACCAGATAAGTTGCTCTATCATCCTACCCCATTGGTCTATAGCTCTGATCATAGATGATTTGTTTCTAGCTTTACAGTCTTTTTTTTCTTTTTGGAGTGCAGCTCGTGTTTTGAGACCGGTAGACTCTTGCCTATGAGTTTGCTAGCTGGGATTTCTTGTAATCAGGTGGGAAGTATCCCCCATCTCCTCCATCCCTTCTTCTTTTTTGGAATTGGGTGAAGGAGATGGGGGAAGCATCCCTCCCTACTTTTGTTTGAATGAAATTGAGTACCTCTTTTACAAGTTGATGGGACTCAAATATGGGAGGTACAATGAATTTGTACGTGCATTCAGGCATATTATAAAACATTCCTTTTATAAGTATAGGGATGAATCCTACTTTTCATGTATGAATGAATCTTACCTAAAATCATGGATATCAATTTTCATTTTACTACTTAGCGGATTAATGCATTTTTATGTTTAGAGGGAGGGTGGAAAGTGAGAGTGGAGTTGATTTCATACAGTACTGACTGGTATTGCTAGAATTTACTGCACCAGCAAGTAAACCGGTATAAAAACATAATAATTTCGTGCCGGTTAAAATACCGGCCATATTGGGACCATTTTGGTAGTACTGGAGTAGGGCTATGCCTTTGTAGGTTCGAATCCTAGACACTTCTGCTATTTTTTGCTTTGTTTTGTTTGTGTGCAAATTTAGTGCAATATTGGCATCAATGCTTTCCTTTTTTTTTTTTTTTTTTTTTTTTAATTTGTAAAAATAAATAGACCGTCCTAGTACTTGATTTTTTGAGAGTAAAGTACCATACAATCGAAAAAAGAAAGGAAAAAAAAAAAAAAAGATAAGGATAAATCACTACATAATCTACACTTTAAATACTAATTACTATCTCAAATATTTATAATCCACATAATAATATAAAATTTATAAAAAAAAAAAAAAAAAAAAATTTACCCTATACTTGATTTCTTGAAAGTAAACTATTATACAAAAAAAGAAAAAATAAAAAGATAAAGATAAACCACTTGACAGTCCACAATCTAACTACTAATTACTATTTTAAATATTTATAATCCACTTACTAATATAAAATTTACCAAAAAAAAAAAGTGAAAAAAAAAATTACCTAATACTTGATTTCTAGAAAGTAAAGTACCATACTATTCACATGAGTGCTATGGGGAGTTTAGGTACAGCAGTACAGGAAAGACTATATATTTCTTTTTGCATAAAACTTGTTATACACATGCTATTACACTTTTTTTTTTTAATATTGAAATTGTGAGTTGAAGACGTGATTTAATCATGTATCACGATTTCAGTTCAAAAAAAAGGTGTATAACAATGTGTAACAAACACTGCCTTTCTTTTTTGGTGCCAAATTGTAGTCAGTGAAAATTTTATTGATTCTCTCTTAAAAACTGATGGACTCATTCCCGAAAAGCAAACTGCTTGTAATTAGCTTGGGCTCCGCTTATTCTTGCTTATCAATCAGATAAGCCATTATGAGCCGTGAACGCCCAAAAAAGCCAAGGTTGAGTGCCAAATAGTGTTTATGTAACAAACGCTGCCCTTTCTTTTTTGGTGTCAAATTGTAGGCACGCAAATTTTATCAATTCTCTCTTAAAAATACATAATTTTCTATTAAAAAATTATATAAAGAAAATGTATCATTAATGAAAATCAACCCCAAATGGAAACAATTCTATTTTTGGACCATTAGAGAACTTTAAATATAGAAATAGACCCAGATTACAGATGAACAGCATACGGCAATCACTAGCAAGGACCACTGAATTAACAAAATATTAATGACCTGCTACACCTTACAATGCACTTGAGCTGAAGGGCTTAATTTACAAAAGATTCATGGACTGCATGCCTTGAAAGACCATTTGATTGATCCGCAAGAGTCAGGATTCAATCCCCTTTTGCATGTATTCTATTCTGTAAGATTTTGGAATTCCAATGTTAATGGCTTCAGCTGTTGTTTCTTGCCGCGGACATATTTACATGCTTGATTGAATAAGAGGATATAGAACATGTCTCCAGTCCAGCACAACTGCCTAGACAATAATCCAACTTAAAATGATTGTGGCTTCTGGGAAATCACGAGCAAAGATGAGTGCTGAAATCATTTATCAATCAAAAGTCAGGCTCCATTCGTTAATGGGGAAGACGAAATCAGGGAAAAAAAAATCATGTCAATTCTTGATAAACATATACTTCTTTTTAGTATATTGTTCACTTGCTTTTACAACTCATTTACATCCATGATCAGGTACACACTTCCATTAGTATGCATGTTTCACAAGTCAAACTTCTCTTTGGCATGGCTAAAATTAATGAAATTTCTTCAAGCCTATCCCAGTGGAGAGGGTTAACACTGTCTGCAATATGCTCTCACTGTACAGTAACTCGGTAAGCCTTTAGGGAGTAGTATATTTATTTATAATTTTTTTAAACTTGAATTGTTGGGATTTTGCTTATTTTTGTAAATTCATGAACAAGTATTGAGTGTGCTTGCATGCATGTTTGGACTGGTAAAATATTCTTCCCACTTTCATGCTTGAGTAAGTAATGATATATGCTGTGCTTTTCAAAGAGAAGCTAAGGAAGAGAGAGAGAGCCAGCAAGCAGTCTATGAGTTAAAGGACAGGAAGCTTAAAGAGGATTCTTTTTTTCTTTTTCTTTTTTTCGTTTTTACCTTTAAAGAAGAGGCATACTTATAATATTAATAACAGAAAGAATATTAAAGCAGTTCCTCTAGACTACTAACCTTTGTCCCAGCTATGATGGTACCATTGAGGGGATGAGCAGCACATGCAGTAACACCTTCAGACAAAGGAACAAACCTGTTTTGCTTTTTTTGATGGTTTATCCCAGAAGAGCTCTCTATATTTTCACTACAAAAAAAATGATTAAGCAATATTTTAAAACAGAAAGAAAATGAAGGGGAGGAAGTTCACATAGGCATGCCTACACATGCGCACATGGACACACACAACAAACACACAGATACATCTACTGGTCCCTTTAAAGAGCTTGATCATCCTTAGAAGACAGTATCTATTTCCAAATAAAGACAATAGAGCTAAATAGAAGTATATATTTGCAGAATCATTTGAGGAAAACACACAGCAAACCCCCTTATTCAATCACTTGGGTTGAAATAAACTTATCATCTAAAGTGGATGATACATTATACTGAGATATGCAGATGCACCCACGCTAGCAAATTAGGCCATAAATCCAGATTTAGCCCCTTGAACTCCAGGTAGTCACTTAACAAAGGTTAACATGGTGACGAGTTTCTTACCTGTGCTCTACATGGCTGGCAGAAGTTGGATCAGGATAGAAATCCAACAGATGAATGCCTTTGTCAGATGATGACCCAACTGCATAGATCTGCACCAGAAGACATCAGAATAATATTTTACCTCAAGATTCGGTCAAAGGGAGAAAAATTACTTATCAATAAATCCTAGAGAAACAGATATCACAATGTAAACACTGACTTAGTATGTAACAGCTCTTATTTGAGAAAATTGCTCCTATTTGAGGACTGCTTGGGATTATTGCCTGTAAACTCCATCCTATCTTTCTTAGCAAAAAAAAAAAAACAAAGCTTTGGGACCTGTGGACTTAGTTACACATTGCTAAAGAGAGAGAATGAGTGCAAGTTTATAAGTGCCCATTGCTACCTCAGGAGTTACAGTACTCCTTTTGAGGTTGCTTGGAATTATGCCTATAAACTCCATCCTCTCCTCCTTACTTAAGGGGGGAAAAAAGGTAAAACTGATGGGCTCATTCCACATAAGCAAACTGTTTGCAATTAGCTTGGGCTCCACATATTCTAACTTATCAGTCAGATGAGCCATGCTGAAGCCATGAACGCCCAAAAAAGCCAAGGTTGAGTGCTTTGTCTAAAATAGGCCTGTCACTAAAGAATCATATAGTTGAATTAACCTGATACAGAAATTTTTTTTTCCAAGGTGCTCCAATAAACAAAACTTTATGCCTTGTGCAAATCATTATCAATGGTTAAGATGTAGTATAGACCCAGGGAAGTTCTAGGACATAGGAAGACTCATTGCTTCTTAATGTAGTACATACGTAGGAGATTTATCACCGTTGTGTAGAATAAAACAAACTAAGTTTTAAATTATAATTGCACTTTTATTATAAAAATAAATAAAAAATAAAGTTTCTTCCCTTTTGCTCTTCTTTTACATAGCGTCACTATGTACTTGAACCAACACAGCCTCTAAACAAGACCAAATGGTGAATCATTTAATGGCAAACCGACAGCAATCATTCCAGAAGCTGACAAGTACACAGCACAAACAATTTTGCTTTGTACCAGTGATTCTTAAAACCATTGTATTCGAGTTTCATAATTTCTCTACCAGAGCTAAAAATTTCATTTTTCTTGTTGGCTAATTAATGATTCCACTTTTGATTTCTATCTTTCAATGTCAAATAAATTATGAATCCACTTTTTCACTGTCACAAAACGAAGGGCTATTGACCAATATACACACACACATGCATTCTTTAAAGAAGCAAGTGGATTGACAATCTAATTACATGCTGTCTTCACTAGTTCTGTTTTTTAACAGCACTATCGATATGCAACACATTAAATCAAAACTCGTTTATTTCAAGTCAAAACAACATAAGAAGCCAGGTGGAATGAGGCTAAGCCAATGGTTGACAATCCTTACCGAATATGTGGGTAGCCATGATGGTTTCCTCAGATGTAACAAATCAGATGAAGTGTTGGAATCATTTCTAACCCCTCCAAATCAAGAGAAAAAACATAGAGTTAATAGATGCAAGTTGCTGATGCCTGGGAAATTAAAAGTATAACGCAATTGAACTTATTCAAATTCACTTACAACCAAGCCGGGGGAGGGCAATGAACATGTGATACTTTAAAGTTGTATATATCCAAAACACCAGACCTACAATTTGTAATGTTGGTAATGAACTATTGTCAACTATTACCAACTCAATAACCTACCAACATGATAAGATAATATAATACACAAACGGAATGAAAAATAAGATTCAATTCCAGACCTACCAGCCATCATCGAGATGGAATGCCAGTTGATATGGGCAAGACGGATCAAGATCAATAGAGTGTATTTCCTTTGAAACGATATGGGATTGTGCCTGCATGATAACGGCAATGTGTTAGAAAGGGCAAACTATGAGTTTGCAAAAGGTGATATTTATCCAGTATTAAACTCACAAAGTAAGACCCTTATAATTAATATTCAATGAACCACTCCATGGTTAATGAAACCAATATTTCCTAATACAAATGCATTTACAGTATCTTTAAAATTATCAGTTTGCAAATTAACCAAAATTTTTATTTTCATATATAAATACATATATAATAGACATTCATCAAATTTATTAGTAGTTTATAAGGTAACACATTCTTAGGAAAACCGATAAGCTAAATTCTGTTAAGTTTTCCGTCATCATTTCTTACTATATGTAATTTCTCTTACAGAACAACTAGTATATTAAACAAAGCAGACTTTGGTTTTGCTTATTGCTTTTGAAATTTAAAGAGGTTTGGAAAATTTTAAATTATTCATACAGGTGTCGTATTAATGTAGATCATGACACATTGGTGAATCAGAGAGGCTGAGCTTCCTAGTTTATTCAAATGATTAGGTAAAACAAGCTGTGAAATCTAAGCTTTCTCTATACACATGCACGATACATGGTAACTGTAGTGCAAAAGGCATTGAGGCAAACAATGATGAACAAATATTCAAATTATATATATAGACAATAAACTCTATGACATAAATTTAACAGACATAATCAGTTAGAGAGGACTAATTTATTTGAAGACTCGTCATTTAGCATTTAGACAGCAAAAAGACTCATGCATTGTGTGTGTGTGTTGATTAAAATATGTAGGGGAGGGGGATTTGAACCCAAGTTCTTCATATTGAAAGAATCAGGTAATGTGATCAAGCTACAAGGCTCTTGGCTCACTGCATAGTGTAGGTAAGCATAAAATCCTCCAATTAATCAGAAACCTGATTATCCTATACATCTACTCATTGAGCAAACCAAAGCAGCCTATATCACATGTAAATAGTAGAGTTCATAATTTGACTATCCTTGTGGCACATTAATCAACATCCATACACAGAAGATCCACCAAAGAAATGTCCAGTTCTGAAATTTTGTGCTGTGTGGTTAATATTTACATATATAGTGCAAGTCAAATTACTTAGTTCTGATGGTGACAGATCATTAATTCTTGTTGTTAAGAAATGATAGAAGAAAGATACACCAAACTCTGACAATTATACACTAATCAATGCACTTGTCGATAAAGATTGAGCATATGTTTAAATGCATAGGTAGACAGAATGAAATATGTATTATGAAATAGTGAATATTTCATAATGAAGGTTTTAAGTATCTCATACAAATTGAAGGCTGAAAGTAGACTTTCCTTTGTATGTAAAGAAAAAATTATTAATTATTTACAATGGACCAGATACTACAAAAATAAGAATATTAAATTCAATTTCCTGGTAACAAATAATGAGCATTTCAAAGTCATCTTGAAATGAAAATCCATAGGAAAGCAAATGTGCACGCCTAAATATGTGGACATAGAGAAGTATTGGGGTCTTATATTTATTTATAATATCACTGCAATCCAAAGTGGATAGTGAAATTAACACATAAAAGCATAAAAAAAAGTTATGATACCTTCAGAGACTCAATTTTTTCTAGCATTGATGCTAGCTTCAATGATGTTAGTGGTGGATGACATACCTGAATGGCAAAAAAAAACAGAAACTCATATACAAGGGAGTATTCACAACAATATTAAGAAGCTGTGTGATTTCACAAAGTAACTGATAAAAGAAAAAATTAATTATTATAAAAATTAACATATCTAGTAAAAAATGCAATCATAAACTCAAATAACAGATGGACAAAGTATTTGAAAGTTTTGTCAGGTGTGCCCTACATGGCAACTCTCAAAACAAAATATTCCAAGCAAAGTGAATTGTTACAACGGAGTTGGAGACATAATTTCTGACTGGCCAACTCAAAGGAAATAAAATATCAATATTGTCCTTGTTAAAAATATGCTAACCACTTGCCAATTGTTTCATGTGCTGATCCAATTTGTAATAAGCTTGTGTAAAGAAAATAACTTAACTATACCTCTTTGTGACTTTGAAAAGCAGCAGATCCCCTTCCTCCTCTAATATCCCACATATAAATAACTCCATGCTTACCAGCTCCAAAAATGACCTACAAATAAATAAAATTGTAATTGCAAAGGTGTATACAATTTAGCAACAAAACGCAATGCAACTTGTGGGGATGAAAGCATGAAAATACACATGCATATTCTTTTTATTGATAACTATACCAAGTTGATATAGAATAGCATGAGTACATTCACAACTATTTAATGGTAGGTAAGGACAACTCAAGGACCCACACAAGATTGAACTAGTGATCTTACCCCTTAAAACCTCCATGCTCCATCCCTTACTTATGGAACAAAGAGATGCCATCTAGTCCAAAAACTATCAGCTAATGAGTATAGACAGCACTAAGAGTAAGCAGACCTTTAACCAGATGATAATTTGTCACCCATTTCAACCATGCAAGTTCATGAATTCTACATAGGCATAGAAATATAGATTTCGTTTGTTTTGGTTCACACTAGAAATCACAAAATACGAGGAAAGTTATGATGAATTAATGGTGGGTGAATTGGTAGAATTTGAAAAGGGTAGAAAATACATTGCCTCGAATTTGGAATCAAACAATTTTGGTGTTGTATTAATGGCTGACAGTTTGATGAGAAAAGAAAGAAGTTCTATAAAAGCAACATGAAAAACTGCTAAGATACCTAAGATACCAGTAAGTGAGACTATGTAGGTCATGCTATAAATGCCCTAGCTACACCTATTGATGATTGAGGTGAAATTTCAACTTATAAACCTCAGATAATTGAATCTCCCACTTCTGGTATCATTTTGAGAAGTTTTATATGTGAGCCTCTTCAATTAAGACTATTGCAATTGATTCTAATTATTGCACCTATGGTCTTCAAACTAATTGGTCGACCATGACTTATCTTGTTGAGGATCCATAACCAACACAAATTAATTTGGGACTAAGGCTTTGTTGTTGTTGTTGTTATGGTCAAACCAATTGGGAGATAAAGAATGCTCTCTCGTTATAGACACATGATCAATAGATATGCAAATGACCTTTGGCTCTACTCGCACCTCCTCGAACCATAAGAATAGGGTGGAGGGTAAGATCATGGGTTTAAGACACCTTAGGTACATGTGTAAATCATCAATCAAAAGAAATGCCCCAAAATATTATTTACTACACAACTATGGAAAGCATCCAAGTCAACTCTCATGACCACACTCTTCCTAGGCTAATCCTAGACCTAGAGCTCACTTCGAAGCACCTTAAACACAAGTTTGAAAAGATAAAATCCTCAACAATATGCATACTTAGTTCTATTTTCTAGCTTGCTGAACAATCTGATAAGCATTTATAGAATACAGAAAGCAGAAAATGTAGCTTAAAAATATAAGATAACATCGTAATGCTCCAAGTCCATTATATAAAAGTCACAATATACAATAAAGATGCACGTGTAACATAAATTACTACAAAGAAGGTTGTGATAACTGATAACTAACCTGACTTTCCACGTTTAATTCAATGCTATTGATAGTGCTATGGGAATTAGTTGTAAGTTCGAGACATGGAAGAATACTCATTCTTCTGTCCCATACACTGATAACACCAGATGTATCAGAAGCAAGTAACCTATTGAACATGGTCATAAAGAAGAGTAGTATATTATTAGAAAGGCCAACTAACATACAAACAAGAGTCACTGAAGAAGCCACATACAAGGTCAAGGAATAACATTAAATCTTACACTCAACTCTGATATGTGAAAGCATAAAAAACACAATTGACTACTATCTATCAAACTACAAATTTAGATCATGCTTTACGTTTTGAGGCCTTTAAAGCAATTGACATGTTAAGTTTACCAATATGGATCACACACCTCTTGCAACAACATTTATTACTCATAATGAGATTGATTAGTAGTTCAATCTCGATTTAACATCAAATGAACACCACCAAAATATGAAGACCACGATCAGCCATCACATGATGGTAAAAGTGAAAATCTTGTAAACTATAATCCCCCACCCTACAATATGCACCCAAGTTAAATACATTAAAAGAATTGTTGTTCTTTCTGTTTTAATTGAGCTAGAAAGTGATTTAGTATAAAGCACACCAAAGAACAGGGGAGAAACATGCCTTAGAGCAAAGTCCTGCCAAACCAGAAAATTGTTTAACGTATTCTATAAGTGATTCTGCATTAATATGTATTTGCAAAGAAAATTACATAATCATAAAAAATTAAAATTTTCCCTATTATTCACAAAAGCAGTCTTCAGATATCATAAGATCTACGTTTTGAACTTAAAGACAGAATCACATGACAAGAAAACACAGACCATTATCCATCTGACTTGTAAATTCCCTGCTCTAATTCTAACAGGAGAGTTAAAATCTATGTAAACATTCAGATCGAAAAAGACATATGTTGAGTTGCATGTATGGACCTCATGATTAGAAAGATTCCCCTACAAATTTGTTATAAGTTTGTTCTCTCATAAGTCCATTATCCAAGTGTAGCAAGAAAACTGTCTTCTCTTAAGTCACCCTCTTTTACCAACCTTGAATCATCAATTGAAGTAAAAGCTATATCAGATAGACCTTTATGACTGTCAGATCCATGAACAGTGACAGCTTGTCTGGTTCTTAATACCTGTATCAACAAAGAACAATGAATAAACATTGTCATCATATACATTGAAAATAAGGATATTCTATAATGAATCTCTAGTAAAGAAGGCAGAAAGGTGACATCAAAAATTATTTTTTTCTATGGAGCCATCAAATACTTTCAAAGCACCAGACTACCAAAGGTTTATGCCAACTAAAATTGCATGTCCTGGAATTGAGTCCCCTATGTTGTCTTCAGAAAAATTCACATGCATGAATGCAGTGTCGAGTGTGGGGTATATGTTACCTTCTAACAAAAAAAAGGTTGGATAATTTACACACTATAAGTAATCAGCATATCAAGTAATCTACAGTGAAGGAGGTTTCAATGGTAATGCAATGGGAAAATAGAGACCACAAGAACTTAAATGTCTATTGAAGTTAGTTAGAATATATGCTTCCAGGGAGAGATTTGTGGTGAAAACACATAAGATGACAAGAGAAGACTTACTTCCACTGGTTCAGAAGAGACATAACCAATGTCAAAAATAAGAACTTCATTACGTTTCATGGATGTGCAAGCAACCTAAAGAAGTGAACAAAGTAGATATATATTAAGGTTAAAATTCCATGAGAAGCTTGACATAAACCAATTACAAGACAGTTAATCAACCAAAACAGCAGATACATTTAACAACATGATTGATATTTTCAAACTATAAGCATCATAGAGAGCATATATTCCTTTCAATTCCAAATAAGAAATATCATTCATAACACTAAGGAAATGATAAGCCTAACACTCATAACTACTAACTCAATACAAACAGCACATAATACTTGTAGGCTAAGCATGAAAGTAGAAGTTCAGATTCTATTTTTCATTTCTTGAAATATTGAACATAAAAAGGCCTTGATTGTACAAAATAACTGATAACACTTTTGAGTGTTGATGAATGACAAGGGAACCAAGAATAAGAAAGGAAGAGAATAACTAAGTTGAGGATGAAGATTTGACTAAAAAAAAAACTAAAATTGGTCACAGTAGAAGTGCAACCACAACAGTGTTACAAAACTGATCCTTACAAGATAGAAAATATGAAGACTAGAAAGATAAATGTGAATGGCAATTACAAAATTTGTAATAGCCTCTGAAATTCCAATCCTCTTAATGTTTAAATGCATGTGAGCTGAAGACTTACTTAATTAAGGTCTTGGAAACTAAGAAAGCTTCTAAAGAATAGAGAGACAAATGTGACAGATCTGTACTTATGAAGCCAAACTTAATGCATCAACTAGGACACAGATACCAACTCACAGACACATAAAAAGAGGGGGTGGGATGATTTAAAACAAATGGCAGAAAAAGATACAAGTGGCAATCTCCAATTAATTGGAAAAAGGATCCATAGAGATAACCCCAAATTAGTAGTGACTGAGGTGTAGTTGAGTTGAGCTGAAGTGTTGCGTACAGTTGAAGGTTAGAAATATAATAATCTAAGTAAAACAAGGCAAAGAAAAAGTTATGAAGTCCTCATTAAGGTCTCTTCTCAATAAGGTAACTAATTAGCCTACTTCAGAAAGAGTTAAAGAGATTCACATAGCATTTATAGACTTAAAATAGAAGATTAATCAAATCACAGATATAACAAGCATGCATTGAAAGATTTAGTGATTTATTGAAAAGAAATTCCAAAATGATACTTTTTGTGAGATACAATTTCAAACACCAGGTTGATATTAGGGAAGCATTGTGAAAATTTCAAACATTGGTACAAACATGTGATGTATTCATCTACTTCAATGAAATTTCCATCAACAAGCATATCACTTGCGCAAAGGTTGAAATGTGAACTCCAATACCACAAGCTCTCAGAGTTAATGCAAGAACAACAACATTCTAGAGCAGGCTCTGGAATGTAGCATCCATAATATATAAATTCCAAATGTATATCAGTGAATAGAAGCGCAGTTGAATCCATACCTCATCCTGGTTAGCACAATTCCAGCGGACAACATCAAGTTGTTTATTTAAAGAGAGGTGCATTAAATGTTTAGCTTCATCTTCCTTTGAGCCTACCAGGGATTTTTATTAAAAATTAAAAAAGAAATAATTAATATAAGGTAAAATTAAGTTTATTCTTAAAGTACACTACAAAGAGATAGTAACCAAAACTTATATAAGTTACAATATGTCAAAATACATATTAATATCTAAACGGAGAAAGACTGCAGTACCTATAAGAAACTCAAGACATGAAGAAAAGACTTCCCAAGATATTGTGAATGCATGGGCCAAGGGACATGCTTGTTAACAGCACTTCCATTCAAGTTCATCTCATATTTTAGAAAAAACTTAGCAACAGAGGAAGATTTTAGGTGCTAACTGACAAACATGTTCAATATGCAAGGAAAGATAATGAACAAAATTGTTTTTTTTTTTCCTGGCAGGGCTTGAACATGCAACCTTCAAACATGTGACAATGCTGGAACATGATGTTGCTTCAAGAATGAATGATGCTTTCATTTTCAATTTCTAAAGGCAGCATATATGCGTATATTAGTTTCTAGCACTTACAAATTTTCACAAAAGGAAAAGAGCATTCATAGTGAAGGCACTGAATAAAAAATTAAACATGCACATTTACCACATGAGAAACAAAACGAAGAATCATGCATCTTACTGTAACAACTTACTCAATATTGCATATCATAACCATAAACAGTAAGAATATTGAAGATTATATTTTCTTTTATTTTTCCTATATTAAAAGATAAAAAATAAATCAAGTGAATATTGCTAGTCTGTCATCTGAGCCACCACATGTAAAATCAAAGTATTGCAAATACTCTAATGTACACACTAGTTATATATTGTGTACGTGCATGCCTATCTATTAGTGTAAGATTGCATTGGATTTTAGTTTAAGAGCAAGTGTACTTCAATCATGTTATGTATTTCACAACAAATCTGTCCATAGCCTATATCTATCAAAAGACTCAAAACTCAAAACAGATACTTGCCAAGTGAGAGAAACAGTAAAGCAAGTTGTAGTGCGGGTACTTACTTGGCAATGATTTATTACTCTGGCAATAAAGAGCTTCAAAGTCATGTACTGTTAAACACCCTGATTTTGTCACTGATACCAAATATATCCCCTTCAATAAAGTGAATAAGAGATAAAAAGGTGAAATCCCCAAGCTGAAAACAAGTAAATGAAAGCAAAAGTAAAGGTATGAATGCAACACTCAGCCTATATCTAGAAGAGAATGATGATTAGAAGGTGCATAACAGGGTATGACCTCTAAGTGTCATTTGCAAAACTATTCACAAGTTCCTTAAATGAATTATGAGAGAGAGAGAGAGAGAGATTAAACAAACAAAATACTGCTTCTTTTAATGGTATTTTAGCTATATTCTCATGACATGAGCTGACACATAGCACAACTAAGAGCAGATGTAGAGATTAATTTTTTTAGAGCAGTATTAAAGTTTGCTCATAAGATAAAATAAAAAAGGCATGCATGAAACTTGATGACAGTCATCCAACAAAATTTAGAATATGAATTTTTCTGTGCACAAAATTAAAATTGTGTATGTATATGTAAATATGTGTAAAATAAAAATGAAAGAGAAATGGTGAAATTGTGTGTATGTATATATATGTAAACTAAAATGAAACAGAAACAGTGAGAGGAAAAAAAATCTAGAATCCAGAAGTCATGAGTTAAAAAATTATGACTCGGTGGTATTCACCTTGTTGTCAAACTCCAATGCAGAGATGCCTTGCCTGAAAAAAGAACCACAACATGTAAACACAATAAACATGAAACCAGAGAATATAGGGAAAGTGGGGGAGCAAAAGACATGTCCTAGCATCAATGCACCATTATTACACAACGTAAAGGGTAAAAGCAGCAGGAGTTTGCTATACGGTGTTATATTAAACACAACTAAAAGAGGAGAGAGAGAAAGAGATATATTCACACATTACAACTTAAAATAATGTATAAGTTTTCTCAATACCTCAATCAACAAAGTTAGTTTTGGGTTGGTAATTGATACCATTAGTCAGGTTCAAAAATTGACATTATCAATCAAACGATTAGAAAGCTGTAACGTGTGAAAACGATTACAAATAACTATTCCATTATTTTAAGTTGAAATGTGTGAATTAAACAATTACTCTATCAAGTAATGGCATACATTAAAACGATTACTGTATTTTAGAAAATTTAAGTTAATATCAATTCACAACCACTATAAGATACACAAAAAACAACATGATGTATTGGCAGCAGCTATTAAAATCAAACTAACATCATCTCATGCTACATGGAGGCACGTATACTATCGCGTCCCTTAAAAGACTATAACTTGAATTCATAACATTTTATCATGCTTTGACCTAATTCAAGATAGAACAGAAAAAACAAACCTTCCAATTGGCACTTGGCCGACGAAACTCGATCCATTACCAATCCGATTCATCTGTAAATTCCACATTCCAAAAAACCAAACAATTCTTAAGCACTATTTAACCAAACTAATCAATCAATCAAAAAATAAAATAAAAAATTGTGCTCTTACATGCGTTTGACACGGAAATCCATCGATATGATACGAATGTGGAAATGCCCCAATCTTTTTCCAAAAAAAAAAAAAAACTCAGCGATTTTAAAGGAAACTGAATCACAAAAATTTGGAAGTCAATTGAAAAAAAATTAGAAGAACCTCGGAGTAAGATTGCATGAGCAAACCGGAGATCTCGTGGCGGTACTTCGGCTCGAACCGGCCGTTCAATTCGATGGCGGTTCGTTTCCATCGGCGCCTTTGAATTAACAAAAAAAAAAAAAAAAAAATGAGAATTTTGGAAAACAAAAATTGAAGAAGATGCGTTGAGAGTGATTGTACCTTGGAATGGGATTAGGATTTTGAGGTGAGGGATTGAGAGGTACCAAGTACTTGTCCATGGAAATGAGCTTAGAGCAATTTTTCGGTTTCGGAATTTTGGAAAAGAGTAAAAGCAAAGTGAAGAAAGCAACCACTCGTTCTTTTCCCGCCAATTATTTTTGTGGGGCGCGAAACTGTGGATGGGCTGGGCCTGGATGTCAATATCTAGTTGGATTGGGCCGAGTAAAGCCTGACCCGACTAGTGTAAAATTGTGTTTTTGTTTTTAAAATAAATTTTGGTAAATTACGGATTCCATTCTCGCGGTTTGTGACATTTATTATTTAGACTTTTGAAGTTTTCTTTATAGGGCATTTTTTTTTTTTTTAAATTCACGTGAGTTGTTTAAATAATAAGCTTGGATAATCTTATAAATTGTTACATAGTGGATAGAAGGAGATAGCTTCAAACTGATTTAAAGTTGAACTTTTTTCGATATAAAATATAACGTTTTAGGGGAGAAGATGGGCAAGGCCATGTACATGATTTTGCAATTGATTCTAGCATTCCAATAGACTTTTAGAGGACAAAGTTTGGTAGCAAACTTTGTTGTAGCTAATGGCTATCGAGTCTTTGGAACTCGATTTTCGCTGGGATTTTTTTTTTTTTTTTTTTTTTTTTTTGGCAGCTACTCCTGCAGTAGTAAACCAGATTTCCCTTCCCCTGCAGCAGTAAAGTAGATCCAAAAAACATCACATGGCAGCAGTAAACAACTAGATACAAGCATATGATAGCTCTACATCAAATGCAAACATCACATGAGATTTTTTTTTTTTTTTTTTTTTTTTTTGCAGCTACTCCTGCAGCAGTAAACCAGATTTCCCTTCCCCTTCAGCAATAAAGTAGATCCAGAACACATCACATGGGTAGCAGTAAACAACTAGATACAAGCATATGATAATGGTCAAAGGGCTCTACATTAGATGCAAACAACCGAGTTAAAACAGTTACTATTCATGGGCATTATAGTTGCCCTCTTAGCACACAAAAACATTCAATACTAGCTATCATCGCTTCAAAGGAGGACCATGTGGTTGAACTTGCCAAAGTAGCAGCTACTAATGCGAAAGAAATATCATTGCTGGCATTATAGGAAAAGGCTGCACAACGCAACTAAACGTGACGAGTACATGGATAGCAAATAGTTCAATTACAACATTCAGTAATAAACAAAATAACAACTAAGTCAATACAACATAGTCTACATAGTCGCCTAGCATTTGTCCATACTGATACAACATACTCTACATAGAATAGATGCACTTGTCCATACTGATACAACATAGTCTACATAGTCACCTAGCACTTGTCCATATAGAAGATAACCACAAGTCCCACGTATAATGCCATTCCAAAATCGAGTCTCTGCTCACCTGACAAACATTAAAATATGGTCATTAGTTTCCAAATGTGAAGAACAAAACCCAAATGAAATTATGAGTATATTATATAAAAACAGTGAGGGCACTTGCCTAGTTTGTAGCACTGCCACTTGTCGAAGCCCCATGGGAATTGGGACAGCATCTGCGGTTATGCCCTTCTTGATGACGCACTCCACATCGCTGCCTCGGTTGAATCTCCCTCAAGTCCGAATCTTCCCTCCGGCTTCCCCATTCTCGATGTACCCCATCCATTTCATTCCTTATTCTTGACTTCACAGGACGACCTTTAGCCCACAACAGCTGTGGGTCAGGCATCCACCATGGTCTGCGAACGTCCCTCCACAATAACTCTAAACTTGGCACCACAAAATGATGTGAATATGTGTGAATTGCGTTGTTCAAACTGTAACATGGGTCAATATAGCTAGTCGCATCGAGGTGCAGACCTTGAAGAAATTTAATTGCATGTGAACAAGGGATCTTCAAGTTTTGCCACTTTCCGCAACCACATGTTCTAGCAAATACGTGCATTTCATGACTGTGATTTCCCCCTCCACCTCTATGGTCGTTATATGGGGTAACCACTTGATATACACCATCTTCATGATTAAAACTCCTCAGAGTGTGTCCTGTGGTTTTCTGCTCATTTTTGTTATAGATCTCCATTACATAATCACTCCACACCTTACCTCGAGAGATCAAAAATAATTTGTTTATGTCGATCGTGGAAATATGCAACAAGTTTGCACCAAATGAACTCAACCATTGCAGCAATGGGCAAACTGTGGGCACCTTTAAGTACCCCATTAAAGCACTCAGAGATATTGGTTGTCATTGCCCCGTACCATCTTCCACCATCATGTGACTGAGTCCATTTGTCCAGATCCTCACTCATTAGATATGTGTATGGCATATAACGTCCAATCTGGCGATCAATAGGGTCTACACCCCTCAGTAAATTAATCTCGACCTCCTTAATGGTTTGCATTATGGACTCAAATTTAGCTTTATGAGTCGCATATCCAGCTTTCAAGGCCAATGCCTTTAGAGTCATGTCATCAAAGTGTGTGTTGAAGTTGCTAGTAACATGTCGAAGGCAATATCGGTGAAATACCCGTTCTCTTCCGTCCTGACCTCTAGGCCACTCTCCAATGGCGCATTTGATACCTTTATGTCGGTCATAAATAATGCAAATGTCGTCGTCAGGTATGACATGCTCTATCGAAGTCTTGAGACACTCTATAAACCACCCCCGACTAGGCCCTGACTCCTTGTCCACAACAGCAAAGACGATAGGCAAAACCTTTTGGTTAGCATCGGTTGCCATTGCAATCATCAATACCCCTTTGTATTTACCATACAAATGAGTTCCATCAATACTGATCACTGGCCTGCAATATTGGAATGCAGTAATGCATGGAGCGAATGCCCAATATACATAGCACAGTAACGCAGTACCTTCGTGTGGCCTAGGTATGGTGTGATAGTTGTACTGGGTACCCAAATCCTGATCCAAGTATGTCAACAACAACTTTTGCAACCTTTGGTAAGACTCCTCCCAATCCCCAAATATCTTAGCAATTGCCTTTTGTTTTGCGTCCCATACTTTATAGTAAGAAAGCTCATGCTTATACTTAGTATGTATGATCTCCCAGAGCTCATCAATACGAGCAGTGTGATTTTGTCGCAATTTTCCCACAATTTCTGATGTAACAAAATTAGAATCCATCATTTTACCATCTCTTCACAAGCCAAAGGGTATACAAGTATGTGGACCCAAATAAGACGTGACCATCCACAGACCATTAAGTTTAAACTTCATGAATGCCCCAACGTACCACTTGCAGTTGCCGTCAACGCATGCGGCGCACAATTTAGTTTTGGTTGACCTCCGGATTATGAAATTTCTATTATCATTTGCTGCGTATATTATCAATACACGTCTCACCGCCTGTTTATTTGCAAAAGTCAACCCTTTACAAAAATGCATCCCATCTTCCCAAGTAAAAACAAATGGTATCTGAAGACCTGAAGGATCAACCATATTTTCCCAAGTATTTGCGTAGAATGAGTCGGAAGGAGGTCTGTAGCCAGTGGTCGTATTTGTATCATGCTGAACACCAATATCATCGTCTGCATCACCTTTATCATAATACTCCATATTTTCCTCTTCAAAATTGGGAACGACTTCATGGTCATCCACATCATTCTCAAAGTCACCTTGCTCAATTCTCTCTTCATACTCATCCACATCATCAATATTTTCACCATCATTCGCAGCATGATCTTCGTCTTCGTCTTCGTCTTCCTCCTCTAAATGTGTCTCTTCAGGATGGAGGGTTTCACCAGTATTGGCAACATGATCTTGAGATGGGAGCGTATAACCTCCCATTGTAGTGAATCCATCATTTAGGGCTGTAAATTGTAAAAACATAGTTGTTTGTTGCACCACTTCAGTATCAACTTCTGCAAGTAGCTCCGAATTTACGTACAACTCAGCAGCATTTACTTGGGGCATTTTCTGGATCCTATTAAACATCATGTTTACATGTTTGTCTTCTTTGATCGCCATATACTCATAATTTATTCGTTTATGAAGAACTTCTTGTGGGTAACGACAGATAATCTTGATGTCATACCAAGCAGGGTTCAAATTCAATTCATCCATTATTTTCCTCTTCAAATCATTCAACGTCTTCAACCTACAACATATCATCATGTAGTAGCATTCGATACCCGACCCTTTAAATGGGAATCCGTCAATCTCTATAGGATTGTCAAGGGGTTCACCATAATATACATTTAAATCAATATTCTTCAAAGATTGTGAACCTATTAGAGAGTCAAGTATAATATGTTAGTGACATATTTTATCTCTTTCATTTAACATCAATTACAAAACCTTTTCTATCTACTCAAAGTACAAAAATTACAACTTAAGGCCCTTACAATTGCATATACTCACCCCACATCACATACAAACACACTCAATCATTATCATTTCATACTCAGACAAATAAAGAAACTAAAGACAAAACTCACCCCCATTACAAAATTTCAACTCAGCTCTAACAAAAATATAAATAAAAATATCAAACCAAATAACAAAAGTCATGAGGATGTGCAAATGAACGAGTGCAATTATGTAACATCATCATTCCAGTGCAAGAAAATTCATGGCATACCCTATTACACTACCATTAATGAAATAACATAGAGCAGGGTTCATCAGACATAAAAAAAAAAAAAAAAAAAAAAAAAAAAAAAAAAAAAAAAAAAACACTAATGTGAATATGATCATGAGCAATCAAAATTAGACATATCATCTAATTTCAACATTAAGGCATTAATATACAGTCAAATATACTAGATGTGATATACAAACTCAAATTTACTCCAAATTATGGAGAAAAGGAAGCAGATAACTTCACCGAAAGCTAGCAAAAAGACTTCCTGGATCATGAATAAAAATATAGATATCTTTCTCCTCACTTTCTAATATATATATATATATATATACCCATGATAAAAACCTAACAATACTTAATGATTTTCATACTCAAGCCAAAAAAAAAAAAAAAAACTAAAGAAAAATATCAAACCAAACAACAACAAAAATTCATGATACATAACCATGATAAATTTATAAACTACATTTTTTGTTATTTTATTTTATTCTCAACTAAATAAATGAGTTTTTAATCCATCTATATTTTTTCATCTTTTTAATATTTTTCATCCTTTAACCAAATAGAGCCTTAGGGAGAAAATTTGATATTTTTAGAAAGTCTTACTAATAACGAATTTTGTTTCTCAACCATTAAAATAAAGATAAGCTTTCTAATTGAGTTGAATTGGCTAATAGGATTTTTAATTTTATGATCATGTTCTCAAATTTTCACTGTGTAATGTCCTTATATTCATTTTGGCTTATTAGATGATTACACCTTTGGAAAAAATCACCTACCAAAAAACTTTCAATAATTAGACACTTGGTGTGAGTTTAGATAGTGGCAGATGAGCGTTTTCAGCGTTTGTGTTTTTTACTGGGTCTTACAGCACGCCTTTTGCTTTTAGTTAAAGGCACTTGCCATCACACCAAGCCCAACCTCAAATTAAAGCACGGATTTTATTATTAAGACAGATACAAGAGATATTACAAATTTTATTATTGGTAATACTTGTTGAACACAACTTATTATACATAATTTTACACACATCTTATTTTTAAACTAAAACTATGACTTAAAGTCATGATTATGGGAATTGTGACTTCAAGTCATGGTTTCAATTAAAATATGCAATGTGTAAAACTATGTAACGGTTTGTGTGTAATACACACAATCCTTTTATTATATAATATTTACAAATTGTGTGAATTTTTGAACAAAAGAAAAAAGAAAGTTAAAAACTTTATTTATTATACAATTGATGTAGTATTAACTACATTTTTAACCATATTAATTAATAGGCATTTTGTAATAAAACTAATAGAAATTTTAGCATTTTCGAAACATTAATATTTCACTAGCAGTACTAGTAGCTATGAGAAGTGGCAAAATCACCAATAACACACACACAAAAGGAACACTTCCCCTTACTTCATGAATCGGTTGTAAGCAGACATAGAGACATAGTTTAATCATTAGTAACAACTAGGATTGACTATGTGATTTTAACTGCTAGAGACATAGAGAAAGGGCACAAAACAAAAACTAAAGAGAAATATCAAAACCAAACAAAAAATACATACACATGATACAAATATATCTTAACACTAGCAAAATCCTACACTATATACACTAAACAATCAACAGACCCTTACCTGACATTTTGGATGTGCAAATGTGCTGAGATTGTATGAGTGAGAGGAGGAGTGAAAGAGGAGAAGACTTCAAGGAGTTTATGCCTGATTGTTGCTGAATGTGTGTATGAGACCCGTGAGACCTAGACAAAAAATTAGATCTGATATAGGGACACAGACATGATTGCCAAGTGGAGTAGTTTTTAACCACAATTCAAAAATCGAGTTTTTGAGACTCGGTTTCACTTTTAGCAAACCAAGTCTCTAAACTTGATTTCGATGTGGCATCTACGTGGCATCTTGTAGCATAGATATCGAGTAGCTTAGAGTCGTCTATAAAAATCAAGTCTATAAGACTCGATTTCCACGTGTGCAGTCAGCCACATTAGGAAGCCTAAGAGCATGAAAACCGAGCCTCTAAGGCTCAGTTTATAAGCTGAAAATCGAGCCTCTAAGGCTCGAGATGTTAGAAATTTATTTAGTTTCTAACGGTGGCCTACTAACTAGATAGTTACAAAAACGAAATTAGTTACCCTAATTCTACACATGAAACCATTCTGACAAATACCCTCTAACTATGTTCACCTAATCACACAATGTAAAGGGTTAGAAGCAGCAGGAGTTTGCTATACGGTGTGATACTAAAGACATCATAACAACTCAGAGAGGAGAGAGATAGAGTTGTTGTATTCACACATTACAGCTTAAAATAATGTGTAAGTTTGCTCAATGATCAATCAACTAAGTTAGTTTGATCTCATCAAAAAAAAAAACCTAAGTTAGTTTGGGTTGGCAATTGATACCGTTACTCGGGTTCAAAAAATTGACATTATCACTCAAACGAATAGCAACCCGTGTCCATTTTTAAGAAAAGTAAAGTTACAATCAATTCAAAAGAGTAAAAAGCCTATTGTTAAATTGTTTTTGTTTTTGTTTTCCTGCCAGTTGTTTATGTAGGGCTGACATGTAACTCTTCTCTATATTTTGTGACAATTACTTCCCTTGTGGTTTGTTTTCGAGGGCATTTACCTCCCTTTGTAGTAGTTTTCTTTACAGGGCATTTTCACTAATTTTAACAGAATTTGACGTGGCAAATGCTACATCATGTGACTTTTTTTTTAAAGATAAGCATGACTTGTCTATATATATATAAAGATGGATTCAAGTTACACTTGGTGTAACTCTTATAAACTTACACATTTTTTACACTATAAATTTATAAGAGATCTAATGGTTAAAAAAACACCATTAAATGCTATTGTTTTCCACTTTATTACCTAATTAATAATAGCATTCTCTCTCTCTCTTTCTCTCTCTCCTTATTTATTGCTTTCCACCAAATAATATTTTTTCAACACAATCTAACAAAAAAAATTTGAAAAATGAGGAAAATTATTAGGTACTCCCGGAGTACCTAATAATTGTTGTGAAATTATTACCCACCATTCATTTTGATTTATGCATTAAAGGAAATTGTTGTGAAATTTAGTACAAAATTAATCATAGATGATTTCAACATTCAAAAGAGTATCAAGTTCCATTTTGATATATCATAAATGATTGAGTTGAAATGTATTAAGAAAATTTTATATGTACTTTTTTTTTGTTTATATTTTATTAATACTGAATAAGTGAACTATTTATTATTGTGAGGTAGCATCCTCTCCAGGTTTTTCAGTCTTTGCAACTTCCACAAATATTAGTCTTCCATCAACTATCTGTGCAAGAGTAAAGAAAATAATAAGATAAACTGGCATTTGGTGCTTTGAAGACATTAAATATGAAGTTAAGCACAAAATGCAGCAATGTTGATAAAATTTGAGCTTTTACTGCATATTATGGAAGGTTAAAAGTTAAAACTCCAAGTAGTTGCCATGTAGACTGAAAAACAAACAAACAAAATACAGTATACTCCAAAATTATGGGATTTCTTTTTATTTTTTATTTTTTTGCTGGATAAGAAAATTTGAGATGAAAAAGCTGCTACAGGCTAATTGAAGTAATGATCTTGGTAAGGCTATTTCCATCAAGACCATACAAACAAAAGAGATGCAAAACAAAATCTAATACATATTACTCTATAATTACACTTCAGCAAAAATACATAATAACACCCACATCTACTATCAGTCAATCACTAGGGCTTGAACTCTTTTAGCCTTTGTGAATGAAGTAACATAAGTTCACATGCCCACCTTAACGACGGATAAGATTTATTTATTTTAAAATTTTTAATTTAATGCCTACTTACAGTGAATAAGTTATTCAATAAAAGTCCAACATTTTTCTATCTTAAAAATCATTACGAATGATTAAAAATGATGGAACAACATTGAACAGCCATTACGTACTAATATTTTAAAGCATAATGACTTGTCACCTCCGACTGTTAAATAAGTACATATGTTCAAAGTTACAGTGCTCCAGAGGTCTCATCACAGGTGAAAGGATATCTTGTGCTTGCTGTATATAGCAGGTACTCTCACAACACATGGGCCTCATACACTGGTGGGCCCCACACGTTGTAAGAGACCTGCCGCATGCAGCGGGCATAGGATATACCTTCTCCTCATCACAGTCGTATTCATGGATTATATAATAATGACAAATTTTCAAACATAATTAGCCTTAAAAAAAGAAGTGTTACCAAGTTTTTGGTTCTGGTATGCATAATGCTCATCAGCAGAAGAATGGAAATCAACTACCATAAACCAGAACGTTATGACAAAAATTTGTTCTCACTTAAATGTGTGCCAATTTATTGGACTTTGTATGTAAGATTTCCATTTAGTACAGATTGGCACAATTTAAATATTTAAGTACAACATAAATGTTTGCCAATTTATTAGACTTGGTACGTAATGTTGAATTTTCTTTTCTTGAGCAGATAAGATTGAATCATTAACATCTTTGAATGATGATATAGACCAACAAAAAGGAAATGAAAGTAAATACTTACATACAGAGATACAATTCCTAACAAGATAAGTTGAGGGTATCTGGGGCTCTCTTCTTTTTATTTTTTTTATAAGTAAATTGAAAGTTCAATAAGTGTATAAAACACCTTGAACGTTTAGACCCCCAATTTACAAATTATCAATTCAAGCTTAATATCAAACAATTAATGTGTGGAAAATGAACATAAGCTTAATACAGAATTGATAAACAATCTAAACCAAATAAAATCACATCCACAACAGAAATTAAATGGAAAAGACTAAGAGAAGAGAGATGCAAACACAAGGACAACGCTCGATGTGTTATCGAAGAGGAAACCGAAGCCCTCGACGTAAAACCTCTCCGCTGCCCTCCAAGCAGTGAACAATCCACTAAAGAATGTAGTTGGGATACATGAACAGTAGAAGACCCTCCAAGCCTAATCTACCCAATGTACCTAAGCCCTCCAAGCTCCTACTCCAACGAGGTTACGCCGAACCTATTTCTTCTTTAGCTTGCCGGATTCCGCTACTTGACCATAGCATCTACCAATATGAAATTGGTCCCTTCTTAACTGCTTCCCAAACACCAAATGGCCTCCTCACATATATGGGTATGGTGAGAAAAGGTTTTGGTAATGTACCTCTCAAAGATTTGACAATGGAGAGGAAGAAAATAGAGGAATTTGAAGAGTCTCTCTGTGAAGATTGTGGATGAATCAATCTTGTTTTTCTCTAGGGTTTCTCTCTCAAAATTCTCTCTAGAAGCTCTCTAAATATCGTGGGTATAAGAGTATATATATAATAGGGTGAGAAGGAACGTGAAAAGTCAGTTTTTCCAGAACAGGGTGTTCTGGCAACTTGACCTCGCAACTGGGTTGAGTCGCGAGTTCAAGCCGCGAGCTAACGGCCTGGCTAGCCTGGGACTTTTGTCTTGTAGTGCAACAGCTAGCGCGACTCTTCAGCTTCGGCATGCTTGGCACGTGTGCAACTTTCTGGCGGTTTGCAAGCCGCGAGCCACCCACGAAATCCAGTCTTGAGTTTCTGCTTCTTTGCACAATCTTGAGCATTTATTCACACTCTCTCACACACTACCCTTACATGATTCCTACCTAAATACAGGGTTACTAATTGCTAAAATACAAGCAAATTTAGCATGGAATAAAGCCAACAAGATGGTTGATAAAATTCAACCTTACATAAGTGTTTCAATGATTAAACACAAAGGGGGCGTAATCCATGTACACAGGTACACCAAAATTAAGCACTACAAGTATAACTGTCACACATCTCAGCATATGGGCAAAATAGAATAGAGCAAAAGCATTCATTTACTCAAATAAAGATTTAAGGAACAAAAGCTTCAGATTAAGAATGAGTTTTTCACATCCTTCAAATTTCTAGCATTTCTCTCGCTCCAAATGCACCACATGAGACAACTCCAAATCACAATATTGCTGCATCTACCAAACCTGCCTTGGCAACTTGCTAAAAGCTCCACAACGCACCCCCCTGGACATAACCTGGTGGGCCCCAAAAAGAAAAAACACCATACTCCAACTCCTCTTAAATGACTGAATATCTAAAATGATTGGACAAGCACTCAAAGCAGAAGGGTGCATCCTTTCTCACTTTCCCTGGGTCCAGACACCAACTACAGTTCTCTGTTTCAATACCAAATTACTAATTAAAAGATCATATGAATCTTCAAAAGTCTAACCCGGCATGAATAAGCTCTTTCATCGAAGTTGGACATTAAAGTTTTTTTTTGGATAAGCTCGGACTTTGAGCTAAATTCATAGAAGAAAAACCCCTCCATAGGTATTGCAAACCTCAAAATGCTATGTATTGCACTAAAACAAACACGACAATGCATTTGCTCTAATCATAGTTAAATACTTGCAAGATTGTCAACCTCATTTTCTCAAAGACCTTAATTATGTGTTTTGACTTCTTAAGAATTTCTTCTGATCATCCATTTTCCTTACCTTCATCTTCCCCTAAAATATGATTATGAACCAAACAAACGTTCAAACTACTCTTCCTTTCATTTTCCATAGGTAAACACATCTCAGGCACCCATACAGATGAACTTCATGACCTAAAACTTCACCCTCTTTTATGGGGGGAAGAGATCCATTCGGTCCAAATTACGTACTAAGAAAACCAATCAATGATAAACTAAAAAAGAAATTCCCTATTCCTAACTATTGGAAAAACCCCATCAATTTACTATTATATGCAACACCCAATCAGTAATTTGAATATTTAACCCAGACATTCTAATAAAACTAGATTAAATTACATATGGATTTGCATTAGAATTAATTGTAATAGTATTTTAAGTTAAATAATTGAGTTCTATAACGCAGAGAGAGAAAGATGATACCCTGCCATTCATGGCCTTCAAAGCCTTCTGAGCCTTTACCTCTGATTCGTATGTGACAAAGCCAAAACCTTTGGGCCTTTGGGTTCTTGGGTCTTTAACTAACCTAGCTACAAAAAAAAGTTAAAACAATCTCAGGGCCAAAATGGCCCATTAGCATTAATTTTTGAAATATTTAGCAACAGAGCACTGTTTCGGAAATAATTAGGAAAATACCACTTTTTCTGGTACTCGAGCATGGTGAGCTCAAGTACCATCTTTTCATTGGTCAAACATCTTCTCAAAAAAAAAAACGCCGCTATGGGGCCCGAAAACGTCACTATAGGGCTTAAAAACGCCACTATAGGGCCCCTTGAACCTGTTATGGGGACTTATAAAAAATTTTTGCAGGAAAACGCCGCTATAGGGCCCGAAAACGTCACTATAGGGCCCTTTAACCTGGTATGGGGGCTTAAAAACGCCGCTATAGGTCCCGAAAACGTCACTATAGGGCTTAAAAACGCCACTATAGGGCTCCTTGAATATGGGGCAACGGTGGATTAAAAAAACATGGTACTCGAGCTCACCAAGCTCGAGTACCAGAAAAAGTGGTATTTCCCTAATTATTTCCGAAACAGTGCTCTGTTGCTAAATATTTCAAAAATTAATGCTAATGGGTCATTTTGGCCCAATCTCAGAGACCAAAAACCAACCAAATAATATTCCTCACACAAACACTAAAAACAAAAAAATCAGTAACTTGCACACATAACATACCTTCTGTTACTACCCCAAATCGCAAAAACAACCTATTCAGATGTTCATTTGTGGCGTACGATGATAATCCTACACAGACAAAAGCAAGAATTATCACAGCCCAAATTATAGTGAAATGAAGTGCAAAAATAATCATAGATGATTTCAGAAAATGAGTATCGAGTTTCAATTTTTTTTATTAGAGAGTTCCTTTTATTTTTATTTTTATTTTTTTTAACTAGAGAGTTCCGTTTTGATATATCATAAATGATTAAGTTGAATTATATTAAGTAACATTTTATATGCAAAAAAAAAGAAAAAACTGTGTACCTTTTCATGTATTAATATATTTAGTTTTTTTATATAATGATAACAAAATTCGGTTCATTTTTTGCCATCCAAAGACATTCATGATTTTTTTTCCATGAATGAACTGGAATATCTAATCATCATTTGCAGCAACCATGAGATCATTATTTCATGCATGCAATATAATTAATATAAAAAAAAAAAATTAGAACTTGAATTGTAAAGTCACATTGCTTCAAATAGTTTGATACATTGAGTGCTTCATACACAGATTCACAATCTCTGTACGTTTTTAGACCCCTTAAAACACAATTGGATTAACCTAGTTAATTAGCCCAGTGATTACTAAGTCAAATTAATCAGATATAAGTTAACACAAATATATCATATCGTTATAAAGTGCGGAAAATAAAAAACACAACGATATGATAACTCAAGAAAACCAAACTGGTAAAAAACCTGGGGAGGATTTAACCTAGCTATCCTCAAGGTAAAAAACAAATCCACTATGAAAGAGTTCAAGTTTGTACAATAGAACTTAGACCACTAACATTCTATTGCTACCTACCAGTAGAAAACTTACTGACACGACCACGTGACAGCTCCGAGACCACGAACTCCTTCTTTCTTTGGCCTTTGCAAAACACAAACACCCACATTTGTGACTTTGAGATCCCACTCAAAGGTTTAGCAACACAAACTCTCCTATTTGTGATTCCAAGACCACCTTCAAAGGTTTAGATCATCAACACATTTGATGACTAGAAAGGTAGCAATTTTTACAATACTGGATCTTGAGATTCTTCAAAGAATAACACCGGTAGAAGATATGAGAGAGCTTTTTAGGAAGAAAACCCTAAATACAAAAGAGGCACAAGAGGCACTCAAATCTCTCTAAACAACACACATAAAAACGTGATTAGGGTTTCCTTTATATACTGGGAGAAGTAGATCAGAAACCCTAATCCTTAATAGGCTTGAATTGCTGTTTGGGCTTAATTAAAATTCTACAAATATGACTTTCGATCGGTCGAGCCTGTCTTTCGATCAATCGAACTAGGCAGATTATGAAATCTTCTTCCTGCAGCTTGTATGTTCTTGAATCTTAACTTGAATCACCTTGAGCATTGTCTAATAGTACCTATAGACTCTAGGATCTATATCTAGACAAGTTTGTATTCACGATTTGCCAATAGTTCTAAACTTTTAGAACCTAACAATCTCTACTAGAGATCATTATTCATTAAAATACATATTTGTAAACTCAAAGATAACAAACTTTGCCACAATTCGACATCCAAATAAGGAAGCATTTATTCTTATGAGATAATTATTGGTGGTAGTGGTAGAGATAATTTAGTGGGGGATTAGTTGTCATTATGAGATAATTATTGGTGGTAGGGGTAGAGATAATTTAGGTGGTGGAGGAGATTTTGGTGGTGGTGGTGGAGATTTTGGTTGTGGTGGTTGTGGAGATTTTGGTGGTGGAGGTGATGGAGATGGTGGCGGTGGTGACGATTTTGGTGGTGGAGGTGATGGAGATGGTGGTGGTGGTGGTGGTGGAGATTTTGGTTGTGGTGGTTGTGGAGATTTTGGAGGTGGTGGAGGTGATGGAGATTTTGGTGGTGGTGGATATTTTGGTAGTGGTGGAGATTTGGAATGTAGCATCCATAATATACATACATACATACATATATATATATATATACCATAAAGGGGGAAGGGGACGCACAGTTGATGGGAAGAAACGTAAGCACAATAATATTGTAAAGAAAATAATGTACGTAACTTGAAAGTAAGAACAATTATAAGGCGGTAGAACCAGCCAAGTATATATGAAAATAATTCAAAGTAAATGAAAGCAATAGTTTAAAGTAAATGAAAGCAATTTAGAACCGTCCGATATGGCGGTAATCCGTCCAAGGTGGCGGTAGCAACAAATAGAGTAATGAACATAAAACTGAAAATACTTGTTATTGAAAGTAGGATAAACACTTACAGTAGTAGTGAATACTAGATCTCAACAGTTACAGGTTAACAATTACAAAGCTTGAACTAGTCCTAGTTACAAGGCTTGTAGTGAACAAGGATGAACAAGGTAGTAGTAGTAGTAGAAATAGGGTAAGTTCTCTCTCTAAGAAGGCTAGTTCTAAGGGAAGAGAAATCAGAACTAAAACTTGACTTAAAAAACCCCCTTAAGGGACATCCCCCCTTAAATAGGCAAAGTTTTGGGTAAACAGTACTTATGAACAGTAAAAGTTAACAATAAAAGATAATAATAATTTGCTGAAAGCAATCTTGGTGTGACTAAAAGTCACGGGAAACATGGAGAATCATCTCTTCAGAACTTTAACATTAGGAGTGGAAATTAACAGTGAAAGTTCACTAGTAAGTAAACAGTGTAGCATTTGGCCTTTATGCAGGCTAGACAAATAAGCTCAATCTTCTTGAAGACCTAGAATGTTATCTTCATCATGTCCAAACAACTCCTGATCATATGGGAAATAGGGGTTGTGAGCAACAGATTCTTCTGAGGAGGCTTTGGATTCTTCTTGATTGGCAACAGCTTCTTCTGCCCATTTGAGTAAAGCCAGAAGAGCATCAGGATTTTTTCTCAAATTGTCAATAGAGGAGCTTTTATTCTGTGCTGGAGACTGAACATTCTTGCTGGAAGAAGAAGAGGGAGCATCAGCAGGAGCAGGGGTTTGAACAAGGGAATGATCTTTTGCCATGGGCAAAGCAACAGCAGATGAAGATTCTCTAGAAATAGTGGCAATAGCGGTAATAATACGTTGAGTGTGAGGGAATTTGCCCCACCATTTTACATACCAATGCCTAGAGAGAACATCACCATCTTTCTCATATTGCCATTTCAAAATCCAAGGTATTTTATATTTTTTAACAAAATGAAGCAAAGCAGGAAATTTGGCTCCATAAGCATCACACCTATAACATTTCTTGAAGCATTCGAAAGCATCAAGCAATGGTGCAGGAAATAATTCAGTAATAGGACCAAATTGAGCCCACCAGTGGTTGAACCAAAGAGGCAAATAACCAGTGAAATTTTTGTCAAAGTTAACAAACCAGGAATGAGACATGTTTTCATTCTGGTGCAGCATGAATCTTGACCAAGCAATGATATAATCATAATATGAATAGGAAATGGGGGAACTTGGCATTGTTTTGGTAGATGTAAGAGAAGAGCCCCATTTTTCTTCAGAAATAAAATCGACCAAGTAAACACTGTGGTAAATAATTTTGGAAGTATCATCTTTATCAGAAATGGTGTTAATAATAATAGATCTTTCATGGCGCAGAAGATCAAAATAATAATTTAAATTCTTTTCTCTATGCTCCAGAATCCAATGAAACTTCGGAGGGAAATAACTCCTAGCAAGTCTGAGAGGATCAGAAATAGAGGCTCTATTGGGTTCAATATAAAACAAGTGTTGGAAATATTGTTTTTTGATGTATTAAGGGGAATTTTTTGGAAAAACAGTTTTAATGGGCTGGTTAACAGGGGTTATGGCATAAGGGTCATAAGATGAAGCAAGAACAGTGGAGTAATTAATCCTAGGGATGGTTCCTAGGGTGGTGAAACGGTTGGTAATGTCAAGGGGAGAAGCAGGTTCTTTTTTAACAATTTGTTTAGAAGTTTTAGCAGGATGATTATCTTTTGGTCTTCTACTTGCCATTGTGACACTACAGAAATTCACGGGTAAGGAAATCAGGGATAGAATTTTGAGATCCTTTAATATATTCAATATCAAAATCAAAAACGCTTAAAATAGCTTGTCATCTAGCAAAAATATGTTTTGAAGCAATATTTTCAACATCTTTTTCAATAACATATTTAGCACTTTTGCAATCAATACGTAACAAAAACTTTTGGTTTAACAAATCACTTTGAAATTTTGAAATACATAGTACTATAGATAAAATTTCCTTTTTAATAGTACTATAATTTAACTGTGCATTATTCCAAATACCAGAATAGAAACAAACAATTTGTTCAGGTGACTCAGGAGAAACTCTTTGTTTTAGAATACCACCATAACCAACGTCAGAGGCATCGGTTTCAACAATTTTGAAGGCACCAATAGTAGGAATACCAAGACAAGGCAATGTCTTAACATGAGATTTGATTTGTTTAACAATAGAAGTATGAACATCAGACCAAGGAGGAGGATTACTTTTTAACCGATCAAACAAAGGTTTGCATTGTTTCCTCATATCTTTGTAAAAATCCACAACATAGTTTAATGACCCAAGAAATCTTTGGAGCTGTGTTTTGTCAATGATAACATCAGGAAACTTATCAGCAAATTGGATGGCTCTATCTATAGGACGAATCTATCCTTCAGAGATATCATAGCCAAGAAAACGAACTTTGGTTTGGAATAGTTTAACCTTCTTGGTTGAGACAACAAGACCATTTCTTTTAATAGTGTCTAGAAACGAATTCAAATGTTTCCAGTGTTCGTCAATGGAGCTAGAGTAAACAAGAACATCATCAATATAAACAATGGTGAAATGACTGAAAGAGTTAAAAATGTCATTCATGATATTTTGAAACTCGCTTGGAGCATTTTTAAGGCCAAATGGAATAACATTCCACTCATAATGTCCAAAAGGAGTGGTAAAAGCAGTTTTGTACCTATCATTCTCACTAATCTGGATTTGCCAGAACCCAGATTTCATGTCAAACTTGGAGAACACAACAGCTTCACTTAGCCTATGGACAAGGTCATTCTTATTGGGAATAGGATACCGAATCCATTCTAAAACCTTATTCAATGGTTTGTAGTTAATGACTAATCTTGGGGTTCCTCTTTCAATCTCAGCATTTTTTTGGACATAAAAAGCTGAACAAGACCAGGGGGACTTGCTATTCCTAATCAATTTTTTCTGCAACAAATCATGGATTTCCTTTTTGCAAAATTCAACAGTTTCAACATTCATTTGGATAGGACGAGCTTTAGTGGGAATATTTTTCTCATCAAAATCTTTAACATATGGCAAATCAACAATATGTTTCTTCCTATGCCAGAAAGCATTAGGAACATTAGAGCAAACAACATCAATCAACATTTTCTGAAAATTATCAATTTTGGATTGCAACAATTTATCAAAAATTTGTTCAGCAATTTTCTTATATCTAACCTCTTGCTGAAGGAATTTAAGATGTTTAATTTTAGCATGAATCATGTTTGAAGCAGTATTAGTATCAATATCAATCTTCGAAGCAAATTTGAACTTTACTTTTTGTCCAAAAGGATCAGTAGTAATTCCATCATGTTCAACAAGAAAAGGATATAAAGCATTTATAAAAGGCAAACCAAGAATCACTTTATCAGTCATATTTTTAACAAGAACAGAAGGAATCTTGAAACGGACATTAGCATGGCATACATGAGCATTATTCAATTCATACTTTATTTTCATCTGAGAACCATTAGCAGAAACCAATCTTTCAGTAGATTTTTCAAAGTATTTTGAAGGAATCAGTCCTTCTTGGATACAGTTCATATCCGCACCTGAATCTATCATAGCAATAACAGTGAAATGATAATCAAGAGAAACAACAATTTTAACTTTTGTAAACCATTTTGGAGGAATTATTTTATTAACAAGAGCAAGTTGAGAATTAGTGAAAGCGTCAGGAATACCTTTACCAGAAAGAAGAGCTTGTTGACAGGATTCATCTCCATCTTTATGCTCACATCCTTGTTTAAGATTATTGTTATCACTTTTAATATCTTTAAAATCATGTTTTAATTCACTTATCTCTTGTTTAACAATATTAATTTCATGTTGTAAATCATTAACAGTTTTTCTTTTTGTTAAATTTTTCCAAAGTTTTATCCTCTTTACCCTTGGTGAGAACATTGGTTTTAATAACATTGCAGCAAGAACCTCTACTACCAATTTTAATATCAGAAGAATTATCAATATTTAGCATGTTAAATTTGTTTTTTAAATTACCAGGTTTTTCTTTACAGTTTTTACTAAAGTGTCCAGATTTACCACAGTTAAAACCTCTACCATTACCTGACCTTTGTTTAACATATTTTTTTGAAACATTTTTCTTCTTAGCATAGAAATCATTAGGTTTAACAAAGTTATTTCTGTACTTCTTATATTTTTTATGATTTTTATCATGTTTTTTACCTTTTTGCCTGGAAGGAGCAATAGGAGGCAAACCATATTGGACACAGAAATTTCTCATTTCATATTTAGCTTTTCTTTTATCCTTTAATTGGTGTTTTAACAATTTTTTATCATTACACATATTGATACCAAGTTTTTGAATAGTACTGAAAATATCACCATAGGTTAAATTATCATAATCAATAGAATCATTTTTACCCATTAATTCTTGTTTTACCTTATGAGCAAAAATAGGAGGCAGACCGTCAATAAACTTCTCCTTCCAATAAGGCTTATGGCAATCTTTCCGGAGCATTACTCTGGAAGTAAAAACATCTTAATACCATCTGTATTCAGACATAGTTCGACAACTCAAATTATTTAAATAATCATGAGATGAAATATTGGATGGAGTACCAACAAAGTGTTTGAGAATAGTATAGATCAAGGTATTGACACCGTTAGGAATACCACAACCAATACTTTCATCAAAAATAGGTAAACCTTCATTATTCTTTTTAACAACATGTTTAATAGACTCTCTGGATTCTTCAGTGATATATGAATCCCACCATCCACGAAGAGTACCAGAAAAACCAGTAACAAGCAAGTTAACAATATCAGGTTGATCAAGATCATGGTTATTTTGATAAGCAATACCAACCATAGACATGTGAATCATTTTAGTAACGATTTCCTGTTCAGATAAACCATCAATATTCCATTCATAAAGCTTATCAGTAAAGACAGAAAACTGTGTTTGAAAAGATCTCTCTTCAAACTGCATATCAAGAGGAGTGGGTTTTGAATACCAGTTTTTTGTAAAAGACATGGGTTTGGAGTTTCCAACAAATCTTTCAATTTCTGGGAAATCATCATCAAAGATTCTTTTTGCATAAACAGGAGAAACAGTATCAGAATCTGTATTTTCTTTAGAAATAATTTCTTTTTTGGAAACAATTCGAGCAGTTGGAGTACTTGTAGAAGTACCCTCAGTTTTAACTTTTAAATCAGAAAGCATTTTTTCAACAATTTCAAGAGTCTTGGACTGAGAAGTTTTAAACATAACTTTTTCTCTTTGACTGGGTAAATCAATCAAAGGTTTCTCAGTTTTAACAGGAACAGAAACAGATTTTTCAACAATTTTTTCTTCAATACGGTCAAGCTATTGACCAATAATATGCAAAGATTGATTAGTAAAATTGTTTTGTTCAATATGACTAACAATAGGAGTTTGATCATCAGCAATTTTGAAAGGAGAGGCCTTCACTTCCTCTCTTGTCACTTCATCTTTCTTAGTAGTTATCAAAATTGAGTCAAGAGGAGGATGGCTAGATCTAATAATGGTTTTATCTATCTTAACAAAATTTGATTTCTTTATCACATTTAAATGTTGTTTTGAAACCTCATCTTCTGAAACATAATGGTTTTCAAGAAAGTCAAAAAACAAAATATGTTTTTTCAATTGATTCATCTTTTCCAACCATTTTTTCTTTTAACACGGTCTTTTTCAGATTGAGCAAAATTATTTTGGAAATATTTTCTTTTGGTTCTATTTTTTGCAAGCATAAACTCATTGTACAGAGAATCCCAATCAATTTCAAAATCATCATTTAAAACAGTCAAAACTCTTAATTGATTTTGGTAAAAAGGAGGATTTTCAATTGGGGGAGAATCAAAGTCAGATGGAGTAACAGAAACAGAGTCTTCCTCATCTTCATTAGCAGTTCTACTGAATGGAAAGGAAGTTTCAGGTTTAGTAGAATAGTAAACAGAGCTAACTTGAGACTTATCACTTGAAATACTTTTTAGCTTTAAATCAGAGGATGTTTCCAAATTCTTTTTCAAAAAATCATTGATCTCTCGATCTCTTTTTGAAATGCTTTCAGGTCCAGCAAAGGAATGTCTTCCTTCGTTGATCCTCAAAGGTGGATTGTTTTGAAAACTTATTTTAACAGTACCATCAAGATATTGTTGAATATAGGTGAGATCAAGTTCATCAAAAATGGGTTTAGCAGGAGGGGTTTCTTGTTCTAACAACCAATCATTAGGAAGTTTAACATATTGCCATTGAATCATTTTTGGAACTTGAATTTTAGCATCAGGAGTTGAACATTGAATTAACATGGTTTTACCCGAAGGTTCTCTAGGAATCATAGCACAAGGATTCATTTGAGTACCCATAAGTCTATAATAAATGTGATATATCAAAGCAAAAGGCTTACGACCTTCTTCCATGTGATAACCAGATGAAGCAATATTCAATGTCAATGCTTTAACAATATTAGGATCATCCAAAGCAAGAGTAAGATTAGGATAACAGTTAAAATAAACAGGACCATCATACATAGAAGTAGTAATCATACCAAGAATGCTATCTTTAAAAATCTTAGATCTAGCATCTCTTAAACACATGAGAACAAAAGCATTAATACCCTTTCGGGTAAGTGGTTTAATAGCAACTTGAACCATACCAATATGCAAATAACTGAATTTTTTAGCAGCAAGGAAGTCATTAATATTCTTTTTAGTGAACAAACAGCACTTTTCATGAACTCTCGAAATAGAGAAAATTTGTTCAACAGTTCTAGCTTTGTAAGCAAAATGAAAAGTACTTTCAACAAAACTAGTTTTATAAATAGTTTTAGTATCAACTTTAGGAATAGTCCAATTACGAAAATCAAGGATCAATTCATTATCGTTAATAGTGTGATCTTCTTCATTTATAATATCAGGAGGACAACTAGTCCTGGAGCTGATAGAGGAGTTAGATCTCCACAACCTATCCATACTATCCTAGGTTCAACACTCAGTTATCATGTTTTTTCTCACAACCGTTGCATTTCGTAACACATACCCTAACCAACCTTATACCTCTCATGCCCTACACGCCCTCTCTTGGCTCAAACGGGCCTTACAGTTAGGTTCTAGGAATTCACTTTACGACTAGGGTGACGCCAACGACGGTAAGAAGGGAACACAACAACGAAATATCAAGCATTCGGGTAGACATGGACAAGAAACAAAGACACAACAACAGTACCACCGGCCAGAAAAGAGTGGCTTTGATACCATAAAGGGGGAAGGGGACGCACTGCTGATAGGAAGAGGGGGAAGGGGATGCACTGCTGATGGGAAGAGATGGAAGCACAGTAATATAGTAGTGAAGATAATGTAAGTAACTTGAAAAGTAAATAACTTGAAAGTAAGAACAATAAATAGCTTGAAAGTAAGAACAATTATAAGGCGGTAGAACCAGCCAAGTATATATGAAAATAACTCAAGGTAAATGAGAACAATAGTTCAAAGTAAATGAAAGCAATTTAGAATCGTCCGGTATGGCGGTAATCCGTCCAAGGTGGCGGTAGCAACAAGTAAAATAATGAACATAAAACTGAAAATACTTGTTATTGAAAGTAGGATAAACACTTACAGTAGTAGTCGTGAATACAAGATCTCAACAGTTACAGGTTAACAGTTACAAAGCTTGAACTAGTCCTAGTTTCAAGGTTTGTAGGATTACAAAGTTTGTAGTGAACAAGGATGAACAAGGTAGTAGTAGTAGAAGTAGGGTGAGTTCTCTCTCTAAGAAGGCCTGTTCTAAGGGAAGAGAAATCAGAACTAAAACTTGACTTAAAAACCCCTCTAAACATAAGGGACAACCCCCCTTAAATATGCAAAATTCGGAGTGAACAGTGTCATGAATAGTAATAGATGAACGGTGACAGTGAATAGTGACAGATGAATAGTGACATGTGAATAGTGACTGAATAGTAAAATAGAATTTTTCTTCTCTTTCTAACCCAAGATTGTTGGGAATCTTCAAGATTGTATGAATCCACCGTAGAGACTAGCAATAGACTTATAAGTTTAGGGACAAGTCCTCATTATTGGTGTCCTTTAGTGACAAAAGAAACCAATAAGAAAGAAACCAATAAAAGGGACTAATAAGGATGCTCTTACGTTGTCTTCACATGAACACTAGTCTTTGGGAACCTTTAAAAGCATCATATTGGTGGGAAACAAGCTTCTAACAGTAGTAAATATTGGAGCATTGGCCATTGTGCAGGCCAGACAAATACAAGAATCAAAATCTTCCGCAAAATCCGGAATATCATGAAACAGTTCCAGATTTTCAGCAAGATATCCTTCAAGGACAATGAAATATTTTGGCTTTTGTGCAAGCCAATCAAATAAAGTAGCACCAGTCTTGTAACAGTAGTGACCTCATCAATCAGTAGAGGGAGCATCGGATGGATAACCATTAAAGGGATCAAAAGGACATTGTGGAGAATCACATTCATGCTCATGGTAAATAGCTTACTTATTACAAAATCCGCAATATAAAATTGGCTCAAACTTTGGAGTTTTCCCTGGAATGAGAAGACTTTTTAGATTAGGATGATCTTCTGTTTGTAGGTGAATAAGTGCATCAGTATAGGGCTTAGGACCAAAAACAACAATTCTATCTGTGCTTCCTATGAAATGATAGTTTTTCCATAGATTTTGAGCAACTTCACGAATTTGATTATTAAAATAATTTCTCAAACAATTTGCAAGATCAAAAGGATTTTTAAAGGATAATTGAGAATTTCCCTCAAACCATGGCCCTTGGTGAATGTAGCCATTAATGAGAATGAGATGCTTTGAGGGTTTAACGTTCATCCAGTTATTTCTTTCCCATTTTGGCAGAGTGCTCCAGCATCTAATAGTAACAAAAGATCTAGTGGAAGAGCTTTCAAACTCTTTAATAGCATTCTGAATGATCTGTGGAAGTTGACTGGCCTGTTTATGGCTTGTTAACTTTACGAACCTAATAAAGCCATATTTGAACATCTGGGAAAGCCTGCTAGGATTAGGATCTTCATCTTCACCATCATCTAAATCTTCATCAGTGAAATATGAACCATCATCAAAATCAATAAGGAGACCAGGAAATGGATGTTTCTTTTCATATACTCTAAGACTACTCCCAAAGTGATCTTCCCATTCAAGCTGAATAAAGACATTATCACCTTCGTCTAATTCATTAGGGTTAGGAATAGTGGCAGTAACAAGTTTTCTGAAATAGTTGGACCATAGGTCAAAAGACCTAAACATAGCCTTGCTATCCAAAATACGAGATTGTAAATCTGAAGGCAAGTTGGCAACAGCACTTCTTAACATGGATTGGGTCTTAAGACTCAATCTAGCATAATCAGTGCCCATTATAGTCTCTTTATCCATCGAATGGATTTCCTCTTTGCTAAAGAGTTGACTAGTGAAGGCTTTAAGATGGCTCACAAGAGCCTCATTTTTTGAAACAAGGTTATTTTCTGGAACAAAGTCAATATTTGAAGCAAGGTCATTTTCGGGAATAAGGTTACCATAATGGCTCATATAAACCTCATTTTGAGCAGTAAGGTTAACGAGGTGGATTTCAAGGGCTCTAAAGGTTTTTTGGAAAACATTACTATGGTTTCTGGTAAAAGCAAACTGAAGGTTATCAAGAATGAATTTAATAGAAACTGGTAATTCTGAATAGGTTCCATTGTGGAATTGTAAATTTTGTGACAAAACTTCCTATAAAGCTATTAGTATTTCACCATTAGAGTATGTCACCTCTGCCGGGACATCTCCTTGAAGGGATGTTGATCCACTGGGTTTTACCCTAGAAGATGCGCCTTCATGCCTTTTAAAAGGTTGTCCCGCTGGGAACCCTTTGTTTTGAGAATAGTCCTGTGCAGGAGCTTTTCCCTTGTTTTTCTTTTCCATAATAATCCACTTACTAGTGGTATAAATATGAATATTATTATTATCCCACTTATTAGTGGTATTTATCCACGCATCATTGTCCGATTCCTGCAAAGAATCATTGATAATGTTAGGATAATGGATAGTATTTAACATTTTGGTACTATGAAAATTACCTTTAAAATCATCAGTGAAATATTGGTAAGAATTCATCACTAGTTCTTGAATAAGTTCATTCATGAGAGAATCTTTCTTATAAGACAGATTATCAATATCAATTTCAAACTTTGAAGCAAATTTGAATTTTACTTTCTGTCCAAATGGATCGGTAGTAATTCCATCATGTTCAACAAGAAAGGGATACAAAGCATTAATAAATGGCAGACCAAGAATCACATTATCAGTCATATTTTTGACAAGAACATAAGGAATCTTGAAACAAACATTATCATAGCACACATGAGCATTATTCAGTTCATACTTAATTTTCATTTGAGAACCATTAGCATAAACCAATCTTTCAGTAGATTTCTCAAAATATTTTGGAGGAATTAATCCTTCTTGGATACAGTTCATATCTGCACCAGAATCAATCATAGCAATAACAGTGAAATGATAATCAGGAGAAACAAAAATTTTAACTTTTGTAAACCATTTTGGAGGAAGTAATTTATTAACAAAAGCAAGTTGAGGATCAGTGAAAGTATCAGGAGTACCTTTTTCAGAAAGAAGAGCCTGTTGACTGGATTCATCTCCATCATTGTGCTCATTTTGTTTATTTTGTTCATTACCGGATTTATTAAGATCTTTATCAATTTTTAACATTATCAATTCTTGTTTAAGATTATTGTTTTCACTTTTCATGCTTTTAAATTCATGTTTTAATTCATTTATCTCTTGTTGAACAATATGAATTTCATGTTGGAGATCATTAACAGTTAGTTCTTTAGATTTCTTTTTATTAAATCTTTCCAAAGTTTCTTCAAAGCTTATAGTAGATTTTGGTTTTTTACCAGTTTCATCTCTTATCAAATTTTTCTTAAACCTATCCAAATATTCTTTCTGGAGTTCAAGGTTTTGAATTTGATTTATTAGTTAAATTATTAATTTTTCATCTTCTTCACTCTTGGTGAGAGCATTAATAGTTTTTATAATATTGCAAAAAGAATCTCTACAACCAATTTTAATATTAGGAGAATCAGAAGAATCATCAGTAGACTGATAGCAAGAATCAGATCAAGAAGAAAAATCATCTTCCAAAGAATCAGACGAGTTGTTTGATTCAAGGATTCTGAATAATTCTTCTTGCTCTTTATCACCAATATTTAGCATGTTAAATTTGTTTTTTAACTTACCAGGTTTTTCTTTACAATCTTTGCTGAAGTGTCTAGGTTTACCACAATTAAAACATTTACCTTTACTTGATCTCTATTTAACATGTTTTTTAGGCACATTTTTCTTCTTAGCATAGAAATCATGAGGTTTAACAAGGTTATTTCTGTATTTTTTATATTTTTTATGGCTTTTATCATGTTTTTTACCACTTTGCCTAGAAGGAGCAATAGGAGACAAACCATATTATTCACAGAAATTTCCCACTTCATATTTAGCTTTTCTTTTATTTTTTTAATTGGTGTTTTAGCAATTTTTCATCATTACACATATTGATACCAAGTTTTTTAATAATACTGAAAATATCACCATAGGTTAAATTATCATAATCAATAGAATCATTTTTACCCATTAATTCTTGTTTTACCTTATGAGCAAAGATAGGAGGCAGACCGTCAATAAACTTTTCTTTCCAATAAGGCTTATGACAATCTTTCCGGAGCATCACTCTGGAAGTAAAAACATCTTGATACCATCTGTAATCAGACATAGTTGGACAACTCAAATTATTCAAATAATCAGAAACACGAGATGAAATATTGGATGGAGTACCAACAAAGTGTTTGAGAATAGTATAGATCAAGGTATTGACACCATCAGGAATACCACAACCAATACTTTCATCAAAAATAGGCAAACCTTCATCATTCTTTTTAACAGCATGTTTAATAGACTCTCTAGATTCTTTAGTGACATATGAATCCCACCATCCACGAAGAGTACTAGAGAAACCAGTAACAAGCAAGTTAACAATTTTAGGTTGATCAAGATCATGGTTATTTTGATAAGCAATACCAACCATAGACATGTGACTCATTTTATTAATGATTTCCTGTTCAGACAAACCATCAATATTCCATTCATAAAGCTTATCAGCAGAGACAGAAAACTGTGTTTGAAAAGATCTCTCTTCAAACTGCATATCAGGAGGAGAAGGTTTTGAATACCAGTTTTTAGTAAAAGACATGGGTTTGGAGTTCCCAACAAATCTTTTAATTTCTGGGAAATTATTATCAAAGATTCTTTTTGCAGAAACAGAAGAAACAGTATCAGAATCTGTATTTTCTTCAGAAACAATTTCTTTTTTGGAAATAGTTCGAGCAGTTGGAGTACTTGTAGAAGTACACTCAATTTTAACTTTTAAATCAGAAAGCATTTTTTCAACAATTTCAAGAGTCTTGGACTGAGAGGTTTTAAACATAACTTTTTCTCTTTGACTGGGTAAATCAATCAAAGGTTTCTCAGTTTCAACAGGAACAGAAACAGATTTTTCAGAAACAGGTTTTTCAACAATTTTTTCTTCAATACGGTCAAGCTGTTGACCAATAATATGCAAAGATTGATTAGTAAAATTGTTTTGTTCAATAAGACTAACAATAGGAGTTTGATCATCAACAATTTTGAAAGGAGAGGCCTTCACTTCCTCTCTTGTCACTTCATCTTTCGTAGTAATTATCAAAATTGAGTCAAGAGGAGGATGACTAGATCTAATAATGGTTTTATCTATCTTAACAAAATTTGATTTCTTTATCACATTTAAATGTTGTTTTGAAACCTCATCTTCTGAAACATAATGGTTTTCAAGAAAATCAAAAAACAAAATATGTTTTTTCAATTGATTCATCTTTTCCAACCATTTTCTTTTAACACTATCTTTTTCAGACTAAGCAAAATTATTTTGGAAATATTTTCTTTTGGTTCTGTTTCTTGCAAGCATAAACTCATTGTACAGAGAATCCCAATCAATTTCAAAATCATCATTTAAAACAGTCAAAACTCTTAATTGATTTTGGTAAACAGGAGGATTTTCAATAGGGGGAGAATCAAAGTCAGATGGAGTAACAGAAACAGAGTCTTCCTCATCTTCATTAGCAGTTCTACTGAATGGAGAGGAAGTTTCAGGTTTAGTAGAATAGTAAACAGAGCTAACTTGAGACTTATCACTTGAAATACCTTTTAGCTTTAAATCAGAGGATGTTTCCAAATTTTTTTTCAAAAAATCATTGATCTCTCGATCTCTTTTTGAAATGCTTTCAGATCCAGCAAAGGAATGTCTTCCTTCGTTGATCCTCAAAGGTGGATTGTTTTGAAAACTTATTTTAACAGTACCATCAAGATATTGTTGAATATGGGTGAGATCAAGTTCATCAAAAATGGGTTTAGCAGGAGGGGTTTCTTGTTCTAACAACCAATCATTAGGAAGTTTAACATCTTGCCATTGAATCATTTTTGGAACTTGAATTTTAGCATCAGGAGTTGAACATTGAATTAACATGGTTTTACCCGAAGGTTCTCTAGGAATCATAGCACAAGGATTCATTTAAGTACCCATTAGTTTATAATAAATGCGATAAATCAAAGCAAAAGGCTTACTTCCTTCTTCCATGTGATAACCAGATGAAGCAATATTCAATGTCAAAGCTTTAACAATATTAGGATCATTCAAAGTAAGAGTAAGATCAGGATAACAGTTAAAATAAACAGGACTATCATACATAGAAGCAGTAATCATACCAAGAATGCTATCTTTAAAAATCTTAAATCTAGCATCTCTTAAACACATGAGAACAAAAGCATTAATACCCTTTCGGGTGAGTGGTTTAATAGCAACTTGAACCATACCAATATGCAAATAATTGAATTTTTTAGCAGCAAAGAAGTCACTAATATTCCTTTTAGTAAACAAACAACATTTTTCATGAACTCTCGAAATAGAGAAAATTTGTTCAACAGTTCTGGTTTTGTAAGCAGAATGAAAAGCACTTTCAACAAAACTAGTTTTATAAATAGTTTTAGTATCAACTTTAGGAATAGTCCAATTACGAAAATCAGGGATCAACTCATTATCATCAATAGTGTGATCTTCTTCATTTACAATATCAGGAGGACAACTAGTCCTGAAGCTGATAGAGGAGTTGGATCTCCACAACCTATCCATACTATCCTAGGTTCAACACTCAGTTATCATGTTTTTCTCACAACCGTTACATTTCGTAACACATACCCTAACCAACCTTATACCTCTCATGCCCTACACGCCATCACTTGGCTCAAACGGGCCTTACAGCTAGGTCCTAGGAATTCACTTTACGACTAGGGTGGCACCAACGACGGTAAGAAGGGAACACAACAACAGAATATCAAGCGTTCGGGTAGACACAGACAAGAAACAAAGAACACAACAACACTACCACTGGCCAGAAAAGAGTGGCTCTGATACCATAAAGGGGGAAGGGGACGCACTGCTGATGGGAAGAGACGGAAGCACAGTAATATAGTAGTGAAGAGAAGCGCAGTTGAATCCATACCTCATCTTGGTTAGCACAATTCCAGCTGACACCATCAAGTTGTTTATGTAAATAGAGGTGCATTAAATGTTTAGCTTCATCTTCCTTAAGCCTACCAGGAATTTTTGTTAAAAATTAAAAAAGAAATAATTAATATAACGAAAGATTATGTTTGTTCTTAAAGTACACCACAAAGAGAGAGTAACCAAAATTTATATGAGTTATGATACGTCAAAATACATAAGTAATACCTTCGGGGATAGAAAGACTGCCGTTGCTATAAGAAACTAAAGACATTAAGAAAAAACTTTCCAAGATTTTGTGGACGCATGGACTAAGTCAAAATTATTGGGTTATAACTATAGAATTCAAATCAGATGGCAGATTGAAATTCCACAACACTAGAGAGAGGAACGACAGGTCATAGTGCAAAAGTTTAATGTACTAAGCAACGCAACTGCTACAAGTTTTAAAATAATATCCAGTTGTATCGTCCAATTATAATACAGGATACATGTGGGGGTGATTGGTACCACAAATTAAACAACAGTTTTCAGTTTTTAAACAGCTTACACATATTTCCATACACTTTTTCACCCACACATATTTTCAAAAAAATACAAACAATATTACTAGAACAACATTACCAAACAAGCCCATAAAAATCTGGACACCAGAGTGAGAGTATTAGCTGAATTGGAAAAGAATACGTGCACCCTTTTAAAAACTAACATCTAAGAAGATTAATTACTAACTCTCCCACGCTTAAGTCAACTACTAGTTGATCAAAGATTACTAGCTATCCTACTCATAGGGTTTTACTATGACTTTTTATTGGGGGAAAAAAATGACTTTATAGAAATGATAGCTAGCTGTATTCCGTGGATATGACATTTGGCACACAAAAACACTGGTTGGAAAATTGATCTAATGGTGATCTCAGAGAAAATCAAGCATTGTAAAGAAGCCCAATTTTGAGTTCTTATAATGGCTATGCTAATTTCTGACAATGATGATAAAGAAGAAGATTTCATTCTAAGTTTGAAGCGAAAATCAAGCAATATTTCATTGAAGTTTAAGCAACCAAACTTAACAGGATTTCCATTCAAGTTCATCTCATATTTCAGGAAAAAAAAAAAAAAAAAAAAAAAAAAAAAAAAAAAAAAAAAAAACTTGGCAACAGAGGAAGCTTTTAGATGCTAACAGACAAACATGTTCAATACGCAAAAAAAAACTATGAACATAATTGTACAGAGACGAGGGCTTGGCTCCATTTGGATGCATTCACTTTGATTGGTGAATTTCCACTTCATCATAAGTAAAAGTAACAATGCAAGACTCAGCCTATATCTAGAAGAGAATAATGATTAGAAGGGGCTTCACTGACTATGACCTCAAAGTGTCATTTACATAAGTATTCTTAAGTCCCTTAAATGAATGAGAGAGAGAGAGAGAGAGAGAGAGAGAGAGAGAGAGAGAGAGAGATTAAAACAAACAAACAAAAAAACAGCTCCATTTAATAGTAGTTTAGCTATATTATCATGACATGAGCTGACACATATCACAACCAAGAGCACTTAAAACTTTGAGAGGTTAATTTTGTTAGAGCAGTATTAAATTTTCTTGATAAAAATTTAAAAAAGGCATGCATGAAACTTGATGACAATCATCCAACAGAATTCAGAATATGAATTTATTTGAGCACAAAATTAAAGCCCTAGAGTGCGTGAATTGGAAGTCACAAGTTCTGTTCAATCTAACAAGTTATTCACTTGAATGGTTTGAGAGCCTCATAAACTCTCAGTTTTCTATGGGAAAAAAAATCATTTAATCGAATCATTCAATTCTTCAAGTCTACAATGAGTAACAAAGTTTTGACCCATTCACAGGGGCAACCTGATACCAGGAATCATATCCTTGATTAAGGGTTTAGACTTGATTTCAAAATAGTTTCCTTTTGTCGGAATCATGCGGGACTAATCTTTTGTAATATCAATTTGTTTTTTTTTTTAGCAATATAGCTATGCACGTACACACATGCGTGTATTTTTCCACGTGTGTGCATACCCCTATTTGTTTGTGTGACATTTTGTATATGTAAATTAAGATGAAACAGAAACAGTGAAATATAACCTAATTCAATGGGGGAAAAAAATCTAGAATCCAGAAATCATGAGTTGAAAAATTATGACTCGGCATTCACCTCGTTGTCAAACTCCAATGCAGAGATGCCTTGCCTGAAAAAAGAACCACAATATGTAAACACAATAAACATGAAACCAGAGCATTTAGGGAAAGTGGGGGAGCAAAAGACATGTCCTAGCATCAATGCACCATTCTGACAAATACATTGTAACACCATTCACCTAATCATACATTGTTTGCGGTAGAGACATAGAAGGAGCAAGAGTTTGCTTTAAGACGTGATATTAAAAAAAGCGTTACAATTTAAGCTTTTAGGAGATTTGGTAATTTAACATGGTATCAAAGATGGAGATCTTAAATTCGACCCCTGCCTCCTTCACTCTACCTGCCATTTTGAAATTTGGCACGTGGGAGAGAGCGTGTCAGAAATATGCAGTTAAATAATTAAATTTACCATTTTCTAACAACTTAAGTTTTTGGGACAATGTCAATCAATAATTTATCGTGGTATTAAAACAAGAGACGTTTTACCTACCATTATGTTACTTCAGTTAAAAACAAAATCACTCAATCATTAGCAACCTGTGACCATTTTCAAGAAAACTAAAGTTAACATCCTCTATTATCCAATCTTTTTCCAAAAAAAAAAAAAAAAAAAACCATTTTAAAGAAATTAAATAAAGAGAGAATTTTGAAAACAAAAAATTGAAGAAGATGCGTTGAGAGTGGTTGTACCTTGGAATAGGATTAGTGTTTTCAGTTTCGGGTTGTATCGGAGCAAGCGAATGAGTTTCGGAATTTGGGAAAAGAGTAAAGGAAAGACACGACCGTTGACAATGGGACTTTATTTTTTTAATTATGTTAATGGCTGGTAAAGGAGTAGAAAATCAATAATGGCCTACTAAATTTTTATGGAGTGGTTATAGTTATATTTAATCTTCCACTTTCTACTTCAAATGATATTTTTTAATCATATGTTATCAAAATTAGATTTCGCAACAAAATGTGGGTTTCAGTTACTTTAACTAGTAAAGTCTCTGATGGTTAAATAAGAGATTTGTGGTTCAATAACTATCTATACCAAAAACTAAAAGGTGTCTTGGCCTAATAATAATACACTATCGTTAGGAGCAGACGCCATAGGTTGAATCTTTCTAAAAAAAAAAAGATTTCGCAACAAAATAGAAGGTGATCAATATTCTAGCAAACACATTAATTGATTTATACATTAAAAGGAAAATTATAGTGAAATGTATTGCAAAAATAATCATAGATGATTTCAGAAAATAAGTATCAAGTTTCAATTTTTTTTTAAAAAAAATTATTAGTGCTCCATTTTTTATTTTATTTTTTATAACTAGAGAGTTCCATTTTGATATATCATAAATGATTAAGTTGAATTATATTAAGTAACATTTTATATGCAAAAAAAAAAATGTGTACCTTTTCATGCATTAATATATTTATTTTTTTTTATATAATGATAACAAAATTCGGTTCATTTTTTGCCATCCTAAGACATTCATGCTTTTTTTCATTGAATGAACTGGAATATCTAATCATCATTTGTAGCAACCATGAGATCATTATTTCATGCATGCAATATAATTAATTAAAAAAAAATTAGAACTTGAATGGTAAGTCACATTGCTTCAAATAGTTTGATACATTGAGTGCTTCATACACAGATTCACGATCTCTACTAGAGATCATTATTCATTAAAATACATATTTGTAAATACAAAGATAACAAACTTTGCCACACTTCGACGTCCAAATAAGGAAGCATTTATTCTTATGAGATAATTATTGGTGGTAGTGGTAGAGATCATTTAGGTGGTGGAGGAGATTTTGGTGGTGGCGGTGGTGATGATTTTGGTGGTGGTGGTGGTGGAGATTTTGGTGGTGGAGGGGATAGTGAGAGAGGTGGAGGTGGTGGGGATGATTTTGGTGGTGGTGGAGATTTTGGCGGTGGTGGAGATGGTGGTGGTGGAGATTTTGGTGGTGGAGGTGATGGAGATGGTGGCGGTGGTGATGATTTTGGTGGTGGTGGTGGATATTTTGGTGGTGGTGGTGGTGGTGGAGATTTTGGTGGTGGAGGGGATAGTGAGAGAGGTGGAGGTGGTGGGGATGATTTTGGTGGTGGTGGTGGTGGTGGTGGTGGAGATTTTGGCGGTGGTGGAGATGGTGGTGGTGGAGATTTTGGTGGTGGAGGTGATGGAGATGGTGGCGGTGGTGATGATTTTGGTGGTGGTGGTGGAGATTTTGGTGGTGGAGGTGATGGAGATGGAGGTGGTAGAGGGGATACTAAAGGAGGTGGTGGTGGTGATGGAGATTTTGGTGGTGGTGGAGGTGATGGAGATTTTGGTGGTGGTGGAGGTGATGGAGATTTTGGTGGTGGTGGTGGTGGCGGAGATTTTGGCGGTGGAGGTGAAGGAGATGGTAGTGGTGGTGGTGGGGGAGATTTTGGCTGTAGAGGTGAAGGAGATGGTGGTGGTAGTGGAAATTTTGGCTGTGGAGGTAGTGGAAATTTTGGCAATGGAGGTAGTGTTTTAAAAACTTCAGGCAGAGGTGATGCGTGATAGCTTGGGGGGTGAGGTTCTTGGTCGTGAGGTGGAGGTGGCAAATGATTGTGGGGTTGGTGGTCTTCATGTTGGGCCAATGGTTGCAAACCAAAGAAGTAAAGCTTATCAGCTACCACATTAGTGGCTATGAGGCAAAATACTATAGCAAAAATCACCTGAGGCCAATGCCTCAAGCATCCAAGAGTACCCATTTCCAATAATTCAACTCTAATTACTAAAAAATTACTCTTTAAGCTTGCATTGTAACGAAGACAGCTTGTCTTTTTATATTAGGGTACCTTTACAATGATATCTTTATTTTAAACCTTTAAAATAGGTTGTACTAATGCTTTAAATTCTATTAAAAATTTCATACTAATTTTGTACTTTCCTATGTATCATAGTTGTGTAGTTAAATTTATACAAAAGGTTATAGGGAGAAAATGGGCATTTGCCTCTTTCACCAAAAATTTTCAGCAGAATGCCCCATATCTAAAACTACTTAAGGAAATGTCCCTGTTTTGAAACTCGATTTTCTAAAAATCCAGTTTCAATTTAAAACTCGATTTTCTAAATATCCAATTTCAATTTAAAACTCGATTTTTGGACAATTGAGTTATAGCAAACTGAAAATTAAAAAATATATATATATACATATATATATATATATATATATATATATATCTTGAAAAAAATCAAGTGGAACTCAAGTTCCATGAACTCAATTACTTTACATGGAATTCGAGTTTCAAAAAAAAAAACTCTAAGTCCACATTTGGTATAACTCAATGTTCCAAAAATCATGTTTTACATTTGAAACTAGATTTTTAGAGAATCGAGTTTCAAAATAGGGGCATTTCCCTAATTAGTTTAAGACATGGGGCATTTTGTTGAAATTTTGTGAGAAAGGGGTAAGAGCCCATTTTGACCAAGGTTATAGACATTCCACATTAAGCATATCCCTTTTACAATGTTATGGGGTGTCCCGTTAGTTATGTTTGTATCACATACAACAAGTCATCATGCAAATATTTGAAATTTTTTATTACAAGCTCTGTTGTGCCATTTTTACAAGATCAAAGGCTGTCCACCAGGCCATGATTGCATCACATACATTACATGGCATCACACAAAGTATCCATCTATGCAAGGTTATGATATTGTAGCTCATAAGCACCGCCGTTCCCTTTTTTGAAGGTCACCCATTTCACTAGTTCATGGAGTTAGGTAGAACATTAAGTACAATTGCATCATATCTAGTACATTACACAATATATCCATATACCATATACAGAAGGGTGTCAAATTCCCTTGTAGACTTGTAGCATTTGTTGTGCCCTTTTTACAAGGTCATGGGGTGTGCCCTTTTTACAAGGTCATGGGGTGTTACATTAATTATGATTTCATTGCAATACAATACATCACGCAATCTACCTATATTAGAGCACTCACAACAGTGAAGTTAAATGGTTATATAGCTATTTTAGTTTCACCAAAATACAAAAATGGCTCTACAGCAGTGGAGGTATAGCTAAAAAATTTAGCTTTAGAGCTACAATACGCGCTATTTTTAGCTACGTACTATAGCTTGAAGCTAAAAATAAATATATTTTATTACACTTCTCTCTCTTCTCTCATTAAACAAACATTTCCTATTCTCTCTCTCTCTCTCTCTCTCTCTCTCTCTCCAGCTTCTCTTTTTTCTTCTTTCTTCCTCAAATTTTTTTTTTACTCTATCTCGCCGTCCAACTCCCTTATCCCTCAGCTCGCCGGCCAGCTCCCTCATCCTCGATCTGTTCTGCCGACCAACCCCAAGCCCCATCATCGATCTCCCAAGCCCCATCGTTGATCTTTCTCTCAGCCATTTTCTCTCTCTAGATCGAGTCCAAGCTCAAATGATCTATTGATTTTCGGTTTTAGTTGATCTGGTGGGTTTGGTTGTGACAGGGCAACGGCGGGGGGTTAGCCATGGTGGGTTAACCCTCTCTTTCTCTCTGTCTCTCTCTCTCTAGCCCTCTCTCTAGATTGAATCCAAGCCTTATTGATTTGTTGATTTTCAGTTTTTGCTAGGTTTTGGTTGATATGGTGGGTTTAGGTTGTGATTTGGTTTTGGGTTTGTGATTGGGTTTTGATTTGGGTTAAGGTTATGGGTGGTGATGGCAGTGGCAGTGGGTGTGGGCGGTGGTGGCTAGTGGCACTGAGTGTGGGCAATGGTGGTGGGTTTCGTTTTTGCAGTGGTTTTTTGATGGTGGGTTTCTAATGGTGGGTGGTGGCTTGAGTTTGTGATTGGTGATTTTTTATTTTGTTTGTGATTGGTGATTTTGTTTGGTCTAGGTTGAGGGAAAAGATTAAGGATTTGGGTTGGTGGTTTTTTCTTTCCTGCTGTGGACTGGTGGTGGTGGTGGTTGATGTTTGTGTTGTGCTGGTGTTTTTTTTTTTTTTTTTTTTCTTCTGTGGATGTTATTATTGTTATTTTAACTAGCCGCAGACCCACGCAATGCGTGGGAATATGTAAATATTTTGTAATGGGGTGTAATATATAAAAATTAACAATTACTTCAAATATTATTTATTTTTTAAAAAATATCTACAAGTATTTTTCATCTTTTTATATCTACAAAGTACAAATATATCAAACTATTATATTTTCATATTTTGTATGTTTGATTAATATTTTTTCTAAGATGAACTATATTTTTCTAACTTCTGTTGTAGTGTGTTATATTTGATATACAACTAAACTTTATAAGTTTCAAATTTATTATTCAAATTTCTCTTCTCTTAAGGAATAATGAGATTATCATAATAATAAAAATTCATCACAAAATTACAATGTTATCTTAACAAAATTTAAAATGAAACAAAAGGAATAAAAGGCATACTTTATATAATTTACTACTCAAAATTGGTAAGTTTATTCAAATTCATAGCCGTGTAGAATGTGTTTTGACATAAACTCAAATTCCTATTTCTAAAAAACTAGGTATTAACCCAGATCAAAATTCAACCAAAGCTTTAATAGGGAGAGAGAAGACTCTGTAATGGGAAATTAAAAAAAAAAAATACCAAAACACATATTTAAATATAAAAAACCATCAACCTTAATCAAAATTATAAGAAAGAACAAAAATCCACAAGAGAGGGAGAGAGAGAGAGAGAGAGTATATACAATTTTTTTGTGGGGAAAATATGGATTGAATGGAAGAAATGATATCAAATTTATACAAAATAAAATGGAGAGAAGAGTCAAAATATAATACAAAGAAAATGATGAAGGAAGTATGACAATAAAGTAGAGAGTAGTGGGAAGATAAAGACAATCAAGTAGAGAATAGTGGGGAGATAAAGAGGTAAAAGTTTAATAGACCCTCACTTATACTAATTTCCATCAAAGACAAATTGTCAAACACATGCCATTGATGCTATTCATGTCCACTACACACATTCATCAACGTGTCTATATACAAATCATGCACTTGCCATTACATTCATTTTATCAATGTTTTGAATTTCCACAAAGAATCAAAATAGTGCATATACGAATTGTAAGTGTGTGAGTCACTTATATTATCATGATGTTGTGGTCAAAGTTAGTGGCAAACTTATTGAACTTGACTAATTGTTTTTGCCTTAGAGAAGATGGCTATTCGCATTCCAAGTCATGAAGTTTAAATGGCTATGGGAAATTATCATAATGTATCAGCTGTTATGCCCCAAAAATAGCAGTTGCTCCTACCTTCGTTGCATCACATCAACTAATCATATTATGTTTAATAAGGAAAGAAATTTAAAAATATGAAATTTAAAACTCAAGTATAGGAGTATTGTTATGTTTTGTCTAAAACTCATGTACACAATATTCTAGACCTTCAATAGGAGACAATTCCAAAAAGAAAATCAAGTAATTGAAAGAAGTAGCATAATCCAAAATCTAAAACTAAAAACCCAACTATTGTTCATGTACACAATATTATAGACAGATATTCAAGAATTAAAAACCAATTAGTTTCTCCATTCGCATAACAATTAGCTTAAAGCTAGATACTAATGGAATTTTAAAAGAATTCAGTTTTTTGAATTTCCTCACTCCTAAAATCCCAAACAATTTCTCAAAATCTAAACAATCCCCAAAGTTGTTCATCAACCAAATAGGCCAACTAAGGTCCAAAACACAAAAATTCCAGCCACAACACAACAATCTACTTAAGCTGGTGTGCTTTGAAGAATTAGAGTTTCATTTAAAAAAGTTAAGATAAAAAGATTTAAATTGTTACACCCCAAGTTCTAAACCACAAAAAATAAAAAATAAAAAATTTAAGCTTCAAACTGTACTTTCTTTTCTCTTCCATTGGCCCACAATTTCTAGGACACCAAACAGTCCAATTAAATAATAAACAACAAATTGTTAATATAAGGAAAGAGATATCTTATATAGCTAATGTGTGTTGAACCAGAAAAAGCAAATTATCAAGCACCACCCAAGAAAAACAACAAATTTATTCCCCTTTGCTTCAAAAGGTTCTAAAAAAAAATAATAATTACCAATTGATAGTATGAACTTCAATAGAATAAAAAGCTTCCAGTGATTGCAAGGCTTAATTGTTGATATCTATCAAGAAATTGACAAACAAAACAAAGATAAAAATAAAATTTAGGTCAACATATAAAATGATAGGAAAAGGAGAACAATAACAATTTATCTTTGATAAAAATGAATAACACGCTCACTATAAAATAAATACCAAAACGGAAAACATCACATTGAAGTTAATTATCAGACAGAAAAACATTATGGCAAACATATTGAAAGTAACATTCCTGCAATCTAGAGAAGGGCAACCATAAAGCAATTTATAACAAACACAATCAAATGCTCAATTCAATTCAATTTTGAAAAAGAAAAAAAACATATTTGAATAGTTTTGAGACCATGAAAACTCAAACTCATTCATCATGAAATCCCAAAATTGAATTACATTTTTTTTTCTAGTAATGAAATGGAAATAAATAAATAATAAGAATAATACAGTAATAACAAAAAGAACCATTAGTAGAAAAAAAAGTGGTTGAAACAATAAAAAAAAAAAAAAAAAATCAACCAAAAGAGAAACAAAATTGGAGAAAGAGAGAGAGTATTGACCTTTTTGTCGTGGATAACTTGGAAAAAATAGGGGAGAGAGGTGTAAATGAAGTAATTAAGAAGAAATTTATATGAAAATTAAGATGGAAGAGAAATGGTGGAAGTAGATGAAAGGTTGAATGAAGTGAAACTATTGAATTTAAGAAGATATAATGGAAAATTTTTTAAAATCTAAAGAAAATCAAATGAAAATTAAAAAATAAATAAAATTATTGGAGGGGATGAAATATTGAACTAAAAAGAAAATAATTGAAGAAGATGAAAAGTTGAACAAAGTAAGAATTGCAAATAAAAAAATAAAAAGGAAAAAGAAAAGAAAAGATGCTAAAGATGTAGTGCATAAAGAACTTTATAAAATATATTACAAAACTCCATTATTATATATAGTATAAATATGTATAGACATTATTTTTGGTTTTTTTATTCTTCATTGATAATATTATTTAGTAATAAACATCTAAATTAAAATAGACAAATATGTAAAGGTAAAATTATATATAATGTTAAACCACCAAAGATGAATGTATAAAGTCAATAATCTATTTATATTTTTTTGTTAAACACGTCAGTAATATAAAAAATAGAAAGGTTTTAAATATTTAAAAAGCATTTTTAGTAGATTGTAATATAAAAAAAAATTAAAAAAAAATCTCAATATTTATGTAACTTTTCCCATAATATCAATATTGTTGACATCCTTTATATTCAAAAAACACTGAAACACATAAAAAAAGATATTAATTGTGCAGAATTGCAAGAGTATATACACGATATTAGTATTTCATTTACAACATATACATGATATATACATGATTCATGGTCAGTTGGTATGAACTGTAATAATTACATCCTCTTCAATGATAGCAACAACAATTTCAGGTTGCATTAGTAACTTAAAATCATCTTTACCAACGAGGCCATCTCTCCCTTATAGCCTTTAATTTCATGCACACTTCAAGCATTGTCAGTTGCTATGAACCGTAACAATTACATTCTCTTCAATGATAGCAGCGGCAAATTTAGGTTGCATTAGTACCTCAAAATCTTCTTTAACAGCGAGACCATCTCTCTGAACACAACTACATTGGCCTTCTATAGGTACAAAGCTGAACACAGCTACAAGAAATCCTAGGGAACTGAAGTATTTCACCATCATATCCTTTCTACAACAAATATTTATCAGCGACATCATACAGACCAAACGTTGATTCCAAAAAGCTATGAAAATTAGTTAAGAATTATAAACCTAAAGTAGAGATGCAAGAAAAATAAAATAAAAATCAACGCACAGAGAGAGAGAGAGAAATAACCTTTTTTTTTTTTTTGAAAAAAAAAAAAAAAAAAACTATGCAGAGAATGACAAATTTATAGTGAAATGGTGTGAATAAGAAGAGACAAAATATAGAAGATGAAAGAAAAGATCAAGAGTGATATTAAAATAGATGGTAGTGGAGAGATGAAAAGATAAGGGGGAGATGAAAAGGTAAAGGAGAGAGAGGTTGGAGTAAGTGAAAATATTAATAAAAAAAAAGTAAATGTATAATTTTTAGAGAAAAATTGGAAAGAAATAGGATAACGACGTGGTAGAAGTAAATAAATAAGTAGTGGGTTGGATTTATTATAGGGTGATAGTGGAAGTAAATAAATAAGTAGTGTGGGCTGCATTTATAGGGCTGAAAATTGTAAAAAACTATTTTAAAATTGTAGGAAAAATTATATTACAAAAAAAAAAAAATGACATGGCAGCTGATGTGGCGCAACGTGAGAGCAACAGCATTAAACGCTACGCTTCAGCTTTTAGTAATATATATAGATATATAGATGAGTTATTTGTATTATTTTAATCAAATAGCTAAAAGTATAGCTCCATTGCTGTGGGGTGTGAAGAGGTAAAATAGATAAAGTGACTTTTGTAGGTGCCAAATAGCTATATTTTTTGCTCCACTGCTATGGATGCTCTTACAGGTCATTCTAATAAACTAATAGTCATAATTGTATATTTGTATAAATGCCTAGATAAGATACCAATTCCATATGTGAATTCCAGTTAGCTCAACTACTAAAGTCTCTTATAGTTGAATAAGAGATCCAGGGTTATAACTAAAGACATGAAGAAAAAACTTTCCAAGATTTTGTGGACGCATGGACAAAGTCAAAATTATTGGGTTATAACTATAGAATTCAAATCAGATGGCAGATTGAAATTCCATAACACTAGAGAGAGGAACGACAGGTCATAGTGCAAAATTTTGATGTACTAAGCAATGCAACTGCTAAAGTTTTAAAATAATATCCAGTTGTATCGTCCAATTACAAGATAGGATACATATAGGGGTGATTGGTACCACAAATTAAACAATAGTTTTCAGTTTTTAAACAACTTACACATATTTTCACACACACATATTTTCAAAAAATACATACAACGTTACTAGAACAACATTACCAAACAGGCCCATAAAAATCTGGACACCAGAGTGAGAGTATTAGCTGAATTGGAAAAGAATACGTGCACCCTTTTAAAAACTAACATCTAAGAAGATTAATTACTGACTCTCCCACTCTTAAGTCAACTACTAGTTGATCAAAGATTACTAGCTATCCTACACATTGGGTTTTACTATGACTTTTATTGGGGAAAAAAACGACTTTATAGATATGATAGCTAGCTGTATTCCGTGGATATGACATTTGGCACACAAAAAACACTGGTTGGAAAATTGATCTAAAGGTGATCTCAGAGAAAATCAAGCATTGTAAAGAAGCCCAATTTTGAGTTCTTATAATGGCTATGCTAATTTCTGACAATGATGATAAAGAAGAAGATTTCATTCTAAGTTTGAAGCGAAAATCAAGCAATGTTTCATTGAAGTTTAAGCAACCAAACTTAACAGGATTTCCATTCAAGTTCATCTCATATTTCAGGAAAAAAAAAAAAAAAAAAAACAAAAACAAAACCTTGGCAACAGAGGAAGCTTTTAGATGCTAACTGACAAACATGTTCAATACGTAAAGAAAAACTATGAACATAATTGTAAGTGTTGTCTCCAAGAATTTTTTTTAGGGTGTTCCTCAACAAGCATAAATTACACAATCTGATAAAAAGAAAGATTTGTATATTGACAACAACAACAATTAAAAAAAAACGCAAATACATAAAGTTTACAATTGTCTTCTACGTGGTTTTCTCATCAAATATTTGTCCATAATTCTAGCAAAAGAATAAACAATAAACTATAAGTTCATTTGAAATATTAATAACATTATTAATTATTTTTGTTTAGTTGTTTCTTTAATTTGTTTGTCTTTTATAAACTATAATTTGTCATATTGTTGTTTCATTAATTATAAAATTATTAATTGTTGTTTAGCCTAAATAATTTAATTTGCTTGTCTTTTATAATGTATTGGTTAATTAAATTATTATTTATTATTTATTAGTTGCTTCTCTCAATTAATTGTTGATTAATTAAATTATTGTTTATTAGTTGCACTAGCACACACCCCTTGTGCAGATAATCTTTTTTTAAGAAACAATAATGCAGATAATCTAATTTGACTAAGCTATATCAGAAGAGAAAGTAACATGATGGGAAATTACTTGATAAAAGGAAATTCTAAATTCCTAAATTGCCCAAGCCCAATCCGGTTTTTCCTTGATTTTTTTCCTTTCCACCATTTTTTAATTCTCTCATCTTTATCTTCTCTTTTTTCTTTTTTCTTTTTTCACTCTTGTCTAGAATGGTTCTCATCCACACATTTAAACTTCTCTTACTTTCCCAATGCCTTGACTTATACCTTCCCAGTTCCTAACTAATCATCTCTCATCTACACGTTCAGAGGTTCTCTCTCTTTCCTATCTTTTTTTTTCTCTCGCAAGTCTCTTCCTCTCCGCCCTTCTCAGACTCTTCATTCTATTCCTAACAAATCTCTTCCTCTCCCTCCTTCCTAGCCTTAGTTACAAACAACAAAAATGCAAGATTTTTTCAATTTTTTGTAATAAAAATCCTACAAAAACATTGCGTCATCATCCGATGTTGGGTTTGCCGTCCGTTGTTTTTTTTTTTAGAATCCGTGGGCTTGCTGCTTGCTCTGTTACAATTTTTTTTTTTTTTTCAGATTTTAGTTCAAATTTTTTTTGGGCTTTTTTTTTTTTTTTTTGCTTGAAAGTAGAACAATTTTTTTTTTTTAATTTGAGGGTGTTCCTAATTTTGATTGAGGGTGTTCTTAATTTTTTTTTTTTTTTTAAGGGTAAACAAATAAAAAAATTTAATTATTATATATAAATTTTTTTTTTTCAATTCAGGGTGTTCCTGGGAACACCCTGGGTTGAACGTGGCGCCGCCACTTAAATTGTTGCCTTTTTTTTGTTGAATAAATGAGAAAATGGTCCTGGTGGGTCTTGAACTTGCAACCTTCAAACATGTAACGATACTGGAATATGATATTGCTTCCGGAACAAATGGTGCTTTCATTTTCAATTTCTAAAGGCAGCATATATGTGTATGTAAGTTTCTAGCTTTTACAAATTTTCACAGAAGGAAAAGAGCATTCACATTGAAGTCACTGAATAGACAATTAAACATGCACATTTAGCACACGAGAAGCAAAACAAAAAATCATTAACCTTACTCTAACCAGTTACCCAATATTGCATATCATAGCCATAAACACTAATAATATTAAAGATTAAATATTATTTTCTTTTTCCTATATTAAAAGATAAAAATCAAATCAATTCATGTAAAACCGAAGTATTGTAGTAATACTTCCTAATGTACACACTAGTTATATATTGTGTACGTGCATCGGTGCATGGCTATCTATTAGTGTTATGTCGCCATTGGATTTTAGTTTAAGAGCAAGTGTGCTTCAATCGTGTTAAATAATTCACAGTAAATCTGTCCATAGCCTAAATAAGCCTCCATTTGCCTTAGTCAAAACTCAAAACAAGATACTTGCCAAGTGAGAGAAACAGTATAGCAAGTTGCAGTGCAGGAACTCACTTTGGCAATGACTCATTACCATGGCAATAAAGAGCTTCAAAGTCATGTATTGTTAAACACCCTGATTTTGTCACTGATACCAAATATATCCCCTTAAATAAAGTGAATAAGAGATAAAAAGGTGAAATCCCCAAGCTAAAAAAATGTAAATTAAATATAAGCTGATGGGATTGACGAACCCAACTTACCTGGACGATCTCATCCAAACCAATGAGGCAGCATTGACAGACAGATCAACCAGGTCCCTCCGACGAAGTGGCCACATTACTGACGAAGATAAAGAAGCCATTTAATGCAATCAAATAAATGCCTTGGACGGTTACAGGGACAATTGTACAAACCGTTCGGTGCCATCAAAGCTCACATGATTGACCATGAGGCGTTACCAAAAGAGGCATTAAAGCCGCCATAACAGCCACAACGGCTAGGACCTACAGGAATGTATATATACAACCCTCCTAGCACCAACATAAGGTACATAGAAACACTTAGAAATACTTGTTGTTGTTCCACTATATTTCTTTATTTTCTAGAGCTTCCTTGTGTTGACTTTGGCATCGGAGACGTTGTGGCGGGTACCACACCGGTGACCACTCTGAGGGAGCCACCTTACCATTTCTACTATTACAGAGATGAGGGCTTGGCTTCATCTGGATGCATTCACTTCGACTGTTAAATTTGCACTTCATCAATTTGGCGCCGTCTGTAGAGACGACATTTTCGTACTCAAATTTAAAAACGTAGTTTCTATCAATTTCTATATTCAAATGGAGTCCAACCAGGATTCAACAGCCTTAGCTCAACAAGTCCAGGCTCTTGCAGCCACCGTTGAAGAGCTCACTAGGCAAAATCAGGAAATAAGGCTACGGCCTCAACAGGAGGAGAATCGGTCTAGAGCCAACTAGAAGGATGAGGGAGATAGCCAAAAAAGAAGTGACCGTTGAGGGCCTACTACTCCAGATAAACAGAACTCAGATCTTCTTCGAGAGATGAGGAAGGAGATGGATGAGCAAAGGAACGCCATCAAGGAGAAAACGAACCAGAGCCTAGATAGAATGGTCAGGGCAATAGACTCTCCCTTCACTATGGCAGTCCTGGAATGCCCAGTGCCATCAAAATTTAGGTTGCCTCAGCTTGAACAGTATAACAGACTTAAGAACCCCAAAGATCACCTCAACACCTTCAAGATGACACTAGGCCTTCAACAACCTCCTGACAAAATACTGTGTTGTTCCTTCCTTACCACTCTCAAAGGAGTTGCAAGGGAGTGGTTCACAAAGTTGCCAACTTCGTCCATCAATAGCTTCGAGCAATTGAGCAATGCCTTTTTGCGCCACTTCGTCAGGGGACAACTCCTTAAGAAGCCAGCGGACCATTTACTCACTATTAGACAAGGGGAGAAGGAAACCCTAAGGTCGTACATGAAACGCTTTACTCGAGAGACCCTGGAAGTAGATGACGCTGACGACAAAGTGCAATTGACGACCTTTAAGGCAGGGCTGAAGTCCAGAGAGTTTATGGTTTCACTCGCAAAGAATCCTCCTAAGACGATGGCAGAAATGCTCCTGAAGGCATAAAAGTACATGAATGTTGAAGATGCATTAGTAGCCATAAGGGACGTAGAAAAGATGGGAGACAAGGGAAGAAAGGAGGACAATCATAGAGGACAAAAAAGGGAGCATCCAAATTGTCGGACCAATGACGGAGGCAAAAGGAAAGACGAAAAAACTCTTCAAAAGATAAATTCACCCCTCTAGTTATGCCTGTTGACAAAATTTTAACGCAAATTAAGGATGAGCACTACCTCAAAAGGCCAAGGCCATTACATTCATCCCCTAACATCCGTGACAAGAAGAAGTACTGCCGGTTTCACATGGATCATGGCCACTACACAGAAGATTGCCGGGACCTAAAGGAGCAGATAGAAGAGTTGATACGAAAAGGAAAACTGCAAAAGTATATGAAGAAAGGGGAGTCTAGCAGGTTTAGGGGCAGTAACAAAAACCAGCACGAGTCCTCGCCCAGAGACGACGATAGCACATCACAGCCTCCACAAAATGTGATAGGGGAGATAAAGACGATCGCAGGAGGGCCATTCACAGGCAGGTCATTCAAATCCCTCTGGAAAGCATGTCAGAGGCAGATATCAAAGCTGGAGATCTTGAATTCAACCCCTGCCTCCTTCACTCTACCTACCATTTTGAAATTTGACACATGTGGGAGAGAGCGTGTCAGAAATATGTAGTTAAATAATTAAATTTACCATTTTCCAACTACTTAAGTTTTTGGGACAGTGTCAATCAATAATTTATCGTGGTATCAAAACAAGAGACGTTTTACCTACCATTATGTTACTTCAGTTAAAAACAAAATCACTCAATAATTAGCAACCTGTGACCAATTTCAAGAAAAGTAAAGTTAACATCCTCTATTATCCAATCTTTTTCCAAAAAAAAAAAACCATTTTAAAGAAATTAGATAAAGAGAGAATTTTGAAAACAAAAAATTGAAGAAGATGCGTTGAGACTGGTTGTACCTTGGAATAGGATTAGCGTTTCCGGTTTCGGGTTGTATTGGAGCGAGCGAATGAGTTTCGGAATCTGGGAAAAGAGTAAAGGAAAGACACGACCGTTGAAAATGGGACTTTTTTTTTTATTAGATTTTTTTTTTTTTAATTATGTTAATAGCTGGTAAAGGAGTAGAAAATCAATAATGGCCTACTAAATTTTTATGTAGTGGTTATAGTTATATTTAATCTTCCACTTTCTACTTAAAATGACATTTTTTAATCATATGTTATCAAAATTAGATTTCGCAACAAAATGTGGGTTTTAGTTAGTTTAACTGGTAAAGTCTTTGATGATTAAATAAGAGATTTGTGGTTCAATAACTGCCTATACCAAAAACTAATTGGTGTCTTGGTCTGATAATAATACACTATCGTCAAGAGCAGACACCATAGATTGAATCTTTCTAAAAAAAAAAGATTTCGCAACAAAATAGAAGGTGATCAATATTCTAGCAAACACATTAATTGATTTATACAATAAAAAGAAAATTATAGTGAAATGTATTGCAAAAATAATCATAGATGATTTCAGAAAATGAGTATCAAGTTTCAATTTTTTTAAAATTTTTTTTATTAGTGTTCCATTTTTTTTTTTTTTATAACTAGAGAGTTCCATTTTGATATATCATAAATGATTTAGTTGAATTATATTATGTAACATTTTATATGAAAAAAAAATGTGTACCTTTTCATGCATTAATATATTTTTTTTTTTTATATAATATAACAAAATTCGGTTCATTTTTTGCCATCCAAAGACATTCATGATTTTTTTCATTGAATGAACTGGAATATCTAATCATCATTTGTAGCAACCATGAGATCATTATTTCATGCATGCAATATAATTAATTAAAAAAAAAATTAGAACTTGAATGGTAAGTCACATTGCTTCAAATAGTTTGATACATTGAGTGCTTCATACACAGATTCACGATCTCTACTAGAGATCATTATTCATTAAAATACATATTTGTAAATACAAAGATAACAAACTTTGCCACACTTCGACATCCAAATAAGGAAGCATTTATTCTTATGAGATAATTATTGGTGGTAGTGGTAGAGATCATTTAGGTGGTGGAGGAGATTTTGGTGGTGGCGGTGGTGATGATTTTGGTGGTGGTGGTGGATATTTTGGTGGTGGTGGTGGTAGAGATTTTGGTGGTGGAGGAGTTGATGGAGATTTTGGAGGTGGTGGTGGTGGAAATTTTGGTGGTGGAGGAGATAGTGAGAGAGGTGGTGGTGGTGGGGATGATTTTGGTGGTGGTGGTGGAGATTTTGGAGGAGATGGAGATTTTGGTGGTGGTGGTGGTGGTGGTGAAGATTTTGGTGGTGGAGGTGATGGAGATGGTGGCGGTGGTGATGATTTTGGTGGTGGAGGTGATGGAGATGGTGATGGTGGTGGTGGTGGTGGAGATTTTGGTTGTGGTGGTTGTGGAGATTTCGAAGGTGGTGGAGGTGATGGAGATTTTGGTGGTGGTGGAGATTTTGGTGGTGGAGGTGATGGAGATGGAGGTGGTGGAGGGGATACTAAAGGAGGTGGTGGCGGTGGTGATGATTTTGGTGGTGGTGGAGGGGGAGATTTTGGTGGTGGTGGAGGTGATGGAGATTTTGGTGGTGGTGGTGGTGGAGATTTTGGCGGTGGAGGTGAAGGAGATGGTGGTGGTGGAGATTTTGGCTGTAGAGGTGAAGGAGATGGTGGTGGTAGTGGAAATTTTGGCAATGGAGGTAGAGGAAATTTTGGCAGTGGAGGTAGTGTTTTAAAAACTTCAAGCAGAGGTGATGTGTGATAGCTTGGGGGATGAGGTTCTTGGTCGTGAGATGGAGGTGGCAAATGATTATGGGGCTGGTGGTCTTCATGTTGGGCCAATGGTTGCAAACCAAAGAAGTAAAGCTTATCAGCTACCACATTAGTGGCTATGAGGCAAAATACTATAGCATAAATCACCTGAGGCCAATGCCTCAAGCATCCAAGAGTACCCATTTCCAATAATTCAACTCTAATTACTAAAAAATTACTCTTTAAGCTTGCATTGTAATGAAGACAACTTGTCTTTTTATATTCGGATACCTTTACAATGATATCTTTATTTTAAACCTTTAAAATAGGTTGTACTAATGCTTTAAATTCTATTAAAAATCTCATACTAATTTTGTACTTTCCTATGTATCATAGTTGGGTAGTTAAATTTATACAAAAGGTTATAGGGAGAAAATGGGCATTTGCCTCTTTCACCAAAAATTTTCAGCAGAATGTCCCATATCTGAAACTATTTAAGGAAATGTCCCTGTTTTGAAACTCAATTTTCTAAAAATCCAGTTTCAATTTAAAACTCGATTTTTGGACAATCGAGTTATAGTAAACTGAAAATTTAACATATATATATATATGGAACTCGAGTTCCTTGAAAAAAATCAAGTGGAACTCGAGTTCCATGAACTCGAGTACTTTACATGGAATTCGAGTTTCAAAAAAAAAATTCTAATTCCACATTCGGTATAACTCAATGTTCCAAAAATCATGTTTTACATTTGAAACTAGATTTTTAGAAAATCGAGTTTCAAACCAGGGGCATTTCCCTAATTAGTTTCAGACATGGGGCATTTTGTTGGAAATTTTGTGAGAAAGGGGTAAGAGCCCATTTTGGCCAAGGTTATAAACATTTCGCATTAGGCATATCCCTTTTACAATGTTATGGGGTGTCCCGTTAGTTATGTTTGTATCACATACAACAAGTCATCATGCAAATGTTTGAAATTTTTTGTTACAAGCTCTGTTGTGCCACTTTTACAAGATTAAAGGCTGTCCACCAAGTCATGATTGCATCACATACATTACAGGGCATCACACAAAGTATCCATCTATGCAAGGTTATGATATTGTAGCTCGAAAGCACCGCCGTTCCCTTTTTTGAAGGTTACCCATTTCACCATAGTTCATGGAGTTAGGTAGAACATTAAGTACAATTGCTTCATATCTAGTACATTACACAATATATCCATATACCATATACAGAAGGGTGTCTAATTCTCTTATAGACTTGTAGCATTTGTTGTGCCCTTTTTACAAGGCCATGGGGTGTGCCCTTTTTACAAGGTCATGGTGTGTTACATTAATTATGATTTCATTGCAATACAATACATCACGCAATCTGCCTATATTAGAGCACTCACAACAGTGAAGTTAAATGGCTATATAGCTATTTTAGCTTCACCAAAATACAAAAATGGCTCTACAACAGTGGAGGTATAGCTAAAAATTTTAGCTTCAGAGCTACAATATGCGCTATTTTCTTTCTCTCTCTCTTCTCTCATTAAACAAACATTTCCTATTTTCTCTCTCTCTCTCTCTCTCCAGCTTCTCTTCTTTCTTCTTTCTTCCTCAATTTTTTTTTTACTCTACCTCACCGGCCAACTCCCTCATCTCCCTCATCCCTCATCTCGCTGGCCAACTCCCTCATCACCGATCTATTCCGCCGACTAACCCCAAGCCCCATCACCGATCTCCCAAGCCCCATCGCCGATCTTTCTCTCCGTCATTTTCTCTCTCTAGATTAAGTCCAAGCTCAAATGATCTAATGATTTTTGGTTTTAGTTGATCTGATGGGTTTGGTTGTGACAGTGCGACGACGGGGGGTTAGCCATGGTGGGTTAACCCTATCTTTCTCTCTGTCTCTCTCTCTCTAGCCCTCTCTCTAGATTGAATCCAAGCTTTATTGATCTGATGATTTTCGATTTTTGCTGGGTTTTGGATGATATGGTGGGTTTAGCTTGTGATTTGGTTTTGGGTTTGTGATTGGGTTTTGATTTAGGTTGAGGTTGTGGGAGGTGATGGCAGTGGCAGTGGGTTTGGACGGTGATAGCTAGTGGCACTGAGTGTGGGTAGTGGTGGTGGGTTTCATTTCTTCAGTGGTTTTTTGATGGTGGGTTTCTAATGGTGGGTGGTGGCTTGAGTTTGTGATTGGTGATTTTTTATTTTGTTTGGGATTGGTGATTTTGTTTGGTCTGGGTTAAGCGAAAAGATTAAGGATTTGGGTTGGTGGTTTTTTCTTTCCTGCTGTGTGGACTGGTGGTGGTGGTGGATGATGTTTGTGCTGTGCTGGTGTTTTTTTTTTTTTTTTTTTTGTGGATGTTATTATTTTAATCAAATAGCTAAAAATATAGCTCCATTGATGTGGGGTGTGAGGAGGTAAAATAGATAAAATGACTGTTGTTGGTGCCAAATAGCTATATTTTTTGCTCTGCTGTTATGGATGCTCTTATGGGTCATTCTAATAAACTAATAGTAATAATTGTATATTTGTATAAATGCCTAGATAAGATACCAATACCATATGTGGGTTCCAGTTAGCTTAACTAGTAAAGTCTTTGATGGTTGAATAAGAAATCTAAGGTTCAATCCCTGTCTACACCAAAAACTGATTGGTGTCTTAGTCTGATGATAAAAAGTATCATCAAAAGTAGACGTTATAGGTTGAAACTCTTTCCAAAAAAAAAATGTGCAATACCATATAACCTTTTTACAATACAAGGTGATGAGGCTCGCATATGGCACACAAATTTATGAGAGGTACACTATTGAATCTATATGCATTCATGAATATTACAAAAATTCATTCTATAGAGATGTGTATCTGGCTTGTCATACATGGATCAATCATATCTAGCGTGCGTTTGAGTTTTTGGCTGGGTCCTATGGCACTATTCATGACCCAGCCAAAAATGTGCATAACCATGCATTTATGGGTCCCACAGCACTATTCACATATTTAAAAATTATTTTGCTATAATATTTTCAGCAATAAGTTTTAGTTTTCAGCAAAATAAACGGTATCCAAACAGACCCCTAAAATCATGGATGAATCATCACCTCCATAGCTCCACTTCATATCACACGAGTGTTATCATAAGTTTTGATACATGAAAAGATTATATATTTCTTTTTATTTCAAATTGTAACAATAAACAATATTGTTGACTCTCTCTTCTTCTTTTTTTATACAAGATTGAAATTCTACTTTGACCTAATCTAAATGAATATGTGTGTGAAGCTCCCTCTTGGAGACTTGAACACCAACCCTTACCCCCCACACCCCACAAACACTTATACTTGTGAAGTGACTATTTTACAAAGGGTGCACGGTGGTGACTCTCTCTTAAATATACATCATTTGTTGAATATATATAAAGTCTAAGATCCAACCATTTCTTTCTTTTTCATTAAATAAAATATGCTCAATTAAGAAATAAACGAAATTTAAGTTATTCCACGATATAAAAATAATAAAGGAAGGGAAAGACTACGGTAGAATTATTTGTCCCATCAAAACATATATGGACAAAGTTTAGCTATAAAATTGGTTGTAGCCTACAACCTTGCTTAATATCATTTTATTGGAGGTAAATTTTGACAAAGCCACTATTGGATTACATCTTCTTCTTATATCCTCTATGCTTGCAAAATTTCTAAAAAATTAAAGATTAATAGCTATGTCATTAAAAAAATTGTTTAAATTACAAGTTTTTGTAGTTTAAAATTATGCATAAAATATAATATTATAGATTATATAGTAAATAATATCTGATTGTCACAAAATTTGACATATATATTAAGAGCGTAAAGAACATGCAATTCAATAGTTTGATTTTCAAAATATATAGTAATGTTAATGATACTGAGTAAGGTTGTAACCTTAGGCTACAACCAATTTTGTAGCTAAACTTTGTCCGACATTTATTTGATCGTGAATTAAAATCAAGAAAAACCAAATTTAGGCCAAAAATCCGACCCGGTGCACCAATCAAGGCCAATGATTCAGATTGGTGAAAATTGGCCAAATTAGGCCAAACCCTTAAGTTTTGTTGCAAAGTACAAGGTTTGATTAGATTTGAGCCCCCAATCGAAGTGACTGTTTTAACAATGTGTAGATATTTCAAGTTCCTTTTAAAAACTTGTTTAATCACGGAGATTGGATATCAGAAAAACAACTAAAATTTCACAACTTGCAACTCGATTTTTTTGCCTAGGTGTTGGAAATTTTGACATAGGCCAATGTTTGGACAAACACTATTGAATTATCGTGAATAAGGTATATCTTTAGAAAGCTCGTGACAAGTTTCATTTCAAGGGGCCACAAGTGGGAAAAATCCAAGGAATGAGCCCAAAAATAATGGAAACAAGTAAACTTTAAAGCATGTGTGGTAGCAACGTTATCACACTCATAACTCCCCAAAAACAAAAGCCTTTGTTTTTGTTATTTTTTTCAAAATAATCTAGGTCAAAAGTTCTACAACTTGGTTTAATTTGACCCTGTTGATGTGGGCCGTGTGGCTTGAATTGCCAAAGCCCAATTTGGTCATCTAAACCAAATACAAGTTGTAATAGGAAACCTCTTTTGCCGACTTTAATATATATATATATATTGTATTAAGTGCAACCGTGTGATGAGTAATTCCTAAAACCCTAGCAGCAGTCGCATTAGAAGAAGAATAGAGTTTTCTTGTCTTGTGGGTGAGAGAGAGAGAGAGTTAGGGTGTAATTGGGATTTGGGTTTCTTGAGAGTGTTTTTGTGCACTATTGTTTCTCCCTATTTTTTATAGTGAAATTTCTCCATCGTCTCCGTGGAGGTAGGCAATTTGTCGAACCACGTAAATTCTTGTGTTCTTTGTGTGTGCTTATTATTTAATTTCCGCTTATTTACTGTTATTGATTTGAGTCCTGGGGTGTTATCTACACAACAAGTGGTATCAAAGCAAGGTTAGGATTCAATCCTTTGAATACAGTAAAGATGTCAAGCACAAAGTATGATGTAGAGAAGTTTTGTGGTAAGGGAAATTTTTCACTTTGGCAAAGGCGGATGAAGGATCTCCTAATTCAACAAGGAGTTCACAAGGCCTTGCTTGGAAAGGAGAGGAAACCGGAAACGATGAAGGATGTAGAATGGGTAGAGATGGATGAGAAAGCAGCTAGCGCTATTTGTCTCAACCTAAGTGATGAGGTCATTCACAACATCCTAGAAGCAAAGACCACAAAGGAGGTTTGGGAAAAACTAGAAGGTCTTTATATGAGAAAGAATTTGACAAACAAGTTGTACGTGAAGAAGCAACTGTATAGTTTGCATATGAAGGAAGGTTCAGATCTGTTGGAGCATCTCAACATGTTTAACATGTTGAACACCCAACTGTCAAGTTTTGGGGTCAATTATGAGGATGAAGATAAAGCGTTACTCTTATTAGCGTCGCTTCCTACTTCTTTTGATCATCTAGTGACTACATTGATGTACGGGAAAGAGACAATAGTACTCGAGGAGGTGACTAGTGCTCTCTTGTCACACATAAAGATGAAGCAAGATAGTGATGGTTCTCAGGCTGATGGACTTATTGTAAAGTCTGAGTCGAGCAATAGGGGTAGAAGTAGGTCAAGAGGACGGAACTCCAATAGGAACAGATCACAGTCTAAATCACGTGCAAAGAAAGATGTAGAGTGCTTTTATTGTCACAAGAAAGGGCACTACAAGAATCGGTGTAAAGAGTTGAAAGAACATTTACAGGAGAAGAAGAATGGAAAGAAGCCCCTAGAATCAGCTAGTGCTGCTGAAGAAACATTAGATGACAGTGAAGTTGGTGCAGATTTACTTTCAGTTTCATCAAGTAACAATGTTCTATTGGAATCTTGGGTTTTAGATTCAGCATGCTCATATCATATAACTCCAAAGAAAGATTGGTTTGACACGTATAAGCCTTACAACGGTGGTCTGGTCCAAATGGGTAATGATGCTACATGCTCGGTTATTGGAATTGGTACCGTGAAGATCAAGATGTTAGATGGAGTTGTGAGAGTTCTTAGTAATGTCAGGCATATTCCAAATCTTAGAAATAATTTAATTTCTTTAGGAGTATTAGATGATTTGGGCTATTCATATTCATCAAAGGATGGAATCATGAAGATTACCAAAGGTGCTTTGATGGTAATGAAGGGACAGAAAGTATGCACGCTTTACAGATTATAGGGAACACAGTTGTAGGAAGAGTTGCAGTCACCACTCCGGTAGAGTCCAGCACTAACGACACAAAATTATGGCATATGTGACTTGGCCATATTGGTGAACGTGGTATGTTAGAGTTGCACAAAAGAAATTTATTGAAAGGGGTGAAGACATGCAAGCTAGACTTTTGCAAGTATTGTGTGTATGGGAAGCAGCATAGAGTCAGTTTCAAGACAGGCTCTCATACAAGTAAGGGTGTTCTTGACTACATTCATTCAAATGTTTGGGGTCCAGTATCGCTATGTCAGTTTCATTGATGACTACTCTAGAAAGGTATGGATTTATTTTATGAAGCATAAGTCTAATGTGTTTGGCATATTTAAAAGGTGGAAAGCAGAGGTTGAGAATCAGACTGGCAGGAAAATAAAATACCATAAAACAGATAATGGACTAGAGTATAGAGATAAAGAATTCATAAGATTTTGTGAATTAGAAGGCATTACTGGTCACTTCACAGTTAAAGGAACTCCACAGATGAATAGGGTTGCAGAGAGAATGAACAAAACCTTAGCAGAAAGAGCCAAATGCATGAGATTGAATGCAGGGTTGCCTAAGGTGTTCTGGGCAGAGACAGTTAACACAACAAGCTTCATTATTAATAGATCTCCATCTTCAACCATAGATTTCAAGATTCCAGAAGAGGTTTGGTCAGGTAGACCAATTGATTATTCGAGTCTAAGAATTTTTGGTTGTCTAGCTTATGTGCATGTGCAGAGTGGAGAGAGTTCTAAATTAGATTTGAAGTCAAGAAAATGCGTATTTCTTGGTTTTGAAAAAAGTGTTAAAGGCTACAGGCTTTGGGATCCAATCTCAAAGAAAACAATGACTAGTAGAGATGTCATATTTGATGAAGTCTTTATGTTGAAACAGAATGAAGCAAAGACTTGTGATGATAGTACACAAGAGAAATTAACTATTGAGGTGGAGTTTGACGAGAATAGTTCACCCAATGATAAGGGTGATGCTGAGATTGATCCAGAGCAGCAACAAGAAGAGTCTTATTCAATTGCTAAAGTCAGAGAGAAGCGGGTTCACAAAGCACCACAAAGATACGACTTTGAAGACATGGTTAGCTTTGCTCTTATAACTAGCAGTGGAGATCCATTGTCTTATAGGGATGTAGAAGAGATGGGGTCACTATAGAAGAATAAGACTTGGGAATCCTCTAGTATGTTGACAAAATCAGTTCCAACAGATAAGTTCAAGAGTTACTTGGACTTGGTTGATGTTTGTAGCTTGTAAGCCCTTAAGGGCTAAGGTGGAGGCGATGGAGGAGTTTGCTCGTGTAGCTTGATCAATTCAAGCCAAGGTGGAGATTTGTTGACTGTTATTGATTTGAGTCCTGGGGTGCTCTCTGCACAACAGACCCTTTCCAAATAATCTCTCAATCCTTGACTAAAATCGAGTGTAAAGCGACAATTAGAATTGGTAACTGAGTAACGCATTTGAGGTACCAACTTTGCGCATGATTCTTGATCACATGTACAAACAAGCTCTACAACTTCATACATCACTTCCTCGTTGAATCAGCACGTATCCTCATATTTCAGGGAAAAAAAGTACATTAAGAGGAATCAAATGTGCAAAGTTATACTGGGATAAGCATACCACCACACATAATTGGCGTGATAGTCACTCCATAAGTATAAGTACTTGTGAGGTTTGGGGGGGCAAGAGCTGGGGTTCAAGTCTTCAGAAGGAAGTTTCACACACATACACACTTAAATTAGACTAGAGTAGAATTTCTATCTTATAAGAAAAAAAAAAAAAAAAAACAAACAAACAAATTGAAACAAGCATTAAATGTAGAAAATTCCAAATTCTTTGCGAGAAGCCCAACTTATAGGGGCGATAACTTTTGATTTGGAAATTTGGTTTATGCAAATTTGGTGTTATTGTAAAGATAATTTCATAACATTTGTACTAATACCAAATTTTAGAAAATATATATCATAAAAAAAATCTGCAGACATGGGCAAAATAGGAAAGTGCTGAAAATCATTATGAAAAAATGAATAAAAAAGTGTGGGAATTTGGCATATGATCATCATGGAAGCCCTAAGCCCTAATTAGAGCATTCACAACCGGAAATTCTATCCCATCCCGTTTTGCCATCCCAAAAAGGCACTTTATCAATTATACAATACAATTTTACAATACTCCCAACATCCCAACTTTTATTTTCCTATTCTACTTATTAAAATAATATTTCTACATAATAAAATAATATATCCTACAATCACCATCATTTACAATACAACACATTATTTATTCTTTCTCTCTTTCTTTCTATTCAAGAACCACAATCACCACCACCGCTGCACTGCACACACCTAACACCACCACAACCACTAGTAACCCATAATCTACAGTCAACATAAAAAAAAATAAAAATAAAAATAAAAACACCGTAACCCATGATCAAAAACCAGACCCACGCCGCTACACCTACTACCCAAGTCGTTGCACCACCAAACCCACACCGCTACATCCACTGACCACGCCATTGCCCACCAAAATCACACCTATTGAAATCAACCCACCGCCACCCACCAACCCAAAACCCACTCCCACACAAATCACAACCCACCTAACCCACTGCGATCTCCATCGCTAACCACTGCGAAGCCACACAATCTTCACCCACAAACACAACAAAAATTTATGAAAACCGGATTGCTCAATTCGCGGCTAGGTAGCTCGATTTTGTTGAAGCTCGAAGGAAGCGGATTCGCCGCTAGGAAGCTTGAAGGAAGTTGATTTTGTTGATTTGAAGAGAGAGGGTCATCTACACATGCAAGAATGTCAATTTGAAGAGAGAGTGATGGAGTGAAAAGTTAAACAGGTATCTAGAGTGTTGGGTTTATGAGATGAGTGAATCGGTAAAAGGGATTTGGAGATGGATGAGGGTGAATCAGCATTCGGCAGAGGCTTAGTGACAGCGACTTGGTGATTCGGAGAGAAAAGCGAGGCTTGGTGATAGCAGCTTGATGATCAGAGAGAAAGAGAAAAGCTTGACAATGGTGAGAGAGGGAGAAGGGATGAAAGAGCAAAAACCCGATACTGTACCAAGAGAGAGAGGGGCTTGAACGGATTAAAATACACTAAATTGTTTTGGCATAGCGCTACAATACCATCTCATATGTGAGATGAAACTGTAGCGCTACGCCAAAAAAATTTGGCCTCTCCCCATTTTAGCCATCTAGTTGCTGAGTGTATTCTGGGCCTGTATGCCAAATGTACTTTACATTTGGCATTTGACAGGCCCATTGCTGATGCTCTTATATATGATTCATTTACCAACTCTATTTATTTGTGTGCCATCAAGAGCAACACTTACAACATTTGTTTACCATGAGAAGGTTTTCCCGATCATCAAGACACTTACTCATAGCAAAATAGTCCTCTCTCTATAAGCAGAGTCCACCTTTTGGGCTTAAAGAGTTGTTGAGGTGAGGATTGGCTAAATGATTAGTGTGAAGGAACACGATTGCACCAATTGAGATATTTTCTCCCAACCTTTTGTTTTGTCTCAAACCACTACTTTGACCACAACTCCTCCCATAATGAGTTATAGTAAAAGTTGTGTAAAAAATTATGGTTCTAGCATTTTTCTTTGTCTCATTGAAAGTGTGTTAGTGGACTTGATTGTGCACGTTAAGGCATTACTTACTCACATCAAGCATATGTGTCCCTTGTGTTGACATCCACCAAAAATGAATAGTCTCAATGAAGCATGTGTCGTCCCCTATCAATAGTGCATGCATCGTGTACCAAAGATGGAATGCATTGGGACAAAATTGGCAAATGCCCTTTTTGGGCAAAAAAGCAGCATTACGTCCCATTTCCCAAACTAATTAGGGAAATGCCCCTCTTTTGAAGCTCGATTTTCTCAAAATCAAGTTAAACCCTATAGTGGCGTTTTTAAGGAGCCTATAGTGATGTTTTCAGGACCTATAGTGGCATTTTGAAACTTGAGCTCAATGAACTCGAGTTATAAGTAAAAAAAGAATAAAAAATTGCATGTAGCTTGAGTTCCAAAATGCCATTATAGGTCCTTAAAACATCACTATAGTCTACTTAAAACGCCACTATAAGGCTCCAGAAATTTTTTTTTTATAACTAGATTTTGAGAAAATCGATTTTCAAAAGAGAGGCATTTCCCTAAATAGTTTGGGAAATGGGGCAAAATGCTACTTTTTTTGCCCGAAAAGGGCATTTGCCAATTTTGTCCGAATGCACTGTGTGAATGTTGTGCGCATTTTTGGAAATATGGTTTTGATAAGTGTTTGGAGTTAACTTTGAGCAAAAATAAGTGGAACCACACATCTTTTAAGGCATGTGTAAGTTGAGATGTTCTCCACGAGGAGATTAATATTATGTGGCCACTTGGCCAAAATTATTAAGAGTGAGTGAGAAATTGTTTCCAAAAGTGTCTTTATGACTTACTTTGAAAGTAGAATTTACTTGAATCTTAGGAAGGAAAGTAAAGAGACAAATTGTGGGGTTATATTACCTATGGGTTGGACATTAGGTTGAACCCCAAGAGTCATCCCACTTTTATGGAAGGGGAGAAGGAGGAGGACCGATGTAAGTGGGCCTCTATACATGCTTGTGTCGTTGCCTACACTAAAACTGTTAGAATTCACGCATGTAGCAAACTTCATCAATGGAGTGATCTGATCAAAGATGAAGAAGAGAGGGATTTCTGTATATGTATTGAATTCTCATTGATTGAAATAAACAAGCTCTGTTTCTTATATAGGAAACAGATTGGAGGGAAAAACTATAACCAACTAACAAACTAACCAATGAACAAGTGCCATCTGCCAACTACTCCTAACTAACTCTTCTATACAGTAAAACTATATGTAGCCTAACTACTAATACATAAAACAACATGTAGTTTACCTTTATGTACAAACTTTAGACTACTATCTTTACATTACAGATTTACACTAAGACTATATTGATGAATTACAATCTAACATCTAACAAAAACAAACCTAATCAGGTTGGGACGGGCATGGGCGCAATTGTGGGTTGGTCCATGTTTGTCTAGTATTAAATATTTGTGTGTTTGTAAATGGACATCCCTCATTTTATTTCAATCATTCTCACATTCTCATTATCGTGCATAGAGTAATTAATCAAGAGAAAGATAGAGAGTTTTGTTCGTTGTGCTCGAAGATTACCATGTCTCTTATGTATGTTGTTGATCATTGTTCTTGGGAGATAGACATCCAAAAGACTTAAATTATCATTGTGAGGAGCGAAATCTATCTTTAAGAAATAATGTCAAACACTAACCTTGATCATATCTTAATTTTTCAATATATATTCATCTAGTCGTTAAGTTTATTTACTTGTTCTATTTAATCACATATTAAAACTTTTTTTTTTTTGCTTGTTGCTCTTGTTAACAAAGTCATAAGTAAATTATATATTTTATGCATTATACCCAACAATATTAAGATCAATTTAGTTTCCTTAATTTATGATGTGGTTTATGTTAATAAATTTATCCTGTGCTTAGTAATTCATTTTTTGAGTGTTTTAATATCTCTGAATTGTATGTGTTTTAAATAGTTCAAAATTTTCATGTTCTACATAATTCAATTTTTTACGGTCTCCAAGTAATTCGAATTTTTTGTGTTTTTCATAAAATAATTTTTTGTGTGTTCTATTCTATTTTTGAGTGTCTAATATAATCAAACTTTAAAATATTTTTTTAATATTTTTTGTTTAACAAAATTGTCCAATAATAATTATGATATGTCAGAAGAAACTGTTACTGAGGTTAATCCTGTTGTAGTGCCTATCACTACTCCTATTTATATTCCCAATTATGCCACAATTGTGAGGTTCCTGATTTTTTTCTTTTTTCTTTTTTCTTTTTTCTTTTTTCTTTTTTCTTTTTATAATTTAAAAGAAACCTAAAGCTTGGTTTGGAGAATGGAGATCCTTGAGGAAATATGTTGTGTGTGTTTATATTTAAAGTAGTCACTTATTTTATTATGGAAAAATAAGAAAACTTTTATGAAAATACCTCTTTATTGAATCATCCAAGTAATTACATCATGAATGAATAGTAGAAACAAAAATTTACATGGGTTTGGTCCTAAATACAAGACTATCTATGGTCCTAGTTATATTTTAAGGAAAGTAAAAGTTACATTGTTTTGTTTCTTAGTTACAATCTAATTAAGAAAATTGTAACTAAGAAAGCAAAAATGAGAAAGACTTGGTCAACAAATTTGAGATTTGAATCCAAAGGTAAAATTAGGGGATGAGGTATTAAATGCTCATTCTGCTAGATTCATTGATTGGTTTTCAGGAAGTTGATGGCTAGGTTATTTTATGCATTTTTTTCATTTAACAAGTCATTATGCTAGCCTCAAAAAAAAAAAAAACAAAAAAAAAGTCATTATGCATGAAATACTTGAATTTCAATAAAATTAAAACCAATAAAACTAAAAAACCATAGTGGTGTATGCAGTAACTATGCACGGGTATTAAGTATTAATAGGGTTGGAATGCCTAGATATAGAACCATTAGAATCAGTTCATACATTTTTTTTTTTTAAGGGTAATTACACTAAACTCACATGTGGTTTGGCCCAAAATCACTTTGCCTACCCGTGGTTTAAAAAGTGTCACTTTACCCACTTGAGGTATGTTTCGTTTGTTTTTTGTAACCCACCTCTATTAAAATCAGGGGTAAATAGGTATTTTTCCTCAAATTTTATGTCTCTCTCCTCCCAAAAAAAAAAAGAAGCACAAAAATGCAAGAGAAACAAGATCAAAAAGTGGGGTTGGTCTCTCTCTCAATTTACATAAATCTTAAACATGAAGAACATACCCAAAAAATAAAACCCAGATCAACCTACACAAATAATCGAACAATACAATATTGCCCTTCAATCAACCGAACAATACACTATGACCTATCTCAATCAAATATATTATATATACATGATTTTCTCATCTCATTTGTGGGTTTAGTGCAGCTTACATCGCTGAAGGAGATCCTATACAGAAAATAATGTTGATGAAATTCATAAATCAAATGGAAAGCTATATCGAGCTCTACTGAACGAAGAAGCGCAATATGTCGTAGTTTTGAATACATTGATGATGATGGAGGTAGAAAAGGTAATCGAAAGCAACGGTGGTGATATTCTATTCACTCATCCCTTTCCCTGAGTCTCTCTCTTCCTCTTCTAGCTTTCTTTGATTCGAATTAGAAGAAGATTAAAATAAACAAATAAATAAATAAATGAAGAACACGACTTTGCTCAGGGAAAAAAAAAATTGAATGAAACCCAACAACAAACGATCACCGACGACTGACCAACAGTAAAATCCACGAACCCAAAACCACTATCCACAGACCACTGACCACGAACCATCAACAAAAGCCACAAACCCATCAACAAAACAACAGCATCGGCATCAGTACACAAACCCAGAACTTTGTAACCATCCACCACCAATAAACCCAAAATCAATGATTCAAACCAAAACCCCTAGTGATTCAAACCAAAACCTAGAATCAATGATTCAAACCAAAACCTAAAACCAGTGATTCAAGCCAAAACCAAACCAAGAACTAGTGATTCAAAACAAAACCCACAGAACCAAAACCCATAAACCTCCAAAGCCGACCCGCAACAAAACTGAAATCCTCTAACACCGATCCTAAATAAAACCCACAAACCACTGCGAACCCACCACTACAAAGGCGAACAGAGGAGAAATCTGCAAAGTGAACCCACCAAATCAAATATTAATTTTCACAAAACCCTCCATTTTGATCTTGTTTCTCTTGCATTTTTGTGCTATCTTATGTTTTGGGAGGAGAGAGACATAAATTTGAGCAAAAATACTTATTTACCCCCGATTTTAAAAGAGGTGGGATACGGAAAACAAACGGAACATATCCGAGATGGGTAAAGTGACACTTTTTAAATCACGGGTAGGCAAAGTGATTTCAAGCCAAACTACAAGTGGATTTAGTGTAATTACCCAAAAAAAAAAAACATTAGAATCATAATATAGCTCAGTTATCGAAACATTATTAAGAATTATATCTTTGCACAAAACTAATTAAATATATAACACACTTCAAATGAAACAAAGAACGGAGAAAGTATACCATGTTTCGGTAATACCAACTCAGCATCTGTTTTGGTATTTCCTACCCAATAAATGAGTGAAACCTATTTCAAAAAACCACATCAGACTACTCCAATAAATAATTAATTTATCTTCCCGATAGTATAGAAGATTGTGATTAATTTATTGGAGTAGTCTAATATGGTTTTTTGAAATAGGTGTCACTTATTTATTGAGTAGGAAATACCAAAATAGATGCTAAGTTGGTATTACCAAAACATGGTATACTTTCTCCAAAGAACGTCGTTAATTTGTAAAAACCATATGAGCACTTACTCATGCATTTAACACAGTGAGTAATAAAGCCTTTTTAGAACTTGAAATGCAATACAACAGTTGATACAATGATTGTTTCATAGTCCTAGACTCTCATCGTTCATAAGGTCGACATATATTTGAAAATGCAATGCTAACAAACTTTTCCACATTTGACATCCCAACGGAAGTAGTTATTCTTACAATAGTTCAAATTGATATAAAAGATGACCTTAAGCTTAATAACCACTTGGAGGTGAAGATCACTTTTTGTAGCTAGGAAGAGGATTGAAGTAGTGGAGGTGGAGTAGAAGACAAAGAAAGTTATAGTAATACAGAGGACTTGAGGACTTATAGTGGAGATGGAGGTGATTTGTAGTAATAAGGAGGTGGTGGTGGCAGAGGGGATTTGTTGTCAAGTGGAGGAGGTGGTGGTGATCTATAAATGCAAGGAGCTGGAGGGAATTAATGGTGATGGAGGTGGAGGTGACTTTTGGAAATAAGGTGGTGAGGATGGAAAAGGTGGTGGCAGTGACTTGTAAACATAGGGAGGTGGAGATGAAGCAAATGGTGGTGGTAGGGATTGGGAAATGTAAGGGGGTAGAGGGGATGGTGATAGAGGTGGAGATGATGGAAAATGTGGTGGTGGTGGTGGTGGTGGTGGTGGTGGTGACTTGTAAACATATGGAGGTGGAGATGATAGAGATGGTGGCGGTGGGGATTTGGAAATGTAAGGAGGTGAAGGGAATGGTGAGGGTGGAGGTGGAGGTGTTGATTTGTAAATGTAAGGAGGGGGAGGGGACAATGGTGGAGGTGGAGGCGATGGGTGGAAATAAGGTGAAGGAGGTGATAGAGAAGGTGGTGGTGGTGACTTATAAACATAAGGAGGTGAAGATGATAGAGATGGTGGCGGTGGGGATTTGGAAATGTAAGGAGGTGGAGATGGTGATTTGTAAACATAAATTGGAGGAGATCATGGTGGTGGCGATTTATAAACACAAGGAGGAGGTGATTTATGATGGTTAGGTGGGTAGTGAAATTGGTTGAGTGGTGGTCGCTAATGATTTGGGGGGCAATCATCTTTGTGGTGGGCTGGTGGTGGCAAATGGTCTGGGGGGCAATTGTCTCTGTGGTGGGCTGGTGGTTGCCAAGCATAAATGTCAGGCTCATTAGCAATCACACTAGTGACTAAAAGCATCCTTATCAAAGATTTCAAAAAATTTAACATTTACCATCTCAAAAACCTATTTTATCAATTTTAACTCCACTTTACAATACACCCAACATCAAAGATTTTATATTTTTGACCACTTCATTAAAATATTAATTTTTTATTATTTTTTATTCTCATTCACATCTCTTTCACTGCTAACAAACCCATTGTCACTGCTAACACCTGCTACCACCACCGTAGACAGCCACAGCCACCACCACAACCACAACCACCACCACCACCAACCACAACCTCAACCCCCAACCACCAAAATAAAATAAAACCCACGGCACAAACCGCATAATCTATTTGGATAGCTTTTTTTTGCTGGTTTATTTTAATATTTAATTTATTTTTTATACTATTTATGAGTCTCACTGTAGTTTTTAATACTATTTATGGAACTCACTTTACTATTTCAACTCACTTTTATTTATGGAACTCACTTTACTATTTCAACTCACTTTTATATTTATCTACAGTAATTTCAACAAAAAGTTTTCAATTTCAACAAAATAAATGTGTTTGGATTGATGAAAGTTGCCAACTTATTTTACTATTCAGCTTATTTTTGCTACTATTTATGAGTCTTACTGCACTTTTTGGTACTATTCATGATTCTTATTGTACTATTTTAACTAATTTTTACTTTTATTTACAATGGTTTCAACAAAAAGTTTTCAATTTCAGCAAAATGAACAAATCCCATACAGATTCTAACAGATTCCAAACAGACCCATACAAACTTTTACATTCATAATAATTGAGTTGACAAGTTTTTACTAATTCTTAATTTTTTATTTGGACCAACCACTTACATTGTTCTTTTACAAACCATTAACAATCTATCAAATCAGTTGTGCATAAAAATTTTGGTTAAATTCTTTTTGTCTATACTCATTAAACTTTCTCTTTTTTTCTTTTTTTTCTTTTTTTGAGAAATTAAACTTTCTCTTATTATTTTGCCAGTTCCCCTCAAGTAGATCTCTATCTCGTTAGTCAAGATGGAGAGGATGCTAGGGGGTTATTTCAAATCATTTTTAAAGCATATATCCTAAAAAATATAAACTGATCTGAATTTTTCTTCAACTATATTAGAAGACAAAAATTCAAGCTTGCTATAAAATATAAACTCGTGTCTGTAAGACTTTGCTCCTTCAGGCACATTTTTCATAGATTCATGTCTGTCAGGATGTGTAATTAAGCTAGCAAATTTTTTCGAAGTTGTCTTGATTGACCAACCGTCAATTGCAATGATTGTAAATTTGCAAGTACTGTTTTTACAAACAGCTACCCTACCAATACATTTTTCCGTAACTTGCTGCCTAGATTAGCATGAAAACATTGAAAAGTATCAATTTTCTAACACCCTTTTATGCGACTCCTGGTGAGTGCAATGGTTGTGTTAATAAGAAAAACTTGGTAGTAGATTAAATTCTACAAAATGTTTGCACCGTATTAGATTTGGACTACCATAGAAAATCTTACTTGCCAGACAAAATTTAAGCAATTAGAAGACTCATCGAATTATATAGTTGAGGTTGACACAGATTTTTCACTATTAATCTCATTGATCTTTGCAAATTTTTATGTATTTACAAATTTCCTTCTATTTTTTCTCTATGCAACAAATAATCAATAGAGCATTGTATCAAAGCCGTGTCCCATTTCAAAAATCCTATGTTTAACTAAAAAAATCTCACATCAACCCAACCTAAATGGCCTCTAAACATTCATGGTAAAAACAATCTTTTAAACATTTCGTCAAACACACAAAACACAATATAAAACACGAAACTTCAGTTTTTTTTTTTTTTTTTTACTAAATTCAAACATTAAAAAACCATTACATTTTTTTTCCCAAAACAGATTCACATCATCACAAACTACACAAACACCTAATCAAAAAAAAAAAACGACAAGTAGTAGTTTTTTTCAAAATCTAACCCATCTATCTAATCTTAAGCCCTCTCGCCTCTGATCCTCCGAGCGAGCTGGATATCCTTAGGCATGATGGTGACTCTCTTGGCGTGAATGGCGCACAGGTTGGTGTCCTCGAAGAGCCCGACCAAGTAAGCCTCGGCGGCTTCTTGTAGAGCTGAGACGGCGCTGCTTTGGAATCGGAGGTCGGTCTTGAAGTCCTGAGCGATCTCTCTCACCAGCCTCTGGAAAGGGAGCTTTCGGATCAGAAGCTCCGTGCTCTTCTGGTACTTCCTGATCTCTCTCAGTGCCACGGTTCCTGGCCTAAACCTGTGTGGCTTTTTCACACCTCCGGTAGCCGGAGCTGATTTACGAGCGGCCTTTGTTGCGAGTTGCTTCCTTGGCGCCTTGCCTCCGGTGGACTTACGAGCTGTCTGCTTGGTACGGGCCATTTGGAGGAGGGTAAGACCTGTTCGGTTGGTGGGAAAATGAGGGAAAAGTGAAGAGAAAGTGAGTTTGTTTGTTGTGATGTGAAGAGAAAGGGTTTGGAGTATTTGTAGTGTTGTTTTTGGGGGTATAGAGAGGCGGGTGATTGTGAAAAATTTTGGAGCTTTGAAAGTTTGAGACAGAGTGAATTTGGAGCGTTCATTTGGGGGAGTAATGTACGGTAAGGATTTGTTTGGAGGGGAGTGACGCGGATTGTAATCCGTGGCACATAGGTTTGACCAATAGGATTTGTTTGTGTAATCTATTCGCGGGATTTATTATTAGGCTGAAATTTTTAACCTTTTGAACTGGCGGTGAAATTCTATGAATCTTTTGGATTTTGTTTTTATTTTGGTAAAAGCATCCGTATCAGGAAATGTTATTCTATTATATTTTATCATCTCAAAAAGTCATTTTATTAGTTATATCATATCATTTTATAATACTCCAGTGTTCTAAAACTCTATTTTAATTAAAATATTATTTTTTAATCTTTTTTTATTATTTCTTTCCAAACGTCACTTTTTTTCAAACTTGGTTTTCCTAAGCTTTCTAACAGTCATTTTTTTTCCTCTCTTTCTCCCTCAACCTCTAGCACCAGTTCAACACACAAAGCCACACACACACAGACCCATTATACACCGATCAACCTATCCAAACTCATCACCACAAACACAGAGCCACACACACACACACACACAAACACAAATCATCAAACCTTCAACAGAGTCACACACACAAAAACCATTAAAACAGTTGGAGCCAACAACAGCCACCACACCCACCACCCAAGCCACCGATCAACCTATCCAAACCCATCACCACACACACACAAACACAAACCATCAAACCTTCAACAGAGTTACACACACAAAAACCATCAAAATAGTTGGAGCCAACAACGGCCACCACACCCACCACCCAAGCCACCGATCAACCTATCCAAACCCATCACCACACACACACAAACACAAACCATTAAACCTTCAACAGAGCCACACACACAAAAACCATCAAAACAGTTGGAGCCAACAACGGCTACCACACCCACCACCCAAGCCACTGATCAGCAAACCCATGCCGTCAATTTGAAACCCACGCAGTCGAAAATACCCAGAAAAATGCCGATGATCAACCCAGAAAAACGTCAAAAATACCCAAAAATACCCAAGCCACTGATCAAAAACCCACGCCGCCAATTTGAAACCCAGGTTGTCGAAAATACCCAACAAAATCAAAACCAAACCAAAACTAAAGCAACGCCACCGGAGCAAACCCATTCAAAAAAAATCATCATCGGAGCCACCATCGGAGCTACCAATGATCAACCCAATCGATCCACCCACCGATCAACAGATCCACCGTTTCAAACCCACTGATCAACCGATCCCAGCCCATCGATCCAAACCCAGCTCACTAATCCAACCTCCAAAATCCAAAACCTAGCACCGATGAGAGACAGAGAGAGGAAGTGAGAGTCAAAATGAGGGAGGGAGAGACTAAAATATTATTTTTGGTTTTACAATTGTGCTACAGTGCAATTCTAAAGATAGAATTGCACTGTAGCAATATTGCAAAAAAATTTGCAATACTTGAGTTTAGAATTCTCTAATGCAATGACATTTGGGGTTGCAAATGCCAAATTCTCCTTACATTTGGCATTAGCATTCCCCAATACTAATGATCTAACACATTAGCGGTGACACTTTCAGTTTTCAACTCAGGTTTTGGGCATATGACGAATTGACGATTTTTTGGCCCAGTTAGGTTTGGACCCTTCAAGATAGTCCGTAAAATAGTTAAAGCCTCAACCCCAATTTGTTTCCTCTTTTTTTTTTTTTTTTTTTTTTGGTCCTTTCAATTGATAGTGATGAAAAATGGGGATTTAAAATTTTGAATTCTAGTTCTCTTTTAATTTAGGAAATCAGCTTATGTTACTAAACTACAACAATCTTGACCTCAAAGAGTTTAACACTAACAAATTATTAAAGAGGAAATAACAATGAAATTAACTTTTAGATAACCCATGTTAGACTTGCAGAATTACAAATAATTTTTCAAATAAATTATACTATTCTCCATTAAGGTTTTGCAAAATAAACTCACTAGGGCCCGTTTGGTAACTGAAAAATATTGCTTAAAATGTCATACCAAACGGCCCTCTAACATTCCAAGAAATAACACTCTCATCCTTAAGATTTATATATAAAGGCTATAAACAAGTCAATACAGTTTCGCAGCGTTACTTTTCTAACAAAATATTTCATTTTTGAAAAAAAAAATTTACCTAGACTTGTTTATAGGTTTGTAAACATATGGCACTCCCATTTACAAACTTGTAAATCATTTTTAAATATGAAATATTGTGCTGGGGAAGTAATGATGTGAGAGGGCATATACTTATATGTTTTATTTATACAAATCTCAACTAGAAGGGTCATTCCAAGAAATGTTTGGAAGTGGGGGCAAGTGTCATTTTATGAAACATTTTGCAAAACTATGAGTCATTTATATATATGAATAAAAGAAGTTAGTGCCAATTACTTTTCTTTACTTTTTCAATTAATAATAAACACACTCAAAAGGTGAAATCTGCTAGTCTCACCACTAGCACAGTAAAATTTCAAAATTATGGTATCACATCAAGTTAGGCAATTTACCATCTCTCATATACAAAGTCGATTTCGCCGCATGCAAATCACAACCCAAATAATCACATTGTCACTTGCTCAAAAAAAAAAAAAAAAAAAAAAAAAAATCACATTTTCAACCATTAGTCAAAGTGTTGCCGCTAAAATATATCATTATAGTTTTATTAGAATAATAATTTCAACACTTCAGATGAAAGTATCAAATACTTTGCAATAAATCTCCACAAACTCAAGTAGAAATTAGAATACGCAAATGAGTTATCAATAAAAAGGAGTTTTATTGTACTTATAATTTGCACACTATACAAACTCTTCACTTTACTGGTACGAGATGCAAGCCATTAACTCCGATCACCTAAAAGCAAAAGAGAAAACTCATACGCCTCCGTTTGGATACCAATGAAAAATGAAAATTATTTTACTATTTAGATTATTTTTGCTACTATTGATAGGCTCCACTGTACTATTTCAACTAACTTTTACTTTTATCTATAGTTATTTCAGTAATAAATTTTCAGTTTCAGCAAATAAGTAGTATCCAAACAAACCTTTAGTACCTAGATATTCAAGCCAAAATATTTGATAGTCAAAATTGCAACAAAAGAAAGAAATGTTTCCTTCTCATCCTAGAGAAATGAAAAACATGAGTATGCAATGAAACCAAATCATTGTCCAATTAAGTAGGTGATGAATCTTATGATTGCCAGTATGATTGTGGCCTAATCATATGAAACCAAAACTCCCTTGACTGCGATATCCAAACACTGTCTCCTTCCAAACCAAACATCAGTAATTGCCACTTCAAGTCAATCAATTAGCAATCACTGGAGTTTAAAGACTTTCTTATAAGTGACTATCATTTCTATTATGAGGGAAACTCTTGTCTCCTCTTTCTCAAAAAGAGGTTTGAGACCCAATTCAAGACCATTGGATTAAAACATTTTCAATTGTCTAAAAAACAAAAAGAAAGGATATATAAGCATAACCAGTATTTTGGGGATACATTGCATTCAACCAATGCCACTAGAAACCCAACACACAAGCATCAGCAACGAACACAGCTTTTCAAGGCCTCTATGCAAACTCCAATGTTTTACAGTTCCACCAGTTCCACATCAATTCAAAATTAACTTCCAAGGACATGTTTCATTCAACCCCAACTTTACCCAAATTCCATACCTTTTGATTTAAAACAACAATAATAATAACAAACTACATTCGCTGTTCATAAATTCATTTCAAACAACCATTCCTTAATGATAATAAAAACCACAATTAACTAAGTGTGCGTTTGTTTGGACTTTTTGAAGCCCAAAACGCGCATAAATAAAAAAGTGGACAAGAAAATGTGTTTAGCTGAGTCCAAAACGCAACTTTTTAAAAAAAGTCGCGTTTTGGGCTCAGGCAAAATGCAAGTCCGAAACGCGCTGAATTTATGGACCTCTGAGGTCCATAAATCAAAACGCGCTGCTAGCGTTTTGGACATTATTACCGTTGGACGTTGCATTTACGAAAATGCCCCTAATATCTCACGCAAACTCACACAAACTCATCAGTTCTCTCACACTCACCCATCTCATCTCTCTGCTCTTCACTCCGCCCGCCCTCACCCCCATGCCTCCTAGCCTTGCTTGTATTTCTGCGCTCTGCTCTGTGGTAAGCTTCTTCCTCTTCTTCTTCTTTCTTTCTTCGTCTTCTTCAATGCGATTCTGATCTTGTTTTTTTTTTTTTTTTTAATTTTATTTCTGTCTAATCTGATCTGAGAAATACGTTTTGAAGATAGAGATTTGCTACCAAAACACCAAGCAACACTGATCTGCTACCAAAAACCACCAGGTACCAACTAATTCAGAAGTGTTTTTTTTTTTTTTTTTACCGAGTGTGGGAAAAAAAATTTCAGATCTTGCATGCTTTTGTTTTCTTCAGCTTCAACTCTCTTTGATTTGTTTTCTCGCAACCCAGAAATAGATTAATGGGTATTGTTTTTGTTGATTGGAATTTTAGTTGATTGGAATTAGTTTTTTTGTTTTCTCGGCAACCCAGAAATAGATTAATGGGTATTGTTTAAGTTTAAGCCTTGGAGAACGGATTTAGTGTTTATACTATCTGTAACAATGTTTTTATTTCTTAAATCTTGAATCAAAAAAGTTCAATCCAATTAAGCTTTGCGTTTTGTTCTATTCTTAATCTAGAAAAGAAAAAAAAAATTGCAATTATTTTTATAACTATAATTTTCGTTGTTACACCTTTATTTCTCAACATTGTAATCTGCTGGAATAGTTGAATCATAGTTGACACTTGACCCTCATATAATCATCCTTTTGAAGCTTAAGCTAAGTTACTTGTTGTCTTTTGAGGTTAGGATGGCATAGATGAAGTAATTAACCATCATATAAAATTCCTCTTGTTTCTCTGGGTGCCATGGCAGTGAAAATACTTGCTGCTCAGCTATAGATTCGGCTGCTTCTTTCTCTTTTTATCAGAGCTTGCCTAGCATTCCCAAAGTACCTTTTACTCCAATATTTCAGTTGAGATTGACTTTTTTGGGAACCCTTGTCCATTGGAGGACCAGTGATTCTTGCATCTCGTACTGAGTACCCTCACAACCTTCATCTTTAAGCCACATTGCTTTGAATCGGAGGGCCATTCTGGTCTGTAGAATCATGCTTGTTCATCGTCAGAGCAAAGCCATATAGGCTTGTGATCTGATGAGGAACCTCGATAGAGCAGTCATATACTTGCATATCTGTCACAATCTTCACATGTGAAAGGGTCTTGTCTACAGTATGGAATTTTACTTTTAGTGTCACACTTGTTTATACTTTTATCTGTAATTTTCTTTTTAATTGGGTCGATGCATTTGTAACTTGTAATTTGTCTTCAACAGTGGCATGTTAATGAACAGCAGGTGCAAAAACTTGTGAACATGGGCTTTGCCGAGCTGGATGTGAGAAGTGCTTTGCAAGTTGTTTTTTTTGTTTTTGGTACTAGGTTTGTAGGCATGCCTAATCTAGATGAGTATAAAGGTGCTTGATTAAGTTTGGTTATTCACTTTATTATTGAGTTCAAGATGAGCTCGACCTTAGGACTGAATGCAAATTTTATATTCATGATTAGTTCGTTAATTTTCAAAATATTTTTAACTTGTTAATGAGTTACACTGAGTTAATTAATTAAGCAAGTTATACAAGTTTGATTTAAGAAAATTATCTTCTTTAGTGTCATACACTAACCATGCAAAGAGCCTAACAGGCCTTGTGTGATCTGCTCATTCCATGCATTGGATTATTGCTTGATGCTACCCAAAACCCATTTTATGATGAAACAAAAATATAAATGTTCCTTGGCCTAGCGGTCATAGAGACTTGACATTAGATTAGATAATTTATATTGTATGCATTGTTCAAATATATGTGTATGGTTAGCATATGGTTTTTAGAAATTTGCTTGCAATATAGGCGAAGAAACTTGCTGCACAAATTTTTTGTGCCCCTACAACTTTGCTTTAAGACATACCTTTTTGTGCATGCGTGAGTGTGGTGGTGGTGGGGGGAGGATATAGACATAGAGAAAGAGACAGATTTTGCAGGTGTAAACTATGTTGCTTTAAGACATACCTTAGTTGGTTAGGATTGTAGAGACAAAGTTTAATAATGATTAATTTTTTTGTTTGCTTGATATGGTTTTGCTAATATGCTTCAACCTCACTGGTTAACTTTATAGATGGGTAAAAACACCACTTCCAATCCCGAGGCAAAAAAGGCTAGAGCATTATGGGATAATGATCCAAGCTGGACAACTACTTTTTGTAACCTTTGTGTGGAACAGATTCAAATCGGGAATAGATCAAGAGGTGCTGCCTTTAGTACCGAAGGTTGGACCAATCTAGTGACCAAATTTTGTGATGAGACCGGTTAAAACTATGATAGGGATCAATTTAATCATCTTTTATCATCTTTTTTACATTTTTGTGTTGTACAATTTAAACTTGGATTATTGATATGTATTTTATATGTTTTTACATTTTTATGTAGTACAATTTAAATGGATTATTGGTGTATATTTTATCATCTTTTTACATTTTTATTTTGTGCTTCATGATGATAAAAATTATTTAGATTTAATTAATATTAATAAGAAGTCATTAATAGTAATAACAAATAATTATGACACTAAAAAAGAAAAATTGCCCAAACATTATTAAAATAATACCAATAATATATATTTATTATTATTATTATTATTATTATTATTATTGTTTAGTAAGTATATGAAATAGATGATTTAATAAGTATGAAATAAACTCACATCCACAAAAAAAAAAAAAAAAAAAAAAAAAAAAAAAAAAAAGTTTGAAATAAATTCCTATATACATTGTCCTTTTTTGTCATTTACCCCTCAAAAAGCCACTTTTATAAGTGCTAGCCAAACACTCAACTTTTTCATTATGCACTTTTTAACAGTTTTTACCAAACACTCAGCTTTTTCAAACTCCACTTTTTCATTATGCACTTTTTCAAAAAGCTGAACCAAACTCACCCTAAAGCAGAATAATAAACCATATAAAACGTGAAATTGATATTTGATATTGAACACAGCTAAAGCAATCTAATTAGATATTAGATTTCCACAATTCTACACAAACTTAACAAAGAGATAAAATTAGAGATTCCAGATCTAAACAACGAAAACCTAAACACAGATCTAAATCGACTACACCAACTCTCTCTCTCTCTCTCTCGCCTCTAATCCTCCTAGCGAGCTGGATATCCTTAGGCACAATGGTGACTCTCTTGGCGTGAATGGCGCACAGGTTGGTGTCCTCGAAGAGTCCGACCAAGTAAGCCTCGGCTGCTTCTTGTAGAGCCGCGACGGCGCTGCTCTGGAATCCGAGGTTGGTCTTGAAGTCCTGAGCGATCTCTCTCACTAGCCTATGGAATGGGAGCTTCCAGATCAGAAGCTCCGTGCTCTTCTGGTACTTCCTGATCTCCCTCAGAGATGGAGATCAGGAAATACCAAAAGAGCACGGAGCTTCTGGTGGAGGTGATAGAGATGGAGGTGGCGGAGGGGATGGTGACAGTGGTTGTGGTGATGAAGATGGTGGAGGTGGAGGTGGAGGTGATGGTGAAGGTGGTGGTGGGGATGGAGATCGAGATGGTGGCGGTGGAGAAGACGGTGAGGGTGGTGGTGGAGGTTTTGGCAGTGGAGGTGAAATAGATGGTGGTGGTGGAGTTTTTGGCGGTGGAGGTGAAGGAGATGGTGGTGGTAGTGGAAATTTTGGCAGTGGAGGTAGTGGAAATCTTAGTGGTAGTTGTGTTTTAAAAACTTCAGGCGGAGGTGATGTGTGATAGCTTGGGAGATGGGGTTCTTGCCTTCTTGGTCATGAGACGGAGGTGGCAAATGATTTGGGGGCTGGTGGTCTTCATGTTGGGCCAATGGTTGCAAACCAAAAAAGTAAAGCTTATCAGCTACCACATTATAGCATTTACATCCAATATCTAAAAACCATTCTATTTTACTATCTTAAAACCTACTTTATTATTTATACCAAACTATTTTATAATACTCCTAACATCCCAACTTTTATTTTCCTATTCTACTCATTCAAATAATATTTCTACAAAATAAAATAATATATCTCCCAATCACCATCATTTACAATGCAACACATTATTTATTCTTTCTCTCTCATTCTTTCTGTTCAACAACAACCACAAATTTACTGAAACCTTCGTCACCACATGCCCAACACCGCTACACTTCACACACCTAACACCACCACCACTAGCAACCCATAATCTACCATCAACACCCAAAAAAAAAAAAAAAAAAAAAAAAAAAAACAGCAACCCATGACGACAAACCCAGACCCACAGCAAACCCAAACACACACCCATGACAACCAACCCAGACCCATACTAGTAAACCCACCCCTTCACCACCCACGGCAACCCCCACCTCCACGGCTCCACCATCATCAATCACCACACCACCACCACACCATCACCACACCACCACCAAACCAATCAATATGAATCCAAACCAACCCAGTCACGACCCACCTGATCTCCACTACTTGATCAAAACTCATGAACCACACCGATCTCCACCACCAATCAAAACCCACAAACCACACCGATCAAAACTCACGAACCACGCCGATCTCCACTGCTTGACGATCTCGACCCACTTGATCAACCACCACGTTGAACCCAAACCCACAACCGCACTGATCCATGTCGCCACCGTCAACCAGAGAGAGAGAGAAAGCAAGCCACATCGCTGCCATCAGCTAGGCCGATCTGCAACAAGAAAGAGGATAAACAATGGGAGTGGTGGCTCACTGTGGTGTGGTGGCTATGGGTTTTGGGTCTGAAGAGAGAAGGAAGAGAGCAGAGAGAGAGAGAGAGAGAGAACCAATTCGAAATTGTTTAATAAAAAGTAGGAGAGAGAGAGAGAGAGAGAGAGATAATTTAATATTATTATTTAAGTTTAGAATTGTGCTACAATGCAATTCTAAATGTAGAATTGTACTGTAGCACAATTGCAAAAAATTTTGCAATACTTGGTTTTTACAAGTTTGGATGTGGGGGAGATTTTGGGCTTTTATGCTAAATGTACCCTACATATGGCATATGGCATGCTGGGTGTGAATGCTCTTAGTGGTTATGAGGCAAAATGCTATAGCATAAATCACTTGAGGCCAATGGCTCAAGCGTCCAAGAGTACCCATTTCTAGTAATTCAACTCTAATTACTAAAATATTACTCCTTAAGCTTGCATGGTAACGAAGGGAGCTAGTCTTTTACATTCTGATATTGTATTAATGCTTTAAATTCCATTAAAAATCTCATACAAATTTTGTTCTTTCCTATGTAACATAGTTAGGTAATTAAATTTACACAAAAGGTTATAGGCATTAGGTATATCCCTTTTACAATGTATGGGGTGTCCCATTAGTTATGTTTGTATCACATACAACAGGTCATCACATAATTGATGCAGGCAAATGTTTGATATTTTATGTTGCAAGCTCTGTTGTGCCACTTTTACAATATCAAAGGCTGTTCCACCAAGTTATGATTGCATCACATACATTACATGGCATCACACAAAGTATCCATCTATGCAAGGTTATGATTTGTAGCTCGCAAGCCCCGCCGTTCCCTTTTTTGAAGGTTACCCATTTCACTAGTTCATGGAGGTAGGTAGAACATTAAGTACAATTGCATCACCTCTACAGAATTTTCTCAAAAAAAAAAAATATATATATATATATATACATACAGAATGGTGTAAAATTTTCTATTGTGCCCTTCTTACAAGGTCATGGGGTATACCCCTTTTACAAGGACATGGAGTGTTCCATTAATTATGATTGTATATCGTATACATGCCTATATGGTATCTTTTTTTTTTTTGGGCGCTAAATTGCCTATATGGTATATTATCTAGGCTAGCAGACCTCGTTGTAGCCTTTTTACAATACAAGGTGATGAGGTTCGCATGCGGCACACAAATTTATGAGAGGTACAATATGGAATCTATATGTATTCATGAATATTACAAAAAAATTCATTCTATAGAGATGTGTATCTGGCTTGTCATACTGATACATGGATCAATCATATCTAAAATCATGGATGAATCATCTCCTCCACAGCTCCACTTCATCATATCACACGAGTGTTATGAAAAGATTATATATTTCTTTTTATTTTCAAACTGTATCAATAAACAATATTGTTGATTCTCTCTTAAATATACATCATTTGTTGAATATATATATATATATATATATATATATTTATATATATATAAAATCTCAGATCCAGCCAAGGACATTTTCAATGACTTTTGCGCCAAATGACTTATCTATCTATGTAATATCTTTAGGCGATAGCCTAATGGGTGATGTTAAGGGAAGGGTTCAAACTTGATTTCCTGGGTTTTCGGGTAAATTATCCAAAACAAAATAATAATAATAATAATAAAATAAATAAATAAAACAGGTGATAAGAAACATAATAAAACACAACATAAGGTTCAAAGAATTAAAAGCATATTTTTACTGAATGGAACACAGTTTGCATATGCGGCATATTGTAAAATTAACATGTGTCCTAACCCAAAATCATTTAACTCACTTAACCATAGTTAGCACACTTAAAAGGAGATATTAGGTCAAAAAACATGCCAATTTGGAGGAATTCCTCCAAACTGAGTTGCATATAAACTTTTTCCTTTGAGCTTTGAGTTTTGACCGTATGCTAAACAATAAGAGCAATACCTTAGTTACTTTAAATGTTAACCTCTTTTATTATTTTCTATAGGCAATTTTTGGTCCCAAACAAAAGGAGGGAAGATTCGAATTAATGACCTCCGCTTCATGATGCACTGTTATCAATCAATTGTGCAGCCTCTGGGGGTTATGAATGTTAATATCCCACATCATGCACTGAGCCAATTTTATTGATCCAATTTAGCATCAAAGCAAACATTTGGTTAGAAATTATCAGCCTGCTATGGTACTTACTGTCTAAAACTTTTGTAGGGTAGGTATAAAAACCATCAGAATCCAACTAAGGCCAGTTTAAGTTGAGGTGTTTGCAATGTCAAAGAAACAATAATCAATTCACCATTTAATTTGCCAGCACCGTCTGATTCCCATATAAGTGTCAATTTTTTCCAATATCCTTTTATTTATTCGACTCCTGGAGTGGTGTATGCATATTGCAATGGTTGTGATGAGCTAAAACTTGGCCTTAGACTCGTAGTAGATTTAAAGCTAGGCTTCTAGTGTTTGTCAAAAGCTTGTGTAGTTTAGAGCATCCACAGCAGTGGAACTAAAAATTTAGATTTTTAGCTCCACCAAAAGTTACTTTATCTATTATACCTACACACATGCTGCAGCAGTGGATCTATTTTAGCTATCAACGCAATAAAATAATATAAACATCACAATAAAATAATATATCCCCTATGATAAAATAATATATCCCACTACCAAAAAAAAAACCCAGCACCAACCACAACCACCTCTACCATCATCCTCAGCCACACCCACAGCCACAACCACCACTACCACCACCACCAGACACAACCAAACCCACAAACAAAATAAAAAATCAAACCACCATCATAGTCACCAATCCACCACCACAGCCACCAAACCCACAGGAAAAAAAAATCAAACACCGTACCAACAAACCATAGCCACAACAACCACCATCGCCACCACCACAGCCACCAAACCCACAGGAAAAAAAAAATCAAACATTGTACCACCAAACCATAGCCACAACAACCGCCATCACCACCACCATAGCCATTAAACCCACAGAAGAAAAAAAAAATCAAGCATCATTCCACCACCACAACCAAAATCCACAAACCCACTGTCAAAATCATCCACCACCACTACCATAGCCAAAATCAACCACCACCACCATAGCCACCAAACCCATATGAAAATACATTAAAAAAAAATAAATAAAAAAAAAAAAAACTCAATCACAACAAAGAGAGAGGCACGGACTAGGTGATGGGACTTGGGGAGATCGGCGATGGGGCTTGGGGTGGGTTGGCGAGCTAGGTCGGTGTAACATATCGGCGATGAGGGAGTTGGCTGTCGAGCTAGAGAGAAAAAAAAAATTGAAGAAAAAAGAAGAGAGAAGAGAAAAGGAAATGTTATTTAATGAGAGAAGGAGAGAGAAGTGAAATAAATTTTTTTTTTTTTTTACCTTTGAGCTACAGTGCACATCTAAAGATAGATGTGCACTGTAGCTAAGGAGCTAAATCTTTTAGATTTAGCTCCACTACTGCATCGTGAGTTTTTGGTGATTGAGAATTAAAAAATACCATTATACCTATATAGCACCACTGCTGTGAGTGCTTACAAACACAGATTTTTCACTATTAACTCATTGATCTTTGCAAGTTTTTAGACATTTATAAATTTCTTTTTATTTTTTTCTCTATGCAACAAATAATCAATGGAGCAATGTATCAAAGCCATGTTCCATTTTAGTCTCTAATTATTAGACCATTTGCACTCTAGTATAATATCCTAAATTTAATCAAAAATCTTATGTTTTACATCAACCCAATATAAATTGCCTCTAAACATTCATGCTAGAAACAATCTTTTAGACATTTCGTCAAACACACAAAACACAAGTCAAAGACAATCAATATATAACACGAAACTTCAATTTTTTCCACTAATTTAAACATTAAAAACCAGTACAATTTCCCAAAAAGATTCACAACATCACAAGCTACAAAAACACTAAATCAAAAACGACATGTAGTTTTTAAAGAACCCATCTAATCTTAAGCCCTCTCCTCTGATCCTCTGAGCGAGCTGGATATCCTTAGGCATAAAGGAGAGAGAAAAAAATATTTATAAAGTTGTTAAGAAAAGGGGAATGAAAACATAAGACTTTGTTAGTGAAAGAATAACATATTAAAGAGAAATGTAAAAGTTATTTTGATAAACTTTTTCATGGAAGTGAATTGGAGCAAATTTACCAAATGAAGCACCAAACACAAGTCATTTGAAGGGAATAATAATAATAATAATTATCTATATATACATATAAAACCGAAGCTTTTCAAGCACTCACAAATTTCCACATCAGCACATTATTTTAAATATATATATATATATAAAATAAAAAAATAAAAAACATAATAAAAGTTTTCTAAAACCCAATGCTCTACCTTTCGCCTTTCACGATTCTCTGCCATCTCTTCCCTGCCTTTCTCTACCAGCTCCTCCTTGATCAGACCCACGGCAAACCAACAGCAAAGCATCGCATCTAAAGACCCACAGATTCCTTTATGAAAACCCACCATACCTACAAAATAAAAGTTTTCTAAAACCTGATACTCTGCCTTACCTTTCATGACGCTCTGCATCTCTTCCTTGCCTTACTCTACTAGCTCATAGCACCTTATGCTATTAGCCTGTGAAGTAGTATTTTACAGGCTCATAGCACCTTATCATTATTGTTGAAGCCTCAACCACCATGAGATCTATCAAAATGTTGAGATGAATGCTTCTTTTGAAAAAAAAAAAAAAAGAGAAAAGAAAAAGAAAAGAGTATGATGACGATGCAATATGTAAGAAAAATCTTGGATTTTTATTGTTTATGTGACTGAAACTAATTTGTGAGTAAGAGAATGAAGAGGCTGAGATGGAGGGAGAGGAAGAGATTTGTGAGGATTAGAATAAAGAATAGAACTTTTGATCGTGTAGCCATTGGGAAAGAAAAGTCAAGGTATTGGGAAAGTAAAAATAATTTAAATGTGTGGATGAGAACAATTCAAGATAAGAGAAAAAAAATAACAAAGAAATAAAGATGAGAGAATTAAAATATGGTGGAGCAAGAATAAATATAAAGAGGAAAATACGGATTGGACTTATGCAATTTAGGAATTTAAGGGGTGTTTGGTACATGTTTTCAAACAACAATTTTCAATTTTTAAATAATGTTACATATATTTCTATACACTTTTTCATTCACACGTATTTTCACAAATATTTTCAAATAACAATTGTCAATTTTTAAGTGCATGTACCAAACACCCCTGAAAACTTCTTTTTACCCAAATAATTTCCCACCCGTTTCACCAAAAAAAAAAGAAAAAAAAAAGGGTAATTTCCCACCCTCATCCTCATGTCACTTTCTTTTCTATGGTAGTTATTAATTAATTTTCTTTTTATGGGCTCACTGATTGATTTTTTAAATTTATAAAATAGGTTGAGTGATATTAGATTATTTACATTATTCCAACTTATAATACTGCTATTCCAAGTTTGTTAAAAATTTCTTCAATCTTTTTATATTAGATTATTTACATTATTTCCTTTATATTTTAATAACTTATAATACTGCTATTCCAGGTTTGTTAACAATTTCTTTAATCTTTTTTAAAAAATATTGTTCCTATTGAGTATGATTTTCGAGTAATGGGAATAATTATATATTAATGTCGTCTTTTTTAGCATAAATTTTAGGTATAACAAATTATTATTGATATCAAAGAAATACCAAATTATTATTAGTGTTGGACTTATCATTGGTATTAGAATTTTTTTTCCCTTTTCAATTATAAATTTTATTTTCAAGTGATCATAACTTTAAGCAAAAGTAAAATCTAAAACTTTTGTTTTCAAATAAAAAAAAATTTAAAACTTTTGCTTAACTTTTCCATGCATCGCATGGGTTAGCGACTAAAATTGATAAATAAAATCGAAGCCTCTGCTGGCACCATAATTTTCCACGTTAGCACAACACAATATTTAAAAAATAAAAAATAAAATTAAAAACACTATTTTTCTCTCCAAAACCCGATACTTATCTTCTTTTTTTCTTTTTCTTTTTTTGGATAAAATCTAATATTTTAAGCTGAGTTTAGTCTAAAGATATTTATTTTAAAAAAAAAATATGCAATAAAAGAATAAGTAGGTTCCCGTGCATAGCACGGGTTTGTGATTAGCTATTATTATTATTATTATTATTATTGACAAATATGTTTTAAAGTTCATAAAAAGTAAAAAAACAACACACATGACACAATCTATATACTTGGTCTCAGAGTGCACAATCATATGAATGTGATGCATAACTTTTTTATTGGGTTATTTTGACCAATTTTAATTTTTGAGGGCCAAAACAGTAAAGGTGGTAATGTCTGCGCAGGCATACCTAGAGTGTATGCCGCAAGTGAACAGTCATTAATTCCCAACCAACTGTTCTTCTCAAAAAAAAAAAAAAAAAAAAAAAAAAGTTCCCAACCAATTGCGTTTCTTGCGTGGAAAGCATGGTTAACCGGAATCGTGGATCCCATTTTTTATGTTCTACTAAACATACTCTACCAATCATAATTTGTTACATTTTTTTTTTCCTTATAAAATAAACTTGGTTAGAAATTATAAAAAATAAAAAAATAAAAAAAAATAACATGTAACATATTACATTTTTTTTTAATAAATATTTTCAACTTATAACATCTGCTCCTGATATTATCAAACTAAAACATCAGTCGATTTTTTGTATAGACAGGATTAGAGGAGGCAAACAACTTCTCATAAAAGCCAACCAGCAAACCCGAAAAAATATGCTCATCATTCTGCCAAACTCCCTCCTCATCCCGCAACCCTTTAATGAAGTTCTGCCTCTTCCTTTGGGTAGCAATCCCATGAAAAAACTTCGTGTTCTTATCCCCACTCTCAAGCCATTGCACTCGTGATCTCTGCTACCACATCTTCTCTTCCTTCTCTAATAGTTTATTCAACTCTTTTTTGATGTTGTTAACATCCTGATGAGCCCCACTTCTCACTGATGTCTCTTCAGCCACCCACAGTCTCTCTCTTGTCTCCTTTATTCGTTTCTTAATGCTTCCAAAAGTCTCTCTGCTCCACTTTTTCAGTCTCTTCTAACACTTCTTCAATTTTGTTATGGCAGCAAACATGGGATTTCCCACCACCGGTTCAGCCCAAGCATCATTAATCACGGCTTTACAACCTGGATCAACCACCCACATAGATTCGAACCTGAAAGGTTTTCTTCTCCACTTTTGTTTCTCACCATTCAAGTTCAAAGATAGTACAATCGGTCTATGGTCTGATGTATAACAGTGTAGATGTTGTACCCTAGCCATAGGAAAACATGCTATCCATTCATAGTTTGCCACCCCACGGTCTAACCTCTCCCAAATCAATTCCCCTCTCCTCCAACCATGCCAAGTGAAATCCGGCCCCGAATAACCATGGTCCACAAAGCAGCAATGATCCAACACTTCCCTAAACATCTACATTTGTGAATGAGGGTGTGGTGCACCACCTCTTTTATCACTTACCTCCAAAAGCTCATTAAAATCACCAACACAACACCATGGAAGCTTTGGTTTTGAACTCAACATCCTCAGCATGTCCCACCCCTCACCCCGATGACTAGTAACAGGTTCTCCAAAAAATCCCGTCGTTCTCCATGCACTATCCAAACCACCATTCACTATAACATCAATATGATACTTTGAGAAGCTATCCGCCCACACCGTATCTCTACCTTTCCACATAAGAGCCAGCCACCGCCCCACCCATCACTATGGACAATGAACAAACCATCAATTTCTGACTTATTTTTAATCTGTTCCATTTGTGACTTACTTGACTATGTTTCCGAGGGAAACACAATCGTGGGATCTTGAGCTTGTATAATGTCACCAAGCTCTCGTTCTGCACGGTAGTTCCCAAGCCCCTCGCAATTCCATACTAAGAGATTCATTGTGTCCAACAGGATTGGGAACCAGCCTCCACTGATATCTCACTGTCTGTCACAGTCCTCTTCTTTTTGCAGCACTCTGCCTAATCCTCTCTTTCTAAAAATTCACGTAAGTTTCTTTTCAACAAAATGGGCTCTCTTTTAACCTCATTCTTCCCTTTATTAATTGGCCCTTGGACCTTTCCTCTGCCTTTTACAGCCCCAAATCAGACCTGGTCCTTGTTGAAGTCAATAGGCCCGGTACTAATACCTTGTTAGCCCATTTAACCAGGCCCATTTATCCCTAAAGGATGCATGCTGGCCGGTCCCTCCTCTACACTTCCCCCCAGAGTTTCAAACTTAGCCAGATCATTATCTATCTCCTCTAATTGCGCCTGAAAAGATACCTCCGAATCAATGCTAACTGTCACCCGGTTTGCTTCCCTGGGACCGTTGACCCCCGTAATTTCCGTACCTTCCATAATCATTTCCTCAGAACTCGGTCTTTCTTGGAAAGGAGCTTCCTAGTCAACTCTCCTCCCTGGATCACTGGCAAGTATGCTCTGCCGCCCCTCCTCACTTCCTGCACTGCCCGTCTCTGTGACACCAGCATTCAAGTCTCCCCTCTGATCATTCGCGTTAATTCCTGTGTCGATGACACCTTCATCACCACTATCTTCTTCATACCCCTCGACTCGGATCACACTCTTCCTTGATGGATCTGGGGTTGTTGCACGAAGCCATGACCTGAACTGCTTATCCCCTACATTCTGTGGAACTTTTATCTTCACCCCCGAATTGCTATCCCTATCACTATGAGTAAGCCTACCACTCATATTTGGAACTGCCCCACCCATCCATACCTCTTGCCATAGTAATTCTCTGCCCTTGACATAAAGGTTTTGTGATATCTATGGTGACCCGAAGTCTCATGAAATTGTACTTGTCTTGCTACCCCTCATCGAAAACATCCTCCACCACCTCACCAGCAAGGGAGACAATTTCCTTCGCCATATCCATCGAGGCGCTGCGGATCGGAATGTCGTGAACCTGAATCCAAAAGCTTGTTTTATCAAAAGCCACATTCTAGATGGGAGTATTCTTCTCTACCCGTTTCAAGGCCACAAGGTGTTTATCAAACAACCATGGTTCACCCTGCATAACCCGATCTATATCTTCTTCACTGGTAAAAACAAACAACACCCTATGATTTCCCATGTCCCGGACTTCAAAACCTTTTTTCGTTCTCCACACCAATCTAAAAGTTCAAGCGACAACCTCAATACTAATAGCCCTCCCTGTGAAAAACCTTGCTGCAATTAAATATTCCTCCCCCAAGGGTTCGTCTCAGACCTGATACTTGCCCCATTCACTTTCCGACAAAGAGAACTTCCCCCACATATCAGAAAGCTTCTCCATCGCACCTGATACTATAAAGTTGGTTTTTCAAATGTTAAATGCTAACATTTCTAAAACCCTTAATGTGAATACTATTAAGATTTGCATGTTAACTGTGTGAGCTAAGCCCTTATATACTGCTAACTTGACAAGAATATATTTGTTTAATCCTTTACAACAACTACATTTTATACTAGTTTTTTTCTTTTCTCTATCGGTGAAAGTAGGTTTACTTCGATACGGTTTTCCTTCTTTTTACTTTCCTGTTTCATGTATTTCAGTTGCTTGTCTTTATACTTTTTCTTTTCTTTTCTTTTCTTTTTTTTTTATAGAATCGGCGATCTGCCATTATTTGTTGCAATGATTGTGACTGAGATCACGAAATGAGAGTGTGCCTATGTGAGAACTAAGAAGTCACTCATTAGGTAGGGTTATGTTTGTTTCTACTATAAAATGTTTTTATTATATTTTCGATTAAAGCATTTTAATCAAATTATTTATAGGTTTTCGGAGTGGAATAAAATTTTCGAAATACTAACCACTAAAACAGGTGCCTCCTAGCCACCATCTACGTTTTCTACCACCAAATTGATAGTCCCAGCCACTAAATGGGAGGGGGATTGTAACATTGTACATATTTTTGTAAAATGATTTAGCAAGTAAAGTATTTTACAATCAATTGAAAATTTTCAGTTTGATAAACATTTTACAATAAAACAAACACAATAAAATGATGAAAATATTTTCTGTACAGCAAAACAAACCTAAGAGTTTCTCCAATTTTTTCTAAAGTTGTCTTGACTAACTATCAGAGTCAATGATCGTGACTTAGAGTTCGTTTGGATTGAGCTTATTTTTGTTGAAACTAAAAACTGAAACTGAAAATACTGTAGCAAAATAATTTTTAAATGTGTAAATAGTACCGTGGGATCCATTTTTAATTTTTTTCTGAATAAAGTGATTGTGGGTCTCATGAACAGTGCATGAACAGTATCGAAACAGTGACATTTGTCTCATGAACAGTAAATTATGTCTTCTCCCTGAAACGCGTGAAAGCAAAAAAAAAAAAAAAAAAAAACGCAATGCAGGATTCAACAAAAACGCTGAATCCAAATGGCATCTTAGTATTTAGCTCCCATATATTTTATGTAACTTGCGGTCTAGATGAGCATGAAAAGTTAGCAATTTTCTAATATACTTTTACGTGACTCCCGGTGTATGCAATGGTTGTGATAAGCAAAAACTTGGTCATAGTTGCTTTAAAGCCAGAATTAAATTGCCTATCAAATGATTTTGCTTTAAAAACTTGTATTAACTTTCAAATACGGAATCATTATCTTTTATTCATCCCCAAAGGAAACAAACGAAAATACAAGAGGTGAAATCCTAGTACAAGACACGGTATTGTCTTTAAGATTCGAATTGTAATGTCTCGTTCCATTTGAATATTGAATCACTCGAAACTAAGTTAAGTACATTGCACTTCTTTTTTAATCCAAATCTGTTTTAGTTGCTACCAAAGAATTCGCAAATCGGATAGACTTTGCATACAACCCAAGTTACCCAACTTGGAGGAATTCCTCCAATTGGGTTATGTAGCATCTTATAAAATTGACATCTGTCCTACTACAAAATCTTCAAACTCACTAAACCATAATTAGTACATTAAGTGTATGTTTGGATAGCATGTCTCACGTCTGCGTCCGCGTTTTCCTTTTTTTTTTTTTTTTTTTTTTTTTTTTTTTTTTTTTTTTTCCAGCCGCATATTGTTGACTTTTCAGTCATGAACAGTGACTTATATACTGTTCACGAGTCTCACAAACTTCATTTTTTATCAACTTTTTCATTAAAAATGAGTTCCACGGTACTATTTACACATTTAAAAATTATTTTGCTACAGTGTTTTCAATTTTCAATTTCAGCCAAATAAGTTCTATCTAAACAGACCCTAAATAGGTTAGGTGATGCTGAGTCAGGACACGTGTCAATTTTTTAGACTTGATACCTTAGTTACTCTTAAGAACATTTCCACTCAAACTAGTGACCTCCACTTCATGAATCACTGTTGTCAATGGATTATGCAATCCCTAGGAATTATGAATGTTAACATCCCACATCAATTCATGCACTGAGCCAATTTTCTTTGAATCAATTTAGCATCAAAGTAACATTTGGTTAGAACAATCACAATCCAACTAGAGCCAGTTTAAGATAAGGTGTTAGCATTTTGCAATTAAAAAAAAATCACGAAACTTGAATTTTTTTTTTAATACTAAATTCAAACATTAAAAACCATTAAATTGTTTTGCCCAAAACAGATTCACATCATCACAAACGCCTAATCAAAAAAACGACAAGTAGTAGTTTTTTTTTAAAGATCTAACCCTCTCGCCTATCTAATCCTAAGCCCTCTCGCCTCTGATTCTCCGAGCTAGCTGGATATCCTTGGGCATGATGGTGACTCTCTTGGCGTGAATGGCGCACAGATTGGTGTCCTCGAAGAGCCCGACCAAGTAAGCCTCGGCGGCTTCTTGTAGAGCCGAGACGGCGCTGCTTTGGAATCGGAGGTCGGTCTTGAAGTCCTGAGCGATCTCTCTCACCAGCCTCTGGAACGGGAGCTTTCGGATCAGAAGCTCCGTGCTCTTCTGGTACTTCCTGATCTCCCTCAGAGCCACCGTTCCTGGCCTGAACCTGTGTGGCTTTTTCACTCCTCCGGTCGCCGGAGCTGACTTACGAGCGGCCTTTGTTGCAAGTTGCTTCCTTGGAGCCTTGCCTCCGGTGGACTTACGAGCTGTCTGCTTGGTACGGGCCATTTGGAGAACGGTAAGATCTGTTTGGTTGGTGGGAAAAATGAAGAGAAAGTGTATTTGTTTGTTGCGATGCGAAGAGAAAGGGTTTGGAGTATTTGTACTTGTAGTGTGGTTTTTTTGGGGAATAGAGAGGCGGGAGATTGTGAAAAATTTTGGAGTTTTGAAAGTTTGAGAGAGAGTGAATTTGGAGCGTTGATTTGGGGGAGTAATGTACGGTGAGGATTGGTTTGAGGAGAGTGACGCGGATTGTAATCCGTGGCACTATGGATTGACCAATAGGATTTGTTTATGAAATCTATTCGCGGGATTTATTATTAGGCTGAAATTTTTAACCTTTTTTTTTTTTGAGGTAAATAGGTAGGAAATTTTTAACCTTTTGAAGCGGTGGAATTCTATGAATCTTTTGGTTTTTGTTTTTATTTTGGGAACACATCGGCGGTGACAATTTCAGTTTTCAATTCAGGTTTTGGGCATTGGCCCAGTTATTTTGGACTCTTCAAGATGTCCCCAAAATAGTTAAAGCTTCAACCCAATTTTTTTTTTTTTTTTTCGATAGTGATGAAAAATAGGGATTTGAAATTTTGAATTCTGGTTCTCCTTTAATTTAGGAAATCGACTTATGTCACTAAACTACAACGATCTTGACCAAGGCCTCAAAGAGTTAAACACTGATAAATTAGTTAAAGAGGAAATAACAATAAAATTAACTTTTAGGGCACCCATGTTAGACTTGCAAAATTACAAATAATTTTTCAGATAAATTATACTATCCTCTGTTAAGGTTTTGCAAAATTAGACTCCTTAAGAGTATTCACATCTCAAAATTCTATCTCATCATATTTTACAATCCCAAAAAACTATTTTATCAATTATACCATACAATTTTAGAATACTCTCAGCATCCCAACTTTTATTTTACAATACAACACATTAAAATAATATTTCTACACAATAAAACAATATATCCTAAAATCCAAATAAAAACAAAAACCCAAAACCCGGTGAGAGAGAGAGACAAGAATTGATAAAGTGAATAAAATATTAGTTTTTTTTTTTTTTTTTTAGAATTGAGCAACAATGCAATTCTACCTTTAGAATTGCACTATTGCAAATTTTTTTTGCAATAGTTGGTGTTTGCAAGTCCTGATACTGGGCTTGTTTGGTGCATTAATGCTAAAATTCTCTTACATATAGCATTTGCAATACCAAATACGAATGCTCTAACATTCTAAGAAATAACACTCTCACCCTTAAGATTTATATATAAATGCTATACATAAGTCAATGCAATTTCAAACTGTTACTTTTCTAACAAAACATCTCATTTTTGAAAAAAGGTTTTCACCCAAACTATGAAAGAAAGGAAATGATACTTCCCTTTAGATTTGTAAACATATGGTACTCCCCTTTACAAACTTATAAATCATTTCTAGATATTAAATATTGTGCTGGAAGAGTAGAAGTGCCATTCCAAGAAATGTTTGGGAGTGGGGCAAGTGTCATTTTATGAAGCATTTTGGAAAACTATGAGTAATTTACATATATGAACAAAAAAAACTAGTGCAAATAACTTTTCTTTACTTTTTCAATCAATCTAATAAACACACTCAAAAAATGTGAACTCTGTTAGTCTCACCACTACCACAATTAAAATTCCAAATTATGATATCACATCAAGTCAGGCAATTTACCATCTCTCTCATTTACAAAGTCAATTTCACCGCATGCAAATCACAGCCCAAATAATCACATTGTCAACCATTAAAGCTAGGTCACCATTTGCATCAAACAATCAAGCAAAACAAACACACACAACGTGCAATGCAATTTTAACCGAGGCCGACCTAAGGGTAGGTTCTAAGTCATTGTATTGTAGGGTGGGTTTGTTGTTTCATTGTTTCCCATAGCTAGGAAGTTACACCTCCCAACTTGTAATGTAATGAACATTACGTTGGTCCAAACGGCATGGTCTATTTTTTACAGTCAACAAGAAATGATTCAATGACTTTAGACTATGAGTTGGTGTGTTCGCCACTGGGTACCCGAATCTAATGAAGATCGGTGATCCATGGTTACTACCACCACAAGTTGTTGAAAAGGGGTGCATACATATTGTTTAGATGGCACACACTATGACAGTTAGGGAAAGATTTTAACAAACAATACAAACAAACTATCTCTTTTTTCTTTAAATGTGCAAAGCACGAACTTAAGTGTTTCATACCCGAGTTCCACAGATAGAAATCGTGTCTATAAGACTCAAGTTCAAAGAACAAAATCCAGTCTAAGAAACTCAAAATGTTAGTTTCCCAAATAATTTGGAAACGTTGCTAACCAACGAGATTGTTTGAAGCTTGGTGTTATTTTCCAATTTTTCCCAGTTTATAGTTATGTTCACTTGAGCTAATGTAAACAACGAAGCAAATATATCTACTTAATTAATAGAAAAATATTCTTTCACATGGTTACCTAAAAAAAAAATTGTGAAGTTGTAGGTGTTTGAGAATCAAAACCTTTAATTAATTATTGTTTAGAGGTTCATGATTTTAGTGGTGTTGTATAATATTCATAGAGGGAATTTAGTGTTCAAATTAACCCTCCCCACTTGTTGGGAGAGAAAAGAACAATTGTTGGAAATGCAAATTTTTAAAACAACAATTTTGGATAGAAGAAAGGAAGTAAATTGATTAAACCGGAGACTTTAAGAATAAAATACTAATTTGCAAATTGATGGTTTCTTATAACTTTGTTCACTATGTATGTTTTATGGAGAGGTCAAATGAAATAATATTAGAGTTTTAGGATATAATTTATTAATAAAACATAGAATGCAATTATATTTTCATAATGATACTTGTTGTATAAAATTATGAAATTGACACAATCAATATTTAATTTAAATTTAAATCTTTGATTTTTATGTCAAATCTCTATTATAAATATATGGATTCTATTAAAATGTGCAATGAAGAAAATTGCTTGACATATGATGACTTGAGATTAGTAGTAATATACTAATATATAAAAGAATACTTTATGCACAATTGACATTCTTTTTCGCTAAAGAAAAAAAAAATGATAGGTGGCTCTGCTGTGTGAAAGATCTTGTCTCAACAATCATAATGACCATAATAACATCTATTCTTCCTCTTTTCCAGCCTGTATCCTATATTTTTTTCATCAACATTAAAATTTCGATCTTTTATCTCAAAAGAAGAAAAAAAAATATATCTGGCAGGACTTAAGATCCTGAAGACTCGCAAGCTTGGAGGTCATCAAAACATGGTGCAGACTGCAGAGTCTTCATCTCCTTATACATTGAAATCCTACCTTTTCAGCTAATTCTGGCACAAGATAGTTGAGAAAAAACTAGTTTTATGTTTTAGATATTAATTTTAATTAACTACTAAATTATATTGACTTGGACTTTTAGTGATGTAGTATAGACACATAAATGTGATCATTCAGCATGTGAATAAACGGGTAATGAGGCACTCAACCCAAACAAAAAACCAGGGTAATGAGGTATTTCATTCTAATCAACTATTCAATTTGATTCAGTTGAGGCTGTCAGAACTGTAATTACAGTTCAGATTAGCAATGTCACCATGTCAGCATCAACCAATTGAGCCTACATCAACCTATATAGCCAATTACCTATAGATGATGGTAGCATTATTGAATTCTTAACCTGGTAGAAATAAATGTAGTGGAATGAAATGTATAGAATATAAAAAAAATGGAAAGAAATTGAAATGAATTATAGAGAGATATCAAAGAAAATACAAGTATGAGGAAAACCTTATTTTGGCTGAAGAAATCTTTGCAATTTCTCATAAAGATGAAATCTCAGCACAAAATCAACACACACACACACACAAAACACAGCACAATTTAGGCCCTGTTTTTTTTAAGGAAGAACATGTCATTGTTTAAAAGGTTGTTCAGCATGGTACTATAAGAGGAAGCCAGAAACTTGAGGTCCCCCTCACCATCAGAACACACAGCACTCCCTGGAACACTGCTAGGTGCGTAAATCTGGGACTGCGGACTGCCAAAAAAACAAAATTATGAGCTTCTAAGTTCTCGGTAAAAAAACAAATGTGAAATATCTTCATGTTATATTCAATTACCAGCCAAAAAATCTTTTAAGTCGCCAACTGCAACAGAAGACTCATCATCCCTGCATATAAACATATTATAGTTTAGTGATCAAGCCAGCCTCACAAATAATACAATAACATCAATCCATCAAAAAAAACACAACTCACAAGTAGGGGTTGTTTTTCTTCACTTTTTAATCCGATCCATCTATAAAGTTCATAGCATCCCTGCAGCAGTGTTCATAATATCAATATGATTTTCTAGAAAAAAAGAACAAAGAAAAAAAATAGAGATATTAAAACTTACATGAAAAGAAATTTTTTTCCGGTTTTTAAGATTTTATTAGAACAAGCAGCTTTCACCTGAACCAGAAAATAATCTATATTCTATATATATATATATAAAACCGAAACTTTTAAAACTCCCACAATTTTCCACGTCATCACTATTTTCTTTTTCTTTTATTTTAGATTCTTTTTATTTTTGGTTTTATATCTTATCAAGTATTACAATAGTTTAGTTTAAATAAAACTCTATTAGATATATGTTTCAAAAGCTTGAAAATTCTATTTCAACTAAAATTCTATAACAAAAATTTTCACAAATATAAACTTCTGCCAAGGTTGAAACCCTTCATACTCACTCAAATTTTCACAAAGAAAACACACATATCAAATTGAAGCCATAGTAGGAAGCAAGTTGATTCTTCAACGAGAACAAATTCTGAAGTACAAAGGCCACCTAATCGCTTTTAGTTTTGAACTCAATTGTCTTATTAACAACAAAGTCTATGAATTGCAGTGATGGACAGTCGTCCACAAATAACATCTACGCAAGGGCTTGATGTTCTTCTTAATTATCTCATATAATTGTAGGAATTATTTTATTTAAAAACAATTTTATGTCATTTATGTTGCCTTCTGCATAACCCTAAATCAATGTTGAAAGGTTGTGTTTTACAACCATCTGATCTTGGTAACCAAACCCTGCACCTATGATTGTTTATGATTATTTTTGTTCATTGTTTGTAGTTTAAACCCATTAAAACTTAGGGGAAATTACACTTTACCACCCTAAACTATGCGCTATATTACACTTTACACCCTAAACTATCCGATTGCACACTTTGCACCCTAAACTATCACACTTATCACGCTTTGCACCCCAGTGTTATTTTCACCGTTATATTTAACAGAATCATGCTGCATGTGACAAACACATGCTTCTTGCTTAGGTAGAACAAAATTGAAAGACTAAAACACCCTTCATCCTCTCTTCCTCACTCTTTCTCAAATTTCCATTTGTGGTATGAGAATATGAATCGGAAAATCAAAGAAAATTAGACTTATTTTATGACTGAATTCTCATCTTTTGAAACAAGGACCTTAAGTTTTCATCATAAACGAACCACATGGTTTTAATTGAGGTGGATTTTTTCTAGGTAATCGAGATGAGGGCATATGTGATCCATTCCCGGAGGGATGGCCGGTGCGCAGGTTGCTAATATGTATAATGTTGGAATGACAGGTTAAATCAAAGTTTTTTTCATTTATCTTTGCCTTAAAAAAGAAGTCATTTTCTGAATAACAAACTGTCATGGATATGGTGGCTTGAATTCTAGGACAAGATGGCCCAAGATCCTTCGATGGAGGAGGAATTTCACTCTACTGCTAATGATATTGCAGTATCCTTCAAATCATTTATAAATAGTAAATTAATTGTTTTATTTATTTTTTATGATCTGTAAATAAGTATTAGCAGGATGTTAGGTTGTTTGCTTGCAAACAGAAGACTCATCTGGAAATATGTAGTCAAAGCCGGAATCTTCTCTTATTAAAGCCATATTATATTTGGAATGAGTGTTTCCTTGATTCAAGAAGGCATTTTTGACTTTATGTGGGAATTAAGTCAATGCATAATTCGGTGAATCTTGGCTCATTTGAGATAAGTTCTGCTTATTGTACTATTTTTTAATTGTTTGTTAGTTATAATGTATTTTGTTGAATCTTGAATGCAGTGCAAGATGTGGAAAATTTTGGGTTTTATTTTAATTTATTTTGAGAAAGGGTGTTTCAGTATTTTAACTTTATTCCACCTAAGCAAAAAGTATGTGCTTGTCATATGTAGCAAAATTTTGTTAAATATAACAACAAAAATAACACCGGGGTGCAAAGTGTGATAAGTGTGATAGTTTATGGTGTAAAGTGTGCAATCGGATAGTTTAGGGTGCAAAGTGTAATTTAGTGCATAGTTTAGGGTGGTAAAGTGTAATTTTCCCTAAAACTTATTGCTTAATGGTATTTCATGGTTTTTTTCCCCTTTACTTTTTCTTTCAAGGTTGCTAGGAACACAACCTAACATGTGAATTTTTTTCATTGTTTAAAGTTTAGACCCATTAAAATTTAAAACTTATTACTTTATAGGTTCAAACAATGACTTCTTTATCAAATTGTAACACAAATTGAAGTTATACAAGAGAAATTCATGCAATAATGTAGTTTCTTAATCAATTTAAAATTTTATAAAATCATTTTAGTTTATCACATAAATAGATAGGTTCCCGTGCATAGCACGGGTTAGCGACTAATTTAGTTAAAAGCATATGTCTCATGTTAAAGAGTGTGAGGTTATGACATGTGGCACATTTCTTAAAGTTATTTTTATTTAAGATTCTAAATCAACAAAGTTTGTATTTATATCAAAGTATTAATTCATCAAATTAACCAATAGAGTAAATGCATATATTAATTATCTATAGTTGTGCATTAATTATTTATATCAAACGAATTTATATGATTATTTTTATAAACTATATATAAGATCATTTTTAGTTGGAATAATAATAATAAATTTAGAATATGACTTTCTTATTCATGTTTAGTTGTGTTGACAACAATTGACACAAAAGCCATAAAAAATTAAATATTTATGAATTCACTAAAATAAATCTTAGTACTTTAAATTTCCTAACTCCTTCAATCACACATAATATATATATATATATATATATATATGTGTGTGTGTGTGTGTGTGTGTGTGTAATAGAATAAATATATTTATTTTGTTATAGCATAATGAAATTTTAATATAAATTTTCTAAGATTTATATGAGAAACAATTTATTTTATGTGAGAAACAATTGAAACACTATATCATGCAACAATTGAAGCAATGTCCAATAGAAAGGGGAAAAAATTAGTAACACGTAATCATGAATGTTAAAAAAAAAAAAAAAATGAAGGATATATGCATTTTTTATTAGGCATGAAACATGCTTATCTATTAACCACTATATCATGCAATTTTTAATTTGTGAACACACATATATATAATGTGATTTCTATTTTGTCTATAAAATAACTAAATATTACAATTTTTTACAAGGAAATTTATTCAAAATTTTTTTATACATCGATAGTTGGGGGGTTTGAATCATGAATATTTCTATAGGAAATTGAGATGCCAACCAATTAATATACAAAATTCTTGATATATTTATTGAAATATTAGAGAAAACTAATAATAAGTTACACCGCACATCGTGCGAAAATTTAGCTCATTTATAAAATGAATGGATTTGTAAGAATAAGAAAACGTTACTTACACATTTTACTCCCAATACTTTGTTGCACTTCAAGCGGTACACATTAGAAGTTGTAGCAGTTTCATATGTGCTTTCAAGTACATACTGTGTAGGGCCATCTATTATAGAGTCAACACTACCGACAACAAATTTTATAAAACTAGGAATTAAAGTCTAGATCTCGTAAAGAGTAAACTGCTCATTTTTTGTCTATAAATCATCGACAAAATAAAATTAAAAAATAATCTTATATTTTGTTACAGATTGCAAATAGCTTTGATTCATGTCCAATTAAAATGCGGGTCTGTTGAAAAAGGAAAAAAAGAAAGTCATATATATGTCCTAACATAAACTGCACTGCATCTACTGCAAAATCTACTTCTAAGAACATTGAAGGAATAGGTGGAGTGTGTGGAAACACAGACTCATTGGAAATGGCATGGCGGGTGATATAAATTTTATTAGAAGAGAGATCTAGACAAATGTATCCTTGGTAGCCCAAAAAGACACTTTTGTGAACTTAGATTAAAGCTTATGAGAATTATAAGGTTTCACTTCCATATTTGATTCGAAGAATTTGGTACCAAATTAATTTCAAAAAGTGTTTTGAAATGAAGGAAAACATAAAAACTTCAGATTTAATTTTTTTAACAGAAATATCCAACTAAAATTGCTCTCCTACTTTTCTCTGAATAGCTCTTCAAACATGCATCTACTTAAAATCTTATGTTCCACTTTTTGTAATAAATTGATCATTTTTGTTAATTTTTTTTCTTAAAATTTTAAAGAAGATGACAAAATTGTGCTTCTGTTAGTTAGCAAAAGAAGGAACGAGTTTGCCAATTAGAATGGTTTATCCCCATTGGAAAATTTGCCAATTATGAAAATTTATCCCTATCAAATTATTTTTTTCTTTTTCTTTGAGTAAAAACATTTTCACACCAACTGGAATAAGCACCTTGAGCAGCAAATTATAGGAACAAAGAAAAAAATTAAGTCAAAGCACAAAACCTAGAAACAACACCAAAAAACAACAACAGACACAAAATACTCCATTTCACACACAATTCCTCTAGAAATATGATACAAACAAGTGGAGAATTCAATAGTCATAGGCCCAAAATAAAAAAGGAAAACAAGAATTATGTATGGGAACTTCTACAAATATAGGCACTCCTAGAGAGTGCCATATAATCCTTTTCCTTATAGCCATCTATTTGAAATGGCACTAGGACAGAACTAATTCCCTCCTCTTTAAAATGGTCTATTTCTAAACCCTTTGTACCACTCCAAACTCAAAATGCAATAATACCCAAAATGCTACATAACAAAATCGAGCAAATACATATCATACTATAGGTTTCATCAAATGCCTAAAAAAACTGTATCTCATCAAGAAACCAAGTATATACACTGGGTCTGTTTGAGATCCGTTTATTTTACTGAAACTGAAAACTTTTTGTTAAAAGTACTGTAAATAAAAATAAAAGTTAGCTAAAATAGTACAGCGGGACCCATAAATAGTACCGAAAAGTGCAGTGGGGCCCATGAATAGTTTCAAAGATAAGCTGAATAATAAAATAAGTTGGCAAAAATAATTTTTGCCAAACTCACACTCAATATAAGAAGATTAAACTATTCATCGAGAAGATTAAAGGTATGAAGCAATGTAAAGAATTTATTCATCAAGAATTTATAGCTATTCATCAAGAATTTATTAGCTATTCATCAATAATTAAACTATGAATACAAGAAGATTAAACTATTCATCAAGAATTTATTAGCTGAACACAAATAAACAAATTTTTGTACATTTTAGTGCAAAGGAGAAGCAACAAAAAGTATGGATTTGAAAATCAAACAAACAAAACGGAAATTAAGGGAAAAATATATCATCTACCGTATCAAGGTTTTCTCTCTAATATAGATCTTGTGTCTGTGTCCAATATTCAAAATAAAAGTCACAAGCATTTCTTGATTTTTAGTTCCAAAGGGATTGTGATGGTTTCTGTGAGAGTGTTTTTTTTTTTTTTTAGCACACAGGCCTAAGGATCCTGGGCTAAATAATTATAGTTTGGTGGACTGGGTTTTGGTTCACCACAGCTAAAGGGTTGTTTAAGAACCAAGTGGTGTATAGGACATTTATAATTCAATATGCCGCGATATACATTAGATACATATCTGTGTATGTATACATTGTATATGGCACAAATACAGCCAGGGTACAAGGGATACTTTTTTTTTTTTTTGGGATAAGTAATTCATGGAGTTTTTTTTGAAAAAGAGAGTTACTTCATGTTCAAGATGATGAACATAAAGTATCTTCAAAAATTACAAAGAATAAAACTGAAAATCCAAGATAATTGTGAAATACCAAAATAAGAGTACAATGTGTAAAACCCCAAGCCCAAGACCACACAAAAAAGTACGGATCAATAATGATTTCAATAAAAATAAAAATAAAAAAAGAATTAGGGTTTAGTGTAGACACAATATCCAGTACTTTAGAACATTAGACTTCAATTTTTTATGTGCAATCATCTGTCATGATTTTTTTTTTTTTTTTTTAAATATTTTTTATTTAAATGTTGAAGCCGCGTTTAACCAAAGAAACCACTCTCAAAAAAACTCTCAAGCTACCTCTCGATCCAACCTCTCTGAAAAACTCTCAGACCACTCTCAACTCTCAAAAAGCCCTGACTTCCACCCTCTCCGAATCTCCTTCCTCCCTCCGCTCCATTCCCTTCTCATCGATCGGTAACACACACACTCTCTCTCTCTCTCTCACACACACACTTTGCACTGTCTCTGTATGCGATGACTTTTTATAGGTTTGATTCACTGATTTTGAGTTGGGTTTGCAGGCATTTGTCCATAGAGAAGAATCGGCGCCGACAAAGCCTTGGGTCTCTCCCTCTCACTCAAGACACTCTCACAAGGCCGACTAACAGTAAGTTTTGTAAATTGTTTGTTTTGATTTGTGTTTTAGGGTTTCGATTTTAGGTTTAATTCATTTTTGGATAGATCTTTCATGTAAAATCTGTATAGATCTTTAAACAACTAATTTACTCAAAGGGTCTGATCTTACTTGTTACATAATATCTTCAATTACTATTTCAATGACACTAATTTCTCTTTCAATCCCATCCTCCTCCATCAAAGTGAATAAAGTTTATTTTGATGTTGGAGTCTGATTCAATTTTCTTGTTAAGAAAGGTAGTTAATTTTTTTACGAATACATACTGGAGAAAAAAATTAAAAAAAATTTCCAAGTTAGTGTGTAAAAAGATCTGAGATTGCAAAGGCTAAGAAGTTTGCTATAATCAAACAAAATAACTCAGTCTGCTTGGTCATAATACATGCATGTGTATGCCCCTATTATACATTACAAACATATTCCCATTTTTTCACATGACAATCTATCACTGTGTTACCCAAAATTCCCATAATATTCTACCTTGATACCATAAAATACAAATGTTTGTGATACATGTTCCTATGGATTGGAGTAATGGGGGTAGAGTCATATCACCTTCCTCTGCTTTAAACTATCTCATCTTTTTTACCACAAGACTAATTGCATCATCATTTACTTTGTTAATTATGCTTCTGGACTTGGTTCAACCCAAGACATCATTCTAGTTGCATAGGTCATCGTTGACTGTGCTTGGGTCATTTTTTAACCCATATTTACTTAACATATGTTAGAAAAAGTGAATTAAACACAAAGGACTAATGCAATACAACACCAAAGACTTCAACTTGCAAACAAACCGCTGATAAAACTTCTAGTTCTATGTCCACCCCAACGTATATAAGAACCAAAAATCAAGCAACTATAATAAAATTCAAACTTTCCTCTTTCTTTTTTCTATTTTTTTTTTTCAATCCATTAAAGTTTCCTCATCAGATCTTCACAAAACCATTACAAACTTATCAAAATATCAACTCATAACAAATTGAAACATAAGAATTACAAAAAACCAACTAAATAAAATCACTAAAAAAAACACAAACTTATAAACAAAATCACAAAGCATAAACACAATCACATTAAAAAAAAAAAAAAATCCCAAAAAACATACACCAAAGAAACATAATATTCAGTTGAGTCAACTATAGAAAAGGGTGTAAGGAAACCAAAACAAAAAAAACAAAAAACAAAGAAATTGGGTCCAACTATAAATGAACATAGAAATGAAAAAACATAATTTAAAAATTGAAACTGGGGTGCTCTATGGGGTGTTACAGAAAGACAGAGATACCTATACACAGAAAAAATTTGAACTTTTGTTAGTGGAATATATATAAGCCTGGGATGTTGAAAGGAGACAAACAAGGAGGGATTTTGACAAAAAGGTAGGGACAAACGGGATTTTGACAAAAGAGTAAGGTTAACGGACTTTGTTCTTAGAGAGAGGGGATGACTGAGGGTTTTCTGGCCACCGATGAGAGGAGCGTCTTTGGTAGAGTGAGGGTTTGGGTGTTTGAAGGAGGAGAGTGTTTGAGTGTTTTGTGTTTGAGTGAGTGTTTTGTGTTTTTGAAAACGTGTGTGAAAGTGTTTGAAATTTTGAGATTTTGATTGTTGAGAAATCGAGTTTCTGTAACTCGAGTTTGTATTTCCACGTGGAAAATTTGTCCATGTAAGGTGTTTTAAAACTCCAGTACTCAAGGATTAATAGCTCGAGTTCCACCATTGAAATCGAATTTTAAAAACCTGAGATGCTAGTTTTCCAATTTGTTTTGAAATGTGACAACTAACAAAATTCTTAGAGATTTAAGGTTAAATGGGAAAAAAAAATTCAAATAAAATATTTAAACGTTATCTTATTTATTTTTGCTACTTCCTTTGAAACGACCACCGTTTTAGCTTTACACTCCAGTCAAAACGTCAGTGTTTTCTCCGCCGGTAGTGTTCGTCTTTGCAACGATAACAGCAAATGCAGTGCTTGAAAGATGGTGTTCGTATTTGCCGTACGACGTTCCGTTCAGGCAGATGGTTGTGGGCCCGCCACTCTTCCACCAAGTTATTTGTTGGAGGTCGTTTCTAACTTCCACTTTTCAATTTATCTTTATCTTTTTTTGAATTTTCAGTATCAAACTCATATTCCTAAAATTGCTCGATTGAGAAAATTATTAATTTAATTGAGATCTATTTGCTATCAATTTTCTCTAGTATATGTAATTCCAGGATGCGAATATAAAATATGCAATAGTTTAAAATTTTGGCTGAGCGCACATAATTTCTGTTGGTTTGGGTTCCAAAATGGTATAAATAATTAGGTTCAGTGGTTTTAGTGTTCATTTGATATATATTAAGTTTCTGGGTCCTGTGTCCTACACTTAATCAAATGAGAGAGGCCAATTGAATTCTCACATGCCCAAATGGAATACACAAATCAATAGGTTTGGCATAACAAGTTTTTCAGGATCAGGATTCTCTATAGTTAACTCCTTCGTGGAGTTGTTAAAATCCTAGCCAGTCATGAGATTAAATTAATGGTTCAGATTTTGGGAGTCTTTTTATTTCCTGGTCTCTTGAGAATATCAGTACTTCATGGCCGAATTTTGTAAGAGTAATGTTAAGTTTTGGATTATAGGACTTTCCTATGATACTAATGAAGCTGTTCTAAAGGATGCTTTTGGACGACATGGTGAGATAATTGAAGGTAATGTAGTAGATTATTTGGTTGTAACTTATTACTTATGCATGACCATGAATTTACTTGAGGGTGTTATGCTCTTGTCATATTTAGCAGTTAAAGTTATATGTGATCACGTCAATGGAAGATCAAAAGGGTATGGGTTTGTGCGGTTCACTTCTGAAACTACTGCCACCATAGCTCTAAAAGAAATGGATGGTCAGGTAAATTTACTTTGGCATGATATTATTTATTTATGCCTTGCAAAGAGCCCTGTTAAGGGCCTAATCTCAAAGCGAAATTAATGTGATTTACTAGCATCTTATGATCCTCTTCAGATGTTGGATGGCAGAAATATCCGTGTCCATTATGCACACCGGGGGTCGCAACTTGGATCTCAGGTACAAGCACTTTGAGGCATGGAGGAAGGTTGGGACTCAGTTCTGCTAACATTTTGTGGCTATAGCCATGAGATTAATTGATGAAGCTATAAGCTATCTCATCTGTTGGGTAGGTCATTTTTTATGCATTAGAATTTAAAACATTGAAAGGGTATCAAAGTTGCAGTATCACATTCTAAATGTCAAATAGCTCTTTTCATACTTCCTTGTGCCAATTAAATACTGAAAAAAGAGGAAAGAGGGTGGGGGTGGGGGGGGTCACTGGCTGAGTTTTTGTGCCTACCTCACTGCTATGGCCATTTGCTTGATGGTATGATGGAATCTAGGGATTCAGATCTTTATCTTTGGTGGTTGGCCAGGAGGTAGAAACTTATCATAAATTCCTTTAATTTGAGCTTATGCATGTATTGTATGTAGGTGAACTGTCATGGTTGCATCTCCAAGTCTTCATGTGTTTCAGAAGTAAATGAGAAGCTGGATGCTGCTAAAGGTTGACTCAATTCAGTGGACTTGCAGCTGGATCCTATACATGTTACAGCCTTGGCATATTGTTAACTACAAACAAACAAACCTGTTTCTTAAAGAGACACTTTCAAGAGGATGAATTTTTTCCATCCTTTTTGAGGATTTTGGAATTTGGAGTGTAAAATCTCCCTGTGCTAACGGTTTATCTGTTTATGGAAGTGGTTTATCAATAATTCCTAAATTGTCCATTTTAGCTTAAGGGTTGAGCACATAAAGGGCTCTAAGGTTTTTGAAAGTTTAATATAATATTTTGCATTTAGCATGTTTTATTCGCAACCATATTCACTGTTAGCGGTGAATGAAAACTTATTTTGCTTATTTCAGCAGGGATAGTTGCGTTGAGGCGAATCACATCATGGCCTGAAAAGTCTTAGAAGTTATACGTAGATAGTGTCGATAAATTTATATATTTCTTCAAGAAATTAAGTGAAATTTGTGTTCTGAATCTTGTATTGCAATACAAATAGCATAATGTTAAAGGTACCAAGTAGGGTAAAGCTATTCCCCATTCCACCTTAATTTTTTTTATTTTTTTTGAACCCGGGCAAAGGTGTGGGAAAATTTTAATGATTTCCAAATTTGTGGTAATTTGAAATACATTTCATAAGTCACTGTACTAATATCCTTTACATGTACAATTAGTGAGAACTTTAGCCTGCTCAAAGTCGGGATAGTTATCCATCTCTTGATGCAGTAACCTCATAACTACTACTTTTCTATTTCCAATCAAGATGTTTTTGCACTCCTTTATCTTAGGGTTTACAGTTTACTACCTTAAGGCTCCTAAGATCATCTAGACTTCGGAACACCATTTACCCCTTTATATTCCAAAAGCATAAAAATCATGAGTAGATAAGGTGCCCCACTTCAACTGATCTTTAACTCAATAAGAACCATATCAGTATTTAATAAACACAACTTGCTTTTTGGTAAATAATAAGAATCAGACGATATTGCACATTGCTCGTGTGGTGTAACAAGTTCAAGCAAACTAAAAGTTGTTCTAGAAAGAAGAAATTAACTAGCATGCATTCTAATTTCCAAAGAAATATGCATATTATTTCTTTCTTTTGGTAGCAAGAAGAGAAGAATTGAAAAAAATTGGGGGGCTACTTTGTTTTACACTATCTATTAGTCATTTGACACTAAATCTCAACGGCATTTGTCACACAGATCTCCGCATGGAGCCAAAAAAAAAAAAGAGCCTTATTATTGTGAGCTAGCATCCTCTCCAGGTTTTTCAGTCTTTGCAACTTCCACAAATATCAGTCTTCCATCAACTATCTGTGCAAGAGTAAAGAAAATAATAAGATAAACTGGCATTTGGTGCTTTGAAGACATTAAATATGAAGTTAAGCACAAAATGCAGCAATGTTGATAAAATTTGAGCTTTTACTGCATATTATGGAAGGTTAAAAGTTAAAACTCCAAGTAGTTGCCATGTAGACTGAAAAACAAACAAACAAAATACACTATACTCCAAAATTATGGAATTTCTTTTTATTTTTTATTTTTCTGCTGGATATGAAAATTTGAGATGAAAAAGCTGCTACAGGCTAAATGAAGTAATGATCTTGGTAAGGCTATTTCCATCAAGACCATACAAACAAAAGAGATGCAAAACAAAATCTAATACATATTACTCTATAATTACACTTCAGCAAAAATACATAATAACACCCACATCTACTATCAGTCAATCACTAGGGCTTGAACTCTTTTAGCCTTTGTGAATGAAGTAACATAAGTTCACATGCCCACCTTAAAGACGAGATAAGATTTATTTATTTTAAAATTTTTAATTTAATGCCTACTTACAGTGAATAAATATTCAATCAAAATCCAACATTTTTCTATCTTAAAAATCATCACGAATGATTAAAAATAATGGAACAACATTGAACAGCCATTATGTACTAACATTTTAAAGCATAATGACCCGTTGCCTCCGACTGTTAAATAAGTACATATGTTCAAAGTCACAGTGCTCCAGAGGTCTCATCACAGGTGAAAGAATATCCTGTGCCTGTTGTATACAGCAGGTACTCTCACAGCACATGGGCCTCATACACTGGTGGGCCCCACATGTTGTGAGAGACCTGCTACATGCAGTGGGCATAGGATATACCTTCTCCTCATCACAGTCATATTCATGGATTATATAATAATGACAAATTTTCAAACATAATTAGCCTTAAAAAAAGAAGTGTTACCATGTTTTTGGTTCTGGTATGCATAATGCTCATCAGCAGAAGAATGGAAATCAACTACCATAAACCAGAATGTTATGACAAAAATTTGTTCTCACTTAAATGTGTGCCAATTTATTGGACTTTTTATGTAAGATTTCCATTTAGTACAAATTGGCACAATTTAAATATTTAAGTACAACATAAATGTTTGCCAATTTATTAGACTTGGTACGTAAGGTTGAATTTTCTTTTCTTGAGCAGATAAGATTGAATCATTAACATCTTTGAATGATGATATAGGCCAACAAAAAGGAAATGAATTTAAATACTTACATACAGAGATACAATTCCTAACAAGATAAGTTGGGGGTATCTGGGGCTCTCTTCTTTTTATTTTTTTTATAAGTAAATGTTTCAATGATTAAACACAAAGGGGGCGTAATCCATGTACACAGGTACACCAAAATTAAGCACTACAAGTATAACTGTCACGCATCTCAGCATATGGGCAAAATAGAATAGAGCAGAAGCATTCATTTACTCAAATAAAGATTTAAGGAACAAAAGCTTCAGATTGAGAATGAGTTTTTCACATCCTTCAAATTTCTAGCATTTCTCTCGCTCCAAATGCACCACATGAGACAACTCCAAATCACAACATAGCTGCATCCAAACCTGCCTTGGCAACTCGCTAAAAGCTCCACAACGCACCCCCCTTGGCATAACCTGGTGGGCCCCAAAAAGAAAAAACACCATACTCCAACTCCTCTTAAATGACTGAATATCTAAAATGATTGGACAAGCACTCAAAGCAGAAGGGTGCATCCTTTCTCACTTTCTCTGGGTCCAGACACCAACTACAGTTCTCTGTGGTAATACCAAATTACTAATTAAAAGATCATATGAATCTTCAAAAGTCTAACCCGGCATGAATAAGCTCTTTCATCTAAGTTGGACATTAAAGTTTTTTTTTTGGATAAGCTCGGACTTTGAGCTAAATTCATAGAAGAAAAACCCCTCCATAGCTATTGCAAACCTCAAATTGCTATGTATTGCACTAAAACAAACACGACAATGCATTTGCTCTAATCATAGTTAAATACTTGCAAGAGTGTCAACCTCATTTTCTCAAAGACCTTAATTATGTGTTTTGACTTCTTAAGAATTTCTTCTGATCATCCATTTTCCTTACCTTCATCTTCCCCTAAAATATGATTATGAACCAAACAAACGTTCAAACTACTCTTCCTTTCATTTTCCATAGGTAAACACATCTCAGGCACCCATACAGATGAACTTCATGACCTAAAACTGCACCCTCTTTTATGGGGGGAAGAGATCCATTCGGTCCAAATTACTAAGAACACCAATCAATGATAAACTAAAAAAGAAATTCCCTATTCCTAACTATTGGAAAAACCCCATCAATTTACTATTATACGCAACACCCAATCAGTAATTTGAATATTTAACCCAGACATTCTAATAAAACCAGATTAAATTACATATGGATTTGCATTAGAATTAATTGTAATAGTATTTTAAGTTAAATAATTGAGTTCTATAACGCAGAGAGAGAAAGATGATACCCTGCCATTCATGGCCTTCAAAGCCTTCTGAGCCTCTACCTCTGATTCGTATGTGACAAAGCCAAAACCTTTGGGCCTTTGGGTTCTTGGGTCTTTAACTAACCTAGCTACAGAAAAAAGTTAAAACAATCTCAGAGAGAAAAAACCAACCAAATAATATTCCTTCCCTACTAAAAAACAAGAACAAAAATCTATCTATACTAACAAAAGAATAACAAATCATTTACTAAAAAGAGTTCTCTACTCAGCCAAAGCAAATGACTCGTGCATTATTACTATGCGTTTAATATAACATTTTGGTTGTTTATTTGTGACAGAAAATTATACGTTTGGGACTTTAGGATTTGGATGTTGTTCTGTTGTCTAGCTCTATCAAAAGATTTAAAATCATATTAGTTAGGATTATGATCAACCCAAAATCACATTAACACATATCAAAAGATTTAAAATCAACAAACAAATTAAATATAACAAGTTAAAGAAACTATATTAAGAACTCATGTAAATCATGTTAAGCATAGGAGGAGTTCACAAAAAAAACACTCGCCCTACTTAGGATCATGAGTTCGAAGTTTTTAACCGATCTCTCAGTGCCTACAACACAAAGATTAAATTGAAAGAACAAAGATAATAAACACAATAGTTTTGGGTAATCACAACTCAAGAACAAGATTAGTTTCGAAAAAGATTTTGAAAAAAATTAGAAAACAAACTTTTTTCCTTAGAACTAACTAAAAAGAGGTTTTTTGATGATTAAGAAACATGCTAAGGTCCATGTGAGTGTTTTAGTAAATATGATTAGATTTTAGAAAAGTGGATTGGAGGTACAAAAATAACTCTCTCCAGCTAAGGTTTAGATTGGAGACATAAGGTGAGTATTTATATATGTAAACTAGGGTTTTTGAGCCTTTTTGGAGGGTCTTGGACGTTACAAAGAGTAAAGTTTTGAGCCCTTAAAATTGAGTTTTTGAGGTTCTAAAATTGAGCATGTGCACATAGAATCCTAAATTCCACTGCACTGTCGACCCAACTTCAATCAGCCATAACATACTCATTTTAAATCCAAATTATACAAAATTTATGTTAAAATTGAAGCTCAGGATGTATTCTTTCCAATGAAGTAAAACATCACTAAATATTATTTGTGTGTCAAAAGTTATAACCAAAATAATGAGTTAATGTCATTTTTCAGCATCGTTTTCAAAACGATTTGAACACTTTTGCGTTGTGATTACCTCCGAACTATTAAGAACTATTTAATTACCATTGGTTGAAGTATGTCAAGCTCATCATTGTGGTCAGGGACCAAATATTTTATTAACAAGTACAAAATGGAACTTCACCATTATAAGTATAATGTAGTTCAACATCTAGACTTCTAAAAATTTGTTAAATATTTGTTAATTATGTTAATTGCCAGTAAAGAGTAAGAGCATCTCCAATAGGCTCTTTAAAGCCAATTATGGAGAGTAAACACACAAAAAAACCCCTCCAATAGCCTCTCCATCTCCAATTTTTTTTTTTTTAGATTTGCTACAGTAGCTCTCTTGAACTGGAGAGCATCCTAGCAATTACTATAGCAACTCCAAACATATTTCACACTTAAAATAATCACTGGTTGAATAAAATAATAATTCTTTCTCTCTCATCCCTTTTCTCTTTCGTTCTTCACTCTCTCGTGCTTCTCCTTCTCTATCTCAACGGTTACAAACTAAAACATACCACAATCAAACCAAAACCCAAAAAAAAACTAATCAAAACAAAGAGAAAATACACTCTTTCATATAAAATAAAACTAATCAAACCAGAATAAAAAATAAAAGAACATGTAGAACGCCGATCTGACCAATATGGTGACTAAGCTGCATGTTCTTAGAAGTGGGGAGGAGGACGAGCGGTGATGGAGTGAACCAAACGGCGTGCATGAACACGAATTTAAAAGGCCAACTCTCTCTAATCTTTGTTCTCTGCCAGTGATCTATGTGTGTATGAGAGAGAATTCGTTTGTGTGAGATAGAGGGAGAGAAATTTGTGTGTGTGTGTGTGTATAAGAGAAAGAGAAAGAAAGAGAGAGGGAGAAGTGGAAATATGTTCTGGAGATCAAGAACTAGAAAAATAAAAAGTAAAAAAAAAGTGAAGATAGATATAGGGGTAGGTGTACGTGTGTGGAAGAGAAAAAAACAAGAGAAAAAAATAAAGAAAAAACGTATGGATGAAAAAAAAAAAAAAAAAAAACTAAAGAAAGAAAGGAAAACTAATATAAGGAATAAGATATCAAAATTGAGTAACATTACAACGATATTTTCACAATACTTTCATAATAAATTTTAAGTGACAGATTGTTATTAGTTGATATTGGTGAGTAAAAAAATAATTTAAATGGTAAGTTCAAATTAGAACTAATAACAACTTACCATATAAGATTTTGTTGTGAAAATATTACAAAAAAATGTTAGAAATGCAACATTTCTCATTAAAAAATATATATAATTGTTAATGTTGTTTGGAATTTGAAAAATATAGATGAATGAAGAAATATTAAAAAAAGAATAAAGAAATAATGAAGAAATAATATTTTAATGGAATAGAGAAAAATATGGAGAGTCTGTTAGAAAGTGTATTTAAAAAAGTGAGTAGGTAAAAGAAAAAGTTACTGTTCATTCTCCAAACAGTACAAAAATTTAGATGGACTGTTGGAGATGCTCTAAGGACTATAAAATCAATGACCTACTATTTTGTTTATAAAGTAGTTGTACTTGGAATGTATTTACTCTTCCACTTACTACTGCAATTATTTCAAACAAGCATTTTCAATCATAAATATTATACAACTAAATTTCACAACAAAATGGAAGGTGCAATTCTAGTCTTTCTAGAGGGAATTTTGATTTATGCATTAAAGGAAATTGTTGTGAAATTTAGTACAAAATTAATCATAGATGATTTCAGCATTCAAAAGAGTATCAAATTCCATTTTGATATATCATAAATGATTGAGTTGAAATATATTAAGAAAATTTTATATGTACTTTTTTTTTGTTTATATTTTATTAATACTGAATAAGTGAACTACTTATTTTACTTTCAATGTTATTAAATTCCTTATTTTTTAATGATAAAAAATGTTGTTCATGTTATGGCCTTCCAAATTCAAGTTCATAAACCGGAATATCAAGTCGTCATTTGCAACAACCATAAGATCATTATTTCATACATACAATACAATTAATATAAATTTTTTAGAACTTGGATTATAAACTCACATTGCTTAAAATAGTTTGATACATTGAGTGCTTCATACACAGATTCACCAAAGATCGGAATTGAAATCAATCAATGACAAATGAAATCTACAACTAAATCCAAGAGAGAGTTAAAAACAAAAACCTAAATTTGTACTTGATAAACGCGGAGTGCGGAGTGAAACGATTGGAAGCCGGATCCACATCAACAACATCCCTTGCTATAGGCAGCGGCTACAGTGCTCTTCGCATCGGAATTGACGGTGGTTACAGAAGGCTGATCGGAAGCCTCATCGGTTGGTTCTTCCTCTTCTTCTTCTTCGAGGCGATCTGATGGGCGTGACAGCAGCAGTAGTGTCATCGTCTAGGGTTTGTTTAGGGTTTTCTTTTGTAGTAGTAGTAGTAGGGTTGAGGTTGAGTTGGTTTGATGAATCGGTGACCATTGTGAGAGAGAATCGGAGATGGCACCTCTGATCGCTTAATTCTTTCTCATCTAAGTTTTTGATTTTGATTCTTCTTCTACTTCTTTTTCTGGAAAAATCAAAAAAGCAAAAAGATCTTTTTAGCGTAACTGGAAACAAAGAGTTTTTTTTTTTCTTGATCGGAAACTATGGGTTCTGTGTAGTTTTCTTAGATTTTTCTCTCTGTACCTAATCGACTCCTCTCTCGCTCTCTGTTTATCAGAGTCTCTCTCAGTCTCTTTCAATTTAATGGTGTTTCTGTTTTTAAACCGTGTGCACGGTAAATGGATAAACGTATGCTGTTTTGTAACTTTAAATTGCACACGTGTCAGGATTTTAAGTGGCCATTTTTCCTAACATGGCGCTACCTCTTTAACGCTTCTGCTATTATATATAAGACTAGTTGCTAACCCGTGCGATGCACGGGAAAATTTTTAGTAACTATAAGATTTCAACAAATCAAATGCTTTAAAATTTGAAAATCTTAAAGAACTTACATTAGCATTCATCAATTTGTTTACAAAGCCAAAGCTAAATAGATCTACAAATTGTATTCTCATATCCTCTGTCATTTGAAAGGTGACAGGATTCTTTTCATTATGGTTTGCATCCTTCTATCCTTCAAAAGCTTTAATAAGTGTCATGTGGTCACTGCATAAGAATGTGTATAAGGTTATACAAAATTCTATCATTATAATCAACATCCTAAAGCTAATATTCAATCCAAAAATGTGTAACCAATGTTACATATTAGAGTGTTGTAGAGGGCAAAGAGAAGAGCAAACATTTTCTTACAACCACGACCATATGGCTTAGAGTTCTAACCATTATTCTAAGGAACCCAACAATATCAATAACCCAAAAAGTATTGTTGTGATACATTTACTTTAGGACAAATATATTCAAGCAATCAAAATCAAGCAAATCTATCTTAAAATTACAATTTCAGACACAATCACACAAACCCACTATGAAATTCTACTTAAATTGTCTATTGCTTTCATTGAACTATTTGATTAACAAAAATACAAACATCACTTAGAGTAAGTAAAGCCAATAAAAATCACCAAAAAAGGAAAACCATCTTGCTGGAAACATCACAAAGACCAATAAATTAGACAGAAATATAAAATTAATTAAACTCATTTCCAAACATGTATCTATGAAAAACTCAAAAATATATAACAAATTTTCTTCTATCTTCATTTAATAAAAAAAAAATGATAAGAAACTATTATTCTAACTTTCATTAATTGCACTTATATGTATCGCTTTCATCAAACTATTTGATTAACAGGCATACAAATAGCACTTAGTGTAAGTAAAGCCAATAAAAATCACCAAAAAAGGAAAACTATCTTGCTAGAAACATCACAGAGACCAATAAATTAGACATAAATATAAAATTAAACAAACTCATATACTAACACATATCTATGAAAATCTAAAAAATATATAACAAATTTTTTTTCTATCTTCATTTAGTAAAGAAAAATGACAACAAATTGTTATTCTAACTTTCATAAATTTTTTTTTTTTTTATAAGTAATAAAAATTCATTGATATCAAAAAGAGAAAGACACCCAAGTACACTGGGGGTATACAGGGGAGAACAAATCAAAAACGAACATTACAAAAATCAAGAAAATCCAAAATAGAAGAAAACTGATGGTTTCTCCACATAGAGAACCAATCAAGTAAGGTTCTAAAGAAAAGAAGCTTGAGATCGGGCATGGAACGCTCATTGTCTTCAAAACACCTACTATTTCTCTCCTTCCAAATACACCACATCAAACAGTGAGGAACAACCATCCAAATATCTCCATTACGATGGCGGCCAAAACGACCTTGCCAGCAAGCCAAAAGCCCAACAACAGAAAATGGCATAACCCAGCAAACTCCAAATAACCCAAAAACCATATCCCACAACTCCGAAGCAACCGGGCAATGAAGGAAAAGATGGTCAATAGTTTCACTATTACACTTGCACATATAACACCAATCCACAATGCAAACCTTTCTTTTCCTTAAGTTATCAATTGTCAGGCATTTCCCCAAGGCTGCTGTCCATACAAAGAAAGCCACTCTAGAGGGAATTTTTTGCTTCCAAATGCTTTTCCAAGGGAAAAACTGCTCACTATGGCCAACTAGAAGATGGTAATAAGCACTGACCGTGAACCCCTTACTCTTACAAGGCAGCCAACATCTCTTATCTTCCCCGTTCCCCCTTACAGGAGTGCAATAAATGGAATTGATGAAGCTTCTGAAGGCTTCCAATTCACGATTATGCACCTCCCTACAAAACTGAAAATCCCAATGGAGGACTCCATTGGTGAACCTCATTAGATCCGCCACACTTGCCTCTTTGTTACAACAAATCCTATATAAATCAGGATAGTGGTCTGCGAGAGGAGAAGATCCACACCAACGATCTAGCCAAAACTGCACTTTTGATCCATCTCCAGTTTCATACATAATGAACCGAGATAAAGAATGCCACCCCCTTCTAATATTTTTCCACAAACTAACTCCATAAGGACCAGAGAAAGAGCTAGAACACCAACCACCCCAATCACAACCATACTTCACCTCTATCACTTGACGCCATAGAGCATCCCTCTCTTGCCCAAATCTCCATAACCACTTCCCTAATAAAGCTACATTGAAGGTTCTCAGGTTCCTAATCCCCAACCCACCTGAAGAAAGCGGAGTACACACTGAAGACCAATTAACCAAATGAAATTTGGGCTCATCTCCTAGGCCACCCCATAAAAAGTCCCGCTGAAGTCTAGCAATTCGGTTAGCCACAGAAGCAGGAATAGGGAATAAAGAAAGAAAATAAGTAGGGAGATTAGAAAGAGTACTTTTAATTAAAGTGACTCTACCTCCCTTGGATAAGTATGATTTTTTCCAACTTGCTAATTTTCTTTCCATCTTCTCTAGAATAGGATTCCAAATAGACTTGTCCTTAAATTTTGCCCCCAAAGGAAGACCCAAATATTTCATTGGGAGAGACCCTTGCTTGCAGCCTAAGACAGCCACCAAAAGATCCATGTTATGAACTTCCCCCACAGCCACTAGTTCAGACTTATCCAAATTTACCTTTAGACCAGACACAGCCTCAAACCAAATGAGCACCATACGGAGAATCAAAATTTGATCAATATTAGCATCACAAAAAATCAGAGTATCATCAGCGAAAAGGAGATGGGAAACCATCAAAGATCTTCCAGAAGAAGCACTTACACTAAAACCTGACAAACGGCCTTCATGGACAGCCTTATTCAACATTCTACCGATGGCTTCCATAACCAACACAAATAACAAGGGGGACAAAGGATCACCTTGCCGCAGCCCCCTAGAACTTCCAAAAAACCCATGAGGAGTACCATTAATGAGGATAGAAAAACGAACGGTAGATAAACAAAAAGAAATCCATTGCCTCCACTTATTAGAAAAACCACAACGCTCAAGCAAGTTAGAAAGAAATCCCCAGTTCACATGATCAAAGGCTTTTTCAATATCCAATTTACATAACAACCCTGGTTGACCAGACTTCAATCTACTATCAAGACATTCGTTAGCAATAAGAACGGAATCAAGAATCTGCCTATTTAGAATAAAGGCATTCTGGGGAGCTGAGATGATCTCTCCTAAAACCAAGCGAAGACGAGTAGCCAAAACTTTAGCAAGAATTTTATAAACCCCCCCAACAAGGCTGATAGGCCGGAAGTCCTTTACCTCCACTGCTGAAGCTTTTTTTGGAATGAGAGCAATGAAGGTTGCATTCAAGCTTTTTTCAAACTGACCTATAACATGGAAATGGTGAAACACAGCCATGAGGTCAGATTTAAGAATCCCCCAGCAGGCTTGAAAGAAAGCCATCGAAAAACCGTCAGGCCCAGGAGATTTGTCCCCATTAAACTCCTTAATGACTTCAAAAATCTCAGATTCCTCAAAAGGTCTTTCTAACCAATCCACATTATCCCCTGAAATCCTTGGAAAGTCTAATACATCCTGGAAAGGATGCTGCTCTTGCTGCTCAGAGTATAGGTTCATATAGAATTGAACAATATGGTCAGAAATCCTATCCTGGTTGGAAGACAAAGCCCCTTCAATCATAAGGTTATCAATACAATTATTTCTTCTATTAGAATTAGCCATCCTATGAAAAAACCTCGTATTGGAATCACCCTCCTTTAAAAACAACACTTTGGACTTTTGCCTCCAACTAATCTCCTCTAACAAGGCTGCCTTCTCAAGATTGGCGCGTAAGGATGCTTTTTCCAATTTCTCCTCCTCAGTTAGAGGTTGATTGTCCTCTTTTACATCTAGAGCATTCAACTTGCTCCATAATTGCTGTTTCTTGACTGAGATATTGCCAAAATCTGTTTCGTTCCACTTCTTTAGGTCCGTTTTTAGAGCATTCAACTTCTTGACAAGAATGAAACTAGGAGTCCCTTGAAAATGGTAATTTTCCCACCAAGACTTCACCTTCTCTAGAAACCCCTCCGCCTTCAACCACATATTTTCAAAACGAAAAGGAATACGCCCTCTGCGGTGACTCCCACTCTCCAAAAGAATAGGGAAGTGATCGGAAAGCACTCTAGGAAGCCTTTTTTGGGAAAAATGAGAGAGGTAATCAGCCAAAACCGGAGAGAGGAGAAACCGATCTATTCTAGAAGCTGATGTGGAGTTAGACCATGTGTAAAAGCCTTCCTCCAGAGGATTGTCCATAAGCCCATGAAGAGATATAAAATCCGAAAAATCATACATGCAGCGAGTAAATCTTCCTGCCCCTAACCTCTCCGAAGGAAAGCGGATGACATTAAAGTCTCCTCCCAAACACCATGGCAAATTCCACCAACTGTTCAAGCCTGCTAGTTCCTCCCACATAAATTGACGATTCCTGTTCAAATTTGGACCATATATACCTGTGAAAGCCCACTCAAATTGGTCACTGACATTTTTGAACCTACACGAAATTGAATAAAACCCCACTGCTTCCTCTATCTTTTCAACCACCCTTCTGTCCCACATGAGAAGAATTCCACCAGAAGCACCCTCAGAACCCAAATATAACCAATCTATGTAAGGACAACTCCATATGCTTCTAACAATTCCTCTTGTAACCCATTCCAACTTAGTCTCTTGCAAACAAACGATATCAGCCCTCCAAGAACGTAAAAAATTACAAACCTTGAGCCGTTTTTCCTTCTCATTCAAACCTCTAACATTCCAAGATATGATCTTCAAATTCATTGGAAAGTGATTAGAGCCTTGTCCTTACCATTACCAATGCGCCTTGAAGAAGCTGAACCATAATTGACAGAGCTAAATAAACCCCTCAATTCCCTAATTCCTTTCCTCCCTGAGCTCTTCACAACTTTATCAGTTTGTTCCTTAATGGCTCTCTGCTGTAACTCAGCTTCTACAGCCAACAGAAATTTGGTTGCTGGCTCTTCCAAACCTTTGAGGGATGTCCCAAGAAAATCATCAAAGCCACTGAATTTTTCCTGAAACCAATCTGAGTAATTGTCCTTACCCAGCAATTTCTCCTCATCCAGAGATGCTGACCCTTCAGAAATATCCATGACGCCCATAGGCAAAGAGAAAGCCAATGGTTCAACATTTAGAGGAGGCGAAGAATCAGTAAACTGGGAAGCATCATCGGAACAAAAATCTGAAACCCAATCCTCCAAGGTAACATCAGCCCCTTTTTCCAATTCTGAATTTAGCTCCTTACATTCCGATGACACCCCCGGTGCCGTCGGCAACTGGTTCGAGTCGTCCACTCCGGCAACGACCTCTCCCGGTGGCAAAGAAAATTGGATCGGGACAGCCACCCTCTTCCCATCTCGTAATTCAAGAACCCATTGCTCTGAATTTCCCCATTTTTTGATGACATTATCTGTGTGCTCATGGATGATCCGTTGAATGTCACGTTGCAAGGCCACATCACCATCGGAGCACAGGGACTCATCCACGGAATCATCGGAACTCAAAGACTCAGTCACAGAGACCTCAGAGCTGTCAAGCACTGAGAAACACTTCTCTGTGCATGTCGGCGCCATGTGGGTCAGCGATAGCATAGCGTTGGACTGAACGCTATCAGCTATTGCAGGTGTCGGAGAGATAAGGTGCGAGGGAGGGACAGGCGAGGAGAACAAAGACCGTGGGTGAGTCTGAGATTGAGTCAAAGAAGGCTGGGAAGGTTTGGGTTTCCATTTAAAAGCACGTTTAAGTTTGGGTTTAAAATGGTCACTGGGCTTTGGGTTTGGATTTTGGCTGACTGAAGGGGCAGAAGGCTTTGGAATTGAATAAAGTTTGGGTTTAAAAATGTCAATGGGCTTTGGAATTTGGCTGATCGAAGAGGCAGAAAAAGGTTTGGGTTTAAAAAAGTCAGTGGGCTTTGGATTTTGGCTGACCGAAGGGGCAGAATAAATTTTGGGTTTAAAAGGGTCAGTGGGCTTTGGATTTGGATTAAGGCCAACCGAAGGGGCTGAAGAAGGTTTGGGCTTAATAAAATCAATGGGCTTTGGGTTAGGGGCTTGGTCAACCGGAGGGTCCACCTCAGAAACATTGGACCAGCTAATCCTCCACTTACCATGAGGCCCACGATCCAGCCTAATATACAGGTTCAAAAGCACCCCACCTTCAGCATCATCTGAAAAGACAGCCCCGAACAGAGCATTCTCCTTCCCAAGACAGCTCTCACGAGAATCCTGGGTCTGAACACCCGGATTTGGTAAGTTAGAGTTTCGAGAATCCAACATTAAATGCGAAGGATTCGCAACGTCACGAGTATCCTGGTTCAAAGCATTCTCCACCGCTGCCTGTCTGTGTGTTTTGGGTTCACGACGTCGGCCTTGCACCACCGCTTCCGCAAAAGATTTGGAGTCTTTAATGATAGACCCCGGTAAAAGCTTTGGAGGCAGATTGATGGCAAGGGTCCCTGGAGCTAAAGCCTTCCTTAGGTGCAAACTAAATCCTCTCCAACCACTACCCGATTTTCCTTCCGGCACAATTAAGAAGCCTTTCCGACGGCCATGGAGAAGTTCTGAAATCATAAGAAAAGAGCCATGTGCATTTGAACCCAGTTGTAGAATAAAAACCGTCTCTCCATCTCTAACAGATCGCGCAAAATGACCAGGGGGCTTAGTGGAAATAAAGTCTTCCATCATGTATAACATTCTCTTGGCACTCTCTTTGCCCATGAACACAGATCGTAAAGAAACTCTGCCTCTCTCAAAAATGCGTAATAAGAAAAAAGTACCCCCTTCTTCAACAGAAAATTCAAAAGATTTTGACTCAATGAAGAAAAAGAGAGATCCACCCATGACAAAGTAGTAGAGAAGAGAAAAGATAGAAGAAAGTTTATGGCTAATTCTAACTTTCATAAATTGCACTTATATCCTTTTCTATAAGCAAGCAAAAAATGCATAGCTCAAGTTATAATAACAAAATTGGAAAATTCTTAATGGAAGAAGGTAAGCTGTCTATGAATTCAGTCAAAGACATAAGAGGCATATGAAAGCAATAATAACACCAATCAATCAATTATCCAACCTATCACACACTATCCTTAAGTTGATCCTAGGCACCTATTTCGGAACCCATGTTATACCCTACCATTCAAGAACTTAAGCGCAATTTACAGCATGAGCTTGGAACTTTTTATTACATGACAATGATGAAACTACCAATTTTCAACTCTCTCCTAAAATAAAACTTTTGCTCTACTGATACCTTAATTTCCCTTCTCAATTGGTTTGGAATTCGAAGAAACAAAAGCCTATAGCAAAATGTAACACTAAAAAAAGAGCTAAAAATAATTGGTAATTTGCCAAAAACAGTTAATCAACTTCATGCAATTCATTTATAAGTAATGTAGGTTAAAACAAATAAGTAACTGTACTAAATATTACATTTGTGTGTGTATATATATATACACACACACATTGCACATATATTTTCTTTCACATTTTCACACATATTTTATAAGATCCCGGTAAGGCACCTTAACTAATGGTTCATAAGCACTATTTACCACGTTATAAGCTCATGAATGTTAAACACAATTTAATGATTTAAACATTATAAAATAAGTGGAAACTAAATGAAACTTACCAGCATTTTACTTTTCACACTGAAAATCAAACCTACATTAGCAACTGCAGTTGGCTTTAAATGTTCCAATAGCCTTGATAGCCACTTGGACATCATTCCAAATTTACTTCAAATGGCTAATTACTTACAAACGGGCAGAGCAATCTAATTAATTCATATAGGTACATTAAAAAAAAAAAAAAACAAAAAACAAACAAAACAAAAGAGCATGGCCATTATGATTGATAACTCAATTGAACATGATCAAATTAAATAGAGTGAAACTCCCTACATACAAATTCAAGCACAACTTCTTTGTTATTTGTTGCTAATAACCTACAGCCTCCTATTTTTCTTTTTCTTTTTCTCTCTAGCTTAAGGTTTATTGTGAACTCTCAATATTCATGGGCATTTGATGGATAGGAAAGGAAAATAAAAAGGGATAGAAAACACAGAGCATTTTAAAATATAAAGGCAGCCAAATGTCTTGTAGTTTAATTAACACTTCCACTACCCTATAAGTTGTGGAGACTTATTTTGCACAAACCACCACATAAAAGAATCTCAAAGCACTGTCCTAAAACAGCCAATCTAATGCAAGCTTAACAAATAAAATTTTTGAATATAATCTGATTTTTATCTTGTCTTCAAAATTTATCTATTAATCTTGACTAATTTTGTAACTTCAAGTTCAAATCTCAAATATGCAATTCAATTTGATTCGAAGTGAAGTTCCTCCTGAGGAAAATCTAATTGTTCTAAATCCAAGATCACAATTCTAAAAATACGGGGTTTCAAGATAGAACCTGAAGCTTTAAGTATAAGGTCAACTGCACAAAAAAAACTTTGTATAAAGGTGTAATATATGCCTTTTGATTTATCATGAATAATGCCATAAGAAACTGTAAATGCATCCATATACCAATAATCACTTTCTTATATGCTTTGACACCAAATGGGTATTAATTAACTAAATTTGACATCACTAATCCAATGAAGCTCACCAAAGACCACAAAACATTTATATGAAAATCAATAGTTTCACTACTTTAAAATAGATCATAACACTATAACTCTAAATTCAGAAATATATTTTGAGAGAAAAACCTTAGAAACGAAAAGTACACAACCTACTAATATTAAATCATGCACAATAAACATGCATAATGCGGTAAACTTATATAATCTCTCAAATTAAACCCTCCAAAATATGGACATCTTGTTATTCCACAATTAAACTGCACTCCAAATACCCAATAGACACCTATTGCTTGACAAAAGTAGCCAGATCCTAGATTAATGTTCTTCTCAGAAATTGAATATGCACAAAACAATCACAAAGCAATAAATCTACACAAAACAATCACATTATGAATCAATCATTAATGGCCATATGTCTCCAATTTGTGTCACCAAAAATAGAGCAGAAAAATATACAAAACAACAAATCTAATGTTGACAAATAAGTTGTGCTAATTTGTTCCCTTTGCAATCACTTATCACATATCTCTTTAATTAAGATTTTATGTGTTTCATCTGCTAGAATAGCTTAAAAAGAATAATTGATGGAGTTTCACTACAATTCTACTATAAAACAAAACAACAGCTACAACCCAATTGAGAAGATTAAATTTTACAATCAGAGACAGACCAAAACGAAAAATACATGAACTTGTACAGAAGAGGTAGAAGGTTTTGAAAAAAAAAAAAAAACAGGGGACTGAGTGGAGACAAAGAAGGTTGACGTTTTAGGTGCCCAAATAATTATTTAATCAAACAAACGATTAAGCTAAGCTAAATCAGATGTGCTAAAAAACCTAGATAGCAAAATAAAGCAAAACTTGAAGGTAAAGCAAGACCTGTAGCAAAATTTGATTTTCTATGAGTGTTTTCCTGACTTCAACAAAAATGAATAGAGAGAAAAAGGGGTTAGGAATTGAAATCCCTAAATTGACAGAAAAACCTAATTAAAAACGAAATCCTTAAATTGACAGAAAAACCATTATGTGCCTGGGCAATCAAATCCTTATGGGGAGGAGTCAAAATCATGGGCAAACTAATAGCTTGAATTTTACTTGGCTTCTGGAATTTCATCTCAATATATAAACCCTTCAGCAGTTCTTTTGACAGATTCAAGTCCTCGAAAGTACTCGCCGATGTATACAGGGTATCATTCACAGTAGCCTACATCAAATTAACCCCCTAATATATCAAAACCCAAAATTGAAAATTGAACAAAACATATCTATTAGACTCAACTATACATGTGTGTTTCTGCATTCATGTTCCAAGTAACATAATAATAGGAATTAAAACTATAGAACACTATATCTATTACCACATTGTATAAGCATCAAAACAAAAAGTAATATCAATGATAAAGATTCAAAACCCTAATTAGGATCTCAAACTATAATCAAAATCAGTACTTTATTATATTTTAACCAAAAGTAGCAGCAAAGGTATTGAGTTGATCGAAACCCTAATTAGAACAGGCAAATAAAGAAATTCAAATCTTGGTGATGTGAGAGATTGATGGTACCGCAGTGATGAGCGTTTTGGTGTCGTCGATGGTTAAGGCCTCGACATTGACGAAGTAGCCGTGTCCTCCAAAGGCTCGTCGTCTTCTTCGTCGCCCCAGCGTTTCGTCTTCGTCTTCGGAATAGGGATTTCCTGTGGCGGCGGCAGCGGAGCAGCATCCATGGTGATTTCCTGAGGCGGTGGCTGTAGCGGTGTCAGTGGTGTGCAGAGCAGCAGTTGTGGTGTTTTCCTGAGGCGGTGGCTGTAGCGGTGTCAGTGGTGTGCGGAGCAGCAGCCGTGGTCTGAGAGAGAGAAAGAGAGAAAGAGTGATCAATAAAAAAAACTTTTTTGGGGATAGTATATATATATATATATTCATATTAGACGGACAATATATGTTCAGCGTAAAAAAAAAAAAAAAGTTGAGCAAAAAAAATAGACGGAGAGTATATATATTTAATAAAAAGGAAAAAAAATCAGATTTAAAAATTAAGAAAAAAAATGCTGACGTGGAAAATTGTGAAGATAGCAAAAACTTCGGTTTTATATATATATATATATATATATAGATTAGATAGATTAAATAACTTTAAAAAACTTAAAATAAATCCCTAAAATTATTATTATCTATATATATATATATAACCGAAATCTTTGACTTTTTGTTGACTTTTCCAAAACTTACCACATCATTATATTATTTTTAAAAACAAAATTATTTAACTTTTTTACACCTCATTATAATTTATTTTATTTTTTAATTTCTTCAATTAAATTGAAAAAAAAAAAAAAAAAAAAAACTTAAAAATACAAACCCAAATTGTATTAATCCATAATAGAGTTCTAAAGAACTATAAATTTCATCAAAAAAAAAAAAAAAACACCAACTAACCCTGTATATACATACATTCTCAACTTAAAAGGAGTCCAAGTAAAAATCAAATACTTTAAAATTCTTGAACTCTACATTAATATTGTATATATATCAAACATTTTTTATTTTTTGAAGGGTGTATAGATACAGCTTTTTGGAATAGATTTACAATGCCATGATACTACTAAATTCTATTAGCTCGCAATTCTAAGCTTATCATACTCCTTCATAATATATTAGGTATATAATTTGATTTTAAGTCTCAACAACAAGCTCTTATCCTAGGGTAAACTTGGCGCTAAGTTCAACCCACCAGTAGATTGGTTCATCTAAATACTTCCTTTGTGTTTTAACCGCTAACTTATTGGTTAATTTTTTATTACATTTGAAATTTTCTTGCAGATTTCAACAATTATAGCAATGGATTTTTTTTTGAGGGTAGAACATCTTTCTTTTATATTTCTCTATGTGTAGTTACATATTTTTTTGTTTATATTTTGTTTCAATAATTTGTAGGCACCGAATTTTCTATTTCTTTAGTTTCATCTAAATTTTTGGGTTTATTTTTTGCATTATTTGAAACTGTCTGGCATATTTCAATGGCATCTTTCTCTTATATTTCTCTTTTGTCATATATTTTTTCTATTGTTTCAATAATTCTAGGTTTAGAATCTTCTAATTTTTTAAAATTATTTTTTGGCATTATGGAAGTTTTAACATCTGACTTTTTGTATTAGTTTTAGCAATATCTGAACATGTTTGGCAAATTTCAACAACTATACCATGGGTTATTCTTTTAAAGATAACTAATTTTTCTCTTATATTTCTCTTTTATGTAGCCATATATATTTTGTTTTGTTTCAACAATTCCTAGGCATTGAATCTTCCGATTCGCTAATATTTTAAGGTTTGACTTCTTCAACAAATTGTAACACAAATTCAAGTCAAATATGAGCAATTTATGCAATGGTATAGTTTTATTATCAATTTAATATTTCATAAAATTATTTTAGTCTACCATACAAACAAGTAAGTTTCCATGCATTGCATGGGTTAACGGTTAGTTATTATTATTTTGTTTCTACAAGTTATCATGTAATGGCATGAACCGGTTGATTGTTTTGCCCACAAAACAAAATTTTTCTTCAGAAACAAACGCAAATAAAAGAGTTAGATCAACAACAAAAAAAATTCCATATCAACTCCTTCATCAGCATGAAACCCAACCAAAAGCTAAAAGAATAGCCACAAGAGTGAAATGAACCGCCACAACCCACAAGAATAAATTCCCACGGTGCCGATCTATGGAGAGAGAGAGAGAGAGAGAACGCTTTAGTTTAAAGAGCTTAGTACATGGTTTCAATAATAGACAATAAAGCACCGAAGAACAGGGCAGAAACATGCCTTAGAGTAAAGTCCTGCCAAACCAGATCTTATGGCATAACAAAAACTGTTTACTCTATTCTAACAAGTGATTCTGCACTAATATGTATTTGCAATGAAAATTACATAATCATAAAAAAATTAAAATTTCTCTATACACTTCATTCACAAAAGCAGTCTTCAGATATCATAGGATCTATGTTTTGAAATTAAAGACCAAATCACATGATAAGAAAACAAATACCATTATCCATCTGACTTGTAAATTCCCTGCTCTAATTCTAACATGAGAGTTAAAATCTATGTAAACATTAAGATCAAAAGAGACATACGTTGAGTTGCATGTTTGGACCTCATGATTAGAACTATTCCCCTACAAATTTGGTATAAGTTTTTTCTCTCATAAGTCCATCATCCAGGTGTAGCAAAAAAACTGTCTTCTCTTAAGTCACCCTCTTTTACCAACCTTGAATCATCAATTGAAGTAAAAGCTATATCAGATAGACCTTTATGACTGTCAGACACATGAGCAGTGACAGTATGTCTTGTTCTTAATACCTGCATCAACAAAGGGCAATGAATAAACATTTTCATCATATATTTTGAAAATTAGGATGTTCTATAATGAAACTCAAGTAAAGAAGGAAGAAAGGTGACATAATTTTTTTTTTTTTTAAGGGAGCCATCAAATACTTGCAAAGAACCAGACTACCAAAGGTTTAAGCCAACCTAAAATTGCAAGTCGAATTGAGTCCCCTATGTTGTCTTCAAAAAAAAAATTACAATTTTGCATGTAGCGAGGAGTGTGGGGTATATGTTACCTTCGAACAAAAAACAGGTTGGATAATTTACACACCATAAGTAATCAGCTTATTAAATGGATAAGGTTTCAATGATAGTGCTATGGGAAAATAGAGAACACAAGAAATTAAATGCCTATTGAAGTTGGTTAGAATTTATGATTCTGGAGAGAGTTTTGTGGTAAAAACACATAAGATAGAAGATAATAAGAGAAGACTTCAACTGATTCAGAAGAGACATATCCAATGCCAAAATAAGAACTTCATTACGTTTCATGGATGTACAAGCAACCTAAAGATGTGAACAAATTAGATATATATTAAAGTTAAAATTCCATGAGGAAATTAAGACATACAAACAATTACAAGACAGTTAATCAACCCAAACAGCAGATGCATTTTACAAAATGATTGATATTTTCAAACTATAAGCATCATAGAAAGCATATATTCCTTTCAATTCCAAGTAAGAAATATCATTCATGGCACTAAGGAAATGATAAGCCCAACACTCATAACTAATTATTCACTACAAACAGCACATAATAATTGTTGGCTAAGCATGAAAGTAGAAGTTTAGATTCTATTTTCATTTCTCAAAAGAGAATACATTCTATTCGGAGGTGGCGTAAAGCAGCTCTTTTACGCCACCAATAATAAAGTGTCACGTCAGCCAATAACTTTAAACTTAATATGCCTTATTACACACAATTATAACCCACGTAATATCCCAAAATTTTTCCCAAACTCAAGCACATATTCTCTCTGATCCCTCACATCCTCGTTTCTCTCTCCCTCTCATCAAAACTCAGTGTCGATCTGCCATCACCCACACCACCTCCGATCTGCCATCACCCAACGATGATGCTTCAACAACCGGGTCCAGAAAAGCAAGAAGCACGGCAGCAGAGTGCGAGAGTGTGAGGTGAGCGTGTTTTTCCAGAAAAGCTCTCATGTTTACTCTGAAGGGCTGCTCGTCCTCGGTTTTGGTGGTGGTAGTGGTGGGGAAGGTATGGAAGTCGTAGAGATAGGCAAAGATCCTCCTCTTCATCAGCCTCTCATTCACTACCATCGTCACCAACTTACCAGATCTGCCACCAACAAGAAGAAGAAGAAGAAGAGGAGAGATTTGGGACTTCATTTCTTCTTCTTTTTTGCTAAAATTTAGGGGTTCGTTTCGCTTCACATTGGGGTGGGCGCTATATTTTTATTTTTGGCTGAAACCCTTTAGGTCTTGTTTTGTTTCAGTTTTGATCCTTTTGATAACTGGGTTTTATTATGGACTGTAAAGCTTTGATCATTTTTCTTGGGCAAAATTTGCCAAACAGTGAAAATTCTGAAAAATTTGAGCTGGACAGCACGCGTTCAAACTTATTTAGTTAGTTAAACTGTTTTTGAAAGTCGAGTTTGGCAAACTCGACTTTGGGCTGGAATACAGACACAATAGTGGCGTTTTTTTTAGTGGCGTTTGTCAAAAACGCCACTATAGGTTTCCTATAGCGGCGTTTTCTATAAACGCTGCTATAGCCACTAAAATAATGCCACTATAGTGTTCGTTTTTCAGCCCAAAGTCGAGTTTGCCAAACTCGACTTTCAAAAACAGTCTAACTTACTAAATAACTTTGAAAACGTGCCACACGCCTAATTTTTTCCCACAAATAGTCTGTTTGGCAATTTTTTCCTTTTTCTTGGGTTTGAAAATTGGGGTTGGGTATGGCCGAATGTGCTGTTATTTTGTTGGATTTGCTGGAAGCCTTGCTTGAAAAAGAACCACAATATGTAAACACAATAAACATGAAACCAGAGCATTTAGGGCTCGTTTGGGAGGAGGGAATGGAAAGGAATGAAAAGAATCATTTTAGAATATTCTTCCATTCCCTTGTTTGGGAGTTTTAATGGAGGGAATGGAAAGCTCATTCCCTTGTTTGGGAGTTTAAGTGGGAGGGAATGGAATGGATAGGAGGGAACACTCATTCCTCTCTATTCCCTTAAAACCTCAAATTTTCATTCCCCCCGAAATTGGGAGGAATGGGAGGGAATGGAATTAGATTTAATGATTTTTTTTACTAAAACTCCCAAAATACCCCTATATATTTAACTCTTTATTTTAAAATAGGAGTCTAATAGTAATATTATTATAAAATGATTCCATTCCATTCCCTCCATGTTGCTCCCAAACAAGATTAGTTACATTCCATTCATTTTCATTCCTTTCCATTCCTTTATTTTAAAACATCCAAATAAGGTTACTTAATTCCATTCCATTCCATTCTTTTCCATTCCTTTTCCTTACTTAAATTTAGTCCATTCCATTCCATTCCTTTCCATTCCCTTATAATCATTCCATTCCATTCTATTTCATTCCCTTATGAACTCCCAAACGGAGCCTTAAGGAAAGTGGGGGAGCAAAAGACTTGTCCTAGCATCAATGCACCATTCTGACAAATTCATTGTAACACCATTCATCTAATCATACATTGTTTGCCGTAGAGACATAGAAGGAGCAAGAGTTTGCTTTAAGACGTGATATTAAATAAAGCTTTACAGTTTAAGCTTTTGGGAGATTTGGTAATTTAACATGATATCAAATCTGGAGATCTTGAATTCGACCCCTACCTCCTTCACTCTACCTACCATTTTAAAATTTGACACACGTGGGAGAGAGCATGTCAAAAATATGCAATTAAATTATTAAATTTACCATTTTCCAACAACTTAAGTTTTTGAGACAATGTCAATCAATAATTTATCGTCGTATCAAAACAAGAGACGTTTTACCTACCATTATGTTACTTCAATTAAAAACAAAATCACTCAATAATTAGCAACCTGTGACCATTTTCAAGAAAAGTAAAGTTAACGTCCTCTATTATCCATCCTTTTTCCCAAAAAAAAAAAAAAGCCATTTTAAAGAAATTGAATAAAGATAGAATTTTGAAAACAAAAAATTGAAGAAGATGCGTTGAGAGTGGTTGTACCTTGGAATAGGATTTAGGTTTTCAGTTTTGGGTTGTACCGGAGCGGGTGAATGAGTTTCGGAATTTGGGAAAAGAGTAAAGGAAAGACATGACTGTTGAAAATGGGACCTTTTTTTTATCAGATTTTTTTTTTTTTTAATTATGTTAATGGCTGGTAAAGGAGTAGAAAATCAATAATGGCCTACTAAATTTTTATGGAGTGGTTATAGTTATATTTAATCTTCCACTTTCTACATCAAATGATATTTTTTAATCATATGTTATCAAAATTAGATTTCGCAACAAAATGTGGGTTTTAGTTAGTTTAACTGGTAAAGTCTTTAATGGTTAAATAAGAGATTTGTGGATCAATCACTACTTATACCAAAAACTGATTGGTGTCTTGGTCTAATAATAATACACTATCGTGAGAAGCAAACGCCATAGGTTGAATCTTTCTATAAAAAAAAAGAAAAAAGATTTCGCAACAAAATAGAAGGTGATCAATATTCTAGCAAACACATTAATTTATTTATACATTAAAAGAAAAATTATAGTGAAATGTATTGCAAAATAAATCATAGATGATTTCAAAAAATGAGTATCAAGTTTCAATTTTTAAAATTTTTTTTTTATTAGTGTTCCATTTTTTTTTTTTTAACTAGAGAGTTCCATTTTGATATATCATAAAAGATTAAGTTGAATTATAATAAGTAACATTTTATATGCAAAAAAAAAAAAATGTGTACCTTTTCATGCATTAATATATATATATATATATATATTTTTTATATAATGATAACAAAATTCTGTTCTTTTTTTTCCATCCAAAGACATTCATGATTTTTTTTCCATGAATGAACTGGAATATCTGATCATCATTTGCAGCAAACATGAGATCGTTATTTCATGCATGCAATATAATTAATTAAAAAAAAATAGAACTTGAATGGTAAAGTCACATTGCTTCAAATAGTTTGATACATTGAGTGCTTCATACACAGATTCACGATCTCTACTAGAGATCATTATTCATTAAAATACATATTTGTAAATACAAAGATAACAAACTTGGCCACACTTCGACATCCAAATAAGGAAGCATTTATTCTTATGAGATAATTACGGGTGTAGTGGTAGAGATAATTTAGTGGGGGATTAGTTGTCATTATGAGATAATTATTGGTGTTAGTGGTAGAGATAATTTAGGTGGTGGAGGAGATTTTCGTGGTGGCAGTGGTGATGATTTTGGTGGTGGTGGTGGTGGAGGTGATGGAGATTTTGGTGGTGGTGGTGGTGGTGGTGGTGGAGGTGATGGAGATGGTGGTGGTGGAGGTGATTTTGGTGGTGGAGGTGATGGAGATGGTGGCGGTGGTGATGATTTTGGTCGTGGTGGTGGTGGAGATTTTGGTTGTGGAGGTGATGGAGATGGAGGTGGTGGAGGGGATAGTGAGGGAGTTGGCGGCGGTGGTGATGATTTTGGTGGTGGAGGTGATGGAGATTTTGGTGGTGGTGGTGGTGGAGATTTTGGTGGTGGAGGTGATGGAGATGGTGGCGGTGGTGGTGGTGGAGATTTTGGTGGTGGTGGTGGAGGAGATTTTGGAGGTGGTGGTGGTGGTGGAAATTTTGGTGGTGGGGGTGATGGAGATGGTGGCGGTGGTGATGATTTTGGTAGTGGAGGTGATGGAGATGGAGGTGGTGGAGATGATTTTGGTGGTGGAGGTGATGGAGATGGTGGTGGTGGAGGTGATGGAGATGGTGGTGGTGGTGGTGGTGGAGATTTCGGTTGTGGTGGTGGTGGAGGTGATGGAGATGGAGGTGGTGGAGGCGATAGTGAGGGAGTTGGTGGCGGTGGTGATGATTTTGGTGGTGGAGGTGATGGAGATTTTGGTGGTGGTGGTGGTGGAGATGATTTTGGTGGTGGAGGTGATGGAGATGGTGGTGGTGGTGGTGGTGGTGGAGATTTTGGTGGTGGAGGTGATGGAGATGGAGGTGGTGGAGGCGATAGTGAGGGAGTTGGTGGCGGTGGTGATGATTTTGGTGGTGGAGGTGATGGAGATTTTGGTGGTGGTGGTGGTGGTGGTGGAGATTGTGGTGGTGGTGGTGATGATTTTGGTGGTGGTGGTGATGATTTTGGTGGTGGTGGTGGTGGTGGAGGTGATGGAGATTTTGGTGGTAGAGGTGATGGAGATGGTGGTGGTGGTGATGATTTTGGTGGTGGAGGTGATGGAGATGGTGGTGGTGGTGGTGGAGATTTTGGTGGTGGAGGTGATGGAGATGGTGGCGGTGGTGATGATATTGGTGGTGGAGGAGATGGAGATAGTTGTGGTGGTGGTGGTGGAGATTTTGGTGGGGGAGGGGATAGTGAGGGAGTTGGTGGCGGTGGTGATGATTTTGGTGGTGGAGGTGATGGAGATTTTGGTGTTGGTGGTGGTGGAGATTTTGTTGGTGATGGTGGTGGCGGAGATTTTGGTTGTGGTGGTTGTGGAGATTTAGGCGGTGGTAGTGGAAATTTTGGCAGTGGAGGTAGTGGAAATTTTAGTGGTGGTAATGTTTTAAAAACTTCAGGCAGAGGTGATGTGTGATAGCTTGGGGGGTGGGGTTCTTGGTCATGAGATGGAGGTGGCAAAAGATTGTGGGGCTGGTGGTCTTCATGTTGGGCCAATGGTTGCAAACCAAAGAAGTAAAGCTTATCAGCTACCACATTAGTGGCTATGAGGCAAAACACTATAGCATAAATCACCTGAGGCCAATGCCTCAAGCATCCAAGAGTAACCATTTCCAATAATTCAACTCTAATTACTAAAAAATTACTCTTTAAGCTTGCATTGTAACGAAGGGAGCTAGTCTTTTATATTCTGAAACCCTTACAATGATATCTATATTTTAAACCTTTAAAATAGGTTGTATTAATGCTTTAAATTCTATTAAAAATCTCTTACTAATTTTGTACCTTCCTATGTATCATAGTTAGGTAGTTAAATTTATACAAAAGTTTATAGGGAGAAAATGGGCATTTTCCCCTTTTGCCAAAAAATTTCAGCAGAATGTCCCATATCTAAAACTATTTATGGAAATGGCCCTGTTTTGAAACTCAATTTTCTAAAAATCGAGTTTCAATTTAAAATTTGATTTTTGGACAATTGAGTTATAGCAATCTGAAAATTAAAATATATATATATATATATATATATATATATATGTTTGGAACTCAGGTTCCTTGAAAAAATTCAAGTGGAACTCGAGTTCCATGAACCCAAGTACTTTACATCGAATTCGAGTTTCAAAAATAAAAATTCTAAGTCCACGTTCGGTATAACTCGATGTTCCAAAAATCGAGTTTTACATTTGAAACTAGATTTTTACAAAATCGAGTTTCAAAACAAGGGCATTTCCCTAATTATTTTCTGACATGGGGCATTTTGTTGGAAATTTTGTGAGAAAGGGGTAAAAGCCCATTTTGGCCAAGGTTATAGACATTCCGCATTAGGCATATCCCTTTTACAATGTTATGGGGTGTCCCATTAGTTATGTTTGTATCACATACAACAAGTCATCATGCAAATGTTTGAAATTTTTTGTTACAAGCTCTGTTGTGCCACTTTTACAAGATTAAAGGCTGTCCACCAAGTCATGATTGCATCACATACATTACATGGCATCACACAAAGTATCCATCTATGCAAGGTTATGATATTTTAGCTCATAAGCATCGCCGTTCCCTTTTTTGAAGGTTACCCATTTCACCAGTTCAGGGAGTTAGGTAGAACATTAAGTACAATTGCATCATATCTAGTACATTACACAATATATCCATATAACATTTACAGAAGGGTGTCAAATTCTCTTGTAGACATGTAGCATTTGTTGTGCCCTTTTTACAAGGTCATGGGGTGTGCCCTTTTAACAAGGTCATGGGGTGTTACATTAATTATGATTTCATTGCAATACAATACATCACGCAATCTACCTATATTAGAGCACTCACAACAATGAAGTTAAATGGCTATATAGCTATTTTAGCTTCACCAAAATACAAAAATGGCTCTGCAGCAGTGGAGGTATAGCTAAAAATTTTAGCGTCAAAGCTACTGTATGTAGCTATTTTTAGCTGCGTACTGTAGCTTGAAGCTAAAAAAATAAAAAAATTATAAAAAAAATTATTACGCTTCTCTCATTAAACAAACATTTCCTATTTTCTTTTTCTCTCTCTCCAACTTCTCTTCTTTCTTCTTTCTTCCTCAATTTTTTTATACTCTAGCTCACCGGCCAACTCCCTCATCCCTCAACTTGCCGGCCAGCTCCCTCACCGCTGATCTATTCTACCGACCAACACCAAGCCCCATTGCTGATCTCCCCAAGCCCCATCGCTGATATTTCTCTCCGTCATTTTCTCTCTCTAGATTGAGTCCAAGCTCAAATGATCTAATGATTTTCAGTTTTAGTTGATTTGGTGGGTTTGGTTGTGGTAGCACAACAGCGGGGGGTTAGCCATGGTGGGTTAACCCTCTCTCTAGATTGAATCCAAGCTTTATTGATCTGATGATTTTCGGTTTTTGCTGGGTTTTGGTTGATATGGTGGGTTTAGGTTGTGATTATGTTTTGGGTTTGTGATTGGGTTTTGATTTGGGTTGGTGATTTTTTCTTTCCTGCTGTGGACTGGAGGTGGTGGTGGATGATGTTTGTGCAGTGTTGGTGGTTTTTTTTTTTTTTTTTTTTTTTTTGTGGATGTTGTTATTATTATTATTTTAATGAGTTATTTGTATTTTTTTAATCAAATAGCTAAAAGTATAGCTCCATTGTTGTGAGGTGTGAAGTGGTAAAATAGATAAAGTGACTTTTGTAGGTGCTAAATAGCTATATTTTTTTCCTCCACTACTGTGGATGCTCTTCTGGGTCATTCTAATAAACTAATAGTTATAATTGTATATTTGTATAAATGCCTAGATAAGATACCAATACCATATGTGAATTCCAGTTAGCTCAACTGGTAAAGTCTCTGATGGTTGAATAAGAGATCTAAGGTTATAACTAAAGACATGAAGAAAAAACTTTCCAAGATTTTGTGGACGCATGGACTAAGTCAAAATTATTGGGTTATAACTATAGAATTCAAATCAAATGGCAGATTGAAATTCCATAACACTAGAGAGAGGAATGACAGGTCATAATGCAAAAGTTTGATGTACTAAGCAATGCAACTGCTACAAGTTTTAAAATAATATCCAGTTGTTTCGTCCAATTACAAGACAAGATACATATGGGGGTGAATGGTACCTCAAATTAAACAATAGTTTTCAGTTTTTAAACAATTTACACATATTTTCACACACTTTTTCACTCATACATATTTTCCAAAAATACATACAACGTTACTAGAACAACGTTACCAAACATGCCCATAAAAATCTGGACACCAGAGTGAGAGTATTAGCTGAATTGGAAAAGAATACGTGCACCCTTTTAAAAACTAACATCTAAGAAGATTAATTACTGATTCTCCCACGCTTAAGTCAACTACTAGTTGATCAAAGATTACTAGCTATCCTACACATAGGGTTTTACTATGACTTCTTATTGGGGAAAAAAATGACTTTATAGAAATTATAGCTAGTTGTATTCCGTGGATATGACATTTGGCACACGAAAAACACTGGTTGGAAAATTGATCTAATGGTGATCTCAGAGAAAATCAAGCATTGTAAAGAAGCCCAATTTTGAGTTCTTATAATGGCTATGCTATTTTCTAACAATGATGATAAAGAAGAAGATTTCATTCTAAGTTTGAAGCGAAAATCAAGCAATATTTCATTGAAGTTTAAGCAACCAAACTTAACAGGATTTCCATTCAAGTTCATCTCATATTTCAGGAAAACAAAAAACAAAAACAAAACAAAACAAAAACCTTGGCAATAGAGGAAGCTCTTAGATGCTAACTAATAAACATGTTCAATACACAAAGAAAAACTATGAACATAATTGTAAGTGGTGTCTCCAAGAATTTTATTTAGGGTATTCCTCAACAAGCATAAATTACACAATCTAATAAAAAGAGAGATTTGTATATTGACAACAACAACAACAATAAAAAAAACACGCAAATACATAAAGTTTACAATTGCCTTCTACGTGGTTTTCTCATCATATATTTGTCCATAATTCTAACAAAAGAATAAACAATAAACTATAAGTTCATTTGAAATATTAATAAAATTATTAATTATTTTTGTTTAGTTGTTTCTTAATTTATTTGTCTTTTATAAACTATAATTTGTTATATTGTTGTTTCATTAATTATAAAATTATTAATTGTTGTTTAGCCTAAATAATTTAATTTGTTTGTCTTTTATAATGTATTGGTTAATTATATTATTAACACAATCCTATCTGTAAAAAACAACCAGAATACTACCTTTTCAACCAAAATTTAAGAGGGGTGAAATCGAAAATATTTTTTTTTAGGTGTCTATATATGGTATGTGTGTATATAGGGGAACGAGAGAGAGGATTTGCAAGAAATTAAAGGGATGACATAAATGTAAAGGGGGAAGGGGATTGCTTAGAAAATATAGGGGAAATAAGGAAATAGGAGGCTCGCAAAAGTGTAACATGTTACACTTGAGCTAGCTGCCCAAGGCAAGGGGTGGCTAGCTACATTTTTGCCACCTCATTAGCCTATTTCGTCTCATCCTGATTTTTGTGCAAATTTTTAGAGGCCTTTTCGAGCTCCGTTTTCTTCAAACTTTATATACTCAGAAAGTTCTGAATGTTATTTGATTAAATCTATATGCATAATAATATTTGAATTAAATAATTAACCACTAAAATAAAATCAAGAATTCAACTCTGAGTAATTTATAGAGTAAATAAAAATTCAACTTACTTTTCCAAAAAGGAAAAAAAAAAAAGTTATTTGAACCCTAAGCCAAACCCTGGGGTTTTATTTGTGTTTGTCACCAAAAAAGAAAAAAAAAAAAAAAAAAAAAAAAAGAAAAAACCAATGGCTTCCTATTGCTCCTTTTTTTTTTTTTTGGATAATCTTGGCTTCCTAATCCTAATAGGCAAAGACTTCTAATAAAAAATAAAATAAAAAGGGCAAATGAAAGGAAAGTTTGAACGGCCAAGATTGCATGGCAAGGTTATTAATTATTAATTTGTATATATTAAGAAGATTCAAAAAGTTAGTTATTGCTTTTTTACTGTCCAAAATACCCTTAATTTAATTAATATAAAACTTAAAAATGGGGTTAAAATAGTAAATTAAAATAAATAAATAAATGGGGTTATTATTATTATTTTTTGGGTAATTGGAATAAAAAAGCTTATTGAAAAAAAGCTTAATGGGGTTATTATTACTCTTAATTAATTAAGAGTAATGAAATATAGGTTCACGGGTTTCTCAAAAAAGAAAAGAAAAGGGAAAGGTGGATGGATTGCGTGGAGAAAGGGTAGAAGAGAAACGGCGGTGGGTTAGGGTATTTGTCCATGGGTCTGGCTCCCCTCCCGTTTCAAACTCTCATATTTTCTCTTGTTTTAACATAGATGAAGGAGCTCAATCCGTTAGAGCACCCACAATAGATGTGGGATATGTGCCAAATGCAAAATATTTGGCACATATCCCACACCAAACAGGAAAATCAGCTCCCCATCAGATATTGCAAATGTTGTAAAATTATACCATTTGTGTCCGTACCATTGCAAATTTGCAATGGTACGAACAGATGTGGTAAACCAAAAATTATTATTTTATTGGACTTTGATGTTGTGGCCATTGTTGATGATAATGGGAATGTGATAATATATTATTTTAATGTGTAGTAAATATTATTTTAATGTATAGAATTGAATGATAAAACATCTGATAAATGGGATATTGTAAAATGATGTGGTAAAATAATAAAGTAAGTCTTTGATGTGATAAAATGACATAATTTTTGCAACATCTGTTACGGATGCTCTTAGTGTGCAACATAGGCCCAGTCTAAGATTTGCTTAAGCAGGAACACTTAGGTCCAACGGAAACCCAGCACACTTAAGCCTTTTTTTCCTTCAGCTACTGCAGCCCAAACTCTATCAAACCCACACACAAAGCCCAACTGGCATTAAAAGCCCCATTTAATTAAAAACCTTAAACCCACTCCACTCAGATTCCCTCTAACACCACTCGGCCCATCAGTTTTTCCAAAACCTTCAAATAAAATAAAACCAGCCCAACAGCTCACATGAGAGTTTGAAACGGGAGGGGAGCCGGACCCATTTGTCCACCGCCTCCATCCTAATATATAACAACACCAAACACAAACACAAACACAAACAAGCAATACGCTCTCTGTTCTCTCTTTTTCATAGTCGTCCGTTTGTTTGGCTTGCGTCGCTCTGTTTCTATCCGATCCTCTCTTCGCAAAGCAAATTGCAAGTAAGCTCTCTCTCTCTCTCTCTTGATTCGATTTTCTGTAATTTAGGGGTATTGATTTTGCTTTGATTAGTTTAGATTGAATCCCATGTTACATTTGTTAATTTCGTATATATGGAATTCTTTGATTCTTTGTCTTTTAAGGCTCTGAAAATTTGGCGGTTGTTAGTTTATGCCATGGTTAGGGTTACGGTTCTGACTTATATTCTGAGAGATTTGTTTTATTTTATGTAGAGTTGGCCATGTCGACAACACCGAAATCATCGTCCTCTTCGTCTTCTTTTCCATACCAGAAATTTGCTTGTATTCTCGTACAAGGTTCTCGTATGGCTTTGGAGTGGTATGTCTTTAACATCTCCGATGATGTTGAGCACAATCAGGCTCCTCCTCCTCCTGGTCCTAGTCCGTTTCTACAAGCAATATTTCATCCAAACTCCCACCAGCAGCCGAATATCAAACCCGCAGTGATTGTACCTTCAGGAAGGAAGTGTTCCGTTTTAGGATCCAACAACACTTTATACCATATAGCTGGCCGCGATTATTGTGCTTCTGGACGCGACGATTTAGTGTCTCGCTTTGACCTTACCAATACCAAAAAATCTAGGCAAGAGTTTCTTCCTCCAATGCCTTATGGCGTGTCATCAGCGCATGCCCTCTTTCTTGGCAACAAGCTTTATTGCCTAGGTGGTTATCAAGAAAACAATCCCTGGGCCATGGCTTACGACTTGAGTCTTGATAGATGGGATTCTCTAGTGGATCCTCCTCGCCGTCCCAAAAATATTGATAATAGTTTTTCAGTGGCTTTAGAGGTCCCAACCCCAACTATTGTGGTGGGTTCAACTTTGCAGTCTTCTCCTCTCCAAATCTATGATGTGCATACCAAGTGTTGGAGACGACATGAGTTTATAAACAAGGATGGCTTTTATCTTTTCCCTCGGGGACAACCTGTGGCTGTTGATAGCAAGTTTTATTGGTATGAATTCAACTATCAATGCCTAGCTGCATTTGATGTGGTCACAAACGAGTGGTCATTGGCCTATGTCCCTATACATGACAGTCATGAATGTCTATTGGATGGAGAGATCGATTCACCTCCGCGCTTGGCTCATCTAGCCGGTGATGATTTCTGCTTGTTTTGGGAATCCCCCTGCCAGCATTACGAACCTGGTGCCCCTCGTGACAGCGTCACATCTCGCCTTCACTGCCTGAAGTTTCGTATTTCCAAAGTTCACCCAAAGCAAGGATCAACTTTTCGCTTGGATGCCTCTATCCTGTCATGCCAATCCTACGTTGTGCCTTGGGTAAAGCTCTTTCTTGATGGCTTCGTGGGGTAAGTATGCATCTCTTTCTCTATTTGTGACTCTTCCTTTTCTGTAATTTATATGCCTCTGCCACTCTAATTTTATATATTTGTTATTTTACTGCAGGGACGGTCATTTGGATTTGGGATACAACTGCTTGAAAGTTTGACAACATGAGTGGTATTTTTGTGTTTGCCTTTTTTTCATTTTCCCCTTTTGATTCTATGGAACAAGATATTAGTGCTGTAATCCTTTTTTTTTTTTGGTTAATTAGTGAAGTAATCCTTTTGTAACCTCCTTTTATTCTTTTTATAGAATATAGTTGCATTGAGTATTGTGGGTATGCATACTTTTCCTTACTACCTGCTCTTTTCTAAATTCATGAATTTGTTGTTGGTGGTGGAAGGGGAGGGTGTGAATTGAGGAGGATTACCTCAGAATTTTTTATTTAAGTGTTGCTGCAGTGGTTAATAAATATTCTCAGTTGTGCAATGCACAAGGTAACTTTTCTAGATGGTCTATTGTGTACTACGTTTGTACTATAATGAACTGTAACTATGGTAAATGGATAATTCTCAATATCTAGAGTAAATGCCGTGATGTAGGTGTAAACATTCTACTTGACTAATACTAATGTGAGGTAGATATATTCTTCATTTAATTTGTGTATGGAATTTAGATAAAATTTCACGAAAATGGAAGGCCCCTGGTTCTCCCTAACTTTAAACATGTATTTGAATTGATGTTTATGTCAACTTCAATCTCCTATTTGCTTGACCGTTAAAATGATGCAAACCCTTTTCCCAATGATAGATTGATGGTTGTTTTTAGTATCGATAAAACGGGATTTATATACCTTTTTCATGGCTTTATGACACTTTTTATTTGGGGTATGGTGGGGGTGATGTTTGATTTTTTTTGGAGAAGAATTTTCCAATTTAAGATTAAGAACGCTTGTTTGAACAAACTCTGACTTGTGCATTCTTCTGCTATTGTCAACACCTTAAATCGCTTTGAACCCTGCCATTACCCCCTACATTTAGGAGGATATGAGGAAATTTTGATTTAGAGTTGTTAAATAGAGGGTTGTGGGTTTATATTAAGAATTAAAAGGTGGGTAGATGAGTTATTTGATGATTATTTGATTGAAGAAAGTTTGCAGAGTTTTAAGGTGTTGATGGATAAAAGAAAGGATTGATTAGGGGTTGTAAGAAATAAGGAAATGGAGATGATTCTGTGGTATTTAGGGGCTGGATGAACAGTACTAGAAGAAAAGAAGTGCTTAAATTTTACCATCCTGCACATTTGTTGTGGATAGCTTTCTCAGTATCCAGTTGTGATTGAGACAACCCAGAACATCCATTATTAGAGAAAGATGAACTTAAGTATTCCATAGATAACTTTTTAAGAATCAGGCATTAATTTATTCAAATTTCATATCCTAAGCAGGTTTTCATATATTCAACAGGAGTAGCACATTTTACTTGTGTACGCAAATACTTTTTTTTTTTTTTTAATAATGAAATCTGTATACAAATTTTTTATTTGTTTCTTTTGATCAACAATCTTCAAATTTTAAAATGGAAGCTGATAAGAGCAAAACAAGGTTTACGTACACCATTCATCAATTTACATTCTTAGCATTCATCAAATCCTCAAAGATGGATTTAAAATACACCCATAATGAATTGGGACATAGTGATCACCCACTTTGATGCCCAGCCCTTTAGCATCTCCATTCCATGATTAATAAGAGACTGTTTTTGTGAAGGTGTCTATTTTTGTGAAGTTCAATGACAAGTCTTTTGGTATCAAATATGCAATTTGAATTCGAGCTCTTGTTATGTTGTTTCTTTCTTCCTTCTTATTGTTTGTGACATGAGCATCAGAGGTATTAATTTATTAAGAAAAAAATCTTAATAGAGATTGTGACTGTTATTTCTCAATTGATATTTGTGTCAATAACATTGTTCACAACCACAAAGATGGCAATTTAATGGTGCTGTATACGTGCTTAACTAAAATAATCTTATCACATGTGATTGCCCTCATGAACAATTTGACAAGCTTGATCTCTTTGACTTCAGCCCCCACCGAAAAAAAGGGCTTAATTTCTGCAATCTGTCCAGGTTGCAGAAAGTTGATTTATTGGTGGTAAGCAATAAATAAATAAGACTAATTTAATATTTCACTATATCACAGATGGCTTTATATTCTTTGCACCTATAGTTGATTGATCTTATGCTTTTTTTTTTTTTTTTAAATACGTTTTAACTGCTTGATTTAGTTAGAGTTTGCTGAAAATCATGGAATTATTGAAACATATGATTTTGTATGATATAAGATGGCTGGGTTTAGTGAGATTGCAGATAAGTGGTCTAGTGATATAGACAATTTGGTTTGATTGAATACTCATTACTTTTGTATACAGCAGAAGTTGAAGTCAAAATTTTGACTTAATTCTATGATTTTTCAATGCCATTATTCTTTTAGCTCGTTTTAAAAGCATTAACGCTGCAACAAACTTGAGTTTTTTCAACATATTTATATCCACGGTCACTAAAAAATGTAAATGAAAGTTTAATTTTCTACGGTTGAGTACAACTATAGAGTAAAAATAAGGAAATTCATAAACTTATTTCTACAGTTGTTATAACTGTTGAAAAAAGTATTAAAAAGTATTTGGTTTTAGTTTTTTTCTTCAGGCACCGTAGTAAAAGGGGGTCAAAAGAGAGAATAGTTTAATCAACAGTTTGATCAACTGTGGACAAAATAATTTAAATTTTGTATCAACAGTTGTAAAACGTTGGAAAACAATAACACTATATTGTATAAAAGCTCATTTTAAACTCAAGAGTTTAAAACATTAAGGGGCTCTCTCGCTCTCGCTCCCGCTCTCTTTCATAGCTCACATCTCTCTCGGCTCCTCACAGGTTCTCTCTCTCTCTTCCTTCCTTCCTTGTGTTTTTATGTTATTTTCTCGGCAACCGAACAGAGTTTTTGACTTTGGTTGATTTTTCTTTGCTTCAGATTCACCGAGTTGGTACAATCGCATCCAAATCTTGCGTATATTCACACTTTTACCTATCCAAACCTCTGATTAGGTATCTTCTATACATTGATGAATCCAATTTCACATTCTCCTTGAAAACCTAACCTTCAATTTTGTATTTCTTTGTTTTTCCATAGATAGCATAAACGTTTTGTTTTTTATTTTGGATTTTTTGTATGTAACTTGTATAATTAAATTGCAAATCTAGAATTATTGTTTATTAATATAATTACTCTTACTATATAATTTAGGTTTGTTTTTCAATGGTGTTTTGGAATTCAGAGTTTGATTTTGGTTTTGGAGATTAGTGAGAATTCAGGGTTAAAAGTTTTGACCTCGAACCTGTTGTATCGGGATAAGTATTTGCATAGAGAGAGGAAGGGAGGGCTTGGATTGTTGATTCCAGAACAAGGACCGAAACAAGTGGAAGTGAAGGCTTAGGAGTTTGGGTAATCTAAACTTTTAACATATGTATACGTGTCATTTTTCATGTTGGAATTGATCATTTGAACTTCATTTTGTGGAGTATAGAATTGTGCAATTGTTTTTTTATAAGCAATTGTTGTTGTAGGAAAATTAGATGTAGAATAAAGGTTGTCACGGCATTCCTTGCATTTGAATATAAGTTATACAACTTTCTATTCAAAGGTTGCTCGAGCATTGTGATTATTTGAAGATTTGGATTCCTGTTTCTGTAGTTTCTGGTTTTTATAAATTGTAGTTAGTAAAAAAATGCTTATATAAATAAATTGTTATTAGTTTCACGAATCCAGTTTTGCCATTTTAGTAGAATTATAAACCACTTGGAAATGTCTCATGACCTAAAACTCTTTTACCTTCTCCTCGTGGAACCATGATATCAGCCATACCACATTTTGATAATTTAAATGTGTGTTTCTAGGTTAGCTTCATGAATTTGGTCTATACATACATTCTGTTAAGCTTTTATCTGCTTGTCAATGTCTCATTAGCTTAGTCCATATACTCCTTTGGCTTGTCCTGTTAACACCAAAATATGAGTTCTTAACACTTTTTTAGTGTGTTAATTCCTCTCTATTAAAATTGCTGTCTTTCTCCAGGTCACACAAAGGTCTTGCCTAACATCAAAAGCATTAAAGTAAAAATTAGATTCTTTGCTCTTCTTTATGATTAAATTACTGTGGTTTTTGTTGCAGTGTTCATTTGGTGGAATTGCAAGGTACAGGTGAACTATATGCTATGAAGGCAATGGAAAAGTCAATGATGCTGAACCGTAACAAGGTATGAATATATAAGAGAATTGTTATTTGACTGTTTAAAGATACCTAGCCATTTCCTTTCTATATGAAATCAATGTAACAAAAGAGAATATTTCTTTCAAAATCCTTTTGACTTTTTGTGTGTGTGTGTGTGTGTGTGTGTGTGTCAAATAAATCCTGATGACTTATATTGAGTCTACAAAAAGGTATTTGGTTTCATGATTATGTGGCTTAGAATTTGTTGCTCAAATAGCACCTCCTCCCCTTGTAAGAGCAAGGTGGGGTTGAGGTCGTCAATTCAAGACCCATCAGGTAGGTGTGTAATTTATCAAGAAAAAAAAGGCTTAGAATCTGTGGCCTTCTCTTGCATTTGAAAGTTTCATGAATTTCATTAACTCCCATAATTGCGAAGACGCATATATGCACAACTAAAAACATTTTAAATATGTATGTGAATGAAAAATGTGTTATGTTTTCACCCTCTAATGCAATTTGGGGTTTTTGTTCAATGGCTTCTATGACTGAAAATTTTGAATGTTTTGTTCTCTAGGGCGCATTGGGTGTTTTTATTTTTAAAATTTTTTTTCTTTATTTATGCTTAAGACATTAAGGTACTGAACCTACATTAAGGTGGAAATACTTATCATTGTCAGGATTACTAGCTTAATCCTTTGGATTTCCTCCCTGCAAAGTGCAACAAATAAGTTACATGCAAACTCAAGGTATATGCATGTTACTAATCTCTCAATTTCAAGACCAAATCCAATTCCTACCATCACTCATAATCAAGGTAGTCTCTGAGAGAGAGAGAGAGAGAGTAAAAACCATTTTACTTACTTAATAAACCTGTTATATGCTGAAGGAACCCGTTGTCTCTTCTCTGGGGCTGTGATGTACACAAAAATTTGAAACACAATTTAGATTGCTTTTATCAATTGTAAGTGCAATGCTTTGAATACAATTATAGGCATAGGAATTTGTTGCACAATGAACATGTGTATGATTAGTATTATTGAGCATTGAATATTGACTCACTATAATCTTAAATATACTGGGAAGCAGTCCAAAAGTTCATGGTCTTTTAACATTCCATCTGTTAAACAATGCTGTGGTCCCTTGCTCCTTTGGTTTTTAGGCACTTCAGTACAACTTCTCAATTACGCTCCATCTGTTAACACATGCTGTGTCCTGGTGTGTTATTGAATCTGGATTAAGTTCGCATAGTCTAGACCTCTAAAGGTAGCCTAGTTATCCGAGTTCTTAGGGAAAACAAAATTGGAACTGTAAAAGACAATGAAGGTTCTTACGCTACCTCTGCTATGAATTAATGATGAGTCAAATTAGTTAGGTAAAGTCACCATCTTTGGAGAGTCCGTGGATGAGTAGAGAATAAAATCATGTGCTTAATTTGGGTACTGAGAGATTTGCAAAACTATTAAACTTATATTATATGACCCATGGCCTCAATGATGAAGTAGGACTTGTCACCATAGAGTTGAACTTAGGAATTCTCCAAGATTGGAAAAAATTAGGCATCAAGAAATTTAGGCTTTTCTTATTCATCAGAAAAGAGAAAAAAAAGTATTGGTAACTTACACATGCATCTAGTGAGACAGGTATGGGTAGGAGGGGGAGATAGAATCCATATGTTTGGTAGGAGGGAAAATGGAGAAGGGGAAAGGGTGGGAGGTAGAGGTAGAATCCATATGTTTGATATGGGGAAAAAGGAGATAGAGTGGGAACAGAGGGGGAATCAATAACCCTCTAGACCGATCAAATCAATCCTATCCAAAAGTGGGTAGATTGGTGGGGAGATGGAAGAAGGGGAAGGGAGGGGTTGTTTAGAAAGAAGAGTAGAAACTCACTTTTATCCCCTCTTCAAATTTTTTTTGAAATATGGTGTAGCTGTAACTTATAATCTTTACTGCATTGCCTGCTTTTCACTTTTCCTCTTCTTTCCACCAAACAACATGATGGAGAGGTGGAATTCTCTTACTTTCACCTCGTTTTGCTTATCACCTCCCTTCTCATTCTGCCTATTTTCTATCCCTCCAACCAAACATTTACATGGTGTAAATTTTTATTCTTCTTTTTCTTTGTTCTTTTGGGTGTCATAAATATGCAATAAAATCACCAAATTTCTTAACCAATTAGGACTGACTAAGCCACATTGAGTGAAATCTGGTAATTGAATGAGTGGTTAGGCTTAGGATTTCTTTTTGGTTGGTCGGTGAGGAAAGATTCATGGGTGCGTGGGGAAGTAATCAGTTTACTATGTAGGACCTGAAAAAAGGAGCGTACCCATGTACTAGGTGTAAAAGACTAGTGACTAAAAGTTTAGCAGTTCAATTTTTTTAGGAAGAGGATTTTATAGTTTTTCATGACATAGACCTTTCAGTGCGGGCTCTAACTGCTTTACTGTGGCCTTTCTCAGGAAATATGGGCTTATGGTTAAGATACAGTTTTGTGTGTGGCAAATGAATTCTATACTGAAGGTGGAGTGGCCTTTAAACGTCCACTCTGAAGGAGAAACGTAACATTTTTGCAAAGTTTCACGGAATCTAAAACATGGCCCCATTTGAGCTAGCTCAATCTGATTGTTCTTCTTAACTTTACCAATCAGGTTAGTTTGTCAACTTTACTTGTTCTTTTAAGTAAAGGGTTTGTTACTTTTTTTTTTTTTTTTTTCCTTTTTTGTGTAATCTTTGGATGGTTGGGTTTGTTTGACACTTTTCTGTTTACATTTCAAGCTGCCATTTTTTTGGTTAAGAAAGGGTAAAGAGAAATGGTTTTGGGGATATGTGATGGTTCAATAAATTTTCCAGCTGCTAGCTATGTTTTGAATACAAAATGTCACGGTTGAAAATGATATTTTTCCAGCTCATAATATCCATACAAGAAGAAGGTCTTGCTTTATTTTCTTATCAAACCACGTTGGTTCTTGTGCTGTGTCAAAATCAAAGTAGCATTTCATTTGCTTGTTTAAAAGTTGTTTCAATTTCGTTAGGCCCAATGTGGGCATTTTCCAGTGAGAAGTAACTTTCATTATAACTTCTTTTGTGATGTTTAATCTCTTTTAATTTCTTCATAAAATTATAAGTCAGATTAAAGCTAAGAATAGAAGATATCACAATTTTCCAAACCTGAAAGAAGTTGGAGATAATTTTCTTTCCATCTTCATTATGTGGCTGCTCCAATTGCTTGAAATCATGATGACTGATTCTAATGACCTGACACAGCCTCCTAGTTCGCACTGTAAACAGTTGTGGGATGTTGAAAATTACCCCAATTTCTCCTGCCATGTCTGCCGATCCTAGTATTGACAAAAACTGAAAAACTCGTATGAGTTTGGTAAATAACATAAAAAAAAAATGTGCTATGTCTTGCAATAGGCATGGCAGAATCTCCCCTGCAACACCTTTTCCTTCTTTATTTATGAGATGAGGGGAGGGCAGGCTTTTCTTTTCTTTTTCCTGGGGGGAATGGGGATGATCATTAGGGAACTCACTGCTGTATTTGTATTACTGCTATATGGTAATTTATTTATTTTTTTATGCTCAATCTTGTGCCTGTACAATGTTGATATTTGAGATGAAACTCTTCTACAAGTTACGGAAATAATTCACAGTTAATTATTGAATCTTTTGTTAATTTTCCATTGCAGGTTGTTGTTGGAAGTGTATGGGAGAGAAAAATCAGTCTGTTTTGTAGAGAAAGTTCATTCTATTTTGGCTGGATACATCTTCGTGTAGATACAGTATGAGCTATCAGCAGTCTGTCAAATGCTATGTTTTGCAAGTTTTGATTCACCCTTTGCTTCAAGTGCAGAACAGATCTCATGATGATGATTTCCAAAATTCTTGGTTTGTGCAAAGTAAACATGTGACTTCCTCTTTACTTTTCTAAATATTCTTTGGTTCACTATGACGTCATATGAATGAAATTACTGCTATATGTACTGATTAGAATGTACAGGTGGTAGAATTTCCAGGAAAATTACTTTTGTCTTGCTCTACATCTACACATATAAAACTGTGAATTTGTTACCCTCTTGGTTGTCTTTCTTTTTTTATACAATTCTTGTTCTCTAAGCTATGTATGTTGGACTGCAATGATGGTTTTGAATCATAGGCCTAAACTATGCAGGAGTATCTATATTCACCACCACCAATGTATTAAAGTTTACAAATTTAGAGTTCCCACATTGTGATCGTAGTGTTATTGCCATCTTTTTCAGTACTAACTACTAATAGTAATACTAATACTTTTGCTTTATGGTGGATAAATAAGTTGGGTTAAGGACTTTGGTGTTACACAGCCATCGTCTTCCATTTTTCACTGATTTATGTTGATTTCTTAAACATTAAATAAGATTCGTGAGTTGGTGGAATTGCCTTTAAGGCTTTAAGGCATCCACAGCTTTTTGAAAATATTGGAGTGAAGCCTCCCAAGGGAATTTTGCTATATGGGCCTCCTGGTACTGGAAAGACACTCATAGCAAAGGGTATTGCTTTAGGTTTTTTTTTTTTTTTTAATACTTATTTCAACGGTTTCAAACTCTTGAAATTTATCTCAAGACAACATATATTTCAACAGTTTTCAATAATATTTCGACGTTTAATAATTGTTGATAAAGGTGAATCACATTTTTCGACGATCACAAAGGGTGTAGAAAAAAAGTTTCAACATAGGTTTTAGTGGCGATTCTCAACGGTCACTTAAACCGTCGAAAATACTTTTTTCGACGGTTTCTAATACTTTTTTTGACGTTTTCAACCGTTGAAAATAGTAAATTGTCTTGTAGTGTAAGTTATAAATCATTAGTTATTTAACTTAATCTTTCATGATATATAGTTTTCATGATATACCATAAACACCATGGCTAAAATGTTTTATTTCTTTACTAATATATGCTAATAAGGAATAAAAGTAAAAACTTAAAAAAATTACATTTTAAACCATAAAATTTTAGATAAAATAAATTTAAACCTAAATTTATTGTTTTTTTTTTTGCAAAAATGCAAAACTGACTCTCTAACTTTCACTTTTTTTTATTTCAGTCCTCTAACTTTCATTTTTGTCAATTCAGTCCTCTAACTTTCAATTTTTTGTCAATTCAAGGCTCCGTTACTGCTGCTGTTAGAATCACTAAAAACGACGTCGTTTTGCTTGGTTTTTTTATTTTTTATTTTTTAATTCGGAATTAAAATAAGAAAAATCAGGAAAAAAAAAAAAGAAAAGAAAAAAAGAAAACATTAAGGGGTCGTCGTTCCCCTTCCCCTGAGATCAAAAGAAAACCAAATACCTAAAATCCCTAACCTGTGAAACTTTGAGAGAGAGAGAGAGTGAGCCGGTTTGAGAGAGAGAGAGAGAGACTGAGTTCACCGCCACCATTTCGTCGTGAAAATTCGTCGTGGCACCTGAAACTGTGATTGAGAGTGTGCAAGACCTGAAATCTGATATTTGGGCTTTTGGGTGTGTGGTGTGTGAAATGCTTACTGGGAAATCTCCTTGGGATAGAGAGGAAGAGTTGGATACAGAGGAGCTTTTGTGGGTTATAGGCAATGAGCGCGTATTGCCCAAAATTCCAAGTGGGATTTCAAAGCAGGCAAGGGATTTCTTGAAGGCTTGTCTTGTGAGGAAACCCATGTTCAGGTTCACGGCTGAAACGCTTTTGGATCATCCTTTTCTCACCGGCGTGGATGAACCTGAGCTGCCCGTTGTTCCTAATTCTTCTTAGACTGAGGCTAATTTTGAGCATGGTGGTTATTCTTTTTCAGATGATGATGATTCGACCTCTTGTTTATTTTGTGCAGAAAACAATGCATATTTTGTAACTTGGTGCATATTTTGTAACTTGAGACAATCAAAAGACTGAGAGAAGACAATCAAAAGATTCCATTGTGTGCATTTTTTTGTACTTATGAATTTTGTGATGGCAAAATTCTGTGCAAACTGTGGTGTACTTGTGAATTTGTATATTTTGTAACTTGCTTTTTGGCCAAACCAAAGGAAATTACATCAGAGTATACATTCACTCACACAGTAGGCAATTTGTCAATTTTCATCTATACAAAGTCTATCAGCATATTAGGAACAACATTCTCAAAAGTGTCCTTCAAAGTGCCACCTGCCATTCAAAGTCTAGCCAGTTAATGTTGTTCCAAAGTTTGAAACAATGTCCACCAATTCCATACCGGACAGATTACATTACAACAATCAAAAGATTCCATTGTGTGCATATTTTTTGTACTTATGAATTCTGTGATGGCAAAATTCTGTGCAAACTGTGGTGACTTATGAATTTGTATATTTTGTAACTTGCTTTTTGGCCAAACCAAAGGAAATTACATCAGAGTATACATTCACTCACACAGTAGGCAATTTGTCAATTTTCATCTATACAAAGTCTATCAACATATTAGGAACAACATTCTCAAAAGAGTCCTTCAAAGTGCCACTTGCCATTCAAAGTCTAGCCAGTTAATGTTGTTCCAAAGTTTGAAACAATGTCTACCAATTCCATACTGGACAGATTACATTACAACTATCATAAGTAATCCAGTTTACAACATAACAAATGATAACATATTGAAGTAAGAAAATTTAAGGAATCTGTCTACATGCTAAGATTGTTTTGATTAGATGAAAATTGACAAACCACTAAGTGGCAGCAACAATTATATTAATATAAAAAAAAATCCACATCAGTGCCAGCAGCAGCAATTTTCATCTACCAAAATAAGAAAAATTGAAACAAATCCACCCCTGCCTTGCCTTTTCACTTTAACGAAACAAAATAATTTCAATATTAGTCCACTTGCTTCAAAAACTAAATTGCCTTAATAGTTTGGCAATAACATCACAAAATAATAGCCGTGTGACAATGTTTGGCCAATTACATAACAAACTATGCCTAAGTTCTGAAGTACTGTTCCTAGAATTAACTAAGTTTTACTGATTTGTTGACTATTAAAATTTCTGCAGCTTTGTTGACTACCATCAACTCCTGCTCTAGATCTCTTCGAGTTCCCCTCAATGTTGACAGCCTGGATGTGAAAAGTATAAAGACATTAGAAGTTGACAGCAAAAAGATATAAAAGTAATATATGTGAACATTAGTAAAGTGAACAAAACAAGAATTAACACTACAGGCTAGCAAATATATTTATGTTTTCTTGCTACATGTTTTCTTACTACAGGCTAACAAAACAAGAATTAACACTACATGTTTTCTTGCTAAGTTCTATGTGATACACAAAATTTTCCTATATTCCATTGCTGCCAAGCTAAATATATTTATGTCACACATACATTGCTTTGTTGGCTACTAAATGCCATGTCTACTTGCACTCTAAATCCCATGAAGTGCTCCTCAGTGCTGGCGGCCTGCATGTGAAAAACATTAGCAATGTGCATAATTTTCTGCATTAAGGAAATAATTGAAATGAATTCAAATACCCTTTTTCTGCCGCTACTTGTTGCCTTGCCCTTGCCCTTGTCAGTTGCCGCCTTGCCTTTGCCCTTGGCAGTTGCTACTCCTAGTGGTCTTTGATTCATCCTGTAAGGGTTATGAACTTCATCTTTATCCTTTCTTCTTCTATCAATCTTAGGTCGCCCTGGCTGAATTTTATGGATTGGAGGAAGTATTGCATCTCCATCTACTTCCGGCCACAAATTAGGACCATTGCATGGCTGAATGAGATGCAAATATAAAGCAATATATGTATCCTTCTTATAGAAGTCATGCACATAATCCTCAGCCTGTTCTTTCCTGAAAGCTATTACGTGCACTGCATGCTTACAAGGGATCCCAGTCAAATCCCAGCAGTTGCAAGCACATGAACGTTTCTCCACATCAACCACAAATTGCTTGCCACCACTATTCACCTCCCATCTCGTCCCACCTGACCAAATAAATGTGCAACCAATGCTAGCCTCTTTACATTTCTCCAATTTTTGCTTGATATTGTGACAAATAGGGCCTTGATACTTAGCCATTGAATCCCTATTCCTATGGATCCTAACCATGAGATATCTTCTAATGGTTTCAAGCATATTGACCAATGGCTTCTCTCTTGCTTCCACAATCTTCGAATTAAAAGTCTCACAAAGGTTATTTAATAGCATATCACACTTTGGATAATAGGGAAAAGCGTGCCCAGCCCACTGCAACGAAGACTTCTTAAATCATCACAAGCTTCCTTGCTCACTATTTCCATTTGCTTCGTATAACTTTCAAATGTTGCTCTTGTTGATGCCTTAGCTGCCCCCCACAACAAGTCCTTTAACTCCTTTCCTTGATGGTTCTTCTGGAAGTTAGCAAACAGATGCCTCACACAAAATCTATTGTATGCTTCTGGGACCACATTAGCTAAAGCAGGAAGTAAACCTTTTTGTTGGTCTGAAATAAAGCACCATCCATGGTCTCTCACAGACCCTATATCACCTATTAAATTCTCCAAAAACCATGTCCAAGTCTCCTTATTTTCTGCCTCAGCAACAGCATAAGCAATTGGGTACATACCATCATTTCCATCTATACCCACAACTGCTAGAAGTTGGCCAACAACTACACCCTTCAAATGACAAGCATCTAAGCTTATCAATGGTCTACAATGTCTAACAAATCCCTCTTTACATGCAACAAAGCACACAAAAACCCTCTTAAAATTATGACCAGGGACGGCAACTGTGACTCTAGCTGTGGTACCTGGGTTAAATCTTCTCAACTTCGCACAATAGCATCTGGCCTTGGTGTATTGCTCACAAAAGTCCCCTTTTACCATGCCTCTAGCAATGTCTCTAGCTCTATATGCCTTCGACAAGGCTAGCTTCACAGTAATATCTTGCCCTACTGCAGCTACCAAATCTTTAGCTTTAAATTCAATATTAGTCCAAATTTGATTAACATACTTTTCTGCCACCCAATGTGCAGAAACTTGCCTACTATGGAAAGATCTAATGCATGTATGAGTATCATACAACGCACTAATTCGGAAGTTTGCCTCCTTATCAATACCTGCAGACACTTTCCAAGGACAACCTTTAACACATTTATATCTCACCCTAGCCTTCTCATTCTTTGACAACTTGATTCCATATCCATGCTTCAATTTGTAAGCTCGTGCAAACTCTTTGAACTGCTTGTTGTCCCTAAATGACATCCCTAACACAAACGCAGGATCCTTTAAGCATTCACTTCTGAATTAAGGTAATTTTTTCTTTTGCTCACTATCAAAATTGTCGGGAGAATGCAACTGATCCGAGGATGCATAGTCGAATCCACTTGGAATTTCGTCCAACGGCCAATTAAAAAGAGTTGGAACTAGATCTAGGTGGGATAGTAATTGGTTTGCAAAATTAGGTGGGTGTGACAATGGATGGATGACATTTGTGAGTTCTTGTGAGGGCTGATTGTTATGGGTTATGGTGGGTTGAATTGTGTAGTCATCCACAGTAATTTCATATAATTGTTCATTGGCTGGGTCATCATAGTCAGAGTCATACCATTCATAATCCACATCTCCCACGGCACCATTCCCATCCTTGGCCCTAACACCATTCCCTTCATCAACTACATTACCACCCTCCTCAAACTCATCATCTGCAAGAGCCTCATCCCCATCCTCAACATCAACTTCATCAACATCAACATCCCCATTCTCTACATCAACTTCATTATCATCACAATCACCATCAATGTCATCAACACCCACACCCTTCACACCAACACCACAACCAACCAAATTTGCAGCATCAACAACACTGACATCCCTAACTAACAATTGTTTCTGAACAGGGGTTGAATGTTCTACATAAATGTCTATTTTAGGATCAATGGGGTCAAGACACTTAAATAACCATCAGTAGACAAATATCTTAGGCCATTGTCAAGATCCAACCTAGGCACAAGATAATAAAACTAGATATAATCCAATACCCCAACTCCGCACAATAATTCTTAACCTTTGGTACAGAAAAGCAATCCAAATCCACATTATCATATACTTTCACCTTGCCACCTATATATGTCCTCTTCTTAACCGAGTGGTGCAATACTCCATTGTAGTGAAGAACTAATGTAAAATTCTGACCAATCATCTTCCCTTTGAAAGTTTAAAATAAAAAAAAGTCAGCACACAAAAAACATAAATATTTTAGCCGACAAAGACAGTGTTAAGTAACCCCACACACACTATTAGCCCAACAGAAAAATAAAGTGCTGACATCTAAATACCCCACACAACAAACAATTCCTCCAAGTGGGGGACCAAATTGTTTCGAAACAATAAAATGCATGTGAAGATGTTCAGCAAACAGACAATAAAATATATATTATCCACTCAAAAAAAGAAAAAATAAACCATATAAAGTAGATTATCCCATTCTAACCTAACAGTCAACAAAGTCCAACATAAACAAACAAAATGCAAAAAAAAAAAACTTTTCAACAGACACACGACTCATTGTTCTACTACTACATATACCCAAAAAAAACACACTAAAACTATTCTTGTGCTTATTCTTTGCTGAGTGAAGGTATTTATGAGAGAAGTGTTGATGGGTGAAGGTATTTATGAGATGACCCATTTATATACAGATTAGTTTAGTTTAGTCATTAAGCTGCAAAAATATACCTGCAAAGTGGCTGGGAAAGAAGCGGAGGACAGGTGAGGAGGAGCTACAGTAAGGCAAGGCAGAGCACTGATTCAGAACTCCATCACAGATTCAGTCAAGGCAGAGCAGCAAGGGTGGTGGTGGTTTACACGACGAATTTTACGCTGGGGTGGTGGCAGTGAACTCAGTCTCTCTCTCTCTCTCAAACTGGCTCACTCTTTCTCTCTCAAAGTTTCACGGGTTTTAGGGATTTAGGAATTTGGTTTCCTTTCGATCTCAGGGGAAGGGGAACGACGACATTGTTCCCCTTAATGTTTTCTTTTTTTTTTTCTTTTTTCTTTTTTTCTTATTTTAATTCCGAATTAAAAAAAAATACCAAGCAAAACGGCGTCGTTTTAGTGATTCTGACGGCAGCAGTAACTGCACAGTAACGGAGCCTTGAATTGACAAAAAATTGAAAGTTAGAGGACTGAATTGACAAAAATGAAAGTTAAATGACTGAAATGAAAAACAGTGAAAGTTAGAGGGTCAGTTTTGCATTTTTGTCTTTTTTTTTTTAAGAAACAAATCATATAATTTATAAAGTATCAAATTAAACTCCGAAATTAAAAAAAAAAAAAGTAACAAATTAAATCATTAGCTTATAATAAATCCCAAACATAATTTTGTTAAATTTAAATAAATGGGAAAAATTAAATTCTCCTCTCTTCAGGTACGGAGGAATAACGAAAAAGTATTTTGTATCAAATGATATTACATCATCCGTATCAAAATCCAATAAATAAGAGACGTGTGTAAAAATAATTACCTACTAACACATGTTTTTCATTTGTTAGTGAGGTATTTAATTTTTTTTTCTTTATGAATCCTCATGTTTTAATTTGCTACTTTTGAATTAATAAATATATGTTAGGTCATTTTAAAAAAAAAAAAATTTTTTTTTTTCCACTTAAAAAACAGAAAGTTAAAAAATTGCAAATTTTTTAATCATAAAAGGTTGCAATTGGCAATTTGGGAAAGTATTTTACAACCACTGTATTTTAAGATGAAAAACGAAATGAAAATTTATGAATTAGTACAAATCAAACACACACGCACACTCACACAAACCCTACAAATGTAAAAATTTCATGTTCTTACCAAAAAAAAAAATTCATGTAATACCAATAATGTAAGGTAAAAAAATCCAAGTGGGCAATGCTAGAATTGAATCTAGACCGTCCATTGATTGGTGGGACACACAGAAAAAGAGGGACCCACAAGTCACGGACGGCAATGATGTAATCTGACGTTGTATCCGAGGGTCCAAAGTTTCGAAGTTTTGGAACCCCTCAGGACTCCAAAGACTCAGATCCGCCGCCTCCTTTAAACCCATCATAAACCAAACCCAAATCCCACAGACCAATGGTTCTGCTGATATAAATACACCGCCTCCCTCCTAATATAACACACCAAACACAAACACAAACAAGCAATACGCTCTCTGCTCTCTCTTTTTCATATTCGTCCGTTTGTTTGGCTTGCGTAGCTCCGTTTCTATCGGATCCTCTCTTCGCAAAGAAAATTGCAAGTAAGCTCTCTCTCTTGATTCGATTTTCTGTAATTTAGGGGTATTGATTTTGCTTTGATTAGTTTAGATTGAATTCTATGTTACATTTGTTAATTTCGTATATATGGAATTCTTTGATTCTTTGTCTTTTAACGGTTACGGTTACGGTTACGGTTCTGACTTATATTCTGAGAGATTTTTTTTTGTTTTATCCAGAGTTGGCCATGTCGAATTCAAGATTTTCATCACCGAAATCATCGTCCTCTTCGTCTTCGTCGTCTCCACCTTTGGCTTTGGAGTGGTATGTCTTTAACATCTCTGACGATCCTTCTGGTCCTAGTCCATTTCTACAAGCAGTATTTCATCCAAACTCCCACCAGCATATATTACGAAACTTTTGCTTCGGTTTCGGTGTCGGTTTGCTTCGGTTTCGGTTTCGGTTTGTGTTGGAATAGGAGTCATATCGGAGAAAATATACTACGAAAATATACTACCATTCTGATGGAGGAGGTGGATTTTCAGGTTCACTACTGTTGGAGCACTCTGTGTCGCCTGTTAGTAACAGTTAGTTAATTGATCAAATTCAATGCATTTAATCCAGAATCATCAAGCACTTATTTGAAATTGCATAGAAGGAGATTCAAACCCAGTTCTGAAGAATATTAAGTGATCTGAAAACATCTGATGGAAAACATATGGGACTAAAGAGAACCTATAGCACACCCCCTTGCAGATAATCTTTTTTTAAGAAACAATAATGCAGATAATCTAATTTGACTCGAGCTATATATATATATATATATATATATATATCAATCAATGAGTATCAGAAGAGAAAGTGACGTGATTGGAAATTACTTGATAAAATGAAATTAAATTCCTAAATTGCCCAAGCCCAATCCAGTTTTTCCCTGATTTTTTTCCTTTCCACTATTTTTTAATTCTCTCATCTTTATCTTGTCTTTTTTTCTTTTCTTTTTCTTTTTTCACTCTTGTCTAGAATGGTTCTCATCCACACATTTAAACTTCTATTACTTTCCCAATGCCTTGACTTTTATCTTCCCAGTTCCTAACTACTCATCTCTCATCTACGCGTTCAGAGGTCCTCTCTCATTCCTATCTTTTTTTTTTGTCTCTCGCAAGTCTCTTCCTCTCCACCCTTCTCAGTCTCTTCATTCTCTTCCTGACAAATCTCTTCCTCTCCCTCCTTCTCAACCTCAGTTAGAAACAACAAAAATGCAAGATTTTTTCAATTTTTTGTCATAAAAATCTTGCAGAAACATTGCGTCGTCATCCGATGTTGGGCTTGCCGTGGGCTTGATGTTGGGCTCTGTTACGATTTTTTTTTTTTTTTTTTTTCAGATCTTAGTTCTATTTTTTTTTTTTGCTTGAAGGTAGAACAATTTTTTTTCTTTTTTTTAATTTGAGGGTGTTCTTACTTTTTTTTTTAAGGGTAAACAAATAAAAAAATTTAATTATTATGTATAATTTTTTTTTTTTCCAGTTAGGTTGAACATGGCGCCGCCACTTAAATTGTTGCCTTTTTTTTTTGTTGAATAATGAGAAAATGGTCCTGGTGGGGCTCGAACTTGCAACCTTCAAACATGTAACGATACTGGAATATGATATCGCCGCCACTATGCATGTGACCACAGAATCCGAGGGCAGTTGATGGGATTGACGAACCCAACTTACCTAGACGATCTCATCCAAACCAGCAAGGCAGCATTAACAGACGGATCAACCAGGTCCCTTTGACGAAGTGGCCACATTACTGACAAAGATAAAGAAGCCATTTAATGTAATCAAATAAATGCCTCAGACGGTTACAGGGACAACAGTACAAATCGTTGGGAGCCATCAAAGCTCAAATGATTGACCACGAGGCATTACCAAAAGAGGCATTAAAGCCGCCATAACAACCACAACAGCTAGAAGCTACAGGAATGTATATATACAACCCTCCCAACACCAACATAAGGTACATAGACACACTTAGAGATACTTGTTGTTGTTCCACTACATTGCTTTATTTTCTAGAGCTTCCTTGTATTGATTTTGGCATCGGAGACGTTGTGGCAGGCATCACACCGGTGACCACTCTAAGGGAGCCACCTTACCATTTCTATTGTTACAGAGACGAGGGCTTGGCTCCATTTGGATGCATTCACTTCGACTGGCGAATTTGCACTTCATCGTAAGAAAAAGTAACAATGCAAGACTAAGCCTATATCTAGAAGAGAATAATGATTAGAAGGGGCTTCACTGACTATAACCTCAAAGTGTCATTTACAAAAGTATTCTTAAGTCCTTAAATGAGAGAGAGAGAGAGAGAGAGAGAGAGAGAGAGAGAGAGAGAGAGAGAGAGAGAGAGAGAGAGAGATATTAAAACAAACAAAACTGCTCCATTTAATAGTAGTTTAGCTATATTCTCATGACATGATCTGACACATAGCACAACCAAGAGCACTTAAAACTTTGAGAGGTTAATTTTGTTAGAGCAATATTAAATTTTCTTGATAAAAACTTAAAAAAGGCATGCATGAAACTTGATGACAATCATCCAACAGAATTCAGAATATGAATTTATTTGTGCACAAAATTAAAGCCCTAGAGTGCGTGAATTGGAAGTCACAAGTTTTGTTCAATCTAACAAGTTATTCACTTGAATGGTTTGAGAGCCTCATAAACTCTCAGTTTTCTATGGGAAAAAAAATCATTTAATCGAATCATTCAATTCTTCCAGTCAACAATGAGTAACAAAGTTTTGAACCATTCACAGGGGCAACCTCATACCACGAATCATATCCTTGATTAAGGGTTTAGACTTGATTTCAAAATAGTTTCCTTTTGTCGGAATCATGCAGGACTAATCTTTTGTAATATCAATTTGTTTTTTTTTAGCAATATAGCTATGCACGTACACACGCGCGTAATTTTCCACGTGTGTGCATACCCCTATTTGTTTGTGACATTTTGTGTATGTAAAATAAGATGAAACAGAAACAGTGAAATATAACCTAATTCAATGGGGGAAAAAAAATCTAGAATCCAGAAATCATGAGTTGAAAAATTATGACTCGGCATTCACCTTGTTGTCAAACTCCAATGCAGAGATGCCTTGCCTGAAAAGAGAACCACAATATGTAAACACAATAAACATGAAACCAGAGCATTTAGGGAAAGTGGGGGAGCAAAAGACTTGTCCTAGCATCAATGCACCATTCTGACAAATACATTGTAACACCATTCATCTAATCATACATTGTTTGCCGTAGAGACGTAGAAGGAGCAAGAGTTTGCTTTAAGATGTGATATTAAATAAAGCGTTACAGTTTAAGCTTTTGGGAGATTTGGTAATTTAACATGGTATCAAATCTGGAGATCTTGAATTCAACCCCTACCTCCTTCACTCTACCTATCATTTTAAAATTTGACACACGTGGGAGAGAGCATGTCAGAAATATGCAGTTAAATGATTAAATTTACCATTTTCCAACAACTTCAGTTTTTGAGACAATGTCAATCAATAATTTATCGTCGTATCAAAACAAGAGAGGTTTTACCTACCATTATGTTACTTCAGTTAAAAACGAAATCACTCAATAATTAGCAAACTGTGACCATTTTTAAGAAAAGTAAAGTTAACATCCTCTATTATCCATCCATTTTCCAAAAAAAAAAAAAAGCCATTTTAAAGAAATTAAATAAAGATAGAATTTTGAAAACAAAAAATTGAAGAAGATGCGTTGAGAGTGGATGTACCTTGGAATAGGACTAAGGTTTTCAGTTTTGGGTTGTACCGAAGCGAGCGAATGAGTTTCGGAATTTGGAAAAAGAGTAAAGGAAAGACACGACTGTTGAAAATGAGACTTTTTTTTTTTTTTTTAATTATGTTAATGGCTGGTAAAGGAGTAGAAAATCAATAATGGCCTACTAAATTTTTATGGAGTAGTTATAGTTATATTTAATCTTCCACTTTCTACTTCAAATGATATTTTTAATCATATGTTATCAAAATTAGATTTCGCAACAAAATGTGGGTTCTAGTTAATTTAACTGGTAAAGTCTTTAATGGTTAAATAAGAGATTTGTGGTTCAATCACTGCCTATACCAAAAACTGATTGGTGTCTTGGTCTGATAATAATACACTATCGTGAGGAGCAGACGCCATAGGTTGAATCTTCCTATAAAAAAAAAAAAAAAAGATTTTGCAACAAAATAGAAGGTGATCAATATTCTAGCAAACACATTAATTTATTTATACATTAAAAGGAAAATTATAGTGAAATGTATTGCAAAAATAATCATAGATGATTTCAAAAAATGAGTATCAAGTTTCAATTTTTTTAAAATTTTTTTTATTAGTGTTCCGTTTTTTTTTATATTATTATAACTAGAGAGTTCCATTTTGATATATCATAAAAGATTAAGTTGAATTATAATAAGTAACATTTTATATGCAAAAAAAAAAAAAAAAATATGTGTACCTTTTCATGCATTAATATATTTTTTTTTTATATAATGATAACAAAATTCGATTCATTTTTTTCCATCCAAAGATATTCATGATTTTTTTTTCCATGAATGAACTAGAATATCTAATCATCATTTGCAGCAAACATGAGATCATTATTTCATGCATGCAATATAATTAATTAAAAAAAAATAAAACTTGAATGGTAAAGTCACATTGCTTCAAATAGTTTGATACATTGAGTGCTTCATACACAAATTCACGATCTCTACTAGAGATCATTATTCATTAAAATACATATTTGTAAATACAAAGATAACAAACTTGGCCACACTTCGACATCCAAATAAGGAAGCATTTATTCTTATGAGATAATTACTGGTGGTAGTGGTAGAGATAATTTAGTGGGGGATTAGTTGTCATTATGAGATAATTATTGGTGGTAGTGGTAGAGATAATTTAGGTGGTGGAGGAGATTTTGGTGGTGGCGGTGGTGATGATTTTGGTGGTGGTGGTGGATATTTTGGTGGTGGTGGTGATGGAGATTTTGGTGTTGGAGGTGATGGAGATGGTGGTGGAGGTGATGACGGAGATTTTGGTGGTGGTGGTGGTGGTGGAGATTTTGGTGGTGGAGGTGATGGAGATGGAGGTGGTGGAGATGATTTTGGTGGTGGAGGTGACGGAGATGGTGGTGGTGGAGATTTTGGTTGTGGAGGTGATGGAGATGTAGGTGGTGGAGGGGATAGTGAGGGAGTTGGCGGCGGTGGTGATGATTTTGGAGGTGGAGGTGATGGAGATTTTGGTGGTGGTGGTGGAAATTTTGGTGGTGGAGGTGATGGAGATGGTGGCGGTGGTGGAGATTTTGGTGGTGGAGGTGATGGAGATGGAGGTGGTGGAGATGATTTTGGTGGTGGAGGTGATGGAGATGGTGGTGGTGGTGGAGATTTTGGTTGTGGTGGTGGTGGAGATTTTGGTGGTGGAGGTGATGGAGATGGAGGTGGTGGAGGGGATAGTGACGGAGTTGGTGGCGGTGGTGATGATTTTGGTGGTGGAGGTGATGGAGATTTTGGTGGTGGTGGTGGTAGTGGTGGAGATTTTAGTGGTGGTGGTGATGGAGATGGTGGTGGTGGTGATGATTTTGGTGGTGGAGGTGATGGAGATAGTGGTGATGGTGGTGGTGGAGGTGATGGAGATTTTGGTGGTGGTGGTGGTGGTGGTGGAGATTTTGGTGGTGGAGGTGATGGAGATGGTGGTGGTGGTGATGATTTTGGTGGTGGAGGTGATGGAGATGGTGGTGGTGGTGGTGGTGATGGAGATTTTGGTGGTGGTGGTGGTGGAGATTTTGGTTGTGGAGGTGATGGAGATGTAGGTGGTGGAGGGGATAGTGAGGGAGTTGGCGGCGGTGGTGATGATTTTGGTGGTGGAGGTGATGGAGATTTTGGTGGTGGAGGTGATGGAGATGGTGGCGGTGGTGATGATTTTGGTGGTGGAGGTGATGGAGATGGTGGTGGTGGTGGTGGTGGTGGTGGAGGTGGTGGAGATTTTGGTGGTGGTGGTGGTGGTGGTGGAAATTTTGGTGGTGGAGGTGATGGAGATGGTGGTGGCGGTGATGATTTTGGTGGTGGAGGTGATGGAGATGGTGGTGGTGGTGGTGGTGGTGGAGATTTTGGTGGTGGAGGTGATGGAGGTGATGGAGATGGTGGTGGTGGTGGAGATTTTGGTTGTGGTGGTGGTAGAGATTTTGGTGGTGGAGGTGATGGAGGGGATAGTGACGGAGTTGGTGGCGGTGGTGATGATTTTGGTGGTGGAGGTGATGGAGATTCTGGTGGTGGTGGTGGTGGTGGAGATTTTAGTAGTGGTGGTGATGGAGATGGTGGCGGTGGTGATGATTTTGGTGGTGGAGGTGATGGAGATAGTGGTGATGGTGGTGGTGGAGGTGATGGAGATTTTGGTGGTGGTGGTGGTGGTGGAGATTTTGGTGGTGCAGGTGATGGAGATGGTGGTGGTGGTGGTGGTGGTGGTGGAGGTGGGGGAGATTTTGGCGGTGGTGGTGGTGGAGGGGATAGTGAAGGAGTTGGTGGCAGTGGTGATGATTTTGGTGGTGGAAGTGATGGAGATTTTGGTGGTGGTGGTGGTGGATATTTTGGTGGAGGTGGTGGAGGTGATGGAGATGGTGGCGGTGGTGATGATTTTGGTGGTGGAGGAGATGGAGATGGTTGTGGTGGTGGTGGTGGAGATTTTGTTGGGGGAGGGGATAGTGAGGGAGTTGGTGGTGGTGGTGATGATTTTGGTGGTGGAGGTGATGGAGATTTTGGTGTTGGTGGTGGTGGATATTTTGGTGGTGGTGGTGGTGGCGATTTTGGTGGAGGTGGTGGTTGTGGAGATTTAGGCGGTGGTGGTGGAGATTTTGGTGGAGGTAATGGAAATTTTGGAAATGGAGGTAGTGGAAATTTTGGCAGTGGAGGTAGTGGAAATTTTAGTGGTGGTAGTGTTTTAAAAACTTCAGGCGGAGGTGATGTGTGATACCTTGGGGGGTGGGGTTCTTGGTCATGAGATGATGGTGATGTGTGATAGCTTGGTGGGTGGGGTTCTTGGTCATGAGATGTAGGTGGCAAATGATTGTGGGGCTGGTGGTCTTCATGTTGGGCCAATGGTTGCAAACCAAAGAAGTAAAGCTTATCAGCTACCACATTAGTGGCTATGAGGCAAAACACTATAGCATAAATCACCTGAGGCCAATGCCTCAAGTATCCAAGAGTGCCCATTTCCAATAATTCAACTCTAATTACTAAAATATTACTCTTTAAGCTTGCATTGTAACGAAGGGAGCTAGTCTTTTATATTATGATACCCTTACAATGATATCTTTATTTTAAACCTTTAAAATAGGTTGTATTAATGCTTTAAATTCTATTAAAAATCTCTTACTAATTTTGTACCTTCCTATGTATCATAGTTAGGTAGTTAAATTTATACAAAAGGTTATAGGGAGAAAATGGGCATTTTCCCCTTTCGCCAAAAAATTTCAGCAAAATGCCCCATATCTAAAACTATTTATGGAAATGCCCCTGTTTTGAAACTCAATTTTCTAAAAATCGAGTTTCAATTTAAAATTCGATTTTTGGACAATTGAGTTATAGCAAACTGAAAATTTAAAAAAAAAAAAATATATATATATATATATATTTGGAACTCAAGTTCCTTGAAAAAATTCAAGTGGAACTCGAGTTCCATGAACCCGAGTACTTTACATCGAATTCGAGTTTCAAAAATAAAAATTCTAAGTCCACGTTCGGTTTAACTCGATGTTCCAAAAATCGAGTTTTACATTTGAAACTAGATTTTTAGAAAATCGAGTTTCGAAACAGGGGCATTTCCCTAATTAGTTTCTGACATGGGGCATTTTGTTGGAAATTTTGTTAGAAAGGGGTAAAAGCCCATTTTGGCCAAGGTTATAGACATTCCGCATTAGGCATATCCCTTTTACAATGTTATGGGGTGTCCCATTAGTTATGTTTGTATCACATACAACAAGTCATCATGCAAATGTTTGAAATTTTTTGTTACAGGCTCTGTTGTGCCACTTTTTCAAGATCAAAGGCTGTCCACCAAGTCATGATTGCATCACATGCATTACATGGCATCCCACAAAGTATCCATCTATGCAAGGTTATGATATTGTAGCTCGTAAGCACCGCAGTTCCCTTTTTTGAAGGTTACCCATTTCACTAGTTCATGGTGTTAGGTAGAACATTAAGTACAATTGAATCATATCTAGTACATTACACAATATATCCATATACCTTTTACAAAAGGGTGTCAAATTCTCTTGTAGACATGTAGCATTTGTTGTGCCCTTTTTACAAGGTCATGGGGTGTGCCCTTTTCACAAGGTCATGGGGTGTTACAATAATTATGATTTCATTGCAATACAATACATCACGCAATCTACCTATATTAGAGCACTCACAAGAATGAAGTTAAATGGCTATATAGCTATTTTAGCTTTACCAAAATACAAAAATGGCTCTACAACAGTGGAGGTATAGCTAAAAATTTTAGCGTTAAAGCTACTGTACGTAGCTTTTTTTAGCTGCGTACTGTAGCTTGAAGCTAAAAAAATAAAAAAATTGCAAAAAAAAAAATTATTACACCTCTCTCTCTTCTCTCATTAAACAAACATTTCCTATTTTCTTTCTCTCTCTCTCTCCAGCTTCTCTTCTTTCTTCTTTCTTATTCAATTTTTTTTATACTCTAGCTCACCGGCCAACTCCCTCATCCCTCAACTCACCGGCCAGCTCCCTCATCACTGATCTGTTCCGCCGACCAACCCTAAGCCCCACCGCCGATCTCCCCAAGCCCCATCACCGATATTTCTCTCCATCATTTTCTCTCTCTAGATTGAGTCCAAGCTCAAATGATCTAATGATTTTTGGTTTTAGTTGATCTGGTGGGTTTGGTTGTGACAGCACAACAGCGGGGGGTTAGCCATGGTGGGTTAACCCTCTCTTTCTCTCTGTCTCTCTCTCTAGCCCTCTCTCTAGATTGAATCCAAGCTTTATTGATCTGATGATTTTTGGTTTTTGTTGGGTTTTGGTTGATATGGTGGGTTTAGGTTGTGATTATGTTTTGGGTTTGTGATTGGGTTTTGATTTGGGTTGGTGGTTTTTTCTTTCCTGCTGTGGACTGGAGGTGATGGTGGATGATGTTTGTGTTGCGCTGGTGTTTTTTTTTTTTTTTGTGGATGTTATTATTACTATTTTAATGAATTATTTGTATTTTTTTAATCAAATAGCTAAAAGTATAGCTCCATTGTTGTGGGGTGTGAAGAGGTAAAATAGATAAAGTGACTTTTGTAGGTGCCAAATAGCTATATTTTTTCCTCCACTGCTATGGATGCTCTTGTGGGTCATTCTAATAAACTAATAGTTATGATTGTATATTTGTATAAATGCCTAGATAAGATACCAATACCATATGTGGATTCCAGTTAGCTCAACTGGTAAAGTCTCCGATGGTTGAATAAGAGATCCAGGGTTATAACTAAAGACATGAAGAAAAAACTTTCCAAGATTTTGTGGACACATGGACTGAGTCAAAATTATTGGGTTATAACTATAGAATTCAAATCAGATGGCAGATTGAAATTCCATAACACTAGAGAGAGGAATGACAGGTCATAATGCAAAAGTTTGATGTACTAAGCAATGCAACTGCTACAAGTTTAAAATAATATCCAGTTGTTTCGTCCAATTACAAGACAAGATACACATGGGGTGATTGGTACCTCAAATTAAACAATAGTTTTCAGTTTTTAAACAACTTACATGTATTTTTACACACTTTTTCACCCGCATATATTTTCAAAAAATACATACAATGTTACTAGAACAACATTACCAAACATGTCCATAAAAATATGGACACCAGAGTGAGAGTATTAGCTGAATTGGAAAAGAATACGTGCACCCTTTTAAAAACTAACATCTAAGAAGATTAATTACTGATTCTCCCACGCTTAAGTCAACTACTAGTTGATCAAAGATTACTAGCTATCCAACACATAGGGTTTTACTATGACTTCTTATTGGGGAAAAAAATGACTTTATAGAAATGATAGCTAGTTGTATTCCGTGGATATGACATTTGGCACACGAAAAACACTAGTAGGAAAATTGATCTAATGGTGATCTCCGAGAAAATCAAGCATTGTAAAGAAGCCCAATTTTGAGTTCTTATAATGGCTATGCTATTTTCTGACAATGATGATAAAGAATAAGATTTCATTCTAAGTTTGAAGCAAAAATCAAGCAATATTTCATTGAAGTTTAAGCAACCAAACTTAACAAGATTTCCATTCAAGTTCATCTCATATTTCAGGAAAACAAAAAACAAAAACAAAAACCTTGGCAATGGAGGAAGCTTTTAGATGCTAACTAATAAACATGTTCAATACGCAAAGAAAAACTATGAACATAATTGTAAGTGGTGTCTCCAAGAATTTTTTTTAGGGTGTTCCTCAACAAGCATAAATTACACAATCTAATAAAAAGAAAGATTTGTATATTGACAACAACAATAAAAAAAACACGCAAATACATAAAGTTTACAATTGCCTTCTACGTGGTTTTCTCATCAAATATTTGTCCATAATTCTAACAAAAGAATAAACAATAAACTATAAGTTCATTTGAAATATTAATAAAATTATTAATTATTTTTGTTTAGTTGTTTCTTTAATTTGTTTGTCTTTTATAAACTATAATTTGTTATATTGTTGTTTCATTAATTATAAAATTATTAATTGTTGTTTAGCCTAAATAATTTAATTTGTTTGTCTTTTATAATGTATTGGTTAATTAAATTATTATTTATTATTTATTAGTTGTTTCTCCCAATTAATTATTGTTTATTAGTTGCACTAGCACACACCCCCTTGCAGATAATCTAAGTTGACTCAAGCTATATATATATATATATATCAATCAATGAGTATCAGAAGAGAAAGTGACATGATGGGAAATTACTTGATAAAATGAAATTATAAATTCCTAAATTGCCTAAGCCCAATCCAGTTTTTCCATGATTTTTTTCCTTTCCACCATTTTTTAATTCTCTCATCTTATCTTCTCTTTTTTCTTTTTTCACTCTTGTCTAGAATGGTTCTCATCCACACATTTAAACTTCTATTACTTTCCCAATGCCTTGACTTATACCTTCCCAGTTCCTAACTAATCATCTCTCATCTACATGTTCAGAGCTCCTCTCTCTTTCCTATCTTTTTTTTTTTTCTCTCGCAAGTCACTTCCTCTCCACCCTTCTCAGTCTCTTCATTCTCTTCCTGACAAATCTCTTCCTCTCCCTCCTTCTCAGCCTCAGTTAGAAACAACAAAAATGCAAGATTTTTTCAATTTTTTGTCATAAAAATCTTGCAGAAACATTGCGTCGTCATCCGATGTTGGGCTTGCCGTGGGTTGATGTTGGGCTTGCCAGCCGTTGTTCTTTTTTTTTTTTTAAATCTGTGGGCTTGTTGCTTGCTCTGTTACAATTTTTTTTTTTTTTTTAAGATCTTAGTTCAAATTTTTTTTTGGGCTTTTTTTTTTTTTTTGCTTGAATGTAGAAAAAAAAAAATTTTTTTTTTTTTAATTTGAGGGTGTTCCTAATTTTGATTGAGGGTGTTCTTAATTTTTTTTTTTTTAAGGGTAAAGAAATAAAAAAATTTAATTATATATATAATTTTTTTTTTTTTTTTCAGTTAGGTTGAACGTGGCGCCGCCACTTAAATTGTTGCCTTTCTTTTTGTTGAATAATGAGAAATGGTCCTGGTGGGGCTCGAACTTGCAACCTTAAACATGTAACGATACTGGAATATGATATTGCTTCCGGAACAAATGGTGCTTTCATTTTCAATTTCTAAAGGCAACATATATGTGCATGTAAGTTTCTAGCTTTTACAAATTTTCCCAGATGGAAAAGAGCATTCACATTGAAGTCACTGAATAGACAATTAAACATGCACATTTAGCACACGAGAAGCAAAACAAAAAATCATTAATCTTACTCTAACCAGTTACCCAATATTGCATATCATAACCATAAACACTAATAATATTAAAGATAAAATATTCTTTTCTATTTCCTATATTAAAATATTAAAATCAAATCAAGTAATGTAAAACCGAAGTATTGTAGTAATACTTCCTAATGTACACACTAGTTATATATTGTGTACGTGCATCGGTGCGTGGCTATCTATTAGTAATGTTATGTCGCCATCGGATTTTAGTTTAAGAGCAAGTGTGCTTCAATCATGTTAAATAATTCACAGTAAATCTGTCCATAGCCTAAATAAGCCTCCATTTGCCTTAGTCAAAACTCAAAATAAGATACTTGCCAAGTGAGAGAAACAGTATAGCAAGTTGCAGTGCAGGAACTCACTTTGGCAATGACTCATTACCATGGCAATAAAGAGCTTCAAAGTCATGTACTGTTAAACACCCTGATTTTGTCACTGATACCAAATATATCCCCTTAAATAAAGTGAATAAGAGATAAAGAGGTGAAACCCCAAAGCTAAAAAAAAGTAAATTAAATATAAGTTGATGGGATTGACCAACCCAACTTACCTGGATGATCTCATCCAAACCAACGATGCAGCATTGACAGACGAATCAACCAGGTCCCTCCAACGAAGTGGCCACATTACTGACGAATATAAAGAAGCCATTTAATGCAATCAAATAAATGCCTCAGACGGTTACTGGGACAACTGTACAAACCGTTGGGAGCCATCAAAGCTCACATGATTGACCACAAGGTGTTACCAAAAGAGGCATTAAAGCCGCCATAACAGCCACAACAGCTAGGAGCTACAGGAATGTATATATACAACCCCCCCCCCCCCCCCAACACCAACATAAGGTACATAGACACACTTAGAAATACTTGTTGTTGTTCCACTACATTGCTTTATTTTGTAGAGCTTCCTTGTATTGATTTTGGCATCGGAGACGTTGTGGTACGCACCACACCGATGACCACTCTGAGGAAGCCACCTTACCATTTCAACTGTTACAGAGACGAGGGCTTGGCTCCATCTGGACGCTTTCTCTTCGACTAGCGAATTTGCACTTCATCATAAGTAAAAGTAACAATGCAAGACTCTGCCTATATCTAGAAGAGAATAAAGATTAGAAGGGGCTTCACTGACTATGACCTCAAAGTGTCATTTACAAAAGTATTCTTAAGTCCCTTAAATGAGAGAGAGAGAGAGAGAGAGAGAGAGAGATTAAAACAAACAAACAAACAAAACTTCTCCATTTAATAGTAGTTTAGCTATATTCTCATGACACGAGCTGACACATAGCACAACCAAGAGCACTTAAAACTTTGAGAGGTTAATTTTGTTAGAGCAGTATTAAATTTTCTTGATAAAAATTTAAAAAAGGCATGCATGAAACTTGATGACAATCATCCAACAGAATTCAGAATATGAATTTATTTGTACACAAAATTAAAGCCCTAGAGTGCGTGAATTGGAAGTCACAAGTTTTGTTCAATCTAACAAGTTATTCACTTGAATGGTTTGAGAGCCTCATAAACTCTCAGTTTTCTATGGGAAAAAAAATCATTTAATCGAATCATTCAATTCTTCAACTCTACAATGAGTAACAAAGTTTTGACCCATTCACAGGGGCAACCTCATACCACGAATCATATCCTTGATTAAGGGTTTAGAGTTGATTTCAAAATAATTTCCTTTTGTCGGAATCATGCAGGACTAATCTTTTGTAATATCAATTTGTTTTTTTTTAGCAATATAGTTATGCAGGTACACACACGCGCGTAATTTTCCACGTGTGTGCATACCCCTATTTGTTTGTGACATTTTGTGTATGTAAAATAAGATGAAACAGAAACAGTAAAATATAACCTAATTCATTGGGGGAAAAAATCTAGAATCCAGAAATCATGAGTTGAAAAATTATGACTCGGCATTCACCTTGTTGTCAAACTCCAATGCAGAGATGCCTTGCCTAAAAAAAGAACCACAATATGTAAACACAATAAACATGAAACCAGAGCATTTAGGGAAAGTGGGGGAGCAAAAGACTTGTCCTAGCATCAATGCACCATTCTGACAAATACATTGTAACACCGTTCATCTAATCATACATTGTCTGCCGTAGAGACGTAGAAGGAGCAAGAGTTTGCTTTAAGACGTGATATTAAATAAAGCGTTACAGTTTAAGCTTTTGGGAGATTTGGTAATTTAACATGGTATCAAATCTGGAGATCTTGAATTCGACCCCTACCTCCTTAACTTTACCTACCATTTTAAAATTTGACACGTGGGAGAGAGCGTGTTAGAAATATGCAGTTAAATGATTAAATTTACCATTTTCCAACAACTTCAGTTTTTGAGACAATGTTAATCAATAATTTATCGTGGTATCAAAACAATAGACGTTTTACCTACCATTATGTTACTTCAGTTAAAAACAAAATCACTCAATAATTAGCAACCAGTGACCATTTTTAAGAAAAGTAAAGTTAACATCCTCTATTATCCAACCTTTTTCCAAAAAAAAAAAAAAAAGCCATTTTAAAGAAATTAAATAAAGATAGAATTTTGAAAACAAAAAATTGAAGAAGATGCGTTGAGAGTGGTTGTACCTTGGAATAGGATTAGGATTTTGGTTTTGGGTTGTACCGGAGTGAGCGAATGAGTTTAGGAATTTGGGAAAAGAGTAAAGGAAAGACACGACTGTTGAAAATAGGACTTTTTTTTTATCAGATTTTTTTTTTAATTATGTTAATGACTGGTAAAGGAGTAGAAAATCAATAATGGCCTACTAAATTTTTATGGAGTGGTTATAGTTATATTTAATCTTCCACTTTCTACTTCAAATGATATTTTTTAATCATATGTTATCAAAATTAGATTTCACAACAAAATGTGGGTTCTAGTTAGTTTAACTAGTAAAGTCTTTAATGGTTAATTAAGAGATTTGTAGTTCAATCACAGCCTATACCAAGAACTGATTGGTGTCTTGGTCTGATAATAATATACTATCATCATGAGCAAACAACATAGGTTGAATGTTTCTATATAAAAAAAAAAAAAAAAGATTTTGCAACAAAATAGGAGGTGATCAATATTCTAGCAAACACATTAATTTATTTATACATTAAAAGGAAAATTATAGTGAAATGTATTGCAAAAATAATCATAGATGATTTCAAAAAATGAGTATCAAGTTTCAATTTTTTTTTAAATTTTTTTTATTAGTGTTCCATTCTTTTTTCTTTTTTTTTTATAACTAGAGAGTTCCATTTTCATATATCATAAATGATTAAGTTGAATTATATTAAGTAACATTTTATATGCAAAAAAAAAAAAAAATGTATACCTTTTCATGCATTAATATATTTATTTTTTTTATATAATGATAACCAAATTCGGTTCATTTTTTTCCATACAAAGACATACATGAATTTTTTCCATGAATGAACTGGAATATCTAATCATCGTTTGCAGCAAACATGAGATCATTATTTCATGCATGCAATATAATTAATTAAAAAAAAATTAGAACTTGAATGGTAAAGTCACATTGCTTCAAATAGTTTGATACATTGAGTGCTTCATACACAGATTCACGATCTCTACTAGAGATCATTATTCATTAAAATACTTATTTGTAAATACAAAGATAACAAACTTTGCCACACTTCGACATCCCAATAAGGAAGCATTTAGTCTTATGAGATAATCATTGGTGGTAGTGGTAGAGATAATTTAGGTGGTGGAGGAGATTTTGGTGGTGGCGGTGGATATTTTGGTGGTGGTGGTGGATAATTTGGTGGTGGAGGTGATGGAGATGGAGGTGGTGGAGATCATTTTGGTGGTGGAGTTAATGGAGATGGTGGTGGGGGTGGGGGTGGAGATTTTGGTGGTGGTGGTTGTGGAGATTTTGGAGGTGGAGGTGATGGAGATGGAGGTGGTGGAGGGGATAGTGAGGGAGTTGGCGGCGGTGGTGATGATTTTGGTGGTGGAGGTGATGGAGATTTTGGTGGTGGTGGTGGTGGAGATTTTGGTGGTGGAGGTGATGGAGATGGTGGCGGTGGTGATGATTTTGGTGGTGGAGGTGATGGAGATGGTGGTGGTGGTGGTGGTGGAGGTGGTGGAGATTTTGGTGGTGGTGGTGGTGGTGGTGGAGGTGATGGAGATGGTGGCGGTGGTGATGATTTTGGTGGTGGAGGTGATGGAGATGGAGGTGGTGGAGGTGATGGAGATGGTGGTGGTGGTGGTGGTGGAGATTTTGGTGGTGGTGGTGGTGGTGGAGATTTTGGTGGTGGAGGTGATGGAGATGGTGGCGGTGTTGATGATTTTGGTGGTGGTGGTGGTGGTGGTGGAGATTTTGGTGGTGGTGGTGATGGAGATGGAGGTGGTGGAGGGGATAATGAGGGAGTTGGTGGCGGTGGTGATGATTTTTGTGGTGGAGGTGATGGAGATTTTGGTGGTGGTGGTGGTGGTGGAGGTGATGGAGATGGTGGCGGTGGTGATGATTTTGGTGGTGGAGGAGATGGAGATGGTGGTGGTGGTGGTGGTGGAGATTTTGGTGGTGGAGGGGATAGTGAGGGAGTTGGTGGCGATGGTGATGATTTTGGTGGTGGAGATGATTTTGGTGGTGGAGATGATGGAGATTTTGGTGTTGGTGGTGGTGGATATTTTGGTGGTGGTGGAGATTTTGGTGGGGGTGGGGGTCGTGGAGATTTTGGTTGTGGTGGTTGTGGAGATTTACGCGGTGGTGGTGGAGATTTTAGCGGTGGAGGTGAAGGAGATGGTGGTGGTGGTGGTGAAGATTTTGGTGGAGGTATTGGAAATTTTGGCAATGGAGATAGTGGAAATTTTGGCAGTGGAGGTAGTGGAAATTTTAGTGGTGGTAGTGTTTTAAAAACTTCAGGCGGTGGTGATGTGTGATAGCTTGGGGGGTGGGGTTCTTGGTCGTGAGATGGAGGTGGCAAATGATTGTGGGGCTGGTGATCTTCATGTTGGGCCAATGTTTTCAAACCAAAGAAGTAAAGCTTATCAGCTACCACATTAGTGGCTATGAGGCAAAACACTATAGCATAAATCACCTGAGGCCAATGCCTCAAGCATCCAAGAGTACGCATTTCCAATAATTCCACTCTAATTACTAAAAAATTACTCTTTAAGCTTGCATTGTAACGAAGGGAGCTAGTCTTTTATATTCTGATACCCTTACAATGATATCTTACCTTTAAAATAGGTATATTAATGCTTTAAATTCTATTAAAAATCTCTTACTAATTTTGTACCTTCCTATGTATCATAGTTGGGTAGTTAAATTTATACAAAAGGTTATAGGGAGAAAATGGGCATTTTCCCCTTTCGCAAAAAATTTTTAGCAGAATGCCCCATATTTAAAACTATTTATGAAAATGCCCCTGTTTTGAAACTCAATTTTCTAAAAATCGTGTTTCAATTTAAAATTCGATTTTTGGACAATCGAGTTATAGCAAACTGAAAATTATATATATATATATATATTTGGAACTCAAGTTCCTTGAAAAAATTCAAGTGGAACTCGAGTTCCATGAACCCGAGTACTTTACATCGAATTCGAGTTTCAAAAATAAAAAATCTAAGTCCACGTTCGGTATAACTCGATGTTCCAAAAATCAAGTTTTACATTTGAAACTAGATTTTTTGAAAATCGAGTTTCAAAACAAGGGCATTTCCCTAATTAGTTTCTAACATGGGGCATTTTGTTGGAAATTTTGTGAGAAAGGGGTAAAAGCCCATTTTGGCCAAGGTTATAGACATTCCGCATTAGGCATATCCCTTTTACAATGTTATGGGGTGTCCCATTAGTTATGTTTGTATCACATACAACAAGTCATCATGCAAATGTTTGAAATTTTTTTTTACATGCTCTGTTGTGTCACTTTTACAAGATTAAAGGCTGTCCACCAAGTCATGATTGCATCACATACATTGCATGGCATCACACAAAGTATCCATCTATGCAAGGTTATGATATTGTAGCTCGTAAGCACTGCCGTTCCCTTTTTTGAAGGTTACCCATTTCACTAGTTCATGGAGTTAGGTAGACATTAAGTACAATTGCATCATATCTAGTACATTACACAATATATCCATATACCATTTACAGAAGGGTGTCAAATTCTCTTGTAGACATGTAGCATTTGTTGTGCCCTTTTTACAAGGTCATAGGGTGTACCCTTACAATGATATCTTTATTTTAAACCTTTAAAATAGGTTGTATTAATGCTTTAAATTCTATTAAAAATCTCATACTAATTTTGTACTTTCCTATGTAACATAGTTGGGTAGTTAAATTTATACAAAAGGTTATAGGGAGAAAATGGGCATTTGTCCCTTTCGCCAAAAATTTTCAACAGAATGTCCCATATCTGAAACTTTTTAAGGAAATGCCACTGTTTTGAAACTCAATTTTCTAAAAATAAAGTTTCAATTAAAAACTCGATTTTTGGACAATCGAGTTATAGCAAACTGAAAATTAAAATATATATATATATATATATATATATGGAACTCAAGTTCCTTTAAAAAATTCAAGTGGAACTCAAGTTCCATGAACTCGAGTACTTTACATGGAATTTGAGTCTCAAAAAAAAAAAATTCTAAGTCCACATTCGGTATAACTCAATGTTCCAAACATTGAGTTTTACATTTGAAACTAGATTTTTAGAAAATCAAGTTTCAAAACAGGGGCATTTTCGTAATTAGCTTCAGACATGGGGCATTTTTTTGGAAATTTTGTAAGAAAGGGGTAAAAGCCCATTTTGGCCTAGTTATAGACATTCCGCATTAGGCATATCCCTTTTACAATGTTATGGGGTGTCCCATTAGTTATGTTTGTATCACATACAACAAGTCATCATGCAATGTTTGAACTTTTTTGTTACAAGCTCTGTTGTGCCACTTTTACAAGATCAAAGGTTGTCCACCAAGTCATGATTGCATCACATACATTACATGGCATCACACAAAGTATCCATCTATGCAAGGTTATGATATTGTTGCTCGTAACACTGCAGTTCCCTTTTTTGAAGGTTACCCATTTCACTAGTTCATGGAGTTAGGTAGACATTAAGTACAATTGCATCATATCTAGTACATTACACAATATATCCATATACCATATACAGAAGGGTGTCAAATTCTCTTGTAGACTTGTAGCATTTGTTGTGCCCTTTTTACAAGGTCATGAGGTGTTACATTAATTATGATTCATCGCAATACAATACTCAACGCAATCTACCTATATTAGAGCACTCAAAACAGTGAAGTTAAATGGCTATATAGCTATTTTAGCTTCACCAAAATACAAAAATGGCTCTACAGCTGTGGAGGTATAGCTAAAAAGTTTAGCTTCAGAGCTACAGTACGCAGCTATTTTTAGCTGCGTACTTTAGCTTGAAGCTAAAAAATATATATATATATATATATATATATATTTGTTACACTTCTCTCTCTTCTCTCATTAAATAATCATTTCCTATTTTCTTTCTCTTTCTCTCTCTCTCTCTCCAGCTTCTCTTCTTTCTTCTTTCTTCCTCAATTTTTTTTTTTTTACTCTAGCTCGCCGGCCAACTCCCTCGTCCTTCAACTCGCCAGCCAGCTCCCTTATCGCCAATCTGTTCCACCGACCAACCCCAAGCCCCATCGCCGATCTTTCTCTCTGTCATTTTCTCTCTCTAGATCGAGTCCAAGCTCAAATGATCTAATGATTTTCGGTTTTAGTTGATCTGGTGCGTTTGGTTGTGACTGCGCTGCAGCAGGGGGTTAGCCATGGTGGGTTAACCCTCTCTTTCTCTCTGTCTCTCTCTCTCTCTAGCCCTCTCTCTAGATTGAATCCAAGCTTTATTGATCTGATGATTTTCGATTTTTGCTGGGTTTTGATCAGTTTTCAGTTTCAGCAAAATAAATTATATCCAAACAGACCCCTAGAGTGTATGCGGCAGGTGAACAGTCATTAATTCCCAACCAACTGTTCTTCTCAAAAAAAAAAAAAAAAAGTTCCCAACCAATTGCGTTTCTTGCGTAGAAAACATGGTTAACCGAATACAAATCGTGTATCCCATTTTTTATGTTCTACTTAATATACTCCACCAATCATAATTTGTTACATTTTTTTTTCCTTATAAAATAACCTTGGTTTGAAATTAGAAAAAAAAAAAAATTAAACCTGTAACATATTACACTTTTTTTTAATAAATATTTTCAACTTATAGCATCTGCTCCTGATATTATCATACTAAAACACCGGTCGATTTTTTGTGTAGACAGGAATTAAACCCAAAATCTCAAACACATAACATATTACACTTTTTTTATGGTATCGATTCGTTCTTGATGATACTTTTTTTTTTTTTGAAAGTTTCAACTAATGGCATCAAAGATTTTACCAATTGACCAAACTAGAAGCCACGTAAAATATTACACTCAGTGGAGTTTAAATTGGAATACAAAATATTTATGTATTCATGTTGGACAAAATATTCTAATAGCTTCCCGCACATGTACTTGTAGTCTTGTAGTGTATGCAACCATTAGAATCTTGATGTTTGTCGTCGAAATATGATTAACCGCATTTACTTAACACGAACTAATTAAATATTTAATTAAATATATTACACACTTGCGATTCATGACAAAGTACGTTGTTAATTTGTAACACCCATAATAAGATCACTTACTCATACATTAAACACAAAATATAATAATAATAGATCCTTTATAGAACTTGGAATCCAAACTTACATAGCTTACAGTAGTTGATACAATGGGTGCTTGATACACGTAGATTCACCAAGTATATCCAATATAGACTCTCATTGTTCATTAGGACATATATTTGAAAATACAAGGCATACAAACTTTTCCACCCTTGACATCCAAAGGGAAGTATTTATTCTTACAACCATTAAAATTCATATATGATATGACCTTAATTAAGCATAATACAATCACCACTTGAAGGTGAGGATCACTTGTCGTAGCAAGCAGGATTTGAAGTAGTGGAGATGAAGGTGGAGACATAAAGTTACAGTAGTACGTTGGTTTTAAGAACTTTTAGTGGAGAAAGTGACTTGTAGTGACAAGAAGGTGGAGGTAGCGGCAGCGGCAGTGGCAGGGAATTGTTGACATGTGGCAGTGGAGGCGAAGGAGAAGGAGATAGTGGTGATTTTTAAACGCGAGGAGGTGGAGCTAACTTGGGGAGATACAAACCACGTGGTGGTCTATTAAGATATAAAGGAGGAAGTGCATTAAGGAAGTTAAGTACTTCTTGTTCATTGAACGGAGAAGGAGGTGACTTGTGATGGCTTGGCGGGTGGTCTTGCGAGTCGGGTGTTGGTGGTGGAATAAGGCTTGGAGAATAGTCGTCGAATTGGCGGTGGACTGGTGGTGGTGAAGCATACATGTTAGGCTTATCTGCAACCACTTTAGTAGTTATGAGACAAAATGTAATAGCAAAAATCATATGAGGCAAATTCCCTGAGCGTACAATGGTACCCATTTGAAGTGATTTAGTTCTAATTACTAGAAAACTAGTCCTTAGAGCATTCTCATCAAGAATCTAGTTCTTAGAGCATTCTCATCAAGAATACTAAAATGCTAAATATACCATTAATAACATCAAACACACAAAAAAACAAACTACATCAAAGATGTTAAATCTTATAACTTTTAACACCAAGCTATAGCGGGCTGCTATAGATGGCAACCCATTGTAGCAACAATCTCAAAACATAAAATATTTTTTTATTAGGTTTCTCTCTCTTTCTCAATAAAATATAATTTCTCTCTCTCCCTCATTTTTTTCTCTCAATTCGGTCTCAGCTTTCTTCCTTCTCTGTTTTTTTTTTTTTCCCCCTCGCCAATGCCTCTCTTCCCCCTCTCTGGGTTCATGGTCAGAATTCTTGAGCTCTGAAGCACCGACACGGCAAAATGGGTGCTGCACCCGCATAAGATTTACAACGACGCGGCAACACTCCTCCAACACGCCAATTTGCCCTTTTTTTTGGATTCGCCCTCTTTTTTTTTCGATTCACGCCAACACGTGTTGATTCTGGTTGATTCAGCTCCAATTCCGGCCCAAATCAGACGAAACTGACCGAAATTGGCCGAAATATATGTAAAAATAATAATAAAAATAAACTTGTGGGTTGTATTATATATATATCATCTCTTAAATTGGTATACATTAAAAATTATATGAAAAAGAATGCTTAGTAATATACAGAAAATTATTTTTAATAATTTTTTAATCACCGCACCCACACCCTACTTTTTCAAAAATTGCCAAGTCCCGCACCCGCACCCGCACCTAAATCCGGAAACGCACCCGTGCTTCATAGTTCTTGAGTTGGCATCAGCCTTCTTGGTTGGAATTTAATATTGAAAAGGCTCGGCTGTTGGTTATTTTTGCGGCTAGGGTGGGTTATGGCTGGGGTTTTGTGGTGGGATTTGGGTGTAGAAAACAAATTCGAAGAATGGAAGAAGAAGGGAAGGGTGCTGGGTGGTGTTGCTCGAGGGGTCTCGTTGGGTTATTGATGGTGGGTCTTTTTTTTTTCTTTTTTTCTTTTTTTTTTTTAAATACTTAGGTTGCTGGGTAACAATGGTGGGTTTGTGGTTGGTGTGCCATGGGTTGGTGTGTTGTGGTTGTGCCGTGGGTGGTGTTGTTGGTTGTGCTGTGGGAGGGGGATTGTAACATTGTACATATTTTTGTAAACTGATTTATCAAGTAAACGAGTGCCTCCTAGCCACCATCTACTTTTTCTACCACCAAATTGATAGTCCCAGCCACTAAATGGGAGGGGGATTGTAACATTGTACATATTTTTGTAAACTGATTTACCAAGTAAAGTATTTTACAATCAATTGAAAACAAATTCAGTTTGATCAAGATTTTACAATAAAACAAACACAATAAAATGCTGAAAATATTTTCTGTACAGCAAAACAAATCTAAGAGTTTCTCCAGTTTTTTCCAAAGTTGTCTTGACTGACTATCAGAGTCAATGATTGTGACTTAGCATTTAGCTACCATATATTTTTTGTAACTTGCGGTCTAGATGTGCATGAAAAGTTACCAATTTTCTAGTATACTTTTATGTGACTCCCGGTGTATGCAATGGTTGTGATAAGCAAAAACTTGGTTGATGGGACTGACGAACTCACCATCTGATAAGACTGACGAACTCACCTTTCTTGGACGACCTCATCGATACCGACGAGGCTGTCCTCTGAGACGAACTAACCACATGTCCATATCACTGACGAAGGTAGCAAAACCATTCAATACAACCAATAATGTCCCGAGCGGTTACAAGACCAGCTGTACAGACCGTTGGATGACTCATTAAGGCACACATTACTAAGCATGAGACGTTACCAAAAGAGACATTGAAACCACATTCAAAACCACAATGGCTAGGGGCTGTGGGAGCATATATAAAGCCCTCACAACACCAACACAAGGTACACAGACACACCTCAAAGCATTTCTAGTTATTCTAATACTTTGTTATTTCCTTAAAGTTCTCTTATACTGACTTTGGCATCGGAGACGTTGTGGCAGGCACCACATCGGTGTCCACCTTAAGGGAGCTACCTTACCAGTTTCACAGTGACACCGACAAAGCTACGGCTCCATCTGGACGAACCTACAAGACTGACGATTTGCACTTCATCATTGGTCATAGTTGCTTTCAAGCCAAAATAAAATTGCCTATCAAATGATTTTGCTTTAAAAACTTGTGTTAACTTTTAAGTATGGAATCATTATCTTTTATTCATCCCCAAAAGAAACAAATGATAATACAAGAGGTGGATTCCTAGTACAAGACACGGTATTGTCTTGAAGATTCGAATGGTAATGTTTCGTGCCATTTGAATATTGAATCACTCAAAACTAAGTTAAGTACATCGCACTTCTTTTTTAATCCTAATCTTTTTTAAGTTGCGTTTGTTTCGCCTGAAAATTATTTTAGGAAATTATTTTACACTAACCTGTGTGTTTGGTACCTACAAAAAATTGGGTCAAACGGAAATTGATTTCCCGTTGACTGTAAAATAAGCCTCATTTCCCGTAAAATGATTTCAGCTTTTATTTTACCTTCAAATGATTTCCAGACTTGGAAAATAGAAGAGAGAGAGAAAGAGCAAGAAGAGATCGTGCCGCCTGAAGCACCACAGCCCCCAACCCCAGATCGCACCATCGCCCCCAACCACAGATCGTACCACCGTCCCCAACCCCAGATCGTATCGGTCTCGTCGCACCCTAGCACTGGCAAGATCACGATGCCTGAAGCACCATCGAGATCGCACCCCAACACTTGTGAGATCGCGCCACCTGAAACACCACCGAGATCGCACCATGACCCACCCATGCCCAATCTCTCTCTCTTGATCTACCTCTCCCTTTCCCTCAATTGTCGATCACTCTCTCTTCCTCCCTCTCTCCATTTGACCGAGTTTTTTAAGTTTAACGAATGTTTTGTTTTGATTTTTGTTTGTTTTAAGTTTATATATTGAAATTTTCTATTATGAAATTTGTTCGAAAGCTGAGAAAATGGTTGAGAAAATGTGAGAAATTAGAAGAAAAATAGCATTTTTAGAATGCAACCAAACACTTAAAAATATTTTCTTTTTCTGAAAATATTTACACCTGAAAGTATTTTACACTTGAAAAATATTTTACACTCAAACAAACACAACCTTAAACGCTACCAAAGAATTCGCAAATTGGATAGACTTTGCATACAACCCAAGTTACCCAACTTGGAGGAATTCCTCCAATTGGGTTATATGGCATCTTATAGAATTGACAACTATCCTACTCCAAAATCATCAAACACACTAAACCATAAATAGTACATTAAATATGTTAGCTGATGTTCAGTCAGGACACATGTCAATTTTTTAGACTTGATAAATTACTGTTGTCAATTGATTATGCAATCCCTAGGAATTATGAATGTTAGAGCATCAGCATTGGGGAATTCCTCCAATTGGGTTATGTGGCATCTTATAGAATTGACAACTGTCCTACTCCAAAATCATCAAACACACTAAACCATATATAGTACATTAAATATGTTAGGTGATGTTGAGTCAAGGCACATGTCAATTTTTTAGACTTGATAAATCACTGTTGTCAATCAATTATGCAATCCCTAGGAATTATAAATGTTAGACCATCAGCATTGCGGAATGCAAATGCCAAATGTAAGGAGAATTTGACAATTCAACCCCTAAAATGCTCAGCATCAGGGAATGCTAAACCCAAGTATTGCAAATTTTTTTGCAATTGTGCTACAGTGTATTGCAAATTTTTTTGCAATTGTGCTACAGTGCAATTCTACATGTAGAATTGCACTGCCATAGTATTGTAAAATATATATATATTTTTTATCTTTGTCTCTCATTTCTATCTATCCATCGCTAAAGCTTCACTAGATCGCAATCCACAGCACAACCAACCCAACACCACAGAGCAAGGTGAAACCCAAAAAACCCATATCACAACCGGATCACAACACGACGAAACCCAAAAACCCACCGGATGCTAAGCACGATGACGCCATCAAGCATGACGAAACCAACATGGCAATGCCATTGAGCACGACAAAACCCAAAAACCCACCGAATCACAACCAACACATCGAAACCCAAAAACCCACCAAATCACAACCACCAAGCGCAACGAAACCCATATCACAAATTCACAATCCATGACCCACAACCAAAGCACAGACCAGAACACAATCAAACCCAAATAAGTAACATAAAAGTGAGACATGAGAGAGAGAGAGAAAGAGGAAGTGAGCACAGACCGATGCTGGACTTAAGAAATGGTAAAATAATTTGCTTCTGAACTTAGAAAGTAATATTTTAATAAAATGGTAATATAATAAAATTTTGGGATACTTCAAGTATTGTAAAATAATATGATATAAGTAATAAAATAACTTTTTAAAATAGTAAAATAAAATAGGGTAGCATTTTTTGATGCTAAGGGTGAGTTTGGTTCAGCTTTTTGTAAAAGTGCATAATGAAAAAGTGGAGTTTTGTTAAAAGTGCATAATGAAAAAGTTGAGGGATAAATTACCAAAAAGGACAATGTATATATAAGGGAATTTATTTCATTTTTTTTTTTTTTTTGGATGTGAGTTTATTTCATCTATTTCATATGCTTACTAAAAGATAATAATAATAATAATAATAATAATAATATATTATTAGTATTATTTTAACAGACTCAATAGCAAAGGTTGATGTCTTTCTGATTTTCTATTTTCCCTAGTGCAATTAAGGGGTTCTTAAATTGTGAATACTGTATGTTTTCAGCCAATAAAAAAAAATTTTAAAAAAAAAAAAAAAACTATAAATCAGACAAAAAATGAACCAAGCTAATTAGATGTAGCACAAAAGGAAAATTAAAATCCATAAAGAATGTCACCCCAGTCTAATGTACTATAAGGAAAAAACTTCATAAACAAACAAGGCCAAGAACTGTTCTGGTCAATCTCAAATGTCATTTCCTCATGCAGGTAAGAATTAAACGCAGCACATTTCATTTAGGGCCAATAATACCAACGGAATAGTAGATGATCATGGGTCCAACCCTGGATCCAAACAAGAAATCAAGTTGCTATTAAGAAAATGGAAATGCTCTCTATGTTAGAATGAGAAAATTAAACATGTAAGTGAAGATTAAAAAACTTAAATATTACATATTATTAAAAACATGTACAGATTATCAATGTAAAATTTGAAGCCACCCTCCGGTCACTTCTCAGCCTGTTTGTGCATAAGAATATCGTTCACAAGGATAAAGCTTTGAGACTGCACATGAATCAGATATTCCAGCTACTAGGTCCACCAAAACTTTCTCAGAAGATGTAGCTACCTATTTCCTGCAAAACCAGCAATGTTAGAGATTGATTGATTCCAAAAGATTTATTTATGTTTTTATTTTTTAAACATGATACTCATATATGAAGTCAGTGAAGAAGCAAAATAGACTCTGAAAATAGCTGCACCTTGCAAGAAATTAGAAATGATCCCTATATCAGTGACTAATTTTCTCGACTCCCAATCCCAACTCAAAACAAAGCCCGTCACTTTTCCTTAACATTCAAATACTGAAAACCTATCATTAAGCCATAAATCGGGCATGTAATTGCCACATCAATCATGATATGAATCCAACTAAATCCAGCTGAAAAGGATAGCTTGTTTAAATTTCCTTTCTCCCAAACAATTAATTTAAACAAACTTCAGTACTGTTCTTATTCAACCAAACAGCTTATTGGCTTATCAATCAAACTTATCATGCCTTACACAAAGTTTATGTAAAGCCACCAATTCCTAAATTTATGATAAGCCATCAATCATTAGAGCTATGGTTGCTAATCAAATTAGCATATTGACTAGTCAGCTTAATCTAATTTAGTGAACATGTTCACCATTATCTCGCAAAAACCACCGAATTTGACCAAGTCAATATCAAACAAATCCAAATTACTCAAATTCTAGTATCACATAGTCGGCTATTTCAGACTCACAAACTATACTCATTAAACACTTCATTATATATTAAAATAGCACACTCGGTAAAAAAAGAAAAAAAATTCAGATCAGTGTTAAACACTTCATTATATATTTTTACTAATTAAACACTTCATTATATATTCCAATCAGCAAAAACAAATAACACAACAAGTAAAGGAACAATACCCATTCATAGCAAGATCCGAAATTTTTTTTCCCACACTCAGTAAAAAAAAAATTTCAGATCAATGTTGGTACCTGATGGTTTTTGGTAGCAGATCAGTGTTTTTGGTACCTGAGAAATCAAAACCCAGATTCATGAGAAATCAACCAAAGAATAGAGAAATCAAAACCAACTCAGACCCATGAGAATCAACCCAGGTTTGGTCCAAATCAAAACAACCCATACCTATGAGAAATCAACCCAAAGAACACAGAAAAATCATTACCCATAAAACAAACCACAATCCAAAACTACAGAAAGACTTACAGAGAGGAAGAACAAGAAAGAAAGAAAGACTTACAGAGAGGAAGAACAAGAAAGAAAGAAAGACTTACAGAGAGGAAGAGCAAGAAAGAAAGAAAGAAGAAGAAGAGGAAGACGAAGCGAAAGAAGAAAAGGAAGACAAAGAAAAAAGACAAAGAGTAGAGAGACTTACGGAAAGGGCAGAGTAAGGCAGAGAGAAGAGATGGAGGCATCGTGCAAACTACAAAGGGAGAGCAGAGATGAGAGATGAGGGGCGTGAGAGAAAGTGCTGGGTATTTCGGTATTTTTCGGGTTTGCAACGGTAATATACAAAACGCGCATAGTGCATTTTCATTTATGGACCCCTGAGGGTCCATAATCCCTTCCGCATTTGTCCTCAATTTTTTCTCAATGCTCAAAATGCAACTTTTATAAAAAAGTTGCGTTTTGAGCTCACCAAACACATTTTTTGGTTGATCTTTTTTCAAAACGCCCTTTTTGGGCTCAAAAAGTGAAAACAAACAGGGTCTAATACTTTTAACATCCCACATCATGCACTGAGCCAATTTTCTTTGAATCAATTTACCATCGAAGTAACATTTGGTTAGAAGAATCACAATCCAACTAGAGCCAGTTTAAGATAAGGAGTTAGCATTTTGCAATGAAAAAGAGAGAGAGAGAGAGAGCAATTCAACAGTTAATTTAGGTTCACAAAGACAAAGTAAACCAGTTTTGCAAAAACATTCTGATTCCCATGTGTCAAAAAGATCGTGTAGGGTTTTGACACAGATCTTGGAAATTTTTTATATATTTTTAAATTTCCTTCTATTTTTTCACTATGCAACAAATAATCAATGGAGCATTGTATCAAAGACATGTCCCATTTTAGTCTCTAAATACAGGGCCATTTGCTCTCTAGTATAACATCCTAAATCTAATAAAAAACCCTATGTTTAACTAAAAAAACCTCACATCAACCCAACATAAATGGACTCTGAACATTCACGATAAAAACAATCTTTTAAACATTTCGTCAAACACACGAAACTTTCAATTTTTTTTTTTTTTAATACTAAATTCAAATATTAAAAACCATTACATTGTTTTTCCCAAAACAGATTCACATCATCACAAACCACACAACCGCCTAATAAAAAAAAAACGACAAGTAGTAGTTTTTTTTCCACATCTAACCCTGTCGCCTATCTCATCTTAAGCCCTCTCGCCTCTGATCCTCCGAGCGAGCTGAATATCCTTAGGCATGATGGTGACTCTCTTGGCGTGAATGGCGCACAGATTGGTGTCCTCGAAAAGCCCAACCAAGTAAGCCTCGGCGGCTTCTTGTAGAGCCGAGACGGCGCTGCTCTGGAATCGGAGGTCGGTCTTGAAGTCCTGAGCGATCTCTCTCACCAGCCTCTGGAACGGGAGCTTTCGGATCAGAAGCTCCGTGCTCTTCTGGTACTTCCTTATCTCTCTCAGAGCCACCGTTCCTGGCCTGAACCTGTGTGGCTTTTTCACTCCTCCGGTCGCCGGAGCTGACTTACGAGCGGCCTTTGTTGCGAGTTGTTTCCTTGGCGCCTTGCCTCCGGTGGACTTACGAGCTGTCTGCTTGGTACGAGCCATTTGGAGAAAGGTAAGATCTGTTTGGTTGGTGAGAAAATGAGGAAAAAGTGAAGAGAAAGTGAGTTTGTTTGTTGTGATGTGAAGAGAAAGGGTTTGGAGTATTTGTAGTGTGGTTTTTGGGGAAAATGGAGAAGCGGGAGATTGTGAAATTTTTGGGGGGTTATTGAAAGTTTGAGAGAGAGTGAATTTGGAGCGTTGATTAGGGGGAGTAATGTACGGTGAGGATTGTTTGGAAGTAAGTGACGCGGATTGTAATCCGTGGCACTATGTATTGACCAATAGGATTTGTTTGTGAAATCTAATCGCGGGATTTATTATTAGGCTGAAATTTTTAACCTTTTGAACTGGCGGAAATTCTATGAATCTTTTGGTTTTTGTTTTTTATTTTGGGAACACATTGGCGGTGACAATTTCTCAGTTTTCAATTCAGGTTTTGGGCATTGGCCCAGTTATTTTTGGACCCTTCAGGATGTCCCCAAAATAGTTAAAGCCTCAACCCCAATTTCCTTCTTTTTCTTTTCTTTTTTTTTTTTGTTCTTTCAATCGTTAGTGATGAAAAATAGGGATTTGAAATTTTGAATTCTGGTTCTCCTTTAATGTAGGAAATCGGCTTATGTCACTAAACTACAACGATCTTGACCAAGGCCTCAAAGAGTTTAACACTGATAAATTAGCTAAAGAGGAAATAACAGTAAAATTAACTTTTAGAACACCCATGTTAGACTTGCAGAATTACAAATAATTTTTCAGATAAATTATACTATCCTCTGTTAAGGTTTTGCAAAATTAGACTCCCTAACATTCTAAGAAATAACACTCTCACCCTTAGATTTATATATAAATACTATAAATAAGCCAATGCAATTTCAAACTGTTACTTTTCTAACAAAATGTCTCCTTTTTTGAAAAAAGATTTCTACCCAAACTATGAAAGAAAGGAAATGATACTCCCCTTTAGGTTTGTAAACATATGGTACTCCTCTTTAGAGCATTCTCATCAGTTCTCTCATAAAAAAAGTCATTTTGACATACCAAGAACCTACTTTATCATTTTAACACATCATTTTACAATATACCATTTATTAGATATTCTATACTTCAATTCTATACACTAAATTAATATTTACTACCCGTTAAAATAATATATTAACTTTTCCCTATCATCATCATCATCAACAACACCAACAACAACCACTACCGCAACAACAGCCACCAACAATCACTGCCGCACAACACCGACAGCCACCACCGGCACAATCCCATCCACCAATGACACCTTTAAAAAATAAATAAATAAATCCACAACAACCCACCACATTCACAAACCTCAAAACCCATCCCAAATCAGACAAAAACCCCAAAACACAAACACAAACACAAATCCAAATTTTCTCAATTCAGAAATTCAAAAGCTTGCCATGGATTAGTACTACCACTACTACTAGTAAACCTTTCTCTAAACGACACCGTTTTCTTTGCGATCTCCAATGGCTTTGAACTCTGGCATTTGTTCATCTTCCCCATCTCTCAAGCCCCAAAAGCCTCTCCTCAAACCAATCCACTTGCTCCGATGTGACTCATTGGCGTTCCCAACTCGTTCGCTGCCAAAACTCGCCAATCGGACTTAGTCCGTGGTGCACAAGATCTCCATTGAGCTATCATCATCTTTGTCTTTGAAGCTTGAGTCGGGTCGGGTTTTCGGAAGAGTTTGTGGGGTGGAATTCTGTCCTGGCACAAAGATCAATGGCGTCGAGTGGTTGTCTTTAGTGAGATCGACGTGCTGTGGAAGAGGAATAGAGAAGACAGAGATGAGAAGACGGAGAGAGAGAGATGTGTTGTGAGGAGAGAGGAAAAGTAAATAAAACAAGCATAAAAAATTATGGCATTCTCATCAGTACGCTCTCATATTTGAAAGCGTATTGTAACATGTTTCAAAATTTTAACACATATAGCACACCTCATGATGCTCTGTTTTTGGTGTTTGGTGTGTCAAATGCCAAATATTTGGCATTTGGCACACCTGATGATGATGCTCTTACAAACTTATAACTCATTTCTAGATATTAAGGAGGTATTTGGTAGATTAGTTATAACACATTTCTACACATTGTAAACGATCTTACACACAATTCAACACATTTTTTTACTCACATGTATATCAAAAACACTCAAATAACATTACTCAAACTAACCAACCAAACAGACTCTAAATATTGTGTTAGGGAAGTAATGATGTGAGAGGCTATATACTTATGTTTCATTTATGCAAATCTCGATTCTCAAGTAGAGGTGTCATTCCAAGAAATGTTTAGGAGTGAGGCAAGTGTCATTTTTATGAAACATTTTGGAAAAGTATGAGTAATTTATATATATGAAAAAAAAAAAAAAAAAGCTAGTGCAAATTACTTTTTACTTTTTCAATCAATCTGATAAACACACTCAAAATGTGAACTCTGTTAGTCTCACCACTAGCACAGTAAAATTTCAAAATTATGATATCACATCAAGTCGGCCAATTTACCATCTCTCTCATTTACAAAGTCAATTTCACCGCATGCAAATCACAGCCCAAATAATCACATTGTCAACCATTAGTCAAAAAGTGCGTCGGCTAAAATATATCATTACAATAGTAGCATTTGCAGCAGAGGTGGTATAAAGCTATAATGCTAAATTTTAGCTCCACAAACTTTAAAATGATGCTCCAGCAGTGGAGCTAAATCTATATTTTTTAGCTCCACTGCTACAGTACACATCTATAAATAGATGTGTACTGTTCATGAGAGCTAAAAAAAAAAACTATTATTTTATTCGGCTGGACTTAAAATAATAAAAAGCTCTCTCTTTTTTCTCAGCAACTCTCGCCTCTCTCTCTCTCTCAGTTACTCTCTCTCTCTGTCACTCCGTCAACGGCCCAACGTCACCGGCCTCAGTCATTCCGTCACAGGCCCAACGTCACCGGCCTCAGTCATTCCGTCACCGGCCTCAATCACTCCGTCACAGGCCCAACGTCACCGCCTTAGTCACTCCGTCACCGGCCCAAGCCAACCCAAGCCCCCTGCCTCCAACCCACGCCTCCGCCGGCCTCAAGGTCACCACGATCCACGTCTCCGATCCACCGGCCCACGCCTCCCAAGCCTCCGATCCACCGCTGCCGCCCATCTCTCTATTCTCTTTGCTGTGATTGAGGCTTTTTTTTTTTTTTTTTTAATGTATTTTCATATGGGTTTGGTAGCTGTGGTGGTGGTGGTTGATTTTGGCTATGGTAGTGGTGGTGGTGGTTGTGGCAGTGGCAGTGGGTTGTGGTTGTCATGGCTGGTGGTTTGTGGTGACCGGTGGTAATGAGGTTGTGATTGTGGTTGTGGTTTTGTTTTTGGTTTTTTTTTTTCTATGTTGGGTTGTGGTTGCCAAAATAGAGTGGTGGTTGTGGCCGGTGGCGGTGGTAGTGGCGGTGGTGGCGGCGGTGGTGGTGGCTGGGGCTGATGGTTGTGGGTGTTTTTTGGGTAGTGTAATATATTATTTTATTGTAGAGGATATGTTATTTTATTGTAGGGGATATATTATTTTATTGTGTTGAAAGCTAAAATAGATCCACTGCTGTAGCATATGTATAGGTATAATAAATAAAGTAACTTTTGGTGGAGCTAAAAAGCTAAATTTTTAGCTCCAATGCTGTGGATGCTCTAATAGAAGAGTTTAAATTCGGTCAGTGCCACATCGTTATTTGACTTTTTCTTGTGTTTCATCTCCCTCCTCTCACAGACCCACTCATCTTCTTCTTTAGATTTTCTCACTCTCCGTTCCCTCTGTTAACTCTTTCTTCTAGCCCGTTTTTTTTTTTCTCTCGTATACTCATCTTCCCTGCAAAGTAACATCATAACTTATTCCGGCCGAAGCTTGCATTTTGGTCGGTATTCACCGAAACGCACCAAAATAGCCGAAGTTCTGGAATTTGTTCTAATGGGTTTTGTTTGTTTATTGCTATGAATGTGTCAGAGGAGCTACTCTACATTCTAATTTTTTGCTTCTTTGTTTACGCCAGCTCCGGACCGAATTTAAACTCAAATAGCATATTTATTAAGGGACAGGGAGTCGTAAATCGTAGCACAGTTGTTGCCTGAAGAAGTTGGGCCAATATGGAAACAAGTTAGCAGCATGGCGATTTCTTCTGTGTTGCGTTCTTCCTTGGACTTGGGGAATCGGGTTTTGTTAACTTGAGTAAAAATGTCTTCAATCAATGCCCAGAGCTTTTTGCTGCCTCCCCTTCCTTCTCCAGTTGTAGCTCAGGACAAATTCTCAGAGACAACAATCAAATCTGCAAATTTCTCTCAAATCCCTCAATGGGTCTCTCTCAAATGCAGTTTTCCTTCGTTGAAAACCCACCAAATCCAACAAGGCCAAGTTGAAAATGTACACTTGATTTCTTTGCCCAAACAAGGGAAGCTCAAACAAGTTCATGAATTTCTTAAACTCATGGACGAGGCTGGTGTTTCCGTTAGTCCCCACTCGTATAAAAGCATATTTGAAACATGTGCCAAGTTGGGATCTTTGTCTGATGGAAGATTGATTCCGACCGGTTGCGAAGAACAGTGAAGGACCCAATTGGGTTTCTTGAGAATTGTGTTCTTCGAATGTATTGTGATTGTGGGAGTCTCGTGGATGCACAGAATGTGTTTGATGAAATGCTTGATAGAAATTTGGTCACGTGAGATATAATTGTATCTGCTTATGCTGAGCAGGGTGTCCTAGACAAACCCATTCTGACAAACAAAACCCATTAGAACAAATACCAGAACAAATTTCGGCCCAATTCAGGGTGTTTCGGCTATTTTGGTGCGTTTCGGTGAATACCGACCAAAATGCAAGCTTCGGCCGGAATAAGTTATGGTGTTACTTTTCTTTTCCTTTAACTTGTTTCTGTCGAAATTTTCAGATTTAATGCCCACTGCCACTGTGTTGATGCATGGATTAGTGCAGGGAAGATGCGTACACAAGAGAAGGAAAGCAATGGATTTGATGGTATGAAAAAAAAAAAAAAAAAAAGGCTAGAAGAAAGAGTTAACAGAGGGAACGGAGAGTGAGAAAATCTCAAGAAGAAGATGAGTGGGTCTGTGAGAGGAGGGAGTTGAATTACAAGAAAAAGTCAAATAACGATGTAGCATATTTTCATTGGCTGGCGTAAAAGTAGTGTTTTACGCCAGCTCCGGACCGAATTTAAACTCTTAATAGAATAATAATTTCAACACTTCAAAGATTGAAGTATCAAATACTTTGCAATAAATCTCCACACACTCATGTAGAAATTAGAACACACAAATGAGTTATCAATAAAAAGAAGGTTTATTGTGACACACCATACAAACTCTTCACTATTTCACCCTTTCGTCCTTGTCTTCTTATACTGGATGCAAACCATTAACTCCTATCTCCTAAAAGCAAAAGAGAAAACTCAACACTGCTTAGTACCTACACATTCAAGCCAAAATATTTGATAGTCAAAATCGCAACAAAAGAAAGAAGAGTTTCCTTCTCATCCTAAAGAAATGAAAACCATGTAGTATGCAATGAAACCAAATCACTGTCCAATTAAGTAGGCGATGAATCTTATATTTGCCAGTATGATTGTGGCCTAATCATATGAAACCAAACACCATCTCCTTCCAATCCAAACATCAGTAATTGCCACTTCAAGTCGATCAATTTGCAATCATTGAAGTTTAAAGAATTTCTTATAAGTGACTATCATTTCTATTATAGGCCTGAAACCCAATTCAAGACCATTGCACTAAAACACTTTCAATCGTTTAAAAAACAAAAAGAAAGCATCAAATTCAAATTAACTTCCAAGGAATCATTCTCACATCAAATTCAAATTCAAATTGATATTTGATATTGAACAAAGCTAAAGCAATCTAATTAGATATTAGATTTCCACAATTCTACACAAACATAACAAAGAGATAAAAACAGAGATTCCAGATCTAAACAAGGAAAACCTAAACACAGATCTAAATCGACTACACCAACTTTCTCTCTCTCTCTCTCTAGGCTCTCTCGCCTCTGATCCTCCTAGCGAGCTGGATATCCTTAGGCATAATGGTGACTCTCTTGGCGTGAATGGCGCACAGGTTGGTGTCCTCGAAGAGTCCGACCAAGTAAGCCTCGGCGGCTTCTTGAAGAGCCGCGACGGCGCTGCTCTGGAATCGGAGGTCGGTCTTGAAGTCCTGAGCGATCTCTCTCACCAGCCTCTGGAACGGGAGCTTTCGGATGAGAAGCTCCGTGCTCTTCTGGTACTTCCTGATCTCCCTCAGAGCCACGGTTCCTGGCCTGAACCTGTGTGGCTTCTTCACTCCTCCGGTCGCCGGAGCTGACTTCCTGGCAGCCTTTGTTGCCAGCTGCTTCCTTGGCGCCTTGCCTCCGGTGGACTTACGAGCGGTTTGCTTGGTACGAGCCATTTGGAAAAGAGAAAGATCTGTTTGGTTGGTGGGAAAATGAGGGAAAAGTGAAGAGAAAGTGAGTTTGATTGTTGTGATGTGAAGAGAAAGGGTTTTGGGGGTATTTGTAATGTAGTTTTGGAGAGGCGGGGAGTTTTGAAAGTTTGGGAGAGAGTGAATTTGGAGCGTTGATTTGGTCGAGTAATCTACGGTGTAGATTTGTTTGGAGGACAGTGACACGGATTGTAATCCGTGGCACTAAGTATTGACCAATAGGATTTGTTTGTGAATTCTATTCGCGGGATTTATTACTATTAGGCTGAAATTTTTAACCTTTTGGACCTGGCTGTGAAATTCTATAAATCTTTTGTTGGGCCTAGTTAGTTTGGACCCTTCAAGATGTCCACAAAATAGTTAGAGCCTCAAGCCCAATTTCATTCTTTTTCTTTCTTTTAATTCGAGAGTGATTAGAAAATGGAGGATTTAAATTATGGTTCTCTTAATTTAGGAAAGTAGCTTAGGTCATTAAAAAAAAAATCTGACCAAGGCCTCAAAGCGTTTAACACTGATAAATAATAAATTAGTTAAAGAGTAAATAATAGTAAAAATAAAAATAACAATTAGACTTTAGAGCACCCACGTTAGACTTGGAAATTTGCAAATAATTTTTAGATTAAATTATACCATCCTCTGCTAAGGTTTCACAAAATTAGACTTCATCAAACATTCCAAGAAATAACACTCCTTCCATTCAGATTTATATATAAATACAAAATATAATTCAATGCACTTTCACATTGTAACTTCTCTAACAAAATATTGGTTTTTCACCAAAGAAAAAAAAAAAACCTTTCATTTTAAAATATATTTTTACCCAAACTATAAAAGAAAGGAAACGATACTCCCCCTTTAGGTTTGTGAACATATGATGATTTCTAGCTATGGAATATTGTATTAGGGAAGTAATGATGTGAGAGGGCATATATTTATATGTTTCATCTATAAAAATCTCAACAAGAAGTGTCATTTCATGAAATATTTGAGAGTGGGGCAAGTGTTATTTTATGAAATATTTGGGTGAAGTATATATATATATATATATATATGTATGTATGTATGTATGTATATGTGAAAAAAAGAAAAGAGGTTGGTGAAAACTACTTTTATTTATATTTCTCAGTCACTTTAATAAACCCACTCAAATGGTAAACTCCATTAGCCTCGAATTAGGATCAGGTTGGTATTGCAGCCAATGCAATTACCCCCGTTCCCCTCAAACAATAAATAAATAAATTAACTACTCTTACTATTTAACGTTTCCTCTTTTTTTTTTATTTAATGGTTGAGATTAAAGTTATTTTTTTCAACTTTAAATCTCAATTATTTAGAACTATTGTGTTATGTGCAATACCTCAATCTGCTAGCCTCACCACAAGCATGCTTTTCAATCCAATCAAGTCAGGCAATTTACCATCGCAATCTTTTGCAAAGTCAAAATGTTGCAGCGGAAGTTTTATTAAAATAATAAATTTAACACTCAAGACTAAAGTATCAAATGCTTTACAATAAATCTCACCAAACTCATGTAAAATACACAAAGGAGTTATAATATTACAAAATCATTACTATTTTACTCTTTACATTCTTATTTTCTTAGAGGGTTACACCTATCTCGCTTATTGGATGCCACACTTTTGGATGCCTTTATACATTAGTAAAAAGTAGTATATAGAGAACAAATAGGAGTACATTTGTGTCTTTCTCAAAAACAGGCTTGAGACCCTATACAAGACCTTTGGAATTAAACACTATCGAATTAAACACTATCAATCATTTGAAAATTAAAGAAGGATATGACCAGTATTTTGTGGATACATTGCATTCAACCAATACATTGCATCAGCAACAAACACAATTTTAAGGCCTCTATGCAGACTCCAATATTTTACGGTTCCACCCCATCAATTCAAATTAACAAGGACATATTCCATTCAACCAACTTGTCTCTAAATATTGCCAAAATCTCATTATCAACTAGGAACAATTACGAAGTTTCAACAACCTTTAACCAAATTTCCAAACCTTTAGATTTAAAACAACAGTAATAATCACAAACAACATTTACTGCGTTCATCCACAAATTCATTATCCAAATTATGCAATGTTGAAAGACTAACCAATTCACCTCTGTAAATAGAATCACAGTAAATTTCATAAATAACAAAACAGCTATTAATCAATCCTTTGGTTTGTTAAAGCTACCATAAATTTTTTTTTTCTTTGCAATTATTCCTTATTGATCGTAAAAAGTTAAAAACCACAATTAACTAAAACACAATAATTAAAACACTAGTATGTATCACAAACAACACTAGTATATACTTTCGTGTGTGTTCTAATAAGTATTTCCATATGTCAAAAAAAAAAAAAATTTATAGGGACGTTTGTCTCACATCGGTTATGTGTGTCTAGTGTTCCTTATTTATAAACCCAGTCTACTACTACAAGAGTTAGACCATTTTTATAGTGGTACTTTGATTATGTAATGTCTTATAAAAAAAATAATTAACAAAAAAAAAAACACAATAATTAAATATATAAAAAATGAAATTTTCTTGATCTCTTTCAGAGCCACGATTCCGAGCCTAAACCTGTGTGGCTTTTTCACTCCTCCGCTCCCCAGAGCTGACTTCTTAGCGGCTTTGGTTGCCAGCTTTTGTGTTTGTTTCTCGAGAAAGTGTGGGAACTGAAAGTGTATGTTAATTGATGACTACCACTTTATATGAGCTTTGAATTATACAATAACTTTGTAAAGTGTCTCACCCAAACTCGTCCAATGTGCCTATTATGCAATTCAACAAAATTGTTGATATGTCACCCTAAAAAAAAGATTAAAAAAAAAATAGAGTAAGGATTAAATATAACTACTTTAATCTATTAACATATTAATTATATTGCAATCTTATCCAAATTGCAAAGGATTAAATAATAATATTGTTTAAAGAGTTAATTATATTGCAATCTTGTCCAAATTGCATAGCAATCTTATCCAAATTGCACAGTTTGTCTAGTTTAATACTATTTTTTTCATTGGTTAAGATTGCAATATAATTAATACGTTCATGTTTTTGGGTTAATAGTAGAGTAACCCAATTTCATACTTATCCAAATTGCAGAGTTTTTATTTTTTTAATTATATTGCAATCTTATCCAAATTGCATACAAACTTTGAAATTTGGATAAGTATCAAACTAGGTTACTCTACTATTAACTAAAAAATATGAACGTATTAATTATATTGCAATCTTAACCAAGGAAAAAATAGTATTAAACTTGACAAACTACGCAATTTGGATAAGATTGCAATATAATTTCTATGTTAATAGATTAAAATTAGTTATTTTGGATACAATTTTTTTTAATTATTTTGCATACAAAGTTTTTATTTTTTCTATACAACAAATTTTATCAAAAAAATAACTAAGACACAGAGAGAGTATGCTCTAGAGTTCTGAAAAAGCTTTGAGTGATTGTTTGGTGATTAGGGTTTGGGGTTATTTATAGTGGGGAGGAATAGGAAGTGGGAAGTTTTGAAATTTTGTGTTTCTTCGAAATTTTTTGAGGGAGTGAGTATGGACTGAGGACCGTTGATGAGTGAGAAGATCAACGGTTGATGGACTCTGAAGTGGTGTCATGCGGATTGCAATCCGTGGCATTGGTTTTAGATATAAAGTGTTATACTAGTTGTTTAACCCGTGCGATGCACGGGTTAAATTACTGAATGAGTTTGGAAGGAAAAAAAAAAAAAACATTATATTTGAGTTTAAATAGTTACTATTAAGACTTTAAAAAGAAAAATAGTTAGCAACGTAGCATAGATGCATGGAATGCTTGTGAGGAGATGGGTTGATGGCTATATATATCCACAACAGGCATTGGAATCATTTAAAAAAAATGTAATCATAAATAGGTAATAAATAACATTTTATAACTAAAAGAAAATAATAAAAGGACATAAGAAAATGACTTAATATTTTAAATATATATATTCATAGTTAATTGGAAATTTTTTTATCGAAAGTAATTAATTGATATCAAGAACATAATAAATTTAGGCCTAAAAAACTAACTGCATAAATAAATTTTTATATTATCACTTAAAAAAAAATATTTTGTGATTAATACTGAATCAGCAATGTACAAAAATCTATACAATATACACGTCTAAGTATTACTTTAGTCTTCGTAGTATATTATATGCCCATACCAATTTAAAAGGAAACTGTGTAGATCTAACTAATAGAGTCACATAACACAAATATTCTAATAACACTATTGGGAGATAGTTGGAAACCAAAGCCCAAGTGAAAGATGAAATAAATAAATGAAACAAATTTAGTATTTTTTTTTTTTGGTATAAAATAATAAAAGTAAGGATGGAATGGTATTTTATGTGTACCTTCCAAGAAGTTGCCTTTCTGCTTAAAAGTTGCTGAAGAAGCAAAACTCAACTCCCTCACGTGACTATCATCTCCTCTTCTACAACGTCACTTTTTCTTTATCTATTTAATTCTTTCCCTTTCTTAATTCTCTTCATTCTTATCTTTTCCGTGACATTCCCTCGTCTCCTTATTTTTTTAAACCTCTTTTTCTCTCATAGTGCTTCTGTAACTCTCTCCTATGTTTTCAATTTTTCGTTTTATTTATGTTTCTTTTCCCCCACAATAAGATCATCCACTGCTTTCATTCTCATCTTCTTCTTCCTCTTCTTCTATCAATTGCTGTAAAAGTTGAAAAATGGGAAACTGTTGGGTTTGGTGGAGTTCGGACCTGTAAAGTTGAGAAGTAGAGAGACGCATCAGATCATGAAATTAAGATTTTATTATTTTGGCATTTCTATTTTTTTTCTTCTATGTTTTTTGTGTCTTTGTTTTACAATTGTATGGTGCTTGTATCCCGTGAAACAATATAGTTTTTTAAAGAGAAGTCAACTTCTGTTAGTGTTAGACAATTTTGAGGTTAATAAATATAAATAATGTGGTGTACCATCATCGTTGCCGACGGTAATTGTTCCATTTTCTTCAACAATGATTCAAGAGTACTCCTTGAAAAACAACATAATCAGTTGCCAAAATATAAAAGAAATAGTAGAAAAACAAAGGTAGATCAAAATGAAGTGATAAATAAAGACGAAAATGGCAGACCACGAAAATGCACCTCCAATTTACTTAGTGGTAATGACTTGGAAGTGCTAGTGATTTTCATGAACATGTTGATCACTTGCTATATTGGCGTTGAGATTGTCAACGATTTTTTTTCAAAGACAGAGGTGTGCAGTTGGAAAAGAATAAGTGCTTGCAAATTGCAGTTTTTTTGCAGTCCGGTTATATTTATATGTATCAAGGGAAAACAACAGTATGATGCAGTGTAATGATTTGTTTCTTTTGGTTGTGGTTAGTTATTTAAAATTCCAAAAGATACAATTGTTCAGTGTCTTATTTTGCAAAAAGAAATGACACAATTGTTTGGTTTTTAAATGTAGTTGTGTGGCATAAATATATGTAGGCATATGGCGCAATAAGGTAAAGTCAACAAAAGGTCAAACGTTTCGGCTATTAGTTATTATATAGATATAGATTTGGGTTGCATAAGTGGGCTCTTAAATTTCCATGGGATGAGTGTGGGCTTTGATACTCTTATAAAAACTTTTATTTTATATAAAATGAAACTTACAAAAAATAAAATAAAATTGTATTAAATATTAGCATATATGTAGCCGTGTATGTGTGTAATATACAACTATGATTCTTTAACAACTTAATTGGAGGCCTAATCAATATTTAGTGTGCGTTTGCATAGCGGCAAGTGTGCATTTGCGTTTTTGGCTAGGTCCCACAGCACTGTTCATGACCCAGCCAAACTCAACAAAATGCAAATTTCTAGGTAAATTTGGGTCCCACAGCACTATTCACACATTTAAAATTATTTTGCTACAGTATTTTCAGCAATAAGTTTTCAATTTTTAGCAAATAAGTGGTATCCAAACAAACGTTTGAATTTATTTTTTTTCCTTCTTAATATGGGCCTAAGATACTCACCACTAAAATGTTTAAATTCAGGATTTCTTAACCCTTACTCTTTTAGGACAAGTGATTTCATCAAAAAATACCAACATGAATTGCATGAAGATGTTGATTTATATCTATTAGTTAGTATAGTTGTGAGTGCAACTGTAAGACTAACATCAACTCTTCTACTCAAAAAAGTAACATTTGACACATTAAAAAGTTACTTTATTTATTACAACACATCATTTTACAACTCACTCTACATCACATATCTTATTTTTCACTTTTATTTATTTTTTATTCCTCTCTCTCTCTCTCTCTCTCTCTCTCTCTCTCTCTCTCTCTCTCTCTCATATTCCACAAAAGCAACCACACCCTCCAAAAAAACCTTCTGCATCTCATGAGCTAAATTGACTCCTCCCTCTTACTATCTCACCTCTCTCCTTTCTTTCACTCTATTGTCTCTCTATTTAAGTTAAAATCGGGCTTTGGGATCACGGTTGTATGATGACAATGACTGATCGATTGGGTTTTTTGGGTTTGCTATGGCGGTAAACGGCTAAGATCCCTTCTCTTCTAGGTTCATTAACAGTGGTGGATGGATTTTAATGGTGGCCAGTGAACGGTGGGTTTGGCTGGTAACTGGGTTTGGTGGTTGAAGGTGGTGCTGACGATGTGAGCCTAAAGGTGGGTTTAGTTGGTGATGGGTTTGGCTTTGGTGGTGCTTGGTGGGTTTCACCAGTGATTTTGTTTGCTATGTTTGGTGGTGATTGGCAGAGGTGTTGTTGAAGGTGTGTTTGTGATTGTTGTTGCTATGGCAGTGGTTTGCAAGAGAGAGAGTCAATAAAGAGGAGAGAGATAAAATTAGTAAAATATTTAGAACATATGTTTGTACCGTCTCAAATCTAGAACATCACTGTAGCTCAATGCTAATTTTTTTGAGATTTGACATATCTGATGTAGGTGGGTTTTTTTGTGTTTAGTATGCTAAATGCCAACAATTTAGCATTTAGTACACCTGATGCTAATGGTCTAAAATATAAATAAAATGATTGAAATTCGGTAGTAATATTAATAATTGTAAATAGAATGAAGAAGAAATTGTAAACAATAATGAGTTCAGCTATCAAAATTTTGGAATAGAGTAAAAATTAAATGTGATGAAGGGTGTGCATCCTTCCACCATGAGCGTATTTCTGTATTTCTCTTTTTTGATGAGTGAAGTGAAAGCAAGGAGAAAAAATAGATGATTATTCTATAGTAAATTTGAGGTATAGACAATAAGATACTATAACTTCATTTGTTCTTATAGTTCTAGGTGTATGTCTTTGTCCCTTTTAAATAAAATTAGAAGGCGTAATATGTGAGAGAGAGAGAGAGAGAGAGAATAAAGTGTACGTGTATTATTTTCCTATATAAGAGCACTCGTACCAATCCTTTTATAATAGAAAAAGTCTATTATTTTATACATTTTTGCTCAAAATCTACCCACATCAGTCCCTTTATAATATTATGCATTTCCATTATTGTTTACAACAATTGTGTATATTTACATGACTACTGTAACTTTCTATTTTATTTTATTTTCCTTTCTCCTCTCTCATTCGATTCTCTCACTTCCTCTGCTTTCTTTCTCCTCTATCTTCTCTTGAATCCAACAACAAATCTATACAAATCATCAAATTTATTATAAATCTAGGTCCCAAATTCATTAAACCCTCTCCTAAAAAAAAAAAAAAATCATCAAACCTATATAAATAATCAAACCCAAATTGCAAAAGAAGAAGAAGAAGAAGAAGATGCAAAAGTAGTAGAAGAAGAAGAAGATGCCAAAGAAGAAGAAGCAATATCAAATTTTCACATGAAATGACCACCCATAGTAGTGGAGAAATCCATCCAAAATCACTGCTTTCTCTACCCAAAATCACCACCCAAATTGCAGAAGAAGAAGGGAAGAAGGATAAAAACTCAGAGAAATAAAGAGTTTGGAGTGTGTTAAGGTGGCTGGGGCCATGGGGTAGATGTGAAATAATTATTAAAAAAAAAGTGAAAAATATTATTTAAATAGAAGAGGGTGTATGATAGATAATCTGATGTAAGTGTTTTTGCAAATTGGTTTTGTAAAATAAAAAAAGTTAGTTGTTAGGGTAAAATAGAAGGAAAGTTTTAGACGGACTGATACGAATGCTTTAAGCTTTTGGCCTTTGGCTAAAAAAGAAAAGGTATAAAAATTTAGTTGACTTTTGGTCTGTTGGACTTCTCAAATAGTGCAAGGGTTGCAGACTATTGGAGCAAGTTTAAGAAGCACAAGAGGGAGGAAGGAGACCAATTTTCCTAAATAGCAGTTGGGTGATCAAGGACATTAACTAGTGAAGATTCTGTAATGAACTAGCCCATTTAGAAGCCCACACAACCATTGGTGACATGCCACGCTTCATGCACATGACATTCTGTAATGCACTAGCCCCTTTAAAGCACAAGTCTCAGAGATTTTGTAATGAAAGCTCATGGGCTTGACCACACGTCAGATTCCTAAAAGCATTTTCCCTCTTGACAGGCAATGGGTGGTGTAAATTCACTAGGGACCTTGAAAAGGACTTTTCAAAGTTATTAAGGACCTCACAGTATTTGGATGGAGAGGAAGGAAAAGGGAGTAGAGAGTAGAAGGAAGGGAAGAGTTGAATGAACCTTTTGGATTTTTTTAAGGCCCAAGAAGAAGCATTTAAGGGGATTTTGAGGGTTATTTTACCCTTTCAAACCCCTCGTTTTTTTTTCTCCCATATTGGGGGAATTTGGAGGGGATGAGAGGATAAAAATTCCACTTATATTTAAGATATTTAAATTGTCAATTTTGTACCTTACAGTATCAGTTTTTATCTATTTCTCTAATATTAACAAAATAGGATCATAATTATTCATTTAAATAATCAGTCTTCTTCTCTATCCCATCTCTACTTAATTTTTAAAATATTCAAACAAAGGAGAAGGATATTTACTCCTTCCCACTATTACTTTTTACATCCAAATGAAGGGAAGGGGTAACCATTCCTCTCCTCTCCTTCTTCTCCTTAACCTCAACACTCCTTTCCCTCCAAACTACCAAATACACTGTACAAGGGGGGAAAAAACTAAACACAAGTTTCTTTCTTTCTCACTTGAAGAGGTTTAGTATGTTTGAATTATGATCAACAAGCTCTTTTAGAGAGTCAGAATTCCTTTTGGATCCCCAAGGAGATTTGCCAGTTATGTACAACCAATTATTCAACTCATACGAAAAGGAGAACAAGCAAAAGAAAATAAAAATTTCCACTTAACTATAATCACATAGTTTTCTCACATACACGCACCCTCATCCTCGTAGGAAGGCCATGACTTACAATTACATCTTCTGATTTTGTAGTTTTGTCGTGTTGTTTCTGGTTCTATACTTTCTATTCTTGATTTTCTTGATTTTCTAAGTCAAGCAATTTCTAACACATTACATGCCTAATTTTGAAACTTCTCTATTTACAACCATTAACAAAAGAAAGCACCTTAACTGAAAAACCAGAGTCATACCCAATTGCTTGCAAGTGCAAAATCATGGAATCTAAAGGAGGATTCCCCAGCCGTGTCTCGCTCAAGCCTTATTTCTGGTCCATGATCACCAACAACTCTACTACTACCACAAGGAACTTCAGGTGGCAGAAGCTGTATTTGATTCTCATCAGGAAGGCGTGGCAATTGAACTTCAGGTGGTAATTGCATAACAGAAGGGGTAGCAGCTCTAGACCTGTTGGCACCACTTGGTACAGCCAATGCTCTATCCCACAACAACACATGAATGGTAATTGGAACCTTGGCATGCCGGTGCAATGAGAGCTTCTGGCTGAGTGAAACAGTGTCAAAGCATCGAATTGCTCCCGTTGATGAAACTATCCATGGTAGGACCTTCTGATTGGCAACTCTTGAGACCACCAGCAGCATAGATGAGTTTGTAGCTTCTTTATACAAATTGCGTAGCCCTGACCGGGTTGAAGGTGCATTTTCATCATCATCAATAACTGATGAGATGAAAATAAATCCCTGTCAGTTAACAAACAAAATATAAGCAAATTGCCTTGAGAAGATATAATTCCAACTAAATACAGCATCAGCATATCCTCAGGGCCTGGAGAGTTAGTTAGCAAACCTCTTCTGTCCGGCTAATAGCAAATCCAAGCTTTGTGTCGTCTTCTCTTAGCTTGATTTCAATTGCAAACTCTCCACCAAGACAAGCATACCAGAGACGAACTGCTCTAACAACACCAATGTCTACCCCGTGGTAATCCTCAAAACCATATAGGCTTGCATTTGCAAGATTAGACAAATCAGATAAGGACCCTGCATTCACTGTGGAAGAAGCTGTTTTTCCAGAGATCTGTGACATGAGAAATATAGTTATAACTGTCATATGATACTAGCGGATCAACAAGATTACATAGTCTGTCTAATAAGAATTAAAGATAATACTCTCCTATTGAAGAGATATCCTATTGTATGTATTATACCAAGAACTATTCCAAAATATCATTAAGAAATTTGTAGCTTTAAAATGTTTTTGGACATGGCAGCATCAGAATCTATCAAGCATATGCATGGATAAAGGATGGCAATTGGCAAGGAAGGTGGAGGAGGAAGATAGTGCTTAACCATGATGTGGCTACCTTTGGACTTCAAAACTGGTCATTGTCAGTTTCAATTGAAAAACAACGATATTTGTTCCCTCCTTTTTAGTAATCTTTTTTAGAATTAGCCTTGACATCACCCTGGATTGCTGCTTAGAAACTTACTAGGAAATTCTCAAAAACATTCTGTGGCTTATCCTTCACTATTTTTGTCAAAGTATAAACATGAAGCTGTAATACAGTACACATCATACTTTCCACAATGCAAACTATAAAGGCATGCCATTAATAATACCATCAAAGGTTAATTACTGCAGAATGCTTATATATCTCATTACAGGACCAAAACCAATCCAAAAGTTTCAGTCCTATTGCTTTGTTGAGATGAGAAGTTTACCTTTGTAAGCAGTGACTCAGTCTGCACGTTCATGAAGACTATTGGAACTCCAGAGGCCTGAGATGCATTGAGCCATGCATTTGCCCTAGCAAGCGTGTCTTCCAAGTCATTGTAGTGAGAAGCGCCTTGATCTGAAGCTTTAGGAAGGAGAAGTATGGAGAGAAAGCAGCTGGAAAAGGGAACTGACAGAAACTCCTGCATCTTCTTCTCCCACCGATATGAAACATATCCATCTTGAAGCCGAGTCCTGGATAGTTCATTTACCATCCTGTCACTCCTTGAAGCTGTAAGGTGGAGCTCATTATTTCACATTTCAAGTAGAATATTGAGATAGGTAATATATAAATAAATAAATAAAGGTAAAATTTGATTTCATGGACTTAATTAGTTCTCATGCAGATACTGTCATCAGCCTCTAGTTTGATGGTACAGCAGAAATAATAGCCCATAGCGAAGAAAGAATTAGAGGCAGTTCTATCGTTCAAGCATCAATTATTTCCACCCGGACAGCAATATGGAATAAACTGGCTCTTGTACTGCAGCACCAACTGCTAGTTGGATTCTGTCAAATTTTTTATTATTTTAATTTTTATAAATCTGTCAAAGAATATTACCAATGCATATAGAGAGAGTGTGCCATTCTGAAACATATTATATGGATTTGGGTTGTAGCACACACGCACAAAGAGAGAGAGAGAACTGTATTAATTATATAAAAAGAAGAAATTCTGTTCTAATAATATACTTGATCACACTTCTAAAGACATTATTTTATCTTTTTTTTAAATGCGAATAATAAGAAATTGGAGACATCAAGGGTCATGCTAAGATAACTGTAATACAGAAGAATCCCTGATAACAAATAAAATTGCACGCAACTGGTTGCTACCTTTACCATGTTGTGGCACAAGGCATGCCCATTTAAGATGTTGACACTTGACACAACGTTTATTTAGTTTTGAAAGAGAGGATCCATCTATGTGCAATTTTAAAACACACGTGCGCACAAAAAGAGAGAGAGAGAGAGAGAGCGAACTGTATTAATTATATAAAAAGAAGAAATTCTGTTCTAATAATACTTGATCACGACTCTAAAGACATTAGTTTAACTTTTTTTTAAATGTGAATAATAAGAAATTGGCAATGTCAAGGTTCATGCTAAGATAACTGTAATACAGAAGAATCCCTGACAACAAATAAATAAATTTTGCACACAACTGGTTGCTACCTTTACTGCGTTGTGGAACAAGGCATGCCTATTTAAGATGTTGACACAATGTTTATTTAGAAAGAGAGGATCCATCTATGGTTGGAGTGTGGGGGAATTTATAAGTGAGACAGTGAATTCTTGATCAAGAGAGGCCTCTATATTCAATGGAAACAAATTCCATTATGTTTTGCATGCCACCCAAAGGGAACTCAAAAATCTAGTCAGCATAGAAAAGGAGCCAATACCACAGCTGAACTAGGATTGAAATAATATATTACAAAAACACAAAAATAGAGCATACACTACCATAAGTGAGTAGCAGAAATGACTAGAAGTAAAAGATGGTGAACCCACAATTAGTTCATAAAGGGTTGGCTGACATCATAAGATAGGATAGGAAAAAATAAAGGTTGTGATCATTAATATAGTTCTACATATCAAAGTGAGAAGGAAAATATATTTCTATGAGTCTATGAGAGGTGAAAATGTCTTGAAACAAATTACATCCCTATATGTATTATTTTAGACCAAATATTTAGTTTATCATCTTCAATCTCCAATCAAATGTTGTGTCAAAGGATACAATCCTCAATATTTATAGCACACTAACCCTATATTAATTCCAGATTTATAATACACTAACCCTAAATTTTTTACGGAAAATATTAGCATTTTACATTCCTTATTGTACACTTCGTACCTATAACATCTATTGTGCACATTTTTTAATTAATATCCATACTTAAAAGTTAAAACCTGAAATAGCTGGTGTGAAAAAAAAAAAAAAAAAAAAAAAAAACTGTGAGAGAATCAATGCGCCTTTTTAGAATGCGCCTTTTTAGGATAGTTTATATTTAAAGAGCTACAAAAATAAACTTTGAGAACTAAAAAACAATTTTTTTTTTTTTTTTTTGTGTTTGTTTTGAATTTTTTTTTTTTTTTTTTTTTTGGGGGATGGAGGTTTATGTAGTCTAAACTGTAGAGTCCATATATCATGCTCAATTGTAAAAAGTAAAAGATCTAGTCTTGAGTGGGATTGTGATTTGCAAGAAATTGACAAAGTAGGTGAAGTGGAAAATGGTCCCATACAAGTTACAACCAAACACAGCATTAATGTCAATTTTGATAAAGATAATCATGAGTATCACGCAGTTGTGGTTGTGGGCGAGAAAAATATGTTGCTTTCATATTTCAATCCAATTTTCGTAAATGATTTTACCTTTGAATAAATAAAAAGACTCATAAGCCATTCATTTTTCACTTTCATTTTTTCCCCGGGATCTAAGCCTTTTAAATAAGAAGATAAAGAATATAAAGGAGCTAGGCTTCAAGAAAATGCAAGTGGGCAATATTATTAAATATTGAAGGAAAAAAAATTAAAAAATTGAAAAAAAAAAGTTCTAGAAAAGATATATAAAAAAGAAAAAGTTGAATGATTTGATAAATTGGACAAATTACCAGCTCATGTAGCAAAACTAATTAAGGAAATTAAGGAATCTGACAGAAAATAATATAGGTTTTGAACCTGTTAAATCAGTCATTTCAATTGAGTTTTCTAATACCGATGATAATCACCAAAAAGTTGTTTGATAACTCCATGGAATATACTGTATACAACTATTTAGAGTTGTTTGCAAAAGGTTGTTTGTAATTTTTTGAGATACGTGTGGATGAAAAAGTATGTGAAAATATATGTAATATTGTTTAAAATATAAAAATGTGAGTTTAAGATGATAGACCAATAAGAGTACTCGAACCACACTTTATCAAGGAAGGTTTAACTAATTTTTTTGGGCTTTTTTGTATCTAAAAGATTTTCTCGAATTAATTTATGAAGGGTGTGTGTGCAGGTTGTGGGTGTTGGTCTCATCTACAGTCGATCAAGTCAGGAACGGCTCCAAAAAAAATTTTTCATGATGTTTCTTAAAAAATATAAATTACACAATCTAATAAAAAGATAAATTCATATATTGACAACAACGACAATAAAAAAAAAACACGCAAATACATAAAGTTTACAATTACCTTCTACGAGTTTTTATATTTTGAAATCGTTGCATGATAGTCTTATTATTAATGCTACAAGCTACATTTCTTTCAATGTACACAACCTAGCAATCATCCATCCACTGAATGCAGAACAAATTATGGAGCAAAATTTAATTTTATTGGCATAAAAAAAACTAAGGGTGCTCCCAAATTTTTTTTGAAGGGTAAACAAATAAAAAATTATAAATTATTATATATATATTTTCAGGTCAGGGTGGTCCTGGGACCACCCTGGCCTTAACGTGGTGCTGCCCCTGGATCGAGTAGTGTAATTGACCAGCCATTCCTAAGTCCTATCTACAGTTTTACCAACTTGAGATTATAATAAAAGGTACAGAAAATTCAAAACCCGTGAGGAAATTCATCTGGGTATTTCAATGGCAACTCTAATTATAAAATTCTTCTTCTTCTTTTATTTTTTTATATTTGAGAATCAAAATTTGAACTCTGTGGAATATACAAACCAAGTGCCATCAACTTCAAATGGGTTAATGGGGGCTACATACAATTACTTGGACAAAGTCTTCGCTTAAATTTTGGAATTTGATCATGAATAAGAAAAACCGAAATTAAAAAAATAAAAATTATAATAATAATAGAAAAAAACAATTTAAGTGTATGGTGCTTTGCATGCAAAACAATTTAAGTTGCACATTAAATCTCAATTATATTGCTTTTATATAAAAAATTAAATACAGCAATTTATATAAAAATAAATAAATAAATAAAACAGCCATAGTTAGTAGCATTTTATATGCTAAATAATTCACTCTGAAAATTAAAAAATTTGCTTCTAAACTGATTTGAAGGAAAATTTATCTTATCAAAAGTCATATTCACTACGTTTGTGGTTTTATAACTATTTTTTTGCACGATTTAACTTTTTAAACATAGCGCAAATCAATTAATGCTTATTAAATGATATAGTTTAGATATTTGTACATAGCCATTTAAAAAAAAAAGAAAAAAAAAAAGAAGATATTTGTGCATGAAAATTCATGGTTAAAATTCATGGTGCAAGTTTTTTTTCCATACAATCAACGTATTAAATGCAATGACAGCGTGGCAAAATCCAAACCATTTATTTATAAATTGTAGGGCTAGGATTCGAATTACTATAATTCGCGGTATTCACTGAAAACCTATATATATATATATATATATTATTATTATTATCATGAACAGTGTGAAAACGATAACTGAGTTGATGGAAAAGTCAAAACCAGCGAGTCACACTCACTCACCTTGGAGCTGAAGGCAATCGGACTCGGACCGATCCAAGAACCCGACAGCGTAATTCGGGTCAGCGATGGACCTAAGCATGTACTGCTTCTTCTGCGAGTCGTTAGGCACAATACAAGCTTGCAACTCGGCGAACTCGTCCACGCCTCTCCGAACTCGGACCAGAATCGAAGTCTCTTTCTTCTTGAACGACTCGTGTAGAACCTTCTGGACCCCACTTTTTCCGTTCTTGAACGGCGATTTGAACCGACCCGAGTTCCCGATTCGGAGCTCCTCGACTATGTCGCCGGTCCACTCGTCGGCTGTGGAAGTGCCTTTTAGGCACTCGATGGAGAGAACCGTCGGAGATTTCTGGTCTGGACTCGTGGTGGGTTGGACTCGGTCCATGGGCATTTTCGGAATTTTGCGCAGCTCTGTGTAGAAACAATGTTTGATCAAAGCGAAGTGTGTTTTGAGAGGCTTCGAGGGTATTAATAAGAGAGAGGGGTTTGGGATGTTGGTGACGTGGCAGCGGGGACTTGTCGGTTTCTGGGAATTTTCTTTCTTTGGAGTTGAAAGATATGGAAGGTTGTAATAATAAATTAATAATTCAATTAGGTGAATGATGGAGATTTGGACTTTTTTGTTGTTGAGCGTGGTGTTTGTCTGTGGAAATTTGATGATATTTTTCTAGGTCAGAACTGGGAACAACTTTTCAATTGTTTTATTCTAGTTATGGTAATGAAGTTATATAAAAAAGAGAGATCAACATATTTAATTTAGCGAGGTATGAGACATTAGAGCACCCACAACAGATGTGTTAAATGTGCCAAATGCCAAATTTTTGGCACATTTAGCACACCAAACACAAAAACGAAGCTTTATCAGATGTTTCAAATGATAAAAATTATACCACATATGAACAGTACCATTGCAAATTTGCAACGGTACGGACAGATGTTGTAAAATTTTTATTATTTTATATTACGTTTTCTCTCTCCTCTCTCTCTTCATTTTCTTTCTTTTCTCCTCTCTCATTCTCCGGCTCCCTCTCTCTTCTTCATTTTTTTCTTTTCTCCTCTCTCACTCTCTGGTTCCCTCTCTCTTCAACCAGTCCGAAATGTTTACCGTCAGCGACAACGGCATAGCTCCGACGGCGACTGCGCGCTCCTCCAAGCTCGATCTCGCTCCAGCCACTCGATCTCACGCTCAGCTACGCTCCAACTACGCTCGATCTCACCCACGCTCGATCTCACCGATCACACCCCGAGGCCGCCATCGATCTCACGCTCAGCCACGCTCCAGCCACTCTGCCTCTCTCTGGTTGTGGGTTTTTTTTTTTTTTTTTTTTTTTTTGCTGCAATTTGGGTTGATCTGATGGTGGAGGTGGGCTGTGGGCTATGGGCAGTGACAGTGGCAGTGGTGGTGGGCTGTGGGGGTGATGGCCATCTCCTCTCTGTTTGAATCGATGGCTATTTGTTTGTTTGAATCGGTGCTGAATCGGTGTTGAATCGGTGGTGGTTTGGCATTTGGGTGTTGGCTGTGCTTGGTGATTGGTATTTGCTGGTGTTTTTTTTTTTTTTTTTTTTTTCCTATTTTGTTGGTGGTTTCTGCCTTGCTGGGTGTGTGATGGTGGGGTGGTGGTGGTGGTGGTGGTGGTGGTGGTGGTGGTGGTTGCTACCTTGCTGGGCATGTGTGGTGGTGAAGTGGTGGTTGTGCTGGTGGTGGCTGGTCGGTGTTGTTGCGACAGTGGTGGTTGGTGGATGTTGTTGCTTGGTGATTGGTATTTGTTTGTTGTTGGTGGCTGAGATAATATATTATTTTAATGAGTAGTATATATTATTTTAATGTATAGAATTGAATGATAAAACATCTGATAAATGCGATATTGTAAAATAATGTGGTAAAATAATAAAGCAGGTGTTTGGTGTGGCAAAATAGCATTTTTTTTACAACATCTGCTGTGGATGCTCAGATTTATAGCATAACCTAAAGATTGAATTTTTAGTTTCTCAAAATAAATTCAATTATTGGATGTATTTTTTTTTTTTAAGAAGAATTAAATTCAATGCAACAATGTGTATGAATTAAAGGATTGAACTTGACTTGTGTCTAGTGTTTCAATATGTTAAATTCGTCATTTACTTTTGGTCATGTGTGGTCATGTGTAATCATGTTGACGAGTATAATATATTGGAGCATTGGACACAAACTTTATCCTGTATTTGATAAGAGAATCTAATGTAATATATCTAATTCAAGAGATTGCATATAAATTTTACCTAATTTTTAATCATAAAACAAAGTGATAACTAAATAATTTTGTTATTATATTGCTGATATGGTACCTATTATATTTACAAACTTAATTTATAATCTTGACGAGAGCACTAGACACAAGTTTGGGTTTTGGTTTACTTCTAGTATATTTTTAACTGGACATGTCTTTTTATTTTAAATATACAAAAATAAGTGATAGCAGGTTCTAATCGTCACATTTTATTTAGTTAATGGATGATGTGACAGACTCTCGTTAAAATAAAAAAATATTACAGTTTAAAAAGTACTAGAGGTAAGCCACACCCCACAAGTTTTTTCTTGTATTTAGTGGAGGAACCTAATATATTGCATCTAAAGAATTGTACATAAGTTTGACCTAATGGTTAATCATAAAACAAAAGGATAATTAAATAATTTTGTTATTATATTGTTGATGGGGGTACCCATTATATTTGTTACCACCTTAATTTATAATTTTTTTAAAAAAAGTAAAATTGGTAATACTAGTTTTAGCATTTTTATTTTAATTTGGATCTATTTATATATATATATTAATAGGTAAAACTGAGAGAAAATTCAATTGGAATTTAATTAAAGTTTAATTTTGTGCTACGTGTCCCATCTAATCTAAGTTTTTTTTTTTTTTTTTTTTTTTTTAATTTTTGTGTCAAATGAGTTAATTTAATGCAGAAAACGAGGAGTCCAATATAAATAAACCACAAAACACCTAATCATATAATTAAAAACAATTCAAATTTATAAGTCATTTATATAATATACCATAACTATGTATAGTCCATTACTAACTAGGTTATATATATAAATATTATACCATAGTTTATAGAAAATTCAATTAGAATCAAAATTGGATCTTGCTTTTCTTAGCTTTCCATACAAAATAAGTTGTTTAGAATTTTGTTATTATTTTTTCTAGCTCTGAACTAATGAATATATTTTTTATACAATTTCTATTCAAATATTTGTATACAAAGATATTAAACATAATAAACTTTAATTGAGCTGAACGATCTCATACACTTATCTCCATTTAATTTAAGAGATATTATTTGACCAATTTATTATTTTATTTTGTGTTGTATTTAGTAGACTTTCACAAATAATAATTGAGAATTAATATTGTACATGTAGATCCAATAGTGATTTTAAAAATTATATATGTAATAACAACGTAATGAGAAACTTAGCATAACCAACATTATGAAAATTGCAAGAAAAAACTATTTTAGTACCTCCAAATGTACTGGTCAAGCTATGTCATTTATGTTTAATAATCCAAGCTAATATTAATTGCACCATTATGATTCTTCATTCTCATGTGTAAGCATGAGTTAGATACTAGTTTTATTATAAAGCAAGGGAAAAGTTATGTGAATCGAATCATGTTGGTTGGCTTAGCCATAAATAAAACAAAAAGGATCATGTTGATTGTGTTTGACAGAAGTGCAAGTGGAAAAGAGGCTTATTTATTTAACGAATCAAATCCCATATTTGTTATAATGTTCTTGTCAAGCATAATGGAACTCAAGATTACTTGTGTGTATTATTAATTAAGCTTAGGATTTAGCCTAGGATCAACCCAATTAAAAAAAAAAATTTAATCTGTATTGCAACTTAATAGTGGTCCAAATTAGGATTGAGCAGCCTATTACCTTGCTTGACTCTGCTCTGCACTCAATTCAATTTAGTCTTGGTCGTGCTCAACATATCAACAACACCTTTGCAAATTGCTTGCAAGTTGCAAGGCACACAAATTGACATCAGTTATTTAACTATTAGTTTCCTCTATATTTTAATATATATATATATATATATATATGCAAGTTGCAAGGCACACAAATTGACATCAGTTATTTAAGTATTAGTTTCCTCTATATTTTTATATATATGTATATATATATATATATTCGCTCCTTAAAACAAGCCCACCTCCCATCAAAGCAAATTAAATTAATAAGATAAATTAAAGTCACAATATTGTTAACAGCATATTCATAATTATTTTATTCATATGATAAGTCATTAATAGTAGTCAACAGAGCGATGTTAGTGTCCTAATGATGACTTCAAAAATCAAAAACAATTTACAAACTCAATAATTGTAAAAAAAATGTTTTATGTGCAACATTGCTCTAATTTAATGAGAAAATTTCAATGATTCTTTTCTTTTTGGTGCCATAAAAGAAGAAAAATGATTGAATATTATGAGAATACTATAAAAACGTACTTTTCTTTGTTATATGAATTATGAGTCCCATCATGAATTTAATAAGTGTAATTTACTATAATGTGAAATGATAAAATATGCATTTATGATACCCTAAGAATGTTCTATAATTTTAAAAAATGTTTCAATTCAATCGTACTTCTCTATGATCTCTTAAGTCTTAACCACTCAAAGATAAAGGTGCTAATCACTTTATCAAAACTTAATCCAAGTCATTTCAACTAATTTTCCAAGCATTAGTGTGAGTTAGGATGAAAAATGAAAATTATTTCACCATTCAGTTTCTTTTTGCTACTATTTATATGCCCTACTGTACTTTTTGATATTATTCATGAGTCTATTTCAACTAACATATACCTTTATCTATAATACTTTCAATAATAAATTTTTAATTTTAGTAAAATAAATAGTATTCAAACACACCTACAAAAAATGGGACCCATAAGCAGCATTCATGATAAATCTATTGAAAAAAAAAAAAGATAGTGCCTTACTTGGGAGGACCCATATGAATAGAAAGTTTGAAAAATAAACTCTTGTGCCAATAGATGCTTCTAAAGCGCTGACCCAAAAACCAAGAAGCGCATTTCCCATTTTCATACCAAGAGCGTGAGAAACACTATCAATTCATCCTGCAAATATTTGTCCTATACTGCCACACAGCAATCATGTGGACACGTGCATTGAACTGATTGGAGAGTGAGAGTCACGCTCAAGATGAAGCGTGGAGATTTTTGATTTTATTTAGCAGACTGAGATTGAAAAATGTGTGACATTTGGTCGACAGATTAGATGACGATCACCTGATGAGGTTGCTAACAATAGCTGGGTTGACTTGAGGTGTTTTTCTGGAGGCTAAGGACTTTTCCCACAGGAGCTGGTATCTCGTGCGTTAGGCATATGAATGCGGCGGTTTGCTTGCTTGTAAGAGATTGGTCTTTCTTCCCATGTATATTTCGACAGCATTTTGGACAAATAATTGAAAATTTGAAATAGGGGCAGCCTCAAAATATCTTACAATTTTCATATCCTAATATCTTCGAATATTTAATTATTATTTTTGAGTATTTGAAGTCCTTTCGTTCTATATATATCGGATTATTACAGAGATAAATCCTTTAAAGGTGGCTCCAAAATACTGACAAAAATGTTTCTAATACGGAATTTAATAAATGTCATAAGATCTTAAGAATCATTAAGTCAACTCGAAATCTCAAATATTACTAAGCTAAACAAAATGGTTCATTAAAAAACATATTGTATTCGATAAGATATAATTTTAGTTAAAATTTTGCTCCACAAGTTTGCATGACAATTGCCAAAAACATTACAAGAAAGGGGTGTCATTATTCATTAGGTATCATTTGATTGCCAAACACAAATAAAGGGGGAATTTCCTATCTAACTTCACAGGAAAGGGGCTGCATCACCCAAAATAAGAAACAAAAAATATGTATTTAAACTATATATACTCAAATGCAATGAAGTTAGTTTTCAAAGAAAGGGCTGTGAAATTCAATTGGTCAATTTCAAGTACCATTACTTGACGTTCTTATAAATTTCATGAAACTCATTTGTCCTTCCCTTTGTACCATTTGTACCTTAAGAAGAAAAACAATAATAATGACAAGGAAAGGGAGGGCAAAGTGGGGTCTTCATAGGGAAAATGTATTTGGTATCAAATGATATTATGTTAGCAATATTAAAATCCAATAAGTGCTTATAAATTTCATGAAACTCATTTGTCCTTCCCTTTGTACCATTTGTACCTTAAGAAGAAAAACAATAATAATGACAAGGAAAGGGAGCGCAAAGTGGGGGTCTTGATAGGGAGAAGGTATTTGATATCAAATGATATTATGTCAGTAATATCAAAATCTAATAATTGTGAAACATGTCAGTAAAAAATAACTAATCCACTAATAAATAAAAGACATGTGTTAGTGAATAGTTATTTTTGCACACGTAACTCTTATTTATTGATTTTGATATAGATGACGTGGTATAATTTGATATAAAATATTTTTTAATTGTTAGGAGTTAGAAGGAAGAGTCGGTGAGTTACACAAGTTACAAGTCAAAAACCAGCAATCTAAACCAGCAATATGTTTGATTGACATAGTTTAAATTATGTACATGTAAAGACAAATTGGGAGAACAAATCAAACTACATGTTAACTTGCAGTTTAAGCTACTCCTTCTTGGAAACATACCTTTCATTTGCCCATTTTTCTACAATTATTTTCTCCTTTTATCAAAAAGTTAATAATGATTAGCTCAAACGTCAATTGTGATAATTTTAAGACCAATAGAAAATCTGGTGGGCTGTGTGGCTGCAACATTTTCCTGATTATCCACTAGAGTTCAATCTCGAAGCTACAATTGAATCAAAAGCATCATCCCAGTAGGCTACCCATCACAATTCACAAATGCTTAGTTCCCAAACTCAAACAAAGAGAAGACGAACTTGCAAAAGCTTCTCCAGTGTGTGTCCATTGGCCACAGTAACAGTGGTTGCTCGAATTTTGACTGGGAGCAACTTTGATGTAAGGAAATAATTTGTACCAGTTTCATCAGCTATTAGAACAATTGAGGAAGGATAGCCAAACGAACGTGACAACAAAACTTCTGCTTTGCCGGCAGAGAATGGTCATCCCCAATCTTGGAAGCATGGACATGGATACGGTTACAAATACAAGTAAGGTACGACAGAGCGACACAACAAATTAAAAAAAAACTAGTACACAATTCAGTGGAGATATATATATTAATTAATTATTAAATATATTATTAAGTATTTATTTGTTCATATAATGTTAAACACATATTAATTTAAGAACAATAATAGATATATAAAAAAGTGAATTCATGACTAATAAATTATGTTTAGTAATTAGAATACAAACTAAAAATTTCATTAAAAAAAAAAAATACAAACTAAAAATAAGATTCAAAAGAATTAATAAAAGATAACTAGATAAGTGTTCAACATGATACTAAAAAAAGAAATAAAATATAAATGTTCTTATGTGTCTTGGTAGTATCCCACAATGTTTCACAAAAAAAAAGAACACAACTAGGACACGCATGCTTGACTTCGAGTCTTCAAACAAATTACCAAGTTTGAAAGCAAGTTTTTGAGTCATTTTAAACCAGAGAAAGACAGCCATGACCTCGAAATTTCAAAGGAAGAAAAAAAAAAAACCAAATTAAATATAAAGCAAGGAAAGAATGTTGAATGCAGATACTTACAAAGTTTCCCAGTGTTTGAACACACTCCTATTGTCGTCAGGTACCTCATGATTCACAAGAACTCCATTTTGAATACCATTATCCCACAGTTCCAAAAAAGTGAACACCTTTATACCAATTTTCAGGTCCACCAAGAAGCGTGATATCTAAATATGTTCCAGGAACAATATATATATATATATATATATACACACACACACATGTGTACACCAATAGCCACCAAACTGGCTTCCATCCACTGACTGACAAAAATAAGTTGTGGGTATGCTGTGTGATGCATGAAGATGCTTTTTAGACAATAAGTCCATTTTGAGATGCATCATTACTACTAATAATTATATTGAACATTATATTTTTGTGTTTAAGTTCCATTAATATTTCATTTTTCAATTAGCAATATATATACTCAGATTATTTTGTGATATAATCGATCTTAAATAAGATTTTATCAATTTTAATTTTGGATAACTTTCTATAAATGTAAATGTAAATTGTATTGTTAGTTAATATTTTTATAAGCAATACATACATTAGAAAAAGAATCTAGCCTTTATATATATATATATATATATATATAAATTAGTTGACTTGTTTTCATTTATTTATAAAATGTATTATAAATCTTTTAGTTCTAAAAAAAAAAAATCTAAATCATCAATATCCTAATGAATATCATGTTTGAGTGGTTACTGTCTCTTTTAGCAATGATGGACTTTAGGTTGTACAATAGATTTCAATAATTAATTTTTATAAAAACTATTAATTCTAATTTTTATAGAAAGAGAAAGGAAGAATAAAATTTTTGGGAGATTGAAATTTTTTACACTATAGTAAAACGTATTAATAGAATACACAACATTCGAAAAGAGTGTAATTTTTTTTTAAAATAATTTTTGTTCATGAAATTTTTTGGTCTTAATTAAAAATTTTATTTTCATATTTGTAATATAAATTGGCCAATGAAAGATTTTTTTTTTTTTTTTTTTTTTTCTTTCCAGATGGGGGAGCTAGACCTTACTTTTTTTCTTTCTTTGTAATACTAGAAAAAAAATATTATGCATATATATTATATTATATTTTAGGGCCCTTTTTATTGGGGGTTAATTAATGGTTGAGCCACCCTAATGGATGCAAACTTTTTATTTTTAAATTAAACTTAAGATCCGTTGAAGTTTGGCAACTGGCCCGAAAGTTCAAAAAGACGTTGAAGTTGTTGATAATGACGACCATGACGAAGAAGAGGAACGTGTTGGCTTCAACGAAAAAGAAAAATAAAAAGCACTATTTAGTTCATATGGTAGTACGTGTACGGTGATGAGTATATAATAAAAAGTGTGTGACTATCATTATTCATTATTTAAACTCACAATAATCATCACTGATATGATTATATATGGCCCTAATCATTTCTTGATTCAATTGGAGAAAAGTCTCATTGATGAGTATAACTTAATAATGCAGCAAGAGGAGAAATATTGGACCTTAAAATCTCGTCTTAATTGGGCTGTGTATGGTGATTCCAACACATCATTCTTTCATGTCTCCATGTTGGTTAGGAGGCATAGGAACAAGATTAGGATGTTAAAAAATTCTGTTGGGGAATGGATTACCAATGAAGAGGGGGTTAAAGAATACATACTTTCGGGCTTTAAAGTGATTTTCCAAACGGAGCTTTTATCTTCCCCCTTTGATTCAGAGGTCCTCTATTCTAGCTGCAGCTCCCTTACTAAGGAAGAGAGGTCCAAATTGGCTGCCCCTGTCTTGGAGGATGAAATCAAGCATGGCCTTTGGGCTTTAAAGCCTTTTAAAGTCCCTGGACCGGATGGATTACATGCGAGGTTCTTTCAATATTTTTGGATTGATGTTAAAAAATTTGTTTGTATGGAATTTTCAAATATTTTTGATTCAAGGGTGATACCAGATTTTCTTAATGAGACCTTGATTTCACTTATCCCTAAATGCACTATCCCGGAAAGCTTGAGTAACTTTAGACCGATTAGTCTATGCAACACCATCTATAAGGTGGTTACAAAAATCATTGTTGGCCGCATTAGACCCTTATTAGATAAACTTATTTCACCAAATCAAATTGCCTTTGTCCCGGGAAGACGGGGTTTGGACAATGTTGTTGTTGCACAAGAACTTATTCATTCTTTAGATAAAAAGAAGGGTAGAGTGGGCTTCATGGCTATCAAGGTTGATCTTGTGAAGGCTTATGATCGTCTTGAGTGGTCATTCATTTGAAAAATCCTCCAAATTTTTTGTTTTCCTAATGAGATGATTAAGTTGATTATGAGTTATGTGTCAACCACGACTATCTCTATTCTCATTAATGGAGGTAAGTCAGGCTCCTTTAAGCCCACGAGAGGGATACGTCAAGGCGACCCCCTTTCTCCGTATTTGTTCATTCTTAGCATGGAGTATCTTGGATTTCTCATCCAATGAAAGTTGTAGGATGAAAGATTGGATCCCTCTAAAAGCTTCTAGACAAAGTTTGGGTGTCTCACACCTTTTCTTCGCAGACGACCTTATGCTGTTTGCCAAAGCTAATAAGGCAGGTGCTGAATCCATTAAAAAGGTGCTAAGTATTTTCTACAAGGATTCCGGGCAGCTGGTTAATGTTGAAAAATCTCGCATTTATTTCTCGCCTAATGTTCCCCCAAACATTAGAGAGGATATCTATGGTGTGCTTGATATTGAAACCTCGAATCTTGGAAAATACTTAGGTTTACCCCTAAATCACAAAGGTGCAGCTCGGAATAGGTACAACTTTGTTGCGGAAAGGGTTATCTCTAAGCTTTCGGGGTGGAAATCTAAATTCCTATCTTTTGCTGGAAGAACGGTTCTTGTCAAATCTATCATGGCTGCAATTCCAAATTATGTTATGCAGGGGGTTGCTTTGTCGATCCATTTATGTGAAAAGCTTGATAAAGTAAATAGATATTTCCTGTGAGGCTCATCTACGGAGAAGAGAAAGTTTCACCTTGTGGGTTGGAGCAAAATAATCAAGCCTAAGGATGAGGGGTGGCTCGGCATTCAGGCAGCAAGGGCCAAAAACATTGCCTTGCTTGCCAAGCTCAATTGGAGACTCTACCAAGACAAGGATTCTTTGTGGGCAAAGGTCTTATTGAGTAAATACTGCTCTCAACATCGCCGGGACTCTCTAGACCTGGATAAGCTTCCTTGCTCCTCTAATTGGGCTGCAATCAAAGTGGGGTTTCCTATCTTTAAGCAAGGCATTTGCTGGAAAGTGGGAAACAAGTTGAAGCTGAGTTTTTGGGAAAGTAATTGGGTGAAGGGCAATACTATGAGAGAATTGATTGAAGGCCCTCTTGCCCAACATGAGGAATCTCATACTATTTCTAATATTCATCAAAATGGGTATTGGAATTTTGAAAAAAATTATTTCGTTCTTCCTAGGGTGGTCATTGATAGAATCCAAGCCATTTCTATCCAATCCTTTGGTGAGAGAGAGTATTCTTTGATGTGGAAGTTTTTAGCCGATGGAGAATTCAATATGGCTTCAGCCTACCTTTTGACTATATCTGACCAGCCTAAACCTCCCTCATTCTCAAGTTGCTGGGTTTGGGGTGTGGATACAATGCCAAAAATAAGGCACTTTCTTTGGTTGTGCAACCATGCTAGCATACCTACCAAGCAAGTGATTAAATACAGGGGAATTGATTGCTCTGTGCTCTACCCCTTATGTAATGTGCAAGAGGAGTCTATCATACATACACTTAGAGATTGCCCTTTTGCGAGGAAATTTTGGTTATCCATTGGAGTGCCTCAAGTTCTTACTGATTTTCTTAGTCTTGATCTGCTAGTTTGGCTTAAAAATAATTGCTTGTGCAGCAGAAATATTCAAGCAAATGGTCTTCCCTGGTGCTTCATCTTTCCTTTTGCTGTTTGGTGGTTATGGAAGCATAGAAATAAGGTTGTTTTTGAAAACTGCCCAGCCAACCCAAAGCTATATCTTTCTTGTATCCAGGCTGTGAGAGAGTATTTTTATTGTGTGAGTAAAACTCAAAAAACGAAGCACAATATAGCTATTCATGTGCGCTGGTTTAGACCACCCATTGACTGGTTTAAACTTAATTCTGATGGGGCTACTCTTGGAAATTCGGGTAAGGCGGGTGGGGGCGGTCTAATACGTGATCATCAAGGGAAGTAGGTCAAAGGATACATGAGGCATATCAGGTTTGCTTCTAGTATCATAGCAGAATTTTGGGCGTTGAAGGATGGTTTACTGCTTGCTTCCAAGCTTAGCATCTCACAGCTTCTTGTTGAGTTGGATGCTCAAACTATGGTCAACCTTCTTCACTCTTCCAGGCCTTACAATAACTCCTTTTCTTCTTTGCTTAATGATTGCAGGTTCCTCTTTCGTCAGTTCCAACAAGGCAGGATCAGCCATGTCTTTCGGGAAGCGAATAGATGTGCAGATTATCTTGCTAAAGGGGGCTGCACCCTTGATGGGGATTTTGTTGTTTTAGACACTCCTGTATCGGAAGAACTTTGTATTATTTTAGATTCTGATGCTTCTGGTCTGTACTCCTTAAGGATTTTAGCCAACACTTCGCCTTTTATGGCTAGTTAATGCAGTATTCCCCTTTAACCAAAAAAAAAAGTCAACTATTAAACCCTACAAAAATCTTAATTCACTTTGTACAACATGTTTTCTAATTGAACTATTAACAACATAACCACTTACCTCTTGCTCCAAAAAAAAAAAAAAAAAAAAACTACCATAAAACCTAACTTGTCCGGATCAAGTGAACTACTTAGGGTATTGCACCTAATGCAATAGTTTGAAATTGAGAATTGAAAAAAAAAAAAAAAATCGATCTTAACCATGAAATAAAAAAGAGTGAGAAAAAGTTTAAAAATAAAAGTAGTAAAAAATGTGTGACTATCATTATTCATTATTTAAACTCATGATAACAACCTTTGATATAATTATATATGATCAAAGTCAACTATTAAACCCTACAAAAATTAATCTTAATTCACTTTGTACAACTAGTTACCTAATTGAACTATTAACTACATAATCACCTACTTCTTGCTCCCAAAAAAAACAAAAGTGTGTGACTATCATTATTCATTATTTAAAGTCACAATAACCATCACTGATATGATTATATATAATCAAAGTCAACGATTAAACCCTACAAAAAAAAATTAATCTTAATTCACTTTGTCAAGTAGTTACCTAATTGAACTATTAATTAACATAATTTAACTTGTCCGGATCAAGCAACCCCTTAAGGTATTGCACCTGATAATAGCTTAAAATTGATAGTTGACAAAAAAAAAAAAAAAATTAAATTAAATCTTAACAATTGTATATAAAAAAAAGAGTGAGAAAAAAAATGTTTAAAAATAAAAGTAGTAAAAATATTTTGTGACGAGTGGAGAGGAGGTAAATAGTAAATATCACTGCCGCCGACTTTAGAAAGAATTTCCAATTCCGAGTTGGAGACGTACGTAGTATATGCATGTACATATATAATAATATGAGCAAATTAAACCCTACCATTCTACCACTATATTCATTACTATACTTTCACAGTTTCTAATCCTTCCTCTTCCTCTTCGATCTTCTATTCTTTGAGGGAATCATTACTCTCTGCAATCAAACCCCACCCCTTTATTTACATCCTTTTTATTCATACTTGAGAAAAATTCATTACCATTGAATATATATATGGAGAATAAATTTACATGTACAAGTTCTGAATTTATGGATGAACCATATATCAGATTTCGTCCTCACAAAAGAGAACTGATCAAATTTTATCTTCTCAACAAGATCATCGGCAAACCCATTGGTTACACCAATCCAGTGATGGACTGTGACGTGTATGGTGACCCAAAGATTTGGAGAAAACACTTTGAAAGAACTGGAACGCAAACTCTTTATTTTTACACTAAACTTAAGGGTAGAAACAAAGGGAAAAGAGTGGAGAGAGCCACGGAGTTTGGCACCTGGAAAGCTCAAAACGATGTCAAAGTTTATGATCTTGATGACGATGAAGAACAAGAACGTGTCGTTTTCAACAAAAGACAATGTAAACATATTGGGTCTAAGAGGAGCTTCAGCTTTGTTGCGAGGAAAGGGTTTGATGCCAATGGTAGATGGACCATGCACGAGTACAGACTCGATGGAGTCTTCAAAAGCATACGCAATGATGTAAGTTTTTTTTTTTTTTTTTTTAATTATTTAAAATTTTGGTTTTCTTTATACTGTTTCTTGATTCTTATTGGTTTTTTCTTCCCTTTTATTGTTATAAGTAGGTTTTTTTTTTATTTGTTTTTGTCTTTCAACATGTTATATATTAATTTTCTATATAGAATTATAGCACTGTTTCTTGATTTTTTTTTTCTTCTTATTATTATTGGTAAGTTTTTTTTTTTTTTTTTTTCAACGCGTTCAGTTTCTAGTTGATATTTGTATGTTTCTTGATTTTTTTTTTCTTTTGTTTCTTTATTATTATTAATCGGAGATTTTATATAGGGTTCTATTATTATAATTAGTATATAATTTTTTTTTTCTGTTTCCAGCTTTACTTGCAAGGAAATAGCATCATGATAAAATCTTTTATATTGAAGAATATAATATATCTTGTTGTTTCTGTATTATTTGTTTGGAAATTAGATCATCAAAAAAAAAAAAATTGTTCGGAAATTAAATTGAAGTAAAGATATATAAAGTTATAGAACAATTTTGTTAATTCTCATCCACAGTCAATATTAAGTCGATTATTATATGAACTGTTTGTTTCTAAATGCTTTTTTTTTTTTCATTGAATTGCAGGAAGAGTATGTCCTCTGCCAGATTAATAAAGTGGAAAAACAAGGAAGGAATACTAGAGAAAATTCACTCAAGAAAGAAGAAACTTCTCAGACAGGGTCTACATCTGAGAATTTCGAGTGTCCTCAACCTGTCAATTTTCACAATCCATTTCAAAGTTCTCAAGATGAAGGGGCACAATACTCGGACAGAAGTCCACTCTGGTCTGAAATTAGATGGTAAATGCATTTGAAGAGATCATTTGGATATTGATTCATTCTTTACACAGTAGTTTAAAAGCTGTTCTTGAATATGTGTAATCCTTTGGTGTAATTCATTGTTTGTTTTGTATTTTCGGGATAAAGTAACTGGGCTAACTTTAATCAATGTTCTTCCTTCAGATCTTTTTCAGTTGGTGCACAGAGATATATAGCATCTCTATTTTTTTAGATGTTTGCAATCCGTACATCACTCTTATTTCGTTCACTCCCTTGATCTTTTTGTTTAGCTCTCTTGTTTTTGTAATGTTAAAACAATATTATTAATAATCGCCAATCGGTGGTGATTGAAGTTTCCATCCCCTCATCAATGGCTATGCTTCATAGCTACCCTGTATCCAAACTTGCTTTTGTTGTTGCTGGTTATGTCTTTGTTAAGGGTAATTTGTCAACTGCTGGTGCAAATTTTTATAGGTGTGATGCATTTAACTCCTTCATTAAGTATAAATCTGAATGGGTCCTCCATGCTCATGGACCTATGCAGCTATACTCAAGCTTCTGGTCCTGGTTGAGCCAAGTTGCATGCCACTATATAAAGATTTATCTCCATGCTCATAACTCTTTACATGGACCTATATAATTATATATTGTCTTAACCGCACCTTCACCTTTTTTTTTAAAGCATCTTCACATACATCCAAAACAGAAGTTTGGTCCCAAAAGATTATTTTTCCAATTATCCCTCTAAACTATTATATCCAGAAGGTACCGTATTTCTACAAATATATAAAGTCAACAGCAATATGATCACTAAAAAAAAGACAGAAATGCTCCTATATATACTAGCATATGTCCCAAGCTTTAGGTTGAAAATGCGAAGCATCTTCTCACCAAATTGGAGATATATTTGAATACTTAACTCACATATCCTGCATTCAACCTACAAGAAGCAGCAAAAAACAAAGACATGAGATATAATACATTCCCACTCCACCAAAAAAAAAAAAAAAAAGCCTGTATGAAATCAACTAAAACAATGATATACGAGGAAAAGAATAACTTAAATAAATAAAAGCTATCATAATATTTTGGATGTGAATTTACAATATTAAATCATTGCAGAGGGAATTGAAATGTCCAACTACGCAGAAATGAGAAGGGACAAGTTCACATGTTCAGACCAAATCCGATCACATTTCTGCAATAAGAATTCAGTTCAACTTCAATCCAAATTGAAAGATTTGTCATTTCAAACACTAGGGTCTACTTATTGTTAGAAATTTTGAGAACGAAAAAGCAATAGTGTAACAAATTAAATGCTAGAATCAAAATGTGAAAACATAACAGTGATCAAGAATTAGTCAATTTAAAATTGCATGGCACTCACTATGTCCATCTCTTTTGAGGAGTTGCATCCTTAGATCCAGCTAGGTGTCGCCTTTTACTCTTTCTTGAGTCTCCACCAGCTAACTGCTTTTGCCTTGAAGAAGACATTGCATCAGATTTCCAATTTGTAGATATTTCTTTAAGCGGACTCACTGATCGAGATTTTGAGCGCCAATCAGTTGGTCTCACAATGGAACCAGAAGGTTTTGTTGGCACTGACATCTGATTTCCTGTAGAAGCACAGTTGCTATTCTTAACAGAAATCTCTTCAATTTTAGCAACACGAGCATGTGACCGGTTTGCAGAGGAGCAATCTGAATCAGAAGATGAAGGGCTAGTAGTACTATCCATATCATAAAGGAGATTATCTGTCATGCATGGAAGTTTCTCACTGGTTGAGTCTGAGGCAGAGAAGGAAGATCTCCGAAGCCTTGTGAAGTGAACCACCTGTATTTAATTATATTTTAGTTATAAAATTCAAAACATCATGATCAAATTCTTTTTTCGATAGGTAATACATCATTATCAAATTCTTTTAGACACAATATCAATTACATTGTAACCCAACAAGTAAACATTGGAAAAAAGTTTTTGTAAATAGATCATTTGTTGCCTACATTTCCAACTAACACCATATTCTTCTTTTTCAAATATGCAAAGCTTTTCCTCATTGAATTTCACATAGGTAGTACCATTGGTATGGATATCCTTTTTAAATGATAAAAGGTGATAATTCCATCATTTAACATAGAAGGGCAGTGCATAATCTGACTATATCATTACAAACAGCAAAAAGCAAGGAAGTCCAATAATAATAAAATGAATGGGGAAGAGAGGAGGGGGGCGCAGTTGTGGGGGGGGGGGGGGGGGGGGGGGGGTTTGCAAAGATTACTTGTACTCTATGTACTGTAATTATGCCATCTCTAAACTGTACAGCCACCAGATTGTGACCACCTTCTTCTTACCTTTTGCTCTAGGACCACCATGTCCTTCTTCAGTCTTGTGATTATCATGTTCTTCCTACGTATAATTTCTTCTAACTCTGAAATCCTCTGTTATGAAGGAAATAGATTGATCAAATAAAAAGCTTTGTTGAGAACAAAATGCCAAAAGGATTATAAATAGATCATTACCTTTGAACCAGCAACATCAGATGATTGGAGCAAAGTGGATAGCTTCTTTATGGTGGCATCCTTCTCTTCACAGTCCCTCTTGAGGTTGTAAATGTCTTGTTCTACTGCCAATGTGTTCATCTAATATAAATGCACCATATGGCATTAGAAATACACAAAACATATCTCTATAGAACTTAATTATCTTTTTAAACATTTCTTGTTCATTTACCCTCTCTCTGATTCTTGGTTAAAAAAATGAAATGAGTATTTACTTAACCCATTGCCAGTCTATTCTGTGTATGACAGTAAAAATTAGGATTCACTTTTTAATCATAGACCTATATGAAGGTATTTTGAGACAGTATTGGTAGAAAATTTACACAACCAAAAAGGATCATCCGATAACAATATCCCAATCATCAACTAAAATCAAATCAATGTGTAATGTTGCAAGCACAAGATGACTGAAAGGCAACTATTTGAAAGAAAAAAAAACACTTGAAGAAATCGTGTAGAATACAAATAAATAGCTAAGGTAATCTCCAATCATCCTCAACAATAAATAACAGAAAAAAAAAAAAAAAAAAAAAAAAAAAAAAAAAAAGGTCCTGTCCAGCTCAGAAAAATTAATTCCCTGCATTTTATATTATCAAATCAACTTATAGATTGATTTCATAACTACGTCCTGGTCCATGGTGATTTTCTGCCAAATAGGTTATGTAATGCATACTATTCCTAAGAGAGTAAAGCCCATAAGGTCTTCTTAAGATTGTTCAACTTCACCACCCTCCCCAACCATAATCATATAAAGTGCTAAGGTCAATTAGTGTTATAAAGGAATCAAAAATTTCCTATTGAAATATACTTGTCTCACTGTCTCTCTCTTCATAAAATTCAAAAGGAAGTGCATGAACAAGAAAAACAATGCACATTCAGTACCCTAACTCAAGAACCTCTTCTATTAAAAAAAAATTCTAAATCACAAGAACTAACTTAAGTGATCATTAATTGCAAAATCAGATGTCTATTGAACCTTTTTTTTTTTTGGATAAGTCAATGTCTACTGAACATTAATATGAGATTGTTCTATATTTACAAATCACTATAATCAATAATGCTTCTTGCCCTCCACATTACCTGAATGTCAGCAGCAGATGTGACACTTGAAGCCCAATCTGACAAATCAGACATCCGACGCTCTTCTGGTTCAGCATCATTTGAGAATGACATTTTATATTGAATTATCTCATCCCCAGTTGAAGATTTCCTTAGAGAGTTATCCTGAAACCGAACTTAAGAAAATAACTAAGGGAATTGAAGCCATTTAACAGGGACACTGGAAAACTGTTAAAAATGAATTCTTACCTCCAAGTCACGATGTTTATCACAGAGCCAACAGCCGCAATCAATGAATTTAACTGCGTCAGAGCCGAATGCTTCTTCACATGGTGAATCTGCCTTCTTGATGAATGTAGTTTCAACCCCACCATCTGAGTGGTCCCTAACAATATCAACCTCCTCACACATTTTGTCAAGCTTCTGTTGCATGCTTGAAAGCACCTGATTCTGAAGAATAATTTGGAACAAAACAATTATTAAATTTTAAAATAAAAAAATAAAATAAAATAAAAAACCTTAAATCAAATTAGTCATTTCAACTTTCTGAGTGGTGGTCCTTAACAATACTAACCTGCTCTCCCTGATTGCCAAGCTTGCACAGATTGTCAAGCTTCTGTTGCATGCTTGAAAGTACCTGATCCTGAAGAATAATTTGAGAAAAAAAAAAAGTTCAAATCAAATTAGTCATTATAACTTTCTTCAAATAAGGTATAATTTTTTATTTTTAAAAAAAAAATCAAACTTTATTTATTTTGATTCTAGAAGAATATTCAAAATTCGAAGTATCAAACTGTAGAAACTATTATCAAATTAGTCATTATAACTTTCTTCAAATAAAGGATAATTTTTTATTAAAAAAAAATCTTTATTGAATTTTTATTCTAGTTGAATATTCAAAATTCAAAGTATCAAACTCTAGAAACTATTCTGAAAATTTGCTATTCTATACACCCAAAAAAAAAAAAAAAAATTGTTACTGAATTGTTACAATTTTTGCTCAAGGTTAGATTCAAAAGCAAAATTAGACCCAATTATTCAAGGAAAATCACAACATTAAACCAACCGCAGAAGGAAATCAGCAAACCAAAAGGCCCTAATGAAGAAATTCAAGCATAAACTACAAATTACACTAAGATTAAACGATACCAGAATCTGAATCACAGAATCTAAACCCTATTATTTATGTAACGAAGCATAAACCCAACATTAAAATTAAAATATGATTAATAAACAAACCCAGTTATTAAATACAAGCAGAACAATGCAAATGAGCTCAAAAATTAGGCCTTCAAACCAAAAGCAAAACGCTTTTTAAAACAAACAAACAAAAACTAATAATTACAATGTAAAAGTAAATTAAACAAACCCTAATATTAAGTCATGCATTAAATTGAAGAGAGAGAGAGAGAGAGAAAGACGAACCCTAAGTTCCACAGCTTCTGTGAGCTGCCAAATGAGCCGGTTCTTCTTCGACTCGGCGACGGCGACGCCGATCACGGCAACGATGAGGAACCTCTGGACAGGAGTAAAGAGCTCCCAAGCCACGGCTTCGGCTCGGCTCAAGCCGACATTTTTAGCCGAGCTGGCTTCCTCGGCGTTGACGAGCCGCCCCTGGAGTGACACCCATGCGAGCCGCTTAGCCGAGAGGATCGGACGGCTCGGCTGAGCAAAGTTACTCGAGAGCCGACGCGCAGGAGTCGAAGAAAACGGCGCCAGAGAAACCAGAGCCGCGCCGCCGGTTTCGAAGCCGAGTTCGGTATCGGCTTCTTGTTCTTCTTCTTTCATCGCTGGTTTTAAATGTGAATGAGAGAGAGAGAGAGAGAGATTTTGGGAGCGTGATTGAAGCTACTATATATCGTTTTATTGAATTTTGAAAGGTCGTTTTGGGTGATAATAATAAATTTTTGAAGTTGTACTTTCTATTTTTATGTATTTGTTGTGTGTGTGTATCTGTGTTTTTGTATTTTGAAAATTTTTTGAACTTCGGATTTTGAGAGGGAAAGGTTTAAAGCACAACGACAAAATATAGAAGATGAACGTTATATGGACTTTGACATGTTGTGAACCTTTGAACGTTAGGTTTTGTTTGTCTCTAGTTCTTTACACTTTTTTTTTTCTTGTTTAATTTATGTAAAGTTTTGATGGTTGAATAAGAGATCCGAAGTTCAGTTCCGCCTACACCAAAAATCGATTGGTTTCTTAATCTAATGGTACAGAGCTATTTTCAGGAATGGATACTATATGTTGAAACTATCTAAAAAAAAAATTCATGTATTTGTGAAAATTTAGATTATATTGAAAGAGTGAAAGATGATTTGAAAGTGTAGTAAAAAAAATGGATAAAGAAATAATATTTTAATGAAATGTAATATAAAATAAATAATTTGATAAGAGTGTTTTTGAAAAATAATTGTGTAAAATAGAAAAAATAGATTTTTATACTAAAATAGACATAAATTTTTGCATAAACTTATTATGCAAATGCTTTATTCTTTTATAGGGTGTTAAATTTTGGGAAAATTATTAGATACTCCCGAAGTACCAATGGAACTCATCATTCATGTGAGAGAAGAGAGTGCGCATTTATGGTATTCCGAGAGTACACAATAATTTCCCTAAATTTTGGGGTATATTTGTTGGTTTCCTGAGATTTTGGTGATAATATTTGGTCAAATGGCATATGATGGTAATTAAATTAGTATTTTTCCAAATTAATGTGTGTATCTGAATGGATTTACTAGCATCTCTTATTATGTGGCATGTCTATTAGTGGCAAAGATAGTATGACTGGATTCCAATACGAATGGGAATGGCAGGCTGTTAATGCCAATATGCCATAAAAGTTGGTTTGAACTGCAACAATTTTCTTAACTTGAAAATAGGAATTTGAATCTTAATGTTTAAACGCCAACATATATTAGAATTTGAATTACAAGATTCTTGACGAACAACTATTTTTTAAGAGACTCAAAAAGTTTTTTTTTTTTTTTTTTTTGAGAATCAAGACTCAAAAAGTATTGATATCAAACAATATATGAACCAAATGTATTTTGTTTCATAATAAATCATATTAATAAATATTATAATTATCAAATTTTATATTAAAAAAATAAAGATAGAGGGAATATAGTATTTTGTGGAGTCTCATATTTGGGTGAGAATTTTTTAAGTATGATTTTATTCAAAGTTGATTTTTTTTTTTTTGAATTGACAAAATTGTAAATTAAAAAAAAAAATCCTTTATTAATATGCAGATTTAAAATTGTTATGTTTTTCCCTGATATAAAAATTACTAGAATTAAGTTGTTATTACTAATTCATAATATAATTTGGTATAATCCTTAAAGTTCAAAATCTGTCATATTTTGTTAATTTTCATCTAAAGTAAGGAAATTGTTTATCAAATCCCTCAGATTTAAATTCTTAGATCCACAAATAACCCTATTAAATTAACAAATTCATTGATTTTAATTGCTAGTTTCTGAAAGTTGAAAAAAAAAAAGTGCTAGTTTTCGGGCAAATATTTTTCATAATGACTCATCTCAAAGACAAATTTTGCTCAATAATGCATTTTAATACATTTTTTTTTTTCAAACAGGGTTGTTTTAAACTTATATCAACAAACATAAACTTATTAAAAGGCTATATTTTGATATAAGTTTGATCCTGTTAAATATCTCCCCATACTATATATGGACTGCTTTTAAGACATACAGGCTGCATGTAAGACACACATCCTAAATTTACAGAGAAGGTTAGAGCTATTATTGAGCATTCACATCGATGGAGCTAAAATTTGTAGCATTTAATATCTCAAAAAACTATTTTATCTATTTTAACACATAATTTCACAACACACCCTATATCAATAATCTTATTTTTACCATCAGGCAAATACTATTCATTTTTCTCTCACTTTCTCTCTGCCACGAAACCAACTAAGTGATAAAATAATTTTTTTTTATGCCTTCTTGCTACAATGAATTGCCAAGATGTTGGGCACTAAATAATATACACTATTCATTTGCTTTTGGCTTCACCGATGTTGGGCACTAAATTGGAGTTTGAGGTGGTAAAATAGCTAAATTTTACCACCACCACCAATGGCGATGCTCAAAGCAGAAAGTTACTCTTTCAATTAAAGCTTTATCTGTACATTTTTCTTCTATAAATAAACAGCGTAAGAGGCATTGTTATAGTGTGATAGAAACAGTAAAAATACTGAGACAGATAACAAAAAAAAAAAAAAAAAAAAAATGAAAAAGAAAAGCAAATTGTTCTTTAAACACAGGGACGTAGCCCAAGGCCCCAAGCAACCTGGGCCAAGCTGAAGTTCAATATCTTTGAATTCCAAATACTTTCCTTCGGTCCAGTCCAACCAAAATCCAATCCAGATTTGTCTTTTATGCCCTCTTTTGGGACTAAAATCCAATCCAGGGAAAATGTCAAATTTTAGTTATGTTGTACTTTAAATTTTGTAATTACATTCAACCACATGATTGTATTCTTCTAAAAAAAAAAAAAACCACATAATTGTATTGATCAATATATCAAATATAATATTATTATTTTCAAGAATAATTAAATTAAACCATCTTCTCATGAATTGAATTGGAGAAAATATATAAATTCAACTATATAGTTTATTGGTTAATGCAACGACACGATTGAATTGAATTGGAGAAAATAAGGTTTAACACTTAAGAAACTATAACAAAGCACTTAAAAATCAGCATATTATTCGGAGAAAAAAAATTAAAATTAAAAAATAAAAAATAAAAAATAAAAAATAAAAACACGAACAAAGCTTAAGTCATATTACAACTCCCTTTCTACAATTTTATTTTATGAAATTTGCAGTAGGCAAATGAATGTATACGATGTGATATTATGACTCCAAGAACAAGATTTTTTTATATCACAACCTAAGAAACGTGGACAAAAACACGACATGAGATAGGTCAATGTGACAATTATTGAAAAAAAAGTAAGACACGACATAGTAGAAATATGACAATTAATATTTTTAGATATATTTTATTCATTATAAGCATATTTTATGTCTTTTTTATCCAAAATCAAAGGAATTCATTTTTCTTTTTTATTTATTTATTTATTTTTATGTTTTGCCTTCCAATACACTAGAGACATGCATAGAGAAGTATTCCAATATGTTCAAGACATACAATTGGTTAGATTTTTATTTTTATTGTTATATTAGCTCCTCATTTTTGAAATTATAATTCCGCTCTCAATAAATTGTTACTAATATAATTTTACGTATTCCCATAGAAGAAAATAATTTACATATGCCATGTAGTCTGGGCTTGTTTGGTATGAGGGTCGACCTAAACGTTTCTAAGGCCTAAGGTGAAATCTTCATATGGGGGCTTTATATTATCACTTAAATAATATTTAACTAGCATTTTATATAATATTTATATATATATAAAAAAAAAAACCATTCTTTTTACTTTTTAATATGACTTTTTTTATTTATTTATAGAAAATGCTAAAGTTATAACAAATTTTACTACAAACTAATGTTGTAAGTATAAAATTTACAACATGAGAATTATACAACATGAGAATTACAAAAATATATCACCAATCACAAAAATTCATTCAAAAATGAATTTAATAGTTTGTTGAAGTCCACCTATTATATTTACTGTCACATCAAATTATAAAAATTGTGTAGTAAAATTTATAGTATTTTTAACATTTTCCTATTTGAATTACTTGTGATTAGTAACATCTCTATTTGTAAGACCTATTTATTTAAATTTGTCTTATCTCAAATAAATAAATAAATAAATAAAAAAACAAATTTTGCCCCCCAAATTTGGGGCCTTTCTCTAGTAAGGGGGCCCTTGGCAATGGCCTAAGTGGCCTAGGGCCAGCTTTGGGTATGTGATTCCAAACAACAGTTTTCAGTGTTTAAATATTAAAAACTGTAGTTAAAAAAAACAAAAACAAAAAACAAAAATGCATTTGGTATGGGTGTTTTTTTTAGGAGTGTTTAAGTTATATTGTTCATTTTAAGGTGTTTAAACAATGAATTTAGAAAACTCCTCTTATCGGTTTTCATTTTTCAAACAATGTTGCTCAATAGCACTTTTGTAAATATGTTGAAAACCATGGGGTCACTTAGTTAGATAACACATAAAGCTTCATTCTTCAATTCCAACTAGGGATCTACTTGTTAGCTTTAAAAACACACACACACACACATACCAAACACACAATTATTTTCACACACTGGAACATGTTATTTGAAATATGGTAGGAATTGGGGATGTTATTTGAAATATATGTTTTTACAATACTTTTTAAACCACAGTTTTCACATCATTTTAAACAACAATATTAGACATCTCCAATCAAATTGCCCTATATCAAAATTACGGAAAATGTCACTAATATATGCACTTTCAAAATTACTTAAAAAATATATATATATATATATATATATCTGAAATTACACTTTGTTTTTTCACTAAATTTAGGTAGGAATTGGGGATCAGAGATCAGATTGAGAGATGACCTTTCCATCTAGGCCCCACATTTTTTGTGTCCCCCAAATTGGACAGATTGGGAGCACAATAAAGTAGCTTGTATCTCGAAATTACCTTCACACCCCTTGTATTTTCATTCCAATGTTGTTCTTATATAAGGGCATAGACGTCAAATGTAAATATATAGACATGTTTTCCCTTGTCTTGGAAATAAATAACATAACCAAACCAGAAAAAAGCACAGTAGTCTCATTTGTTTCAATCCTTATTCTCTATATTCAAAATTCATAACGAGAGTCATTTTCCTACTTCTTTCTCTTCTCTCTTTCTTTTCTCTCTTTTTGATAATTTAAAACACTTTGTTTGATAATTTAAAAACAGATAGAATGAGTGGGCCATAACAGAATGAAATGGAAAAAAATATAAAGGAATGAAAAAAAAAATTTATAAACCTTATCCAACCCAACTTAACCTGCTCCGCTCCTCGTTTGAGGAGATAATGCATTTTGCTTTATACATATAATTTGATCTCTATTTGGTTGGGAGAATTGAAAAGTGAAATGATATAAAATGTTGGGAGGATAGAAAAATGAGAAGATAGAAGCTATTTTAGTTTTCCACAATATTTATTTTGTACAGATGATGAAAAATAGAGATGAAGTCCCTTTATTTAGTTTTAAAGAAAAAATGAAATGATAAAAAAAAATAGTTTGTTGGAATTACTATATTACCATATTATATATAATGCACAATAAATTTATGAAGTCCCTTTATTTAGTTTCAAAGAAAAAATGAAATGATAAAAAAAATAGTTTGTTGGAATTACTATATTGCCATAATATATATAATGCACAATAAATTTAGCTGAATGGACTTGAAAGGGCAAAATAATAAATGCATTTCTTTTTCCTATTTTCACCCGCTCTTCTTTTCAATTTGGGGAGATTGAAGTTTGTCGGTATGAGTGGAAACTCATCCACCCCATTTTCCTTCCTATCCAATAATGGAAAACTCATATTTTCTCTCCCCTATTTACATCCTCTCTCTTTTCACAACAACCAAGCATAATGTTAATTTTCTTAAACATATCATATTTATTATTTATTTTGTTTAATGCATATTCTATTATCATTCCAAAAACATTTGTTTCTTTCTTTTTTAGACAGGACACCAACCATGCCTTCTCCCATTTTCATCCCTAAAAATATTTTTTTTTATGTATTTATTTACAATATTTACTAGCTTATAAAGAAGGATTAGGCAAAAAAAAAGTTTTATATCATTCACGTTTTATTTGTCTTTTGTTATGATAAGAATGAAATTAATCAAGATTTCACCTCCATTTTATTCAAAGAAAGTGTTAATCTTTCCTTGTTTTGAGGCTAAAGCTTTGTTATTATTTTTATAAAAGAAGTCTTTGATTCTATCTATACCCGTTTACTTTCCCTTCCTAGAATTAAAATTCACAGCAAAGCAGTGTTTTAATCTTCTGTAGTTTGTCCCAACAAAAGAGGGAATGATAAGGTTCAAAGCATATGTCATTGTCCTTTGGTCACATCTAAGAAACACCAGCCCAGAAGCTTCGTGTAGCTTATGATTCAATGAAGGGGTCCATACATTGAAAGGTCTTGTACCTTCATGAGACCCCATGGGTACAGCCTGTGACTGTCCCACACGTAACTCCAAAACCTCTGTCTTGTTGTGCCCTCATTACCAAGAAGAAAATTAAGAAATGGGAATTGTGTTGTGTTGTGTTGTGTTGTGCCGTTCCAAAACAAACAACCACCCTTTATGTTACAAATAATAGTAGTTCTTGTTGTGCCCTCATTACCAAGAAGAAAATTAAGAAATGGGAATTGTGTTGTGTTGTGTTGTGTTGTGCCGTTCCAAAACAAACAACCACCCTTTATGTTACAAATAATAGTAGTTCTAGAACCGCATAAATTACCATAATTTTTATCATAATTATCTTACGTGTTAGACTGTGATTAATTGTCTGTCATTTTCACGTAGACTCACTATTTTTTCTCTACTGTTCACAATATGTTATTTAGACAGTTGTAAACTTGTAGTACAAATTGTACCATTTTATGTGGTCTTAAAATATTTCCGAACAGTAAAGATGATCACCAAGTCATTTATGACGTGGCACCCACTTCCATGAATTTGGGCCAAATAGTGATACTGACTCACCATTACGTGCCCACCACAACATCTACCTTCACCGATGCTCATAATTTGTATGCTATTCTTTTGTCTTTTATGCCCTCTCTTTCCCAGTTTGAACACTTATTTTTTTTGGCAGGCATTTCCAATATGAACTTATTAAAGCAAAGTTTTGGAATAAAAACATGTAAGCCTAACCTAAAGGCCTAGTAGGCAAAAGGGCAAAAGAGCATGAATGAATGTCTCTGTGATATGGTTCTTTTTATGCCTAACTAGGGAATAACCAATTTTGATAAACAAGCCAACCCCATTACAACAAAGGCACAGAAACTCTAATAATAGATTTCCACTATCCATAACCATGAAGAATTGTCGCTTAGTGAACATCTATAATGTTAATAGTGTATTTGAATGGGCTTAAATTTGAGTGGAGCATATTAACTTAATCTAAAGGCACGTGTAACACACTTTGAACACATAGACTTGAATGCAACTACAGATACTTCAAAACCCAGTATGGTAAAAGAAGCATTAAGAACACATGGTTGACGGTACTAAGTCCAAAAATGGAAACAAAAATTGAAATCCAAGCACTGGCTTGAGGAAAAAAACGAGAGTAATAAGCCAAGATCATTAAACTAGGCTGAGTTTGAATTCTATCACATAAGATTTAATCTGCTTCACTCATTCGTCATGTCCATGTCTATGTCAAAAAAAGAAAGAAAAAGAAAAAGAAGCACATATATTATCAGTTATCAATTATCATCCACATGTTTCCCATGCCATTTTCACGGGACAGCCATTGATAACAACCCTCTTTACTTTCAAGACAGAAAAAGTGTTCCTTGTGGAGTTAAAATCATAATTTCTCTTTCTCTACAGCTAAAAGAAAAAAAAAATTATCATGTTGGTTGAGCTCCACAACTAAAAATTACACATTGCATGCACTAGAAAAACTCACTATACAGCTTTGCCTTTTATAATGGCATCAATAGGTTTATAGATCTTACAGTCAAAGCTATCAGCTGCCTTTTTCCCCTTCAAAGCTACATAATTTATAGTTTCATTTTCTTCCTTTTCAGTGCAAAAAAGAACCCAGCTCTGCTTTCTATATTCTTTTCCACATTCTCATAATTCTGTACAAAAGCTAGCTAGTCAGACACCCGGGCCTTTTTTGTGTTATTGCTGCTGCTTGTGTGAGCAAGTACACTTTGCACGCTTATCAGCAAGTGTCTGAAAATTTTAAAACAAAAAAAGAATGAATGATTGAGAAGGTTATAGTTTCATAGTAAGATAAAAAATTTTAGGGGATATACTGGATATTCATCTATTATATACCTCGACTTCTTGCTGAAGACCTTTAATATACTCAACAGCTAAATCTAACATGTCTGCAGTGTTTGTTTGCTGCAAAAAGAAAGAGACGAATATCTGAGTCCCCACAAAGCAATGTACAAGGAAAAAAATGCAAGAAAGACTCTTACCTTGTCCATGTTAGGAACAAGATCTTGTAATTTTCTCATCCTTTCGCTAATTCGGGTTCTTCTAACCTGAAAATTTGACAAGAAAATGAACATGTAAAGGCATTTTTAGCATCATCCTTTTAAAATGAAGAGAATTGTACTAATTTATTAATGGGATTGTAACATTCATGATCCAACAAGTGCATCCAATGGCCCAAAAATGAAAAGATGATGGGACTAAAACATTACCCTCTCAGCAATGCTTCGTGGGTGAGTGGCACAGCCACGCTTAGCTCGAATCTTACAAGGTACTGAGTCTTGGAACTGCAAAAACTTTTCAATGGCAGCCATCTCTGAAGAAGTTTTAGGCAAGCTCAAGTGATGAGCCAAAGAGGGAGGGCGATTTCCAGCCTCCACATTCTGATGGACAAGAAAAATTTTTATAAGATAAGAAGATTATAGAAACCAAGCACAATGTATCAAATATTATGCTACCTGAGTTTCAGACACGTTTATATTGGAAAATGACTTTACATCATCATCATCTCTAAGTCTTTTTAGACCATTGATATTATCCGAGATCATAGCAGAGTCATCCCAAGAACCAAGGGGAAAACCTGTCACATAATTGGTACTTCGGCCCTCACCAAAACCTCCACTCTCTGGATTGTTTGCTACTACCATGTTTTTGTCCTCAATTTCATCAATTGGACTCATTAGTCCCGATGAAGAAGGCGGACCTGATGAGTAATTCTTTAACCTGCTTGCAGAAGAAAAAGATGCTTCTTCATTAGTGCTATTACCAGCTCCGAAATTTCCCACGCCTCTCATTGCAGCATAGCCTGCCAATTGCTAAGAATTGTTTAGCATCACTCCGAATTTCTAACAATTACTAATCAAACCAAAAATGATAGACATAAAAAAAATGAACTCAAATTTCCTCATTTTTACATCTCAGATCATAGCTTAAGCAACTTCATCTACTATACAAAATCCCACTTCCCCTCCCCCTTAAGACATAGTTCTATGAGAAGTAACACCAAAATCAATTAATTCATCAGGAACTTTGAGAAACAGTTCAAAATTCAACATTTCACTAAGCAAATAGCTCAAAATCTTTTCAAATAAGTACTTTTCTATTCTTTCCTCTAATTATTTCCAAGAACCAAAGATAACAAGTAGGAAAATACAATAGGTACATACCCTCTCCAACATTGATGTTGGCGAATAATCCGGCTGGCGAGCTGCTGTGTCGAATAAGACTTGAATTATTACCACCACCACCACCACCGGTCTTCATCTGAGGCAATCGATCCAACCCCATTGAATAAGACCCTTCCACACTCGAATTCTCCAAAGGTGGCCGTGGTAGACCTTGGTAAAAATTCTGAGAAACAGAACCATAATTGCTTTGCTGCTGCTGCTGCTGAAGAACCCCTGCTGCTTCATTATTCATTGAAGCCATAAACTGTGTTTGCTGGCTACTAGCTTCTGTGGCCACCACTTCTGATGTATTAGTAACTTCTGTGCCTCCATTACCACCACCACCACCACCACCATCAGCGATAAATCGAGCAAATATTCGCTCTGTTTCAGGGCTTGAAGGCCTGTTCAAAAATTCCTCACAGAATTCTCTGTCAATAATGTTTGCAAAATATGAACTTGGTGCAGACCTGTACCTAGTCAAGCCAGAGTTCATCTGGTTTTGGTGGTGATGTTGTTGAAGATCTGACTCCATTGCTTCTCTTTTCCTCTTCAAATCTCTTCCAAAAAGCTTCAATTTTGTAAAAATTTACTTACTTTTTTCACGATTTCCTTGATTCCCTTTTGAGTAACCACAAAAGAAAGCAGAGCTTTACTAAAGCAGAGTGCAAAGCTCTGTTTCCTTTTCTCCTAGAAAGAATTTCTGGGAAGCTTTATAAAGAAACAAAGGACTTAACCCCAACGAGATAAGCTGCCACGTGTGGATCTAACACAAAATACCAAACCAAAAGCATAAACTATCCGTTTAGAATAAGAACTCTGCTATTAAAGTAGTCTCAGAAACAGAGGAAAACATGGAGTCCAATCAGAACAAATTCACTACAAATCTTTTGTAGAAACGCCGACAACCATCAAATCTGATGACCCAGTTGGCTATTCTTGGATCAGAACCACTCAGCTAAAGAAGTAAAACCTGATAACAAAAGAAAGCACTGAAATTTATGAAAAATAATATACAATTACGCAGAACAAATAAAAGAAAAAACAGAACAACAACAAAAGCCAATCTCTCTATCTCTCTCTCTACTTACTCTCTGTACTCTTTTTGTGAAACCCTCCTTCTTTCTAGGAGTGAAAAAACTAGTGGTGTTGGTGGCAGTGAGTGAAGGCAGAGAAAGTGAAAGCCACAAGAACCATATGCTTTTTTATATTATTATTTAGCTATGTTGTTGTTCTATGAGTTCAGCAGCAATGAGAAAGTGAAACAGACGGCCGAAATCTAATATAAGCCTCCCAGATTTGGTAATGTATGTTTATGCATCACTTTCACCAAAATGTCCTTTCACCGATTAATAATTTTTCTGGATAGCCATGGGTTTAAGAGAGAAATGGCTGGATTATTTACACGTCAGCTACCATATGAATGGACTTGGTGATTCATCATATGAACATAATTTTTTTTTGAAAGGTCATATTAACATAATTTTAACCTTTTCTTTTCTTTTTCTTTTTTCTTTTTATGTATAATGACTATACCAGCCCTGTTGCGTATGTTGGACCACATTTGTGAATTATTTCAGACACTAACAGACAATTTCAACATTTTCTGCCTACAGGGGTGTTTTTTTTCTCTTTTTTTTTCCATATAGGGTTAGAGCTTTTAATATATATATATAATTACCGAAGTGAAATGGACTTGTGTGAAATATTATTATTCAAATATTTGAGAATCATTATTGTAAAATAGATTGCATAAAATTTATGCTCCTAGGCTCCTGCATTTTTTTTATTTTTTGGATTTCTACTTTTTAGTGGGTACATTGGTTATTGCCAATTTGGCCCCAAGACTATCTGCGCAATATATTGTAAAAGTGCCTCAATGATAAAAAGTAATGTATAAAGATTTTAAGCCCAAAAAAAGGTAGCTATTCTTGTCTTGTAGATCAGATTATTTTCTTATAAAAAAATGAGTTTATTTTTATTTGTTTCTGTGGGGGTCGGTTAATCAATAAATTACTAAAATCGTGTTAACTGGGCCTGTGACCCATCCGATGACGTAAAACTGCCCGAGGAGGCCCATATCAGGTTATAAGGATAACCAAACGAAATGAAGAATAGATATCACGTGAGGTGAGTTTAGTATTCGTCCGAGGACAAAATCCTTCTCGGCAATATGAGTCCGAGGATGACCTGAACGCCATATTTTTGCAAACACACTTCAGAGCTACATTACCACTGAAGGTGGGATATGGGACCAAGGGTAAGAAAGAAAAGGTAAACAAATATCTTTAACAATAGCTGTCTCCGTATTAATTGCCTCTCAACCAACTCTCTGACCACATTAATGTGGAGGTGATGCTTGAACAGTGATGAGGCAGCCTTACAGCTGCTGGTTGGAGGTTCCAGAAGGTGTTGGATGGGATAGGAAGGGATCCTCCAAACCCAACCTACACGTGTGTGGTGAAGATGACACCAAGATGGCAGTATATAACATGGAAGAATGCATTGAGAAATGGGGATCAGAACTTCTAAACAAAGAGTACTTAGAAGAAAACCTTATGAAATAAAGAACTGAACTTGTTTTAAGGAGAAATTGATCGTTATATTAGTGTCAATCCATCTATAAACGTTAAGTTTAATCGTTTTTCTTTTGAAGTTAGCCTAGTTCTTTGACATCCACGCTCTATAAATTTATTGTTTGGACCTTTAACGTTTGAACCCAATACGAATCTGGGATTGTTATAAATTGAGTCCTTACATTTCTTTTACTTTAAAAAATAAGTTGGTTAAAAAATATTTTCACCTAAAAAATAGAGAGAATTATAAAAAATTTACATAAGTCAAATAAATAGGAAAATAAACTCATCAAAAAATTTACATTCTTTTAGGGGCAACTTGGGTGTTTAGGGTTTTTAGCACTTGATAATAATAATGAAGAATTCTTTTGGGGGCTAATTTATTTTCTTTATAGAAATTATATTCCAAAATAGAAAAAATATATATTAAATACTTCGTTTTATTTATTTTTTAATATCTTGTGAAATTATACGCCGATAACATAAATATACTGTTAATTAAAATATACTAAAAGAAATAATTAATTTTATACAGACTTTATTTAAGTGCCAAAATCTTCATTTAAATCCGTACTATACTTGTACCTACATTTATTTGCTGTTTCTTTTTTTATTTTCCCTTTTAATGGCTGATTTTAAAATTTTCTTAAAACAGAAAACCAATAAAATTTATATATATATATATATATATATGTAGGGACACGATTTTCTTAACGGCCCAATAATGATGTTGGGCTCGTACATGAAAGATCCCTCACAATATGATTTGTAGAGAGTGGGCTTGAAAGGCTTGCCTTTGATCACGGGGTGATGGTCCGGTCCTATTTTTAGAGAAATTCATGTGGAAAATAAGAGTTGGATTTGAACATTTAGGCCCTATATCATTACATCCTGAGGGGTTGGACTCCTCGGATTTAGTCCGAGGATCATTAAGATCTTCCTCCGGTTATCCGGCGGTAATTTTTGTGGTATGCATACATCTTTAAGTGATTTTCACCCATGGAGTCTTTTTCCTTGAGGTGGGATGGGAATCCCTGGTTTCTTGTCCATTCTCCCCCCTCCCCTTTACCCAAATTACTTACTTTCTCTTTTATACTAGCCTACGTTCGCTGTCCTTCGTCCACGTGTAGGGTCAACTTTTACAAGACTGATATTTGTCCTGTCAGTCTAATCCCAGAATTGTTGGGGATGGTTGATAAAGCCGAAGAATCCGGCTCTGCTGGATACTGAGTCTTATCTGGGAAGGGTAATGAGGGCAGCTTTCCCGAGATATTTTAGATCTCCTTTCCAGTCTGGTCCTATACCGTTTTTGCCCCTTTTTTTTGGTGGAATTTTGGGTATGCCGAGGACCGAACTGTCCTCGGCAACATCTCCGGGCCATTTGGGCTTTATGCTATTAAGCTTGGGCCGTAGCTGTCTTTGGCTTGGGCCCTTGGACTTCCCACGAGCAAATGGACCTGACCCATAAATTATTGGGCCCCACAATATATATATATATATATATATATTCATTTTCATATATTAATATTAATAATTATGATTACAAGCCTAAAGCAACAAGGTATGATTGCATTATAAAGTTGTGGGGCCCAATAGTTTATGGGCCCGGCCCGCTCGCTTATGGGGAGTCCCCAGGTCCAAACTGAAGGAGGCCAGGGCCTAAGCTCAAAAACAGGAAGCCCAAAGTGGCCCGAAGATACAGCCGAGGACAACTTAGTCCTCGGCAGGCCCAAAGTCTCATGGATGAGAGTGGCATACAAGTAAACTTAAAAGATCAGAAAATATCTCAGGGAAATTGTCCTTAGTACCCTTCACTGATATGACACTGCACCTAACAAAACCGGATTCCTAGGCTTTATTGACCATCTCCAGCAATTTCGGGATTAGATTGATGGGACAAATATCTGTCCTGGAAAAATCGACCCTACACGTGGACGAGGGACAACGAACGTAGGCTAGTATAAAAGAAAACGTAAGGTAGCGAAGTAAGGGATCCCCATCTCACTTCCTGGAAAAAACTCCAAGAATGAGAATGCCCGGATAGTATATGCGCTCCACCATGGAAAACCCATCGACGGGTAACCGGAGAAAAACACTAATGCTCCTCGGACAGGATCCGAGGAGCCCAATCCCTCAATTTAGAAAGTTAATGGGCTTAGATATCCGGACTAAAGCCTTTTATAGTCTAGGTTTATCTAAGGTCCGGCCGGTACTAACGCCCCGTGACCCAACTCTAGCCTTTCAAGCCCACTCTCTACAAATTTTATTGTGAGGGATCCATCACGCGCGAGCCCAACGTCATTGTTGGGCCGCTTGAGAATCGTGTCCCTACAAAAGTAATATCCATATTTTATTTTCTCTTTCCCCTAATGAAGCTTCAAATTTCTCTAAAAACACAGGAAGAGATATCATTAATCTTCTTATAAAATATATATTATAAGCTAAGATTTGGGAATGTTTGATCAAACTTGCAATATGAATGGACATAAGTAGTGGTGCCCTTCTTGCTATATACATGGACCCTGAAATTACAATATAATATGAACACCTTTGGCTTTAAGCAAAATCAAGTAATCAAACAAATGAACAAAAACTATATTGTGGGATAAAGTGGACCTTCAACACCCTCCCTCTCCACCAAACACTCCCAAAAAATAAAAAATAAAAACCTCCCTCACTCTTGGAGAGAGATCAAAAATAATTTTTTTTATTGGATTTCTAACTTTAGAGTGAATTATTTTTTGCTCCAACATAAATATATATATATGTTGGGAATTTAATTTTGTACAAAGAGGAAAAAATATAAATTTTTGCTACATAGTGGGGGACCTTTGGTACATGCGGAGTTCTATACTTTACACACACCGTTGCATTTCTAACAAGTTAAACACCCTTCAAGTAAAGGACAAAACTATCCCTTTCTTAATCATAATATTATTAATTTTTTGCAATGTTAAGGCAGATTAGCTTTGTCCTTACAATTATTAATTTATTTTTTTGGGTAATATTATTATGTTTAATGCATATAAAAAAGAAAAGCCCATACCTTCTCTTCCTACAAAGCTTTGTTTTAGTGCTTAATGCATTCTTTTAATTATTATTATTTACATAAAAAAATATTAAATGTGTGGTAGATTCACATCTTTTGAAAAATATATATATGATTGTAAAATAAATTGTGATGTAGAGATTAATAGGCTAAACAAGCCAACTCAGGAGCAGACGTTTGTCTTGTACATTTTTTTATTATTAATTAGTACATATTAACAGTACGCAAATGATTATGAATTTTTTATACACAAGTCATGGTAGTCATATGACTAGTCCTTTACTATGTCAGTTGTCACCTTTATGCTTTATGCGTTGTCAACAAATTTGAGGGTGTATTTGTTTTTTTGGTATACCTGACAAACCTCAGCCTCTCACTCCCTAGACAAGAGACTCGAGAGGTTCCTACTTTCTAGTTCCTACCATCATACATATATATTACACGATGGTAGAAATTCGGCCGGGAAAATATGTGATTTAGTATGCAAATATTGAATATAAAATTTGAGGACTTAGAGCAATTATATCAGTGGGTCTAAAATATAAAAAGTGTAAAAATTTACACAATATAACATAAAAAATATACATATTAAATTTTAAAAAACTTTGTAAATATCCAAACTTGCTACAGAAACCGAACATATATGCACGATTACTGTAACTTTGTATCTTATAATTTGGTTTTTTTTTTTTTTCTCTCTCTCTCTCTTCTCCCTCATTTTCTTTTTCCTCTATTACACAACGACACACCCACAAGGACAAACTAATATAGAGACACACAAACACATCCACGCGGATAAACCAACAGATAGATAGTATTGTTGTGAAATTGACACACCAACACATACAGATAAGCGCTGGTGGCTTGTGGATCGGTTGATCAATGTTGATGGCTTATGGATTGGTGGCGAAGATGTCGTTTGTGGGTCAATAGAAGTGGATCAGTGGATTAGTGCTTGTGATAAGAAAGAAAATCTGAGAGAGAGAGACAGAGACAGGGATAGAGAGAGAGAATCTGAGTTTGAGCGATTAAAGAAATAGAAAATAAAAAATATAGAGAGATAAGGACAAAAAATAAAATGATAAAATAATAATAAATGAATAAAAATAGGTGTATAATAGATAGTCTGATGTTGATGTTTTGTAAAAATAACCGTATAAAATAGAAAAAGTAAGTTCTTATGCTAAAATAAATATAAAATTTTACACATACTAATACTAATGCTAATGCTCAATCCTTACAATGTATGTGTGTAATATATATATATATATATATATATGAGAGATTTGAATTTTGAACGTTTTCATTAAAAATACCAAAACTTGAGTTACAAAGCTCTTTATACTTCCATTACAATTTACAACTTTGTTGGAAATGCTCGATAAATAGTCTAGACTAGACCACGCTTCCATTTATCAAAAGAAAAAAAAAAAAAAAAAACCCCGAACTAGCAAACCCAAATGGTTGCATAGTAGGTTCCCTACCACATAAAACTTTTTTTTTTTTTTTAATTTAATTTTTTTCGTGGGTAGCAAAGATGATCTTAGAAGCAACCAACCAATCATATGAATACCATTCTTGGTGGGGTTGTCCAAGCTACGAGGATAGGATGCTTATGGGCCCAAGGACGTCCCTGGCCATAATTTTTGTATGATCAATGATAAGAAAAAGAAGAAGAAAGGGATGGTGAAAGGTATTGTACAAAATTAACTTCAAGAACATTACTATTAATTTTTTTTTCTTCTCCTAAGGAAAAAGGTCTAAAGATTGACACATTAATTAAACAATAGTATATTTATTTTTTTAGCACAGTTGATTGAATATAAGTCAGCAATTCATGTTTTGTTTAATTGTTTTCCATAACTTTTCCAAAGCTTGACATGCAAAATTTAGAGAATGTGTTCTTGACTAATATGGATAATTATTAGTGATAGATAAAAAAAAAAATATACTCGATAATTAGTTCAAATAAAAACCAATATAAACTTATTAATTCAACCACTACGAAAAGTTATGTGAAATTTTTTGTGTCACGTTGCTTCACAAATCACAATTTGATTAGCTAGATGACAATATGGCCATGGCTTTAAAAGTGAAAAATGAAAAAAGATTCAAAGTAGCTTAAATGAAAGGGGTACTCAAATCAAGGTACTTTTTCCCAAAAATCTTTTACTTTAAGCTTTCGTAAAAGTTAATTTTTTTTAGCTTAAGGTGCTAATGCACGTGTCATTACATTTAAGTATCAATTAAGTTGACCGTTTATAAAAAGTTAAATAATTGTCAGAGATCATCATCATAGCCAATTCGAATCTCTAAATGTGATTATAACCTTAATTAAAAACTTCGTTTTAGATCTTGGTCATATTAATCAAATCACTAAATGACAAACACATTGAGTGAACGTTAAGCACTTCTAAAAATAAATTAAATAAAAATTAGAGAGATAATGTTGCATATTCAAAGGGAGAACTATTTCGATGATGTGAAAAGTTTAGTGCTTTTTATTCTTGTGTTGCCACTTATTGACATATGAGGAATTTAGGGCCCATTTGGGATTTGGGTATCTAATTTAAATGGTGTCATTGTCTTAAAAGTTTTTCTTTATCTATTTTTTGGAATTAATTTAGTCACAGCAATCACTTTGTTAGGTAAACCGAGTTTTCGCAAAATGTTGCAACAAAAGTAATCAGCAGGACATAAATCTAATCTAAGGATTAATCGAATTTGGTGGGTTCAGTAACTAACTAGGGACCTTTCATGACGAAATAATATTAATAATAATAATTATTATTATTATTATTTTGGTTTCACATAGAGATTAAATTATATTACAAACTGTCAAACCGATGATATCTTATATAAGAGGAGTTGTTGTTTCCAAATTTTGAAAGGACATAGGTGTTGTCTCCTAAAATTTTAATACCTAATAAGATAAATTCTTTTGTGTAATTAATGTAGATTTTGCTCGGGTAGCTAGATAACGAGGAAGTATATCCTATTTCAGGTGTATACTTCCTCTCACTTAATAGTTGGATGGGTTCCACAGCTGGTAGGTCTCACCAGCTGTGAGTGAGAGGATACATGCAATCAAAACATGGTGTATTTTCTCCTACATAACACACAATATTCAGCTACTTTTTGTTTTTGTTTTTTGTTTTTTATTTTTTATTTTTTATTTTTTTGCAACATTCAGATACTTAATTATCTAGTGTTATAGAAGATGTTTTGTTACTTTTGTTAAGAAGTTATTGTATAGTGTTCTCAGGAAGTTATTAGTGTTAAATAAGAACCGAGAACATTATACAATTAAATATATCAAATTAGAATATTGGATTTTTATACTTATTCACTTATTGATTAGTGATTTGAGTGATAGTATGTGGTATTTTCCATTGCTGTAACATGATGTGGGATTGGTGAGTCCACACGAAAAACCCTTTTTTTCATTCAAGGAAAAAAAGAAAGAGATTAGAAACATCAAATATCAAAATAAAAGCCAAAAGATCCAAGGCTTATCCAAAATAACAAATGATTCAAAATGATAGCATCCCATTCTTGCATACAAATTTGCAAGCTTGTTAGAGGTAAGAAACTAAGAATACTGTAATTCAACGCAAATCTGTAGTCATTGACAATTAGATTTAAAGTAGTGTTAGCTAATTATAACTCATATCTCCAAATTATGACGAGCCACTATTTTTAACGATTTATTTAATTTATGTAGTAAATTTTGTATTCCAATTTCCAATCGCCAACTTTTTCTTCTTTTTCGTTCTTACTAATTGTTGATGCCCATTATTGACAAAAAGGCCCAATGGCAGAAGAAATCCAACAATATAAAAAAGATGGAAAAAGAGAATAGTAAAATAAAGATAATTGGGCTAGAATGGCAGGAATAATAGTCAACAGGCCCACTAAAATAATAAGTGGCCCGAGAGAAAGCAAACGGGACAAGGAAGCCCCAAAGATTGAAGTAGTAAGCCTATGAGAATTGTGAGAAATGGAAAGAAAGCAAAAATGGCTCAGGGAAGCCCAAAGAAAGGGATTAGTAAATGGGGTTGGCTCAAAGGCCAATAAACCCAAATGTAAGGATGTGGTAATTGGGCTAGGAAAGCCCAAAGGATTTAGCAAAAGCCCATGAGAATGAAAGAGGCAGGAAAGGATGGAATGGGCCAAGGATGCTAAAAGAATGAAATGGGCCAAGGATGCTAAAAGAATGAAATGGGCCAAGGATGCTCAAAGAACGTAATGGGCTGAGGAAGCCCAAGGTATGTAATGGATTGGCCTAGCAAGAATGTTGGGTAGTAAAAACCAAAAGAAGGAATAAGGTAAGAAATTGACATAGCAGGTGCTTTAGCCCATAAGCCTAGAGGCAATAACAAGTCAAAAAGATAAGTGACATCACAGCAGGAGTAGTACAGTGACATGACAGGAACACCAGTCAGCCCACGGACGCAGGATGAAAAGGGACATGGGCCAAATTAAAGAAGAGAAAGCCCATACCCAACTAAGCAATGCCCAGCCTGAAGAAGAAATGAGATGCAAATAATGAAAGCCCAAAGTCTCATTCACGCAGTAAGAGTTAAACGAGCACCAGAGCGTGCAACAGAATTAGACCAACTTAGAGGCAATGGCAAATGCGTGAGAGCTAGAAAAGTAATGGGCTCGTATGAAAGTGAAACATGCATACAAGGCTTTAGCCCATAAGCCCAGAGGCAACAACAAGTCAAAAAGATAAGTGACATCACATCAGGAGTAGTACAATGACATGACAAGAACACTAGTCAGCCCACGGACGCAGGACGAAAAGGGACATGGGCCAAATTAAAGAAGAGAAAGCCCATACCCAAGCAATGCCTAGCTTGAAAAAGAGATGAGATGCAAATAATGAAAGCCCAAAGTCTCATTCACGCAGTAAGAGTTAAATGAGCACCAGAGCGTGCAGCAGAATCAAACAAACTTGGAGGCAATGGCAAATGCGTGAGAGTTAGAAAAGTAATGGGCTCATATGAAAGTGAAGCATGCATACAAGGCTCAGGCACCACCTATCTGTACCTAACCAATTTAGGAGAGGTGGGCCATGGGTCAAAGGTATAAAAGGATGTGGTCAGGCGGTGGGGAGAAGGGGGAGCCTATTTTGGGGTTCCCGCTCAAATTCTTTTGGGGGAAATGTCTTGTTTGGATGACATCTCATTCAAAAGAGGTAAACATGAGCTGAAATCATTAGATGCATATTATAGAGGTTGGTAAGGGAAAGGTTTAACCCTTATTCAGATGAGAGTGTCAAGGGGAGTAAGAGAGAACCACTTTTGTATGGGGATGAGGCGTGGCACAATCAACATATGTAGTGGTGGTGGCTGGGTAGCCGGCAAATCAGTGGGTAGTCTTGGAAGGACACCCACAACAAGCTGATAGCGGTTGAGGGGTAAAAATGGCAAATCCTGTCATGGCAGGTAGTATAAAAGGCAATAGACGTGCACAGTGAAAAAAGGGGGGGAGGAAAAAGGAAGAGAAAAACGATAAACAAGAGATATAGAAAAACAGAGAGAAAAAAAGAAAACAGAGTAAACAAAGAAAGAAAGAAGGAATACAAAAAAATCAAAGTAAGGGAAAAATACAAGTGATAGGAGTAAAAGCATGAATCAGTAGGCTACCCACTTCTCTCCCTATTAATAGCCCACTCTCTAATGAATCAAGAATCCAAGATTAAGCCATTTAGGTTTTTTTTCCAAAGTGTGTAACTTCTACGGAAGAATTCCCCTCTGAGATTACCTATATTGGAGATTGGTTGCCTTTTGGACTTGAATTTGCTAAAGAGCCAAGCCCATTCTTTTAGCAGACTAATCTTTTTTTTTCTCTTGTTTTGATTGATTAATGACTAACCTGACATCTTGCTATTAATCTTTAATTGCCGTAATCATGTTGTGATGTCTTTCTTCTTGAAACTGTTCACGTATTATTGTTCTTAGTAGAAGATGTTTTAGTTAAAAATATTTTAGTTATCCTGCTACATTGTTTTTCTTGGTATAACATTTTATAACAATCTTTCATGTCGTGAGCACATAACACGCTCAAGACTCCTGCTAGGGTGCATTAGCACAAGAAGGGCCCAACTTGCGCATAAACTGGCCTAAGGTGTGTTTCAGTTAGGCTAGTCCCGACTCTCTTATCCCAGAATCACAGGCCCGTGGTACAGCAAGAGTAATTCAGGCCAAGACACAAAAAGGCCCACCACACTAATATTTAACAATCGTGCTTTATTCTTAACAATACTTGATGCATCATCTCTTTTTAGAAGGATTGTTATTCGTCATAGACATTATTTTTCTAAATATCAAAACCAAATATACTTTGATTGTATTTATAAATTCATGAAAATTGATTCAAAACCACCTTTAAAGGTGAAAAGAAAAGGCTAGTAACTCTCATGGCTGTACTTGTACCATACATGCAACTTAGTGGGTGCATAGGTTGCATAAGATAAACTCTTATTCCTCTTTTCGTTCATGATATATAGACTTCCAAATGTAGCATATTCGTGTCCTTCGTACGTAGCATGGTTGAATGTTAAAGCATATTCCACTTTGCACTTTGTAGTATTAGGGATATTTTGTTGAGTCTCAAAGTGTTACCTTTTCTCTTTAGTACACATTCCTTTTGCTCTTTTTGTGTCACTTTTGTTTTGTTTTTTTTTAATGAAATATATTTATACGACTTTTAACACTTTCCAACACACAAACAAGATTCATTAATCTAATTTATTTATACGATTTTTAACATTTTATCACCTAAAATTTATTGTGAAAATATCATATACGTAACACTTTTCTTAATCAAAAGCCAAGCCACATAGATAAAAAAGAAAATGGTGTGCATGATTCATACTTAATAGCACTTTCAAATTTCCCGATCAATAAGCATTGCTAATTTCTAAGAACATCATTTTTATATGGAAACAAATAATGACATATTGAGTTCTTTCTCTTTCTTTGGGACCTCAGTAAGTACCTGCCCCACACCATTGTTTTCATACCCCACATCTATAAAACCTAGCCAGACTTTAGGGTTGAAGCACTTGAACTGTCCAATTTCTGATTGAGATTGATAAGAAACTGAGAATGACCCTACAATAAAATAACTTAAGCAATACATTATTAGGACATAAACACATATTTTCTGGAGATCCAAACTTTAATTGTTACATAATTTAATATTTGGCGTTGTGCATGCCTTATGATGTACATGTTCATGATGGTTTATTAATTATTTCTCGAATTCTTTTTTGGTTCACGGGTCATTTCTTAAAATATTTATAAATAGCTAGATCATGGTCAAGTAGTAGTTCAGAGGAGCAATAATGACAGAGCTTATCTAATTTCTTATCTTAATAAAATAGCTTGCTTATCACATTAAAGTATATGATGTTTTTGTTATAATATTTCTACTTATTGGTTATCCATCTTGACTTTATGTTTCTTATTAGAAAGATTATTTAATTTGGAAAAAAAAAAAACTATTTTTTTTAATATAGAAGAATTTGGTTCATAGCTTAATGATTGCTGTTTTTGCAAACAATAATTATTCATTGATTTATATTGTTGCCGAGGACTCCATCTTTCTTGCTTGATTTTAGCCAAGACATATATATGTGAATTGCTGGAAGTCCAATAACTCAGGCAGGCTGGCTATAACTTTAAGTAATAACTATTGACTTTTGAAACTTAGATATATGTGGTCCACCTGAGTTTGGTTTTTCTCCACTAACATGTGAAGACTAAGGGCTGTTTGGATTTTAAAAAATGCTCACTTATCATTTAAATATCATCACTCATCACTCTATAACTCATCACTTATCACTAAAAATATCACAACTTCCTAAAGTGGCATGTTTGACACTTGTTTCTAACTTTGATAACTCAAAAAATTTTACTTTTTGTGGGACCCACGGATTGACTTAGTGTAGCTTTTACTTTTTTTTTTTTTTCTTCAACCCCCAATACCCAAACTCACCGAACCCAAATTGTTCTCAAGCACCGTTCATCGCCTCCCTCTTCATCCATTCACCGAACCTAGCACCCAATTGAGAAAAAAACCATCGAACCAATCCACCATAGCAAATCCGGCCATTTACACCACCAACACCTTCAACACCACAACAAATTACACTATAAAGCTTAGAAAGAACGAAAAGAGGGAAAACAGAGAAGAGAAAAGATCGTGAGAGTGAAGAAAGAAAGAAAGAGAAAGAAGGAAAAAAGAAAAAGAAAAAAAGAAGAGAACCCAAGCCCAGAAACCTAGTGAAAAGGAGTGAAAAAAAAATAAAAAATAAAGAGAAAAAAAAAATGCAACCAAACCCAGAAACCCAATGTGAAAAGGAAAGAAAAAGAAAAAAAAAAAAAAAAAGAAGAGAACCCAAGCCCAGAAACCCAGTGAAAAGGAATGGGGAAAAAAAATGCAACCAAACCCAGAAACCCAATGTGAAAAGGAAAGAAAAGAAGAAAAAAAAAAAGAGAACCCAAGCCTAGAAACCCAGTGAAAAGGAATGGAAAAAAAAGAAAAAAGAAAAAAAATGCAACCAAACTTAGAAACCAACATGAAAAGGAAAGAAAAGAATGAAGAAGAAGAAGAAGAAGAGAATAAAGAAAGGTGATCATCCTAGACCCAGCGTGAAAGACAAAAAAAAAAAAAAAAAAGTGTGTTGGAGAGAGCAAAAGGTCTGACCGTGGGTCTCATGTATGTGTGTTTATTTACCAAAATGCCATGGAAACTCAGTTTTGATAACTTGAAAACACCTAAAATGTGTTTTCAGTTTCCATAACTCATCACTCAAAAATCAGAGCATTGAGTGATGGAAACAAAAATTGAAAACACATCCAAACAAACTACTCAATCGTGAGACTCACCAGTTTGAGTTATGGGTGATGGAAACAGAGTTATGAGTGATGGAATACTACAAATCCAAACAGCCCTAAGACTCTGCTATTGTTGAAGAGTTACAGAAAGTTAATCAGAAAAGCTGCATGATATATATAAGAAATTAAGTTAAAAATAAGTTCAAAGTGATGGAAACAAAAATTGAAAACACATCTAAACAAACTATTCAACTGTGGGACTTATCAGTTTTGAGTTATGAGTGATGGAAACAGAGTTATGAGTAATGGAATACTACAAATCCAAACAGCCCCTAAGACTCCGCTATTGTTGAAGAGTTGTAGAAAGTTAATCAGTAAAGCTGCATGATATATAAGAAATTAAGTTAAAAATAAATTCAAAGTATTGATCAAAAAACAAAAATATATAACCAAGGTAGTTTCCATTGGTGTGTATATATATATATATATATATATATGTATATATGTGTGTATGTGTGTCTTTAGCTAGACATTGGTATGTTATCAATACACTTGATCTCACAAAAGAAGTCCACAATATTATATATTATTGAAGGAGATTCTTGAATCTGCATTAAAGTCATCAACAGTATTAATAATCTGCTGCATAACTTGCTGAAGCTTAAAGCCTTTTTCTCTAGTTGTTCCTTCTCTCTCTTGGATTAAAAGAGAGAGAACTTTGTGGCTCATAATCTAGCTAAGTATTATTGTGATGTAATAGTATGTTTTTGCTGTAATAATTCCTCCCTCTTGACTGATATTTGGGATGCTTGGAGGAAAGATTTTGTGTTTGTTTCTGCTAGCTAGTTAATGAAGGTTAATTTGGTTTTTAAGCAAAAAAAGAAGTCATTTTGTATATTTATTGTTATTTTTTGACCGTTTGACACTTGACATCATTGTGATTTTCATTAAGATTTTGCTCATATTATCGTCCTGATCGTTAAGTTAATCACTTGTTCTCTGTAAGTGATTTGCCACAAAAAAGAGTCTAGTTTATAAAGGCTATAAAATACAGTTCCCCACTTGACACTTGAGTTCAAAAGTCTAACACCTTTAAGTAATACAGTATTTATCTAAGTGTTTATACTTTATATTATGAAATACATTCTTATTATTAGCAAAATTACTAATTAAGTAATGAAGGTTATATTTTGTTTATTGTTAATAACAAATTAATTAGAGATTTTTTTTAATAAAAAAATTCAATTAATTTATCTATTATCCTTTAATTTTAAGTTTTTGATATTCAATTCAAATTCATATTTAATTTCAAATAAACATTTAATTTTTTAAAAAATATTTACAAAAAAAATAACACTACTTATAATATAATTAGAATAAAACAAATTTTATAATGTAAACTTGTTTTGTCAAAGTCATAATTATAACTTTACTTAATAAAATTGTTTCGTTTGTTTTGTTGTAAAATGTTTTCTAGAAAAGAAAAATTACGAATTTTTAAGTGTTTGTTTCATTGAAAACTTTATAGCAAATCAAACGCAACATACATAACCTCGATCTTTACAAGTGAAGGCAGGTTAATAATAGAATAGCTAAAAACAACGTGATTTCATAAGAATCTACCATGCTTGTTCGTGATTTCATAAAAATCTCTTATGTCGCGAGAACAATGTTATTTTACATATAACAAGTATTCAAACCATTGAGCTACTACGAGAGCCGGTGTGATTTTACATATAGAGAGGGTGATTTTTTATGAATCTCTTTTTATCGTGAATCTCGTGATTTTTCCCTTTTGGATCAATCGAGAACAAAGTCATTTTTATTTGCCCCAGTTTGCTTTTCTTCCACATTTGGCAAGACAGAGACAGTGTCATTTAGGAGTGTTGAGGCATCTTTATTTAGCATGCCACCAACTCGAGCAATGTCAAATAACATTTATGAGCAGTCCCATCAAAGGAGCTAATATTTTACCATTTCATTTTACAAAACACCAAATATCAATGATTTTATTTTAACATTTAACACATTAAAATAATATAAAAAAACAATAAAATAATATAAGGGTTGCTACAATAAGAGTGAAAGTGAGAGTCTCAAAAGAGAGAGAGGGATAGAGAATTAAAAATCATTAGAACTACAGCGAGCTCTCTCATGTATAAGAGTTCACTGTAGCTGAAAGTGAAATTTTTTTAGATGTAGAACTTTTGATGGAGTATGGTTTTTATGGTTTAGAGCATTATTTAGCAACTCAAAAATCTATGTTATTTATTTTAACATCTCACTTTGTAATACACTTAAAATCAATGATTCTATATTTTTACCACTTCATTTAAATATGATTTATTTATTAATTTTTTTCATCTTCTACGCCTCTTTCTCTCTCTTCCTATTTGTCTCTTTCTCATATGAAGATTTTGAAGAACAACCAGCAAATCAAAACCTCAACCACCTCCACTAGCAAACTCACAACCACCTCCACTGCTTGACACCTCCACTGCCACCCACAACCCACAGCCACCTTTACTGTCCACCACGACTTTGATTTAAAAAAAAAAAAAAAAAAACCAACAACAACAACAACAACAACAATAATCACTACCACCACAAACCCACCTTAATCACTACTACCACAGATTGGAAAACCATATGAAACCCACAAACCCATATCAAACACAAAATATCACACACAAACCCATATGAGACCCACATACCCACAAAACCCAAAAACTTAAACCACCACTACAACTAGGGATGGCAATGGGGTAGGGTGAGGCCGAATGATGGGGTCTTCGTCCCTACCCCGCATTGTTTTGTCTTGCCCTATCTTCGCCCCACCTTGCATGACGAGGAAAACTTTCCCACCCTATCCCTGCCCCTTGGGGCTCTGCGAAGCCCTACTCCACCCCGTAAAACTCTACTTTTTGTTAATTTGCCCTATAACTAATACAATTTTTTTAATGAAACCTATTTCATTAATAAAAATATATTTAAAATTACAACTAAATTTATCCCATCAAATCAAATCAATTTTTAGAAAAAATTGAATAATATATCCAAGTGTTTAACAAGACAATCACAAAAAAAAAAAAAAAAAAAAAAAAAACTCATAGTGTAACACATAACAAAATAAAGGTAGAGAACTACATTAGGTAGAATAAAATAAGCTAATATTGATATGTTTGTTTAAATAGTAAGGTTTTAGGGTATGGAAATTTTATAATTATAACCTTTAGCAACATGGGCCAGGGAAGGGCGGGGTGGGGTGGGGTGGGTCTAAAAAGTCTAAACCAATCCTCACCCCACCCTGTGGTGTGGAGCTAAAATCTTGCCCAATTCCCTCCTCACCACACTTGCGGGGCAGGAAAAACCCGCGCGGGGTGAAGCGAGGAGGGGTGGGTTAAGCAGAGCGAGGCAAAATTACCATCCCTACACTACACACCATGGTTTTAAAACTTGGACCATTTAATGAACTGAGAAAGGGAGAGGTTTAAGGTTTTTAAGGTCAAACCGAAGTTTAACTGAGGTCAAACTGTGATGTGTCATTTAATTTTTTAATATATTTGATACTTAAATTGGTTTATATTGATTAATTTTTCATTCTTGACTAACAAGATGTGTGTGGCCCAATGGTTTGCATGCTGGATATGTTATTTCACTTGCTGAGAGCAGTATCAAGTCCTGCCAGTAGCATATTTTAATCAATATTTACCAAAATAATGACATGGATGAACCGGGTTCTTATAGAAGCGGTTCTTGGTTAACCTAGTCCGATCGGCCGATTTGGTTCGGGTTTAAAAACTGAGAAAAAAGAAAGAGAAGAAAGAAGAGAGAAACAATAGTATATTTTTTAAGAAAAGAAGAGAGAGAATGAAACAAAAAGCTATTTTTTTTTTTAATAATTTTAGAGTTACAGTAAGCTGTCATTTTTGACAGTTTACTATAGCTTTAGAGCTAAAATTTTTAGTTTTAGCACCATCAATGTATCATTTATTTTGTTGTTTGTGGTGCTAAAAATAGCTTTTTAGCAATTTAAGAGCACCAATGCTGATGTTCTTAAGTTGCTAAAATAGATATTGAGTGATTTTGACAACTCTATTGTGAATGCTCTTAGGTGCCAATGTGTTGCTTAACGGGCAGCAGCTCATGATGACTTGTTATGGAATGAAGTCCCAAACATTAAGGAAGTGGATCAAAATTTTAAAAATTTAGGAGGCAAAATCAAAATTAACACAAATTTACGTGTTTTTAATTGCAATTTTCAAAAATGAATAAAGCATTGCCCACTTGGAAAGTCCACTTGCATTTTTGTTACCAAAACAACCCTCCACCTCAGCTTACGAAAATTACCATAGCACCCACAAGTGCCACGTGGCATCACCACAAGACGAGTTGCTCTTCGTTGAAGCACGAAGCGAGTCCCCAAATTTGATCAAACCCAGGCCTGTTCTCCTTCTTCCTCTTTCACAGACCCAAATCCAAACCCTAACCCTAACCCTAATCTCTCTCTGTCTCTGTATTTCTAATTCTCTCTCTGATTCTGCGTCTTTTGGAACCCTGATTGCTTCATTTTTCGGTGGGACTGATTGGAGAATGTTTGAGAAATTTAAAGGTAAGCTTTTTTGAGCTCAATTACGTTGAATTTTGATTTATTTTGAACTTTTGTCAAATTTTGAAATTGGAATATGTGTTTCTTAATTTTAAGTTATTGTAGTGTAATGATTCAATTTGCTTTGGAAACTATACTCTTGTTGTTGCAAGTTGGAGGTTAATGTTAATTTGTGTAGGTAAAGTGAGTTAGTGTAAAAATAGTAGCTTTTTGAATGGAAGTGAATTGGGTTATGGTAAATAACTAGGATTAATTAATGGAGTTAAAGGAATTTGGGAAATGAAAAAAATTTTCATTTTTTTTTTTGGGTGGGGTGGGGTGGGGTGGGGTGGGGTGTGGACTATCAATAATGCCTGATTTTAAGGTGAAGAAAATGAAGACAGGTTTATTTTATTGATATAGGAAGCAATTGTGTGCTAATTTCATTTCTGTAGTGAAACACCATGTCCTAAATTTTTTTTTTCTGAGAAAGCTATTGGAAATGATGTGTAGTTGCTCACAATTTTTTGTGCACCATGCATCGTTGAACTTGAATGCAATATATCTTTGGGAGATGGTAGGGCAAGATTGTTTGGTGGTATTTGGAGCAAGATGCTCATTGGTGGTTATTAGGATGATGGAGGTATGGTATTTAAGTATTTTAGGAAGACGGTCAATTTGGTAAGAAGCAAAGTTGCATAAACATTAAAAGGAAGTTGGTTTTAATAGGATGACTATAAGACCCCCAAGGCCTCACACCTCTGTTGATGTCTTCAGTTGTAACCACTGTGTTTATATTGCATTGGCAAAAAGTTGGCTCTGAATATGATTCAATATGGTAACTTATCAAACAAAGTAAAAAAAGAACAAACATGGTGGGTTGTTTCTTGATCTTAATTGGTGATTGTAAATGAGTAAGTTATTTCCACAAAAAGGGGCTAGTTTGTGCCTTTGTGGCATGGGCAGCTGATGCAAGGTCATGTTGTTACTCTTTTAGTTGCCCGAATTAGATTGGGTTATGTCTTGTAGTGGAAATATTTTTTCTGCAATAATCAGCTTTGACTACAATTGGAGTGAGCAGTATGTAATTTGACGATGGATGAGCTTAATGGATGTAACATGTTGATGGGTTGATATTGGTTTTGGTGATGATAATGTTTCCTTTGGTGTTGGTGGAGTGTAGCATCTTCTTTTGAAGGAGGAACACCATCTGAGGAGAAAAAGGGGAAGGAGGAGAAGAGGGACAAACATTTTAAATTCAACTAGCACATCTTGGTGTTTCCAATGGAGATATCTAGGCAGAGGCGGCCCTAGACATTTTGGGGCCTAAGGCGAGAATTAGAAATATATGTGTATGTGTATGTGTATTTATGTATGTGTATGTGTATGAGTGTGTATGTGTATGTGTATGTGTATGTGTATGTGTATGTTTATGTGTGTGTATGTGTATGTTTATGTTTATGTTTATGTGTATGTGTGTTTATGTTTATGTTCATTTATATTTATGTATGTTTATATATGTGTGTATGTTTATGTATGTGTATGTGTATAAGTGTGTATGTACGTGTGTATGTTTATGTATGTGTGTATGTTTATATATATATTTATATTTATAAACATAAATATAAACATAAACACATATTTACATAAACATACATGAACACAAACACAAACACAAACACAAACACAAACAAACATACACAAAAACAAACAAACATAAACACACATACACATAAATACGCATAAACAAACATAAACAAAAACAAACAAATATAAACACACATACACATAAACACACACACATAAACATAAACATACATAGACATAAACACACATACAAACTGAAAAAAATTAAACCTTCATATAGACTAAAAAAAATTGCAAATTAACACCAATCCTCAAACAATTTCGTTAGTTACTTTAGTATGCTAAATCGAGTTTTTATGTGTGTTTATGTTTATGTTTATATTTAAGTTTATGTGTGTGTATGTTTACGTTTATTTGAGTTTATACGTGTTTTTGTGTATGTGCGTTTATGTTTATGTATATGTATATTTATGTGTATGTGTGTATATGTTTATGTGTATTTGTATGTGTATGTATATGTGTATGTGTATGTTTATGTATGTGTGTGTATGTGTGCTTATGTATGTGTTTATGCGTGGTTATATTTATGTATGTTTATGTGTATGCGTATGTGTTTATGCGTGCTTATGTATGTGTATGTGTATGTGTATGTGTATTTGTAGATCTCTTTGTCTTTTTCAGATTCAGGTGCAATACCCTGATGCAATTATAATTAATAGCTGAGATTAAAAGTTGAAAAAACAACTTTCAATCTCAACCATTAAATAAAATATATTAAAGGAGAGTTAAAAAGTTAAAAAAAAAAAGTAAAAAATGTATAAAAAAATACCTGCGACAGTGCACCTGATCTCAGTTCGTCTTTCTTCTCTCACTATTTTTCTTTTCTTTTTTTTTATGCGGTGCTTTGTTCTTCTTCCTTTTATTTCTCTTTATACGTCGTCTAGGCTGACAGGAGAGGAGCGAGCGAAAGCCACATTAAGAAAGGAAATCGAAGATTGTGCTGCCGAGCCAAAAACTATGAAAATCTCTTCCTCTCAACTCAGACGATCCATTTAGGTGAAATTGTGGCTCACGAGACTTCACCAGATTATGGTGTGTGATTTTTGTTTATTTATTTATTTGTTTGATTAATTTGGATCTAAAATTAGTTCAACAAGATGATTATTCTTCTAAAATATAATAACAAAACCAATATATATTTTTTTAATGGTGGGTTCACTTTCAGTGTTTTCATTTTGTGATTTTGGTTGTTTTGTGGGTTTTGTGTTTTGATTTCGGTGGGTGTGATTTGATTTGTGATTTGGTGGGCTTCTGGGTTTTTGTTGCGATTTGATTTTGGCTGGGTTTTGGCCGTGGTGGTGGTCGTGATTTGATTTTGACTGGGTTTCAGTAGTGATGCATGATTAGAGATGATGAGCTTAAAAAGCTCCAGCCATAGAGGTTTAGAAGGAGAGCTTGGTGATCAGCCATGGAGCACGGTGTGACGTGGGTTGAGGCAGAGAGAGGATGAAAGGGAAATAGGGGTGACCCTAGACATTTTGGGTCCTAAGGTGAGAACAAAAAATTGGGCATTTTTTTATACTTATATATTAATTAAATTAATGTTTATTTAATATTTTTATATTATATTTTTCATAATTATTTTCATTTTCTTCTAAATTATTTTGAAGTTCATTATCAAGATTTGTTGTATTGCAAAATTGAACATCATCTTCTTCTATACTACTATTTAAGGGGCTTTCCCTGTTTGGATTCCTTGATTTTTATGCCCAAAATACCCTTAAATTCATCTGTTTCTAAGGTTTAAATTATAGGGTTAGACATGTAAAATTAGTAATTTAAAAACTCCTAATTTTTAGCTAAAAAAAAAAAAACAGTTTTTTCTCCCACTTCTCCATTTCTCTCTCACGTTAGTTTTCCACTTTTTTTTTTTTGGATAACTTTTCACTTTTTATTTTGATTGAACGTTTCCAACTTTTAAAATTAACAAAATCATTTTTCCCCTTTTTAAAACCGATTAGATTTACCATGTTTCACTCCTAAAAAATTGCTTTTAATTTGCCAACCACGTTTTCCACTTATACAATTACTAAACTCAAATTTTTTTTTTTCCCTTTTACAACTAATTGTAAACCAAATTCATTGTAAAATACATTTTTCATCAGTTCCATTTCAGTTTCTTTGCAGTTCACACTTTCTCCATTTTTTATATAAACAAATGCACTTTCTTCCCATCTTTATTTTATCCAGTATCTATATATATTTTGTTTTTAGGTGGAGAGAAGAAGAGGCTGACAAAAAGAGATTTGGCCAGTGGGGAGAGAAAGCAAATCTTGGCCATTCTTCTTTTCTATTGCCACTCTAGAGTCTAGATCTAGAGGCATTCCAAATCCACTCATCTACTTGACTTTGGTAATTGGTAATATCCTCCCACCGAACAACCTTTTTTTTTTTTTTTTTTTTTTTTTTTTTTTTCAGTCTCTTTAATATCTATTTGCTTTTAATTTTGCGGTACTGGTTCTTTTTTTTTTTAAAATATTTTCTCTAATTGTTTCACTTTGGTGCGAATTCTTTTTCAAAGTATGGAAATGGTAATATTTTTATCTCTTTTTTTTGTTTTTGGGGTTATCGATTTGAAATTATTGACTAATTAGTTGATATTGTATATTATAGATGATAAAGGCATTCCCTGATTATTTTAAGTGGTGCTCTCTCTTCCTCCTATTCTTTTTCTTCTTCACGTTTGATTGTTCTTCATTTTTTTTCTTTTATATTTTTGCATTTCATAATTTGGGGAATGTGGTGAGTTGTGTCCGTTGCTTTTATGGTTAAATACGTGTTCTAGGTGTTTGTAAAAAATATTTGGTTTGCAAACGTCTAAAATTTTTCTTATTATTTCTCAGGTGAGTGACCCATTTTTAAAATGAAGCCAACGTTGTCTCCAAAGATGTTGAGCCCGAGCAATGTTGTAGCTTATCATCAACGACATAGTTGTTAGCATTAATAGCGGTGAGAGAGATGGAAGGGAGTCAGTGATGAGCTATAGTCATAGTAGATAGTTCTTAGTTTTTAAAATTTATGTTAATTTTTCAATTTAAATTTGTACTACTATGAGCATTCGGTTTAGTTCTCAGAGTTACTATTACTCCATTTGGAATTTGGAAGTTCGATTGATTATTTGATTTTGGGTAAGGGTTAATTTAGAACATGTATTATAATTTGGGATTACTACATTTTTCAATCACAAAAAAATCTAAGGATGTGATAAAAAATTATTTTTCCACACATGATACTCATCACACCCCTAGGTTTTTTTGTGATTGAAAAATGTAATAATCCCAAATTATAATAAAAACTCTAAATTAACCCTTACCCAAAAAATAGAAAAGCCTCTGAGCACGAGGCTCACGCGCGTGCTCAGAGGCTAGTCTAAATTATTTTGGTGAATTTCTTGCTCATTTGTGATATTTTCATCTAAATTTTGTGTTATATTTTGTTTATTATTAATAACAAATTTATCCATTGATCCTTTTTGAGACTCAATTAATTTTTCTTTTTTTTTTTAAGTTTTTCATATCCAGATATATATTTTCTAGTAGACATTTCTAATCAAACAATATATTTATAAAGACTAAAATAAAAAAATAACTTTCAAGTGTAGAGCAAATGAGAAATAGAACTTGATTTATATAAAAAGTATTGTTGTAGTTTCACTGAATAATAACAAGTTTTTAGCAATCTCAACCTACATAAATTGAAAAGAAAAAATTAAGCATAAGCATAACAAAAATTTAAGCATAGCCATAACACTGACACAAGACTTATTAATAAGGTCCACCCACCAAAAAAAAAAAAAAAAAAAACAAACAAACAAAAAACAAATCCTATCTATAACTTAAAAAAAAAAAATGCAGACTTAAAAAAAAAAAAAAAAAAAACCTTGAAGGCCCAAACTTAACGCCCAGTCCAGGGAGGGTCCAGGCAGCCATAATGGTAAACTGATAAGTGATAAACAAGTTACAAAACCAGCCAGGGAGGGCCCAAACAAACAAAGTTATCTTAAGTTCTTAACAAATAAAATGCAGTGCCCTGTGCCCAAATATTTATAATTTTATACCTGATTCCTGAGGTGAGGTGAGCAGTTGAGACTTGAGAGAGGCGGAGAGTAGAGAATCAGAGAGAGGCTGAGGCGGTTCAGCTGGAGACTGGAGACTAGAGAGAGGCGGAGAGCAGAGAGTAGAGAGAAAGGTAAAATTTTTAGGGTTTTGAGTGGATTTATTTGTTTTGATTTGTGGTTAATCTCTTAGATCGGATTTGTAGTTTATCTGGTTGATTTTTGGTCAATGATTTTGTTTAGAACCAATGTTTAATAGGATTTACCAAAATTTTTGTTTCTTCCACTTGGGGGGGCCTTAGGCAATTGCCTAACTCGCCTAAGGGAAGGGCCGGCCCTGTATCTCCCTCAACTATCAAATTATCAAAAAAATTAGTATATATCTTAGTTGTTAACAAGTTGTCTATTATGTTTTTGGGGTGGGGGGAAGTAAGAGTATGTTGGAAAATGTGATAAGTTAGTTCCTTGTGTTTCTGACATGAAGTTTCCTGGATGCTTTACTAGCCATAAGAATAATTTCATCTATTCTTTTTTGAGTTTTGAGCTAGAGACTTGATTGCGTGTTTAATTAAGAAGGTGATATGATTAATGTTCAGAAAATATTAAAAATCCGGGGTGGGGGGGACAGAATAAGTAAAGTGATGGGTACCTCTGAACCTGATATGTGAAGGTCTTGGAGGCATTTTAAACCAGCATGGTATGAAAAGCAGTGCCATTTGTGCATGTGTGTGAGCATGTTAACAGAAGATATAGCATGTAGAAGCAAAATCATATGATTCCAGGATTGATTTATACAATGGAGTTATAAAGTTGTAAAATTTTCATTCATTGAGCTGTAATTCCACATGATAAGAATTCCAATTCTGTGCATTCAATTTCTGCATTAATGTAATGTATTTTAGAATCAGTTTATTGGATAAATAATATGCCTAAAAAAACTGTAAATTAGTTTGTATTGATTCTGATGGCAAAATATATGTCCCTTTGTTTCAGGTGCTTTGGTAATGTTATCGGTGAGATGGAAATTTACACCCTCCCCATGGGAGGAGATTCTGTACAATATTTATGGGACATCATATGAATTACTTTAGATAAATTCTGAGCAATTTTGAAGTTGAAGTGCAAGGTGGATCTGAATATTCCCACAACAATCATGGATTCTAATGTCATCATGGATAATGCAATTATAGAGCCTCGTGATGACATGGAATTTGATTCGCATGAAGACGCGTATACATTTTACAAAGAATATGCTAAGTCTGTGGGATTTGGCACTGCCAAATTAAGCAGTCGTCGGTCTAGGGCATCAAGGGAATTTATTGATGCAAAATTTTCGTGCATAAGATATGGAAATAAGCAGCAATCTGATGATGCCATCAATCCACGACCTTCTCCAAAAATTGGTTGTAAAGCAAGCATGCACGTAAAAAGAAGACAAAATGGTAAGTGGTATATATATAGTTTTGTGAAGGAGCATAATCATGAACTTTTGCCTGCACAGGCGCATTTCTTTCGAAGTCACAGAAATGCTGATCCACTTAAGAATGATGTCCGAGTACGAAGACGGAAAAATTTAGCAGCAGTATCCAAGTTGTTCAGTGCCTATCAGAATGTTGATTGCTTAGAGAGTTATATGAGAAATCAGCATGATAAGGGACGGAGTTTGGTTTTAGAACCTGGGGATGCTCAAATACTACTTGAACATTTTATGCAGATGCAGGAAGAGAATCCAAGGTTCTTCTATGCAGTCGATTTGAATGAAGAGCATCGACTGAGAAATGTGTTTTGGGTGGATGCCAAAGGCGTGGAAGACTATACTACCTTTGGTGATGTGGTTTCTTTTGACACCACATATTTCACAAACAAGTATAAAATTCCATTGGTGTTTTTTATTGGTGTTAACCATCATATTCAACCCACATTGCTTGGTTGTGCATTGATTGCAGATGAGACAGATTTTACTTTTTTTTGGTTAATGCAAACATGGTTATTAGCGATGGGGGAACGAGCTCCAAGAGTAATACTCTCTGACCAAAACAATGCCATAAAAGCAGCTGTTGCAGCAATCTTTCCAGCCACGCATCATTGTTATTGTCTGTGGCATGTATTGGAAAAGATCCCTAGACAGCTTGAATTTTTGAGCATGTGGTATGATAATTTTATGGCAAAATTTAATAAATGTATCTATAAGTCATGGACAGAGGAACAATTTGAAAGGAGATGGTGGAAATTGATCAACAAATTTAATCTTAGAGAGCTTGAATGGATTCAATCCTTGTATGAGGATCGCACACATTGGGTGCCTACTTTTATGAAAGATTTATCTTTTGCTGGGCTGTCTACACATTTACGCTCAGAGAGCTTAAACTCTGTGTTTGACAAATATATCCAAGGGGAGACTTCGTTGATAGATTTTATGAAACGATACAGGGAAATTCTTGAAGATAGGTATGAAGAGGAAGCCAAAGCAAATTTTGATGCATGGCATGAAACACCTGAGTTGAAGTCTCCATCTCCATTTGAAAAACAGATGTCACTAGTGTACACACATGAAATTTTCAAGAAATTCCAAGTAGAGGTTTTGGGAGCAGCTGCTTGTCATCTGAAGAAAGAAAATGAAGATGAGACGATAACAATATATACTGTTAAAGATTTTGAAGATAATCAGAATTATGCAGTGGAATGGAATGAATCAAAATTGGATATATATTGTTCATGCCGCTCATTTGAATATAAAGGTTATCTCTGCAGACATGCCATTGTTGTTCTCCAAATGTCTGGTGTGTTCAACATCCCATCTAAATATATATTGCAGCGATGGACTAATGCTGCTAAGAGCAGGCATAGCATTGGTGAAAGATTGGATGAGGTGCAGTCTAAGGTCCGTCGATTTAATGATTTGTGTCGACGAGCCATAATATTGGGTGAAGAGGGTTCACTGTCTCCTGAGAGTTACAATATTGCACTCTGTGCGATAAAAGAAGCTTTGAAGCAATGTGCAATTGTGAATAACCCTGTAGAGAACGACACAAGAAATATGACCTCAACAACTCCTGCTATTTGTGCTGTCGAAGTGAATCAGTGCGGTAATTCATCTAATGAGATTGTTCCTGATCCTAAAGTAACCAATGGAAACAAGGCTCCTAGGAGAGCTGGGGCTGGGAAGGAAGTGGCAAGTAATGAAAATAGTTCGAGTAATAAAGGAAAGGTTAGTGAATGTAATGGTTGACATGTTAACTTTGTAAATGTATTTCATACTGATGTTTGCTTCATGTCTATATTAACAGGTACCCCAGCCAGAAGCTGTGAATGTTGGCATACAAGATGGATTTCTCCAAATGGTATGTGTCCTTGCACCATTACACTTATTTAGCATATAAGAAAAAAAGAAAGTAATTTCCTTTTCAATTTAAATTAACTCAATTCTCTATCAAAATTACTTTTCGGTGAGTTGGATTCACCTTTTGGAAATTCTTTACTTCACACACACATTCACATGCGCGTGCACACACACGTGCGCGTGCAGAATCTGGTGGCAATGACTTGTGAAGATTTGTTACTTCTATGCTTGTAATACAGCACCTAATTTGTGGACTATCCTGTACTAGAAAGCAACTCCGGTACTTATAATCATCATCCTTGCTCCCTTTGTAGCAGTGCTACTTTGTCTATGTGCCTAAATGTTCTCTATCTCTCTCTCTGTGGTAAGTTGAAGTAAAGAAAAGAGTGGATGGTTGCGTATATGGTAATGGTAAGTACCAATAAAAAAAGGTGCAACTTTCATGATCCTTGATAAATGGACCGAGTTTGATGTGACCTCAACTTTTACAACCCTTGGGTTTAACTTTTGTATATGGTCTTTAACATATAGAATGGGGATAACGCCACCCCAAACTATTGATTTATATATAAAAAAAAAAAGGTTGCCTATTAATAAACTCTCGTAAACCCCACAAAAGTGAGAATTTTGTGTACTAGGTATGACATTTTTTATATGGTCAAGAACATTGATTACACTGGTTACATGTCAGTATTTAAATGCAAAATTAAATTTTAAATTCCTTAACTTTGAGTTGTACTTTGTTGAGATTTCATAGTTTTGGAAACAGTTAGACCTCCAGGTCACCACAAACTACTCAATTGTTGTGACTCCTGGAGTGTTCTTATGAGGTGTTGAGCTGTATAGCTTGGTTAGGCTCATTAAGGGAATGCATTTCTATAATATTTTTGATGTTATACTCGTGCAGGAAATGTCTGACATGCGGACTGCACAGTTACACAATCAGTTTCATAATGTGGTGCCAACGCAGTTACATAATTTGGTACCAACAATGTTTCACAATGTTGCGTCAACACAGTTCCATAATGTAGCTTCAACAAATTTGCACGAGAATCGTCTCCCCCGATAGCTTGACTTTAGCTTTTTTTGTAAAATTATGTACACAGTGGCTGCTCAAGGACCGTAACATAATTACTTGTTACATTTTATAGTTGCTAACACATGCACGCGAATGAAGAGTGTTGTGCAGTAAGGTGATGTCGTCCTTCTACTCACCTAAAACTAGTATGGTAAGATCAGCTTTTATTATGATAAATGAATTTTGTTGCCTGTATATGGTTAGTTTCAGTTTCATTTGCTTACATTCTATTTCTTGTTAAAGATTGGGATTCATCTTTTATAAAAAAATTTATCTGTTAGACCTGGCATCACTGAGTTTGCGTTTGTGAGACTGGAGTAGGGGGACTTTAATCATGCAAAATCGTTAAGTTGTGTTGGTGATTAGAGTAAATGGACACGAACTATTTCGGAGCTGCTGACACTAACACACAAGTTTGAGATAAGATCCTTTTTCTGAACGTTGTGGAAGACAACAAAATCTTCCTTTCCACCAATTTGATAGCATCCATATCAGCCTCAACTTCCCAGGACTTTCTAGCATTACGAGTCTGTTGCAGCTCCTGCTACTCACAAGGACAAGGGCTCTGCAGAAACGAAGCTTAACTCCATCCCATCATCCTGACCTTTTCCAAACTCCTTCAACAATGATGAGAACTTGCCATCCAGGTTTAGTTTGAAAAGGAGTAGGCTGAGGAAGAATTTAGTTTCTTGACTCCTGGTCTGTCTATCTGCCATTTTAGCTGACTATTACCTGCAAATTAAAGACAGGCTAAGAAATAAAACAACACTAGTACTTGGATGCTACCCGAGCTCATAGAGGACTTTGTTCCTGTGATTCCAAATAGACCCCAAAGTGCTAGCAAGCACAATTGAGAATGAAACAAAATTTTCAGATTCAAACCAAACAACTCTTAGCTAAGCTGCAATGCAAGAAGAAATGGTTCACAGTTCACACCCTCATCTGCAGCAAAACACAGATGGCATTTGGAGTCCACATTGAGATTTAGCTTAATCACTTCAGTCTCTTATTTTTTTATACTGGATTTCATTCATGCCATAAAACTTTAGAAAAAATTACTTACGATAAAAAATAAATTGCAACGAGAAAATATGTGCATTTTGAAGGGGAAGGGTAGAAAAGGGAAGGAAAAAGAAGAAGCTTGAAGCTTTTAATCATCATTTGTTTAATAAACAAAACTTTCCTGTTAGCTTGTTCTCCTTCAAATAATGATGCCTGGAGAAACCAAGCACTAAATTCCATAAGAAGTTGTTCCTTGTTTATGGGGGGAAAAACAACGAAGTTGCTCCGGAGCTCCTCAAATTGGTCTCCCAAATCTAGATAATACAAACTTTAAGTAAGGCCTTTCATGAATCTCTTCCCCACTTTTCTCAAGTTGGTCACAGAATATGGTCCCAAAGTAACTTAAATAAGACTCACAAATGCTCCCACAGCTTCATCGAAGCTGGATACAGAAGATGTCAAACAATTTCATAAAAAATTGAGAGAAAGAGACAAGTCACAACATAGCGTGTGTTTAAGGTTTAACTAATTAGACCATCGTGTGGCGAGTAATTATTCAATATTTCCAAAATATAGTGGCGTGATAATCCTTCTTCACTTGAATGTTGGGTCTTACTTATTACAATCATAGTAGAATTTACCATTCATGTAAGAGGGAGTATCATGTTGCTGTACTTCAAAAGTACTAAATAATTGTGCTTGAGCAATCGGACTTGAAGGTATGTTATCAATGAACTCCATTTTCCAAAATTTTCCTGCCTTCAATTATACTTCTCCAAGCCCAATATGGATCACAATTCATCACATCCCATCTTTGCCTTCATAAAACATGACAATTTGAAAACATTGTGATCCAACCACTCGTCTCCATCTCAATTTGGTAAGCTTTACTAGATTAAAATTTAACAAGTCAATGAACCCAAGTTTTTGACCATCAAATGTTTTTTTTTAATAAACAAAAATTTTCATGTTAGAGAAAACAAGCACTACATGCCATAGAAACTATAAGGCCTTTTCATGAATCTTCTCCACCCCACTTTTTTTTTTTCTCAAGTTGGTCACAGAATATAGGTCCCAAACTAACTAAAATTAATAAGGTATCTGTTGATTCATACCCAGGAAAAAAAAAAGAAAAAAAAAAAGACACAACAGAGCGTGATTTAAGGTTCAACTAATTAAATTAAGAGACACAACACGTAGCTAATGGTCCTTGTTAAATGGCACGCCGAAAGGACTGCTGCCACTGCACATGCATATAGTCCCCAAAACGATAATCTGTCTCAACATGGGATTTCTCTGCATTCAGCCATTCAGTCAATTTACAAGTCCTGTTCTTGACTCCCCTAGATACCACCTATACACTCAAAGAATAACATTTTCCTTTGACCATTTTTATTATTATTTATAAGCAACATCAACCTATACACTCAAATAATAACATTTTGTTCGGTTGTGTATGTAATTGAAGTTTGGAACTACATGGGGGTTTCCAAAAATTAGTTCATTGTGGTGATCTAATACATCAACCTAATGCTAATAAATCTTGGCTACTTAAACAACTGAGATTATAAATGGAATTCTATTTTAATGGTTTGCCTTGCACTAAAAAGATGAAGAAGAAAAAGAAAAAGAGGAAAGAACCATTATACCTTGAGAGCTACCCCATGCCTATGTTATTAATCTATATGTGGAATTGGACATGTATGCTTATCAGCTATCTCCTTCAAAGTTACCACTCCTTAGGTTACCAGTCTAAATACGACTTTAATGGGATTCATTCCCAGAGAGAGAAAAAGCAAAGTACTCAGTGCAATTGTGAGAGCTCAATTTGGTTTTTACTTTTTATACCTTCAAATTTGCTTTTGACTAACAATAACATATAAGATTTATGGTACGAATACAATAGTTTTCACAATAGTTAAGTTGATAAGTTATCACTAGTTTTTATTTGAGCTCACTGGTATCACTGACATCACTTTTAAACTAGGATACATGGACACTTCATTTGGAGTGTCATACCCGTGCAGTATCCGTTTCGTAACGGTGTCCTATTTGTCATATCATGTTATAATTTAAAAAAAATTACTTGTATTGTTGTATCGTACTTGTACCCGTATCTATGTTTGTACATCCTAGCATTCAAATCACTTCTATTATTTATTATCTACAGTAAACATACAAATTTTGAGGGACACGGAATTATTGAACATATAATTGAGACGGCAGTGTGAAAGGGAGTACATGGAGTTTGTAGTATAGATACGAATCTATCTTGGTGGTTGCCCTGTCCACACCGAAGGTACGGTGGTGGACTGGTGGTGGTGACAAATAGGCATGTCACTGTCTACAAGAGCGGTCATGGTTTTGAGATTCATGTTTATGGTTTTAGAAGTGTAGAATAGTACAAGTAAATTAATCATTGATCAGTTTTACCTCTCAAATTTTTTATTAAAAAAGAAATTTCCGTTTGATTTTGGGCAAATTGTCTGGAATCTAATTGACTTTTATGTGCATACGAAAATTTGAAACTATGGTCGGCAAAAGAAACAAAAGATATGAAGTGAGTCATTGAGCTTTGAGAACAGAATCATTTGAAATCAAGACAAAACATGGGAAAATGTTTGACTCTTAAGCTATGTCAAAGCTGTTATTGTTGTGACATTTGATTTAAAAATCAAAAGCTCTCAAATTTCAAAATCCTAAGCTTTTGTTTAATTACATGTTAGTTGGAAATGACTAAATTATTAAACTCTACCTATCTTTTGGGAGTCTCAACACTCAATTCTGGGTCCTCTGTGAGATCTCTAGCACATGTACACCACATGCCTAATCCAAATAATATTTACTAGCTAGAGGAAAATTAAATCATGATCAAAGTTTGGTCAATCAAAAAAAATTCGAGTGTTCTTATAATCTTTTGTGCCAAATTGCCATTGCCAGCCACTCAAGCCAGTTGCTAGATCTTGCGCATAATCTTACTAGGACCATTCTAAATCATTTCCTGTCCTTCAATATATGTCACTATTTGTTTTTCTGGATCGTAGTTTCATTGTTGGCCTTTTTTGTGATTGTAATAAAAGTTTAACTTTATTTCATTAATAGGACATCGTTGTCAGATCTTACATGCAAAATTTTAGGAGATAGGAAGAATCTTCTGGATAAGGTTCTTGTCACAATATTATCTGTAATGTTCGTAGCTTAGTTATTGCTTTTGATTTTGTCAATTTTTGTTGGGTACGGCGCATGTAGCTGCCAAGTTTGCATTGAACTCTGATTTAGAGTTTCGCTTTAATAAAGGAAATCTCCCTCCCCCCTCGTTAGAGGCTGTTTGTAGGGACGATTCCTTAGCTTGTATTCCTGTTTTGCTCTAATAGAAGTACTGTTTACCAAAAAAAAAAAAAAAAAAAAAAGGTCCTTGTGACAACAGCGACAGCAACTGGCCTTCACTGGCTTGTAAGGAAATTAATGCATTTTTTTGGGGATAGATACGAATAAAATTTTCAATATTATGACACCTATTTCGTAATAATAATTGCTCATTATGGTCAAGTTATGATATCAGTTAGTTCTTTTTAGTATAGATGAAATTCGGGCTTCAAACTTCAAATTTATATAAAAAAATTTACTAATTGGTAGCAATTTTTTTTTTTTTTTTACTAATACTAATTTAATCCCACTAGGAAAATCAATGCTTGATCTAAACGAAAAAATGGGGATATTGTGCCTAATAATTACCTTCTTCTATGGGTTTTGTATGCAACTTGAGTTTTTTGTCATATGACACATTTTATGTTTTGTTTTATTTTATTAGGACTTACTAATGTGTGTCCTTAATTTATTAAAGTGTGCCCTAAGAGCATATATTAGTAAACCATTTTAGGAAATTTTTTATCCAAAAACGAAAAAGTAATTAACTGTTTTGACAGTTTTTTTAATTCCTCATAAAAACTTTCCTCAAATTAATGGTTAATATGTGCCCTTAACCAGACCCTATTTTATTTTTTTCATGCGACCGTTGGCCCTTACAATTGAAGAAGAAAAAACAAAAAGTGTCATGATTATGATTATGATTATGAAGGGAAATGATTAAGAACATCAAATTTCACCTAGGAGTCATGTCAGTTATTATTATTATAATAATAATAATAATTATTGATAATTAATTTCAGTTAATTTTAATTTCCCTCAACTTGTGAAGATCTTGGCATCATGCACAAGATTTTCTTTACCAGGGGTCCAGGATACTTTTCATAATTACATTTTCAGAACATAAAAAATGATAAATAAATGTTCCATAAATGAGATATTTATATTTTAACATGATGCTAAAGATTACTATACAACTTCAAGATTCCAATGGCTTTATCTAATGATTCAAAATTTCACATTAAAAATGTTAAATATATTACCAATTTTACTATAAATTGTTATAAATTAATGTGATAATAAATATAATTAGTACCACATCAACAAAAATATATATGGTAAGGACACGATTTCCTCCCAAAGCCCAAAAGAAAGGTTAATAGCCTAAAGAGCCCAAATAATGAATTTGTAGAGAGTGAGCTTGAAACTGAACTTTCAATGAGATAGGTGTCTAATGATTACAGTAGGATAGTTGTTATAAGAAAGCATAAAACAAACAATCTTGGGTAAGGAAAATCCTCCTCGGCAAAGTCCAAGGAAGGTTATTCTTATATATTTCTCTTAGACTTATACAAAACTACAGTTCTTCAGTTTACAGTGGTTTCTCTACAAAATATCTAATGATCCCTTTGTAATGAAATTTTTCTTCTTTATATTTCCCCTTTTTACTTCATCTTAGCCCTCTACGTGTAGACAAGATTGTTGGTTTTGCTGTTTGTCCCATCGGCACCTTCCTGAAGTCATTGTGGGTAGTTGTAAAGCTGAATATTATTGTTCAGGTATCATCTCCACATTAATGTGGCCAGAGAGTTAGCTGTAGAGCATTTGATGCGGTGGTAGTAGCTTTCTTCTCAGATATTTTCCAACTCTCTTTTGTCTTATCCATATTTGATGTTTATCCTTGCTAGTATGATTGTTCGTTGCCTTGTTCTTGACAAAAGGTCGGACTTATGACCTCTACTCTATTTAGCCGAGAAGGTACTTCTCTTCGGACAACATTTCCAGTTCCTCATGACCAAACCCCCTTCCACAAACTATTGTCCTGTAGGTCTCCGTTAGTATTACTTGTCCTCAGACTACTTGATGTCCTCGGACACAGCCCATGACCCAATATCCATATCTAGGGCCTTTATCCCTATATATATATATATTTATTTATTTATTTATATTTACTTATTTGGATACTGTGTGTTTAAGAGTCGGCATGTTGTTCAAGAATTTGATGTTATAAAATTTGTAATATTCATAATATTTTTTTTATTGCATATAAACCGTAGGCGAAAAATCCATGAACAACAGAAATCCAGAAAGATATTTACAGATATAACTTGGTGCTTTCTCTATTGATTTTTATTATATATTAGTGTAATAGTCATGGGGGAGATGTATTGCTTCAAAGTTTCATATTTGTTATGTTAACCATAATTTGGACTCAAAATTGAAGTAATTTTGTGGTTAGAAACATGAAAAAGTACAATCAAAATACAACTCAACAGTTTATCAACTCTTTTATTTATTTATTTTAAAATTTTATTTCCAAATAAAATACAGGGCCCACAAGCTCACAAAGTCACCACTGGTAAGGAATGAGTTTGAGATAAGCTCAAGTACCTTTAAATCTACATTTTTTTTTTTTTTTTTTTTTGTAGAATTAAATCTACATTATTTTTGAACTTTTTTGGTATCTTTATGATAAGGACAGAGGAAAGATTGCCATACGCACAACTTCACAAAATCGATTCCATAAAATAAATAAATAAAAAACTTCACAGAATCGATGACCCACTAACATATATCTACATCCTTGTGGGTTAGCTTGTTATGGTTTCATGATTTGATCAGGTAAAAACCACTCAGCTTACAGATCACTGATTTGGATAGTTAAAATATAATATATTTTTTTAATAATTTGATAGTTGGAAACTTGGGGCTGAGAATCTGAATTCCGGATGTTTTTCTTGAGAATATTAAAAAGTGCCAAATATTTGAGTTACAATGCTGTTGACGATAGATAAAATATAATTAGAATTTGAACTTTACAATTGTTTTTAGTAACTTAATTTGCAATGGAATTGTTTGTTTGATTAGATTCACATTATAAAATCGATAAAGTGAAGATAGAGTGAAAACTATTGGACACAAAGCAATCACATATTTTAAAAACATAAATGAGTGTGCAATAACCATGTTATATAGTGTCACAATTTCGTAAATATACAAATCACTTTTTTTTTTTTGGTTATTGGAAAGTAATACACATTCTATTGGGTTTTGAGCTTACAATCTCACCTTTTACTACTTATGAAAGTAGAAAGTGTTGTTTGAGCATAGTTCATTGGTCACAAATTACTATTTTGTTATAAATGTAAAATTGATTTGCAAACTTGTGAGATTTTCTAAGATGATAGTATTTAAACTTTTGACATATATACGTTACGTGAGACTACCAATTCTTCAAATTTTGAATTTTACATAAAGATTGTTTGCTTAGCAAGTTTTTATTTTATTTTATTTTAATCGAGTTTCAATTATCAATTAGTAAAGTATATTGTTATTAAATAAAGAATTTGGGTTATAACCATGCTTACACCAAAAAGAAACCAATGGATATTTTGGCTTAATAATAAAGATCAATTATCAATTTATCATATAGTGAATAGTATAGGTTTTAGATCTTCTAGTAAATTAAAAAAAAATGCTTTTAGGGTTAAAAGTGGTTAATTTTTATTTTTATATATATTGAAGGTGAATCAAAAAATTGGACTATCTCTAGTTTGTCCATCGTTTTGTCCAAGACCAAGAAGGTCGTCCACCTGATATATTAAATATTCAAAATTTCAATAGAGATTTAACCTATGAGTGCCTTCAAAGGAGGTTGTCCAAGTGCAAGAAAGTAGTCTAGCATGGAGTCCCCTGGACGATCGCCCAACACTTAGAAATTTTCAGAGTAAATCTCTATCCAAAAGCTTATAATTCAGACTACGTTCTATTATTTTGAAGTGGGAGCAAAATCCTTATTCATCGCTGTAACTTTCCACTAAGTTCTTAACTTCCAATAGTAGTTGTAGAAGTTAAGTCCGAACCTTTTAATTTCCACCCACTTTGGGGAAGTTACTAAACAAATAACCACTCCAAAACTCACTATAAAAGGACTCAACCATATCAAATTAAGGAAAATTTTCACCACTTATAAAGTTGAAATTCCTGAGTTCGAGAGAGAAAACTAACTTAAGCATTGGAGGGTTCTTAGCTGGTTCACCCCGATCATCTTTGATCTTGTGCTTCTTTCTTTTCAGGCCTTCCAAGCAATCTCAAACCCATTGAAGTTTGGAGCATTCAGCCTACTGATTTTCTGTGCACTATCGTGTATATATATATATATATATATATATATATATATATATACGGTTTTTTTGCTAGAACTTTGAAAATGTTTTTTTTCCTATATTTTAGAGATACACATACAATTATTGTTTTCAACAAAAAAAAAAAAAAAAAAAATCTAAATTTGCATTATCTTCTATCGAATTATCTCAACAAAAAAAAAAAAAAAAAAAGGTGTCGGTAAGAAAAGTACTTTCAATTTGGTAACAAACAAATATCGTTTTCATATATATGGAAAAAGTACCATGGCAGAATAATATCACATTAGTGTCTCATAAAAAAAAAAAAAATATCATTACATTTAGTGGGTAATGAAATGCACTTCACTAGGAGTCTGATTTAGACTTAATACTACACTTTTTGTCTGTTAATTAACTTAGCATTATATTGATTTTCTTTGTTTTGATACTCTCACAAAAGCATGAAAAATTATAAGGCATATGATTTTTTTTTTTTTTTTTTGAGTTTATGTTATATTGTTTTATCATTGTGAAATATCACATTATTAGTTATTTTCAAAAATACCTCATAATAATTATTTTTGAATTGCTATATGGTCTTTGTCTTTGCTTGAACTTCATTCACTAAATCACTGGGCCACAAACAAAATTGACCTCCACCTTTGTTAGGTCACATAGCTTCTATACAGTGATGAAACTGTACCATCTGCAAAATGACTGGTGTGAATAACAAATGGACAAAATGGCCTTCAATGTGAATTAATTATAGTAATAGACTACTTTCTCCAAGGACGAATCTGGTGACTCTTCAAGGGAGACAAAGATTCAGGTATTTAACATGCATACTGTGACATTTTTTTGTTAATGTGGACCTCATCTATTATTATTATTATTATTGCATGTATTTGTAAACAGGACATTGTGCTTGTTAATTTTTAAGTTTTTAGGAATTGAACATGCATACATTTTAGTACCTTGTTTGGTAGATCTGGGAAAAAGTTATGGTTTCCATTCTATTTTCTGTACCAATAATTGGAAGTGTACATCTTTAGAGAGGAGTTGATCCAAAAGAAAAAGAAAAAGGACCTACATACCTAATTGTAAAGTAAATGAATTCTAGATATATTCTCCTTATTAAAGTGCAAGCTCTACTACTTCAAACTTTTCAGAGAATGTTGTGCATTTTTTTTTTAAATTTTTAAATTTTTTTATGATAAGGCAAAAATTTGTGATGATACATGTTTATTGCTATCTTACTATCTTATCCAAAACTTAGAAGTCATGATTTTTTTTCCCAGAAATTGTATTAGTCAAATTATATACCTTAATATTTGCCCAAGTTTTACACTAAAGGAAATTTTTTTTTTCCAAACTAGATGTTAATATTTTTTTGTAATACTAATTACAAGATAAAAATTCTAAGCTAATCTAATTTAAATGTATATATATGTGAAACTGTTTTCAATTAAAATGTAACCTGCTCTCACTTTACGCATGGTGATACTATCACTTAAAAAAAGAAAAGAAAAAAGATGTTGATGAGCAGTAAACTCATTATTCATTAATATTTACTTAGTTTACAAGGTCAATATGCAGTAAATACTTAGTGATCCAAATTACTGAAGTAGGGGTATTTGAAAATCTTTCTTGAATGATACTACTTCATATTTTTATTATCACGAAAAACATATATATATTTCGATAAGTAAAAAGGTATGTATTTATAGAATTCAAAAAGAAAAAGAAAATATTCTCCTGAAAAATGACCTTAGTGAAGTTGGACCTTAAAAACAATTATTCTCCCTTAAAGGCTTTCAAAGTGAGTCAGTGACATTCCCCAGAATAAGAAAATGGACAGATCTGTTAGTAAAGAATTTTTTTTTTTTTTTTTAAGGACCTATAACTGCCACGTATGCATGTTATTCCATGCCTCTCAGCCTCTTCACACTTCTTTTTCCCTTAAAGCTTATCCTCACCACATGTTGTCCTACTCTTCCTCAATTATTATTAGCTTCAGCTCTGAGTCTCTGACCTCTCTCCAATCTTTCCGACTTTTTTTCTTTTCTTTTGGAATAGTAATAGCAGACTAATAGTGAACTAAATAATAAGACAATGTTCTACAATCCTATACCATATTAAGTTAAATTTTCTCCAATTTTGTTTATAATGGAGCAATTAAAAAGTTCCAGAATCACTATTTACTCAGCAATAATCTATGCAATACGCTAATTAATTTGTAGCAAATATGCATTTTTATCTAATGGGGGGAAGTATATGACTTGTGTTTTGTGTTTTTATGAACTGGACACGCTACGATGCAAACGTGTGTCCATTATAAAAAAGATACTGGATATAAATTTCACCCGTAGAAAAATGGAGCTATTTGCATATATATATATATATATATATATCAAATAAACATTTGAGTGTTCAAATAATGCATACATTAATGGAGATTGTTTGCTTTCTCCAAAATTTACATACATAAATATACTATGCTATGCCAAACTGATCCAAAAAAATTATTGAAAGTCAAGTAGATCTTGTCTAAAAACATGGTAATTTTCGAATCCTGTCTCATTTACTTATAGAGCAACATATCGATCTAAAACTAAACAAAAATAAAACTCCAAATCCTTATCCTCACAAAAAAACTATCTTTATTATTATTCAATGATTTGATGTGGCAGCGAACGCAATGAAAATTCGAGGAAACAGTGACACATGAACTCCGTGTCAATCAAAGACAAACCTGTAAAACAAAGAAAATTGTTGGACCACAATATTTTTCACCATTTCTTACCATAATTGTGATGCTGTAAATTATGATGAGTGAAGAAAAAATGGTAAATTTGTGTGTATGTAAGTGATGGTTAACTACTTACAGTCTGTCATGTCTTAGTCGTAACAAGACAATCGTATAATAATCTATGTTCCTAGAACTACTAAGTGTTCGTTTAAGATCTGTTTATTTTGCTGAAATTAAAAATTTTTTGTTGAAAATACTGTAGATAAAGATAAAAATTAGTTGAAATAGTACAATGAGACTTGTGAATAGTATTAAAAAGTACAATGAAACTCATAAATAATAACAAAAATAAGTTAAATAGTAAAATAATTTATAAAAAATAACCCATGCGAGACGCACACTTAAAAAAAAGAAAGAAGAAAATCAATCCTAATCTACAAATCCATGTTAGGGGCAAAATCGTCAGGAAAAAAAAAACAAGACCATTTGACAATCAAAATGCCTATATAAACCTAGTCACTCAGTCACTCACTTCCCATGTCCATGCTTCACTCTCCAACGTTAAAATCTAGCTACAATGGGCAGTGTGGTTTTGTTTTTAACGCTAACATTGCTCGCCGTTAGTTCTTCCACCGTTAAGTCCTGCCCGCCGTCAGACCGGGCAGCACTGTTAGCTTTCAAAGCTGCCCTCCACGAGCCTTATTTGGGCATCTTCAATTCATGGACGGGCAGCGACTGTTGCCACAACTGGTACGGCGTTAGTTGCGACCCGGAAACCCATCGGGTCGCCGATATAAACCTCCGTGGAGAGTCCGAAGACCCGATTTTCCAACGGGCTCACCGAACCGGGCACATGACCGGCTATATCTCACCAGCTATTTGCAAGCTCACGCGCCTCTCTTCTTTTACTGTCGCTGATTGGAAGGGAATTTCGGGCGAGATTCCGGATTGTATTACGTCGCTTCCTTTTCTCCGAATCTTGGATCTTATCGGAAACAAGATTTCGGGCGATATTCCGGCCGATATCGGGAGGCTGACGAGGCTCACTGTTCTCAACGTGGCCGATAATCTTATCTCCGGGAAAATCCCACCTTCTTTAACGAATATCTCCAGCTTGATGCACTTGGATCTCCGAAACAACAAACTCTGGGGCGAGATACCCCGAAATTTCGGCCAACTCCGAATGCTGAGCCGGGCTTTACTGAGCCGAAACCAGCTCTCCGGCCAAATCCCAAGTTCCATTTCGAAAATTTACCGTCTTGCAGATCTGGATCTCTCTTTGAATTCAATCTCCGGTCCGATACCGGAATCGCTAGGTCGAATGTCGGTTCTCGGAAATTTGAACCTGGATGGCAATAAAATTTCGGGTACCATACCGGCGAGTTTGCTCAACTCGAGGATAAGCAACTTAAACTTGAGCAAAAATGCGATCCAGGGTCAAATACCGGACGTTTTCGGACCGAGATCGTACTTTACAGCGCTGGATTTAGCGTATAATAATTTGAAGGGTCCGATACCGAAATCGATGATGTCGGCTTCGTATGTCGGACACTTGGATTTGAGCCATAACCACCTTTGTGGCCCAATACCTGCCGGGTCTCCGTTCAATCACCTCGAAGCGTCGTCGTTTGTTTATAATGATTGTCTTTGTGGGAAGCCATTAAAAGCTTGCTAGAAGAAAAAAAAAAGTGTTTCGGCCGAGATAGGATGAGTTTATCAGTGTCGGTTAAACCGAAATATCGTCATTTGTTTGTATTATGTAAGAGTAAAATTGATACTCCTATATATTATGTTTTTAATTTGTTGATTATAGTTGTGTTTAACCTATATGTTGCGTTGAGTAATGAAAAATTTAAGGTTTCAAATTTCATGCACGTAATTTGCATGGATGGAATTATGGTGTGGGGGCCACCAAATAATTTACAATTGTGGAAAAAATTAATGTCAAATTCATTACTAGTCACGGGACTTACGTGTACATGGTGACTTTCATATTGATGTGACCAAAAATGGTGATTATGAATTATGATTTTGAAATTCAGGGGTTGGTCAAGTTGGTTGGGCTCTTGGTTTCAAGGTGTTTGTACTTGGCTCGACTAGGTGTGCTCCCTAGTTCGAGTCCTGCTACCTGCACTTTGAAAAGAATTTCCTGAGTCAGTGCTTTACCCCTTCGTGGATCCACTCGGTATTAACAGTGATTAGTCTCTGGTTGAAAGCCACGAGAAAACACGGTAAGAAACCAAAAAAAAAAAATTATGATTTTAAAAAGAGACTTGAGAATTTTGGTTTTAAGCTAAAAGTTAAAGAAACTTTTGCTTTGGACTTTGTAGTTTGACGGTGAAAAGCAACCATGACAATTGTGGAAAAAATTAGAACAATTTGGTGACATGTGACATTGAAATCGTGCAGTTATTTCGGGCTTCATTGTCATTGCGGTATTGGTATAATCAATGTCACCGTCGGCATGGTCCTTTTCGACGTCTTCATTGTAAAAGGGCCATTGAATAAGGATGGGATAGAATTGAAGGTGCACTTGTCGATTTGATAAGATTCATTGCATTTATATCTATATATTCTTGTTTTGATTAGCATATAATTGAAGCCCTCGATACAAGATGGTGGTAACTAATAAGTATTATCATCATATGAATGATCTCTAGTTATAACGAGTTATTTTTTTTAAATTTTTTTTTTTTTACACTTCATTCTAATGGAAGAGAGATTATTTAAGTAGGAAAAGAGATCATTTAAAGTAGCTTAGACATTTTCAAAATTAAATGAAACCTCATTTTTCCTGAATTTTATTTTTAAAAATATTTGTGAAAATTATAACTTCACTTGAAACATAATTTTGTCATATATTTAAACAATTATGAAAAGAAAAAAAAAATTAAATGAGATACAACTTGGGTCCAATGTGATAATGCATTGAATTCCATAACATTGAGCCTTAGCATATTGTTGAGTCTTGTACTCTGGAGCATTGGGCCCTAGCCTTACGGTGGTTAACAAGTCCGATGAATCACCTAATTGAGGTGGAAAAAAAGCTTTTAGGAATTAAGGGTGAACTGGCACATGATGATAATCATCATTGTAAGGGCAAATCCTATTGAAAAGCTCTTTTTGTGCAAGTTGTGCAGAGACAAAACACATGGGTGTGGGGATTTGGTAGCCGTTTCTCATAAATTTAAATAGAGAAAAACAACACACGTGAATGTACGTTTTACAATAAAAAGGGAGAGGGGTCCAACGGTGGAATGAAGAGCATTAATTGCAACGTGCGGAAGACAACCCATGTATCATGTATGAATATGATTAAAGTTTGGTAGCTGAAAGCAAACTATAACACATTACACGGACATCCATTTAATACCATGATGTGATAAACAGAACTAACACATTACGCGAGCATCCGTTCAATACGATGCGATGTCTTAAAGAGATTGCCTAACGATTTCTAGATAAATGGTACATGAGTAGTTCAAACTTCAAATAGCACATCATTTTATTGCAAATCTATGGTGGATTGTGAAACCGTAATTTCAAGATCCGTGGGTTCTAGTAAACGTTCTTTTTGTCGAATAAAAAATCTAAGATTTAATTCCTCAAATTATTGGATTTTCAAGTTTCAACAATGAATGGGTATCAAAAAAAAGAAAAAAGCTATGGATGATAAAATAATCCACTCTTCAGCCTTTATATCCTTGTCCACTTCAGTATAGATTTTGTTAAATCACAATTTGTGTCAAACTTCAGGGGCCAAAATGGCTATCCAGTTCTTAGATCATTATGCCATCAACAAAATTTTAATGACCAAAAAACACAAATGAAAGTTTGGCTGAAATTGTTCAGTGAGGGATAATAATAAGCTTTTCATTTATATTTTGGGACAATTTAAAGTGTGTTTGGATATTTATATTTTGGGACAATTTAAAGTGTGTTTGGATATTGTTTATTTTGCTAAAAACTGAAAACTAAAAACACTGTGTTTGGATACCGTTTATTTTGCTAAAAATTGAAAACTAAAAATATTGTAACAAAATAATTTTTATACGTGTGAATAGTGTCATGAGACTAATTTTTAATGAAAGTTTTGGTGCAAAAATAGATTTATAGATCCCGTGAACAGTGCACGAAACCTATTAGAAAAGACAGAAACACGCTTCTAAAAAAAAAAATAATAAAAAAAGCCAATACTTAGACGCTTAACGTTATCATCATTATCCAAACGGATACTTAGTCACAAAACATGCATCTTATTAGTAATCACGAAATTCATACCAGAATGGTTACATAATAAAAAGTAAAAATGAATATCATACGAACAATGCTGCAGAATTAATAGATGTGATCAAGGGGCAATCTAGAAATGGACCAAAAATACAAAAATTGATTGGCTTACAATTCATTAAATCAACTCTCTGCTGCTCAAATGTTAATGTTTAGACAATCCAGAAACATATCCAAAATTCTAAGTAAAATAGATATAAAATAAATGAGTTAACAAAAAATTAAGCAACAATGTTACTGCTCAATCATCTCCTTCAATGACCTTCGTGCCCAATCCCTTCAAACCCTCTGGTGGAATCTCAGTGACAGTGACTAGTGAATACAGCTCCTCCTTGGCATCTTCCTCATCATTTCTTTTCCGGGCAATGCGAACACGAATCCTCCTAGGCACACTTCGGATCCCATGGCTCCATATTAGCTTGTTAAGCTTCACATCCACCCTGACATCTGTTGTTCCCATAGCCTTCTGGGCAAACTTCCTAATCTCCTTTATGGCCTTTGGAGCCTTCTTTTTGAATGTGCTACAAAGAAAAAAGACAAACCCCATGAGGGTACTAATTTCTAAAGTAAAATTACACTTTCAGGACATCAGAAGAAACTAAAAACATAGATGATGTAGTCAGAAATTTAAAATTTGCTGTCTCAAATCCTGATCAGAAAGAACTTGTGGCTATGTATCATCCGTATAATCCAAATTACTACACTAAAAATCAGGATTTTGAAATCACAGAAAGGTATCAAAAGGCCCTTAAATTACATCATAAACAGCACTTGATGTTAATGTTACCGAATGTAAACCTAGAGATTCTTCCCTGTTGAATTCAATTAGAATGAATATCATCAAAAGAAGTTAAGGTAAGTATAAAAACAAGGACTACCATTGATTGATGCTTTACACTTCCGTTTTGCAAGCTAATCCATTCCAAAACAACACAAGGACACTCCAAAATTTTACGGTATCAGGGATATCCCTTCCATGTAGATGGATTAAATGGATTCAGCACATGATCATTGAAATGCATAGGGCAAATTATTCAGTCTAGTCAGAGTAGATTAGCATTTTCCCAACTCATTCATTTAATATACACTCGCAGAAAGCAGCAAAACAGAATCGAATAAACTCTATGACAGAAGTTCTGAAACTACAGTTCCCCAATGGTTATACGTTTCAAACGTGTAGCTGCCATCAGCCATTATAGGCACATGATCAAAGTAAAAGAGAGTCCATTTACTATGTACCTTAGAAAGTACAAACCTATCATCTAAAATGGCCAATATACAAAACTGTAATAGTCACCCAATTACTGCAATGTCCCCATTTACAACAATGGACTTGACTTTTACCTAAAGTTGTGCATAAAACATAATGGATTCCTTCAACTTCAACATGGCATCTAAACCTACACTGAATTTGAAAGAAAACATGTACCTATCTTCTCTCCTAAGCAAGAAGTAACTATATTATAAAATGCCACCAAAAAAGAACCAAACACAAACATAGCTACACAACAACCAATGTCTTAGCTATTAGTTTAAAAACATTGCAAAACAAAATCACAGGAATACCAAACTAAAATCCAAAATTGCATACAAAACATGTCCTTTGCTCAATTTCAGAGATCCAAACAAAACCCAATCACTCATTTTCATCTTAAAACCTAAGCCCAGTCGAAATTCTCCATTTTTTCACTTTTTTTTCCCATGGGTTCAAATGCGTTACAGATCTACGTATGTCATTCACGATAAATATGGAGGACAAAAACGGAATTAAAAAAAAAAAATGTTTCCCAAAAGAAATTCAAAGCGTGTACCATCCATGAAGGCGCTTGTGGAGATTAATAGTGTACTCTCGGCTGACGACCTCCTCTTTTCTTGTCTTTTCCACCATTGTCGCTGGATCTGAAGCTTTTGCAGCTGAGACAAACCCTAAAACCCTAATTTGGTGAAACTGTAAACCCTAGCTGAGAACAGAGGCGATGAAACGAAATATATATGTAGTGGTGGGCTTGTGGTCTAAAATGCATTAGGTGGGCTTTTACCAGGGAAAGGGCTCGGTGGGCCGATTCGTAATTTGCTCTTTTTAGACTACTATTGGGCTGGGCCTGGCCTGTAGTGACAATTTGGGGTGGCTATTTATAATTTCATACTTACCTGGGCTGATTTGGCAAAAATAAAACACCTTAGAATGCGCATGTGTCAATTTGGGGTGGATCTGGTTGGCAATTTGAGGAAGAAAAGGTATTTGTTTTGACATTTTATGGATTTTAACTCCTCAAAAATAACCTTAGCCACTTGTTTAACTACTTTTGATCTTCGTCCCCCACAATTATCTTCTAACTTCATTTCTTTTATTTAATTTTATGTGAGATAGAGTTATTTTTCAACAATTTTAGCAAAAAAACAACTCGATTTCATGCTAAGTTAAAAGATAATTTTCTTTGATATTTTTTTATCCTTCCAAATATTAGAAAATGCATAAACTTTTCCAATGAAACAATATATGGATGTAAGCAGCAATATTGTTATTATTATTATTTTTTTGTTGAGAAAATGGAAGCAGCAATATTAAGCACTCTGTTTTAGCATTCCATTGAACTTAGAACTTTTATATACTCCCCATACAGCGTATACTTGGGAAAAATCATCACAATTATCAAAGAAACATACTTGTACTAAATTTATTATCTGCAATCACAATTTAAGGCCATAGTTTATTCTAATTATTATGGTACAGAGGGACCAAAATCACAATTTAGCTAGAAATCTCAATGGTCTTGACATCAGGCTTCTTTGCCTCCACCTTAGGGACTGTCACAGTGAGAACACCATTCTCCATTGCAGCCTTGATCTGATCCATCTTAGCATTCTCAGGAAGCCTAAACCTCCTCAAGAACTTGCCACTGCTACGCTCCACTCTATGCCACGTATCTTTCTTCTCTTCCTTCTCCACTTTCCTCTCTCCGCTTATTTGGAGCACTCTGTCATCTTCAACTTCAACCTTCACTTCCTCTTTGTTGAGCCCAGGAAGATCAGCTTTGAACACATGGGCTTCTGGGGTCTCCTTCCAATCCACACGGGTGTTAACCAAAGCAGAAGTTTCTCTTGCAAACTGAGGTTCAGATGAGAATGGGAAATCCTTAAATGGGTCCCAAATCTCGAGCGAGAATGGGTCCGACATGTTGCTTCGGTGGCTACCAAAGAAGCTTGGAATCAGAGACATCTTAACTAAGAGCTATAGTAGAAAGAAAACCTTTGAAGTGGTTGTTTGTTGGAAAAGCTTACAATGACACTTGCTAATTCTGACTGGTTTGGGAAGAAAGAGTGCGGTAGTGAATTTATAGGTTTATGGGGATTCTTCAGGTATTTTCTAGGGAGTTCCGGTTGTTGTGTCTTTTTCCCTTTCTGCTTAATGAATTTTCTGGCTGTTTCCTGATTATTTTCAATGAACTTTCTAGCATCTTGGTGAACCTTGTTTGGACTTGGCCCAGAGTGTATCTCGTGTTGCACACAGCCACTGATTCGTGTATTGGGCCTATCCACAATTGCATTAGCACAAATTTGGCAACACATTTTCATCCCAATCAAGATTTAACAAAAAAAAGAAGAAATCCTTTGTATTAAATTATTATTAGTATTATTATGATTTTATGGTCGAAGATATTTGAATTCTGATTTTGCTTCTAAAGGAGAGAAAGAAAATCACTGATATAAGACTCTTTCCGTGTGTATTAACATTCAAGTGCACATAATGTGTGTGAATATATGATTATGTCAGCTAGTCATGAAAAAATCAAATTAATTCTAGTAAATTTTTCGAAGCATCAAAATTCAAATTAGCTTAATATATACGAGTCATTTTGAAAATAAATGCAATTCATTGTAAACATGTTATATATTGATTGGATAATTTGATAGTTACAACAATAGGAATGCTATGCCAAAGAGTTACAAGGCTCTTAGAAAAAAATGGTGTTTATTAAAACTTTAAATTAAAGTCATAAAAAATTTCAAAACCTTTTCACAATTATTAATATGATATGTTATTGCGATTTTTACATAATAAAAATGATGTCGGCAATGAGTTAATGTGAACTTGATGTTATCTATAATGAAAACTTGATATGTTAATGCTAACAAGTTATGTAAAAAATTGTGAAAAATTGTCTCCAACATTGCTTTTATTAAAATTCGAGGAGCAACTAATAAGAAAGGGAGAAGAAAAAAAATCATAATTGGAGTGATAATGCAAAGGACATCACATAAAATTATATCATTTCCATAATTTTCTTTAAGGAATCTATTATCTATATTAATAAAGAATAAATCATTGCAAAATTGCAGTAAGGTAATGTATTAGATAATTATTAATTGCAGTGCATATTAGTAGGGTTGTAAATAAGTCACGCCGAATATTAAAAGTTTAGATTTGCTTAATTTAATTTAATTTAATTTCAATCGCGAAGTAACTCCGGACACATCATCAAGCTATAATATATATCTAAACTTGATTTATTTTCTTGTTGAAGAATTTCAGGCTTGTTCACAACAAGCTATTTAATTAAATTATTTTTTTTCCCGCGTATAATAAGAACAACAATTAGAATTTCTTACCGCCTTCACAATTTTATTCCAATAATTGATAACTTAATTATAGTTACGAATATATCATTTGAGTCAATCTATAATAAATATATCATTTGAATTTGATGATGACCATGAGGATGATGTGAAATTGATTTTAGAAGAAAAAAATATCCAGTGAATTGCTAATGGAACCAAACTTTAGGGTGTAAAATCAAGTTTTTGAAACTTTGAAGTGTAAAATCCAATAAATCCCAAATTTCAGGGGTGCAACTTGTAATTTACCTTACTTGTTATTATTTTAAAGGAGATATCAAGCGAATTAAGCTTTTTTTTTTTTTTTTTTTTTTTTTTGAGATAGTTTCAACCTATAGCGTCAATTCCTAATAATAACTTTTTATCATCAAACTTAATCGGTTTTTGGTGTTGGTGGAGATTGAATCCTGATATCTTATTTAACCATTTGAGATTTTACCAGTTGAGCTAATTGGAACCAAGCAAGTAAGTTAAGCTTGAATGTTTAAATAAATATTATAAAATTCACTTAAAATAAACATTGGTAAGTTGGACATCACTTTTATAAATATGGTGGACCTCCCACTCTCCCACCTAGATTGTTAAGCTTGAATGTTAAAATAAACAGTATAAAATTCATCCCGGAAGCTCAACAATGGTGCCAGAAGAAAATTCCTCTTAGGCGCTTTTGCCACAAAGCTGATAGGATGATACTCAGCTAGTCCCTTTTCCATTACAAAGCTGGCAGCCTGATTAAAATTAACATCTGATGAGCCTGATTTGCAGCTGAGCTTGATGATTGCACTTGAATTGTTATTCACACCATTATGCACAAAGCAATCCTTGTTGCTTTCTGACTCCAATGATACCGTCTCAGCCCTTCCATCCAATCCTGCAACCAACCGGAAAATGGAAGAGCCACCGCGAGCAGGCGGGGCTGCAACTGTAAGGTTGTTATTTATTCCTTGGTGTACTACAACCATTCCTGGCAAATCAAATGGTTCTAGCATTACTGACTTGCCAATAGCATCTTTGAGTGTTGAAAATTTTGGTGGAGGTGAGTCAGTTAAGATGAGTCTAAAAGTGGCACCAACAGTGGAACTATTGCCAGGAGGAGGTAAAATTTTCATTGTAATTGAATGGTCTGAGTTTGTTAAGTTAGAAGGTAAGTTTCCAGACACTTGGGAGGAATTCGCTGAGGCATTTGCAAGAAAAATTACGTTTTCAGACTCTTGGATATAATGGTTTGGGTTGGTTAAGACAAAAGTTGAGTTTCCAGACACTTGGGAAAAAGAAACCAGATAAGCATTGTAGGCAGCAGGGATTGGAGTTATCAAGTCTGAAATAGACTTTGCTGATCCAGTTTTGATGTTCCAGTCAGCCTCGGAATGACCCGCAAGCAGATAGGGGCCATAAAGTATTGCCTTAAGAGATGCAAACTCAGGCCGGTCATCTGAAGTTTATTGGAAAGACTTAGTAAGCAATATATCATCCGTAATAATTATGTTGCTAATCAGAAAAGTTTACAAGAGTTGAGGAAGAAAAAGGGTATGCTTGGGATCAGGATTTGCATAAATTGTTTAAGTGGACCATCCACAATGAAAATACCTTTAATATCTTCTGTTCTCAAACTAATGGGCAGCTCAAGTGTTAATTTGTCACCAGGTCCCCAGTTTCTAGTGACAGATAGGAAATTACCTGCATCATGAATGAAATAATCAAGAAAATGGTCATTTTCTGATAAGTAAAGCAAGTTGTTGTCCCCCCATCCTCCCCCAAAAGAATCTATACTTTTTGCACGCATATTAGAGTTGGAAAGGATCAGATCATCAGAATAATTAAAAGATTAAACAATAAAAGGGAAACTGCAGAAACAAGCCAAGACCCTCTTTTGCATTTTGATCTGTTCATTTTTTTGAAGATAAGGTAGCACACATATATATATGTATATATAGGGAGAGAGAGAGAGAGAGAGATCTAAACCTGGAGCTGGTACAGTCAAACTCTCAGCATTCAGCAATGCCTTAGCATTGTTTGCAAATGTCCAAATTGGTATCCTCAAGTTCAAGGTAGAGGATTTGTGTGTCCCCTGCATGTCAAAATTAGTATCAAAACCAGTTATACCCTGACATTCACGAGTTGCTTCAACATTGGTTTGTGTGGCTTGTGTGTGTGCACTTGCATGTGGACGTGTGTGTTTGTGTGAGAGAGAGAGAGAGAGAGAGAGTATGTGGTGCACTTGAATAATTTGGAAAGCTGTGAACCTAATTATGTGCCATAGTTGGGGAAGTACCAAAGATTATTCCGAGGCTGCAGTTCTTTCACTTTGAAATCTTTTAAAAGGAGTATCATACATAATATTTTGGAAGTAATGTCAGCATGTTGTGGAAAAAATGGAGAATTGAAGAAGGAAGTTTAACATGGTATGAAAAGAATTCAAATTGAATGGAAAGCCTGTTTTGCCATAAAGCAGCCTATAAAAGCGGGAGCCCTTTTTCTTTGGAGAAAATAAGAAATTTGTTCAGGAAAGTAAGACCCCTAACCAGAAAAATTTAAAAAGAAAGTGAGAAATGTTCTTTTGCTATGAAAATAGTCCAAGTTTCCTAGAACCATTACTAGATATGGCTTTTAGTGTTCCACTTCCACTAAGTTCAGCCTTATCAATAAAGGGTAAGTGTAACACAAAAGTATTTATGTAACGGGTGAAGTGTGAATAGAAAACAGAGGACCTGTTTTAGTTTTGATATTTAACAATTTGTTCTTTCTTTCTTTCACTAAGTGATGTCAAGAGCAAAATATATTCAACAGTGATGTCTAGTTTAAGAAATAACTGTGGCCAGTACCTTCATTGAAGAAAATGTGAATGTCACTCGAAGGTATGGATTCGTGGAGAAAACAGGATCAACTTTCTGATTGACCACAATATTTCCTGATTTCCAATTAAGTGAGCTTGATATGTACTGGATAATGTAAAGAACAGGATCTTTTCCTTTCTCTTCAAAATATATTGAATCTCCTATCTTTGAGAATGATTCCATTGCTACAAAAGCAGCAAACAGAAAAAGTTACAACATCCAAGGAACTTAAAAGAGATATAACCGGAGATTGCTCAATTAGAACAATCATAATATGAAAAGGAAAAATCATGAGATTCAACAAAATTAAGATTTTGGTGATGTGAAGAAAGAATTTGGCGGTCTTTCATTTTCCTAAAGCTATATGAGATAAAAATTGACAATCAAACCCAGACCTGTGCCATAGCAGCACCACATAGAGTCGAATGGTGTTCCCCATCCATGGTAGCTTTCGGCCTTGGAAGATCCACGACCTAGTGGGAGCATGTAAATCATCACTCCAGGATCTGTTCCTCTTTGTATGCTTAGAACACCATTTGTCAATGCACGCTCATAATAATCTGCATATGCCACTTCTTTGGTCCATGTAAACAGGTGGCGAGAGACCTACAAAATGTCACCAATGCATGCCAATCTAAACAAAGAATTTTATCATCGCTTTAGAGATTTTGTTTTCTTCACAAAATATACCTTCAGCATGTTATAAGTTGTGCATGATTCTTCACTCTCGGTTTGTAGAATATCTCCCACTCGCATTGGGTCAGTCCTGTCCATATGTTAAAAAGATGCACATGAGGTTTCATATTCACACAGTGTAGCATATGGAGATTCAGGTAAGAGGAGATGAATCGAAATTTTGAATAATATCAATACCAATGTTCTAAGAATGATGTTCCTCCTGTTGCATAGCTGTGTGAAGAGTTAACAATGTCCATGAAGAACATCCCTATTGCCTGGCACACCATAATTTTGAATGACAATACAAATCTTTTGAGAAAAATCCATAAACATATTTAATTTCCAATGAAGTGACCAAAACTAAGACAAAATAGTGTAGGATCAAAATGTCTCAACAAGAAAGGTGAAAAGGCCAATTAAACAGGAAGCGCCACATGCATTAAAGCAGCAACCAAAATAAAAAGGGGGAAGGGAGAGGTAAACAGTAGAAATTATAAAAGGCTTTGTCGAGTACTATGGTTGAGATTATTTATAACTTAGGTAAAGCAGTTTACCTTATAAAGTGGATCACCAGTGACTTCATACCGCATTTGAGATCCAATAACAATTGGGATATGTGTGTTGGCATGAAAGTCAGATATCTCATCAGCCTAAAAGTGAAAGAATGGATTTTCGTCAAATAATAGCAAGTTTGAAAATTAGAATCTAGAATAACAAATAAACTTGAATATGAATAAAGTCAGAAGAATGGCATTTGAACTTATAAGCATAGGAGATGTAGCTTCGAGAGAAGTATAAAATCTGTATGGTATTCTGAGAAAAGAAGAATGCATTCACTATTCAGTGATTCATCTATACAACAACTACCATCCTTTTGTATTTCTATTTTTGATGAGATAGTAAATATTATCACTTAGAATCCACATAAGCATAGAGACAGAAAATGGGACACAACAAATGCTACTGATGTGATTTATTATAGGATGTATTTTGCTATGGAAGTGAAATGAAAATCAGCCAGAATTAAACTGGATATTTTTTAACCTAAAGATCTTGTTCAGCTTGGGACTAAGGCTTGGTCGTTGTTGTTGTTGTTGCTTTTTAATTATTTATTTTAAAAAACATCATAATTGCACAATTAATAAGAACACAAGAAGAGGTCATCTCCCATTACAACCTTTAAACAACACATTTCAGTTCACATCTTCACTTCCTTAAAGCCCTTGACTTCAAACCTTGGTTACACAAATATCACTTCCTACTTCAATAAATAGTATTCTTTACAAAACATAGTTGGTTTTACTCTCACTTTCAAATGCTTTGAATGAAATTTCTTTTCAAAAGCTTTGATTTTCAAGATAGGAATTTAATGGATCCACAAGTGGAAACATGTATGCCTGAAGGGAACCAAAGTGTGCGTGCACACACATATGCAATCTGGAAGACTACTGATAGAGCTTATTATAAACGAACAGGTTATTTATTCCAGAAACCTTCTACAAAAAGGTGAAGCAATTATATCATTAGAAGACAGTGCCACTCATATCTACTTTGAACCTAAAGATAACTGTTTCAGAATTTTTTATATTTGCAGTGGAGACAGCATTCTCTAAGGTAAAGATGTCACAATTTATTGCTGGAAGTTTGTTAAATGACATAATGCTCCAAACTTAGCCAACAGAAAATAAGGATTACCTGTAATGCAAGTGGTCCTAGAAAGCAGGGTTTATCAAATAGATGAGCCAAAAATAAATGCTTTTGATCGTTCTGCGCATAATAGAATGAAAGGCTTATATTAGAGAATGACTTAAGTACTATGAAAGCTACAGAAACAACATGCCACCGGCAAGAAACTAATGGAAATCCAATCAAATAAAGAAAATTACAGTTTCCTTAATTCATATCATATTAGGCGAACTTCTGATAGAACTATGGAAACATTTCAAATGTTATTCTTTTCTTTAGTGGTTGTTAGATAATGAAATAAGATACTGAATATTGACTAGTGGAACACAAATAAGGTCATTTTCATTGAAGAAAACATTTCTTGCAGGGTGCTGTCATACCATAAATATCCAAAGCACAAGTTCTGTAACAATTGCAAATTCAAATAATAACCAGTTAGACTGACAATCTTTTATTTCTCCTGATACATATCTCAACCAAGTACAGAAATAATATCAAAAAATTAAATTTGAAGTATCTATTAGAGGAGCTAATACACAGATGAATTTACCTACCGTAATGGTATATAACCTGTAAAGAACATCATTCATGCCACCAGATTCTGTATTAAGTGATAGATAGTGCCTTTCTAAACTGAACCGTGTTACCACATTCTGAACACGGTTGTAAAAATAGTCAACCATCCATGTCACCATTTTTAAAGCTTGATCATTATCAGCAAGTGTATGTTGATCAAGTAAGCCTGCCAAGATCTGTCAAAGTAGAGAAGATTGAAAGCTAGTTGTAACTTTTTAAAGGCCAAATAATTAGTTTCCATCTTGTAAAGCAACAGAAGTAGATTCTACCTTGTGAATTGTGTAATAAGGAGCCCCCCATAGTGGTTTTATATCTTCAACACGATCAAAAAAGTCAGTTGGAAAAGCAGAAAGATATCCAGTGCCGATTTTCTCCTGGCAGGCAGATAAAGCAGACACCACTGCTGACATTCTCTGTCTAACAGTGTCATTGTGAGTGCTAGCCCACATTTGTGCTGTTGCACTCAAATAATGCCCTTCAAGATAACAAAAACTAGTTATTCATTGTAAACATTAAAGATTAAATGTAAGATATTACAATTTCTTTAAAAGAGGCATGTGAATCTTTTCATGCTACTCGACCGTACATTGGATCATATCTCTAGTTACCCTTTTTAAGCATCTGAATAATGTGAACCAATGTGCCAAATTTCACCCAATAAAGAAAAAAAAAAAAAAAAGAAGCTAATTAACTCTAGCTCAAACGGAACCTACTTTCAGTTAAGTACAGATGAAAGTTACTATCTTGGGTTCAAAAAATAAAAATATAAGTAGAAATTTGTGACATGTATGGTGCAAAAGTCATAATAACAAGTTTAAAACCAACCTACAAAATGACCCCGAGCTTCATTATCTGGGGATTCCCACCCCCCATATGGCTTCCCAGGTGTTGGCAAACCGGCTATCTTCCTATAGCTCCAAACCAAACTATCCACTTCCAACATCAATAGGTACTCCAAATTCGTTTGCTGTGCTTGCCAATGTATTGAGTTTGGATCCAATCTTACATCATGCAATGACATTTCCTTGAGCAAATCATTGGACACATTAAAAACAGGTCGTTTTTTCATTTTTTGATACATTATTTCCCAAGTCCGTTTATTGGCGGAATTGTCAGTTATCGTATAGTTGATATCAATCCTCTTGAAATTCGAGAGAGTGAATTGAAGTGTGTTTCTTGATTCATTAGTAAGAATGTTTGTGCATTCCTTGGCCATGGCATAACGACATAAACCAACGACAGCAAAAATGACCAACGTTTTAAAGAACAAAAAGCCTTCCATATTTCTTAAAATCCCAGAACGCAAAAGCCTTGAACATGCAAGAATTCAGTAGGAACAAAGATCAAAAACTGCTAAAACAGTATGAATTTCAGTTCAAATGAAAAGAATAAAAAGTAGTACTTATATTGAAAACCCAGAACACAAAGCACCCAAATTTAGTAAACGAAAGTGGAACATAATCCAAAACACTCAAATCCAAGTGCAAACTCAAACCCAAAAAAGAAAAAGAAAAAAAAGAAAAGAATCACAAGCAAAGCTTGATCGGTGGAAAAACAGAAGCACACGTGAGGCTCTATTTATACTCGAAATAAGTGACACACATTTATTTTATTTTATTTTTGAGAAACAAGTGACACACATTAGAAACATAAAACAACTCAAACATGTATAAAGATAGAAACTCTTTGTTAGACACGTATCAACATGTGGAGTTATATCGTAAAGAATGGCAATCTATAGCTCCTTGTTATTTGAGCTGTTAGTAACATATAACAACTTAAACAATACACATTCCTATCATCCAAGTGGAAGGACGAAATTAGCATCGGAGTGGGAAAGATCAAAGATCCACCACCCATTGAGGGGAACTTTTCCTGAAGTAACAGTGTTCTTGTTATATAATGAGATATTATAACCACTTTAATGATCATCTTAAGAATTGTGTATTATTTGGTTTTGAATTGACAATTTGATTTGGTATAAAACTATATAATAAATATTTTTTTGAGAAACATACAATAAAGATTTAAGTGTATTTGTTTTGTGATAAAAATATATACCTCCCCCCCTCTCTCTCTCTCTCTCTCATTTTTAATTTTAGCAAAAAAATTATACATTATATTACAATACGAAATTATTATTTATTCTTACGCATTGGGTAGGTTTGCGACTAGTATATCTATAAACTAGCCGCGAACCCACGCATTGCACGAGATGATTATTTTATGGTGATTTTATTATTTATTATTTTTACAATTTAAACTAATTTAATAAAGAGTAATGTATTTCGTAATCATATTTTTATTTATTATAGGAACAATCATAAATGTAATATATGAACAATTATAAATCATAAATATAAATTTTGTCGTATCAAAATGAAAATAATACAATTTTTTCTCAGAAATTCAAAAGACAAGTTAAAGAAAATATTCATTATTTAATAAAATTTATTTATAACATTTTTTGAATCATTAAAAAGAATATAAAATTTGGAAATTATTTTTTAGTTTTAAACAAACTTTCTCAAATCTCATTTTTTCTATCTACAATCCAAAACACCGAAAAATGTAACTTAGAAAATTAATAAAACTTAACAATGATTAATTTGACCAATTAGGAAAACAATTTGTTGTAATTTCATCCACCCCAAAACATATTATCAGATAAACAATTATTAGCAAAATCTAAGAATTAAAATTCTATATATGCATTGTCATAAAATAATAATAATAATAAAAATAAAATTGTAATAACTAAAATTTGTCACCCATCCGATTATTTTCGTTTGGTTAACCTTTACTTTTCTCTAAATAAATGGCATTATAGTGTACTTCTAATACAACTATTAAGAGTACTTTGTCCACCACAAAGGATTAAAGAATAAACAAAAATTAGTAAAGTCTCATAGTTTAACATCTAAATTGAGCACTTTAAAAAAACATGCTATGTAATAGAAGAAATATCAATTTACAATAGATACCAAATTATCCAAATCATGCTATGTAATAGAATAATATTATATTTTTATATACCATATTAAAAAAAATACTACTTTCATGTTAGTGTGTTCTAATAAGTATCATTGTTTCCTAAAAAAAAAACCAAAAAAAAAAAAAAAAAAAACAAAACTAAATCGCATTAACCCAAAGTAAAGTTTTAAAGAATATAAAAAATTATCAACCTAAAGCAGATATGCAAGAAAAATAAAAAAATTACCAAAAATTAGAGAGAGAGAGAGAGAGAGAGAGAGAGAGAGAGAGAGAGAGAGAACCTTTTTGTTGTGAGGGAAAATTATGCATAGAATGAAAGAGATAGTGACAAATTTATAGTAAGAAATTGTGAATAAGAAAAGACAAAAATAAAGGAAGATGAATGGAAAGAGGAAGAGTGATATTAATTTCGTGTTCGTGTGTTCTAATAAGTAATAAGTATCACTGTTTCCTAAAAAAAAAAAGAACAAAAAAAAATTAAAAAACAAAACTAAATCGCATTAACCCAAAGTAAAGTTTTAAAGAATATAAACAATTATCAGCCTAAAGCAGATATGCAAGAAAAATAAAAAAATCACCAAAAGTTTGAGAGAGAGAGAATCTTTTTGTTGTGAGGGAAAACTATGCATAGAATGAAAGAGATAGCGACAAATTTATAGTAAGAATGTGTGAATAAGAAAAGACAAAAATAAAGGAAGATGAAGGAAAAGAGGAATTGTGATATTAATTTAGAGGGTAGTGGGGAAATGAAAAGGTAAGGAAGGGAGAAAAGTTGGAGAAGTAGTAGGGAGAAGAAAAGATAAGAGAGGGAGAAAGGTTGGGGAAGTGTAAATATTAAAAAAATAAATGTTAAAAACAATTATAGAAAAATTGAAAAAAAAGAGAGAAAAAGATAATGATATGGATGCTAATGTGGCTTAACTGGAGCGTAGCAACAATAAATGCTACGTTTTAGCTTTTAGAAATATATAGATGAAGTGTCTTCGGCCTGAGGAGTTGCATTGTTGTTTACTTGTGATGCAAATTATTGAGTGCCAGGCCCAAGCCCACTCTTGGATCCATTGTACCATCATTATTATACATACATTTATTGTACTATCTTATACTATTATATTGCAATTGTACTATTGTATTGTAGTATTGTGTACTCTAAATATAGTATTTATCATCGATCACTCATTCATTGATATGGTTTACAAATATTTTGAGTGGTGGGCTAAATGAGAAAGAATAAAATAACAATTTTAAAGCTTGTGTGGAAATCAATGCCCTAATGAAAATAATGAGTCAATGACATAGTTTATTGAGATAATAAGTTGTGATTGATGTAATATTGTATTGTAGTATCGTATACTCTATATATAATATTTATCATTGATCACTCATTCATTGATATGGTTTACAAATATTTTTAGTGGTGGGCTAAATGAGAAAGAATAAAATAACAATTTTTAAGCTTGTGTGGAAATCAATGCCCTAATGAAAATAATGAGTCAATGACATAGTTTATTGAGATGATAAGTTGTGATTGATGTAATACTACTTTCAAATGAATCAACTACTAAAACTAGTTTTATTGTGCAAGAACAACAATATGCTAATTTAGTAATTACAACAAAGATTGTAATAAGTTATTTGCCACTACACATATTGGAGAATGTTTGTTGCTATAATTGTAAATTTATAATAATTCAGTAATAAATTGGAGAACAAAGAATTGGTGATAGATAAAAGAGACAAACAAGGAAATAATTGGATATACATCACTGTCAGTTTTTTTAAGACCTTCTCCCCTCTCCTCTCGTGTGTGTTTAAAAAAAAAAAAAAACGGAAAGATACTCAGTTTTGATAAATTAACTATTGTCCCAAATTTTTTAGTTATTAAGAAATGATGAATTTATTCATTTAACCTTTAATAAGTAGGGCAAACACATAGAATTATTAAATAGGAAATAGAGCAAATATCTAATTAAAAAAAATAGACCATTTACTATGATATCATGATAAATTATCAATTATCTCAATAATATAAAAAATAGTGAATTTAATCATTTAATAATAAATTTTAACGTGCTTATAAGAGATGATCAGACTATAGAGAGCGCATGCATTCTCTCTTAAGTCTCATACAGAACCAGACAAAGTAAAGATCAACAATCTAAAGCCAGAGTTCTATTATTTCAGTTCTTCCATAATTTTGTTTTCTCCCCTGTAGATAAACATTGAGATAAGCCTGCATGATATTTACCTGAATTTATTCACAATCACAAGTCAAGTTAATCTGTATACCAAACGCATCAAAGTTATTTTCATTCTTGATTTTGATCTTTATCCACACATTTAAAACTATATGATCACAAAAATGATCATTTGAAGTTGACATATTATTTCTCTTCATTCGTGTTACATAATTTTACAGGTCCAACAGTACACGTAACTTGTTGAACTTGAAAAAGTAGCAAAATAGCAAGGAGGCAAGGGTACATATTGTAAAGGACCTCCCACTCTCACACCAAACTAGTTAAGCTTGAATGTTAAAATAGACATTATAAAATTCATCCTTGAAGCTCATTAATGGTTGCAGAAGAAAATTCCTCTGAGCCCCTTTTGCCACAAAGCTGACAGGATGATACTCACTTAGTCCCTTTTCCATTACAAAGCTAGCAGCCTGATTAAAATTGGCACCTGATGAGCCTGACTTGCAGCCGAGCCTCATGATTGTACCTGTACGGTATTTCTCACCACTATTATGCACAAAGCAACCCTTGTAGCCTTCTGACTCCAATGATACTGTCCCAGGCCTTCCATCCAATCCTGCAACCACCCGGAAAACAGAGGAACCACCGCGAACAGGAGAGGCTGCAACTTGAACTTGTTTATCTTTGCCTTTGGTCGCCACAACCATTCCTGGATAATCGAATGGTTCTAACATGACTGACTTGTTGATAGCATCTTGAAGTGTCAAAAACTTTGGAGGAGGTGAGTCAGTTAGGATGAGTCTGAAAGTGGCTCTAGCAGCAGAAGTGTTGAAAGGTGGAGGTGTTTTTTCCATTGTAAGTGATTTTATTGAGTTGGTTAAGACAACACTTGAGTTTGCAGACCCTTGAGAAAGTGAAACCAAATAAGCATTGTAGGCAGCAGGGATTGGAGTTATCCAGTCTGACAAAGACTTAGCTGATCCAGTTTTGATGTCCCAGTCACTAGTGGTGTGACCCGCAAGCAGATAAGGGCCATAAAGTATGGCCTTAAGAGAAGCATACTCAGGCCGGTCATCTGAATTTTATTAGATAGAATTAGTAAGCAATATATCATCTGTAATATTTCTGTTGCTATTCAGAAAAATTTACAAAAGTTAAGGAAGAAAAATGGTATGCTTGGAATCAGGATTTGCATAAATTGTTTAAGTGGACTATTCGCAATGAAAATACCTCTAATATCGTCTGTTCTCAAATTAATGGGCAGCTGAAGTGTTAATTTGTCACCGGGTCCCCATTTTCTAGTGACCGATAGGAAATTACCTGCATCATGAATGAAATAAGCAAGAAATGGTCACCCCCCAAGGAACTCTACAGTTTGTACACATGATAGAGTTGGAAAGGATTTGATCATCATAATAAATAAAATATTAAACAATAAAATGGCGACTGTAGAAATATGCCAAGACCTTTCTTTGCTTTTTGATCTGTTCATTATTTAGAAAATAAGAGAGAGAGAGAGAGAGAGAGAGAGAGAGAGAGAGAGTTGATCCACACCTGGAGCTGGTACAGTCAAACTCTGAGCATTTATTGATGCATTAGCATTACTTGTCCAAATTGGTATCCTCAAGTTCAAGGTAGAGGATTGGCCTGCCCCCTGCAGTTCATTTTTTAATTAATCAGTCACCTTCACACTTAATTAGTACTTTGAAAACAAAGCATATGTTTTTCAGTCTCCACATTCTAACCCTAAGCTCTATATCAGATGGTTCAAGTACTTTTTTAACACAACATAACTGATGGTCAGCTTAGATGTTGTCTTTGTTATGCTCTCCTTTATTGTAAATACCAGTACCATCATATGTGATCTTTGGGATTTATTAAAGGATGAGTGTTTGTCTATGCATTCAAAACTCGTGTTGCTTGAGCAGTGGCGTGTGTGGCTTGTGTGCATGTGGACGTGCGTGTGTGAGAGAGAGAGAAAGAGAGTGTGGTGCACTTGAATTAGTTTGGAAAGTTGTGGACCTAGTCACATGTAGTTCTTTCACTTTAAATCTTTCAAGAGGAGTTTCATAGGTAATATTATGGAAGTAATGTCACATGTTATGAAAAAAATAGTGAATTGAAGAAGGAAGTTTTAACATGGTATAACAAGAATGCAACATGAATGGAAAGCCTGGTTTGCCAGAAAGCATCCTCCAAAAGCAGTAGTCCGTTCAATTTGGAAGTACTAAGAATTTGATCAGGAAACTAATCTGAACCAGAAAAATTAAAAAGGAAAGTGAACAGTGTTTTTGCAATGAAAATAGTCCAAGTTTCAAAGAACCATCACTAGATATATAGCTTTTAGTGTCCTACTTCCACTCAAGTCAGATTTATCACTAGATATATCTTTTAGTTTTGATATTTAACAATTTTCTTTTTCTTTGTTTCACTAAGTGTTGTCAAGAGGAAAATATTTTCAACAGTGGTATCTAGGTATAAAAAATTAACTGTGACCAGTACCTTCACTGAAGAAAATGTGAATGTCACTCGAAGGTATGGATCTGAGGAAACAACAGGAAGAACTGTCTGATTGAGCAAAATTTGTCCAGATTCCCAATTAAATGAGCTTGATATGTACTGGATGATGTAAAGAGCTGGACCCTTTACTTTGTCTTCAAAATATATTGAATCTCCTAGCTTTGAGAATGATTCAGTTGCTACAGAAGCAGAAAGAAGAAAAACTTATTAGATCAATGGAACTTAAAAGAGATATAACATGAGATTGCTATAATAATATGAGGAAAATCTATGAGTTAAAAATTGACAATCAAATCCATACCTGTGCCATAGCAACACCACATAGAGTCAAACGGTGTTCCCCATCCATGGTAGGAGACGGCCTTGGAAGCTCCATGACCTAGTGGGATCATGTAAATCATCACTCCAGGTTCTGTCCCTCTTTGGATGCTTAGAACACCATTTATCAAGGCGCGCTCATAATGATCTGCATATGCCACTTCTTTGGTCCATGTAAACAGGTGGCGAGAGACCTACAAAAGGTCACCAATGCATGCTAATCTAATTATATTTACATTTACCAGGGTAGTGTATCTCAGAAAAACAAAAGGGCCATGCATACACAAATGTCAAAGGGAATCCAACCTTCGATGTAAATGTGTAAATTTTTATATAGCTGCAAATCAGCTTTCAAAAGAGCAATTAATAAAGAATTCTATTTTAATTTAAACAATATACCTTCAACATGTTATAAGTTGTGCATGATTCTTCAGTTTCAGTGTCTAGGGTATCTGCCAATCGCTTCGGGTCAGTCCTGTTCATATGTTAAAAAGATGCACATGAGGTTTCATATTTACTTTATAGCATATGGTGCTTAGTTCACCAGAGATAAATTGCAATATTGACTAATATTAATACCAGAATTCTGACTCTGATGTCCCCCCTGTGGCATAGATGTGTGAAGAGTTAACAACGTCCATGAAGTACGTCCCTATTGCCTGGCACAAAAAATTTTGAATGAACATTACAAATCTTTTGAGAAAAATTCATAACCATATTTTTAGCATAAGGTAAAGCCTCTGAAGAACTGTATCGCCTCTAAGGTGACAAAAACTATGACAAAATAGTGAAGGATCAAAATGTCTCAACAAGAAAGGTGAAAAGACCAATTGAACAGGAGTGCAGCATCAAACCAACAACCAAAATTAAAAGGGGGAAGGGAGAGGTAAAAAAGTGCATATAGTGATTCAGCATAAGCATATGCAGTAGAAATATATAAGGCTTTGTCAAGTACCATAGTTCAGATTATTTATAACTCAGGTTACCTTATAAAGTGGATCACCAGTGACTTCATACCGCATTTGAGATCCAATAACAACTGGGATATGTGTGTTGGCATGAAATCCAGATATGTCATCAGCCTAAATGTGAAAGAATGAATTTTTGTCAAATAATAGCAACTTAGAAAAGTGTGGAAGTCTGAATATGGAATAACATAGAAACTAGAATATGAATAAATTCAGAAGAACAGCTTTAAACTGTATAAGCATAGGTGGTGTAATTTTGAGAGAAGCATAAAATCTGTATGGTATTCTGTGAAAAGAAGAATGTATGCAGTACTCAGTAATTCATCCGTACATTTAACACCATCCTTTTGTATTTTAATTTCAAATCAGATAGTAAATAATATTACTTAGAATCAACAAAAAGTTAGAGACAAAAAAGTGGGACAAAATAATTGCTGCCAATGTGATTTATTAAAGATTTCTTTTGCTCCAGAAGTGAAGTGAATGATAGGCCAGTAGTAAACTGAATATTACTAATCTAGAATTGAAATAAAGGCAAGGACAGACAGAATATACCCAGCTTCAAAGATTCACATATTGGAACACTGGATCAACATAAAATTGAATCTCCTTTTTTCTGTTAAGGATCCATAGCCAACCCAAAACAAATTTGGGAATAAAGCTAGGTAGTTGTATTTTTTTTGAACATCATAAATACTCTATTAACAAGAATACAAGAAGAGTTTAGCTCCCATTACAACCTTCAAACAAAAAATTTCAGTTCACATCTTCCCTTCCTTAAAATCGTAACACTTAAAATATTGGTCAGATATATTACTTCCTACTTCAATAAATAGTGTTCTTTACAAAACATTGTTAGTCTTACTATCAATTTCAATATGTTCATAATGATATTTATTTTTAAAGGCTTTGAATTTTTGCAAGAAAGATAGGAATTCAATGGATCCTCAAATGGAATCATGTATGTTTGAAGGGAATTAAAGCGTGAATGCACACACATATGCAATCTGGAACATAACCAATAGAGCTTATTATAAAAGAACAAAATATCAATCCTGCAACCTCCTACAAAAAGTTGAAGCAACAGTACCATTAGATGACAAGGCCACTCATTTCTACTTTGAACCTAAAGATAACTATTTCAGAATTTTGTGTATTTCCAGAGGAGACAGCATTCTCTAAGGTAACAAAGTCTCAATTTACTGCTGGAAGTTTGTTATATGCCAAAATGCACTATACTTAGCCAACAGAAAATAAGGATTACCTGTACTGCAAGGAGTCCTAGAAAGCAGGGTTTGTCAAATAAATGAGCCAATATCAAATGCCTTGGATCTCTCTGCACATAATAAAATGAAAGGCTTATATTAGAACCAAAAGATCAGAATGACACTGGTACCATGAAAGCAAAAGAAACAACATGCTACCAGGAAGACATTAATGGAAATCTAATCAAACAAAGAAAACTACACTTTCCACAATTCATGTCATATTAGGCAAACTTCTGATGTAACGATGGTAACATTTCAAAATGTTACTCATTCATATCCTTAGTGGCTATTAGATAATGAAAATGAGGCTATTTTCATTTAAGGCAACAGTTCTTGCTCGGTACCCTCACACAAAAAAATCCAAAGAACAAGTTCTGTAACAATTGCAAATTGAAATAATTACCAGGTAGAAAACAATCTTCTATTTCTCTTGCTACATATCTCAACCAAATACAGAACTAATATCAAGTACTTAAATTTGAAGTATTTATTAGAGGAGCTAATACACAGAGATGAATTTACTTACCGTAATGGTATATAACCTGTAAAGGAGATCATTCATGCCACCAAATTCTTCATTAAGTGATGTATAGTGCCTTTCTATACTGTATTTTGTTACCACATTCTGAACACGTTTGTAAAAATAGTCAACCATCCATGTCACCATTTTTAAAGCTTGAGCATTTTCACCAAATGTATGTTGATCAAGTAGGCCTGCCAAGATCTGTCAAAGTAGAAAAGTTGAAAGCTAATTGTACAACAATTTTGAGGCCAAATATATCATTTCCATCTTGTAAAGCAACAGAAGTAGATTCTACCTTGTGAATTGTGTAATATGGAGCCCAAACAGGCTTTATAGCTTCAAAACGATCAAAAAACTCAGACGGAAAAGCTGAAAGATATCCGGTGCCAATTTTCTCCTGGCAGGCAGATAAAGCATTCACCACTGCTGTCATTCTCTGTCTAATGGTTTCATTGTGAGTGCTAGCCCACATTTTTGCTGTTGCACTCAAGAAATGCCCTTCAAGATTTAAAAAAAAAAAAAAAAAAAAATCTTGTTATTCATTGTAAACATTAAAGATAAAATGTCAGATATTTAAATTGCATCTTAAATAGAGATATTAAAATTCCTTCTGATTGGGGGTTCGGCTTCATGGATCTTTTTATGCTACTCATCCTTACCTTGGATCATATCCCTAGTTACTTTCTTTAAACTTTAGAATAATGTGAACCAATGTGCCAAATTCCACCCACTAAAGAAAAAAAATGGCTAATTTTTTTTTTTTTTTGATAACAAGATTAAAACCAACCTACAAAATGACCCCGAAGTTCTTCACTTGGGTCTTCCCACCCCCCATATGGCTTCCCAGGTGTTGGCAAACCGGCCGTCTTCCTAAAGCTCCAAACCAAGTTATCCACATTCAACATCAACAGGTACTCCAAATTCGTTTGCTGTGCTTGCCAATGCATTGAATTTGGAGCCAATCTCACAGCATGCAACGACACTTCCTGGAGAATGTCATTGGACACATTAAACACAGCTTTATTTTTAATTTTTTGATACATTATATCCCAACCCCGTTTATCTACGGTGTTGGATGCCAAATTTGACCAAGCCGAATTGTCAGTTGGTGTCAAATGCATTTCATGCTGCTTGTTAGTAGAGAAGAGGTGGGATCGAAGTGTGTGTGACAGTGATGCTAGTTCTGGTCTTGATATATCAGTAGGAATGTTTGTGCACTCCTTAGCCATGACATAGGGACATAAACCAAGGACAACAAAAACGACAAACATTTTAAAGAACAAAAAACCCTTCATGTTTATTCAAAAACCTCGAACTTGGAAGGATTGAATAAGAACAAAGGTTAAAACAGAAAAAACCGTTCGACTAAGATAAAGAAAAGACTAAAAAGCAAATGCTTGGACAGTCATGAAAAGCACAGGCACACTTAGGCCCTATTTATACTCGAAATAAAATCCCACATTAGAAACATAACAACTTAAAAAAACATGTGTACAACGATAGATTATCTATTGTTAGATAAAGTGAGCCTGTCAAATTGTAGACAAACATGAAGGGTTATCTATTGTTACCCAAATACTCGGATAGATCAGTTTGGACTAGCAATCTTTGGATTCGTTCTTAAATGATTCTTCGACGACCAAATCAGCATCTCAAAATAAAATTAGATTTACATCCAACTAATTCATGAAAATGTTGTGAAGTTTTGTCGTGCCCAACTTTCTTTTTATTGTAACCACATGCTGAAATGAAAAAAAAGCTTTAAGACAAAAGAAAAAAAAGCTTTAAATTTTTTAAGACAAACTTCCCAAGTTATTTGTGAGAGCTGAGAATGAAAAATCGAACCGTGTTTGAGGATTATTATTATTATTATTTTGAATTTCCAAACTTTTAGGTGCATTTGTTTCTGCAAGGATTTTGGGCTTAGATTACGTTTGCTATTCACGTACATGTACAAGGAAGTGTTTATTACTCACGTCACACGTGTGTACTTGCACACATTTGTGTAGCAACTGAAATTGTGGGTTCAAACAATGATTTCAGTTTGAAATTGTGGTTTGAACCCACATTTTTAGTTGCATAACAAATTTCTGCAAGTACACATGTAGTTGCATAACAAATGTGTGCTCACGTGTCATGTATGTAATAAGTTTTAGCCAATGCATCTGTATCTATACTAGCTAGACTTGTTATAGGTGCTTTGTGCGTGCAATAAAACTTTTTTCTATTTTTATTATTTTAGGTTCAGTTAAATAATGTTTAAAAGTGAGATAAAGACAATTTCCTAATTTTTAGGATTTTGATAAAATTTTGAAAGCCTGTAACTTTAAGAACTCTTTTAAAAATATTAAATTACTCTTTTAACCAGATTGTGTTTGCAAATTTAAAATTATTGAACTAAAAGATATGAGGTATTTTAAAGAGTTTAAGAATTTGTGTGAGGGTATTTTAGCACGTAAAATGTTGAAAACCAAACAAAGAATTATGTTATTAATAGTATAGATAGAGATAATAAAATGGTTTATCTAATTCAGAAAATTAAAATTAAAATGATTTATCACAAAGTTGTTATCAATTCTGTTTTGGTTGGAACGGTCGCGAAATTCCATATTGATCAGTTAACTAGTAGGAATTATCCCTATATTTTACGTTGGTTTAAATTCCGTCTCATTCAATCTTGTTGATGATTTTGACCCATATGTAAACAAACATTAAACTGTTTTTGTTAGTCTTTTGTTTTTATTTTTATTTTTTATTTCCTTCTTAAAATATGAATTTTGAGTTTGAATGTTTGATTTGATATTCTCAATCTTATTCCAGTACAAATCTTTAGAGTGTGATGCTCATATTTTTACTAAAACAATCAAAGTCCAATCTCTTCCTCTTCATACCCTCCCTTAAAAGTTACCATGGCTTTTGAGTGGAGTTATGGTGTGTTTTTATGTTGGAAACCTTTTCTCTCTCCCTTGTGTGTGTTTGTTTGTTTCTTAAAAAAAAAAAAAAAAAAAAACATTATTTCAACCTTATCCACCGAATGAAAAAAATGAGACAAATCTAGGGAAATGATCCCCAACCATTGAGGGGATCTTATCTTAAAATAATGGATTCTTAATATGTAATGAATGAAAATGCTAGAGATACAAACTTTTTTATAAAATTTTCTACAAACTGTTGACGTAGTAAGTGATTGTTGGTAAATAAAAAAGTGATGTTATTGGTGGGCCTGGATGAGAACTAGTAATAAGTTGGCTACATTAGCATTACTCTTATAACCGATGTAATGATTGTGTTAAGAAGAATGTTTCAACTTTCAACTTTATCAATCAAATGGAAGGATTAGATAAGCGTAGGAAAAGGATCCCTCCCATTAAAGGGATCTTAACTTGAAATAAAGGAATCTTTATTCTTTAATGAGATATTATAACTGATGAAATGATGATATTAACAACGTGTATTATTTGATTTTGAATTGATAATTTAAAGTGGTATAAAACTTTGTAATAATGACCTAGATATATTTAGGTTGTTTTAGAAATATATATTACCAAAATAGTGTTAAGTTCAAAATGGTACTCCAAAATAGATCCATACCAAAATATCTCATTCTAATATAAATTAACTGAAATAATCATCTATAGCTTTCTTTGATAATTTAAAGTGGTATAAAACTTTGTAATAAAGATTGTGGTGGGCCTTTTTGTATTCTGGGCTTGACTGTTCCTGCTGTACTGTGGTCCGATAGTTCTGGGGTGAGAGAGTCGGGATTGCACAACTGAAACCCACCTTAAGCTAGCTTGGGCACAAGCTAGAACCCCCTTACAGAGATCTTGATCATGTGTCCACGGCAGGGGATGCTGTCATAAAAATGTTATGGCTAGAGGGACATAATATAACATGGTAATAAAAAGAGGCATTCTAACTAAAATGCTTGCTATCGCCCAAAGATAATATTTAAACAACTTTGCAACAGGAAAAACACGATAATATGAGTATGGCAGAAATAAGTTAGCAACAAAAAAAAATGTTAATGCTTAACCAATTGATAAGAGAGGGGAAGGGGATTACTCTACTAAACTTGGTTCCTTAGCAGATTTAAGTCCAAGAAGGGAACCAATCTCTAATGTGGGCAACGTCACAAGGAAATCCTATCATGGAAATTGCCCACTTTGGAAGAATTGACCTAAGTGGCTTAATCTCGAATCCTTTAACTTGCTAGAGCGTAGGCTATTAAAAGGGAGAAAAGAGAGTAGTCTATTGGTGCATGCCTTATCACACTTTAGTTTTTCTCACTTCACTTCCTACTCTCTTATTTATTTATTTTTTTATCCTCTATGTTTTTCTCTGCTTTCTATTTCTATTTTCTATCTATGTTTCCTGCTATTCTTCCTCGTTCTCCCCCCGTTGTTGTTTACTGTTCTTCCTCAATTGCTTTTGGCTTGTTGTGGGTGTCCTTCCCTGGCCATCCACTAGTTTGCTGGTTGCCTAACCACCATCACCACTGTGCTGGAATGGATCAAATAGAACCAAAGTGGACAAAATGGACTGAATGGACTGAATAGGACTAAAGTGGATCAAAGTAGATAGAATGGACCAAATAGGACCAATTTTGACCGAATAGGACCAAATAGTACCAAAGTAAACAGAATGGACTGAATAGAACCAAAAGTGGATAGAATGGACCGAATAGGATAGAAGTGGACAGAATTGGAGCAATGTGGACTGAATAAGGCCAATATAGACTGAATGGACTAAATTGGACCGAAGTAGACTAAATAAGACCGAATGGACCGAATAGAAATTTTGTGGACAAAATGGACTAAATAGGATAGAATAGGACCAAAGAGGATAGAATGGACCGAATAGAACCACTGTGGACCGAATAAGACTTTTGAATATTTATCATTTTTATTGCATTTTAGGGCTCATATTTCTAAATTCTAATATCTATTTTAGTATTTTTCTTTGTATTTTTTAACTTAAAACTAAAGATTTTAGAGCAAATATAATAAAATTTCATACTTTTCAACTTAAAAATTAAGGAAAAAAAAATGAATTTTTGAGCTAAACTTAAAAAAAACTACAAAAAGAATCAATTTAAAGCCAAATTAATCTAAAATGAATTGATGGGGGACCAAATGGACCGAAGTAGACCTAATTAGACCGAATAGAAATTGTTTAATTTTTAAGGAAAAAAATTATCGTCAAAACATTTTAGCGAAAAAATTATATATTATATTACAGTACAAAATTATTATTTATTGTCACGCATTGCGTGGGTATGCAACTGGCATATGAAAGAAGTGTCTTTCTGCCCGAGGAGTTACATTGTTGTTCACTTGTGACTCAAATTATTAAGTACTAGGCCCAAACCCACTCTTGGATCCATTGTACCATCATTATTATACATACATTTATGGTACTATCTTATACTATTGTTTTGCAATTGTACCATTGTATTGTACTACTGTGTACTCTCTATATATATACTACTTATCATTGATCACTCATTCAATGATATCATTTACAAATATTTTTATTGGTGGGCAAAATGAGAGAAAGAATAAAAATAAAAATTTTTGAACTTTTTTTTTTTTTTTGGTGTGTAAACAGTAATACTTATTAGAACACACACGAAAATAGTAATATTAGTATTTTAAACAGGGTTTATTATACATTATATAACTAGAGTACAACTACAAAATTTTTTAAACTTTTGTGGAAATCAATGCCCAAATGAAAATAATGAGCCAATTCATGACATAGTTTATTGAGATGGTAAGTTGTGATTGATGCAATATCACTTTCAAATAAGCTAACTATTGGAGAACAAAGAATTGGTGATAGATAAAAGAGACAAACAAGGAAAGATACTCAGTTTTGATAAATTAAATATTGTCCCAAATTTTTTAGCTATTAAGAAATGATGAATTTATTCATTTAACCTTTAATAAGTAGGGCAAACATGTAGAATTATTAAAATTTTAAATAGGAAATAGAGCAAATATTTAATTAAAAAAATAGACAATTTACTATGATATCATGATAAATTATCAATTATCTCAAAAACTTAAAAATTTTTGAATTTAATAATTTAATAATAAATTTTAACGTGCTTTTAAGAGATGACCACGCTATAGAGAGAGCATGCATTCTCTCCAAAGCATTGAGATGTGCCTGCATGATATTTACCTTAATTTATTCACTATCACAAGTCAAGTTAATCTGTACACCAAACGCATCAAAGTTACTTTCATTCTTGATTTTGATCTTTATCCACGCATTTAATACTATATGATCACAAAAATGATCATTTGAAGTTGACATATTATTTCTCTTTATTCGTGTTACAAAATTTTACAGGTCCAACACAGTACACGTAACTTGTCGAACTTGAAAAGGTAGCAACAATAGCAAGGAGGCAAGGGTACATATTGTAAAGGACCTCCCACACTCCCACCAAACTAGTTAAGCTTGAATGTTAAAATAGACATTATAAAATTCATCCTTGAAGCTCATTAATGGTTGCAGAAGAAAATTCCTCGTTGCCCCTTTTGCCACAAAGCTGACAGGATGATACTCACTTAGTCCCTTTTTCATTACAAAGCTAGCAGCCTGATTAAAATTGGCACCTGATGAGCGTGACTTGCAGCCGAGCCTCAAGATTGTACCTGTACCGTATTTCTCACCACTATTATGCACAAAGCAACCCTTGTAGCCTTCTGACTCCAATGATACTGTCCCAGGCCTTCCATCCAATCCTGCAACCACCCGGAAAACAGAAGAACCACCGCGAACAGGAGATGCTGCAACTTGAAATTCTTTGTCTTTGCCTTCGGTCACTACAACCATTCCTGGATAATCGAATGGTTCTAACATGACTGACTTGTTGATAGCATCTTGAAGTGTCAAAAACTTTGGAGGAGGTGAGTCAGTTAGGATGAATCTGAAAGTGGCTCTAGCAGCTGAAGTGTTGAAAGGTGGAGGTGTTTTTTCCATTGTAAGTGATTTTATTGAGTTGGTTAAGACAACACTTGAGTTTGCAGACCCTTGAGAAAGTGAAACCAAATAAGCATTGTAGGCAGCAGGGATTGGAGTTATCCAGTCTGACAAAGACTTAGCTAATCCAGTTTTGAGGTCCCAGTCACTAGTGGTGTGACCCGCAAGCAGATAGGGGCCATAAAATATGGCCTTAAGAGAAGCATACTCAGGCCGGTCATCTGAATTTTATTGCATAGAATTAGTAAGTAAAATATCATCTGTAATATTTCTGTTGCTATTTAGAAAAACTTACAAAAGTTAAGGAAGAAAAAGGGTATGCTTGGGATCAGGATTTGCATAAATTTTTTAAGTGGACTATTCGCAATGAAAATACCTCTAATATCGTCTGTTCTCAAATTAATGGGCAGCTGAAGTGTTAATTTGTCACCGGGTCCCCATTTTCTAGTGACCGATAGGAAATTACCTGCATCATGAATGAAATAAGCAAGAAATGGTCACCCCCCAAGGAACTCTTCAGTTTGTACACGTGATAGAGTTGGAGAGGATTTGATCATCATAATAAATAAAAGATTAAACAATAAAATGGCAACTGCAGAAATATGCCAAAATCTTTCTTTGCTTTTTGATCGGTTCATTCTTTAGAATATAAGGTAGCATAGAGAGAGAGAGAGAGAGAGAGAGAGAGAGAGAGTCGATCCACACCTGGAGCTGGTACAGTCAAACTCTGAGCATTTATTGATGCCTTAGCATTGCTTGTCCAAATTGGTATCCTCAGGTTCAAGGTAGAGGATTGGCCTGCCCCCTGCAGTTCATTTTTTAATTAATTAGTCACCTTCACACTTAATTAGTACTTTGAAAACAAAGCATATGTTTTTCAGTCTCCACATTCTAACCCTAAGCTCTATATCAGATGGTTCAAGTACTTTTTTAACACAACTGATGGTTAGCTTAGATGTTGTCTTTGTTATCCTCTCCTTTATTGTAAATACCAGTACCGTCATATGTGATCTTTGGGTTTTATTAAAGGATGAGTGTTTGTCTATGCATTCACAACTCGTGTTGCTTGAGCAGTGGCGTGTGTGGCTTGTGTGCATGTGGACGTGCGTGTGTGTGAGAAAGAGAAAGAGAGTGTGGTGCACTTGAATTAGTTTGGAAAGATGTGGACCTAGTCACATGTAGTTCATTCACTTTAAATATTTCAAGAGGAGTTTCAGAGGTAATATTATGGAAGTAATGTCACATGTTAAGAAAAAAATAGTGAATTGTAGAAGGAAGTTTTAACATGGTATAATAAGAATGCAACATGAATGGAAAGCCTGGTTTGCCAGAAAGCATCCTCCAAAAGCAGTAGTCCGTTCAATTTGGAAGTACTAAGAATTTGATCAGGAAACTAATCTGAACCAGAATAATTAAAAAGGAAAGTGAACAATGTTTTTGCAATGAAAATAGTCCAAGTTTCAAAGAACCATCACTAGATATATAGCTTTTAGTGTCCTACTTCCACTCAAGTCAGACTTATCACTAGATATATCTTTTAGTTTTAATATTTAACAATTTTCTTTTTCTTTGTTTCACTAAGTGATGTCAAGAGGAAAATATTTTCAACCGTGGTATCTAGGTATAAAAAATTAACTGTGACCAGTACCTTCACTGAAGAAAATGTGAATGTCACTCGAAGGTATGGATCCGAGGAAACAACAGGAAGAACTGTCTGATTGAGCAAAATTTGTCCAGATTCCCAATTAAATGAGCTTGATATGTACTGGATGATGTAAAGAACTGGACCCTTTACTTTCTCTTCAAAATATATTGAATCTCCTAGCTTTGAGAATGATTCAGTTGCTACAGAAGCAGAAAGAAGAAAAACTTATTAAATCAACGGAACTTAAAAGAGATATAACATGAGACTGCTATAATAATATGAGGAAAATCTATATGAGCTAAAAATTGACAATCAAATCCATACCTGTGCCATAGCAACACCACATAGAGTCAAACGGTGTTCCCCATCCATGGTAGGAGACGGCCTTGGAAACTCCATGACCTAGTGGGAGCATGTAAATCATCACTCCAGGTTCTGTTCCTCTTTGAATGCTTAGAACACCATTTGTCAAGGCACGCTCATAATGATCTGCATATGCCACTTCTTTGGTCCATGTAAACAGGTGGCGAGAGACCTACAAAAGGTCACCAATGCTTGCTAATCTAATTATATTTACATTTACCAGGGTATTGTATCTCAGAAAAACAAAAGGGCCATGCATACACAAATGTCAAAGGGAATCCAACCTTCGATGTAAATGTGCAAATTTTTATATAGCTGCAAATCAGCTTTCAAAAGAGCAATTAATAAAGAATTATATTTTAATTTAAACAATATACCTTCAACATGTTGTAAGTTGTGCATGATTCTTCAGTTTCTGGGTTTAGGGTATCTGCCAATCGCTTCGGGTCAGTCCTGTTCATATGTTAAAAAGATGCACATGAGGTTTCATATTTACTTTATAGCATATGGTGCTTAGTTCACAGGAGATAAATTGCAATATATATTGACTAATATTAATACCAGAATTCTGACTCTGATGTCCCCCCTGTGGCATAGATGTGTGAAGAGTTAATAACGTCCATGAAGTACGTCCCTATTGCCTGGCACAAATAATTTTGAATGAACATTACAAATCTTGAGAAAAATCCATAACCATATTTTTAGCATAAGGTAAAGCCTCAGAAGAACTGTATCGCCTCAAAAGTGACAAAAACTAAGACAAAATAGTGAAGGATCAAAATGTCTCAACAAGAAAGGTGAAAAGGCCAATTGAACAGGAGTGCAGCATCAAACCAACAACCAAAATAAAAAGGGGGAAGGGAGAGGTAAAAAACTGCATATAGTGATTCAGCATAAGCATATGCAGTAGAAATATATAAGGCTTTGTCGAGTACCATAGTTCAGATTATTTATGACTCAGTTTACCTTATAAAGTGGATCACCAGTGACTTCATACCGCATTTGAGATCCAATAACAACTGGGATATGTGTGTTGGCATGAAATCCAGATATGTCATCAGCCTAAATGTGAAAGAATGAATTTTTGTCAAATAATAGCAACTTAGAAAAGTATGAAAGTCAGAATATAGAATAACATAGAAACTAGAATATGAATAAATTCGGAAGAACAGCTTTAAACTGTATAAGCATAGGTGATGTAATTTTGAGAAAAGAAGAATGTATGCAGTACTCAGTAATTCATCCGTATATTTAACACCATCCTTTTGTATTCCAATTTCAAATGAGATAGTAAATAATATTACTTGGAATCGACATAAAGTTAGAAGAGACAAAAAAGTGGGACAAAATAATTGCTGCCAATGTGATTTACTAAAGATTTCTTTTGCTCCAGAAGTGAAGTGAATGATAGGCCAGTAGTAAACTGAATATTACTAATCTAGAGATCTAGTTCTACTAGTTCAGCCATGGGTGGCCAATTTGATTTTGTTTAAACTGAGGTAGAATTGAAATAAAGGCAAGGTCAGACAGAATATACCCAGCTTCAAAGATTCACATATTAATTTTTAGTGGAACACTGGATCTACATAAAATTGAATCTCCTTTTTTCTGTTAAGGATCCATAGCCAACCCAAAACAAATTTGGGGATTAGGCTTGGTTGTTGTATTTTTTTGAACATCATAAATACTCTATTAACAAGAACACAAGAAGAGTTTAGCTCCCACTACAACCTTCAAACAAAAAATTTCAGTTCATATCTTCCCTTCCTTAAAATCGTAACACTACAAATATTGGTCATACATATCACTTCCTACTTCAATAAATAGTGTTCTTTACAAGACATTGTTGGTCTTACTATCAATTTCAATAATTTCATAATGAAATTTAATTTCAAAGGCTTTGAATTTTTGCAAAAAAGATAGGAATCATGCATGTTTGAAGGGAATTAAAGCATGAATGCACACACATATGCAATCTGGAACATAACCAATAGAGCTTATTATAAATGAACAAATTATCAATCCTGCAACCTCCTACAAAAAGGGGAAGCAACAGTACCATTTGATGACAAGGCTACTCATTTCTACTTTGAACCTAAAGATAACTATTTCAGAATTTTGTGTATTTCCAGAGGAGACAGCATTCTCTAAGGTAACAAAGTCTCAATTTATTGCTGGAAGTTTGTTATATGCCAAAATGCACTATACTTAGCCAACAGAAAATAAGGATTACCTGTACTGCAAGGAGTCCTAGAAAGCAGGGTTTGTCAAATAAATGAGCCAATATCAAATGCCTTGGATCTCTCTGCACATAATAAAATGAAAGGCTTATATTAGAACCAAAAGATCAGAATGACACAGGTACTATGAAAGCAACAGAAACAACATGCTACCAGGAAGGCATTAATGGAAATCTAATCAAACAAAGAAAACTACACTTTCCACAATTCATGTCATATTAGGCAAACTTCTGATGTAACGATAGTAACATTTCAAAATGTTACTCATTCATATCCTTAGTGGCTATTAGACAATGAAAATGAGGCTATTTTCATTTAAGGCAACAGTTCTTGCTCGGTACCATCATACAAAAAAAATCCAAAGAACAAGTTCTGTAACAATTGCAAATTGAAATAATTACCAGGTAGAAAACAATCTTCTATTTCTCTTGCTACATATCTCAACCAAGTACAGAACTAATATCAAGTACTTAAATTTGAAGTATTTATTAGAGGAGCTAATACACAGAGATGAATTTTCTTACCGTAATGCTATATAACCTGTAAAGGAGATCATTCATGCCACCAAATTCTTCATTAAGTGATGTATAGTGCCTTTCTATACTGTACTTTGTTACCACATTCTGAACACGTTTGTAAAAATAGTCAACCATCCATGTCACCATTTTTAAAGCGTGAGCATTTTCACCAATTGTATGTTGATCAAGTAAGCCTGCCAAGTTCTGTCAAAGTAGAAAAGTTGAAAGCTAATTGTACAACAATTTTGAGGCCAAATATATCATTTCCATCTTGTAAAGCAACAGAAGTAGATTCTACCTTGTGAATTGTGTAATATGGAGCCCAAACAGGCTTTATAGCTTCAAAACGATCAAAAAACTCAGACGGAAAAGCTGAAAGATATCCGGTGCCAATTTTCTCCTGGCAGGCAGATAAAGCATTCACCACTGCTGTCATTCTCTGTCTAATGGTTTCATTGTGAGTGCTAGCCCACATTTTTGCTGTTGCACTCAAGAAATGCCCTTCAAGATAATAAAATAAAAAAATAAAAAATCTTGTTATTCATTGTAACATTAAAGATAAAATGTCAGATATTTAAATTGCATCTTAAATAGAGATATTAAAATTCCTTCTGATTGGGGGGTCGGCTTCATGGATCTTTTAATGCTACTCATCCTTACCTAGGATCATATCCCTAGTTACTTTGTTTAAACTTTAGAATAATGTGAACCAATGTGCCAAATTCCACCCACTAAAGAAAAAAAATGGCTGATTTTTTTTATTTTTTTGATAAAAAAAAAAAAAGGGTAATTAACTCTACTCAAATGAGACCTTCTGTAACATGCATGGTGCAAAAGCCATGATAACAAGATTAAAACCAACCTACAAAATGACCCCGAAGTTCGGTATCTGGGTCTTCCCACCCCCCATATGGCTTCCCAGGTGTTGGCAAACCGGCCGTCTTCCTAAAGCTCCAAACCAAGTTATCCACATTCAACATCAACAGGTACTCCAAATTCGTTTGCTGTGCTCGCCAATGCATTGAATTTGGAACCAATTTCACAGCATGCAACGACACTTCCTGGAGAATGTCATTGGACACATTAAACACAGCTTTATTTTTAATTTTTTGATACATTATATCCCAACCCCGTTTATCTACGGTGTTGGATGCCAAATTTGACCAAGCCGAATTGTCAGTTGGTGTCAAATGCATTTCATGCTGCTTGTTAGTAGAGAAGAGGTGGGATCGAAGTGTGTGTGACAGTGATGCTAGTTCTGGTCTTGATATATCAGTAGGAATGTTTGTGCACTCCTTAGCCATGACATAGGGACATAAACCAAGGACAACAAAAACGACAAACATTTTAAAGAACAAAAAACCCTTCATGTTTATTCAAAAGCCTCGAACTTGGAAGGATTGAATAAGAACAAAGGTTAAAACAGAAAAAACTGTTCGACTAAGATAAAGAAAAGACTAAAAAGCAAATGCTTGGACAGTCATGAAAAGCACAAGCACACTTAGGCCCTATTTATACTCGAAATAAAATCGCACATTAGAAACATAACAACTTAAAACAAACAAGTGTACAACGATAGATTATCTATTGTTAGATAAAGTGAGCCTGTCAAATTGTAGACAAACATGAAGGGTTATCTATTGTTACCAAAATACTCGGATAGATCAGTTTGGACTAGCAATCTTTGGATTCGTTCTTAAATGATTCTTTGACGATCAAATCAGCATCTCAAAATAAAATTAGATCTACATCCAACTAATTCATGAAAATGTTGTGAAGTTTTGTCGTGCCCAACTTTCTTTTTATTGTAACCACATGCTGAAATGAAATAAAAGCTTTAAATTTTTTAAGACAAAACTTCCCAAGTTATTTGTGGGAGCTGAGAATGAAAAATCGAACCGTGTTTGAGGATTATTACTATTATTATTTTGAATTTCCAAACTTTTACGTGCATTTGTTTGTGCAAGGTTTTTCGGCTTAGATTACGTTTGCTATTCACGTACATGTACAAGGAAGTGTTTATTACACACTGTCACACGTGTGTACTTGCACACATTTGTGTAGCAACTGAAAGTGTGTGTTCAAACTATGATTTCAGTTTGAAATTGTGGTTTGAACCCACATTTTTAGTTGCGTAACAAATTTGTGCAAGTACACATGTAGTTGCATAACAAATGTGTGGTCATGTGTCGTCTATGTAATAAGTTTTAGCCAATGCATCTATATCTATACTAGACTCACTACAGGTGCTTTGTGCGTGTAATAAAACTCTTTTCTATTTTTATTATTTTAGGTTTAGTGAAATAATGTTTAAAAGTGAGATAAAGACAGTTTCCTAATTTTTAGAATTTTGATAAAATTTTGAAAGCATGCAACTTTAAGAACTTTTTTAAAAATAGTAAATTACTTTTTTTTAACTAGATTGTGTTTTTAAATTTAAAATTATTGAACTAAAAGATATGAGGTATTTTAAAGAGTTTAAGAATTTGTGTGAGGGTATTTTAGTACGTAAAATGTTGAAAACCAAACAAAGAATCATGTTATTAATAGTAAAGATATAAATAATAAAAGAGTTTATCTAATTCAGAAAATTAAATTTAAAATGATTTATCACAAAGTTGTTATCAATTCTATTTTGGTTGGAACGGTCGCGAAATTCCATATTGATTAGTTAACTGGTAGGAATTATCTCTATATTTTAGGTTGGTTTAAATTCCGTCTCATTCAATCTTGTTGATGATTTTGACCCATATGTAAACAAACATTAAACTGTTTTTGTTAATCTTTTGTTTTAATTTTAATTTTTTATTTCATTCTTAAAATATGAATTTTGAGTTTGAATGTTTGATTTGATATTCTCAATCTAATTCCAGTACAAATCTTTAGAGTGTGATGCTCATATTCTTACCAAAACAATCGAAGTCCAATCTCTTCCTCTTCATACCCTCCCTTAAAAGTTACTATGACTTTTGAGTGGAGTTGTGGTGTGCTTTTATGTTGGAACTCATTTTCCTCTCCCTTATTTTGTTTGTTTCTCCAAAAAAAAAAAAAAAAAAAAAAACTAGAAGACACGGAAGAATATTCCAACCTTATCCTCCAAATGAAAAAAATGAGACAAATCTAAGGAAATGATTCCCAACAATTGAGGGGATCTTATCCTAAAATAACAGATTCTTAATATGTAACGAATGAAAATGCTAGAGATACAAATTTTTTTATAATATTTTCTACAAACTACTAACGTAATAAGTGATTATTGATAAATAAAAAAGTGATGTTATTAGTGGGTCTAGATGAGAACCAGTAAGAAGTTGGCTATATTAATATTACTCTTATAACTGATATAATGATTGTGTTAAGAATGTTTCAACTTTCAACTTTATCAATCAAATGGAAGGATGAGATAAGCGTAGGAAAAAGATCCCTCCCATTAAAGGGATATTAACCAGAAATAAAGGAATCTTTATTCTTTAATGAGATATTATAACTTGATAATTTAAAGTGGTATAAAACTTTGTAATAAAGACCAAGATATATTTAGGTTGTGTTAGAAATATATATTACCAAAATAGTGTTAAGTTCAAAATGGTACTCCAAAATAGATCCATACCAAAATATCTCATTCAATTATAAATTAACCGAAAAAATCATCTATATCTTTCTTTGATATTTTAAAGTGGTATAAAACTTTGTAATAAAGATTGGGGTGGGCCTTTTTGTATTTTGGGCTAGACTGTTTCTGTTGTACTATGGTTCGATAGTTTTGGGGTGAGAGAGTCGGGACTAGCTCAACTGAAACCCACCTTAATCCAGCTTGTGCACAAGCCAGGTCCCCCTTACAGAGATCTTGATCACGTGTCCACGACAGAGGATGCTGTCATAAAAATGTTATTGCAGGAGAGACATAATATAACACTTCACCTCCTACTCTCTTATTTTCTTTCTTTTTTGTTTATCCTCCCTATTTTTCTCTGCTTTTTATTTTTGTTGACACCCTATTTTGCAACCTGCATTTAACCTCACTTGGAGGGTAAAAAGGTAATTTCACATTGGAAATATGCATCTTGATTTTGGTCATTAGATCCTTAATCTCATTTCACCAAAATGATCTTGATGTTGTAACGATTAAATCAACTGGTCATAAGCCCGAATCGGACCATTAGATTGAAAGTTATCATCAAATTAAGTTTTAATGGCTAAGATGCACCATCACAAATTGAGTCCGACTATATGTGATTATGAACAATTGATTTCAATTGGTTATAAGTATAATCAATTTGAGATCAATGATGTGTCATAATTTGATTGGTTAGGATTACATTATATGGTAGGGTTGCACACATCTAATTAACTAGATAGTTAAACATTAATTATTCAATGAGTAATTTGTGCAATTATCTTTTAATTAGATTAAATTTGGAACCATTTAAGTCTGAAATGGGAGTGATTGGAGCCATTTAATGTTAATTGGGAGCTAATTTGGGACCTATTAATATTAATTGTGTTGAAACCATTTTCTAACAAATGATCTCTGCTCACTATTTCATCAATATCTCTTAGAATATTTTGAATCTATGAATGAGGTTAATTTTCCCAGAAACTAGACATCCGAGGCTTCAATTTGAGTACAAGAATGAGACAATTCCAATCAGAATTGAGTCAGATATGATTTTTCGAAATTGGCTTTATAGGCTGTTACAGTAGTTACGGGAAAACCGAACTTTGCTTACTCCTCACTCTCATCAATCTCCACATTTAATGCACCAAATTTCCCCAAAGGCTAAAATGAGGTCTAGGTTCATGATTCTTTGTCAACCCTCATTAAATGACATTTCATTCATATTTCCTCTACCACTACTATATAAACCCCTCATCTCCTTCATTTCAAAACACAAAAAATCTCCCTCTCTTCTTTTCTCTTGAGTTCTAGTGAAGTTGAGTAGTCTTGTTATATCTTGGTCTTTCTGAGACTCAAGGTATTGAGTGAGACTCACTCTCCCTCTCCTAGCTCTTCTTTTCCCCCACCCTTAGGACCTCCATTAAGAGTCCCCTCCTTCACCATCTGGATCTTGCATGAAGGTATAATCCCCTTCCTTAACTGTTTGTTTATGTTGCCATGATGAGAATTTAAGATTAAAGCATGATAATTCCCTTGAATATGTTTGAATGTTTTTAATTGTTCTTATGTGTTCTTCACATGTTCTTGGTTGTTCATCACATATTCATGCATATCACTAAATTTAATTTTTAAATCCACATCAAAAATATGAAAAACATGTTTGTTTAATAATTCTTTCAAATCCTTGAATCTAGATTATCACCATCCACACACATTCACTAGAATTTATTTTTCAATCCAAAAGCAATGCTTAATAAATTGAATTAGCGTTTATCACATGCACACACATTAAATTCAACATGCAAATTGATTGATAACATATTGGATGATGTGATATGAATGTTGGCCACCATAGTTTAGAAGACCGGTTTCACCGGGTAAGGTGAATGCCTAACACCTTCCCACCTTGTAACATAGCTTCCGAGCTTAGATCAAGGGTTAGTAGATCAAATACTTATCTATGTAATTTTTTATTTTTAGATTGTAACTAGGAAACGAAGCCATGTACTTTATCTTAGATTGTATCTAGGAACAAAGTTATGTAATTTTCCTATGATCAATGTAAATTCAATTACAAATTAATAAGATGAGGAATTTTTCAATTATGATTTTCTTATTTATTCCAATAATTAAATAAGTGGCGACTCCATTGTAAAATCCTTAATCTAAAGGGGAAAATATAACTAGTCGAACCTCCATTTTGAGAGACAATAACTCGACTCCACCCATTCACATGGGTTTGGCCCAACATTCCATAAAAACGGGTTGGGGACGCGGTCTCTCACAGTGGCGACTCCATTGGGGAATATTGAGGGCTAAGCTTCAATTAGATTATGGTGGCCAACCATGTCATTGTTTGTTTATTGCTTTTTTGTATATAATATGTCTAATATGTCATTATTTTGCATGTCATGCATCATTTGCTTGAATGAAATTTATTTTATTTGTGTGCTAGCCCGGAAGCCCGGTAGTATTAGCCATGGATTGTGGTCTTCCTGAAACTCACATACCCAGTGGTGAACCTACCACCCACCGTGACAAGGATCATTATGGTTATGCCATGGTGGTTCATAGGGACAACTGTACCATACGGACCAACGCGGCGCTCCTGGCGTCACAAGTTGGGAGGTACGACATCCTAGCTTGTGGAGACCTTTAACCTACTTTCTACCCATGTTGTAATGACCCATAGAACCTACCTTTAGGTCAGTCCATGTTAATTGCATTGCATTATGCATGTGTTTGGCCGTTGTTTGAACCATGATGAGCCCAAGTCCAACGCTTAAGTCCATCATAATTGTTTGAACCTTGTATTCTATGAATGAACTCAAGCCCAAAGGCCTGTGATTGAACTCTACTTGGTAGGGAAACCGAAAATTGTTTCTTGAATCGTTTTAAGCCTAATACTTGAGCCCATCAAATGTATATTCGCATGATCAACATCAAGGGCCAAAAGTTCACAAGATACATGCCTTCCAAGTGTACGGTCAAGCCATTTCAAGCAAATACCAAATGATCATATGGTTCAAGCCTTCCAAGTGCAAGCCCAAGCCATTTCATCATAATCAAGGTTCAAGCACACCAAGTCTCATGCATTCTAAATGGACCAAGAAGAAGCAAGTGGCCCAACTTTGCCTCACTCCACATTTGGTTTGCAACATCATGGTTAAGCTTAAAGTTTGTTTGTTTATTTCATGTTTCTATGTTTCGTTGAATTCAAAAATTTTATGTAGCATTTAATGAGCTTTGTTTGTGTATATATATTAAAAACAAAAAAAAAAAACAAGAAAATTAAAAAAAAAAAATAAATCAAGATTCTCAAATCTTTCCCAAAAAAAGGGAAAAATTTTCAAATGAAAAAAAGTCTTTGAACTAGGGGCATTGAGCCCTTAAGTCATTTAAAAAAAAAAAAAAAAATTCTTTGAACTATGGGCATTGGACTTCCTAGTGACTTTTTCAAAAAGACCCATTTTTTTTTTTCAAAGATTTCAAGATTCTTTAAAGTCTTCTTTTCAAAATGGTACATGAGGATCCCTTGGACAATTTATTTATTTATTTATTTATTTAAATTGTGATGTTTAAAGGCTTGAACAATCAACTTGTACTAAGAAAGGATTAATTTCATTTGATCTGTGTAAACACTTTTGCTAGATTACTTTGAATAAAAGAAGAAATGGTTTTACAAGGCAATCAAAGAAAATCTATCCATCAGAAAATTCAAAAAACTCATGCATTCATTCTAAATTTCTGAAAACTTTTATGTCTCCAATAGAGCATTCATACTTTTTCTTTTAAGAGGAATTTATTAAAAGAGCTCAAGTCACTATGCCTGCAAGCAAGCATTACTAGAGATAGGAGGCCGTCTTTGGTAAAACAAGATTATATCTTAATACCTAGAACGATCATTATCCATTGCTAGCCCATTTGAGCCTTTAAACACTTAGCCTCTTTTTCGCATGAACCCACTAAAATCTAAACCTAGGGTGGGAAAATTCAAAGTATGCATGCTTAAATCTCATGTTGAGGAGGAGTCGACCTTGTAGCTTTGAAGCTAATTGATAAAACCCTCCTAGAAGACATGAAAGACAAGTAGAGAATTCATTAAGCTAAAGATAAGAGATTATCAAAGTAAAAGGAGTTTTCACTCAATCAAGGAAAGAGAAATGAAATTCCATCAATGTGAGAGAAAACAAAATGTGCATCAAGTTTGAAGAACCTAAAATTCATCATGCCAAGAAGAGTAGAAGGTTCATCCAAAAGAAAGTTCATCAAAAAAGGAAAAGATTTATCAAGCACAGAAAGGTGCAAGTGCATTGAGGCAAGAAGAAGTCTAGAGAGTGCATCAAAATGACCGAAAATCATTAAGCTGAGAAATACAAGGAGGGCAAAAGGTCCCTAAATGTTCATTCAATCAAAAGATGAAAGACCAAAAAAAAAAAAAACCCACTAGGCTGAAAACCCAAAAGGGCGGTCTAGGCAAAAGTTAGGGCCAAAGAAAAGAAGAAGAGAAAAGAAAAGAAAAATTGGAAGATCCTACCAAGTTGGAAACTTGAAGATGCAACCTAAAAAGAGAATAATTTTACAAGATGAAAGTCTAGAGGTATGATTCAAGAGGAATGAGCATAAAAACGATTCTTGATACAAGTGACCAATGAAGACTAGTGAGAAGATGACAAAGAAGAAATGGGAAAACTCCTCCAATACTTGATTTTTGAGTAATGCATACTTGGGGGAAACATCATAGGGAATTTTGAGCCTTTTAAATCTTTCATTTCATAACCCAAATCCGGCCTACATTACAACCCATGAATAAGACCTCCTTGAAGTCTTGCTAATTGTAGGCGTATCTTAAACTCTAATAATATTTTCTCTTAAATTAAAAAGGAAAAATGTTTAAAATTGTCAAACCCCACAGGATGATATGTCCGAGGACAAATTTTCTCAAATCCTCAAAATGATTCAAAAGAACTTCCAAAGCTGGAGCACTCTTCGTGTTTGCACCCAACAATGTGATTCATAAATATTATCACATTTCATTTCTTGATTGCCTTTGGAGACTTAATCTGACGATGTTCAAAAGGATGAAGCAAATTTGATTACATGAGTTTAATGATCTTGATCCTTCCTAATCAAAAAGATTTATTTGATTCTTAAACACTTTGATTTGCCAAAATGGTTGTTCAAAGAATCACCTCTTGTTCCAAAAAAAAAAAATCATTCTTTTCCAAAATCCAGTTCTCTTGAACTACGTATTGACCTAATCCTCTATGATAGAGATACGTAGACAGCCTTGCAGAGGCCCGGTCCCATTCATCCAAACAACCTTGGAGAACGAAGTCAAAACAATGTGACAAAATTGTTTGGGTGCATGTTAGGTTAAGCCCATTTGTTTGCATTATGCATGTTTAAACTTGGTGCGTTAGCCTATTTATATTGTGTGCAAGTTTTCATGATGATTGGCTTCTAACAAGCTAGAGAAAGAAAGCCTTTTTGTAGGAACCAAGGATGGCGGACCATGATCTTCTTCCATGTTCCCTAATGGTCACAACATCAAATGAATTCAACTTCAATCTAAGCATGGAATATGCCCCAAACTAGGGGCATTGGGTAAGTACTTCCAATTCATTTCAATGAATAAATCCATTTCTAATTGAAATTATCTTTTTGCAGGAATTGAGCAAGGACTTATCCAGCAATCCGCATCAACTTCTAACCAAAATTATATTCATTCAAAGGATAGGTTTTTCAAAAAAAAAAAAAAAAAAAAAAAATCATCATGAATAAATCTTCATCGCTTTTACTCCATCTTCATCTTCTTCACTTTTTGATAATGAAAAAATCTTCATATTTCAAAAAAAAAAAAAAAAAAAAAAAAAAAAAAAAAAAGGAAATTTTCAAAAAAAGCCTTGGGAGTAGGGGCATTGGGCTCGTACTTCTTAGGTTGCTTTAAAAAAAAACATCAATTAAGATTTTCAATTCCTTGAAAAAATTCTAAATTTCTAAATTTTTCAAAAAAAAAAAAAATCATCAATCAAAATTTTCAATTCTTTCAAAAAATTCAAGTTTTCCAAAATAAAAAAAAAAAAATCTTCATTAAATTCTTCTTCAAGAACAAAAAGGCATGAACCTCTTCCATATTTTCCAGTGGTGCAACATCAAGTCAACTGTCCACCCTCAGCATTCATCGAAGCATGGAATATGTCCCAAACTAGGGGCATTCGCTAGGTATGCCAACTTCTTTTCAATGAATAACTCCGTTACTAAATGAAAATATTTATTTTATAGGTACTAGGGTAAAAGGCCCACACACATCAGCATGAGCCAAGATCCCAAACCTTTGATCCTCTAAAAACATGAGCCAAAGTCCAAAAATCCTAGGTCCTTTGAAAATATGAGTCAGGATCTCAAACCGTTGGTCCTTTGAAAACATGAGCCAAAGCCCAAAAAATCCTAGGTCCTCTGAAAACATGAGCTAGGATCCAAAAGACCCTTGGTCCTCTGAAAACATGAGCCAAAGCCCAAAAATTCTAAGTCCTCTAAAAACATGAGCCAGGATCCAGAAACCCTTGGTCCTCTGAAAACATGAGTCAAGATCCAAAACCTTTGGTCCTCTGAAAACATGAGTCAAAGCCCAAAAATCCTAGGTCCTCTGAAAACATGAGCTAGGATCCAGAAACCCTTGGTCCTCTGAAAACATGAGCCAAGATCCCAAACCTTTGGTCCTCTGAAAACATGAGCCAAAGCCCAAAAATCCTAGGTCTCTGAAAACATGAGCCAGGATCCAGAAACCCTTGGTCCTCTGAAAAACATGAGCCAAGATCCAAAAATCCTAGGTCCATTGAAAACATGAGCTAGGATCCAGAACCTTTGGTCTTCTGAAAACATGAGCCAAAGCCCAAAAAACCCTTGGTCCTCTGAAAAACATGAGCCAAGATCCAAAAATCCTAGGTCCTCTAAAAACATGAGCTAGGATCCAGAACCTTTGGTCCTCTGAAAACATGAGCCAAAGCCTAAAAAACCCTTGGTCCTCTAAAAAACATGAGCCAAGATCCAAAAATCCTAGGTCCTCTGAAAACATGAGCCAGGATCCAGAACCTTTGGCCCTCTGAAAACATGAGCCAAAGCCCAAAAAACCCTTGGTCCTCTGAAAAACATAAGCCAAGATCTAGAAATCCTAGGTTCTCTGAAAACATGAGCCAGGATCCAGAACCCTTAGTCCTCTGAAAAACATGAGCCAAGATCCAAAAATCCTAGGTCCTTTGAAAACATGAGCTAGGATCCAGAACCTTTGGTCCTCTGAAAACATGAGCCAAAGCCCAAAAAACCCTTGGTCCTCTGAAAAACATGAGCCAAGATCCAAAAATCCTAGGTCCTCTAAAAACATGAGCCAGGATCCAAAACCTTTGGTCCTCTGAAAACATGAGCCAAAGTCCAAAAAACCCTTGGTCCTCTGAAAAACATGAGCTAAGATCCAAAAATCCTAGGTCCTCTAAAAACATGAGCCAGGATTCAGAACCTTTGGTCCTCTGAAAACATGAGCCAAAGCCCAAAAAACCCTTGGTCCTCTGAAAAACATAAGCCAAGATCTAGAAATCCTAGGTCCTCTGAAAACATGAGCTAGGATCCAGAACCCTTGGTCCTCTGAAAAACATGAGCCAAGATCCAAAAATCCTAGGTCCTTTGAAAACATAAGCTAGGATTCCGAACCTTTGGTCCTCAGAAACACATGACTAGAATCTCCATATATTCTTGACCTCAAGTAAGTATGTCTTGTACTCATCCAAAAAAAAAATTGCATGCATGAGCTACGTTTGAACCTAATCCCCCCACCAAGAGGTACATAGGCAATCTCCCCTGAGATTGGGTCCATATTTTGATCCACTACATGACCTTCTGCATTTTTATCTACATGCATCATACATTCACCATGGTTAAATACTGATTGCAAAGTTAGGTGCCTCTTTCATACATTGACATTCACTTTTTAAGCTCTGCCAATGAGGGGCATTCTGTTGACACCCTATTTTGCAACCCGCATTTAACCTCACATAGAGGGTAAAAGGGTAATTTCACCTTAGAAATATGCATCTTGATTCTGGTCATTGGATCCTTAATCTCATTTCACCAAAATGATCTTGATGTTGTAACGATTAAATCGATTGGTCATAAACTCGAATCGTACCACTAGATTGAAAGTTATCATCAAATTAAGTTTTAATGACTGAGATGCACCATCACAAATTGAGTCCGACTATATGTGATTATGAACAATTGATTTCAATTGGTTATAAGTATAATCAATTTGAGATCAATGATGTGTCATAATTTGATTGGTTAGGACTACATTATATGGTAGGGTTGCACACACCTAATTAACTAAATAGTTAAATATTAATTATTCAATGAGTAATTTGTGCAATTATCTTTTAATTAGAGTAAATTTGGAACCAGTTAAGTCTGAAATGAGAGTGATTGGAGCCATTTAATGTTAATTGGGAGCTACTTTAGGACCTATTAATGTTAATTGTGCTGAAACCATTTTTTAACAAATGACCTCTGCTCACTATTTCATTAATATCTCTCAGAATATTTTGAATCTGTGAATGAGGTTAATTTTCCCAGAAACTAGACATCCGGGGCTTCAATTTGAGCACAAGAATGAGACAATTCCAATCAAAATTGAGTCAGATATGATTTTTCGAAGTTGGCTCTACAGGCTGTTACAGCAGCTACGGGAAAACCGAACTTTGCTTGCTCCTTACTCTCATCAATCTCCATATTTAATGCACCAAATTTCCCCAAAGACTAAAATGAGGTCTAGGTTCATGCACTACAAGAAATCTGGGTTTAGGCGACGTTTGTAAAACGTCACTAAAAACCCAAAAAACGTCGCTATAGACACAAATGGCCTACAGCGATTTTTTTTTTGTGACGTTCGAAAACGTCGCAATAGAGTAGTCGCTATAGGTCTATTGCGACGTTTTGAAAAACGTCACTATATGGTACTTTTATTGGCATTCAGAAACTTTTAGTGACATTTTATAAAACGTCACTAAATAATATAACATTTTCGTAAATAATATAAGAAAATACATTTAGCGACGTTTATAAAACGCCGCAAATAATCACACCAATAGCGACGTTTCAAAAATGTCACAAAAGCATTTTCCTTTTGCTTTTTAGTGACGTTTTTAAAACGTCGCAAAACCTACTCATTATTATTTTTGTTTAAATATTAAAAATGCTATATAAAACTACTAAAAATTCAACAATAACTAACATATGCTTGCAATAAGCTTGTAATAGATCAAATAGACCTATCATCATTATTCCACAATATCAAATGTCCAATGTTAATGAATCAAGGTGCTTGAAAATTTAGTAACAATAAATATATATATATATATATATATATATACATATAAAGAGCATTTAGTTGAGATTATTTACACATTAGTGGGTAGTGAGCTTTTAAAAAAAATTAATTTTAAGCTAGCTAAACGACAAAACTAATAACAAAAAAAATTCAAAATCTACATACTACAGAAAAATTGTAGGAAAAAAAAAAAAAAAACCAAGATTTACAAACTTGTACATAAACTTACAATGATTTAGCCTTTGATGCTTAGGACTTTTTGCTCAAAAATCCAAATTTGAATAAGAGCTTTCTGTACCAAACTCCAACCAAAACAAGCAAACAAAAAAAATTAGCACAAAAGTTCCATGACCTATTAAAGAAAAACTAAATCAAAGCAAATTCATAAGCCAAAATACAAAGACTCCATGACCCATTAAAGAAAAATCAAATCAAAGCAAACCCATAAGCCAAAACACAAAGACTTACACTTTAAAGAAACTTGAAAACCAAAAAAGAGGGAAAAAAGAATGGTAGTGGCAGTAGGTGGTGGCTAGAGAAGGAAGAACTTGTACATGAATGGGGCGGCGGCGGCAACGGCGGCGGCAATGGCTGGCAATAGCTAAGTGTGAAGAAGTGATAAAGGTGGGAGGGGGGAGAATATGGAAGTGGGAAGGGAAGTTTGTTTGAGAAAGAAAAAGAGTGATAAGAAAGAAAAAGGACTGAAAAAACGTGTAAGGAAAGGAGACCAAAAAAAAAAAGGACAAAATGGGGGGAACATTCCCACTTAGTGAAATTTTGAAAGGGAAACATATAGCGACGTTTTGAAAACGTCGCTATATCTTTATCCAAAACGTCGCTATATGTTTATCCAAAACAAAAAGAAGAAACGGTGGGAACTTTCCCACTCAGTGAAATTTTGAACGGGAAGAGGATAAAAATTTTGGAGAAACATATAGCGACATTTTTAAAAACGTCTCTATATGTTTATACAAAACGTCGCTATTTGTTTCCCCAAAATTTTTTTGAAAATATGGTGGGAGTTCTGTAAAAACTATAGCGACGTTTTTATAAAACGTCGCTATAAACAAAAAAGGCGCTAAAACAGTACTTTTTTGCGGCGTTTTAAGAAACGCTGCTATTGTTTTGGGTTACAACGACGTTTTAAGAAAAAACGTCGCGAAAGGATCACTCTTTAGCGGCGTTTTTTAAAAACGTCACAATTTACTACTTATAATGGCGAATTTAAAAACGTCGCTAAAAAAAACGCCGCCTAAACCCAGATTTCTTGTATTGATGATTCTTTGTCAACCCTTATTAAATGGCTTTCCATTCATATTTCCTCCACCACTACTATATAAACCCTTCTTCTCCTTTATTTCAAAACACAAAACCCCCCCTTTCTTCTCTTCTCTTGAGTTCTAGTGAAATTGAGTAGTCTTGTCATATCTTGGTCTTCCTGAGACTCAAGGTATTGAGTGAGACTCACTCTCCCTCTCCTAGCTCTTCTTTTCCCCACCCTTAGGACCTCCATCAAGAGTCCCCTCCTCCACCATATGGATCTTGCATGAAGGTATAATCTCATTCCCTAACTGTTTGTTTATGTTGTCATGATGAGAATTTAAGATTAAAGCATGATAATTCCCTTGAATATGTTTGAATGTTTTTAATTGTTCTTATGTGTTCTTCACATGTTCTTAATTGTTCATCACATGTTCATGCATATCACTAGATTTAATCTTAAATCCACATCAAAAATATGAAAAACATGTTTGTTTAATAATTCTTTTAAATTCTTGAATCTAGGTTATCACTATCCACACACATTCACTAGAATTTATTTTTCAATCCAAAAGCAATGCTTAATAAATTGAATTAGGGTTTATCACATGCACACACATTAAATTCAACATGTAAATTAATTGATAACATATTGGATAATGTGATATGAATGTTGGTCACCATAGTCTAGAAGACCGGTTTTATCGGGCAAGGTGGGTGCCTAACACCTTCCCACCTTGTAATATAGCCTCCGAGCTTAGATCAAGGGTTAGTAGATCAAATGCTTATCCATGTAATTTTTTATTTTTAGATTGTAACTAGGAAACGAAGCCATGTACTTTATCTTAGATTGTATCTAGGATCAAAGCCATGTAATTTTCCTATGATCAATTTAAATTCAATTACAAATTAATAAGATGAGGAATTTTTCAATTTTGGTTTTCTTATTTATTCTAATAATTAAATAAGTGGCGACTCCATTGTAAAACCCTTAATCTAAAGGGGAAAATATAACTAGTTGAACCTCCATTTTGAGAGGCAATAACACGACTCCACCCATTCACATGGGTTTGGTCCAACATTCCATAAAAAGGGGCCAGAGGCGCGGTCTCTCACAATTTCTCTTTTCTATCTATGTTTCCTACTGTTCTTCCTCGTTCTCCCCCCATTGTTGTTTACTATACACAACTAAGGCCTTTTTATACTGCCTGCCTTGATAAGATTTACCATTTTACCTCTCAATTGCTTTTGGCCTGTTGTGGGTGTCCTTCCCTGGCCACCCACTGGTCTGTTGGCTGCCCAGCCACCATTAGCACCTTTTGCTGGCTGTGCCACGTTCCATTCCCAGACAAAAGGGAATTTTGTTTTATTTTCTTGCTTTCCGTAGCATCCTCATCTAGATAAGGGTTGGGTATTCTCTCTTACTAACTCCTATGGCATGCATCTAATGATTCCAACTCATGTGTCCTTCTTTTGAGTGGTATGTCATCCCAGTAGGACATCTCCCCAAAAAGAGCTTGTACGGGAATCCCAGAATAGACTTCCCCTTTCTCCCCACCACCAGACCATACCCTTTTGTACCTCTGACCTATGGCCCATCGCCCCTGTATTGGCTGGGTACAAGTGGGTGGTGCCTAGGCCTTGTGCGTGCTCCACTCCCATATAAATCCATGGCTTGTCTACCATTCATATGTTTGCCATTGCTTGCGGGTTTGTCTAGTCTTGCTACACATTCTGCTGCTTATTTTTAACTCTTTATAGCGTGGATGAGTCATTGGGTCTTCATTCTTTGTATTTCATTTCTTCTTTGAGCTAGGTATTGCTTAGGCATGGACCTTTTCTTCTTTAGTTCAGCCCCTGTCTCCTTTTATTTTTGGTTTGTGGGTCAATTGGTACTCTTACCATGCAGCTGGTTTGTGAGCATATTGAATGTGTTTTGAAAACCTATGGCAAGCCGTGATTAAAAGCTCAGTATTGTATTTAGTCCTTAGCAAGGGTATAATCATACTGCAGCTAGTCTTTAGCAAGGATGGTCCCAAAAAAAGGGACAGTGCACATTTGATAGCTCCTTAGTAAGAGAGTATACTATTAAAGATCAAAAAAGGAAGCTCCTTAGCAAGAGAGTGCACCTTTAGGTTCCAAAGGAGCCTTCCTTAAGAAAATGGATGAGTCTAGTCCTAAAAAAGGACAGCATAACCCTGTCAACGGGGTATAAACGTTGACCACGAGAAAAGCCTAGGAATTGTTTATATGATGGTATTGATATATATATATATATATATATATATATAAATATATATATATATATATATTATGATGGCTTCCAATATAAAGATGTATTTTTATACAAAATATTTGATGATAAAATATTGATGAGTTACAAATTATGAAATTGTTGTAAGAATTATTTATTTGAAAGGTTTGTTCCCACACCCCAATGTTAGTGAATTCCACTTATTGAGTTATCTCCCCCCCCCCCCCCTTTTATTTCCCATTACAGATACATTAGAAAGATTATTGGAGTAGAGATTCTTGGGAGACAGCAGTTACGAACTATTTTGTGGAATTGAAGATTTTATTATTATTTTTATGGCATTAAACATTATATTGGAGAATTATTTTGAGGATGTTTTGTCTTTGGTAAATTAGAGTTTTGACATTTGTGATGAGATTTAAGGTTGTTGGTTTCTTTTATTTAATATTTTTATGGATTATTCAGATTAAATAGACTTTTATTACTTATGATTTTGGGGCGTTACACAATTACCATATCTTTTACTTTTGGGGTTTGTTGGTTTTGCACCAATCCCATTTACTAATTCCTTTCTTTGGGCTCCTTCGGCCCATCTTTGCATGCTTTCTACTTATTATGATTCTAATGGGCTTATTACTTCCTTCCTTGAGGCTCCCTTGGGCCCATTTGCTTTCTTTGGGGCTCTATTGCTATTTTGTGAGCCTATGTACCATTGTTCCTGCCATACGGGCCTAATGATTTTTCTTACTTTGCTAATTCTTTTTTCTTCACCCCCTTGTTATATTGTTGGGCTTCTTCTTGTCATTGGCCCTTTTCTTTTTTGCCAAAATGGGCCTCAACAAAGACCTAGATACATTTAGGTTGTGTTAGAATATATATTACCAAAATAGTGTTAATTTCGAAATGTTACTCCAAAATAGATCCATATCAAAATATCTCATTCTAATATAAAGCGAAATAATCATCTCTCTCTCTCTCTCTCTATTTACTTTGGTGGATTTTTGTTCTTTCTTATAACTCTAATTAAGGTTGATGGGTTTATATATATATATTAATGTATGCAATAAATTTTGCAACTCAATCATTGAGCCACATCATCAAATTATTTTTTTACTTCTTTTCTCTTTTTAAACTTTTCTTCTCCCTATTCTCCAAAAAAAAAAAAAAAAACCCCTTCTTTTCCCTATTAGTCTATATCTACTGTTACATTTTCTCTAACATTTTCCCTCCTTTTGTGTTTGTGTAGCTAGGGTTAATTATGTAACTAAAATTTTCTCAAATTCACCATACCAAAGACTTTCAAGTAGATTTAAAGATCAGTCGGTGAAGAAACTGAAGCCATAGCTCAGACAATAGTCTTATTACTGTGAAGAAAATCTTTAAGAGGTTCTTGAACTGTGATATAACGGTTGCGTCATCTATGGAGGAAACTAATATAGTTAGACTCTAGACATTTTGGTGTAGCAAAAAGTTTTCTCTGTTAAATTTCTCTACATGTAGTAGAGTCTAGGATAATGCTTTTCTTGAGATTGTAAAACTTTTCTTGTTGTAGTGGATTTGCTTCATTAGAAAAGTTTCCCTCTAGTACTTTTTACTTTGGGACAATTGTTCCATTGGTTTCTCTGAGTTACCATATTGTATGTTTTGTATTTTTCACTACTTTTACTTTGAACTATATTGGCAATTATTTGCAATAACCAAAACCTTGCATAATCTCAGAAATTGGTTAATTCATAGTTTCATACAACTAGGCTTTAAAAACCCTAACATGTCAAAATAGTCTCGGTCGTTGAGTGGTAGATGGAAAAAGTCCATGAGATTAAATTATTTATATGTTGACTAGATAACAACTCAATTGACATATTTCATTTACTTATAAAAATTATATATAAAAAAAAAAAAAAAACCCCTTATCAAATCCCTAAACCTAATCCATTGATAGTGAGGTGACGCGAAGACCAATGGAGATGAGGCATTGAGGTCGGCAAAGAGAGGATGAAATAGAACGATTTGGCTAACTTTGTTTTATTGACTTATTTTTCAGTTTCTGGTACTACAAAATTGATCTTAAGGAATGGCTGATAAATTTTTGGGTTTTTCTGTTGAGGTTTGAGTCGCAGATGTATGAACTTTGTTGTTTATCTTTGTTTGGTTGCTAAGAAAATTGGGGAAGATTGAAAAGAAACGGAAGGAAAATGAGAACTTTTGGTTTTCACTATCAAAAACGAAAATGTGGAGCTCAAATTAATCCCAAAGCACTGAGATTTGAATTTAATCACTCTTATAAGAGATGATTATGATGTAGAGTTTGCATGCATTGAACTTCTTTTTAAGTAACATACAAAACCAGATAAAGTAAAGATAAAAAAATCCAAACTATTAGGTCTACATGTATTAGTGTTGGCAAACCATGTCAAATTATGAGTTTTGTTGTGTCTTAGAGCGGCAATTGAAGGTCAAGTTAAAGACATGAAAATTGCTCAAGATAAGAGAAGTTTTTGCCTCCTCGATAGCAATCTTGATTCCAACCTCGATACCACCTTGATCGGCAGATCCTTGAAAGTGAAGTTTTTGCAACCTCGACTCCATGCTCAATAGTAACCTCAATAGCAAAATCTGTAGTCGAGACCATGCGAACCAGCAATGCAAAAGGCCCAATAAGTTATTTGTTTCAATCTCAATTTGAACCATACTTGTTGGGATATAAAAGGGACATTATAAGTAATCCCAAGAGAGGAGAGAAAGCTCTGATTGTGCAGCTAGGGTTTTGCAACCAAGTTTCTCTCAAATACACCATACTGTAATATTCAAGTAGACTTGAAATTCAGTTGGTAAAGAAACTGAAGTCATAATACCTACCACAGACTTGTTACTGTAAAGAAAACTTTTAAGAGGTTTTCTCAAGTTGGGTGGAGGTTCCGGTCTTGATCACGGTACGTCATCTATGGAGGCAATCCATATGGTTGAAGAAACTAGACAATCTGATGCAGGTTTTCTTTGTAAGTTTGTCTTTCAGTTCTAGAGTCCATGAATTTAAAAAAAAAAAAATTGTATAACTTCTCTTGCTATTGTGGTTTGGCTTCATTGGGCAATGTCTCCCTCGGGTTTTCTTCTTTGAAATAGTTTTTCCATTGATTTTCCTTGCATTACCACATCGTTGTCTCTATTGCGTATTGGCGTTGTATTATTTATCTTCTTGTTACCTTCTTAAATTGTTTACTTGTGAATTTGAAAGCCAAAGTTCTACTATTTCACAACTTCCATAGTTATATTTTCTCACGTCTAGATAAGCATGCATGATGTTTACCTTTATGCACTGTCACATGATGTAGAGTTTAGGAAAAAGTTTTTTATTGTAAAATTTTTCTAACATTAGGGAAGGTTTCCCTTGGGTTTTTTCATCGGTTTCCCTTGCGTCACCATATTTCTGTCTCCACTGTGTTTGAATTTGTGCTATTGGCGTGTATTATTTATCTTGTTGTTACATGCTGAATTGGATTACTTAATCGACTCAGTTAATTCACTGCGTAATCCATCTACCGGGGTCTAATTCTAACACAATCTAGTCCATCAACAATCTAAAGCCAGAGTTCTACCATTTCACAACATCCATAATTTTATTTCTCACGTCTAAATAAGCGTAAGGATAAGCATGCATGATGTTTACCTTTACGCACAATCACGAGCAAAGATAATCATCACCCATATGTATATATGATCAAGTTGGCTTATGAAAATTATTCCTCTTCATTCATCTAAACAAAATCATTGCTCTTCAGAAGTCTTACATATTAATAAAGGTCCAACTGTACAACTCTTACTCCTGAGAGAAGTAGCAAAGAGGGAAGAGTTAAATTGTAATGAACCTTCCACTCTCCCACCAAACTTGTTAAGCTTGAATGTTAAAATAAACAGTATAAAATTCATCCTGGAAGCTCAGTAATGGTTGCAGAAGAAAACTCCTCATAGCCCCTTTTGCCACAAAGCTGATAGGATGATACTTACTTAGTCCCTGTTCCATTACAAAGCTAGCAGCCTGATTAAAATCGGGACCTGATGAGGGTGACTTGCAGCTGAGCCTCATACTATTATGCACAAAGCAACCCTTGTTGCTTTGTGACTCCAATGATACTGACCCATTCTTTCCATCCAATCCTGCAACCAAGTTGAAAATGGAAGGGCCACCAGCAGCAGGAGGGACTCCAACTGTAAGAGTTTTATCTACTCCTTGGTGCACTACAACCATTCCTGGCAAATCGAATGGTTCTAACATTACTGACTTGCCAATAGCATCTGTAAGTGTCGAAAATTTTGGAGGAGGTGAGCCAGTTAAGATGAGTCTGAAAGTAGCACTAACAGTGGAACTATTTCCTGGAGGAGGTGATGGTAACATTGCAATTGATTGGTTTGAGTGGGCTAAGACAAGATTTGAGGTTCCAGACACTTGGGAAAAAGAAGCCAGATAAGCATTGTAGGCAGCAGGGATTGGAGTTATCCAGTCTGAAATGGACTTTACTTTTCCAGTTTTGATGTCCCCATCACCCGTGGTGTGACCCGCAAGTAGATAGGGGCCAAAAAGTATTGCATTAAGAGAAGCATAAGTAGGCCGGTCATCTGAAGTTTATTGGATAGAATGGTAAGTAATATATCATCCATAAAAATTCTGTTGCTAATCATAAACATTTACAAAAGTTAAGGAAGAAAAAGGGTATGCAGGACAACAGCATTTGCATAAATTGTTTAAGAGGAATATCCATAATGAAAATTACCTTCAATAGCTTCTGTTCTCAAACTAATGGGCAGCTCAAGTGTTAATTTGTCACCAGGTCCCCAGTTCCTAGTTACTGATAGGTAATTACCTGCATCATTAATGAAATAACCAAGAAAAATGGTCAGTTTCTGATTAGTAACACACCCCCCCCCCCCCCCCCCCCCCCAAAAAAAAAAGAGAAAGAAACTAAGGTTCCACCCATGATGGAGTTGGGAATGATCAGATTGTTGGAATAATTAAAATTTTGAACAAAAAAAAGGGCAACTGCAGAAACATGCCAAGACTTTTTTTTGCTTTTCGATCTGTTTGTTCTTTAGAAGATAAGGTAGCATATACACAGAGAGAGAGAGAGAGGAGATCCACACCTGGAGCGGGTACAGTCAAACTCTGAGTATTTATTGATGCCTTAGCATTGTTTGTCCAAGATGGTATCCTCAAGTTCAGGGTAGATTGGCCTGCCCCCTGCATGTCAGAATTAGTATCAAAACGAGTTATAGCCTAACAGAAACCAAATAATGCTGTGAGCACTGCACAAAGCACATTATATTCTACACCAGTGAACCCTGCCACTCTTGTCTTGTGCCCCAAAAAGAAAAGTTTTTTCTCAATGCTAGAATGGATCAATTTTGTAAGATATGACCCCTTCCTGCCTTTCTCTTTTTAGCATAAGAGAATATAAAGTCTCAGTTTTTCTGCCTTCCATATTAGAATCTTTAGCTTAAATTTATCCTCTAATTTATAACTGAATTATCCATAGCAAATTGAACAATGCATTCTCAGTAACCTGTGCCCCATTACCATGAGTGTGGCACATATTGACCTAGTTAAGAATCTCAACAGTTCATTGTTTAACTAATTAGTCACCTTCATACCTAATTAGTACTTTGAAACACAGCATATGTTTTTCAGTCTCCACATTAGATGGCTCAAGTACTTTCGTAACACAACCTAACTGGTGGTCAATTTAGATGGTGTCTTTGTTAAGCTCTCCTTTATTGTAAATAACAGTACTGTCATATGTGAAATTTGAGTTTTATTAAAGGATGAATGTTTGTCTGTGCATTCACAGCACGTGTTGCTTGTGCATTGGTGTGTGTGGTTTGTGTGAGTGCGCGTGCATGTGGAGTGTTGGACGTGTGTATGAGAGAGAGAGAGAGAGAGAGTATACGGGGTATAATTAGGTTCACCTCTTTCCAATTCGACATCTTTTAAAAGGAGTATCATAGGTAATATTTTGGAAGTAATGTCAGCATGTTTTAAAAAAGTTTTGAATTGAAGAAGGAAGTTTTAACATTCTATAATAAGAATGCAAAAAGAATGGAAAGCCTGTTTTGCCAGAAAGCAACCTCCAAAAGCAGGAGTCATTTGCTTTGGAGGAAATTAGAAATTTGATCAGGAAACTAAAGATTCCTAACCAGAAAAAATTGAAAAGGAACGTGAATGATATAGCTTTAGTGAATGAAAATATTCCAAGTTCCGATATATCTTTTATTGTTCTACTTCCACTAAAATAGGCCTTCTCAATAAAGTTCAAAGTGTAACAGAAATGTATTTATGTAAAGGGTGAAGTCTGAAAAGAAAACAGAGGACCTGTTTTTAGTTTTGATATTTAGCAATTTACTTTTTCTTTCTCACCAAGTGATGTCAAGGGAAAAATATATTCAACAGGATATGTGGATTGCAAAAATAACTGTGACCAGTACCTCCTTTGAAGAAAATGTGAATGTCACTCGAAGGAATGGATCCGAGGAGACAACTGGATTAACTGTCTGATTGAGCACAATTTGTCCAGATTCCCAATTAAGTGAGCTTGATATGTACTGGATTATGTAAAGAACAGGACCCTTTCCTTTCTCTTCGAAATATATTGAATCTCCTAACTTTGAGAATGATTCAGTTGCTAAAGAAGCAGCAGCAAGAAGAAAAACTTATTAAATCAAAGGAACTTATAAGAGGTATAACATGAGATTGCTCAATTAGAACAATCATAATATGAAAAGGCAAATCATGAGATTAAAAGAAGTTAAGATTGTGGTGACGTGAAAAATAATTTGGTGGACTTTGATTTTCCTAAAGCTATATGAGTTTACAATTGACAATCAAATCCAGACCTGTTCCATAGCAGCACCACATAGAGTTAAATGGTGTTCCCCATCCATGGTAGCTTTTGGCCTTGGAAACTCCACGACCTAGTGGGAGCATGTAAATCATCACTCCCGGATTTGTTCCTCTCTGGATGCTTAGAACACCATTTGTCAAGGCACGCTCGTAATAATCTGCGTATGCCACTTCTTTGGTCCATGTAAACAGGTGGCGAGAGACCTACAAATGGTCACCAATGCATGCAAATCTAAATATATTTCCAGTTACCAGGGTCATGTATCTCAGAAAAACAAAAGGGCCATGGACACTCAAATGTCAAAGGAAATCCAACATTTGATGTAAATGTGTAAATATTTAATAGCTGCAAATCTGCTTTCAAAAGAACGACTAATAAAGAATTCTATCACCACCCAGATATTTTGTTTAAAAATATACCTTCAGCATGTTATAAGTTGTGCATGATTCTTCATTCTCTGTGCCCAGAGTATCTGCTAATCGCTTCGGGTTACCCCTGTCCATATGTTAAAAAGATGCACATGAGGTTTCATATTACAAGGCGTGGCATATGGAGATTTAGGTCAGTGGAGATAAACTGAAATATTGACTATTATTAATACCAGAATTCTGAGTTTGATGTCCCTCCTGTGGCATAGCTGTGTGAAGAGTTAATAATGTCCATGAAGTACGTCCCTATTGCCTGTCACACCATAATTTTGAATGAACATTACAAATTTTTGGAAAAAGTTTCATAACCATATTTTTTATCATATGGTGAAGCCTCAGACAAACAAGATTGCCTATAAAGTGACAAAAACTAGGACTAAAAAGTAAAGAATCAAAATGTCTCAACAAGAATGGTGAAGAACAATTAAACAGGAAGTGCATCATCAAAGTAACAGTCAAAACAAAAAGGGGGAAGGGAAAGAGAAAAAAAGTGCATATAATGATTAAGCACAAGTATAAGCAGTGGAAATTATATGAGGCTTTATCAAGTACCTTATGAAGAGGATCACCAATTACTTCATACCGCATTTGAGATCCAATAACAATTGGGATATGTGTGTTGGAATGAAAGCCACCTATGTCATCAGCCTACAAGTGAAAGAATAAATTTTCATCAAATAATATCAAGTATGAAAATCAGAATCTAGAATAACGTAGAAGCTTGACTAATTCATAAGAAAAGTATTTAAACTTATACGCATAGCTGATGTAACTTCAAGAGAAGCATAAAATCTGTAAGGTATTCTGATGAATATATTCACTATTCTGCGATTCCTCTGTACATTTACTACTATACTTATGTATTTCAATTTCTAATGAGATAGTACATATTACTGCTTAGAATCCACATAAACATAGGGACAGAAAATGGTAGACAATATGCTACCAAAGTGATTTACTACAGGACACATTTTGTTCCAGAAGTGAAATGAACGATAGGCTAAAAGTAAACTGAATATTATCCTAGAGATATAGTTCAACTTGTTCATCAATGGATGGCCAATGACTAAGGAAGAACTGAAATAAAAGCAAGATCAGACAGAAAACCACCAACTTCAAAGACTCACATAATAATCTGCAGTGGATCATTGGATCTACATAAAATTAAATCTCCTTTTTACTGTTGAGAATCCATTACCAACTCCAACAAATTTGGGACTAAGGCTTGGTTGTTATGGTGGTTTGTTTTTTAAAATTTATTTTAAATATCATAAATACACTATAGACAAGAACACAAGATGAGGTCATCTCCCGTTACAACCTTTAAACAAAAAAATTCAGTTCACATCTCCACTTCCTTGAAAGTGTAAGACTTCAAATATTGCTCACATAAATATCACTTCCTACACCACAAAACATTGTTGGTCTTACTCTCACTTTCAAAACGTCCATAATGAAATTTCTTTTGGAAGGCTTTGAATTTTTGCATCAAGATAAGTGATCCACATATGGAATCATGTATGTTTGAAGGGAACCGAAGAGTGCATGCACGCACATATGCATTCTGGAACACTACCAATAGAGCATATTATAAAAGAAAAAGGTTATTTAATCCTGCAACCTTCTACAAAAAGGTGAAGCAACAGTATCATTAGATGACAATGCCACTCATTTCGACTTTGAACCTAAAGATAACTGTTTCATAATATTGTATATTTGCGGTGGAGACAGCACTCTCCAAGGTAAAAAAGTCTCAATTTATTGCTGTAACTTTATTATATGCCAAACTGCACTAGACTTAGTCAACAGAAATAAGGATTACCTGTAGTGCAAGCACTCCTAGAAAGCAGGGTTTGTCAAATAGATGGGCCAATAATAAATGCTTTGGATCATTCTGCGCATAATAAAATGAAAGGCTTATATTAGAACCAAATGATCTGAATGACACAGGTACTATGAAAGCTACGGAATCAACATGCTACCAGGAAGGCAGGAAGGCACTAATGAAAAATCTAATCAAATAAAGAATATTTAAACTTTCCACTTTCCACAATTCATATCATATTAGGCAAATGTCTGATGTAACAATGGTAACATTTTAAAATGTTTTTCTTTTCATTAGTGGCTATTAGATAATGAAATGAGCTACTGAATATTGACTAGTGGAACACAAATGAGGTAATTTTCATTCAAGGCAACAGTTCTTGCAGGGTGCTGTCATACCATAAAATATCCAAAGCACAAGTTCTGTAATAATTGCAAATTCAAAAAATGACAAGGTAGATTGAGAAATTCATAAACGAAAGTCAGGGGATATGGTAGATATGATAAACACAAAACTAATAAGTTCCAAGTGGCTTAGCAATCTTTTATTTCTCCTGAAACATATCTCAACCAAGTACACAACTAATATCAAACAATTAAATTTGAAATATCCATTAGAGGAGCTAATACACAGAGATGAATTTACCTACCGTAATGCTATATAACCTGTAAAGAACATCATTCATGCCACCAGATTCTGTATTAAGTGATAGATAGTGCCTTTCTAAACTGAACTGTGTTACCACATTCTGAACACGGTTGTAAAAATAGTCAACCATCCATGTCACCATTTTTAAAGCTTGGGCATTTTCACCAATGGTATGTTGATCAAGTAAGCCTGTCAAGATCTGTCAAAGTAGAAAAGTTAAAAGCTAATTGTAAAATATTTTTAAGACCAAATATATCATTTCCATCATTTAAAGCAACAGAAGTAGATTCTACCTTGTGAATTGTGTAATATGGAGCCCAAACAGGTTTTATAGCTTCAACACGATCAAATTGCTCAGCGGGAAAAGCAGAAAGATATCCGTTGCCAATTTTGTTTTGGCATGCAGCTAAAGCAGACACTAATGCTGTCATTCTCTGTTTAATAGTGTCATCGTGAGTGCTAGCCCACATTCGTGCTGTTGCACTCATGTAATGCCCTTCAAGATAACAAAAACTAGTTATTCATTGTAAACATGAAAGATAAAATGTAAGGTATTAAAATTTCCTCTTTCAAAGAGGTATCTATATAATATGGAGGAACAAAGGATCTACTTATCTCAGTTATTCTTTTAATCCCTACTGTCTATTGATTGTTTAAACATTTGAATGATGTGAACCGATATGCTAAATTCCACCCACTAAAGAAAATAAAAAAGGCTAATTAACTCTAGCTCAAATGGGACTTCTTTTCCATTAAGTAAAGATGAATGTTACTATCTTGGGTTCAAAACAAAAATAGTAGTAGAAATTTGTGACATGTATGATGCAACAGTCTTGATACCAAGTTTAAAAACCAACCTACAAAATGACCCCGAAGTTCTTCACTTGGGTCTTCCCACCCCCCATATGGCTTCCCAGGTGTTGGCAAACCGGCTGTCTTCCTGAAGTTCCAAACCAAGCTATCCACATCCAACATCAATAGGTACTCCAAGTTCGTTTGCTGTGCTTGCGCATGTATTGAATTTGGACCCAATCTCACATCATGCAATGACACTTCCTGGAGAAAGCCAGTGGACACATTAAACACAGCTTGATTTTTCATTTTATGATACAACATATCCCAGCTGTATCTATCTACGTCACCGGATGCCAAACTTGACCAAGCGGAATTGTCAGTTGGTGTCAAATGGATTTTACGCTTGCTCCCGGAATCAAAGAGCTGGCCTTGAAGTGTGCTTGATAGTTGAGTAGGAATGTTTGTGCACTCCTTAGCCATGACATGACCACAGAAGCAAAGGACAGCAAAAAGGACCAACATGTTAAAGAACAAAAGGCCCTTCATATTTATAAAAGATCCCAGAACGACAAAGCCTTAAACTTGCAAGAATTCAATAGGAACAAAAGGTCAGGACAGCAAAAACTGTTTCACTTTCGAATTTCAAATGAAGAGAATAAAAGTATTACTTATAATGATAAGTGGAACATAGTGTCAAACACTAAATCCAAGATTCCAAATGCAAAAGTTCAATCCAAAAAAGACTCACAAGCAAAGGTTGAACAGTGAGAATGCACATGCTCACCCGAGGCCTTATTTTATACTCCGAAAAACACACATTAGAAACATACAAGTCAAACAAACTAGTGTATAAAGATAGATTAGCTTTTGTTAGATAGAGTGACACTAAAAATAGGCCTCATTATCCATATCAGGTGGAGTTTTATGAGCAAGAATAGCCATCTAAAAATTTTCACTATATATATATATATTTTTTTTGTTTTTAATTTTCACTATAATTTTTGTATGGTCATAACATTTTTACAACATATGTCAACCTATCATAAGTCAAAATTAAATAAGACCCATTACAATGCAAAATTGTCGGGTGTTGTTTTAAGATTTTGTTGCGTCCATAAACTTTCTATTTTTTTGTTGTGGCCATTGTTGAAACAAAAAACAGCCATAAAAAATTGAAACCGTATTTGAGGATCATAAGTTTTCTTTCTTGTTTTGGAATTTCCAAACTTTTACGTACGTTTGTTTGTGCGAGGTTCCCGGGCTTCCACTACGTTTACTTTTCACTAGTACAGACCAGAAATTGAATAAAAGTAATGCCTATTACATACGAACTTGGGTTTGACAGGGTGTGTGCCCAATTTTATTTTATTTTTTTTGAAACTAGACTCAAATTTTATTTAAATAAAAAAAACATCAAAGTTTACAGAGTCATACGCAATTGATGGGACCGCTTCCATCCAAAACAAATCAGAACTAACATTTTGTGCAAATCTAGCAAGCACATGTGTCACCTTATTTCCATCTCTCTTAATGCTGCTCACAGATATCCATTCAAATGCTCCCATCAAATGAGAATGTCCCCAACAAAATTCCCAAGTGCTGACTGGTTGTCCTTGTGTGCCCAATTTTTTTTAGTAAAGCTACTCCACGGTCTTTTTTAAAGAAGAGAACGTCTATAGTCTTATTATCTTGTTAGGTGATAATCTATTACTAGTTTTAATAAATGGTTATTCCAACCAATAAAACACTGGCATTTATGCAAGTGTGACACATCACCTAATAGTTTTTTTTTTGGTGTTGATTATTGAGTCAACTCACATGTTTGCATAGGTAGGTAGCAGTGTTTCATTGGTTGAGAGGACATTAAAGTATGGGTTTTTTTTATTTGTTTTTATTTTTATTTTTATTTGTTATGTTTCCAATTTGGATTATTAAAGTAATATGTAGTGAGATTAAGGGTGTTTTTGGTTGGAAGAGTAAAAAAGTGAGAGGATAGAAAACGAAGAGATGATAGAGAAGTGAGAGAATAGAAGAGATTTAGTTTTCTCTCATTTATGTTTGATTGGGAGAATGGAAAAGTGGAGAGATAGAAAATGAAGTTAGTATAAATTTACAATTATGTTCTCATTAAATAAAACAAAAAAGTAACACATTTTTTAGCAAAAACAATCGTGTATGTGCAAGTAGACAAAGAAAAAAAAAACTGGTAAACAAAGAAATTGGATGAAGAAAAAAAGAAGAAGGGAAAAGAAATTGACGTGGAAGAAATCCGTGTCCAAGTGCACATGAACATTTTTGTCTATTTTAGGGAGAAAACTTTTTGGTGGGCCTAGAGAGAAAATAGATCCCATCACATTTTTTTTTTCCACTCTCTCTCGCAACCAAACACTCACTAAAACATTTTTCTCTCCACTTTTCTCTCTTAAATTTTTCATCTTCCCTAAAATCCATCCAAACAAACATTGGCTAAAACATTTATTTTTTTCATGTTATTCACACTTGATTTGGTATGAATTTAGGTGTTAATCTACACTTTTAGTCTCCAACGCACTAGCTGCATCAAACAGATGTTGAAAAGAGGTCCATTTGGAAACCCTGACCTAAACAATAAATTAACACAACCCCAACTTTTTGCAGTAATTTGAAAGAATAAAACATCATCGAATGGAAAACTTCTGTGCAATGTGCAATCGCATGGATAACTAGATATTCCATGAACCTCATAACAACAATTGAAGGGTAAAATATAGTTGGTTTTTGCAGTTCTTTGAAAGAATAAAATGCAGTTATACTAGCTGAAATATTGGAAAACATGGAAATCATTTTTTATTATTAATTAAAAATAAACATTTTACAATCTTTGCGATTACGACCTGGGTGTACACATGTGAGTGAAGTCTCACATTGATTAATTATGAGAAGAATGAGTAATTGAACTCATACCCATTGGACTTAGATTTTTTGAGTTAAGTGTGTCTTTATATATTATATTAACTAGTATGTAACCCGTGCTAATGCATGGAAACATTCAACAATAGTGATGATAAGGTGATATTACCTAAGCAAGTGAGATAATCATCTTGGCTTTTATGCTGGGTATTATTATGCTTGGCATCCAAATTAAAAAAAAAAATTAAAATGGATACTTGGCTCAAGATTAAGCTACAACTAGTCGCAAACCCGCGCAATGCGCGGGAAAATTTGATATAATTACTTTTTATTGGAATATTATTGAATTAATATAATATAGAATGTATAATTTTAGAAAGTCAATGTGTTATTTGAAATTGCGTTTTAAATTACAATATATGAAAAAGTCCCACAATATATTGCCCTTTAAATTCATAAATTACATGATTACTTGCATTATATGGTAAAATAATAAGACTAACTTATCCATCATGGCATTGTAAAGTCATCTAAATATAATCATATAAAACCACTGTTTTGTTAACCTTGTTTCATAAACCAAAAGTACCATTTATACAACTGATAAGATCTTTAAAAAGTAACATATGACAGAGAATTCTAGTTTACTGCCCTCAACATTGAGATCAAGATATTTTTTTTCTAGAGAGTGTACATGTTCAACCAAGAGGAATTAATCAAGGAATATATAATCACTGTCAACCATGTGAGTTTTCTCTTTAATTTTCCTAGTTTCTCACTTTTCAGAATGAAGATGACATTGGCAATACAAATTACAACGATTGTAGAGTAGTTATGCAAAATTGTTTAATACGTTATTGTTCAAAACTTTGTATAGATAAATTCAACCTCTTGTTCCATGTGTTGTATATATTTATGGAATCTCAAAGTTTATTCTCCACTTAGGCTTGCATTACAAATACCAATGACTTAATCATAGAAATCAACACTATTGAGAAGCTTATGAGGTGCAGTGCTTTAATTCGTGCTAAATGTTGTAATAGAAGTTATGCAATTTCAAAACTTGCAAAGAGACTAAAATGGGAAAACAAAAAACAAAATATTAATTCAAAAATGTTAAATGAAATAAGCATTGCATGTATGAAATATTTAAATAAATAATGGGATACCACAAAGGATGTCATTACTGGTAGGCTGTCACTTGAAGTCTTGAACCCCCAAAAATTAATCTAAGGGGCTAGATATAAGGATAACTAAACGCGAACCTGCGCGTTGTGCGTGATAATTATTTTTATGGTGGTTTTATTTATAAAAAAAAAAATTACAATTTAAACTAATCTAATAATGAGTAATGTATTTTGTAATTATATTTTTATTTATTATAGGAACAATCATAAATGTAATATAGGAACAATCCAAAACACCTAAAAAAAAAAAACTTAACAATGATTAATTGAACCAATATTAGGATAAAATTTTGTTTTTGATAATCTATTAAAGTTATTTTCTTTGTAGAAATTATAATTTCAGCCGCCCAAAACATATTATCAAATAAACAATTATTAGCAAAATCTAAGTGTGGGGCCCAACAATATATGGGCCAGGCCCACTTGTTCACGGGAAGCTTTAAGGCCCAAGTCGAAGGAGGTGGTAGTCCAAACTCATTAGTGTAAAGCACAAATGGGCCCAGAGAGGCAGCTGAGGACGGTGCAGCCCTCGACTGGTCCAAAGCTCCACCAAGAAAAGGGGCAAAAGCGGCATAGGGACAATCTTAAAAGAAAATCTGAAATATCTAGGAAAGGCTGCCCTTACTGCCTTTCCCAGACTGAGTTTTGCACCTAACAGAGCTGTGTTCTTTAGCTTTATCAACTACTCCCAACGACTTGGGTCTGGGACAGATGGGACAAGTATCAGCCTTGGAAAGGTTGACCCTACACGTGGACGAAGGAAATTGAACGCATGCTAGTATAAAAGAAAAAATATGTAACCTAAAAGGGGGCGGCAGTCCCACTAGGAAAAGGAGGGTTCCGGAGGTGAATACACCTGAACCATGTGTGAACTCCTTAACAAAAACCACCGCCGGGTAAACACGACTTAGCCTTTCGATCCCACTCTCTACAAATGATATTGTATGGGCCCATTCACGTCCTGACACAACAACTATTATGGTTCGTTTCGGAACGTGACCCTACACTAAGAATTAAATTTCTATACATGCATTGTTATAAAATAATAATAATAAAAATAAAATTGCAAAAGTTAAAATTTGTCACCTATCCAATTATTTTCGTTTGGCTAACCTTTGCTTTTCTTTAAATAAATGGCATTATAGAATACTTCTAATACAACTATTAAGAGTACTTTGTCCACCACAAACGATTAGAAAATAAACAAAAATTAGTAAAATCTCATAGTTTAACATCCAAAGGATTAGAAAATAAACAAAAATTAGTAAAGTCTCATAGTTTAACATCTAAATTGAGCACTATAAAAAATCATGCTATGTAACAGAATAAATACCAAATTATCCAAATCATGCTATGTGATAGAATAATATTATATTTTTATATGCTATATTTAATTCTTTAGAATGCAATAGGATAACATTTAACAATCAAAGAGAATAAAAAATAAAAATAAAAACAACAACAACAATTTAAGAAACAAAACTAAATCACAATTTTAAAAACAAAACTAAATTGCATTAATCCAAAATAGAGTTTTAAAGAATATAAAAAATTATCAACCTAAAGTAGAGATGCAAGAAAAATAAAAAAATCCACCAAAAAATTTAAAGAGAGAGAGAGAGAGAGAGGGGACCTTTTTTGTGAGGGAAAACTATGCATAGAATAGAAGAGATAGTGACAAATTTATAGTAAGAGAGTGTGAATAAGAAGAGACAAAAATAAAGGAAGATGAAGAGAAAGAGGAATAATGATATTAATGTAGAGGGTAGTGGGGAGATGAAAAGGTAAGGGAGGGAGAAAGATTGAGGTAGTGGGGAGATGAAATGATAAGGGAAAGAGAAAGGTTGGAGAAGTGTAAATATTAAAAAAAGAATGTTAAAAACAATTATAAGGAAAAAAAAAAACCCTTAAGCTTGAAAGGCTTAAGCTTTAGGGGTTTTTTTTTTTTTTTTTAAGTTGAAAAGGCTCACACAAAACCCTAAAGCTGAACAGAAAATGTTTTGGGTTGGGTTTGATTGTGGAACTAAATAAATAAGAGGTGGGTTGGATTAATTATATAGATTTATTATAGGGTGATAGTGGAAGTAAATAAATAAGTAGTGGGCTGGATTTATAAGGCTGAAAATTGTAAAAACCATTTTAAAATTGTAGGACAAATTATATTTTAAAAAAGAAAAGAAAAAAAGAATGACGTGGCAGCTGATGTGGCACAACGTGAGAGCAGCAGCATTAAACGCTACGCTTCAGCTTTTACTAATATATAGATTGGATTAATAATAAGTGTCAACAAAAATTCATAAGCTTCTGTAAGGACTCAATTTGTAATAATCCCAAATTGGTATTGGGTTCAAACATTAAAGGCCTAAACAATAAATTTGTAGAGAGTGGGCTAAAAGGTTAGGCCTTGGTGAACGGACAGTCGTTAGTTATGGGGTTCATGATGATCGCATAGAGGTGAATTGAGCGTATCCAAGAAGACTTTCTCCTCGGCACGGCTTGGGTTCTTATTATTCATTTTACGCTAGGTTTCAATGGTCCTAGAGACGATACATCATGCTGTCCCCTTTTCTGGACTGCTTTCTCCTCCTTTTATACTAGCTTTTCCCCTCTCTCGAACGTTCACGTGTAGGTTTAGCTTTATAGGGCTGATACTTGTTTTATCAGCCCATACCAAAGTGGTTGGGGGTGGTTGTAAAAGCTGAAGAGCATAGCTCTGTTAGGCGCAGAGTACTTAATTGCAGTAATGACAGTCTTTCCCTTGTTCTTTGTTGCCACACTGTTCAGGGGTCCTTTCCCCATTAATGCGGCCAGGACGTTTGTTGGCGCATTCAATGCGGAGGTGACAGTTTTTTCTTGAACCACTCCTACACTGTACCCCCATGTGCGTCTTACTGTACTCGCCCTTTCTTCTGGGAGCGCTTTGGGGGCTGCCTTTGATGGTGTGCTGTTCCTTCCTTCTAGGTTTTGAGATGCCGAGGACAGGATCGTCCTCGGCTATATCTCTAGGCCATTTGGACTTTCGTTGCATGTCCTCGGCAACGCCTCTCCTCGACGCGGGCCTTGGGCCCTAATGTAAAGTGGGCTGGGATCACAAATTCTCTGGCCCCACAGCTTCAATAACTGATTGAGCTTGATTGTTTCCAACAACAAAACATTTATAAATTAGTTTAAAAGGAACATTAGTTGCTTCAAATAAGATTTTTTTGGTTCTTTTGATGTTGGCAATTGTCTCCCTGTTGTGTTATTTATTTATTTATTTTTGCTTTTTTCCTTCAATAAAATCTTGCAATTCATGAACAAAAAAAAGTTACTTTTTTTGTTTGGTCATTTTTTTTTTAATATTTTATTTTATAATAAGAAACTTTTATAGTTTTTTAGCTTTTCAAGTCATGTCTATAAAATTATACAAAAAGTGTAAGATATAGTTTTACAACTATCAAACGTTGCAAACTCACATACCCACATCGAAGATCTTATTTCTACTACTAACAAAGTAGGTTTTTTCCCCCCTTCAATCTTATTCTTGCAATTACTTGCTATTGTGTATTTAAAACAAAAGGAAACCTCCAGTTAAAAAAGTAATGGAGGTAAGCCAAACCCTACAAAAAGAGAGAGCACATACAAATGTGACCAATAGAAACAAAAATATTAAAATCAAAACCCTCACCGTAAGGAGCTGTAATTCATGCAATATGTAGATGGCATTTATGGACATAAACTTACGAAACTTCTCCCAACCATTACATGCCACAAAAACATTTGAAGCTCAAAAGAGAAAAGGGTGCCCAAGTTTAGAAATAGTGTTCAAAAGCATTCTCCCCATTGATTACCTGCTACCACATGTCTAAGAGAAATTTCATCAAGTATATGTCATGCAACAATAACCAAAAAAAAAAATTATAGACATTTCACATGGGATAAAAAAATGAATGGGTGACAATCAAAACATTTTTATTGACAAAAATGAGAAAAATAATTGACAAAAAATTAGGTCTAAAGATTGATCTCTTATTCAATATGTCTCTTTGCTTTTGCACTATCTAAAAAAGACAAATTGGTTACCTGGTTGATTGAAGAAGAGCAAAAAAGACCATAGCATTACCAAGTCCAATGGTGTTTTGGTAGCTTATGTAGAAATGAAGGGCAATTGCAAATTTGCAATATATAAAGAAAATAAATCAATAAAGAGAGAATAGGAGTTAAGATCAAAGAATTGAGGTAGTACTGAATTGAGGTTAAAATGGATTTAATAAGGTGGTGGGAAAGTGGGGTGATGTTATCCCTTTGTTTGATGGAGAAAGAGACCAAGGAGGACGGTTAATTGAGAATTGGAATAGTTAGCCGATTGGGTTTAATGGAGTAAATGGGGAAGATGAGTGGGTTGCACTCAGTCATTGTGGAAAGGATTCTACATATTCTATCCAAAATAAATAAATTGAGGAAGTTGAAAAATAGGAAAACATTCAATGGATAGTTGGAGATTTTAAAAAAAATAAAAAATAAATAAAGAAGAAGAAGAAGAAGAAGAAGGTTTGAGTAATAGGAGGAGAGCATAATTTAATGCAAAAAAGAAATGAGAATATGTAGCAAAGCAAAAGAATTAAGACTATTTAGAATGTGTAAAGTCATGAAAATGTGTAAAGTCATCATATATTTTGCATTCTTTTAAAAAAGGTAATAAATTAACAAAAAAGGGGGAAAAAAAAGATGACATAGATGATGATATGGCTCAACTGGAGCGTAGCAACAATAAATGCTACGCTTTAACTTTTAGTAATATATAAATTAGAAACTAATTTGAATAATATTCTTTCAACTAATATTTATATTACTTTCATTGATAAGATTTATTGGAAAAAAAATTATTGAGAAAAAGAAAGGCAATTAGCACTATGTTTGCAGGTTGGAGAGAGAGAGAGAGAGAGAGAGAGAGAGAGAGAGAATATTGTTGTAACGTCGTTTGTGTTTAAGGACCAAGTTGGACAATTTTGAAATATTTTGAACATAATTGGCATTTGCCGAAGCCTCAAGTAGATTAGTGAAATTTACCCTTAAAAAAAAATAAAAGAAACATGTTATACATCTTATATCATTTGTTGAGTCCTGCATTTTGTCGAGGAATAATAGTCTCTAAAGTCATAGACTCATAGATGTATAAGTTAGATAAAAGACAGTTGATCAAGCTAAAAATAAATAATAATTACATACCTACCTAAATGTCTAATAGTGTATTGCTGAAGTTATTGTAAGCGAATCAAACATTATATAATTTCTAAAAAGTGATTGTTATAAGCTTTGCTTCCTTCTATTCTATCATTTAGTAAGCTAAAATAACATTCCCTTTACCATCCGTATAAAAGACATGTAATGTAGATATAAAAGAGTAATGCCAAGGAGGTGGCAAATTGGAATCTGTGTAGTTAAGAATATTTAAGTGAGTGAGGTAGTTATTTTGGCTTTTGTGTTAGTATTATAATAATCACTTGGCAAAAAAAAAGAAAAAAAAAAAAAAGACTCTTGGTGTAAAATTATATGATTAGATATATGATTGTATTTTTTTTTATGGTTCATTTATATTGGACTACTTGCCTTTTGCATTGAATGACTCACTTGGAATAAAAATTTAAAACTTAAATGAGGCATGTGATGCAAAATTACACTCTAATTGAAATCATATTTGGATTCTAATTGTAACAATTTTGCAAGATGAAACTTAAGATAAAATTGAATAGTATGGGAATGAACCTTAAAAGAGCAAAATTTAGCAGATTTATTTTTTAAGATGTCTATGAATGTTTTGCTAGTGTAACTTTCACAAAATTTGTAACAATTCTTTATTTCTTCTTCTTCTTTGATTGCAAATTAGGATTACTATTTCAAAAATTCCTAACAACTAATGTAAAATATCAATTAAACAAAAATTTTAACATTAGGATTCCATTCCCTAATATATCCTCAATTATCCTCCATGCAGGCTTACTCTTACTCCCTTCTCTTGAACAATGTACCTCATCCCTTGTGCCAGTTTCAAAGTTCTGAACATCAAACTTAAATATTACGTACGTGCCACTGAAACACAATTAATTAATACTAACTTAAATATTACATATGAACTATTGGCACAATGACTTACGATGAGAAATATATGCCACCAAAACACAATTAATTAATACTTTTTGTGGGCATTACAGTTTGCTTATGATGAAAACTTTGAGAGACTCACCAAAGGAGCTCTTGATGATCCTTAGTCTGCATCACTCTACTTAACAATATTGCTTAACTTAGAGATCTTTTGTTTGCTGTAATTTCAGTTGGCTCAAAAGAAAAGCAAATGGGTTAGCTCATGCCTTGGCAACCCTTTTTCCTTAAACCATGTGATGATGTAACACATAGTTCTTTAGTTATAGTCACCATTTGTTGAAAATGTTAAAAATGAGGAATACCAAATTAGAATGTAAAATAAAAATATTTTCATCAGATTTTATAAAAGTGCTATTTATCTCGCATACAGACTCACCTACAAATTTTAGAAGTTGCATATAACATCATGTGTAAAAAGAAAGCAAGTTGAACTACAATAGTTCCACCAGAGCAAGGGTAGCTACAATAGAAACATGGACAAACTTTGATCAAATTATCCATTGCTATAGTACACAAGGTTCTCAGACCCAAACTGGATTGGGAGGTCAGATTGTGAAAACTGGGAACCGGATTGAAATCCGATTTTTTAAGCATAGAGATCTGAGCATATGTGGCAATTCCGTGAACCCCTAAAACCGGGGTTGGACCGCACAAACCGTGGCAAGAACCATGCGGTCCAACCCCTTAGCAATTTTTTTTTTAATTTTTTAATTTATTTTTTTTATAAAAACAACTTAACACAATTTTATTCTATTTAATTAAATTATCCATCTCTTACAAGGAATTAAAAAATTATAATTAAAATCTTTCAAAGATATTCAACTTTACTTCAAAAATTAATCATAAATTTTAATGTTTTTATGGTTATTATTTTATTTTATTAACTTTCTTATTTAATTATTAAATATATGCTTGAAAATCATTAAATTTCCCTCACATATATAGATATATTAGTAAATTTTGCTAGTTTTATAAATTTAATATCTATATTTAGGCTTTAATTAATTATTAAATTAATTATAACGTCATCACAGTTCAACCCCGGTTCGACCTCAAAAACCTTGAACCTCTCCCTTTTACGATTCAATGAACAGTCTAGGTCTGAATACCTTGATAGTACATAAGTTATAGTCGCACTAATGCATATATTGAAAGAGTAATTAAGCCCGTGCAATTGAGTGGTTCTTAAGTAAATAAAACTTTAGAGATATTTGGCACTGCACTCAAACTTGAGTAAAAAAAATGTTCAAAAGTAGCACAACTATAAAACAATTACCCATCTCTGTGTGATTAACAACTTAAGATGTGTACCTAAGGTGTTAACTTAAACCCTTTTATTGCTGTCCTGTTCTGGCCAGCATGTGCAACGTATCTCCATATCACATATTGAGAAGTGCACATATTTTTAATCTTCATACCAAGATTAAGGTGCTTATCATAGCAAAAAATTATTCCAAGGAAAGAAAAAAATTTGTACTATATAACATAAACCAAAAGCATTCAAAACAATTCCAACCAGAATATATTTCCATTGTAGAAATTTTATCATCCTCGTGAATAATAAAAAAAATGCAGTTAATATTGTTTTTGATAACAATTACATTGAATGCATTAATGACATGGATACTTATGAAAAGTACTTGATGTAGGAGATGAATATACAAATGAAGAATGGAAGTAAAACTACACAAGAACACTAGCTTAACATCTTACAATCTCCTTTTCCCAATTACCATTTTCTAGAGATTTTTATCAGACTCCCTACACCAAGACAGGCTCAAAGAGCCTTAAATCAACATTAACTTAGCCCATCTGTGTAATCCAAAGTAATTAAGATATCTGAAGTAACAGGCAACAGAAATTTATTGTATAATTGGTTTATCATGAACCTCCATTGCCCTCCCTAAATTATTAAGGTTGAATGTTGAAGTAAATAGTATAAGATTCATCTTGAAAGCTCAGTAATGGTGCCAGAAGAAAATTCCTCCTTGCCCCTTTAGCCATAAAGCTGATAGGGTGATATTCACTGATTCCCTTGTTCAACACAAAGCTAGCAGCACCCTTATCAAAATCAGTATCTGATGACTCTGATTTGCAACTGAGCTTCGTGCTTTTACCTGAATTATAATCCACACCACTATACACAAAGCAATCCTTGTTGCTTTCCGACTCCAAGGACACCGTTTCAGCCCTTCCATCCAATCCTGCAACCAACCGGAAAACAGAAAATCCACCACTACCAGAAGAGTCTGCGACTGCAAGGTTTTTCTCTTTTCCTTGATGCACTACAACCATCCCTGGAAAATCAAATGGTTCTAGCATGACTGATCTGCCAATAGCATCTTTCATTGTTGAAACTTCTGCAGGGGATGAGTAATTTAAGATGAGTCTGAAAGTGGCATGAACAGCAGAATTGGTGCCAGGTGCAGGCAATTTTTCCATTGTGATCGATTGGTTTGAATTGGTTAAGACAAAAGTTGTGTCCCCAGACTCTTGGGACAAGGAAACCAGAGAAGTTTTATAAGCAGCAGGGATTGGAGTTATCCAGTCAGAAAGAGAATTGGCTGACCCAGTTTTGATGTCCCAGTCACCACTGGTATGACCTGATAGTAGATAGGGACCATAAAGTATTGCCTGAAGAGAGGCAAACTCAGGCCGGTCATCTGAAGTTCATTGGAAAGACTGTCAGTAATATATCATCCATAATAATTCTTTTGCTAATCATTAAAAGTATACTCAGGTTCAGTATATGTAGAAACTGGTCAAGTGCATTGAAAATACCATTAATAGCTTCTGTTCTCAAACTAATGGGCAGCTGAAGGGTTATTTTGTCGTCGACCCTCCAATCTCTAGTGACTGATAGGAAGTTTCCTACATCGGGATACGAAAAGTGAAGAAATTATATATATATATATATATATATAATATATTTTTTTAATTACTTTAAATTTTGTTAAGTAAAGAAACTCTGTAGTTTGCTCCAAAGATGCCAGAGAGTAGGGCCAAATGACCTTTTGGCAGAAAGATTAAATTGCATTGACCACTTTTTCATTTGAGAAAACAAAAAAAAATATATATAAAATGAAATACATGATACTGTTGAAAATAAGAATAGTTAAAAAATATGTATAAGGAGAAAAAAAAAAAAAAAAAAAAAAGGACAACTGTAGAAATTTGTTGTTTCCTTCTTTTGAAGAAGAGCTAATAGAGGAGAAATTCACACCTGGAGCTGGTAGGTTTAAACTCTGGTCATTTAGTGATGCTTTTGCTCCATCTGTATGTGTCCAACTAGGTATCCGCAACTTCAAATTAGATGATTGGGCTGCTCCCTGCATATCAGATCCAGTATAAAAGCCAGTTATAGCCTTGGATGTAATGATTCCTTTTGACTGGAGATAAGACTAGAGAAAACAAAAAGAAATATTTAATCTCACATCTATCGAGCCGCCCCCCCCCCCCCCCCCAAACCGAAAAAAACATCTTACATATAGTTGGGGTTTGAGAGGTTAGACTAGACATGGTAAAATATGGCCATTTCTGTTCCTCTCGTTCTAATATATATCAGAGCATAAAAAGGAAAAATCTTAGGTTTATTAGAATCTTCAGCTTGAATCCTCTCAGTTGTAGCTAGATTATCCTTAGCAAATAGAAAGATTTTTTCACAATAATTTATACCTAAGTACCATGTGCAGCACATAGGCTCCTGCTATCTTACTTGGTACTTTGAAACATTCTGTGTTTTACAGTCTACACGCTCTTACCCGAAGCTCTTAGATCAGATGGTTGAAAGTTCACTTTTGATACAGTATAAGTGATGATTACATTTAGTACTCTGTTTGTTTGTTTGTCTTTTTTTTTTTTTGATAAGTAAGAAAAAATTTATTTAAAAAAGACTACTTCATGCAACTCTTTGTTATACTCAAAACCAATTGTCACTGGTCAGGCTGAATGTTTGTCTCCAAGGCACAGATGCATAAGTGCTGGGAAATGTGGCTGGGTGTCTGTGTGTATACATAAAGTTTCCCAGAACTGTCTTTAGATCTAGGTTTTACTCCCACCAAATCGAGCCTTAACTATGGAGGGCATTTACATAAATAAATAAATAAAAAACAGATATAGTGTTATATAAAAAGGACTCATGTTTATTCTTGGTAATTAGCAATTTGAGTATTCCATGTCTTAGTAAGTGAAGTCCAAAGAAAATATAGTCAGCAGTGACATCTTGATTACAATAATCAAAGAGCAAACTAACAGTACCTCCTTCAAAGTAGGTGTCAATGTCACTCGGAGGTAAGGATCCCATGAACTAACAGCATCAACTTCCTGATTGAGCAAAATTCGTCCAGATTTCCAATCAAGTGAGCTTGTTATATACTGTATGATGTAAAGACTAGGAACTTCTCCTTCCTCTTCAAAATATATGGAATCTCCTAGCTTTGAGAATGATTCGATTCCTATGGAAGCAGTAGGAAGAAAACACTAGTCAAATGGATAAAGTGCTAAAGAGATACAACATCAATGGTTAACAGGGAACTTTCACCAAAGAGATAAAAGAGTAGAAAACCAGATCAACTTGCTCAGCAGGAAAACTACCATATGAAAAAGCAAAACCTCAGATGAAAGAAGTTAAGATTGACACAAATTGAAGAAAAACTCCTTGGACTTCTATTCTTAAATCAATAAGTTCAAAATTGACAATCAATTCACACCTGTACCATAGCAACACCAAAAGGAATCATTTTTCGTTCCCCATCCATGGAAGCCACTGGCCTTGGAAACACCACGACCTTGTGGAAGCATGTATATCATCACTCCAGGCTCTGTTCCTTTTTGAATGGCTAGCACACCGTTTGTCAAGGCACGCTCATAATAGTCCGCGTATGCCATTTCCTTGGTCCACGTAAACAGGTGGCGTGAGACCTACAGAATCAGTAAGACATGGTAATCCATGCATATTCCCAGTTACCATGGTAATATATATCACAAAATTGAGGGCCATATGCAATCACAAATGTGAAATGAGATGCAATTATTTAGATTCATTGCTGCTCATAAATCAACTTTCAATAGAAAAACCAATGAAAATTTTCATCAAGACCCTAGAGGGGGGAAAAAGCATACCTTCAGCATGTTATAAGTCGTGCATGATTCTTCATTCTCTGTCTGTAGAGTGCTTGCCAATCGCTTTGGGTCTGACCTGCCAGGGAAAAGGGATCAAAGTGAAACACAATCAGAAAAGAGTGAAAAATGTTAGAATTAAGTGATTAAATGATTAAACTCACCATCTCCTAATAGTTTAAACTTTTGGGAGAATTGGTAATTTAATATGGTATTAGAGCAGAAGGTCTTGGGTTCGATCCCTATCTTCTCCACTCTACCTCCCATTTAAAATCCCACATGTTGGGTCTCATCTATTAAAAGGAAGTTTGAGCCCACATGTGAGGGGGAGTGTTAGAATTACGTGGTTATATAATTATCTATCATCTCCTAATAGTTTAAGCTTTTGGAAGAATTGGTGATTTAACCCAAAAAAAAAAAAAAATCTAGCAAATATCATGTGAACAAATGGACACAAGGTTTCAACTTTTTGTATTTACTCAGTGTAGCATACAGAGATACTCAGGTAAAGGGAAAGAATTGATATATGAATTACTCTTATTACCAGAACTCACTAACTGATGTGCCTCCTGTTGCATAGCTGTGAGAAGAGTTAACAATTTCCATAAAGAACGTCCCTATTGCCTGGAAAACCATAATTTTGAACAAGCATTACAAATATTTGGAGATTAGTTCATGACCCATTTGTATCATATAAACGTTCAGATAAACAAAAACTAACCCTATATAGCAATTAAAAGATGAAAATCTTCCAACAACAGAGGTGCAACTGAATAGGGAAGGTGAAAAGCATATCATGATTAATTATAGGAGCATAAATGAAGCCAGGCTTTACTGAGTATTACTGTTCCAATGATTTATAATTTATTAAAGAAGTTACCTTATAAAGTGGATCACCCGTGATTTCATACCGCTTTTGAGATCCTATAACAATTGGGATGTGTGTATTGGCATGAAAACCAGATATGTCATCAGCCTACAAGAAAAAGAAAAAGAAAAATTGTGAAACAATTGTAAGTATGAAAATCAGAATTGAAAACATGGAAACTTGAATATGAATTAATTCAAGAAAAAAAAAAAAACCCTGAAAACTGTATATGTAAAGTTACTGTAAAATCAATACCATATTCTGAGAAAAGAAGAATGTATTCAGTAATTCATCGGTAAATTTACCATCCTTTGGCATTTCTTATCAGATATTAAAAGTACTTTTTACATAACCAAATAGGTATAAAGACACAAAATTGAGCACCATACGTGCTACTGATGTCCAGAAGGAAAACCAACAGTAGGCAAGAAATCACAAAATATTTCTGATTACTGTTGTTCAGCTGCACAAGCCAGGGATGGTTGACTCTATATTGCTATGAAATAAGGTAGAAGTGGAACCAAGGAAAGCTCAGGCAGAAAACCCTCCAATTTCAGTGACACCCTTGATCCTCTTAATTGGATATTTGGAGCATACATAAAATTGAATCTACTTTTTTTTTCTTGTTCCTTTTTTATAACCATTAATAAGCTATTGACAAGAATAGGCTTTTTCCTGTAATAATTAAGAGTTAATAGACAAATTTAATGGTTTTACGTTAAAATAGAGTACTAACAAACCACAAGGCAAGCAACAGTAGTACCATTAGACCACAAGGTCACTGATTACTACTCTCAATCTAAATCCTATATCTAACTATTCTTGCATTATGTATATGCTATCTGTATCAGAGATAGCTTTCTCCAAGGTAACAAAGTCTCGGCTTCCTGATCGGAAATGTTATATGCCAAAACGTAGTAAGAACAACTCCACTAACGACAATATCTAAGTTCAGAGTGTTCCTAATAGTGTTTCAGACTTGCAGTCCTTTCGGCACAAAAGCAACAGTTTGAAAGGTAGGGAACACTACTTTGTTTCCTCCAAAGGAAAAGTGATTACTTGTCTGTCTAATGTTTACCACACAGAGAGAGAGAGAGAGAGAGAGAGAAATCTTTGAAAATCCAAAAAATCAACCTAGAGTCAGTGAACAGAAAATAATGCTTACCTCTACTGCAAGTATTCCTAGAAAGCATGGTTTGTCAAAAAGGTGAGCCAACACCAAATGCTTTGGATCTCCCTGCACATAGTAATATGAAAGGCTTACATCAAAACCCAAAGTTCACAATGATACAAGTACCTTGCAGACCTACAGTAACAACATTGTGCCAAAAACTTTAGAAAACATAATCAACTAAAACATGTTACCACTTACCACCATTCAAAGCATAAAAGGCCTGCTTCTCATGTAATGATGCTAAATATCCAAAGGCTCAGGATTGTTTGTAATAAAATAAAATAAAACAAAGGCTCAGATTCTATAACAATTGCAATAACAATTGCAAATTCTTATGGTTTCATAGATTTTTTAATTAGTACAGAATAAAGGCATAAGGTACATATGATTGAACAAGACTTCTGGAATAGCACACTTAATATAAGTTTCAATTGCTTACCAATCTGGTCACTTCTGCAGATATATATGTCAACCCAGTTCAGGAAACGATTAGTATCACTAGAGTAAATTGAAGTATCAAGGTGAGGAGCTACAGAACCATTTAGATAAGTTCACATACCGTTATGGCGTATAACTTGTAAAGGACATCATTCATGCCACCAGTTTCTTCATTAAGTGACAGATAGTGCCTTTCTAAACTGTGCTTTGATATCACATTCTGAACACGGTTGTAAAAATAATCGACCATCCATGTCACCATTTTTAAAGCTTGAGAATTACCAGCAAATGTATGTTGATCAAGTAGGCCAGCTAAGATCTGTCAAAATATAGAAGTTCAAAGCTAATTGCATAGCTTCTTGTGGCCAAATAAATCAAATCCATCTTGTAGAACAATTGAAGTAGGATCTACCTTGTGGATAGTGTAATATGGAGCCCAAACAGGTTTTATAGCTTCAAAACGATCAAATTGCTCAGACGGGAAAGCAGAAAGGTATCCTGTTCCCATTTTCTCCTGACATTCAGATAAAGCGGATACTACTGCTGACATTTTCTGTTTGAGAGCATCATTGTGAGTGCTAGCCCACATTAGTGCTGATGCACTCAAGTAATGTCCTTCAAGAAAACAGAACCTGCTAATCAGTATAACCATAGTGACTAAATTTCAAGCCTAAAATTGACTTAAACATCATTCCACTTAGTTGAAAGCAGTTTAGAAGACTGATGCTCATGAACAGGGATATAGAGGAAATATGAACATAAAAAACAATATTGTCTAAACTGTAGAATGAAATGAACTCGCATGTGATATTGTATCAGAAAAAGGAAAAAAATTAAACTAAACAGGGTGACCTGAGTAAAGTGATTTTCAGTCATTGCACTTTTTAGACTTTTTTGGTTTCTTTCTTGAACTTCCTTGCATTTATGGTCATCTAATTATTTTATTCATACAGGAAAGAAAGAGAATCTAAGAAAGACTCAATGGCTTTGCATAGAAAACAAGAATACAATATGATTAAATAAACAGAACAGGAAGTACAGAAGTCATGATTGACAAGATTAATAAACTAAACTAACCTACAAAATGGCCCCGAAGCTCACAATCTGGTTTCTCCCAGCCCCCATATGCATTGCCAGGTGTTGGCAATCCAGCTGTCTTCCTAAAGCTCCAAACCAAGCTATCCTCATCCAACAGCAATAGGTATTCCAAATTTGTTTGCTGTGCTCTTCCATGCATTGAATTTGAGTCCAATCTCACATCATGCAACGAAACTTCCTTAAGAAAATCTCCAGAAAACTTAAAGCCACCTTGATTTTTCATTTTCCGATACATCATTGCCCAACTGAATTCATCTTCTTCCCTCAAAACCTTTCTTGGTAGCAAATTAGACCACGCAGAATCATCGGTTGGTATCAAATGGTAGTGTGAAAACATCTCTTCCTTCCATGTTTCATTATTGGATGAAAGGAGCTCATGTCGAAGACTATGTGATGACAGTTGAGTAGGAACGTTTGTACACTCCTTACTCATTGCACAACCACATAGCAAAGAGATTAATAGCACAACTAACATTTCAAAGAACAGAAACCCCTTCATCTTTTTAAACTCCGACTAAAAATACCTCAAATTTTAGTCCAGAAATGACTAAATAAACAATTCGAGTTCAAATATAAGTAACGAGAAATCAATCATACATTCTATCGAATACCCAGAAAGCAAAAACCTTAAATTTGGATGAATTCAGCATTAACAAAGATCAAAACAGAAAAAACCAGACAGTATGAGTTCAAAACCAACTAAAGAGAATCAAAGCATTCACTTTGGACCAAAACCCAGAATAGGAAACCTCTCAATTCAATGAACCCTGTAAGAAAACTACACGCTTTTACTTCAAATCCAACTAAACAGAATGAAAGCTGTCATTTTTATCAGTAACCCAGAACACAAAAAAATTCTGTGAACCACAGAGCAACACAGTCCAAAACAGACGTCAAGCTCAAATTCACTCCATAGAAAAGGAATCACCGGCAAATCTTAAATAGTCAAAAAAAAACACAAGCACATGTGAAGCCAGGTATTATACGTACACACCCACAAAGTGACCAACTAGTCATCAAGATAAAAGTCCAAAGACTTCACTTCAAACTATACCCACAAAAATACCCATCTCGTGCAAGCTAAGAATTGGTTTCTTGTCAAGTAAAAAAGTGAATATATATTAACTGAAGCAATACACAAAACTAACTACCACCAATAATTCAAGACAATTACAAAAAGTATCAGAAAGAGTTTTTCTTTTATGTATGTACAAAGAAAGAATAGAGAGACAGATAAGAACCACGGATATGTTGTCATTTTCTGCGGTTGTGTGGCTTTGACTGTAAGAGAGAGAGAGAGAGAGAGAGAGAGAGCGCGAGTTCGGGATTTTCTACTTTCGGGGGGGTGAGATTTCGAAGAAATCGCTGTCAAATTCTACCTGCCTTGCGGAGAAATCGAGCCGTTGGATTCTTTTACCCTCTCTTCTTTTTTTTGGAAAAATACTATATTACTATTTTATTTTAATTATTAGAGAGACAGTGAATTTTAACCTATACGGTTTCGTTGGAAATGCTAAGAAGTGTGGCATTTGAGTTGGAAAACTCTTATCCGATTACGGAATTTAAGGAAGCATTAATAACACTGCAAAATATCAACGATATTTTTAGAACTTTTTAGGACACCCTATTTTGACTTATGATGAATAGGCATAATCTCTTCTTTCTTTCTTTCTTTTTTTCATTTTATTTTGACCTATACTATAGTGAGCTAGACATCTTAGTTTGTTGTGAGATATTGTCGTGCTTGTATATAAACTTTGAAAATTTTACATATTTTAAAGATGATTATATTTCTTTAAAAAAATTAAATTTAATTAAGTTATTCTGTCATTTTTTTCTCTAAACATAATCAATAGAGTTATATGTTCAAAAGGATAATAATGATAATGATTACACGGTATAATTTTTTTCCTAATTTTTCTTTTCCAATCTAATTATGATGACATTTTTTTTTAACAAGTTAATCTTTTATTCTAAGGAGAGGGGAGGAGAGACGACACCAATATTTATTTGCTAGGTATTTTACTACCATTCCCAATCAATTATCTCACAACAAATCATATCTTAATTAACAAGATTGACTCGGTCGGCTTTAACCTCCCCACCCCCCCCTCCCCCAAAAAAAAATTTTTGAGATATAAAATTTGTTGGTTGTCTTCAAAGTGACTATTTTATAATAGTGGCATCATGATAGGGATTTTTGTTTCTACCTTGGACAAAAAAAAAAAAAAAAAAAAAATTATTCACAGTAAGGAAATTCATAACTCACAAGTGATAGTAGATTGATAGTCATTGGAAGACCTTTCTTTTGCCCCCATTAACATGAATCTAATTTATCTTCCACATTCTTATACTTTGATTTCGTAATATAAAATGTCTATCGTGGCTATACCATAGGGATTTTCCATTAAGTTTGCAATTGGAAGTGCAATGCCAATAAACCCAATTTTTAAATTTATAAAATACTTAAGTCTATATAAATATAATAATAAAATGTGATGATGCCAAGAGAGTCAATTCCGTACCGTACTGGCCGGTACCGCCGGAATATACCGTACCAACAAGCAAACTGGTATATATAACCCCCCTCTTTCATACCGGAAAAAATACCGGGTGTACCGGCCAATTTCGGGCAATACCGGCCGGTACCGGGTGTATCGGTTAGTACAGAAAAAAGTTTTTTTTTTTTTTTTTTTAAGTTTTATAATTTTTGAATTTTTGTTAGGGTAGAATGGTAACTTATTTGCATTTACTTATTAGTATTATTTGTTTTCTTAGTATATAATGGTAACTTTTTTTTTTCTTTTAATTGATACTAGAGTCTAAAACTATGAATAATTAATTATGAATTGAGGAAATGTTTTATGGTAAACTTTTATATTTATTATAATATATATATACACACACATACATATATATATATATATATATATTTATTTATTTATTTATTTATAAATATAAAAAATAGCGGTAAACCTGAAACGGTATACCGGTATTGACCGGTATCCGAAATATATCGTACCACTGGCCAAACCGTTATAGTTTCCGGTATGGTATTAACTCCTTTGGATGATGCAAAGAGCCATATGCTTCGGTCCACAAAATAATTGTCATTAAAATATAGAAAGCACTGTGGTGGAAGCAAAAATAACTTAATTAAGTAGTGGCCGAACTAGATATTATATTATATATTGATTAACATCTTCTGTCTTCGATTTTTCAGATATTGTATTGGGATGGGAAGCTTGCACCAAAAAAATTCGCATAGAAGTTTGTTTTGATCAGAAAAAAACAACTCCAACCTTTGTTTTCTTCTTTTAAGCATTTGTTATCTTCTCTTTGGAAACGAAGTTTTTGTTTTATCTCTTACTAAACTATATATGTGGCTTTCCATGGTGGGATTAATTTACAGGAATATAAATTATAGGAGAGTATTAGATAGAATAGAAATGATGGGTCCTCTTTACTGTATGCACAAGTCTGGTTGCCATTTGTCTTGGTGAATATTTCAAGGGATATATAGTAGGAGATTATAAAGATTAAAGAAAAATTATATGATTTAATTGCATGGTAATTTTTTTTTTTATACCAAGCTATGTTACTTCGAGTTCGTCCATCCCTTATTGTAAGCCAAGAAAAAAAAAATAGTTATACAATAATATAAGAAATAGTTACCTCTTCGAATCTTCATCTTTAGTTATATTGTCCTCTGTTGAGGGCCATTTGTGAGAACCCAGGTGGAAAGAAGGAAAGCCCAATAACAAGGGCAGCAAAGAATTGGCAAAGCAGACAACAAAAACCATCAGGCCTAAACGGCAGGAATAATGGATCACAGGTCCAAGAAATAAACAAATGTGCCTTGAAGAGGCAAGTGGGCTTAAAGAAGCCCGGAAAGAGAGAAATAACATCTCATGGGCAGTGTATGATGTAGAAAAGTGAGAAAGGGCCGCTGCAGCCCCAAAGTAATGTAAACTAAGAAAGTAAGGGGTTTATGGTAGGCCCATGAACCCTAAGGATGAGAATAAGGTTATTAGGCCAGGGAAATCCAATAAAGTTAGTAAAAGCCCATAGAAATGTAGAATTAGCAAAAGGGCCAAGAAAGCCCAAAGAAAGCAAACGGGCCAAGGATGCCCAAGAGAAAGACAAAAATGACATAGGAGCCCATAAGTAAGAAAAAAACCAGTGGCCATACAAAGGAGAAAGAGTAAACGACTGGCCTAAAGAGGCCTAGCAGGATTAAATCATTACAGCAGGAATAACAGAACAATATGGCAGGAAATGAGAGAAATCAAGGAGTGGGTCAAAGAAATGTAAGGCTTATCATCAAATAAAGCCCAGCTCCTGAGAGGAGCGGGAAAACAAAAAGCAGCTCACATAAAAGGTCAAAGAATACGGACAGCAAGCCTCCAGACCATGACAGACGAATGGGCAGCAGGTAGATTTTGGACACATATGGAAGGAAGAGACGCATAAGGCCCAAGCACAACCAGCCTGTACCCAGCCAATATAGGGCATGGTGAGGTCGGGGGTCAGAGATTCAAAGGACATGGTTTGGTGGTGGGAAGAGGGGAAAAATCAATTTTGAAGGTTTCGACTCAGGCTTTTTCGGGGAGGTGTCCTGCTGTGATGGCTTACTACCCAAAAGAGGCAAACTGAATTGGAACCATTAGGTGCATGCCATGAAGGATAGGGAGAGAGAAAAAACCCAAATCGTAGCAGGAAAGGGTGCCATGGCGGACAAGCAAACAAAATACTCTTCCTTGTCTAGTGGTGGGAGGGTGACACACAAACGGAACAGTGATGGTCGACCAGTACACCCAGACCAGACAAGGGGAGTTAATGGCTAAAATAGTAAAATCTAGTCATGGCAGGTACTATAAAAAGAGGGTCTTGCCGTGAGCAGAGAGGGGGAGAACGATAGGAACTTCGACTAAGAAATAGAAACTTAAAAAGAAAAACAAAGATATAGCAAAGAAACGAGTGGGAAAAGAAAGAAAGAAAACCACAAAAGAAAAAGACAAAAGTGAGAATTAAAATGGTAGGCATGCACCGGTAGATTGGTCCCTTCTCTCTCTCATGAAATCCGGCTCTCTGTGAAAACCTCAAGGAGTATCTGTGCAGAAAAACCACTCAAGTCCGTTTCCCTCAGGGCAGTTAATCTCCACGACAAGACTCTTTCCTGAGAGATTGATTGCGTTGAGAAGGAACGTTCTTTCCTCTTTAGCTCTGCTCCTGTGGACTGGATTTTGGTTGATTTCCCTAATATTCTGACTAACCCATGCGTATTAATATTTAATATCTTCTGTTCTGTTCTTCCCTTCCGCAAAAACGATTAATATTGCTGCTGTAATTGAGTTCAGGGGCTGTTTGGTCATTTCCCACTGAGTGGCCAAATATTTTTGTTTATTTTATTATTATTATGTTTGTCTGTCACAACTTGCCTGAAACAGTTTTGCCTGCCGTGAACACTTTCCTAGCAGACCTGGCCTAGTTTGTGCATAAGTCGGACCAACTTAAGTTGAAGCTGGACTGGTCCCAACTTCCTTTATCTAGAAAACTTGGGCTTAGTGCAGCAGGAAGCAGCCTAACACCACTAGCACAGCCCACCACCTTACATCCTCTAAAGAAGATATTTAAAGTTGCTCAATAATTGATTCTTCTCTTGGATAAAACTTAAAAATAATATCCTCCTGTATGATGCTGAGCACAAGATATCAAAATATAGTGGTAGGTGTATATTGCTTTCTTTGTTAGAATTGATTGGTAGTCCTGAAGCGTTCTATTCTATTAGGAGCACTGTATGGAACACCCAACCACAAGTTTCTTTCAATTATGGTATTTTTGTTCTAGTGAACAATGCTAAGATAACAATTTTTTTCCAATTTTTTTCACATTCATTTAGGTCCACACTTACACCATTTTTATTATGCACCAATCAATAGAAAAAAATCATAAAAAATGTCTCCATAGATTTATTGAGCTGAAAAAGAAAATTTATTTAAAAGGATCCATGCTTGGATACACAAACACGCAGAGAGAGAGAGAGAGAGAGATTCTTGTTGAAGAACCATTATATATCTTCTGTTCTATAAAATAATCGGGGGACTTTAGGCGAAAACACCATTTTGGTCCTTACATTTTGAAGTCATAGTTAATTTAGTCCCTATATTTTGGTAGCAGTAAATTTGGTCCCTATTATTTTTAGTTTGTACCCAATTTGGTCCTTACCGTTAACTCACTAATGAAAAATGCTTACATGGCAAACGATTTGCATTGTTGGCACACATGTGGTTAAAATAATAACATAAAATCAAATAATAAAATATTAAAAAGGCCACATAAGCATTTCAATAATAAAAAATAAAAAAGGCCAGGAAAAATAAGGAAAATTAATTTATAAAATAAACCAGCAAATTCTTTTATTTTATTTTGTATTCTTGCACTTTCTTATTTACCAAACACAATGTCCAGCGGCACAGCAATTTGAAACAAATTGCCAGAAATCAAACGCTAATCACAAAACTATCAAAACCACTTGGACCATCAATACAAAAATTACCGAAGGCTAAACCCACCAAAAATTGTAACCTCTTAAATACCACAGATTTGTTTTACTGTTTCTAATCCAACAACAGATTTAACACTGTAAGGCCTAGACGGAAATCCATCCCAAAACCCAGAATGCCCACTGATGGTAGCAGCGGTGGGATAGGGTGGGAGTTGGGAGATGGGGATGTGGGTGTGGTGATGGAGGTAGTGTTTTGGCATTTGATGAACACCATGGTTTGTTTGATTTGATTTGAGTTGAATTGAAAGTGCTGTGTTTGGTAGCTAAGAAAGAGCAAAAATACAAAAATAAAATAAAATAAAAGAAGAAATTGATGTTTTTCTTTTTATTTTTCTTTCAATTAGTTTTGTCAAGATTTCTATTTCTTCCAATCAAAAAATTAAAAAGATTTCTATTTCTAACATGTCGGTAAAAAAAAAAAAAAAAATGCTTATTTAGCTTTTTTTTAATGTTTAATTATTTAATATAATATTATTATTCTAACCACATGTACGTTAACAATGCAAACCGTTTGCCACGTAAGCATTTTCCGTTAGTGAGTTAACGATAAAAACCAAATTGGGTACAAATTAAAAATAACAAGGACCAAATTGACTGCTACCAAAATATAGGGATTAAATTAATTGTGATTTCAAAATGTAAAGACCAAAATAGTATTTTTGTCGGGACTTTATTATCACCTCGACTCTTCAAAAATGTAAAGATCAAAATAGTATTTTCCCCGGGACTTTATTATTACCTCGACTCTTCATTCCATCAAATGTGATATTTTTCTAGGATAAATTTCACTTATATACCTTGAGGTTTGGGTTAATACCAACTAGGCCTGAGATATTCCAAAATTGACCAATTTGGTCCATAAAGACTATTTAGTCCCTAAACACAACTAAACATCGTTAACCTCTGCTAGTTTCTTTCTCTTCTCCCTATCCCTCTCTGTTAAGTCCCTCTTCACTCCTTCCTCATTCTCTCTCTCCACAAATCAGCCACAACCACTCCTCATATTAGCCACAACCACTCAAATTAACTACAACAACAGCCACAACACAATTTTACTACCTATATCAAAGCCCAGCCAAATCTGCCCCAACAATATCCAAATCCTCCAACACAGAAAACTCACCAGTACCACCACATCAAAATCCAAACCCACCCGCACTGCAAATCCATTCCATATTGGAACCCACCACCACCATCACCATCACCGGCCACTAAACCCAGTAACCACCTCTGGCCACAAAACTTAGTGACCACCACTAACAACAAAACCCAACCAAACCCACATCAATAAAACTCAAATCCAAAAATTCCAATCACCACTTTGTAACCCACACCACCTCACTGCAAATCCACCCTAGATCGAAACCCATTACCTCCACCATTTCAAATCCACCCCAAATCGGACCCATCACCACTACCACTTTAAACAATCATCGACCACAAAATCTAAATAAATAAAAAACTCAAACCCACAACAGATTGGAATCCACCACAACCAAAATACCCACAACAAACCAGAACCCATCACCGACAACCAACAACCACCACCATAACCACGATCCACAACCAACCCAGACCACCAAACCCATGCACCACTGCCGTTGCCAGAGAGAAGAAAGAGATAAATGAAAAAGGTGAGTTAGAGAGAGGAGATTGGGTCAGGTTGGAGAGAGAGAGAGAGGCCTGAGGGTAAAGAAGAGCAAAAAGGTTAGGATTAGCAAAAGAGAAAAGAGCAGAGAGGTCAGAGGGAGAGAAGAAGGAAAGAGGTAGAGAGCAGAGAGACCTGTTACATTTGATAATAATTATAAAAAAAAAAAAAAAGGAAAGTAAAATGACTAACGGATGTTAACAGGGTTATGGATTAAAATGTCTTTAGGGTCTAAATTGGCCAATTTTGAAATGTTTTAGACTTAGTTGATACTAGCCAAACCTTAAAGTATATTAGTAGAATCTACCTATTTTATATTTTATCAACCAAACTATTTAAAACCTCCTTCCAGTTAAGTCAACAACTATACACCTATTTGTTTTACATTATTTATCTCATTTATAGTGCACCTATTTGTTTTACATTATTACCTATCTTATTTATAGTACACCTCTTTTTTTTTTCTTTTTTTTTTTTTTTTACATTATTACCTATCTTATTTATAGTACACCTCTTTTTTTTTTTACATTATTATCTATCTTATTTATAGTACACTAAGGCCTCCAAATAAAAAAAAAGGCTTCCACTTGTAAAAAAAATTATATATATAGTATATTTATCTATATATTTAATTAAAAAAATTTTAAACACTTTTATTGGTCAATAAAATGTATTAAAAATGCTCCATTGTATCATAAAATACAGAAGATTAAAAAGGAAAAAAAAATAAAAATAGTCAAATTTTAGTACATCCAGGGCCGGCTCAATAGATAATGCAATTGATGCAATCGTCTAAGGCCCCAATTCTAGAATACAGAAGATTAAAAAGAGAAAGAAAAAAAAGTCAAATTTCAGTGAAAAAAATTTATTAACTCATTTTTGAAATATGTTAAAATCAAAATTAATATCAAACAAATTCATTAATAATATAACATAATTGTCTTAAAATATGCTAAAATAAATATTTTAAATTTTAAAAATAAAAGGAAAATCTCTCACCTCTATGTCTCTCTTTCCCTCCCTTTATATTCTTACCTTTCTTTTTTTCATTTTTTTTTTTTGCTGAAAACCTTTCTTTTCTTCATCTTTATCTTGATTCTTGATCTTTTTTTCATAAACTCAGTCAGTCAACTTGAAATTTTTCTTTGTTGATTCCCTTCAACTCACAGCAAATTCAATATTGAAAAGGGGAAGCGTACCGACCCGAGGTAATCTTCTTCCCCACTGAGCTCTCTCTGTCTTTCCAAAATGAAGACTCAAGAGTCTTCTATTAACTTAAATTATATATATTTTTAGTTTATTTTATTGCACAATTGTTTGATGGGAGTCCCATCATGGGACACATTTGATGGGACACGTTTTTTTGCTTTAAAACTTACCCATAGGATGGTTTCTCCAAAAAAAAAAAAAAAAAAAAAAAAAAAAAAAAGCTAAGGATGATAGGAGTACAGGCTGGACTGCGCCTGTCCAGTGCAGCCCACAGCTACAACAGGACAACACGCCAACACGGTTTCTCACACTTTTTTTTTTTTTTTTTTAACACGGTTCCTCATTCTATTTATTATTATAAATTATCATACTAATTAATAATTTGATGTGTAATTTTGTATCTCAAAAAAAAATTAATATATATATATATCATTTGATTAATATTTAAATATAAAAAGATTCACTTAAAATTTTCGTCTAAGGCCCAAAGTTACTGAGCCGACTCTGAGTACACCTATTTGTTTTACATTATTATCTATCTTATTTATAGTTATTGACATAGACACTAATTTAGCTTCTAAATATTGATTTGATTAATAATTCATTTTATCTTTTTTTACTTTTATTTTAACTAAATGACAAGAGTGGATACTTTCACTAATATTACTTGCGATGCTCTAGTCGGTTGTAGAGTTGGAAATATGGTCCAGCACAAAGTGACAGCCTTTTGAATAAGGCAAGTAGTGACAAAATAATGTGCAGGTTTTTCTAACTAGGTACATTGCTTTTGTTGCTATGATTGACAGCAAAATGCCATACTACCTTATTCCCAATCCGTGACCTATTGTGATGGAACAGTAGAGTTGAAATTTTCTTTCTTTGGTAATGGCCTGTAACAGATGTACAATATTTTAGTCACTTTCTGGAGTGTGCCTATTCAGTGAACACTTGCAGAACGAATTGCATGCATCACAAAGAATTGTCATCTCAGCTAGGTGGTGGAAATTAAATACTGAACCCAGGAAAAAAAAAAAAAAATCAAAGTTCACAGAAAGAAATAGATAATGCTTGAGTTCTTTACGTTTGTTTTGCTGGGAAAATAGTATGTAACTTGAAATTAAGTGGTGGCATTGGTGATAATGATATTGAAAAGATGGTGGTCCATTAAAGATCAAATTGACTTCTCTTTAGAATTTAATGTAGAGGAATATGATTTGGCTCTATCAAAAAGAGTAGTGTTAATTCCTTTAAAGTTCACTATAGTATATACCTCATTAAATAGGTGGTGGTGCAAAAACAGCTTTGTTATTTCATGGGAAGAATGAAAAAAAGTGAAAACTTTTTCATGATTTTCTTTTTCTTCCTTTTTCCAACTATTTTAGGGAACCAAAGGAATGTTAATAATTTAATTTTCCCTCATCTTCAATGCCCTTTTTGAACTTTTTATTAAGTTAAAGAACCTTTGAGCTTTATAGGCACCTCTAGCTCACAAGAAATAGGGTGGTTGAGTATAATTTTTTATCCTATTGTGTTATTATTTTAGACTAGCACGTAAACATGGTTACTAGTGCCGTTTACAGAAAGAAAAACAATGATACAGCCTAAATAACTAACAAATCCTATCAATCAGTAATGCATTTCCAAGTCCTAAGTCCCAACCTTTAAAGAGGACGACATTCATGCTCATAAATGTTCCCTAAAATGATCTAATCTAATATACGAGTATAAAAACAAAAATATTCATCTTGCCTGTCTCAATCGAAGTGTGTATAAAGTATAAACATAACAAACATACACACATATCACGGGGCTGCTTTAAAATGTTCGCCGTGAAGGGAAAATAGAGCACGTGTGTGCATTTACACACTGAAGTCGCATTTTCAAATTTGAAATTCAATTGTTTTGGGAGTGTGTAAACACACACACAATGTGTGCAACAAACACTTCCCATGTTCGAATACTTTCCTTCTACTCATTATATGTTTAGGGAAATCTTAATCTTAAGTTTAAAATTTAATTGTTTTTGGAATGTGTAAACACACCATGTTTGCAAGAAACACTTCTCGTGTTTAAATACTTTCCTTCTGCTCGTATGTTTAGGGAAACGAGCATGTTTAGGGAAATCTCACTTGCACCAAGTAAAAGAATTCAAATAAAGTGAGTAAATAAAACAAGGAAAACCCAATTACTCTACTCTGGTTCAAGCTAATTTGGTCATTGTTGAAATGGAGCATCGTCATGAATTTAATATTTGAAATAAATACATATTTTTCAGAATTTATTTTATTTTTGGGTCTTTTTATAGGTATGTGAAAATGAAATTTGGTGGACTGTTAAAGCCACTCATTATTAATGATGTCCCAATCTCGATTGATAGATGATATGCTTTCGAACAAAATGGAAGATAATAAAGATTCAATTTTCATGACTTCTTTTAGATAGTTGGATTGCCTTAAAATGATGTGCCTTTACAATTATGCTATACAATTGTCTCTTTATTGTATAATGAAAGTTTTTGAGCTTTGGTTTTTCATTCAAGGTACACATTCTAATGCCCTTAATAAATAAGAGTGATTGGTTTTTTTTTTTTTTTTTTTTTTTTAAAATACAATTTAATTTGAAGTTATAGCCTTATTTCATGATCATTTTTTATTTTATTACCATCAAGCAATTCAAGCCAGAAAGAAAGTATATCATGAGACCATCTCATGGATCCGCATCTCTATGAGACCCACGTGTTATGAGAGGGGCGTTCCATGATACAGTTTGATAAGATAATTTTCCAAATGAAGACATCAATATATAAATTCATTTTTTGTATAAATAAAATTTGATTCTAGGGTTTTTTTTTTTTTGTTCGATGATAGATATTTTATCATGGAGCTAATTATTATTACTAGTTGAGCAAGCCAACTTCAACAGTTGCAAATGACTTCAATTTTTTTTTTTTTTTTGAGTAAACAGTAATACTTATTATGACACATACAAAAAGTAATACTTATTAGACATTGATATTATCTTGAAGCAAAGGGTTCTATTATGCATACATATGCAACCTTATCTAGATATATACTAGGCCTAAAAAGAGTATATGTGCTTAATTATTTGCTTGCTTGTGGACAAGAATATTGGCAAATTTAGTAAAATTGGTTCTCATACACATTTATAATTAAGCAACAAAACCTTACTTGCAAGTGGGAATTAAGTTACCGAGTGGCGGCAAATAGATACAAAATGGAAAGTTCTCTTCTAAGACAAGTAGACATATTGAAACAAATTCTAGGAGTGGTCCTTCCAAGCCTTCTGACAAAGAATATTGGTTTTTTTGCTAAATACAAGAGTATTGAATCATTGATAGAAAGGGTTATGGAGTTTGAAACATGATGTGTAGTGCAAACAAATGTGTGTAGGTAACACGTTAACATCGAGATAGCTAACTAGGAAGGATGAATAGTTGTGGAATGATATTGCTTTAGCATTACTATAGGAAGAGTGCAAGGGTTGTAGTGGTATAGGTTATGTGCTTGACATTGGTTCACAGGGCAAGAGACTGTCTCACGCACAATCATCACCATCCCTTTCATATTCGTCTTTTCATTAATGTTTAGTTGTCATTTAAGGCAAATTGTGAGTGAAGAAGCAAACAAGGCCATTGATGGGGTCTCTATATAGCGACCGAAAGGATTTATCTTAACTTCAGAGTTCAGTAGTGTCAGAAGTGCATGGGTATTAAAAATTGCAAGTAGATAATTATAGTTAACACTTTTTGGACATGAAGAAACTAAATTTGAAGTAAAGATAAAGTGCAAATTTTGACCCAAATGAGCAGTAACCTTTTTTAGTCACAAAATCATAACCAAACTACTTATCTCTATATATATTAATAGGTAAAATTGAGAGAAAATCCAATTAGATTTTAATTGCTATCTAATTTTGCACCATGTGTCTTATTTATACATTTAAAAAAAAAATTCTATGTGAGTTAAGTTGGGGAAAAGACGAAGAATTTAATATAAATAAACCATAAAAAAGAGTAAACTCATGTGCATATCTAAAAAATAAAATAAAATAAAAAAATAAAATAGAAAGAGAGAGTAAAACTCATGTATATATCTATGACTTAAACAATGTTTAATTTGAATTCATATATGTGTAATTGTATTGTTTTTAATTGTACTGTGCATATGCACAGATTATACACTAGTGATATAAAGTGTAATCAATTCATTAATTAATTAAATATATTCTGGGTTATTTCCATGACAAACACCACAAATTTTAATTTTGACACTAACCATGTTATGATTACAAAACAAAATTAGGCTAAAATCATTGTTTATTAAACTATCTAATAGAGTAACTATATAGAGAGGTGACCTAATAATAAAAGCCCTTGTGATCCATTACCAACCCTACGGGTCCATTTGCCCATTTTTTGTCATTAAAAAATAAAAAAAATAAAAAATCCATGGACAATCTGGGGCTCAGGTTCATTCCTCGCTTCTGGTAGTAGAGGCCCAAATGGCACTACGGAAAGGGAATTACCTAGCTCCCTCGCAGTCACAAATATCAAAAAATTATAAGTAACTAAAAAATGTTCAATCCCTCCTACAACACTTTTATCCTTTTCCTTTTGTTTTTGCTGCAGATCTTACAAGCGACTGACTCACATCGTCACACTACTTACCAAAAAACCACCTTACAGGCAATCCAGACTCGTCGGAGCAGTGTCCGGATTGCTCATGAGGTATTTATTACGGCATTACCTCAACATTAAAGTCCTGAAAGTCGAAGGCAAATGCAAAATGCACAAATTTGATTATTTTCTCAAACTGTATTGTAAATTGACTATGAAAAATGTTTGACGCATTTAAGCTCAAAAGTTATACAAACTCCCAGAGAAGTGGATAAAATAAACTTCCATACACAAAACTAACAGTAGTAGAATGATAAGCCTCTAGAGTTGCATTGTTCCTGAAATTAAGCCCCTTCCCCCACTCGAGAGAGAGAAAAGACAAAATTAGTATATGCTAAATTCATATCGATCCAAAATTTTACAGAATGTGAAAACAAGTTGATTCGAAATACTACAAATGGCAAACATCAAACCCTAATATCTATTGCACATCATAACATTCCCTTAGTCTCTCCTCCTCCGCTTCCTGTGTCTGTCATCCCTTTCACTCTCATCTGAACTTGATGGATCTGATTCTGAACTAGCTGACCCTGTAACGGAACTACCAGAGCTATCAGATTCGTCGTCTGATTCAGATTCTGACGCTTCTTGCTCTTGTTGCATAATAAGGCGTGGCATATTCTTCAAGTATTCACGTAGGTTTTCAGTGATGCCACCAAGTCCAATGGATGTGAAGAAATTAATTGAAAACCGTGTGTTCTTGGGATTATCCCTTGGGAAGATAGATTCAAAGGAATCCTGCATTGTGGGATCGTTAAGACGCTCATTCAGCAGACGGATGCCCAGATGCTCTGACAATTCCTGCAACAGAAACAACACAACAGTGAATACAACAGCTTCCAGAAGAAATGCTAGGGAGAAACCAAAACTAGAGGGAAAAAAATTGATGTCGCTTCTATACCTGGAATAGAATCTTAATAAATATACGAGAAGAAGAAGTGGTGTCCTCCTCTGTTAGGCGAATATAGGCTAAAACATGCCAAGGCAAAGCATCTGTGCCGAGTAAATGCGCAAAAAACTTCGCCACATTACGCAACTTATTTGTTTCAAGCCGGTGAATCATGGAATATTGTTGGACAAAGCATTTGTCAAAATTTTCCTGATAAACTTTGTTGATCATGCAGAATCGCTGCCCCAAAAGACCATAATACCGGAGGTAAGTTCTCTCCTGACTACAGCATTCCAAGAGCATAATGTTCAACTCCATCTGCATACGCAAGAAAGACAACTATAAGTCTTCAAGTAATACAGAATTTGATTCAAGATTTTTTCTTTAAAATAAATTATGCTAAAATATTATTATTATTAAGCTTTCAATTGTATTATTGTAAGATTTTTTCTTCTATTATTTTAAGCATTCAATTTTAGGAGTTATCAAATTCTTCTAGCCAAACTCAACTCCTTGTCAAGTCTCAATTAGCTAAGCCTAAGCAGCAAGAAGCTAAGCTTGGGGTCTCTGTGGCTTGCCTCTCTATACCCCTAATAGTGACTGAAGTACCCAAGGGAAATAATCTAAGCACCAAGGCAAGTTAGAACATGAAACCACTAATGAATTCTAATCGTTTAGGGGGTGGGGGTTAAAAAAACAAAAGCTAAGAATAAAGAAAAAAAAATATTTGATACTGTCATGTAATAACATCTAGCAATCTGAAATGTATAGTGAATCTAATCCATCTTGTTTATTTGTTCATTGTTCATTGATTCACTTGATAGTGAAGGGGAGTAAAGGGTGTCTTCATGCTGGACAGGAGACTCAGAACCTAGCTCTAGTTCCTCTACCTAATAATGATTCCTAGCCAAGTACCAATAACTTGCAGAGACTCAGCAAATTGTGAACAAATATTCATTATTTATCTATCTTTCCCTACTTCATCTAAAACAAGGAAATACTAAATAAGTAGACTTCGATCTTACAGCAGTAACATCAGGAAATGCTTGCAACACATACCTCTTGACCTGGCTCTAGTTTAATTTTCAGGAGCTTATGACCTGCCTCCTCAAAATCTACACTGGACATAATTGTTAGATAGATTGTCCTCCGAAGATTTACAAGATTTGTCTCTGTTTCATCCCTTATTTTCATCTGCTCCTCATCCTCTTCCTCATCATCATCCTCATCCTCATCATCATCCTCATCATCATCTGAAGCTGCATCTGAACCTTCTTCATCCTCAGACTCATCACCCAAAATGGTTTTCTTCAACTCCTCATAACGCTTCTCATTCTCAAGGAAATTAGGATCTGGCTTGAATATATCTGACAAGGAGAAAGAAAAATATAAATCAATACCTAACCATAGCTAGAACAATCAAGAAGCAGAAGACAGCTCAGCATAATGCCATACCAAGGGTAATCTCTGGATCTATTTCCTCTTGGAGAGAGATCTCATGGGTTATCTGATCTTCCTGCTCTACAAGGTCCAGATCTGGACGAACAGCTGGGTACCCCTGCAAACAAATAAATCACAGAGGGTATCTTTATTCTAACTATCCTTGGACATTAATAGTCTTTTTTTTTTTTTTTTTTTTTGCTACGTAAATAGGGGGGAGGGGGGCTGATTGGGGTTCAAACCCAGTGCCCAAACACCACAAGAGGTTCTGGAACCACTGGGATATCCCTCAAACCCCCGGACGCTAATAGTAGTATGTCATACCATAATTCTAAAAAAGAAGGGAGGGAAAAAAAACATACCTGAAACTTGGCTTTTCTTATCGCAAATAGCCCTTCTATCAGAAATTGAACCCTTTTGTCTATTTCACCTTCATGAAGAATCCCACGGAAACGCTCAAATATTCCTGTAGAAGTGTAAACCTTGAGTACACTGTACAGAAACTAAAATATATTCCAGTAAAAATAAAAGAAAGAGGATAGGAACATTATGACATATAATCTCATGGAAAAAATTGATTGCCAAGCATAGAACATAATGAACCAAAAGTTTGACATAGCTAAACACGTAAATAATCAAAAGAAACTCTCTACTTGTCTTTCATAATATAAGTACTACATAAGTAAACAAATTTTGAGTACTAAACAATATTTTCAAACACTAACCATTTACACCAGGCCACCATCCAAGGTTTACATATATAACAGCCATGAGTGGCACTATTCCAGATACCATGTTTCTATATCGTCAAGACAATTGTTAACTTAGTGCTATCATAGATAACAAAGGATGGCAACTTCCCAGTGGAACCTAAGACGTCTCACTGATCAGAAAACACTGGTTCAGTCAATATTAAATTCAAATCAGATAGGGATCAGAATAGGCACGGGGTTTTGATCCCAATCTGATTTGAAATAGGGATCATAATATTTATTTGATTTTTTTAAATCTATGTTCTTGTAGGTAATTCTACAAAATACTAAAAAAAAAAAAAAAATAAACAAAAAAAAACCCAGATACATGCCACATTTAGGCATGATTACAACCCCCCTTGTAATGAACTGTCCTATCACTTAGGAGCTGTGGACTTTGCTATTCTGCCTATCCGAAGTTAGTTGGGTTATGCCTAATTTGATTATAGTTTGTTAGCCTCTTGGAAGGGGAATTTTGGCAAATGATAGTGGGGATATTTGGAAGGTAGCTCCTTTATGTCTTATGTGGTGCCTTTGGGGAGAGGAATATGCACATTTTTGAAGTAAAGGAGATACTGGTGGTACAGCTCAAGTTCATATTACTCAAGGCCTTCTACAAGCAGACATCAACTACCAGCCAACTTTTCCACTCTCAGCATCATGGATGTCTTAGATGATTCCTTTTTCAGATGTTAATTTCTTGTACTTTTCCCTTTCTTTCTCATTTTCTAGTTGACTACTCCTTTGAATATTCCCCATGTACCAGAATAGTGCCTTTTTTGTGCTTTAATGAAATTCCATTAATGAACTAGACAAATATTTTTTTACCCAATAAATACCAATACGACCTAAAATATAAAATGAGTTGACACTAAGAATTTGGGAACATCATTCCGAGTGACTTATTATTATTATTATTATTATTATTATTCACTTACATAAGTAATTTCACAGGTCCTCCCTGTTTAATTGAAGGATACCATTATTTACTAACGACAAAGAGCTGTCACAAAATTGTTGGCGACTAGGCCCAACGAAGCCATCAAAATGCCATAGCAAGTGATGGCTTTATTGGTAACCCTCTGTATGTCTAGTGTACAAAATGTGATTCAATGTAGAAGAGAAATTGCTAAATGTGGCTAACTAACCATACCTCCCTGGCTTCCTATACGATAAAAAAGATGATAACTTAGTAATAAATAAACTACTAAAAATTATAAGCACTTAGCAACAAGTACAACTTAGCAAGAAAAACATGTGTAAGCCTTAGAAACCAGAAATACAATATCCACAAATATAATGAATAAAAGATTGAAGACCTTCCAAAGAATGATCTACATTGAACGCAAGATATTTCATGTTAGGGCATGGTCAAAATCATTGACTGCATAATCCATTTATAACACAAATGAACGCGCACAGAGAGTCAATGGAGTTGAGCTAAGGACTGGAATAAAAGTTTATCAAAGAAAAAAAAGATGGAATAAAACTGCAGCTAAATCCAAACCAATATAAATCCTGGTCCCTCAATGCAAACGATTAAAATGATTAGCCAAGCAAAAAAAAAAAAAAAATGATTATGATTTAAACCTTCCAAGATGAAGATTTACATCTGAAATCTGACAGAAAATAAGGTACAGGATACATGTGCAACTATGGCACTCTAAGAGCAGACTCCAAATGCTAGATCCAGCATCAATAGATGAAGTGTTCAAGGGATTTAGGGTGGTGACGACAATTTGCTTCATAATGGCTTAACATGCACTGAGGAATTTTATTTTCTAACTACTTCTACAATTTTTCAGTTTCTATATAATAATCTATTGATTAAACTACATAAACAAAGTGAAAGGACAGTATAAGTGCCAAAAAAATATTTTTAAGCAATTATTATGAGAAAGAAAAGCAGAAGATGCTAATAGAAAAAAATATATATTGTTCATAATTGTATAAACTCTAATAAACACATATAATATTAAACACATACACGACAGCAACTCAATTCCAACAGCATACCCACCATGCAAGCCTTTAGGTGAGAGATCTTGCAAAAGTGATCCACACTCTGTGACAAAGCCAACAGCAACCTCAACACTTGAATCGGTTGGATTCTCAAGCAGCACAGTAAGCAGCTCCAAGGCTATGATCTCATGAGCCACTAGTTGGTTCACTAAATGTGCAATAAACTTAACAGCAGCTAGTAATTGAGGCTGAACAAAAAGTAAACCAAATTAGAACAAAATCTTTTTCAAGTGTAAAAAGGTTCCCATCATCCAACAGCAAATCAAATGAAATAGATGAAAACAGGCAGAAACATACCTTGTCGTTCCGTTTATATGCTCTCTTAAGCTGCAAAACAATCCTTCTCAAAAGAAGCTCGCCCACCTCAGGAAACTTAGTGTTGACTACAGCAACCAGTGCTGCAAACACATCTGTAAAACCTGGGGATGCCATCTGAGATTTCATACAGGACCGGCAAAATAGCCCTCTTCCCCGTATCAAATTCTCCGAGAAGAGTTCTGGAATAATATTCTTTACATTGGCAGCATTAACCTTGTTCACAAGCCCATTTATACTCTTCCGAAGGGCATCCCATGTCAGCCGCTGATATTCAACACTGCTTTTATCTTGAACCTCTTTCATCATCCGAGCCAACTTAAACGGAGGAATGTAAACTCCTCCACTCTTGCCCAACTTCGAATTATCAGCATTTAAATCAACTTCTTGCACTCTCGGCTGTCTCTGAGGTTTTGAATCTTCAAACCCCTTGTCATCTCTATCCTCTCTCTCCCTAAAACCCCAATTACCCTTTTCTCGTTCATTCACCTCCTCCTTATCTCTCCTATACTTATCATCTCTATCACCATCCTCCCTTCTATGCCTCCTATGCTTATAATCATCAGTCCTATCATTTCGTCGCTCTGATTTTCTACGCCCTTCCCTCTCATCACCATTCTCCTCTGAATCATGCCGCTCACGTCGATCCCTTCTTCTACCACCATCCTCACTCTCCCTCCGTCTATGCTCACTCTCATACCGACGGGCCCTCTCCCTTTCTCGCCTATCATCTTCATCATATCTACGACTTCTCTCCCTTTCTCGCCTATCATCTTCATCATATCTACGACTTCTCTCTCCTTCTCGCCTCCCCACATCCCTCTCTACCAACTCACCATCTTCTTCCTCCGAACTCTCCTTCCTCTCTACACGTTCAATACGCTGTCCACTCCTCCCATCTCTATCCCTAACATCCCTCTCATTCACTCTTTCCCTATCCTTATCATCACCATCATCATCAACACGCTCATCGCGTCTCTCATTCCGTTTTCCACTTCTTCTATCTGATTCCCTATCTCGTTTACTTCTATTTCTTCTCTCATAATCAGATGATTCGCTCTCGTCTCGCCCACTCGACTCACTACTGTACTTCCTAGCCATACCAATCTCACACACACACACACACACTAATTATCACAAGCCTATATCTCTGCAATGCAAAAGAACAAACAGATTTAATGCCAAATTGAAATAGCAGCAAGTAAAACCCTAAAAACAAAAACAGCAAAATTCAACGAAAATAGTGATATTAAAGTAACAATTAAGTTAGAAAGAAAACAATCAAATAATTTTATAGCAAAGCACACCCTGAATACTTTTATTCATCAGATAACAACACAAAGTGCGCAGAAAATTACGAAAACAATAAATGATTATAAACCAAAACACAAAACTCAAACAATGTGATCCATACAAACTAAGAACTACAATAATTCTTTACAACGGAATGGTAAAGGTTGAGCATGAACAACTAAATTCATAGCTATAAATAATTATTGATATAAACACATTCAAAACTCTGTTTTAAAATAATTCAGTCACAGGAAGAATCGCACCACCAAGTAAGCCCGTCATCATGCCTTCTTATTATCCTTCTATGAAAAGGAGGAATGATACATGGTATGCCTGAGACCAGGTGAGAGACACTAGGACTGGTAATAAATAACGGGGTCTTTTTATGCCTTCATAAAAGTTTTGAAGAGATGAGTTACACTACTTCAAATAAAGTGTAGTGAACAGCATCCCTGATCCTTTACACAGTTGCAGCAACAGATATAATTCCATTGTCTGTATTTGTTTTTGAAATTGTAACTTGATCTAAAATATAACTCAGTTATATATGATTATGCAGGATGAGCATGGCATCAAATATTATCAATTTGAGGTAGAGATTCAGAGAGCAGGTTCAGAGAGATTTGTGAGTCAACAGAAACAAATATAGTCAGTATTGGGGTCCAACCAAAATAAATATAAAAATTTAACAAAAACCTTGAAACTTAAGGATACTATATCCATTTATCTAGCACACAATCTTTGCACAAAATAAAAAATGCTTGCACAGTGACTTGAGATTCACGAATTTGATTAAAGAAATTCACAAATTATTAAAACTGAAACCATGAATATCAAACCATGTCTAAATCTAAGACCATGATAAGAACACAATTATGCAGAAAGTTAAACACCAAGAAAAGAAAACAATTTTCTTTGACTCTACAACAACAAAAAACAAAAAGTGAATCAAATAGCCCTAACATGGATTAAAATTTGACCCTTTCTATGATGATAACTATTAAACACATACAGAAAAAATTAAATTTTTAATGATTGAAATCACTTACTATCTCTACAAACAATACAAATTTTCAGCAATGGATTTGAAATCAGAACCATGATACCCAGGAGTCTTCCCATATATATTAAAAAGGCAGTTTTATTTATGATCTCAATTAAGCTCTTTAAGATACATGATATACAAATTATTCTGGATAGTTAAACCAATCTTATGCAGCAGTGGTGTCTTGTATAAATCTTTTCTGTTTGAACAGAACCTGAGACCAAGACCACTTTTAAATTAGACCCAAATTCACAAACTCTAATCTCAATGCACAAACCCACCATGAAACAAATCATTAAAAAAATAAAACCTACTTCTCAATATCCCTTAAGCTTTCAAATAGATAATCTCAGAGACCACCAATACCAATCCCAATATCTTACATATGAATCATAAAAAATTCAAACCCATAGCTCAGTTTCCACTAAATTTCAAATACACAATCTCAAAAGAATCGGAATTTAAAATTCCTTATGAATTTCGAATTTACATCCAGAATTTAAAGGCTCACAGATCAATGCATACAAAGAAACTATACACTAAAATCAAGTTTCTAAGTGGAACCAAAATAAGAATTCACAAAATTAAATCCAAAAAAGCTATACCCAACAACAGTATTAGCAAAAGAATTGAATAGAAAATCAAAAAATTACTTACGCAACAACAGTAATTCAGTCTAGGAATCAACAAAAAGAAGCAAAGCCAACGAACATTAAGAAAAAAAAAATTTTAGAAAAGAACCAACCGGGTAGTAGAGGATTTAGTTTCAAATGAATTACAAAAATAATCTGGCACATCCTTTTAACCAAAAAAAACAAAAATTTTGGTAAATCCTATTAAACATTGGTTCTAAACAAAATCATTGACCAAAAATCAACCAGATAAACTACAAATCCGGTCTAAGAGATTAACCACAAATCAAAACCCTAAAAATTTTACCTTTCTCTCTAGTCTCTGCTCTCCGCCTCTCTCTAGTCTCCAGTCTCCACTGTTCAGTCTGTCCTCAGCCTCTCTCTGATTCTCTGCTCTCCGCCTCAGCCTCTCTCAAGTCTCAACTGCTCACCTCACCTCAGGAATCAGGTATAAAATTATAAATATTATTTGTTAAGAACTTAAGATAACTTTGTTTATTTGGGCCCTCCCAGGATGGTTTTGTAACTTTGTTATCATTATGGCTGCCTGGACCCTCCCTGGACTGGGCGTTAAGTTTGGGCCTTCAAGTTTTTTCTTTTTTTTTTTTTTTTTTTGGTGGGTCTTATTAATAAATCTTGTGTCAGTGTTATGGCTGTATTTAAATTTTTGTTATGCTTGTGCTTAATTATTTTTTAATTTATGCAGGTTGAGATTGCTAAAAACTTGTTATTATTTAGTAAAACTACAACAATACTTTTTATATAAATCATGTTCTATTTCTCATTTGCTCTACACTTGAAAGTTATTTTTTTTATTTTAGTCTTTATAAATATATTGTTTGATTAGAAATGTATACTAGAAAATATGCATCTGGATATGAAAAACTTTAAAAAAAAAAATTAATTAATTGAATTTAAAAAAGGATCAATGCATAAATTTGTTATTAGTAATAAACAAAATATAACACAAAATTTAGATGAAAATATCACAAATGAGTAAGAAATTCACCAAAATAATTTAGAAGAAAATGATGTTCAATTTTGCAATACAACAAATCTTGATAATGAACTTCAAAATAATTTAGAAGAAAATGAAAATAATGATGAAAAATATAATATAAAAATATTAAATAAACATTAAGTTAATTAATATATAAGTATAAAAAAGACCCCATTTTTAGTTCTCATCTTAGGCCCCAAAATGTCTAGGGCCGCCCTTGTTTCCCTCTCATCCTCTCTCTGCCTCAACCCACGTCACACCGTGCTCCATGGCTGACCACCAAACTCTCCTTCTAAACCTCTATGGCCAGAGCTTTTCAAGCTCATCACCTCCAACCACACACCACTGCCGAAACCCAGCCAAAACCAAATCACGACCACCACCACGGCCAAAACCCAGCCAAAATCAAATCGCAACAAAAACCCAAAAGCCCACCAAATCATAAATCAAATCACACCCACCGAAATCAAAGCACAAAACCCACAAAACAACCAAAATTACAAAATGAAAACACTGAAAGTGAACCCACCGTTAAAAAAACATATATTGGTTTTGTTATTATATTTTAGAAGAAGAATCATCTTGTTAAACTAATTTTATATCCAAATTAATCAAACACATACCACAAGCAAGAATTATAGACAGCAAAGCAAAAAAAAAATGGTATTTCTCAGAAAAGTGTTTTCAGAAAATAGAAAGGGTAAGCAAAATATAAAAATTATTTGCTTCATAATCTCAAATAAATAAATAAATAACCAAAAATTACACACCATAATCCGGTGAAGCCTCGTGAGCAACAATTTCACCTAAGAGGATCGTCTGAGTTGAGAGGAAGAAATTTTTATAGTCTTTGGCTTGGCAGCACAATCTTCGATTTCCTTTCTTGACGTAGTTTTCGCTCGCTCCTCTCCTGTTAGCCTAGGTGATGTATAAAGAGAAATAAAAAGAAGAAGAACAAAGTACCGCGTAAAAAAGAAGAAAAGAAAAATGGTGAGAGAAGAAAGACGGACTGAGATCAAGTGCACTGTCGTAGGTATTTTGTTACATTTCTTACTCTCTTTTTTTAAACTTTTTAACTCTCCTTTAATATATTTTATTTAATGGTTGAGATTGAAAGTTGTTTTTTCAACTTTTAATCTCAGCCATTAATTACAATTGCATCAGGGTATTGCACCTGAATTTGAAAAGGACTTATGTTACACAGACACGAACACGGGAATATGAATTTTTTTGAAAAATAAGGACATGACACAGCGGCGACACGAAGGTTAAATAATTAATTAAATTTTATATTTAGGCACATTTTTAAATATTTTTAGACATAAAATACATTTATGTCTAGAATTCAAATTATGTAAGAACTACAAATAAGTAAACTAACACCCAAAGTAGTACAATAATACACATAAAATGTTTAGAGTACAAACCATAAAAGGATAACAAGTTCAACATCAAACTAAAAACATAAAAGGATAACAAGTTTTAAACTTTCAAGATTATCATAGAACAACAACATCATCGTCATCAACATAGTCATTATTCTCAACAATACTTGTCTTCATCTCTGGCTCATCTAGTGTGAGATAAGCAATCTCAAACAACCCAGGTCCTCCAAATGGTTCATCCCAATTATCTCCACCAATGTCCCACTTCTTAGATTCTCCTATAGTGTACTCGAGCCTCCTCCTTGAAAGAAGTCGAAGATTAAAATGAACAAACACTAAATCTTCAGCACGTCTAGGAGTAATTCCATTCCTCCTCATACAATGGATGAAGCCATATGTACTCCAATTCCTCTCAGCACATGATGATGAGCAAGGTTGTTCAATAAGCTTTAGAGCTAAAGTTTGAAGCAGTGGTAAACTAGACCCATAAGTTGACCACCAAAGCATTGGATTGAATTTCCACCTATCCTCCATGTTATCCTCATCATAAGTCTTAAATGCTGAAAACAAACCAAACTCCATAATAGCATTCTGCCAATCATCAAGATCAGGAAAGATCCTCTTAAGGCACTTGTTTCTCTCCATTGAAATTTCAGCATCCTTATATGGCGCAACACGACCTCTGACTTCCTCAATCCATTGACTAGTATAATACCTAGTTAAAAGCAAATAAATAAGTACAACTAATGAGTTTAGTTTATTTATTTGGAAATGCCTAAAGAATATAAACGAAAAGATTAAAGAGATAGAAAAATTACTTCGGATTCAATGAGTGGGCTAGGCAATGAAGTGGTGTGCAATTTTTAGTCCACCGTTCAATGAGTATATTGTATACCACATCATAGAATGGAGACTCCTCATAGTCTTCCTTGCCTTCATGCCGGTATATTTCTTTCTTCACATTTTCTATCATGGAATCCCACGTTTCATACACCTTATGGAGAATAGGTGCATCCGTGTTAGCTACTCGAAGCATCTCATAAATAGATTCTGTGAATCTCAGAATATATGCAACCTTGTCCCACCACAAATCATTCAAAACATAATCCCTCACAGTTTGAGCTTTTCCTACATCATCTTCTCTATATGACATCCATTCCTCACTAATGACCATATTTCAAAGATTTTGTTTTACTTGAAACAATCTTTTAAGCATGATGATTATTAAAGCAAATCGTGTTTCAGCAACAGCAAGTAACTTCAAAGGGGAATATGAATTAAAAATTGCTAATCTCATAGAATGATTTGTGATGAAAATACGAATGAAAGTTGCCTCATCTGAAACTTGTGCAATCCAGTTACATTCATTATATGCAACCTCATTCTACAAAGAGTACTTAGGTGCACATATATTCTTCAAAGCCAAATTGAGGGTATGCACATCACAAGGTGACCAAAATATATGAGGATATTTAGCTTCAACAATAGATCCTGCAGCCTTCATAACAGACGCATTATCAATAATAATTTGGACAACATGTTGATGCCCAACCTCACCAATGACCTTTAGAAGCAAGTCAACAATGAAGTGCTTGTCTTTATACTCTTTGGTACCATCAATGGATTTGATAAAAAGTGGCAATTTCTGTGATGTAGCCATAAAATTGATAAGTGGCCTTTTTTGTACATCTGTCCACCCATCACTTACAATGCTTAAACTCTTTTCTTTCCAAGTGTCTTTAATTGACCTCAACAACTTCTCAATATGTGCCCTCTCTTTTTGCAACAAAGTTGTTCTTAATTTATTGTAACTCGGAGGAATATAGCCCACTAAATTATTATTAGCTGCAAACTTGATCATCTCAATCCAATACGGGTTCTTAGCAAAGTGAAAGGGTAAACCAGCAGAATAAAATGTCCTAGTAATAAGAGAATCTAAATTAAGATGATTCCCTCTCATCACCATTCTCCTCTGAATCATGCCGCTCACGTCGATCCCTTCTTCTACCACCATCCTCACTCTCCCTCCGTCTATGCTCACTCTCATACCGACGGGCCCTCTCCCTTTCTCGCCTATCATCTTCATCATATCTATGACTTCTCTCCCCTTCTTGCCTCCCCACATCCCTCTCTACCAACTCACCATCTTCTTCCTCCGAACTCTCCTTCCTCTCTACACGTTCACTATGCTGTCCACTCCTCCCATCTCTATCCCTAACATCCCTCTCATTCACTCTTTCCCTATCCTTATCATCACCATCATCATCAACACGCTCATCACATCTCTCATTCCGTTTTCCACTTCTTCTATCTGATTCCCTATCTCGTCTACCTCTATTTCTTCTCTCATAATCAGATGATTCGCTCTCGTCTCGCTCACTCGACTCACTACTGTACTTCCTAGCCATACCAATCTCACACACACACACAGTAATTATCACAAGCCTATATCTCTGCAATGCAAAAGAACAAACAGATTTAATGCCAAATTGAAATAGCAACAAGTAAAACCCTAAAAACAAAAACAGCAAAATTCAATGAAAATAGTGATATTAAAGTAACAATTAAGTTAGAAAGAAAACAATCAAATACTTTTATAGCAAAGCACACCCTGAATACTTTTATTCATTGGATAACAACACAAAGTGCGCAGAAAATTACGAAAACAATAAATGATTATAAACCAAAACACAAAACTCAAACAATGTGATCCATATAGACTAAGAACTACAATAATTCTTTACAATGGAATGGTAAAGGTTGAGCACGAACAACTAAATTCATAGCTATAAATAATTATTGATATAAACACATTCAAAACTCTGTTTTAAAATAATTTAATCACAGGAAGAATCACACCACCAAGTAAGCCCGTCATCATGCCTTCTTATTATCCTTCTATGAAAAGGAGGAATGATACATGGTATGCCTGAGACCGGGTGAGAGACACTAGGACTGGTAATAAATAACGGGGTCCTTTTATGCCTCCATAAAAGTTTTGAAGAGATGAGCTACACTACTTCAAATAAAGTGTAGTGAACAGCATCCCTGATCCTTTACACAGTTGCAGCAATAGATATAATTCCATTGTCTGTATTTGTTTTTGAAATTGTAACTTGATCTAAAATATAACTTAGTTATATACGATTATGCAGGATGAGCATGGCATCAAATATTATCAATTTGAGGTAGAGATTCAGAGAGCGGGTTCAGAGAGATTTGTGAGTCAACATAAACAAATATAGTCAGTATTGGGGTCCAACCAAAATAAATATAAAAATTTAACAAAAACCTTGAAACTTAAGGATACTATATCCATTTATCTAGCACACAATCTTTGCACAAAATAAAAAATGCTTGCACAGTGACTTGAGATTCACAAATTTGATTAAAGAAATTCACAAATTATTAAAATTGAAACCATGAATATCAAACCATGTCTACATCTAAGACCATGATAAGAACACAATTATGCAGAAAGTTAAACACCAAGAAAACAATTTTCTTTGACTCTAAAACAAAAAAAACAAAAAAAAAAAAAAAAAAAAAGTGAATCAAATAGCCCTAACATGGATTAAAATTTGACCCTTTCTATAATGATAACTAGTAAACACATACAGAAAAAAATTAAATTTTTAATGATCAAAATCACTTACTATCTCTACAAACAATACAAATTTTCAGCAATGGATTTGAAATCATGACCATGATACCCAGGAGTCTTCCCATACATATTAAAAAGGCATTTTTATTTATGATCTCAATTAAGCTCTTTAAGATACACAATGCACAAATTATTCTGGATAGTTAAACCAATCTTATGCAGCAGTGGTGTCTTGTATAAATCTTTTCTGTTTGAACAGAACTTGAGACCAAGACCACTTTTAAATTAGACCCAAATTCACAAACTCTAATCTCAATGCACAAACCCACCATGAAACAAATCATTAAAAAAATCAAACCTACTTCTCAATATCCCTTAAACTTTCAAATAGATAATCTCAGAGACCACCAATACCAATCCCAATATCTAACATATGAATCATAAAAAATTCAAACCCATAGCTCAGTTTCCACTAAATTTCAAGTACACAATCTCAAAAGAATCGGAATTTAAAATTCCTTATGAATTTCGAATTTACATCCAGAATTTAAAGGCTCACAGATCAATGCATACAAAGAAATTATACACTAAAATCAAGTTTCTAAGTGGAACCCAAATAAGAATTCACAAAATTAAATCCAAAAAAGCTATACCCAACAACAGTATTAGCAAAAGAACTGAATAGAAAATCAAAAAATTACTTACGCAACAACAGTAATTCATTCTAGGAATCAACAAAAAGAAGCAAAGCCAATGAACATTAAGAAAAAAAAAAAAAAAATATATATATATATATATATATATATATTTAGGAGAGAGGGAAAGATTGGAGCCATGATCTTAGAGCATCTCACCTGCTTGCTGCGTAAACTGGGGCTAGAGCTCGAAGCTTTGGTAACTGCTGGGCCTGCTTGTTATGACATTGAAATTGGAGATTTTGTGATGGCTATGATGGGTAACAGCTCAGTCATGGGTGGGAGTGATGGCTATGGTTGGTTTTAGACTTTTAGGGTTTTGAAAATTGAGAGAGGCAAAGAGAATGGCTTGGAGAGGTTAAGAAGAGGGAGGGTGTTTATCAGGTGGGAAAAGAAGGTTATCGGGTAGGGAGGGAGTAAAAAACATAAGCAATTTTTTTTTTCCTTACTACGTCGAAAAATGTGAGAGCTCTTAAAAAAAAAAAAAGTTAATTTATAGCGTCCGCTCCTTATAATATTTTTTATCATTATACCAAGGCACTAATTAATTTTTGGTGTAGTCAAGATTGAACTTCAAATCTCCTATTCAACCATTAAAAAATAAAAATAAGTTAAATATTGGTGTGGGCACCAAATCCCTCTTAGTAAGTTAGTAATTGGGCCCCAATTAATTTGTGCGTGGGCTATACTTCGATTCTACTAATGGGGCTCTCAGCTTAGCCTGGTTCGTCCTCTCTAAGTCCTAATCTGGGACTGTCCCCCTGACTTCTCTCAATTCCCAAGTGTTTCCCTCTCGCTTTGCTCTCTCTCTCTCTCTCTCTCTCTCTTTCTCCTTCCCTTTGTTTCTTCCTCCCCTTTTTCAACCAAGCCTTAACTCTCTACCTCTTCCCCCTTTTATAGTACTTGGTTAGTGGGTTGGTCATCATTGTTTTCCTGCTGTACATGTCCTCCCACGTCCATGTAAATCCCTAGGGATCCCTCACGACTTTAGAGGATTCCTTTGTAACTTGTTCCAAACATCACTTAGTGCTCGACAATTCCCCAAAGGTGTTACTTAGCGTTCGGTCACCATCCTGAACCACCTTTATTTTCTTAACAGGCCCAGTGGTCGATACCTATGCCTGGCCAACCACGATCCCAGTTGAAATGGCGCTACCGATCATTTTCCCTGATCCTTGCGGGCCTCTTAATGGGACGTATCTAGCCCATTGATCCAGGGCTTCGATCACGCGAGCCATTCTGGGTCATCCAGGCCCAAACCCTCGCGGATGGGCTGTCCAGATCCCTTCAAGCCCATACCCCCACAATTGGTTATAGGATTCAGTTTTTGCATGTTTAGTTATTAAGAAAATGCAATAAAATAAAAGTAAATCTTGATGTTTTAATTTGTGTTTTTAAATTTTTTTTTTCTGATTTAGGTTTTTAATCCCTTAATTACTGAGGTGGAGTTTATTATTATTATTATTTAATTGTCATGTAAGCTTAAAATATGTCAACTGTATAAATCATTTGCCATGTAAGCATTTTTTTTGTTAGTGAGTTAATGGTAGGGACCCAATTGATTGCAAGTTGAAAATAACAAGGACCAAATTGACTGCTACCAAAATGTAGGGACCAAATTGACTGTGACCACAAAATGTAAGGGCCAAAATAGTATTTTCGCCAATTTAAGTCTAAATGTGTGTGTGTGTGTGTGTGTGTGTGCACGCGCACGTGTGTTTTTTCGGCCTAGTAATCTTTTACTATTAATTATTAACTAGCCTCATCATATGCGCTTCGTGCATGTGAAAAGGTTTTTTTTTTTGGGTTCAGTATCATAATTTTCCATTCATCTCAATTTGAGAGGTTTCTTTTTTCTATCTAATTAAACCACACGGATAGTGATTTTTATTTTGGACATAGATAATACAATCATTAAAATGAAAAAAAGAAAAGAAAAAAAGAAAGTAGTACAAACATATGTGAAAAGAAAACAATTCAAACACCAACATAAATAAATAAATAAACCATTAAAAAGAAAAAAAGGAAGGACATTAAAAATCACATTTTTTAATAATTCAAAAATAAAGAAGAAGAGATTTGAAAAAATAAAAACAAAAACCAAAAAGAGAGAGAAAGAGAAACGATTAAGTCTTGATAAAGAGGAAAAAAGGAGAAGAAAAAAAATGAAAACCAAAAAAAAAAAAAACTGTCTTTATTTTTTATATATAATTTTTATTTTGAGAATCTAATTTATAAGTAGATAAAGTAATTTGAAAATCAACAAGAGAGTAGTCATATATTTTAGGCAATGTTTTAGTAGGAGTTAGAGTTGTATTATTACTAAATTGTCCTTTAGTTTTGTTTTTACTTAAACATAAGAGTGTAGGGGCATTTTTGAACAAAAAAAAATGATGATCCCAAATAGAGAAAGTCCCTTAAATATTAATAATATAGATATAGATAACTAACTCCTCTCCATACTTCTTTTAGTTAAAAATAATTTTATTTTAGGGTTAATATGTTTAAAGTTCTTTCAAATTAAATTCTATAACTTTATATTGTTAAAAACTTATAATTTTGCTAATTTTAAAGTTAGCCCTACACTTTTAAAAACTTGATATGTGGTGTTAATTTTTTGAGTAGATTTTTTTTTTGGGGGGGGGGGGTTGGGGAGGAGTTGGGGAGGGGGAATTTGACATCAAATTGTTATTTAGGAGATTGTTGAGCTGAAAGGGCAAACAAATATTGTAAATTGGTTGTACTTTTCTTCAAATGATATTTATTCTTTAAAATGATGAATAATTATTACTTGTCAAAAGGTTTGTAATAATTATAAGTAATAACTTTTAAAAAAAATTCATGAAAATTGCAATGATGGTTTTCCCACCATCCATTTCCATTTGTAATCTGGTTAGTAGTGACACTTGGCATTATATGGGTGATTACTAATGTAAGTCAATAATAGAATTAATATGAAAATAAAAACAAACTTGAATACCAAAATAAAAATTTTGAAACATAAATAGTCAAAATGAAAACATCTCCAAATTTTACATTTATTGTATATATATTGTAAAATCCAATATATATATGTGTGTGTATTTAAGTATATATAACTCAATCATGAAAATAGACATAATTGATAGAACTTGAAATATAGAAGATCTTGTTCCATTGTAAAATTTTCAAAATGTTTATGATAACCTCACAGGAAAAAAATGTTTCTAATAAATTACTGCTCATAATACTTATAGACCCTTTTTCTTGTTTATGGTGCGTGACTTTTTATATTTCAAAGCAATGTTGTGAATACCATTTTGGATCCCATTTTGATTTTCCATTAAAACGAAATATTTTGGCACCAATTTATTCTGGCGTACCGTTTGTGAGTGTTTTTGGGTTACCGCATATGTATATATAAATTATAATTATAATTTATATATATATATATATATATATATAACTGTTATAGAAAACTAGTCGCAGGCCCACGCAATGTGTGGGAATAGATAACTATTTTGTAATTTTGATATAAATATAATTTGTTTTCCTAAATTTGTTGAAAATAATTTGCTCTACCAAAAAATTAAGAAAAATGTTATGTCAACAATAATTTCACAACAAATTATACGTAGCAAGTTGCTATTGATTGTTATTGGTAGGTGTAGGGGTAAAGTCCCTAGATCAAATAATGGGTCTTGGGCCCCCTATAGAGTTCAACCTAGTCCGAGGAGAAAGTGTGGGTGCCAAAAAGGGCTTCCGACCCAATTCTTATAGGCCCAAACTTATTTAAAATGAGGTCCAAGGAGGAATGTCTCCTCGGACGTGCCAAGTACGGCTCAGACATGCATCCTACCAACAATAAAGAATCGCTCCAACGAGTATTAGTAGCAGGGATGAGTCCCACAAGCCCGGGAGAGGGAAGAGAGTATAGGATGTCAAGGGAGAGACTACAGCTGCCACATTAAATGCAGGACAGCTACTTTTCTGGCCGCATTAATGTGGAGAAGACAGGCGAACAGTGTTACCTTGGCCACTACAACTCACAGAAAGACAAGGGAGATGTCCGATGGGACGGGCACTCAAGTGAAGGTCCAGATGATCAACAAGTGTAAGGTCCTAATGACTTAAAGGGGGCTATATAAGAGAAGGGAATCCCCATGAAGAGGGGGACGGAAGAAGGAGAAAAAAGAAGAGAAGAAAGAGAGAAAGACCATAGCCTTTGATCAGGAACAGAGGTGCACCCACGTGTCTCCTCGGACCGAATATCCAGTGGACATGAAGGAGATATTCTTACGTTCAATCGTTGTATGGCCCAAAGTTAACTAACACTCACTTCGTTAGGGCCTAGTTCTGTAACCCGCTTTCTACAAATTCATTGTCTAAAGCTCCTTGGGCTAGAATCACCTACCTGTTAGGCCTGGGCCCCAAAGAGAGACCCTACAGTAGGCAAAAAAGTAATTTTAGTGATAGGTTTAAATTAGAACCGATAACAACTTACCAACTATGACTTGATGTGAAAATGTTGTAGATGTAGCACTTCTCAAAAATTAAACAATTTCTAAAATTATTTTTCATCTCAATATCTCTACAAATACAAATACATCATTCTATTATTTTTTGGTGTATTTGATTGATATTTATCCATTTTTTAGGTGGTTCATATTCCTCTAAATTATGTTATAGTGCGTTATATTTTCCTAATTTGGGTTATTAGTTTTAGATTTTGGATTATGCTATTTTTCTCAACAACTTGATTTTCTTTTTAGAATTTTCTCCTCTTGAATATCTAGAATACAACTAAACTTATTAATTAAGTATTAGCTCAAACAAAAATTAAATCAAAACAATAAGAGGGAGAGAGAGGACTTGTGATAGAAAACTCAATTCAATTCAATTGGTTTTCTTCATATTTTTTCCAAATTCAATTTCTTCATATAGCCAAGCATACATCTTCATGGAATTTCTCACATCCAATTGGTCTTCGTGGATTTTGAGGCTTTGTCCAAACTTGGATAATCTTTCATCCTAGTCTTTTTTTTGGTTGTCTATTGCTACCTCATATAGTTTTATACATGTCTTTTGATTTAATTTTCTTTCCATTGACTTCAAATTCTACAATTTTGGCAAAAGTCTTATAGCAAAGGCATCCCATAATAATATCTAAATTTGTTACAATACAAAAAAAAAAAGAAAAAAAAAAGTAACATATCTTGTACTAAGTTATGCATCTACATTCATGTCACAATTAATATGTATGTACAATAAAACTGATTTATTCTACGAACATACAAAGAGAATTATTTATCCATAATGGTGAATGCATCACACAAATGCACATAAGAGGTATCCCATTAGTTAAAAAAAAATAAAAAAATTCACCCATGATTAATGACCACATAAACTATAGTAGTAAGACCCCATTGCGATTCTTTGAATGTATTCTTCACCATGGCTTTGAGATTTTTTTGGTTGGTTTATGGGAACCAATGTTGTTGGCGTCTGAGACCTCCGATGGCACATCACTAACAAAATTAGTTTGGAAAACTTGAAGAATATAGGGAAGAATAGACAAGGAAAAAAAAAAAAAAAAAAAAACTCCAAGTCTGTGGTACAAGGAGCCAGGTAGGACTTGGGTTCTGTTTAACACTTAGTAAGAATTCCTTCGCCGTTAATTTCCCCCAAGTCTGTGGTCCGAGGAGCCAGGTAGGACTTGGGTTCTGTTTAACACTTAGTGAGAATGACTAAGCGGTCAATTTTCCCCAAGTTTGTGGTCCGAGGAGCCAGGCAGGACTTGGGTTCTGTTTAACACTTAGTGAGAATGGCTTAACGGTTAATTTCCCCCAAGTATGTGGTACGAGGAGCCAGGCAGGACTTGGGTTCTGTTTAACACTTAGTGAGAATCCCTTCGCGGTTAATTTCCCCCAAGTCTGTGGTCCGAGGAGCCAGGCAGGACTTGGGTTCTGTTTAGCACTTAGTGAGAATGACTAAGCGGTTAATTTCCCTCAAGTCTGTGGTCCGAGGAGCCAGGTAGGACTTAGGTTCTGTTTAACACTTAGTGAGAATGGCTTAACGGTTAATTTCCCCCAAGTCTGTGGTACGAGGAGCCAGGCACTTTAGAGAGACTTTCCAAATTTGCTGGAGTGAGGTAGAGCAATTGCAAATATATATAGACAAAAAAATCAGTAGTTTTTTTTTTTTTTTTTTTGGAATTCTAATAGAGTGGCAATTGAACAGTTTTTATAATTACTTGATTGGGAGAGGGAGAGTCATAAAGTTGAAGGAAGTTTGAATTATTATCAGATTGGGTTTGATGGAATAATAAATGGAAAGTTGAAAAGTTAGGAAATGTTAATTAAGAGATGATTTTTTTTTTTTTTTTTTTTTTGTTTTGTTTTGATGTGATTAGGAAAATGTTAATTTGCAAAAGGAAGGAAAGTAAAAGAAAAAAAAAAGAAAGTTAGTGGGACCGATGACGTGGCCGCTGATGTGGTTTAACAGGAGCGTAGCAATAATAAATGTTATACTTCACCGTTTAAAGAGATTACTTATGGTTTAAAAAAAAATTACCCAAAGAATTTCCAAGAAGGTTACTAATAGTAATCACTCCTTTCCTATTTCCCAAACCCACCCATGTGAAAGCCACTCACCAAGTGAAATTTATTCCCTCGTCTTCTTATCCACACCTAAACTCTTCATTAATTTTTTCTTTCTCATCTCATTGTCTATGCTCTCTCTCCAGTTTTCTCATCTTCTTCATATTTTTTTCTCTCTCAAAATGCCGCTACATCATCTTGTCTTTCAATATATTTTCACCTCCTTTGTTTACATATACATAAACCAAATAGCTCTTATTCTCATCTTTTTACTTTTTGTTTCCCCTCTAACATAGCCTCTGCTTCATCCTTTTTAATTTTTATTTTAACTTCTGCATTCCGGCCAAATCTTTAATTTTGGCCAGTATTGACTAAAATGCCTGGAATGGGCTGAAATTTCATCCGAGGTGGAATAGGAGGGTTGTCGTTCCGGTTTGCATGCAAGTATGAGATTTTCCAACCAGAACAAAATGGAATCCATAACAATGCTTCAAAGGACAAGCCATTATTTTTCCCATACATGTGAGACAGAAAGATGACGACTACAAAATGCTAAATTGCAAACTACAACTGTAAAATTTGAGGGTATTTGGATTTTACTTGTGGAAATTTTAGAATTTAAATTTTACCTCCAAAATTTAGGTAGTAAAATCCAAACATCCAAAATTAAGGAAATAAAATCCAAATTCTGAAATGTCAAGATATATATAAAACCCAAACACTCGAAAATTTTATAGGGGTTAAATCCAAATTCTAAAATTTTAGGATATAAAATCCAAACACCTTAAACTTTAAAAGTGTAGTTTGTAATTTAGCCTTATAAAAAGTTCAAAGAATTAATCCATGTCTTGAATGTGACATTTTATTAGTAAAAATATTTGTTTGAACTATTTTTAAATTGCAAAAAGAAGCGGTCAAAGATGTTGGCTATTTAATGGGAAGATTTTTTTTTAAGTTTTTTTTAGAGGAAGCATTATTGGCACGATTTTAAAAATCGGACAGGCCAAAGAACTGGTTTGTGCTCCGATTCCTAGTTTAACTTGATTTTTACCGGTTTTGATCAGATTTATGGATTGGACTGGTGCCTGGTTTCCTGTTGGTCTGGTCTGATTTTTAAAAATATTATTCTTGAAGCAAATTAATAATAATGTCAAGTATACTTAATTATGCAGCATGTACAATGTTCCTATCACTTTGCTAAATAGAATCTTGTGTTAGAAGATGGAATTTTGATTTCTTCATTTTGGTAAAAGTTTGAGTCAACCTTATTTAGTTGCCAGAATTCTGTTGTGTTGAATGAATTGCAAAACCTACTATTTGTACCTAGTCTTTTGAGAGTTAGGTTAACTTGATAATGTCGCCTCAATCCCTAAGCAATTGCCCTAAAATAGGGGGAAAAAAACACTATTATATATATATATATATAAATTGTATAGTTGGGGTGGGGGACTTAAACTATGGACATCTTTCTTGAAAACATCAAGAGGTATTAGTTGAACTACAAGGGCCCATGATCTATAATACATTAATAATTTAATAATATACTTTTATAACATCATAAAATAAAATATATTTAATTTCTATAATATAACATCTACTTTCATTAAAAAAAAAAAAAAATCTGTTTACTTGGTTTTTCAATCCATATGAATGATGGCAATGGCATTAATTAACTGTTGCATTTTGTAATAGGTTAGTTGTAAACAGTCGGGATATACAAACATTTATCATACATACATTCATCAGAACACCAGATCTGTAGCAAAGCTGGTGACTTGAACATCCACTTTCATTAAAAAAAAAAAATCTGTTTACTTGGTTTTTCAATCCATATGAATGATGGCAATGGCATTAATTAACTGTTGCATTTTGTAATAGGTTAGTTGTGATCAAATGCTTGAATCGAAAAGACAAAAAATTTGCACTACTAGCAGAAATTTTTTATATAGGAACAATTTTTTTCAGTGTGATAAAAACTTTATATAAACAATTGCTTGAAATAGAATAGTAGTCATATTAATAAACAGTCGGGATATACAAACATTTATCATACATACATTCATCAGAACACCAGATCTGTAGCAAAGCTGGTGACTTAAACATCCAACCTTGCCAATCTTCTCTTCAAAATCAATACACAGGTTCAGAGTTAGTCTCAGTGGGCAATGAACATGAACTTACAATCACCTATATAAGTAATTTTCAACTTAGGACACATTCCTTCAACTTCAAACTTGAAAGATTCTGCATGTGTCCAAAATTTCATCTAATCTTTTATATGCTCATCATTTATGCAAAATAATATTTGAAGGTGTTGCTTTCATGCTCAATACTTCTCTAGTCAGGATAGTTCTACAAGGAAGGTACTTTACCGAGGCAAGAATGAACAAGAATTTGGATCCCATTCACTGCTCTGTCTTGCCAAGTATCGCCTCCTCACTTTTCTGTTTCATCTATCAATTTGGTTGCGGAACTTAAACTAATCTTGTGGCAAGATCGATTATGTTAAGTTAATGTTGCAAACCATGACAGATTGTAAGTCTTGTTGTAAGACAGTAGTTTGGATCTTGCTGAATCTAGCTAGATTTAATCTAAGAAGGCCTGCCTGAAAATAACCTGTACATCAAAATATGTCGATGGTAGTGGCTACAACTAGTACTATAGTCTAGTAGCCACCATTCATTGCCTGGACCTTGTCAATGTTCGGTTTTGTATTAGTTTCATAGTGGTTTAATACTCAATAGAAAAGACACATTTTTACAGAACAAAAGGAAAACCATCTAGTACCCTCTTCCCCCCCCTCCCCCCCCTCATTTTTTTTTTTTTTTAATACAAATTGTATATAAAGAATTACTTGACACAGAAAAGCTGTCATTTTATTGAAAATCTTGGGACATACGGATAATTATTATTTATATTAGAGTACCCAATTCCTGGATATCACTTGACTTGCCAAGTTGATAGTATTGACAATTAAACATGCATAAAGACTTAAACAACCAGAATGGTAATTATATAAGAGGATTTACATTGAACTAATAAATGAGAATGGACCAGGAGGAACTGAGACCTCAACAGATCCTTCCATCATTTGTACCACTTTCTTCATTGTTGGCCTCAGTGATGGATCCTCTTGAATGCACCATATTGCAATCATCACATATTTCTCCACTTTCTTCATGTCATTTGTTGCCTCCTCATCATTCTCCACTAACAGCTTTAGTTTCCTGTCTTTATAGCAATCATATGCCCAGTCAGCTAGTATCATCTGATCCTCATCCTTTGCCTCTGCTTCAAAACTCTTCCTGCAGCAAATGAGCTCTAGCAACAAAATGCCAAAGCTGTAAACATCCACCTTGATTGTAATAGGCATTTTTTTGAACCATTCGGGTGCAACATACCCTTTAGTTCCCCTGATTCCAGTAGTAGTACGAGTCTGGTCTATTTTCAAAAGCTTAGCTAATCCAAAGTCAGAAATTCTAGCTGTAAAAGAGTCATCCAGGAGGATGTTCTGCAGCTTGATATCACAATGTATGATTTGGGTGCTGCATTCTTCATGCAAGTAAAAGAGCCCTCTTGCTGTTTCTAATGCAACTTGAATTCTTTGGTACCAATATGGCCGCGAGCCCCCAAATAGAAAGCTTGCTAGAGAGCCATTACTCATGAATTCATATACAAGAAGCCGGTGCTGCCCCTCGTTGCAGTATCCAAGCAGTTGGACCAAATTTCTATGGTTTGTACAGCCAATAGCACTCACTTCAGCTTTGAACTCCATATCGCAGTCTTTCACCAAATCATTCATCCTTTTAACCGCAACTTGTTTTCTGTCCTCATATTCTAGAACCCCTTTATAAACTTTTGCAAAGGCACCCCTCCCTAGCTCTTCCCTGAACCCATTAGTGGCTTTTGTTAGTTCCTCGTAAGTGTAACTTCGCAAATTCATGCGTGGCATGAATGAGTTTGCTTTGAGGGCCTTTGGTTTCCAATATTTGAAACGAAAAATAAGCAGAAAGGCAGCCAACATGAAGAGTAAGTTCAGAAACATCGAGCTGCTAAGGAGCACCCACACAATAAGTCTCACAGTAGAACGATTTTTCTTCTTCAAATCTGCACCTAAAGGGTTACAAGTAGAATTATCTTTCCTGATTTTGATTAGAACTTTGGTTCCAGCGAGGGTGGGGTCCTTTATCCCATTTGAGAGAGGAATTTTCTTTTTCCAACACAGCCCACCTCCAAAAACAACAACTGCACAAAAACAATCACCCAAGCAAGCTTTCCTGCACCAATCCTCAGTTACGGCATCATAACGTCCATAATCGCCAAAGGGCCAATTTACACTTCCCATTTCACTTAAAGCAAACTGATCTGTTTCTGAAGATGCTTCATAACAACTTTGTGGAAGAAAGTCCTGTCTGCAACCTTTCATAACATCCATTGGATCAATGGGGGTGTATCCTATTGGGCATTTGCAATTTGGTCTTCCATACTCTCCTAACTCACAGTAGCTGTTGAACCCACAAGCTCCACTGCCTATGTCTTCCGCAATTTTGCATATTTCTGGAGGCAAAAGGAACGAAATGGACCATGTCCTGGCCTTTGAAGTGTTAGTGCTGCTTTTTGGGTAGACATAATGTATAAGAACTCCATCATATTCCATGACTGCTCTTTGATAGTAGTCCTGTTTAGAAACAGGATTTAAAGCTATGTTCGTAAGTATGCTTCCGTTTGTAGCTGTGAGGTATATAGAGCCAGACTCATTGAAGACCACCTGAAAGCCACTGGGTTTAGTTCCACTTAACCAATAATTAGTGCTAGACGAATCTTTAGGGTATGCTAAAGTTTGAAGCACAAGATTTCCATCTGTTTGTAGTTGGAACTGGAACCTTCCATTAGAGTAATTCCTTTCTGAGTAATGAGCTACAAGCTTGCTTCCCAGACTCATTGTCTGTGTAGGTAGCATTGTGTTTGTCGGATGATCAAAACTCTGCCACAAATGGCTACCGTTCTGGCTTGCCAGCACAAAGTTTCCAGTGTCAAGCATGGCTGCATAGACAACTCCTAAATCGCCTAACTCAGATTTCCATATCTCTGTGCCTTTTGGGTCACTGAGTACCAATTGGCCACCTTCGGTAAGTTCAACTTTGGATCTTGTTGGCACTAGATTATCTCCATTGGCTGACCAGACAATGGTTTTTTCAGGTATTTTGTTGAACCATATGGCTAATAGATAGCCTCCATTTCCAATTTGTTGGAAACCAAAAGCAAAGTCACCAAAAGGCGATGACCAGTAAGAGCCTTTTTCTTGTGCAATAAGGGATGAGCCTAGAGATTGGTTGCTGGAAGTTTGAGCTGTGGTGGAATATGGCAGCAACAGAACAAGAAGCAACAAGGAGAGAAGATATGATAGTCGTAAAGCCATAGTATTAGGAGTCTATAATTGATACACTTTGTAGTATAAACAATGAACTGTATTATGACAAATCTACTGGTAGAGGAAGATTTGCATTTGGAACATTTTGTTATAAGTATTGGGCAGTGGAATACTTTGTTGTATAAATGATAAACTGTATGGTGAATTATAAACTTGTATAATGACAAATCTACTTGAGTCCTTATTATGTTTTCTTTGCCGTGTGTGAAGACAGACTCTTTCTCTATTGCTGAAAACAAAGACATCAGATTTTCTTCATTGACTTTGTTTTGATTCGATGCTCTTAACCTGTTGTTGACGTTTACTGCTTTTATTTCTTCAACGAAGATTAAGACTACAAGCACGAAAATTTGCACTCTCTTAAAAATTTCCACGTTTTTGAATTTGACCCACATATTGACTAGTATTGACTTCACTACGGTCCATCTACGTCGGCATGTTTGTGTTTGGCACAGAAGTTTCCATACCGTCAATTCCTTTGTCACCACTCACCAAGGAATCTCTCCATTTAAAGTGGGTTCATTTCATGATTTAAATTTAATGTTACAAACATACAATTCTAAAAAGGTACTGGACTATTACCCTATTTAAAATTTTAAATGACGAAATACAGTAATAGTCTATTAACCGTTAAATCCAATATATATATATATATATATATGTATGTGTGTGTATCTTAATCATAAAAATAGATGTAATTGAGAGAACTTAAATTATAGAAGATCTTGTTCCATTGTAAAATTTTCAAAATGTTTACGATAACCTCACGGTCAGCTTAACAATCCTTCAATTCCTGAGGAATACAATTTTGGACTTAACCCTTTAATATACGAAACTTACCTTTCCATGAAGTCGCACGTAAACAATATTTTATTATTCAATTCAACATTCTTAAAGCTACAAGAATATTGTAATAATGTTTGTTGAATGATTCAATTTCAACCTGAAGTTGCAAATATTTTGAACTTCAGAGATGGCAATGGCATTTGGGCGTGTTTGAAGAACATTCTTTATTATTACCTTTTTTTTTTTTTGAAATTTAAGTGAATAAGAAAAGAACTTCTTGTTGCGATTAAAATAATGTAAACCCATGTCCAAATTTTTCACAAGTAATAATATCTCAGTGAATCAGAGGTTGATCCATAGGGAATGATTGACACTAATGTAAAAACCTCTATTATTAAGTAGTAAATAAAAACAGTTGTTTGTTTGTTTTTCCACCCAATGATGGAGCAAGATAATATTGAAACTACAATTGAAAAGAACGAAATAAATCTAAGAGAAATTAATTGAGAGAAAACACTAGGGATTCAAGGATCCACCTAATATTTTACCACATGAACTTGGATTATTTTTAACTCAATTAGGGTAGAGAGCCAACTCGCCTAATCGGAAGATAAAATAATAAAGTACTCAAACAAAGTATAAAGTAGATTGAATATGAGTGATTGAGCAAATCATTCGATTGGCATATTACAGGGGAGGTTAAACATTCAATATATTCTCAAATCATAACGAATCAAGGAGTTCAAGCATTCGATATAAATAAAAATCATATTAAATCTTAAAAACTTATCAACATGCAATGATTCCAATAGTAAATCAATCTCAAAATTCAATTATCAATCCATAGAAAGCACGTAGATAATCCCAAGAACACATGATAATTGGACAAAGTTTAGCTACAAAATTGGTTGTAGCTTAAGCTACAACCTTACTCAATAAAATAAATATTACTACATATTTTGAAAATCTAACCGTTGAATTGCATTTTCTTTACACTCTTAATACATATGTCAAATTTTGTGTCAATCAGATATTATTTACTATATAATTTATAAGCTTATATTTTATCCATAGTTTTAAACTACCAAAATTTGTCATCTAAACAATTTATGGAGGACATAGCTATTGGTCTTTAATTTTCTAAAAATTTATTGGTCTTTAATTTCCTAAAAATTTTGCAAGTATGGAGGATATAAGAAAATGATCTAATCCAATGATGGTGGATTTGTCAAAATATTAGGTTTGTAGCTAAACTTTGTCCTAAAAATATTAGGTTTCATCTCTAACCCTAGCTAGAGATTTAACCACACATAGTTATGCAAAAGAAATCCATAAAAACAATGCTAAACGTCTAAAAAAAATAAAACAAAAGTTGAAAAAAAGTTCTAGGGTTTTTCCTTTACTATAACCTTAGCCTCCTCTAAAAAAAAAAAAAAAAAAAAAAAAAAAAAAAAAAAAAAAGAGAAAAAGAAAGAGAAAATCCATCAAATTTAGGATGGGAATCCCTTGATTTTCAGAATTTTATCAACTATTCAAAAACCATGCTCTAATTGATCTTGACCCTTAGATTCTCTTGACAGCATGTTGTATAATTAGCTGAATGGTTTTAATCTCCTACAAGAGAAAAATACACGTAATGAGTATGTTTTTTAGAAATCTTTCAAACTCTCATATTTACGTGTAATTAAACATGAAATTGATGTGATATTGCCTACTGTAGGTGATTTTTTGCGCTATTGGGCTAAGGCCCATTCTGCTGTGGGTTGGAGAGTTGGGCATGGCCCACTATTCTAGTAGGACCTTGCTAAAGAGCCAGTTTTTGTACAAACCCAACATCCAAAATACAGAAAATAAACATTAACACATACATGTATATTAGTCCACAAAAGTCAGTACTATTTATAGATTTAAGAGTGAATATCTTATAGCATGAGGGTTAGTTGTAATAAAAAAGGTTAGTTAGGAGAGCATTTATCATAACTAATACAACATAATGTAAAATGATGAGCTTTTCTACAGGAAGTGAACTAAAAAGAGCCCAAACTCTAACTTGGAGAACCTTGTTATTGGTCTAAGCCCTTAAAGATGTGCATTTTGGAGAACGGGTCTAGATAGCTACTTTCTATTCAGCTGGAGTTACAAAGAGTGGGTTTGCGGTAAAGGGAGGGAAAAGATAGCCTATTGATGCATGCCTTTTCTGCCGTGTTTACTCTCTTTTCTTTTACTTTACTCATTCTCTTTTCTCTGTTATTTCTCTTTCAATTCTCTCTGTTTTTTGCCTCAGTCACTCTCTTGCTTCCATTTATGGCTACTGGTCCTATTTGTCATGATTTTGTTTTCTCATCTTCTTCATATTTTTTCTCTCTTAAAATGCCCCTGCATCATCTTGCCTTTCAACATATTTTCACCTCCTCTGTTCACATATGCATAAACCAAAGAGCTCTTATTCTCATCTTTTTACTTTTGTTTCCCCTCTAACACAACCTCTGCTTCATCTTTTCTTCATGTTTTTTTTCACTTTTGCATTCCAGCCAAATCTTTGATTTTGGCCATTATTGACTGAAATGCCCAAAATTGGCCCAAATTTCATCCGAGGTAGAATAGGGAGGTTATCATTCCGGTTTGCATGCTGGTATGAGATTTTATAATTGGAACGAAATGAAATCCATAACAACGCTTCAAAGGACAAGCCATTATTTTTCCTATACATGTGAGGTAGAAAGATGATGGTTATAAAAATGCTAAATTACAAACTAAACCTCTAAAGTTTGAGGTATTTGGATTTTACACCTTAAAATTTTAGAATTTGAATTTTACCTCCAAACTTTAGGGAGTAAAATTCAAACACCCCAAACTTTAGAGGATAAAATCCAAATTCTGAAATGTCAAGATATAAATCCAAACATCCCAAAATTTCAGGAGGGTAAAATCTAAATTTTGAAACTTCAAAATGTAAAATCCAAATACTTCCAAACTTTAAGGGTGTAATTTGCAATTTAACCTTATACAAGGAAATAATCCATGTCTCCAATGTGACATTTTATTAGTAAAAATATTCGTTTGAGCTATTTTTAAATTTAAAAAAGAAGTCATCAAAGATGTTGGCTATTCAATGGGAAGATTTTTTTTTTTTTAATTTTTTTAGAGGAAGCATTATTTGGAGTAGATTAATAATGATGTCAAGTATACGTTATTATGTAGCATGTAGAATGGTCCTATCAGAGCATTAGCATCTGGGATGCCCAAAAAGTTTTATTTTACACCTTAAAAATCTACTTTATCTATTTTACTATATCATTTTACAACTCAACTAACATCTCAGTTTTTATTTTTACATACAACTCAATAAAATAATACTAGCCTCTGAGCACGAGCACGCGCTCACGCTTGTGCTCAAAAACTTTTCTATTTTTTTGGGTAAAGGTTAATGATTTGCATTCATTATAATTTGTGATTACTACATTTTTCCATTCATAAAATACCTAGAGGTGTGATGAAAATTATTTCACCTACAAACCCATAATACTCATCACAAAATTTTTTAGGTACACATTTTTCTACAAATACTAAGCATTGACTCATGGCCTTATTTTTCACAGGAATTTCATCCTTCTTGATATCCCCTATTTCCATGTCCCTCCATTATAGGACCTATCATCATGGACAAATCAACTGCAATAAAATAAAGTAAAAAAACGCGAAATTAGATAGTTCACTGTTACAAAATTACAAAAATAATGCAAAAAAAGAAAAAAGAAAAAAAAAAGAATCTATTAACACATATACCTCACTCATATACAAAAAATAATAACTTTTAAGAAGAATTAAAAGGAAAAAAAAAAGGGGGAAAAAAAACAAATAGGGTAAGAAAACGATGTCATCTCTTGAACCTTTTTCATTCTCTGACTTCAACCTCATTTGGTACTTAGCTTCTGTTAGGTTCTAAATGTTTAGAACAATTGGCAAATCATGAACACAAACTTGTCTAGATATAGATCTTAGAGTCTATAGGTTTTATTAGACAATGCTCAATGTGATTCAAGTCAAGATTCAAGAACATACAAGCTACAGGAAGAAGATTTCATAATCTGTCTAGTTCGATCGATCGAAAGACAGGCTCAATCGATCGAAAGTCGCATCTGCAGAATTTTAATTAAGCCCAAATAGCAGTTCAAGCCCATTTAGAATTAGGGTTTCTAATGTACTTCTCCCAGTATATAAAGGAAACCCTAAACACGTTTTTATGTGACTTTTCAGAGAGAAAAGAGTGTGCCTCTTTTGTATTTAGGGTTTTGTTCCTAAAAAACTCTCTTATGTCTTTTATCGGTATTATTCTTTGAAGAATCTCAAGATCCGGTATTGTAGAAGTTGCTGCCTTCTCTAGTCATCAAAGGTGTTGATGATCTAAACCTTCAAGGGTGGTCTTGGAGTCACAAATAGGAGATTTTATGTTGTTAAACCTTTGAGTGGGATCTCAAAGTCACAAACGGGGGTGTTTGTGTTTTGCAAAAGCCAAAGAAAGAAGGAGTCCGTGGATTCGGAGCTTGCACGTGGTCGTGTCAGTAAGTTCTACTGGTGGGTAGCAATAAGAAGTCAAGTGTGGGGGCTTGTAAGTCTTATTGTATGAACTTCAATTGTTTCTAGTGGATTTGCTTTTTACCCCAGGTTTTTTACTGGTTTGGTTTTCCTGGGTTATCATATCGTTGTGTTATTTATTTTTTCGCTGCTTTGCATGATATGATTGTTTGATTGTAATAACCTAGATTTGGAATTTGGACTAAGCAACAACTTGACTAATTACCTAGGTTAATCCAATTGTGTTTTAAGAGGTCTAAAAACCAACAGCTTCTTTCCTTTGGCACCATAAAAGCATATATACAAAACTGAAATTGCTCCTATAGCCCCACAAATAGTTATTATACAATGTTTATTATTTCAATTTTTTTCTTACAATTTCCATAACAAATAAATCAAAATCATATACAACAATCAAAATCATATGGGCAATAAAACAATAAAGAAAGAAACAAAATTACCTTGCAGGAAGGGCTACTCCTTCCTCTAAGAGAGAAAAAGAGAGTTTTTATTTTTTATTTTTTTTAAAGATTAAATAGGAGAAAGAAAGACATTTATTTATGTTTGATTTTGGCCACTGACTTGCCATTCAGAAGTAATAAAGAGAAGTGGAAGTGCCTAATTAATTTTAAGGGATATGAATAAGAAATTATCTTTGAGAGTGAGAGAGAGAGAGACACTAAAGTGAGAGGGAGGGGGGGGGGGGGGAGGTTTAAAACTATATATAATTGTTAATCTTTTTTCTTTATTATTTTTTTTAATAAAAAGAAATTTAACTGGAACTAAAACCTTTTAGACGTTGGAATTCAAACTGGAACTAAAAACCTTTTAACTTGAACAAAAACTTTAATAGTTTGTTTGGATGGATGGGAAGTAGAGGGGAGTAAAGTAAATGGAGGGAGAATAATTTAAATTACCTTATTTAGAAGTTTTTTAAGGGAGGAGTGAGAGGGATTTGGAGGGGTTCTAATTACTTCTAAACCCTTATTTTTAATTCCCTCAAATTGGAGAGATTCGAAGGGAAAGTAGAGCATAGAAATGCTTGACCAAATGAATTACCAAATTTACCTTTACCATATTAACAAAATTACAAACTATGAAAAGACTAATTATTCCCTCCCCTTACTTAATTTTAAAAACATCCAAATAAGATGGACAATAACCATTCCCCTCTACTCTCCTCACCACTACTCTCCTCTCCTCTACTCCCTTCTACTCTCCTCTTCCTCCGAACTTCCAAACATAGCATAAGTATTGGGCAGTGGAATACTTTGTTGTATAAATGATAAACTGTATGGTGAATTATAAACTTGTATAATGAAAAATCTACTTGAGTCCTTTATTATGTTTTCTTTGCAGTGTGTGAAGACAGACTTTTTCTCTATTGCTGAAAACAAAGACATCAGATTTTCTTCATTGACTTTGTTTTGATTCGATGCTCTTAACCTGTTGTTGACGTTTACTGCTTTTATTTCTTCAACGAAGATTAAGACTACGAGCACGAAAATTTGCACTCTCTTAAAAATTTCCACGTTTTTGAATTTGACCCATATATTGACTAGTATTGACTTCACTACGGTCCATCTACGTCGGCATGTTTGTGTTTGGCACAGAAGTTTCCATACCGTCAATTCCTTTGTCACCACTCACCAAGGAATCTCTCCATTTGAAGTGGGTTCATTTCATGATTTAAATTTAATGTTACAATTCTAAAAAGGTATTGGACTATTACCCTATTTAAAATTTTAAACGACGAAATACAGTAATAGTCTATTAACCGTTAAATCCAATATATATATATATATATATGTATGTATGTATCTTAATCATAAAAATAGATGTAATTGAGAGAACTTAAATTATAGAAGATCTTGTTCCATTGTAAAAATTTCAAAATGTTTACGATAACCTCACGGTCAGCTTAACAATCCTTCAATTCCTGAGGAATACAATTTTGGACTTAACCCTTTAATATACGAAACTTACCTTTCCATGAAGTCGCACGTAAACAATATTTTATTATTCAATTCAACATTCTTAAAGCTACAAGAATATTGTAATAATGTTTGTTGAATGATTCAATTTCAACCTGAAGTTGCAAATATTTTGAACTTCAGAGATGGCAATGGCATTTGGGCGTGTTTGAAGAACATTATTTATTATTACCTTTTTTTTTTTTGAAATTTAAGTGAATAAGAAAAGAACTTCTTGTTGCGATTAAAATAATGTAAACCCAAGTGCAAAATTTTCACAAGTAATAATATCTCGGTGAATCAGAGGTTGATCCATGGGGAACGATTGACACTAATGTAAAAACCTCTATTATTAAGTAGTAAATAAAAACAGTTGTTTGTTTGTTTGTTTGAGAGTGAGACAGAGACACACAAAAGTGAGGGGGGGGGGGGGGGGGGAGGTTTAAAACTATATATAATTGTTAATCTTTTTACTTTATTATTTTTTTTTAATAAAAAGAAATTTAACTGGAACTAAAACCTTTTAGACATTGGAATTCAAACTGGAACTAAAAACCTTTTAACTTGAACAAAAACTTTAATAGTTTGTTTGGATGGATGGGAAGTAGAGGGGAGTAAAGTAAATGGAAGGAGAATAATTTAAATTACCTTATTTAGAAGTTTTTTAAGGGAGGAGTGGGAGGGATTTGGAGGGGTTCTAACTACTTCTAAACCCTTATTTTTAATTCCCTCAAATTGGAGAGATTCGGAGGGAAAGTAGAGCATAGAAATGCTTGACCAAATAAATTACCAAATTTACCTTTACCATATTAACAAAATTACAAACTATGAAAAGACTAATTATTCCCCCCTTACTTAATTTTAAAAACATCCAAATAAGATGGAGGATAACCATTCCCCTCTACTCTCCTCACCATTACTCTCCTCTCCTCTACTCTCCTCTACTCTCCTCTTCCTCTGCACTTCCAAACATAGCATAGCTGGGTAAGAGTTAAATCAAAAGTTAGAATTAAAATGAAAAAAAAAAAAAAAAAAAAATCTGTGCACGTATATCTTTTTATTAAATTTTTGAGAGCAAAAAAATGGTGCTTGAGTTTAGGAGAAGTTCGTTGGTAACCACTGTTATTGGACTATTAGGAAAGTATTCATTTAGTGAGAAGTTATTGAGAGGAAATTGCTGTTTTTTTATTTATTTATTATTTTATTATTTTTTTAATTTTTTTTATTTTTATAAACTGCTTCTGATAATTCGGGAAATTGATAACTAACTTTCCGAGTTCTCTTAATATATAGAGATAAGTATAAGAAGTTAAGAGCAGTTATTTTTTTTAAAAAGAAGTTAAAAGTAGTTTAAATTGTAATTAAATGTGTGTCGGGGGCAGTTTTTGTGCATAGCCATTTGTCTTCCACTAGAAGTGTGACTTTGTTAGACCCGGATTTGTTTTGGGGAGTCCAATTTGGAACTTGACATTGGGCCACATAGGCCAATGACTTTTGGTGCATTTTAAGTCTACAAAATAGATAAAGCCCAAAGTCTTAGAATCATGATAATGATTGAAATATATAAATAATATATTTAGCATAATAGCTTTGATTAAATGGTGAGTTGAGTGTTATTATTATGTGTTAAGTGATGTCTAAGATTAGAAAGTAATTAATTAAGTGTCATATATCCAGTAATGGGATGAGTCCAAAATAGTCCATATCTAGCTGTGGTTCATGGTTCATGTTTAACATAATAAGGTATGTCCAGTAATGGTCTATGTCCAAATAATGTATATCAAATAGTTTGTATCCAGTCATGGTTTATGTTCGAATAATATATGTTAATTAGTTGGTCTAGCTGTGGTTCATGTTCAAATAATATATGTCCAGTGGTAGTTCATGTCCAAATGGTATATGTCCCGCGGTGGTTTTATGTTCGAATAATATATGTCTAGTAGTGATATGGACTCAATTTATTAATATATATGTTTATTAATGAAGCATTAGTGAATCCATGTTTATTAAATAGTAAGATAATATTACAGTAATTTGCATCCAATGGTACAATGATATGGAGTTAACATATGCTTAATAATGCAATCTTGAAGATAGAGAAATTTTGACTTATCTTGTATATTTCTGACTCCAGCTGTATAGCATCACTTTGTTCTTTATATGATTTGTGACTCTAGCTATATAATATTACTTCACAGTTTGTAGGTCTAGCCGTATAACAGTATTGGACTTATAACATTTTAGCAGCATGATAAGATGAGTCCAGTGGTACAATATGATATTATAAGTCATTTCATGGTGACTTCATGATTAAAGGGGAAAAATGGGTGCAACTGGAGGGATAGAGAATATGTCCAGTCGTGTGCATATGTTGGTTAAGTTTATGTCAACAAAATTTTCATAACAAATACTATGTGGTTGGTTGTTATTTGCTGTTATTAGTAGGTAAGAAAGTAATTTCAGTGGTGGATTCAAATTAAAAACCTATAACAACCTACCAACTAGGATTTATTGTGAAAATATTGTGTATGTAGCATTTCTTTTATTGTTTAGTTGTCATGTAAGGCAAATTGGGAGTGAAGAAGCAAACAGGGCCACCATTGGAGTATCTATAGAGTGACAAAAAATATTTATCTTAACTTCAGAGTTCAATAGTGTTAGAAGTGCATGTGTAGTCAAAATTCCAAGTAAATAATTAAATAAACACTTTTTTGGACATGAAAAAACTAAATTTCAAGTAAAGATAAAGTGCAAATTTTGACCCAAATGTGTAACCTTTTTCAATCACAACCAAACTATTTATGAATATAAGTGTAATCATCCACTAATTAATTAAATATATTATGAGTTATTTCCACGACAAACACCACAAATTTTAATTTTGACATTAGCCATATTATGATTACAAAAGCAAAATGTTAGGCTAAAATCAATAATTATTAACCATCTAATAAAGTAACCAAATTGAGGGGTGGCCTAACAATAGAAAGCCCTGGTAATCCATCCACCATCCCACCTGCAAGTGTAAGAGTTGTTGCCTTATAAATTCGAGTAGCATCAAGTTCCATTAGTGCTCAAGTGGCCGCACACCATAACGCACGGGAGTTTAGTGGTATGCAGGAAAACAAATGCCAAACATCAAACCCAAAATTTTACATGCCAAGGTAGAGCATCTGTGCCGAAATTAAGACCCTTTCCCCATTAGAGAGAAAAACAAAGTTGCTATAATGCTTAATTCATATCGATGCAAAATTTTACACAATGTGAAAACAAATTGATTCTATACATTACAAATGGCAAACATCAAACCCTAATATCTATTGCACATCATAACATTCCCTTAGTCTCTCCTCCTCCGCTTCTTGTGTCTGTCATCCCTTTCACTCTCATCTGAACTCGATGAATCTGATTCTGAACTAGCTGACCCTGTAACCGAACTACCAGAACTATCCGATTCTTGCTCTTGTTGCATAATAAGGCGTGGCATATTCTTCAAGTACTCACGTAAGTTTTCAGTGATGCCACCAAGTCCAATGGATGTGAAGAAGTTAATTGAAAACCGTGTGTTCTTGGGAAGATAGATTCAAAGGAATCCTGCATTGTGGGATCGTTAAGACGCTCATTCAGCAGATGGATGCCCAGATGCTCTGACAATTCCTGTAACAGAAACAACACAACTGTGAATACAACAGCTTCTAGAAGAAATGCTAGAGAGAAAAACATGAGGGGAAAAAATTGGTGTCGCTTTCGATACCTGGAATAGAATCTTGATAAATATACGAGATGAAGAAGTGGTATCCTCCTCTGTTAAGCGAATATAGGCTAAAACATGCCAAGGTAGAGCATCTGTGCGGAGTAAATGCGCAAAAAACTTAGCCACATTACGCAACTTATTTGTTTCAAGCCGGTGAATCATGGAATATTGTTGGACAAAGCATTTGTCAAAATTTTCCTGATAAACTTTGTTGATCATGCAGAATCGCTGCCCCAAAAGACCATAATACCGGAGGTAAGTTCTCTCCTGACTACAGCATTCCAAGAGCATAATGTTCAACTCCATCTGCATAAGCCACCAAGACAACTATAAGTCTTCAAGTAGTACAGAATTTGATTCAAGATTTTTTCTTTAAAATAAATTATGCTAATATATTATTATTAAGCTTTCAATTTTATTATTTTATTATTTTAAGCTTTCAATTGTATTATTGTAAGATTTTATTTTTCTTTTATTATTTAAAGGAATCAATTTTAGGAGTTACTGAATTCTTCAAGCCAAACTCAACTCCATGTCAAGTCTTAATTAGCTGAGCCTAAGCAGCAAGAAGCTTAGCTTGGGCTCTGTGTGGCTTGCCTCTCTACACCCCTAATAGTGACTGAAGTACCCAAGGGAAATAATCTAAGCACCAAGGCAAGTTAGTGCATGAAACCACTAATGAATTCTAATCGTTTAGGGGGTGGGGGTTAAAAAAACAAAAGCTAAGAATAAAGAAAAAAAAATATTTGATAATGACTTGTAATAACATCTAGCAATCTGAAATGTTAAATGAGTATGTAAAGTGAATCTAATCCATCTTGTTTATTCATTTATTGTTCATTTATTCACTTGATAGCAAAGGGGAGTAAAGGATGTCTTCATGCTGGACAGGAGACTCAGAACCCAGCTCTAGTTCCTCTAACTAATAGTGATTCCTAGCCAACTACCAATAATTTGCAGACTCAGCAAACTGCGAACAAATATTCATTATTTATCTATCTTTCACTACTTCCTCTTAAACAAGGAAATACTAAATAAGGAGACTTCAATTTTACAGCAGTAACATCAGGAAAAAGCTTGCAACACATACCTCTTGACCTGGCTCTAGTTTAATTTTCAGGAGCTTATGACCTGCCTCCTCAAAATCTACACTGGACATAATTGTTAGATAGATTGTCCTCCGAAGATTTACAAGATTTGTCTCTGTTTTATCCCTTATTTTTATCTGCTCCTCATCCTCTTCCTCGCCATCATCCTCATCCTCATCATCATCATCATCATCATTATCTGAAGCTGCATCTGAACCTTCTTCATCCTCAGACTCATCACCCAAAATGGTTTGCTTCAACTCTTCATAACGCTTCTCATTCTCAAGGAAATTAGGATCTGGCTTGAATATATCTGAACAAGGAGAAAGAAAAATATAAATCAATACATAACCATAGCTAGACCAATCAAGAAGCAGAAGACAGCTCAGCATGATGCCATACCAAGGGTAATCTTTGGATCTATTTCCTCTTGGAGAGATCTCATGGGTTATCTGATCTTCCTGCTCTACAAGGTCCAGACCTGGACGAACTGCTGGGTACCCCTGCAAATGAATACATCACAGAGGGTATCTTTATTCTAGCTATCCTTGGACATTAATAGTAGTATGTCATACATAATTCTAAAAATGAAGGGAGAAAAAAAACATACCTGAAACTTGGCTTTTCTTATCGCAAATAGCCCTTCTATCAGAAATTGAACCCTTTTGTCTATTTCACCTTCATGAAGAATCCCATGGAAACGCTCAAATATTCCTGTAGAAGTGTAAACCTTGAGTACACAGTACAGTGACTAAAATATATTCCAGTAAAAACAAAAGAAGTAGGATAGGAACATTATGACATATAATCTCATGGAAACATTTATTGCTAAGCATAGAACATAATGAACCAAAAGTTTGACATAGCTAAACACGTACTTGTCTTTCATAATATAGTAAGTACAATAGTAAACAAGTTTTGAGTACTAAACAATATTTTCAAACGCTAACCATTTAACACCGGGCCACCATCCAAGGTTACATATATGCCACAGCCATGAGTGGCACAATTCCAGATACAATGTTTCTATATCGTCAAGACAATTTTTAACTTAGTGTTTCTATATCGTCAAGACAATTCCAGATAACAAAGAATGGCAACTTCCCAGTGGAACCTAAGACATCTCACTGATCAAAACCAGATACATGCCAGATTTAGGCATGATTACAACCCCCCCTTGTAATGAACTATCCTATCACTTAGGAGCTGTGGAATTTGCTATTCTGCCTATCCGAAGTTAGTTGGGTTATGCCTAATTTGATAATGAACTGGACAAATATTTTTTTACCCAATAAATACCAATACAACCTAAAATATAAAATGAGTTGACACTAGGAATTTAGGAACATCATTCTGAGTGACTTATCATTATTTTTTCACTTACATAAGAGTAATTCCACAGGTCCTCCCTGTTTAATTGAAGGATTCCATTATTTACTGAAGACAAAGAACTGTCACAAAATTGTTGGTGACTAGGCCCAACGAAGCCATAAAAATGCCATGGCAAGTGATGGCTTTATTGGTAATCCCTCTGTATGTCTAGTGTACAAAATGTGATTCAATGTAGGAGAGAAATTGCTAAATGTGGCTAACCAACCATACCTCCCTGAAAAAGATAATAACTTAGTAATAAATAAACTACTAAAAATTATAAGCACTTGGCAACAAGTACAACTTAGGAAGAAAAACATGTCTAAACCTTAGAAACCAAAAATACAATAATATCCACAAATATGACAAATTTAAGATTGACTACCTTAAAAAGAATACCCACCATGCAAGCATTTAGGCGAGAGATCTTGCAAAAGTGATCCACACTCTGACAAAGGCAACAGCAACCTCAACACTCGAATCGGTTGGATTCTCAAGCAGCACAGCAAGCAGCTCCAAGGCAATGATCTCATGAGCCACTAGTTGGTTCACTAAATGTGCAATAAATTTAACAGCAGCTAGTAATTGAGGCTTGTCGTTCCGTTTATATGCTCTCTTGAGCTGCAAAACGACCCTCCTCAAAAGAAGCTCGCCAACCTCAGGAAACTTGGTGTTGACAACAGCAACCAGTGCTGCAAACACGTCTGTAAAACCCGGGGATGACATCTGCGATTTCATACAGGACCGACAAAATAGCCCACTTCCCCGTATCAAATTCTCCGAGAAGAGTTCTGGAATAATATTCTTTACGTTGGCAACATTAGCCTTGTTCACAAGCCCATTTATACTCTTCCGAAGGGCATCCCATGTCAACCGCTGATATTCAACACTGCTTTTATCTTGAACCTCTTTCATCCTCCGAGCCAACTTAAACGGAGGAAAATAAATAGCCGCCTCTTTCATCATACTAGCCAACTCAATCAAGCAAACCGATTTGGAGGGAATTACAGTATCTAAAAAGGAAAAGTTGCTCCGATGACAAGACAAAAAACTGCCACTCTCAATTATCAATTTATGCAGCAGCGCCTGCTAGGTTATTACAGCATTCTTGATGCTGTTGCACAACACACAAACCTAATATATATATATAGTTATATGTCATAGGTCGGCAACAATAGGAATTATTTTCCTTATTGTATTCGGTCATGCTTGACCGACTTGTAAGCAATGGGCCTTGTGGGCTTCAGTGGCCCACAAATTGAACCCACGTCTACAAAAAGAGTTGTGGATTACAAAAATTTCCAAATTCTTGTATATTAAGAGCCACTTGGTAATGTTGTTTTAGTAATATTATTTATATTTTTTGAAAATATATGTGGATGAAAAAGTGTGTGAAAATACATGTAATATTGTTTAAAAACTGAAAAGTGTTGCTTAAACTACCATATAAATAATGAATAAACAATGAATAATCTCAACTCAACAATCCCTAAAAAAATAAAAAATAAAAAAACTCAAATCAACAAATATAAATAACCAAGAATACTGAAATCCACACATTAAACACTTAAATTCCTAGCATATTAACAAACAAACATAGCAAAAGTTATTCAATAGAGCCAAGAATACCAAATAGGGGGAAAAAAAAGCTAAATAGAAAACAATACCTCACTCAATAAATGGTAAAAAAAACTTACTATGTTCTTTTTATTACAATGGCGCAGAGAGAGACGGGTTTGAGGTAGGGGTGACAATTTAATTATATGAGTCTTAATGGATAAACCCGCCAAAACCCATCTAAAATTTAAATAAACAACAAAAAATCTAAGAGCCCATTTGGTAGAGAAGTTTGAGTAATGTTGTTTGTAGTTTTTTGAAATACGTGTGGATGAAAATGTATATAGAAATATGTGTAATGTTGTTTAAAAACTGAAAATGAATTGTTTAACAACTCTATCAAATGGGGCCTAATTTCTAGAAAATGACCAAAATACTTTTGAAACCTAAAAAATAACCAAAATATCCCATGAAACCTAAAAATGACCAAAATATCCCTGAAACCTTCAAATTATCAAAATACTCCCGTAACTTAAAAAATGATTGAAATACTCTTGAAACCTAAAAATTACCAAAATATCCCTTAAACCTAAAAGATGATTGAAAAACCTCCCAAAACCTATAAAATTACCAAAATATCCCTTGAAACCTTAGAATTACTTACCCCTAAACTTATAAAATGACCGAAATACCTCCCAAACCTATAAAATGACCAAAATACTCCCGAAACGTGAAAATTACCAAAATACACCCTTAACCTAAAAGATGACCGAAATACCTCCAAAACCTATTAAATGACCAAAACGCCCCAAAACATAAAAATTACCAAAATATCTCCTAAATGCTTAGGTATATTTATAGATTAATACTAACCTCATTAGATCGTCCACATTGATGGTGCAAAAATTGCTAAAAATCTATTTTAGCATCTCAAATATCAAAAAACCTCCTACAACAATAATGTTATAGTTAAAAATTTTTAGATCATTGCTACTATAAACTCTTCCTTGTACCTGGCTGCCAAATATTAAAACCTTTTTTTTAATACCCCAAATGTTTTTTTTCTCTCTCTTTCTTCTTTTCTCACTTCTCAGACTTAGCCCTCTCTCTTTCTCTCTCTATCTTTTGGTACTCTCCCCTCTTTTGTGCCTCTTTAGCCCTTTGAGTGAATCGTTGCCATGGGTTGCTAGGTTTTGTGGTGGGTTTCGGGTGTTGCTAGGTTTGTGACTTTCTGTTGTGGTTTTTGATGTGGATGGGTTTTGATGGAGTTGAGGTTGGGCTACATTGGTTTTGGATGGTTTGGATTGGTGGTTAGTGGTGGTGTGGTTGTGGTATGGTTGGTGGTGGTGGTGGTAGTAGTTGATTTTGGTTGTGGCGCTGGTTGGTGGTGATGGGTTGTGGGGTTTTTTTTTTTTCCTACAATGGGTTGTGGTTGCCACTGGTGAAGTGGTGGTGGAGGTGGTTATGGCTAGTTTCTATAGGTTTTTGTGGTGGTTGTTTTTTTTTTTTTAAAAAAAAAAAGGAGTTGTTTACATTATTTTAAATGAAGTGGTAAAAATATAGAATCTTTGATGATGTATTTCAAAGTGAAATAGTAAAATAAATATGTATTTTGGGTAGACATATTGTGTAAAAACTCCATCAAATTCCATGATTGCTCTTTGATAGAAGTCCTGCGTAGAACTAGGATTAGATGATATCACAGTAAGTATGCTTCCGTTTCTAGTTATGAGGTATATAGAGCCAGACTTATTGAAGACCATCTGAAAGCCACTGCCTATAGTTCCACTTAACCAATAAGCAGTGTTGGACCAATCTACAGGGTATGCTAAAGTTTGAAGCACAAGATTTCCATCCGTTTGTAGTTGCAACTGGAACCTGCCATTAGAGTTATTCCTTTCTGAGTAATGAGCTACAAGCTTCCTTCCCAGACTCATTGTTTGTAGGTAACATTGTGTCCGTCAGATGATCAAAACTCTGCCACAAATAGCCACCATCCTGGCTTGCCAGCACAAAGTTTCCGGTGTCAAGCATGGCTGCATAGACAACTCCTAAACCGCCTAACTCAGATTTCCATATCCCTGTGCCTGTTGGGTCACGAGAACCAATTTGCCATCTTTGGTAAGTTCAACTTTGGATCCTGTTGGCACTAGATTATCTCCATTGGCTGACAAGACAATGGTTTTTTCAGGTATTTTGTTGAACCATATGGCTAGTAGATAGCCTCCATTTCCAATTTGTTGGAAACCAAAAGCAAAGTCACCAAAAGGTGATGCCCAGTAAGAGCCTTTTTCCTGTGGAATAAGCGATGAGCCTAGAGCTTGGTTGCTGGAACTTTGAGCAAAGGTGGAATATGGCAGCAACAGAACAAGAAGCAACAAGGAGAGAAGATGTGATCGTTGTAAAGCCATAGTATTAGGAGAAAAGATATGATAGTTTATAATTGATACACTTGGTAGTATAAATGATAAACTGTATTATGACAAATCTACTGGTAGAGGAAGATTTGCATTTGTTACATTTTGTTATAAGTATTGGGCAGTGGAACACTTTGTTGTATAAATGATAAACTGTATGGTGAATTACAAACTTGCATATTGACAAATCTACTTGAGTCCTTTATTATGTTTTCTTTGCAGTGTGTGAAGATAGACTCTCTCTATTTTACTGCTGAAAACAAAGATGTCTGATTTTTTTCATTGACTTTGTTTCGATTCGATGCTCTTAACCTGTTGTTGACATTTACTGCTTTTATTTCTTCATTGAAGATTAAGACTACAGGCACGAAAATTTGCACTCGATCTCTTAAAAATTTCCACGTTTTTGAATTTGACCCACATATTGACTAGCATTGACTTCACTACGGTCCATCTACGTTGGCATGTTTGTGTTTGACACAAAAGTTTCCATACCGTCAATTCCTTTGACACCACTCACCAAGGATTCTCTCCATTTGAAGTGGATTTATTTCATGATTCAAATTTAATGTTACAATATTCTGAAAAGGCACTGGACTATTACTTCATTTAAAATTTTAAATGACGTTATACAGTAATAGTCTATTTACCGTTAAATCCAATATATATATAACTTAATCATGAAAATAGATGTAATTGAGAGAACTTGAAATATAGAAGATCTTGTTCCATTGTAAAATTTTCAAAATGTTTATGATAACCTCATAGGAAAAAAATGTTTCTAATAAATTACTGCTCATAATACTTATAGACCTTTTTTCTTGTTTATGGTGCGTGACTTTTTATATTTCAAAACAATGTTGTGAATACCATTTCGGATCCCATTTTGATTTTTCATTAAAACGAAATATTTTAGTACCAGTTTATTCTAGCATACTGTTTGTGAGTGTTTTTGGGTTACCGCATATTTATATATAATTATAATTATAATTTATATATATATATATATAACTATTATAAAAAAACTAGTCGCAGATCCACGCAATGTGTGGAAATAAATAACTACTTTGTAATTTTGATATAAATATAATTTGTTATCCTAAATTTGTTGAAAATAATTTGCTTTACCAAAAAATTAAGAGAAATGTTATGTCGGCAATAATTTCACAATACTTTCACAACTTGGTTGGCAAAAAAGTAATTTTAGTGATAGGTTTAAATTAGAACTACTAACAACTTACCAACTATGACTTGATGTATTGAAAATGTTGTAGATGTAGCACTTCTTAAAAATTAAACAATTTCTAAAATTATTTTTCATCTTAATATCTCTACAAATACAAATATATCATTCTATTATTTTTGGGTGTATTTGATTGATATTTATCCATTTTTTAGGTGGTTCATATTCCTCTAAATTATGTTATAGTGCGTTATGTTTTCCTAATTTGGGTTATTAGTTTTAGATTTGGGATTATGCTATTTTTCTCAACAACTTGATTTTCTTTTTAGAATTTTCTCCTCTTGAATATCTAGAGTACAACTAAACTTTTTAATCAAGTATTAGCTCAAACAAAAATTAAATCAAAACAATAAGAAGGAGAGAGAGGACTTGTGATAGAAAACTCAATTCAATTCAATTCGTCTTCTTCACATTTTTTCCAAATTCAATTTCTTCATATAGTCAAGCATACATCTTCATGGAATTTCTCACATCCAATTGGTCTTCGTGGATTTTGAGGCTTTGTTCAAACTTGGATAATCTTTCACCCTCGTCTTTTTTTTGGTTGTCTATTGCTACCTTATATAATTTTATACACATGTTTTGATTTAATTTTCTTTCCATTGACATCAAATTCTACAATTTTGGCAAAAGTTTTACAGCAAAGGCATCCCATAATAATATCTAAATTTGTTACAATACAAAAAGAAAAAAGAAAAAAAAAGTAACATATCTTGTACTATGTTATGCATCTACATTCATGTCACAACTAATATGTACATACAATAAAATTGATTTATTTTACGGACATACAAAGAGAATTATTTATCCATAATGGTGAATGCATCACACAAATGCACATAAGAGGTATCCCATTAGTGGAAAAAAAAAAAAAAGACCTCATCCATGATTAATGACCACATAAACTATAGTAGTAAGACCCTATTGCGATTCTTTTAATGTCTTCTTCATCATGGCTTTGAGATTTTTTTGGTTGGTTTATGGGAACCGATGTTTTTGGTATTTGAGATCTCCGATGGCACATCACTAACAAAATTAATTCGGAAAACCTAAAGAGTATAGGGGAGAATAGATTAAAAAAAAAAAAAAAAAAAAAAAAACAACAACAACAACAACAAAACTTCACTTTAGAGAGACTTTCCAAATTTGCTAGAGTGAGGTAGAGCAATTGCAAATATATATAGACAAAAAATTAGTAGTTTTTTTTTTTTTTTTTTTGGAATTCTAATAGAGTGGCAATTGAACAGTTTTCATAATTGCTTGATTGGGGAGAGGGAGAGTTGTAAAGTTGAAGGAAGTTTGAATTATTATTAGATTGGGTTTGATGGAATAATAAATGGAAAGTTGAAAAGTTAGGAAATGTTAATTAAGAGATGGAGTTTTTTATTTTTATTTTTATGTGATTAGGAAAATGTTAATTTGCAAAAGAAAGGAAAGTAAAAGAAAAAAAAAGTTAGTGGGACTGATGATGTGGCCACTGATGTGGTTGAACAAGAGCGTAGCAACAATAAATGTTACGCTTCACCTTTTAGATATATATATATATATATATAGAGAGAGAGAGAGAGAGAGAGAGAGATAACAAGTTTAATATATATTTTTTTTATTAAAAAAATCTCACATAAAATGAGCATGTTATTACTTAATGTTTAAAAAGATTACTTATGGTTAAATAATAATAATAATAACATTTGGGTAATTCTACCCAAAGAATTTCCAAGAAGGTTACTAACCAAGTCAAATTTATTCCCTCATCTTCTCATCCACACCTAAACTCTTCATTAATTTTTTCTTTCTCATCTCACTGTCTATGCCCTCTCTCCAGTTTTCTCATCTTCTTCATATTTTTTTCTCTCTCAAAATGCCACTGCATCATTTTGTCTTTAAGTATATTTTCACCTCCTCTGTTCACATATACATAAACCAAATAGCTCTTATTCTCATCTTTTTACTTTTTGTTTCCCTTCTAACATAGCCTCCACTTCATCTTTTCTTTTATTTATTTTTTATTTTTTTTCATTTTTGCATTCCGGGCAAATCTTTAATTTTGGCTAGTATTGACCGAAATGCCCGGAATGGGCTGAAATTTCATCCAAGGTGGAAAAGGAGGGTTGTCGTTCCAGTTTGCATGCCGGTATGAGATTTTCCAACCATAACAAAATGGAATCCATAACAATGCTTCAAAGGACAAGCCATTATTTTTCCCATACATGTGAGACAAAAAGATGACGATTACAAAATACTAAATTGCAAACTACAACTCTAAAATTTGAGGCTATTTGGATTTTACTTTTGGAAATTTTAGAATTTAAATTTTACCTCCAAAATTTAGGGAGTAAAATCTAAACACCCAAAATTTTAGGAGATAAAATCCAAATTCTGAAATGTCAAGATACAAAATCCAAACACCCCAAAATTTTAAGAGGGGGGTTAAATCCAAATTCTGAAATTTTAGGATATAAAATCCAAACACCTTAAACTTTATGAGTGTAGTTTGTAATTTAGCCTTATAAAAAGTACAAAGAATTAATCCATGTCTCGAATGTGACATTTTATTAGTAAAAATATTTGTTTCAACTATTTTTTAATTGCAAAAAGAAGTGGTCAAAGATGTTGGCTATTTAATGGGAAGTTTATTTATTTATTTTTTTTTTTAGAGGAAGCATTATTGGCACAGTTTTAAAAATCGGACAGGCCAAAGAACTGGTTTGTGCTCTGATTCCCGGTTTAACTCGATTTTTACCTGTTTTGATCGGATTTATGGACTGGACTGCTGGTGCCTGGTTTCCGGTTGGTTCGGTTTGATTTTAAAAAATATTATTATTGAAGCAAATTAATAATAATGTCAAGTATAGTTTTTTATGTAGCATGTACAATGTTCCCACTTGGCTAAATAGAATCTTGTGTTAGAAGATGGAATTTTGATTTCTTCGTTTTGGTAAAAGTTTGAGTCAACCTTATTTAGTTGCCAGAATTTGGTCATGTTGAATGAATTGCAAAACCTACGATTTGTACCTAGTCTGTTGAGAGTTAGGTCAACTTGATAATGTCGCCTCAATCCCTAAGCAATTACCCTAATATAGAGGGGGAAAAAAAAAACACTATGATATATATATATATATATATATATATAAATACTATAGTTGGGGTGGGGGATTTAAACTATGGCCATCTTCCTTGAAAACATCAAGAGGTATTAGTTGAACTACAAGGTCCCATGATCCATAATACATTAATAATTAATAATATACTTTTATTAAAATATATTTAATTTCTATAATATAACATCTACTTTCGTTTAAAAAAAAAAAAAAAAAAATCTGTTTACTTGGTTTTTCAATCCATATGAATGATGGCAATGGCATTAATTAACTGCTGGGTTTTGTAATAGGTTAGTGATAAAAACTTTATATAAACAATTACTTGACATAGAATAGTAGTCATATTAATAAACAGTCGGGATATACAAACATTTATCATACATACATTCATCAGAACACCAGATCTGAAGCAAAGCTGGTGACTTAAACATCCAACCTTGCCAATCTTCTCTTCAAAATCAATGCACAGGTTCAGAGTTAGTCTCAGTGGGCAATGAACATGAACTTACAATCACCTATATAAGTAATTTTCAACTTAGGACACATTCCTTCAACTTCAAACTTGAAAGATTCTGCATGTGTCCAAAATTTCATCTAATCTTTTATATGCTCATCATTTATACAAAATAATATCTGATGGTGTTACTTTGATGCTCAACACTTCTCTATTCAGGACAGTCCTACAAGGAAGGTACTTTACCGAGGCAAGAATGAACATGGATTTGTATCCCATTCATTGCTCTGCCTTGCCAAGTATCACTTCCTCACTTTTCTGTTTCATCTATCAATTTGGTTGCGAAATTAAACTAATCTTGGGGCAAGATCGATTATGTTAAGTTAATGTTGCAAACCATGACAAATTGTAAGTCTTGTTGTAAGACAGTAGTTTGGATCTTGCTAAATCTAGCTAGATTTAATCTAAGAAGGCCTGCCTGAAAATAACCTGTACAGCAAAATATGTCGATGATAGTGGCTCCAACTAGTTCTAGAGTCTAGTAGCCACTATTCATTGTCTGGACCTTGTCAATTGGAGTTGCCATTTTAGTGTTACACAAGTATAAAGTATAAGCATTCTGTTGCACGTGTGTGAATTTACACACTGAAGTGGCATTTTCAAGTTTAAAATTCAATTGTTTTGAGAGTGTGTAAATGCACACAATGTGTGAAACAAACACTGTCCATGTTCGAATACTTTCCTTACTCCTTCCACTCATATGTTTAGGAAAATCTCACTTGCACCAAGTAAAAGCATTAAAATATAGTGAGTAAAAAACACAAGGAAAACCCAATTACTCTATTCTGGTTCAAGCTAATTTGGTCGCTGTTGAGATGGAGCATCGTCAACAATGATTTTAATATTTGAAACAAATAAATATTTTTCGTTTTATTTATTTATTAATATATTTTGGTCTTCTATAGCTCTGTGAAAATGAAATTTGGTCGACTGTTGAAGCCACTCATTATTAATGATGACCCAATCTCGATTGATAGAGGATATAACTTAGAACAAAATGGAAGATAATAAAGATTCAATTTTTATGACTTTTTTAGATAACTGGATTGCCTTACAATAATGTAGCTTTACAATTATGCTATACAATTGTCTCTTTATCGTATAATGAAAGTTTTGAGAATTGGTTTTTCATTCAAGATGCACATTCTAACGCCCTAAGAGTGATTGGTTTTTTCTTTTTTAAGATACAATTTGGTTTTAACTAATTATTGCCTCATTTCATAATAATTGATTACTTTATTACCATTAAGCAATTCAAACAAAAAAGAAAGTATATCAAGAGACTGTTTCATGGAGCACCTCTCTCATATATACTTGGTGCATCTCACTCATCTATAAGACTCACATATTATAAGAGGGGTGCTCCATGATACAGTTTGGTAAGAATTTTTTTTTTCTAAACGAAGACGTCAATAAGTTTATTTTTGTGAAGAAAAGATTTGATCCCTAGTTTTTTGTTCAACGATAAAAATTTAATCAATGGAACTAATTATTATTATTATTATTACTAGTTGTGCAAGCCAACTTCAACGGTTGCTAATGACTTCAATTAGACATTGATATTATTTGCTTGCTTGTGGACAAGAATATTGGTAAATTTAGTAAAATTGGTTCTCATACACGTTTATATGCGACAAGACCTAACGTACAAGTGGGGATTAAGTTACCGAGGGGTGGCAAATAGATACAAACTTACATCATCACCAAGCGAAGAGAAGCACAAAAATGGAAAAGGCCTCTACCGAAACAAATTCTAGGAGTTGTCACTCCAGGCCTTCCGACAAAGAATATTGGTTTTTATTTTTTTTGCTAAGTACAAGAATATTGAATCATTGATAGAAAGGGTGAGACAGTTTGAAACATGATGTGTAGTGCAAACAAATGTGTGTGGGTAACACATTAACATCGAGATAGCTAGTTAAGGATGAATTGTTGGGGAATGATATTGGCTTTAGCATTACTGTAGGAAGAGTGCAAAGGTTGAAGTGGTAGGTTATGTGCTTAATTGACATTACTTTACTGGGCAAGAGACTCTCTCATACTCGTCACCATCCCTTTTATATTCGTCTTTTTCATTAATGTTTGAGAAATGCTATGTCAAAACATTTTCACAACAAATACAATGTGGCGGGTTGTTATTTGTTGTTACTAGTGGGTAAGAAAGTAATTTCAGTAGTGGATTCAAAATAAAAACCTGTAACAACTTACTAACTAGGATTTATTGTGAAAATGTTGTGTATGTAGCACTTCTCTTATTGTTTAGTATTCATGTAAGGAAAATTGTGAGTGAAGAAGCAAACAGGGCCACCATTGGAGTTTCCATAGAGTGACCAAAAATATTTATCTTAACTTCAGAGTTCAATAATGTCAGAAGTGCATGGATATTAAAATTCCAAGTAAATAATTCAATAAACGCTTTTTTGGACATGAAAAAACTAAATTTCAAGTAAAGATAAAGTGCAAATTTTGACCCAAATGTGTAACCTTTTTCAATCACAACCAAACTATTTATGAATATAAAGTGTAATCATCCACTAATTAATTAAATATATTATGAGCTATTTCCACGACAAACATACCTCCCTGTTGGTGACTAGGTCCAACGAAGCCATCAAAATGCCATGGCAAGTGATGGCTTTATTGGCAACCCTCTGTATGTCTAGTGTACAGAATGTGATTCAATGTAGAAGAGAAATTGCTAAATGTGGCTAACTAAGCATACCTCCCTGGCTTCCTATACGATTAAAAAGATGATAACTTAATAATAAATAAACTACTAAAAATTGTAAGCACTTAGCAACAAGTACAACTTAGCAAGAAAAACATGTCTAAACCTTAGAAACCAAAAATACACGACAGCAACTCAATTCCAATAGCATACCCACTATGCAAGCCTTTAGGCGAGAGATATTGCAAATGTGATCCACACTCTGTGACAAAGGCAACAGCAACCTCAACACTCGAATCGGTTGGATTCTCAAGCAGCACAGCAAGCAGCTCCAAGGCAATGATCTCATTAGCCACTAGCTGGTTCACTAAATGTGCAATGAACTTAACAGCAGCTAGTAATTGGGGCTTGTCGTTCCGTTTATAAGCTCTCTTGAGCTGCAAAACTACCCTTCTCAAAAGAAGCTCGCCCACCTCAGGAAACTTAGCTTTGACAACAGCAACCAGTGCTGCAAACACGTCTGTAAAACCCGGGGATGACATCTGCGATTTCATACAGGACCGACAAAATAGCCCATTTCCCCGTATCAAATTCTCCGAGAAGGGTTCTGGAATAATGTTCTTTACATTGGCAGCATTAACCTTGTTCACAAGCCCATTTATACTCTTCCTAAGGGCATTCCATGTCAACCGCTGATATTCAACACTGCTTTTATCTTGAACCTCTTTCATCATCCGAGCCAACTTAAACGGAGGAAATAAATAGCCTCTTTCATCATCCTAGCCAAGGTAGGAATTACTGTACCTAAAAAGGCAATGTTAACTTTTTCTTTAACAGTTCAATCACATCAATGGCCTAACACTCTTTCTCACAAGACTAGCGAGACAAGGAACTGCCATATATACTGTATATATTTATATGTCATAGGTCGGCAACAATAGGAATTATATTCTTGCTGTATTCGGTCATGCTTGACCGACTTATAAGCAATGGGCCTTGTGGGCTTCAGTGGCCCACAAATTGAACCCACGTTAACAAAAAGAGTTGTGGATTACAAAAATTAATAACCTCACTTAATAAAATAAAATAAAAAAGCCCAAATTCTGGCACATTATATTTACTGAGTTCTATACCAGTTTCAACAAAACAATGAATAAACTCAAATCAACAAAAATAAATAACCAAGAATACTGAAATCCACACGTTAAACACTTAAATTCCTAACAAATTAACAAACAAACATAGCAAAAGTTAGACAATGGAGCCAAGAATACCAAATAGGGGGAAAAAAGAAGCTAAATAGAAAACAGTGCCTCACTCGATAAATGGTGAGAAAGAAGAGCACCTATACAAGGAAACATAACTAAAGAGAAAAGTTGTACTAAATTACTTTAAATTAGAACAGTCCAAAGATAAACTTATTTTATATAATTTTTAAAAAAATCTTTTTTATAGAAGTCTATAGAAAAAAAATGACAAAATTGACATATGCTAATGTGGCTAATTGTTAGTAATCGAAAAAAAAAAATGATGTCAATAATGAGCCCAAATAAGAACCTATAAGCTTGTAAATTTAAATGGTATAAAAAATGTTGTCAAATTTTTTTAGTTTATTTTATTAAAAAAACTAAATTGTATAAAAAGCTTAAAAATACTATTCCTTCAAAGCAACTCATCATTACAACTAGTGTGCTTCAAGAAGAAAAGGCGGGAAAAATATAGAAGGTATTCAAAGTATAACTCAAGGGTAAGAGTTGGGTCTCTTGTTGAGACATGAACATTGGATCCAAGCCGGTTCTTATGGGTATGAAAAATTTGGTCCTAGTCCCAAAAATAGACTGGACTAGATTGAATAGTAAGTATATAAATTTTTAAATGTTTTTTTTTAAAGGATAAAATTTAGCTATAAAATTGGTTTCAACCTAAGGTTACAATCTTACTCAATATCTTTTTATTGGAAATGAATTTTGACAAATCCACTATTGGATTACATCTTCTTCTCATATCCTTCATACATGCAAAATTTCTAGAAAATTAAAGATAAACAACTATGTCATCAATAAAATTTTTAAATTGCAAGTTTTTGTAGTTTAAAATTATGCATAAAATATAATCTTATAGTTCATATAGTAAATAATATCCGATTGTCACAAAATTTGACATATGTATTAAGAGCGTAAAGAAAATGCAATTCAACGGTTAGATTTTCAAAATATGTAGTTGTGGGGAGTGGAATAGTCTATATTCATACCTAGCATCCAGGAAGTTAATAGGCCACGGGAAAGTAGTTGGGCTTGGCCTTTGGGCCGAGGGGAAAGCTCGGAAGGAGGCAGTCCGTGAAAGAGTTGAAAGTTGGGTCATCATGTGGGTTTTTTTTTTGGGTGTTAAAAGGGATTTTATTGCAAAGGAATGCAATAAAATCTCTGTTGGGTCATCATGTTGAAGACAGTTAGATACCACGGTTAGCCCATTCCTGTGGAAAAGGAATGCACTAGTTTGTTTGGAGCACGGATAATCAATGCACGATCTCCAAGAGACATTGGTGATCACGGGAAACTTTTGGACTATGCAAGAAGAAAGAAGATCTTTCACCTCTGCATAAAAGAAGGGGTTCTTACCTAACCTTTGCTGCATTAATTGCGCAAAAGATAGCCTGAATAGTACACGCAACCTCTGGGCAATTAGAATTCCAAGATAAGAAGGAGAGGAAACTGATAAAGTAAGAAAAAATATCCTTGAGACTTTGAAAAGGAACAGGATAGCTAGAGGGATAAGAACAAAGGCTGAGGCTATAATAGAAGGAAAGGAAAAAAGGTGATGGGGATCCAAGAAGTGGGAGAGGAAAAAAATTAGTTGGAAAAGAAAAAAAAAGTGAGAGTGAAAGATATTGAGTGAAATACCACGGGAGCCAAGATAAAAAGCTTCCTAGAATCACTCGTTGTAATAGTGATGGTAGCATATAAATGGTCAATGAAATCCACTGTTTTTTTTCCCCCATTGTAGAGTTTATATTCTCTGTTGCTTATTTGTATCTTGTTTGTGTGGGTCATTGGAAAGAGAATTCCGTGGAGCGATCCTCAGAGACTAATTTCAGTTCCCCTACAGTAGTAATGTTAATGATATTGAGGAAGGTTATCTAATTTTATAGCTAAATTTTGTATTAATAAAAATATAAAAAACCTCTCATTCTCTTATTTTCTCTGACTTTCTTAACTGTCTCTCCCACCATTTCCGACATTCTGTCCCTCTCACTATCCCTCCCCTGCCACAGTTCCCAGTCATAAAAACAAAAGCTTTTTATGTGGCAAAACAATTAAAGCAATTGGGCAAGTGGTTGCAACTTTGAGTTCCAAAAATGGCTCCAGTGGGAGTTGGGGGAAGCTATTCAAGCATAAATTTTTGGTCTTTACAACAGCTGCGCAAATGGGTTTTACTTTTATCTTCGGATAAAACTTAGGTACAATTCTTCTTCCTTAACTATATTAAATTTAAATGTCTAGAACATATACGTTTCAGGTTATCATTGAATTTCTTCACTTTGCATGTTTGTTCATTTGTTTGTTGTCTGTTCTTTGTTTCGAATTCCTAGAACAATGTATAGTCCTAAACGTGTGATCCAAGGTAGCTTGGTTCTATAGGGATGTACTGAATCTTACTATGTTGAAGAAGTCAATCTAAGCTCAAGCAATGATTATTCAACATATGCAATACAATTCAAAAATAAGTAATTTAGATTGACTTTGCATCTTTTTTTCTTTTTTCTTTTTTTTTTCTTTTTTTTTTTTTTTTTTTTGGGTTCAGAATAAATTATTATGTTTTGTTCGAGATAATTAAGAATGTTGTTGTAATTTAGATGTTCGTTCGATGCTATTTAAAATGATTACCTTAGAAATTTGATCAGGTCATACAATGCAACTGAAATTTTCTCTTGCAATGCAGATGAAATAATGGTTACAACTGGTGAAGGTCTTGAATGGGTTAGGGAGATATGAGTAGAAGTGCCTGAAAAATTCAATATGCATCATTCTTTATCTATTTCTTTGGAGAATTCGGGTTTAGTAAGAAAATGGTGACCTTAGATCAAGAACAATATATTATATCAAGTTGCAGTGCATTCTAGTGCTACTTGGTATAACTGTGACTTTATGTTTGAAAATTAGTAATGGTGTGTATCATGACCAAAAAAAGAGTGTCATTTGTAGAGTCTAACCTAGTCTGATATGGTGCCTTACTGCCTTGCTAAATGGGATTGGTAGCATCAATTAAAAAAAAAAAAAAAAAAAAAAAAAAAAAAAAACTAAAGATCTCATGTGATTATTCACTAATATGTTAGCTCATTTCAAGAAAGATTTTTAGTATCTTGACTTCTGAAAACTCTTCACTTCCACTTTGGCTAAAACTAATGCAAACATAAGCTTTGGATCTAATCTCACTGCTCTTGATGATAAATCTTCCTGGGGTTCCCAATTCGGTGACTTTGCTTTTGGATTCCAATCAATTGGTGGAATAGGCTTCTTACTTGCTATATGGCTTGAAAAAATCCCAGAAATAACCATAATTTGGTCAGCCAATGGAAATAGTCTAGTCCAAAGAGGATCCAAAGTTGAGCTTACAATAGGTGGCCAGCTAGTTCTCTATGACACAAACATTCAGCAGGTTTGGGCTACTGATGTTGCTGCTAGTGGAGTTAATTATGCATCCATGCTCAACACTGGGAACTTTGTGCTTGCAAGACTAGATTATGTCGACTTATGGGAAAGTTTTAATTCTTTCCGATGACACCATATTGCAGAGTCTGATGCTAAATCAAGGAAGGAGGATCCATTGCTAAGACCTTCCATGAAGAATGTTCTGCAAATGTTGGGCGGTGCCACTGAAGTTTTAGTGCCTCCATGTCCTTTTCCAACTACTTCAGTATAATCAACTACCTATAGGTATGCATCGATGCATGTTCCTTGCTGGTACTTGAACCATGTTTGGTTGTACTATTTTAGTCTAATTCTTGAAGCATACTTGGTTTTACTGTTTAATATAATAGTTTGTTTGTTTCAATGTAGGAGTATGTTCACATGTAATCTCTTGCCAATTCAGTATTTTCTTAATGCAGCTGCATAAAAATTTTAGTCCCATTTATGGTTCAAATCAGCACTTACCCTTCCCAATAATGTTCTAATTTCATTTTGGAATACTATTTATAGAATATAAGAAAAAATGTCCCTCAAAGAAAGAAAGAAAAAAAAAAAAGTCAGTTGATAGCCTCTACTAATACACATGCGTAAAAAAGCTCACTTTTGGAGTCAATGAGTTAAGCCTGAAGAGAAGAAAAAGAAAGGGGAAGATTCAAACTAGTGATCTCCATATTATAAGGCATAGTCTCTTATAGATTGCACCATATCTTGGTGTTACACCCCCTTTTTTTTTTTCATAAAAGAGAAGCAAAGACGCTAGCGCAGTAAGTACTATTCATATTATAAAACAAAACAAAATATCATTTTACTAATATAAAGGATGACTTGGAACAAAGGCTGTATAATTGTGATTCCTTTCAGTTTTCACCCCACTATTTTTTTTCTTTATCGTTCTTTTCAATTTTTGTACCTTTAATCCTTCTATATCCCATCCACGAATCCTTACATGGCACTGACGAATAGTCCTAAATTTCCAGATCATCTTTGTATGCCATTTCGTCAAAAGGCAATTTTACAAAGGTATAGGACAATAGTTTTGATCTTGTGAAGTCCAGCCATATTTCATCTAAGAAGGCCTGCTTGAAAATATCCTACACAGAAAAATATGTCAAACATAGTGGCTCCAATTAGTTCTAGATTCTAGTAGACACTAGTCATTGTCCTGACCTTGTCAATTGGAGTTTCCTAAAATTAGTAGATGGATTCTGCAGGTGAGTCAAAATTCCACCTATGGCATGCTACTCTGTTTTGCAATCCTTATGAATGATGGCATTAACTATTGAGTTTTGTATTAATTTTATTGTGGTTCAATATTTGATAGGCCAAAGACGAATTGACCCATTGTGATGAATTAATTGATCAATTAGCCAAGTTTATTAATTAATCAAATTAACATGCGATGTATATTGTAGCACAAACAAATCACCAATTAAACTAAGTATGCAGCGGAAATTAAATTGACACGGTGATTTGTTTACGAATGGGGAAAACCTATACGGCAAAAACCCTATTGAGTGATTTTAAGGTCATCACTCTAGAAAATCTACTATTATCAAAACAAGTGGTTACAAGTAAAGGAATCCCAGTACCTTATACCAACTTACAGTTGAACCCTTACCACAATATCTAAATGGACTTGTTCTGTAGTGACAATCTCTCCTTTCAATACATGGCTCCCAGTATGTGACTAACCACTAAATGCGCGGATCCTAGTACGTGACTTGATCACCAACTAGAGAAGGATGTTGGCTGCAAAATTCTTATGTTCATCACACAATAAAGATCATGAAGTTGCTTGGTCACAAAACCCTATGGTGTTCAAACACAGCATCTTCTTAGATATTTAATTGTAGCCATTATTTAACTTCAACTTCATGTATTTTGTTCATACCAACTTTATTTAACTTCAACTTTTATCATTCTTAATCATGCGTAGAAATATTATTCCAACAAATAGTTCAAGGTAACCTAAAATAAAGGAAAATGATTCATTGGTGAATGGTGATACCATCCCAAAAACAAAACAAAAAAATGCAAAATAAACACAAAAAACCAAACATACAAAACAGTTAATATAAAGATACAGAAATATAAAAATTAAAGAGATTTTTTTTTTCAAAAGATAATAACAAAGAGAGGAGAGTTAGGCAACAATGGTTTTGAAATTGGGTTGATAGATCCGGTGAGGGAAACTGGTGGCTCAATCGATGTGGTGGCAGCAACTTGGAGATGGTGGCTGCAAGGGGAAGTTCGGCCACAACTAGGCTTGGGAGAACAAAAAAACTATTAGGTTCTAAAGATTTAAGTTTAAATGTTTAGAATTATGTTTTTATTGTGTTGGCAAATTGAGAACAAAACGTATCTAGTCTAGGTGTTAGGCAATGCTTAAAAGTGTTTGTTTCATGGTTCAAGTCTAGCTATTTGTAGAAAAAGGAAGTGTGTTTCTACCCTGCTCAACCAATTGAGAAATTAGGCTTGACCAATCAAAAATCGCAAGAACATAATTCTGTAGAACTTTAAACCAGGCCTAAGCTCGCAAAATTATTTAGGGTTTCATTCCAACTTCTTCACATATAAAAGAGAAACCCTAGCGACATTTTTCAGACTTTTGGAAGACTTGTGTGTTACTCCTTGTGAGATTTGAGAGGTTTTGTACCTTCTAACTACACAAGAATCTACCAGAGCTAGAACTACAATCAAGCGTTGGTAAAACATAGTTGCTGCATCAAGATCATTATTGAAGGTGATCTGAAACCTTTGAGTTGGATCTCAAAGTCATAAGCAAGGGTGCTTGAGTTGGTGTAAATCCAAAAAGAAAAGGAATTCGTGGATTCAAAGCTTGGATGTGATCATGTCAGTAAGTTATTACATGAGGTAGCAATAGATTTAGGGTTAAATCTGATTGTAAAATTTTAGTTCTTTTATAGTGGATTTACTTTACCTTGAGGATAGCTAGGTCAAATCCTCCCCTAGTTTTTTACCATGAAATCGTTCGTTTCATCGATTTTTCTGGGTTATCATATCGTGGTGTTATTTACTTTTTCACTTTATGCATGATATGATATATGCTTGTTTAATCTAGATCTGAATAATAAACCTAATAATCAACTTGGATAATTAATTAGGTTAAACAATTTGGTTTAAGGGGTCTAAATAAACAAACAAAAATAGAGAGAGACCTTTTAAGAGAGGAGAAGGCCACACCAGCATGAATCGTTAGAGGCGGCGGTGACATGGAACTCAGTGGCTGCTAGCTGCAACCATGGAAGTTTGGCCATGGGTGTCCTTGATAGGTTTGGTGGAATGGAAGAGAGAGGGAGACATTGAAATTTTGAAATATTGAGAGGAGAGAGTAAATAGTTGAAAGCAGAAAGTGAGTCAAGAGTGTACGAATCATTGATGTGGCTTAAATGATGTGTCAATTTATGAAGCATTGGATTCAATGAATGGTTGAAATTTGAGCAATTGCACACCATGCAATACCCTAGGCAATACATTAGGTATTGCATGGGATCTCAATCCCACAAATCACAAATCATGGTCCATAGAAAATGCAAAGGCAGAGCACTAGAGCTGAGACAAAAAACACAAATATGAACATGAGAGAGGTGAGGAAAATCTCATATTCATCATACCTTGACCGATTCAACTCGTGTGTAAGTGTGAATAGCAATAGATGTAGTTCAAATCGGATCTGAGGAATAGTAGCAGTAGAGATGTAAATTGGATTGGATCTGAGGAGCATTAGCAATAGCAAATTTTGTGGAGGAAGAATGAGGTTAGGTAGAGCTAAGAGAGTGAGCTTGAGAGAGAAAAGTACTGGAAAAAAATTTGGGAATTGTGATTTGAGTTTTTAGATTTTTTTTAGTTTTTTTGTGTGTGATTTTGGTTTAGTCTAGATTTATTTTTTATTTTGTATTTAATTTTATTTTGTCCAAAGGTAATTGATGTTATGCTTGAGACAATTAATTCCTTTGAACCAAATAATTTTTCAATTGTTCTTGAGTTAAAGGGGCCTGGAGTAGATATATATATATATATATATATATATTTTTTTTTTCCTTATAGGTCAATTTCTAAATATTTTAGAGGAGGGGAGCCAAATATATATATATATATATACTTTTTTTTTTTGGGGGGGGGGGGGGGGGAGGGGGGCATTAAGGTCAAAATTTTTGGGCCGGGGGGGGGGGGGGGAAGCACTGTAGTTCCGTCCTCGTTGATAATGCTGGCTCAATCCCTAGGCAATTGCATTAAAAAAAAGACATAATAATAATAATAATAATAATAATAATAAAATTCAACCATTGGGGTGAGAGATTTAAAATATGGACGTCTTCTTTGAAAACATCAAGAGGTGTTAGTTCAACTACAAGGCCCCACCATCTATAAAACATTAATAATTTAATATTAAACTTTTATAACATCATAAAATAAAATATATTTAATTTTTATAATATAACATCTACTTTCATCTAAAAAAAAGATCTATATACTTGGTTTTTCAATCCATATGAATGATGGCAATGGCATTAAGCCATTAAATGTTGGGTTTTGTAATAGGTTAGTTGTAATCAAATGCTTGAATAGAAAAGACAAAATTTGCACTACTAACAAATTTTTTTTTTTTTATCTAGGAACCATTTTTATTGTGTGATTAAATTTTTATATAAACAATTACGTGATGTAGAATAGTAGTCATATTAATTGACAATCGGGACATACAGACATTTATCATACATACATTCATCAGAACACCAGATCTGTAGCAAAGCTGGTGACTTAAACATCCAACCTTGCCAATCTTCTCTTCAAAATCAATAAATAGGTTCAGAGTTAGTCTCAGTGGGCAATGAACAGGAACTTAGAATCACCCATATAAGTAATTTTCAACTTAGGATACATTCCTTCAACTTCAAACTTTAAAGATTCTGCATTTGTCCAAAATTTCATCTAATCTTTTATATGCTCATCATTTATGCAAAATAATATTTGAAGGTGTTGCTTTGATGCTCAACACTTCTCTAGTCAGGACAGTTCTACGAGGAAGGTACTTTATCGAGGCAAGAATGAACAAGGATTTGTATGTCATTCACTGCTTTGTCTTGCCAAGTATCGCTTCCTCACTTTTCTATTTCATCTATCAATTTGATTGCAAAAGTTAAACTAATCTTGGGGCAAGATCGATTATGTCAAGTTAATGTTGCAAACCATGACAAATTGTAAGTCTTGTTGTAAGATAGTAGTTTGGATCTTGCTAAATCTAGCTAGATTTAATCTAAGAAGGCATGCCTGAAAATAACCTGTACAGCAAAATATGTCGATGATAGTGGCTCCAACTTGTTCTAGAGTCTAGTAGCCACTATTCAGTGTCTGGACCTTGTCAATTGGAGTTTCCAAAATTTGGTAGTGGGATTCTGCAGGTGAGGCAAATTTCTGCCTATTTCATATTACTCGGTTTGTCAATCCTTACAGTGGTTCAATACTCAATAGAAAAGACACTTTTTTGCCGTACAAAAGGAATCATCTAGCCAGAAGCGGCTCCAGTAATTTTCTTAAAGGGTTTCATTAAGAAACTTAAATTAAACAAATTTTAATAAAAAGAGAATTTGAATATATCGTGTTATTGAAAAAAAAAAAAAACATAAATACATGAAATTTTACAATTTCTTTCTACAAGTTTTTATTTGAAATCATCACATGATAGTTTATTATCAGTTGTCATTATCTATTGTTAATGTAGATGTGACTATTTTATTTTGTTAAGTTTGTCTAACATTTTTATTTTTATGTAATTGTCATTATTTATTTGTTATTTTTTTTTATTATAAATTATTGACCTTATGTTGTGAAAATTGGGTGAAATAAATCTATTTACACAAGATTAAAGAAGAGAGAGAGAAGATAATATGACACAAGGAATTTGCGTGGTTCGGCAATATGCCTACGTCCACGGGAGGCGACAGAATAAATTTTCACTATAACTGTGGAGATTACAACAATGACTTGAAGACACTCTCACACAAACCCAATCCCCAAATACACCCTTGGTTCTCTCACAAATAAGTAGAGAACACCCTATTGTATTTAGACAATTTGCAAGACACAACTTCCTAGCTATGGTGCACACACACAGAAGAAGTTGCTATCTCCTTAGCTCACGTATGAACTCTCCTTTTTCTCACACTCAGCCTTTTGTTGTTCTCAATTGCTTTATCCCTATTTATAGCCAAGGTTTAGCCGAAATGCCAACAATTTCCGCACACTAGAGACTTCTATTGTTAAGGAAGTCAACAATAGTGGCTAAGCATTTTTTTTTTTTTTGAAAGCCAAACCAAATTCATTCCACAGACAAATATCTTGAGTCAACAAGCAAGGCTTCAAGGGCTGGAGGAGGATCTTCCTCCAACCAAACAATATCCTCCCTAATATTTCTAGCAAACCTAGCTAAAGAATGGGCAGCCCCATTAGCAGTACGCCTAATGGTTTTGAACTCCACCCTACGCAGCCTTCCAGCCAAGCAGCGGACATCATCAAAAATGGTTCCCAGCCGAGACCAATTTGCCTGAGATGACACAATGGATTTCATCACATTCGCATTGTCACCCTCCACAATTAAATCCGAGAATCCAGCTTCAGTAGCAAATTCCAAGGCACGACAGCAGGCCAAAACCTCAGCCTCATCACTGTCCAAGACTGCCAGACCTCTTGACGACAAGGCTGCCATCACCTGGCCATCGACATTCCTGATTAACACGCCTACACCAGATGCTGAAGCATTTGAGAAGACCGTCGCATCAAAGTTCAACTTGTACGTTGAACCATCAGGCGGCTGCCATCCCAGACACGGACCAGTAGGTGCAGGGAGAGAAAGCAGCACCTGAGCATCCTTATACTCTGCCAGTAAGCTCTTTGCCCGATCAATCAAAGCCCCCGGCTCCTGCAACAGACCACCATGCACAAACAGGTTGCGCCTATGCTAAAGCAGCCAGCATTGCACTAGAAAAGCTTCAATATCATCCTTAGGCAGCCTATGCATTAGCCCCTCCACCAGCTGAAGAACAGAGGACTGGGCAGTCAGCCCCTTCTGCAAAGCTCGTTGAGAACATCCAGCCCAAACGTCCTGGGCTGCACCACATTCCCAAATAGCATGAATAATAGTTTCAGGAGCTTGCATGCAGATAGGACACAGAGCATTTTCAATAATCCTCCGCTGCCAAAGCCTTTCAAGCGTTGGAAGAATGTTGTGACAAGCACGCCATATAAACACTTTTATCTTATTTGGAAGGCGAAAATTCCAGATTCTCGCCCAAATTTCGCTGCCCGGCACTGGATTGGACCCCTCACCATCCTGCTTTAGCTCATTCCACAAATACCTTGCTGTATGATAACCGGATTTCACCGAGTACCTCCCATTTTTGTTATGCAGCCAGAATAGCTTGTCTGGAACATAACGCCTACTCAAGGGGATCCGGTATATAGCTTCTGCATCGAACCTATTGAAAGCCATGTCAATGAAGGCACGGTTCCATTGGAGGGTATCCCAATCAATTAAATCCGAAACAAACCAATCTTCCCAAACTTCATAAGGAGTGACTAAAACTTTGTTAGTTGGATGGTCAGGCAGCCATTTGTCATATAACACCCGGATGGAAGAGCCCGAACCAACCCGCCAACAACATCCTTTCTTCAAAATAGGCTGAGCAGCGAGTAAGCTCTTCCAAACATATGAGCTATTTGGGTGATCAACCGCCTCAAGGAAAGTACATCGGGGAAAGTATTTAGCTTTAAAGCACCTATATAGGAGAGAGCTGTGATCAGTTAACATTCTCCATCCTTGCTTTGCCAACATTGCCAGGTTAAAGCTTCGTATGTCTCTGAACCCCAGACCACCCCCTTTCTTTGGCCGGACAAGGGACTCCCAACTCTTCCAATGAATCTTCTTTTCATCTCCACATTGACCCCACCAAAACCTAGCACACATCATGTTAAGTTCATTACAAAGTTTCATTGGAAGTTGAAACACTCTCATCGTGTAAGTAGGAATTGATTGGGCCACAGCTTTGATTAGGACTTCCTTCCCCGCCTTAGATAATAGCTTTCCCTTCCACCCTTGTATCTTCTTCCAAACCCTTTCTTTAAGAAAAGAGAAGGCATGATACTTTGACCGGCCAATCAATGTGGGCAAGCCCAAATAGGACTCAAATTTCTATACTTCCTGAACTCCCAACTTATTTTTTATCCAATCTCTTTGCACCCTTGTTGTGTTAGTGCTAAAGAAAACCGAAGATTTTTCGAAGTTGATACATTGGCCAGAGGCCACAGCATACAACTCAAGTGCTTCAGAAATCACTTGCACTTCCTCCTGCTTGTTTTGGCAAAACAAAAGAGAATCATCAGCAAAAAGCAAATGAGAAATAGAAGGTGCATATCGGCTAATGGACACCCCATGAAGCCTACTATTCTCCTCTTCCTTTGCCAGTAGAGATGTGAAGGCCTCAGCACAAAGCAAAAATAAATAAGGGGAAAGCGGATCCCCCTGGCGAAGGCCCCTAGAAGGTCTGAAATTCTCAAAAGCCTTGCCATTTAGACGGATGGAGAAAGAGGTGGTGGTGACACAACTCATGATCCGGTCAATCCACCCTTGCGGGAATCCTAACTTGAGCATCATACCCCTTAGGAAAGGCCATTCAACTCTGTCATAAGCTTTGCTAATGTCCAATTTCAGAGCTATCGCGCCTTTTTTGCCCTTTTTCCGACCATGCAAAGAGTGCAAAGTCTCATAGGCCACAAGAATATTATCCGTAATTAAACACCCCGGCACAAAAGCACTTTGATTAGGAGAAATTAAATGGGGCAAGATTAACTTCAACCTATTTGCCAGCACTTTAGAAATTATTTTATAAATGACATTACATAGGCTAATAGGTCTAAAATCAGACATTTTTTTCGGAGACTTAACCTTAGGTATGAGTACAATATGGGAGTAATTTAATTCAAGCAACAAAATACCAGTATTTAGAAAATCCAACACAGCCCTAGTTACATCATTACCAATAATATGCCAAAATTTCTGGTAAAATAAAGCATTCATACCGTTCGGTCCAGGAGCCTTGGTCGGTCCCATCTGGAAAATCGCTGTTTTAACCTCCTCAGCATCAAAATCATTGGACAAAATATTGATCATATCCAGAGAGAACCGAGGGTTTACTGCATTCAAGCATTCCTCTAGCCGATCACACCTCCCTGAGGAGAACAAATTCTCAAAATATTGGACTGCCACTTCTGCTACCTCTTCAATCTTCTCAACCCAAACCCCATCAGAATTTGTAATTCCATGTACAAAGTTCCTACGACGCCGTTGAGAGGCCTTAGAATGGAAAAATTTTGTATTTTTATCTCCGGCCTTTAACCAAGCCAAGCAGGACCGTTGCGCCCAATAAAGTTCTTGCTTCAATAACAGATCATCGAGTTGTTTACTGGCTGCCACAAACTCAGTTCTGGTTGCCTCAGTTTGGTCACCTTCATGCAGTCTTTCAAGCACTTTCTTCAATCTTTTGATTTCCTCCACCTCCAGTTTTGTTCTAGACGACCCCCAAGAGTTTAAATCAGCCCCACAACATTTTATTTTTGTGCTAATACTGGCCATAGGCGACCCTACACATCCTACACGACACCAAGCTTCCTCAATCACCCTACCACAATCCTCCTCTAACAGCCACCTTTCTTCAAACATGAACCCCCGAGCCATTCTACCTTTGAATTTACAATCCGACCCTGTCTGTAAAATAATAGACATATGATCCGATGCATGAGAAAATTTGTGGTAAACGCGAGCTCGCTGAGAAATAGTCTCTCCATTCCTTATTTGCAACCACCCGATCAAGCCTTTCTCTAGTATTTGCAGCACCTGGTCTCTTATTATTCCAAGTGAATTTATATCCTTGGAACCCCAAATCAATCAAATGGCAATCCTCAAGAGCAGACCCAAAGTCTTCCATTTGCTTCACCGGTGGAGGGTGGCTGCTTAGCTTCTCCGAGGCATGTAGGAATGCATTAAAGTCTCCAACACAGCACCACGGCCCATTAACAATTGAGGAAAGATGCCTTAATAAGGTCCAGGACTTGTGTTTTTGACTAGCATCCGGCCAGCCATAGAAACCAGCTAAGAACCATTGAAAGCCAGACTTCTCAGTCACTTTCGCCAAAATATGGTTATCCGTATAATTAAATACTTCCAACTTAACGTCCTCTTTCCAAACCAGAGCTAATCCTCCACCAGAATGAGGCTTTTTAACAATAAATTTATTCGGAAAAGCTAATTCTCTACAATGGTGCTTAAAACCTTCTCTATCAAGTCTGGTTTCCATGAGGAAACAGACGGTAGGAGCTTCATCCCTCACGATATCGTAAAGGTTTTGAACTGTCCAAGGGTTCCCAAGCCCTTGGCAGTTCCAGCTTAATAGCCTCATTGTGTTCGGCGAGGGTGTTCCGACACCCCCACCGTTTCAGTTGTTTGAGTAACATTCCCAGTTTTAGCTTTCTTCCCTACTTGCTCATCTAAAATAAGGGAGCATACTTGCTACTGCTGTGCATGGTGTGAACGTTTGCCCAGAATTGGTGTTGAGCTTTCTTTTGCTGCCTCCATAGGCCCATGGTCCATACGGGCTAGTCTGGTCCACTTTCTTTGTTTTTCAATTCCCTGAGGCTTATTTTTTCCACCTTCATTTATAGGCCCAGCCCCTGCCTCCAGCCCATTCTTGCATGGCCCATCAACTCCCTTCAACTTGTCTACCTCCGTACACTGCTTGCCACTCATCACGGGATTCGCCGGCAAGATTTCTGGAGCAGTCCCAATGCTCACGTTTCTATCATTAATTTCCTTGTCATTTTCGTCATTAATGCCTTTGTCATCTCCATCCCTTCTATCTGGCACACCCCTGCCGTCGCCCCTGTTCATCGTCTCCCTCGCCATTCCCCTTTCTTCATCTCCATGATCTTCCATTTCACGAGCTTGTCCTCTGCGATTTGGGGAGCGGACGCGACTTCCAGATGCTTTCAACCATTCCCCATACTGATGCTCCTCTTCCCTATTACCTTTGCCCTTAGCCACTGCGAAGTATTTGGCGCAATGTTTGAGGTCATGGCCGAGCAACCCACAGTGATAGCAAAACAGAGTGAGTCTTTCATATTTAAAAGCTACCCAGCTTCTTTGTCCACCTGAATCAGCTAGAAAAGCTCCTCTTCGAATGGGTTTGGCTAAGGGAATGGCTACCTTAACTCTCATAAAAAATCCAGGGATGTCCTGTTTTGATCTCTTCTCCACTTCCTCCACAGTACCTAAACGGTTGCCTATCTCCTCTGCTACTTTTGGGGAGACCATATCAAACGGTGCTCCCCATATTTGCACCCAAAGGGATGCTGATTCAAACTTGACATTACCGGTGGTCATTCCAGCTTTCCATCGAACTAATAATAGGATTTGATTATCAAATGTCCATGGCCCATCTCTTAGAACCCTCTCCATATCAAACTCAGTCTGAAATTTGAATTGAAAAAGGTTTGCTCCAACCTCCACAACTTGGACTTTATTCTCCAAACCCCATGCTCTTTTTAGGGTGCTTTGGGCTGCTCTCTTATTGAAAGGTTTGCAAGTGAGAAGCTTACCGATCAAACTTTGAGAGCAGCTTTCGATCTCCTCTTGCCTGCCTTCATCTGAAATAGCTATTACTTCCTCCTCCTCTGTCGTTAACTTCAAGCTTCCCAGATTGTGTATTACTTCTTCGGCCATATCTTACTAAGCTCTCTGACTAATGTTAAAACTAAAGCAAAGACAAACCCTTAGTCAGACCTAAGGGAGAAAGCCTCGTACACTAACGAGAGAGAGAAACTCCTACCTTAGAGGAGAGATTACCACCTTGTTATTGAACTAAGCTAATATAGTGGCTAGCACACTTCTTCTTGACAATTCATGAATTCAATGAAGTCACATATTTCGGCTATGCATGAATTTGGATTGCATGTATTTTCGGCCAAAAGGTGAAGCATGGATGCATCTAAAATGTTTCAGAACATGAGAGAATAGTGCAATTCTTCTATCAACATACAAGTCAAATATTTCAGTTACATGTCAAGTGTTCTAGACCAATGGGAATGCAAGACTTTTATCAACCAAGAAGTCTAAGATTTCGGCCATGCATGAATCTTGTTCAAGTTGGTTTTGTTTCCTTGCCATTTTCTTTGACTATTCATACAACATAGCATTTAATACTTAGCTGAAATGTTAATCCACTGTCATACAAATTCAAGCCACTTAAACACCTTATATTAATTATTGACCCACATAACCACACTCATTTATACATAAATAATACATTTAACAATCATTGACTTTACTATTATTTTCTTGAATCACTGGTTTCATAACAAAAAGTTATTATAACATGATAACAATATACACATGTAACAAACACACACACACATTCTCACACACACACACACACACATATCTATATATATATTATAAATTTATAATAAAGAGAGCCATTCAGAACTCACAAACACTCACATTTTACTCTTAGAGTTGGAGATACATAGAGAACCAGATAGAGAAGAGAGATGAGATGATATTCATGAGAGAAAGGAAGAGTGATCTGTGTTGTTAATTAGCTTTAGGATGAGCTGATCTATGTTGTTTGATTTTGAGCTAAATTGATTTGTGATTAGGGTGTGCAAGATTTAAACCAAATTGTGCAAAAATATTTTTAAAAGTAAATAAATTAATAATAAATATTATATATATATATATATATATTTTAAGTCAGGGGGTTCATTTGAACCCCTGAATTACAAGTGCAGCCGCCCCTGCATCTAGAACCCCCCCCCCCCCCCCCCCCCCCCCCCCCCACCCACCCTTTTTTATATTCAAATTTCATATAAAGAATTACTTGACACAAAAAGTTGTCATTTTATTGAAAATCTTGGGACATTTGGATAATTATTATTCATATTAGAGTACCCAATTCCTGGATATTACTTGACTTGCCAAGCTGATAGTATTGACAATTAAACAAGCCTAAAGACTTAAACAACCAAAATGGTAATTATATAAGAGGATTTACATTGAACTAATAAATCAGGATTAACCTGGAGGAACTGAGACCTCAATTGATCCTTCCATCATTTGTATCACTTTCTTCATTGTTGGCCTTTGGGATGGATCCTCCTGAATGCACCATATTGCAATCATCACATATTTCTCCAATCTCTTCATGTCATTTATTGCCTCCTCATCATTCTCCACTAACAGATCCACTTTCTTGTTACTATAGCAATCATACGCCCAATTAGACAGTATCATTTGATCCTCATCCTTTGCCTCTGCTTCAAAACTCTTCCTACAACAAATGAGCTCTAGCAACAAAATGCCAAAGCTGTAGACATCCACCTTAATTGTAACAGGCATGTTTCTGAACCATTCAGGTGCAACATACCCTTTAGTTCCCCTGATTCCAGTAGTAGTACGAGTCTGATCTGCTTTCAAAAGCTTAGCTAATCCGAAGTCAGAAATTCTAGCTGAAAAAGAGTCATCCAGGAGGATGTTCTGTGGCTTGATATCACAATGTATGATTTGGGTGCTGCATTCTTCATGTAAGTAAAAGAGCCCTCTTGCCGTTTCTAATGCAATTTGAATTCTTTGGTGCCAATATGGCCGCGAACCCCCAAATAGAAAGCTTGCTAGAGAACCATTACTCATGAATTCATATACAAGAAGCCGATGCTCCCCCTCATTGCAGAATCCTAGTAGTTGGACCAAATTTCTGTGGTTTGTTCTTCCAATAGCACTCACTTCCGCATTGAACTCCATATCGCCTTCTCTCTCCAAAGTATTCAACCTTTTGACTGCAACTAGTTTTCTGTCCTCATATTCTAGAACCCCTTTATAAACTTTTGCAAAGGCACCCCTCCCTAGCTCTTCCTTGAACCCATTTGTGGCTTCTATTAGTTCCTCGTAAGTGTAACTTCGCAAATTCATGACTGGCGTGACTGGGTATGGATTACGGGCCTTTAGTTTCCAATATTTGAAACGAAAAGCAAGCAGAAAGGTAGCCAACAAGAGTAAGTTCAGAAACATCGAGCTGCCAAGGAGCACCGACAGAATAAGTCTCACAATTGAATGATTTTTCTTCTTCAAATCTGTACCTGATGGGTTAAAAGTAGAATTATCTTTCCTTATTTTGATTAGAACTTTGGTTGCAGCTTCTATGGGGTCCTTCTTCCCATTTGAAAGAGGACTTTTCTTCTTCCAACACCGCCCACCTCCAAAAACAGCCATTGCACAAAAACAATCACCCAAGCAAGCTTTCCTGCACCAATCCTCAGTTACGCCATCATAACGTCCATAATCGCCAAAGAGCCAATTTACACTTCCCATTTCACTTAAATCAAACTGATCGGTTTCTGAAGATGCTTCATCACAACTTTGTGGAAGAAAGTTCTGTCTGCAACCTTTCATAACATCATTTGGATCAATGAGGGTGTATCCTGTTGGGCATTTGCAATTTGGTCTTCCATCATCTCCTGGCTCGCAGTAGCTGTTGAACCCACAAGCTCCACTGCCTATGTCTTCTGCAATTTCGCATATGTTTTTAGGCAGCAAGGACAAAATGGACCAGGCATTTGAAGTACTAGTGCTGCTTTTTTGGTAAACATAATGTATAAGAACTCCATCATATTCCATGACTGCTCTTTGATAGAAGTCCTGTTTAGAAACAGAATTTAATGATACCGTCGTAAGTATGCTTCCGTTTTTAGCTGTGAGGTATATAGAGCCAGACTCATTGAAGACCACCTGAAAGCCACTGCCATTAGTTCTACTTTCCCAATAAGCAGTATTAGACCAATAATCTAAAGGGTATGCTAAAGTTTGAAGCTGAAGATTTCCATCCGTTTTTAGTGCAAACTGGAACCTTCCATTAGAGTTATTCCTTTCTGAGTAATGAGCTACAAGCTTTCTTCCCAGGCTCATTGTTTGTGAAGGTAACATTGTGTCTGTCGGAAGATCAAAACTCTGCCACAAATGGCCACCATCCTGGCTTGCCAGCACAAAGTTTCCGGTGTCAAGCATGGCTGCATAGACAACTCCTAAATTGCCTGACTCAGAATTCCATATCTCTGTGCCTGTTGGGTCACTGAGTATCAATTTGCCATCTTTTGTAAGTTGAACTTTGGATCCTGTTGGCACTAGAGTATCTCTTTTAGCTGACCAGACAATGGTTTTTTCAGGTATTTTGTTGAACCATATAGCTAGTAGATAGCCTCCATTTCCAATTTGTTGGAAACCAAAAGCAAAGTCACCAGAAGGTGATGCCCAGTAAGAGCCTTTTTCTTGTGCAATAAGGGATGAGCCTAGAGATTGGTTGTTGGAAGTTTGAGCAGTGGTGGAATATGGCAGCAACAGAACAAGAAGCAACAAGGAGAGAAGATATGATAGTTGTAAAGCCATAGTATTAGGAGTTCATAATTGATACACTTTGTAGTATAAACGATGAACTGTATTATGACAAATCTACTGGTAGAGGAAGATATGCATTGGGAACATATTGTTATAAGTATTGGGAGGGAAGTGGAACACTTTTAGCATAAATGATAAACTGTGAGGTGAATGATAAACTTGTATAATGACAAATCTACTTGAGTGCTTTATTATGTTTTTCTTTGCCCTCTCTTAAAAATATCTTCACTACGGTCCACTTATGATTTTTTTTGTAAATAAATTAAAAGGTCCAAACTAATCACGTGTTTTGTCCTTGAAAATGCTTATCCAAGTGGGCTCCAACATGTTCGGTAATTCTACCCAAAGAGTTGCCAAGACGGTTCCTAAAAGGTGAAAGCCACTCACCATTTCTCAAACCCACCCGCGTGAAAGCCACTCGCCATGTCAAGGAAAGATGATATTTGTAAAGCCGTAGTATTAGGAGTTTATAATTGATACACTTTGTAGTATAAATGAAAAACTGTATTATGGCAAATTTATTGGTAGAGGAGGATTTGCATTTGGAATATTTTGTTATAAGTATGGGTAGTGGAGCACTTTGTAGCATAAATGATAAACTATGAGGTGAATGATGAATTTTTATATTGACAAATCTACATGAGTCCTTTATTATGTTTTCTTTGCAGTATGTGAAGAGAGACTCTTTCTCTATTCTTCTGCTGGAAACAAAGACATCAGATTTTCTTCATCGACTTTGTTTTGATTCGATGCTCTTAACCTGTGGTTTACATTTACTGCATTAATCTGCTCTCTATTATAATTCCCACTTTTTTTAATTTGACCCGTTCTCTCGTATTCATTAGAAATTTAGAATTGACTTCACTATTGTTTATCAACGTCGGCATGTTTGTGATTGGCACAAAAGTTTCCATAATTCCTTTGTCACCAAGAATTCAAATCTAATACTATTACAAATCTAAAAACATATTGGACTATCGCCAGTGGCGGCTTTAGAAAATATTTTTAGGAGGGTCAATTTTGATAATTTATTAGTCTTTGAATTCTATTCCAGTGAACATTTTGAGTTGACTAAGGGAACAGAATATTCGGATAATGGTGTATATTGGTGCACCGTTTTAATATATATTAAAAGAAATGATATGTCTACAACAAATCTTAAGTGACAAGTTGTTACTAGTTGTTAACTTATTATCTAATCAAAAGTTTTAGAAGATACCTCCATATTTTCTCTTTAAGTCTTTTAGTACTTCTATCAATTGTTTTAAAAATCAGATTGGTCGATCAAAAAATTGAAAAAAAATGAGTGATTCCTGGTTTTTTGATTTAATCGGGTTCAAACCGATAATCGAACGTATGACATCATAGTTATTTAGTAATTTAATAATTTATAATTATATATTTAACTATATATATTTCCTTCTAAAAAAAATCTGTAAATATTAATTTAGTTGGTCATCTATTAGATAGTGTATCACTGTTTTGTGCTTATGATTGTAAAAAAAAAAAAAAATGGTTACATGGCCACGATGGGGCAATCTATCAATATATTGGTTTTTTTTTAAAAAATAAAAATAAAAATCTTAACTAGTAGCAAAGTAAAACGTGTCACCCCAATTAATTTTCCCACCTACCCTACCTATCTCAATTCTCCTTTCATTCTATTTTGCTGTTGACCAACCAATTTCTCTCTCCTTAAATCTACGGAGATTGCCAGCAAGCCATAGCCCATGAGTGCCATTTCCTCTACCATCTACAACTAACATGGCCACCACTACAAGCCACCGTGATGGAGGGACCTCCTCTGCTGCAAAGCTGAGAAAAAATTATCTCCTCACCTGCAAAATGAACATTTCTCTAATCCTGCATTGTGAATCTTTCTATATTGTCATCTTTTTTTTTGGGGGAGGGGGGTGGGGGGGGGGGGGGTTTAGGTTGTTCAAGTTTATATTTTAGCAAGTCAAAAAAAAAATTAAAAAATACACTATAATTTTTTTTTTCTCTTCAGGTCAGGGTGGTCAAATGAACCCCCTGCCATCAACGTAGCACTGCCCCTGACTATCACCTCATTTAAAATTTTAAATAATGTAATATGATAATAGTCTATTTTCCATTAAATCCAAAAAAGAAAAAGAGAAAAAAAAATGTATATATATATATATATTAATTATACCTTCTTTTTTTTTTTTTTTTTTTTTTGAGAAACAGCTTGATACTTTATTGAAAATTAGTTTGCCAAATTGGCTACATCTTGTTAAACAATTGTAAATAATGGATTGGGGACTCCCTCCATCCAAACGACATAGCTTGAGACATTAATGGAATATCTTGCTAGACTATGTGCTAATCTATTGCCATCTCTTCTACAATGAGAGTATAGCAATTTTGCATAACAATTAGAAAAAGCCACGGCATCATGAAGCAAAGGCTCCACTGAAACTATTGAGTGACCACCTCCTTTAAGTGAGTTTATTATCAATTCTGAATCACCTTCAAGTACAACCTTTGTAATGCCTATTTCCTCTCCAAACTCCAGAGCCCGAGCAACTGCTATTGCTTCAATCTCAATGGGCTAAAGAGCAAGGGCAATGGTTTGAGCAAGAGAGGCAATAACAGCCCCTGTGTGATCACGAATAACCACCCAAATCCCGCTTTTATTTTCCTGCCTGAAAATCGCATCGTCGAAATTTATTTAGAAACTTCTCGCATTAGGTGGTTTCCACTTCGTTCTCTATCGTGGCATGGTTGCTGGTTAGTGAAAGTTTCTCTATGAACTTCTTCTAGGCTATAGAATATTGTGTCCCTACGTGTAGGTGCTTCTGTCCCTTAGGACAAGTTTATCCTTAAGGCTAGTGGTTTTTTTTTTTTTTTTTTTCTTTCGGGGGTTAGGGAAACAACGAAATCATGGACGATCTTACAAACCATTGTAAAGGTTTGTCAATTTATCCCTGGTGTACTAGGTTAGTTGTAAGCAAATGCTTGAATAGAAAAGACAAAATTTGCACTACTAACAGAAATTTTTTTATCTAGGAACCATTTTATTGTGTGATAAAAATTTTATATAAACAATTACTTGACATAGAATAGTAGTCATATTAATTGACAGTTGGAATATATAGACATTTATCATACATACATTCATCAGAACACAAGATCTGTAGCAAAGCTGGTGAATTAAACATCCAACCTTGCAAATCTTCTCTTCAAAATCAATACATAGGTTCAGAGTTAGTCTCAATGGGCAATGAACATGAACTTACAATCACCCATATAAGTAATTTTCAATGTAGGACACATTCCTTCAACTTCAAACTTGAAAGATTCTGCATGTGTCCAAAATTTCATCTAATTTTTAATATGCTACCATTTATACAAAATAATATCTGATGGTGTTATTTTGATGCTCAACACTTCTCTATTCAGGACAGTCCAGGAAGGTATTTTACGGAGGCAAGAATGAACACGGATTTGACCCAATCTCTCATAGGTTTTTTTTTTTTTTTTTTTTTTTTTTTTTTTTTTTTTTTTTGAAAAAGGAAGTATACTGGCATTAAAACCAAAAAGCAAAACACATGATTATAAGAACAACAATAAAGGTTCCTGTCCAGAAACAACATAATTACAAGCCGTTTACATTCATATCGGATTGCAGAAAGGAAGAGATAATGATAGGCCACAAACTGAATGACCTCTTGTGATAGAAATTAATTAATTAATTAGTCAAGTTGTTAATTAATCAATTTATCATGCAAACGCGTGGTAGCACAAACAAATCACCAGTAAACTAATTATGCAGCAGAAAATAAATAACACGGTGATTTGTTTACGAATGGGGAAAACCTAACGGCAAAAACCCCACCGGGTGATTTTCAGGTCACTACTCCCGAAACTCCACTATTATCACAACAAGCGGTTACAAGTAAAAGAATCCAAGTACCTTACCAACCTACAGTTGAACCTTTACCCCAATACCCAATTGGACTTGTTCTATAGTGACAGTTCCCCTTTTAGATGCACGACTCACAGTACGTGACTAACTAATTGCGCGAGTCTCAATACGCGACTTACCAATTGTGCGGATCCCAGTACGTGACTTCAATCACCAACTAAGAAGGTTGTTGGTTGCAAAGTTCTTTAGTTCATCCACAGGATGAAGATCAAGAAGATGCTTGGTCACAAAACCCTACGGTGCACATACATAGCAACTTCTTCAAGAGAAAGAGATGAACTAGGGCAAGAACTTTGTCTCCGGTCACAATTTTGTACTTCAAAGCAATGTTGTGAATATAATTTCGAACTCTATTTCAGTTTGTCTATTAAAACGAAATATTTCGGTACTAGTTTATTCTGGCATACAGTTTAGGGGTGCTTCTATTAATTTCAGTCTTAAATATTTTCTTGGCATCCAAACAACAAGAATCCAAAATCCCCAAAAAAAGAAGAAGCAAAATCCCCATAAAACCTAATTGATTTAGCACCATATCTAAACCCCGATTTCCAAAAAATTTGCACATACCGGAGCCAAAATCCTCACTGTGCACAGATCGGTACATTAATTTCAATCTTGAATATTTTCTTGGCATCCAAATAGCAAGAATCCAAAATCCCAGGAAAAAAAATCTCCAATGATTTAGCACCAGATCTAAACCCCGATTTCCAAAATATTTGCACATACCGGAGCCAAAATCCTCACTGTGCACAAATCAGATCTAAATTTTGGGAGGATTCCTTGTTGCATGTTGGATCTTCAGTTTTAGCTTCTGAGATTGGCAGCAAGAGTTTTTTTATTATGGGTTGAGGTGGCTGTGGTTTCTGATGAGAAGAATGAAGGAGGAAGAGAGAGGAAGAAAGATGGATAGAGAGTCTGATGTTTTCAAAGAGAGAGGGGAAGAGAGAGGAGAGCAAGTGATGGTTTTTTTTTTTTTTTTTTTGGCTGAATGAGAATCATGGTTTTAGAGGAGAGATGGATGTTTGACGTTTGAGAGAGAGAAAACATTGGTTAATGGACAATACAAACTAAAACTAATTATGTGCGTTTCACATGATATTAGGACAAGTGTCACTATAGATTGTTGCCACCTAATCCTGTTTGCAGCAACTCCTCCACACAAGTGTGCAGGAAATCCTTGTCCAAAAAGAAAATGCAATAAAATAAAAGTAAATCTTGATGTTTTAATTTTTGTGTTTTGAATTTTTTCTGATTTAGATTTTTGATCCTTTAATTGCTGAGGTGGAGTTTATTATTATTATTTAGTTGTCATGTAAGCTTAAAATATGTCAATAATATGTCAATAGTATAAACCGTTTGTCACGTAAGTATTTTCCATTAGTGAGTTAATGGTAGGGACCAAATTAATTGCAAATTGAAAATAACAAGAATCAAATTGATTGCTACCAAAATGTAAGGACTAAAATGTTGTTTTTGATAATCTATTAAGGTTATTTTCTTTGTAGAAATTATAATTTCGGCCACCCAAAACATATTATCAAATAAACAATTATTAGCAAAATCTAAGAATTAAATTTCTATACATGCATTGTTATAAAATAATAAAAATAAAAATAAAATTGCAAAAGTTAAAATTTGTCACCTATCCGATTATTTTCGTTTGGCTAACCTTTGCTTTTCTTTAAATAAATGGCATTATAGAGTACTTCTAATACAACAATTAAGAGTACTTTGTCCATCACAAAAGATTAGAAAATAAACAAAAATTAGTAAAGTCTCATAGTTTAACATCTAAATTGAACGCTATAAAAAATCATTCTATGTAACAGAATAAATACCAAATTATCCAAATCATGCTATGTAATAGAATCATATTATATTTTTATATGCTATATTTAATTCTTTAGAATGCAATATGATAACATTTAACAATCAAAGAGAATAAAAAAAAAAAAAAACAACAACAACAACAACAATTTAAAAAACAAAACTAAATCACAATTTAAAAAACAAAACTAAATCGCATTAACCCAAAATAGAGTTTTAAAGAATATAAAAAATTATCAACCTAAAGTAGAGATGCAAGAAAAAAAAAAAAAATCCACCAAAAAATTTAGAGAGAGAGGGAACCTTTTTTTTTTTTTTTTGTGAGGAAAAACTATGCATAGAATAGAAGAGATAGTGACAAATTTATAGTAAGATGGTGTGAATAAGAAGAGACAAAAATAAAGGAAGATGAAGGGAAAGAGGAGGAATGATATTAATGTAGAAGATAGTGGGGAGATGAAAAGGTAAAGAAGGGAGAAAGATTGAAGAAGTAGTGGGGAGATGAAATGGTAAGGGAGAGAGAAAGGTTGGAGAAGTGTGAATTTAAAAAAATAAATGTTAAAAACAATTATAAGAAAATTGAAAAAAAAAAAAAAAAAAAAAAAAAAAAAACCCTAAAGCTTGAAAGGCTTCAACGTTTGTTTCTTTTTTTTTTTTTTTTTTTTTTTTTTTTTTTTTTTTTTTTTTTTTTTTTTTTTTTTTTTCCTTTAAGCTGAAAAAGCTCACACAAACCCTAAAGCTAAACTGAAAAGGCTTTGGGTTAGGCTTGATAGTAGAACTAAATAAATAAGAGGTGGGTTAGATTAATTATACAGATTTATTATAGGGTGATAGTGGAAGTAAATAAATAAGTAGTGGGCTGGATCTATTATAGGGTGATAGTGGAAGTAAATAAATAAGCAGTGGACTGCATTTATAGGGCTGAAAATTATAAAAACCATTTTAAAATTGTAGGACAAATTTTATTTTAAAAAAGAAAAGAAAAAAAAAACGAATGGCGTGGTAGTTGATGTGTCGCAACGTGAGAGCAGCATCATAAACGCTATGCTTCAATTTAGGGTTTTTTTTTTTTTTTTTTTTTTTTTTTCCTTTAAGCTGAAAAGGCTCACACAAAACCCTAAAACTGAACTGAAAAAGTTTTGGGTTGGGCTTGATAGTGGAACTAAATAAATAAGAGATGAGTTAGATTAATTATATAGATTTATTATAGGGTGATAGTGGAAGTAAATAAATAAGTAGTGGGCTGCATTTATAGGGCTGAAAATTGTATAAGACCATTTTAAAATTGTAGGACAAATTGTATTTTAAAAAAGAAAAGAAAAAAAAGAATAATGTGGCAGCTGATGTGGCACAATGTGAGAGTAGCAGAATTAAACGCTACGCTTCAGTTTTTAGTAATATATAAATTATGAAATTTCAAGATGTAAAATCCTAACACTCCCAAATTTTAGGGAATAAAATCCAAATATCTTAAACTTTAGGAAATAAAATCCAAATTTTGAAATGTCTAGATATAAAATTTTAATCCAAACATCCCAAAACTTCAGAGGGTAAAATCTAAATTCTGAAACTTCAAGAAGTAAAATCCAAACACCTCCAAATTTTAAGGTTATAACAATTTAGCCTTATAAAAAGTACAAGGAATTAATCTATGTCTCCAATGTGACATTTATCAGTAAAAATATTTGTTTGAACTGTTTTTAAATTTAATAAAAAGTACAAGAAAGTAATCCATGTCTCCAATGTGAGATTTATTAGTAAAAATATTTGTTTGAATTGTTTTTAAATTTAATAAAGAAGCAGTCAAAGAGGTGGCTATTCAGTGGGAAGACTTTTTTGAGGAAGCATTATTGGAGCAGATTATTATTGATGTCAAGTATACATTATTATGTCTCAGCCAAAAAAAAAAAAAAAAAGTATACATTATTATGTAGCGTGAAGCATGGTCCTATCACTTTGCTAAATAGAACCTTGTGTCAATAGATGGAATTTTGATTTCTTTGGGTAGTGTTAACAAGCTGTAAGTTGCGGTAAAGAACTAGCTTTATGTCAAATTATTTTGTTTTATGTCATATTTTTTACTAGTTTTATCGAGTGTAAAGCTAATTGAGCTAACCTTTTGAGTTCCACTTGTTACTTTAGTAATATTTTCAATCCTCTCATCAATTTATACCAACTTTTTTATTAGATTGGCCCTATAATAAATCATCCTTAATGAGCACCTTATGTTGCCAGTAACATTTCCCTTTTTTGTTTTGGCAAAAGTTTAAATCAACCTTATTTAGTTGTTAGAATTTGGTTGTGTTGAATGAATTGCAAAACCTACTATCTATAACTAATCTTTTGAGAGTCGGGTCAACCTGATAATGCCAGCTCAATCCCTAGGCAATTGCCCTAAAATAGGAAAAAAAGAAAAAAAGAAAAAAAGAAGAAAAAAAAAAGACACTATAATAATAATAATAATAATAAGTTCAATATTTAGGGGTGGAGATTTAAACTATGGACATCTTCCTTGAAAACATCAAGAGGATTAGCAGTTGAACTACAAGGCCCCATAATTTATAATACATTAATAATTTAATACTATACTTTTATAACATTATAAAATAAAATACATTTAATTTCTATAATATAACGTCTACTTTCATCTAAAAAAAATTTATTTACTTGGTTTTTCAATCCATATGAATGATGGCAATGGCATTAAGCCATTAACTGCTGGGTTTTGTGATAGGTTAGTTGTGATCAAATGCTTGAATAGAAAAGCCAAAAAATTTGCATGACTAGCAGAAGTTTTTTTTTTATCTATAACCATTTTTCTGTGGGATAAAATTTTTATATAAACAATTACTTGACATAGAATAGTAGTCATATTAATTGACAGTCGAGATAAATAGACATTTATCCTACATATATTCATCAGAACATCAGAGTTAGTCTCTGTGGACAATGAACATGAACTTACAATCACCCATATAAGTAATTCTCAACTTAGGACACATTCCTTCAACTTCAAACTTGAAATATTCTGCTTGTGTCCAAAATTTCATCCAATCTTTTATATGCTCATCATTTATGCAAAATAATATTTGATGGTGTTGCTTTGATGCTCAACACTTCTCTACTTAGGACAGTTCTACAAGGATTTGTATCCCATTCACTACTCTGTCTTGCCAAGTATTGCCTCCTCACTTTTCTGTTTCATCTATCAATTTAACTGCGGAAGTTAAACTAATCTTGTGGCAAGATCGATTATGTTAAGTTAATGTTGCAAACCATGATAGATTGTAAGTCTTGTTGTAAGACAGTAGTTTGGATCTTGTTGAATCTAGCTAGATTTAATTTAAGAAGGCTTGCCTGATGTTGGGAAATTTAGACCCCGGTTGATAGAATTAACAAGTTTTAAACCCAAGTTGTTAATTAGATTTATTATGAATAAATCTTGTTAAAACAAACTAACATCAATATCATGTAGCGGAAAAGTAAATAAGACAAGATATGATGACCCAAGAAAACCAATGAAACAAGCTTGTTTCATAGTAAAAAACCTGGGGGGAAACCTTCCCGAAAAGTAATCCACTATAGTAAAGAGAAGTTTCAGATCTAGTACAAAAATTTGGTCCCTAGACTCTAAAATCTCAGTAGATGAACTTACAGTAGAAACCTTTTACCGCTTCTGAACCTCTGAACTTTTCAATATATGAACGCCACCCTTTTAGCACGAATCCCAGTACGTGACTAACCAATGATACACGGCTCCCAATACATGACTAACTCACCAACTTGAAGAAGATATTGGCTGCAAAGTTCTTCACTTCATCAATAATGAAGATTAAGAAGCACTTGGTTACAAAACCCTAAGGTACAAAGACGTAGTTGCTTCTTTCAGAGAGAATAAGGCATCAGTCATCTTTTTCATGTGTTCTTCTTGTATTCTCCCATGTGGCGGCCTTTAAAATAAGCCTTATATATGTCTAGGGTTGTGAAGCAGTTGTTGAGACCTTGATAGATAGTATCTGTCAAGCAGCTGTCGAGATTCATTAAATCTCGATAGATACTATTTGTCGAGCAGTTGTTGAGACCTCGATAGATAGCTATCTGTCAGGAATCTGTCCAACTTTAATGACCAGCCCTTCTTCACTTGTTTCTTGGACAGATTTGCATGGCTTCAATACTAGACTTGAACTCTTATTCTTTGAAGTATTAAACACATCCTAGATATACCCAATTACAAGTAAAGTGCGTTTTGTCAAAGGATTAGCCAATTCTATATTTGACATATGTTCCTAACATAATTTACATGTCCTAACACCTGAAAATAACCTGTACATCAAAATATGTTGATGGTAATGGCTACAACTAGTTCTATAGTCTAGTAGCCACTATCCATTGTCTGGACCTTGTCAATGTTCGGTTTTGTAATAGTTTTATAGTGGTTCAATACTCAATAGAAAAGACACAATTTTGCAGAACAAAAGGAAAACCATCTAGCACCCTCCCCCCCCATTTTTTTTTAATACAAATTGTATATAAAGAATTACTTGACACAGAAAAGTTGTCATTTTATTGAAAATCTTAGGACATATGGATAATTATTATTCATATTAGAGCACCCAATTCCTGGATATTACTTGACTTGCCAAGTTGATAGTATTGACAATTAAACATGCATAAAGACTTAAACAACCAGAATGGTAATTATATAAGAGGATTTACATTGAACTAATAAATAAGGATGGACCTGGAGGAATTGAGACCTCAATAGATCCTTCCATCATTTATACCACTTTCTTCATTGTTGGCCTTAGTGATGGATCCTCCTGAATGCACCATATTGCAATCATCACATATTTCTCCAATCTCTTCATGTCATCTATTGCCTCCACATCATTTTCCACTAACAGATCCAGTTTCTTGTCTTTATAGCAATCATATGCCCAGTCAGCTAGTATCATCCGATCCTCATCCTTTGCCTCTGCTTCAAAACTCTTCCTGCAACAAATGTGCTCTAGCAACAAAATGCCAAAGCTGTAAACATCCACCTTGATTGTAACAGGCATGTTTCTAAACCATTCGGGTGCAACATACCCCTTAGTTCCCTTGATTCCAGTAGTAGTATGAGCCTGGTCTGTTTTCAAAAGCTTAGCTAATCCAAAGTCAAAAATTCTAGCTGTAAAAGAGTCATCTAGGAGGATGTTCTGCGGCTTGACATCACAATGTATGATTTGGGTGCTGCATTCTTCATGCAAGTAAAAGAGCCCTCTTGCAGTTTCTAATGCAATTTGAATTCTTTGGTACCAATATGGCTGCAAACCCCCAAATAGAAAGCTTGCTAGAGAACCATTACTCATGAATTCACATACAAGAAGCCGGTGCTGCCCCTCGTTGCAGTATCCTAGCAGTTGGACCAAATTTCTGTGGTTTGTACTGCCAATAGCACTCACTTCAGCTTTGAACTCCATATCGCCTTCTTTCACCAAATCATTCATCCTTTTAACTGCAACTAGTTTTCTGTCCTCATATTCTAGTACCCCTTTATAAAATTTTGCAAAGGCACCCCTCCCTAGCTCTTCCCTGAACCCATTTGTGGCTTTTGTTAATTCCTCATAAGTGTAACTTTGCAAATTCATGCCAGCCATGAATGGGTGTGTTTTGAGGGCCTTTGATTTCCAATATTTGAAACGAAAAACAAGCAGAAGGCAGCCATCAGGAAGAGCAAGTTCAGAAACATCGAGCTGCTAAGGAGCACCGACACAACAAGTATCACAGTTGAATGATTTTTCTTCTTCAAATCTCCACCTGAAGGGTTAAAAGTAGAATTATCTTTCCTTATTTTGATTAGAACTTTGCTTGCAGCGTTGTTGGGGTCCTTCATCCTATTTGAGAGAGGAATTTTCTTTTTCCAACACTGCCCACCTCCAAAAACAGCCACTGCACAAAAACAATCGCCCAAACAAGCGTTCTTGCACCAATCCTCAGTTACGTTTACATAACGTCCATAATCGGAAAGGGGCCAATTTATACTTTCCATTTCACTTAAATCAAATTGATCTGTTTCTGATGATGCTTCATAACAGCTTTGTGGAAGAAAGTCCTCTCTGCAACCTTTCATAACATCATTTGGATCAATGAGGGTGTATCTTGTTGGGCACTTGCAATTTGGTCTTCCATCCGCTCCTAGCTCGCAGTAGCTGTTGAACCCACAAGCTCCACTGCCTATGTCTTCCGTAATTTCGCATATATTTGGAGGCTTAACGGACAAAATGTAAAAGAATCTAATACAATCAGAGAAAGAAGAAAACAGAGAGCAACAGAGCAAGAAAGATGAGAAATTTCTGATTGTATTAGCCTCAAATGATTCTGTACATCAAAATCGTATTTATACAAGAAAACTAAGCTAACTAACTTGCTAAGCTCTAACTAATTGTGCACATTATAAGGAACACTAAGAAGATAATTAAAGTAACAAAAACGACTTGTAGCTCTGTCATATGTACATAGTCCTTTTCTGTCGTATAACCCATGTTTAGATCTTCTTATCTGATGCTTGTAGCTGGTTCTTCTTATTGCTTTTGGGTGCTGAACTTTGACAAAATGGACCAGGCATTTGAAGTATTAGTGCTGCTTTTTGGGTAGACATAATGTATAAGAACTCCATCATATTCCCTGACTGCTCTTTGATAGAAGTCCTGTTTAGAAACAGAATTTGATGATACGGTCGTAAGCATGCTTCCGTTTGTAGCTGTGAGGTATATATAGCCAGACTCATTGAAGACCACCTGAAAGCCACTGCCAATTGGCCAATAAACTGTATTAGACCAATCTGTAGGGAATGCTAAAGTTTGAAGCACAAGATTTCCATCCTTTTGTAGTGCAAACTGGAACCTGCCATTAGAGTAATTCGTTTGAGTAATGAGCTACAGGCTTGCTTCCCATACTCATAATCTGTGTTGGTAACATTGTGTCTGTTGGATGATCAAAACTCTGCCACAAATGGCTACCGTCCTGGCTTGCCAGCACTAAGTTTCCGGTGTCAAGCATGGCTGCATAGACAACTCCTAAACCGCCTGACTCAGATTTCCATATCTCTGTGCCTGTTGGTGTTGGGTCCCTGAGTACCAATTGGCCGTCTTTGGTAAGTTCAACTTTGGATCCTGTTGGCACTAGATTATCTCCATTGGTTGACCAGACAATGGTTTTTTCAGGTATTTTGTTGAACCATATGGCTAGTAGATAGCGTCCATTTCCAATTTGTTGGAAACCAAAAGCAAAGTCACCAGAAGGCGATGCCCAGTAAGAGCCGTTTTCCTGTGCAATAAGGGATAAGCCTAGAGATTGATTGCTGGACGTTTGAGCAGTGGTGGAATATGGCAACAACAGAACAAGAAGCAACAAGGAGAGAAGATATGATGGTTGTAAAGCCATAGTATTAGGAGTTTATAATTGATACACTTTGTTGTATAAATGATAAACTGTATTATGACAAATCTACTGGTAGAGGAAGATTTGCATTTGGAACATTTTGTTATAAGTATTGGGCAGTGGAACACTTCGTTGTATAAATGATAAACTGTGTGGTGAATTATAAACTTGTATAATGACAAAGACATCATATTTTCTTCATTGACTTTGTTTTGATTCGCTGCTCTTAACCTGCTGTTGAGATTTACTGCTTTTTTATGTTCATTGAAGATTAAGACTACAAGCACGAAAATTTGCACTCCTCTTAAAAATTTACACGTTTTTGAATTTGACCCATTGACTTCACTACGGTCCATCCCCGTTGGCATGTTTGTGTTTGGCACAAAAGTTCCCATACCGTCAATTCCTTTGTCACCAAGGTTCTCTCCATTTGAATTGGGCTATTTCATGATTCAAATTTAATGTCACAAATCTTAAAATGTACTGGATTATCACTTCATTTAAAATTTTAAATGACATAATAGTCTATTTACAGTTAAATCTTAGTCATTAAAATAGATGTAATTGAGAGAACTTGAAATATAGAAGATCTTATTCCATTGTAAAATTTTCAAAATGTTTATGATAACCTCATAAGAAAAAATTGTTTCTAATAAGTTACTGCTCATAATAGTTATAGACCATTTTCTTGTTTATGGTGTGTGACTTTTCATACTTCGAAGCAATGTTGTGAATATCGTTTTTGATCCATTTTGGTTTGTCTATTGGAACGGAATATTTCGATATTGGTCTATTCTTGCATACCGTTTGGGACTGTTTCTAGGTTACCGTATATGTATATATACTTATAGTTTATATATATTAATATTATAGAAAACAACAAGTTTAATAGATTTTTTTTTTTTATTTTAAAAATCTCAAATAAAATGAGAATGTTATTACTTATTGTTAAAAAAAAAAAAAAATTACTTACGATTTTAAAAAAATTAAATTAAAAATTCTAAATAAATCAATATATATGTGTATATATATTATTATATATATAAAAGCAAAGACCTCATCTGAGAATGCATGAGGTCCTGCTATGTGGCTCTTTAATTTAGCATTTATTTTTATTTATTTTTACCTCTTTTCGTTAAGTATTTTGTATTGTTACCCAAAATATTACATTAACTTATTTTTATTGTTGTTTCATTAATCTCTCATCAATTGCCTAAGCTTACACTATACCTTTCGCTCTTTTTTATGACTTTTAGCATACCCACTATTTTAGCATTAAAAACAAAAGCAAAAAAAATAAAATAAAATAAAAAAAATTCTAAAACAAAATACACTTATGGGTACCTAAGGCATGCTTGCAACGTCCTAGGCATGCTTTGCAACGTCCTTGGCATGCTTTGCAACGTCCTTGGCCGACCTTGGCATGCTTTGCAACGTCCTAGGCATGCTTGGTAACGTCCTTGGCGTCCCACATCGAAGGAAAACCCCCCCACTTTCTACCTTATAAGCTGTGAAGTAAAGGGATTAGTGTACCCCCAAGCCTCTCTGATCAGAGATGCTTGGCTTTGACTTTTCTTTTATAATTCTTTAATCTAAGAATAGTGGTGGCAGAAAAATAAAGAAAATATATTTATGAATATATGGGTTTTTGGTTTGAGATAGCAATGAAAAAAAAATAGTCATAGATTATTTAGAGAGCTTCTTTTTTGGCCGGTACTATCACAAGTTTTTCGAGTTATTTGATTGTTTAGTGAATGGTACCTAAAAATTATTATAGGTGACATTTAAGGATTTTAGAAGAAGGATTAGGGAGAAGTTCTTTTGTGATGTGTTGGTTGAGGTAAGTAACATTTCTCCTAATTGGTTTGTTTTTCTTATACTACTGTATTTTAGCTACTAAATATAGTTTTACAATTGTTACAATTTTATTTTAATTTTTTTAGCTACATTGATTTAAAGTAACAAATAAAGAATCTTCATAATTTTATTTGATTACTACATATATATATATATATATGATTTTATATATGTATTTGAATGAGATATATTTTTTTTTAACTATGATTTGATATATAAAATTTTGGACAATCTGACTATATTTTGACTTTGATATCCAGCCATGGAGGTTATTAATTGGTACCAAAACTAGTTCTATTTGGGCATCACGAGCCTACTGTGTTTCTGAACCCAACTAATGGGGATATACATTAGCATGAAACCAATTTTATCTAAATATGATGCCCAGTCACAGGGATATAGCGTGACCATAGTCATAAAAGATTGTTAAGAATATAAATTTTGTTTGAATATTTGAATTGTTTTAAGTCTATGGAACTTCTTTTGTTTATTTTGAAACCCATAGTATATTATAACTTTTGATATATGTGATGATGATGCATAGAAAATCTGTAGGCTGAATGCTCTGGACTTCAATGGGCTAGTGGTTGCTTGGAAGGCCTGAAAAGAAAGAAACACAAGATCAAAGGTGATTGGGGTGAACTGGCCAAGAACCCTCCGATGCTTAAGTTAGTTTTCTCTCTAGAACTCAAGAATTCCAACTTTAGGAGTGGTGAAAACTTACCTTCATTTGATATGAATGAGTTCTTTTATAGTGAGCTTTGGAGTAGTTACTTGTTTAGTAACTTCTTTAATGTGGAAGGAAGTTAAAAGGTTCAAACTTAACTTCCATAACTGCTATGGAAGTTAAAAAGTTCAGACTTAACTTCTACAACTGCTATTAGAAATTAAGAACTTAGTGGAAAGTTAGAGCGATGAATAAGGATTTTGTTCATACTTTAGAATAGTAGAACGTGATTCGAATTATAAGTTCATGAATGTAAATTTTCTTTGAGAATTTCTAGGTGTTGGGAGGTCGTCTAGGTGCTTCCACACTAGATGACCTTCTCGGATTGGGACAATCTTTATAGACTTAGATGATACTATGGACGAACTGGAGATAGTCCAATTTTCGGTTCACCATCAGTTGCCCCCTTTGTCCAAGGGTCGTCCTGAACACTGTGGCAGAACTTTGATTTACTGTTAACTTTTGACACATATCGCAAATTTTAATGATCAATTGATATGCCGTGTGTCGTCCTTGCTTTGGTTGAATTTTGTTGACTTAGTGTTGACAAAGCAACAACCAGTGCTGTAAACACGTCTGTATAACCCGGGGATGCCATCTACGATTTCATATAGGACCGACAAAATAGCCCACTTCCTTGTATCAAATTCTCCGAGAAGAGTTCTAGGCCAATGTTCTTTACATTAGCAGTATTAACCTTGTTCACAAGCCCATTTATACTCTTCCAAAGGGCATCCCATGTCAACCGCTGATATTCAACACTGCTTTTATCTTAAACCTCTCTCATCCTCCGAGCCAACTTAAATGGAGGAAAATAAATAGCCTCTTTCATCATGTTAGCCAACTCAATCAAAAAGAAAAGTTGCTCCGATGACTACAGAGGTGTTAACTTTTGCTTTAACAATTCAAGCACATCAATGGCCTAACACTCTCTCTCACAAGACTAGCAAGACAAAGAACTGCCTAATGTATACGTATTTATATGTCATAGGTTGGCAACAATTGGAATTATATTCCTTGTTGTATTCGGACATGCTTAACCAACTTAGGGTGAGTTTGGTTCAGCTTTTTAAAGTTGGGCTTTTTGAAAAAGTTGAGTTTTCAAAAAGTGCATAATGAAAAAGTGTTTTTTCAAAAAGCTGTGTGTTTAGTAAAAACTGTTAAAAAGTGCTTTTTGAAAAAGCTGAGTGTTTGGCTAACACTTATAAAAGTGGCAGATTGAAGGGTAAATTACCAAAAAGGACAATGTATATATAAGAGAGTTTATTTCATACTTAAATAAATATTGTGAAATTATTTTTTTCTCACCAATATTAGCTAATAATAACCTACCATTTAAGATTTATTGTGAAAGTATTATGATAATTTATACTGATTTTAATTTGAACGTACTAGTACAATTATTTTTTTCTCTTTCTAAAAAAATGATTTTTTTCTCACCAGTATTAGCTAATAATAACCTACCACTTAAAATTTATTGTGAAAGTATTGCAAAAATATTGTGATAGCATTTCTCAATTTTAATTTCTTATTATTTATTTTTTATTTTTTCCTTTTCATCCGTATTTCCTTTTTTTTTTTCCTTCTTTTTTTTCCCCCTCTTTTTTTCTCCTCCATACACATACCCTTACTTTTTTTTTTCTTTCTTTTTTTCCTTCTTTCCTTTTTTTTCCCTACCCCTTCCTCCACGCTCCGGAACATTCCAGACAAAGCCTTTTTTTTCTTTCCTCCTTTCTCCCTTTTCTCTTGCCACACAGAGCCTCCCTACCACTTCCTTCACATATTACTAGTAGTACCTAGTACCCACACTTCAAGAAGACCAGTACCCACACTTCAAGTACCTAGTACCCACACTTTAACTCTACCTTTTGAAACATAGTGGGCAATTTAGGAAGAAGACGAAGAAGAAGATGAAGAAGATCGGTCTGGATCGATCAAGAGGAAGCCGTGACTTTCTAGCTACAGACCAAAATGCACCTCAGAGAAATCCCTCTCTATCGAAGCTTGCATGGTTGAATCTCTCTCATTTGATTTTCAAGTGTTCTGCTACTATTGAGTTTGTATTTTGATTTTGATTTTGGGTTTGGGTTATGGGTTTTCAGTTGATGGTTTAATTTTAAGTTATTTTTTGTGGATTTTGGGTGGATCATGTTTGATTTTCATTGTATTTTGGGTTTCCGTTTTTTTAACGGGTTTTGGTGGGGGTGGTTTTAACGAGTGATGGTGGTGGTGGTTGGGTGGTGATGGTTGGACGGTGTTGGGTGGAAGATTCAATGGATGACGAAAGAAAAGAGAGACGTGAGGGAGCTGGCTTTGCGTAGAGCAGAGAGATGAGATGAGTGGAATGAGGCACTATGTGTGAGACTCTGAAGACATGAGCATCCTTTATTGAAGGGCAATTTGGTAATTGCCCAACTCACCCCAACAGATATATCAAAACGCGTATGGACTTTTGGCAAAATGGACTTGAAGAGCTCCAAATTTGGGATCCGTGTTCTCTTCATAAGTATAAAATGCAACTTTTTCCAAAAAGTTGCGTTTTATACTAACCAAACGCTATTTTTGGGCTAGCTTTTTTTAAAACATGACTTTTGGGCTGAAAAAGTTCAAACAAACAGGCACTTATAAGCAATGGGCCTTGCAGGCTTCAGTGGCCCACAAATTGAACCCACGTCAACAAAAAGAGTTGTGGATTACAGAAATTAATAACCTCATTTAAAAAAATACCCAAATTCTGGCATATTATATGTTTACTGAGTTCTATACTAGTTTCAACAAAACAATTAATGAATAAACTCAAATCAACAAATATAAATAACCAAGAATACTTTTCCCTCTCCCTTGTGTGTGTGTTTGTTTCTCAAAAAAAAAAAAAAAAGGTAATTGTCCCACATTACTTAAGAGAGTATGTTGTGTATAGTATAACTTGCTCCACCTTCCTTTAAAAGTTACCATGGCTTTTGAGTAGAGTTGTGATGTGCCTTTGAACCCTTTTCCCTCTCCCTTGTGTGTATGTGTTTGTTTCTCAAAAAAAAAAGAATGGGTAATTGTCCCACATTGCTTAAGAGAGTGTGTTGTGTGTAGTATAACTTACCCCACCCTTTCTTAAAAGTTACCATGACTTTTGAGTGGAGTTGTGGTGTGCCTTTGTATTACAACCTCTTTCTCTCTCCCTTGTGTGTGTGTGTTTGTTTCTTAAAAAAAAAAAAAAAATTAATAACCATGAATATTGAAATCCACACATTAAACACTTAAATTCCTAACAAATTAACAAACAAACATAGCAAAAGTTATACAATAGAGCCAAGAATACCAAATAGGGGGGAAAAAACTAAATAGAAAATAGTACCTCACTCGATAAATGGTGAGAAAGAGGAGCACCTATACAAGGAAACATAACTAAAGAGAAAAGTTGTACTAAATTACTTTAGGCATAAATACAATTTTAGTCCCTACATTTTGGGGTCATTTCTATTTTGGTCCCTACATTTTCATTATACCACTTTTAGTCCCTAAACCAATTAACACGTGACATTTAAGTCCTTACCGTCACCTAACTAACAGAAAAAGCTGACGTGGCTGACGGCACATTAAAATAATAATTAAAAAAATCTATTTTGGCATTAAAAAATGCCACATCAGCATCTAAATTTTTTTAAAAAAAATTATTAATTTTAACTAAATAAAAAAAATTAAAAACAAAAAATCACATGAATTGAGATCTAAAAGTACCTTGAACAAGAACAATAAGAACACAGATCCAGATTTAAGAACAAGAACATTTTCCTTTATTTGACATTTTCTCTTCTTTTTTTTTTTTTTCTTAGAAAACAAACACAAGATTAAGCAAGAACAAAAACACAAATCCAGTAAGAACACGAACATGAACACAAACACAAACAAAAATGCTGACAAATCTAGCAAGAACACAAACACAAATCTAGCAAGAATACAAACACAAATCTAGCAAGAATACAAACACAAACCCATCAATCCATCTTTAGCAAAACTAGCAACAACCCAAAAAACACAAACACAAATCCAAAGAGGTCCATGGCACAGTTCCCAGAATTATCGAATGGAAAAACCAGGAGGTCTAGGACATTCTTAGTCGAACTAAAACAATTCTGTAACACAAGAATAAAAGGCAGATCTGATTCTTAGAGCTCATCGATTGGAGCAGATCTTCTTTGGAAATGGACTCAGAAAATGCAGCAGAGGAAACGACGTCGTCATCGTTGTCAAGCCTCATCTCTCTCGCCTTTGCTTCCACCTCCTCCTCCTCCGCTCAACAACCTTACTTCTCCAAGCTCCTCTCCTTCAATCTTGATCATCTCCAAAAGGTTCTCTCTCTCTCTCTCTCTCTCTCTCTCTCTCTCTCTCTCTCTCTCTCTGCTTTTGTTTTGTTGTGTGAGAAAATTTTGATACAAAAACTTGTAGGAGCCAGAGCTTCTTCAAATCGATGCGTAGTGGATCCGGACACAAATGCAAGAGGTGGTTGTTGGAAGCTACCGAGCATTTGTTGCCGCATCCGGTGCATTATCTACTATTTAAGAAGTGTGGTGGTCGGATTTTGGGTCTCAATGTGAGTTTGGTGATTGAAGAAGTGTGGGTTGTGGCTTCTGGGATTTGATGATTTTCTGGTTTTGAACTTTCTGGGCTTATGGCTTGGGGATTTGATGATTTTGCTGGGGTTGAAAATGAGGGCTTTGAGATTTATGATTTCGTTTTTGAATTGAATTTTTTGGGTTTTTTTTGTGTGTTTGTTTCTCAAGAAAATTTTTGGGGATGAACCCAAGGAACATGAACATGTTCTACAGAAAAAAAATAATGAAAGAAATAATTTTTTTTAATTTAATTATCTTATTTTATTTTAAAAGAATTTAGAAAAAAAACATGAAAATGTCTTTTTTATTATTATTTTATGCTGACTTGGCATTTATTAAATAATAAATAAATTTTATTATTATTATTTTATTTGTCACGTCAGCATTTATTGTGTCAACAGTGCACTTCGTTTGTCACGTCAGTTTTTTCAGTTAGTTGGGTGACGGTAAGGACTTAAATGTAACTCGTTAATTGGTTTAGAGACTAAAAGTGATAAAATAAAAATGTAGGGACCAAAATAGAAATGACCACAAAATGTAGGAACTAAAAGTGCATTTACGCATTTTTTAAATTTTGGGAGTGTTTTGGTCATTTTCTAGAAATTTAGATTTTTTTTTTGTTTTTTATTTAAATTTTAGATGGGTTTTAGTGGTTATTAGTGGGTTTATCCTTTAAGACTCATATAATTAAATAACCTAATAGGTCTTTACTCATTTAAGCCAAATATTCAAATAGATTGGGTTAAGACTTATCGAAATAAGCAAGATTTAAGTATAGCACTCAGGTGTTATTCCTTAGGTTCTTCTCTTAAAATTCAGCCATGTGGATTTTTTCTCATGAGATGAAAGTTTATTTTTTAATTAAGTAATCACATGACTGAATTTTAAGAGAGAAACCTAGAGAATAATATCTAAGGTACTGTACTTAAATTTTATCCTATTGAGGTGAGTAATAAGTGGGTTTATGAATGTAGATAAAAATTACTACCCCTACCTCAAACCCATCTCTCTCTGCGCCGTTGTAATAAAAATATGCAAGTAAATTTTTCTCACTATTTATCGAGTTTTGAAATCAACTAAAGCCTCAATTTTGAGTCACCGCCAAATAAATATCGTCGTGTACTGTTATAATTCACGGAGGTACTGTTTTCTATTTAACTCTTTTTTTTCTTTTTCCGATTTGGTATTCTTGGCTCTATTGTATAACTTTTGCTATGTTTGTTTGTTAATTTGTTAGGAATTTAAGTGTTTAATGTGTGGATTTCAGTATTCTTGGTTATTTATATTTGTTGAAACTGGTATAGAACTCAGTAAAAATAATGCGACAGAATTTGGGTATTTTTTTTAAACGAGGTTATTAATTTTTGTAATCCACAACCCTTTTGGTTGACGTGGGTTCAATTTGTGGGCCACTGAAGCCCACAACGCCCATTGCATATAAGTCGGTCAAGCATGTCCGAATACAGGAATATAATTCCTACTGTTGCCGACCTATGACATAAAAATATAAATATAAATATAAATATAAATAAATAAATAAATAAATATATATATATATATATATATATATATATATATATATTAGGCAGTTCTTTGTCTTGCAAGTCATGGGAGAAAAAGTGTTAGGCCATTGATGTGCTTGAATTGTTAAAGCAAAAGTTAACACCTCTATAGTCATCGGAGCAAGCAACTTTTCCTTTTTAGGTACAGTAATTCCTACCTTGGCTAGGATGATGAAAGAGGCTATTTATTTTCATCCGTTTAAGTTGGCTCGGATGATGAAAGAGGTTCAAGATAAAAGCAGTGTTGAATATCAGCGGTTGACATGGGATGCCCTTCGGAAGAGTATAAATGGGCTTGTGAACAAGGTTAATGCTGCCAACGTAAAGAACATTATTCCAGAACTCTTCTCGGAGAATTTGATACGGGGAAGTGGGCTATTTTGTCGGTCCTGTATGAAATCGCAGATGTCATCCCCGGGTTTTACAGACGTGTTTGCAGCACTGGTTGCTGTTGTCAACACCAAGTTTCCTGAGGTTGGCGAGCTTCTTTTGAGGGGGATCGTTTAGCAGCTCAAGAGAGCATATAAACGGAACGACAAGCCTCAATTACTAGCTGCTGTTAAGTTTATTGCACATTTAGTGAACCAACTAGTGGCTCATGAGATCATTGCCTTGGAGATGCTTACTGTGCTGCTTCAGAATCCAACCGATTCGAGTGTTGAGGTTGCTGTTGCCTTTGTCACAGAGTGTGGATCACTTTTGCAAGATCTCTCGCCTAAAGGCTTGCATGGTGGGTATTCTTTTTGAGGTCGTCAATCTTAAATTTGTCATATTTGTGGATATTATTGTATTTTTGGTTTCTAAGGTTTAGACATGTTTTTCTTTCTAAGTTGTACTTGTTGCCAAGTGCTTATAATTTTTAGTAGTTTATTTATTACTAAGTTATTATCTTTTTCAGGGAGGTATGGTTGGTTAGCCACATTTAGCAATTTCTCTTCTACATTGAATCACATTTTGTCCACTAGACATACAGAGGGGTTACCAATAAAGCCATCACTTGCCATGGCATTTTGATGGCTTCGTTGGGCCTAGTCACCAACAATTTTGTGACAGCTCTTTGTCTGCAGTAAATAATGGAATCCTTCAATTAAACAGGGAGGACCTGTGGAATTACTCTTATGTAAGTGAAAAAATAATGATAAGTCACTCAGAATGATGTTCCTAAATTCCTAGTGTCAACTCATTTTATATTTTAGGTTGTATTGGTATTTATTGGGTAAAAAAATATTTGTCCAGTTCATTATCAAATTAGGCATAACCCAACTAACTTCGGATAGGCAGAATAGAAAATTCCACAGCTCCTAAGTTATAGGATAGTTCATTACAAGGGGGGGCGGGGGGGGGGGGGGGGGGGGGTGTGGTTGGGGGTTGTAATCATGCCTAAATCTGGCATATATCTGGTTTTTCTGATCAGTGAGATGTCTTAGGTTCCACTGGGAAGTTGCCATTCTTTGTTATCTGGAATTGTCTTGACGATATAGAAACATTGTATCTGGAATTGTGCCACTCATGGCTGTGGCATATATGTAACCTTGGATGGTGGCCCGGTGTTAAATGGTTAGCGTTTGAAAATATTGTTTAGTACTCAAAACTTGTTTACTATTGTACTTAATATATTATGAAAGACAAGTACGTGTTTACCTATGTCAAACTTTTGGTTCATTATGTTCTATGCTTAGCAATAAATGTTTCCATGAGATTATATGTCATAATGTTCCTATCCTTTTTCTTTTGTTTTTACTGGAATATATTTTATCACTGTACTGTGTACTCAAGGTTTACACTTCTACAGGAATATTTGAGCGTTTCCGTGGGATTCTTCATGAAGGTGAAATAGACAAAAGGGTTCAATTTCTGATAGAAGGGCTATTTGCGATAAGAAAAGCCAAGTTTCAGGTATGTTTTTTTTCTCCCTTCATTTTTAGAATTATGTATGACATACTACTATTAATGTCCAAGGATAGCTAGAATAAAGATACCCTCTGTGATGTATTCGTTTGCAGGGGTACCCAGCTCTTCGTCCAGGTCTGGACCTTGTAGAGCAGGAAGACCAGATAACCCATGAGATCTCTCTCCAAGAGGAAATAGATCCAGAGATTGCCCTTGGTATGGCATTATGCTGAACTGTCTTCTGCTTCTTGATTGGTCTAGCTATGGTTATGTATTGATTTATATTTTTCTTTCTCCTTGTTCAGATATATTCAAGCCAGATCCTAATTTCCTTGAGAATGAGAAGCGTTATGAAGAGTTGAAGCAAACCATTTTGGGTGATGAGTCTGAGGATGAAGAAGGTTCAGATGCAGCTTCAGATGATGATGAGGATGAGGATGATGACGAGGAAGAGGATGAGAACCAGATGAAAATAAGGGATGAAACAGAGACAAATCTTGTAAATCTTCGGAGGACAATCTATCTAACAATTATGTCCAGTGTAGATTTTGAGGAGGCAGGTCATAAGCTCCTGAAAATTAAACTAGAGCCAGGTCAAGAGGTATGTGTTGCAAGCTTTTTCCTGATGTTACTGCTTTAAAATTGAAGTCTCCTTATTTAGTATTTCCTTGTTTAAGAGGAAGTGGTGAAAGAAAGATAAATAATGAATATTTGTTCGCAGTTTGCTGAGTCTGCAAATTATTGGTAGTTGGCTAGGAATCACTATTAGTTAGAGGAACTAGAGCTGGGTTCTGAGTCTCCTGTCCAGCATGAAGACATCCTTTACTCCCCTTTGCTATCAAGTGAATAAATGAACAATAAATGAATAAACAAGATGGATTAGATTCACTTTACCTACTCTTTTAACATTTCAGATTGCTAGATGTTATTACAAGTCAGTATCAAATATATATTTTTATTTATTCTTAGCTTTGTTTTTTTAACCCCCACCCCCTAAACGATTAGAATTCATTAGTGGTTTCATGCACTAACTTGCCTTGGTGCTTAGATTATTTCCCTTGGGTACTTCAGTCACTATTAGGGGTGTAGAGAGGCAAGCCACACAGAGCCCAAGCTAAGCTTCTTGCTGCTTAGGCTCAGCTAATTAAGACTTGACATGGAGTTGAGTTTGGCTTGAAGAATTCAGTAACTCCTAAAATTGATTCCTTTAAATAATAAAAGAAAAATAAAATCTTACAATAATACAATTGAAAGCTTAAAATAATAAAATAATAAAATTGAAAGCTTAATAATAATATATTAGCATAATTTATTTTAAAGAAAAAATCTTGAATCAAATTCTGTACTACTTGAAGACTTATAGTTGTCTTGGTGGCTTATGCAGATGGAGTTGAACATTATGCTCTTGGAATGCTGTAGTCAGGAGAGAACTTACCTCCGGTATTATGGTCTTTTGGGGCAGCGATTCTGCATGATCAACAAAGTTTATCAGGAAAATTTTGACAAATGCTTTGTCCAACAATATTCCATGATTCACCGGCTTGAAACAAATAAGTTGCGTAATGTGGCTAAGTTTTTTGCGCATTTACTCCGCACAGATGCTCTACCTTGGCATGTTTTAGCCTATATTCGCTTAACAGAGGAGGATACCACTTCTTCATCTCGTATATTTATCAAGATTCTATTCCAGGTATCGAAAGCGACACCAATTTTTTCCCCTCATGTTTTTCTCTCTAGCATTTCTTCTAGAAGCTGTTGTATTCACAGTTGTGTTGTTTCTGTTACAGGAATTGTCAGAGCATCTGGGCATCCATCTGCTGAATGAGCGTCTTAACGATCCCACAATGCAGGATTCCTTTGAATCTATCTTCCCAAGGGACAATCCCAAGAACACACGGTTTTCAATTAACTTCTTCACATCCATTGGACTTGGTGGCATCACTGAAAACTTACGTGAGTACTTGAAGAATATGCCACCCCTTATTATGCAACAAGAGCAAGAATCGGATAGTTCTGGTAGTTCGGTTACAGGGTCAGCTAGTTCAGAATCAGATTTATCGAGTTCAGATGAGAGTGAAAGGGATGACAGACACAAGAAGCGGAGGAGGAGAGACTAAGGGAATGTTATGATGTGCAATAGATATTAGGGTTTGATGTTTGCCATTTGTAATGTATAGAATCAATTTGTTTTCACATTGTGTAAAATTTTGCATCGATATGAATTTAGCATTATAGCAACTTTGTTCTTCTCTCTAATGGGGAAAGGGTCTTAATTTTGGCACAAATGCTCTTAAAATTTTGGGTCTGATGTTTGCCATTTGTTTTCCTGCATACCACTTGACTGCCGTGTGTTATGGTGTGCAGCCACTTGAGCTGTTGAGCACTAATGGAACTTGATGCTACTTGAATTTACAAGGCTACAACTCTTGCACTTGTAGGTGGGATGGTGGATGGATTACAAGGGCTTTCTATTGTTAGGCCATCTCTCCATATGGTTACTTTATTAGATGGTTAATAAATATTGATTTTAGCCTAACATATTGCTTTTGTAGTAATCATAACATGGTTAGTGTCAAAATTAAAATTTTTGGTGTTTGTTTTGGAAATAGCTCATAATATATTTAATTAATTAGTGGATGATTACACTTTATATTCATAAATAGTTTGGTTGTGATTGAAAAAGGTTACACATTTGGGTCAAAATTTGCACTTTATCTTTACTTTAAATTTAGTTTTTTCAAGTCCAAAAAAGTGTTTATTGAATTATTTACTTGGAATTTTTAATAACCATTCACTTCTGACACTATTGAACTCTGAAGTTAAGATAAATATATATTTTTGGTCACTCTATGGAGACTCCAATGGTGGCCCTGTTTGCTTCTTCACTCACAATTTTCCATATGTGACTACTAAACAATAAGAGAAGTGCTACATACACAATATTTTCACAATAAATCCTATAGTAAGCAAGTTGTTACAGGTTTTTAATTTGAATTTACCACTAAAATTACTTTCCTACCCACTAGTAACAACCCGCCACATTATATTTGTTGTGAAAATGTTTTGACATAGCATTTCTCAAACAATAATGAAAAGACGAATATGAAAGGGATGGTGATGAGTGTGAGAGAGTCTCTTGCCCAGTGAAGTAATGTCAAGCACATAACCTACCACTTCAACCTTTGCACTCTTCCTACAGTAATGCTAAAGCAATATCATTCCCCAACAATTCATCCTTAACTAGCTATCTCGATGTTAATGTGTTACCAACACATTTGTTTGCACTACACATCATGTTTCAAACTGCTTCACCCTTTCTATCAATGATTCAATATTCTTGTACTTAGCAAAAAATACCAATATTCTTTGTCGGAAGGCCTGGAGTGACAACTCCTAGAATTTGTTTCGGTAGAGAACTTTTCCATTTTGTGCTTCTCTTCGCTTGGTGATGATGTAAGTTTGTATCTATTTGCCACCCCTCGGTAACTTAATCCCCACTTGCACGTTAGGTCTTGTTGCTTATAAACGTGTATGAGAACCAATTTTACTAAATTTACCAATATTCTTGTCCACAAGCAAGCAAATAATATCTACGTCTAATTGAAGTCATTAGCAACTGTTGAAGTTGGCTTGCACAACTAGTAGTAGTAATAATAATAATAATAATAATAATAATAATAATAATAATAATAATTAGTTCCATTGATTAAATTTTTATTGTCGAACAAAAAACTTGAGATCAAATCTTTTCTTCACAAAAATAAATATATTGATGTCTTCATTTAGAAAAAATATCTTACCAAATTGTATCATGGAGCACCCCTTTTATAATATGAGTCTTATAGATGAGTGAGATGCACCAAGTATGAGAGACGTGCTCCATGAAACGGTCTCTTGATATACTTTCTTTTTTGTTTGAATTGCTTAATGGTAATAAAGTAATAAATTATTATGAAATGAGGCAATAATTAGTTCAAACCAAATCTATATATTACTAAAAGTTAAAGCGTAGCGTTTAATGCTGCTACTCTCACGTTGCGCTACAATAGCTGCCACGTCATTTAAAAAAAAAAAAAAAATTTGTCCTACAATTTTAAAATGGTTTTTACAATTTTCAGCCCTATAAATGCAGCCCACTACTTATTTATTTACTTCCACTATCACCCTATAATAAATCCAGCCCACTACTTATTTATTTACTTCCACTATCACCCTATAATAAATCTGTATAATTAATCCAGCCCACCTCTTATTTATTTAGTTCCACTATCAAGCCCAATCCAAAGTTTTTTCAGTTCAGCTTTAGGGTTTTGTGTGAGCTTTTTCAGCTTAAAGGAAGAAAAAAAAAAATTTTGTTGAAGCCTTTCAAGCTTCAGGGTTTTTTTTTTTTTTTTTTTTTAAATTTTCCTATAATTGTTTTTAACATTTATTTTTTTAATATTTACACTTCTCCAACCTTTCTCTCTCCCTTACCATTTCATCTCCCCACTACTTCTTCAATCTTTCTCTCTCCCTTACCTTTTCATCTCCCCACTACCCTCTACATTAATATAATTCTTTCTCTTCCCTTTCATCTTCCTTTATTTTTGTCTCTTCTTATTTACACCCTCTTACTATAAATTTGTCACCATCTCTTCTATTCTATTCATAGTTTTCCCTTACCAAAAAAAAAAAAAAAAGGTTCTCTCTCTCTCTCTCTAAATTTTTTGGTGGATTTTTATTTTTTATTTTTCTTGCATCTCTACTTTAAGTTGATAATTTTTTATATTCTTTAAAACTCTATTTTGGGTTAATGCGATTTAGTTTTGTTTTATTGTTGTTGTTGTTTTTTTTTTAATTTTTTATTCTCTTTGATTGTTAAATGTTATCCTATTGCGTTTAAAGAATTAAATATAGCATATAAAAATATAATATTATTTTATTACATAGCATGATTTGGATAATTTGGTATTTATTCTGTTACATAGCATTATTTTTTATAGTGCTTAATTTAGATGTTAAACTATGAGACTTTACTAATTTTTGTTTATTTTCTAATCCTTTGTGGTGGAAAAATTATTTTTAATAGTTGTATTAGAAGTACTCTATAATGTCATTTATTTAAAGAAAAGCAAAGGTTAACTAAAAGAAAATAATTGGATAGGTGACAAATTTTAACTTTTGCAATTTTATTTTAATTATTATTATTTTATAACAATGCATGTATAGAAATTTAATTATTAGATTTTGCTAATAATTGTTTATTTAATAATTTTTTTTGGGTGGCCGAAATTATAATTTCTACAAAAACAAAATTTTATCCTAATATTGGTTCAATTAATCATTGTTAAGTTTTATTAATTTTTTTTTAGTTTACGTTTTTCTTTTTGGTGTTTTGGATTGTTCCTATACTACATTTATGATTATTCCTATAATAAATAAAAATATAATTACGAAATACATTATTCATTATTAGATTAGTTTAAATTGTAAATTTTTTTTAATAAAACCACCATAAAAATAATTTCACGCGTAACACGCAAGTTCACGACTAGTTGTATCTTAAAAAAGAAAAAACCAATCACTCTTAGGGCGTTAGAATGTGCATCTTGAATGAAAAACCAATGCCCAAAAAATTTCATTATACGATAAAGAGACAATTGTATAGCATAATTGTAAAGCTACATCATTGTAAGGCAATCCAATTATCTAAAAAAGTCATGAAAATTGAATCTTTATTATCTTCCATTTTGTTCTAAGGTATATCCTCTATCAATCGAGATTGGGTCATCATTAATAATGAGTGGCTTCAACAGTCGACCAAATTTCATTTTCACAGAGCTATAGAAGACCAAAATATATAAATAAATAAATAAAATGAAAAATATTTATTTGTTTCAAATATTAAAATCATTGTTGACGATGCTCCATTTCAACAATGACCAAATTAGCTTGAACCAGAATAGAGTAATTGGGTTTTCCTTGTGTTTTTTACTCACTATATTTTAATGCTTTTACTTGGTGCAAGTGAGATTTTCCTAAACATATGAGTGGAAGGAATAAGGAAAGTATTCGAACATGGATAGTGTTTGTTTCACACATTGTACGTGTGCATTTACACACTCTCAAAACAATTGAACTTTAAACTTGAAAATGCCACTTCAGTGTGTAAATTCACACACGTGCAACAGAATGTTTATACTTTATACTTGTGTAACACTAAAATGGCAACTCCAATTGACAAGGTCCAGACAATGAATAGTGGCTACTAGACTCTAGAACTAGTTGGAGCCACTATCATCGACATATTTTGCTGTACAGGTTATTTTCAGGCAGGCCTTCTTAGATTAAATCTAGCTAGATTTAGCAAGATCCAAACTACTGTCTTACAACAAGACTTAACAATTTGTCATGGTTTGCAACATTAACTTAACATAATCGATCTTGCTCCAAGATTAGTTTAACTTCCGCAACCAAATTGATAGATGAAACAGAAAAGTGAGGAAGTGATACTTGGCAAGGCAGAGCAATGAATGGGATACAAATCCATGTTCATTCTTGCCTCGGTAAAGTACCTTCCTTGTAGGACTGTCCTGAATAGAGAAGTGTTGAGCATCAAAGTAACACCATCAGATATTATTTTGTATAAATGATGAGCATATAAAAGATTAGATGAAATTTTGGACACATGCAGAATTTTTCAAGTTTGAAGTTGAAGGAATGTGTCCTAAGTTGAAAATTACTTATATAGGTGATTGTAAGTTCATGTTCATTGCCCACTGAGACTAACTCTGAACCTGTGTATTGATTTTGAAGAGAAGATTGGCAAGGTTGGATGTTTAAGTCACCAGCTTTGCTACAGATCTGGTGTTATGATGAATTATGTATGATAAATGTTTGTATATCCCGACTGTTTATTAATATGACTACTATTCTATGTCAAGTAATTGTTTTTATATAGTTTTTATCACTAACCTATTACAAAACCCAGCAGTTAATTAATGCCATTGCCATCATTCATATGGATTGAAAAACCAAGTAAACAGATTTTTTTTTTTAAATGAAAGTAGATGTTATATTATAGAAATTAAATATATTTTAATAAAAGAGTATATTATTAAATTATTAATGTATTATAGATCATGGGACCTTGTAGTTCAACTAATACCTCTTGATGTTTTCAAGGAAGATGTCCATAGTTTAAATCCCCCACCCCAACTATAGAAATTATATATATATATATATATCAAAGTTTTTTTTTTTTTTTCCTCTATTTTAGGGCAATTGCTTAGGGATTGAGGCGACATTATCAAGTTGACCTAACTCTCAAAAGACTAGGTACAAATCATAGGTTTTGCAATTCATTCAACACGACCAAATTCTAGCAACTAAATAAGGTTGACTCAAACTTTTACCAAAACGAAGAGATCAAAATTCCATCTTCTAACACAAGATTCTATTTAGCCAAGTGGGAACATTGTACATGCTACATAAAAAAGTATACTTGACATTATTATTAATTTGCTTCAATAATAATATTTTTAAAAATAAGATCGGACCAATTGGAAACTAGGCACCAGTCCAGTCCAATCCATAAATCCGATCAAAACCGGTAAAAATCAAGTTAAACCGGGAATCAGAGCACAAACTAGTTCTTTGGCCTGTTCGATTTTTAAAATCGTGCCAATAATGCTTCCTCTAAAAAAAAAAAAATTCCCATTAAATCGCTTCTTTTTGCAATTTAAAAATAGTTCAAACAAATATTTTTACTAATAAAATGTCACATTCGAGACATGGATTAATTCTTTGTACTTTTTATAAGGCTAAATTGCAAACTACACTTTTAAGTTTATGGTGTTTGGATTTTATATCTTGACATTTCAAAATTTGGATTTTATCTCCTAAAATTTTGGGTGTTTAGATTTTACTCCCTAAATTTTGGAGGTAAAATTTAAATTCTAAAATTTCCAGAAGTAAAATCCGAATATCCTCAAATTTTAGAGTTATAATTTGCAATTTAGCATTTTGTAATTGTCATCTTTCTGTCTCACATGTATGGGAAAAATAATGGTTTGTCCTTTGAAGCATTGTTATGGATTCCGTTTTGTTCTAGTTGGAAAATCTCGTACCGGCATGCAAACTGGAACGACAACCCTCTTATTCCACCTTGGATGAAATTTCAGCCCATTCCAAGCATTTTGGTCAATATTGGCCAAAATTAAAGATTTGGCCGGAATGCAGAAATGAAAAGAAAAAAAGAAAAAAAAAAAAAAAAAAAGAAGATGAAGCGGAGGCTATGTTAGAGGGGAAACAAAAAGCAAAAATATGAGAATAAGAGCTATTTGGTTTATGTATATGTGAACAGAGGAGGTTAAAATATATTGAAAGACAAAATGATGCAGTGGCGTTTTAAGAGAGAACAAAATATAAAGAAGATGAGAAAACTGGAGAGAGAGCATAGACAGTGAGATGTGAAAGAAAAAATTAATGAAGAGTTTAGGTGTGGATGAGAAGACGAGGGAATAAATTTGACTTGGTTAGTAACCTTCTTGGAAATTCTTTGGGTAGAATTACCCAAATGTTATTATTATTATTTTTTTAACCATAAGTAATCTTTTTAAACATTAAGGGCACGTTTGGTAGACTGTAATAAACACTGTAATGTAACAGTTATTTCTATGATTTAGCTATTCAATAGTTTGGTTATATTTTTATTACAGGGAATAATCATTCCTTATAAATAGCTATTCTTTAAAATGAGGAATAACTATTCCTCTCTAAAATGGTTGTAATAGCTATTCCTTAGTAGATGTAATAATCTCTAACATTAATATATTTCCAAATAAATAAACTTTCCATATCCACCTAACAATTATGGAAATAAAAAATCATCAAAAAATAACTCATCTCTCTAAAATTTAAAATATATTATTTTCTAGGAAATATAATTGTATGAATGAGATATTTCCTAAAATAGATTATAAGTTTTATTCTAATGTTACAACTCACAACCAAACTAATGAATAGGTTTAGTTATTCTATTACAACACATTTTATTCCCGGTAATAAAAATTACTATTCCTATTGTAATCCACATTCAGTGTACCAAACATACCTTAAGTAATAACATGCTCATTCTATGTGAGATTTTTTTAATAAAAAAATATATTAAACTTTATATATAAATATATATATATATATATATATATATATATCTAAAAGGTGAAACGTAACATTTATTATTGCTACGCTCCTGTTAAACCACATCAATGGCCACATCATCAGTCCCACTTTCTTTCTTTTACTTTCCTTCCTTTTGCAAATTAACATTTTCCTAATCACATAAAAAAAAAACAAAAAACAAAAACTCCATCTCTTAATTAACGTTTCCTAACTTTTCAACTTTCCATTTATTATTCCATCAAACCCAATTTGATAATAATTCAAACTTCCTTCAACTTCATGACTCTCTCTCTCTCCCCAATCAAGCAATTATGAAAACTGTTCAATTGCCACTCTATTAGAATTCCAAAAAAAAAAAAACCAACTGATTTTTTGTCTATATATGTTTGCAATTGCTCTACCTCACTCTAGCAAATTTGGAAAGTCTCTCTAAAGTGAAGTTTTGTTGTTGTTGTCGATTTTTTTTTTTTTTTCCTATACTCTTTAGGTTTTTTGAATTAATTTTGTTAGTGATGTGCCATCGAAGATCTCAAATGCCAAAAACATTGGTTCCCATAAACCGACCAAAAAAATCTCAAAGCCATGATGAAGAATACATTAAAAGAATCGCAATAGGGTCTTACTAATATAGTTTATGTGGTCATTAATCATGGATGAGGTTTTTTTTTTTTTTTTTTTTTTTTTTTTTCCACTAATGGGATACCTCTTATGTGCATTTGTGTGATGCATTCACCATTATGGATAAATAATTCTCTTTGTATGTCCGTAGAATAAATTGGTTTTATTGTACGTACATATTAGTTGTGACATGAATGTAGATGCATAACATAGTACAAGATATGTTACTTTCTTTTCTTTTTTTGTATTGTAACAAATTTAGATATTATTATGGGATGCCTTTGCTGTAAAACTTTTGTCAAATTGTAGAATTTGATGTCAATGGAAAGAAAATTAAATCAAAACACATGTATAAAACTATATAAGGTAGCAATAGACAACCAAAAAAAAAAAAAAAAAGACTACGGTGAAAGATTATCCAAGTTTGAACAAAGCCTCAAAATCCATGAAGACCAATTGGATGTGAGAAATTCCATGAAGATGTATGCTTGGCTATATGAAGAAATTGAATTTGGAAAAAATATGAAGAAGACCAATTGAATTGAATTGAGTTTTCTATCACAAGTCCTCTCTCTCCTTATTGTTTTGATTTAATTTTTATTTGAGCTAATACTTAATTAAAAAGTTTAGTTGTATTCTAGATATTCAAGAGGAGAAAATTCTAAAAAGAAAATCAAGTTGTTGAGAAAAATAGCATAATCCAAAATCTAAAACTAATAACCCAAATTAGGAAAACATAACGCACTATAACATAATTTAGAGGAATATGAACCACCTAAAAAATGGATATTATCAATCAAATACACCCAAAAATAATAGAATGATATATTTGTATTTGTAGAGATATTGAGATGAAAAATAATTTTAGAAATTGTTTAATTTTTAAGAAGTATTACATATGCAACCCGTTATCTAACACTAGGGACTTTGGTACCCCGAACCTCGTCACTATGTTTCTCCATACAAACCTCTTGACATCCACATCCCGAATGTTCGCCAACACCTCTGCTTCCGCCCATTTGGTGAAATAATCTACAGCTACTAGAACAAACCTTTGGTTTCCTGTAGCATAAGGGAATGGACCGATGATATCTAGCCCCCATTGTGCAAAGGGCCAAAGGCTAATAATGGGATTTAAGCTCCCCGCTGGTTGGTGTATCATGGGGCGTGTTTCTGACACTGCTCACATTTTCGTGCATATTTGGTAGCATCCTTTTACATTCGCGGCCACCAAAATCCTTGAGTCATTGCTTGATAAGCTAAAGAACGTCCCCGCACGTGACTGCCGCACACCCCCTCATGTAGCTCAGCCAGGAGTTCCTCGATCTTGCTGGGATGCAAACACTGTGGGTAGGGCCCGTTAAAAGATCTTTGATACAGCTTACGATCAACAGATAATCGAGCAACTGTTCGGCGTACTTTTTCTACTTCCTTCTCATCGGCAGGCACACGATCCTCGGCTAAAAAGTCGATGATCAGATCCATCCAACATGGCTTAACTATTGTCACCAATGAAACACCCACCCCTGCATTGATACTCAGTTTTGCTACCAACTATACTTTTATTAATCGAGGAATTTTCTCAATTGATGATGATGCCAATGTAGCCAAAGAGTTAGCGTGTTGGTTCTGCCCCCTGGTTACTTGAACCACTCTAATACTCAAAAAACGGTCCATAGTTTGTTTCACCAACCGTAAGTACTCCATTATCCGGGGATCCTCGACCTTGAAGCTCCCCTGCACCTGATTGTCCACCAACCGAGAGTCCAAGTAGACCTCTACTTCCTTAGCACCTAGATCTGAAACAATCCTTAATCCGTCAAGCAAAGCCTCATATTTAAGTACTCCATCATCCGGGGATCCTCGACCTCGAAGCTCCCCTGCACCTGATTGACCACCAACCGAAAGTCCAAGTAGAACTCTACTTCCTTAGCACCTAGATCTGAAACAATCCTCAATCCGGCAAGCAAAGCCTCATACTCAGCTTTGTTATTAGAGATCCATCCAACATGGCTCAACTATTGTCACCAATGAAACACCCACCCCTGCATTGATACTCGGTTTTGCTACTAACTCTACTTTTATTAATCGAGGAATTTTCTTGGTTGATGATGGTGCCAATGTGGCCAAAGAGTTAGCGTGTTGGTTCTACCCTCTAGTTACTTAAACCACTCTAATACTCAAAAAGCGGTCCATAGTTTGTTTCACCAACTGTAAGTACTCCATCATCCGGGGATCCTTGACCTTGAAGCTCCCCTGCACCTGATTAACCACCAACCGAGAGTCCAAGTAGACCTCTACTTCCTTAGAACCTAGATCTGAAACAATCCTCAATCTGGCAAGCAAAGCCTCATACTCGGCTTCGTTATTAGAGGCCTTAAAGCCTAACCTGAAGGAATGCTCCAATTTTATTCTTTTTGGGGTGATGACTATGATTCTAGCTCCGACCCCTAATGTGCTGGACGCTCCGTCCACAAATACCTTCCAAGGGATTACCTCTATGTGGCAAACCATCTCCTTCCCCCCCTTGGGGAAAACTCTGTAACAAAATTGGTAAGGACCTGACCCTTCACCGAGTTTCTAGGCATGTACCTAATGTCGAAAGAGCCCAGCCGAGTTCCCCACTTAGCTATTCTTCTCGTGAAATCAGACCTCTTCAACAATGACTGTAAAGGATACTCGGTTAATACGTAAACAGTATAAGCCTGAAAGTAGTAGGGTAGCTTCCTGGGTGGCATGAACTAATACCAACACCAACTTCTCCAAAGGCAAATACCTCGTCTCGGCATCAACCATGGTTTTTCTAATGTAGTATATAGGCTGTTGCACACCCTGATCTCTCAGTAGCACAGCATTCACAGCATGTTTGGACACCGAGAGATACATGTACAAGTCCTTTCTAGGCTCTGGGGATATCAACATAGGGGCCCGTGTTAAATATTCCTTCAAACCCTAGAAAGCCCTTTCACAGTCTTCATTCCATTGGAATCCCTTCCATTTTCTTAGAAGCTGGTAAAATGAATAGCACCGATTGGAAAATTTGGAAATAAATCAATTAAGGGCAGCTAACATGCCGGTCGGTACTTGGACTTCCTTTGGATTGCTCGGTGGTTTGAGGCGTTTCACTACTTCAATTTGGTTGAGGTTGACTTCCATTCCTCGGTTAGTGATCAAATACCCTAGGAACTTGCTAGCCCCCACTCCGAAAGCACACTTTTCGACATTGAGGTGCAGCTTATGCCGTCGAACTACTTCGAATGCCCTTTTGAGATCATCAATGTGCTACATCTCCTATTTGCTTTTTACCACCATGTCGTCAATGTATACCTTAACTGTGCGCCCAATCTTGTCTCTGAACATTCTCATCATCAATCATTGATATGTGGCCCTGGCATTCTTTAACTCAAATGGCAACACGGTATAATGATAGTTAGCTTCAGGGGATATGAATGTTGTCTTCTCCTGATCTCCGGCAGCCAGGGCAATATGATGATAACCTTGAAAAGCATCCAGAAAACTCATCCTTGGGTGCCCATAGGTGGCATCTACCAGCTGATCAATCTTCGGCATAGGAAATGGATCCTTCAGACATGCTCGGTTTAGGTCAGTAAAGTCAACACAGACTCTCCATTTATCGTTCTTTTTTTTTACCACCACGGTATTCGCGAGCCACTTTGGGAAGAATATCTCCTTTAATCTCTTGACCTCTTGCCCGATAGCATCAACGTGCTCCTTGGCCGACCTCATCGGCTTCTGCTTTTTGGGAGGGTACAAAGGATCGACGTTGAGCTTGTGAACTATGAACTAAGGGTCCACCCTAGGCATTTCATACAGGCTCCAAGCGAACACGTCTATATTCTACACAAGAAATAGCAACATCTCTACCGTCCCTTGGTTCTTCACCCTTGCTCCTATTAAAAAACTCCTGTCATCATCCAGTAATATCCTTACTCTTACCAAGTCTTCGGCACAGCTAGCCCCCGCTTCCTCTTGGGGTCTCTGTAATTGCTATAAGGGAGTCTCCTCGGTTGACTCCTTTTGCTTGATTCCCCGGTCAACTGCAGCTACCAAGCACTACCTAGCCACTTGCTGATTACCCTTTACTACGGCAATACCTTGCTCGGTGCGGAACTTGACCTTTACATGTAAGGTGGACGGTATAGTCCCCATTGCATGAATCCATGGCCTTCTAAGGATCACCGCGTACGGAGAAAAAGAAGCGACCACTATGAACCTTACCATCACCTCCTTACCTTCCATATTCATGAAAAGCGAGATATACCCTTTTGGGATCACCATGCGGCCATCAAACCCCATCAAGGGCATATCGTACTTAGAGAGATCTTCATTCTTCAGGCCAAGCCCTTTGAACAGGTCGGGATACATCACCTCAGCACCACTCCCTTGATCTATCAGCACTCTCTTTACTATGAAACCATCTATTTGGGCTGTAACCACTAAAGCATCATCATGTGGTTGACTCGTTACCTCCAGATCATCATCATTGAAGGAAATGGGCTCCCGAGTGTACTTCAACTTCTTCTCAGAAGGTTACTCACCCGCGTTGCTTTCCGCTGATGCCACAGCCAGCACCGCCCTCCTCTTGGACACCTGAGGGCCCTTTGGGGCTGCGTGGATGACTTCTATTACTCGCAATGGGGGTGGGAGAGGATTCCCACGAGGCCAAGCACCCTGCCTAGCTTCCTGATTCCTAGGGTCCACCACGAACTCTTTCAAATATCCCATCTTCACTAACTGCTCCAGATGATCTTTTAACACTCTGCACTGTTCGGTGGTGTGCCCCTTATCCCTATGGTAAGTACAGGATGGGTTCTGATTCCTCCTTGAAGGCTCACCCGCATCTTGTTTGGCCACTAGAAGTTTAGCTCATTCTTGATTCGATCCACAATCCTGTGCATCGGCTCCTTGAAGGCTACATTCACTTCCCCCATCTATGGCCCTGGCTTTTGAATCCTTAAATCCTTCTAGGCCTTGACTGTAAACCACTCTGTCGAGGATGATTTATGACCGGACCCTTACATTTGCTCTGCAACCGATCATCCTCCAACCGTTTATATTCTTCAATACGCCTCATCAATTGCCTCATATCCTCAAAGGCCTCATTGTCAACGAGTCTCGTAATTCGGAATCCTCAGGCAACCCTATCCGAAAAGTACTTGCCGTGATTTTTTCGTTACCTCTTCCAATCTCGTTGTACAGCTCCCAGTACCGATTAGCATAGCTATGGAGGGTTTCCCCAACCCCTATTTTCATTGATAGCAACGCATTTACGGGCTGCGGAACTCGGCTTTAGGTTATGAACCGGACATCAAACTCTTGAATCAACTCAAAAAAACTATGAATCGAGCCTTTCCTTAACCCATTGAACCACCTCAAAGCTGTGGGACCAAGGCTTGAGGGAAATACCTTACACATTAATGCATCGTTATGAGTGTGCAAAGACATCATTTGAATATAATGGCTTACATGTTCTACCAGGTTCGTCTTTCCATCGTAAGAATTGAATGGCGGCCGTGTAAATCTACTCGACATAGATGCCCTTTCAATGTCCCTCAAGAATGGTGATCGGGTAGCTTGGCGTAATGCGTGGCTCATAGTGTCCATGGCAGAATTCCAGGGTCGTCACTCCTCCGGGGAAATCGAATCCCAGTTTGCATATTCCCAAAAGTGATCCTGGTGCCGATGAGATCCGAATTGATGGGACCCTCCTCCACGGTGAACCCCCACCACTAGCCGACCCTTCTCCTTGCTCCTCACAGTCCCTTCACCAACGCCTACCTCTGGCTTCCAATTCCAAATCCCTCACCAACCTACGTAGACACTCAAGTTCCTCATCCCTCTACTCAAGCTCTTTATCCCTTCTATCAAAATGATTATGCCCCAAAGCACTGGACACGGTCTGGTATGTCTAAAACGACCCTTCTCCAAGACCAAACTGCCCTTACTCCTTATACTCCCTATCTTTGTGTCCCTTCTGCCTTCTTTCCTGCCAAGTGGATCCCCGAGAAGATCTCCCAGAGCCATTTTTAGCATAGCTCCCTAATTGTCCTCCAGACATTTTCCCATGCGCCAATTGTATGTACCCAAAATATGGTTCCTGGGCTCAACCTTTGCTTGGGCTCATAATATATTTGTGTAGTGGGGTTTGAGTTTCCTACTATGGGTGGTCTTATGCTCGGATACCCAAATGCACTCCTGTTTCCTTAAGTCCATCTCTTTTCCTCACAGAGTCACTCCTTTTCTCTCTTGATTTTCTCTCTCCACTTTTTCCAACCCCCATTCCTTATTCTCTTCTCCTATTTGTAGGCTAAGGTAAGTGGAGGTGTTATGATTTCTCCCCCTTACTAGTGCGAATGGGGGTCCAATTCCATCATCTCTGAGTGGATGTTCCGTTGGGAAAGGTGGTAATGGTATTGAGACTGATTCCCACCTCCAAAAGCCCGCTCGGCAACAATATTCCCGAAGGTACTACCGAGTACCAAGTGTCCCTGAGCAATAACACCTCCGACTAGGTTAGAGATGATTGGGAAGGGCTTGCTTTGGGTATCCAAGGCAATGCGGTCTCATTTCAGCTCTTGGGCCCAAACCAGGCCCTAAGGCGTCCGGATCGAGGCTAAAGGTCTGGAATGGGGGCAGGGTCATATAATGTATTGCGAGGCTTAGGCCCAAGGCTCGTGGGGCCTATGGCCTAGCCCCGTACAATCCCTAAGGCCCGTGGGGTCTGTGGCCCAGCCCTGCACAGTTATTAATTATAGAAAGTATTAAACACCCATCAAACGGACCAAATAAAAGAAAAGAATTAAAAAAGATAAGATAAGATAATGATATGGAAAGGATAATGATTACAAAGTGTAGTCCTATTTTGTAAGCAGTACTTTACGTGGGAGTTAAAAGATTTTTTTTTTTTCCTTTTAGACTTTAAATCACGATAAAATAGTAAGATTTTTTTTTTCTTTTTTCTAAACTCTAAGTTAGCATTCAACTAATTTTTTTTTAAAAAAATATCAATGATGACTTAATAGAATTCAATGACGACTAAACTATAACTCAAAAGGCTTAAAAAAAAACTACATATTTAAGAGATCTATGCACCATCAATCTCAAATCTAAAATTCAAATTCACAACACGTACAAAACAAAACACAGAATGAATCAATTGATGCTAATTCAATCACTAACAATTAAAAAAAAAAAAAAAAAAAACGAAAAATGTAAAGACCAGTGAAATCTCACTCTAACTGAGCTTCTGTTTATGACTGACTTGGTTAATGAACCTAAATCAAACTAAATGACAAAATATAATAACAACAAAGGAGAGTCACACAATACTACGTAGGAACCCAAAGACCAAGTGAAATTGAGTTCCCAACACCTTTCTTATTGTTTAACTAACATTGCTTGAATATATAATTTCGTAAAAATTAAATACATTTCGAAAAATTAAAATTAAATACATAATAGTACTGGCCTCAAAGCCTACACATCCGTGAAGAGTCATAAAAAATGAAACATCTTTTAATGGAGTTTTATTGTGAAGGCTTGTAAAACAATAGACCAGAAAATATTCAGTAAGTCTTGAAATAACAATAAGCAAAACATGGCCAAACAGAGAGAGAAATTGAAGTGAGAAATGTAGAAATAAAAAAAGAGAGATCAGAGAGAGAGAGAGAGAGAGGGCTGAGATTTGATCTGAGAACAAGCTTACCTCAAATCTATCTGCTATTGTTGTTGTTGTTGTTGTTGTTTGTAGTGAAATCTAAAGCAAAGAGGTGGGTGAGAGTGAGAGTTTCTTAACAATGATGATAATGGTGAAAAGAAGATTAACATAGAATTGAGAGAATTGGAGAATTGAAAAGGAAGTAATTTAAGTTTGAAAACCAAGGTGAGTGTACTCGGAGTGTGGTCATATTTTGTAGATAGTGTTTTACGTGGAAGTTAAAGAAGCATTTTCATCAAGTTTTACCTCCACTTAAACGTTGGTTGTAGGGGTATTTTGGAACAAAAAAAAAAAAATCAGGTCCAAACAGGGGAAGTCCCTTAAATAGTAGTATAGATAGTGTTTTACGTGGAAGTTAAAGAAGCATTTTTACCAAATTTTGCCCCTAGTTAAACGTAGGCTGTAGGGGTATTTTGGACCCAAAAAAAAATCTAGTCAAAATAAAGAAAGCCTCTTAAATAGCAGTATTGAAAAAGACAATCACCACAAAAACCTATAGAAACTAGCCATAACGACCTCCACCACCACTTTACTAGCCAAAACTCCACAACCACTTCACCAAAGAAAACTAGTAGCAACCATAACCCACCACAAGGGAAAAAAATTCCCACAACCACCATCAAAACCTATAGAAACCGGCCACAACCATTTTCATAACCATTTCACCAATGGCAACCACAACCACCACCACAAAAAAAAAAAAAAAAAAAAAAAAAAAAAAAAAAAAAACCAAACCCATCACCACTAGCTACTGCCACAACCAAAATTAACTACTACCACCCCTATCACCACCACCACTAACCATACCACAACCACACCACCACTAACCACCAATCCAAACCAACACAACCCAACCTCAACTCCATCAAAACCGAACCACCTAAAAAACCACAACATAAAGTCGCAACCCACAACAATGATTCACCCAAAGAGCCAAAGAAGCACAAGAGAGGGGCAGAGAACCAAAAGAAAAGGAGAGGCAGAGAACGAAGAGATAGATAATGAGAAGAGAGAGGCTAGGGGCTGTTTGGTTTTTTTTTTCATCACTCATCGCTCCTCACTTAATTTTCGTCACTTATCACTCATCACTTAAAATACCCTAATTTCCTATACCCACCCGTTTGGCACACTTCACTCAGCTTCTCATCACTCAATTTTTCTACTTTTTTGTGGGACCCATTCTTGTAAATTGGTCAGACCCTTCTGTTAAGCCTACCCGTAGAGCCCATTCTCCACCATTTTCTCATTTCCCCTTCACCCCTGTTACTCTCCCAAAACACAAACCCAAACCCAGCTAATCAAACCTTTCCTAGGCCTCCTTAAACACCTAAACCCCAATCCCACCTCATCTTTCTCAACCAACAACAACAGCAACAACAACAATAACAACAGCATCAACAACAACAACAACAACCTGGAGTTCTAGCGCAAGAACTCGTGCTCTCTCATCAAAAAAATTGAGGTGTTTCTCGTCCTCTTAGATTTTCTCAAGGACTCGATCTCAACGACAAAAGCAGCCTCAACTTCGGCTTCAGCTTCATCGACTTTGTCTTTTCGACCTAGCGGCGCCGATCTCCCACCTTCTCAACCCAGCGGCGCCGATTTGTTGTTTTCCCTACCGTGCTGAGCTGGACATGGCTGATGACAATATTCCTCATTCCACTGCCGTGCCATGCTGAGATCTCTTTTGCTTTTTTTTTCTTTTTTTTTTTTGGGTTTTTGGTTTGGTTTGATCAGAGATCGGAGTCAATGACTTTGATGTTTGAATCTTCATTCTTCTGCTTCTTATATCTGAGAAGGCTCCTATTTCTTTTTTTTTTCATTCCAACAATTTCGTTTTTTTTTTTTTTTTTTTTTTTTTGGAGATTGTTTGAATTGAAAAGTTTATGGGTATTGTTTGAATTGAAAAGGGAAGAAAAGAAAAAAGAAAGAAAAAAGAAAGAAGAAGATGAAGAAGACCATACTAGACCCAGCGTGAAAGGGAAAAGAAAAGAAGAAGAAGAAGAAGATGACCCAGTATGAAAGGAAAAAGAAAAGAAGAAGAAGAAGAAGATCACCCAGTGTGAAAGGAAAAAGAAAAGAAAGAAGAAGAAGAACCCAAACTCACCGAACCCAGTGAAAAAAAAAAAAAAAAAAAAAAAAAAAAGGTCAAAAGTTGCGGCTGGACTCTGACCGTAGGTCCCTCAATGTGTGTTTAATTACCAAAATGCCATTAAAAATTGAGTTTTGGAAACAAAAAACACCTAAAATGTGTTTTCAGTTTTCATAACTCATCACTCAAAAATCTAAGAATTGAGTGATGGAAACAAAAATAGGAAACACAGCCAAACAAGCTTTCTTGGAGTGGGTCCCACTTATTTTGAGTTATGAGTGATGGAAACAGAGTTATGAGTTATGGAAACAGAGTTATGAGTTATGGAAACATTACCAAACAGCTAGTAAGTTTGAGAAGTGAGAAATGAAGAAAGAGAGAGAAATACTTTTGGGGTATTTAAAAAAAAAAGTTTAATATTGAAAAATACTACGCCTACAACATAACACTATTATTGAAGGAGATTTGTCAACTAGCTACAATAACTGCAACAAGTAAGAGTTTACTATAGTAATGACCCAATTTTTTTTAACTATAACACTATTATGACTTGAAAGAGGTTTTTTAATATTTAAGATGTTAAAATAGCTTTTTAATAATATTAGCACCATCAATGTGGAGGATCTTACGATGTTAATTAGTATTAATCTATAAATGTATCTAAATGCATCTTAATTTTTTTTACACTTCAATTTTCCACATCACTAATTTTTAATTATTAATTTTTTTAAAAAAATATCCCGATTGTTTTCAAACGCACAGCCCTTCTCCTCCCGGCTCCCATCTCTCTCTCTTCCCCAGTCTCCTTGTCAGTCCCCTTAAACCCGTCTCTCTCCGCACCGTTGTAATAATAAATTTAAGTTCATCTTGTTATAAATATGTTCCACATGCAAATCTTCCTCTACCAGTATATTTGTCATAATACAGTTTATCATTTATACTACTGAGTGTATCAATTATAAACTCCTAATTATATGGCTTTACAACTATCATATCTTCTCTCCTTATTGCTTCTTGTTCTGTTGTTGCCATATTCCACCACTACTCAAGCGTCCAGCAACCAATCCCCAAGCTCATCCCTTATTGCACGGGAAAATGGCTCTTATTGGGCATTGCCTTCTGGTGACTTTGCTTTTGGTTTCCAACAAATTGGAAATGGAAGCTCTCTACTAGTACTAGCCATATGGTTTTTTTTTTTCTTCATTAATATTAGATTCTTAGTATTTTTCACTCATTAACTCACTTGACACAAAAATTAAAAAATTAATAAAACTTAATAATGATTTATTGGACCAATTACGAAAATAATTTGTTGTTGATAATCTATCAAGGTTATTTCTTTGCAGAAAATTGTAATTTTGTCCACCCAAAACATATTATTAAATAAACAATTATTAGTAAAATATAAGAATTAAATTTCTATATATGCATTGTTATAAAATTTTAAGGACACAAAGATCTAGTGGCCCAAACCCACTTAGAATAGTGAAATTCATGTTATTCAGCTAGGCCCAAACCAATAGATGTTTGTAAAGAGAGTGGGGTAAAGCAAGTTGGGCTTAGCCCGAGGATACAAGAGTATGCCACTATTTGCAGCATGCACATAGTATTCTTTAGTAAAAGGCGAAAGAATAGTTCGCTCTATGCTTTACCCAACTCTCTTTACAAATATCTATTGGTTTGGGTCTAGCTAGATAGCACAAATTTCACTATTCTAAGTGGGTTTGGGCCGCCAGATCTTTGTGTCCTTACAAAAATAATAATAAAAATAAAAATAAAATTGCAAAAGCTAAAATTTGTCATTCATCCTTTTAAGAGTGCAAAACCTTTGCTTTTCTCAAAATAAATGACATTATAGAGTACTTATAATACAACTATTAAAAGTACTTTGTCCACCACAAATGATTAAAATATAAACAAAAATTAGTAAAGTCTCATAGCTTAACATCTAAATTGAGCACTATAAAAAATCATGCTATGTAATAGAATAACATTATATTTTTATATGCTAAATTTAATTCTTTATAACGCAATAGGATAACATTTAAAAATCAAAGAGAACCAAAAAAAAAAAAAAAAAAACAACAATAACAACAATTTAAAAAACAAAACTAAATTGCAGTAACCCAAAGTAGAGTTTTAAAGAATATAAAAAAAATTCAACCTAAAGCAAAGATATAAGAAAAATAAAAAAATTCCCCAAAAAATTGAGAGAGAGAGAGAGAGAGAGAACTTTTTTTTTTTTTTGGTGAGAGAAAACTATGTATAAAATGGAAGAGATAGTGGCAAATTTATAGTAAGAGGGTGGGAACAAGAAGAGACAAAAATAAAGGAAGATGAAGGGAAAGAGGAAGAATGCTATTAATGTAGAGGGTAGTGGGGAGATGAAAAGGTAAGGGAGGGAGAAAGGATAGAGTGTAGTGGGGAGATGAAAAGGTAAGGCTGGGAGAAAGGTTAGGGAAGTGTAAATATTAAAAAAATAAATGTTAAAAACAATTATAAGAAAATTGGAAAGAAACAAGATAACAACATGGACGCTAATGTGGCTCAACTGGAATGTAGCAACAATAAATACTACGCTTCAACTTTTAGATATTTATAGATGAAGGGAAAGAGGAAGAATGATATTAATATAGAGGGTAGTAGAGAGATGAAAATGTATGGGAGGGAGAAAGGTTGGAGAAGTGGCGGGGAGATGAAAAGGTAAGGGGAGGATTATTTTATGGTGGTTTTATTATTATTATTATTATTTTACAATTTAAACTAATTTAATAAAGAGAAATGTATTTCGTAATCATATTTTATTTATTATAGGAACAATCATAAATCATAAATATAAATTTTGTCGTACCAAAATGAAAACAATACAATTTTTCTCAGAAACTCAAAAGGCAAGTTAACGAAATTTTTTATTTTTTAATAAAAGTTATTTATAAAATTTTGTGAATCATTAAAAAGAATATAAAATATGGAAATTATTCTTTTAGTTTTAAACAAACTTTCTCAAACCTTATTTTTTCTACCTACAATCCAAAATACCGAAAAATGTAACTAAGAAAATTTATAAAACTTAACAATGATTAATTGGACCGATTAGGAAAACAATTTGTTATAATTTCATCCCTCCAAAACATATTATTAAATAAACAATTATTAGCAAAATCTAAGAACTAAATTTCAATATATGCATTGTTATAAATTATAAAATAATAATAATTTGGCATGCTAACAATATTTTAAAGAATATAAATGTAGCATGTCAGTATGACATTCTATGTTTGATACGTTATTACTAAAGTGACTATTACCAGGAGGAATTCGGTCTTCAGATACATTTGTGGTGAGAACACCATTTTCATTTAAAGTAGTGCATATATAGATATTAGAATTTTTGTTCACAGTCTCACTATTATAATCATGTCGTCTCTGTCTAGTGCTCCTCACAAATGGATCATCCTCCATATCTCTTGAATGGCCTATAGAGAAATCAAATATAAGTAAATCCATAACACACACACACACACACACACACACATATTAAATTGAAGACTTTAATAATATAAAAAAAAAATGTAACTTTATGAAAAACTTACCAACAATACGATGTGAAGGTGACACAATCGTAAATGAAGCAGATCCTCTTTCTACAAAAACCACTCCTCTCAAAGCATCAATATTGTTGAAGTTAGCATCTACTAAATGACTTCTTTTAGCTACCCAATAACTCATATTCATTTGCCTATCTAACACAGTACCCCTATTCAACTGTAAGTCAGTAGAAATACGTTGAGTTGCAGGAGTTGAATATTGGTTGGATAATTGCGATTCCTCCTGGATGCAAGAATCATCCTTCTTCTCAATCGTGCAGAATAAGAAGACTCCATAGTACATACAAACCATCAGTTACTAACTGTCATTATGGTGAAAAATAATTTCAAATAACTGGTGGACAATATGAACAACCTGCACTATTTCAAATAATGTGAGGACAATTTTAGAAAAACATTTCATTTTATTTACAATTGACATTTAGACATACCTAAAGAAAACTTCTAGCTTTTGAACTTGCAATTTGAAAGGTAATCTGCAATAATTTGGTAGACAATATGAACAGCCTACACAACCAAAAAATATTATAAAATGATTTTAGCATACCGAAAGATAATATAAAAATATTTTACCATAGCCTTTTCATTATACTTATAATTGAGAGTTGGACATACTTGACGAAACAATCTAGCTTTTGAACTTGCAATTTAATAGAAAATCCGTAATCAACTGGTAGAAAATATGAACAACCTACACAACCAAAAGATAATATAAAAAATATTTTAGCCTTCTTTTTTTGGGGTGCATTCATTTTGCTGTCATCTACTTATAGTGTCTTCCTAGTAGGTATGTAAGGTCACACATGTAGCATGAAGAGCATTTTTCTAAGACCATTTGGAGATTCCTGCCTTTATGCAGTTGCATTAAAAATGAAAATATAAATAAAATATTAAGCATTGTCGTGGCTGCAAAACATAAATAAAAATTATGTGATATTTTTGCACCAGTCATGTTTTTCAATAGAAAATATCTAATCTTTGAACATATTACAACCTCATCTAACAGTTATCTCAAAATCTGAATATCATGTGGTTCTAAAGAATTTGAAATTTTTATTGAATTATTTTACAATCTCATCTGACAGTTATCTTAAAATTTGAATATCATGTGGTTCTAAAGAATTTGGAAAATTTTTATTTATAAAATTCCCCCATTTTTTCAACTTTTCTGGGTTCTATATTCTTTTGTATCGTGGGGATTTAATTCAGTAAAATTTTATATTTAAAGATAAACACCTACTGATGTGACTCCATAGTACCTACAAACCATCATTTACTAACCATCATTATAGTAAAAGATCATTTCAAATAACTGGTGGATAATATGAACACCCTACCAATAATATGAGAACTATTTTAGCAAAGCATTTCATTTTAGAGAGACCAAAAGAAATATTCTAGCTTTTGTGAACTTACAATTTAATAGATAATCTGTTATAATTTGGTAGAAACCAAAAGATAATATAAAAATTATTTTAGCGCACCAAAAGACAATATAATCTCAATTTTATAATAGCCTTTTCATTAATTGAGAGTTGGACATACTTTACGAAACAATCCAGCTGTTGAACTTGCAATTTAATAGATAACCCATAATCAGCTGGTAGAAAATATGAACAACCTACACAACCAAAACAAAATATAAAAAATATTTTAGCATAGCCTTTTCATTTTATAGCTATTGAACTTCCAATTTAATAGATATTTTGTAATCAACTGGCAGAAAATATAAACAACCTACACAACCAAATAAAAATATAAAAAATATATTAGCATAGCCTTTTCATTTTATTTATAATTAAAAGTTAGAAATACTTGAAGAAACAATCCAACTTAAAAACATGTAAATTAACAGGTAACTTGTGAGCAACTGGTGGGTAAAATAATAATCAAAACGGTGATAGGTGTCCACATCATTGAACACCAAGACCTTTTTTCTTTTTTTCTTTTTTTTCTTTTGATAAATGAACACAAACATTCACATACAAATACACACTCAAACACTAAAAAAATATATATAATATTTTATGTCATCTATCTATAGTGTCTTTCTGCTTGGTAAGTAAGTTCACACAAGTATCATGAAGATCATTTTTCTAAGACTATTTGGAGATTCCTGTCTTTATGCAGTTCTGTTAAAAATTAAAATATCACAAGGTAAGACCCAACCCAAAAACTTAAACTAAAATAGTTTTTTAGACCAACCTCAATTTTTTTAATCTCCTTCCGTTTTTGCTTTTAATCTACCTTTGTTTTTACTCTTTCACTTTGTGTTAAAACCTTCCACTGCCTATTTTGATCCCCCTTTGTATATGGTGTAATTAAATAGTCTGAAATTTTAATCAAGCATGTGAATTTGGGTAAAAAATTCATTAAATAACTTATTGCTCCACAATTGATTTTCCAACTGCTATAATTGCAGTTAACACCTTCCTTTTGAATGAGATCAACAGAAAAAAAAAAAAAAAAAAAAAAAAAAAAAAAAAAAACCCCAAAGCAATACCAGTTTTGTTTTTTTGTAATTCGAAATGTATTATGTATATAACCATGTTTTGGAGCTTGGCCTTTGGTAGCAATTATTTCACAGAGTGGACCTCACAAGAAGACTAAATTACTGAACTTTTTTTAAGAATCAACTAAATAATTGAACTTAATGAGGTATATAAGGCTACATTTAGGAAATAATTAACCATGTTCTAAGGCATCGGCATGGTTGCTAAAAAATGTCCTAGAGACTGATGTCAATGTTGATTTCTTTTTCCTTAGCTCATCGTGCTTAAATAGTAGTGACATTACATAAGAGGCATAGATTTAAAAAAAGTTGCAGTTAATTAAAACTTCTCAATTTAAGGAAAATATCGCACCTACAATAGTTTAAGACATGCCCATTAGGAAAAAAATTACCACAAAAGATCCAAAGAATTTTCTAAACAACTCAATAAATAATTTGGGATACATCTCAAGGCTAAAATAACTAAGACAAACAGTTTACTGCTCAAGGCACCGTTTGAGGGACTTTGATGGAGACATATGGCTACATAGGGCTGATAGACAACAAAGTAAAAACTTTAATCCAATTACTGTGGGTACCAATCTATGCTAACACAAAACACTTGATAGAAGTGGAGACAAACAACAAAATGAAAACTCTAATCCCACAATCACAAAGGTGATGCAAACGTTTTGACTCCAAATATTTATGGCAGCTTAGTTATAGTTTTTGGCTACCGAGTGGAAAAATTGTTTGAGATGGCGTACCATAGATTGTCAACAATTGCCATTGGGACCTCTTTATGCATTTTTATAACCATGGTCTTCTGTCCCATTTGGGCTGGTAGTGGGCTTCACGATTTAATTGTTCGTAACCTGGAAAAACTTGCTGACTCCCTGGATGGAATGCATGAACAAAGATCATTGATTGAACACTCAATATATAATTAATTCTCCGTATTCAAGCGTAACCAAATTATACATAAAACACTTTGTCAACTTGAAATTCAGGATGTGTCAGCGAATACTTCAAAGATGATAAAACTAAGCTTGGCAATGAGGAAGATCCTAGTAAGAGAATGCAAGGCTACAAATGTGTGCTTAATTCTAAGGCAACTGAAGAAGTCATGGTAGGCTACTAACTATCCTAGTGGGTCAATTTGCTAGCAATAAGATAACTATTGAGTATTTAGTTTGATAAATTTTCTAATTCAATTGTACAGGCCAATCTGCAAGATGGGAACCTGCACATGGCATATTCAACTTTCGACATCCATGGAAACAATACCTCAAGATTGGCACATCAATGCGTAAGTGTTCTTATTGCATTAAGGCTCTCAACAGTTGTATAAACTCAAAAATTCAGGTAAAACACTTTACTTTGGTTTTATGTATCATACTTTGTTTACCTAAATTTCTTGTAACATTAATTCCAATATTTTTGCTTGGCCACAAGCACTAGACTATCTAAAGAAACATCTCAATGATGTATGCACGGTATTGAGCACCAATTCTTTAGAGATCCTGAAAGAATTGGTCATTACAATGAAAACTCTCACAAAATCATCCAAGATAGATTTATAACCTTAAAAACCCCAAAAGCCCAATCTTCTCCTTTTCTTTTTTCACAATTTACCATTAACCAAACAGAGAAAATAGTAGAGTAACATACTATCTAAAAAAGCACCTGAAATTTGGGGAATATATAAGACGCTGATGTGGCTCAACTATAGAATAGCAATAATAAATGTTTCGCTTCAGCTTTTCAATATATATATAGATATGCTATATTTAATTCTTTATAACACAATAGGATAACATTTAACAATCAAAGAGAACAACACAAAAAAAAAAAAAAAAAAAAAACAACAACAACAACAACAACAATTTAAAAAACTAAACTAAATTGCATTAATCCAAACAAGATCATGGTTATTTTGATAAGCAATACCAACCATAAACATGTGACTCATTTTATTAATGATTTCTTGTTCAGACAAACCATCAATATTCCATTCATAAAGCTTATCAGCAGAGACAGAAAACTGTGTTTGAAAAGATCTCTCTTCAAACTGCATATCAGGAGGAGTGGGTTTTAGATACCAATTTTTAGTAAAAGACATGGGTTTGGAGTTTCCAAAAAATCTTTTAATTTCTGGGAAATCATCATCAAAGATTCTTTTTGCAGAAACAGAAGAAACAGTATCAGAATCTGTATTTTCTTCAGAAACAATTTCTTTTTTGGAAATAGTTCGAGTAGTTGAAATACTTGTAGAAGTACCCTCAGTTTTAACTTTTATATCAGAAAGCATTTTTTCAACAATTTCTAGAGTCTTGGATTGAGAAGTTTTAAACATAACTTTTTCTCTTTGACTGGAATCAATCAAAGGTTTCTCAGTTTTAACAGAAACAGATTTTTCAGAAATAGGTTTTTCAACAATTTTTTCTTCAATACGGTCAAGCTGTTGACCAATAATATGCAAAGATTGATTAGTAAAATTTTTTTGTTCAATAAGACTAACAATAGGAGTTTGATCATCAGCAATTTTGAAAGGAGAGGCCTTCACTTCCTCTTTTGTCACTTCATCTTTCTTGGTAGTTATCAAAATTGAGTCAAGAGGAGGATCACTAGACCTAATAATGGTTTTATCAATTTTAACAAAATTTGATTTCTTTATCACATTTAAATGTTGGTTTGAAACCTCATCTTTTGAAACATAATGGTTTTCAAGAAAATCAAAAAACAAAATATGTTTTTTCAATTGATTCATCTTTTCCAACAATTTTCTTTTAACACGGTCTTTTTCAGACTGAGCAAAATTATTTTGGAAATATTTTCTTTTGGTTCTGTTTTTTGCAAGCATAAATTCATCATACAAAGAAACCAAATCAACTTCAAAGCATTCATCCAAAATAGTCAAAACTCTTAATTGGTTTTGGTAAACAGAAGGATTTTCAATAAGGGGAGAATCAAAATCAGAAGGAGTAACAGAAACAAAGTCTTCCTCATCTTCATTAGCAGTTTATTAAAACTATTGATGCTCTCACCAAGAGTGAAGAAGATGAAAAATTAATAATTCAACTAATAAATCAAATTCAAAACCCTGAACCACAAAAAGAATATTTGGATAGGTTTAAGAAAAATTTGATAAGAGATGAAACTAGTAAAAAACCAAAATCTACTATAAGCTTTGAAGAAACTTTAGAAAGATTTAATAAAAAGAAATCTAAAGAACTAACTGTTAATGATCTCCAACATGAAATTAATATTGTTAAACAAGAGATAAATGAATTAAAACATGAATTTAAAAGCATGAAAAGTGATAACAATAATCTCAAACAAGAATTGATAATGTTAAAAATTGATAAAGATCTTAATAAATCCGATAATGAACAGATCTCAACAGTTACAGGTTAATAGTTACAAAGCTTGAACTAGTCCTAGTTACAAGGTTTGTAGGATTACAAGGCTTGTAGTGAACAAGGGTGAACAAGGTAGTAGTAGTAGTAGAAACAAGGAATTCTCTTTCTAAGAAGGCTTCCTAAGAGAAGGAGTTCTAGAGAGAAAATTCTGAACTAAAACTTGACTTGTTGAACTTCTTAAACATAAGGGACAACCCCCCTTAAATAGGCAAAATTCAGAGTGAACAGTGTCATGAACAGTAACCGATGAACAGTGATAGTGAATAGTGAATAGTGACAGATGAATAGTGACAGGTGAATAGTGATTGAATAGTAAAATAAAATTTCTCTTCTCTTTTTGACCTAAGATTGTGTGAATCCATTGTAGAGATCAGCAATAGGCTTATAAGTTTAGGGACAAGTCCTCATTATTGGTGTCCTTTAGTGACAAAAGAAACCAATAAGAAAGAAACCAATAAAAGAAACTAATAAGCATGCTCTTCCGTTGTCTTCACATGAGGAACCTTTAGAAGCATCACATTGGTGGGAAACAAGTTTCTAGCAGTAGTAAATATTGAAGTAGTAAATATTGAAGCATTGGCCATTGTGCAGGCCAGACAAATACGAGAATCAAAATCTTCCGTAAAATCCGGAGCATCATGAAAAAGTTCCAGATTTTCAGCAACATATTCGTCAAGGATAATGAAATATTTTGGCTTTTGTGCAAGCCAAACAAATAAAGTAGCATCAGTCTTGTAACAGTAGTAACCTCAGAAATATACTCATCAATCAGTAGAGGGAGCATCGGAAGGATAACCATCAAAAGGATCAAAAGGACCTTGTGGAGAATCACATTCATGCTCATGGTAAATAGCATACTGGTTACAGAATCCACAATATAAAATTGGCTCAAACGTTGGAGTTTTCCCCAGGATGAGAAGACTCCTCGGATTACAATGATCAACAATTCGCAAATGAGCAATGGCATCAGAATATGGTCTGGGACCAAAGACAGAAATCCTATCTGTGCTTCCCATAAAATTATAATTTTTCCATAAATTCTGAGCTACATTAATAATTTGGTTATTAAAATAATTTCTCCAACATTCTGCAAGAGCAAAAGGATTATCAAAAGATAATTGAGAATTTCCTCCAAACCATGGCCCTTGGTGAGTGTGACCATTAATGATAATGAGATGCTTTGAAGGCTGGACATTCATCCAGTTATCTCTTTCCCATTTTGGCAATGTACTCCAACATCTAATGGAAGCAAAAGGACTGTTAAACTCTTTAATAGCATCCTGAATAATTTGTGGGAGTTGGCTGGCTTGATAATGGCTTGTTAATTTTATAGATTTAATAAAGCCATATTTAAACATTTGTGAAAGCCAGTTAGGGTCCCTGTCATCATCATCATTTGAATCATTAGCAATAATTGCACCATCATCATAATTTATCAAGAGGCTAGGAAATGGATGTTTCTTTTCATATACTCTAAGAGTACTCCCAAAGTGTTCTTCCCAATCAAGCTAAATAAAGACATTATCACCTTCATCCAATTCATCAGGATCAGGAATAGTGGTTGTGACAAGCTTCTCAAAACATTTGAACCATAGGTCGAAAGGCCTAAACATAGCCTTGCTTCTCAGAATACGAGATTGTATATCTGATGGCAAGTTGGCAAAAGCACTTCTTATCATAGATTGGGTCTTAAGACTCAATCTAGCATAATCAGTGCCCATTATAGTCATTTTATCCTTTGAATGGACATTTTCTGAAATAAGAATATTCCCTGGAACAAGGTTTGAAATAAGGTCATTTTTTGGAGCAAGGATTTTTTCTGAAATAAGGTTAGCATAGCTTATATAAGCTTCATTTTGAGCAGTAAGATTAACAAGGTGGATTTTGAGAGCTTGGAGGGTTTTTTCAAACACGGAACAATTGTTTCTAGTAAAAGCAGCATAGAGATTATCAAGAATATATTTTATGGAATCTGGTAATTCACTATAGACTCCATTATGAAATTGTAAGGATCTTCAGCTGGGATATATCCCTGAAGGGATGTTGATCTGCTGGGTTTTATCCCAGAAGATGCGCCTTCATGCATTGCAAAAGGTCCCGCTGGGAGTCTTTTGTTTTGAGAATAGTCCTGTGTAGGAGTTTTTCCCTTATTTTTATTTTCCACAATAATCCACTTAGTAGTGGTATAAATATGAATATTATTATTATTGTCCCACTTATTAGTGGTATTTATCCACACATCATTGTTCGTTTCCTACAAGGAATCATTGATAATGTTAGGATAATGGATAGTATTTAACATTTTGGTACTATGAAAATTACCTTTAAAATCATCAATGAAATATTGGTAAGAACTCATCACTAGTTCTTGAATAAGTTCATTCATGGGAGAATCTTTCTTATAAGACAGATTATCAATATCAATTTCAAATTTTGAAGCAAATTTGAATTTTACTTTTTGTCCAAATGGATCAATAGTAATTCCATCATGTTCAACAAGAAAGGGATACAAAGCATTAATAAATGGCAGACCAAGAATCACTTTATCAGTCATATTTTTGACAAGAACAGAAGGAATCTTGAAACAAACATTATCATGGCACACATGCACATTATTCAATTCATACTTAATTTTCATTTGAGAACCATTAGCAGAAACCAATCTTTTAGTGGATTTTTCAAAATATTTTGAAGGAATCAATCCTTCTTGGATACAGTTCATATCTACACCAGAATCAATCATAGCAATAACAGTGAAATGATAATCAGGAGAAACAACAATTTTAACTTTTGTAAACCATTTTGGAGGAAGTATTTTATTAACAAAAGCAAGTTGAGGATCAGTGAAAGTATCAGGAATACCTTTATCAGAAAGAAGAGCCTGTTGACTGGATTCATCTCCATCGTTGTGCTCATTTTGTTTATCTTGTTCATTATCGGATTTATTAAGATCTTTATCAATTTTTAACATTATCAATTCTTGTTTGAGATGATTGTTATCACTTTTCATGCTTTTAAATTCATGTTTTAATTCATTTATCTCTTGTTTAACAATATTAATTTTATGTTGGAGATCATTAACAGTTAGTTCTTTAGATTTCTTCTTATTAAATCTTTCTAAAGTTTCTTCAAAGCTTATAGTAGATTTTGGTTTTTTACCAGTTTCATCTCTTATCAAATTTTTCTTAAACCTATCCAAATATTCTTTTTGCAGTTCAGGGTTTTGAATTTGATTTATTAGTTGAATTATTAATTTTTCATCTTCTTCACTCTTGGTGAAAGCATCAATAGTTTTAATAACATTGCAACAAGAATCTCTACAACTAATTTTAATATTAGGAGAATCAGAAGAATCATCAGCAGATTGATAGCAAGAATCAGATGAAGAAGAAAAATTATCTTCCAAAGAATCAGACGAGTTGTTTGATTCAAGGATTCTGAATAACTCTTCTTGCTCTTTATCATCAATATTTAGCATGTTAAATTTGTTTTTTAACTTACCAAGTTTTTCTTTACAGTCTTTACTGAAATGTCCAGATTTACCGCAGTTAAAACATTTACCTTTACCTGATCTTTGTTTAACATATTTTTTAGAAACATTTTTCTTCTTAGCATAAAAATCATTAGGTTTAACAAAGTTATTTCTGTATTTTTTATATTTTTTATGGCTTTTATCATGTTTTTTACTTTTTTGCCTAGAAGGAGCAATAGGAGGCAAACCATATTGTTCACAGAAATTTCCCATTTCATATTTAGCTTTTCTTTTATTCTTTAATTGGTGTTTTAGCAATTTTCATCATTACACATATTGATACCAAGTTTTTTAATAGTACTAAAAATATCACCATAGGTTAAATTATCATAATTAATAGAATCATTTTTACCCATTAATTCTTGTTTTACCTTATGAGCAAAGATAGGAGGCAGACCGTCAATAAACTTTTCTTTCCAATAAGGCTTATAACAATCTTTCCGAAGCATCACTCTGGAAGTAAAAACATCTTGATACCATCTGTAATCAGACATAGTTGGACAACTCAAATTATTCAAATAATCAGAAACACGAGATGAAATATTGGATGGAGTACCAAAAAAATGTTTGAGAATAGTATAGATCAAGGTATTGACACCATCAGGAATACCACGACCAATACTTTCATCAAAAATAGGCAAACCTTCATCATTCTTTTTAACAGCATGTTTAATAGATTCTCTGGATTCTTCAGTGATATACGAATCCCACCATCCACGAAGAGTACTAGAAAAACCAGTAACAAGCAAATTAACAATTTCAGGTTCATCAAGATCATGGTTATTTTGATAAGCAATACCAAACATAGACATGTGACTCATTTTATTAATGATTTCCTGTTCAAACAAACCATCAATATTCCATTCATAAAGCTTATCAGCAGAAACAGAAAACTGTGTTTGAAAAGATCTCTCTTCAAACTGCATATCAGGAGGAGTGGGTTTTGGATACCAATTTTTAGTAAAAGACATGGGTTTGGAGTTTCCAACAAATCTTTTAATTTCTGGGAAATCTTTTTAAATCGTAGATTTATAAAATATGTAACAATTTATTATATATATATATATATATGATTTAGAATTTAATAGGTTTTAGACTCTTTGATTTTTGCATTCAATAATTTACTTGCCACAAAAATAAAAACTTAGATGGACACGTGGCAAAAAATTGGACTCCATTTGAAATCCTATTTATAATCTAATTGGATTTGGAGTTTTCAATTTTTACACCCAATAATTCACTTGGCACAAAATTAACAATTATAAGGGACATGTGGTGTAAAATTGAAAATCCAATCAAAATATAATTAGATTTTCTCCTAGTTTTGACTCTATATATATATAGATGGGGCCTTGTGGGGTCCACCTAATAAAAATTGGTATAAATTGATAATTGGACTGAAAATATTACTAAAGTGATAAGTGGAACTCAAAAAGTTAGCTCTATTGGCTCTATACCCTTTAAAACTGGTAAAAAAAATCTTACATAAAACAAAATGATTTGATATAAAGCTATTTCTTAATCGGGAAGTTACGTCTAGTTTACACTACCCAACAAAGAAATCAAAATTCCATCTACTAACACAAGGTTCTATTTAGCAAAGTGATAGCCTGATAGGACCATTCTACACACTACATAATAACGTATACTTGACATCATTGTTATTAAACCCGGACCAGACGTTGACCCTATCTATGAGTTGGGTTACTAGGTCACTGGTTCAACTAGTAGGTCTATGGTCAACCATAAGGCCAAATAAAAATATTTTTAAAATTAAATATATATATTGTAAGGTGGTGGGCCTTGTTTGTAATGTTGGGCTGCTTCTTACTACACTAGGCCCGAGTTTTCTGGATAAGTGAGTTGGGACCGACCCAACTAGAACCCATCTTGGTCCGGCTTGTGCACAAACTACACCACGTCTGCTAGGCTTTGGTTACAAGTCCATGGCAAGCAGAGCCGCTATAAAGAAGTTATGGTGGGTAGATATAATACAGATAACACAAGAAAATACAATCACTACTTTTAGCCACAATAAATAAAAGTGAGCAACAAAAGGCTCTCCGTACACAAAATAAGCTAAGTGAAGGATAAACAGATTTAGCAAAATCAAAGTGTTAGTCTGCCATGCCAAGTAATACACGGAATTGAAACCAAGAAGGGAAAAACCGTTCCCTCAAAATGAGTAATCTTAGAGAAGAAATTAATTACTTTGAGAGAATAGGCCTAAATGGTCTATGCTAAAATACAAATCTTTTGCCTTTTGTAGAGAGCAAGGCTATTGAGGGAGAGAGGAGATCAACCTATTGGTGCATGCCTGTCGTTCTAAACTCTCTGTTTTTTTTTTTTTTTTTTCTCTCATTACTTCTTACTTTTCTTTTCTTTTGTTTTACTTCCTTTCCTTCTCAATGCTTACCTCTGGTTATGGTTTTTCCTAAAAATTCCTATTATTGTGATTTTTTGAATCCTCCCCCCTCAGTGCACAGCAAATGGTCCTTTATATAGAGCCTGCCGTGGCTGGTATTTATTATTTTAGCCCTTAACTGCTTTTGTCTAGTGTGGGTGTCCTTGTCGACCACTTACTGGCCGTCAGTTGTTCAGCCACCACCACTTACCTATGCTGGCTGTGCTGCTCTCCTTTGCCAGACAAAGAAGGCTATTTTGTTTGTTTGCTTACTGTGGCTTTTCTACCCATTACAGTGTGTGTGCTCTCTCTCTCTCTCTATCTCTCATGGCATGCACCTAGTGGTTCCAACTCATCCTTACTTCTTTTGGGTGGCACGTCATCTCAGCAGGACATTTCCCCCAAAAGAGCCTAAGCAAGAACCACAAAATAGGTTTTTTCCCTTTCCTTACTGCTAGACCATGCCTTCTTTACCTCTAACCCATCACCCACCACTTCCTATATTGGCTGGGTACAGGCTAATGGTGCCTAGGTCTTGTGGGTGCTTCACCTTCTTCGCCTACTGCTCCTGCATTTGCCGTGATCTGGAGATTGGTATGTAGTTCTGCCGTGCACTTTTGGCTTCTTATGGCATGGGTTGTTTTCCGATCTGCCGTTCTTTATGACTTGCTTCTTTTAGGGGTTGGGCCTTGTTAGATCATGGGCCTTCCTTCCCTCGGCCTACTCTGTATTCACTTTGTGGCCTTATTAGCATTTCCTGCCATACCACTCTGCTATTCCTACTGTAATGTTGTTTGACTCAATCCTGTTGGGCCTGCTATTTATTTCCCTCCCAGTGACTCAGTGTGTTCACTGGGCCTTTTCTTAAATTGTTTGCGGGCTCCTGTGTCCCATTTCCCTCTTGGGCATCCTCAGCCCATTCGCTTTCCTTGGGCTTCCTTGGCCCTTTTCCAATCTTGCTTTCCCATGGGCCTTTACTAACTCTCTTGAGCTTCCCTGGCCCAATTACTTTATACCTCATCCTTGGGGCTGATGGGTCTTTCATTAGCTCCTTATTTTCTTTGCTTGCATTACTTTGGGCCTGCTGTGTCCTATTCTCGCTTTTCTATATACTGCCCATGGTTTTGCTTCTTCTCTCTTTCCAGGCCCATTCAAGCTCGTTTGCTTCCTCAGGACCCACTTTATGAGCCCGTGAGCCATTCATTCCTGCCACTTGGGCTCAATGGCTTTTTCTTGCTTGCTAACTTTGGTCTGCCCGTGTTGCTGGGCTTTTTCTCTTACTGGGCTTCTCAAAATGAGCCTCAACATATATATATATATATATATATAAGTAAGTTTGAGAAAACATAACATAAATATGTAAATTAAAAAAAAAAGGCATATGCCTAAATTAAACTCGGCATTATAATTCAAAATCAAGGTTTCACAAACAATAGCATTAGAAATTCTATAAAATTCACAAGCAAAAAAAATGAATGTCATAAGATTGCAACAAAGTTTTTGCTAAATAAAATCTTGTTACATGTCTTAAAATTTTTTATATTAAAAAAAATATAAATCTCAAATTATACAAACAAAAGAAAAGAAAAGGGTTAAAAGCTTAAACTTAAAGCAATAAACAAATAAAGCACAAAAAAACGTAAACGAAAGAAGACAAAAGAAGGTTTAAGTAGTAAAGTATATAAGATATATTGATATATTCATACCTATGTGTTAACTGACGACGTGAAACTGAAAAGTGCATTTTTTTTATTAATTTTTTTAGGTTTTCTCATATTTAAATTACCATATTATCACACATTAAATGGTAAAAAATTCAATGGGATGGACTTATTAATGTAATTTTGCACAATTCACAAACCCAGCTGGGTTATTAAAACCCAGCCAGATCACACGGTTTGCTTAAAACCCGTCAGGTTTTACCAATTTTGACCGGGTCTTGTGCACATCTGATCCAATTGATGACCTGAACTGGTCTATGTACTGGGTCACCAGGTCACCAATCCGACCAATCGAGCCGGGTTGAATAACACCGTTTGACATCATTATTAATTTGCTCTAGTAATGCTTACTAAAAAAAAAAAAAAATCTTCCCATTGAATAGTTGATGTCTTTGATTGCTGCTTTTTTAAATTTAAAAATAGTTCAAACAAATATTTTTATTAATAAAATGTCACATTGGAGACATGGATTAATTCTTTGTACTTTTTATAAGGCTAAATTGCAAATTACACCCTTAAAGTTTGGTGTGTTTGGGTTTTACACTCCAAAGTTTTAGAATTTGGATTTTAACCCTTGAAGTTTTGGGGTGTTTGGATTTTATATCCACGTGTTTCAAAATTTGGATTTTATCCCCTAAAGTTTGGGGTGTTTGAATTTCACTCCTTAAAGTTTGGGGGGTTTTTGGATTTTACACCCTAAAATTTCATAATATGGGGCTGTAAAAGCCAAACACCCCTAAATTTTAGGGGGTAAAATTCAAATTCTAAAAATTCAAGGTGTGAAATTCAAATATCCCCAAATTTTAGGAGTGTAATTTGCAATTTAACATTTTTATAATCATCATCTTTTTGTCTCACATGTATAGGAAAAATAATGGCTTGTCCTTTGAAGCATTGTTATGGATTCTATTTTGTTCTGGTTGGAAAATCTCGTATCGGCATGCAAACCGGAACGATAACCCCCCTATTCCACCTCAGGTGAAATTTCAGCCCATTCCAAGCATTTTGGTTAATACTAGCCAAAATTAAAGATTTGGCTGGAATGCAAAAGTGAAAAAAAAAAAAAAAAAAAAAAAAATGAAGAAAAAGACAATGCACAGGCCGTGTTAGAGGGGAAACAAAAAAATAAAAAGATGAGAATAAGAGCTCTTTGGTATATGTATATATGAATAGAGGAGGTGAAAATATATTGAAAGCCAAGATGATCCAGTGGCATTTTTGTAACATCCCGACCCAACTTTATAGTTAACTATGTGTTTGAATAGTTAATTATTATTTTAAGCCACTCTCTTTCTATAATTAATAGAAAAGTATTTAATAAACAATTTATTTTACAATGCCATTGAATAAGAATTGTAAAGATTATACATAATTGAATGACTATTTGTATTTTAAATATATACTAAGTATGTACAAAACTATATTAAGTGGTTTAAGTTATTAGATACATAGTTGATGTTTTAATTAGGCATATGATGCATGAGATGTTATAGTGGAAATTCCACCCACATGCAACCAATTGAAATTCAACACATGTAAAGCCAAAGTTTCATGCATGTGAACAAACCCAAAGACCAAGACTTGGACATGCAATGAGCAAGCTCCACCTAATCTCTTCTTTGACTTTTCTTAAGATAACTAGAACTTCCAAGACTTTACCTCTCCATTTCCCACGGGTCCATGCAAAAAAAAATCAGAATTCTCACCTCACTTTACACTCTTTTCTCTTAAGGAAAGTGCTAGGAACTCTCTTATGTCCCTTTTGTCAAACCTACGGATTCACACTTTGAAAGAAAGACAAGACTCCATCTTATTGTTTCTTCACACTCTCTCAAAGAAGCTGAAAACTCAAGAAGCTCTCATGAAAAGAAGAAGTTTTTGATGAAAAGAAAAGCTTGAAAGTTGTGTTAAGAGATGTATTATATGAAAGTGTGGAAATTAAATGACTGGTGGATTATGTTATATTTTGAGTACAGTGTAAATGCTCTGACTATCAAGTGAAAACTTATATCAAGAAGTAAAGAAACAAGAATGAAAAGAAAAATGGAAGCTTTTGTAAAAGTTAAGTTAGTTCTTGTTAATATCAGGTTTAAGCTTGATATTAGCATGTCAGTCATGGTCACAAATCCGGGTATCGGGTGTGGAGCGTGACAATTTTGAGAGAGAAAAAATATGAAGAAGATGAGAAAACTTGAGAGAGCACAGACAATGAGATGAGAAAGAAATAATGAAGGGTTTAGGTGAGGATGAGAAGACGAGGGAATAAATTTGACTTGGTGACTGGCTTTCAGATGGGTGGGTTTGGGAAATGGGAAATGAGTTATTAGGAACCTTCTTGGAAATTCTTTGGGTAGAATTACCCAAAATGTTAGAGCCCATTTGGATAAGCGTTTTCAAGGACAAAACGTGTGATTGAATCTCAGTTTGGAATTTTTAATTTTATTTACCAAAAAAATCATAAGTAATTTTTTTTTTACAATAAGTAATAACATGCTAATTTTATTTGAGATTTTTTCAATAAAAAATATATTAAACTTGTTGTTTTCTATAATAGTTATATATATATATATATACACACACATATGCGGTAATCTAGAAACACCCCCAAACGGTACGCCAGAATAAATCGATACCGAAATATTCCATTCCAATGGACAAACTAAAATAGAGTTCGAAACAATATTCACAACATTACTTTGAAGTACGAAAAGTCACACACCAGAAACAAGAAAAGGGTCTATAACTATTATGAGCAATAATTTATTAGAAACATTTTTTTTCTTGTGAGGTTATCATAAACATTTTAAAAATTTTACAGTGGAATAAGATCTTCTATATATTTCAAGTTCTCTCAATTACGTCTATTTTCATGATTAAGATTTAATTGTTAATAGACTATTATGTCATTTAAAATTTTAAATGATGTGATAGCAGTATGATACATTTTTAGCTTTGTATCATTAAATTTGAATCATGAAATGAATCCAGAGAACCTTTGGTGACAAGGGAATTGACGGTATGGAAAATTTTGTTCCAAACACAAACATGCCAACGTAGATGGACCGTAGTGAAGTCAATACTAGCCAATATGAGAGAATGGGTCAAATCTGTGTTCATTCTTGCCTCCGTAAAGTACCTTCCTTGTTGGACTGTCAATATGAGAGAATGGGTCAAATCCGTTTCTCCGTAAAGTACCTTCCTTGTTGGACTTTGACCCATCAGATATTATTTTGTATGAATGATAGCATATGAAAAATTAGATGAAATTTTGGACACATGCAAAATCTTTCAAGTTTGAAGTTGGAGGAATGTGTCCTAAGTTGAAAATTACTTATATGGGTGATTGTAAGTTCATGTTCATTGCCCACGGCACTGAGACTAACTGTGAACCTGTGTATTGATTTTGAAGAGAAGATTGGCAAGGTTGGATGTTTAATTCACCAGCTTTGCTACAGATCTGGTGTTCTGATGAATGCATGTATGATAAATGACTGTATATCCCAACTGTCAATTAATATGACTACTATTCTAGGTAAAGTAATTGTTTATATAAAAATTTTATCACACAATAAAATGGTTCCTAGTTTAAGAGCCATGTAACCCTACTTCCTAAGCAATTATTCTTCATATGATGCAAAGATCCAAAAACAATTAAAATATTATCCGTGATAAGCCTATTTGCAACAAAGGCGCTCTGAGTTTCTATTACAATAGAATCCAGTAAAGGTTTGAGGCGATTAGCAATAACCTTACTAACAATCTTATAAATCACATTACACAAGCTAATGGGCCTAAAATCAGACACCCTTTTTGGATTTTGGACTTTAGGAATTAAAGTAATAAAAGTATGGTTAATAGCTTTTAGGATGGATCTAGAATTTAAACATGAAAGAACAGCCTGAGAGACATCCATACCTATATCAGTCCAATAAGTTTGATAGAATAAGGGAGGCATCCCATCCGGCCCCGGGGCCTTTAACGGAGCCATATCCTTAATAGCACATTCCACCTCTTCCACATTAAAGGGCCTAGCCAAGGCAACCCTCATATCTTCAGTCACCACTGGTTGAACCCTTTCCAAAATCCTTCCAAGATTACGAGGATTGGCAATTGTAAACAAGTTAGCATAATACTCAATCAAAAAACCCGAAATTACCTCCTCATTTTCCTGCCAAGTTCCATTCTAATCACGCAACCCCTTTATAAAGTTCCTTCGCTTTCGTTGGGTTGAGACACCATGAAAAAATTTAGTATTCTGATCACCACTTTGTAACTACTAAACTCAAGACCGCTGGTGCCACATTCTCTCCTCTTGTGCACATAATTCATTAAGCTCCTTCTTCAAACGAATCACCACATCAACATCCCCAGACCTAACTGAATCTGCTTCAACCCTCCAAAGCCGATCCTTTAAGGTTTTTATTTTTTTCAACACACTACCAAAGTGGTCACGGTTCCACACCGTAAGCATCTTCTTGCATTTTTTTAGCTTTTTTGAGACCACGTGCATGGGAGTACCCTCTTGGTCAACCTCCCAAGCTCTTGAGATAATACCATTACATTCTAAATTAGTTAACCACATAGCTTCGAAACGGAAAAGCTTTCGTCTCCACCTTTGGTGCTCCCTATTTGGATTCAAAGATAATAGAATTGGGCGATGATCTGAAGTGAAACAATTCAAGTGACTAATCCTTCCTGTAGGGAACCAAGCAAGCCACTCATAGTTGGCTACCCCTCGATCCAACCTTTCCCAGATCAACTCACCTCTATGTCACCCATGCCAGGTATAATCTGGACCAGAGTAACCTAAGTCTACAAACCACAAAGATCAAGTACATCCCTAAAGGCCTGCATGAGATAATGCGCACGTGGTGCGCCGCCCTGTTTATCTTCCACTTGTAATAACTCATTGAAATCTCCAAAACAACACCACGATAGTTTTGGCTTTGACCCCAACATACAAAGCATATTCCATCCTTCGTTTCAAAAACTCATCTCCGATTCTCCATATAAACCTATTAACCTCCATGCATCCTCCGTACCCCCCTTAATAATTGCATCTATATGATAGGAAGAGAAGCTATCCACCCAAACATCGCTATTATTTTTCCACATCAATGCTAACCCACCACCCCTAGCTTCATTAGTCACAGCAAACAAACCATTAAAATTCAACTTCAATTTAATGCGCTCAATATGTTCCTTGGTGGACCATGTTTCAGATAGAAACACAATCCCAGGATCTTTTGCTTGGATAATTTCCCCAAGCTCATCCACTGCAAGGTGGTTCCTAAGCCCTCGGCAGTTCCAAGCTAATAGATTCATTGCTGTTTGCAGGGCTAGGACATAGCCTCCACCGTTAAATCATCAAGACCCACCCCTTTTTGCTTTTTGCTAACATCTGACTCCTCACCCTCCCCATCAAAATCTTGAAAAGTCCTTTTTAAAGAAGTAACCTTCCTGCCCTCCTTAGGACTAAAAGAAATAATCACACCCTCACTTTTGTTTGGTTTATTATAGTAGACCGTGTGTATCCACTCTTGATCTTTTCTTTCCCTTCTTTCGGCGTATCGTGCTGCTCTGTCATTCAAATACCCCTTCGATGTGGGACGCCAAGGACGTTGCCAAGTATGCCTAGGACGTTGCAAAGCATGCCAAGGTCGGCCAAGGACGTTGCCAAGCATGCCAAGGACATGCCAAAGCATGCCGAGGACGTTGCAAAGCATGCCGAGGTCGGCCAAGGACGTTGCCATGCATGCCTAGGACGTTGCAAGCATGCCTAAGCATGCCTTAGGTACCCACAATAGTCTTCTTTTTCTTTTCCTTTTTTCCTTTCTATTTTAGGGCAATTGCTTAGGGATTGACCCAACTCTCAAAAGACTAGTTATAGATTGTAGGTTTTGTAATTCATTCAATACAGCAATTCATTCAACACGACCAAAGTGTGTGTGTGTGTATATATATATATATATATATATCGTAGTGTCTTTCTTTTCTATTTTAGGGGAATTGCCTAGGGATTGACCCAACTCTCAAAAGACTAGTTATAGATTGTAGGTTTTGTAATTCATTCAACACGGCAGTTCATTCGACACGACCAAAGTCTAACAACTAAATAAAGTTGATTAAAACTTTTGTCAAGATGAAAAAGGAAATGTTACAGGCACCGTAAGGTCCCCTTTAAGGATGATTTATTGTAGGTCAATTTAATAAAAAATTGGTGTAAATTGATGAGAGGATTGAAAATATTAATGAAGTAATAAATAGAACTTAAAAAGTTAGCTCAATTGGCTCTACACTCTATAAACTGGTCAAAAATATGACATAAGGCAAAATAATTTGACATAAAACTATTTCTTTACCGCAACTTACAGCCCGTTAACACTACACAAAGAAATCAAAATTTCATCTATTAACACAAGGTTCTATTTAGCAAAGTGATAGGACCATTCTACACGTTACTGTAGAGAGGGAAAATTCCCGACCTATCACAAGCTGACACGTCACATTACCAAGTCCACAAAATACAACCAATTACAAAGCACCACGTATTGCTACTAGGTTTTGCTATCACTATTCAGAAGCCAACGGAAATTTGCCAAGTGTCATGCAAAAACCAATCACGCATCAGCGTACGTGTAAGCGATGACACAAGCAGCCTCGCACATGTAAGTGATGACACAAGCAGTCCAGCTCATGTAAGCGATGACATAAGCGGACCAATCAGGCTGTGACATGTGTCACCAATCGGACTCCACCACATGTTGCTCACCCACCTCCAAACTCCTATAAATAGAAGCCTTCCTAAGACATTTAAGGGGACAAAGATTCAGAAGTAAGAAAGCTCTGCAAGAATCAAGCCTCAAAGCCTTCAAGAACTTCAACCCCAAAATCGGAGAACATTCGAAGCAGAATCATCCAAACCATCTACCTAGATCCTAAAGTTTGCGGGAATTAAGCCAAAAGTGTCTGAAAACATCAACAAATCACAAATCAGTGAAGCTCTACGGATCCAAGCTTCTAAAGCCCCGAAGAACTTCCACCACAAACCTTCGAAGACGAAGAACACACGAAGAACATGAAGAACGCGAAGGACAAAGGATTTCTAACAAGCTCATAGCTAGAGATTCATTGTAATTCCGTTTCAGCAATCTTCAATCCATCCCTCAACCAAATTGAAGGATATTTTGTGTTCAAGTCAAAACCACATTACCACAAATCCAATCAATAAGTCTTGTAAGGAGATCGAATCAAAGGATCACTCTTTTGTAATTTCAGAGAATTGTACCACACAATCATCAATACAAATTCACATTTGTGAAACTATTTTACTTGTTTGATTTATTTCAAACTAGAAATATAGTCACTTACAGTTACATAATAATCTATACTTTTTTTTTTTGAGACATAATAATGTATACTTGACATCATTAATAATCTGCTCCAATAATGCTTCCTCTAAAAAAGAATCTTCCCATTGAATCATGGATGTCTTTGACTGCTCCTTTATTAAATTTAAAAACAGTTCAAATAATTATTTTTACTAATAAATGTCACATTGGAGACATGGATTAATTCCTTGTACTTTTTATAAGGCTAAATTGTAAATTATACCTTGAAAGTTTAGAGATATTTAGATTTTACACCTTAAAGTTTCAAAATTTAGATTTTACCCTACTGAAGTTTTGGGATGTTTGGATTTTAATTTTATATCTTGATGTTTCAAAATTTTGATTTTATCTCCTAAAGTTTGGAATATTTGGATTTTACTCCTTAAAGTTTAAGAGTGTTTAGATTTTAAATTTTGAAATTTCAGAATTTGGGATGTAAAAGCCAAACACTAATTTAGGGGTAAAATTTAAACTCTAAAACTTTAGAGTGTAAAATTCAAACACTCCTAAATTTTAGGAGTGTAGTTTATAATTTAACTGTAAGGTTGAATTTAATCAACCATGTGTTGGCTTTATTCCATGACAAATTTGCTTGTAATACAGCACTTAGAAACCCTGTATTTAGGTGGGAATCATGTAAGGGTAGTGTGTGAGAGAGTGTGAAGAAATGCTCAAGACTGTGCAGTGAAGCAAGGACTCGCGGTTGGATCTCGCGGGAGGCTCGCGGCTTGCAAGCCGCCAAAAGTTGCACATGCGCAGAGCATGCAGGGGAGCTGAATAGTCATGCCAGCTGGAGCACTACAGGACAAAAATTCAAACTGGCCATTCAGTTAGCTCGCGGCTTGAACTCATAACTCAGTCAAGTCGCGAGGTCAAGTCGCCAGCCAACCCTATTTTGGAAAAACTGACTCTTCACATTCCATTCTCACACTAGTATAAATACCCCACATTCCCACAAAATATGTGTGGCCATTAAGAAAGAAAAACCCTAAGAGAGGTTTCTTCAAAACACCCATCCAATTAGAGAGAGCTACTCATTCTTAGAGAGAAATCTTTGTAGTCTCTTCTCATTTCCTCTCTCATTGTCATACCTATTGAGAGGAGATTTCTATCCAAATACTACCCACACCCATCTAGAGTGTTGAGTGTTTTTGGAGCTTTGGGAAGCATTGGAAGATGCCAAGGATGGCGGATGCTATGGTCAAGTAGCGGAATCTGAGAAGCTAGAAAAGAAATAGGTTCGGCGCAACCTCGTTGGAGCAAGAAGCTTGGAGGGCTTAGGTACATCGGGTAGATTAGGCTTGGAAGGTCTATTGCTGTTCATGTATCCCAACTACATTTTCTAGTGGATTATTGACCGCTTGGAGGGCGGCGGAGAGGTTTTACGCCGAGGGCTTCGGTTTCCTCTTCGATAACACATCGTTGTGTTGTCCTTGTGTTTGCATCTCTCTTCGCTTAATCTTTGCCTTTTATTTTCTGCTATGGATGTCATTTTAATTGGCTTAGATTGTTTACCAATTCTGTTTTATAGCTTTTGTTCATTTTCCGCACACTAGTTGTTTGACATAAAACTTGAATTGGTTATTTTGTAATTGGGGGTCTAAACGTTCAAGGGTGTTTTACACACTATTTGAACTTTCATTAACTTTTTTATAATCATCATCTTTTTGTCTCACATGTAAAGGAAAAATAATGGCTTGTCCTTTGAAGCATTGTCATGGATTTTCTTTTGTTACAATAAGAAAATCTCTGCATGCAAACCGAAATGATAACCCCCTATTCTACCTACCTCAGATAAAATTTCAGCTCATTCCAAGCATTTTGGTTAATACCAGCCAAAATTAAAGATGTGGCTGGAATGCAGAAATGAAAAAAATGAAGAAAAAATGATACACAGGCCGTGTTAGAGGGGAAAAAAAAGAGAGTAAAAAGATAAGAATAAGAAAAGTCAAAGCCAAGACCCATAGCTGTAAATTGAACTATAGCCCCTTTTTGTACCTTATAGCGTTAGACTTTTGAAGGCCTCGTCACATTAGCCTTAGAGTCTATACTAGTAGACTACTAAATCAGTCACACAAGTCTAACAATTAGGGCACCGTAGTCACCCAAAGAAAAATCTGCGCCTAATGGCTTGTTTGGACAGAGGGGAGAAGGAGGGAGAGTGGAGGGGAGTAAAGTAGAGTTGGCTAAAAATAAATTAATTTTGTATTAAATCTACTTTATTCTACTCTACTCCCCCTCCCTCCTCCTCAATCCAAACGGACCATAAAAGGATATTGCACAAAAAAATCGGTAGTTTCTATAACAATTAAACGCTGTCATAGAGGAGACCGAAGATTTAACACCTAATTTCATATATTTAGTGTCAGCTTATTTAGTTGAAATTGAAAATTTGTTTTGAAAATGTAGAAAAAATGTTAAAAGATAAGTGGAACAGTACTGTAATACCTATAAATAGTATTAAAAAGTGTAGTGGAACTCATAAATAATATCAAAAAGTGCAATAGAACCTATAAATAGTAGCAAAAATAAGTTGAAAAGTGGAGATAAGCTAAAAAATTCAGTTCATCTTAAACGCACACTTAAGCCTAAACTTTTCTTTAGTTTACATCATAAAATTCATAATATATTTAAACAGTCTCACTACTGGCCAAAATACACACATAAAAATTTCGTTTAATTTCTTATAAAGCTTATAGATTCAATGAAGGATGAGATTTCGTAGACTCTTACCTCAAGTGTGCCATTAGTCTTTCTCTACTTGAATATATTGAGAAGTAATTAGCTTATATATAGCTAGGGTTTCAACCTTATTTTCTAAAAACTCCCTTAGTAATATAAATTATAAAAATTGACCCCACAAAGAGGTTTACTTAAACCCTTCCCATTTAGTCTTTATTTATTTATTTATATCATAGTCTTTTTTTTTTCTATTTTAGGGCAATTGCCTAGGGATTGACTCAACTCTCAAAAGACTAGTTATAGATTGTAGGTTTTGCAATTCATTCAACACGACTAGAGTCTAACAATTAAATAAGGTTGATTAAAACTTTTGCCAAAACAAAAAAGAGAAATGTTACGGGCACCGTAACGTGTTCATTAAGGATGATTTATTGTAGAGTCAATCTAATAAAAAATTGGCATAAATTGATGAGAGGATTGACTATATTATAGAAGTAACAAGTGGAACTCAAAAAGTTAGCTCAATTGGCTCTATACTCTATAAAACTAGTAAAAAATGTGACATAAAGCAAAATAATTTGACATAAAACTATTTCTTTACCGCAGCTTATGCCCATTAACACTACACAAAAAAATCAAAATTCCATCTATTAACACAAGGTTCTATTTGGCAAAGTGATAGGACCATTCACGGGGGTGGGTTTGGGAAATGGAAAAGGAGTTATTAGAAACCTTTTTGGCAATTCTTTGGGTGGAATTACCCAACATCTTGGGGCCCGATTGGATAGGCATTTTCGAGGACAAAACACGTGATTACATCTCAGTTTGGAAATTTTAATTTATTCACAAAAAAATAATAATTGGACCGTAGTAAAGTCAATATGAGAGAATGGGTCAAATTCAAAAACGTGGAAATTTTTAAGAGAGGGCAAAGAAAACATAATAAAGCACTCAAGTAGATTTTTCATCATACAAGTTTATCATTCACCTCATAGTTTATCATTTATGCTACAAAGTGTTCCACTGCCCAATACTTAAAACAATTTGTTCCCAATGCAAATCTGCCTTTACCGGTAGATTTGTCATAATACAGTTTATCGTTTGCACTACAAAGTGTATCAATTATAAACTCCTAATACAATGGCTTTACAACTATCATATCTTCTCTCCTTGTTGCTTCTTGTTCTGTTGCTGCCATATTCCACCACTGCCCAAACTTCCAGCAACCAATCTCTAGGCTCATCCCTTACTGCACAAGAAAAAGGCTCTTACTGGGCATCACCTTTTGGTGACTTTGCTTTTGGTTTCCAACAAATTGGAAATGGAGGCTATCTACTAGCCATATGGTTCAACAAAATACCTGAAAAAACCATTGTCTGGTCAGCCAATGGAGATAATCTAGTGCCAACAGGATCCAAAGTTGAACTTACCGAAGGTGGCCAATTGGTACTCAGTGACCCAACAGGCACAGGAATATGGAAATCTGAGTTAGGTGGCTTAGGAGTTGTCCATGCAGCCATGCTTGACACCGGAAACTTTGTGCTGACAAGCCAGGATGGTGGCTATTTGTGGCAGAGTTTTGATCATCCGACAGATACAATGTTACCTACACAAACAATGAGTATGGGAAGCAAGCTTGTAGCTCATTACTCAGAAAGGAATAACTCTAATGGAAGGTTCCAGTTTGCACTACAAATAGATGGAAATCTTGTGCTTCAAACAATAGAATACCCTACAGATTGGTCTAACACTGCTTATTGGTTAAGTGAAACTATAGGTAGTGGCTTCCGGGTGGTCTTCAATGAGTCTGGCTCTATATACCTCACAGCTAGAAACGGAAGCTTACTTACGGTGATATCATCTAATCCTAGTTCTACGCAGGACTTCTATCAAAGAGCAATTATGGAGTATGATGGAGTTTTTACACAATATGTCTACCCAAAAAAGAGCACTAACAGTACAAATGCTGGAAGGTGGCGTATGGCCTGGTCCTCTGTGTCCTATATACCTGATAATATTTGCCATCTTCTGGAAGACATAGGCAGTGGAGCTTGTGGGTTCAACAGCTATTGCATCCTAGAAGATGATGGAAAACCAAATTGCAGATGCCCACCTGGATACACCTTCATTAATCCAGATGATATTAGGAAAGGTTGCAAACAGAACTTTCTTCCACAGAGTTGTGATGAAGCATCTTCAGAAACAGATCAGTTTGATTTAAGTGAAATGGAAAGTATAAATTGGCCCCAATCCGGATCCGATTATGCAAGATATGGAGGAGACTACATAACCGAAGATTGGTGTAGAAAAGCTTGCCTGGACGATTGTTTCTGTGCAGCGGCCGTTTTTGAAGATAGAAAGTGCTTGAAAAAGAAAATTCCTCTCTCAAATGGGAGACTGGACCCCAACAACAATGCTGCAAGCAAAGTTCTAATCAAAACAAGAAAAGATAATTCTACTTTTAAGCCTCCAGGTGCAGATTTGAAGAAGAAAAATCATTCAACTGTGATACTTATTGTGTCGGTACTCCTTAGCAGCTCAATGTTTCTGAACTTACTCTTCATGTTGGCTGCCTTTCTGCTTGTTTTTCGTCTCAAATATTGGAAACCAAAGGCCCTCAAAACATGCCCATTCATGCCAGGTGTGAATTTGCAAAGTTACAATTATGAGGAACTAACAAAAGCCACAAATGGGTTCAAGGAAGAGCTAGGGAGGGGTGCCTTTGCAAAAGTTTATAAAGGGGTTCTAGAGTATGAGGACAGAAAACTAGTTGCGGTTAAAAGGTTGAATAATATGGAGAGAGAAGGCGATATGGAGTTCAAAGCTGAAGTGAGTGCTATTGGAAGAACAAACCACAGAAATTTGGTCCAACTACTAGGATTCTGCAATGAGGGGGAGCATCGGCTTCTAGTATATGAATTTATGAGTAATGGTTCTCTAGCAAGCTTTCTATTTGGGGGTTCGCGGCCATATTGGTACCAAAGAATTCAAATTGCATTAGAAACAGCAAGAGGGCTCTTTTACTTGCATGAAGAATGCAGCATCCAAATCATACATTGTGATATCAAGCCGCAGAACATCCTCTTGGATGACTCTTTTTCAGCTAGAATTTCTGACTTTGGATTGGCTAAGCTTTTGAAAACAGATCAGACTCGTACTACTACTGGAATCAGGGGAACTAAAGGGTATGTTGCACCCGAATGGTTCAGAAACATGCCTGTTACAATCAAGGTGGATGTTTACAGCTTTGGCATTTTGTTGCTAGAGCTCATTTGCTGTAGGAAAAGTTTTGAATCAGAGGCAGAGAATGAGGATCAGATGATACTAGCTGACTGGGCATATGATTGCTATAAAGACAAGAAACTAGATCTGTTAGTGGAGAATGATGAGGAGGCAACAAATGACATGAAGAGAGTGGAGAAATATGTGATGATTGCAATATGGTGCATTCAGGAGGATCCATCACTAAGGCCAACAATGAAGAAAGTGGTACAAATGATGGAAGGATCAATTGAGGTCTCAGTTCCTCCAGGTTCATCCTCATTTATTAGTTCAATGTAAATCCTCTTATATAATTATCATTCTGGTTGTTTAAGTCATTTTGCATGTTTAATTGTCAATACTATCAGCTTGGCAAGTCAAGTAATTTCCAGGAATTGGGTACTCTAATATGAATAATAATTATCCCTATGTCCCAAGATTTTCAATAAAATGACAACTTTTCTGTGTCAAGTAATTCTTTATATACAATTTGTATTTAAAAAAATTGGGGGGGGGGGGGGGGGGGGGGGGAGGAGGGAGGGGCGCTAGATGGATTTCCTTTTGTTCTTCAAAAATGTGTCTTTTCTATTGAGTATTGAACCACTATAAAACCAATACAAAACCGAACATTGACAAGGTCTGGACAACGAATAGTGGCTACTAGACTATAGAACTAGTTGTAGCCACTACCATCGACATATTTTGATATACAGGTTATTTTCAGGCAGGCCTTCTTAGATTAAATCTAGCTAGATTCAGCAAGATCCAAATTATTGTCTTACAACAAGACTTACAATCTGTCATGGTTTGCAACATTAAATTAACATAATCGATCTTGCCACAAGATTAGTATAACTTCCGCAACCAAATTGATAGATGAAACAGAAAAGTGAGGAGGCTATACTTGGCAAGACAGAGCAGTGAATGGGATACAAATCCATGTTCATTCTTGCCTCAGTAAAATTGTAACGCCCCAAAATCATAGGCAATAAAAATCTATTTAATCTGAATAATCCATAAAAATATTAAATAAAAGAAACTAGCAACCTTGAAACTGATTATAAAAGTCAGAGCTCTAATTCACCAAATACAAAACATCCTCAAAATAATTCTCCAATACAAAGTTTAATGCCATAAAAATAATACTAAAATCCTCAATTCCACAAAAGTAGTTTGTAACATCTGTCTCCCAAGAATCTCTACTCCAGTAATCCACCTAATGTATCTGTAATGGGAAATAAAGGGGGCTGAGATAACTCAATAAGTGGAATTCACTAACATTGGGGTGTGGGAACAAACCTTTCAAATAAATAATTCTTTCAACTGATTCACAACTTAATTCACCAATATTTTGTCATCAACTATTTCATGTAAAAGAAAATAATATCTTTATATTGTGAGCCATCATAATATATATATTGATACCATCACATAAACAATTCCCTAGGCTTTTCTCGTGGTCAACGTTTACGCCCGTTGACAGGGTTGTGCTGTCCCCTTTTTGGGACTGGAACCTCCTTTCATCCCATTTCTCAAGGATGGCTCCTTTGGAACCTAAAGGTACACTCCCTTGCTAAGGAGCTTCCTTTTGGATCCTCAATAGTATGCTCCCTTGCTAAGGAGCTATCAAATGTGCACTGTCCCCTTTTGGGACCGTCCCTTGCTAAGGACTAGCTGCAGCATGATTGTCCCTTGCTAAGGACTAAATATCATACTGAGCTTTTAATCACGACTTGCCATAGGTTTTCAAACATATTCAATATGCTCACAAAATAATCCATTCATACTTCTCAAAATATAAAGACATATTCACAAATACAAGTTTAAATAAAATTAGGTTGTCCCACAAGTTTTTCATAAAACGAATAGCCAATGTGTACATCAAACATTTGTAAAATATTCATTTATATATAGAATATCAACATATTCTTTCATATAAAATAGTTTCATAATTAACACCGTTTTGGGAAAACCCCCAAAATTAGTAAACACCACTTACCTCTTAGCTGCAAAAATAAAGGAAATCAACCTCCCTTGAATCACAACAATTCAGTAGAATTAGAACCTAGCAATACCAAAAATAGGTTCATCAATACGCAATTTCCCACTTCAAAATTTATTTTCACACTTAAACGGTTTTATCCTAAACAATATTAATATATCTAAAATCCTCCATTTATTCACTTAACTATCAAATTTACTATTGGAAGCCACATATTGTCTAAATTCGTTGCTTAGGATTCCCTCTTGATGCCACTGTATGTCCATTGACTCTAACCATTATATATATATATATATATATATATTCAATCTAACATGGGTAGCCATGAGATAGTATTCTTAATTTATCAATCCGAATGCTTACATTTTTTTCCCCTTGAAGCCACGGAATATATATATATATATATATAAACCTATCTGATCAACCTAGTATATAAAGCTATAAATCAAAGGTAGAAGCCATATATTAAAGTTATGTCAAATCCATTTCAAAGCCTATGGAGGACCATACGGCTATATAAATAAAAAGTTCCTATTTTAATATTGTATTCATCACTCCAAAGACCCAAAATCTATTACACGTTGAACTAGTGTGAATGCAAAATAACTAGTCAACAATTGTGGCTTAATGTGAATGCATAATAACCGGTCAATGGCTTAGTGTGAATGCAATAACAACCGGTCAACAATGGTGGCTTAGTGTGAATTCAATATCATAAGCATTCTTTTCACTTTAACATGGTGACCAAGTCCAAACATATTACTCTATTTGGCTCAATCTCACGTCTGTGTTCCTTCCTGACATTTTGACCAAATCTTTATCTAATATAATACAATTATAGGAAACCCTTTTCTATTAGTATAATGATAGTCTAGGTTCCAATCAATTGCAAGCTATTGACCATACAAACTTTTTAACTCTTGAGCATGAGAAAAATCATACCTGAAGACTCCCACCAACGCCACAGTGAAGAAAGGCAGAATTCAATAGTCGGCTGAAGCAAAAAGGAATCCCATCAGCAAAACACGTGTGACCTAAGAGGAAAGGTTAGGGTTTTCAAGGCCCATATATGTACTATGTCACCTCACTTGGGCTTCATATTCCATAGTATTTATCTCCTTTTTAATACTTTAGGCCCAAATTAATTTAATCCATTTTAATTATAGGCCTCCATTAAAATTTACATATAATAATTTAATTGGTATCAAAATTATGGGGTGTTACAAAAATACCTTCCTTGCAGAACTGTCCTGACTAGAGAAGTGTTGAGCATCAAAGCAACACCATCAGATATTATTCTGCATAAATGATGAGCATATAAAAGATTATATGAAATCTTGGACACATGCAGAACCTTTCAAGTTTGAAGTTGAAGGAATGTGTCCTAAGTTGAAAATTACTTATATGGGTGATTGTAAGTTCATGTTCATTGCCCGCTTAGACTAACTCTGAATCTCTGTATTGACTTTGAAGAGAAGATTCACAAGGTTCGATGTTTAAGTCACTAGCTTTGCTACATATTTGGTGTTCTGATGAATGAATGTATGATAAATGTCTGTATATCCCTACTATCTATTAATATGACTACTATTCTATGTCAATTGTCAGGTAATTGTTTATATAAAATTTTTATCACACAGTAAATGGGTTCCTAGATAAAAAATTTCCGTTAGTATTTCAATTTTTGTTTTTTTTTTTTTTTTCTATTAAGCATTTGACCACATCTAACATATTACAAAACCCAGTAGTTAATGGCTTAATGCCATTGCCATCATTCATATGGATTGAAAAACCAAGTAAATAGATTTTTTTTAGATGAAAGTACATGTTATATTATAGAAATTAAATATATTTTATTTTCTGATGTTATAAAAGTATAGTATTAAATTATTAATGTATTATAGATCATGGGGCCTTGTAATTCAACTAACTCCTCTTAATGTTTTCAAGGAAAATGTTCATAGTTTAAATCCCCCACTCCAACTATTGAATTTATTATTTTTCTTATATGTATGTGTGTGTATATCATAGTGTCTTTTTTTTTTCTTCCTATTTTTAGTGCAATTGCCTAGGGATTAAGCCGGCATTATTAGGTTGACCAACTCTTAATAGACTAGGTACAGATTGTAGGTTTTGCAATTCATTCAACACAACAATTCACTCAACACAACCAAATTTTGACAACTAAATAAGGTTGATTCAAACTTTTACCAAAACATAAAGGGGAAAAGTTAACGGACACCGTAAGGTTCTCGTTAAGAGTGATTTATTTTAGAGTCCATCTAATAAAAAAATTGGTATGAATTGATGATTGAACTGAAAATATTGCTAAAGTGATAAGTGGAACTCAAAAAGTTAGCTGTATTAGCTCTACGCCCGAGAAAGTTGGTTAAAAATCTAACATAAAACAAAATGACATAAAGCTATTTCTTAACCAGCAACTTAGGGTTAGTCAACACTACCCAACAAAGAAATCAAAATCCCATCTACTAACCCAAGGTTCTAATTAGCAAAGTGATAGCCTGATGGGACCAATAATGCTTCCTCTAAAAAAAAAAAAAATCTTCCCATTGAATAGTCGACGTCTTTGACTGCTTTTTTTTTTTTTTTTTTGTAATTTAAAACTAGAGAATGACCTTAATCATAACGCAATAATGTAACTACATACGATCTTTCTGAGTAATTCAATATCTAGTTAACAACCAAACAAAATCAACTTGTAAATACAACCAAATTTTAACTTCTTGTTGGTGTGATTTTGGGTTTCTGAGCAAGTTGTGTTTACGTATATTTTAAGCATAGAATTAGTATAACTCATACCCATTATTATGTTTAATTCTAATTTGGTGATAGGTTTTTTTTTTTTTTTTTTTTTTTTGGACAAGCCATGTAGTTTATATTTCTATTTTGCATAAAAAAGGGTTAGTTTGGTGCAATTTTTGGGTTTCTTAGCAATTGTGTCATACCTAATATGATTGCAGTTGTGTTTTTGTATATTTATTCGGCCAAAAAATTTATATAAAAAAAAAAAAAAAAAAAAAAAAAAAAAAAAGATTAGATTTTTAGCAAATGACTTAGTTTGTGAATATGTTGTTTGTGATATAAAGTGTCTCACAGTTTGAATTACTTGGATAGATAGGATTAGTAAATTAACATTTTGGAATCTAAGAATTCCTTTAGAGTTGATGCTCTTTCTCTAGAGTGGCTGTGTAAACCACCTTCGGCTGGGTTTTATCATTTGGGCAGTAAGGAGTGGCTATAATAAAAACTAATTGTGGGCCTGGGCTTGGTCCAGTTCTAAAAGACATGACAAAGGAGGTTGTTCAAACTAGTCTATATATAAAATATCTCTCACTCTTTGTCTCTCTCCAAATACCAAAACCCTAGAGCAAGGGCTGGTTTACACCATGTATGCTAGGAGCTCCCAATGCGAAGCACATAGACAAAGGGTTTAGATGATTTCGAGATCACCATTGACAATGCAAAATCCTTTTGTTCATGGTTAAAATAGCTTCTTCAGTTCTTTGTAGTGGTAAATACCATAGGCTCTCAAGTAGTTGAGGATTTGAGTAGGTCATTTTCCTTTCGCCAATGAAGTTAGCCATATATTTGTAGTCGTAAGTACCACTAACCATCGATCCAAACCATCCAAAACCAAAGTAGCCCAACCTCAACTCCATCAAAACCCATCCACATAAAAAACCACAACACAAAGTCACAAACCTAGTTGTTGGGTTCTAAGACTTTAGGTTTAAATGTATTAGAACTTTATTTTGTAATGTTGGCAAACCATAATCAAAACGTTTAAGTCTTGTTTTAGACTTGCTCAAAGTATGTTTATGTGTAAAGTTGAAATCAAGTGTAATGTAGGATTTATTGTGTAAATCTACCTGACTCGATTAATCGAAAATTACACTGTGTTTGGTTGGGGTGATTTTAGGGAGGATGGAAAATATACGGAGGAAAAGTGGGTGGAAAACAATGTTTTCCACTGTTTGGCAAAAGAAGGAAAATACTGAGGATGGAAAACCAGGGAGAAAATTTTCTCTCTCGGGCCCACAAATCTCATCCTCCCAAATTAGGAGGAAAATTGTGGGAGAAAAGTGGACTTATGGCATTTTTACACAAATGCCCTCTAGAATCAAGTTAAAAAAAGAAATTGAGAGAGAGCGCTGGAGAATGAGAGCTACGCTTGCTAGTGCTGGAAGCCTGGAATGTTCTTGAATGAGGGAGACAAAGCAAATAAAAGAAGGGGGCTAGAGATTAGGACAACGTGTGGGAAAAAAAAAGTATGGATGAAATGAAGGCTGTGAAAGGAGAAATAATATAAAGAATAAAAAATCTTGAGAAATATTACCATAATATTTTTACAATATTTTCACAATAAATTTTAAGTAACAAATTGTTATTAGTTAATATTAGTGAGTAAAAAAATAATTTCAGTAGTGGGTTCAAATTAGAACTAGTAACAACTTTCCACATAAATTTTGTTGTGAAAGTATTGCAAAAAATGTTGTGGACGTAACACTTCTCATTGAAAAATATAATTGTTGATAAATTTTATATTATTTAATGAGTACAAATAAATTTATTTCTTACCTATTATGTAACAAGGGTATAATAGTCATTTATATAAACTACATTTTCTATCATTTCACTTTTCTTTTCAACCAAACAAAAGATTTTTCCACCCTCTCACTTTTCCATCCCTCCAACCAAACACATATGAGGGAAAACTAAATATTTTATATCCTCCCACTTTTCCATCCTCTTACTAATTTTCCATCCTCCCAATTTTCCACTCCTCTATCCAAATGGACCCTTAGACTTGATCGATCGAAGCTCACGCAAATTATTTTTTTTGCAGAATTTTCCAACTCAGCTCAAGCCCGTTTGACTTGTAGGGTTTTATGTTTTGTCTTAAGTATAAAAAGAAAAACCCTAGCCACGTTTTATGGTTGTTGTTTATGCTGTGTATGTGAATCTCTTATGAGATCTAAAGATGTTTGCCTTCACATATACTTAGGGTTATCAAGAATCAAGATTATGTTAAGAACTTAATGATCGGTTCGGTTGTTGCATAAAGAACTTAAAGCTACACAAGTGGGAGTACTTGTGTTTATTGTGAATCTAAGAAAGAAGTAGTCCGTGGACTCAGAGCTGTCACATGGTCGTGGTAGTAAGTTTCCTCTTCGAGGTAGTAATAGGATATTAGTGGTCTAAGTGGCTATTGTGTAAACTTCAATTCTTTCAGAGTGGATCTGTTTTACCTTGAGAATAGTTAGGTTAAATCCTCCCTAGATTTTTTACCGGTTTGGTTTTCCTGGGTCATCATATCTTTGTGTTATTTATTTTCCGCTGCTTTACATGATATGATATATTTGTTTTAACCTAGATCTGAATAATTTGACTAAGTAATCACTTGGCTAATTGACTAGGTTAATCTGGTTGTGTTTTAAGAGGTCTAAAAACGTACAAGTGGTATCAGAGCAAGTTCGCTCTATTTTTTTTTTTTAGATCCTTTGATCTAAGAGTTGATCATTGACCCCTGTTGTCATGGAACACGTTCACTTTCTTGTGATCCCACCTCACTTTGATGGGAACAACTATACTTATTGGAAAGTAAGGATGACAGCATTCTTGAAATCTATTGATGAGAGAGTTTGGAACTCCGTTGAATATGGATGGGAGAAGCCCACTGGAGTTGAATACGAATGGAAGATGCCCATTACTCCAATTAGTGAGTGGCAAACTCCTCATAAAGAAGCAGCCACTTTAATAGCAAAGTTATGAATGTTATTTTTAATGTTGTTTCTATGGAGGAATTCAAGAGAATCTCAAATGTTGAGGTTGCTTACACTACATGGAATATTCTCCAAACTGTGCATGAAGGCAGTCAAGATCAATAAGTTGCAGCAATTAACAACTAGATTTGAAAGCATTAGGATGTCTGATGATGAAAGTTTTGATAAATTCTATGCTAAGCTTAATGATATTGTTAATTCTGCTTGTAATCTTGGTGAAATATATGATCAACCTAAAATTGTTAGGAAGATTCTTAGATCCTTGATTGAGGGCTTTAGACCCAAAGTGACTACCATCACTGAAAGCAAGGATGTGGACTTCATCTCTGTTGATGAACTTATAGGATCTCTTCAGTCCTATAAGTTGGACCTACCTAAGACAAGAAAATCCAAATCAATGGCTCTTAAGTCTGTTGATGATGTTGATGTAAATAGATTTGATGATGAGCTCTCTACTATAGAGATTGCTTACTTTGCCAAGAACTTTAGAAATTTTCTTAGGAACAATAATAGAAGGACAAGAGGTAAAAACAATGCTGAACCTAGAAATTTTAGGAGAAATGATCCCACTAAGGTGAATAATATTGAAAAACCCAGAGAGAAAGTAGGTCAAACCTCTAATAATTCTATGGGTCAACAATGTTTTGGATGTCAAGAGTATGATCATATGAAATCAAAATGTCCTACATTCTTGAGGTCTAAGAGTAAGACTATAGCTGTAACCCTTAGTAATGATGAAGTTTCTGACAATGAGTCTTGTAGTGATGAGGATGGAAACTTTATTACTTTCACAACTACTGCTATAGTTGATGAAAGTGTCGCTGTTGAAGAGAACCCTTCTAATGGGAAACTCTCTGAGGATGCAGATTTGCAAGAAGTCTACAATAAACTTTGTAAAGTTGCTGCAAAAGATGCTATGAGTGTTGATTTAGGCTTAAAGAAAATTGCATCTCTTGAACTTGACAAGAAAATTTTGTTTTTGAAACTGTTTGATACTAATTAATTGTTAAATAATGTGAAGACTGAGAACATGCTTTTCCTTGCTAAAATTAAGAATTTGGAACTTGAATTATCTGTTACTAGAGAACAAACAGATAGGTCTGCTAGTTTCAAACTTGAACACATGCTGAGTGCTCAAAAGTCCCCCTCAGACAAAACTAGTTTAGGTTTTGTAGAAAGCATCTTTGTGCTTGAAACTCATTCCACAAACTTTGTTTTTTCTTCTGAGCCCCCTATGAGTGAGGTTGTCAAACCTATAGAAGTTACACCTCTTAGGAAGATTAGGGTTGATCTTAAAGAATCTAAGCCTAAGAATTCTACTCTTTCTAAGGACAAGTTGCATGATAGACCTGCATGGGTTTGTCATTTTTGTGGAAAGTCTGGGCACATTCGTCCAAATTGTTTCAAGTTACAAGTTGTTAAGCGAGCAAATAAACCAAAAGTACCTATGCCTCAAGTACAAGATCCTATGGTACTTATTGGTGAATTGTTAAAGGCTTTAAACCTTTATTCCAATCCTGGAGTTGCTCAGCATTCTAATGTGAATAATAACTCCAATGTTAGAGTTGCATCTAAAAAGTTTTAGATGCAAAAGGCTCAATCTAATTGAGTCTCACTAACATGATCCTTGTGCTTCATTTCTCTTCTCTTTATGACCATTCTTCTTTGTTGTCTATTATTTTTTCTTTGTTTTTCTAGGATTTGCATTATATAATATTCATGCATTTCATTCTAGGTTGTTTTTGTTATATCTTTTTAAAATAAAATAAAATAAACAAAAAAAAAAAGGAAAAAGGAAAGCAAAATGTGTTTTACATTATTTTTCTTGATTTTAAAATCAAGGTTGGCCATTTTATCTTTACATAACATGTTTATGTACCTTATTTAGCTTGGATGAGCTTATTTATTGCACTTTACTACTTTGAGCTTTGTAGTGCATGTTGTGTGGGAAGATATTTATAGTTTTTTGATCATTTTTTTCTTGATCTTGAAGTCACCTGTCTTTGATTGTTAAACTTGAACTTATTGAAAAAGGCATAAATAACAATCTCACCACTATTTACTAGCTAATCATGAACACCTTAGTACATATCATAAGATTTTGTGTTCGAGAAAGTGTAGCACATGCACAAAAAGAATATAAGATGTAGCCTCAGTTTAAATGCTAAAATTGGTGTGTACATTAATGTACTTTAATTAATTCAATCAAATAAAATTGATGTGTACATTATCTTGGCTATTTTAATAAGTTTTTGATCAAATAAAATTGGTGTGTACAATATGAGGCAAATCAAGAAACTTACATAATTGCAAGCTTGTTTTCTAGGAGATGTGGGAGTTATATGATGCAACACTTTAGGTGATAGTCTCTTTCAAATTTATGTGATGAATTTTGTAGAAATTGTGATGGCTTACTATTCACATATCACTTCACATGCATCTCAAGTTTTTGCTAGTTACACACACTACATAAGTTACTCTTTGCTAAACTCTGTACATGTTATTGTGTGTGATTTTGTTTTGGCCATCCAAGATTGAAAATTCCTTGATTTTAATGCAAAATGTGTTTGAAGTTTGAGAATTTAAGGAAATATTTATTGAAAATCATATTTTTGGGAGATCTGGGTTCAATATAAGTGTTTTTGAAAAACATTTCATATCGTACTCATGCATACTATTCATAAAATACCATGCTTTGAGGAGTTTCTACATAAAATTGCTTTGTTTTTCTTTTATTTTTTTTTTATTTTTTTTTATTTTCGATCGATCGAACCTGTTTCTTGACCAACTGAAATTGCAATTAAAATTTTGGTTTGAATCTGCCTTGTTCTATCAATGCTCGATCGCTATTGGATCAATCAAATATAATTTTCGATCGATCAAATCTGTTTTTTGATCAATTGAAAATCGTTCATAGAGTTTTTTAAAAACAAGTTTTCTTCACGTGTTCTTCACCATTCAAATTTTTTCAAAAACTTTTTCGCTCTCTCTCTTCGACTAATCCAAGTCAAGCCAACTTTTTTCATTTTCTCTCAAACTTTTTCAAAGGTTTTTGTCTTTTAAGGCTGGTACGACCCTTTTACCCCTCCTTTTTCATTTATTTTCATGTTTCTTGCATTTTAGGGAGAAATTCAAACCTATGAAAATTTGGGGGTTTTGGTGTTTTCAATCTTTTCTTTCAAAATTGATCAATGGGTTTTTGTTGAGAGATGATATAAAACTGATCTTTGTAATTTAATTTGATCAATTAGTTGAATTGGGAAAAATTGATTTTTCTACGACTTGAAACTACCCGAATTGGGGATTTTGTTCAATTAAGCATTATTTTATGAAATTGGCTCGTTTGGTTGATTAAATTGGTCATTATATTCTTTTATCTATCTTGTGTAATGATCAATTGTTCAATTTGTTGGGATCTTTGAAAGTGGGTTTTCAAAATTTGGGTTTTTTTTTTTAATTTATAAATATATATATATATATATATAAACTCTATGCTTAAGCTAATTTTGTGATTTTTAAAGTATAATTGAACTTTTCTCACTGCATTAGAGCATACATCATGTGTTGATATTGTTCATGCATCATATAGATCGTTTTGTTCCTTTTTTTTTTTTTTTTTTCTCTAACTGTGTCTAATGCAGTCTGTCCTTGGGTTTTTCTTTTGTTTTTGTCTTTTGTCTCTTTTCTGTTTGTCCTTTCTACTCTTTAGCATCATGGTTAGGAAGACTAGAGCCCATAGGACATCCTCTTCTTCTTCTGCTCCATCTTTTGATAGTGAGAGGTTCCTTAGTGAGAAAAACTAGGAAACTTATGAGAAGCTAAACATTCGTAGGAATGTATGGGCTGAAAGGAAAGTAGTTTTAGATAGCTTGACTCATAAATTAGGAGAAACTTTTAGCGTAGGGGTTGGTTGCCTTTGTTGGAGGTTGATCATCCTCCTCCAGCTACCTTGATTAGAGAGTTCTACTCAAACCTCTCTGTCCACTCCTATGATTCCAACACTTTGGTGAGAAGTTGGATATGTGGTGAAGAGTACACCATTACTCCTTCGATAGTGGCCTCTACTCTTGAGGTGCCTATGGTCCAGCATCCTGTCTATCCTTACGATGAGTCTCCTCTTCTTGATGACATCATGTGATATCTTACTGGGACTTCTATCCAGTGGAGTTTTGATCCTCGAATCACCTCTCACGAGTTGACTGAGATTCATTATCTCTTTTTCTGGATTTCTTGCCATTCTATTTTTGTATGCTCTTGTCACAAACGCTTTTATGAGTTTTCCTCATCTTTTCATTCGTTTTTTGATTGAGATTCATAGGAGTAGTTCTACTGCTCATGGTTTGTTTTTCCCCTTTTTATTCATCGGATTTTGTTACATTTAGGTTTAGAGGAGTTTCCGGCATCTGAGCTTGTTCATATTATATCTCCTATTGGTGCCACTTTCCTTAGGCAGAGGGTTGCTCAAATGTGAGCTAGCTCTAAAAGTCCTAGAGTTTATTCTTCCTCTGGTGCACCTCCTCCTCCTCCTTCTTCTTCAGGTGATCCAATTGCTAATGCGATCATTGATCTGACTGCTACTACTAATTCTCCACCTTCTACTTCGAATGTTGCTAACATTCGTCATATGTTAGACATTATCATGACCGTTCAAGCGGCTCATGGTCAGCTTTTGGTGGACATGCTTTCCGAGCTTCAGGCCTTATGAGCTGATTTGGCAAGCATTAGATGATCACCTCCACCACCTCCTTTTGATGATGAGTGATTTCCCTTTGGCAATTCATCACAAAAAGAGGGAGTACATATGGATAGGAGATTTTGTTGATAGGGGGAGTTTTTGTTGTTTTGGAGCTGTAGAGCTTTAGATTGTATCTAGGTGCTTCATCTTTTATTTATATTTTTTGGCTCATGATGTATTTTGTTTTATTTGAGTTGTCTATGATAGGGGGAGATACTATGACGTGTTTCTTTCTGTTTCTTGTTTCACATTGTGCTACTTTGATTATTGATTTATATTTATGAGGTTATTCATGATATATGTCTTGTAGTTTATGATTATGTGAATTCAAGAATTTATTTTGTTTTACTTGTATTTTTCACACATGCGTTTATATGTTTGGTTAAGTGTTACAGGAATATACAAGTTGATTCAATCGTGCTGCTGTCTACACTTGCAACTGATAGATAGTAGTTAGATTGAATTTGTTTTTGTTGGGCAATGTTTTTGTAATGGGCTGTTTTTGTAACATTGAGCACTTTGTCTAGTTTGTGTTTTGTCACGGATTGCCAAAGAGGGAGTTTGTTGGGTTCTAAGACTTTAGGTTTAAATGTATTAGAACTTCATTTTGTAATATTAGCAAACCATGATCAAAACGTTTAAGTCTTGTTTTAGACTTGCTCAAAGTATGTTTATGTGTACAGTTAGAATCGAGTGTACTGCAGGATTTACTGTGTAAATTTGTCTGGCTCGATCGATTGAGAATTAGACTCGATCAATCGAAGCTTGTGCAGATTGTTTTTCTGCAAAATTTTCCAACTCAGCCCAAGCTTATTTGACATGTAGGGTTTTATGTTTTGCCTTAAGTATAAAAGGAAAAACCCTAGCTGCGCTTTATGGTTGTTGTTTATGCTATGTATGTGAATCTCTTGTGAGATCTAGAAGTGTTTGCCTTCACATATACTTAGGGTTATCAAGAATCAAGATTATGTCAAGAACTTGATGATCGGTTCGGTTGCTGCATAAAGAGCTTAAAGATACATAAGTGGGAGTACTTGTACTTGCTGTGAATCCAAGAAAGAAGTAGTCTGTGGACTCAGAGCTGTCACGTGGTCGTGGTAGTAAGTTTCCTACTCAAGGTAGCAATAGGATGTTAGTGTTCAAAGTGGCTATTGTGTAAACTTCAATTCTTTCATAGTGGATCTATTTTACCTTGAGGATAGTTAGGTTAAATCCTCCCAAGGTTTTTTACCGGTTTGGTTTTCCTGGGTCATCATATCTTTGTGTTATTTATTTTCTGTTGCTTTACATGATATGATATATTTGTGTTAACCTAGATCTGAGTAATTTGACTAAGTAATCACTTGGCTAATTAACTAGGTTAATCTGGTTGTGTTTTAAGGGGTCTAAAAATGTACACTAGCAACACCCAAAACCCACCACAAAACCTAGCAACGATTTACAACGTAGGAGGTTTTTTGACATTTGAGATGCTAAAATAGCTTTTTAGCAATTTTTGCACCATCAATGTAGATGATCTAATGAGGTTAGTATTAATTTATAAATAAACCCAAGGGCGGCGGTACGTTACAGTCAAGGGATTCAAATGAACCCCCTGACCGGCTGACCCGAAATTTTATATATAAATATATATATATATATATAATATAATATTTTTTTAAAAAAAATTGTTTTAAATCCCCTGTAATACAAATTTGCACTCTCTCACCATGTACTTGACCCCCCCCCCCTCTTTTTTTAAAGCACAGCTTAAACTCCAAAAAAAAAAAAAAAAAAAAAAAAAAGTCCAACAGAAAATTTTGGTCTTTAATCTTAGAAATAAAAAGCCCATAAATCAAAATTTGAAAAACCATAAATAAATAAAAAGGGCCAAGTAAAACCTAAGAATTTGCAGCTACCTAGCCTCCAAAATCTCTCACTATCCTTCTTCACTCTCCAAACCCAAAGGAAAAAGGCTGTCTCTGCTTCACACACACAAAATATGTCACTGCATAGCCTCCACGATCTATCACTGCCTGGATTGTCCCTAATTTACCGCCGCCATCGCTTGATCTGGTTTTTCAACTCTCTCTTTCTTTCACTATAAGAGTGTGTTTATAGTGTTTTGATATACTCTTTCACTATATCTGTGTGAGTGAATTACCATGTGCATGGAGTTATACTATTATAGTCTTTTGACTTTTTTGTTGAGTTTTGAATCTTTGACCGTGTGTGTAGGGTCTGTAGGGTTATACTATTCTAATTTTTTTGTTGAGGTTTGAGTCTCTGAGTTTGACCATGTGTGGGGGGGCCTGTGGGGGGTTAATGGGTTATAGTGTTTTGATTTTTTTTTTTTTTTTTTTTTTTTTGAAGCCATAGTGTTTTCAGTTTCTTTACTATTACTTTAAGTGTTTGTATTGATTTGATATAAAGTTGAGTTAAAGCATCAGCAGTGGGCTTGCCATATGCCAAATGTAAGATACATTTGGCATACAAGCCCAACAAATGCTCAGCAACTGGAAGGCCATATGGGAAAAGCCAAATTTTTTTTTTAGATTTTGCTACAGTACCATCTCAAATGTAAGATGGTACTGTAGTTGAATGGTTTAAAAAAAAAAATTTAATGTTCTCTCCATGTTTTACCCGGTAATTTCTCTCTCCTCTCTCATTTTTTTTCTTTCTTTTCTCTCTCTTCCTTCTTTGTTTCTCATCCCCTCTCTCTCTCTCTTGCCATTGCCAAGCTTCTTTCTCAAAGCTCACGCCGAATCACCAAGCCAGATCGGAGCTCACGCCGGATCGGATTTCTAGATCGGCATGGTGGCGAGGCTGGTGGCTGGAGGTCAGCGTGGTGGAGATCAACGTGGAGATCGGCATAGAGATCGGCATTTGGTGGTGTTGACATGGTGGCTGGTTTCTAGGTTTAGTGGCCGACATTTGGCTGGTTGGGTTGTTATAGGTTTGCTCAATTTGTAGTGGGTACTTGGTGGGTTTTATTTTGTTTATTATTATTATTTTTTTTTTGGGTTTTTGGTTCTGGTGGGATTTTGTTGGGCTGAGGGTAGTGGTGGCATGGTGGGATTGTCGTTTTGAGAGGGTTGTTGTTGTTACTGTTGGGGCGTGGTGGTGAGAGAAGAAAGGGGCTTTTGCTTTTTGGGAGGTGGGTCTTCTTCGTTGTCGTTAACGTCAATGTCAGCGTCAACGTTTGGTGGTGTTAACATGGTGGCCGGTTTCTGGGTTTGGTGGCCAGCGTTTGGTTGGTTGGGTTGCTATGGGTTTGTAGTGGGTACTTGGTGGGTTTTATTTTGTTTTTGTTTTTTTTTTTTTTTTTTTTTTTAGGGTTTTTGGTTCCGGTGGGATTTTGTTGGGCCGAGGGTAGTGGTGGCTGGTACTAGAGGTTGAAGGAGAAAGAGAAGAAAAGGAAGAGAAAAAAAAATAGTAAAAAAAGGAATAAAAAAGAATATTTAAATAAAATGGGAAAAAAAATAGAGTTTTGGGATGTTGGATGTATTGTAAAATAATATGGTATAATTGATAAAGTAGATTTTTGGGATCGTAAAATAAGATGAGATAGCAAAACCGGCTGTAGATGCTCTTATGAGCTTGTCTTTTGCACTTTGACTATTTGACTAAATTTGTCACTTGTGAATGGTTTTTTTATTTTGCTAATGTGACTTGTGAGTGGTTGTTGGCTATGTAAGTGGGTGAATACATTAACACTAAAGGGCAATAAAAATATAAAACATTTAAAGAATTGTAAACTTATTAATTACAAAATTGCAAAAAAATCACTTAACAACAATAATTAATATGTTTATTGTATTTAAAAATATATGTCAAAGAACTTATAGTTTATTTTTTATTCATTCGCTAGTACTATGGACAAATTTGTAATAAGGGAACCCTATAGGCTGTAAGATTTATCTCCTATCCAAGATTCATCTCTTACTCAAGATTCATCTTCTAAGCATGGTTGTGTTGATGTGAGCAATCTTCCTTCAAACCCTAGGCAACAAAAAAAGATTTCATCTTATCATCCTAATGATCGAGATGAAATAAGAAGATATTATTTACAAAAAAAACCATGTCAACCTTATGAACATGATTTTCCTCAAAAAAAAAATTGGTGGACTAATGCATCAATTTAATCCTAAATGGTTTAAGGAGTATGGAAGTTGGTCGGAATATAGTATTGAAAAGGATGTTGCATATTGTTACCTATTTAGACAAGATGTTGGTATGCAATCTGGAGGCGACAATTTTGTGACAAAGGGATTCAATAGTTGGAATAAGAAAGAAAAGCTAGACCTACATGTTGGAGGTGTTAATAGTGCATATAGCCAAGCTCTTAAGAATGGTAAAAATCTAACGAAGCAAAATCAACACTTACATGTTGGAGGTGTTAATAGTGCCCATATTCAATTGATAATGAATCTATCATGCAACGGTTTCAAAATATGAAATCTCGTAGAAAACAATTGTAGAATTTCATGTTTTTTTTTTTTGTTTTTTTTTTATGAGATTGATATATTCAAGTCCCTTTTGTTTTAGATTTTATATAATTTATGTTTCTTATTGAACCCCCTAGACAAAGTCCCTTTTGTCTAAGATTTTATATAATTTATGTTTATTATTGACCTCCTTGGACAAAAATCCTGGAGCCGCCCCCTAAATATACCTACGCGTTTAGGAGGTATTTTGGTAATTTTTAGATTTCAGGGGCATTTTGTTCATTTTATAGGTTTCGGAGGTATTTCAATAATCTTTTAGATTTAGGGGGTATTTTGGTCAATTTTAGGTTTCGGGGGGTGTTTTGGTCATTTTATAGGTTTTGGGTATTTCGGTCATCTTTTAGGTTTAGGGGGTATTATGGTAATTTTTAGGTTTTAGGTGTATTTTGTTCTTCTTTTTTTTTTTTTTTTTAGTTTCGGGAGTATTTTGGTAATTTTAAGGTTTTAGCGGTATTTTGGTTATTTTTTAAAGGCATAAATGCACTTTTAATCCCTATATTTTGACTTTTTTCCATTTTGGTCCTTACATTTTAATTTTACCACTTTTAGTCCCTAAACCAATTAACGCGTGTTATTTTCGTCCTTTCCGTTAGTCAACCAACGAAAATAGCTGAGGTGGCTATCGGAGGAATTAAAATATTATAAAAAATGCCACATCAGCATCTACTTTTTTTTTTTTAATAATTTGTCAATTTTAACTAAATAAAAAAGAAAAACAGAATTAAAAACAATAAAATACGTAAATTTAGATCTAATTCATTTTGAACAAGAACATGATCATAGATTTAAACATCAACACAAGAACATAAGAGCACAAACCCAGAACCAAACACAAACTAAAATTTAAAAACACAAAGAACACAATAACAAACATAAAGGAAATCAAAAATTTTCCATTAAAGAATTTCAGCAACAAATCAGTAAAGCCCTACCTCAGTAGTGATCTATACAAAGAAATTAGAACTTGAAAATGAAATCTCAGATCTAAAAAGATGGAGAAAAGCTTCAATATGGAGACCAACTCAATATAAACACACATAGATAAATATTGATACACACACAGATCTCTACATCCATCATCAGCCCACAACCTAGAAAATCAATTACTGAAAAAGTCAAACCTAGAACAAATACCCAAACCTAGAAAATCAAATACCCAAACCCAAAAAATGAAACCAGAAAAACAAAAAAACAAAAATCAAATCCAAGAAACACTAAACTTTTCTTGAAATAGTACAGGAAAGAAAGGCAAGGAGAACCCCTCAATAGCAGCAGCAGAGGGCTTCATCGTCGTCGTCGATGACAATGATTACGAGGGCTTGCTGTTTGTCTTCTTCTTCGTTGTTGTCTTCAACCTCCTCGTCTTTGATTTTATGATTTTGGCTATGAATCTTTAGGGAAGAACGAGAAAAACTAATGGGTTTTCAGCATGGGTCTTTGGGGAAGAAGGATTTTTGGCCATGGGTCTTTGTTCCAACATTCATCTGATCACCGTTTGATCATTCCATCCAATCATTTCCACTATGATTCTCTCTAATTTTCTTCAAATTTCAATGGGTAATCTCTCAAAGCTTCTGAAGTTGGTTTGAGTTTCAATAGGTTTTTTTTTTAACTCTCAGCTGGTTTCAATTTCAATGGGTTTGAAGGAAGTTGATTTGAGTGTAAATCTAAAGTTTCAAGTCCTTTAGTTGATTCAATGGGTATATGTTGATTTTTTGCCTTTTGGATTGTGAATTTTTTGTGTTTGGATTTTTTTTTTCTTTTATTGGTAATAGGTTTGAATTTAGTTTGAATGAATTTTGATTTGGTCTTTGTTCTCTTCTCAAATTTTATTGCATTATTGATTTGATTTTAAGTGGAAAAGGAAGTTGATTCAATGGGTTTAAATTTGAATTTGTGTTCTTGGGTTTGATTTTCTGGGTTTGTGTTCTTGTGTTCTTTGTGTTTTTAAATTTGAGTTTGTGTTTGCTTCTGGGTTTGTGCTTTTATGTTTTTGTGTTGATGTTTAAATTTGTGATCATGTTCTTGTGTGTTCTTGTTCAAAATGAATTAGATCTAAATTGATATATTTTATTGTTTTTAATTCTATTTTTCTTTTTCTTTTTTTATTTAGTTAAAATTGACAAATTATTTTTAAAAAAAATTAGATGCTGATGTGGCATTGTTTATAATATTTTAATTCCTTTGGCAGTCACCTCAGCTATTTCCATTGCTTGACTGACGAAAAGGACGAAAGTAACACGCGTTAATTGGTTTAGGAACTAAAAGTAGTAAAATTAAAATGTAGGGACCAAAATGGAAAAAAGTCAAAATATAGGAACTAAAAGTGGATTTACGCCCAAAAAAAAATGATGTCAATAATGAGCTCAAATAAGAACCTACAAGCTTTTAAATTTAACTAGTGTAAAAAATGTTGTCATTTTTTTTTTTTTTTTTGGTATTCTACATTGCTCTTTTACTTTAATAGACACAAGTTTATTTTATTTAAAAAAAATTAAATTGTATAAAAAGCTTAAAAATACTATTCCTTCAAAGCGACTCATCATTACAACTAGTGTGCTTCAAGAAGAAAAGGCTGGAAAAATATAGAAGGTATTCAAAGTCTAACTCAAGGGTAAGAGTTGCGTCTAATGTTGAGACGTGAACATTGGATCCAAGCCAGTTCTTATGGGTATGAAAAATTTGGATTTCAGTCCAAGTCCCAACAATAAACCAGACCATACCGAACGGTAGGTATATAAATTTTTAAATGTTTTTTATTTTTTTAAAATGACAAAGTTTAGTTACAAAATTAGTTTCAACCTAAGGTTACAACCTTACCCAATATCTTTTTATTGGTGGTGAATTTTGACAAATCCACCATTGAATTGTATCTTCTTATATCTTTCATCCTTTCAAAATTTGTAGAAAATTAAAGACCAACAACTATATCATCAATAAATTGTTTAAATTGCAAGTTTTTATAGTTCAAAATTATGCATAAAATATAATCTTATAAATCATATAATAAATAATATCCAATTGTCACAAAATTTGACATATGTATTAAGAGCGTAAAGAACATATAATTCAACATATGCAATACAATTCCAAAGTAAGTTATCTAGATTGACTTTGCTTTTTTTTTTTTTTTGGTTCAAAATAAATTATTATGTTTCTTTCAAGATTATTAAGAGGAAGAGTGCTGCTGTAATTTAGATATTCGTTCGATGCTATTTAAAATGATTACCTTAGAAATTTGATCAGGTCATGCAATTCAAATGAAATTTTCCCTTGCAATGCAGATGAAATAATTGTTACAACTGGTGAAGGTCTTGAAGGGGTTAGGGAGATATGAGTAGAAGTGTCTGAAAAATTCAATATGCATCATTCTTTATCTATTTCTTTGGAGAATTCAGGTTTAGTGAGAAAATGGTGACCCTAGACCAAGAACAAAATATTATATCAAGTTGCAGTGCATTCCAGTGCTACTTGGTATACCTGTGACTTTATGTTTGAAAAATTAGTAATTGTGTGTATCATGACCATAAAAAGAGTGTCATTTGTGGAGTCTAACCTAGTCTGATATGGTGCCTTACTAAATGGGACTGGTAGCATCAATTAAAAATAAAATAAAAAATAAAAAAATAAAAACTAAAGATCTCATGTGATTATTCACTAATATATTAGCTCATTCCAAATAAGATTTTTAGTATCTTCGCTTCTGAAAACTCTTCGCTTCCACTTTGGCTAAAACTAATGCAAACATAAGCTTGGGATCTTACCTCACTGCTCTTGATGATAACTCTTCTTGGGGTTTCCCATTCGGTGACTTTGCTTTTGGATTCCGACCAATTGGTGCAATAGGCTTCTTACTTGCTATATGGCTTTAAAAAATCCCAGAAAAACCATAATTTGGTCAGCCAATGGAAATAGTCTAGTCCAAAGATGATCCAAAGTTGAGCTTACAATAGGTGGCCAGCTAGTTCTCTATGACACAAACATTCAGCAGGTTTGGGCTGCTGATGTTGCTGATAGTGGAGTTAACTATGCATCCATGCTCAACACTGGGAACTTTGTGCTTGCAAGACAAGATTATGTCAACTTATGGGAAAGTTTTTACTCTTTCCGACTGACACCATATTGCAGAGTCAGATACTAAATCAAGGAAGGAGGATCCATTGCTAAGACCTTCCATGAAGAATGTTCTGCAAATGTTGGGCGGTGCCACTGAAGTTTTAGTGCCTCCATGTCCATTTCCAACTACTTTAGTATAATCAATTACCTATAGGTATCCATCGATGCATGTTCCTTGCTAGTACTTGAACCATGTTTGGTTGTACTATTTTAGTCTAATACTTGAAGCATACTTGGTTGTACTGTTTAAGATACTAGTTTGTTTGTTTCAATGTAGGAGTATGTTCACATGTAATCTCTTGTCAATTCAGTATTTATTAATGCAGCTGCATAAAAATTTTAGTCCCATTTATGGTTCAAATCTGCACTTTCCCTTCGCAATAATGTTCTAATTTCATTTTGGAACACTATTTGTAGAATATAAGAAAAAATGTCCCTCAAAGAAAGAAAGAAAGAAAGAAAAAGAAAAAAAAAACGTCAGTTGATAGCCTCTACTAATACACATGCGTAAAAAAGCTCACTTTTGGAGTCAATGAGTTAAGCCTGAAGAGAAAGCGAGGGGAAGATTCAAACTAGTGATCTCCATATTATAAGGCGTAGTCTCTTACAGATTGCACTATATCTTGGTGTTGCACCCTTTTTTTTCCACAAGAGAGAAGCAAAGACGCTAGCACAGCAAGTACTACTCTTCATATTATAAAACAAAACAAAATATCGTTTTACTAATATAAAGGATGACTAGGAACAAAGGCTGTATGATTGTGATTCCTATCCAGTTTTCACCCCACCATTTTTTTTCTTTATTGATCTTTTCAATTTTTATACCTTTAATCCTTCTATATCCCATCCACGAATCCTTACATGGCACTGCAGAATAGTCCTAAATGCCCAGATCATCTTTGTATGCCATTTCGTCAAAAGGCAATTTTACAAAGGTGTAGGACAGTAGTTTTGATCTTGTGAAGTCTAGCCATATTTCATCTAAGAAGGCCTGCCTGAAAATAACCTGCACAGAAAAATATGTCAAACACAGTGGCTCCAATTAGTTCTAGAGTCTAGTAGACACTAGTCATTGTCCTGACCTTGTCAATTGGAGTTTCCTAAAATTAGTAGAGGGATTCTGCAGGTGAGTCAAAATTCCACCTATAGAATGCTACTCAGTTTTTCAATCCTTATGAATGATGGCATTGACTGTTGAGTTTTGTATTAGTTTTATTGTGGTTCAATACTCAACAGAAAAGGATTTTTATTTTTGCAGTACTAAACAAAAACTTTTTCCTGCGACCCCCTCTTTTTTTTGTTTGATACAAATTTTATATAAAGAATAACTTGACAAAGAATAGTTTGTCATTTTATTGAGACTACTGGGACACAGATAATCATCATACATTTATGAGTATACCATTCCTGGATATTACTTGACTTGCCAAGATGATAGTATTGAGTATTGACAATTAAACATGCATAAAGACTTAAGCAACTAGAAAGGTAATTACATAAGAGGATTTACATTGAACTAATAAATGAGGATGGACCTGGAGGAACTGAGACCTCAACAGATCCTTCCATCATTTGTACCACTTTCTTCATTGTTGGCCTTAGTGATGGATCCTCCTGAATGCACCATATTGCAATCATCACATATTTCTCTACTCTCTTCATGTCATCGGTTGCCTCCTCATCATTCTCCACTAACAGATCCAGTTTCTTGTCTTTATAGCAATCATATGCCCAGTCAGCTAGTATCATCTGATCCGCATCCTTTGCCTCTGCTTCAAAACTCTTCCTGCAGCAAATGAGCTCTAGCAACAAAATGCCAAAGCTGTAAACATCCACCTTGATTGTAACAAGCATGTTTCTGAACCATTCAGGAGCAACATACCCTTTAGTTCCCCTGATTCCAGTAGTAGTGCAAGTCTGGTCTATTTTCAAAACCTTAGCTAATCCAAAGTCAGAAATTCTAGTTGTAAAAGAATCATCCAGTAGGATGTTCTGCGGCTTGATATCACATTGTATGATTTGGGTGCTGCATTCTTCATGCAAGTAAAAGAGCCCTCTTGCAATTTCTAATGCAATTTGAATTCTTTGGTACCAATATGGCTGTGAACCCCCAAATAGAAAGCTTGCTAAATAACCATTACTCATGAAATCATAAACAAGAAGCCGGTGCTGCCCCTCATTGCAGTATCCTAGCAGTTGGACCAAATTTCTGTGGTTTGTACTGCCAATAGCACTCACTTCAGCTTTGAACTCCATATCGCAGTCTTTCACGAAATCATTCATCCTTTTAACCGCAACTAGTTTTCTGTCCTCATATTCTAGAACCCCTTTATAAACTTTTGCAAAGGCACCCCTCCCTAGCTCTTCCCTGAACCCATTTGTGGCTTTTGTTAGTTCCTCATAACTTCGTAAATTCATGCCTGGCATGAAAGGGTATGTTTTGGGGGCCTTTGTTTTCCAACATTTGAAATCAAAACAGGCAAAAAGGCAGCCAACAGGAGGAGTAAGTATAGAAACATCGAGCTGCTAAGGAGCAACGACATAATAAGTATTACAGTTGAATGATTTTTCTTCAACAAATCTGCACCTGAAGGCTTAAAGTAGAATTATCTTTGCTTATTTTGATTAGAACTTTGTTCACAGCGTTGGTGGGGTCTAGTCTCCCATTTGAGAGAGGAATTTTCTTTTTGAAGCACTGCCCATCGCCAAAAATGGCCACTGCACAGAACAGTCAACCAAGCAAGCTTTTCTACGCCAATTTTCGGTTATGCTGCCTCCTCCGTATTTTGCATAATCGGATCTGGAATTTTTGTATTTTGCATACTAACAAAATCAAAAAGATCTGTTTCTGGAGATGCTTCATAACAACTTTGTGGAAGAAAGTTCTGTTTGCAACCTTCCGTAATATCATCTGGATTAATGAAGGTGTATCCAGGTGGGTATCTGCAATTTGGTTTTCGATCATCTTCTAGGAAGCTATAGCTGTTGAAACCACATGCGCCACTGCCTATGTCTTCCAGAAGATAGCATATATTAGGAGGTATATAGACCAATGAGGACCAGGCCATAGGCCACCTCCCAGCATTTGAACTATTAGTGCTATTTTTTGGGTAGACATATTGTGTAAAAACTCCATCATATTCCATGATTGCTCTTTGATAGAAGTCCTGTGTAGAACTAGGATTAGATGATATCACAGTAAGTATGCTTCGGTTTCTAGTTGTGAGGTATATAGAGCCAGACTCATTGAAGACCACCTGAAAGCCACTGCCAATAGTTCCACTTAACCAATAAGCAATGTTAGACCGATCTATAGGGTATGCTAAACTTTGAAGCACAAGATTTCCATTCGTTTGTAGTGCAAACTGGAGCCTTCCATTATAGTTATTCCTTTCTGAGTAATGAGCTACAAGCTTGCTTCCCAGACTCATTGTTTGTGTAGGTAATATTGTGTCTGTCGGATGATCAAAACTCTGCCACAAATAGCCACCATCCTGGCTTGCCAGCACAAAGTTTCCAGTGTCATGCATGGCTGCATAGACAACTCCTAAATCGCCCAACTCAGATTTCCATATGTCTGTGCCTTTTGGGTCACTGAGTACCAATTGGCCAACTTCGGTAAGTTCAACTTTGGATCTTGTTGGCACTAGATTATCTCCATTGGCTGACCAGACAATGGTTTTTTCAGGTATTTTGTTGAACCATATGGCTAGTAGATAGCCTCCATTTCCAATTTGTTGGAAACCAAAAGCAAAGTCACCAAAAGGCGATGCCCAGTAAGAGCCTTTTTCTTGTGCAGTAAGGAATGAGCCTAGAGATTGGTTGCTGGAAGTTTGAGCAGTGGAGGAATATGGCAGCAACAGAACAAGAAGCAACAAGGAGAGAAGATATGATAGTTGTAAAGCCATAGTATTAGGTGTTTATAATTGATACACTGTAGTAGTATAAACGATAAACTGTATTTATGACAAATCTACTGGTAGAGGAAGATTTGCATTGGGAACATAATGTTATAAGTATTGGGCAGTGGAACTGGAACACTTTGTAGCATAAATGATAAGCTTGTATAATGACAAATCTACTTGAGTGCTTTGTTATGTTTTCTTTGCCCTCTCTTACAAATTTCCACGATTTTGAATATGACCCATTCTCTCATATTGACTTCACTACGGTCCACTTATGATTTTTTTGTAAATAAATTAAAATTTCCAAACTGAGATGTAATCATATTTTTTTTCACTTCTGCATTCCGGCCATATCTATAATTTCAGCTGGTATTAATCGAAACGCTCGAAATGGGCTGAAATTTCATCCAAGGTGGAATAGGGGATTATCGTTCCAATTTACATGTGGAGATTTTCCAACTGGAACGAAACGGAATACATAACAATCCTTCAAAGGACAAGCCATTATTTTTCCTATACATGTGAGACAAAAAGATGATTATAAAAAGGCTAAATTGCAAACTACATTCCTAAAATTTTGGGATGTTTGGATTTTACACCATGGAGTTTTAGAATTTGGATTTTACTCCTTATACTAGTGTTTGGCTTTTACATCCCAAATTCTAAAATTTCAAGATATAAAATCCAAATACTCCCAAACTTTAGGGAATAAAATCCAAATATCCCAAACTTTAGGAGATAAAATCCAAATTTTGAGACATTAGGTTATAAAATTAAAATCTAAATATCTCAAAACTTCAGTGGGGTAAAATCTAAATTTTGAAATTTTAAGATGTAAAATCCAAATACTCCCTAACTTTAAGGTTATAGTTTACAATTTAGCCTTATAAAAAGTACAAGGAATTAATCCATGTCTCCAATGTGACATTTATTAGTAAAAATATTTGTTTGAACTGTTTTTAAATTTAATAAAAAGTACAAGGAATTAATCCATGCCTCCAATGTGACATTTATTAGTAAAAATATTTGTTTGAACTGTTTTTAAATTTAATAAGGAAGCAGTCAAAGAGGTCGGCTATTCAATGGGAAGACTTTGTTTTAGAGGAAGCATTATTGGAGCAGATTATTAATGGTGTCAAGTATACATTATCATGTCTCAGCCAAAAAAAAAACAAGTATACATTATTATGTAGCGTATAGAATGGTCCTATCACTTTGCTAAATAGAACCTTGTGTTAATAGATGGAATTGTGATTTCTTTGGGTAGTGTTAACGGGCATAAGTTACGGTAAAAAAATAGCTTTATGTCAAATTATTTTGCTTTATGTCACATTTTTTATCAGTTTTATAGATTGTAGAGTCAATTGAGCTAACTTTTTGAGTTCCACTTGTTACTTCAATTATATTTTCAATCCTCTCATCAATTTATACGATTTTCGTTTTTTGTTTTGGCAAAAGTTTTAATCAACCTTATTTAGTTGTTAGAATTCGGTCGTGTTGAATGCATTGCAAAACCTACAATATATAAGACTATAACTAGTCTTTTGAGAGTCAGGTCATCCTAATAATGCCAGTTCGATCCCTAGGCAATTGCCCTAAAAAAAAAAAAAAAAAAAAAAAAAAAAAATGAAGGAACTATCAGATACATACATACATCAATATATTACTAAAAGCTGAAGCGTAACATTTAATACTGCTACGCTCACGTTGAGCCACGTCAATGTCCACATCATCATCTTTTTTTTTTCTTTTTTTTTTCTTTTTCTTATAATTATTTATAATTTTTTTTTATTTCATATTTACACTTCTCCAACCTTTCTCCCTCCCTTACCTTTTCATCTCCCCACTACTTCTCTAACCTTTCTCCTTCCCTCATTCTCCCACCTTCTCATCTCCCCACTACTCTCTACATTAATATCATTCTTCATCTTCATCTATTTTTGTCTCTTCTTATTCACACTCTCTTACTATAAATTTGTCACTATCTCATTCATTCCATGCATAGTTTTCCCTTACAAAAAAAAGGTTCTCTCTCTCTCTCTCTCTCTCTCTCTCTCTCTCTCTCTCTCTCACACACACACACACAATTTTTGAGTGGATTTTTATTTTTTATTTTTCTTGCATCTTCGCTTTAGGTTGATAATTTTTTATATTCTTTAATCTACTTTAGGTTAATGCGATTCAATTACAATGAACCCAATATAAATCAATCTATATATATATATCTAAAAGCTGAAGCGTAGCAATTATTGTTGCTACGCTCCTGTTGAGCCACATCATCGGCCACGTCACTATTTTTTTTTTTTGGTTTACCAACTCTATTAATTTTCTATTGCAAAATTAATTCTTTGTGGCCAACATGATGCATTACACTTTACCATAAACTCTATTGTCTATATTCAAAACTCCTTTCAACATTGAGTGTTAGTTTTAATGTAAATAGCATGGGATACAAGGTGGTCTTTTGCACTACCACCACAAGTTAACTAAAATTTCATTTTTTTTAAAGAAAAGAAAATACTACTATAATCACTTCTACTATGACACATATCATTTCTTCTTAAAGAGAAAATGATTATAATCACTATTCATCTATCACTATTTTTTTCATTTTCAAGGAGCTGTTAATTCCGTATTAATGTAAATATGGTCTTTTGACAGATTTTCTCTTTTGTGTCCCATTACTACTCAATTCAATGAGCATAAAATGCTCAGACGGTTTATAACTTATGTCCATACATTTCTATCCTTTGGTCTAACGTTTTAATACATGGATCTTATCTTTTTACAGCTCATGTAATTAAGTTCTAAAATTTATTTTGATATCAGGTATCAAATGAAAAGGCTGTCCGTTAAAATGCTCAGATGGTTTATAACTTTATGTCCATACATTTCTATCCTTTGGTCTAACGTTTTAATACATGGATCTTATCTTTTTACAGCTCATGTAATTAAGTTCTAAAATTTATTTTGATATCAGGTATCAAATGAAAAGGCTGTCCGTGAACTTTTTATATAACTGGTGTAAGTAATGGGATGAGATATGGATTTTTCGATCTCTAAGCCATTTACATAGTTTACACTTTGACAATCAACTTTCAGCTTTTATAAACGCGTGATCATTATTTCTTCTTCTTCCACCATTTCCTTAGTAATTTAATATTATACCAAAATGTTTTCTTTGCTATATGTAAACAAACAACACCAATCTGGTGTGGTGCCATTGCAAATGATGCCTTCAAGTGCGAGAGAGCAACAATGTTTGGTGGCTTCAAAGGTGACAATAACAACTTGGAGAAGGATGCCCCAAGTGTTGAAGAGAGCCTTGCCATAGGAAGGATGCCAATGTCAAGGGTGGTGCGATTTCTTTTTATATTAACATATTCTTTCTTTACGTAGATTTCATGCTTGATGAGAGCTATACACTGAGTAGGTTCTTCATTCCCACTGACAATGGTTTCCAAAAAAAAGTAAAATCTCTAATTTGTATAATACATCTATTATATTTTGTTGGTAGTATTCGAATTGGGACCATGTTTGACATTAGCAGTAATTTATGTTTTTTTTTTTTTCCTTTTTTTTGTATTTTATTTGTTACCATAAGTTGAACAATTTTTTTTTTTGTTTTTGTTTGTTTTAATTCTGTATTGCAATAAGAAATTAGAAATATAAGAAAAAAAAATTTATTTTTTGGCATATGTTTTTTCATATTTTAGGGCACTTTTTTCTATGATATGTCCAAATAATAAAACAAAGTAAAACTCAATTGTCTTCCTTCTTTCTTTACAGTTTCTTCTTTCTTGGCCATCATGCTTTTTACCCTTTTTTCTGTTTCGTATATTGTAACTTTTGTAATGCTTGGTGCTTCCAAAATTTTCATGTTGGATTTGATATTTCATATGTGATGCACACGACGTGTAAATCAGCTTGAGATAATCCAAGATACATACTGCATGGCTACAACTAATAATTCGCACATAGGTAGCAATTATTGTTGTACGCTCCTATTGAGCCACATCATCGGCCACATCACCTTTTTTTTTTTTTTTTTTTGCTGACTTGATTTGGAGAAAAATCATATTATAATATGTCCTATTTTGTGTTGTTGTCAAGTTTTAGTTTATTTGGAAAAGAACAAGATAGTTTGGACAATATAATGAAGAACAGTTTGTGCAGTTGAAAAAAATGGTCTTTGTGTAGTTTCCTTTCACTGTTTGTAAATATTTTGTCTAACAAATTAGCAACAAATTATTATTTCTTTGTTATATGATGTTCCTAGATACTAGAGTAATTGTTTAAGTGTTTACGAATATCTGATATTACACTTCATCTTCTTTATCTCATTGGTGTATTTTTAAAGATTTTTAAGAAAAAAAAATTCAATTTTGTATTTAAAATTATTTATTTATCTATTTATTATTCACATATTGGATTAGATTATATGACAATTGTGGGGTCCAATAGTTTGTGGGTTCGGCCCGCTCGCTTATGGGGAGTTCACAGACCCCAAACTGAAGGAGGCCAGGGCCCAAACCCAGAAATAGTGAGCCCGAAGTGGCCCAAAGATACGTCCGAGGACCGCTCAGTCCTCGGAAGACCCAAAATCCCATTGACGAAAGTGGAATACAAGCAAACTTAAAAGATCAGAAAATATCTCGGGGAAATAGTCCTTAATACCCTTCATTGACATGACACCGCACCTAACGGAGCCGGATTCTTAGGCTTTATTGACCATCTCCCACAATTTCGGGATTAGACTGATGGGCAAATCTCTGTCCTGGGAAAGTCGACCCTACACGTGGACGGGGGATAATGAACGTAGGCTAGTATAAAAGAAAACGCAAGGTGACAAAGTAAGGGGATCCATCCCATTTCCTGAAAAAGAAAAACTCCAGGAAGGAGAATGCCCGGGTAGTATACGTGCTCCACCGTGGAAAACCAATCTACGGGTAACCGGAGAAAAACACTAATGCTCCTCGGACAGGATCGGAGGAGCCCAATCCCTCAATTTAAAAAGTTAACGGGCTTAGATATCGGGACTAAAGCCTTTTCTAGTCTAGGTTTATCTAAGGTCCGGCCCGTACTAACGCCCTGTGACCCAACTCTAGCCTTTCAAGCCCACTCTCTACAAAATCTATTGTGAGGGATCCATCACGCGCGAGCCCAACGTCATTGTTGGGCCGCTGGAGAATCGTGTCCCTACAATTGGCGCCGTCTGTGGGAAGGCTTGCGCGTTGGCACAGGTGGCGCATGAGTCAGCTCTCCAGCAAGCAGAGATTCACGAGTTTTTCCCATCTCCGGCGACGTACGGTTGTTGCTCCGCCATAAGTTTCCGCTAGGGGCTACGCCTTGCACTGCTAACGGAGCGGGCAGCTCTAGGGGCTTCCGGCCTCGAGCCAACTCTCCCCTCCCTGGCCCAGGGGCTAACCTTCGAAAAATAAATAAGTATAGAGAAAAGACTACTAAACAAGAAATCTTACAAGTTTTGGATAGAACCAAGGCCTTACATGGTCCTCGGACCCAAGCCTATGGGGAAACCAAGTACAAACAAGAAATCTTACAAGTTTTGGACCGAACCAAGGCCTTGCATGGTCCTCGGACCCAAGCCTATGGGGAAACCAAGTACAAACAAGAAATCTTACCAGTTTTGGACAGAACCAAGGCCTTGCATGGTCCTCGGACCCAAGCCTATGGGGAAACCAAGTACAAACAAGAAATCTTACCAGTTTTGGACAGAACCATGGGGAAACCAAGTACAAACAAGAAATCTTACCAGTTTTGGACAGAACCAAGGCATTGCATGGTCCTCGGACCCAAGCCTATGGGGAAACCAAGTACAAACAAGAAATCTTACAAGTTTTGGACAGAACCAAGGCCTTGCATGGTCCTCGGACCCAAGCCTATGGGGAAACCAAGTACAAACAAGAAATCTTACCAGTTTTGGACAGAACCAAGGCCTTGCATGGTCCTTGGACCCAAGCCTATGGGGAAACCAAGTACAAACAAGAAATCTTACCAGTTTTGGACAGAACCAAGGCCTTGCATGGTCCTCGGACCCAAGCCTATGGGGAAACCAAGTACAAACAAGAAATCTTACAAGTTTTGGACAGAACCAAGGCATTGCATGGTCCTCGGACCCAAGCCTATGGGGAAACCAAGTACAAACAAGAAATCTTACAAGTTTTGGACAGAACCAAGGCCTTGCATGGTCCTCGGACCCAAGCCTATGGGGAAACCAAGTACAAACAAGAAATCTTACAAGTTTTGGACAGAACCAAGGCCTTGCATGGTTTTCGGACCCAAGCCTATGGGGAAACCAAGTACAAACAAGAAATCTTACAAGTTTTGGACAGAACCAAGGCCTTGCATGGTCCTCGGACCCAAGCCTATGGGGAAACCAAGTACATAAAATAAAAACCGTAAGTTTTGGACGGAACCTAGGCCTTGTATGGTCCTCGGACTCAAGCCTATGGGGAAACCAAGTACACAAAAGCACCATCGGAGTTCCGTACTTCCCAGTCGATTGCTCGGATGGATTATTTCGAGATTATCAGCTTTGGACGATGTTCACGCGCTTATCACAGAATATTCAACTGTTATCCCAGTTAGTTTCCTAAGTTTGATTTACTATGAATTATCGATATAATGCCTGGTAATATTGATAAATTGGAGTTAGCTAGATTATGTTTCAAACTATTTTGCTCTAAATATTCTGAAAGAAACACACGCATGGGGCACACTCACTCACAAAGTAGTGTAGTCAAAAGAGCAGTATCCAAAACAAGTAACGAAATTTCCATTATCACTAAAACAAAGAAATAGTACAGCGTACAATGAAAAGCTGAAATCAGTTTGCGTCAAAGCTCATTACATAACCGAAAAGAAAGGAAGATACAAGAGAATAAAATGAAGCTGAGGAAGTAGGTCAGAGGAGAGGTCGGCTACAGTCCCAAGACCTTGTACTTCCTCAATGCTTTCACATGCCCACAACTCAAACAGCAAAATAGACCCAACTTGAGCCTGACACCGTTAAAGGAAAGGTGCAGGGAGTTGGAGGTTGAGGGGTTTTCTCTAAATATACGCCTGCCGCAAAGCAGAGGTGCTGATGGCGGAAAATCTTTCTTCTGACATACCAAAATTCTGGCATGAACAGAACCTGCTTCGGATTTTGACTAAAAGAGGGAGTGACACCCTTCCCCCTCGGTCGAAATGGAGTATTCTCCTGAACCTATGCTTCCTGTGCCCATACCGTACTATTCGGAGTCTCATAAAGGCACGGTGCTTCTGCGGCGGAGAGAGCTCTTTCTTCCCAACCCTTGCCTTAAACATGTTGTGCTAAGAGAGGAGAGCTCCAGATGTGGGAGTTATGATATGGGAGAAAACTGAAGGATTTGTGCGTATATAAAGCAACTTCCTCTCCCTCCTATTTATTGGAAAAGACAAGGTGGTGGCAGTCAACTCACGCGGCATCCCCAGGGTACGCTACAGACAAAACAGTTCTGGCTCAACTTCCAACATCAACTGCAACCACAAAATTAAAGAAGCCTCGTAAAGGCGCACCTCGGTCATTGTGACATCAGAAAGTACCGCATGGCCAGAAGTTGCAGAAATATCTCTTAATTCGTGGGCTAAGTGGATTCGCGGCCCAGGCCCGCTTTGCGTGAGGGCCCAGATACTGTGGCCCACGCCGAGAAATAGTCGTTGCCAAGGACGACCCCTGCTCGGTGCCTTATGAAATGCCTGATGAAAGGGAGAATCTGAACTCGAAGAGTTTTGGACAGAACCTAGGACTTGTACGGTCCTCGGACTCAAGGTTATGGGGAAACCAAGGACGTAAAAGTCTCGGACAGAACCTAGGACTTGTACGGTCCTCGGACTCAAGCTTATGGGGAAACCAAGGACGTAAAAGTCTCGGACGGAACCCAGGACTTGCATGATCCTCGAACTCAAGCCTATGGGGAAACCAAGGACGTAAAAGTCTTGGACAGAACCTGGGACTTGTATGATCCTCGGACTCAAGCCTAAGGGGAAACCGAAGACATAAAAGTCTTGGACAGAACCTGGGACTTGTATGATCCTCGGACTCAAGCCTATGGGGAAACCAAAGACACAGGTTTTGGACAGAACCTAGGGCTTGCATGGTCCTCGGACTCAAGTCTAGGGGGAAGCCAAGTACATAAAAGAAAAAGCATAAGTTTTAAGTGAAACCCAGGCTTTGCGAAATCCTCGGACTCAAGCCTTTTGGGAAGTCAACTACTGTAAGGTTGAATTTATTCAACCATCTAATTGGCTTTATTCCATGCCAAATTTGCTTGTAATTCAGCATTTAGTAACCCTGTATTTAGGTGGGATTGTTGTAAGGGTAGTGAGTGAGATAGTGTGAAGATTGCTCAAGAGTGTGCAAGAAAACAGAGTGTCGCGGCTGGGACTCGCGGCTGGACTCGCGGCTTCAACCCGCCAGAAGATGCACACGTGCCAAGCATGCTGGAAGATGAACAGTCATGCTAGCTGGAGCACTACAGGACAAAACAGGACAACTGGCCATACGGTTAACTCGCGACTGGAACTCGCGACTTAGTCAAGCCGCGAGGTCAAGCCGCGAGCCACCCCTGTTTTGGAAAAACCTGACGTTTCGCATTCCACTCCACTTCAGTATAAATACCCTTTTAGCCCACGATTGAAAGAGAGCTTCCAGAGAGAATTTTGAGAGAGAAACCCTAAAGAAAAACCAGATTGTTTCACCCACAATCTCTACCTTAGAGTCTCATCAAAATCCCTCACTCTCTTCCTCTCCATTGTCAAATCCTTGAGAGGCCTTTATACCAAACCTGGTTCTCACCATTATCATCTCTGTGAGACAGACGTTTGGAGTTCTGGGAAGCAGTTAGGAAGGAGCCAATATTTATTGGTTGATGCTACGGTGTAGTAGCGGAATCCGGAAAGCTAGAAAAGAAAAAGGTTCGGCGCAACCTCGTTGGAGCAAGAAGCTTGGAGGGCTTAGGTGCATTGGGTAGATTAGGCTTGGAGGGTCTATTGCTGTCCTTGTATCCCAACTGTATTTTCTAGTGGATTGATTACCGCTTGGAGGGCGGCGGAGAGGTTTTTCGCCGAGGTCTTCGGTTTCCTCTTCGATAACATATCTGGTGTTATCGCTGTGTTTGCATCTTCCTTCCTCTCTATCTCTGCCTTTACATTATCTGCTGTGGTTTATTTTGTTGTGGCTTAGATAGTTGTTTAATCAATTCCATGTTATAGCATATGTTAAGTTTCCGCACACTAGTTGTTTAACATATTGCGTGTGTTGATTAAATTGGTTTTTGGGGGTCTAAACGTTCAAAAGTGTTTTTGTACACGTTTTTGAACTTTCAATTGGTATCAGAGCGGGTACACATCTGTTTGGTTTCATTACCATCGTGTGATCCTTGACTCCCTTTCTTTTTGAGATGGATAGGTCTCAATCCCTTAATGCACCTCCATATTTTGATGGAAGTAATTATGCATTTTGGAAGGTTCGTATGAGAGCCTTTTTATGCTCTATTGATGAATCCGTGTGGGATGCTGTTGAGATTGGTTGGGCCAAACCTGAGGCAGCCAAATCCACATGGGATAAGGCAGCACTTGCTGCATCTAATGCTAACAGTAAAGCACTAAATGCTATTTTCTGTGGTGTGTCTCCAGATGAATTTCACAGGATTTCTCACATTACTATTGCCAAAGATGCATGGGAGATTCTGGAAACAACTTATGAAGGCACAAAGAAGGTGAAAGATACCAAGTTACAAATGCTGACCACTCGGTTTGAGGAGCTCAAGATGAGTGAGGATGAGTCTTTCGACTCTTTCTATGGAAAGTTGAATGAAGTGGTTGTCAGTAAGTTTAACTTGGGGGAGAAGATGGAGGACTCTAAGATTGTAAGGAAGATCCTTCGATCATTGCCGGAAAGCTTCCGTGCCAAAGTGACAGCTATTGAAGAGAGCAAGGATCTTGACGACATCAAGGTGCAGGAGCTGGTTGGTTCTCTACAGACCTATGAAATGTCGCTTCCAAATCAACGGAAGGGCAAATCCCTTGCTCTAAAGACCACTAATGAGAAGGTGGAAGATCAAGGCTCGTCGGGAGAAGATATGGTGGACAAGGATGTAGCCTATCTTGTTAAAAATTTCAAGAAGTTTTTGAAATTCAAAAACAATGGGAAATTTGATGATAAGAGAAATTTCCAAAATTCTGGAAGGGAGAAGAGGGATTTCAAAAGGAAAGATGGAAAAGAATCCCAATCCACACAAGGTGTTACTTGTTTTGAATGCAACGGGCATGGACACTTCAAGAAGGAATGTCCTAATTATTTGAAATCGAAAGGCAAGGTGTATGCCACGACCTTGAGTGATTCAGACTCATCCGACTCAGAATCTGAAGAGAGCTGTGATGGAGAAGGGAACTACTCCGCTTTCATGACTATTGCTCATGTTGAGTCTTCGGATGAATTGAATGTGCTTGTTCAAGACCTTGGAGAACATAGTGAGGATGACTCACTAGGAATTGTTGAAGAATCGGAAGCAGAAGAAGAAGAAAGCACTGCAACACTTCAAGAAAATTACAACTCACTTTTGGAGAAATCTGGTGAATACACAAGGGTGGCCAAGGCTGCTGTGAGAAAGATGAAGAAGGCTGAGGAGGACTACAAAAGTCTCCTAATCCGGTATAGGGAGGCCAAATGCGAGATTGAAACCTTGAATGGTGAGCTCTCCGAAGCTTACACTAAAGTGAGATTTCTTGAAAATGAGGTTGTTCAAGCAAATGCAAAAATAGAGAGGGTCACCACCAAGAAGCTAGACGATGTTATATCTTCTCAAAAGAGCTTCTCAGACAAATCCGGACTGGGATATAGCGGAGGAAGTAGTTCAACTGGAAATGTCACCAAAGAAGTGAAGTTTGTCAAAGCCAAAGATCCAGTTGTAGCTGACTCTACTGGTGTGAAGCTCAAGGTGGAGGAGAAGAAGAATGTGGTGGACCAACGGATGCTGAATCATCGTAATCAGTATGTGGGCAGGTCTGAGTCTCGTGCCAAGTCACGTCCTCGACCACAAAGAGGTCCTAGAGGAATGTATGTGTGCCATTATTGCGGACTTCAAGGGCACACTCGACCGAATTGCCAAAAGCTGAGAGCAAAGAACAGTGCTACTCCTCAAAGGTCAGGAGGACCAAGAACTGATAGGAGAACTTGGGCAGGGGATCAACCTAGAGAGCAAAATGGAGATCCCGGAATGATGGACGTGATGAAGATGATTGGTGCATTCACCAACTGCTTGGAAAGCTTCTCACGAAGGTTTGAAAGCCCTAACTCCCGTACCCAATCCTTTAAGGAAATCACCCCAAACGCAAGTGACGTGTGGGTGAAAAAGGGTACTCATGCATAAGCATTACAACATGTCCATGCATTAATACTTCCTATGCTTTGTGACTATGTTTGTTTGGTATGCTTGTTGGTTTTGATTTCGTTTGTTTGTTTGTCTTCTTGTGAATATCTCTTAATTGTGTTTTATCAATCTTTTTATTTCTTGAGTCAAAAATCCAAAAATTACATAAAAATTTGAAAATCAAAAAGCTTGTTTGACTTTGTTGAGTTTTGTCTTAAAACTCGTTTTGCCGTGTACCTTTGTGCTAATGGCTTTGTGCATTGTCGAGCATTGCTTGTCTTCATGCACTCATATCACTTTGGGAAAAATCTTGAAATCTATGTGATTGTTGTAAATAGATCTTCAAACTTGTCATGAATGATTAGTGAATGGTTATGTTGATCTTGAAACATGCATAGACTTGTGTCTATATCTCTTCCCATTTTTTATTTTTTTTGCTAAAAAGAGCTCACTAAATGTAAATCTCCAAATGAAAAGAGATATTGAGCTGCAAAAGCCTGTCGCACATTCTAGTATTTGACTAGGAAAAAGGGTAAGCGACTTTATATTAAAAGTGAAATTTCTTTCAAAAAGGCCAAAGGCCTGTTCTTCAAAGAAAAGTGTTGTCTATCCCTCTCACAATGAGAGATGATTGCCTCAAAAGATCAATTGTTATGGCTGAAAGTGGAGTCAAATGAAAGGCTCCAAGTTATGTTATCAAGTTGTGTGGGAAGTCATATATTCATATTTCTATAATTGAGATTGGTCACATGATCTAGTGCTAATTGTGTATGCCTTGGTTGAATTGATCATTGAAGCTTTACATTAGACAAAGGACTATCTCATTGCTGATAACCACACACAACACACAAGTTTATGTTCGATAAATGTCATATTCATTTGTGTGATTGTACTTGATAAAATGTGTTTTCATATGCTCAATCTTTGTTAATTCAAGCACAAAAAGATTTTTGAGTGTTTTAGGTGTTTTTGGAAAGTGTTTTGCTGGAAAAATCTGAAAATTTCAAAAATACAGTTTTGCCCTGTTTTGGCGGCTCAATCGCGGGTATGTCAAGTCGCGAGCCTCAGTCGCATCTTCGCTGGTCAGTTTTGGCGACTTGTTCGCGAGTGGAAGGTCCAGTCGCGAGATTCACTCAGAGATTTTCGCGGCTTAGCTCGCGACTCACTCGCGGGTAGACCTTCCAGTTGCGAAAAACCCTTAGAAAAATTTTTCAAAATTTTGTTCTTGAGTGCTTTGGCGGCTTGAGCTGGCGACTGTGTGGCGACTTGAACCAGTCGCGAAAATCGCGTGTTCTGCAGAAACAGGAGCAGTTTTTAAACCTCTTTCAATTTTCCCTCGAACTTTTGTAACTGTTCATCTTCTCTTAAAACTGCTGTTTTCTCCCAAAACTCTTCGTGAATCCATTTTTCAAACCCTTTTGGTGCTTCGTTTCTTCTCCAAATCATCAAGAAAAGGTATGGGTTTTGCTTTCTCAATCTCAGTTTCTTTTTCCTGCATATTTCTGTTACTGTTTGGACTGGTATTGTGTTCGTTATTCTTATCTCTATGTGTAATGGGTATGGAGTATCCTGTTTTGATATTGTTCTCACCCGTTTTCATGCTGAGCAGTCAATGTGTTTTTCATTGTTCTGATTTTTTTGCTGATTATTGAATCTGAGAATCTTTTCTGAAATGGGTTTGGTGTTTATGTGACTTACTCATTACTCTTGCCTGAATATTGATGTGTGGATGTTTGGTTTCTTCATGATTGAAATATTTTCCCCATGCTCATGTCTCTGATGGAGTGTTTTATGTTATCTGTTCAAAATGATTCAAATGCTGTTTCCTATTGCATATCATGGTCATGTTAACCTGTCTCAATGACAGTTGTGATGTATTTCTTCTTCTTGGTGCACTTTTACCAAATTTGATGCACGGATTAGTTTGTGTTTCTGTGTATTGTTGGAAGGTTTGGTTGGGTCTGTATTTTTTTTTCAGTCTGGGTTTCTACATTGAAATATTGGTTTACTGAATCTTGTTGACAATCTTTTGTGGGGTATTGTTGCTTGGTTCTTTTCTGTTGGTCTGTTCTCTGGCAGATGTCTCGTCGATCTTCCAGGGGTAAAGACATTGTTGCTGACGAATCAGCATCCCCAGTGGCTAAAAGGACTCGTCTATCATCTCAAGCATCTCAAGATCCCAATGAGGATAGATTCAGAGTTCCCCTGAACTCCACGCCCACTCAAATGTGTTTGACAAATCAACAACTATAGTGGAGCGGGTAGTAGAGTTCAACACCTTAGGGACTACATTCATCCCTCGAATCTTTGAGAAACGAGACTGGGCAAACTTGTTCGGAAACTTTGATGATCCAATGGATGAGCTGGTCAAAGAATGCTTCTCCAATGCATCTGATCTTGGACCTGTCCTCGTTTTCTGGGTCAGAGGAACAGAGTTTAGTGTTACCCCAGACTCCATCGCAGATCTTCTCGGCATCACCAGACCTCAGAATGTGAATTTAACTCCCTATGATGAACGAAATCCAGAGGTTGGGGAAATTCTACAAATCCTAGGACACGATCATGAGGTGTCTAGTGCAGGAACTTCCATCAGCACCGCAAAGTTTGCACCTGAGTTGACCACACTAAAGTTGATCATGTTCACCAATCTCTACCCACTGTCCAACACTACATTCATCAATCTTGGGAGAGCTATATTTCTGTGTGATCTCATTACCGGAGCCCCCATTGATATATGTGCTCACATCTACTACAACTTGAGGAAGACCGCTTGTCGATCTACAGCTCGAGGAATCATTCCATTTTGCAGTCTCGTCATGAAACTCATCCTTAGTGCTGGCATTACTCCTCCTGCAGATGGTAAAATGTTGACTCGTCAACGTCCCATTTCTTTGTTCACTCTTCAAGCGAGCAGAAGTCACTCCTCCAAATCACCAAGAAGTGCTCACATCTCTCCGGTTCCTTCATTTGCTCCTGACTCAGAGACACCTGCACAGACCACATCTGCATCTCGTGATGTTCCTGAAGCTTCACCAGCTGGTATTCCGCAAGCCCAAACTGCTTCTCATACTGACAGAATTGGCAGTGTTCTTGAGCATATTCAGAAACGCGTTGATGAGCTTGTGGCACTTCTCTACTCCACAAACAACCATGTCCAAATGCGCCTCGAGACTATGGAGAATCAGCTAGATGAGATTCAACGAAAGTTGGACGAGAGTCTTTAGCTATTCGTGACAAAAAGGGGGAGAGCATTCAATAAGGGGGAGAAAAGTTCAAAGGGAAGTGTGCATAGTGATAGGGGGAGTACACACACACACATACTTTTGTTTTGTTTTTCATCTTATCTTCTAAACTTATGGTTCTTTTGGTTTTGATACACTGTGTTTTGGTGTATAACTGTTTCTAACTTTCTTCATATACTCTTGGATAAACTTTTATATATGTTTGATGATGTTATTCAGGTATTTGTTGGTTTGTACCCATATGCTTTTGTAAGCTTTTAGGGTTTATGTTTTATGCATAGTTTGTAGGCCTTGTGGTATGTACCATGCTTAAGTGCAGCCTTTATGCTATGTTGAAATCAGTACTTTAATCTAAATGTTCTGCATTGTGGTTTATGTACTATCACTCTTGTGCCCTTGTAGGATTGTTCCTAGATGCATATGCCTTATGTGCTATGCATTGGTTGAGTGTTGTGCATACAAGTGTCTTGCCTTGTGCTTGTTAACTTGTATGTCCTTGTGTTCATTCCAAGTGTGAATGAGCACTGTGATCACTACCTTGTGGTGTTCACTTGGTTGATCAAGCCATGGTTTGTTTATTAACTCCATCTTTGCTTGATCACATATTGCCTGTTTCATATGCATTTATAATTTTCTGCTTACAGTGATCATGGTGTATTGTTGTGTTTCAGGAGTTTATGTTCATATGATTCAAGTGCTTCACAGCTTCTAGAATTAGGTGTGAGTGAGTTTTGATCAACTGTTCCCAACTCACATGTTAAGTCTAGAGTCTGTTTTAGGGTTTTGTCACGGAATAGCCAAAGGGGGAGATTGTAAGGTTGAATTTATTCAACCATCTAATTGGCTTTATTCCGTGCCAAATTTGCTTGTAATTCAGCATTTAGTAACCCTGTATTTAGGTGGGATTGTTGTAAGGGTAGTGAGTGAGATAGTGTGAAGATTGCTCAAGAGTGTGCAAGAAAACAGAGTGTCGCGGCTGGGACTCGCGGCTGGACTCGCGGCTTCAACCCGCCAGAAGATGCACACGTGCCAAGCATGCTGGAAGATGAACAGTCATGCTAGCTGGAGCACTACAGGACAAAACAGGACAACTGGCCATACGGTTAACTCGCGACTGGAACTCGCGACTTAGTCAAGCCGCGAGATCAAGCCGCGAGCCACCCCTTTTTTGGAAAAACCTGACGTTTCGCATTCCACTCCACTTCAGTATAAATACCCTTTTAGCCCACGATTGAAAGAGAGCTTCCAGAGAGAATTTTGAGAGAGAAACCCTAAAGAAAAACCAGATTGTTTCACCCACAATCTCTACCTTAGAGTCTCATCAAAATCCCTCACTCTCTTCCTCTCCATTGTCAAATCCTTGAGAGGCCTTTATACCAAACCTGGTTCTCACCATTATCATCTCTGTGAGACAGACGTTTGGAGTTCTGGGAAGCAGTTAGGAAGGAGCCAATATTCATTGGTTGATGCTACGGTGTAGTAGCGGAATCCGGAAAGCTAGAAAAGAAAAAGGTTCGGCGCAACCTCGTTGGAGCAAGAAGCTTGGAGGCCTTAGGTGCATTGGGTAGATTAGGCTTGGAGGGTCTATTGCTGTCCTTGTATCCCAACTGTATTTTCTAGTGGATTGATTACCGCTTGGAGGGCGGCGGAGAGGTTTTTCGCCGAGGTCTTCGATTTCCTCTTCGATAACATATCTGGTGTTATCGCTGTGTTTGCATCTTCCTTCCTCTCTATCTCTGCCTTTACATTATCTGCTGTGGTTTATTTTGTTGTGGCTTAGATAGTTGTTTAATCAATTCCATGTTATAGCATATGTTAAGTTTCCGCACACTAGTTGTTTAACATATTGCGTGTGTTGATTAAATTGGTTTTTGGGGGTCTAAACGTTCAAAAGTGTTTTTGTACACGTTTTTGAACTTTCAACTACTTCTTACACCTTATTGAACACTTAGTCCCCATCTCGACTAATTTTAAGGTAAGTCTCGTTCCTCACTGGTCGGATTGTTATGTTGAATAATAATTTTGTTAAGGTTATTATGGCGTCTTTTTATTAGCGAGTATTGTAGCCATAGTTGTCATTGATTCAAATGCTATACTATTATGCCGAGCAGTGCTTGCAAATTTATTAAAACAAATAAACAAAACATGCGAAATGGAATAACAGTAACTTTTATTAATATAAAAATTATTACAACGTACAAAGAAGGGCTTAAACAAGCCTATACAAAAAAAATGAACTGCTAAAGCAGTAATAACATCCATAATACAGATAAGTAAACCGTCAGATGTCCTTTAGACTCGTCTTCAAAGTCTCTCTAAAATCTCTGCCTCAGTACTGCTCATATCAGGAGAAGAATCCTATATAGAAAAGGGAAAGGAGAAGGAAGAAGAATTGGAACACATGGAAGCACTTCAACAAGCTCTTGTCGCTAAGGAGGGCCAAGGGAAAAGAAGATGGAGGACATGAGCAAGAAGGAGGAGAAGAAGAGGGAAGAGATGAAGAAAATAAAAAGGAGCAAAAGAGGGAGAAGGGGAATCAAAGGATGGCGCCAGTGAACAAAGAGAGGAAGAAGCAAGGGCGTTTAGTCCCTGCCTCAATCCTAACTCTTAGCACACTGGAGCCATATTAGGTATGCTCATGAGAGAGCGGATGGAGATGATAAGGGAGGTTTTCGACTCAGTTACACCGGAAGTGAGATGTGACGAGTCCCTACTTCGGATTTTGGCTAAAAGAGGGGGGAGGCAAATCTTGAGTCTCCGCCACCCTTGCCCCGACCGAGCCATCTCAAGATTTATTAGGACATGGCGTTTCTGGGAGATAAAGGGTTTATTCATGGCTGACCACTATGGCGGATGTATTAGGGGATAGGGAATAACCAGATGGAAGAAGTGAATTTTGAGAAGGGCCTGAGGGATTCAGATATGAGAAAATCGCCTTGTCTTCTCTCTTTATATAGAGAACGAAGAAAAGGATATATACCACGATCAGATCTCCAGGGAAATCTATAAAGGAGAACGCGCCGTTTCGTTCTCCCACGCCATCAGTAACCGTTAGATCTGGGAGGTCTCGTAAATGGGAAAATATTAAAGGCACGCTTCAGATAATCAAACGGCATAATGGCAACGTGCGCAAATTGAGGGAACGTCTTGTAGACCGGTGCATTCCTCGGGGAAGTGAAGAGTCGCAAACGTTGATCAGGGACTGAATTGAATGAACAGCAATAAAGGCTTGATATTACCAAAACCCACCTTTCCAACCAAGACGTTGGACAGTAGGGTTTTGAGGGGCTAATGTGGGGTCCAATAGTTTGTGGGTTCGGCCCGCTCACTTATGGGGAGTTCACAAACCCCAAACTGAAGGAGGCCAGGGCCCAAACCCAGAAATAGTGAGCCTGAAGTGGCCCAAAGATACGTCCGAGGACCGCTCAGTCCTCGGAAGACCCAAAATCCCATTGACGAAAGTGGAATACAAGCAAACTTAAAAGATCAGAAAATATCTCGGGGAAATAGTCCTTAATACCCTTCATTGACATGACACCGCACCTAACGGAGCCGGATTCTTAGGCTTTATTGACCATCTCCCACAATTTCGGGATTAGACTGATGGGACAAATCTCTGTCCTGGGAAAGTCGACCCTACACGTGGACGGGGGATAATGAACGTAGGCTAGTATAAAAAAAAAAACGCAAGGTGACAAAGTAAGGGGATCCATCCCATTTCCTGAAAAAGAAAAACTCCAGGAAGGAGAATGCCCGGGTAGTATACGTGCTCCACCGTGGAAAACCCATCGACGGGTAACCGGAGAAAAACACTAATGCTCCTCAGACAGGATCCGAGGAGCCCAATCCCTCAATTTAAAAAGTTAACGAGCTTAGATATCGGGACTAAAGCCTTTTCTAGTCTAGGTTTATCTAAGGTCCGGCCCGTACTAACGCCCCGTGACCCAACTCTAGCCTTTCAAGCCCACTCTCTACAAAATCTATTGTGAGGGATCCATCACGCGCGAGCCCAACGTCATTGTTGGGCCGCTGGAGAATCGTGTCCCTACAACAATATTTACACAACACTTCTTCCTTTTGTCAAAAAATTTTCTCTACTTTTTCCTCCGTTGGAATTGTAGTCTGGGTTTATTGATTTATTTTTTATTTTTTAATATTATCAACAAAAGAAATTTTAAAATCATTACATATAAAGCTACAACTAGCACTTTTGCTTAGAATCAACCACCTATTTCTATTGTGTAACTTCAAAACCTTATTAAAATTTTTAAATTTGATTGTGCATTTGATATTTGGCTTGATTACATCACATTTGATACGTTTTACATATTGGGAAGGAGTTTGATTATGATGTGAGTTTTATTTTTCCCTTTATCTTTTATTTTAAATTGTAGTTTTGTTGAGTTTTATTAGGTTTTTAGATATATTTTTGGTGTTTTTTGGTGTGTAGGGTAGAAGAAATTGGGTTTGAGAATTTTCTTTTTAAACCTAAAAGAATAATTTCTAAATTTTATATACTTTTTAATGATATACAAAATGTTATAAATAAGTTTTATATATAAAAAAATAAAATAAAAAAATAAAAATAAAAAAAAAAAGAATATTATCGCTAACTTACCTTCTGAATTTTTGGGAAAAATTGTATTGTTTTTCATTTTGATACAACAAAAATTACATATTACATTTGTGATTTTTCCTATATCAAATGAGAATATGATTACAAAATATGTTATTCTTAATTAAATTAGTCCAATTTTCAACCAAAAAAAAAAAAAAAACTTAATGAGACTACCCTAAAAGGATTATTACGCGCAACGCACGGGGCCGCGACTAGTATATAATAATAATAATAAATTCAATAGTTGGGGTAGGGGATTTAATCTATGAACATCTTCCTTGAAAACGTCAAGAGGTGTTAGTAGTTGAACTGTACTACAAGGCCCCATAATCTATAATACATTAATAATTTAATACTATACTTTTATAACATCATAAAATAAAATATATTTAATTTCTATAATATAATATCTACTTTCATCTAAAAAAATCCTATTTACTTGGTTTTTCAATCCATATTGATGGCAATGGCATTAAGCCATTAACTGCTGGGTTTTGTAGTAGGTTAGTTGTGATCAAATGCTTGAATAGAAAAGACAAATTTTGCACTATTAGCAGAGATTTTTTTTCCCAGGAACCATTTTTCTGTGTGATAAAATTTTATATAAACAATTACTTCACATAGAATAGTAGTCATATTAATAGACAGTCGGGATATACAAACATTTATCATACATACATTCATCAGAACACCAGATCTATAGCAAAGCTGGTGACATAAACATCCAACCTTGCCAATCTTCTCTTCAAAATCAATTCATAGGTTCAGAGTTAGTCTCAGTGGGCAATGAACAGGAACCTAGAATCACCCATATAAGTAATTTTCAACTTAGGATATATTCCTTCAACTTCAAACTTTAAAGATTCTGCATGTGTCCAAAATTTCATCTAATCTTTTATATGCTCATCAAAATTTAATCTAATAAAGGCCTGCCTGAAAATAACCTGTACAGCAAAATATGTCGATGATAGTGGCTCCAACTTGTTCTAGAGTCTAGTAGCCACTATTCATTGTCTGGACCTTGTCAATTGGAGCTTCCAAAATTTGGTAGTGGGATCTGCAGGTGAGGCAAATTTCTGCCTATGGCATATTACTCGGTTTGTCAATCCTTACAGTGGTTCAATACTCAATGGAAAAGAGACATTTTTGCCGTACAAAAGGAAAACCATCTAGCACCCCATTCCCCCCTTTTTTATATTCAAATTTCATATAAAGAATTACTTGACACAGAAAGTTGTCATCTTATTGAAAATCTTGGAACATGTGGATAATTATTATTCATATGAGAGTACCCAATTCCTGGATATTACTTGACTTGCCAAGCTGATAGTATTGACAATTAAACATGCCTAAAGACTTAAACAACCAGAATGGTAATTATATAAGAGGATTTACATTGAACTAATAAATGAGGATGAACCTGGAGGAACTGAGACCTCAATTGATCCTTCCATCATTTGTACCACTTTCTTCATTGTTGGCCTTAGTGATGGATCCTCTTGAATGCACCATATTGCAATCATCACATATTTCTCCATTCTCTTCATGTCATCTATTGCCTCCTCATCATTCTCCACTAACAGATCCAGTTTCTTGTCATTATAGCAATCATATGCCCAATTAGCTAGTATCATTTGATCCTCATCCTTTGCCTCTGCTTCAAAACTCTTCCTGCAACAAATGAGCTCTAGCAACAAAATGCCAAAGCTATAGACATCCACCTTGATTGTAACAGGCATGTTTTTGAACCATTCAGGTGCAACATACCCTTTAGTTCCCCTGATTCCAGTAGTAGTACGAGTCTGATCTGCTTTCAAAAGCTTAGCTAATCCAAAGTCAGAAATTCTAGCTGAAAAAGAGTCATCCAGGAGGATGTTCTGTGGCTTGATATCACAATGTATGATTTGGGTGCTGCATTCTTCATGCAAGTAAAAGAGCCCTCTTGCCGTTTCTAATGCAATTTGAATTCTTTGGTACCAATATGGCCGCGAACCCCCAAATAGAAAGCTTGCTAGAGAACCATTACTCATGAATTCATATACAAGAAGCCGATGCTCCCCCTCATTGCAGAATCCTAGTAGTTGGACCAAATTTCTGTGGTTTGTTCTTCCAATAGCACTCACTTCAGCATCAAACTCCATATCGCCTTCTCTCTCCATATTATTCAACCTTTTAACCGCAACTAGTTTTCTGTCCTCATATTCTAGAACCCCTTTATAAACTTTTGCAAAGGCACCCCTCCCTAGCTCTTCCTTGAACCCATTTGTGGTTTCTATTAGTTCCTCATAAGTGTAACTTCGCAAATTCATGACTGGTGTGACCGGGTATGGATTACGGGCCTTTAGTTTCCAATATTTGAAACGAAAAGCAAGCAGAAAGCCAGCCAACAAGAAGAGTAAGTTCAGAAACGTCGAGCTGCCAAGGAGCACCGACAGAATAAGTCTCACGGTTGAATGATTTTTCTTCTTCAAATCTGCACCTGATGGGTTAAAAGTAGAATTATCTGTCCTTACTTTGATTAGAACTTTGGTTCCAATGTCGTTGGGGTCCTTCTTCCCATTTGAGAGAGGAATTTTCTTTTTCCAACACCGCCCATATCCAAACACAGCCACTGCACAAAAACAATCTCCCAAGCAAGCTTCCCTGCACCAATCCTCAGTTACGCCATCATAACGTCCATAATCGCCAAAGGGCCAATTTATACTTCCCATTTCACTTAAATCAAATTGATCTGTTTTTGAAGATGCTTCATCACAACTTTGTGGAAGAAAGTTCTGTCTACAACCTTTCATAACATCATTTGGATCAATAAAGGTGTATCCTTTTGGGCAGTTGCAATTTGGTCTTCCATACTCTCCTAGCTCGCAGTAGCTGTTGAACCCACAAGCTCCACTGCCTATGTCTTCTGTAATTCCGCATATATTTGTAGGCGTAACGGACAAAATGGACCAGGCATTTGAAGTATTAGTGCTGCTTTTTTGGTAAACATAATGTATAAGAACTCCACCATATTCCATGACTGCTCTTTGATAGGAGTCCTGTTTAGAAACAGAACTTGTTGATACGATCTTAAGTATGCTTCCGTTTGTAGCTGTGAGGTATATAGAGCCAGACTCATTGAAGACCACCTGAGAGCCACTGCCTACAGTTTCACTTTTCCAATAAGCAGTGTTAGACCAATCTATAGGGTATGCTAAAGTTTGAAGCACAAGATTTCCATCTGTTTGTAGTTGGAACTGGAACCTTCCATTAGAGTAATTCCTTTCTGAGTAATGAGCTACAAGCTTGTTTCCCAGACTCATTGTCTGTGTAGGTAGCATTGTGTTTGTCGGATGATCAAAACTCTGCCACAAATGGCTACCGTTCTGGCTTGCCAGCACAAAGTTTCCGGTGTCAAGCATGGCTGCATAGACAACTCCTAAATCGCCTAACTCAGATTTCCATATCTCTGTGCCTTTTGGGTCACTGAGTACCAATTGGCCACCTTTGGTAAGTTCAACTTTGGATCTTGTTGGCACTAGATTATCTCCATTGGCTGACCAGACAATGGTTTTTTCAGGTATTTTGTTGAACCATATGGCTAGTAGATAGCCTCCATTTCCAATTTGTTGGAAACCAAAAGCAAAGTCACCAAAAGGCGATGCCCAGTAAGAGCCTTTTTCTTGTGCAATAAGGGAGGAGCCTGCATATTGGTTGCTGGAATTTTGAGCTGTGGTGGAATATGGCAGCAACAGAACAAGAAGCAACAAGGAGAGAAGATAGGATAGTGGTAAAGCCATAGTATTAGGAGTTTATAATTGATACACTTTGTAGTATAAACGATGAACTGTATTATGACAAATCTACTGGCAGAGGAAGATTTGCATAAATGATAAACTTGTATAATGACAAATCTACATGAGTGCTTTATTATGTTTTCTTTGCCCTCTCTTAAAAATTTCCACGTTTTTGAATTTGACCCATTCTCTCATATTGACTTCATTTTTTTTTTTTGGAAATAAATTAAATAGTCCAAACTAATCACGCGTTTTGTACTTGAAAATGCTTATCCAAATGGGCTCCAGCATGGGTAATTCTACCCAAAGAATTGCCAAGAAGGTTCCTAAAGGTGAAAGCCACTCACCATGTCAAGGAGAGAAGATATTTGTAAAGCCATAATATTAGGAGTTTATAATTGATACACTTTGTAGTATAAATGATAAACTGTATTATGGCAAATCTACTGGTAGAGGAAGATTTGCATTTGGAACATTTTGTTATAAGTATGGGCAGTGAAACACTTTGTAGCATAAATGATAAACTATGAGGTGAATGATGAATTTGTATAATGACAAATCTACATGAGTCCTTTATTATGTTTTCTTTGCAGTCTGTGAAGAGAGACTCTATCTCTATGATAAACACTCATTTGATGTAACAAGAGACTATGGAATTTGACACTGTATACACTGGGGTTTGTTCTTGATGTTGTGAAATTGTTGTAGGTACTAAAAACTCTAGTTTGATTAGTTGGCAAGTCATGTTCTTTAATCGTGAAAAGTTTACAATGGAAAACTTTTATGTTCCTACAATAAATGTTTTGGAGAGAAAATTGTTAGCCCCCTCATCCCATTAGGACCCCCCTATTTATACAAAGGAAAAATGGTCCAATGTTCCTAAGTGTGACTTAGTTACATGGAATTTTTGTGCAATTGTGCCTAGATTTCTTTTAAAATTTTAATTATAATTTTAAACTCTCATTTGGTGATTTTTATATGATTTTTGTGATTTGATTTTGATTTAGTAAAGACATATTAGCCAAAAGAAACAAAGGTAGAGCTATTAAAGAAATCTGTACTTTCAGATTAGCGATTACAGATGGCTAATGCTGCATTGTCATTTGTGGTTGTGGTATGAATAAGCGGTATGTTGCTTGGGCAACTGATTGAGGCAAAGCAATTAACCATATTAAATGGGATTAGCAACTTTTTCTTTCTCCTTTACTATTTGTGGTATGTATATGGCTTTTTCACATATGCTCAAGTGAAGTACCCATTAGGATTTCCCTTAATTATGATAAACATATTAATTTTTTTAAAAAGAAGTTCTATATTTATTAAATGAGATATATAAATATATATATCGAGGGCCATGTAACTGAATTGGCACCTCCCCATACACAAAGTGTTTGGGGTTTAAAGGAGAAAAGGTTCAAATTGCGGGAGTCAAGGAAAAAAGGTTCAAGTTGAGGGATTAGCAGCATATTGTAATTATTCTTAAATAAAAAATAAAAAATAGATATAAAGATATATATTGTTTTCATTGAGCTAAAGCAGTTACAATGGAAGTGTGGAGAGGATGGTTTTTTTTTTTTTTAGTCCTTGAGTATTTTGGATTGTTTCAAATGAGTAATGGCTCCTCTTAGGCTCCTAAAATTTTTGGTTTATTGATTTTGCTATCTATAACTTTGATTCTTCTTTACCTAATAAAGTTTGGAATTTTCTATAAGTACATTTTTCTTCAAGAAAATGAATCGAAATCTCCCTTCATGTTTATGCTCATGTTAATGTTCATCTTTGTATCTTTTGCAATACTCAATAAGTTATTTACTCATTTTGTGAATTATCAATTGTAGTTAAGAAACAAAGTATAAACACAATACTATTCAATTAAACTAACGTGAAAAATTAAATCTATTAGATTAAAAAAATGGACAAGAAAATGAAAATTTCACAAAAAATGTCTTAAATAGAATTAAAATAATTTTTACTCAATATTGTTTATCAAGCAATCATGTACTAACTAACAACATTCCAATCATTACATGCATAACGGGGTGATGAAAGGGTTGTTTAGTTTTGTAGGGGCACGATTTTGGGGCTCTGGCCCAACAGGCGGGTGATTCTGGCCCAAAAGTCCCTCAACAATGAATTTGTAGAGAGTAGGTTACAGAACTAGTTCTTGACAGAGGAAACGCAGTTACAACCATGCCATGCAACCAGTTGGACATAAGGATATCCCTTCGAACTCTTGGAGTAATGGTCCCTGGGGCTGTTTCTTATACTTCTATCTCTTTTCTCGTTCTCTATCTTTCTCTTCCTTCTCTATCTTTTTCTTCCTTCAGCTTGCGATCCTTTTTCCATGGGGATCTTCTTCTCTTATATAGCATCCTTCCTAAGATCATGACCCTACACTTGTCAACCATCTGACCTTCCACTTGAGTGCCTGTCCCATAGGTCATCCTTTTTCTTTTCTGTGAGTTGCACTGGCCAAGATGATTCTGCCTTTCTGTCCCTTCCATATTAATGCGGCTGGAAAAGTAGTTCCTTGGCATTTAATGCGGCAGTTGTGGTTGCCCCCCTTCCTGGACGCCATGCACCATTCCTTCGTATTGAGTGACCTTTCGCCAGGTAGGAGGTGCGAATTTGACACTCACTTGGCGAGTCCGAGGAGGTACTCCTCCTCGGACGCCCCTAAACAGGCCCGGTCCATCATAGTTAGGATGGGATATCCTGCACCCCCTGTCTTTTCTTCTTATCGTGGTTGGGCTTGGTACATGAACTACGGCCCAACATTCGCTGACAAATTTTATCCCCCACAAGTTTATTTAAGAAATGTGATCTAGCTAATAGAAATTAAAAAAATACAATAACTTTCACGCGTAGTCATGAATTATACCTTTACATATATCTTATGCATTTTATGAGTTTTATTTTATATAAATGTATTACATAAAATCAACAAAATTTATCATAAAACCCTTCGTTGTATTTTTTAAAATCACTACATAAAAATGAAAGAATTTTTTTTCCCAAAAAAATGTTCTCCAGTCATAATATTTACCCAAAAAAATCGTGCAACGCACAGGCCAATAACCAGTCTATATATATAATTAAAAGAAAAACTGAGAGAAAATATAATTAAATTCTAAATTGGATTCCAATTATTGTATAATTTTGCGCCACGGGTCCAATTTAAAGTTTTTTTTTTTTTTAAGAAAAAAAAAATATTGATTCCAAATACCGATGGACTCACCATTCCAAATATATTACTATATACTAACTTTTTTTTTTTAATTTATGAGATAGTTTTTTTGATGAGATAGTGGCTCCTAAAAAAGGCCATATATGGGGGACTCTGATTTCATGAACAACATGTAATTTTAAATAGAGTGATAGTAGGTTGCTATACATACATACCTATATATATATATAGCCAAAACCGAGAGAAAATTTAATTATATTCTAAATTGGAGTCTAATTTTGCGCCACGTGTCTCATCTTATTTTTAAATTTGTGTGTCAAGTGAATTATTAGATGTAAAAATCAAAGAGTCTAAATTCAATTAGATTCTAAATTGAATTTTAATTGGCGTTCAATTTTGCGCCATGTATCCCATCTAATATTTTAATTTTTGTAGCAAGTGAATTATTTCATACAAAAACCGAAGAGTCTAGATCCAATTAGATTCTAAATCATATATATATATATATATATATATATAATTGTGATTGTTTTTAAATGTACATGTGCATATGCACGGGGTTACACACTACTTTTATTAAATGAATGTATCAATTTTTAAACACAAAATAGAAAAATAATTAGGAAATTGATTTATTACCTTGTTGATATGACACGAATTATATTCATTACCATGTTAATTTACAAGATTTTTATAATATAATTGGTAATAACTTTAACTTCTTAAAAAAATGATAATGTAAAAAATTGACATTTGGCTCTTGTATTTTTAAAATTTTCATTTTAAAATTAGGTAAATAGTATTTTTTTTAGATGATGTTCATGAGCACTTTAACTAAAAAGTCAAGACTTAAACCCCATTTGGTTGCCGAGAAAGCAGAGGAAAAGAAAAGAAAAGAAATTTTCAATTTCTGCTAATAAAATGACATCTCATTTACTTATGGAGATGCAATTAATATATTTTCAAATATTTTATTTTATTTTCTAATTAAGGACACGAATTAATTCAAAGGATAGCTTAGAGGGCATAAAAATATTATTTTGATATTAATGTTAGATACATCAATTCTTTTCATGTACCACTTAATAATAAGGATTATTTTGACACAATACCAAAAGTTTAGAAACAAAATTGACATGTTTAAGATGTTAAAAACCATTTTGATACATAGTACAAGTGTTAAAGACTAAAACGGTAATTAAACATGTTTTTTACATATTTTTATTAAAATTAAATTTTATAAGAATGTGATTTAAAACCCAAGTTTCACACTTTCCAATTCCAACATGCCACATCATCTTATCAAGTATTAAAAAAATAAGAAAAATCACACTCAATCAATTATAATACTCATCTGAAAATTCAACCAAATTATTAAGATGTTATTAATTGTGGTGTGATATACTAAGTTTTAAGTAAAAAGCTGATATGACATCTCTTATTGAATGATGTAAAACATGAATTTTACCCCACATTTTTACCAAATTCAGACTATTTTTATTAATATCCTCAAAACACTTTTTTTTATTAGCTGAATTTGGAAACTAATATCCTATTTGGTTGCAAGGGAGATGAAAAGGAAAGAAGAGAGGAAAAAGTAAGGGAAGGGAAAGGGAAGAAGAGAGAGTTGTACATTGAAGGATTGCATTAAACAATTTCTTCAAAAGAAAGGTCTTTTTTGAAAAAATAATGGGACTATACGAAGGATTGTGCTAAGAAACTTTCTAGAACACAAATTTTTCTTAAAATTATAGGTAGTGAGAAAAGTGAGAAAAGTATAAAACTTCATCATAAAAGAAAAAAATGTATAAAATATTGACGAATCAGTTGCATTCTCACTTTGGACACATTCCTTCAACTTCAAACTTGAAAGATTCTGCATGTGTCCAAAATTTCATCTAATTTTTTATATGCTATCATTCATACAAAATAATATCTGATGGGTCAAAGTCCAACAAAGAAAGTACTTTACGGAGGCAAGAATGAACACGGATTTGACCCATTCTCTCATATTGACTAGTATTGACTTCACTACGGTCCATCTTCTTTGGCATGTCTGTGTTTGGCACAAAAGTTTCCATACCGTCAATTCCCTTGTCACCAAAGATTCTCTGGGTTCGTTTCATGATTCTAATTTAATGATACAAAGCTAAAAAAGTAACAGACTATTATATCATTTAAAATTTTAAATGACATAATAGTCTATTAACAATTTTTTTTTTTTATGAAGAGAGTCTATTAACAATTAAATCTTAATCATGAAAATAGACGTAATTGAGAGAACTTGAAATATATAGAAGATCTTATTCCATTGTAAAATTTTCAAAATGTTTACGATAACCTCACAAGAAAAAAAATATTTCTAATAAATTATTGCTCATAATAGTTATAGACCCTTTTCTTGTTTATGGTGTGTGACTTTTCGTACTTCAAAGTAATGTTGTGAATATTGTTTCGAACTCTATTTTAGTTTTTCCATTGGAACGGAATATTTCGGTATCGATTTATTCTGACGTACTGTTTGGGAGTGTTTTTAGATTACCGCATATGTATATATATAACTATTATAGAAAACAACAAGTTTAATATATATTTTATTAAAAAAATCTCAAATTTATTCCCTCGTCTTCTCATCCTTACCTAAACCCTTCATTATTTCTTTCTCATCTCACTGTCTGTGCTCTCTCAAGTTTTCTAATCTTCATATTTTTTCTCTCTCAAAACGCCACTGCATCATCTTGTCTTTCAATATATTTTCACCTCTTCTGTTCATATATACATATACCAAAGAGCTCTTATTCTTATCTTTTTACTTTTTGTTTCCCCTCTAACACGACCTGTGCATCATCTTTTTCTTCATTTTTTTTCACTTTTGTATTTTGGCCAAATCTTTAATTTTGGCCAGTATTAATCGAAATGCTCGAAATGGGCTGAAATTTCATCCGAGGTGGAATAAGGGGGTTATCGTTCTAGTTTGCATGTCGGTACAAGATTTTCCAACAAGAACAAAACAGAATCCATAACAATGCTTCAAAGGACAAGTCATTATTTTTCCTATACATGTGAGACAAAAAGATTATGATTATAAAAATGTTAAATTGCAAACTACACCCCTAAAATTTGGGGATATTTGAATTTTACATCTTGAATTTTTAGAATTTGAATTTTACCCCCTAAAATTTAGGAGTGTTTGGCTTTTACAGCCCCATATTATGAAATTTTAGGTTGTAAAATCCAAAAACCCCTTAAACTTTAAGGAGTAAAATTCAAACACCCCAAACTTTAGGGGATAAAATCCAAATTTTGAAACGCGATGATATAAAATCCAAACACCCCAAAACTTCAAAGGTTAAAATCCAAATTCTAAAACTTTGGAGTTTAAAATCCAAACACACCAAACTTTAAGGGTGTAATTTGCAATTTAGCCTTATAAAAAGTACAAAGAATTAATCCATGTCTCCAATGTGACATTTTATTAGTAAAAATATTTGTTTGAACTATTTTTAAATTTAAAAAAAGAAGCAATCAAAGACGTCGACTATTCAATGGGAAGATTTGTTTTAGAGGAAGCATTACTAGAGCAAATTAATAATGATGTCAAGCGGTGTTATTCAACCCAGCCCGATCGGTCGGACTGGTGACCCAGTACATAGACTGGTTCAGGTCATCAATTGGATTGGATGTGCACAAGACCTAGTCAAAACCGGTAAAACCTGGCGGGTTTTAAGCAAACCGTATGATCTGGCTGGGTTTTAATAACCCAGCTGGGTTTGTGAATTTTGTAAAATTACATTAATAAGTCCATCCCATTGAATCTTTTACTGTTTAATGTATGTTAATTTGGTAATTTAAATATGAGAAAACCTAAAAAAAATTTTAAAAAAATGCACTTTTTAGTTTCACGTAGTCAATTAACACATAGGTATGAATATATGAATATATCTTATATACTTTACTACTTAAACCTTCTTTTCTCTTCTTTCGTTTACGTTTTTTTGTGCTTTATTTGTTTATTGCTTTATGTTTAAGCTTTTAACCCTTTTCTTTTCTTTCATTTGTATAATTTGAGATTTATATTTTTTTTTTAATATAAAAAATTTTAAGACATGTAACAAGATTTTATTTAGCAAAAACTTTGTTGCAATCTTATGACATTCATTTATTTTGCTTGTGAATTTTATAGAACTAGTTGCTAACCCGTGCGATGCAAGGAAAACTACTAAAACTAAGTTCTAAAATAATGTTATTTATTTATTTTTAAGAATGTTAAAAAATACGTGAGTAATTATAGAAGTTCAAATCCCTATAAAAAGCTCAAATCTCTTAAAATAGTACACCAAAATGAGAAATTTGATTGCTTTGTTCTACCCATGTACAAAGTTAAAAAACAACCTCTAACTTTGTATAACTTATTTGTACCTTTAGTTAACAACCTCGAACTACCGTGCAGGGAGGACTTCCTCTTGCATGCTTTTGTGAGAAGAGACCTTTGTTTCCTGAAAACCAAAAAAGAAAGAAAATTTTGAAATAAAGAAAACACGGAAAACATATTGGAAGCAAAAGGTACTACTCACAATACCACTTGAGAATACACTTTGATCGTAAATATAATTATTTAAGACATACATTTAGAGAAAGATTATTAATCAACCTCATGCAACTCATCTAAAAGTAAAGAAAATTAATCATACAAGAATACATATTTGACATCAAGATTAGACTCAACTTCTACTTAAAATTGAAACTTAAAACAAATCCTAGTCTCAAAACTTTTGGAATCTCATAACGTAAGATCAAAACCCAATTAAAGAAACAAATGGATTGTAGAGAACCAAATTTAAGGTACATAAACTATCCTTATGACTATTTGATAATCCTTTCAGATTTTTAATGAGGCTCCTAATTCTCTATTTTATCAAATATGGGAATGATAGATAAGTTGAACAAAAAATAAATTTTAGGTCATATGTTTGCTTAAGTTTCAAATTAATTTTTCAATCTCTCTATTAATTCACTTGTAGAAAGTTTTGTAGACGAACTTCGTAAACAAAACTAACAGAACATCATACAAAAATATAAAGGCAAGGCAAAACGGTTTCTATGAATTTAATTAAATAAAACTGTATCTTACCAAAGTTTAATCTGTTTCTTGAAAGAAAAAAAAAATACTCTTTTTAATAAACAAACTTAAGTTGTCATTAAGACTCTTGCTACAACAAAATCTCTATATTTTTTTTTCATATAAATAAAAAATATGTCACCTCCTTATCTTATGCCACTTTGTTGATTACTAAAAATATTTGTTTTCTACCTTAAAGCATAAGAACCTATGCCATAACCATGTAAACAAAACCTATAAAAATAAATATGTTTAGATCCCACAAGGAGGAAAAGATAAAATTATACCTTCCAGGTGCAAGCCTTGTCTTAAGAAATCTTTAAAATTAACTTTTCTTGAAGCTTCAAGCAAAGCTGAAACAGCAACGTAAAAAACATAAATAACCATAACTTCCATGTGTCAAAAAATTTGTTCAAGCATTACAACACAACAATTGATTTAACAAAAAGGATTAAAGTTAATATGTTACCTCAATTGTTTCGAAATGAAGCACAAGAATGCCCTAATTGGAAAAGCCATTCCTAAACTGGCATAGGCATAAAACCATACATATTAATTCAATTGACATCTGTAAGGTACAAAGTACGTCTTCTTAGATGAATTAATTAGTATCAATATGAGGAGCATATAGGTTCTGATCAATAAAATCTATAAACATTTCCCCAAACCCTTCTTTGTTCTTAAAGGGAACAAATATGACAAAGAAATTGGACCCGAATAAAACAGGACACATAATTTTTTAAAATCAATTAAATTTCTTAATCAATTTTGATGCTGCATTACATGTCACTAAAACTATCAAAGTTCATATTTTAATGCATAACTTCATGGGAGATTAGGAGAAAGAGAAACAATAAAATTTGATAAAACAATACCTACAGTTGTGTTAAGACGTATATCGTTAATTGAAGCCATCCTCATTTGCTTTGCTCCATAATTCATAGTCTTAATAATTGGGAATTGACATGCAAAAGCAAAATCTCCTTTAAATCTGGCATTTCTTCAACTCAAATATTTGAAGGGGAGATAATACATGCCTCTGACTTCTGAAAAAGGAGATTGTAAAAAACTTAAAATAGGTAGAGATTTATAGGAAATTCACCCGAGAAGGGTTAGGGAGAAAAATTCAAAAGGTAAAAAAATATAAAAAATAATAAAAAAGAAGGAAAAATGAAACGCAATAAACAACATAAATTCAAAGAACAGAGAAAGAACATAAGTTTAGAGAAAAACGAGCGTACCTCAAAGAACAATAACAAACCCACCACATTGGCAAACAGAGAAGATCAATGGTTGAAGTTGTGACTATTGATTAATCTTATGATTCTTGCAAATGGGCAGTTGGATTTTATGGGTCGTTGGGGATAGAGACTGGAGTGAGAGAGAAAGGTCGCAATTGAAGAGCAAAGTTTTATGCGTGTGGCCGTGGGTTCGTAGGATTTTCAGTTTGGGGGGCTTTGAAAAAATGCTTGTATGGAGAAATTCTCCTCAAAGAGTGTACATATAGAGTAATAAGAAAGAAGTGGTTTTTTTTTTTTGAAAGAAATATATAAGCGTGCAAATTTCGTAACTACCCCTGTTAGCAGGATGGTGCAATATCTTGCTAATCAGTAACGTATTGAGAGAGGGGTGCCCAGGGTGAAGAATCAGAAGTTTTTGATTTTTTTTAAGAGATAGAAACTGAAACTTATTAGGAAAGGTGTAAAATTTATAACTACCCTCTGAAACAGTGCAATTGAACACAACGGTAGCAAAAAATAGTTCTGAAACATTACTCTTATTTCACTAAATGAAAATGTACAATGTTTTGATGTTTTTAAACGTTTCTACTATTAGTTATTATATAGATTTCTAATGCTATTGTTTGTGAAACCTTGATTTTAAATTATAATGCTGAGTTTAATTTAGGCATATGCCTTTTTTTTTTTTAATTTACATATTCATGTTATGTTTTCTCAAACTTTTATATATATATATATATATATATATAAATTATATATATATATATATAATTTTAAAAATCTTTTTATTTGGCCTTATGATTGACCATTGACTACTGGTTGAACCAGTGACCTTGTAACCTAACTCAGAGATAGGGTCAACGTCCGGTCCGGGTTTAATAACAATGATATCAAGTATACATTATTATGTAGCGTGTAGAATGGTCCTATCAAGCTATCACTTTGCTAAATAGAACCTTGTGTTAGTAGATGGAATTTTGATTTCTTTGTTGGGTAGTGTAAACTAGCCGTACCTTCCCGATTAAGAAATAGCTTTATATCAAATCATTTTGTTTTATGTTAGATTTTTTTTACCAGTTTTATAGGGTATAGAGCCAATAAAGCTAACTTTTTAAGTTTTACTTGTCACTTTAGTAATATTTTCAGTCCAATTATCAATTTATACCAATTATTTATTAGGTGGACCCCACAAGGCTCCATCTTTATATATATAGTCAAAACTCAGAGAAAATCTAATTAGATTTTGATTAGATTTTCAATTTTACACCACATGCCCCTTATAATTTTTAATTTTGTGCCAAGTGATTTATTGAGTGTAAAAATTGAAAAGTCCAAATCCAATTAGATTATAAATAGGATTTCAATTGGAGTCCAATTTTCTGCCACGTGTCCATATAAGTTTTTATTTTTGTGGCAAGTAAATTATTGAATGCAAAAATCAAAGAGTCTAAAACCAATTAAATTCTAAAATTCATATATATAAATATATATATATATATATATAATTAACTGTTACATATTTTATAAATCTATGATTTAAAAAGTGTAAGTTAATACCACGTATAATTTGAACCATATAAGTACAATTGTTTTTAATTGTATTCGTGCATATGCATGGGGACACACACTAGTCTATATATATAAATATATATATATATATATATTAATAGACAAAATTTAGAGAAAATCCAATTAGATTTTAATTAGATTCTCAATTTTGCGCCATGTGTCCCATTTAATTTTTAATTTTGTGTTAAAAGTGAATTATTGAGTTTAAGAATCAAAGAGTCCAAATCTAATTAGATTTTAAATTGAATTTTAATTGGAGTCCAATTTTTTGCCACATGTTCATCTAAGTTTTTTTATTTTTGTGACAAGGGAATTATTAGGTGCAAAAATCGAAAAGTCTAAAACCAATTAAATTTTTAATCACACACACACACACACACATATATAATGAGAAACCATTACATATGTTAGAAATGTCTGGTTTAAAAAAGTGTTAGCTAATACCATGTATAATTTGAACATCTTCTAAAAAAAATGTAATTTGAACCATATAATTGTGATTATTGTTAATTGTATCCATGCATATGCATGGGGCTACACACTAGTCTATATCTATATATATATATATATATATATATATATATTTATATCTAAGAGCTGAAGCATAGCATTTGTTGTTCCTACGTTTCAGTTCAGTCACATCAGCGTCCATGTCGTTATCTTTTTTCTTTCCGATCTTCTTATAATTGTTTTTAACAATTATTTTTTTAATATTTACACTTCCCTAACCTTTCTCCCCCCCTTCCTTTTCATCTCTCCACTACTTCTCCAACCTTTCTCTTTTCCTTAGCTTTTCATCTCCCCACTACCTTCTACATTAATATTATTCTTTCTCTTTCCCTTCATCTTCCTTTATTTTTGTATCTTTTTATTCTCACCCTCTTACTATAAATTTGTCACTATCTTTTCCATTTTATACATAGTTTTCCCTCACCAAAAAAAAAAACGTTCTCTCTCTCTCTCAATTTTTTGATGGATTTTTTTTTTTTTTCTTATTACTCTGCTTTAGTTTGATAATTTTTTATATTCTTTAAAACTCTAATTTGGATTAATGCGATTTAGTTTAGTTTTTTATTTTTTTTTTTTTTTGTTCTCTTTGATTGTTAAATGTTATCCTATTGTGTTATAAAGAATTAAATATAGCATATCTATATATATATTTACAACAGCGTCCACGTTGTTATCATTTTTCTTTCCAATTTTCTTATAATTGTTTTTAACATTTATTTTTTAAATATTTACACTTCCCTAACCTTTCTCCACCCCCCCCCCTTACCTTTTCATCTCCCCACTACTTCTCCATCCTTTCTCCCTCCCTTACCTTTTCATCTCCCTACTATCCTCTACATTAATATCGTTCTTCCTCTTTCCCTTCATCTTCCTTTATTTTTGTCTCTTCTTATTCCCGCCCTCTTACTATAAATTTGTCACTATCTATTCCATTTTATACATTGTTCCTTAGTATTTTTCTCTCACCAATCAGTTTTATCTCAACTCAGTATACACGCAGCAAACCCAAGAAAAACAAATTCATTGCATCTAGATTGGATTGGGTCAAGTTATCGAGTTCTATGCACACCCCTAATAAGAATTATGGTGTAATCATAAAATATCTATAAAACTGTATAAGACCTACTATGATCTATGGTACAAATTGTTGATCTGTTAAGAAGTTACATGTTTTGTATCAAAAAAGAAGAAGTTACATGTTCTTGAAGCAAGACTAACCAAAATGAGAACATTATGATGGACGAATAGGTATTCTAGGAAAGATGGATCAAGAATGAAAACATAAGTTCAAGGTGAAGGTGGTTCCTCTTAAGGAAAAGATAAAGAAGAATCATATGCAATTGGAAGCATATCAAGATGATTGGGCATATGCAATTGAGAACAATCATGCAATGTTGAGAAAGAGTGAATTAATTAATTTTAAGAAAAGTAAAGGAGATAGATAAAAACCTAAAATATCAGCTATTAAAGTAATGAAGAATAATATGTTGATTAGGGAAGGAATAAATAGTGTAATTTTTTTATTTAATAATTTGATAGTTGAGGAAGGGAAGTTTGAACTCTGAATATCTCCGTTGAAAATACTAAAAGGTATTGTAAGGACTCAATTTGTAACGACCCCAAAATGGTATTGGGTTCATATGTTAAGGGCCCAAACAATATAATTTGTAGAGCGTGGGCTGAAAGGCTAGGCCTTGGTCATCGGACAGTGGATAGACTTGGTTTTCATGGTGGATGCGCAGAGGTGAACTAAGCTTGTCCATGGATCTTGTCCATGAAGCTTTTTGTTCTTATTATTCCTCTCTCTATTTGGGTACCCTGGTCCCCTCCATTTTTTTGGCGCATAAATCTTTACATTATATAGCCCTTCTCGGTTGATCCTGACCTTCCATCTGTTAATCAGGCAAGTAACTACTCGAGTACCTGTCCCATCAGCCACCTCCCCCTACTTTCTGTTAGTTGCAATAACCGAAACCACACTGTTCAGGAGTCTTTTCCCATCAATATGGCTAGGACGTTTGTTGGCGCATTCAATGCGGAGGTGACGTCTTTTCCTTGAACCACTCCCACTCCGTACCCCCATACGAGTCCCATTTTACTCGCCTTTTCTTCCGGGAGCGCTTTGGAGGCTGTCTTTGATGACATGTCGTTCTTCCCTTTTAAGCCTTGAGATGTCGAAGACAGGGTCATCCTCGGCTGATCTCTAGGCTATTTGGTCTTTCATTACTTGTCCTCGGCAACTACTCTCCTCGGCACGGGCCCTGGGTCCTAATGGAAAGTGGGCCGGGACATAAATTCTCTGGCCCCACAGGTATTAATTGAGCTACAAGACTCAACTAAATAATATGGGTATGGCTTACCTTTAGTACGTTTTTAATTGGATATGTCTTTTTGTTTTAAATATACAATAACAAGTGGTAATGAGTTTTAATCCCCACATTTTATTTAATTAGTAGATGATGTGGCAATTTCTCATTAAAACAAAATGAGATTCCTTTTAAAAAAGTAATAGAGGTAAACCAAACCCAAATAATATGATTTTATAAGGTTATAAAATGAGAGAAAAATACATGTGATCCATTCAAGTAGTTATTAAACACATATCCACACCTAATTTGATTGGGATTAAGGTTCATTGAATTGAGTTTTTTCTTCAGCATTGCCCAAATTTTTTCAACATATTTGAAGGCCACAATTTTGGGGAACCTATTAAGCATTTTGGACCGCTTGGAGGCAGGGATAGATTTTAAAATAGTGTCATGTTTACAAAAGGAACGTATTCAGACATGAAGTTTACCATACAGCTAGTAAACTTTTTTCAGAATTTGTGGGAATAATAATTAATAATGAATAGTCTTTTTAAATACAATGAATTGTTTTTTCAGAATTTTATACATAGCATGTAAACCTTTACACGCAATGTTTTAGAGTGACTGAGTTTAGCCTAGAAATCTCCTAAAGAAAAAGTTTAGCCTGGAAATATTTGAACTTCTTGGAACCCATCAGGGCTCTGCAATCTTTAAGCTGCTTGTCCATCAGAGATTCAGAGTGATTTCAAAGCATTGTTAACACTCATGAATATTTTATATAAAATTAACTCAATGGAGTCAAATCTTCCACAGGAAGAGTATATGTGACATTCCAAAAAAAAAAAAGTATATGTGACAGATAACAAAAAAGACAACCCTCAAGGACTCCACAAACACAGAAAAATAGTTACTTGTGTTTTTTATTTGCCTGTGAACATACAGTCATAGGAGCTCTTGCTCGCTTCTTGTCAAATGCACTTGTTCTGCTGTCTAAATCCCCATCATCGTCATCCTCATTATCACCTCCATCTCTAGCAGATTGAGTATATTCCTTGGCACTAATAGCAGCTTTTCTTTTTCCAGTGTTTAACTTAGCACGTAGTTTCTTTTCAAGTGGGTCGTTTGAAGGCCCGTGTTTAGGTTGGCGTGAGAGCTTCGCACCCAATCCAAGCCTACAAGAAAATGTGAAGGGTTGTGGTGAACAACTTACAATTTCCCATTAACACCAATAGCCGTAACAGACAGCAAAGATGGTTATACACTTATACTGACCTATAAGGTTGACCCTCTGATTCTACTTCTGGCTGTTCATTCTCTGCAGCTTTAGTCATTTTATTAACCCATTGTTCAGCCTGCATATTAGTAGATTGTATTTGTCATGCTCAAAAAAAAATCACCTTGAACATAGTTTGGAGAATTGACAATAAGAGCAAAGTGGAGAATGTATTGTACTTAGGACCTGTCCTACGTACATAATTACCCGCCCTACTGTGTCCATACTTATGTGTTTATTCTATGGACGTGAAAGATAACCCAAATACTCCATATGACCTTTTGCACTCTTGATAAGAGTATGCAGTGTATTAGCCTACATAAACCTCATGCCTTTACTGATACCCAATGCATGCAGAACTCTAAATATAAGATGATAACAATACTAATTACTTTGATTGTACTTTGTGTTAGCATGTCTCGTGCATTTTATAGCCTCTGGTCACCCAATTTAAAACTAATTGGGAGAAAGTACAAGTTTAAAATAAATAAATAAACGGAGATCTGATAAGAAACCACCTAATCAAGCAGAAAGCATAGAAGAGTTCTACAAGCCCATCATTTTAGGACTTTGAAATGTAGTAATTCCAACCTTGGCACAAAATTCCCTCCAAATTGGTTTGAAGGAATTTCCTCCAACACATGGAGATTAAGTAGACTCCAAGGATAGCACAATTGACTGGAGACTTTGCCTCATGAAGCGAAGGTCACTAATTCGAGTCTTCCCTACCACTTCCCCTAGGGACCAAAACTTATCCAAAAAAGAATACATGGTGATCAAATGACCATCCACATTTATTTTAATCACATGACCATTACATAGTGTTAAAATTTTAGTTGGCTGATATTTGTGAGTGTATATAGAATAAGTGTTTCTATTCCTGGGTCAATAAATTAAAGTCCGAAGCAGCTCAAAGTGAAATCTATTTATTATCAATAGTTCCTCAATCAATAGAGAGCCACAGTTCAATAGATAGAGAACCATATTTCAACAAATTCTCGATTGATCAAGAGCCACAGTTCAATAGATCCCTATAGAAACTCGGTCCATTGAGATCCCAATTAGACTACTATTCATTTAGAAATTTTGCTTAAAACCTTGCTTTTGGCCTGCTTAAAAGCAATTGAGGCCTCCTTGCTTAAGCCATTAAAGCCTGCTCAAGCAAGCCCTTAAGTTCTTGAATTCCACAAAGCATGTAAAGGAAGCCGCTGGAAGCCTTTAGTTTTCATTTAATGCATGCAGTGGGGTTAGAAGAGATTCTTCAAGTTGGCTGCTGCCATTTGGAGAAAGCATATAGAGAACAAAACCAAATCTTTAGAATTTCAGCCATTTCATTTTTCCATCTAAGAGAGAGAGAGTTTTTCCATCTGAGAGAGAGAGCTTTTGAGAGCCAAACAACATATTTTCCCCTCTCCCTCATCTTATTGTATTCTTATTATTGAGCATTCTTTTACACTTCATTAATTAAGCCAATATCATGGAACTCATTTATTTACCCCACCTGTATTTCAATCTCATTGTGAGCAAAGTGAGGTTGAAACCATAGAGATAAAATCCAGTGGGGGCTCCCTAAGGAAAACCTTCAAGATCTTCTTAGATTAACAAAGGTTTTGGTTAAGAAAAGACAACTATACAAGGATTCTGGAGAATCTGGGACTACTGCAGTAGGAAGCCAAGCAGGGAGTTTGCAACGGTTGCAATGGTCTAGGCCAGGCAAAGGTTTCGTAAGTCGCTGACGTTGTAATTGTCCCTTTATTTCAATGCAATAGTCTTGTCCACGTTGTGATTTTTCCACTGGAAATGTTTTCCTTTGGTTTTCCACTTCATGACCATTCTATATGTCACCAATTTCGAATTTTGAAATGGTTAGAAATCTCTATTTTACTACCCGAACCCTTCCCCTCACCCTCAAACCATACCATAAGACCAATTGGGTTATTGGTGTGTAACCAATTTCTTATTCCTTTGATATTTATCTATGGTATATATGTCTAATCTGCTGAGTGATTATATTGTGAATATATATACATATACTGTTGGGTTATAGATTATTATTTTGTGTGATTAACTATTAAATTACTTACTCTGCATTGTTAATCACCAAGAGATCTAAACATAAATCCATTGAGGATTTTTCACATAGATATAGTGATTAAAAACATACGTATATAATCATTTGAGTTGTCATGTAGTGGTTTCTGCGCTTTCCTAAGTGTTTACTATAACTACTTTAAATTTCTCCAAATATTTAGCATGAGCTAATGAAAGATATTCCTATAATTCTCTAAGATTTCTACTAGACAAATTGCCATTATCCTTCAGTAGTCACTTGGAACATGAATCAGTCTCACATTAGAACATTCACCATAACACAATTTAAAGAAGCAAATCCATGAATCAACTATGTAATCAATAACATCACTTGTTCATTATTAAGATCTCAAAAATAAGGAATAGTTACCAATTTCAATCCCATATCCAACTTAACAATTTGTGGAAGGCCAATTTTGTGTGGCGTCTCTTTAGTGCCCATTGCAACTTCTTCGCCAGCCTCCAAAATTAATGTTCTCAATCACCTGCAAAGATTAATCTATTATTCAGCTTGTAGCAAAAACATAAGCAGTAATAATTTGATAGTTGGAAATACTGGAATTGCCAACCAGTTGAGCTACAAAGCTCTTGCAACTTGGGTCTTATTCTAACTGAATGAGGACAATATTCATTTGGCCTGAAATGAATGAAACATTGACTTGGGGGTGCAATAAAGCATGATGATTTTCCAACAAATGTGAAATCCAAAGTTAAAAGGAATTGGGTCTTTGTTCATAGACTAAATATAGATTTAAGGAATCAAGTTTTATTCAAATGTACATAAACCCCTTTAAAATGATTAATCTATATATCAGAACCAAGCTATCATCAACAAAGATGCTAATTGCAATTACTATATCTTATACTCAAGTATAACAGCCAAAACTTTTGAATAGCCAATTTCTCAAACCCTTTGTGTGCACACGTAAACATATAAACAATGTATATACATACGTAGATACACACAATTTACATATACGAAATGTGCCAAGGCGTAGGAAAGAGGAGAACCTGAAGAAAGTGTTTTTGTTATCAAATCACAGTTTGGGCATTGTACTTGCGTCCCCTTACTCCCCACTTTTAGTGACCTTCGCTTCATGAAGGTGAGGTCTCCAATCAATTGTGCTATTCTTGGAGTCTACTTAATCTCCACGTGTTGGAGGAGATTCCTTCAAACTGATTTGGAGGGAATTTTGTGCCAAGGTAGGAATTACTGTAACTAAAAAGGAAAAAAGTTGCTATTAGTGCCCAAGAAAACAATGTTGAGTTAATTTTACTCTTCATGTGGAAGATTCAACTCTATTGAGTTAATTTTATATAAAATATTAATGATAAGTGTTAACTTTTGCTTTAACAATTCAAGCACATCAATGCACCCAAGAAAACAATGTTATTCAAGTTAAATTAAAAATATGAAAACATAGTAGACTGTAAAACTTAAAGCATGAGGAGAAAACCTCTAACGTGATCGGACAATCATAATACCCTGAAAGTTCCTTCAGCAAAATCACCGAGTAAAGCTCACTAAATTCATATGCCAAACAAGTCCAATTGCTTCCACTTTCAGGTCATCAACCTTAAATGTCCTTCAACACAACTACCCCAATAAAGCTTTCACACACACACACACACAAAAAGCAACAAATCAGTGTGTACTAATAAATTATTATGAGATAATAATTTCCCCATAATCTAGATACAGTGTGTACTAATAATTTTCTATCAATCATAAGAGTTGTGGATTACAAAAAATAATAACCCCATTTAAAAAAGATTCCGAAATTCTGGCATATAATATTTACTGAGTTATATACCAGTTTCAACAAAACAATGAATAAACTCAAATCAACAAATATAAATAACCAAGAATACTGAAATCCACATCTTAAACACTTAAATTCCTAACAAATTAACAAACAAGCATAGCAAAAATTATACAATAGCGCCAAGAATACCGAAAAGTTTTTTTTTTTTTTAAAACACTAAATAGAAAACAGTACCTCCATGAAAATCGAAAAATTGTGAGAAAAACTTACTGGCGTTTTTTTATTACAACGGCGCGGAGAGAGACGGGTTTGAGGGGACTGACAAGGAGACTGGGGAAGAGAGAGAGATGGAGGCCGGGAGGTGAGGGCTGCGCGTTTGAAAACAATCGGGATGTCTTTTTAAAAAAACAAATAAAACTTAAAAAATAAATAATTCGGGGGTGTTTGGTTTGTTTTTTTAAACTACTATTTTCAGTTTTTAAATAACATTTTATGCATTTCAATGCACTTTTTCAGTTACACGTATTTTTATAAGTGTTTTCAAGTAATAATTTTCAGTTTTTAAACACATGTACCAAACGAGTCCTAAAAAATTAGTGATGTGGAAAATTGAAGTGTAAAAAAAAATTAGGGTAAATTATAAAATTAGTCCTTATCCTTTACATCAGATGTCAATTTAGTCTTTAATCTTTCAATTGTATCAATTTGGTTTCTAACTTTTTCAGTGTTGTGTCAATTTAGTTCATGTAGTTATCCTTGGATGAAAAATGCTGATGTGCCAAACGGAATAGTAAAAAATTATTTTTCATGCCACATTAACTGCCAACTGTACATTTATGTCAGATTTAAAAAATATAATAAAATAAAATATGCTCACGTGAGTTTGGATTGATCTCACTAAATGGTTCTAAAATTAAAATCCTTAAAAGTTTCTCTCTCTCATCAATATCATTTCCATAGCTGTCGTTATACAAATTTCTCAAAAGTTAAGTGTTGGTTAACAGTTTGTTTAATTTTCTCCTACAGGCTTGCTTCAGGAGCTTTGGCTATAAACGAATGCAAAGCACCATATGAAATCACTGTTGGCAGCTCATTAAAAATGGATTCATTTTTCTTTTATTTGAGAAAGGTTGCCCACCATTCTGTAAAACTCTACGGGTTATCAGGTTTGGTTTGAATTTGAAATGATGGTAGATTTGTTGGCAAGTCTACATGATGATTCTATAAAATCTGGAAAGTAAAAAAGAGTAGTAGCAAATCACTCGTTTGCAAAGGGATCTGTGGCACTAGGTAGTGCAAGTTTGATCCTATTAGACTAACTCAAATTTTTTGAGCTGGTTTCTAGACCAGCTTTCTTAAACGGGATTGTTTCTTTTAAACGAGAGAGAGAGAGAGAGAGAGAGAGAGAGAGAGAGAGAGAGAGAGAACTTTTAGGGATTTTAGAACTATTTAGTGAGAAAAATCAAATTTGTGTGCAAATTTTAATTTGGAGTTTTTTATTATTTTAATCTGCCTTGTCCGGTTGGTAGTTGACTTGGTATTAAAAATGATTTTTTACCATTCCGTTTGACACATCAAATTTTTCATCCAAGGAATAACGGTAGGGATTAAATTAACACAACACAAAAAATGTTAGGGACCAAATTGACACAATTAAAAGGTTAAGGACCAAATTAACATTTGGTGCAAAGGATAGGGACTAACTTTGTAATTTACCCAAAAAATTAAGATGCTTTTAGGTACATTTATAGATTAATACTAATTAACCTCGTAAGATCATCCACATTGATAGTGCTAATATTACTAAAAAGCTATTTTAGCATCTTAAATATTAAAAAACCTCTTTCAAGTTGCAATTGTGTTATAGTTAAAAAAAATTGGCTCACTACTACAGTAGCAGTTATTGTAGCTGGTTGCCAAATCTCCTTCAATAATAGTGTTATATTGTGGGCATAGTATCTTTTAATATTAAAACCTTTTTTTTTTAAAATACCCCAAATGTCTTTCTCTCTCTTTCTTCATTTCTCACTTCTCAGACTTAGCCTCTCTCTTCTCATTATCTATCTCTTTGTTCTCTGCCTCTCTTTTTCTTTTGGTTCTCTGCCCCTTTCTTGTGCATCTTTGGCTCTCTGGGTGAATCATCGTTGTGGGTTGCTGGGTTTTGTGACTTTATGTTGTGGTTTTTTATGTGGTTGGGTTTCGATGGAGTTGAGGTTGGGTTGTGTTGGTTTTGAATGGTTTGGATCAGTGGTTAGTGGTGGTGTGGCTGTGGTATGGTTAGTGGTGGTGGGGGTGGTGGTAGTTGATTTTGGTTTTGGAAGTAGCTAGTGGTGATGGGTTGTGGGGGTTTTTTTTTTTCTTTTTTTTTGTGGTGGGTTGTGGTTGCTACTAGTGAACTGGTGATGGAGATGGTTGTGGCCGGTTTCTATAGGTTTTTATGGTGGTTATGGGATTTTTTTTTTTCCTTGCGATGGGTTGTGGTTGCCACTGGTTTTGGTTGGTGAAGTGGTTGCGGAGTTTTGGCTGGTGAAGTGGTGGTGGAGGTGGTTGTGGCTAGTTTCTATAGGTTTTTGTGGTGGTTGTCTTTTTCTATACTACTATTTAAGGGGCTTCCCTTGTTTGGACTGGATTTTTTTTTTTTAGTTCCAAAATACCCCTACAGTCTACGTTTAAGTAGGGGCAAAACTAGGTAAAAATGCTTCTTTAACTTCCACGTAAAACACTATCTATACTACTATATAAAAGGCTTCCCCTGTTTGGACTGGATTTTTTTTTTTTTGGTTCCAAAATACCCCTACGCTTAAGTAGGGTCAAATTTTGGTAAAAATGTTTCTTTAGCTCTCACGTAAAACACTATCTACAAAATAGGACCATACTCCCAGTACACCCAAATTGGCTTTCAAACTCAAATTGCATCTTTTTCAGTTCTCCAGTTCTCTCAATTCTATATTAATCTTCTTTTCACCATTATCATCATTGTTAAGAAACTTTCACTCTCACCCACCTCTTTGCTTCAAATTTCACTACAAACAACAACAACAACATATAGATTTGAGGTAAGCTCTTCTTAGATCAAATCTCAGCCCTCTCTCTCTCTCTCTCTCTCTCTCTCTTATTTCTACATTTCTTACTTCAATTTCTCTCTCTATTTGGCCATGTTTTGCTTATTGTTATTTCAAGACTTACTGGATATTTTCTGGTCTATTGTTTTACGGGCCTTCACAATAAAACTCCATTAAAAGATGTTTCATTTTTTATGACTCTTCACGGATGTGTAGGCTTTGAGGTCAGTGCTATTATGTATTTAATTTTAATTTTTCAAAATGTATTTAATTTTTACGAAATTATACATTCACATGATGTCAATTAAACAATAAGAAAGGTGTTGGGAACTCAGTTTCACTTTGTCTTTGGGTTCCTACGTAGTATTGTGTGACTCTCCTTTGTTGTTATTATATTTTGTCATTTAGTTTGATTTAGGTTCATTAACCAAGTAAGTCATAAACAGAAGCTCGGTTAGAGTGAGATTTCACTTGGTCTTTACTTTTTTCCTTTTTAAAAAAAAAAAAAAAAAATTGTTAGTGATTGAATTTGCATCAATTGATTCATTCTGTGTTTTGTTTTGTATGTGTTGTGAATTTGATTTTAGATTTGAGATTGATGGTGCATAGATCTCTTAAATATGTAGTTTTTTTAAGCCTTTTGAGTTATAGTTTAGTCGTCATTGAATTCTATTAAGTTGTCATTGATCTTTTTTTCTTTTTCTTTTTTTTTTTTTAAAGTTGAATGCTAACTTAGAGTTTAGGAAAAAAAAAAAAAAAAAAAAACCTTATTATTTTATCTTGATTTAGAGTCTAAAAGGGGAAAAAAAATTCTTTTAACTCTCACGTAAAATACTACCTACAAAATAGGACCACACTTTGTTATCATTATCTTATCTTATCTTTTTTAATTCTTTTCTTTTATTTGGTCAGTTTGATGGGTGTTTAATATTTTCTATAATTAATGACTATTTTTAAAGAGTGGGAATGATATATATTGATTTGTCTTTTTTTTTTTTGTGGTTATTGGGTTTGATTCATTATTTTAGTGTATGTGTTCTAACTGGTGCTCTCTCTTCCTCCTATTATTTTTATTTGTTGTATTTCTTACATTTTAGCCTTACTCTCTATTTTTTTGTATTTTTTTTAGGGTGACATATCAACAATTTGGTTAGATTGCATAGCAGGCACATTGGATGAATTTGGGTGAGCGAAGTAGTAGTCAATCTATCAAGTAGTTGTTAAAGAACATTTTTTGTAAATATCCTACCATATGAAATTTAATATTGTCATTTTTTGTGCCTTTCATTGCACATTTGATGATTCTGTAAGCAATTGTCATATACGTAAATTTGCAAAAACAAGAATGATATCGGGGGAAGTTATCTTTAAAGATAAAATTTAAAAATTGTGGTGAAAATTGCTTCTAAATAATAGACTAACTTTTAGGGGTAAAAACCTAAAACGTTGGGGTTTAACAAATCTCATCACACCCTTAAATATATCTTCGATTTAATGGTTTAGAATGTTACGTCATTTAAATTTTAACGTACATATATTTTAAAAATTAGTAAAATTTAATCCGATCCAAAATAACTTACCAACAAACAAAAAGACTCCAAACAAACCATGCCTTTTGAATTTGCATGAAGTGTTACGTGTCCTCAGTTAATAAATTGTAAGTCCTTCAACGTTAGTTTGATTTTTTTTTTTTTTTTTTACAATTTTAAGCAAAAAAAAAAAAAAAATCCCCATGTTTTTGGTATTTTAATAATATGCCAGCATTGTTTTACATTTAAAATTTATAAAATAAATAAATAAATAACCTCGTTTTATAGGTTTTTACCCAAATATTTTTATTCACTAAACTTTTGGGCTTGGGTTCAAAAAAATAATACATGCACCAAAAAAAATTACATTGCTTGATATTAAACTTAGAGAATAGGTGGACTCCTCAAATGGTATTCTTCATGTTATAAGAAATTAATATTATTTAAATTTTCTTTTATATCAACTGAGCTTTAATTGTATTTCCAATTTTGTGAAAATTAAATTCGAGGGTGTGAAAGACATTGAAATTTATATATTACATTCAAAATCAACTACCAATCAATTTAAATCCAACCTAACAATTAAATAAATTACTATACAAATTAAATCAAACAAAAAACCATATGCAGAACAAAAAATACACAAATGTATATATCCACACAAATGTATTTAAAAGCTACTAACCTTTCCATATTCAAGGTGTTTTAAAAAATTTAATACTAATTTAATTATTTATTTATTTAGTTATTTTTATGGATTTTTCTACTAAGTGACTATCTTTTAAGATTATGAGCCCGTTTGGATAGGCTGTTCTAAAACTCTTAACACGTGTTTTTATCAAAAACGCAAATATGTGTGTGTTTGGTATTGTGATTTTACTAGAAACTGTGTTCTTTCAAACGCCATATATCACGTTTTGAAACTGAAGTATCAACCAACTTTTTGAAAAACACTGCTTAAAACGCAGATTCGTAATACTTTTTAAGGTTTAAATACCTAAAACACCCTCAAGCATTTGCTAAATGACAAAATCATCAGACAACAAATAAACTCACCTCCCTAACTTTCCAACGACAACACTGCTCAAGGCCTCAGGCAAAATTTGCAGCAACGGTGGAGAATGTTGTCAGAACAAGAACGAGCTCAGCTGAATCACTATCGTAAATGGAAACAAGAAGGCACTACTTGTAGGAACAACTTGCATGTCCACTTGCTCTCCGTCCATGTTTACAAGAAGAAGTCATGCCCATGTGAACGAAATCTCTGTTTCTCTCTCTCTCTTATCTCTGCTATCTCTTTTTCACTTTCTTTATTTGAGGTTGATATTAGCATTGGGAAGGGAAAGTACTTGGGGGTTATTTTAATTTAGTTTTTGCTTTTAATAATATTTACCCTTTTTACCAAAGGCGATAAAATTATATTAAATAATCACAAATAGTACAAAGTACTCAGTAAGGAGAGCGTCAGAAGCAAAAAATCCTACGCAGAGGCAATGATAGCTACTGGGCTTAGAAAAAAGAAAAACAAAAAACAAAAAAATAAAAAACAAAACATGTGAACTATCATGACTAAATAGGTTGGAGAGCTGCCATGTGCTGCTAATACTCTTCAAGGAAAGCCATTGCTCCATGGTGAATCCCAGCTTACCTTTCTTTTTTAAAGAAAGGCTAGTGGGGAATCTGGGGATTAGTGAATATTGTTATTATTATTATTATTATTTTTATCATTATTATTTTTATGAGCTACTTAAAAAATTATAGCATAACATCAATATCAAAATTAAGTCTTTAAGTCCTTTTTGGTAATTTGCACCGAAACGCAATTTTAAACTAATACTCTACACAAGTTTAACCAAACGTTTTATTGTGGTTTTCAAAATTGTGTTTTCCAAATGCACATTTTAAAAACGCTATTTTTAAAAATGCACAATTTCAAACAGCTTACCCAAACAAACCCTATAAATAACTTCATATATAACTCCCATTAAAAAATTATTATGAAAAATAAATTAATAACATGAAGCCTTTTCTATATATAAAAATAAAATAAAATAAAAATAAAAATTAATACCTTCAATAGTTGTAGTTGGGGGAGGGAAATTTCAACCAATTGAACTATTAGAATATTAATATCCACATACATCTTGGATTAGAGCTTGCTGAATATAGCAAGGAGTCTTTTCAATCCAAATTATATCATTAACAAGGCTTAGAGCTTGTCTTGCTAGAATGTGGGTTGGCTAATTGCCATTTCTTCTCACATGAGAATAATGGACAACACCAAGAATTGATCCTAAAGCATGAATTCCTTCCACAATAGCAACAACCGAGGTAGGAGGTTCTGTAACTCGCTTAAGGGCATTGGAAATAATCAAAGAATCCCCTTCCAACACCCCATTCATCAGCCCTAGATGTCTTGCCAATAACACACCAACTTCGTAGGCTTTTGCTTCAACTTCAAGAACCCCCAATTGAGCTCTAATTTTTCTGCATAATGCAGCCAATATTCGGCCTCTGTGATCTCTAATTACTACCCCAATTCCAGCCAACTTCTTTGTGCGAAAAAGGGCCCCATCTACATTGATTTTACAAAACCTAATGGAGGAGGAACCCAGGCTGAAGGCATAGCAACAACATCTCTGTCAACTGGCTGCTGCATTAAATTTGAACTAGCAACTACAACTCTTTCCATGGGCTGCTACAATATATTAGAAACAACATCTCTGTCAACAAGCTGCTGCATTAAATCTGAACCAGCAACTGCTACTCTTTCCACAGGCTGCTGCAACATATTAGAAACCACACCTCTATCATCAAGTTGCTGCAAAAAATCTGAACCAGCAACTACTTCTCTATCCATAGGCTACTGCACTATATCAAAACCAACCATTTCATGCATTTCAATTTCAAACCAATATTCCTGAAGGTAACCTGCTGCCCACCGAGCTACCTCCATTCCATTTTTAGCTTCACCTCCATGATAAACCTCATTCCTATTACACCATAATGCCCAAGCTATCATAACCACTTGTGAACACTTCTTATCCCCAACAACTTTAGTCATCATTTCAATCCATAAAAGGTCCTGCAAAGAGTTAATATTAGTATCCAGAGGCAGCAAATGTATCTTTGAAGCAGCCCAAGCCTCTTGTGCTCTTGCACAATCCCAAAAAATGTGGCCATTCGTTTATGCCTCACCCTAACAGCACACACGCACATCTTCAGCTATAACATTATGTCTCTTCAATTTGGCCTTTGTTGGTAAAATATCGCGTCAAGCACGCCAACAAAAATGTCGAACCTTATGAGGAATAGGCAATGACCAAAATTTCTTCCAAATTTCCTTAACAAACTACCATCAAAAGTAGTACCATGGTTCCTTGATTTGAACAAAGTAATTGCTAATTTATACACACTCCCAACAGTAAATTTTCTATTGTTAGTTTCAACCCAAACCATTTTGTCCAGCGGTAATGCAGCACTCAAAGGAATACTTTTAATTAAATCAGCTTCATGATCAATAAAAAGACTATCAATTACCTCATTCTTCCACCTAGTAGTACTTGAATCAATTAAATCAGCAACCATTGTATTAACACTCAGAAACATCCTTGGAGAAATTACACTATAAGTTGAACCCTATGGCAACCACCTATCTTGCCAAACCTTAATATTTTCTCCATTTCCAACCCTCCATCGCATACCTTCAATAATTAGGCTTTGGGCAAAGATTAGACTCCTCCATGTAAAAGAAGGATTATGTCCAATGGAAGCATGAATAAAATTAGTTGTTGGGAAATATTTAGCCTTAAGGACCTTATACACAAGAGAATCACCACCCATTTGAAGATGCCAACCCTGTTTTGCAAGCAAAGCCTTGTTGAACAATTTTAAAATTTTGAAACCCATTCCTCCAACACACTTAGTCTCACACATTTCTCCCAACTAAGCCATGCAATTTTCCTTTCCTCCTTTTGTTGTCCCCACCAAAAATTTCGAATCATTCCCATTAGTTCATCACAAAGCAAGTCTAGAAGTTTGAAACAACTCATAGTATAGGTCGGAATTGCTTGAGCCACTACTTTGATTAAAACTTCTTTCCCCGCCTTTGAAAATAATTTCTCTTTCTAACCCACCAAAACTTTCCCCAATTTCTCCTTGATAGCATTGAAGGTAGTTCTTTTATTTTTCCCCACCAATGAAGGCAAGCCAAGATACTTCTCATGTTGCTTAATTATTTGGGCACCAAACCGATTCTTTATCTCCTCTTGAACATCTCTTGAAGTGTTACTACTAAAGAACAACGATGTTTTTGCGTGGTTTAGTTGTTGGCCGGAAGCCTTCTCATACACAACAAGCAATCTTTGTAGTTCATCACACTCCTTTAACGTCGCATTGCAAAAAATCAGACTATCATCTGCAAAAAACAAATGAGACAATCTTGGACCACCTCTACAAATTTTCACACCCTCCATTTGACCACTATCCACAGCTAATTGAATCAAAGCTAGTAAACCTTCTGCACACAAAAGAAATAGATAAGGTGATAAAGGGTCTCCTTGATGGATCCCCCTAGATGGAATAATGTGTCCCCTCGGTATCCCATTAATTTTAATTGAATAAGTTACTGAAGAGATACATCTCATGATCAAAACTCTCATCCTACCCGCAAAGCCCAATTTCTCCATAACCTTTTCTAACCATACCCACTCAACCCTATCATAAGTTTTACTCATATCTAATTTAAGAGTCATTTCCCCTACCTTACCCCCCTTTTTTCTGACTAATATGGTGCATTGTTTCAAAAGCCACCAAAACATTATTAGTAATCAACCTTCCATGGACAAAAGCACTCTATGTATTACTAATAATCGAAGGTAAGATTCGTTTCAGCCTATTAGCAATAGCTTTGGAAGCAATCTTATACACGACATTACATAAACTAATAGGCCTATAATAAGTTATCTTCTTAGGCTCTTTTATATTTGGGATAAGAGTAATGTGAGTGTCATTAAAATTTGGTGGAGAAATTCCAAAGTTAAAAAAATCAAGTACCGTTTTGGTGACCACCATGCTACTAGTACTCCAAAAATGTTGGAAGAAAAAATGAGGCATCCCATCAGGTCCCAGTGCCTTTAGTGGGTACATTTGTTTCAAGGCTCCTTTCACTTTGCTCTCAACAAAAGGTCGAACTAGCCACTCATTCATTGCTTAGGTCACTTTAGGTTGCATGGTCAAGAGCAAATCAAAAAATTCCACCGGATTACTAGTAGAGAAGAGATCCCCAAAGTATCCAATTGCTATCTCTCCCATTTTATCCTCATCAACTTGCCAAACCCCATCTTCATCTACCAACCCATTCATGAAATTCTTTCTTTGTCTAGCCAAGGCCTTAGCATGAAAGAAGCTTGTATTTCTATCTCCATTTTGAAACCAATTAATCCTGATCTTTGTCTCCACATGTCATCCTCTCTATCCAACCAACAGTTAGAGTATGCCTCAATGCTTCCATTATTTCCTTGGACCCGGGTTGCACTTCTAGCCATTCCAATTTTGTTTGAAGCTCTATAATATTCTTCCCACATGACCAAATTCAATAGCATTCCAAGCACATAAATCTGCCTTACATTGTTCTAAACATTCTTGAAGAACCCACTCTGATCCAACCATCTGACCATGCTTCCATGCTTCCTTGACAACCTGTTCACATCTCAAATCCTTCAGTCACATTGATTCAAATCTGAAAATTTTTCTATGTCTTCTTTTCTTCCTTCTTTGAGACAAATGAAGGGACAATGGAGAGTGATCCGAAACCGAAGAAGACAAATGATGAAGCTTGGCCATAGGAAAAAGAGACATCCATTCTAATATAGCCAAAGCCCTATCCAATCTTTCTCTTATTTGAACTCCACTAGTTGTTTGATAGAGCCAAATGAACTTAGACCCAATAAAACCCAAATCACACAATCCACAATAATTAATAGTAGAAACAAAATCCTCCATTTGCTTTCTTGGACGAATACTACTACCCTCCTTTTCGGAAAGACCTATAATCTCATTAAAATCACCAATAACCAGCCAAGGTAATGAAGACAAACATTTCAAATGCTTCAATTTCGCCCAAGATTCATGCCTTCTAGCCGTATCCGGATGACCATAAAAACCTGTAAAATGCCACCAACCAATTTCCCCTCCATCCACCCAAGCATCAATATGATTTTGAGAGAAAGTCTGAATATCCACCCTTAATTCTTCTTTCCATAATAAAATAAGACCACCACTATTCCCAATACTAGGGACTACAAAACAATTTTTCATTTTACATTTTTCTTTAATCAATTCTATCCAATCTTTTTTCAACTTTGTCTCTATAAGGAAAACAATGATGGGCTCTTCTTTATTAACCACCTTTGCCAAGGCATTAACTGTTCGGAAGTTCCCAAGCCCCCAACAATTCCAACTTAATGACTCATTGTGCTCGGCGGGGATGCTGAGCAACCTCCGCCATTAAAGTAGTTGAACATACCTCACTTTTCTTCTTTTTCTCTGCTGCATTAGAGTGATATTCCTCGCTTTCTGTTTCAACAAGTTTTCTCTTCTCCCCAAGGTCAGAACTCACAGGTTTAGTCTCTGTAGGACTTAAAGTTTTATTCACAATGCGTTTCTAGGTTCTCTTCTGTTCACGGGTAGGCATAAGAGAGCTTTTTGGAGATACAACACTTAAAGCAGCCTGAAGTAAGACACCCTGTGAAGATTTTTTTGGCCTTCCGCATTCTGTTTTCTTTTCATTAGAATTAGAAATCCGGCCCATATTAAACTCTTCAGCCCAAATAGCATCCAAAGAATCCACCTCACACCTGACTTCATTCTTATTTAAATTTAGACTTGCTTATGACACGCATGCTGTTTCCCTTTCATTAGAATTAGAAGTCCAGCCCACATTGAACTCTTCAGCCCGAATAGTCTCCAAGGAATCTACCTCATACCTAACTTCATTCTTATTTAAATTCAAACTTGCCTGTGTGTCACAGGGTCAATTTTTCTCTTAAATTTTCTGCCTGTGATGGCACTAAGCCCACTGACTTAGTCTCAGCCAACGCTCCACACACACACACTGCAGGAACACTTAGAACAAATTTATCAAGGGAATGCACACACACAGAGCACACAGTATTTACAGGGCACCAACTCCAACCTTTATTACTCAATATCAAGTACAAAGGAAGCCTGAAGAATACACACAAAATTCTCTAAGCAAATAATACACACTCTGCTGTTGACAACCCCAATAGCCTAGGATAATATACAGATTAAACTGTCACAGCAGTTACTACCAAGTAACTGCCCCTTGTCCAGGACTTGCTGCCATATGTAGTCTGACTTAGGACACCTTCACTGATGCTGTCTTGGTCTGCCTTACACATTTCCAGTCCTTACACAGCATGTCTAAACACCCATAAAGCCTGGAAACGTTTGGTAACTGCTCATAACTACTGTTGCACACTCTACACATGCCAGCCTATTATTCAGCACCTCATTATGGGGCTTCTGCCCATGTTCCAACAGCCCAAACATGATAATTCCACCACGTTTTAGAAGCCTTGGCCCTCTGCCCAAGCCCTTCTCATCAGCATTACAGCCCACATAACATGTCCATCAACAGCAAACCAAGTGACTGCCATCAGCCCATTCATACAAGTCCATGCATTTAGCCAGCACCAACCAGCCCAATGTCTTGCATAGCATTTCATCATCACAGTAGCCTAGCCTATTATTCAGCACCTCATCATGGGGCTTCTGCCCATGTTCCAACAGCCCGTACATGATAATTCCACCACGTTTTAGAAGCCTTGGCCCTCTGCCCAAGCCCTTCTCATCAGCATTACAACCCACATAACATGTCCATCAGCAGCACACCAAGTGACTGCCATCAGCCCATTCATACAAGTCCATGCATTTAGCCAGCACCAACCAGCCCAATGTCTTGCACAGCATTTCATCATCACAGTAGCCCAGCACTGCCTTGCACCCAAGCCACCAAGCCCACATACAAAGCAATCACCAACCAAGCCATCATGCCATGCACTAACACGTAGGGTCAGCACCACCTGCTGCTGCCCATCATCAAATCTGTCTCTGCCCACCATGGCCCTCCTCTACCATGGCCTTAGGGCATCATGTGGAGCAAGGTGCCTCCACATGCTGCCCCTCATCATGCTCATCAATCTGAATCCAGCAGGAAGACAGGGCTTGTCCCCCTCAAAGAGCACTTAGGAGCTTCACTATATGGGCATGAAGAGCCATTGGTGTCTTGAGAAAACATTAAGCCATGTGACTGGCCTAATGTTGTCCAAGCACTCCAACTCCTCATGCCTTCATCAGCAACTTGTAAAGCTCCTAACACTGTGACACATTTACACCTAATGTGGCATGAGAAAACATAGGAATACTGACTGAATTAATCCTAAATTATTGGGATGTAAATCAGGAAAAACTGGAGGGAAGTTAATATCCTTATCTAAAGCATGTAACTGCTCCTCAAAATTTGGAAAATCCCCAGCAACTGCCTTACCATCTTGCAACAGCATTGATGAGCGTCTCATCGAAGAAGAAACATCCTTCGTAGCAGCCAAGTTCCCCACCACAGCATGAGTTCCTTTATTATTATTTACAACATCAATTTGAAACTGAGATGTAGAAGTCACATTATTACATCCTTGGTAGAGTCCTGGTACATCACAATCAACCCGAGTCTCAGGAAGTATCATCAAATCCTCATCACCTTTATTCAATACATCGTATCCTCTAACTTCGACGACAGATTTCTTTGCCGAATTAAAAAGTGGAGCCCTTATCCACGACCCAAATTGTTGATCACCTAATTTCAAAGTACCCTTACTACACAGCCAAAGTGAACAATCTTTATCATCGTGAGAGACAGATCCACACCAATAACAAATATTGGGCAACCTTTCATACATGAAGGCAGCCCAACCTTCGCACTCTGCATCCCAAGAAATTTTCATTCCCCTACACAGAGGCTTAGAGACATCGACAATCACCCTTACCCTCAAGAAATTAGCACCCAACATTTCACTTAAATCTTTCGATTTTATAACAGGACCAATGGTCTCGCCAATACTGAAAGCAGTCTCAACAGTTTGGAAAGGAAAAGGTAAATTATGAATTTGCACCCAAAAGGCTGTCACTTTGAAACCCAACGTGTGAAGAGGAGAATATCCATCATATCTTTCAAAGATAACAAGATGTATGTCAAAAGCCCAAGGTTCGCCTTGAAAAACTCTTTCAGCATCCACTTCCAATTCAAAGGCAAACAAGAGAATATTTTCCCCACCAACAGAGATGTTAAAACCTCCTTTTGTGCGCCATAAAGGTCTAAAAGTCTTCGCAACTGCCTCAACATTGAGAGTTCTACGAGTAAAAAATTTTCCTACTAGTACAAACTCCCTCTTTTTTCTATCCGATCTCAAAGCAACAGTATTATCCTCAGATGTAGACAATGTTAATTTCTTCCACTGATTAGATAACTCCTCCATTGGACGGTTAAAAAATAAATATCGATGCACAAAAATAAACTAAGTACAATTTGAAACAAACTACTTCTCTATGTAAACAATGCTACTAGAGGACCCACCTTCCTTCTCACAGAGAAGGGAAACCGTATACTACAAGGATAACTACCACTTAAGGAAAAGCCAAACTTACTTGAGAACTAACCAATTGAGCTATTGTTTAAAAATAAAAAATAAACATTATATTACGCCTAAAATATTGTGTTTGCATATTTTTAGTGTCAGACCATTAAAACTTAAAAATAAGGGTGAAATATTATTTTACAAAACTTTTATATAACAAATTATTGTGCAATTTTTTTATGTCCATAAATTTTAACATAGCACATGCTTCCACTTTTACTAAAACTAGCCGTAAACCCGCGCGATGCGCGGGAAATTTTGACGTTGTTTTTATTTATTTATTATTTATTGATAAGTGAAAGAAGAAATAAGTACATGGAACTTATAATTATTAGTCTAAAACTCAAAATTATATATTTATTTTTCTAATGGGGTATAATTGATGAGTAATGCTACAGCCACAAACTATTTTACAACATTTTTACAAAATATTGATGTGGTCAATCTCTTATTGGTTTTCATCTAAGCCCATCATTAATATCACTTTTTCATTTACCAATAATCACTCACCACATTAGTAATTTGTAAATTTTTTTTTATAAAATAGTTTGTATCTCTAGCATTATTCATAACTGATATAATGTAATATATATTTTGTAAGCTAAGAGATTAATAATTAATTGTTAACCTACATAATAAACAGTTTGCTTTTATAAACTCCATTTATAAACAGTTTACTTTTATAAAATGTAAACTTATTCAAGACAAAACTATTTATAAATGTCCATTTTTTTAACCTGAATTGTTCTAGGAAAGAGAAATGACACCATGGTCAAAGCAACATTTAGATGTGTACATTTGAACATGATTTAGTTTGCAATTTATCATACAGTCTATACTTTTGTAAAAAAAGTTATGTAAATTATCTAAATATCTAGATCATATGCATATGCTCATATGCTAAATCTGGTTTGACACCAACGTTTGTTTTTGTGATACCATGGAATAATGAAGAATCGCTTCATTATGCTGAGGTATTGATTGGAATATATACATGTGCAATACGGAAATGGCAACTCTTAGTGGGCTAATTTTCCCGAAAAATTTGTAACTATATGCCAAATTCCCATCTCATGGAGAAGTCAGAGGGGAAAAAAAATGAAACACTTATGAGCAAAAAAATTTATACATTTTACTCATTGCTTATTGAAATTTAGTTATATGGACATTGATTGACTTTAAGAAAATCATGGTTCTTCCAAAGCAACTTTACTACTCTTGTTCTCTGAAGAATCATTTAGTAGCTTTGGAATCGCCTAACTCTTCAGGGTATTCGGCTTTCACCCAAAGCACAACATTTAAACCTGTGATCATAGAAAAAGAACCTAGTAACTTAGCAAGTTGAAGACAAACACTTCTTTTATTACATAAAGGGAAAATGGTTACATTGATTGTGAATAGAGAGTTGGACATTGTTGAGAAGAGGGGACCTCTTTGTGATGCACCAAGCCTAAACAAAAAAGTTAACTACAGATCCAATTCAACATCTATATGAAAAATTTTAAGTAATCAAAATGTGTACATTACAAAGAGTCATCGGAAAACATCCAAGTAAGAAGTATGGCCATGAAAAACTTATTCCTTACTTCACATCAAAATTCCTACAAAAAAAATAAATAAAATAAACACCAAAAGAGTTATATGCACATACCATTTTTCTAAGTTATACCCGAGAGCAATGCAGTATTGACTGATTTGCTAACGCTAAAAAACATCCCTATTATCTTGGCAATACTTCTTGAGCTTCATATATTAACATTCTACATTCTAATCAATTTAAAGAGTTTTTAAAACATTTAAAATGTTTATATAATGGAATATAAAGAGACACACAAAAGAAATATGCATAAACATTGACCTTTTATAAAATAAATCAACATGGTCTAGTTGCTTTCCTATTTTATCTATCTATGTTATTTTTATCACATTTTTTAATATTCCAAATGAATCAGGAATTGAACCATAATATATCATGCCATGAGCCTTGTAAAACAATAATAATATATTTTTTGAAAGACCCATTACACAAAAAGCCACCTACAAACGCTTTACACTTGCATCCTCTATATTACCGCAACACTTTCCTTTGTCCAGCAGCGAGCAATTAGAGTTTTTTATAACGTTAAACATTTAATCTTTTGCATAATGGGAGAAAATGCAATTTGTACCAAACAAACCAATGAAGATGGAGGGGAAAACAGAAAAGGCAAAACTCACCTTAAAGGGACTTTCCAACTCTGCTTGTACTTTGGTGACTTCTGCAGTGGTGGAGAGAGAATTGGAAATCTATATATAAATAAATAAAAAACAAATGAATGGGATTTAATTCCAAAGGGGCAGGCATTGAAGGTTTTGATAAGAAGAGGAAGAGCCCAAAAAGATAGAGTTAAAGGAGGGCCAAAATGATGAATGTGATTTAATGGGAAAGTAAATAAAGGGAGAATTGTTAACCATTTTTTGTTTTGATAAGGAGATGAGAAGTCTTGTGAGTGGATGGATAATATATAATACGTGGGACACTTGGACAGAATTAATAGAGAGTTGAAGTAATAAATGAGGAAGGAGAGTTTATTGGAAATATTAGAGGGAAATATTGAATAATTGAAATTGATTAAAGCAAATTTGGGGCGAAAATGGAGAAGAAAAAAGAGACAAAAACTAAATGCAAATCACTCTAATAGAGTGCCACATGGCAGAACCTCATTATAAGAATAATCATAAATGTAATATAGAAACAATCATAAATTTAATAATTTTTGTCGTACTAAAATGAAAAAAAAAAAATACAATTTTTCTCAAAAATTCAAAAGGCAATTTAACGAAAATATTTTTTTTAATAAAAGTTATTTATAACATTTTGTGAATCATTAAAAAGAAAATAAAATTTAAAAATTATTCTTTTAGTATTAAACAAACTTTCTCAAACTTATTTTTTCTGCCTACAATCCAAAACACTGAAAAAAGTAACTAAAAAAATTAATAAAACTTAACTATGATTAATTGGACCAATTAGGAAAAAAATTGTTATTTATAATCTACTAAGGTTATTTTCTTTGCGGAAATTGTAATTTCATCCACCCAAAACATATTATCAAATAATCAATCATTAGCAAAATCTAAGAATTAAATTTCTATATATGCATTGTTATAAAATAATAATAATAATAATAATTAAAGTAAAATTGCGAAAGATAAAATTTGTCTCTCATCCAATAACTTTTGTTTAGCCAACCTTTGCTTGTCTCTAAATAAATTGCATTATAGGGTACTTTTAATACTATTAAAAGTACTTTGTTCACCACAAAGGATTAAAAAATAAACAAAAATGATTAAAGTCTCATAGTTTAACATCTAAATTGAGCACTATAAAAATCATGCTATCAAATTACAGTAACTGCCAAATTAAATTATCCAAATCATGCTATGTATTAGAATAATATTATATTTTTATATTTAATCCTTTATAATGCAATAGGATAACATTTAACAATCAAAGAGAGAGAGAGAAAAAAAAAACTGAATCGCATTAACCTAAAGTAGATTAAAAAATATAAAAAATTATCAACCTAAAGCGAAGATGCAAGAAAAATAAAAAATAAAAATCCACTCAAAAATTGTGTGTGTGTGTGAGAGAGAGAGAGAGAGAGAGAGAGAGAGAGAAAACCTTTTTTTTTTTGTAAGGGAAAACTATGCATGGAATGAATGAGATAGTGACAAATTTATAGTAATAGAGTGTGAATAAGAAGAGACAAAAATAGAGGAAGATGAAGGGAAAGATGAAGAATGATATTAATGTAGAGAGTAGTGGGGAGATGAGAAGGTGAGAGAATGAGAGAAGGAGAAAGGTTAGAGAAGTAGTGGGGAGATGAAAAGGTAAGGGAGGGAGAAAGGTTGGAGAAGTGTAAATATGAAATAAAAAAAAATTATAAATAATTATAAGAAAATGGAAAAAAAAAAAAAAAAAAAAAAAAAAAGATGATGACGTGGCTCAACGTGAGAGCAGCAGCATTTAACGCAACGTTTCAGCTTTTAGTAATATATTGATTTTATTAGAATTGCACATATTACTACAATTTGCTTGCAATTTTGTATAGTACATTACTTTCAAGAAATCAAGTACTGGGTAATTTTTTTTTTTCATTTTTTTTTCTTTTGTAAATTTTATATTATTGAGTGGATTATAAATATTTAAGATAGTAATTAGTATTTAGATTGTAAAATGTGGAGTGATTTACTTTTATCTTTTCTTTTTCTTTTTTCTTTTTATACGATACTTTACTTTCAAGAAATCAAGTACAAGGTTTTTTTTTTCACTTTTTTTCTTTTATAAATTTTATATTATTAAGTGGATTATAAATATGAAAAATAGTAATTAGTATTTAGAGTGTGGACTTTGGAGTGATTTATCTATATAATTTTTTTTCTTTTTCTTTTTGTATGATACATTACTTTCAAGAAATCAAGTACAAGGTTTTTTTTTTTCTTTTGTAAATTTTTTTCATTTATTCATTTCTAGCAACTATATTTTTCAAATTCTCAACCACTATATTTTTTAAATCTCCCAAGGTTACTGTAGGGGCCAGTTAATCAATAAATATTAAAACCGTGTTAACTGGGCCTGTGACCCATCCGAGAACGTTAAACCATCCAAGGAGACCCATATAAGATCATAAGGGGAACCAAATGAAAAGAGGAGTAAATATCACATGAGATGGGTCTAGTATGCGTCCGAGGACAAAATCCTTCTCAGAAATATGTGTCCGAGGACGACCTGAACGCCATATTGTTACAAACACACTTCGAAACTACATTACCACTAAAGCTGGGACACGGGACCAAGGGTAAGAAAGAAAAGATAAACAAATATCTTTAACAACTGCTGCCTCCGCATTAATTGCCCCTCAACCAACTTTCTGGCCGCAGTAATGTGGAGGTGATGCCTGAACGGTGATGAAGCAGCCTTACAGCCGCTAGTTGAAGGTTCCAGGAAGTGTTGGATAGGACAGGAAGGGATCTCCCGAATCCAACCTACATGTGCGTGGTGAAGATGACACCAAGAGGGCAATATATAACGTGGAAGAATGCATTGAGAGAGGGGATCGGAACTTCTAAACAAGTAATGCCTAGAAGAAAATCTTATGAAATAAAGAATTTAGCTTGTTTCAAGGAGAAATTAATCGTAGTATTTGTGTTAATCCATCTAGAAACGTTAAATTTAATCGTTTTTCTTTTGAAGTTAATCTAGCTCTTTTATATCCACGCTCTACAAAGTTATTGTTTGGGCCTTTAGCGATCGAACCCAATACAAGTTTGAGATCATTACAAATTGAGTCATTACAGTTACCATTTTTGGTAACATTTTAATTTGAAATTTATCAAATCTATATAATTTGGAATGAAATTATTCATTACTTTTTCCCTACAAAATTCATTAATTTTTTTGCCTAGTATTATTTTAATGAGTTGTTTATATTATTTTAAATGAAGTGGTAAAAATATAGAACCTTTGATATTGGATGTATTGTAAAGTGAGATGGTAAAATAGATAAAGTAGGTTTTTGAAGTGCTAAAAGCTAAAATTTTTAGGATCACTATTTTGAATGCTCTTAGATGTGTTTTTTTTTTTTTTTTTTTTTTAGCAATTAGAAAAAGAAAGACAATAGAAAAGAGAAAGCAATATAATGAAATTTATTAAAAACAAATGGTATATTCATACCTTCTTAATTGAGATTGAGTGATTGTCTTCATTTGAAATTACTGGGAACTTGGAAATAGATGTGTAGGAATGTATTTGATTTTATAGGATTCTAAGAAGAACTAGAAAATATGATAAAGATTGAGAGATATATATAAAATGAAATAACAACTAGTTTTGGGAGTATAAAATTAGTGAAAACATGAGAGTAGATATGTTCAAGAGAACAAATGAAAAAAAAAAAAAAAAAAAACTATAGGTTTTTTTTTTTTTTTTTTTGGAAGGAAAAACCATTTGTTCGTAAATTGGTTTTGAGAGCATTTTGGGCATCAAAAACTTGAAGTCTAGTAGAAGTTCAAACCGGAGAAACACCTTAAATAATAGTATAGAATAGATATTTATTATTAGGGTAAACTACGTATTTGATCTCTATGATCTTTTACACCATACTTCAATTTGGTCTCTAACATTTCAATTGTGTCAATTTAGTCTCTATCTTTTTATTATCATGTCAATTTAGTCTCTACCATTATCTCTTGGATGAAAATTGCTAACATAGCTAACGGCCAAAATAAAAAATTAGTTTCCGTTGATGTGGCAATAAACTTTTTTTTGCCATTTGCCACATCAATATTTTCCATCGAAGAGATAACGGTTTGGACTAAATTGACACGGCACTGAAATATTAAGGATCAAATTAACACAATAAAAGTTTAGGGACCACATTGAAATATAGTGTCAATGATAGAGACCAAATATGTAGTTTATCCTTATTATCGCCATTTACAGTATGTAAATCATTTAATAATATCAAATTAAAAATCCTAAAAAAGAAAACACAAAAATAAGTCCTCACTCGTGTTTAACCGCCAAACCTTCCCATACCTTCTTCTACTCTTCCACTCTCTACAAAACCCTTTCTGATTTTCATTTCGTTTCTTATTTTAAATGGGTTTGTGGTTACAGGTTTTTCATTGACTACTTATTTGATTTTTTCTATTCGTGAAAGAATAAATAGTATGGTAAGGTTTTATTTCTTCATTATCTTGTTAAACATGCTCATTTAGACTGTATATGTGCATCTTATCAACCAAAAAAAAAAAAACCTGTATATGTGCAGTTTCAAGTTTTCAATCTGTAGTTATAATCCAGATTATGATTAACTGTGTCTCTTTAAGTTATTACTGTCAGATTTTCCAATTTGAATGATTTTATTTGTTCTTTTACTAGTTTTGAAATTAGATTGAGGCTGAAAATATATTTTTTTAATTTCATAAAATTGGGTTCAATGCATTCTCCTTCTAAACAGGAATCTCAAGTTTTGGTATATTTTAATATTCATCAGTATCACAACTTCATACTGTTAGAGAAGAAACCAATGCGCTGGCCATGCATTTGTTACCCCTACTATACTTATTATCAGGAAAAAGAAAATTGATAACCCCTAATGCTTGTTGGGTTTCTAAAAATCAATATGGACCCTATGAAATATAGAGTGTTGTCTTCAATAGATTCTAATGCCAGTAAAACATAGAGTTTGTGTTCCAGTTAATGGAAGAATAGGTGAAATCACAATTAACTTTGTGTTTGGAAAACTTATTTTCAATGTAGAGTGTTGTCTTCAAGAGGTTCTTTTTTTTGGGTAGATTCTGTAAAATTGGATTTTCATGCAGGAAAATATTGTTCAGGTGCTACCACACATATCTACATAATGTATTTATTAGGGAAAATTTGATATTTGCATTTATGAGTTGTAGACAGCATGCATTTTACTTGGAGTGTGCTTGGATGTTGCTTTTTGCTTAAAGTATAGTTGTGTCTTAAAAATGTGAGTTTTAAAAAGTTGTACATAAGCAAATAAGCTAAAAAGCTAAATGAATAAGCTATATTAGGGGCTCATCATGATCTTACTATCTGTTTTCAAGGTAAAATGCTCCTCCTTAGATGGTCCCAAAGCTGAGGGAAATAATAAGTGATCAGATCAATTGCTATTAACAAATTTATATTGTATGGGGTGAGGTTGTTGATGACATAAGACATAAATTTTTTGAGATTCTTATGATAATATAAATAATTAAACTTGTATAATATACATTGAAAGCATTGGCATAATTTTGTATGATAGTTCTGTTTCTAGTTCCACTCATATGTTCTATGTAAAACTGTGGATCAACCATTATTTTTTTATTCAAGCTATTATTATTGCTATTTCACAAGCTTCTATAAACCAATTTGAACATAACTCTTCTGTTCCATTTCCATGCTTTAACCCTCAAATAATGTTGTTAGCCCTGTCAGGCAACAATTAATGCATACTGAAAAACTGTTGCATTTTTGTTTAATTAAGTTAAACATTCCTCAATCTAGTATATTTCATGGACTCTTTATGTAGTTATGTGATGGTTATGTACTTTTCGTTCTCATTTTGACCTTGATTTCATAATTAGAGTGACCTGATTGAGCTATTTATTTATTGTTACTGCCACAGGGACCTTGAAAGGCTATGACCAGTTGCTGAACCTTGTCCTAGATGAAGCTATAGAATTCTTGAGAAGTATATACTTCTTTGCACATTATTTTCAGTTTTCCACTGTGTTTGCCTGCTGAAACATGCAGCATATATAACCTCTGTTATCTACACTCAGATTCCGCCATGTCTAAATTATGTAATGGCATATAAACTCCAATTATATAATAGCAACTAGAGCTATATTATTCAAGGTGGCCAAAATAGCGGTGACAAAGTAAAGATAATGTCTATTGTCTAGTGTGTTAGGTTCTAAAGATTAGGATTTTATGTATTTAGAACTCTAATGTGTAATGTTGGCAAACCATGATCAAAACAATGTGTTTAGAAGTGTTTAAAGCTAGCTCAAAGTTGTGTGTCAATGTAAAGTTGGAATCGAGTTTAAAGCAGGAAGCACCGTGGCTTTCGGCTTGGCTCGATTGATCGAAGCTTATGCTCGACCGATCGAAGCTCGGGCAGATTGCTTTTCTGCAGATTCGTCCAACTCAGCCCTATTTGTTTTAAAACGTTTTTAGGGTTTCTTATTTGTCCTAAGTATAAAAGGCAAACCTTAACCACGTTTTAGTGTTGCTCATATTTGCAGTTTGTGTAAATCTCTTGTGAGATCTAGAGGAGCTTTCCTTTACACAAACTTAGGGTTTTCAAGGAGGAGATATTTTCTACACCTTGATGATCAATTCAGTTGCTGCCATTAAAGCTTAAAGACTACACAAGCGGGAGTGCTTGTAGCTGGTGGGAATCCAAGAAAGAAGGAGTCCGTGGATTCGGAGCTTGCACGTGGTCGTGTCAGTAAGTTCTACTGGTTGGTAGCATTAGGAAGTCGAGCGGGGGTGCTTGTAAGTCCTTTTGTATAAACTTCGATTATTTCAAGATAGTGGATTCAGGTTTACCTTGAGGATAGCTAGGTCAAATCCTCCCCAAGTTTTTACCGGTTTGGTTTCCTGGGTGATCATATATTGTGTTATTTATTTTCCGCTGCTTTACATAATTTGATCTTTTTTTATTGTGATAACCTAGACTTGTTTAATTGAACTAAGTAACAACTTGGCTAATTACCTAGGTTTAATCAATTGTTTAAGGGGTCTAAAAACTGTCATAGTGTCTACTAACAAATGTTATTTAAATTTACAAGTCACAGACCTTGAAAAGCTCATACAAACATACCTTTGTATGCATATATATACTGTGTTACCAGATCCTTCACTTGATCCTGCTATATCCTTGGTTGAGTCCTTTAACTTCAAAGTTTTCTGTGCCGTATCTATGCAATATCAGTGCAGCATCAAGCCATACATGAGTTGTATCTATAATAAAAATAAAAATTTTAATTATCTTATATGTATCCCAGCTCCCAGTTTTGGGTACATGTCTGATATGATTAAAAAAAAAAAAAACACTATTTTGAAGTATCCATGCTTCTTAGTATAATGGTGTGCAAGGTTTGGCATTTCATAACATTAGATCAAAAGGTGGCTTTTTTTAAGAGAAGAAGAAAAAATTAGTTTGTTTAATTCAGAAAATGTAATTGAAACATAATATTTTCTGTGTTGTTTATTCACTGCTTAAAAGCTTTACACTGGAAGTAATACTGATGTTGCAGCCTTGTTGCTTGGATTTCACGCCATGTCCACTCTCTCTTGATCAGACAAAAACATATAAATTAATGTTGTAGAATTGTTTTAGTGACTAAAGGACCAAACCCATTTCCATTTTAGTCATCATTCTGTATCTAAAGTTGTGAAAATTTAAAAATTCTTGAGCCTATCTTTGGTAGAGGGAATTATCTGTAACTAGTTGCGGACTTACGGGATGCATGGAAATAAAAAATTATTTTATATTGTAATATAATGAATAATTTTTTCTCTAAAATTTGTTGAAGATAATTTGTTCTCCCTAAAAAATTTCTATTCGGTCCAATTAGGTCTACTTCAATCCAAGTTGGTCCACTCGGTCAATTTCGGTCCTCTTCAGTCCATTTTAGATTAATTAGGCTTTAAATTGATTCTTTTTGTAGGTTGTCTTTTCAAGTTTAGCTCAAAATAAATTTCAATTTTTTTTCTTAATTTTTATGTTGAAAAGTATGGAATTTTATTATATTTGGGCTAAACTCTTTAGTTTTGAGTTAAAAAATACAAAGAAAATAGACATTAAAAATTAGAAATATGAGTCATAAAGATGCAATAAAAAATATAAATGATAAATATTCAAAATTCTTATTCAGTCCACATTGGTTCTATTCAGACCATTCTGTCATATTCGGCCCAATTTGTTCCTATTTGGACCAATATAGTCCATTCCATCCACTAAAGTTTTATTTGGTCCACATTGGTTCTATACGGTCCATTCTGTCAACTTTGGTTCTATTCGTTCCAATTTCGTCCAATTAGTCTACATTGGTCCTATTCAGGCCATTCTATCCACTTTGGTCTACTTCAGTTCTATTCGGGCCATTCAGTTCACTTAGGTCCTATTCAGTCCATTTTGTTTATTTTGGTTCTTTTCAGTCCATTCAGTCCACTTTGGCCCTATTCAATTCACATTTGTCCTATTCGGTCCACTTTGGTCTTAATTTGTCTATTCATTCTTATTGTAGGTTCTAGTTAACTCAAATAAAATCTCTAATGGTTGACTAAGAGATCTGGGGTTCAATCCCCGTTTACACCAAAAACTGATTGGTGTCATAATCTGATAATAAAGAGCTGTTATCAAGAATGGACATCATTAGTTGAAACTATCTCAAAAAAAAAAAAAATTCTTATTTGACGCCATCATTTTTTTACACAATATTTTAGCCGACTATTTTCCTACAGACTATTAGTGCACTTCTAATTAGCTACTTGATGAATGATCAATTTCACTGTATATGTACTGTTGATCCCAAAGATCCTTTGAAGGTATACTATTGATCAAACGAAATGCCTTGGTCTAATAGTGTGTTTGCTTTTGACTTATTGTTCTCAAGAAAATATTGCAGAAACTTCTAAATTCACTGTGTGGAAATTCCCTTGCACTTGTCTAAAAACATCCAAAGGTGTAATAAAATGACTGTAACCACATTCAACTACAGCATTTTGTTCTTAATCCATCACATAGATATAAAAGACATGCCCAGTTCCAGTGTCGACTATTCAGCCTAATACGCTCTTCATAAAATGGAGACCTCAGCAGAGCTTGATTCATTTGGAAGTTGCATACACATATAATGCTAGGATAAGAATTTTTATTCAAAAAAAAAAGAAAAGAAAAAAAGTGGAGAATGAAGTTTTGGACAATGAGTCCAAATTGCAGATCTAGGTCACTGAATTTTAATAACATGCATGGTTCGACACATGAGAATCGGATCTAAAGGAAATTGTCATCTCCTGGGAGTAGTTCCGGTCATAAATGGATAGGGTGAAGTTTATGTAAGGGAAAATTTTGTTGCACACGTGTGCATTTACACACTGTCAAAATATAACTGAAAACATGACTCTAAGTCACATTTTCAACTCTTAAAACCTAACTTAAAAAGCATGATTTTTGTTGTCTTGGGCAGTGTGTAAGGACATAATGTGTGCAATAAACACTGTGTAAATCTTGAGCTTGAAACTTGCCAAGATAAAAAAGGATGGAGATAAGAAGATGATTATGAGGATTGTTAGGAGAACCTAAAATATGGCCTGTTGGGGTTAGTAGGCCACCATTTTGATGAAAAATGCAATATTGTTCACATTTGGATTACTGTTTTTGTATAGTTATTGTTATTTTTGTTTCTTTTTCATTATATATTAGGAACAGAGCTCTTCAAAACTCCCTTTACGATCCTTTGTGGCCCTATCATTTTGCAAGCAATCGAACATAGGAGTGTCATGTTTATGTACAAGAAATTGCTTATTGATGTTAGGGAGTACTGTCATTTTCTGTGATGTGTTTGTCATTGCAGGTGTGTAGGGGCACTGCTCTGGTGCTTGTTTCCCCAACTGATGTCAATGATGAGATTGAAAACCCTTTCACTCAGGCGGATGGACTGTAGTTGATGACATTAACTGTTATCCTTCAAAATGATTGTTTTATAAAATAGACATCTCCTGCTTAAACTGATTCCCTTACAAACAGTAAATATTGTTTTTCCCTATTATTTTTGGAAAATTCCTTGTTCAGTGGGGTGCATGTGAAGGCCATGCCAAATATTCACTGTTGATTCTTTATCATATCTTATAGTATATTGCAAGAGTTGTCCATTTCTTAAAAGACATCCTAGTTACCAATATATAAATTAATTTATATGTTATCACTCACTAAATGCTAAGTTGTCTTGTATGTTTTTGGAGTATGGGTTTTCACCCATTCTTTCAAAAACTATGTTTGGTAGTATCTATCAACAAAGAATCAATTTATCTGAATTTCTTGGAAATGAAGACTAGTAGCTATTAGTCTACACACTATTACAAATCAGCCTACAATTTGTGGTCACTTAGATTTGTACTCTTCTTCGACAGCTCGTGATCCTTGAGTCAATGGTTCCCTAATCCAAGTAGCCCCCCCCCCCCCCCCCCCCCTTCTTTTTTTTAGGTTGTGACTTGTGAGCATCATGGAAGTTTCAACTGCTTTCTTGTCTATTGCACTCACACCACACGTCTTTGTAGGGGCTGCTTGTCAATCTGATGTAGATCAAACCTGTGCTCATGTCTTCAGCAAATTTATGTTAATCTTGACTACCCAGTGTCTATTCCTTTTCAGCTTACAAGTAAGAGAGGATGATTTGAACCCAAATGACAGAATCAAACAACAACTAAGTACCTAACTTATAAACTAAGTACCTATAAGTGGATTTCAGTTAACTCAACTAATAAAATTTTTTATCATCAAATAAAATTCTAGAATTCGATTTCAGTTTACATCAAAAATAGTTTTTAGTATATTGACCTGACGATAAAAACCAATCATTATGAAGGGAATACTATAAGTTTGAATTGCTTTAGTATCTAAAATAATAATAAATAATAATGAATAAAAAAAAGAAGATACCTAACCATAAGGTCTAGTGTCTATTAGTTCCTCAATTATGGTAGATATTGATTATAAGGAAAAACTAATACATTATACATATGGGTCCTGTTTGCTTTTTTAGAGTCCAAAAGTAGGAGGTTGGAAGAGGATAAGTATTCAATTAGTCACCCCAAGAGTCATACATATAATATTATATGTTAAACAATAAAGCTATACTTTTGCAACCGACCATAATAAAAAGCCCTATTTTCAGAAAGTAAGCCTAAAGTATTAGTAATCTGTATTTTCGATGTATCAGTATCAGTCAAAATAATTATGATGACCAATGGATATGACATGTTTATACTCATTAAACTTTAAAGCCTAAATTCCGCAGAGCCCCCTTGACTACTTGGAGGAGAAGAGACCCAATTGTTGTAAGACCATAAAACTACACATGGAAAAAACTATGCTTCATTGGTAATGAAAGATGCCATGTTGAACGTCAAAAAAAAAATTGAAACAAATGGCATAATTGCAAAGAAAGGATTCCGATGCTTGGTCATGGTCAGAAAAGAGGCATATATTCATCCTCAAAAAGTGGTCTTTTCTTTGTGAAATTGCTTAATATTTATATGATCATGAGACCCATTCAAAGGGTACGAGTGCTTTGACGTTAATTATAAGTACATTTCATTGTTTTGAATCCTGGTTATCCGTAGCATAGATTGAGATAGTTCATCGACCTTTAAAATCATGGGTTTAAACATAAAAAAAGAGAAAAAGAAAAGAAAGGTTTACTCTTAAAACATGATTTCAAGGTCCATGCAAGTCATGCACACGGCATTTGCACGTGGCCACAGCTTTCAAGACGTCCAAACTTTACCATCATTAAACTTTGCCCTTTTCTTAGGGTATTTCCTTGAACAAAGTTATCTAAATGGGTTACCAAGTTAATTATGCAAGGAACACCGACACAGACATGTTGCTTTTTTTGTTCACACTGATTGTTGATTTGGTAAACTTATACGCTTAAAATCACTTTTTGTTTCACCTTTAAGTAGAGAATAAAGTTTAGTTCCAAACTAGTTTAGAGTTATTTGTTTTAACCAACTAATGTGACTAAAATTATACATTGATCAATGATTTTTTCAATTATCACATAGTAAGTGAAGGGAAGATAGTTTTAAATTGCTTTGAAGCTAAATTTTTTCATGAAGTAAATATAAGCGCGCCAAACACCCAACTATTGAGATAGAAAGGTGAGAAATTTAGGGTTAAAGGCAAGCAAAAGCAAACACAAAAGCTTGGAAAATGAGAACACAAGGTCATGGTACCTTGTTGTTTTATTAATTAAGAAAGGGATGTAACTATGTAGTTATGAGGGCCACACCTAAGCCTCACGCTCATCCCTATCAATAGGGCAGCAAGTTGTTTCCATGTGAAGGGCCATAGTACTTATAAACTACGTACAATAAGCCAAGGTACAGAGGTAAAAGACAAATTAGGCTTGCAATTGGCTTATACTACAGTAATCTTGGGGCTACAAGTTGTCACAGTCGCGAGAAAAACAATGAACATGTAGCTAGCCTTAAATTAGCCGACAAATGGAATAATTGGCTCATCTTATTACCTACCATATAGGGAACCATTTCCTGTTTTTGTTGTGTAAACACTTGATGCCAAACAATAGATCACTTGTTATTACAAGTGGATGCAAAATTACATTAGCAATTTAACATTGATGTCATCTATGCTATTTCCTTTGCACGTTGCATTTAACAAGTGACATTGATTTGCCCATCAAAAAGAAAGAACCAGTGATTAATTTACTATAGATAAGAAGTATTTCTTATCTCGTATATAGATTTTACACTGCAGGATTTCTTTAATTCTTCAAAGAATTTCAAAAGGTGTTCTAATATGTAATTTAGGGCCTCTTCTTCTTCTTCTTTTTTGCCAAATATTTTATTTTTACGGAAAGAAAAATTATTGAAAAGTTTTTATCAAAACTTATTTAGTTATATAATACATTTTTTATACCCGAGTTCTAAAAAAGTGTTATATAATTAATTAAGTTTGGACGGAAGCTTTTTAATAAAATGTTTTGTAAAAATAGACCTGAAGTTTATTGAGTAAGTGATCTATATATTGAAAGTCCTAAATTCTTGTAGCCTTTGCTCCCTTGATTAAACTGTTACTATATATTTTGAAGAATAGAATAAATAAAATGCAAGCCATGCAGAATATTAATAATGACATCATTTATAAATTTTATGACGTAGGCATGCAGTCACTGTTGAGGACATTTATATAAAGTAAAACAGTACAAAAAGAACGCTCATTTCCAGGCAATATGATGAGAATGAGAGGAGGGAAATAATTACTGCTAAACTCACCAAACTATATTTAAAAGCTATTACTATATATTGTATCTTTTTCATCCACTTTACTGTAAAAGATAAGATGTACAGTCTCCAAAGTTAGTAAACTTTATAGTTTTTGCAAACGAGTGGCCCGTATATTATGTCTAAATCATCTCAACCCACGTGCTCATTCATATTTCAACTTTCTCCCCCCTCCTCACCCAAATTTTAATTAAATTTTTAAAAAATATATATAATATAAAATAAAATAAAATGCTCCATCGATTGTCTTCTAATCAATATAGATTTTTTTTTTTTCTCGAAGAGGGGACTAGAGGGTTGGCAAATTTTGTCCACACTGCCCCACCTCGAATGGATATATATATTATTTCCTATTAGTGCAGGAGTTACATAATTAGTATGGCAAATATTTTCATTAAGAAAAATTTTGTATATTTTCGGTGTATACAACTTATATGAGATTGATATGTAGGTCCTACAGTTGTAACACTAAAAAAAAAGGTCCTCTGGCCGCGTTTTTAAAACGCGACTATATGGCAAAAAAACGTGACTATAGCCTATAACCACGTTTTTTTAGGCCACGGTTTCTAATGTGGCCTAAAACCCGTGACTATAGGACTGATAGTCCATATATTAGTTTCACATGAGTCAAATACACCAGAGGTATAAAATAACTTTCTCTTGCATCAACTTATAACTTGAAGACAAAAAGGATGGGAATGTGGCATCTATTATCTGGTATCGTCTCACCATGCTATCAATCCTAAGTTTATTTTCATTGGTTTATTTTTCTTTTAAATATATATATATATATATATGTAAAAATACTGTTTTGGATGAAAAGTTGGAGGTGAGAATAGTTAACATTTTAAACTGAAACAAACCAATCCTAAAATGTACCCTCATACAAATTTCATTGTTTTTTTTTGGTTTCTCTGCCAAAAGAACGAAACCCTGTCTCTTGTAATAATATTACATGCTTTTCCTTTTCTGGCCAGAAAGCTTTGATGAATGAAAATCATTTACCATTATCATATTTTTGGGAAAAAAGGTTCATATGGGCTTGGGAGCACGGTGGTCCAAAGAAGATCATAGTTGGTATTGTAGAACTATTTATTATAGATCATGTTCTTTGGCACTGAATATCATGGTTAAGACAGGTTAACATATACACCTTAACCTACCTGATCTTTTTCTCTTAACATTAAAAGTTGTTCTAATATAATTTTTATTTTTTGTGGCGGGAAAGCTGTGATAATTGCCAATAGAACCTATTAGACAAACAAAGGTGAAAGTAATATTAATCGTTTACAAAAGTTGGGAAAAAAATAATTTAGGCCAATAATCTTCCATCATACCCCGTAATTTAAGAACACTTTGTCCCGTAATAATAAGAATGTTCATCATTTTTGTATCGAAATCTGTTGTTAATTAGTGAGACTATCAAAACTAATCCTCCAAGTACCTTCCTTCTCCATTTTTTTTTTTTTTTTTTTTTACTTCTTAAAAATAGATCCCACAAGCATCCAAGAATAGTTTTAAAAAATTCTGACAATTTCAAAATTTTATAACAAGTGTTCGTACTTCGTACATACTTGCATCTATATATTTTGTCTTATCATGAAATTAACAAAATTCTGAACATCAAAATATATTTAAAAGTTACCAATGTTTTTTTTATTTAAATGAGTAGGCAAACATAGGTTTAGTTAACTCAAAAGATCTGTAATATTTTTTTTATTGACAAATAAAATATTTGAAACTGAATCTCACTGTATCAAAAGAAATTCATTAATGTTAAAATAAACTAGTAACTACCATAAGTTCGAATCTACACATATATAGTTTACAGTTTTGTAACTCAATTGATTGGTATCTCGTTCGAATCTACACATATATAGTTTACAGTTTTGTAACTCAATTGATTGGTATCTCGTGATTTATTCAATAAAAAACATCTAGATTTCAAATCCCCCCTCACAACTACCGAATTATCAAAAAAAATCTGTCTATATATATAAAAAAAATTAGACAAGTTCAAACAATTGAAGCCCATAAGTTGGAGCACGTGTCATTGGACCACACAAACTTTTAGCTTTGTAAATATTTTAGTAATAGCTAAATGAGGTAGTAGTATTGCCACTCTTCACGGATCAAACAGTGTTAACAATAATTATCTTTAAGTGATATATAGTGAGTAAAATGATGTTGATTTTTAAAATTCTTGACCCTACCATATCCTTTACTTTCATTTGGAGAAACCGAGATCTTTACCTTTGTAGATCTACTTACAACATACCCAAAAACAAAAACAAAAACAAAAAAAAATTTAACAAAAATTCATTATCATCTTCTTTTTATTCAAGCAACTATGTATCATGAATTGCAAGAAGTGTAAGAATTCAATTTCTTTCACGTAAAGTCAAGAAGAAGTAATAATTTTGTACCAAATAATTAAAGAATAAAAATTAGACAAAAAAGAAAAGATAGCATAACACTGTACCTTCAAGGAAAAATGTTACTATATATTTCCTACGTTTCTTGCAATCAGTAGGGCGTGAAAGTACGCGCCAAAAAGCATCTCCCCCAAAAAAAAAAAAAAAAAAAAAAAAAAAAGTATAAACAACTGTATAGTACAACTCTCTAACACTAATCATAGCTTAGCGACAACTAATCTTCACTAATGCCGTTTTTCACGTTCTACTGTTATTTTATATACAGACAAATTAATACAGAGAAAAAAAAATAAAAAAGAAAAAAAGAAATAGCTCTTACACGTGCGAGCTCCCTACACGTGTGCATCAGAACTCGGCTAACGAAAGGTTTCTGTGATGTTCCGATGACGGTGACGGTAACGGAGAAGGCGGCAATGACGGCGGTGATCTTAATTTTTGAAAGTACTCCCTTATATCAAATCCGGCTGTTACTTTTTCAGTTAAATCAGGTTCGTCTCTGGACGGAATAAACGGAGGACGTGAGACCTCCGTTAGTAGGTCCCACCTGACCCCACGAAAGAACACGTGGTCCTTGATCTCACTGGCACCCTTAAAATACCCCAATCTCCTAGTGGGGTCCTTGATCAGCAACCGTCCGATCAAATCCGTTAGAGCCGTTGGTTTCCCAATAAACGGAGGCTCTTTGACCAAAACGTTCCGAAACGTTTCTTTACGGTTCTTGCCCTTAAACGGTGTCGTACCGTAGAGCATCTCGTAGGTTAGTACACCCAGGGCCCACCAGTCCACGGCGAACTCGTGCCCGTCACCTCGTACGACCTCGGGTGCCACGTATTCCTCTGTCCCGACAAACGAGTTGGATCGTTCGCCGTTCGAGAAACTCAGCTTGCGTCGACTCACTGGGCTGACTCGTGCTGACTTGGCCTTCTTCAACCCCTTTTGTTTGCTGTTATGACCGCCACTACAAATACCATTGTTGTTGTTGCTGCATCTTTTGCTGTTGTCGATCCAACGTGAGAGGTTTCTGCGGTGTTTCGGTTCCTCGACGACGGTTATGACAGTTTTGGCGGTTTTGATTAGAGTGCGAGAAAGATCGAAGTCCGTGAGAGTCACGTGACCCGAGTTTTGAATGAGAACGTTTTCGGGTTTCAGGTCACGGTACACGATCCCCATGGAGTGTAGGTGGTCGAGAGCGCAGAGGATTTCGGCCAAGTAGAACCGAATCACAGCTGGGGAGAAAACGCGGTCGTTTTGGCGGTACCGGAGCACGTTGAGATCGCCACCCGGACAGTACGGTACGGCCCAAGCTAAGAACTCAGCGGAGTCTAGGTGGCCCATTAGGGTCGGGAGGAATGAGTGGGTCGGAGCCGGATCGGACAGTCGAGTCAGGACTTGGATTTCCCAACGCGCGCGTCTCTCGGCGTCGAGCTTTGTTTGGAAGGAGGACTTCTCGACGACTTTGAGGGCGAACGGGCAGCGGGCAGAAGGGTCGGCTGCCCGGTCGTGTACCAGGAACACTGTGCCCATGGCGCCTTGGCCTAGAACTTTGAGGGCTTTAAGGTTGTCTAGGTTTAGCTCCGGCGAATATGGTTTTGTCTGTAAATCCATTTTGTTGTTTCTCTTTGGAGAGAGAGAGAGAGAGAGATGGTTTTGAGAGTTGGGATTTGGCTTTTATATAGGCTGCTTTTGAAGTAAAGTTGTTCTCTTTTGCCCTGTGGTGTGGGTTTTTGTTTTTATTTGTATTTTTTCGCGTTGTTTGTGTGAGTGATTGACGTGTAGTATTCTCTACTTTCAGTTTTGATGGTTGGTTTGTTTGTATAATATGTTTATGCTAGGAAAAGGCTTAGTTTTTTTTTTTTTTTGGTTAATATTTGTTTTTCTTGTAATGGAGGGAGAGTGGTTCTTTTTTTTTTTTTCCTTAATTTGTCAAGGAGTTTTGTTATTCTTTGACCATCAAAGAAAAGAAATTGAAACCTGAAAATAACTATAAATAAGTCTATACAGTTTTTTAGAATTTGGTAGTTTTTTCAAACTAAATCTTTTAGGCCAAGTTGGTCTACCAAATGGAGAAAAGGATCAACTTTATTGAGTTTTGAAAATTTTCATCTCATGATTTGTGAGTTAAGATTTAAATTTTGAGTTGGGTTATGGGTGTTATAAGAATTCAATCATCCATACGTTTAAAGTTGAGTGAATCAAGTTAATAGAGGATTCTCTCTTATTTAAATCCTTCTAGTTTTTAACTAGACGAGCAACACGTGATATCTTAACAAATTCAATAATTTTGAAAATTCCATTAAAACACAAAAATTAAAATAAATGTGATATGTTATATCATGTTAATTGTTATTTTTATAACAAGTTTAGATATAAAAAATGTTATATTTATATACACACACTAGCCTCATTAAATATGCTTTTGCATATGTGATGAGGCTTTTTTTTTTTTTTTTTTCTAGTGTCATTATTTTTCTTTTTCTTTTTAAAATTTTTTTTGGATAAGTTTGTTTTAAAGATATGAATTAATAGAAAAGTGTCTTATTTTGTAGGCATTTTAAGTAGGCTTGAAAATATATTTTTACCGGATTATTCTCAAGTTTTTTCCCGGTTAAACGTCCAAAGAGGGGAATCCTCTTATAGATAGTGTGTGTAATATATATATTCAAATCTATTAAGGTGATATGTTGTTTTTAATAAATAAAAAAAAAAGGAAAAAGAAAAAAAATAGATGATATGTTGTAACTTGTGATTTGTGTTTTTTTTTTCTGGAATAATTAGATAGTTGGGGAAACAAACATTGAACTATAAATATTTTTATTAGTAAATTTAAAAGGTGTTAGTTGAGCGATAAAATTCTTGTGATATGTAATTAATAAAAATTGCGTTAATGGTGGGCTACACTTATTCCAATAACAACTTCTTCTTCCTTGAGAAAAGGAAAGCAACTTCTTCATCTTTTCCTTAAGTAAAAGATGGTGTAGAAAATTATGAAAATTTTATTATTACTATTATTTGTGAATTTCTATAATCCTAAATTCCAACCCATTTGACAAGTTAACTTCTTCTTCTAGAAAGCTTTAATAATAACCTTTTTTTTTCTTTTTTCATTTGAAACAAACACACATATAAGAGAGAGGAAAATGAGTTCTAACACAAAGGCACACCACAAACTTCACTCAAAAGTCATGATACAAGCCAAAAATGGTGAAAAATATGCAAAAATTTGCATATTTCATTTTCAAGTATATTTATTATTGTTACTATTATATATGAATTTATGTAATCCTATATTCCTATTCCAACCAGCTTGGTAAGTTCTTCTTCTTTATAGAAATTTTAATAGCAACTTGACAAGAATTATGGTGAAATAAACTATGAAAATTTTATTTATTTAATTTTCAATTGTGTAAAGATTGAATCCAATGATCCTATGGATTGAATATGTTATGATTATGACATGTATTCACTTTTGACTACGTGTCATAATCTCAATGAGTTCAATACATAAAAACATCAGTCCAAGCTAAACCGATTTTAAATATATTTATTATTGTTACTGTTATATGTGAATTTTTGTAATCCTAAGTTCCAACCAACTTTTGTTGTCTATTTAAAAAAGAAAAAATAAATTGATGCAATAATACTATAATAGGCATAAAAATATGGAGTCCATTTTAATTTCTCTTTATTACAACATTTTCTATTAGTGAGAACAAAGTTCCTGACTTCTTCTTCCGATAAAAAAAAAAAAAAAAAAAAAAAGTTTCTGACTTATTCTGGACGAGCAACAAAATTGTAATGATTGCACGACAACCTTATCTTTTCCTTTTAAAATACGTGAGACACTGTGCATGACGGTTTCCTAGTCATTTGATGAAAATAAAGTTTTCTTTTTTTCTTTTTCTTTTTTAAAGGTAGAAATTTGAACTCAGAATTTTGAAACACTCCAACTTGTTGCTTATTTTGGTACACCCCCCAGCCACCTAAAAAAATCATCTGATGTCTATTTTCTTCCTATCCTTTTTGCTACTGGTAAGAGTGTAAATGAAATAATTTGCTGATATAATTTAAAGTATGAATAGGGGAAAAAAAATTGTTATCAACCTATAATCAATTATATATACATTTGATTTCTTAGAATATGTGATCTTATTTTACAGGATTGAAAATTTTCAAATATCAATTACAGAAAATGAAATAAGAAAAATATCTCTACAAATTATTTTGGAGAAAAGTCTTTCAAACTCTTCTTATATCTTTTTATTAGATGTAAATTTTGAAAATCTAATCGTTGGATTATATGTTTTTATTATATTCTTCATACTTACCAAATTTCAAAAAGATTAAAAAAAAAATCAATAGTTATATCATCAATCAAATATTGAAATGTTCAAATTTTTTAGGTCTAATATAATATATTAAAAAAAATTATTAATCAAATAGTAATTAATATCCAATTTAAACGAAATTTGGCATCCATATTTAGAACCTCGTTTAACAAGCTACAATTAAAAGAAGTAAAGTCCAAAAGATAGAGTTTAAAAAATGAACTAAAATGTGGTATATACTAGGAGGCTTAGACATTTCATTTGGAGTATCGCACCCATGTCTATGCTCCTAAATAAGAGCTAATAAGGACTAATTTTCATAATTGTTACATTGCTATGTCGTAATCATATTCGTATCCGTGCTTCGTGTGCATTACATTGAATGATTGAATGAGACACAAGTAGGCTTATCTTATTTGAAAAATGTAGAATAGCATTGCCAAATTGAGCAATACAATTGTCCTTGGTGCCTGTACTATGATAAACACAATTTAATCAGAGCTAGACTAGTGCTAGTGCCAGCCAGGTTGAATTGTAATTGAGTTTATTAAAGTAAAGAGACTGCTAGTGCTAGTTCTAGAGGCTATTTTCTTTTTTCTTTTTTTCTGCAAAGTTAAAGAAATGGAGGACACACGTGTAAGACGCAATAAAGAAAAAGAAAAGGATAACATAGAGCCAAACAAAATGACAAAAAAAATTTCATTGTATCTTAATCACATGGGGACTCCCATAATCTAAGGGAGATGCAAGCGTGCACCTTGGGTTTCTTCTTGGAATGTTGTCACTTTCTTATATATTCTTTTTTTTTTTTTTTTTTTCATTACTATAATTTTTTTCTCATTTTTTAAAAAATTAATTCAAGAATATATAATAATGTAGCTAATCTTGGTTTGGTGCATTAATTATTTTGAGGAAATCTATAATTTAAGTTTTTTAAAAGCTGTCATGTGTAATGCACTTGTAATTAAACTAATATGAATTTGACTTTGAGGTTAGCTAAACACTCAATGATTTGCTTTTAATCAATTAAGTTGATGAAATTCAGGAAAGTGTCATGTGTTAATTAAATGGGGTTTACTTATGGGATTAAGGAACAAGTTTAGTGTACTAAATTACAAGTACAATCTTTCATAATATCATTGCAGATGAATAAGGAGGAAAAGGGAATATTTTTCTAGCTAGTTTTTTCTTTTATTTATTTATAGAAAATGTTAACGGATGTCATAAGGACATTAGTTTAGAAACTATTTTTAGAAATATTTTATAGAAAAATGATAAAATAATTAATTTTTTTAACAATTTTTTATATTTTCAATGAAAGTGGTATCAAAACTTTTATATATAATAGTAGTTTAACCATTTTGGTAAGCTTATTGTTCCTCGGAAAAGCAGTTTATTTATCGATCTATAGCCTTAATGTTCCTCATTTCTTTCTAATCAGTTGTTTAGATCTCTCATTATAGAATTTCTATCTCGTAGTTCTTATAAATTAATTGTGCAAATCAGCTATTTAGCCATTGTAATTCAGTACAATGTTTGTTTTTTTACCACCCACAACACCCGTTACCAACACCCTATTAACAATTGTCTTTAGGCAACATGACCCATTATTTATTTTTGGGGGGCGGAGGGTATCTTAATGCTTAAATTACAATTTATTATGATTTATAATGTAACTTGCTAAGCAAAAAGATGGATTTGTGTGAAACAATCATGCAAAAAAAATACTATAAAAAATGAATAGTCAGTGGCTGATGAAGAAAATGTCAATGTTGCTGCATATTAATTGTTACAGATTATCATTGTGGATCTAAGGCTCTCGTATTGGCTCAAGGAATATTCTGACATATCCATGAAAATCAGAAATTGGGTTGACTAATGGAATAATTTAGAACATTATAATTTGTCCTCTTTTCTCAGCAAAAAGATGTAATTATGGAAATCAATTCTCATTAACTGGGATTTGAGAAAACAAGCATATATTAGCTAAAGTAATAGATTGAAATTTTTTTTCTTTTTTTGTGGGTGTAATATATTGAATAATTGCCACACTTGATTTTTTAGCTTAGTGGTACTCTTTTACCTTTTTTTCAAAGTTGAAGTTTAAAATTTAACTACTTATTAGTATTGGACATTATAACTTTGGAGGATAAAAAGAAAAAAAAAGCAGCTCTAAAACTTTTTTTTTAAAAGAAGGTTTAACATAAGATGTCTGCTTCTGATAATAGCTTTTTATCTTGGTGATAAGTTTTTATCATCAAATTAAGACACCAATTAATTTTTAGTGTAGGTAAAAATTAAATCCCAAATCTTTTATTCAACAAAAAAAAAAAAAAAACTATTAAGCTAATGGAACCCACAAAAAGCTTTAAAACTCGATGAAAACATCTCCCATCTAATAATTTTGGATTATGAATGTGAGCAGTAAAGAAATTTTAACCATCAAAAACTGAAAATTTTAACCATATATATTCTTAAAAAGTAAACCAATACCGTAATGACATATGTGGGAAACATAATAATTATTGTTTCCTCCTCTGCACATCAATTAAGAAACAAAATCGGATTTTCCAAATCTTCCACTTAAAAAAATATTGACTTGAAGTGAACACTGTTACCTGAAATTATTAGGACCTAAAAGTGGGATTATTTCTTAAAGTTATAAATAATGGAAACTGGTGGTTTGGGTGCACGTTAGGTGGTTCTGGTGGATCAAATCCTTGATAACACTACCTGCCATTAACAAAGAAAGACATGGATGCTTGTAAGTTATGTTTCAAAGGGATCGAATACATGGATGCTTGTAATTTCAAACTAGTTGCTTCCCTTTTTCCTCATATTCCTGGAGACTTTTGTGATTGGTATCTTATTCTTTTAATTAATATCCAATCTTTCAAAATTCTTCAAGTTTTTTTGAGATGCTCAATAATTTTTAGAGGACACTAGATCCAATTGAGATGTGTCCATCCTTAGAGATTCTCCACCATTTTATTTTTCATTTTTAATTTTCTTTTGCAATATCCTACAAACAAAATAGAAAACTCCAAACAGAAATTGAGGAATTCACTGTGTACTGATAACAAACTTTTGTCCTTTTCAGTGTCCTGGTCTCTCTCTCTCACAGAATTATTCCTCTTTAATTTTCAGTATCATATTCTCCCAACCAATATATATATATATATATATGAGTAGGTTTTATTTTATATTTCTTGGGTTTAAGTGAGGGATGACAACGAGGTGAGACAAGGTTAGACCATAGGTATTCCCATTCTTGTCATATCCCATTTTTCTGAGTGAGGAAAACCCGCACAAGATGGGAGTGGGGCAAGTTAGGGCAATGTGTGACGAAGGAATTTTGCCATCCTTATTACTTCAGGGCCATTAATACCGCATTTGTAAAAATCACAAAATTTTGCCATCTCTTTCCCTTGTACAAGTTTCTTTTTGGACATACATAGTGTGTTCAAGTTAGTATCTTTTCAAGTCCTATGGATATCTAGGATTCTAGTTGTGAAGTAAGTTACAACTTACGAACCACAATGCAAGACAGATGATATGGGTAAAAAGAATTTGTCTCCGCCTCCCATCAATGACTTGAATGGGACAAGTCTAACTCAGATTGCTCTGTCACATGTAGCATTCAAGCACTGATTGTTACTATTCACAAGCATGGACTAAACTGTGGTCCTACTTGCAGAAGCCTTGTCGAATATAATTCAAATAGCAATATGTCCAAAATATAAATCTAGTCCCATCTGATGGTTTCTACCTATTATATGTCGAAGCATACAACATTGTTAGGTAAACCGAAATTGCGTGATAGATTTTTTTCAATACACTTTGACAGGTGAGAGAATTTTTAAGTTCTTGAGTTGAAGTAGCTTATTTGCTTAAAGCTATATTTTTTTTTTCTAAACCTAAAGGAAATAAGCAATTAAAATATAAGCTAGCCGTTCATTCACTTCTATGTACAATTTTTTAAAATTTCAATTTTTATTTTATTTTATCGAAGTACAAATATATTTTCATTAAAAAGTTTTAAGTAAAACAGTAAAGAAACTGTTTTCAAATGGACATTATATGCATATATGTTAGACTATATGGGGTACATCACATTTGCTAATAAAATATGATGTATCTGTAGTTCATAGAGAATTCAGAAGAATTCTAATATATACCTAGCTAACTTTTTTTAATCATAGAGAGGTTGATAAGCTGAGAATCTTTGATTGTTTCATGGTTTTTTTGGTTCCTTTCGATTAGTCTTGTAACCCAACAAAAATATGCTGAAACTAGGGGTGTCTGCACTTGTGATTCTTTGAAATAATTTTTTTTTTTTTAAATATTAAAAAAAAGAACTAACAATTAACTTCAAACTACACTTTCTTTTTGTAGTTCAACTTACCTTTACCCAACTTATTTAATTCTAAGAAAAGTAAGATATAGAAAATAAACTAATCCAAACTCACATAAGTCAAGCCTAATTCGTCAAAAACACGTTTATAGTTGCTGTTCTTACACTACGTAATGATTTTATTAATTTAAAAACAAAAAAAAAAAAAAAAAAAAAAATTCTAAAATAGGTTCCTAGTTTCTTTCCAAAGCATGCCTACAGATAATATATTAATTTTTCCAGGTGCTATTTCCTTGTCCTTGTTTTCTATAATATGATTTCAATAATCACATTAGGCCAGTATAATTATATTTAAGGGAGTGCTAATCTCCCAAATGAAGCATGTGGGATCAAAGTCTATCTCGCTCTCTTTTTTTAATGGAGATCAAAGTCTATTTCACTGCAGTGCCCATAAGTTTAAGTTATCTCACTCTCTTTGGTAATGTGTTGAATATATAATAATGATCATTTGGGTACGCTCATCAAATAGCTAGCTGTTGCTTGATTATGATTAATAAAATCAATGAATCAAATACTACCTCTCATTTGGTAAGATGGGAGTCTCAAAAATGATACTTTTTTTTCAGTTTTCGTAGCCCAAAAGGCCTTCTAATCATCAATTAACCACTCTACCTTCTTCAGTAATTTTGATAGGATGATTGCCCATTATGAGCTGTTTCTAACCAGTGACATGCACCCATAAATATATATATATATATATATATATAAAATAAATAAATAAACTCCAAACATATATAAACTGAAAATGAAACTTCCCATGGTGAATGAAATATTGATATTATGGTAAGAAATAAAAGAGAGACAAACTTAGATATAATTTTTTTATATATATTCTTTAATTAAATGTTACAATCTTCGAGACATATAGTTGAATTAATTAGAGAACCTAAATTATAACACTTTAGAAACTATAACTAAGTTTTACCCTTAAAAAAGAAAAGTACATGCCATGGGCGGCGCCATGCATAGTTCAGGGGTTCAAATGAACCCCTTGAGATTTTTATTTTTTATTTTTTATTATATATATAATTATTTATTTTTTTTTTGTTATTTTACCCTTCTAAAATAAAATTTTGAACACTATGACCCTAAATTTTTTAAAACCCACTTGAAATAAGTTTAATTATGATTCTCTTAATAATGTTTTGATCTTCTTAAACACAAAAAAAGGCCTAACAATAAACCAATTTTATCTAAAATTTAGGAGAAATAGTAAGCCCAACAACAAAAGTAATTTTTTTTTAATCTTAAATCTTAAATATATATATATATATATATATAAACCATTTAGATCTTAACAAATTTGAAATAAACTAATAGAAAATACATAGTTTACCTTGTATATTTATAGTATTTCTAAACAAATGTGTACAATATTGTATATTTTTTACAAATGTATATAGTATCATTATCTATGTAAATCTTACATTGATTCTAAACAAACGTGTATAGTATAATTGTCTGCAATGTAAATCTTGCATTGATAGTACAATGTGAACATATAGTTGTCCTAAACTAATAAATAAAAGTATTTTAAGTATTAATAATTAAAATTTACTTAACATAATTAACATGTTTATTATATCAAAAAAAAAAATATGTCAATTGAACTTGTAATTTATTTTTTATTCTACTACTAGTATGTACTATAGACAAATTTGTAATAAGGAAATCGTGTAAACCGTAAGATTCATATTTTACTCAAGATGTATCTTCTTATTGACCCTCTAGAAAAAAAATCTTGAAGCCACCACTGGTACATGCACGTTTGAATGTTTGGTGAAGAATATGTGGTTGCAAAACAAAGTTTTACATATAAAAATCTGAGCATGGTTGCAATTTATTGTCAAGTAATCCAAAAGAACAACATGTTGACCTATTAAATGTGTGGTTGAGTTCACACGAAATTCAGCAAAGATTGAATTTGGTCTGTGCTGGTGTTGTTATTCGCTGAGTTATCGACTTTTTGAGCATTGAAATGATGTTGGTGCAAAGTGCTTTTACAAAGCTATAATATAATTAAATTTTAATCAAGGTTAATCAGTGCTTCACAGCTCTTTGAGAGACACATCCATGTTTGTTCAGAGAATCTCTTGTGATTGCATATTCGTATTCCCTTATTAGCTTTTGAAACTTTTTACTGCATAAGGATGCTTAAGCCTATAGGATGGATTAAAGTGGAACAAGTAATTTCCAATATTTGTTTAGTAAAAAGCCATCCAAATGGCCATGTGAAGTTGTAGGCGATGTCATGCATGGGCAATGCATTATTCATGGGTACCAAAATATTTGCATTGCACTATTGCTCAAGGTTATTAAACTATGATCTTAGGTGAAGTATGTGTGTTAGACCACCATGATCACCTACCAATATACAAGGAATTCTTTGGAAAAGGATCCACATACCTAAAACCCCATATAATCCAACTTTAGGTTACACAAAATCTTTTACACTATTTTCTTTTTGGCTATCTTTTGAGCCTATGTAATTGGGGACATAATAACCCTACCAAGGATTTTTTTTAAACCCCTTAAAATTACTTTTGAAGTTTCATAAAATGTGTTCCTGTCGGCCATAATTAGGTGGGAGAAAATTGTATAAGCTTCCACCTAAGCTCAAAGTAAAAGGAAAGAAAGAAACTACTAATTTTATTCCTCCACCCATGTCAATGTTTGGAACATGTGTACTTTAAAGAAAAAGCTATGTACACTTTGATGATGCCCTTGTCGGCCATGATAAAACCATCTAAAAGAAACCCTTTTGTTTATTGAATTGGAAAATTTTCATAGACCATCTTAAAGGGAAACACTATTTCTACAGGAACAAGATAAAGAAACCAAAAAAAGGGTCACTATGTTCATGCGTGTAGTCTAAACTTCTCTTAAGTTGATATCTTTGAAAACAATCTTTTTTTTTTTAATAAACAAGAAAATATATCGATCTTGAATTCTTGATGTTTTAATTCTTTAAAGATTAGTTCATAAAAAAATATCGTACCAAATGCACAAAATTCTTATCTTTATCTAGATTATAAAAGAAAAGAAAATTTAAAAATGTCATACCCAATAAACAAAATTCTTAATCTTTATTTGAATAACATTTTTTTTTTTTTTAATAAAGCAGAAAAGATATCGATCTTTGATTCTTAATGTTGTAATTCAATATACAAAACTCTTATTTTTATATAGATTATAAGAGAGAATTCATATATCTCAATAAAAGGAAAAAATTTACATGAAATTTCATCAATGATACTATAATATGCCTCGTGACCATCATATATGCAATCACCGAGTAGTCATAGTCACCTCTTTAATTCAAAGAAACAATGGAAGCAAATTGGTCAAAAAAAAATCAAAGTATATATATGTATATTGGGTACAGACTGTGTCTCATTTGATGATTGTGCTTTTGAAAGATGAAAGATATATGGGGTTAATGCTGGAAACCAAAAGGAGCATAATAGTGCTGCTTTTTTTTCGTGTATACACTATACACTTACACACACACACACACACACACACGTAAAGAGCACAAATGTATGCACACAAACATGTAGAACAATATAAAAAGCCTCCCAACCAATAAAATTCTTCATCTTTAATGATCAAGATATACATTGATCCATCATAGGGAAAATTATTTTTCTATAATAACTTCTTTGGATTACTTGGAGGCTCCTTCAATGATGGTTCAAGTAGGCACCACACAATGCATTTTCATTACTTTTTTTTCCTTTCTTTTCTCTCAAAAAATGGGTGCACCATTTTGTCAGTATAGTCACTCAAGGGACCTACCATATATGTCATACTTTACTACCTGTAAAAATCACTTGTGTGCTTATTTGTGAGAAAATGATAGCATATATATTTGTTTTTTTCACTTTTTGTATTTAATTTCCTTCTTTTCCTTTTAGATTTTGATCACTGCTTGATCACATTATCACTACTGGTTTATCTTGGGCCCATTCTTTGATGGGTCATCAAAATACTGATGTTACAGTCATTGTAGCATAATGGTTCTTTTCTTACATTGGTGATAGTTGCACCCACTAAAGCCTCTGCATTTTCATGATGGAGGAGATGGCATTGTACATTTTGCTCGTGCTGCTATCAGAGTATGGGAAAGGGGTTGGAATTTTTTGCTTTCACTTTTTTTTGTTTTTGGAAAAAAATAAAATAAAAGAAGAAGTTATTATTGTTGTTGTTGTTGTGGACATTGATTACACAAAGGAATTCAAGTATAATATCATTACAAAGATTACGAAGATTGCCAGTGGTTATGCTTATAATGAGTCCATATGTATTCTTATGATGGTATACTACTTTTGATTAATTCTATATTATACTAACATATGGGATGGTATTATTATGTTATTATTATTATTAACCCCACTGATAAGACAATTATTTGGTTTAAATTAACAAGAAAGATTTAGATTAAAATTGAAGGAGGAAGTGGTTGATGGGATCAGGATCATCCTTTTTAATTAAGGGTTATTAAGTAAAATCAGTCTTTGAATCAAAGGTAAAAAAAGAAAAATATATGATTCTCTTTGGAATATTATTAGTTTTGACTGTCTTCTATCTATGTTTGACAGTAACTAAAGATCATGTAAATGTAAGCTGACCGTCTTTTCACTTCTTTTGGTGAAGACTAGACTAGACTAGACTACTCTTTTGAGTCTCTCTTTTTTGCGTTTCATTAACCTTTAACCATAAGCTTATCTGTAAATGGCAAATAACATGTGATTTGTTATTGTACTTTTTTGTAGATTTGTTTTAATGATTTTGATTTGCTACTCTCTCATTATTGTATATAAACACTGTAAAATTCCATCTCCGTAGTAGGTATATATATGTATATATATATATATAGAGAGAGAGAGAGAGAGAGACATAGGTCCATTGGAGGCCAATGATTGGGCTTTTGGGATGAGCTCATATGTATAAAACAAAATGGGCCTGTTGTTTAGTAAAACACAACGGTCCTTGACAACCAATGGCATTGGTAAGTACTTGGTCTTTGCATTTGTACCTGACTTGGGTTTGGACTATGGATTCCAGACTATTCAGCGTTACTATATTCCTCTTTTGGATTAAATTTTTATGTGATTTAAAAATACCTATAAATTTTATATTTAACAGGTAAAAAACTTGAGAACAACCATAAAAATATATCTCAAATTTCACTTAAAATACCTACAAAATAGGACACTTTCCTACTAATCTATATCTTTAAAACAAACTTATCCAAAATTTATCTCCAAAAAAAAAAAACTTATCCAATTTTTTTTTTTAAAGAAAAATAATGACATTAGACCAAAACAAGACATTTTCCTACTAATCCATATCTTCAAAACAAACTTATCCAAAATTTATCCCAAAAAATAAAAATTATCCAATTTTTTTTTTAAAGAAAAATAATGACAATAGACACCCCCCCAAAAAAAAAAAAAAAAAAAAAAAGAGCCTCATCACACGCGCATACAATGAGGCTAGTATGGGTATATTTATATTTTCATACAATTAATCTTCTCATAGTAAGTTTCATTTGTAGAGTCTTGTAATTCAACTCATACTTGTTCATGTTTTCTTGTATCTATTTTCCTTTGCCTTTAACTATATTTTCTCTTCTTGGGTGAGTTTACTCTTCTCAAGCAATTGAAAGTAAATATATCATTATAATACATTGGATACAACTTGGGTATATTGCTCCTAAACATTGGACCTAGTAGGATGCTGGTATGTGTCCAATACTTTACCACGTGTTAGCATCTTATTGGATTCAGTACTAGCCACGTCTTGCCCTAATGTATACCCTTCTATATGCTGTATCTATTCCTCATTTACAAGAACCACTACTGCCACGTACACTAAGTCTTACTCAATTGACAAATTCCCATGAGAGAGAGAGAGAGAACAGTACAAGGATTGATTTGAAACATTCCCAACTATAAACATCTGTTTGTTTATCTGAGAATTCATCGATTCCCAAAGGAGAAAGCTTCCAATCAATTTACAAGCAGTATGGATTAGATAAAGCTTTTAGCTATGAATTTAGTAGGAAGTGGACCATTTGCTTTATCATAGTGTCAAATTAATCAATCATAAATCTGTCCTCCAGGCTTCCAGTATAATTCATCAGAGAAGAGTCTAAACCTCAGAAGAATGTAAAAATGAATCACAACCGTATCTCCCAAAATTAAATTTTAGCCGTATCAAAATTTTCAACCAGATCTAGAAGGAATATTCAAGGCTGACCCTCCATGGTTCTATATTCTTAACAGTCCTTTTGTTATAATATACTCCCAAAGAGCTTACAACCCTTCTAAAGCTAGTACTATAAAAAAAGTCCAAAATCTTTCCGGTAGGAAGTAGCCCATTTGCTTTATGATAGTGTCAAATTAATTAATCATAAATCTGGCATTTATAAACCATCAGATGGACTCTAAACCTCAGAAGAAGAAGGGAAAATGATTCAGAATTGCATGTCCCAACATACAGTTTAGCATTTCAAAATTTGTAACCAGCTCCAGAAGGGACCCTTCTTGGTTTTACACTCCTACAATCTTTTGCTATAATATACTCCCAAAGAGCTTACAAGCCTTACAGCTATAACTACAAAATAAAAGTCCAGAATTACAAGTAGAGAAGTTAGAATCACAGTGAAATTCCACGTGATTCAGCTTCAAGATACTTGCAGATCCTCTCCATAACTTCTCTACCCTTAGCACTGTTTTGAACAAACCTTTCAGCACATCGTTGCTCCACCTTCTCTGCCATTGATGCCAGTGCTGACAATGGTTTAATCCGAATGCTAGTTTCCTGTCGGCAAATAGTCCACTCATTTGGATTATCGGGATGTGGATCATACCGAATCTTCTCTACCACTTCTACGAACTTCTGGAGACTGATATTTTGTGAACTGAGCTGCATCGACCGTGACTGGCCATCCACAACCGTTGATTCAACACAATGGCAGATATCCTGACCAATGATTTTGCTAATGAACCATGGCCCTGGGGTATGGACAGTAATTGCACGAGTGGTGTAAAGCTTCCCAGATTCAGGGTCAAGCTTGCGGTTCAATGTGTCAACTTCAAGAATGTGAGATAATATTCGCTTGTTCTCAGGGTCAACAAATTTGCGCCAAGATGCAGAAGTTACACGCTCCCAAGGGTGCTTGTAAACGTGCTCTTGAGTGTATGCTCTAACCATTATGTTCTTTATTGTTTCTCTTCACCCAGATAAGAAACAAAAAGTTAGCTCACTATTGAAGGTGTAAGAGCAAATGTTCAAATATAGTTTGGTTTAGTCAGTGCCAAAAGCTTTTGGTCTTAGAAACGGGACTGTACAAGCACCCCCTTCTTTTTTCTTTTTCTGTATATTTTGTCAATCTACATGCAAGAAGCCATTACTTTGATCACTTGCAACATTCTATCAATGACAGCTCAGGAGGCAAGAACCCCCACCCCCCCCCCCCCCCCAAATAATAACCATATAATCACTGAGTACTCAATGTTCTAAATACGAACTCCAGCAACTATCGTCGAAGGCTGAAAATTACAATGTTATTAAGTCTGTAACTGGAAAGAAAATATATATCTTTTCAGCTTTTCTTAATTTGAAGGAAAACAAAACAAATAAATATTGCTTCCAAAGCTAATCATAAAGTTGTAGTTACTGCAATATAATTCACCTCTATACTCGATCATATTGTATTTGGTACCCAACAAGAAATCTAGTAATCAGTAACAAAGCTAATCATAACCAATTTCTAGTTCATTCTTCTTTATTGTTTTGGGTTGTATAGTCTATCCCAGACATTAGAAACTTTCCTCACTCCTCAGCACCTCAAACAATCAAACAAACAAACATATAGCTAGAAATTCATAAAACCCAAGATGGATCTTACAAAAAATTAGAAACCCATTACTATTCATTTAATTTTCAATAGAAAACAACCACTTCAAAACTAGGACTCAACACCAATATTGAAGTAATTAATACAAATCCAACAAAAAAAAAATTAAAAACCCCAAATATCTAAAAAGTCAACAACCTTAAAATCACAACATATCTAAATAAAACTAAAGAAACCAGAAAACCCATCAGTGTTATAATAACTAGAATTACAGAGACCAAAAAGACCAAGCTTTTTGTAACAAGATTACAGTTTACTATGATTTACAGAGACTAAAACGAAAACCCAAAAAGAAAAACAAGCAATTTAGAGATTAGAGCATACCTCAGAGGGTTGTTACGGCTGTTCAGGTGCTGCAGACTTCGAAACAAAAGCCCTACAGAGTCGCAGAAAGAGAAAGAGAGAGACCTTTTGATGACGGTTTTGATTAATTTCTCAGCAAGCAAAAATTTTTTGTTTCCAATTATAGAATATTTTTAGTGGATTGAATAGTAAATTTGAGACAAAAATGCCCTGTGATATGGGATAAGAATAAGGAAATGTTCGAAAGGTACAAGCTAGATGATGCTAGAAATGTATGACAGGTAAGAAATTGACTGTAGAGAAATTTTTGGACATGCTATGGGGACTATGGGCTGGCAGCCTGGCACCAATAAACTGAAAGGCCCAACTCAAATGGTGGGTTTGGCCCACTGCCATCTCATTTGGACAACAAATTGATGCATATAGTATTAAGGAAAAAATTGGAGGATAGACAATTTTTATATACTGTGAGAGAAACATATGTCATTTTTTTATTAGGGTTGAATCTTAAGACTTCAAAATATGTTTGGAGTCAAATTTCATAATAATATTAATACATGGCAAGTTTTGCAATTAGGTTTTTGAATGCAAGGTGTTGCATAAGGATGGACTTAAAAACCCAAACATGCAGATCAGGGTGCAGTCCAAACTAACTAATTATAAGTTGGCATTTTTATTTGAAACCAATGAAGAGGCCCATTGGATCAATTGAGCTACACAAACACAATGGAGAGTTATGGAGCTCTCTCAACTCTCCATTAAAGCACTCCACCCTCTCTTATGTAAGAATTTTTATTTTGTATAACTATTTCATATAATATCACCAGCTTACATTGATGAGATTCAATTTCATGATGAAAGACTTTATTAGTTGAACTAATGAACTTAACTTAAAGGGATTCTATAATAATAAATAAATAAATGATTTAACTTAACAGAAAAAAGTTATATCTTTTTTTTTTTTTTAAGGAACAGTTTATCAATAGATTAGATTTGGTCCAATTTGCTAAGAGATTTAGGTTGTAGTTCTCTTGAAAAGAAAAAAAAATGGAAATATATAGATCAAATGGCTTTTTTATTCTTTTCGAGTGAGGGTGGGGGTGGTTAAATTGCACTAAATGTCCGTTTTGGAACAACCTATTTAGTTTTTTGTTAGAATTTTTTTTTTTTTTTTTTCTGAAAGTGTACTAAAGTATACTTATACCCTGAGAAATTAAGAAAAAAAAATGAGGTTTTAAAAAACTGTACATAAAAACTAAAAAGTGACTTATAAGCTGGTGCCAAACACACCCTAAGACTCCTACACTTTTATATTGTTGGCCAATTTCGTACAGGAACTTTTGTTTGTGTTCCTTCCAAATTCCAATTGCTAACATCCCAATGCATGTGGCTCTCACATGTGCCTCGAAAAATAAAAATAAAAAATAAAATCAAAATAAAACTTTTCACTCCCTATTAATTTCCTTTCAATTGATACCAAATTGGAAAGGGTGAAAACATTAAGGGTTATAGTAAACCCACAAAATCATTGTAAAGTTATTAATCATTTTTTTTTTTGTTGTTGCTGAGAAACATGAAATTATTAATCATGAATGAACTATATATCAGTTTTTTCTTCAAGTGGGTTTCTAGAAATCGAGTATGAGAATGTTAGTATGATTTGAAGTTAGATGGTGTTTTCTTTAAATGGGTTTATATAATTCTCGTTTTATAAGAGTGTTTGATTTTATATGCCCCATTCTTCTATGTTTAGATTAGTGATACGTAAGCGCTGTTTCATTTTATTTGGTTTTTGTAAATGTTATATTTTTTTTTCTATATTTTTAATTTTATGGTATATTTATGTGTATTTTCAGGAGTGATGTGTTTTAGGGTATTTACCATACTGAATAAATCAATTTGAAAATATATTTATAAAATCCACATTGAAATAGGTCAAACATGAAATATGAGCTAAGAGTGAAGTTAGGGGTGGCGATTCGTGTTCACGTGTCGGATTCGTGTCGTGTCGACTCATGAGTATTTAATTATATGGGTCAAAACTAACCTGACATGTTTATTAAACAGGTTAAGATTCCTCAATCCTAACATGACCCATTTATTAAACAGGTCAGTCGTGTCAACCTGTTTATCAGATTTTATCAAAACAAAAAGGAAAAAAAAAAATAGTATTAACCTTTATATATGAATTATGAAAAACCAAAAAAAAAAATATATATAAAATTCAGAATTAACGAGTAACTATATCATAAATAATCATTCAAAATTAAAGCATTTCTCAATATCATAAATAATCAATCATAATATGTGACGTATGTCAAAGAAAATAAACCACAATACTAATAAGTTTATATACCTAGGGTTTGAAGAGTATATTAGTACAATGTCATTTCATTAAATGGATCAGACAGGTCAAACAGGTTTCATAAATTGGACACTAACCCAACCTATTTATTAAACGAGTCTATCGTGTCAACTCGAATATGACACTAACCTATTAAGTCTCAACCTATAACCTACTAATTTCATGTTATGTCATGTCGAGTTTGCAGGTCGTGTCTACTTTTTCCACCCCTAAGTGAGGTCCTTTCAAATATACACCGCTTATAAATCTTCAAAACACACATTCGTTTTCCTACATTCCCCTATGAAATAAGCTATCAAAAAAAAAAAAAAAAAAAAAAATTTCCTCATCAACTTCATGTCCATATAGTAAGTCAATATAACCATACCTTCATCTTCTTACAAAATAATCTTATTATTGTAAATTTGCTTCTTCATTATCTCTAACATATATTATCTATTCTTGTAGTTGTATTTCATTAACTTTATCTCTACAGCTTGTTTCTTTGAACTATAACAAATAATTAATTAATATATATATATATATATATTGTCATTTAATACTATATACACATTATAAAAAAGAAATTTTCACTTTCATATAAACTATAACTCTCTTTCTTTTAGAGAGAGAAAAAGACTCATAGACATGTTATTTTAGTAGGTACAATTAAATTGAAATTTTATGTTAAAAACAAGTACAACTTTTTGGACGTAAGTGAAAGCACTAATTCTATAGCAAAAAATCTAATTTAAATTGACGTGTTTATGTATAATTTGGTACAATATGATTCAAATGATATGCAAAATATCATTCAATTATTAATGATCATGGGAGATATGCACTTACTATATGGTACTTTGTTTTGATCAATTTAATATATCACATACCATACGTACTATACTAACAACCACATATAAGTAATGTTACATTTTTTTTTCTTTTTTCTTTTTTTTTCCTTTTTTTTTTTTTTTTTTTTTTTGGCTGAAATAGGTAATGTTGCCTAGTCCTCAAGATTCAAGAATAAAATATATGTCCTACTTTTAAGAAATTTGAAAATCTTTTACTTTTAACTTTTTTTTAAATTTCACTTATGCAATCTATGGCTTTTTTTTTTTTTTTTTTTTTAAATGTTGGCTATATGGGGTTTGTTATGAGAATTGAATTTGATAACAATTTTAAATTTACACTATATCCTTATTTGTTATATCGTTAAACTAAAGATTTCGTTTCTAATTGTTATAGCTACAATTAGATTACATATATTCTACCTATTCCAAAATAAAATTTAACTGCCTTGCTCTTGGCATACAAGCTTTAACCCCCATAGAACATATTTTCAGGAATGCGAAAAAGTATTCGAAAAATATATTATACTATTTTTGTAGCTTATAAAGATCCTCGAAAAGATCATAATTATGATTTATGAGAAATGAAGCCCCTAACATATGGTTAATTCCCAAAAAGGACTTATAAAACTAAAAATAGATCATTTCAGCATGGTAAAATTAAATTTAAAATGATAAAAATGTTAATACAGTGATTTTAAGTAGAAATTCACGAGCTTCTATCCAAATCCAAAATTTAACATGGATCTTCGACTTCAACCCTCAAAAGTGACAATGCAAAAGAAGGCCCACAATCGGATTTGACTGGGGTAAGAGTCAGTTCTTCAGTAAAGTAAATTGCAAAACCCTCAATTGTTCAAATTACTTGAACTAAATAAAATAGAAATCCCTCCTTAATTAGGGTTTGCATTGAAACTCATCAACTCCTATTACTTAAAACATTTTTTTTTTTCAAAAAAAAAGTGCACCAAATTGTACCGTACCCTTAAGTTCCACACCTTCCTTCACACATCTTAGTCATTCCACATTGTGAAAACACTAGGATTTGATCCTTGAACAGAGTCCCCAGACCAGCTACCATAACCCCCAGAAGGCATATCATAATCAACCTTCACAAGTGCAAGTTCATCTGCGGCTGATCCCACTGCATTGCCTGAGGGGGAATTCGTAGCCATTGCATTAAGCCCATTTCCCAAATATCCTCCGCCACTATAACTCCCACTAGAACTTCCATTATTCTCAATCACAGAAGAAGAAGAACCCATGTTCATCAAACCCTGAAGCAAAGCCGGGTGGTTCTGAAGGTAACTGTTGTAAAACTGAGAACTATTATTCTGGCTTGATTGATGAAGATAAGAACCTGCAGATTGCTGGTGCAATTGGAGCTGGGTTTGTATGTAACTCTGGTGAAATGAAGGGTCTTGTGCTGTGTACGGTGAAATGTCATGGTTTTGTAGGGTTAGTAAAGGTTGGGGTTGATCAAATGGTTGGTGTTGCAATAGAGGGTATGGTTGTAACCTACTAGAGCTTGAGCTACCATATTGAAAGCTTGATCCAAGGGCTATCATTTCTTCTCTTTTTCTTGAAGATTCAATGGCTTGAGCCTCCTTTAGTCTTTTGGCAGCCCCTCCTCCAATTGGGAGAGTGTTGCTTTCAAGAATGCTCTTCACATCATAACGATTCATGTCAAAGTTTGTGACTGCATTAAGGCCTCTGAACTTTATTGCTGCAATGTCATATGCTTCTGCAGCTTCCTCCTCAGTACCTATATTTTTTATTAAGATTTATTAATAGTGAAATTTATATAGTCTTTATCCATGTGACAAAAGTTTCTTTAGCAGATGGCATTTTGTTTTATATACAGTTTAAGAGGATTGGAATACTGCATGTCTCTATTACAAACATAAAAAAAAATGTCATTTGACTTAAAGGATACTAGCCGTGGATGTCTTAAATATTCTCTATTGTATAGTGTTCACTTGTTTGTGATGTATACGTGCATGAAGATTAAATGACTTACTGAAAGTTCCCAAATAAAGATCTTTGTTTCCAGCAACTCTGCCAATCCTTGCTTGCCATCTTCCATGTTGGTGATGCCTGCATAAATATGTTGTCATTAGAAATTTAGAATGAAATAAGTGAGAGAGAGATTTTGGGCATGTTTGGTTGTGTTATTTAAACAACAGTTTTCGTTGTTTAAAAAACACAACACCACATATTTCCACAACATTTTTTCACTCATACGTATTTTTACAACACTTAAATAATATTACTAAAACAACATTATCAAACAGACCCTTTATTACCTTGTTACTCCACGATACATGGATGCACCCCTAGAAAAACCACTACTCTTCCTGAAGTTCATCAACGATAGCAACAGAATTGTTAGGAAAATTCACAGAAAAGTTGTTCACAGTACGTAAATAAAACTCTAGTGGCCAAGTGTTTTTGTGTGTGTGTGTGTATATATATATATATATATATATGTACAATGTTCATCATGAAGAAGAGGATTGTAATTAAAATGTCCACCAAAATAACATGAAGTTGAACATCGATGGTTGTCTCGTTAGATATAGTTTGCATGGCTATTCTTAATACCAAATTGTACTAAAATTAGTAAGAACTTACTCCTAAGAGTTGATAGCATCAATCTCTTACCTTCGAATAGAAGCCACAAATTCCTGTCTCGTCATGTGCTTCATCTCCTCCAATTCCTTCTCATAGTTACTGATCTGAAACAGACCGTGAAATTAACTTTCATAAAGAAGATACTCAAGCTGCAGATTAATGACACAGATACCAAATCTTGGCATAGCAAAAGCTTACCGGAAAATTGGTAGTGGTGGATGTTCCCCAGTACTTCAATGCAGCAAGATCGTAAGCCCTAGCCGCCTTCTCTTCTTTGTCATACCCACCTGCTCAAAGAGAAAACAAATCTTGACTCTTGTAAATGTTTTTCTTTTCAAATACATTATAGAAAGACAAGAAAGCTTGAAAGAAGTGAAGAGAGAAAATCAAACTCACCTAAATAGACTGCAAGAGAAGATGCAAACAAAAGAGAACCATCATGAGAAGGGAAAAAGGTTAGTAATTAACATTCAAAATAGAAATGAGGTCAGGCAGAAAATTAATTTCAAGATTTACCTTGGCGACCTTTCCTTGATTGTCCCTCCCTTCTACAACTATTATCCCAAAGATGAGCTTCATACCTTCCTGTCCATCTATGCCTACATTTTCACAATATCCATATCAGAATACAAATTGAATTAATACAATAAAAAGTTGTGACATAATTAAGGAAGATAATGAACAATATTGCATTATGCAAGTAAAAATACCAACCTTGTTACACCACGATATATTGAAGTTCTTTGCCCAAATGTATCTAAAGTCCTTCTAGGGGTGGTTTCAACAGTATTAGTACTATTATCACCACTAGTTTCGCATGCGGAACCCTTACCACTACCCATGGACAATGTCAATGACTGCAAACTATTAGCATTTTCTTGAAATTCATAATTGCTAGTGGTGGCTACTACTGTGTTTTGCACTGGCACTAGACTACTGCTTTGGAATAGGTAATCAGAATCGTTAGTTTGAATTTCATTGAAGGCAACAAGATCTGACTGATTTTCAGATTTGCTCACACCAAGAAAATCAGCAACCTTTGGAACTTCACTGCTGCCATGGGTATCGATCATATTCCACTCTGCAAATTTACAAACTATGAGAGAGAGAGAGAGAGAGAGAGAGAGAGAGAGAGAGAGAGAGAGAGAGAAAGAAGAAGAAGAGGTCGAAAGAGATAAGTACCTTGGCTTTGGAAAGGGTTGTCCATAGTATCATTGACCAACCCTAGAGAAAAGTGATGAGACTGACTTGTCTGTAGATGTGCTGGTAAGGAAGAATGAGTGGGAGAGAGGGGAAAGGAAAGCCAGTTGTTTGAATTCATGGAGTCCTTATATATATATCCTCTTATTGCTATGTTTTTTCTTCAAGAAATCAAGAATCTCCTGCATATTAGAAAACAAAATTAGAACACAAATTAAGCAATCAAGGGAAAAGAAAAGAGGGAGGAATATATGAAGAACTGTTAACGGGTTTACACTAAGTGAATAGGGTTTGAACTTTGCAGCAGTCAAGACTCTCTCCCTCTCTCAATCTCACTCACTCACTCTCCTCTCAACTTTTTATGCCTTAGAGAAAGGAGGAGGGGAAGGAGAGGCTGAAAGTGAAAAGAGAGAATTTTGAAGAATGTACATGGTGTACTTAAACTGTTCCCTTTCTTCCTCAAATGAGCTGCTCCTTTCTAACCCCTTTGGCAATGGTCATTTTTTTTGGGTGGTCTAACTCCATATCCCAACACTGCAAACCTAAATATTCTATTATAATAAGTCTGGGTATTATTATAAATTAAACTACAAAGAATTGACTACAAATTTTTTCACCACTATTAACAAGATATGTTATGATTAATTAATTCAGATAAAAGTGGTGTTACTCTATACAATATAAACTAAACTATATTAACACATTGAAAAGAAGATACTGTATACCTCAAACATTATTCTATTATTATCTATATGATACTAGGATCGACACGAGTGTCATGCACTACTAAACTATAAGTCCAGCTTCTTCAGTGTTTGTACTGAGACAAAACCACAATTCCAACTGGAAAAATCCAATTCTTTCTCTTTCTCTTTCTCTCTCTACCCACTTGGTTTATTGGAACTCTCGTCCTCGTTCTGTGCAATAAATGACTCCCCAAAGCCCAGCATTCCCACACTGAGCAAATGATCTCAGTCTCTAACATAACATTGACACTCTACGTAAAGTTACCAAAACCTCTCTCTCTCTCTTATCTACAAGGTTCAAACTAAAACTTGCAGCAGACGATCAAACCCATTAATCAGAGAAGATCTTCCAAATAGATACTTACCAAAGAAACCCAATTTGTGGATCCCCGAGTCCTGCATGTGTTAAAGATGCATGTGTACGGACATGCAATATTATATGGGAAATATCCGACATATTAAATAATTTAAGTACTGAAGAAAGTGTAAATTTTACTCTTTTGTTCAAATATAAACAGCTCTGTCTAATGTAAACAAAAGAAATAGAATACAAAAAAGTGATTAAGAAAGATTGAAGGATTTTGTTTGCCTCCCCCAAGTAGAAATCTGTTGACCACCTAATCGATTTCCGCACCCGTCAAATGGTGAAAACAAATTAAAATTTAAAAAAATGTCTGTATTATATATAATTAACTTGTACATCCAAAAAAAATAATGTTATTAATTCATGTCCAATACACACTAGAAACTTGTATAATGCTTCCTGTCATCCACTAGGTTAAGTCTAAATATATTTTTTTAAACAACTAGCCAATCAAAATGACTCAAATTCCGATTTTAAAAAAAGTGATCGTGCTATAGTATTCAACTTTCACTTCCTATATATACTTTGACATCGACAAGGGCATGTGTTAGAGCACCTACTGCATACAAGATTGAATCCACTACATTCTGTGGAAAACATAACTTACAATTCTATCATACATTTTCTTCATTGACTAAACATAGATCGACAAAAAAAGAGTCATTGTCACATAATAATAACATCTTCTATACTATTATAGAATCTTTGTAAGCTTTCTTTGTTTCTATTTTCGTTAGGCTTAAATATTATTGATCCTTAAAACTTAGTTTATGAGCAATTTTAGTCTTTCAAGTTTAAAATGATCAATTTTAAGCTCTCATATGACATGATCAAACAAAAAAATAACTCATTACTTCAATATACACATTAGTGATTAAAAACTACCACTTTATGTTTGTTAGGAACTAAAAGCTACTACTTAAAAAAAAAATTAGGGACCAAACTTTAACGATTAAAACCATTCATGGGCTAAAGTTTAGAAAACAAAATGTATTTTAGCTTTTTGATTATATCATTGGTAAGTTGCACACACACATCAAATGAATGTTAAATTTAATTTAAGCCTCACCCTCCACCCACATTTTTTATGAGAAAAAGAAGTGCCTTTTGAACTCTTTGGTATACACTTAGACTAAATCATCTTGGTAAAATGTAAGGAAAATGCAATGGTTTCAGTACATACTTTATTTATCATTCACGTGAAATTGCAGCTTCCATTCGTGTGCACAACTTCAAAAGTGTTGTCAGCAAAAAAATAAAAATTGAATGCCTAAGCATATCATCAGGTGCTGGTTGTCACACATAAAGCATATTCACGACTTATATACAAATTAATACTACTTAAAATTTTATATTATAACTTTCCAATTAAGGGAGCGAGAGAGAGAGGAATAAATCTGCCGCAAAAGAATTTATTCTTTTACAAGATTTTGGATATATCTATCTACATACATATGATATCACTCTCATTTTTTTAAACTTTTGGGTCAGTGAATCTATGTGTGGCATCATTTGGAAACTGAACTCTCCAGAGTTTTCAGACTTCAGAAATGTACTTATATATTATGAAACAAAAAACTAAGAATCTAAAACCCAAATAAATAAACATATATAACATAATTAGTATAAAAAGTAATTAAATAAGTAAAAGAAACAAAATCACCTGCCATTACAGATATGCATGACACAGTTATCGCCAAATTCTTGTACATTAATATAAGGCTACGTTGACTACAATGCACCACAATAAGGTGGCAAAACCCACGTCTCTCGCTTTTTTTAACTGTAAAACCTCCAAACAATCAAAACCCTAAGACTAATAAAACTTTAAAAAATAGAAAAAGAAGAAGACGAAGAACTAAAAGGCCCAAAACCCTTTTGTGCAAATTAAAAAAAATAAAAATAAAAATAAAAAAACAGTGCAAGGGACAAGAACTGGCAAGGAAGTTAGAACAAACTGCAGAGAAAAAAATAAATAAACATACGCTGTCTTTGACTGTATGCAACCCTAGCAATGAAAAAAAAAAGACTAAAAAAAAAAACTGAGAGAGAATAAGATTGTACCAAGAAACAAGAATCTTTTACTCTTTCATAATCTCTCTCTCATTCTCTCACTATTTTTTGTTTTCATTTTTTTGGGTTTTTGTTTTTTGGTTTCTTGAAAGAAGAAAATGCAGGGTGGTGGGGATTCGCCACCGGCCATATGCGGTAAGAGAGATGATATAATAGCAGAGAGAGAGAGACAGCCATCACTCACTCACGCCGCTTCAGGTTCACATAGACCAAATTCGGAGGAATGTGACTGACACGTGGCTGTTTGTTTCTGGCTTTTGGCTTTTAGGCTTTTGGATTTTTGGTTTTGAAGGGTCGCATGCAATGGAATTGCAAGGCAGGCTGACCAATTATCCGGTTTGCATGCTTGTTTGCACTAAGTACCACATTAAAAGAGACTTTGACCATAGTATGACCATGCACACCGATTCTTTTTTCTTTTCTTTTTTTTCCCTTTATTACCCTATTGTCCTTCATGCCCTTCCTAACCCAATTGCAAATGTCTCTCTCTTGTCATAATTTCTTTGATTTTTCGCTTTAAAAAAAGGGTAGGAACTAGCAAGAGAATGGCTTTCCTATGTATTTGAATGTGACCATAATAGCATTCTACTTATTAGATTTGGTAAGCAATATCTATATGTTCATCATATTTTCTTTCATTAGATGGTTTCCAATCTACAAGTTAAATGTCTAATTCTTTAACAAAAATGAAAGAAAATAAGTCCCATAATCTCTTGTGACACAAAAATGTAAGCTATAGATTGTATTCCAACCGAATTATCAAACACCATGAATTTAGAATATAAAGACTAATCATATATGGATATATTAATTTAAAGGAACTAATCTATTTTAATCCATTTCAATAGATTTTTTTTTTCTCTAAATTTCAAGCCATTAAACTCAACCTAATGAAAGTCCAAAGTTTGGTAATAATTTCATCTCATGTGAGTCTTAGAACTAATAAGTTTGGAAGAACACCCTTTTATTGGTTTTATATAGAAAACTACCACACATATATGAATTCAAAAGATTTATTGTCCATAGTATACTCCATAGCTATTGTTTGGTAGCCGCGTAAAATAATGTAAGTTTGAATTAATGGGTGTGGATGATGAATGTTAAATGAGGTTCAGAAAGTAGCTAGGAGAGAAGCAATGGCGGGGGTCATATATGTAAACAGAATGAATGAATGAGGGCAATTTAGGGCAAAGTGGAACCCGAGAATCAAGAGAAAAAATTGAGAGTTTCCAAGAGGTGGGAGGAAACGCCGGGAAAGTGGCCGTGTCGCCTCGAAATGAAGGAATTGAAAAGGCAAATATATTTCTGGGTGCCCTTGTTTTCTTGTAACAAACCCTACTAAGCTAGGGTTAGGGTTTCACACTAGACTCAGCTCTGTTTTGAAACATTATGTGCTTAGTAGGGGAAGAAAATTTAGAAAACTAGCAATGCAAATCCCAAGCTACATGTCTACCACTCCTGTCTTTTGCTCCATATGGATCGGTAGACAGTGATAACATTGTTTTATACACATTCCGGATATACTGTAATTTAATGCCATACAGAAGTGGAAAATGAAGGAAGAGACTTTGCTAGCATAATTATGAAGGAGAGGACATCCATTTGGTGGAATAACAATATGTACCACACAAATTTTATTATATGATAGTTTTTAATTTTCATTAATAGTTTAAAATAAAATATGAAGTATAACACAAAATTACTTGAATTATATTTACTCAACATTACTCTTTAGGGTGTGAGATATGCATAGAAATTTAACCACAATTCTCTTAATCCCCCTCTCATGAATTAAGTTAGTAACAAAAAAGAACAACTAACCCACAACCATGGTCTCTACTAACAATTAACTTGACAAAATTTAGGTATAGTATCTTAGATGCTGTTCCTTAGATTTCCCTCTTAAAATTCAACCATGTGACTACTTAACTAAAAAATACACTTTCATCCCATAACAAAAAATTCACATGACAGAATCTTATGAGAGGAACCTACAGAATAGCACTTAAGTACTGTACCTAAATCTTGCCCCAACTAACTCAAGTGGTGTTACCGTATTGAATATATCAAACGACCTCAAGAAGTGTTGCCAACTTGTCCACAAACCACCAATATATTGAAATGCCGCTCTTCTGTCCCTCCGCGTTATCTCTTTGGAATTAATCTTCACAAATACAATGATCACATGGTGTTAATAATTATCTTTGGTTTGATGTTAACTCTCATTGCTTTCAAAGAGTAATTGTGTTTATATACTCCTGTTATAATTGTTTTCAAAAAGCGTTTTTAAAATAAATTATTTTTTTTCTTTTCTTTTTCATAAGGGAGAAAAATCTTTACAAGTTCCAACTGAACAAAAGGGGATGTTTTTAGCATATACATCACCTCTAAATTGGATTTTCGAGTGGATATGTGATATTTGCATGGCTGTAACCTCCCTCGACATTGCTCAAGCTCACTCTCCTTTTGAAGCTCCTTGACATCCTCACTATTAGAATTTATATTTGATGTATTCTCTTTTATTTTTGGTTTTTTTTTTTTCCTGCAAATTTTATTTTCCTATTGGGGTTGTGTCCTCTTTAAATTTCATGTTTTTAAGTGTCTTTTTACTTAAAATTAGTATAATAAAGTAGAAAATTCGTTTTATTTCATAAGATTTTTGATTGATGTAACAATGGCACTATATATAGTGCCATGGACTAGTGATAACCATTTCGATTTTGGATTTAAAAGGAAAATTGGTCGTGTGATTCAACGAAGAGTCCTGGTTGCTTTTGTGTAGTATATATGCGCGCGGGATTTTGGAATTACATGCTCTTGTTCAACGCTATCCTAGTATGCATGTGAGCTTACCCAGTATGTCAAAATATATAGTAGTTCATGAAAATAGGCTAATAATTTGAAACGTATCTGGATGCACAGGAACCCTAGTGACTAGTGAACATACGAGTACATAGTTAGAAACCTTTCTCAAAGCTAAACAAGTCCATTTGGCAAAGCGTTTTTCTTTTAGTTTTTAACTTATTAAGTATAGATTTTTAAAACCTCTTTCTTTTCTTTTTTTTTCTAGATATAAGTTAACAATACTTTATCCAACTTTCATAAAATAAGCTTTTAGTAAATAACTACATCCAAATGCACTAATGTGTTAGACTCCAAATTAGACGTTGGATCAGCTAAAAAGGGCAGAACCCAATTATTGCGTTATTGAGACAAAGCAATGCCTAATATGATCAATATGGGCGCTAATAATTCTAGCTAATCAGAATTATTATATGTAGGGGCACGATTTGTTCAACGGCCCAAGGGTAACGTTGGGCTCGTGTTCAATGGACCCCAACAATATGATTTGTGGAGAGTGGGCTTGAATGGCATGACATTGGGCACAGGTGGAGGATTAGATCTTGGCGTCCATGGAAATTCTTATACGGGTGGGCCTTGCTTGACTAGCTAAGCCCTCCATTGGAGCGGTTTGTAGGACTTTTGTCCTCGGACGCTGTCCAAGGATCCTTGTGTCCTTCCCTCTCTCCACCTTTTTCCGGGAGAGAGACCCCCTTACTTGCTGGGGAGTTCCTCCTTTTATATCCGCATTTCTTCTCTTACCTCAAGTTCACGTGTAAGTCTCACCCCTTTTTTCGGGGTGCAGACCTGTCCTGTCAACCCATACTCCAGTATGGTTTGGTGTCGCTGGGAAAGTTACAGGGTATGGTCTCAGAGCGTGGACTTGTCAGATACAGTGCTTGGTATTATGATGTTGGTAGCTTTTTCCCTTACCCTGCCCCTGAACTCAGTTTCTCCCTTTCCTCGGGTATTTCATGAGGTGCCGAGCAGGAGGTTGTCCTCGGCAATGGCTATTCCTTGGCGTGGGCCGTAGCCCCTGGGCTCCCATGCAAAACAGGCATGGGCCGCGAATTCACTAGCCCCACAATAGCCCCTCAAAATCCTGCTGCCCAACTTTTAGTTGGGGATGAGGATTTTGATAATGCTGGGCCCAAATCATGACTCACTCAGATCATGTATTTTTGATATTTGGGCTTTTCCCCTTTGCATAAGAGATTGCATCGGATTAAGAGGCATTTCTGTAGTCTTTGGTCACGCGGTACCCTTTGACGTTCCAGTGTTCGAGGTGCGCCTTCATGAGAATCCTTTAATCTCATGGTTGCAGGTGGCGTTGGAAATTGAGCCGGAGCCATTTTGTCTGTAGCGTTCCTTGGGACACTGCGTGAATTAAATGCCACCTCCTTATCTTTTTAAATAAATAGGAGAGTAAGTTGCTTTACCTACACACAAATCCTTCAGTTTCCTCCCAAACCATAATCCCTAAGCCGTAATTACAACTCCCATATCCGATGCTATCTTCCCTTAGTATACCATGTTTGAGGCGCGGGTTGGGGTGAAGGAACTCCCTCCGCCACAGTGGCGCCGGGTCCTTACAAGATTCAAGGTAGTGTGGTCTGGGCATGGGGGGCACAGATTCAAGAAAACACTCCGCCTTGACGAAGGGAGAAATGGCGTTTCTCCTTCTTTTAGTCAAAATCCGAAGCAGGTTCTGTTCACGCCAGATTTTTGGTGTGTCAGAAGAAAGATTCTCCGCCATCAGCGCCGTCTGCCTTGTCGCAAGCAAATTTTGGTGTAGGCTCCTCAACTTCCGGCTCCCTGCACCTTTTCTTCGACGGTGTGGGCCTCAAGTTGGGTTCCCTGCACCTTTTCTTCGGCTGCGCTAGCCTGAAGCTGGGCTCTCTCTGCACCTTTTCTTCGATGGTGCAGGCCCCATGCTGAGTTCTTTTGCTGCCTGAGTTATGGGCATGTAAAAGTATTGAGGAAGCACAAAGTCTTGAAGCAGCAGCCAACCTCTCCTCTGTGCTATCTCCTCGGCTTTATCTTATTCTCTTGTATTTTTCTTTTTGATTATGTAGTTAGCTTTAGAAGCCAACCTCTCTTCTGTACTGCCTCCTCGGCTTTATCTTATTCTTTTGTATTTTTCTTTTTGATTATGTAGCTAGCTCTAATATAAGCTGATTCCAGCTTTCCATTGTACGCTGTACTATTTCTTTGTTTTAATAAAAAAGGAAATTTATTTACTTGTTTTGGATACTTTTCTTTTTTGCAACACTATTTTGTGAATGGGTGTGTTCCAGGTGTGTTTTTCCTCAGTGATACTTAGAGCAGGAAACCTTGAAACACAATCCAACTGATTCTAATTTACCGACAATACCAGGCACAATAACGATAATTCATAGTAAGTTAAACTTAGGAAACTAACCAAGATAACAGCTGAATATTCTGTAATAAGTGCGAGAATGCTGTCCAAGAACGATAAAGTCTAAATAATTCATCCGAAGGGGTGACCGAGCAGTGAGGGACTCCGATCGTGTTTTCGGCAACATATTGCTCTATATCGCAACAATCCCTTCGGTGCTGAAGATCCGAGAGCAGACTTGAGAATCCATGCAGTTTAGGAAATAACCCAATTGTTAATGGAGAGTTTTCCTCGGATAGATTCTAAGGTCCATGTAATGTAGTTTTTCCTTTAAGTAGTTGGCTTCCCTAGAGACTTGAGTCCGAGGACCATGCAAGGCCTTAGTTCTGTCCAAAACTTGTATTTTTCTTTGTAAGTAGTTGGTTTCCCCAGAGGTTTGAGTCCGAGGACCATGCAAAGCCTTGGTTCTGTCCAAAACTTGTATTTTCTTGTAAGTAGTTGGTTTCCCTAGAGGCTTGAGTCCGAGGAGCATACAAGACCTTGGTTCTGTCCAAAACTTGTATTTTCTTGTAAGTAGTTGGTTTCCCTAGAGGCTTGAGTCCGAGGAGCATACAAGGCCTTGGTTCTGTCCAAAACTTGTATTTTCTTGTAAGTAGTTGGTTTCCCCAGAGGCTTGAGTCCGAGGACCATGCAAGGCCTTGGTTCTGTCCAAAACTTGTATTTTCTTGTAAGTAGTTGGTTTCCCCAGAGGCTTGAGTCCGAGGACCATACAAGACCTTGGTTCTGTGCAAAACTTGTATCTTTCTGTAAGTAGTTGGTTTCCCCAGAGGCTTGAGTCCGAGGACCATGCAAGGCCTTGGTTCTGTCCAAAACTTGTATTTTCTTGTAAGTAGTTGGTTTCCCCAGAGGCTTGAGTCCGAGGACCATACAAGGCCTTGGTTCTGTCCAAAACTTGTATCTTTCTGTAAATAGTTGGTTTCCCTAAAGGCTTGAGTCCGAGGACCATGCTAGGCCTTGGTTCTGTCTAAAACTTGTATTTTCTTGTAAGTAGTTGGTTTCCCCAGAGGCTTGAGTCTGAGGACCATACAAGGCCTTGGTTCTGTCCAAAACTTATATTTTCTTGTAAGTAGTTGGTTTCCCCAGAGGCTTAAGTCCGAGGACCATACAAGGCCTTGGTTCTGTCCAAAACTTGTATTTTCTTGTAAGTAGTTGGTTTCCCCAGAAGCTTGAGTCCGAGGACTATGCAAGGCCTTGGTTCTGTCCAAAACTTGTATTTTCTTATAAGTAGTTGGTTTCCCCAGAGGCTTGAGTCCAAGGACCATGCAAGGCCTTGGTTCTGTCCAAAACTTGTATTTTCTTGTAAGTAGTTATTTCCCGAAGGTTAGCTCCTCGAACAAGGCGGGGGGAAGCCAGCTTGATGTTTGAAGCCCCCAGACTTGCCCATGGCATTGGCACCGCGAGGCGTAGCCCCTAGTGGGAACTTATGTTGGAACAACAACAATGTGTCGCTGGTCATAAAGGCATCCTCATAGACCCATGCTCGACAAAAGGTTAACTCCACTGCCGCCTGAGCCAACGCGCAAGCCATTCCCACAGACGGCGCCAATTGTAGGGGCACGATTTGTTCAACGGCCCAAGGATAACGTTGGGCTCGTGTGCAATGGACCCCAACAATATGATTTGTGGAGAGTAGGCTTGAATGGCATGACATTGGGCACATGGGGAGGATTAGATCTTGGCGTCCATGGAAATTCTTATACGGGTGGGCCTTGCTTGACTAGCTAAGCCCTCCATTGGAGCGGTTTGTAGGACTTTTGTCCTCGGACGCTGTCCAAGGATCCTTGTGTCCTTCCCTCTCTCCGCCTTTTTTCGGGAGAGAGACCCCCTTACTTGCTGGGGAGTTCCTCCTTTTATATCCGCGTTTCTTCTCTTACCTCAAGTTCACGTGTAAGTCTCACCCTTTTTTCAGAGTGCAGACCTGTCCTGTCAACCCATACTCCAGTATGGTTTGGTGTCGCTGGGAAAGTTACAGGGTATGGTCTCAGGGCGTGGACTTATCAGATACAATGCTTGGTATTATGATGTTGGTAGCTTTTTCCCTTACCCTGCCCCTGAACTCAGTTTCTCCCTTTCCTCAGGTATTTCATGAGGTGCCGAGCAGGAGGTTGTCCTCGGCAATGGCTATTCCTTGGCGTGGGCCATAGCCCCTGGGCTCCCATGCAAAACGGGCCTGGGCCGCGAATTCACTAGCCCCACATTATGTATTTATTATTTTGTTTTGAAGATCACTAGCTATAATAGTCAAAATAGCTACAAGTTACAAGTTTTGTTTTTGTAATGAAAAAAGTTCTACTTGAACTTGGAAGCAAATAAGATATTGAAACCTCTACAGTAATACACAGTTAAAGCAAACCAAACCTGCTGAAATCTCCTTTCTTTCCCTCTGTCAGCTTCACAAACACCCAATTTCGTAAATAAATAAATAAACGCAAAAATTAATTAATATCGTAGGTTTCCTGTTTTTTGGCAACATTGATTAGATATCTTCTAATCTTGAAATGCCACAAGCTAGCCATATACTGATGTGGTAAATATGTCAGCATTGTTTGCGCTTCATAAAAGTTCCCAACTCATTTAGGTAGCCAAGACAGTCAAGAAGCATCACTGCTACACCCATCACTACAATCTAGACATTCTTATTCTAAGAACTTCCTAAACTATATCTTGAAACCCAACACCAAGTAACAGGTTGTGATAGCAGTCAAGCACACTTTGTTTTACACCTTTTTTTTTTAAGACACAAAAACTGACTATGCACGCAATAAAGAGGCTAGAGGTTTTTTTTAAAATAAAAAATAAATAAAAATAAAATTGTTTTATTCTTTATAATGAGTTTGGTTTTTTATATATAAAAAAAATTATTAACTTATTTATGTAAAGCCTTTTAAAGCATCCGTTCTTTCTATGTACAACTACATTTATACACCCATTTTTAATAAATCAACAACGCAACAAATAAGTCAATCCAAACACACATATTTTAATGAGAGAATTGGTACCATATATGTAATTATGAATATTAAGAAATTCTAACTCCTTTGATAGAAGAACATATTCTTAGAACATTAAAACCTCAAAATATATATAAATATATATATATATATATATGTATGTATGTATGTATGTATATAATTAAAAATAAATAAATGATTTGTTACCTCCTTGAAGAATTAAAAAATAAAGTACTAACAAAATCCCTTGAAGATATTTAAGATTATCTGACTGAAATTCACACATATATTGCTAAAAAAAATAATGACAAATCACATACACATAGTCATCTTAACTAATCACGAAAGAGAAATTGATACAACAGGCACTACAAGTGAGATATGACCTTCATCCAAAGCACAATACATCTAGATGTGAGCTTTCATGAGTACCAACAAAGATAGGTGCTTTCGTCTTGGTACAATTGTTTCGATGATTACTCAATTAATTTTTTAAAAAAGCAATGAGATTTTAATTTGTGTGGCCAGTATAACTATCTAAGGGCTCTTATTACGCTATGCTTGAAAAAAGGTCAAGCTCTAGATCGATCACACCATGTGTGTTAAACTTATCAAAACCAACATAGATTGGGGGTGACTCCAAAGTCGAGATTAACGATGTAGAATATTAGCTCTAGAGAGATCATCCAAACAACGATGTCGACGGGCATGTGGCTTATTGGTGCTTGGTGTTGGGTGTCACGTGTACAATCAAGAAAAATACCCCCTACTATAGGTTAATTAATAAATTGTAAAAGGGACCCAATTAATACTAGGAAAAATTATACCAATCCGTTCTTGAGATATAAGAAACAATATCCCCTAAAATTTTGTTAAAAAAAAAAATAACAAAGTTTAGTTATAAAATTAGTTGTAGCCTAAGATTACAATCTTACTCAATAAAATAAATATTATTATTGTAGGCACACGATTTGCGTTAAACCGCAGTTGAGTTGGGTTCGCACGTAAATGGGCCCGTACAATATCATTTGTAGAGAGTGGGATCGAAAGGCTAAGTCATGATTACTCGGCTGTGTTTTTGTTAAGTTCTTCCTGCATCATTTAGGGGTATTCACCCTTTTGGCCCTTTTCTCTGGAAGGATCTCCCCTCTCTCTCCCCAAGGGCCCCTTTCTTTAGGTTGCATATTTTTCTTTTATATTAGCATGCATTCAATTTCCTTCGTCCACGTGTAGGGTCGAACTTTCCAAGACTGATACTTGTCCCATCAGTTTTAGACCCGAGTTGATGGGGAGTGGTTGAGTAGGCTCAAGAAACACGACTTTGTGAGAGGCAAAGCTCTGTCTAGGGCAGGTAGTATGGGCAGCCTTTCCTAGATATTTTAGATTTCTTACAAGATTATCCATATGCCGCTTTTGCCCCTTTCCTTAGTGTAGCTCTGGGCCAGCCGAGGGCTGTACCCTCCTCGGCGGCTTCTCTGGCCCATTGATGCTTTGCGTTATTGGGCTTAGACTACTATCTTCTTCGGCTTGGGCCTTAAGTCTTCCTGTGAACAGGTGGATCTGGCCCATCTGTTGTCGGGCCCCACAATAGCCCCTCAAAACCATGCTGTCCGTCCCCTTGGTTGGATAGGAGGGTTTTGATAATACCGAGCATTTATAGCGGCTCATTAAATTCGGCCCTTGATCAACGTTGGCGACTCTTCACCTCCCCGAGGAACGCGCCGGTTTACAAGGTGTTTCTCTCGGTTTACGCGTGATGCGCTTATACCGTTTGGTTATCCGTAGCACGCCTTTAATTTCTTCCTTTTACGAGACCTCCCAAATCTTACGGTTACTGATAACGTGGGGGAATGAAATGAATGCGCATTTATTCGCAGATTTCCTTGAGGATCAGAACGTGTTACGTGCCCCTGTTTTACTCCCTTATATAAAGAGAGAAATCCAGAGGTGATTCTTTCATATCTGAATCCCTTAGGCCCTTCTTATAGTTCACTTCTTCCATCTGGTTACTCCTAATCCAATAATACATCCACCATAGTAGTCGGCCATGAATGAATCCTTCCTTTTCCAGAAACGCCATGCCCTAACAAAACTTGAGATGGCTCGGTCAGGGCAAGGATGGCGGAGACTCAAGATTTGTCTCCCCATACTTTTAGCCAAAATCCGAAACAGGGACTCGTCACACCTTACTTCCGGTGTGACTGGGTCGAAAACTTCCCTTGTCATCTCCATCCGCTCTCTCATGAGCATACCTAATATGGCTCCCCTTCTCCCTCTTTTGCTCCTTTTACTTTCTTTTCATTGCTTCCCTCTTCTTCTCCTCCTTCCTACTCATGTCCTCCATCTTCTTTTTCCCTTACTTTCTTCAGTGACAAGAGCTTGCTGAAGTGCTTCCATGTGTTCCAATTCTTCTTCCTTATCCTTCATTATTTTTGTATAAGGTTCTTCTCCTGATATGAGCAGTACTGAGGTATAGATTTCAGAGAGACTTTGAAGGCGAGTTCAGAAGACACCTGATGGTTCACTTATTTGCATTACGGATGTTGTTACTGTCTTAGCAGTTCATTTTTTTGTATAGGCTTGTTTAAGCCCTTCCTTGTACGTTGTAACAATTTTTCATATTAATAAAAGTTATTGTTACTCTATTTCGTATGTCTTGTTTATATATTCTAACAAATGTGAAAGCGCTGCTCGGCATAATAGTATAGCATTTGAATCAATAATAACTAAGGCCAAAGTAATCGTTGATAAAAAGATGCCAAGATAACTTTAACAAAATTATTATTCAATATAACAGTCCGACCAGTAAGGAATGAGACTTATCTTAAAATTAGCCGTGATGGGTATTAAATGCTCGATAAGGTGTAAGAAGTAGTTATCCGAGGACATGTTACCCACCGGATGAATGGCCTCCTTAGGTTGACGATCATTAGGTTGTTCTGCCATCTCCATGATATGCGAGCCTTAGCCTTTTCCAGTATTTAAGCCGAGCAATTTCTTCATTCGGGCAGTTGATTTCCCAGGAAGCCTGAGTCCGAGGACTTTGCAAAACCTAGGTTTTGCTCAGGACTTATGCGTTTTATCTTATGTACTTGACCTTTCCCTTAGGCTTGAGTCCGAGACTTGTGTCTTTATCGGTACTTGGTTTTCCCTTTTAGCTTGAGTCCGAGGATCATGCAAGCCTCAGGTTCTGTCCAAGACTTTGAGTTCAGATTTTCCCTTTCTTTGAGCATTTCCCGAGGTGCCAAACAGGGGTTGTCCTCGGCCATGGCCACTGCTCGGCGTCGGCCACAGTACCTGGGCCCTTACACAAAGCGGGCCCGGGGCCACGAATCCACCTAGCCCATGAATTAAGAGATATTTCTGCAACTTCTGGCCACGTGGTACTCTCTGATGTCACGGTGACCGAGGTGCGCCTTTACGAGGCTCTTTAATCTTGTGGTTGCAGTTGATGTTGGAAGTTGAGCCAGGACTGTTTTGTCTGTAGCGTTTCTTGGGACGCCACGTGAGTTGACTGCCATCACCTTGTCTTTTCCAATAAATGGGAAGGAGAGAAAGTTGCTTTATATACGCACAAATCCTTCAGATTTTCTCCCACATCACGGCTTCCATATCCGGAGTTCTCCTTTCTTGGCATAACATGTTGAAAGTGAGGGTTGGGAAGAAAGAACTGTCTCCGCCGCAGAAGCGCCGTGTCTTCATGAGGCTTATAACAGTAAGGTATGGGCACAGGAAGCACAAGTTCAGGAGAGTACTCCATCTCCACCGAGGGGGAACGACGTCTCTCCCTCTTTTAGTCAAAATCCGAAGCAGGCTCTGTTCATGCCAGCACTTTGGTATGGCAGAAGAAAGATTTTCCTCCATCAGCGCCTCTGCTTTGCGGCAGGCGTATATTTAGAGAAAGGCCCACCACCTCCAACTCCCTGCACCTTTTCTTCAACGGTGTCAGGTTCAAGTTGGGTCTCTTTGGCTGCCTGAGTTATGGGCATGCAAGGGTGCGGGGGAAGAATAAGGTCTCGGAGCTGTAGCCAACCTTTCCTCCGACATACCTCCTCAGCTTTCTCCAGCTTTCTTGTATTTTTCTTTTTCTTGCTTATGTAGTAAGCTTTGACGTAGGCTGATTCCAGCTTTTCATTTGTACACTGTACTATTTCTTCATCGTAATAAAAATGGAAATTGATTTACATGTTTTAAGCGTTGATCTAATGGGCAACACAACTTTGTGAACGAATGTGCTTTATGTATGTGTTGCTTTGAGAATATTTGTGATAAAGCTACTTTGAAGCATAATCTAATCAACTCTCATCTGTCAGCACTATCAGGCATTATATCGATAATTTGTAATAAATCAAACTTAAGAAACTAACCGGGATATCAGTTGGATATTCTGTGATAAGCGCGTGAATATCGTCCAAGGCTGATGATTTATAAATAATCCATCCGAGCAATCGACTGGGAATTAGGGAACTCCGATGGCGCTTTTGTGTACTTGGTTTCCCCATAGGCTTGAGTCCGAGGACCATGCAATGCCTTGGTTCTGTCCAAAAATTTTTTGTATTTGGTTTCCCCATAGGCTTGAGTCCGAGGACCATGCAACGCCTTGGTTCTGTCCAAAAATTTTTTGTATTTGGTTTCCCCATAGGCTTGAGTCCGAGGACCATGCAACGCCTTGGTTCTGTCCAAAAATTTTTTGTATTTGGTTTCCCCATAGGCTTGAGTCCGAGGACCATGCAATGCCTTGGTTCTGTCCAAAATTTTTTGTTTGGTTTCCCCATAGGCTTGAGTCCGAGGACCATGCAATGCCTTGGTTCTGTCCAAAAATTTTTTGTATTTGGTTTCCCCATAGGCTTGAGTCCGAGGACCATGCAATGCCTTGGTTCTGTCCAAAACTTGCATGCTTCTTTTTAAGTAGTTGGTTTCCCCAGAGGCTTGGGTCCGAGGACCATGCAAGGCCTTGGTTCTGTCCAAAACTTGTATGATTCTTTTTAAATAGTTGGTTTCCCCAGAGGCTTGGGTCCGAGGACCATGCAAGGCCTTGGTTCTGTCCAAAACTTGTATGATTCTTTTTAAGTAGTTGGTTTCCCCAGAGGCTTGGGTCCGAGGACCATGCAAGGCCTTGGTTCTGTCCAAAACTTGTATGATTCTTTTTAAGTAGTTGGTTTCCCCAGAGGCTTGGGTCCGAGGACCATGCAAGGCCTTGGTTCTGTCCAAAACTGGCATGCTTCTTTTTAAGTAGTTGGTTTCCCCAGAGGCTTGGGTCCGAGGACCATGCAAGGCCTTGGTTCTGTCCAAAACTGGCATGCTTCTTTTTAAGTAGTTGGTTTCCCCAGAGGCTTGGGTCCGAGGACCATGCAAGGCCTTGGTTCTGTCCAAAACTTGCATGCTTCTTTACTTGCTTATTATTCCGAAGGTTTTGCTCCTCGAATAAGGTGGAGGAAGTCAGCCTGATGTTTGAAGCCCCTAGGCTTGCCCATGTCGTTGACACCGTGGAACGTAGCCCCTAGTGGGAGCCTATGTTGGAATAGCAACAATGTGTCGCCGGTGATACAGGCGTCCTCATAGTCCCTTGTTCGACAGAAGCTCAACCTCGCCACCGCTCGAGCTAACACGCAAGCCTCCCCACAAACGGCGCCAATTGTAGGCACACGATTTGCGTTAAACCGCAGTTGAGTTGGGTTCGCACGTAAATGGGCCCGTACAATATCATTTGTAGAGAGTGGGATCGAAAGGCTAAGTCGTGATTACTCGGCTGTGTTTTTGTTAAGTTCTTCCTGCATCATTTAGGGGTATTCACCCTTTTGGCCCTTTTCTCTGGAAGGATCTCCCCTCTCTCTCCCCAAGGGCCCCTTTCTTTAGGTTGCATATTTTTCTTTTATATTAGCATGCATTCAATTTCCTTCGTCCACGTGTAGGGTCGAACTTTCCAAGACTGATACTTGTCCCATCAGTTTTAGACCCGAGTTGATGGGGAGTGGTTGAGTAGGCTCAAGAAACACGACTCTGTGAGAGGCAAAGCTCTGTCTAGGGCAGGTAGTATGGGCAGCCTTTCCTAGATATTTTAGATTTCTTACAAGATTATCCATATGCCGCTTTTGCCCCTTTCCTTAGTGTAGCTCTGGGCCAGCCGAGGGCTGTACCCTCCTCGGCGGCTTCTCTGGCCCATTGATGCTTTGCGTTATTGGGCTTGGACTACTATCTTCTTCGGCTTGGGCCTTAAGTCTTCCTATAAACAGGTGGATCTGGCCCATCTGTTGTCGGGCCCCACAACTATATATTTTGAAAATTTAACTATTGAACTGTATGTTCTTTACGCTCTTAATACACATGTCAAATTTTGTGTCAATCGAATATTATTTACTATATAATCTATAAACTTATATTCTATGCATAATTTTAAATTACAAAAACTTGCAATTTAAACAATTTATTGGTAACATAGGTATTGATCTTTAATTTTTTAGAAATTTTGTAAGTATGGAGGATATAAAAAGAATACGTAATCCAATGGTAAATTTGTCAAAATTCACATCTAATAAAAAAAATATTGAAAAATGTTATAACCTAAAGTTATAATCAATTCTTTGTAACTAAACTTTGTCCAAAGAAAAATTCATTTATGAGATTTGTTATAAACATAACGAATATACAAGGAAATACTTACTTTGCGCTTGAGTAAGCATTCCTATTTTGACTTCATTGATAAGCCAAAAACAAATTAGGAACTTTATCGCCTAACCAAGACAAGTTAAGTCCTTTATCACCTAACCAAGACAAGTTAAGTCCAAAAAAATAAAATAACTCAAAGACAATGTAGGAATTTTATTGTACTTCTTATATTTATCACAAATCTCGAAGGTGGGGCTTTTACTTTTGTAAAACTTTGGAAAGATTGTCATTTATTTATCCTGAAAAAAGTTTGGTGTAGCTAAGAGTTTTATAGTTTAATTAACACTTCTTAATATTTTCAACAAAGATAACTATGTGAAAGGGAAAAAAAAATTACTAGGTTAATCTTTTTTAGCAGTTTTTGTGATTATACATTTCTAGCGGAGATAAAGTTATTAGTAATAATGAGAGAGAGAGAGAGAGAGAGAGAGAGAGAGATACAACAGGAAGAAAAATGTTTTCAAGTAGACAACCACTTGCATACTCTCGATAATGGGAACTTCTCCACTCCCATAGAAAATGAAGATGAAAGATCAATTATGTATCTTATTATTAGACTAATGGCTAATGGGATAACAAAAAGGCATGTGCATGGCATTCTCTTGTTTTTTGCAAAGGATAGAGCATAAAATAACCAGTTAAACTAACAAAGTGTCTATTAAAAATGCTATTGACATACAAGGATCCTAGATTGGAGGGAGTAAGACTGTAAGATATCTTCTCAAATTTGACTTTGTTCATTGATTTATTAGGTAGGATTTTTGCTCTTGCTAACCTCAACCTCAGATCTTGATGAAAAATAATTTGTTATGCTAAACGAGTGACCATGATCATCAAAACCCATAAGTAAAACTTATTGGTAATATATAAAAAAATATATGTCATAAGAGTATGTGAGGTAGATTATATGAAAAAATATATTTAAAAAATTAAACAATTTGATAGTTTATCTAAAAATATTGATTTTCTATGGTCTTACTTAGCTTAGGTACAATTTTCACAGTTGATTATCCCTCATCCTTTTTTATTCAATTAAAAAAATAATTATAAACATGTTCACCGACTAATGACTCATATTAAGTGAAGATGACATGTTTACTCACATATCAAAAAACTACTTGAAGTTAAGTATTGAATTAATAACCACATTCATTGGTACATTACTCGAAATTGAGGTAACTCCTTGCCTTCTTCTTTTTTTGAGGTGGGGTGGGTGGGTGGTTTATGTGCTATCTTATAGCAAGGATTTAGAATGTGAAACATCAATCATTTGATCTAAGCATATGTATTAAGTCACACATTGAGCATATAATAAGTTGATCCAGTAATTCCAATTAATATGAGAGTCTAGAAGAATTCAAATAATAATTAGTTCTTTTAAAATATCACATAAATTTGATTAGCATATTCTAAATCAAAGTTATCAATTTCATTTTATTCTGGCTAGAGCGGTTGAATATTTTAGTTTTAGTTAGTTAAACGGTACAAATTATTTCCCTTATTCTACTTTGGCTTAAATTCCAATCTATAGCGGTTCATTTTGCTCGTATCACTAAATTACGACCAGTTATATGGCCAAACAAATATTTTTTCTGTCCTTTTTTTAAAAAATTTCCTTCATAAAATATCAGATTTAAATTTGATTTTTTTATTTGGTATTATTGCCATGAGAAATTTTAAGCAATTCAAGTTATTATTTTATTTATTATAATTTTCTTCTTGATTTCTAATTGAAATTTGATTTTATTAGGCTAAGCTATTGATTAATCTTAAATTAGTGAACTCTTTAGTATGTACTATGATATTATAAATATCTTTGTTATGTAATTGTGATGTTAAGATTGTGAATTATTTAGATTTGAATTAATAATTGTTGTGGTGATGAATTTTTAAGTATATTTATTTTGAGTTAGAAATAAAATTTTATAATATTAACATCAACATCGAAATAGTTCACTAAAATAAATCAGTATTGAAATATTTCGTTTAAACAAACAGACTGAAACAATCATTAAAACCGAATTAACAACCTTCTTCCAATCCAAATCCAAAATTGTGACTAAATTGTATTAAAACCAGTTGGTGAGGGGCCTTTTTGTTAAATGGGTTTTGGTTCCTTTGGCAATTCATCTGTGCAATATGAGCCCAATAGCAAATCATATATATGTTGCAAATGAGATTTAGTGTGCAGCTTTCCCAGGCCTTGAATGTAAAAGGCTAGGATTGGAAAATTCTGGTGCCACTACTTTATGCACAATTTTGTGCACAACTCACCCATGTGGCAAGTTGTAATTGGTGGAAGGGTGATGGTGTTACCCCTCCACCAATCACAACTCGCCACGTGGGCGAGTTGTGCACAAAGTAGTGGCACCAGAACCACTCCCTAGGATTAGGTTTTTGGGACCAAATTCCATGGAAATTGCACTAATTAACAAATTATTTGGGCTAAGCTAATCTCATCTTCTTTTGGAAAACGTAAAAGCTTCCTATCTTTCAAACTCCATGCAAAGTCAGGATGGATGTCTCAGTTCAATTTTCATTTAAACCAATAACAATAACGTCTTGGAGCACTCACATCAATACTTGTATAATAGAAAAAGTATCACATTTTACCAATTAAGCCCAAAATTCATCTACATTAATCTATGCAAAATTGTGAAAAAATATACATTGTTGTTACTGTAATTACGTAAATTTATATTGGCATTATTCATTTTGTATTTTTTTTTTTAAGTATCCCGAAAATGAAGGAAGGGTATCTAGTGGATAAAGAAAGAGAGTAAATTGTGGTTGTTATGTGTGAAGAAATAAAAAAAATTTAAAAAAAAAATTGATATTTTGATGAAATCTAGTGGAGAAAAGATAATTTGATATGGGATGTTAAAAATGAGTATTTAAGATAGAAAAAGTAGGTTCTTATGCTAAAATAGATATGAATTTTTGCATGAATTGATATGAATGCTCTTACCATCGAAAATAGTTCATGAACCAGATGTAGGTCTAAATAGTCCTCAGAATTCCAAATTTCCAATAGGACTTGGTTTTATATATAGCTTCCAAAATCCAAACTTCGACACACTCATAAACATCACGTAAATGATTTTGCAATTGTGCCATATGTTTTGTGTCACGTATAATAAATGGCACTGTCTATTTTGCTAGACCTCATTGGGTATTGTTATTTCACAGAACAAAAATGACCCTATAAGCTTAATAACAAATGTCAGTTTATAACCTTGAACACAATACAAAGCCAAATATTGTTCAGCAGTATCTGCTTTGGCTAAATGCTGTTTTTCATAACTAAAGTTCTTTTAACAAAATTTATCGCTTACACCACAGCAACCAATATACAATTAAACAAAGGATCCAGACACAACATTCTCAAGAAAAGTATTTTGTCCATCAAAACATGCAAAGCAATTCAGGTGGGACCTGCTATGTTTCGTTCCACACAATAATGGTCTCTCTTCGTTTTGGTTTTGCTCTTTTGACTAAAGGTAACATTTAAAATTGTGGTGCCAAGTGCACAAAAGGAAAGAATACATAGGCGGTATACGAAGTATCATTTTAAACAGATGAAATGAATATGAAAGAATAAAACTAACAAGAGATCAAGCCCCAAAGAACTAAACCTACGGCCATCAAAACCCCCAATCTCTGAAAAGACTTCCATACAACTCTGACCGAATCCGTTGAGCAATAAAGCACTCAATATCACTGCTTCAGATCTTAGCTACCAACCATGCAATGTCTTCTGCAATATCCTTCATTGGATCCAATAAATGTGATAAAGAGAAGGAAGGCTACCGTCTTGACCAGTTGATGATGAACCACACAAGCTCTTGATGTCCATCTTGCACATACATTTACGGGGAACAACCCCATATCTTTGTCCAATTGCCATAAATATGAAACCACTTCACTAGAAACAAAGTCTCACTTGGTGGGCTACGTCCATAAAGAACAAAATGACCAACAACAAGTAGCTAGAGCTTCCCCTCTGCACCACATCTTCTGCCTCTTAACATTAACCAAAGAAAACTTCACCTACAGGGCTTCACATTCTTTATTTCTGTAATTTTTCAGTAAAGTGATGGTCTCTATGTACTTCATACATTTCTAACTTCACAATAACTAAGGGGAAAAAATAAACAAGATGGCAGATCTTGGACAACAATTTATATTTGAACTATATCATCTTTTTTATTTGAACACAACTTCCAACTCTTTGATCCCCATCTTCTCACTTCTAGGAAAATTCTCTCAAAATTTCTTGATTCCTATCTATACATATGCATAATCTTTGCTACTAGGGATGGGATGGTGACTTACTTTTTTGTATCATGGTCCTTATGTGTTTAGCGAACTCCACCGTTGCTCCCAAACTGAATATCCATGGACAGAACAAGACACAGGTGTGAAGGATCCAGTGGGCAATCACGAGTCTGATCTGGAAGCTGTGAAGGACGAAAGAAGACCTGCAGCTTGGGCAGGTAATATATCTCCAAATGTTGACATGGCAGCTGCTGATCTATCCTTGAATATACCTACTTGTCCATCTGTTAGAATGGATCCCAATTTGAATGTGCTCTCTCCAAATCTGCTTCCAACCTGGCCATTACAAGGAAAGCATTTTAACATTGAAACATTGAAACCATATTTACATAGAAGACAAGGCCATTAATTATATTATATATCTTCATTCAAGAATAACAATCTACAGAATTACTTGCAAGATTTCCATCTCAATCACTTGTTACAGAAGAGAAGTAAATCAACTAATGTATTGTTATTGCATGGAATAATCCAATGCCAATATCTAATAGCTATGAGATTCTGTATGCAAGCTCATTGCAGGGAAAAAAAGTGACAATTATTTACATCTGTAGTTAGCATAGTGAACTTCTAGTTAGAGCATCTGACCAAAAAACTTAGGAAATGGGATGAAGAGATCCAATAAGTAGATAATCCCAACTCATAACAACTGATATGGGACTCTCTAACACCTACTCTTATGCTCGGGCCCAACAGAAACAAAAAGATAAATAAAAGGGCCCAATCAGCTAAACAAATGCAATAACGGACACAAATTAGTCTAACATGTAAATTCGAAAATATACAGAAACCAAGCTCTACTCCCATATTATAGCATCCAACCCATGAGTTCAAATTCCTAGGTAAAGAGGCCACACTAGCATATAAACTCAAATTATGGCCCACACCAACCTATTTGTAACTTGGAACTCTATAACATGTACACAATGTTTTTAAACTATTTAGCTTTTAAGTGAACTAATTCAATCCTAAAAAGACTATACCACCAACACATGATCAACAAAGGCATTCTTCCATAAATACCACCAAATACATGCACAACTTTGCTATCTCAAAATTACCATATGAAAGTCAAATCACCAATTTTATGGCAGTTTCTCCTCCTCTTTTTTTTTTGAAAAGATGGCAGTCTCTCCTTGAAACTGCCCAAGATCTCTTTTGTGCCAAGTACACCATGTTCAGGGAGAAACATTTAAAATCAAACTACTTCAGTTCCTATCATGAGTGCCATTGGTTTCATTGTGATAGTTTACATATTTCCTAACATGTTGAATTTCATGAAATAGCATATGAAATCTTAAAAGGCAATGTTTTATATGTGAAAATGCAACCATAAGGCACACACAAAAAGATAAACAGCAGCCTTACCTGCATGAAAGATTTTAGTAATGGTGCCGCTACACCAAAACTGGAGTTATCATCCAAATCCATCTTTCGGGAAAGATCACCATTTGTATAAGCTTTCCAGGATGTTCTTGAAGAGATATCATCTGAAGGTGCTGTTATAGATGTCTTAGTTGTGCCTCTTGAAGATAACGCTGGAGCACTGGATAACCAAGATGGATTTGAAAGTCAGAAAGCTTTTTTAGAGTATTTATAGCCCATGCAATGATTGTATTGAATTGGGAGTGATTAGTTGAAGAGAAAGAGTGAGAGATGACAACAATGCTAAAATAGACGAGATTAATTTATCATTCAGTACAAATTAGTTTGTTTAGAACCTCGGTTCAGGTTTGGTATTTGGTACTAGTTGATAAAATAAGATAACATACAAATATTTATTTGAATATCTACCCACACACCCATGCACTCTATCTAATTATGGACAAGAAAAACTAAAAGGGTAGAACACTAACCTGATTGGAAGATATTTAAAGCGAGGAACTGTAGAACATCTCATAATATTGGACTCTGAATTAGTAGGCAGCTTCTGAACAGTATCCGTGTACATTCGATTAAGTTGCACATAGAATCCAAAGAGGACAGCATGCCGTAGGTATGATTGCCTCTCATTTTCCCAGAGATATGGCTCATACCTTTGAAAAGACAGAAACACTATCAAATCAAATGAAACCTTAATAGTCAAATAAAATGATATACAGAAATAAATATAAAAGTAATTTCTGATTGACAGGAACACCATCAGGACAAAAACCTCTAGGAATCTAGGTGTTGGATGGCACATTTTTAGAGAGATCTACTTTTAGGTGGTTCTGCCAAAGAATTTTTTTGCTGTGCACTTAATATAAGTACTCTGTTTTATCCTAAACAAGACTCATAGCAATCTCCTTTTATTGTATCCACAAACAAAACAAATTACTCATCATATTGTTTATCATTTCTACAACTTCAAGTTTGCAATGCAACAGATAGATTTTTTATTTTTTTATTTTAAAAAATGTATAAAATTTTGAAACATCATGCTTCATTCAAACCTTGCAGAAATAAAACAAAACTCAACAAACCTCATAGAATTAACCATTAAAAAGTTCCATTATCAACAAAAAGCAAGAAAGTGTGATGCATTGCAGCCAAAGTGATCAACATATGAATTAATTAACCCATTTTGGTATCGTAATCTTAATATCTTGTTCAGTACATTGGCTACCAGTATAGACAATTCAACAGCGTTTCATCTTCACTTTGCATCAAAATGTGGTTCTCCCCACATTTTCTAGCATTCCAAACTTTTTTCACAATCATATGCCATTTATGTCTAGGATTCGATTTTTTCCACTTTGGTACTATGGTCACACATTGAAGTTGACAATATCAACCATGACCATTTAGCCAAAAGATCTTCTTTACAGCTTCCAGTTCCAGGTGAATATTGATAATCCTTTGAGAGTAAACATGTGCAACAAAGAAACAAGTAAAACATACTGTGTCTCCAATCCTAACTTTAGAGATGACATCTTTACGAAATTTCAACATTTAATATGAGTAAAAAAAGATTAAAATTCAAACTCTGTATACAAGAAAAGGAACTTACGTAAGCCAATCTATGGGATCCAATCTTTGTGAAAGACGGTTTACCAACCCATCAACACGCTCTCTAATGACAGACTTCTTCTGGCCTTGTTCTTGCTTCCGTCTAAAAGGATACTTTGGCTTTTGGCTGTCAGAGAATTCCTCAGTCATATTGGAATCAGCCCCAGAAAGAACATCAGCAGCAAATCTCAAGTCTAATAGAATTTGCAAAATTCCTTTTTCTGACAGTTGAGATCCACCAGCCTCTCTAGTAGAAAGAGCATCCCCATAAATATCAATTACCTACATGGAAACATTGCATTCAATATGCACAAACAAAAGTAATTAGGGGATGCTCTTATACCACCAAAGAATTGAAACTGACTTAGCAACATAATGGACCAACACTAGAGAAAAAGAGAAAAAAAAAAATTAACATTTTATAGAAGGAATCACTGGTAAACACCTAGTCTGCTGAGAGAGAGAGAGAGGGGGGGGAAGATTCTTATGTAGTTCAGAAAGGTTCTTGAATAACTTCAGCTTAAAGTAATTTAAAACACTTTCTAGAGTGAAAATATCAATTATTTGTGTATAAGATCATTAGCATGCTTAGAAATTCAGATGATGTGATGAGTTTGATCTATGAAGAAAGGAAAACTTGTTCCAGAGAAGATATCAAGAAGAAATCAAATAAGAGGAAAACACTTTGATCCATAAAGAGCAATACATTGGCAAAGGTAACAGCAGCTTATTACAGCCACCTCTTTTTCACTTTTTACTTGTGGACAGTACCCATGTCCAGTGAATTGCAGGAAAAGTAGATCCCCTATGCACGTCCATCAAAGGGAAAGCCAAATAACATGATATATCCTTCATGCCTTTTCTCATCTGATAAGACCAAACAAAACAATGACAGAAGGGTTCCTATGTCAATCAAGTGACCTGTACAAAACCAGCTGCTGGTTTGTCAAGCTAGAAACCAAATGAGCAAGAGACTAGTCAAGAAGGGACACAACATTCTCCAGAGCTTATTAATCCATAATGAACAGGCAAAACTAGAACCTTATAAGGGATGAACAGAAGAAGATCCAAGGAAGTTGACTCATCAAAAGGAACAAGTGACAAGGAAATGGAGGGAGAAAGTTGTCAACAAAGACCTAATTATTCAGCTTCCAGAAAATAAAGGAGTCCAAGGTACTTTACAAAAAAAAATCACAAGATGATGAAGAAGCAAATGACCTCATTATTCAAATCTGAACAATCAACATTAGAATATAAAAATAACTACAAATAAGGGTGTAATGAACCAGAGTACACTTCAACAATTGTAAAGCACAAACATTTGGAGACAAAAAATAATACATATATATTGCCATAACAGTTAGGAAGATCAATCAAAATCCTCAAGCAAGTCGCATACCTTTTCCAATAATCTTAATGCAAATTTTTGCAGAATCATTTTGTCAAGGACATGACCTCCAATTCGATGAACTTCCTCACATGCTCGGAATAAAAATGAGATAATATAAAGAGAAGGCAAAGAAGGCAGCGATATTTTCATCTCCGATTGGCCCTCATCAGACTGTTCTTGCTTGATTACCGTCTCTTCCCAGCCCTACCAAAATGTTCAAAAGATGGTTTAGCTTGGTTTAGTAATTAACAATGCATATCACAAACAACATAGCATTCAAACCATATTGTCAGTTTTTGGCTAAGACAAGCTTTCGGTGTTTAGTTGAGCTTCACGTCTATCCAAAGTCATTTCATATCTCTTACTCAGAAACTAAATGAACTATTTTAATTGCCTCCTTCTACTTAACTAGTGATAATTTCAATTGAGTACTTCAAAATTTATTAGCAGGTTGATCCAAAGTTTAATCCACTTTATTTCCCATCACAAAAGTCAAAATACAAAGTAAAAGAATTATCATAATTGCTTCCTTGAATAATTACTGATTCCTAATTAGTTTGCCAGAACAAAATGAAGGATAGCTTCCACCTCGTTTTATATTTAACTAATGATGATCCCAGAAAATAAATTGGATTTGTTTACTCCTCATCATTCTTCAAAATTACAAGGGTTTAGCAGGCCAAACAATTAAAATCAGACCAAAACAAGAAACTAAAATGAGTCATTTAGTTCTGACATAAGCCAAACCCAGGAGTAATCTTAACATGGACTAATAAACCTTTTCCACAACTAATTAGGTTTTCTCACTATTAGAAATCAAACTTTCAAGGGTGACATTCATATCCAGACTAGCAGCCCATCTTACCTAATTAAACTTATGAAACCCTAAATATGACAAAAGCATATGGGAAAAAAAGATTAAGAAGACAGTGTATCAAGCAAAATGCCACATACCCTCAAGGGAGTTGTTGATGATAACGCATCATCTTGTCCAAGATCCCGAGAAAGAAAAACTGAAAGTTCATCTGATAACCACAATATCCACAAGTTGTGAGCTCGAATGCAAAGATCTCGTGTAGTTCTACTAAATTCTTCAAGTTTTGGGCTTGCAGTTTCAATGGCTCCACGCAATGCAGCAGCGGCCGATGAAGTTTGTCTTTTAGAGCCAATGGGCAATTGTCTTCCAGGACTATCAGGCACAGGAGAATCAGCAGCCACCCGGGATTGTCTCAACAAGAATGGTAACTTATCAAAAATTACAGATACAGATTCATTTACCCAAAACCTTGGTGAACCAAGTATCACCGGAATGTGTTTTGAGTGGTTTCGGAATGCAAACAGGAGTCTCCCAATGAAAAGAGATCTCTCAACAGTTATAGCAGGTGGAACAGGCTGACCTTCCTTGTTGGCATTTTCCATGGCTGCATATAAATTATCAATCTCACGCTTCAATTGTGTCAATATAGTCGACATACTTTCATAACACTTATTTTGTACATATGGCGCCAGATCCTTTAACCTTAGTGCTGCCTTTGGAGATTCTAAGAAACTCAATACGTCCTGAAGAACACTCTGACAGCGGCTGTCTACTGCATCTCTAATCTGACTAACTTCAGCGCCAAAATAGGCATTCAGACAACTCTGGAAATCATTCTCTTCCACTGGTGCTTTAAATCCAGAATGCACACCCGCCTTCTTAACAGTTGAGTCAATAAACCAAACCCCACCACCCGTAGAAGGTCTGTTCAAGTACCCCTGGAAATCAATCTGCCCATGCCCACCAGAAATCTCCCCAATAGCATGAATCGTATCTGCCACATTCACAACCCTGGTCAGATCCTCAAACCCAGTGTCAACAATCACTTTCATCCTCCCCACAAAAGCATCCTCGAAAATCTCATCCCAGAGATCCGAATCGTCCTCCAACACAAGCTCCCTTATCCTACTCCAAGGCAACTCAATCTCCGAACCGAAAACATTCCTCAACCAATCCAAACTCCCTTCCAACACCTTCTTACTCTCAACAGTCTCCCTTATCGACTTCTCAGCCAAAGCAAGCTCTTCCCCACTACAAATCGCATCAATCAAATACCTCCCATTAATCTTTTTCACAAGCATTTGCCCACATTCCTTCAACCACACAGAACAAGTCCTAGCAACATAGCCCTTATCAAGAATTACCATCAAAGACTCCAATTTCTCCCTAAACTTGTTCCAAAGCCTCACCTCCTCATCTGGATTCGGAATCCCACCGAATAACTGAGCCGCCGGGGGCGAACTCAACACGACTTTATAGAACAAAGGCAAATCAGTCAAAACATGTAGAAACAACTCACCAACTTGACCAATACTAATCTGAATTATACTCAAAACCTCACAAAACACAGAAACCACAGCATCACAACTAGCACTACCACCATTATCATCGAAAACACCTAACAATTTCTGCAAAATCCACGACTTTCTTGTTTCGAGGAACAGAGAAAGAACCTGATTAGGATGAATCTCGTCGATGACGGCGACGCCAGCCAACGCATCGGCGTAGGCCGAAATCGGAAGCTCTCGCTCCAACAACCGCTCGCGGCTCCGCTGCGAGATCTGAACCTTGAAGCTCTCGACGATCTGCCATTGATGGTGAAGCAGAGGAAAATTCGACAAAACCGAGAGATCATCGGAGGAGGAGGAGGAGGAGCTCGAGGTCGAGGTTAGAGTGTGGTACACGTGCTTCGCGCGGACGTATCGCGCGGCGGACTCGACGAACATGGACTCGTCGAGGCATCCCCAAATGTTCTCCGGCGAGTCAACAAGGTACTTGACCCGACACGCGATGCCGTAGATTCGGGTCCGGGCCGGGTTAGGGTGGATGATGAGCTTGGGGGTTTCGGAGGAGGAGGAGGAGAAAGAGAGGGAGCGGATGGTGCTGGAGATTGAGGAGACGTTGGCGGAGATCGACTGGGAGGACTTCTGCATCAGGACGATTGAGTCGGCCGAGTCGATGAGATCGCGGTAGCGAGTCCCGACGAGTTGGCGGAGCTCCTCCTGTTTCTGCTGGATCTGGGAGCGGGTCGCGGATTCGACATTTCGGATCTCGGGTATGGTTTTGGTCCGGAATAGTGACTCGGCGTCGGCTGAGGCTGAAGAAGGTGGCATTGTAAAATTTGTTTCACTCTCTCAGAATCAGTAGTAAGTGAAAGAAAAGAGGTTTGAGGATTTTATTTTTATATAAAATCAAATCTGAAGTGTGATTATTGTCATTTCTTCTTCCGTGTGTTTTAGAGGATGTTGTTTTTCTTTCTTTGTTTTGCGGGAAAATGGAGAGACCTGAGAGAAAATGAAGTCTGGTCTAGACTCTAGAATCTAGATTTAGTTATGAAGCAACTACGCCGTTTTTACTGTTGTGTTGCACAAATCTTCTTTTTTTGAAGATATTTGGTATCTAATCTCCCTATATTCTATAATCCTAGCAAATATATCTGTTTTAATTATATATATAATATATAATCTGTATTATTATTGCATGAGTATTAAATAACAAAAATATAAAAAAAAATTGATATAAAACTTCATAAATTCAATTCAATTGGATTCATAATATTCCATTCTCTTTGAGGGAGAGAGAGATCAAATCTGAAAGAAAATTTAGAAATTCTAAAAATATGTAGCAGTGAAAAATAATAAATTTAAAACCGCATCCTTTTGTGTTACAACTTTATCATAGTCCACCGCATATAATGGTTGTAAAAAAAAAGATGTTGTAAAGAGTGTTGTCCTAGGATTGCTCATGAAAATTAGTAAAAGTCAATGACGAATGTAATTGGAATTTGAGCCTAGTGTTTAAAAAAAAAAAAAAAACCAAACACATGGATGAGAAGTGAGAAGGAAGGAGATTAGGCGAATGAAATTAAATAAGATGTCAATAGTTTTGTAGTTAGGGCGGTCCAAACTCTAACTAGCCTAATAAATCCGCTCAACCAAAAGTGGCTCAATCTAAAACACACTTGACCTAAACACCCATGGCAGTTTAGGGCAATTCTATCACCAAAAAACTTGATTCAAACGGGTTACATAATATGATACTCAATTAGTTAATAGCGAATTGAGCACAAACCCAACCCAGGCCAATTCGTGAATAGCCTTACTTGTAATTCAACTAGCATCTTATGGTGTTTCTAATAAATATATCCAGGTTCGAATCCTACACTCTCAACAATCGAATTATCACTTAAAAAAAAAAAAAAAAAAATCACTACATTACTCTTCCTTGAGATTTGGGGAAATGACACTCCATTCAAAACTTGAAGGGAAAAAACACTTTCCACCCCCTCCCTCTTGACATTCAATTGATCGAATTTTGTTAAATTAGTTTAAAAAATGTTGTTTACTAACCTACCCTTAAGCAAAGGGCAAGTTTCCAAAATTATTTTCTTATTTTTTTTCTTAAGAGAGTTTTAACCTATAGCGTCTACCCCTGATGATAGTCTTTTAACATCAAAGTAAAACACTAATCGGTTTTTGGTGTAGGTGGGAATTGAACCCCAGATCTCTTATTCAACCATTAGAGATCTTACCAATTAAACTAACTGGAACTCACCCAAAATTATCTTATTTCATAATCAAAATTCATTAATTTAAAATATTAAGTGTGAATTTTGTTTATTTTCTTTTTATTTTTTCAACGGGTTATGGAGTGATTTGTTATTGCAAGTGTTCTGGTACTTGATAAATTTTGAGTTTTTTTTCTAAATTTATTAGTTTTTTTTTTACTAACTATGATTAAACTCTTGTAAAGAGATTCTGATAAAAATTCAAAATATTTCATTACTAATATAAACAAAATGGTGGGAGTGTTAGGATATGTTTGGTAACTATTTTTTCCCCTTATTTTTTGTTTCCAAAAACAATTTTATATTTTTGAAACTAAAAAATTTGTTTGGCAATTCAAAATAGACAGAAAACAAAAACTGTTCTCAAAACTCAATTTGTGAAGAAAATTGAAAACATGCAAAAAACTATTTTCAGTTTTTAATTTTCAAAATTCAATGAAAATATGCATTTAATTTAATGAATCTGTCTCATTTAATGAGTTAACATTAGAGTTCAAATTCTAATAACAACATATTTTAGTATTTTATATTTTTTTTTTCAAAAATTATTTTTTTAATTTCAACTAACCAAACATGTTTTTGATTTCAAAAATACAAGAAAAATGTGTTTTCTTTATATTCTCAAAAACAAGTTTTTGAAAATAGAAAACAAAAATTGTTACCAATCATAACCTTAATTTTTTTCAAACCTAAAAAAATGGTGTTTTTTTCATTTAAGTTTGGGGTGGAGTGTTATTCCCTCGAACCTTAAGGGATGGGAGTGTAATTACCCAAAAAAAAGGAAAATATAACCTACTTTGTTAGAGTATTCACATTCGGTCTTCTATATGCCATATGTTGGTATATTTTAGCATCAAGGTACAAAAACAACCCATTACCCAATCTTGCAAAATCTTGCAATTGCAAAAAAAAAAAATTACAATTGTGCTACAATGCCATCCTAAATGTATGATGGCACTGTAGCACAATTGTAAACCAAAAAAAAAAAAATATATATATATATATATATTATTGCTTTTGACCTTTTGTTCTCTCTCTCTCTCTCTCTCTCTCTCTCTCTCTCTCTCTCTCTCTCTCTCGCGTTTAGGGCTTGCACCAGAGCTAAGTTAAATTTGGAGTGGTCATGGCATGGCGATCGGCGTGATCACGACATGGTCACGGCGTGGCGGAGGTCGGAGGTGAAGGTTGGATTTTGGATCAGCGAAGATTAGAGATCGTGGTGGTGTGGGTTTGGATCGGTGGGTTGTGGGTTAGGTGGTGGGTTTGGAATTGTGGGTCAAGTGATGGGTTTGGATCGGTAGATCAGTGTATCGTGGGTCAGGTGGTGCCGTGGTGGCATGTGTTTAGATCGGTGGGTTGTGTGGGTCGTGGGTCAGGTGGTGGATTTGGAGTTGTGGGTCAGGTGGGGTTGTGGTGTGTAGATTTGTGGGTTTCTCTTGGTTATTTGATGGTGGTTCTTCTGGGTTTGGGTGTTGTGCATGGCTTCGTTGGAGGCTCCAATGGTGATTTTTTTTTAAATGGGACATGTAGGGTTTTGGTTTAGTTTGAATTGATGGTTTGATGGTTTTTTTTTTTAATTTTATTTTAATGTGGTTTTGGTTTTGGTTTGATGGTTCAATGGGTGGTGCTGGGATATGTAGGGGAGGCAATGTGTTGGTGGGTAGCATGGTGGTAGGACTGAGCAAGGACTCGGCCCACCCAAAAACCCAACTCGACAGGTTTTATGCGGGTCTGAGAATATTCGGGTCAGGTTTCGGGTCTTATTTTTGGGTTCAGGTCAATGTCGGGTCATATAAATATACTACTTCAACCCAATTTAAAAAAAAAAAAAAAAAAAAAAAAAAAAAAAAAAAAAAACCCTACTCTGTTGTTGTTCTCTCTTCATCTCCCTCAGCTCTTCGCCTCCCTCAACACCTCAGTTATCTCTGTGTAAGTCATCCTTCTCATTTTGTGTTTGGTTTTAGATTTTGGATGGTGTTGTTGTGTTTGTGTGTGTGTGTGTGTGATATGTTCACTTGCACTTTGTTACATGGGTTTCCTTTTGATTTTTTGTATGCTGAATGTATTTTTGATTTTTGGTTTTAGATTCTATTACATGAGCAATATTCAATAATGGGTTTATGTACTTATGGATGAGTTCAATCTGAGTGCCTTCAAGTTTCAATTTTTTTTCATATATTCTATCTAGGTTTATGGCTAAAGCCTTCCAAGTTTCAAGTTTCTTTTTTTTTTTTCTTTTTTCTTTTTTTCTTTTTTTTTTTGGGTTTACTCTCTCTTCACTCATTATACACAGTATTGGATTTGGACCCTTTAATTTTGCCGACTATCCACACTTATTCATTTCAAGAAATGGTCATCTAGGTTTTCATTCCTCTTTTGAATATTGTCTCCCTCTTTAGCTTTATGGCCACCTCACTTGTCCTTTTGTTTCACTTTTCTTTTTCTGCATGAAAATGTGAACTTTTTCCTATCTGGGTTAGCATTAGTGTTGTAAAAATTTCCATTTTTCATGCGGGTTCACTTGTCAGTTACTATTTGGCAAATAATCTTTCATTTGAGAGTTTTGAAGACAGTAGAGGACTAGAGGTGCTCAAATATTATTGGCCTCCTATTTTAAGTTTGTGGAAAATTGACAAATTGACTTCCACTACTTGTCTTAGTATTATCCCTGAGAGAAGAGGTTAGAGAGCAATAGAGCAAAAAGTTTCTTTTTGGTAGGAAGGAAGAACTTGTAGGTCCTCTGATAGTCTTACTTACTCTTACATTTTACATTAAGATTAAGTTTTTATTTGTTTTGCCAATTTTATTAGGCTTTATTGATTAAATGGAATTTTTATAATTCACCTGTCGTTGTAGTTTGCTTTTGTTTTGTTAGTTTAGTGTGTTATAATCATGTTTCTTTTGCTGTATTTATAAGCTATTGGTTGCTATATGTGAAGTTTTCAAAAGTATACTCTAATAGATTTCGATTCCTAAATTATAAATTATAAAGTATCCAATCATACAAAGATCTTATTACGATATGTAATTATTATTTGTTCCTTTTAATTTATAGTTAATCATATTTGTTGTGTTGTGCTGTGGGTTTGAATTTGATTTGAAATTGTTGATTTACAAAGGGTGGAGGATCTGAAACAGAGGTGACTTGGGAGGACCAGTAGAACATTAACAAGTTTGGAAGATTAAACAACCACTTTCACGAGCTTGAGGTTGAAATCAAAGTTGCCAAGGTATTATTATGATATGGGTTTTACTCCATTTTCTTATTTATTTATGATTTTAGCATACAAGGTTGTTAAAATAGGTTTGGATTAAACTTGATGTGCTTTCATTTTGTGTTTTTTTTATATGGTTTGGACTGCCTTTATTTATACTTTTTTGGGAATAGAACATTGTCACTTTCTATTTGGAAATGTTAGTCACTAACTTTGTTGCATAATTTGAGGTGGGTTTCGAGAAATATTTAAAACCCAACTCTAAATTTTGGTTTAATCTTGATGGGTACTAGTTTTACTTTTTATTGTGATCTAGGATTTTAGTTATTGAGATTTTTGTGTCATTTTAGCTAGGTTTTGGAAATTAAGATAAGTCCATATTTAATTTTCCCTTGAATTTAGTAGGGCAATGGTTTTGGATTGATTGTGTTTGAAACTTAAAATTTTGTTATTTTAAAGTTGTTGCTTTGATTTGATATCAGACTGTGAAAGTTAAGAGGATTTGAGATCAGATTGTGAAAGTTGGAGGAATTTCAACTTTAATTTTTCCTTGGATGATGGTATGTCTACTTAGAAGAATGGCAGGAAGTGTATTAAGTTTCTTGAATTGCAACATGTGACCTAAAATTTTACCACCATACATAAACTTAAAAAAAAAAAAAAAAAAAACCATGCTTCTGTCTAATATTATGCAACATAAATTCTACAATTAATTTATTTTTAGCAAAGGACCTCTTTCTAGTCGAGATTTATATAAAAATATGGCTTGTGGCTTGTCAGATTAATGCCACATCTAATCTTGGGGATTTATCTAGATATTGTTGAATAGTTGTTAGAATGTTAAAAACTTTAGTTTTTGGGAACTCTCTTTATTGGAAAATCTTCTTGCTCTGAAGCCTCAATTCATTGATTTGATAGCCATTCCCTCTTAGAACCTCATCCCCATCATGGGGAATACTTATTAACTTGCAATTGGTAGGTGTTTAAAACACAACAGGTCTATTATAGAAGGAATTACACACCAACTATGGCATGGATACCAAATTGGACCTATTAATGCTAGGTGATTTTATTGGACTTGATTGATTGTGATTGATGTTAATTGATGCTATTAGAGGGATTCGATTTAGTTTTTATTTCCATATCTTATGTTGTCTCATTTTGAGTTTATTTTCTTTTTATGTTGGATGAAATTTGGAGAGCATATTAAAAGTCCTTTGGACTGACTATTGTAGATAGTTGATCATGGATTAATGAAATTTGAGTTGGGAATTTTCTTCCGGTGATTGGTACTGATTCCAAGAAAGTCAATATATTAATTAATGGATTTTTGTCATTCTCCCATGGTTGGTACTTGGTACTAATTCCAAGCAACCCTAGTTGCTAATTCTTAGGTTTATTCCTTCTTTTCTATTCTATTTTTTTTTCCAATTTTGCAAACAGTAAGTGTTGATTCATAGGCTTTATCCATTTTTTTACAATCACAAGTCTCATTTTTGAGTTCATTGTCTTGTATCAGTTTTGGTGTCAAAGCAAACCTAGATCCAATCAACAAAAACCAGTCCCTAAACGACAAAGCCAAAACCTCCTCAAATTGTCACCCTTCAAAATTGGCTTAAATCTTTAGTGCAAATTTCGCTTCAACAAGCCATGGATGATGTTGAGCTATTTGAAGATTATGGAAAATGTAATGTTCTTAAAATTTATTAACTTGTGCTTTAACTAAAATTTAATATATCTTGTGTATTTAATATATCTTGTTAGTGCATTAAATGGAATTTAATATACATTGTTGTTCTAAAATGTTTTGAAGCTTTTTTGGAAGCAAAGTTAGCTTCACCTTCAACAGCATCACCTTTACCATCAAGTACTGTTACAAATCTTGACTGATCTGCCTACATACATTGGTGACTTTTGCTTCTGCATTTATTACTTGAGCTGCTGTTCCAATAGGCTGCCTCTCTCTGTACCTATTAGCTCTCATCTGGGGTTTTCTCCAAATGTTCTATGTTCAACAAAAAATTCATGGTGATTAAATTTGTAATTATAAGACTGAAGCCTGTTGAAAGTTGGTTTCAAAGTCTGCAATAATTGAATTGGTCTTAAGAATGTTTGGTTGATGATGGCATTAAAATCTAGACCACTATTAATTTCCACCGTATGTATTTTTCCATTGGATATGGTGGTTGTAACTGTGATTATATTGTGAATTATAATTTTGATTTCCCTGTGGTGACATATATTGATTCTGCCCTCTCTATGCTTTACTGATTCTGATTTATTTTATTATTGTTTTTATAATGCCTTAGGATTCAAATGTTGGGGTTAAGGTTCTATTGCTAACAACTTAATAAGGATTCCAATATTATTGGTTACATGCTCCTTTAATACCCATTTCATTTCTGTAGGAACAGAAATGACAGAATAGATTGGAATAACAAAGCCAACAGTCTTTTTTGAGTATGAACTCTTTGAAGGAGACCCTGACCACCTAAAAACTATCAAAGCTACACCAACTCAGACTGATCCATGGATTGATCTTTCCCATTTTGTCATTTGGCCTCGTTTTTGTTATCTAAAAATTTCTTCTTTGTTTGTGTTTGTGGGTTGGCCCTTTTTGTGTTATTTGGTTTAAGGCTCTCTTTTTTTTTTTGTTGAAGTATCTAAATTTTAGCTGGTTGAATTGTTATTTGGATTATAATTTGTTTTGTTGATTGGTATTATTTTGGTTGGTTCTATTTAGAGTTTGTGTTTTCTGGGTGATTAGATTGAAATTTGATGCAAGTAAATTGCATTGACATGCATTGCATACACTGATGCGTATGAATAATAGGCTTACTGGGGAATTGGAGTCCTAGCAATGCATGAATTGAATTCCTGCTTGATATTGAATAATGTTAATACTTGTTGGATCGTTCTACTTAGTTCATCAAAGGTTTTGGTAGCAAACATCTAAATGCTTATGATTTTGTTCATACTTAAAAGGTAACAGGGTGCCATTTGTTAGCGAGGCACAACTTTGATATGGAGGATATGAACAGCTAGCAATATATATTAAAAAAAAAAAAGTGTCCAACTCGAGACATAGAAAATCGACCCGATTACAGACCTGATTTTTCGGTTCGAGTCAAGTTTAAGGCATCCTGACCCAATTTCTATCGGGTCGGGTTTCGGGTCACAATAAACCCGACTCGACCCAACCCAATATCAGTCCTACATGGTGGTGGCTGATGTGAGCTATTGTGGTTGTTGTGTGTGTTTTTTCTGGGTTCTTTTGGTTTGTGGCCGGTGTGGTGGCGTGGTTGTTTGGGTTTCTATTTATTTTATTTTATTTTTTTCTATTGTGGCCGGTGCCTAGAGGTAAAGAGAGAGAGAGAGAGAGAAATAGTAAAAAATGAGATTTTGGTATTAGGTGTGTTGTAAAATGGTATTGTATAAAATATAAATAATAAAATAACTTTTGATATGGTAAAATGAGATTTTTTTAGAAACAGGATGTAAATGCCTATTGGCTTCAATTTTTTGGAAATATTGCATTTCAGCCTAATAGAGCCCAGTCCAAGTTTAATTGGGCTCCATACCCAATAGTCCAATACAGTACATGCTGAAATCACTACATAGGTCTCGGATCTAAAACCTGGACTACAACAAACCCTGTCCGATTGAACAGTAGCTTGTCAATAAAACTTGTAGGAACGTGCATAAGCATAGAAAGTAGAAATATTTTAATTTATTCGCTAAAATGTGTTCTTAATATATTATACATTGATATGGTATTAATATTTTTTATTTATTTTATTTTTTTAATATTAAAATAATTTAAAATTACAAAATATATCATATCATTTTAATCTCATCACATTCTTAAATAATATAATATTGTATCCTTATATTAAAATTACATTAATCTAATATTAAAATAGCGTGATATTACATCGTGATCTAATATCACGGCGAAATTCACCCTCTAAGAATATTAATTTAGAAACTACTTTTAAAAATATTTTATAAAAAAATAATAAAGCAATTAATTTTATTCCAGTAAAAGGATTCAAAACTTTCCTACCTGGGTCCGTTTGGATACAGCTGAAAACTGAAAACTGAAACTGAAAACTGAAAAACACTGTAGCAAAATAATTTTTAAATGTGTGAATAGTATCGTGGGACCCATTTTTAATGAAAAAGTTGTTAAAAAGTGTATTTTGTGGGACCTATGAACAGTACATAAAAGCACTGTTCACACCAGAAAAGTCAAAAAGCTACTGCTTGACCAAAAAAAAAAAAAAAAAAAAAATTTGTGAAACGTAAACGTGCGTCTGGGAAGCGCAAAACGCGCTTCCCAAACGCACTCTATGTTTATTAACCGTTAACGTAGCCCTGTTGGCCTTTCAAAAATTTTTTTTTTGTTGACTTGTTGACTTTTTATTTTTGCCTTTTTTCGGTGAGGAAGACATGCTCAGCATATTCTTAACATTCCATCTCACTATTTAGTTCTTCTCTGTCTCTCTCTGAGATCTCAATGATTTCTCTTCAATCTTTGCAGCTTCGAGACCCTTATTACTATTGTCAGGTATGATTTGTTTTCTAATGCACTTCCTTATTTTACTCTATGTAGTTTCTATATTTTCTGGGTTTCTCCAACTGTATTGTCTGTGCCTAGAATGCTTCAGAAGATCAAACAAAAGTGCTGTCTTTGTGTTTGTCGCTGAATTTGCGTAAACAAGGACTGTTGGTCTTTTGTGTTTGATATTTACATTAATAAGTGTGGAAATCATTGTACATATAAGTCAAGGTGTCAAACTTTAATATTGTTGCAGCAACAATCTGTGATGAATTTGATCATAGTCTATACTTCATCTTCTTTTTTCATTAGCAAGAACGTGTAACAAAATGATGGGTGTTTGTTAATTTTTTGAGCCCATTTGAGTTTTCAAAGGTTATTTATTTATTTATTTATTGATTTGTTGATAGTAATTTGTAAGAGCAACAATGGGTGGGAATTCTTTTTGAAGCAAAAGCCCATTATAAAGAATAAAATGTTAATCATGTTATTTCACTATTTCAGCTTCCTGCAGGACTAATTCTTGGTTTAGTGAGCTTCTCTTTATCTGGTGCATTTGTGGGATTTTGGGTTTGTGTAAAGGCTCATATCAGATTTTGATTGCTTTGTACTGTTGTTTTATTATTATTGTTATTATTGGAAACTAAAGGTAAAAGGATGTCTTTTGAGTTTCATTTAAGACCCATCTTGTGTTATCAACTTTGGCTATTTTACTGTTTGTTGGAGGTACAGGAGAAAGTTTCTAATATCAATTTCTTTGTCTCATCATGGCTCTGCAACAATTGAACAAAACAAACCAGGATAGGGGATATGTGTGGTCTTTTTAGTAGACTAGCAGATTAGCAGATATGTATCTTTCTTGTAGGCTATTTAGTACAATGGGATCAAGTATAATTTTCAGTAATTATGTGGTAAAAGGAACTCTTGAACAATTTTGAATATTTTGGCAGTCCCTTTTGGCTTAGAAGCAGAATATACATTTTATTGAAGTTTGTGTGTGGAAGACAAGTGTTGGAAGTTCACTTCATCTTCATGTGTAGTGTGTACAATTTTGATGCTCCAGTTTCAGTTTTCGTGTAACACTTTATTCGCAAGCTCTAATTTAAACAAATCTCTGTAATTGTACTTAATAATGGTTAATTACATAGTTGTGCATCTTCTTTAAGAAGTTATGTCTTCTCAAACATATGTTCTTTTGAGTACCAATTGAAAGTGAAAGGTATAAATTTCTTGGTTCAGTGCTCCCTTTCTATTGCAAAAACTTACTAGCATTTTATTTTTATTAAGTAAGAAATCAGGCTAGACCTTAACATATGGTCTTACTTAATCATTTCTAATCTAAATTATTGATTCTTTATCAGGCTGAGGGCAAAATAAAAATACGAAATGGTTAAATCATACACGCATGAGTACATTTACAAGCACCCATGGGAGCGGGTAACTTCTGCATCTTGGCGCAAGTTTACTGACAATGAGAACAGGCATCTCTTAAACCATATCCTTGAAGTTGACACACTGAGCTGCAAGCTTGACCCGCTATCTCAGAGGCTTTTTATCACTCGTGCAGTCACTACCCATTTTCCTGGACCATGGTTCATACGCAAAATTGTTGGTCAGGACATCTGCCACTGTATTGAATCAACAATCGTTGATGCACAGTCACGGTCAATGCAGCTCACTTCTCGAAATTTCAGTCATCAGAAGTTCGTAGAAGTGGAGGAGAAGATCCGATATGAACCCCACCCTGATAATCCAAATGAGTGGACACTTTGCCGGCAGGAGACCAGTATTAACATAAAGCCATTATCAGTACTGGCATCAATGGCAGAAAAGGTGGAGGAAAGATATGCTGAGAAGGTATTGAAGTACGGTGCTACAGGTAGAGATGTTATGGAGAGGATCTGTAAGTATCTTGAAGCTGAATCTAGAGGAATTGCTTTCCAATCCTAGCTTGCACATGCTGAAGCTGAAAACCTGTCTTTCCTTGTTTCAGAGCAAAATCCTTGTTAAGAAGTGCATAGGGATTTTATGTAAAGTTAAGACCTTCAAAGCTGAATAATTTCAGGATTTATGTTGACTCAAATCTCCATAATCTTTTAGCTAGTTCAATCCTGGCAAGCTTCTGTACTTGATTGCTTAACTAATTTCATTTTGACAATGCCGTCACCTTTATTTTTATTTCAACTAATACAAAGTTAACTGTTCTACTGAGGCAGAAGCACCTTCATGGATAGCTATGTTGCTGTATAGCAGTTTGTTGTACCAGGGCACTACAATTCAGCTATTGTTAGTACTTAGTATGCCTAGTTGGTGTCTTCTCATAAGCCATAAATATCTGTTTTGGATTGGAAAGATAAGGGTCAAAAATCAATTGCAAAAAAGGGTTTTGGGATTTTTCTTTTTTAGCTAGAAGCATGGAAGCATTGCAAAAGACTTAAATTTCCAATGAAATAACCTTTTTTATTTAAATTTTCTAAGAGCAGTAGAGATAGCTTGGATTAACACTCAAAGGGGCTTTCCCCCTTTAATGGAGATAGAGAGATTTGTTTTTGCCTTTAGGGCCCTGGACAGCCCTACTATCTTGTGAGTTATTTCTTCTTATTACCTAAGTATTTTGTAACTTATGGTATTATTAAAACTCAACAAGAATTTTGCATTTGCATTTGAATTTTCATCATAATTGGGTGCTAATTCACATTTTTACTTAAATAGAGACAATGATTGGGTGTTGCAGCTTGACTTAAAATATTATACTAAAGATTTGAATGCAAAATTTTAGGGGAAGGATGAATGGTAGATATCTGGAGGTTGTAGCATTCAATTGTTAAAAGCTTGGCTAAGCAAGACTATGAATTTCTGCTGTATGTGTGATACATTATAACTATGGGACGGTTGTCTGCTGTAGTGCTAGGTGAATTAAGATGCAACCAGCTATAGAAATCTTCAGGGAAACAATTATTCCAATTCCTTAATCTCTTTTGGATTTACTTAGATTAGGGCACTGCTGCCCATCAGGTTGCCCGCTGTTGTGATGTTCTTATAACCATTTAGCTCTCAGCATTTCAAGTGATTGGTCGCAAGTTCTTCCTCATGATTTGACTGCAGATCATAAACTTTTCAAGTGTGTTACTTTGAGAATTAATCAATGCACTATGCTTCGGACCCAAGCATCAAGTTACCCCATAGTGTGCCCTGCAGGGAAAGCCACTTTATTCATCTGATATTTTTGTTCCTGCTTAACAAGGGGGGTGATAGCTATTACTAGCATTGACAGAAATGAGTAATAATGGAGTTCTTGTATCAGCAAATCTGATATTTTTGTTCCTGCTTAACAAGGGGGGTGATAGCTGTTAGTATTGACAGAAACGAGTAATAATGTAGTTCTTGTATCAGCAATGTCTTCGTTGTGCTGTACCGTGTCTGTAGAAGTACTGCTATCATGGTATTAACACCCCCACCCCCCACCTCCTCCTCCCCCCGGGTTTGTTGAGGGAGGCAGGGGGCCTGGGAAAATGTAAAACATATATACATTCAAGTATGAATTTTCTGCCAAGATTTTTTAGCAAAAAGGTCCTTCATAATGAAGTTACTAAATTTTATGATGGGACCAACCTATGTTAACCCGTAAAAAGGTCATTCATAATGAATTTTATGATGGTGACCAACCTATAGTAACCTTGCATCTTTTTCCAAGTTTAAGATTAGTTGTGTACAAAGTATAGGAGATTAAGCATAGACACGTGTAGAGTTGGCCAACAAGATTTTATTTATTTATTTCTTTAAATCATGCCATGAAATAATTTCTATTGGCAACAGGTGATGATCCAGGTCATTATATTATTATTTTTTATTAAAAAAAAAAAAAGATAGTTAGGGGTGGAAGGATTTAAGAGGTGCCAATTAAGCACAAGATTGTTGACATTATGTTGGTTTAGTTTATTTGTATAAACTATTGTAATAATTTAGAAGTATCTTGTTTATATATAGCCATATAGGTGCCATCTATTTCATCCAAAATATCTCCATGTCGAATTTATATTTTTCTCTTTTTTGCTTTTTTAGAAAGAGATTCTCTCCATTTGTCTAAGAAATCGACGTGACCACAATAAGGACCATCCAATTCCTTAATGAATGGAGAGGATCCTAATCCTTTTTTCCTCTCCTTTTCGCACTTTATTATAAGCTTTGCAAGGAATATGGTTTGCTAAGTGCTACAGATAATAATGGTCCTAGGCTACGGAGGCATGACAAAACTTGAAACCTTGCTTTATAGGGGCTGTTTTATATACCACTATAAACTAGTAAATTACGAAAATGAGTTAGAAAGTGCCAATCTTGAGGCCATATATGAACATTATATTTTTGACAGCTAAATGGGTTTAAATAACTTTAGGGGAAGGTCTCTAGAAATTAATCACACAACTGATGCAATTATAATACACACTTAAAGGGCGCCCAGTGAAATTTCTTACTAGGATAATGACATGAAAACCATAACGATAATTTACAACGATGCCTTAGGGATGTTTAGGGATGTCGTCCAAATCATCTGAGATTGCACAAACCATTCTGACATGTACTACTACAGAGATGCCATAAGAAACAAAAGAGGCAAATTACAAAGCTAACCACGACAATGTCCACCAAACCAGCATAGATTAAGACTTTAGACACTGGACCAACATATAAATTCTCGCCAATCACTAGAAATAGAGTTCTTCAAAGAGCAGAGATGTCCTAATGCCATGCCTCCCAGCACATATAACAATATAAAAGGACACCGATAAGATATGCAGCAAACCTGGAATCATTGCATGGATTGAAAATCAGAATCAATTTCAGCACATGGAACTCCACCCGTTCCAAATTTAGATTTTATCAAGTTTCTCTGCCTTGACAACAGGGTTGGCCTTAGCTATAGCATCACGTGCAGCAGTGCGATAATCAAAGGGGCATTCATGTTTGTCCGAGTAGCGATGTACTGCACAGAAAAGGTTACCGCAGCGACAATTGAACCCCGTTAAACCAACCCGCTTGTTGCAGCTGTTGCAACGTTTTGGACCCTCCTTTGGCTTTACCTCACCATTCTCCCCCAAGCTTGAACCAAAGGATAGCGGCGGCACAGAGATAGTCTTAGGCTCCACTGTGTTGACTTGCACGTTCACAGTGGCAGCAACAGATTCATTTGCATTGCTGCTTGACGATCCATTCACAATACTCCCAATGGATGATGCAGCAAGCTTAGCCTGCTCCTCCTTTAACACCATATCCTTGTGGCACTTGGAACACATGTTCATAGTGGCAGCACTTCCAAAGAAGCCACAGTTGTTAATGCACAAAATAGGACCTTCAGGTGGTGCCTGGCATCCTGTCTCATCGTGGTCCATCTTTTCAACTCCTGCAACAAAAGACACTCAAGAATCTAACAACGACAATAGATTAACAAGGGAAAGACATAATTTGAATGCATCCTAAATATGCACAAACATCCAAAATGAGCACAAAAGGAAAGCATTTAAGATCTAATTCCATCCCAGGATAACACAACAATAATAATAATAAAAAATTGACAAATAAAGAAGCGTTATCAAAATTACCACAGATATCAAGTTGGTCGCAGATAGAGATAGATTTTATCTAATTTAAAGGAACTATTGAGACAATTCAGATATTCCTATAGGTCATTAGAGATAGTGAAGGGGTCAAAATGGTGGACACAGAGAGGAAAGCATACAAAGAGTCAGGGTGCAGTGAGAAAAGGATTCATATTCGTCACAGACACATCACAAAAGTGAGCATAAGAGGGTGTCACCAGCCTAATACAAACCTAATTTATGGGGGTTTAAGATCATTAAATGTTGAGTTAAGAGTACCAAATGGGCTGCTCAGTCTTTGAAATTGCCATAAATAGTCATGTAAGCAGTCAGTCAAGAGAATTAACCATCTGGTTATGAGATCAGTCAGACTTTTCTTCCAAGTACAAAACCAGAAATAAAGACTGCATAACCAAGAAAGACTAAAAAGAATTCAAGACTATGAAATGGGCTAACTTGTGTGCCTTGAAGATGATGATTGAACTCATTGAAGAACTATTTTTCGTAAAGACCATAATTTGGTAATTCTAGACCATCTCTTTCTGTCCCTCTCTCACATAAGTTACATGCCCACCCAATAGGTCTTGACTCTATAACCAACGACCTCTACCCTCCACCTAGCACTTGCAAGGGGAGGAAGTATCAATTGAGTTAGAGCCCACTGGCACCATATACTCTTTAAAAAAAACCACTTAAGACACTGATCTATGATGGATCTAACAAGGGTCAAAATAGAATCACATTTATTTTAATAAGTTTTATCGCCAGGGGGAGCAGGAAGGAAGATATGAACAAGTGATCCTTCCCCATGAGGCATGGTCCCCAACCAATTGTGCTATCCCCTGGGGTAAAAGAAAAGTGATAACATATTTATCTGTTATAATAAAAATAGCATTGTACATTAATTTGCCAATATGCCAACAAAAGAATGGCAGGTTATCTAATAGTAATACAATGATTGAAATGTAAACAAGACCCAGCATAACCCAAAACATATTTAAATGCTGACCAGAAATGCAACACAGAAACTTTTACCCACAACACTCAAACAAGCAATACCATATACTCAATTAGCTATATAAATACACACATTTAAATGTTGACTAGAAATGAAACATGGAAACTTTTACCCACAATACTCAAACAAGCAATACCACCATATACTCAATAAGCCATATACACATGCGCACACACGTATTTAAATGTTTACCAGAAACACAACATTGAAACTTCCACCAACAATACTCAAATAGGCAATATTACCACATATAAACTATATGAACAATACAAAACCAGAACCCAAGAGCTTTCGGAACCGAACTGACTCACTTTATCTGGATAAACATTTATGAGCCAATTAAGAACCATTTCATAATATCACTAAATTTAATAAATAAAAATAAAAATTGTAAGAAATGTTCCAAAAGCCATAGATTTGAATTGTTTCTTGACCCTTCTCTTCTGTACGCAAACAATAACACAAAGACCCTCAAATTCTCTCTCCAAACAGGACCTAGATTTCCCATTCAAATACGACAAAAAAATTCAAATTTCAACCATTCACATTCATTTCCATCAAAGGTCCTAACTTTCCCTATTTTCCACTAACCCCTTCTAATTAATCACCAAAATTAACCAAACCCCTAACCTCAATATTCAATCAACCACACATAATCACATACATACAATTTTTTTTAAAGTAAATAAAAACCCTAACCTGTTCGAATCCTCTCAGAAATTAAACCTTGAAAAACCGATCTCCAAGCTCACTTTCGCATCGAATTCAAATCCCTAAAACAAAAAAACCACAAATCAACGATTCAATCAATACCCAAAACAACAGATCCAATCGAATCGAAAGAGATTCAAAAACCAAAAAAAGAAAACCCTAACCCTAGAATTTGCCAATTTGGGATCGCCGAAGAAGGGAGAGAAATGCGATTTCCTCTCTTTTCTTTTGCTCTCTCTCTCTGTTTTTGTTTTTAATTTTTGATTTTTGTTTTGTATTTAAAACCAAATGCAAAAGGAAAAGAAAGAGACTTTCTTTCTTCCTTTCTTTTCTTTTCTTTTCTTTTCTCTGCCAACGAACGCCCTTTTTACTGATTAGGGGATGACGTGGCAAGTTCCTATTGGCTGAGCGTGTTGCCCACTCTGACATTCCCAGTTTGTCCCTCTTTTGGAAGTGTTAATAACGGTTTTGCCAGGTTTTTTTTTGGGCCACTTTGGGGAATGTTAAGGTTACCTTGAGTGAGGATTTTTTGGGGGTGACAGGCCAATGGAATTTGAGTTAAATGATTACGTCATTAGAGGATTAGGTTTGGCGTGGTTGTCGGTTAATCACTGTGTTAATATGCTCATTTTGTTTCCTGTAATTTGTAGTCTTCTATGTTAAGTTTTTCACCAAACAAATGAAAATGATTGAATTATCTTAATTAATTCAAAATTCAACTAATTTTTTCTTTGTAATCAGACAGATATAAAGGTTGGTTCAGTTTGGTTTTCAAAAAACTATGAGTAAATTATTTGATCAAATCAGGTAGATTACTTAGGATATAAGAGTTTAGTGTTTTCTGAATTTTCACCATATTTGGTCAAAGATTATTATTGGCTATGCACTTGTTGAATTTTATCTAAAGTCCAAAGAAAAAGTTAACTTCTTTTGCAAGTATAAGAGTTTTAAGTTTAAGACTTTGTGGGTGTAATTAAGGCTGACTATAAAAAGTTCTTTTTTATTTTTTAAATGATAGTATGAGTGTATGACAGTAAATGATTAAAAGATTTATGAAGTCAAATTGAGTTATGCTGATGTCACATAAAGTGGCACAATTTGTGTCATAACTCGCTCACGTGGCTAGTTGTGAGTGATAGAGGGGTGATGGTGAGTCCACACCCCTTTACCACTCACAACTCACCCATGTGGCGAGTTGTGGCATAAATTGTGCCACTTTATGTGGCACCAGCATAACTCAACCAAACTCAGATGTAAATTTGAACTCGAAGTTTTGAGCTCTTTGAAATTTCTACATTCATTCAATTAAATTTTTACTTATAAATTGAGAAAGTCTTTCTAATGTAACAAGAGAAATGCTATATACATTGTCCACAACATTTTTAGAACAAATTCTCGATAGTAGATTTTTATTTGTTGCTACAAGTGAAATAAAAAAAAGTAATTTTAATGATGGATTCAGATTAAAAACTTGTAACAACCTGTCATTTAAGATTTGTTGTCAAAATGCTATGAACGTAGCTCTTATCAATGTAACCAATGTACAACTCTTATACAACTAAGATAAGATAAAAAGATTGAACTATTTATGTCACATAATGGTATTTATGATTATGAATTTATGAGAGAGATTTATGTGATAAATAAGGACACATATAAGCTTAGACCAAAACATTAATCACTTACCCAACTTGGCTATCCCCATATATTCAGCTCAACATAATATAAATCGAGCCAAATCAACACATCTTCTCGATGCAGTTATTCGATCCACCAAATATCTTGTCTGAAACCAATCTTGAAGGTACCATCTACAGTAAAGAAGCCAATAACAGCATGAACATATATAATGTACAGTTACAAGTCGTTGTAAGCCAATTATCAAAGATAGGAAATTATTCTCTCCATCAAACCCTTGAAAGCAACCTTCCAAAAGTGAGGGCACTCAAAGATTTAGGCATGCACAAGTGGTGCAAGAGAATACAATTTCCTTGTCTTTAGTAGAAATTTAAAAATCTCTAACTTAAGCATTGGAGCACCAATGGCCGTCCCACACTAGTATCTATTAACTTTTCTTAAAAATCTCTAACGCGTGTGTTAAAAGGATGTCTCTATAGGATGACTAAATTAAGTAAAAAAAAAAATTTAGATAACTTCATTATTTGGATTGAAGAGGAACCATGTTTCTTAACACACGTGTTATCTTATGATGTAGTTTTTGTTTCTGTTTCTGTTTCTATTTCCGTTCATGAATAAAACTAATGTACTTCCTATCAAAAAATTAAATAAATTTAGCTCTTACTATGATATATTATGATATATTGATAATTTATCCTAAGCTTAGGGGAAGTTAGGGGTGGCTAGTGGTGTTATTTTTTAAAAGCAAAAGCAAAAAGCCAAAATATGCATTCATGGTTACAACTTTTGGTCCCTCAGCCACTATAAATCAGTCTGTACCTTTTTTTTTTTTTTTTTTTTTGAGACCATACTACTAGTATTAAAAACATTACCTAGCAAGTCATATCGTGTTATGTCACATGCCAAACAACATCGTTTTCTGTACCTTAGGAAAGGAAAGGAAAAAAAAAAAAATATATATATATATATATATATATTGATAAACTAGGGAGGTCTTTCAATGAACAAGTGATTGATTCAGTGAAGAGTTATGGTGATTGGTGAGTGAGGAAAAATGGGTTGGTAATGTGTATCCTAAAATGAACCTACTCTAACCCTTTGAACACATTATGGAGGGGATGGGAATTTATGATCCAACTAACTTGTGAAAAAGATAGTTTTTTAGCTAATTGGAACAGTAGAAGTGTAGAATGATTTATGCTCATCAGAACCAGTAGGGTATGACTGAATCTCCCAGAACACCTTTACGAGGTGAATACATATGTTTCTCAATATTTATTTTCCTTCTGTGCTTGGTAAGGTCTTTTTTGGTGTGAAATTTTAAAGTTTAATGTGATACTTAAGGTTTCAAATTGAATTCAAGGGCTACTACAAGTCCTTGGTGGTTTTAATTATTTATTATTCATTCTGGGTTTTGTTGGATTTCCCAGAAATTTTTAATCTTGGTCCTTTCAAAAATCAAAAGCAGTGACCCTACTTGATTCGTAAATTTTGATCAAAGAAAAAACAACTATTGTTTGATTTCTAACGGTAATGACAAGATTAATTTTTAAATATGATATATATGTTAGTCATTTATTATATTTGTTTACAATATGGAAGTTGGAGGTTGTTTCCGTTGGCAAGCAAATTGGGAAAGGACCAATATACTGTATTTCTTGTTCTGGTTATTGTGATTTGTGATACCCCGCATTATGTAGATTGGATAAGTGTGTTGTGTAGATGTGCGTTGATTTCCAAATCCGAGGTTTAATAGGTCAAATTGGGCTAATAAGTGATTACGAGGAACCATAATTATAATTAACTAACCATTTTGGTGTCTACATTATAGATTCAGTGATTGTTACATGTATATTCATGTATGTAAACATGATATGTATGCGTATACATTGATATTGTGCTTCACTTTTCTACTTGCAAGAAGCAAAAGTGAAATTTCAGCTGACTTTCAAATGCTGTATTGGTGATAGCAACGAAAGCACAATTCATGATCAGTCTTTTGTTGTTGATTGATGATGTTGTGAGTTCTTATAGGCTGCTTCATTCACATATTTGGCTATAAATTGCTGTTGCTTGATGGATTGACTAAGATATGAAGCATATATCTTACTTCTGCATTTGTTTTCAGGTTTCTTGGTATACACAATCTGAATTGTAATTTGTCAAGATATTCAGAACAAAGCAACGAAACAATGAAGACCATGCATCAAAGTTAATTTTTTTTTTGGTAACAGGTCACCGAGGATGACATTGAAGATTTTCAAGTGAAGACGTGAAGAATTTATTAATCTGGTTCACACCAATTCATGGCCATTCTTGATGAGACCATAGCTGCAGGTGGGGATTTATGCTACCAAAGAATAGTTTGAAGCTTCTCAGAGAAAACTGGCGAGTTGTAAATTGTAAGCATGCTATAAAATGGCAGAAGCAAGTGAAAAATTGTCAATTTATCTAAAGCTGTGTGAAAGTTTGTTCTTTTATGATGGAAACAGCATGTGCTTTGTATGTTTCAGTTAAAATAAGCTAAAATTGGGAATTTCTAATCAATGCCTTTCTGTTTAGGCTCTGGTAATTTTATAGTTTTATAGTAGTACTTTTTGATGCTTTGTGTGCGTGTGAACTTGCAAGTGGTGTAAGTGAACTTCTCATAGTGCTTTCTCAACACTACAGCTGTTATCAAAGTTACCCTTTTTACTTTTTTCCAACACTGACAATTCTTTGGAGTAAAGGGAAAAACATACTAATGTCTCCCACCCCCCTCAATATATATATATATAAAATGCTCTGGTGCTTTCTATAACCTTGGGATTTATTTATATTTTGTTTCATATAATAAGCAATGGCACTGAGAATAATTTATATTTCAAATCCTTCATATTGGAAATATAAATTTATATTTTGCTCTAGTGTGTTTGGATGATATGATTTAGACATTTGGATTTGGATTTGGATTTAAGTTATTAAAATCCAAATAACTTATTTGAAAAGTTTAAAAAATGTCAAAGATTTGGATTTGATAAATCTACCTAAGATTTTAAATCTTTAAAATACTTGCATTTGAAATAACTCTTAAAATCAATGAATTTGAAATCACTCTATTAATTTCAAATCCAAATCCAAATCCCAATCCAAGTTCCCAAACGCAACCTATAGGATTTCCTCTGCTTGATCTGACAGCCCATTCGTTTGGTATTCTTCTTAAAGACCTCTTGGTGGGTTTTTCGTGTGAACCTGAGAAGTCTAGCTACTGGCCATCAATGGTTGCGCAAATTACAAGCCATGATTAATGCAACAGTTCTAGATAGCCCACAAGTACCTAGGCTTTGGCCAATTCCCATCAAATTCTCTATGTTCCAAGCACATCTCTAACTGTTGAAAAGTAAAAAAATGGATGAGATTTTTTAGACCGAGAGACAGTGACATACCAACCACACTAAAGTAATGATATCCCAAATACATCAATATGAAAGCAAAGTGTGACTTTGGCTTTGAAACAGTGGTTTGCATACTTGACTCACTAGAACTTTTTGCAAAGTCTTAAAAATCTTCTCTCCTTCTCAAACTTTAATTCACATTCATCTGGTTGTTTTCCTTCAATCCATTTCTTCCCAAACTTCACAGTTTTCTTAAGCTTTGAAAATTCAAAGAATTCTTTGGGCAGATTTTTTCTTCTTCTTCTTCTTCTTCTTCTAGGTGGTCTTTATTTACTGCTGTCTGATTTGTAAATATAGTATTCAATGCTATTTGCTTTTTCATGGTTGTCTCATGAATCCTTTTTATGATCGCCGTACCACTCAGCTTTTACTGTGACTTCTATTGCTGCAACGAAATAGATTTCTGAGAAGGTATTAAATTCAATTTAATGACACGGTGGCCTTCTAGACATTTATATGCTGTGCATGGTGTGGAGTAGCCACTGAACATAGCTTGGATTTCTTCTACTTTCTAGAGTGCTGGAGGTGCTCGTGGAGATGAAGAAAGAGGAAACAACATCAAAGATGGACGATTATGAAGTTTTAGAGCAGATTGGGAGAGGAACATTTGGAACTGCTTTTCTAGTCCTTCACAAAATTGAGAGAAAGAAGTAAGAAATTTCACTTTTAGAACTTCTCTTCCTTGTGTTCTGGATTTTTTTGGCAGATTCTGTACTTAAAAAAGCATATAACTCTTACTAGTCTTTAACAAAAACTTTACACAGGAGTTCATAAGAAAAATTGATGTCTTTGATGATGATTAGGAATCAGGATGCCTAAGACTATTCCTTTGGTTTCTTTTATTTATTTTGTGGGTAATTAGGCCAAACATCTTTTATTTCATCCATATTTCTCTCATAATCACTGATCAAACATGTCTTGACCACAAAAGTGCCATTCCTAATAACATCTGTACTAGTATATGTTAATTATAATTCCACAGTTGCTTTTCTTTTTGGTGTTTATACATTTTCATTATTGTATCGGTAATTTTAGGTATGTCTTAAAGAAGATTCGTCTGGCTAAACAAACAGAGAAATTCAAGCGTACAGCACATCAAGAGGTTATTATCCTTTTGAATACTCTGCATACTATTTAAATTTTTTGGTTGTGCTGTTTACCCTTTAATTAATAATGCTTTAGTTTTGGTTTTTGGCAAAATTATTCTAATATTTTGCTATATTTATGCATAAACTATGTCACTATTGTTAAGTATATACAGTGGCGGAGCCATGATTTGAGTTGAGGGGGGCAACATAAGTATATGATATACGCACACCATGTGAATATATAATATTGGAAACCAATTTTGAAATTATTCATTTGGATACTAAGTGATATTTTAATGCAATTATGTAAAACATCTTCACATTATCCCATCATACATCCCATTATACAACCTATATAGTATATACCCCTACATCATACATCCTGGCTCTCTATAATCATTAGTGCCATTAAAACTAGCTCATAGTTTTATTACTAAGTGCCATGTTCTAACATATATTTATAATATAACATTGTTCCCAATGGTTATTCTATCTCTCACATTTTTAGCATGTTTATGCCAATGCTTTCTCTGAGAAAAAAGAAAAACGGAAATTGTGCAATCAAAATCTACAAAAAAAAAAAAAATTCATTTTGCATGTGAACATATGGAAGGCAAATAAACTATTCTACCTCTTGGAAATTTTCCTACTAAATTCCTTCTTCCATCCAAATTTCATTGACTGAAGTAGTTTCCTTTAGAGGACAGATGTAATGAAAGTTACTTCTTGATCTTTTAAGTTTGGCCAAGAAAAAAATTATTCTATGATTTCAAAGATGGTAAAGCTTCTTGGTCTTGCACCAGAAACTTGGATTGTGTAGCTCACATCAGAGGTTGAGGGGGTTTAAGGGAGGGGGAGGGCAGTGGAAAAAGGTAAATAGCATGCAGTAAAATTAGGCCCATAATTTTAGTGGAAAAGTTTTCCTAATTTGGAGGGGCTCCATTTTTCTGGTTAAAGGGACAGAGGTATGAGCTTATAGAATAGATCCTGTTCAACTATGTTCAAGATTCAATCCTTTCTATTTGACATGAAATTACCACAGAATGTTTTGTTTGTAAGAAAAATTAATTAATATTTAAAAGTAAAATCGTTTTTCATATTTCCAATTAACAAATGTAGAGCACTGATTATGTGCAATACTGCATATCCAACAAATATAAGCAGACCACAGAAAAGATCTGCTTGCTTACTATATCTAAGATACATAAAAGAAAATTGTGTAACTTTTAATCTCTGATCCTGCTGCAGATGGAGATGATATCAAAGCTAAATAACCCATATATTGTGGAGTACAAAGATGCATGGGTGGAAAAGGTAATCTATCAACAATGTGTTACTTCTATGATTTTCCCCCATGATCAGAAAACAGATTATATTTGTTCATGTCATTTGCTTGAGTCTAAAAAAACCTTATAATTGGAAAATCATGACCTGAAAGACCCTGGATTTAATTTTGATATTGGTTCTTATGGTTTGTGAGTTACAGGAAAGCTATGCATGCATTGTGACAAGTTACTGTGAGGGAGGGGATATGTAAGTATAACTTATTGAAACCTAAAATTAGTATACCAGGTATCTAATTGCTGGATCCTAAGAAAGTTGAGGACCATTGCCCATTGGTGATTGAAATCTGACATGGCATTTGCTTTTATCCCAGCATATTGCCTTGTTTTATGAACTCCTTTTTCCTGATAATATAAAGCATAGCCAATGCAGGAACAAAAGATTCTTTTTCAAACTTTCTACTCATAGAGGCCTGTATACTTACTTTTCTATGACTTTCTAATTCTGATCATACAGGGCTGAGATGATAAAAAAAGCTAGGGGAACATGTCTTCCTGAAGAGGTAGGGAACATAAAAGATCTACATGAAATGGAAGTCCATTTGTATAATTACATATGATAACTTGCACCTGATGCACACAATATTCTACATTTTTATCCAGAAGCTCTGTAAATGGCTGACCCAGCTGTTGGTAGCGGTGAACTACCTCCACTCCAATCGTGTTATTCATAGGGATTTAAAGGTACGAGCCTCTAGCTACTATCAGTTATTAAGACCAGAATGTCTTCCTGCCATATCTAACTTTATCATCTACCTTCAGTGCTCCAACATATTCCTTACAAAAAACAAAGACATCAGGCTAGGTGAGAAGGCAAAGACAAGAATCTTTTATATACAAGATTTTTTTTTTTTTTTCATTTGTCTTTGAACAATACTGATCTCACATTATATTTACAGGTGACTTTGGACTTGCAAAACTGCTTGACAAAGATGACCTTGCTTCCTCGGTAATGGCTGATTTTCTTCTTTGATTCCCAATGGTATTGGTGCATTGGCTGCAATCTTTGATATTAACTTAATATTCATATTGCACTTATAATTATAATTTCTGCATCACAAGAGGGAAAATGTTATAATGGAATGATATTTGTCTGACAGGAGATTGACAGAAAAAGTTAGAATTGATTTAATTAAAATGGTTCCAGGTTTTGAGCAACTCCTATTAGAGCCCACATCAAGGTAGATAATGGATAGAGATGACTATAATATTCGAAGCCATCTACTTTACACAAGCACCTCTCACTTTTGAGTTTTGAGGCACCACATGAGGATACAATTACATTGCTTTGAGTTTTGGAGGACACTTGAAATGAGATTATTCTGTTCTTCCAAGTAGCCCAGTAGCATAAGAACACTTTATTAGATTCAATTGAGAGCTTAACAGATTGAATTATGAGTTCAAGAAGTCAACAATAACAGCATACATACTATATAATTGTGGCTAGCCATTTACATTGAGTTCTTTGTGGCTTTCAAGAAATAGGCTTTAATTCTCCTCACACTGTAGCAGTCACCACCGACTCTACAACATTAGGCCGGCAGTAAAATCTGTCAAATGTTTTGCATGTGTGACTACAACTAAGGTATGGAGAAATTGTGAAGAATGCTAATAACGTGGGAGGCTAAGTTCTGATAAGTAAAGAGCTTCTTTCTTTGACTTTTCTTTCTCCATGATTTCAACAATTGCAACTTTGTAGAATAGCTTTTAGGTGAAAGCATTTATACTTTGTCTTCTTGTCTCTTTTGTAATCTTTATATAAAGATAGCTACCGAATGTATAATGTATCAGATAGAAATATTGTATTCAAGAAGTAATATAGCTAGAAGTGTGTTGTAGTCAATAAGTGTTGTTTCTACAAAGAGTAGAATTCAACAAGTGTAAGGGAAATAGCAAGAGAGAAATAGTGAGTGGTGTGTGTAGCAAAGTGTGTGTAGTGTATTTAGCATCAATAAAAGCTTCTATTTTATTGATAACTCCTTTGTTTATTTTATTTGAGTGTGGTGAGATTTACCACAAAGTATTTGACAGAGTAGAAGTAATATAGCTAGAAGTGTGTTGTAGTCCATATGTGTTGTTCCTACAAAGAGTAGAATTCAACAAGTGTAAGGGAAATAGCAAGAGAGAAATAGTGAGTGGCGTGTGTAGCAAAGTGTGTGTAGTGTATTAAGCGTCAATAAAAGCTTCTATTTTATTGACAACTCCTTTCTGTATTTTATTGAGTGTGGTGAAATTTATCACAAAGTATTTGACAAAATACTTTTCCTTTTGAGTGTAAAATTTATTTTGACAAAGCTTCCACAACGGCAAATCTCTACACACACAAAAGTCCAGGCATTTGCAAACTTACAATAGTCAAATGTAGAAAAGCACCACATTGCAGAACTTCTTTAAGAGGTGTTTTTAGCTATATTTGGAAGAATGAGAACCTCTTTCTGTACTAACTAATGATTCTCTTCTTACCCTAAAAACTGTTTTCAATTAGTTAATTTCTTAAATTAAAAGTTCTAGATGAAATCTGACTGCTAATCCCTAACCAATGTATTGTACTACATATATATGTAGGTTGTTGGAACTCCCATCTACATGTGTCCAGAGCTTCTCGCAGATATACCCTATGGATACAAATCGGATATATGGTCATTAGGTTATAAATATCTGTTGACATTATTTTCTGGTCATGGATGACAACACGGTAATATTTCAATCCTAGAAATAACATTTGCTAATGTGACAGGTTGCTGCATGTTCGAGATAGCTGCACATCAACCTGCTTTTAAAGCTCCTGTAAGTGTTGGCTTGACCTGTAATTATCAACTTTATAAGTGATGGGGTAGAATCCTGAGCTATATTTTTCAATTGCTTCCAAATAAGAGTATTGCCAATTTTATGAAACAGGATATGGCTGGACTTATTAACAAAATAAAACGATCAATTATGTCACCACTTCCAATTGTGTATTCTTCTACATTGTAAGTGAATTTTAGGATTTTTTTTTTCTGCAAGCACTCAGTATATATGACACAAAATGATTGAGTCTACAAGCATAGACATACAGCAAAGAGAATTCTACAACTAAAATTGGATGAAATTTGGACTGCAGGAAACAATTAATCAAGAGCATGCTAAGAAAGAACCCAGAACACAGACCAACAGTGAGTTCAAATGGCCAAACTCTATGTGTTACCTTTCTGAAAGCAATGAATTGACCTGATACTTTCATGTTACTGCATTTTAGGCAGCAGAGCTGTTGAGGCATCCGCATCTACAACCATACCTTGCTCAATGCCACAATATATCTCCTGTTTTTCTACCAGTGAAGTCTGAACTCAGCAGCCAAATTAGACCAAAAGGAACCCAAATGTCTAACAAATTTAGTATTGGAAAAGACACCCAGGGTAGAAAGGCAAAGTCACCAATAAGTGTTCAGGTAGGAAATGCACATGCATTCAGTAATGCACCAGCATATGAAACCCACCCCTCTGGCTTTGTTGAAACTAAAGTTGAGACAAGAATAGTTGAGACTACTAGCTGTTCTGAGATAACAGCTAAAGCAGAAAAGGCTTTTGGAGTAATCTCCAATTCTGTTGAACTAATTGGAAATGACAGCTCAGAATCTGCCTGGATGCATATGGCTACAGATTATCCAGAAAACAGGAAACAAGAATTGGCCTCTAAGCACTCACCGACGATGCAGGAGGAACAGTTAGTTGTCATAAAAGCTGATATAATGGGTGGTAGTGGTAGTGATAAAGATCATAAGAAAATGGCAACATCGACGTATGCATATCAAGCTGCCAGTGGTTGCCTTTCAGGTTCAGAATCAGAGAAAATTAACAAATATGTTAGTGGTGTGGTGCCAAGTTTACATGCTACAATAAATCCAAATTCATATCTGATAGATGCTCTTGAGGGAAATGCATCTTTAGTGAGTAAAGTCGCAGTTCCATGTGAGAATGAATTTGACGTAAATGACAAAAGCCTTATCTCTTGTAAGAAAACAGTGAAAGAAGATATATACGAATCAAATGGAGATGCTAGTGACATATCATCAATGAGTAAGCTGACTTTGGTTCAAGGTGATGAAACAAGGATTGAGTTGAATCCACAAAGCCATCAAAGAGCGGAAGCTCTAGAATCGCTACTAGAGATTTGTTCAAATTTACTTAAGCAGGAAAAATTTGACGAACTTGCAGGCCTGCTAAGACCATTTGGTGAAGAATTTGTGTCATCTAGAGAAACAGCAATTTGGTTGACACAGAGCCTAAAGAATCTTCGCAAAACTGGCAATGGAGCCTAGCACATTCTTCATTTGTAGTGCCATTAAATAGACAAAAGGTTCAAAAAGAGTCCATATAAAATTTAATTTAAATAGTTAGTTATGCCTTGTGTTGCTATTCTGCCAGTTCTGTCCGTTGACTTGGCATTGTTGTAAGTGATTATTTGTAAACTGTGATGAGAAAAAGAAAGCCTTAGCCAAAGGTTACACTTATTGTAAACTACATCCAAATTGTTGAAAATTTCTTATTTTGAGGAAAATGGTTCTTGCTGTCCTTCAAGTCAATTCAAAACAACAATTCTGTGAACAGTCCAATTGACCAGCTTAAACCAAGCAAGATATGTGATTTCCTAAATATTTTTGCAACATTTTTGTTCTTAAGGACAGTGGCTGCACTAACCACAAAAATCTTTGTTGGTATTGATATCATATAACACCTTTGTCCTTACCTATTCTTTTCATTCATATTTCTCATCCTTTCCATCATATGAGAATGTAATATTGATCTTTAGTATGGAGGTCTCATGGATCAATCCATGAGGCCCAATGCATCTTAGTTTAAGCCTACTATGCGTGCAGATCATTATCATACTAGACACTATCCTAACTGAGATGACAAAGCTCCTTATTCCTCCCATCCAAAATCTTCATGACTTTCCAAGCCATTTGGTGTCTTGATCCTTAACCCAAAATATGACCGAATTGATAACTTATACTATAGGAGATAATCCAAGCCCAAGGGTTGAATTTCAGTGTATTTGAGTTTGGGTTCTATGCTGTGTGATGCTTATTGAAGAAGATATTCAAGCCCAAAAAATTTCACTCAAGCAAAACCAAACTCGTTTGAGCAAAAATCTTTTATTCAACATCAATAAACTTTACCAGTTGAGCTAACTAGAATTCACAACAATGTACTAAAATCTAATAAATAAAATAAATTTTATACATTTACAAAACTATGCTTAAATAATTATATTTCTCAAAAAGTTCCATTTCACTTCAATATTCTAGAAAAAAAAAAAGAAAAAAAAGAGGAGAAATTAGCTGGTGAAAATTTCAGTATTCAAAGTAAAATGGTGGAGTTTCAAGTCAAGTCTCCATTGGTCCCCCTTCACCTTCCGCCACGTGTCAACAACTAGAAAAATAAAGTTCTGTCATTGCGGTTAAGTCACGCTTGCTCTGACAAACTCGTTTGATCCCATTTTCCAATCCCCTACTTCTCAGTAGTATGTTCTCCTTAGCTTCATCACCGTCAGATCAGCCCAATCTCTCATATCCACGGTTCATATGAGAACCAGATAGTGGTGCTCATACAACGCTACAAAGCACCTGAACATAACCCCAAAAATAGCCGTTGGTGGGAGCCACTGTAAGGCTGACACGTCAACTTTCTTCGCGGGTCCCACACGACTCAAAAATAACAGACGTTACACCAAAAAGCAAAAACTAAAACTTAAAACTAAAATTAAAATTAAAATTTTAAAAAATAAAAGAGTAAAAAAACAACCTTAGCCACGCCTATAAAAAGAACCGAGCTTTTATTACATTATTATTCGACAACATAAACTAAAAATCTCTGTTTGTGTCTGAGAGAGAGATAGAGTGTGTTTTGTGAGGAAAATGGCGCACGTTAGCATTTGCAGAGGTGTGTTCTTCATAGCCCTAGTGGTGTCAGTGTCAATTATCTCAGTGGCGGCGAAAACTAGCGAGCTCGCACCGTTGCCGGCGATGGACGTCGGAGCTGGAATTCCGGTGCCATATTCCGGTGCCTTTGTTTGTGCTTCATTGTTGATTTCTCTCATTATCCTTCTCTGGCACTAGATTTTCTGAGTGCTTCGAAACTGAGATATTATCATATAATATACTCTCTCTTTTTTCTTTTCTTTTTTACTTTTTTTCAATTTTGGAGTGTTCAGTGTATGTGAGGTGGTGCTTATAAATATTGCTTGTATTGTATATCTACTCTGTATATTCTTTTTGCCCTTAATATTGGTTAGGGGTGTGATTATATATATGCTTCGTGTTAATAATAAGTAATAATGCTTGTGTTTGGTTCCTTTATGAATTGAGTTGATTGACTATTTTTGTGTATTTTGTTCCTTGTCACTCACGTAATATAATGTGCGTTTTGTTGTATAATATTTGATTAATTTTTCTCAAATCTATAATTTAAAAGTGAAAGTGATTCATATTGTTATCAAAACATGCTCAATGCATCAAGCAATATATTACTGGGATTGAAAAGAGCCATTATTTTTTAGGACACGCTCTCTTTAACAATGTAATTTCCAGATTTTCTATTAAATTATAAAAATAAAAAAAAATAAAAAAAAGTGATTCATATTGCTTTTATTAATGAATTTCCAGTCTTTCTATCCTAAGGGCTTTGCTTCTCCTTCTGCTTCCTCATACTATTAACAGTTTCAAAAAGAGAGTTTAGATTGTGTGCATGGTTCGGTGGTTGCCCCTCTCTGAGCCCAATGATTTCTATCAACCTGCCCCTCAAATCAACCGCCCATTCCTTCTCTTCCAAACCCAAAACCCAAAAAAGAAAAAGAAAAAGAAAAAAATCGTGATGCCTAGGATCTAGAGCTGGGTTTGTTAAAGAGAATGAATAGGTATGAATAAGACTCTGGTAGACTGCGCTTTCCCACTATACAAGCCAACACTATCTTGAAATAAAATCTTGCCATTTTTTTTTTTTCTCAAAAAAAAGAAGAAGAAGTGACAATGATATATTTGAAATTAAAAGAATCATTATCAATAAGGGTCTCAATAAGTCTATGAATTAGTGACCAAATATTTCCTCCCCTTTTCCTTTGAAAGAACTGTTATTTCACATTTACAAAGTATGAGCATCAGGTGTGTAGTGGTGGTGTGTATGAAGTGTAGAAATTAGGACCCGTTTGATAATATTGTTCAAGTAATATTATTTACATTTTTTAAAAATACGTGTAGATAAAAAAAATATATAAAAAAATATATAATATTATTTAAACACTGAAAACTATTTTTAAAATACTCTATCCAACAGCCCCTAGAAATGTGAGACAATCAAGGTCCTATTGTTTTTACTTTTTAGATTCTGGTGGACCCAAACGAGGTGCAATGTGAGTGAAATTTTTTTGGGCAAAAAATTTGGTGCCTGTAGCGGTATTGGGTTTTAAAAAGCCTATAGTTGGGTTTCAAAGAGCCTATGGACAGAATTTTTTACCCAAAACTTTAAACTCCTTTCCTTTTGTGTTGTGATGGGCCCAACTGAGGTGTTTTTTTTTTTTAAAGGTAAACTGTAGGTGTTTTGGCAAGTGAAAAAGTTGATACCTTAGTAAAATACTAGAATTGGGTTTCAACAAGTTTATAGACAGCCAAATTCTTTACCCAAAATTTCGCACATTCCCTTTTCCTTTTGTGATGTGGTGGGCCTGGTGTTCCAGGTGAGGTGCCATCTGAATTAGTGTAGAATATTAAACTAATTGATTAATGTGACAAGGACACGTTTGAAATTAATATAACGTTGAAGAGTCAAGAGATGGTTATGTCGTATAAAATGGATTACAGGTACATACGATTTTTGTAAAAGCATTGCTCTTTCTCGGGGACATGTTAGAGCATGGACATTGGTGTGAAGTCATAAATTTAGCAATTTAACAATACAAAAAATTACTTTATTTATTTTATCATCTCACTTTATAAAATACTCAATATCAGTGGTTCTATTTTTTTATCTTTTCATTTAAATATTATTTCTTTATGAATTTTTTTATTATTTTTTCTCCACCTCACTTTACCTATCTCACCCTCTCTCATCTAAAGATTTTAAAGGATAACTAGCAAACCCAAAACCCCAACCACCTCCATTGCCACCCACAACCCACAGCCACTTCCACTGCCCATCGGCCATCGTTATCACAACCTAAATCCACCAAATTTACAACAAAATCATCACAGAAACCAACCAAGATCACACATAAAAACAACCAAAATTCAACAAACTCATAAATCCTCCAACCAAAAAACCCAGTGAAACAATTGAAAGTGAAAGATTTAAAAAATCACCACCCCCATAAACCTCCACCACCACCAAGGACACCAAGACCACCACATAACATCCAAAACCAAACCCACCACATCAACACCACAAAATCCATCCCATAACCAAAAAGCATCGCCTAAAATCATTCTAAACCTAGCCACAACACCACTGCCACAACCAACAATAATCGCAACTCTTACCCACAACCACAACAAAAGACCCACAAAGCTAAGCCACCTACTGACCCACGCAACTACCATCAGCATCAATGCCAAGCCAAACCAGGCTCCAACCCAACCGATCCCAACCACCAACACAAACCAACGAACACAAACACAGCCCGATCCCGACCACAAACACCGTTGCCGATCTCAACCACAAACACAACCCAAACCCACAATCTGATCTTGACCCACACCAACACCAAAATACCCAGCAAGGATTGGAATTGATTCTGAGGAAGGAACCATGTGGTGGGTGCGTGAGTACCATGGAGGCAGTGATGAGAGCTTCGGCCACAACCATGGAGGCTAGTTGAGAGAGAGAGAGAGAGGTAATAAAAAAAGGTTTTTATTTTTAGCTTCTAGCTACAGTAAACTGGTTTTAATACTAGTTTACTATAGCTATGTTGCTAAAATTTTAACTATACCACCACTGATGTGGCATGTTTTTTGGTATTTGTGGTGCTAAAAATAGCAATTTGGCTTTTTAGCGCCATCAATACTAATGCTCTTATACATGAATAGCTTCTGCCATTTTCATATTCAAATTATATTATCTTCATTTTCCTTCAAAGTAAAAACTATCATATATAACTAATTCTAATAATATCTTTGTGACATTAATAATTAATGAATAACTAACATATTATTGTTTTAAACACCAGTCATGCCTTCAATATAGAAGAAAAAATAATTATGAGGTGATACCCCAACCAACAACAACAAATCCTTAGTCCCAAATAACATATTATTCAAACACGTTCTAATCTGCTACAAAACTCAAATCAGAGAAAGCCGTGTGAGAGACAAAATTTTCGTAACCTTTTTAACTGATTAATTATGAGGTGTAAAAAAATTATTTTATTTTATTTTATTTTTTATCACTAATTCATTGAAACAGAAAATGGAGTAGGACTTAGGGGTACCGCATAGAAACAAGGTACTAACCAAAACAGCATGAGCTTTGTTTATTTGTTATTTGCTGAAAGTATAATAGAAAAGAAGGGAGCAAAGCTTACTTGGGGTGGGCTTAACCAATATAAGCTGAGAGGCTGGTTTTTTTTGGACTTTCCAAACACACTACTTTTTGGCATACCTGTATAGTGATTTACCCACATCAAAATAGGTCTTTTTCCCCTCATTTTTTTTATAGTAATTTCAGCAAATAAGCAAAGCTCAGGGACCAATGAGGATTTCTCACATAATTTACAAAGAACAAAATCATCACCTGCAATGAATCACACCTGTATCATTCACATATATCTACGGATTACAGTGCATCTTTCAGCAATGCAAATGGTTGGAACCACAACGATGCAACATTAGACATTCATCTATGACATTGACAATTAAACATTCTCCACAATGTAATTGAAAAATATGTTGTATTTCAAAAATCTAACCCAACTCACTCCAAAGTATACTTTCTTCCAAGCAACTTATATTCACTGCAAATACTGGGCACATTTCAATCAAAATATAGTTTTAGAAACTGTTTTACACGAACAAGAATATGTTAGAAGCCATTTCGGCCTAGCTTTGCAGTACCCGTAAGCCTAATTAACTAAAGACCACTCAGGCTCTTCTGGCGACAAAGGTTTTGACCTAGCTTGATCAAAGTTTTATACCAGGCAAACCTAGACGAAGAATTAATTGACTGAGATTATACTACCAATTCATATCTCTAATGAAATGGGTGCAGCATCAGCTCCTCATGCCAGCAGAGCTTAGAGGTAGATGCATATGGTTTCAGCACATTTTCAATGAAGAAAACAGTAAAGGCCAATAAACCCTTGATATTTGCATATGAAATAAAATTATCAATACCTTTGCCATGACAAAGAAAAATGGGCAATGATGCAGCATGCCTTGCAGCATCATCAACCCTGGCAGAACAAGGAAGCCAACCACTTAGACCAACAACTGCACTAGGACGATGTTGGATCAATGGAATACCAACTGTGATGGTTGAGAATAAGACTTGGACATGCATCAGCTCCTCAATGATTGTCATGAAGCAAGCCAGGCACACCAAAGTAAGATAGTCACCCAACAGTGCCTTTTTTTAGCTAGAATCTGAGGCATTTCAAGAGTTGGACGTGCATCTATTTAAGCTTCAGCAAACTGAAAGCTTTTGTATGCAGCAAGGACTGTTAAGAAGTATGGAAACATGTTTGATTGTTTTCCTCCTCTCTGTCTTCTCCCTACAGTCCACGCAACCGATAAAAGAAGTATCCTATACTCTAAATCATGGAACACATATCAAGGACTTGAAAATTGTAGCAACACCTAAAAAACTGAATATGGCATTGTGTTAGAAAAGAGTGCTATCAACAGTGTGCAATGGCCACAAGGGTACAACATAGAGGTCCTCATAAGATAGATTCTTCTTGAATACTCTTAGATTATGGACCAACATGGTACCAATCCTGTTACCAGTTCTGACATACTTAGCAAAATTGCTTGCCAACCTCCATTCAGCAAAATCTTGCTTTGTATTAGAAGAGATGCTACCCAACTTGTGCAAATGGCCGCAAGAATACAAAAAAGAGGTCCTCATAAATTAGGTTCTTCTTGAATACTCTTAGATTATGGACCAACATGGCACCAATCCTGTTATCTGTTCCATCATACCTAGCAAAATTGCTTGCTAACCTCCACATTTAGAAAGATCTTGCTTTCCCAAGCTTATATGTAACTTCATTTTCTTGGCAATCATTGTGTCAAAAAACATGATCCACGATGGACACTCGTATTCATGTTGTGGTCTTGTTACTCAAACCATATACAAATAACATTTACTTAAACTATACCAAACACTTATCTGCACTAAACCATAAAAAATGCAGATATACCACCTTAATGCCATCAAAACACCCCACTATCAACTCGCTGGACTTTGCGCACTTTGTGTCAAATCTTCATGCAACTCTACTTCCCTTCTAAAAATTGCAAGTCAGAGACATAAGACTTGCAGTAAATTCCTTGCCTGATTTCTGAAAACAAATAAGTTGTTTTTTTTTTTTTCAATAAATTGAGAGAAATCTTGTTATTAAAGGAAATAGCACACTGTACACATCTCTCAATCATAAAATGGATACACATACATAAGAGCACCTCCAACAGATAAGAATTTCACCCAATTTTTGGCTTTAAAAGCTACTTTTCTATTTTTGCTAGCCACCTCTTCAAATACGCCCCCAAACTCTATTTCTTTTCTAATCCATTTACATATTCTTTTTTTTTTTTTCTTTTTTTGATGCATGCTTGGCCAAGCCAAAAACCAAATCAACACCCAACCCTACCACACAGCCTCCGTGAAGCACCTCAGGCCACCACACATGAGCTCAAAGACCATCCAAACCACCAGTCATCAAACCCTCAACCCAATTACAATAACAAATAAACAACTTCGTGCAAAATCCACACCACCAGCAAAATCAAATCCCATTGGCCGAACCACAAGCAACCACCCATTCCAAATGAAGTCCCTTTGGCTGAATCTCCATTAGCAATCACCCACCCTAATCTCTTCAAAAATCCACCCACTCTAATCATCTTCCTCATTAGGGTTTCCACAAAAATATGTATGCCTCCATAAAGCCTCAGCACTAGGTGGAGGGTGGACTGCTGAATGTTGTAATCTACAAGGGTACTGCTGTCCTCCAAATGCCTTTCTTGTCCTGGATCTTGGCCTTGATATTATCAATCTTATGAGTCATTATAGAAACGGTTTGCTCCTTTACTAGTCTAAAAGCATATAGTGCAATGATTTCACCAGAGCATATAGAAAAGATCATAACACTAAAGACATTAATGAGGTTTCTCAAGGCAAAGAATAAAATGCTAGCATACATTTTTCTAGAGGTAGATAGACGTATTAACCATCCACTGCTTCGGGATTATTGCAATGTATTAACCATCATCCACCACAAATGACATCATATTAGAAGGCAGTAAGAAGGAGCATGGCAAACTATTAAAGAAAAATAAACAAACAAACATGGGAATTACTAGCATAAAATGCAAGAAGATGACTTGAATCCAACAATGAATATCCCAATAATAGCTGCACCTGGGATCAAACAATGTCTCACAGGGATCTAAACATTGAAATTGAAATAAAGCAAACCAATTTAAGAATAAAAACAAAGAGTTATATCTGATAGATCTTAAACTGACAATAATAATTAACACTTGAATTTATTCATTACTCATTAGTCACTGTGGACAGAATTCTTATTTCCTAATTGAATTTATTCATTAGTCAATCAAAGTGCTAATACCTTATCACCGCCAAAGAATGTGGTATTACAACAACAAAATTGAAGTCTTCAAAAGCCTCAATTGATCAAAACCCTCTCTTTTTCTCTCTCTCAACATAAATCAAGTACCCCTTCACCTAAAAATCAACCAAATACAACCTCCACCTATTGAATTAACCAAAACCCATTACCCCATTTCAACTATACTCTTAACTATCCAACACAAAAAAATATCAAAGACCCATAAAAAAAGATCAAATTTTGAACCATACCCATTTCTCTACGACCCTTTAGTTTCCACCTGAGCAGCCACCACAACTTCCTCCCCTCTCTCCAACTTCTTCTTATTCTTCTCTATCTGCGCCGCCACTTCCTGAGGCATATACTTCTCATCATGCTTAGCCAAAACCTCAGTGGCCGAGAAATAACACTCCCCACTCCTCGCCTTCTTCGCCACACTCCTAACCGAAACGACCTCGTTCTTAATCTCATCCGTAAACGGCTTCACAAACCCTTCAACGACAACAGAGTGACCCTCGCGAAACAAGTCCGGCAAAGAACCTCTGTACTTGACGAGGATGTCGGTGACGAGGTCGGTGATGACGAATTCCATGTCGGGAGACGAAGGTGGGTGTGCCACCGAGCCTTCGAGGACCAAGCCACCGAGTCGGAACTTGGATTTCGATGGGTTCGAGGCGTACTTTTCGAGAGCATCGGTTGGGGTAACGTAGAAGACGAGCTGGTCTTGGAAGCCGTTGAGGACTATCACGATGAAACCGGCGATGCAGCTGAAGGTGAGAGCGTAGGTCCAGAGGCGGCGAGTTTGGAGCTGACGGGCTCGAGCTCCGATGTCGATGGGTTTGGGCTTTGTGGGGTGGCGGCGGGAGGTGGAGAGGAAGCGGAGGAGATTTGGGGTGAGGGGAATGGACGGTGGGGATGGGGATTTGATTGGAGAGAGGAGGAGAGGGGTGGCGCTGCGGAGGAGGTGGTGGTGGTGTAGATGGGATCGGAGGCGGAGAGAGAGACGTGCGGTGGCCATTGCTTTTTTGGGGTTTAGAGTTTTGAGGGGTTTTGGAGTTTTTGGGAATTTGGGAAGTATTGTGGGACAAGCAATTGACTCGATTGAGATCGAGACAGAGAGAGATTTGTCAAGTCAGCTTCGTCTACCGGAGGATAGTTGTCATTCGAGAAAACACGTGTATTTTGTCAAGATTTTGACTTATTTTTTAGCTTTTAAAAAATATATATATATATAATTGAGATTAAAAAAAAAAAAAAAAAAAGCAATAAGCGTGGGTTTGGCATGGATTATTTTTGCCAACTTATTTTACTGTTTAGTTTATTTTTACTACTATTTATAAGTTCCATTATATTTTATGGTACTGTTCATAGGTTCCACTGTATTATTTCAATTAATTTTTACCTTTATCTACAGTATTTTTAACAAAAAATTTTCAGTTTTAACAAAATAAGCAGATCCCAAACAGACCCTAGCTAGTTTGTGAATGAGATTAATTTTTAAAATTTAAAGTAATCATTTTTAGTTGGGTATATACTGTGGACACCATAAATATGATTAGAGGCAGCCCAACAAACTTTGAGGCCTAAGGTGATATATTTAAATGGTGCATTTTTTATATTATTTAAATAATATTTAACTAGATTTTAATATCATCATTTTTTTATAATAAATATATATATATATATATATTTTTTTTTTAATCTTGTAATATGCTTCTATTTTTTGTTGAAGAAATGCTAAAGCTATATATAAAAAAAAATAAATAAATAAATAAAAATTACTAGCAAAAACTTACAAAAGATATAGTAATGAATGTGATTAGTGACACTTCAAGAAGATAAATAAACAATTATCTAAATGAATGATGTTAGGAATATTATAAATTTTACAACATGAGGCATATAAAAATGTATCACTAATTACAAAAAGTAATTGTGGGGACTATGACCCAAAATAAGGTATTGGGCATTGGGCCTTGTCCGAGGACACTAACAAGTCCGAGGAGAGAAACATGACTTAGGTGATCTACTTTACAAGCCTCATCATTGGGAGACAAAGGGAAGAAAGTTCGAGGAGGAACTTCTCCTCAGACACAACAAACCCAGATCAGGTGTATATTCAAGCGGTTGAAGTACGCCCCCTGAACACGTGAAAGAGAAGAAAACTCAAAATATCTAAAGAAAGGCTGCCACCATTACATTAAATGCATTACAGCTGCTTTTCTGGTCACATTAATGTGGAAAAGACCCCTGAACAGTGTTGTTTTAACGGCCACAACTCACAAAGGACTGAAAGGGGTGTCTAATGTGATGGGTGCTCAAGTGAAGGTCCAAATGATCAATGAGTGTAAGGCCCAGATGATTAGAAAGAGCCTATATAATGTAGAGAAGCCCCCATGAAGTGGGGGGACGAGAAAAAGGAAGAGGATAATACTGTAGCATGCAAAAGAACCCTAATGTGGTGATCTGTACTCATAAATAAAATCCTAAGCCTCCTCAGACAGAGGTCCTTTGACCATAATAGCTTTTATTCTTGTCTGTTCCTCAATTCCATACAAGTCATTGCTCAACTCATCTAAATCTAGTTCTTTGACCCATACTTTACAAAATTCATTGTATTGTGCTTTTTGGAACAGGATTCCATACGGTTCGAGCTTGGGCTCCAAACTTTGTTTCTACAGTAATTTAAAAATGCATTTAGTAGATTGTTGACGTCCACAAATCATATTAATTGTCACATCAATTTGTAAAGGTTTTAAAGTAAAATTTATAATATTTATAGCATTTTCTTATCTGAATTATTTATTGTGATTAATGACACATGTTTGTAAGCCCTATGTATTTAGAGTTGTATTATCTCTAACATTATTCAATTTTTTGAGATTTCTTAAAAATAGAGAAAAAAATGTAAAACTAATTCCTTTTCCTATATCTCAAAAAAAAAAAAAAAAATTTCAATTTTTATCCTAAAATTTGGGAACTTTCTCTAATAAGGGGCCCTAGACGTGGCCTAAGTGGCCTAGGCCTAGAGCCGGCCCTGAATATGAACATGCACAATAATTAATGGCCTAAGTGTGGGAATCAGAACCTATGAACTACATGCACAATAATTAATGGCCTAAAAGTGAGATTCTCGTAAGTGAATCACCTAATCTTGTCCGCAAGGACAGAGCTATGTTTGGACCAGGGGGCCTATTGCCCCCTTGGCCCAACAAGAAAAAAAGAGCACTTATATTATACATAAATTTGAATCTGGCTCATAAAAAATTAAATTTGGTCCCCAAAATGCCCTTTAAAACTATGAAAGAGCCCAAAGAACCACACAAATAAGCCCAAACAACATAAAATCAGTCCAAAGCCTGGATTTTTAAAAAAAATAAAAATTACATTTGTATGTCAGTCTCACACTCTCACTACTCTCACCATAATTCCCAACAAAATTTCAAGGAAAACAAAAACTCAAATACCCGTGAGAGGATTTTAGTTGAGTAGAGACAAAAAAGTCTATAAGAGGTCACACCACCACCATTAGAAGAGAGTGTTTGAGTAAATTGTCGCCACATGCCACTAGATCTACTAGAGGAAGTTAAGGTGGAATTTAACGTTGAGGTGAAAGATCTTTTAAAAGTAAGTTTGGTTTTTATTTTTATATATTTTTTATGTTTTGGGGTTATTCAAATTTTGATTTGGGTTGGATTATGATTTTGAGCTCTCTTCTTAATGAACGTTTGGATAGAGCTGAAATGATTTTTCAGCTACGTCTAACGTTTTTTAGTGGGTTCCATGTACTGTTCGTGGGACCCACAAGTATTTTTTTCAATAAAAACAACTTTAAAACTGGGTCTTATAGCATTATTTGTATATTTAAAAATTATTTTGTTATAATGTTTTCAGTTTTCAATTTTTAACAATAAACAGTATTCAAATAAACTCCTAGTGTGTGTGGTGATGGTGTTGTTTGAACGTTTAAAGTTTGTGCTTTTTTTTGGAGGGTTGCGCCGAAAGCAGGGAAAAAACTATGTAAATTTTTCTTTGGTAGTTTTTTTAAGAAAACTATTGGTAGTGGTAGAGTAGGTCAGTGACTCAGTGGCAGTATTATTTTTTATTGAGTCATTGATATGGTTGTGTTGTTTTGTCTTTTAGTTTGTCATTTTTTATTTTTTTATTTGTATAAATAATTTGACATCTTTATAATTATATCAAAGAGACAACAAAGTATTATTAGGTAAATAATAAATCTTAGCAAAAATCTTACTAACAAATTAGTATTTTGATTAAAAAAAAAGTATTTTAGTTATGAATTTTTTTTAGCCCCCCTCCCTGATAGTCTGGCTCCGTCCCTGCTTGTCCACAATGGCCACATCAACGCCCATTTAGACCACAATCAAGGTAAGGGCTAGAAATAATGTATGTCGCCATTAAACCTATAAATTCATGGTTTACTATAACAAGGTTTGAGAAATCCATATACTGAAAAGATAATTCCTTTAATGAGGTCACTAATATAAGCATTAAAGAACTTTGGGTTGTTACCACTTACCACATCAATGATGTCAAGGTTTGCTTTCTTGTGCCTTATAGGTGCTCTATCATCCAATTTTCTATTGCCAAGTTAGCAGCGTGACAATTGATTTGTCATCAATTGGCACCATTATGTGGGAATGCGATAAGCCACCATCACTTCTATAGGGAAAAGGTTACATGATTTAGACACAATTAAATATTTACTAAAAGTTTCAAACAGGAAAATATATCGAGACTTATCGGGTCTTCTCTTCCTAAGTATAGTTTAACAAGCTCATGTCAAGATTCTTATCTACAATATGAGAGAGATAGTATACCCACTATATATCTGTTGAATGTCAAATTGCTATAATCCTACTTACCACGTAAGATTCAACAAGAAAGTCTTACAAGTTACAAATTGATGATAAAAACGAAAAGACCATGCTAGTAGGGACCTTTTACCTTCCAAAATTCTTATTTTCTTAAAGCCTCACCTGCCAATATGTAAGAGTGGTCCGTTTTGAGTATAATAATTCTCTTTCTTTTCTTTTCTTTTTTCCTGTGAGAGAATAGGGGGGCTCTTGGGTCTTGATTAAGTCATTGGCTATCAACTAATGTCAACTCTCAGTTGTCATTATTTTTGCCCTCTTGCAATGAATTTGAAATCAAAATCTACCTATAACTTGGAAGAAAAAAATGAGAGTCACCTTCCCTTTTGTAAGTCATAGCTCACAAGTCTGTTAAACTTCAAATGTTAACGACTAGATTAAAAAACAGGAGAGAGATATTGGGAATTAAACAAATCAAAGTATTCATCGGATAAACATTAATAAATGAAATATAAATAAATCACTCATAGATGGAAGATTAGGTTTTATCTTGATTTTCTTTTATGGGTAGTGCACTGTAACAGCGTCCCATTGGACCGTCAATTTTAGGCCTAGCTCACGCCATGGGCCACGCTCTCTCAGTGCTCTAACCGTCAGCTCCAAATTAGATAACATTTACAATAATTTTTCTTCCCAAAAAAAAAAAAAAAAAAAAAAAACATTTACAATAAATTTCGTGCCACCAAATTTTTGTAACTTTTTTTTTTTTCACAATTATTAATGTGTAATTTATTATATTTGGTGCATAATAAAAATTAAAAATTGTGTTTATAACTCATGTGAAAGTGATTCCTTTTTTAAACAATTTTTTTTAATAATTAGATTATAAGAGAGAGATTTGAATTATGGAATAATTTGTTAGAAATACCAAAAAGTAATAGTTGAGTTACAAGACTTTTATAGTATTTCTGATTCTAAAAAAAGAAAAAAGAAAAGACGCGTAGTTTTTTATATATATTTTTTCAGTGAGGATAAGAGATTTGAATTATGAATATTTTCATTTGAACTAAAAGTTATTGGCATGTAAAAATGATATTATTTCAATCACAATTTATTATCTTAATAAATTATGAAAAATATTCTTATATACAAAATTGTGAAAAAAAAAATTATCAAAGGCTAACTTTAACCACGTTCAACTTGGTTTTCAAAAATAAAAAATGTTCAAGTTGAATTCTTTAGTCTTTAGTCTTTATCCACCTTTCAGCAAAACAGGTCTAACCATAATTCCAAGGGTCCTATTAATATGTGGCATGCTATTTTCCTTTTCCATTGACTAATTGATGTACTAATTAAAATAAAGAGCTTTACGGTGGCCTTGTAGATTTTAGACGAAAAATATCGTCCTAAATTCCTAATAAGTCGTTTTTGGTAACCATATAACTGGTACTTTTACTAATGGCGTTTGTGTAGACGACCTACGTTGTCAAGGCAATCATGGCTGCTACCATAGACGCCAACAGAAGCTCAAAAGACAACTTTTAGAAGGAAGTGTTGTCCCTCCCTTTTAGGCTTTAGCCAAGTTATTGGTAATCTTACAAACAATAATATGGTGGATAAAATTTGGGACTTACTCGAGTTTAAGTCTATTGAATCTACAACTCGAGTTTTCTCAAATAGGTAACTTTTTTAGATTGAGAAATCCCTAATCTAATCTAACTTAACCCCAATCACATGGATCAAGTTAGGTAATTTTGTAAGATCTAACATTTAAATTGAATTTTCAGTCAATTTTTTAAAGGAAACTATCCAATAAATACTTGCGATTCACACAATTGATCATAACATTCTAATTTTATCAAAAGAGGTAATTTTAAATACCAAAACCAAATCAAATAAATACATCTAAACTTTTTTTGCTGAATAAATAAATACATCTAAACTAAGTCTCAAAATTAGTATGTATATATATATATATATATATATATATAGACACACACATATACACATAGGCACAAATTTTTGTAAGTTATTTATGGATTGGTCGGATTAGAAAAATGTTTGACTCCAAACTAGTTGAAGAAACCATTAATGTGTAATTTTAGTTACATGATTTTGTTAATGAGTCATGTGACTTGTTTAAATAATATACATAGATAATCTAATAAATCAAAATCCGCCAACGGATAAACTCAATTTCACAACATGCTTGTTTGTCAACTTGTGATTAGCTTTTAGCACTTATACACGAGACCAGCACAAGTACTTGTTGAAAAAAAAAAAAAAATTAGGCACACCAATCACAAGGTGGCATTTAAGCATATTGTGGATTTGAGTGTTTTTTTAACATTTCTCTTTAAATAGTCACCTAATGAATTTGAAAAGATAGTTCGAAACATGTTTGAAACTAAACTTGATCATATTATAAATCTAAAGTTTTATTTAGTATTGTGTCACTTAAAATTAAATATACAAAGTAAAATATTAATCATTGGTCCAATGTAATCGATTCACAACCATATGAGATCCCCAAACTATTCCACAAACAACTTAGATGAACCCATCATTTTTTTTTTTCACTATTCACACTCTGTCACATCACAGTTATGGCAAATAAGTTGTGTAATAATTTATGAAACCAGAATTTTTTCATCCCCAAACAAATTGGCGATCGTTAATAAATCATTTCCAAGAAAGTTTTGTCCCTATTTTTATGGAAAACATAAAAATTGTCAAAATAATTTTTGTTTTTTGGTAGAAAGGGGAATGCATTAAAAACTAAGTAGCAGAAACAAACGAGGGTACAAAGTGATCATAGGCCATCACAGCAGAGTCCAAACTGATTAACAGAGAGACATCCGTTGGGGGTCTAAGAAAACAACAAAGTCTTAGGGAAGCAACACTCCCCTTCTAGCAAGGGCATTGACACATTTATTTGCCTCATGATAACAATGATGGATTTGAACCATAGGAATTTCTCTCGGACCGACTTTGCAGTCACTCACTAAGGCAACTATGCTATTTTGACTACCATCCTCCTTTTGAAGCAAAACCACAACAAGCTTTGCATCAAGTTCAAAAATCACAACTGGGAGTTTATTCCGTCTCTTAATGCCTAAAGTTCTACAACAACATTGGTTGTGTGACCGATAGCTATGGCATAGCCTCTAATCCACTCCCAAACAAATTGGCAATTGTTAATAAATCATTTCCAAAAAAGTTTTGGCTCTATTTTTATGAAAAATATAAAAAATTATCCAAATAATTAATTACTTTATCATTTTACCATAAAAATGTTTCTAAAAATAGTCCAGAAATCACATCCTAACATTTTCTTAAATTATAAAGCCCTCATCGACATAATGGGATTTAGTGGGCAGAATGGAGATGCAATTCTCACGCCTTCACGTTGCTCTAACCGTCAGCTCCAGCCTCCAAAGGCACGCTTTCAGTGTTTGAGAGAACCATGCAAAGTTAGGTATAGCTTATGGCAAAAGAAAAATACATAAAAATACTATATAATTTTTTTTGGAAGAAAAGAATACTATATTATACACTATAATACCACAACTACATTTCTTGGACCGTTTCTCAAACCATCTCTTTCTTCCACAGGATAAATTCCCTCTCTCCCTCCCAAAACTTCATTTATATAAACCTGCACTGCACACTTACTACTTCATAAACTCACAAAATTCTGTTTCTTGTTGAGTAAAGTTTTCGACTTTTCTGCGAATTCTCTCTGATTTGGTGTTAAAGTTTGAATCTTTTGGGCACCCAATACAGAAAGAAAGGAAAAGCTGCAAATGGGTTCTCAGGTATTGGTGGCTCTTGGGCTCTCACTAATTGGTGGACTGAGTACTTCTATAGGTGAGTGAAGCTTCTAATGTTTGAAATTCAAACTACCCCATTTGATAAATTTAGCATTTTGTGGGTGTGATTTGAAGTTTTTGTACTTTTGCTTGCTTATTGTGTATGATTTGTTGAAAGTGTTCAATTGGGTACTTGTTAAATTCGAAGTTTGTTTTTTGTTGTTTGACTCTTGTCTTGGACTTGAATGAAACGGACATCTAAAATATCTAATGTTAGCTGAATTCGTTTGATGTTTTTGTTTCTAATTAGCTGGTAATTTCAAAATCTGGGACAATCCCATTTTATTTGAATAGTTGAAAATTGATGTATTTACTTGTCTGTGATTAAGGCTTTGTTGGGTGGAGCTCAGTGTTTGTAATAAGTATTTATGCGCTTGTTTCAGCAGTATCAACAACACTGGCGTCAATTTTGTTTTTGTGGATAGTTATCAAATGGAATTTAAGAGAGAGAGAGAGAGAGAGAGAGAGGTGAATGAAAATTTGATGACAGTCTGATGGGTGCCGAGACATATTAGAGTTAGATATTTTGTGGTGACATGACAAAAGATGATTGGTAATGATTGTTCAGGAATGTAGAATGACTAGGGGGAGGCAGGAAGTAGTTTGAGCTAAGTTCGGATTTGGTGATGACTTTATAATGTCATGTAAAAGGACTAGGGAGAGGCAAGAATGAGTCCAGTTTTAGAAGTTCTCTTCCTGTCATTTTGCTTCATTGGGAAGCCCAATATATATTCATGTTATTATTCATATCTTCACATGATTTTTCAAATTGCCTCAACATGGAAGTATGTTGGAATATCTTACTTTATGTGATGATTTGGGTATTGGGATATTGCTTATGGTGAAAGATTTAACTCTTTACTCACTAATTTGGTTACCTTTGTGAGGTGTAACTTGAATCATGAACTTAACAAGCCATTTGGTTCTTCCGTGGGCCAGTTTGCTTTCTGCCAAATATCATAAATAAACTTAATGCATAGACCAGTAGCCAATATAATCCAACTGAGTGACCGAAAACAATGTCTCTCTATGAATTGCCTCCGTATGCAGAAAACTTCATATTTGAAGTTTCCAGTCTTATGTTCCAAAATCAACTTGCTGTTATGGTCATTGACACCTTAGTGTGGTAGAATATTTTTTCCTAATACAAGCATTATTCTTTTTGTATTTTATTACATGTTCTTCATCAAGATTTCATGGATCCTAAATGTTATCTAGAAGAGGATTTTTTTTCTTTCTTTTTTCTTCTTCTCTTCCCCCCCCCCCCCCCCCCCCCCCAATTTTCTTCTTTAATTTTGTCACATTCATATGCTTACAATTTCATGTTCTGAAATAATGAGTATTAGAAATATTTATTATTTATTATTATCTTGGCATCTTATTACACACACACATACACTTGTATGTGTGTATATCTGAGTCATGCATGTTTTGGTGTTAATATAGGCCTCTTCCTTGATTTATAAAATTCTAGCAAGCTCAAACATCCTAAAAATGTTAGAAGCATTATCATTGGAAACCTTCTGATATGTTCTGGTTACTTTGTGGACTTAGTGAATAATATAAGTAATTCCATATTAGCTTTTGTTCCTAATCTAATTTTAATTTATGGAATGTTGAGCAGGTGCACTCTTTGTAGTTCTCAATCAGGCTCCCAATTTGAAGATGCTTGGGATTTTACAGGTTAGCGCAGTACTCAACCTCTTCATTTCTAATCCAAAAATCTGGATAGCCCTGGGACATGTGATACCACTCATTTCCTTATTGCTGTAATTTCTATTTTTCTAATCTAGTCAATGTTTAATCCAAGTATGTTACTTTTCCAGATAAGCTCCTAATTATATTAGCTGATTGTATAATTGTGGAACAACGATCTCTACTTTGATCAAATTTCAACTTTCTTCCCCATTGATGCTTAATGTTGGGAGATTCTTTTGCAATATGATCATCTCTTCCTTGCAGGGATTTGCAGCAGGTCTGATGCTGAGCATTTCATTCCTGGATTTGGCTCACAACGCTATTAACTCTATTGGCTTCTTAAAAGGAAACCTTTGGGTTAGCTATAAACTTCAATGTTCATCTAATTCATATGCTTCATTTTTGTGGCATAATTTTTCATTTTGGTATGATAATTTAATTCTCCATTTGTGGAAAGTCAGTTTTTTGCAGGTGTCTTATTTTTTGCTATTGTTGCCAATTTTATTCCAGAACCAACACTTGCCCCGGTTTCAGATAGTAAAAAGGTATGAATGATATATTCGTCTACCTGATAAATATTTTCTTAATCTACTTGCATATGATTGAATACTTCTTTGATGGTTCAACATAATACAAGTAGTTGACAGTTTTCCACTGACTTGAGCGCAGAAAACTACAGATGAAGGGGGCAAGGACATTATGAAAAAGCATCGCCGCCAAGTTTTATTCAGTGGGATTGTTACAGCTGTAGGTATGACAATCATATGGACATGGTTAATTCTCCTCCTAGATTCTGATTAAAACTATTCCAAAATTGATTGCATTTAATTTGTGGAACTTTGAAATATAGTTGGTTAATTTATTTAATCTTTAGGTGATATATCTTTGAGTAGAGGCATAGGCTGCTTGATTAATTGATTTATGGTGCTCGATCTTAGTGTAAAAAGAGTTATATTTCTTATTTATGTTTTAGAGGAGTCTTCTTTGTGTTTTGATAATGGAAGACTTTACTTTAATTTCTCAAATAGAAAATAATTCCTGGGATAATGTTTGAGCTGAAATGCTGAATCCCATTGTCATGTACATTTTTCTGCCACCTATTAGGCTGACAAGGCCAAACAAAACTTCCCATTTGATTGAAAAACATCAATATTAGCTGCATGAGTAAGCTATTTCCCACTTCTTCTTTGACAAAGGAGCATCTTTTAGCCCATGTTGGGTGCTCTTTTGTAGTGTAATTTGCCAATTGGAATTCTGAGTAGTTCATATCAGATGGACCCCATCATTATTGATGTTTCATGCTGCACTTGATGCAGGAAGCACAAGGGAAAGTTTATTTTAATTATTCTTATTTGATTTTGGAGTCATTTGTATTTTTATTTTTGGTCTTAGTAGTTAATTAGGTTTATTATTAGTTTTATTCAAAGTTATTTTTGCAATTCAATAATTGAGATTTCCCAAGTCAATTAGAATTAGTGTCTAGTATTCTATATAAGCCAAATAATGTACTCCTATGGCTGGAGGGATTATTTTGATGATGAATGAAAGCTCTCTTGAAATTGTCCCAAAGGTCTGGTGCTAACTCCAGCTAACCATAGGTGCCAACTCCAAAGTCATCTATCTTTTACTTTTTCTTTCAATTTTATCATTCCGTTGTTTTATTTGAGTGATGTCAAAAGATCAAACTAATTTATTTGTTTCTTTTGTCAATAATCTTTAGCTATTATACCATCAATTAAAAGTAGGAAATAGTTTCATATGGTCTCTTCTCCAGACTGTATCTCATAGTTTTTTCTTTTGCCTTAATAATATTTCTTTGAATGGCTGCTTCAACAAAGGTGCCAACTAATGCATATTAATCTGCCTGCAAAATTGTATAGCTGATGGTTAATCTAAACTTCTTTGCACTTGGAAGCTTTGCTGAGATTTCAAGAATTCAAATTTCATGAATTATTGCTTATTTTCTATGTAAGCTGGTGCTTTTATCAGTCCAGTTTAATGAAAAATTTGTCTCCTACGACATGCAGGCATAAGCTTGCACAATTTTCCTGAAGGAATGGCAGTTTTTCTTGGGTCAATGAAGGTACTTTATTATTGTGACTGTTAAGTTAAATATGAGAAGTGTACTAACTTCGAATTAGATGTTCCAGTTTTATTTCACATAGTCCAATTGTGAGTTACCTTCAGGAGAAAATGTTCTTAAACTATTATTATTCTTGAGAGAGAGAGAGAGAGAGAGAGGAATTACTTATGATTCTTAAAATATATAGTGTCTATCACCAATGAATTAATATATAGCACACCAGCTGTTTAGGAATTTATTATCTTATGTTTTATTGTGCATGACCTAAACAGCATTGTTTTCAGAATTACCATCAAGTTTGTGTGCTATAACTATGAGTGTCTTTCTTTCATCCTTGTTTTACACTTTTAAACATTTTGGTCTTTCTTTAAACCTATAAGCATCCAATTAAAATGAAACTATGGGGCATTCTGTAGCTGATAAAATTCTGACTTCTGTGGCAATCTTTCTCTTGGTTCTTGATGCTCAATCCTTTGATATTTCTGCATGAGTTGAGTTTAGGTGACTGTTATAAAAACTATGCCCATTTTACATTCTTAAAATAGTTTGAATTCATTCTACCTGATTTGCGTACAAGGTGAAACTGCTAATGTGTGCTCCTGGAACTCAAATAAATACTGCATTGTTTCACAAGAATTTAGTTTTTATTGGATCCATTCAATGCCATTTCTTAACATAACAAATATATTTTGAACGCTCATATCTTGAGAGAAATAGACACTGATACATGCCACTAAGATTTCTAGTTTGTATCTTTTTTTAAACATAGGGTCTTCGTGTTGGTGTCAACCTGGCTTTGGCCATTGCTCTGCACAACATTCCAGAGGTATGTGTTCTCTGATTCTGTAATATATCTGATTTTCAAACAGACTTTTGGTTCTTTTGTATGCTTGCACTATGCCATGAATAACAGTAAAATCCAACCTTTTAACTGCCAAAAAATTCTGGACTGTTATATTTGATAATTTAAAGGACAAGTCCTTTACTTCCATTAGATTTATCAAGTCAAATCAAGACCTGTACAACGTTAAGGTAGAAAAACCTGGTAGTAATTAGATTTACTGTGATTGAGAAAAATATTTTTACTTATATTTGATTAAGAAAAATATTTTCTCCAACTTCTCAAACAATTTTACTTATATCAGGAAACTTGGGAACTAGAATTTTGGACAATACTAAGGTAGAAAACTTGAAAACAAAGACAATACAAAGTTAACAATGTGTTAATGCCTGACACCAATCTAACTCTATCCAAGTTGCTTCGGCAAATCTATCTGCTGTTCAGATTTAGTTGTATGGCTAACTTATTGCAGAGAAACTTGGTAGAAATTAGATTTACTTTGATTGATTGCGCCAGTTTCATTTAATGGTTCTTCACTGTAGTTGGTAGGAAACATTGTCCAAGACATTAGGTGAATACTGCCCTAATTCTTAAATTCTTCTCACCTGGATATCTCTACGAAAAAGCTGTAGTATTGTTGTATGTTCTGTTAGTACTCTCAATTATGTTATGATATTAGAATCATAATTAAATTGGTCCATGAAAGAATCATCCTTAAATTGTGTTGGACATATCTATCAAAAAGCATGTATTATTGGTGTTTGGTCTGTTAGTGCTCTCAATTATGTTATGAAATTAGAATCATAATGGATTGGTCCCTGAAAGAAATATCATATTACCTAGTAATATTTTCTGCTGCATTAAATTTTGATTAAAAAAAGAAAAAAAAAGTCTTTTTGAAAGCTTATCAGGATTATGCTAATATTATTTAAGAGGCTTAAACTATTTTCAATGTTTTAATCTCTTCCTATCTCTAGCAATTCAAAAAACTTCATTTGATTAAGATTTTAGAATTACAAAAAATATAAGGTTGCTATGTAGTTTTTTGCTTGAACTAAAGACGTTTCAGGCAGGTAATATTTAGTAATAATAGCAATAACAACAATAATCATGTACTAAAACCTATATGGGATGAGCTAAAAGCAATCTTTCTGATTATGAATGACATTTATATGGTGAGATATGTCATTTTGCATTACTTCTTTCAGTTTTCTTTTACAGGGTGTTGCTGTTGCACTTCCTGTTTATTTTGCAACACAAAGGTGAGATTCTGTGAAGGCACCAATTAGTTAAGCCTTTTGAAAGTATTTATTTTTCGTCAGAAATACACTATATTTGCTTCTTTTTTGAATATCTATTTGTTTGCCTTCTGTTCCAATTCATAAAACAAATCATAGTTGGTCAGCCCATATGCAAATAAGAGAAGCCTTAGATTAATGATAATGGCTGTGGTGATAGTGTTAGGGGTGGTGGTGGTCATTGAAGTGCTGGCAGCTTGGTGTGAAAGAGGATTAAAGTGGTCATGAGCAAATCTCAAGGTGATCAATCTGATGGCTGTTGCTGTAGTGTCTGGTAGTGAAGATTGGGAAGACAGTGCTCAAGGCGTTGGAGGAGATGATGATCTTCATGGTTGTCCACTATTTGGTAGTGGTTTTGATGGAGTATTGCTATTGGCATTAATGTTCACAGTGACGGTGGTGATGGTAGTGTTGGACTTGGAATGTTGTCGCGTGCGCGGTGGGGGGGGGGGGGGGGGTGGAGGTGGTGTGGGTGGGGGGGATGTGCTTTGGAATGAAAGTTGTCCTTCAGGAGTAACCCTTGCTTGAAATTTTGAGCCTGGCTTCTGTTCTTTTCCGTTAAAAAAGAAAAGGTGCCTCTGAAATCCGAATCCTATTCTGTACACCAGTTTCTTGTCTTTTTTTTCTTTGAAAAGCAAAATACAAGCCCAAAACATGCAAACAAATAATCCAAGATATTGATATGGTATTAATGAAATCTTCTTTGGTTTAGAAGTCAGATTTGTGATAGAAAGTTCCCCATGGTCGCACAATGCTAAAAAGCAGCTGACATAGACATCGTATTGATTGATTAAATAATGTCCTAATTTCTTTTGTTTTTTGGGAGGGCATGAACTGTAGAATATATCATGAAAGCTATAATGAAGAAATAAGAATTACCCATGTGATAAGTCATTAAATGGTTTCTACTACAAATTGCAGCAAATGGCAGGCATTCAAATTGGCTACCCTTTCTGGTTTGGCTGAGCCTCTGGGTGTTATAATTGTAGGTATGTGTCTATTACTGCATAAATGCCAAAGCAGGCTGTTTTTCTTTCTGAAAGAATAGAAATCTTAAATTTGACTGAAAGCCTTATCTTTAATTATCGGAGGTGATGTTTATGAGGTGTAAGCCTTGGTATTGAAGTAGGGTGGGTTGTGAGCCAGATACAATGAGTGTGCATTACAAATTTGCACATCAGGATTGTTTAATGGAAAAATAACCTTTTCGATATCTTATTTCAGCCTATTTATTCCCAAGCAGCTTGAGTCCTGAAATTCTTGAGGGCTTGCTCGGAGCAGGTTCGCAATATAATCATTTCCTCATCATCTCAGTTGATTTAGGAATGATACAGAGTTTTGTAACAAATATGTTTTCCTGAATTATGTTTCAGTTGGTGGAGTGATGGCTTTTCTAACCCTGCATGAAATGCTGCCGCTGGCATTTGATTATGCTGGACAGAAGCAAGCTGTCAAGGCTGTGTTCTTTGGAATGGCTTTCATGTCTGCAAGGTAATAAAATCAATGGCTAAGAAGTAACCGTGTCATTTATTTTTTACTTTTTTTAAAGTAACCATTTCCGCAGGCAATTGAAAGCCTCTCTTTTGTCTTTACCCAAATGGAAATCACAAGTTTTGTGCTTTCCAATTTCTGCATTTATTTTAGAGGAAAAAAAGAAAAAGAAAAGAAAAAACCTGAGAATGCTAATGGCAGACCTACAGTAACGACTGTTGCTTGCCTCCAATGTAATCTTGCCACTTGTAAGACCAGGGACCCATCCTTTCTACATGTCATGTGGAACATGGAACTGGTGGACCAATGTTAATGTGCTTGATTTAAATGGAAGTGACTGCTAGCGCTAACTGGCTGTATGATGTAAAATATTAATTGAGTACACCCATATGGGGATGTTACATATTAATAGGGGGTAGGTGCCAGTGTCTATTGGCTTGGTTGCACTTGGATTTATTATTAACAAGAATCATTAAATCATTCCTACGTTAAATTGTCATGGCAAAGGAAGAGAGATACAAAGTATCAAAACACTGCCTTAAATTGTCATGGCAAGGGTTTGTTGAAAGAGAATGCAAATACGCGTCTTCAACAAGAGTAAAGAAAAAACTATGGTACATTGCAGGAGTGCGTTGTTCTGTCTAAGTTGTTAGTATAGATTTTTGTATGAGGTGGTATAAGAATTAGTTATTAGCTAAGAAACTACCTATTAAAGAGTTTTTATTAGTTTGCTTCCAGCTTCTTTGTCCTAGACTTCTAGTTTTACTCATCTTAATAAGCATCTCTTTGCTTGTTTTGCAGCCTATATTTTCTTGAAATCAGTTTACCTGAGGAGATGAGCTTGTAGTAATGGAACAGTCTGTTGGTATTCCTCTATTGTACATTTCTGGACCGCTATGATGGGTTTTCAAATTGTGCCTGATCTTGTCAACCGGCATTGAAGACCTATACTAATAGTCGGCTTCATTTGGTCTCAGGCAAAGGGCAGAGAAGTTATACCATTATGTACTGAGCAGTTCTTATCATCAATATAACAGAAATGTATCACTGTTTGTTTTTTTAATTAAAAATAAAATAAAAGAAGAGAAAGGGAGGGAAAAAAAATCAAGATTTCATGGAACTTGTTTTCTCTTGATAACTTCATGTCATCCATCTTTTTGTGCTTGTTTGAGTATATACACTAAAGAGCAATACTAGATACACAATTTTTTCCATCACAACTAGTTCGGGTGGTAAGTTGTAATTAGAACATCACTTTTACATAGATGTACTACTCACACCACCTGTATTAAGCACTAATCATAACATACCATGTCAACAGTTATGAAAAATTTGTGTGTTCAATAGACTTTTTGTAAAATCTCTTATCACCTCACTTGTAGCCTTGTAATAAGCCATTACTTTTTCTTTCCTTTGTTCCCCGGAGTTGAAGATTAAATTACTAGTCACCCAAGTTCTGACCTGGGATTATTAAAACACCATCATGGAAGCTGAAAATTATGGGCATCTATTCCAGTGTTGCAACAAAGCGAGATTAGTTTGGGATATATCGGGTTCAGATCTGGGCAGTCCCTCGGTTTCACTTTGCAGAGATTTTAGACCTGGTGTGATGTGTCAAATATGTGCTAAACTGAGATGATGACTTTATGGTGTTGTTGGTTATTGCTGCTTGGAGTTTATGGACTAATTAAATTGAAATTTGGAATGGGGGATCTCGAAAACAAGCTTCTCATCTTGTCCAGTGGTCCAAGGACTATCTCTTCCCCCCTGAATGCTCCACTGCATCTGTTAAGAGGTTGAGGCAAAAGCCATGGGGGAAGGTATCAGGTGTGCTTGGCAGATGGGTAATTGTGATTCAGTTTTTGAGGGTGATTCCCAGAAGATAGTAGTCCATTCCTTGCTGGGTTCATCAATCCCTCCCCTAAGTATTTCTAATAACATTTCAGGTGCCTTGCTTCAGCTTCAGCTCTTTCAAAGCGTGCAGATTTCTCATGTCGCTTGAGAAGGCAACAAAGCAGCTCATGTTCTAGCTCAATATGTTAGAGGCATTTCATATTTTTTCACTTGGATAAGAGAATCCCCTTGCATCATTGAGCATATTCTTGCTCAAAATGTATTGTTTTTATCCTCGTCTGAATATGATTTCAATCTTTTCATTAAAAAAAAAAATTAATTAAAGAATTAAAAATAATAAATAAATAAAAAAACCGATCATGGAGCTTTGAATAAGCTCTTCTTTTCATTCTTGGTTAGTTATGTAGTGCCATGCAGTACGAGGTACAGCCATGGCTCACATTTTTCATCATGACAATGACCTCAATTGTGGACAAATTTCTGCCCCTAAGGTCCTGTGTGAGCATGATGCACAATGAATCTCAGTCCTATCAAGTTAGGTTATAGATCAGCGTAAGCAAAAGGATTCCAGGACCACCGGGTCCAAAAGAACATGTTCTTTGCAATACAGCTACAGAATCAAGTACAGGTTCCGTATCCATATTCTTTTTCTCAACCCAAGCTTCTCAGCAATTTCACACTTCAAGAGTTGAAAATTGTTCCTTTTGCCATCTGGCAATGACAAAGAAAGGAGACATGTTAAACAAAGAGAAAATTAAAAGTGGGGAAAAAAAATAGCAATGAGTGAAAAAAAATTCAGGCTGAGATAAGGTAACGTATTATGATTGGTGCTATTGAAAGTGAAATGTGTGATGAGACTGAAATCGATATTATTCCAATCAAAATTTATCAATTAGTATTACTATTTACTCCACAAGAAAGAGAAAAGAAAGGAAAAAAAAGAAAGAGCAGCATGGACGATAACTTTCTTGTCCAACATGCCATGGTATGCAATGTAACATTTTCTCATAAATGATTATAATCTTTATAACATGTTGAATTGTCAACTAATATGATGGGCTTCAATCTCATCGTGTACTTACTTGATTTCCATGATTCCATCGATTGAAAGCATTGTGATTTCTGGGAAATGCAAATTTTACTAGCAAAGTCGTAGGAGAGACAAAAATCTCACCAAAGAGATACATGGGTTTAAAGCTGTCTGGTGTCTAGTCCTATCTTTTATTCATATAGAAAAAGTGATTTTGATTGGATTTGTCAAAGTTGAATGAGAGAGCATTGGATATGTAGAGGGGAGATGAAAAGAGACCTACACTAAAAGCAAAACCAAAAAAATAAAAAGAAAGAGAAGAAAAGCGTTTCACTTTCATCAACTATAAGGGATAAAACAAAAGGTAAAAGCCAAGTTTTCTCTTTTCTTTTTCTAGTTTTTTGCCTTGATGCTTTATTGGGAAGAGGTAAATCTTCTAAAAATCAAACCTAATTATAGTCCATAGGGTCATGGATTGCCAATTTCTTATATTTAAAACCTAAAATTGAATTTTGTTAAAATATTATTTTTTAAAGTTTTAAAATTTTTATATCATGTATATAATTCGAACCCAACCTCTCATTCCCCATACCCCATTATCTTATTTATGATAAATATCTTTTATACACGGTTTCATTAGTTAGTGCCATTAAAAAAAAAAAAAAAAAAAAAAAAAAAAAAAAAAAAAAAAAAAAAACAAACAAACAAACGTATTTGATATATCAATGAAATATGCTTGGGAAAATTAGAGTTAAATATAAGGGAGAGATAGGATTTATTTGAAATGAAAAAGTTTAGCTACAAAATTAATTGTTGCCTAAGGCTATAACTCTACTCAATATATTTTTATTAGAGGTGAATTTTGACAAATTCATTATTGGATTATATTTTCTTCTTATATCATCCACGCTTGCAAAATTTCTAGAAAATTAAAGAACAATAGATATGTCATAAATAAATTTTTTAAATTATAAGTTTTTATAATTTAAAATTATACATAAAATATAATCTTATAGATCATTATGGGAGGAGTGAGATCCAAGTACAAAATAGAGCTTTGTGGGCCTAGCTCGAGGAGGTGGAAGGGCCTATTCCCTCATTATTTCTGACCCAACACCAGGTGAGAGCCCAAGAATAGAGGCTGAAGAGGCCAACTGCCCAAGGAGTCCAAAGAGCAAGCACTCCTTGGGAGGCATTGAGCAGGCCACTTGCACAAAAAGACAAAATATCGAAAGAAGACGATAGAGATGTGCAAACAAAAAAGAAGGAAAATATCTAGGTAAAGTACCAATCACCTCCGCATTCAATTCACTGCACCAACTCATCTGGCCTCATTAATGGTAGAATGACCCCTGAACAATACTCTCACAACTTGTAGCATATTCTACTACCTCTAGCAAAACGTTGATGGGACAAGCATCCAAAGGAAGATCAATGGTTGTACAAGTAGAAGGTTAGGATACAATTCAATTAGCTATATAAAGAAAGGAAACCCCTCTAGATTGGGGGACGAAAAACTGGAGAGAGAAACATACTCTGCAACGCTGTCCTGTAACTGAGATTTGAACATTATATGAACTATTGCTCCTCGACCTAACTCGAGGAAGAGTTAATATCAAAATCTACTTCTTTCTTATGAGTTACTTAATATTTTTCCATTAACTTAAAAGCTAATAGGCACACCAAGGGTGACCTCGAAAACCCATTCTCTACAAAATTAATTGTATTGGGCCGTCATATATAAACTCTCTATCTAACTTGAGTTAATTCTGATTTCGCCCGCTTACAATCATATAGTAAATAATATCTGATTGACACAAAATTTGACATGTGTATTAAGAGTGTAAAGAACATGCAATCTAATGATTAAAATTTTGAAATACATAGTAATGTTAATGATATTGAGTAAGGTTATAACCAATTTCATAGCTAAATTTTGTCTTATTTGGAATAAGTTCAAATAATATTAATAAATATATTACAATAAAATTAAGCGAAGTACTTTAGAGCACCTTTCTTTAGCATCATCAAAACATCTCTTTACGCTTGAAATTAAATTTATTTTCTAAACATTTTGTAATATGTTTTTTTTTAAGCAATCGAAAACTAAGAACTTATAGTTTTTGAGCAAAGAATGAAAGAATGCATTCTTTCACTATTCACGATAGTCCAAACTTTACATACTAAGCTTAAAAATGAAAAAGGAAAAGATGCTTGAATTTGCGGGCTGTGACTTGATGCAACCGATAATCTGTTCCTCGGTTCTTTTCTTTTCTTTTTTTAACCAAAGATTGTAGTGAGAAATTTTTTATTAGTACTGCAGTTTCATTTATATTTTGAACGTACAACTGTACAAGTAGCTTTTGATGTATTAATGCACCCTTATTTATGAATCTACCGTACAAATTTAGTTCTTGCAAGTTGCAGTATTATTGGTGTTCAAGTCTTCTCCAAAGCAAATTAAATGATACTCATAACAAATTGCACAATGCTAGGCCATAATAAATTATGCAACTTTTGACACAATTCATCACGAGTAACGAGTTGTGATTGATGGAGATATGAATTTATATAAATTCACTATTTTTTCTCCACCACTCGCAACTCGCTATCACCATATGTCAAGTTGTGGGAAAAATTGTGTAATTTGTTGTGTTTTTAACATTTTTTATACTCAATCCCTTACTTTCATTGTTGTTTTAAAATCATCTTGCATGTTTAATATGCAATGGATGTCCAAATTTTAATTGATTCCCATATGAATGGCAATTTGATGGGAGATCATGTCCATATGATGCATGGATTGATTATAATTTATATGTAAAAGAATTACCTCAATTCAATGACAAAAGCTTATTTGTGAAAGATCAAATTTTATTTTGTTAAAGCTAAAAAGCATGATAGATAACTAAAATAATTCATAATAATAAAATTTCTTTGAATTCATTTAAATTTTTTTTTAAAAATATAATTTTAAACGAAATAATAATTTAAACTTTTTAAGACTTTTGAAATATAAATGTTACTTGGATTTTTTTTTGAAGTTAATATTACTTGTTAATTGGATTAGAATAGGTTAATAGTAACTTTAATATACTGATATTTTGGTAAAGGTTCTTTTGTAAATTGGGGGAAAAAAAAAGAAAAAAAAAATTAGAGGAGTAAAAGGACTATCAATATTGTTGTCGGTGGTTGATTGATCAAGCTATTTGAGCAAGTCTTAATAATCCTAGAATTATCACCGCGCACCTTTGGTACGATGGTCATTCCACAAGTATAAGCACTTGTAGGGTCTGAAGGGTAAGGGTCGGGGTTCAAGTTTTCAGGAAGGAGTTTCACACACATATACACTTAGATTAGGCTAGAGTAGAAATTCTATCTTGTATTAAAAAAAAAAAAAAAAAATCCTAGAATCTTAACTTGGGACTTTTGGCTATTCAATCGTGTAGAACAAGAACTTGCAAACGAAATTTTACTTGGTTTTGATTTTGTGCCCCATGGCAGCACAGATCTTGCACTATATATATTTATATATATATGTACGCCACAACTTTGGCCCATAACACGATTAAAGGATTAGATATTCTTGTGATATGATCGTATCAGAGAGAGAAAGAACTCCTTGAATCAGGGATAGAGGGACCCCCCCCCCCCCCCCCCGCGTAATTTTTTTCTTAAAAAATATTAATATATACCTAAGTATCAATTTAGCAATTCTGTTCTATAAAATTACACTTTGCTTCCCTTAACAATATCATTGTTTCTTTTAAGAGTATTATTATAACTACAAACTTTTCTACAAATATTTTTACAAACTATTGAGGTAATGAATTCTTATTGGTTTGCATCTAGGTCCATCACTTACATTACATTTTTACTTACTAATAACCAATCATCACATTAACAATTTGCAAAAAAATTTGTCGCTTTAGCATTTTCTTCCTTTTAAAGGCCAAATCTAAAATCTAAAACAAAATAAACAAGCTAAAAAAATTACCGAACAACAAAAATTACCAATAGTAAAGCGAAAAACAATTAAGCCCAATCAACCAATTTTACCCAAAACAAACGACCTGACCCTTTAAAAAAAATTTAAAAAATAACTTTGTTCATACCTAGATGCACATATAAAAAACACAAAAAAAAAAAAAAAAAAAACCATTAGCTGTTAAGCAACAGGACTAGAGGCTAGAGTCGCTGCACGCAACCAACGGCAAAGCCACCCCCTTAACCTCAAGTCTTGGCTTTGTCTATGCTTTGAATATATTTTCGGTACGGGTTTTGTAAGAGTAGCAATTTTGTTATGCCATTTCATCTTTATAATTTTTTTACTTTCTTAGTGAAATTTCATTGTAAATGTCACCCATGTACATAAGCATACAACTGAATCATATAAATCTATGTGTTCCAATTATTTTGTATCTCAACAAACATATATTTTCATTTTTTTTTTGGTAGTTTTTTTCTTTTGGAATTTAAAACCTTGTGCCCGTAGAGCACTCACAGCAATGGTGCTATATTGGTATATTGATATTTTTTAGCTCCTCAAACACCAAAAAGCATGCTCCAGTAGTGGAGCTAAATCTCTCTCTTTTTTTTTCTTTTTTTTTTTTTTTTTTTTTTTTTTTTTTTTTTTTTTTTTTTTTTTAACTCCATTGCTATAGTACACATCTATAGATAGATATGCACTGTTCATGAGAGCTAAAAAAACAAATATTATTTTATTAAATTTCTCTCTCCTCTTTCATTTAAAAAATATTTTCTCTTTCTTTCTTTTTCTCTCTCCGGCTTCTCTTCTTTCTTCCTTTTTCCTTCTCATTTTTTTTTCTCTCCCTCATCTACTATTTGCTTCACCGATCTGTTCTGGATATTCATCTTCATCTTCATTGTTGATCTGTTCTGAGTTCATCTTCATCGCCGTCCCACGCCGCCGACCCATCTCGCCCAGTCCTCCATCTCACCGTCGACCCACTCGCTTGGCTTCTCTAGTATCCCAGTTCACACCGACCCACTCACCAGCGTGGCCCTCGATGGGCCCCACGTACTTCACCATTTCGATTCTTCTTGGATCGTTTGCTGAGTGGACTAGTTGGCCCACTCGGAACTCCGGGCTCAACTCGGTCGAGTTGTCCTACGTTTTCTTCTTCTTCTTTCTTCTCTAATGAAAGCTCTTAACTAAACATTTATTTCATATTCGTTTTATTATTATTTTTTCCCTGCTGTGGACTGGTGGTGGTGGTGGGTGTGGTTGTGGCTGTGACTGTGGCTGATGGTAGAGGTCGTTGTGGTTGTGGTTGGTGGTGTGAATATTTTTGGGTAGTGGAATATATTATTTTATTCTAAGGGATATATTATTTTATTGTATTGAAAACTAAAATAAATTCACTGTTGCAATATGTGTATATGTAAAATAGATAAAGTAACTTTTTGTAGAGTTAAAAAGTTAAATTTTTAGTTCCATTACTGTGAATGTGGTAAGACTTTTGGATAGTTTCGAATTTCTCCTAGAAAGAAGAATCTTAGATGTGACTTGTGATGGTGTAAATTATGTAAGAATTTTGAAAAGGAGTAAGACAGAAGCTGGGGCCAATTTGACATTTCCAATTGTACAGTACTAATTAATGGGATGGGAATTAATTACTGTACAATACTACATGCGTACAGAATGGCTCGAAAGAGAGAAATACACACTTTTCATAAGATAAAATAAAAAAGAGAGAAGACAGAATACAAGGACCCTAACGAATGGGCTTTTTGGAATGCTTCTCAATAATTTCTACTTTAAACTCGTCTGGTCAAAAAGCAAACAGGCAAATAGAATGCTTCAGAGTTTAGATCTCAATAGAGAGATGCAGTCAAATAAATGTACCGCCAGTACGTACAACATCTACAAAAACCTATATATCTAATCATAATTATATATAAAAAAAAAATTTTTGAAATATTTTCAAAAAACAATTATCACTGAATTTTAAAATGCACCTTTCATAGCTAATTCCATGAAAATAAAGTAAAAATTATCAGAATAGTTAAGAATTAATATTTTTGGTAATTACGATCACTTTCTTTTGCTTTCTATTTTTATTTTTTGAAGTTATTTATTTATTTATTTCATTTTGAAAAAAAGGTGGTTTATTACAATTTACTCCTTGTCAAGATTGGCTTTTCCATTCGGACTTTTCTCGAGTTCCTTAAAAATAAGGTTTTTTTTTTTTTTTTTTTCCTACTAATCACAAAGATAATTACATTCTTGGTCATCATTTCATTATCACCATCAACGATAAAAACAACAATGATAAATTGATAATAATGTAATAGACATAGCTTTATTGTCCTTTCTAATTTTAGAAGTAAAGCTAAACATGGATGGTCAAAATTAGAGGCATGTCAACTTTAAATGTGAGTAGATATGTATGAAGTTTGAATGATCTTGACTTGATTTCTGTTTTTATTAAGTGGTGATTATTGGACATTGGTTTTCCCCCTCCCTTTTCATATTGATCCTAAAATTAAGTCAAGAGGATGGTCCAAACAATAAAAAAGGAATTTTGAGAAACAAAACAAATAAACTAGTCAGGGTCAAAAGCATCAACATCTAATTCATCTTTGCATTCAAATTTCAAAGCTAAATGCATTTGTGTGAGGATAGGATAACACCATAAAATAAGTTTATGAAGACCAGCTAATACTTGCTTTTGTGATTATACTAGTTTATTCAAGAAATGCCATCATATTATCATATTATGATGCACAAGTAATGTGTGCATATGTTTTCAAAAAGAAAATGGTAAATTACAAATTGCACCCCTAAAGTTTAGGGGTGTTTAGATTTTACACTTTGAAATTTCAAACTTTAAATTTTACCCCCTAAAGTTTGGGGTGTTTAGATTTTAACGTTTCAAAATTTGGATTTTACCCCCTAAAATTAGTGAGTGTTTGGATTTTACACCCCCAAATTCTGAAACTTTAGGGTGTAAAATCAAAATACTATCAAACTTTAGGAAGTAAATTCCAATCACCCCTAAAATATAGGTGGTAAAATCCAAATTCTAAAACATGAGGGTGTAAAATCCAAACAAGCCAAACGTTAGGGCGTAAAATTCAAATTCTAAAACTTCAACGTGTAAAATCCAATCACCCCTAAACTTTAGGGGTATAATTTGCAATTTACCCAAACGAAAAAAAAAAAAAAATTAATGTGTGCATATAGGTTATAATGGCAGTTTAATTTTGCAATAAATTAAGTTATATAGCTTATTAGTAATGCAGGCAAATTTAATTTAATTTATAGCTTAGGTTTTGGGCCTTTTGGCTCCTAATCCAATTCTATCTATCCAAAAAATATTTTTTTTTTTTTGGGATAAAACATATTGTAGACACTCAATTTTGCACCCATAATTTTTTTTTTTAGTAAATAGCAATATTTATTAGAACACACATAAAAATAGTAATATTAGTATTTTAAATCGGGTTTATAATACATTACACAACCAGAGTATAACTACAAAAAGGCCTAGTGTGTGTGTCTAGTATTCGCTGTTTATAACCCCAGTTTACAATTATAAATGTTAGGCCCTTTTGTAGTTGTACTTTGGTTGTGTAATGTATTATAAACCCGGTTTAAAACACTAATATTACTATTTTCGTATGTGTTCTAATAAGTATTACTGTTTACTAAAAAAAAATAGGGATGTTTATCTTATATTGGTTGTGTGTGTCTAGTGTTCACTATTTATAACTCCAGTCTATAACTACAAAAGTTAGGCCTTTTTGTAGTTGTACTATGGTTGTGTAATATATTATAAACTCGGTTTAAAATACTAGTATTATTATTTTCGTGTGTGTTTTACTAAGTATTACTATTTACACCAAAAAAAAAAAATTGCACCCATAATCTATATATTAAGTTTCTTAATTAATTTCAATCATTCAACTATTTTAAATTTAATTCTCATTGGAAAAAATAAAATTGTTGGTGTTGTATTTTTAATTCTCATTAGAAAAAAAAAATTCCTAGATAAAAAAATCTCAAGTTTTGGTTGAATAAAAATAAAAATATTATTTTTTATATGTGAAATTTGAAAAATATCTTAAGGACATTGACCATATTCTGAGGCACTTAACAACATTATTTGGAAAAAAAACTAGATGGAATTAAGGACTAAATTAAAAAAAAAAAAAAAAAAGTTATAAAGAAAACTTTAATGATGAAATTAAGAATAGGCCAAATGCATAAATATCCCTTAAAATTTTTTCTTATAACTCTCTAAAGTTTCATATTTGTAAAATTGATCCACGGGACAAACTAGGGGTCAATTCACAAATATAAAAATTGAATATCTAGGGTGTCAATTACTAACCCAAACCTAGGGATTTTTATGCATTTTGGCCTTAAAAATAAGTCCAACTTAAAAGAACATAATTTGTATTATACATTTTTAAGATTAAAGATGATATTTGTATATTGTGAATATATATATATATATGTCATTAGAAAATGTTAAGAAAACTATAGTAGTCAACATCTTTACTACTATTATTTTCTTGCATGCGCAGAAGTCAAAAAGGAAAACTAACATATATTTTTCGTTATCCAATGTGGTAATAAACTCTATAGGTGCATGAAAAAGAAAGAAAAGAAGAAAAAGAAAAAAAAAAGGAGCTTTTGTTACATAGAACCACACAACAACACAAGGATCCACCGTGTCTCTATGTTTAGAAGACACCTTAGAGGATAGTGGTCATTAGTGCAGTGACATGACAGTACTGTGTAAATAACAAAGATAACAAGAAAAGAATCACATAATTAATTATCGTAATCATCACCCAATTTTCACTGTTGTGTTAAATCTATACGTACTATCATGAAACCCCAAATAACTGTCAAAGGCTGTCACACTCTTACCTCATCATAAAGCGTAAGTCAGAGATAGAGATAGAGATAGAGATAAAGAAGGAGATGGAGATGGAGAGAGATGGAGGGCTGAACACATCAAATCCGTGGAGCCCTAGTTCTGTTGGTTGGGTTCATCTGGGACACATAATACAGAAGCCTCCCTACAGTACATGCTCTGGATGTGTTGTAGTTTGAAATGACGTTTCAAGAACCCCTTTGACTGCTCTCTGCTCTCTGCTCTCTCTCTCTCTCTCTCACAAAGCTGCCATCAAGATCCCATATTCTTTTCATTTCAACCTTTGTGGTTTCTAGGATGACAATATTATACTAAGAGTCAAGAGTATTGGCAAAAATTAGAAAAATATATATAAAAACTTGTCATGATTGGAACAATATCATTTTTTTCTTAATACACTGTGAAAATTTGTGAATATAATCTTGTATTACAATTTTAATGTGTTTGATTGTGAGGATTGTGAAAAAAAATTGATAGATTTATATAAAAGTGACAACTAATTTATCAGATTATAATTATGATACCGAAATATCAATTATGAAAAAAATTGTAAAAAAAATTGTCTCTATATTAATCAATAATAGGAAATATAGCAAGATAATAATTGTCCTCTCATATTTTCTCTCTTTCAAGCTAATCATTTGATTTGAATTTTCATAGTGAATATAGACATGGTATATGTTCTGTCCATCAATATCAAACCCTTATTATACATATCCACCACTAACGACCAAAGGGAAATGGCATCAAATGCACTCGAAAAGCTGATGCATTTTTTTACATGTAAAAAAAAAAAAAAAAAAAAAGCCTTTCTCAACCTGCATTTCCACAATATTATGCTTTATCCTGTTTGTCTACATTGGATCCGGCTACTGACATCCTTCACTGACCATTAATATTTAATAATTGGTGTAGACTTTGCAAAAGGAACTATGTATCAAAGACAATTAAAAAGGTTAACATATGGATATTGAACATAAATTTCCTTGCATTAATTAACTATCCTCCCTAGCTAGAAGCTAAACTCATGAAGACATGAACTAAATTCAACTTGATTTCTCAAACTTCAACCTGCCTTTTGTGATAAAGATTCAATGCTTTCATATGTATTGTTGTGTTGCTTTATTAGCTAGCGTACATACTTTGATATATAGACAGGGAAAAGAGAAAAAAGTTGAACAAACTTAAACCATTTAGGTGTATTTTTTTTATAAACTAAACCATATAGGTGTATGTAACGAGATTGGGCCACACATTCTCACCTTTTTCGCTCCCTCTTTCCTACTCTATTTAGCACGGTTAAATATATTCTCAGAAGCTAAATAATGAACTAAATTCAACTTGATATCCCAAACCTCGACCTGCTTTTGAAGCAACAAATTGGTAATTGACTATAAATATAGGAATGCAATGCCTATTTATCTGTATTTTTTTTCTGCAACTTATTTGTTTACGTACTGATATATATATATATATATATATATTTTGCTACGTACGTTTACGGATGACCAAATTTACACCACATAGGAGCATGAGATTGAGCCACACATTCTCACTCTTTCTCTAGTTTATACTAAATTTATAGTGACTATATATGACATCATTTTTCTCTAATCTAATTTATTTAGCACTGTTTAATGGTACTAAACTCAAGGAACCTTTAACTTGCTTAGTGCGTGTACAATATATATATATATAAAGTAGTGTTATACTAATCACAACTTGCTTGATTAACAAAGAAAGAAGAGATAGACAAAAAGGCAAGGTAAACACACAGAGAGAGAGAGAGAGAGAGAGTACAACTAGGTCTAATATTTAATCTATATATAATTAAGGATTTTGCACTACCAAGCAAGTTCTAGGAATGAAAAGAAAAACCAAAAGAAAGAGGGAAATCAATAATATATAGCAAGAGTTGGAATTAATTAAAGGAAAAAGGTAGCTATCAAATAATGCTAACGTTTAATATGCTCATACATAAGCCAAAGTCATGTGAAACATCGGCTCAAAATATGAGAAATTGATTTCAAAATCACTTTAGCTTGAGATCAATCCCTTAATTTCCAAAGTGTTCTCACTGGGAGGATTCATTATCTTGCTCAATTTCAGAAGCTGCCTCATCTTCCTCTTCAAAACAGTCAATTCCAAAAGCTGCATGGCCATGTCCAAACGCCTTGATGTGATCTTTGAGTGACCTTTTGTGCTTGAAATCAGAGCCACAAGTGCAATACCATAGCTTCCCACAGTTCTTCTCATGGGTTCTCCAATCCCCCCTAACAGCAAAGGCTTTGCCACATTTTCTACACATGAAGGGCTTGATCCCATGCTTTCTCTTGTAATGGGTTTGGAGGGTCCTAAAGTCTTTGAGTGGTTTTGACCTTGGGTGGTCAATGTTGTTCCTGCAACCTGGTGCACAACAATAGCATGGTAGCCTTAGCATGGCTGTTGGTTGTGTTCCCCTTAGAGACTCCGGGCCTTTTCTGTATTGAGATCCATGCCCCCACATATGCATCTATACAAATATACATATAATTAGCACCAATCAAGTATTTGAGAAAGAGAGATAGAGAATTTTTTTTTATTTATCCAAAAAAAAAAAAAAAAAATCAAGTATTTGAGTCCTGAGAAAGAGAGATAGAGAATTAGCGACAGCACAACTAATTTGTTTATATATATTTTAATAACTAATTTATTGAAAATTTATAGCTGAGCTCAAAATTTTGAGATTAAAGTTCGTTATTTTTGTTATTTAATTTTTTTAAGCTTCACTTTTTAAATACAATTGTATTTTTGCTCAAATGAAAGAATTGTTAACTTTTCTAAGGGTCAAGTCCTAACATTAACTTTAAAATTAATTATTCATAGAAAGTCCTAGAATTAAATTTTCCTTTAAAAAAATTACGACTTACTAGAGAGGGAGGAAGCAATATCTCATTGAATCAAAGAGGAATTTATGCTGCAAGATTCAGGTGTTTTTCCACTTAGTAAGATTCTGACCTATCCAGAAAACATCCATACATTTCTTTTTTCCTATGGATGAGAACATTCATATATGATGGCTTCCAAAAGTACTGAAAGTTCACAGGGTTAGGTAGGGTTTTTATTATATTGTTTTACTTTCCTGCATGTTTACTGCATGCTATTTTGCTGTCGAGTTTGAATTGTTTTTGCTTCACATTTCTCGAATCAAGTTCCGGTATACAATTTAATGCCACTAGATTCTAGGAGAGAAAAAAGGTTTGCTTCGGAGAGGTAAATTACACATGGGTTTTCTTTGGTTCTTTCTAACTGGTTTCATCCTTCTTTGCATATTGTGTACACTAACAGAAAATGAACACAAACTGTTGCATGTTTAAGAAAAGGGATGCTTTAATTTATTGACAGATAAAGCAATACTATGTGTGGGGTTTCCATGTACTAGTATGTGAGGTGGGTTTACTCTTCTGTTTGAGTGTTCAGATTGAGAAAATTTTAAATTTTGGGCTTTGATAAAGATTATCTGAGCCCTGGACAACTGGGATATCTTCAGTTTTACACACCTGCAAATGTGCAATACACAAACTTCTAGGCACAAAAAGCATAAGACTGTGTGGTTCAATCACATAAAGAGGGGTAATGATCCCATTCTTATTTTTTAAAATCCCAAAAATCATGTTAAAAGATTAAAAATAATAAAAGGAAGTGGGGATGGAAGAAAATTTAAAGGAGAGGAAAAAAAAAATTATAAATTGTCAAACCAAATTGTGTGTATGAGTGTGTGTGTATATATATATATATATATATATAATTATATATAAAATCTAAAGCAACGAGGAGGAAAGGACTCATTTACTCTTTTATCCCATCAGCCCCTTAAAATAAAAGTTAAAGGTTGAAATCAAGCTAGCTAGAAAAGAAGTGTACCAGCAAAGAAAGGAATGGGTTTTCTCTTTTTCATCCCACATTAAAAGGAAAAACAGAAAGGGATGGGAGAGGAAGGAAAAGGAAAAGGGAACCCTCAATTTTTTTCCTTTTTATTTTTATAAAAAAAATTTCAGGAGCATGAAAGTTCACAAACCTGCATGTTGTTGTATCTGTTGAAGGTTTTGAAGCAAAGAGGGCATGAGAACTGGGTTGGACCAATCAAAATCTGAGCAGGTGTAGGGATCCAATACTGTCCCTTGTTGAGCCTATCTGGAAGGTACCCAGAAGCCACAGTAACTTCATCTTTATCTGAGATCTCTGTGGAGGAGAGGGTTGAGATCAAATCAGCAGAACTAGGGCTTGGCAGCCCTAAATGAAGAGCTACTGTCACAGCTGGGTCATCATCATTAGAGGCAGCACTAGTAGAAGAGAATAATAATTCTTCTTTGTCTCTGTCCACCTTGTTCTTATCCACTTCCATGTAGGAGGAGGATGATTCTTGTTCTTCATGTCTTGTGGGGCTTAAACTGAGGAGAGGAAGAGCTTCTCTTAGAGGAGGAGAAGGAGGTGAGGGTTCAAAGTAAGTGAAAGAGTTTGTTGTGTTTACATTGATATTGTTGTTTGAGCAATAGTCGTAAGGAGAATAGAAGGATGGGGTGGAGGATGTGGAGGAAGAGTAGTGGTAGAGAGAATTGAGGTTGAACCATCCACTGAAGTGATTGGAGTATGGATCAGTCATGATGGGAGGAGGTCGGAGAGAATGGATGGTAGATGGGCAGGTTAAAATAGAGAGAGAGAGAGAGAGAGAGAGAGAGCGTGAGAGATGAAAAGGTTATCAAAAGTTTATATGGTAGAGATTGAACAAAACCACCAAAATTAAAAGAAGTGTAACTGTGTAAGGGGTAGGCTAAAAGAAAAGAAAAAATGTACAAAATCAAGATAGATAAAGTGAACACAATTGAGTAAAAAAGGAGAGACAAGAAATCACTTGTGAGGTGTGACTAAACAATAGACAAATTATGCTAAAGCAGGAGAGAGAGAGAGAGAGATGGGAACTGTGGAAGGGGGCGAGTGTAAGATAATCTTGGAACTTGAAAGAACAAGTTATTGTTTGTCATAATGTGAAAAGAGGAAAAAAATATATATGTATAGAAACAACTTTTATGTCATAACTCTTGCCACAATTTCCATAATCATGATATGTACTATCATAAATTTAAAAAAAAAAAAAAAAAACCTATAAGTAAATATAAAAATAATGTTTTATCAATTATAATTACACATGACATGTCAATAAGTTATAGTAAAAGTTGTAGTAAACTATTTGGTCATAAAAGAACAAAACAGAAAATTACAAATTTATCTCACCGACCCAAGAATAGAGATTAAAGAACGCGAAAGTTAAGACCAAAGACAAAGTGGTAATTAGGGTTGGAGGTTGTCTCCTGTAACCATAATAATCACATAACATAAGAGAGAGAGAATAGCTGGTAGTTTGTACAACAAGAATTGAAGCATTATACGTACAAAACAAAGCAGCATTACATGACCTAGTATTTTATCTTCATCTCTTGTGATTTTCTCTTCCTTGGGAAACAGATAGTTCCATTCCAACCCGGCATTGGCTTTGGTTGGTGGGCGCGCCCTGGTCGGCTTAGCTACTTACTGCCACAAAGACTGAGTGCTATAACTCTCCCCAACAGGTGATTCATATATATACACTTTGGCTTTCAATCAATTGTATGAGACTGCAGTTTGGCCACAGGTATTTTGGGACGAATGGAAGGAAGGGGAATCCACTTGTTTTAGAGGTTTTTTAAGATAAAGAAGTTGCCATTTTACTTGTGGAAGAATTAAAGAGCCCCTTCTTTAAATAATTGAAATGTTTTTTTTTGTGTGTGTGTGTTTACATGAGTTTATTTCATTAAGTTAAATAGTGCAAAAGTAAAATTAAGAATCCATTTGAGAACAGGTTATTTAGTTGAAATTGAAATTTTTTTTATTGAAAATACTGTAAATATGGCTAAAAAATAGCTGAAATAGTATAATGAGATCCATGAATGGTACTAAAAAGTATAATAAAACTCATAAATAGTACCAAAAATAAGTTAAATAGTAAAAAAAACTGACTTTTTAATCTAATGCCAAACGCACACTAAATATAGAAAAAAAAAAAGAGTGAAAATTAAAATTTGTAAGAGGCCAAACAAACCAAATAAGTTTAGCAAATTGCATATTAAAAACTATAACTAATAAAATATTTTTAAATAAGAAGAAGAAGAAGGATATAATAGTTAAATTATATGATACCAAAAAAGAGGGAAAAAAAAAAAGAAGAAGAAGAAGAAGGATCTAATAATTAAATGATATACTTTTCTTTTTCATTTCTTTATTTATTTTAAATAATTAAAATATTATGAAAGGGAAACTATCTATTTGTGGGGCCCGATAGTTTATAGGCCAGACCCACTTGCTCGTGGGGAGCCCGCAAGCCCAAGCTGAAAAAAGTTATGGCCCAAGTTTAAAAGTATAAGGCTGAGGATGGCGCAGATATGCAGCCGAGGACGGTTTAGTCCTCGGCAAGCCTAAAGCTCCCTTGACAAGAGGGGTAAAAGAGAACTATAAGAACAAATCCGTAAGAAGATCTAAAATATCTCAGGGAAGTTGTCCTTAATACCCTTCACTGATAAGACTTTACACCTAACAGAACCTGATTTTTAGGCTTTATTAACCATCCCCAACAATTCTGGGATTAGATTGACGGGACAAATATCAATCCTGGAAAAGTTGACCCTACACGTGGACGAGGGACAGCAAACGTAGGCTAGTATAAAAGGAAAGGTAAACTAATTAGAATGGGATCCCCCATCTCACTTCCTGGGAAAAACTCCAGGGATGAGAATGCCCGGATAATATATGTACACCATCATGAAAAACCCACCGCCGGGTAACCGGAGAAAAACATTAAGTGCTCCTCGGACCTGATCTGAGGAGTCCAATCCCTCAAGTTACAAAGCTGCGGGACTTGGATATCTAGGCTAAAGCCTTTTCTTATCTGAGTTCCCTAAAATCCGGTTTGGACCAACGCTCTGTGACCAAACGTTAGCCTTTCAAGCCCACTCTCTACAAATTTTATTGTGAGGGATCCTTTACGTGCGAGCCCAACGTAATCGTTGGGCCGTTTGAGAATCGTGTCCCTACACTATTCTTATACCATTCTATTCAATTCTTTTTTTATTGTCTGTATGCTACCCGGTGTTTTTTCATTTATGTTTTAACTTATTTTGTTTAGCTTTTTCATTTAACTTTTAATTTATTTTATTTTAGTAAAATTTTTTAGAACTTTTCTTCTTCTTTTTTCCTCCCTTTTTTAAAGTACAAATATATTTTAACCTACTAAACAAATAGTAAAAAGTCAAATAAATTGATGCCAAATTGATAATTAATAATTTTCTTTGTCTTCCATTCATCTGTCACTTATCAACCCGTAAAGTACACACATTGTAAGAGGGGAAAAATATCACAATCCTTTTTATGTTTTAGTTAATTGAATTATTATCTAAATAAAAAATTCATAATTTCATTAATTGTTAACAAGGAAAAAAAAAAAAAAAATCTGAGATCAAATCTCCTCTTTATTTGTATATGGATATTAAGTATGGGAAATGAGAAGGGTAATTACTTGTGAGCTAAAATTTTCCTTTATCTTTTTTGTTTTAATTATCTAATTCAAGGCCTATTAGGTTCATGAATAACACAATGGAAAGTGCTATTATCCTTTCTCTTACTGTCTTCTCTAGTGCAGCAAGATTTAATCCCAAATTTTATTTTTGGATAATAAAAAATTTATTCAATTGGACCAATGGCTTAATAAATGAACCGATAATATTCACTTAATAAGAGATTTTTTACTGTGCTTCTACCTCTTGAAACTAAATAGCAAATAATAATAATAATAAGACTTTCGTAATTAATGTGATAATTGCTTTCCCTTTAATGGGTCTTAAAGGATCTGGATCTGACTATCTTTAACGAAAATAATTATGAATAAATTTGGTTGCAGGTTGATTAGAAAGCGTAATTTCTTCCTGCAAGTTTTAGAGCTCAAGGCAGAAGCAAGTAAATGGGAAGAACTAATCGTGCTCAGTGTTCATCAGTTCATGCATATATCATAAATGTCAGTATTTGAGTTCATAGAGTCAGTTTCTTTCTTTTGTACTAGTTGCAGCTATGAGGGGGAAGCAAGCATACAGACGAGGACCTGGGACTGGAGTGAGAGGTATAGAAGGTACATATATAACAATGTCAATAATTGGAACCAGTCAACCTACTTGCTTTAAACACTAATATGTAGACAAAAAATTTTAAGTGTATTATTTTCATTAGCACCAATGATCATAAACCTATGTAAAAGTATTATTACTCTAATCATAATTCATAATTTGTCAGAGTTACTCCAATCATCAAGAAGTGAAATAAAATAATAGGACCATTAATTATATAAAAGGGGTAAAGAGACAAGATTATGGCAACGATAAAAATAATGATACAACAAATTTCACAATATTTTTTATGATGTGATATGTTGTAAAACTTAATTTAATTGCAGAATTATAAGTATGAAATATGGGCTGTGGGAGTTCATTGATTTCAGGAGCATATATGGGCACAAGTAGACAATTTGGAAAAATAGCATATATCCTTTAATATATACATTTTGCTAGAGGGAAAATTATTCCATCAAAATAGGTTTTACTCAGCTCTATAAAGAAATTAAGTGAGACATCACCAACAAGAGTAGATAGATACATTCAATGGTATTTTATGGCATATGGATGTATATTAGTCTCTCTATGTGTCCGTCTAACCAAAAGAAAAAGACATCCACTGTTTCTTATCGAAACTGCCATAGTTCATAATTATCTATGCAGGTAATCTTTATTCTTTAGTACTATATGTCTGTTTTGGTAGACAACCCAACAGTGTCTGGTAAATTACGTAAGTACCTTGTAACTTTCTAGTGCATAATAATTCCATTAAACTAAGCGGTTGTTTACAAAGTCAGTCAATGTGCATAGTTTCTCCACAAAAAAACAAAAATAAAAGTCAGTCAATGTAAAATCACTCAAAACTAACAAAATAAAATCGCTTAAGCAATCACATATGAGAAAAAGTTTAGCTTCGAGAGTCTGATGACTAAGGTCAATGTGTTAAATGATACTATTAAACATAATAGATCGATAATTCTATTGAATTAGACATCATGATTGTGAAATTTTGTCGATTCTATAGACTGAAGGAATAGTTGTAAAATATGATAATTACTGGTACTGACCATAGATTGTTAGGAATTAGATAGCGGCCTAATATATAGGCTGAACTCACAGTTTAGAGATATCATTAAAGGTTATGTTAATCTTTTAGTGGGTATGATTTTAATTACATGAAATCACCCAAAATTGCAGGTGTTAGGACCCAAGAATTAATTTATTATAAAAACATGTGTCACGCTGGGGACAAACAATTTGGTTAGGAGAAAATTGCAGTGAAATCTAGTTGGAGTAAGCTAAAGTCAAGGTAAATGCTCACTAGGTATAGGTTGACAAGTGGTGTTAATCTAATGAAACACTCAAAAAGAGAGACACATGCCAAATTAATAGACACAAGCAACGAGTGAATTGTTGCGTCAAGTGGAAAATGTAGTTGGACATAACCACTGAAGCCTAAAGTATAAGTAGAGGCATTATACAAGAAAAGACATGGTGAACACGCTAAAGAACTTCTTGAGATCAATTTGAGTTCATTTGTACTTATATTCTTAGGAAATAAGTTAGTTCTTAGGATTGGCAATGATGTTATAGTAGTAAATGCTTGGATATTAGGACTTTTTTTTATTGTCTTGTTAAATACTTTAGTTTATACCGTTGAGTTGCTTGGTAAAAATTAGTTTGATTTGGTGTGATCTGTTTAGTTGCAATTTTAAGTATAATTTTATATTATTCTAATATGTGCAGGGCCGGGTGGGTAGGGATGGAGAACCCATGGTCCAGCCTCGCTCCACTCTATTATCATCCCTACTAATAAAGGTGCAATGTATTTGGTTGGTGATTGTATACGTGAAGTGTGAAGAGGCAAGGTTAGATAGTGAGAACTATGGGGTATACAAGGGTTTTGTAGGCTGTGAGCAGCCATATTATGTGTCCACTTTAAACATGGACCCAAGAATACGCCACTAACTCAAGTTTAAGACAGTGAAGTGAGTCGCTATTTGATTATAGGTCCACGAACCAACGTAGCCCCCACTAATCATGCATTTACGTGCTAACCCTAGCATCTAAGAAAAGAAACCATACATTAAAGTGATAAAGAAAGAAAGAAGAGTGAAAAAATAAACCATCCAAAAATTATGGTCAACCAATCATGTGAGAGTGATCAATACATTTATTTTAAACTTTAGAAACCAACATCATATTTCAAAAATAAAAATAATTTGAAAGTTGACATGTCATAGAGCTTTTATATCATGTTTTTTTTTTTTTGGGTTCATTGTGTGTGTTGGCATGGGGTGGGGGGATTTTCATTGAACCAAACAATTTAAAGTATTTTCAAAGATCAAAAGCAGAATCTAGAATGATTACAAGGGACCTACAGTAATGAACTTCAAATAATTAAGTAAAATTAATAACAGTGTCACATAACACGATATTCCAGCATAGAATTAATGCCCCAGATTGGCATGGCAGTTGTAATGTCAAATTATCCATAAATTGCTGGAACTATTATAATCCCCATAGGACCTTTAATGTTATTGATCATTATAACCGTATCAACTATCATCTATTAATAATACAATAATATAGCCGATATTCAAATTTACAATCAAGATTGATTTTTTTTTTTTGAGAGACTTTTAACCTATAGCATCCGCTCCTGATAGCTCTTTATTATTAAACCAAGACACCAATCGATTTTTAGTGTAGACGGGAATCAAACCCTAAATATATTATTCAACCATTAAAGACTTTAATAGATTGATTTTTAAAACATCAATGAAAATGGAGTATGAACCCACTAAATAGTATTTGTTAGGTTCTAAGGAATTAGGAACTAATATATTAGAACTTCAATGTATAATGTTGGCAAACCATGATCAAAACATTTAGTCTAAATTTAGGCTGCTCAAAGTGTATTTTTATGTAAAGTTGGAATCGAGTATACTGCAGAATTTATTATGTAAATTTGCAAGGCTCGATCGATCGAAAATTAAACTCGATCAATCGAAACTTGTGCAGATTATTTTTCTACAAAATTTTCCAACTCAACCCAAGCCCGTATGACGTGTATGGTTTTATATTTTGCCTTAAGTATAAAAGGAAAAACCCTAACTACGTTTTATAGTTGTTGTTTATGCTGTGTGTATGAATCTCTTGTGAGATCTGGAGGTGTTTGCCTTCATGCATACCTAAAGTTATCAAGATCAAGATTAATGTCGAGAACTTGATGATCATTTCAGTTGTTATATAAAGAACTTAAAGAAAAACACAAGTGGGAGTACTTGTGATTACTGTGAATCTAAGAAAGAAGTAATCCGTGGACTCGGAGCTGTCACGTGGTCGTGATAATAAGTTTTCTACTTGAGGTAGCAATAGGATGTTAGTGGTCTAAGTCGCTATTGTAAAACTTCAATTCTTTCATAGTAGATCTGTTTTACCTTGAAGATAGCTAGGTTAAATTCTTCCCAAGTTTTTTACCGGTTTGGTTTTCCTGGATTATCATATCGTTGTGTTCTTTATTTTCCGCATTGTTTCAATGATATGATTTATCTGTGTTAATCTAGATTTGCATAATTTACCTAAGTTAATCACTTAGCTAAATAATTAGGTTAATCTGTTTGCGTTTAAGGGGTCTAAAAACATATAGTATTGTTATTATGATATATTTAATTTCTAGGCCAAAATGGGCATTTGCTCTTTTTGCCCAAAACAAGTAGCAAAATTGTATTATTCTGAAACTATTTAGTCATATGCCTCTGTTTTAAACTCGATTTTTAGAAAATCGAGTTTCAATGAAAAACTCGATTTTTAGAAAATCGAGTTATATGCAAAAAAAAAAAATTAAAAAGATTACATAGAACTCGAGTTCCATATAACATTTTGAAAGTAACTCAATTTTCATTAAATCGAGTTTCAAAACAGGAGTATTTTGCTACATAATTTCAGAACATTAGTATTTTAGTACTTGTTTTGGGCGAAAGAGATAAATGCATTTGACCTTCATTTCTAAATTAGGATTTGAACATTTTTATGTTTTATATTGATTTAGTGCTTGTTTGAAAAGAATATATTTTCATTAACTTATTATATTTAAAAAGTAAATTGTAAGCAACTGAAATTGGTGATCATATGTCTTAAAAAATACACACAATGTCATCTCCAATAGTTTCAAAAACCCCACAATTTTTGGGAAACACCAAAGAATCTGTGCCCAAGGACACAAAACTATTGAGAAAGGTTCCTCATGTCTTTGTTACTGTCTCTTCATTATTGTGGACATGGAAAGGAAGCCAACTAAATTTCTGAGAGTTAAAACTTCAATGCTTGGTGGGGCATTTTGTGAAGAAAAATAGAGGGGAGGAAAAAGCCTATGTTTGAAAATTATTTTTTAATCCTAGAAAGATAGCACACATTTATTTTGAATTCTCCACTCATCATCTATCAAGAGGAACTTTCCTCTTTTTTTTTTTTTTTTTTGGTAATGATGAAACAAAATTAGAGTTCAGAACACTAACAACTTAGAGAATAATTTTTTTTCTAGAAAACTGGTCATAGTTGTGTATTAGTGTCTACATCTACGTGCATTTTTAATCATCATTTGTTTATAAAATTTTTGTCTCAAGAGCAATATTTAATTCAAGTAAGTTCGGTTATACCTTAATTAATCACTCATTTATTTTTCTGTGACAATTATTCAAGGTATGATCTCTGTAGTTAGTTTATTCTCAAGCCCATGCCATTTGTATGATGTCACACCAAATAAATTTTTAGATTTATAATATTTAATCATAACCATAGAATGGATCCATATATATCAAATGAATTGAAGAGTATATTTTTCTTTACAAGATAGTCTTATAATTGTTAATTATATAGTTCCTATAATTAAGGACAATAATTATCGAGATACCTTCTAGACTACTACTTCATTCTCTACAATTCATCTCCTTAGGATAAAGGCTGGTTGAGAATTCGATATTTCGAGAATAAGAAATATGAACCTTAAACATCATTGTTGAAAATATCAAAAAATGTCAATTAAATCATAAGGTTCTTGACAATATTGTAAACATCTGTATTATTCGTTATATATTATGATTTTGTTATGGCATCCCATGTACCATAATGAACCCAATTCCATGTGAATATGCTTTCCCCTAAACCATGGCTAAGAAAACACCTTTGAGATATATACAAATCTTATAATGATTTTTTTGATAAATACAAATCTTATAATGATAGCAGATTATGTGAAGCAGAGATTCACTCATTCACATTAGCATCCATATATATTTCTTTTTAAACACTAATTTAGTTTTTCTAAACAAGCATAATGGACAAAATCATTATGGATCCATTTTCCCTGTGATGCCAAATTGCTAATTCAATTATTAGAAAGTCCATATACATCTTCTTGAACGTAGTGAAAATCATTTACCTCTCCAAATTTGCGGCTCCACAGTCCACAGTCCACACCCTTCAAAGCAAGGTAATTCTGACATCTTTTAACCTCAAAATATTATCTCATCTAAACAACTATATATTCTTTTAAGAGTTGGCCAAACAATTGTAGTACCATTTTGGAACAACTGCATAAGTTTTAGCACCCTTGTGACACTTCTGCCTTTTTTCCATTCTACACTTAGGAACAGTGTATAGTATTTTACTATCTCTCTTTGAGCAATTTTTTTAAAAAAGTTCGTGATCCAATTACATGTCAAACTGAAGACTAAATCTCTTCATTCACTTTCAAAATCAGCATCGAAAACACCCTTGGTACGTAGTTATTAAGAAAAACACAACAGATGCAACTTAATTCATGGAAAAAGATTTAGGACATCTAGATTTTTAGTTGACCGTATAACCACTAATATTTCATTATTAAGTAATCTTAATACTCAATTTTTCTGTAGGACCAACTTCGCTTGATGATAGGAATATAGTAATTGTAATTTTTTTTTCTCCTGATAGAATAATTCCTAATAATTAATGCTCTTCAAAATAATTTCATACATATTATTAATCATAGTATATATGATTAAATCATAGTATTTTATATAATAATTATTATTACTAATATTTTGTTGCAATTATTTAACATGATCTAAAGCTTTGAACTTAGTTATACTTATATCTTCTTTTATTAAATATAGCATTTTACCAAGAACCATGTAGTTTAACTGATTAACATCTCTTGGTTCAGGACTCAAATCTCTCATCTCCCATCGTAAAATCAAATTATCAAACAAAAAATGTGATTAATGTCACATCAATAACATAATTAATAAATTCTTATTTACTGTTCTGATTTGTGTTTAAAAGTTGACACAATTGTTTATAAGTCCTATATGGTAAAATTTGTAGTAGTTTTAACTTCACTCTATTGTCATTCTCATTATCTCATATAGTATAGTGAATAAACTAAGTGTTCACTTAATATAACTTATTTTTATTTGTTTATTTTGCTTAAAAAATAAGATTGATAAATATATAATTGTGCCTAAAATAAAGTTGGAGCTTTAAAATAAAAGGCTATACATTCTCTCTTTATGTACGAAGACCTCAGAATTACTTTTGAGTAGAGTCTAACAAATTATTTTGATAAGAATTTGAAAGTAGAAAGGCCCTGAGGGCAAAGCTGCTAGGTATGTCCCAATAACCCAATAACATAAAAGACCTTAACTGTTTGTCCTCGATTCTATTATGAGTTATGACAAAAAAGTTGTCAATATACGAGGCCTACATTTATTAGTGTACTTTGATTTAATAAGGGGGGCTTCACCTAGCAGCAAAATGATTTACTCCTGAAACTGCAATGTTTCTTGAAAATGAATGTTTCATAGGTTGAGTTATAAGTTAGGTCCATCGACTGACTGAGATACTGAAATGTCTTTCTCTTTGAAGTACATGGGCTCGGAACCATGTCAAGAGTTTCAGGCTTGGAGTGGACCTATAATTTTACAAGAACATTTTAAATTAGAGTAAAGTCTAGGATACAAAAATTCCTTTTTTTTTTTTTTTTTTAATCATAATTGCAAATGTAGTAAATTGTAATTGGAGGAATTACTTCCACATGGGTCTAACTTGAAAATCACTTTTAGCGGGTGCCCTTAGGGCATTTGATAATAGACTATTTTATGAAAGTTTTGATATTACTTTCATAAAAAATATTTTTTTTAAATGTCAACTTTTCCCTAGTTACTACTTTCAACCTTTTAATTTTTTTTTTTCTCATAAAAAGTTTCTTTAAATATTTGCTAAATTAATAATTTTAGAGCATCCATTTACTTTTCCCTTTATTAATACCAATTGCATTTTATTTATTTATACAAAGATAGTTAGAGTTAAGAGATTCAAACCCTACAGGCTAGGAAACCAAAAAAGAAAAGAAAAAAGAAACAGTTGAGCTATAATAATATTCTTTAACTATATATTAACGTCAATCACAACATATCCATGTTGAGAAAGATTATGACTTTTCTTTGGCCCTAGAATTATTGATTAAATCAATGCATATATATCCATGTTGCAAGATGATGATCAAGGAATATGAACCCAACAAAGTAACTTTAGGGGGAGTGCTTCGCAGAAATAACCAGAGCAATTGTTTGGATTGTGGAAATTGGGTTCAGTCCTTTATTATGATAATTATTCCTTCTGTTACTTAGTGGAAAGGACGCAAGTTTGGACGGTTCAATTAATGCGTTTTAGAATATCAATGACTGTATTGTGCAAAGGGTTTATTGAGATTTTTTATTTTTATTTTTGGGTAATACTAATGGATGTCCTTAAGGCAATGATTAATAATTTATTTAAAGAAAATTTTTATGAAGAAAAAAAAATTAATGTTTTGACAGCTTTTTTTATTTTCCATAAAAGTGGTATCAAAATTTTCGTAAAATAAATTATTAACTATTATCCTAAGGATATCCGTTAGCATGACCCTTTGTTTTTTTGGATGTTGCTTATATTGATGATTTTGATGCCTATATTTTATACATATATACGAGTCCAACTAGTGTGATAAAGGAAAAGTACTCTCCTTTATTATGCATCCGGAATATTGATAATAACAACTCAATTCTCAATATACAGTCAAAATACTTGTTTGTTTTGACATATGATTTTACTCTTCTTTTTTGTTTTTTTAGATGATATGAAAGGTTTACTGGTTGGGGATTCTGGATTGGAGCTAGACTTTAGCTATTATGTGGAAGTTCCTAGATAATGCACATCTTATTAGATGCATGGAGAACATGGACAGGGACCAGACAAGAAAAATTCACATGGATTTGAGAATATATAATGGGTGGGGGCCGTGGGGAACAATGAAATGCATGTATGTTCTTGCAAGGTGATTTATCCAAAACTAGTACAGTACCTTGACATTTTATCATGCAAAGAATACTAAAGACATGGTCACAAAATGAGTTTCTAAACTGTACCATGCATGTTTGGATGTGACTATACAACAGCTACTCACCAAACAAATCAATAATTGAGAGACCTAGGCAAGAGATGGGGGAATGCAACTATACGAGTGCTCCTTTAACAGCCCTTTTGGTTGGGGGTGATTTGGGGGACGATGGAAAATGGGAGAAGAAAATAAGAAGAACATGGGTTTTTTTTTTTTTATTTGGTTGGGGGAGATTTTAGTAGAGCCTGATTATTTTCTCCCCAGACCTACAAAAAATGAATGTCTTTCTGATTTGGAAAAAAATGGGGAGAAGAAAGATAGTTACAGTCAAATAATTAACTTAACTACCATTCTTCTCAAGTTTTGGTTGTTTGCCTCTATTTTTTTAATTGGGCGTGATTGCTTTTCTTTTTTGGTTGTTTGTTGATTTTCTCCTCAACTAAAAAATGAAGTTTTTCATCGTTCTATTTTTCCATTCTCTCAACCAAACACATATAAGGAAAAATTAAATCTATATTATTTCTCCATTTTTTTTTTAGATTCTCACAATTTTCTATCCCTCTACTTATCCATCTCCAACCAATCAAAGCGTAAGTGAGTTCAACACAACTCAACATCAACTCATCACCAAGATCCCAATAGTGTCAATATGTGAGCATCATGAGAATCAACTTCGTGTCTCTAAGAATTTAGCCCCATTTAGTACGTAAGGTCAAACACATGTTTTCAGTTTTTAAATAATATTACACATATTTTTATACTTTTTCACCCATACGTATTTAAAAAAAAAAAACTAAAAATTATTGTTTAAACACACGTACTAAACCAGGCCTAAAACTCATAACATTAACCTCAATCAAACTACATGGAAATAAGCCTCTGTCAATTGTCATTGTTGTGGGTCCAACTCGCATGTCATCATTTAATGAGCTTGTTGCAGTGTGGGCGGCAAGCTACCCAAGTCAAGTGTCCTAGAGAAAAAAGTAATAGTCGGCAAGGTTATTTTACAAAGACAGTTTAGTGTGGTTTTGCAAGTAGAGCTAGCTTAAAACACAGCCAGGGAGAGCTAAGGGAAAAGAGAGAGAAGAGAGATTCAGGGTTTGTTGCATTTAGCAGAGAAAAATTTTGTGTGTGTGAAAGAGAGCATAGAAAAGCCATGATTTTTTCTTTAATCGTAAAACATATATAAAAGAAAAATAAATTTAGAGTTTTCTATAGGAGAGAAGTTTTTTAATTAAGTACGTACTACAATTGCCAAGAATTGGTTTATCTAAATTGAGTAAAAATCTCATGTGATATTAATTTCTAAAGAGAAGATATTATTGTATTTGGTAGTTAGGCATAAGTTTAAGAAATTATTGTAATTGATTTTATAAATTATAATTTATTTAGAGTTATAGAACACTAGATTGGGAGTTTGGGACCCTAACAATTGTAAAATGTAAAAAGTGTGTAAGTTGTGAATGTAGAGAGAGAGAGAGAGAGAGAGAGAGAATGTATCAATTATTGATCATTTTTTTTCTTTTTTTTCTTATTTTATTTCCTTTTCTACGTACAACTCCTTTTTCATGTGCACATCCATGCAATGACATGGTATAAGTGTGAAAATGTATCCAAAATTTAATTTGTGCAAGAACTCGAAACAAGGAACTTCCTATTGTTAATCTTCATTCCAAATAAATAAATGAATAAAGAGCAAAAAGGTATATGAATATAATATAGAATAACCTAGCAAAAAGTCTACATAGAATTTAAATTAAAAACCCATGTATGCTTCCTTAGATGTTTCCAAGAGGGCACGAGTGTGTCGTCTGTGATATCTTCGAGCCTCCCTGTCCATGTTTGTTCTGACATTTCCAAACATCTACCTCTATTTCCGTAAACACAGCATGAATTGCTATAAACTCTTCTTATGTTCCACTTTTGTAGCTACATATGCTTTGTGATTGCTACTATAAACTCTTCTTATGTTCCACTTCTGTAGCTACATATGCTTTGTGATTGCTAACTGCAGAAAAGATTATTTATGAGGATCATATATTGATTGCCGCTCCCATTGAATTTCAATTTTCAACAATGCAATCAAAGCAACAGGAAAAAAAAGTTATGAAGCTAGCATGCATGTCCATATTGAGTACTACATGATAGTCACTTTGTACTCCAAATTAAAGTTTGTTGACCAATTTGAATATATATATATATATATATATATATAAAAGCCTGACTTTAGTCAAGTAATCAAGTCAATTCTTTGGGAATGACTAACCTTTACATTCTAGATTCATGTGATTCAATTTTTGGGTCAACATAAATCATATCAAAGATTTGAAATTCCAATATCGCAATTTGGGATTGAATGCTTCAAATTCATGGTCTTTTTATTTGAAAATTCATGGTCTTTTTCTGAAATTACAGGATTAGGTTTGGATATTTTTAGTTCATAGATTTTCAAATTCTACAGAAAGATCTCTACATTTTAAATTTGAAAATTTACCAATACATGGATACAAATTTGTGTAATATTGGAAAATGTATAATATTGTAGTTCACAGCTTGCGTCATGTTTCTGATCTGAATAGAACACAATGTAATGACAATATAGATTCATATAGCACTGTATACTACTTGTGTAAAGTTTGGATGTAAAGATTGGATCCAATTGAAACACATGTCAGTATGTCACCAGACTCACCACTACACATCACATCCTATTCTTAAAGGAATAAAGAGCTAGAAAAACCTAATTATTGAAATGAAATATCCTATGAAAAGTAAAAATACATTGTCACAATTCATTAGAATGGGGTCCTTTCTCCTTTTCCTATCAAGATTTTCTAAGAGAAAAAAACTACAGTTCCTTCTAATAAATCTCCCCTAATATATTATATAAAAAAATAATAATAATAAGGGTGCTCTTTTATTAACACACGTGTAATATTTAATTTTATATTTGTCATCATACAGTTTTGGTCTTTCTAGAATCATTAAAACTATCCACACAAAAAAATCATTAAAATTATTATGTCCGTTTGAGAATAATTTATTTAGCATTTTGCTTAAAATACTATAGATAAAATATAAAAGTTGAATAAAATAAGTAGGGAACTCAACTAGAACTCACAAATAGTATTAAAAAAAAAAACAAAAACAAAAACAAAACAAAAAAAAAACAAACAAATAATAAGCTAGTTTATAATTGAGACCCAAACGCACACTAAGTATACAATATTTTTCAAAACATTTTTGAAATTATACCATGTTATGATTCATGCTTGTAAAAAAATTTTCAATAATGACTCAATGTTCCATAGTTTTACCCCAATTATAACTTATTCCCTTATTAGTTTTGAAAATTTTTGTACCTCTAACGTTACTCTTTTAAAAATTAGTGACCTAAAACTACTGGTGGGCTGTTTAAAGGTTTAGAAAGATCACAGGGTAGCAAATCTCTTTAGTAAGACAATGATGGAGCCTGCAAAGGAGAAAGAATCCACTAAGACAAAGAAACAAAAAAGAAAAGCAGGGAAAAAGGGTAAACAATGAGTGAACATCAGAAGATGGATAACGCACATTTACACCAATATCCTACGTTTCATTTGATTATTTTAATTAGTCAATTATCATTTTAAATATAAAAACAATTGGAAAGTATTGTTTAATACTTGTTGAAGTGCACTTTGTATATATAATGTTCATACTTTTACACTAGGTATATTCAAATTTTTTTAAGAATGTATATATGAATCTGATTATATATGTAGAGAATGTAGTGTGAGATAATCAATGCCCAAATAAAAGTAGGGGACTAGGTGCTGAGGAAAGAAAAAACGAAATATTTTTGAAATACTTCAAAAGGGGGAATCTATCTTGTAATGAATTTAGTGATTTTCCTTTTCTCACCCTCGTAATTCAGAAATCTAAAGCTAAAGCAAGCAAAAAGGATACGCAGACAAAGAAAACTGTTAAGAGCAACTTTTTTGGATTCCAAGACATATCTAATTAACTACTTTAACATGCAAGCTCTAAAAAGCAGCCCTACGTCTAAGATCCTCTACGCATCATCTAATTAAATCAAAGTGTGAATACCTCTTTTAGCTAGGTCAAAACAGCTACTATGTTTATGAGCTAGACTAATCAACGAATGGAAGACCAAGTCACCATTCATATCTATCTTTTTAACTTTTAAGAGTGCGTTTGGTTTGGACTTTGGACACTTTGTTAATTGCTTAAATTGTTGGGAAGTATTATAAAAACTAAAAATGAAAAATGAATTTTTTTTTATGTGTACCAAAATAAGTTCGTAAAACCTAAAGAAAAAAACTGACCTTTTTTTTTAAAGGCCTGTCAAATGAAATTTTAAATTTTAATAGCTCAATTATAATATTATCCAACCTCAAAGATTTGAATAGTATTTTTTTTACTTTTTAAGTCTCATATAATCTATGAGACCCTAAATTTAATGTCTTTTAATTAATAAGTTGACCCTCAACAAAGATTCTTTTCTTTTTCTTTTTCTTTTTTTTCTTTTTCATTTTATTACTTAGTATTAGCAACCAAAAGACTGCACATTCATAAATCATAAGGATATGAATCAACTGTTCAAAAAAGTAAAAACTGTTCTTTCAACCCAAAAAAAAAAGTGATATATATCAATATGCATGAAAATCAGAAAATGTGCACTCATTTACCATACCCAGGACATAAATATCTCCGAGACTCACGGAATACATGAACTAGGCAGCGCACCCATCTAATTGGGAAATAAAATGATGCTCACTCATAAAAAGTACAAGATATATATGCCATCGGTGTGGTTGGTCTAGTAGTTATGACTTCACTTTTAAGAGTTTGAGAGGTGGAAGTCTCAGATTCAAATCCTCTTAGCTCATATTTATTAGCATCCTCAACGAGACTAGATCTATAGATACATAGTTATAACTCATCTGAATTCCCTGTTTCCACGTACCTGGACCCAGCAAATAAGATACCAGTATGATCACCTCTTTTACCCATTTTCGTTCATAAAAAAGAAAAAGATATAAACAGTGATATTGCACATGCATGCATGACACACGTGGAAATAACAGTGGGGGAAAAAAAGCAAGCTTGGTAAAAGCCAGAGAGGCACGAGTTGCAGCCTGTTAGTTCAGTTCAGTGCAATGATTGAATAAGCATTCACTATTGACAAAAAAGCAAAACATCACCCCCAAAAAACTTTCGTAGTCAGTACTACTACAGGACTTGTCGTTTTTTTGTCACTGTTGTTTCTTCACAAAGATGTGAAGGTAGCTAGAGAGAGAAAAAAAGAGTACCAAAAACAACTGTATGTCTGCTGTGTTGCTTAAATACTTTTATAAATGAATAACCTGTCTGCTTGTTTATACGAAATCCATCACCTCTTGGCTCTGGGATTTACATGTCAGGCTTTAGGTACCAGCTGCATGAATCGAATGAATTTCCAGGAACTCACATGGCTAGTGCTGCTTCCTTGCTTCGTACATACATAGGAGCCATTTGGTTTTTAATTTTAATATTATAATTTACAAAATAGATAACAGTGGGAAAACATTTTGATAATCAAACAGTGTGAAAACATAATGGTGTACTTTTGTGCTTTTTTTTTTTTATTAAAAAAACAAACAACCAAAAACAAAACTATTCTTAAAAATAGAAAAGAAATAGGCCTTGCGTGTTCTGAAGCTGTTTACTGTTTTCATTTTTGAGGAAAACAAAACACGTTTGTTAGTTTTCTTTATGACTCATTGAACCATGTGATATGGGTATTTTGATAAAAACAGGTTAGACAAAAGCCATGCGTTCTAGTAGCATTATCAAAATTTCCTTTATTGTAATTATCAAATTATAAATAAATAAATAAGCATATTTTATATACTTTGAAAATCTTGTCAAAAATATAAGAAAACCCTTCTTGTTTTCCAAACCGAATAATGGTACCTACCTCACATATGATTTGGATTTTTTCTTTTTATTCTTTTTTTTGGGGTTCCACTTTACATTTTCTCGAAATTTGTAGCTTCCTTCTTCACTCTTTATTTCTCAGAACTACCTCTACCGTCCTCCACCTTGCCTTAAAATTAATGCTAGCTATAGTTTCCCGGGTGTGATGAACGCCTTTGATTCAGAGGTTGCACACTCATGCTAAAACCCTTTTCAAGTCACTTTTAAAACATTTATGTTTCAAAGGGTCGATTGTACTCCATGAAGATTAGGTATTTGGGTTGTTTCACAACTCATAACGAATTGAATTCCCACATTCATTCCTTTAAGGCACACTCGTACTAAAAGATAAGCAATGTCACTTCAGTCCTATGTCCTTTGGTAAGTTGAAATAAACCGTGTTAATAAAGTGGGTGGGGGCAACAATCTATCTTGATTTTCTAAAAGCTGAATCCTTCTTGATAAAGCTTGACAAAATATAGGAAAGCCACATTCTTCAAGTACAATCATACTCCAAGAAGCAGATGAAGCCGATGTTCAATTATATTTGGGTCACAGCTCACAAGTTAAGTGAGAAACCAACTACACATACGGCCACATGCATGCCCATAATTGCTGCTTATGCTTAGTAGTTCTTCAATTGCCTATCTAGGATATATTTTTACTCAAGGCGAAAAATGACTTCTTCAAATGGAAAAACAAAAATGCAAAACTTAAAACTTAGACCAAGTTTTCCAACATAAAAAAATGGATAAAATTCAACTTATACAAGAAGAAATGCATCCATGTGATTGCGGGAAAGATGGGAAGCAATCCAAGGAGGCATTCAATGTTGAAAATGATGAGATAACAAAACAAAACAAAAATATACTTGCAACTCTAGGCCTCTACAACAAAAGAATATTATAATTTAGTTATATATTAAAAAAATTAATAAAAATAAGAGAGAAGAACAATTGCAGGTAGCATCCAACAGAGAATGTATTAGAATACAAAAAGGACGTTAGTTCCGATGACCAACCCCAAAGTGAAATCTCTTGGCATGTTTGTCATTGAATGCATATTCAAGACGTAGAGGGCCCAATGGCGAGTCAACTCGGATGCCAAACCCATATCCATATCCACTTCCAGGCTTCAGCCTTGCTCCAGCAGGATCACCTAACAAAAAAAGAAAAAAAATATTTTGAAATTGTAGCCCAAGCAACAAATTGAGGGGAAAATATCCTGCAATGTACAAAAAGGTCGGGGGGACACATTTAAACGATGAAAAATGTTCAAATGAGATGAGAGTTTTAAAATTTTAATTGATCCAGAAGAATATATTCAGCACCTGAAGCTGGTCTAAATTGATTTGAACAAATATTCTTTTCAAGATAAAAAGGTGCGTGAAGGTCATAAAATTCTACTGCCAACATTATTATTCAAAGTTTTCATTTCAAAAGACGACATTTGTGCTCTCCTGCTTGCCATTGAGAATTTATGATTATTCAACTCTGCAAACCAACATATCACAGGACATGGTTGATCTATTCAAGCAGACAGTAAAATTGGCGGACTTTGCATATGGTAAGAGGAGCAGAAAAGGCATTCAACTCTCAGAGTTACTGTCCCTTTTTCAAACTTCTCTGTTGGTCATCTGATAATAATTGAAATTATGTATAGCGAGAACAACTGCAATATTGACTTGGTAAATAAAACAAATAACCCAAAGAAGTGTAAATAAAACAAACAAAAAAGCCACTTACCCGGCACAGTTGGGCCTGATCCAAGATCTGTTCCATAGTCAGCAAAAAAAACTCCCTCTACTGGCCCCAACTGCAAAACAATTAGTATGGAAGTCAAAATTTTGAGGGTTTGCAAGTTACAAGTAAAGCTATAATGAGAAGGTGAATGATATAGCATAGCAGAGAGGTGCTGGACAAAGTGAAGAGGTGTTGACTAGGTGGTGATTTTTTTTTTATTCTTTAGTTATCTTAACAAATGCAAAATGACATATGCATATAATTGAAACACTTTGAGGTATTCCCAACAACCAAGAAGCCAAGAAATACGAGGGTAATAATTATCGTTGTGTACATCAAGAAACTCAACAATCATGCATAAAAACAATATAACTCATATAAAATGACTAAATTTTACACTAACCATCAACCTACTGCAATCCTCCTTTTTCTATGCTTGGGACAGATTGTGAACAAAATATATGAAACTAAGCAAAGAAGCAAGCGGGGAATCAAAGATACAAGGGAATTCTATGTGTAACCATTTTTTTATTGGTAAGTTACACAATGGGTATTGAAACCAAGACTTCACCCTCCACCTAGCAATTATAAAGAGAACATTCTAAACGCCAACCCACCCCCTTCCCCGAATTCCCCCCAACAAAACTTTTTTTTTTTTTTGGATAAATCCCCCAACAGAAAAACTCTTCCAAAAAAATAAATGCTTAAATATTATTCCTTATTTTAGTATATGGGAAAGCTGGAATTAGGATGTTCACCTACTTATGGAAATCATGCAATTTTCTAAATTTTGCATTTTATTTGTTATTATCTTTTGAGATTAAAACAAGTACGATGACTAAGTCATCAATCTAGCTAAAAAATTTCCTGGTTTATTTAATCATTCATTTCAGAGAGTTCAGTAATTAGGCCACTTTCAAAATTTTGACCATTAAAAACCTTCCATACAGGAATGATCTAGTTCTTTGGTTCCTTCATTCTGATGGACTTTAGGATAATCTTCTATTATAAAATTTACATCATTTAAAATATTGCTCAAATTTAACTCAGCTAACATAAACAAACAACTTGAGGTCAAGTGATCAAATACACAAATCCTTTTTCTACTATCAAGCTCTATCAAGGGCCATATCATTTACAATCATTGGCCTTCAATATAATACTCACTGCCAAGAGATATCCTTAATTAACTTCCACTGCAAAGCAAGTGCCTCTAATTTATAACAAATCACTACTAAACTGAAGAATAATGATTTTACACAACCCTCAAATTCATAATTGTTGACCTCACCACACCTCAATCCACAAAGTATGGCTAGTCTTCAAGACAACTCATGAAAACATGATAGTTATGTGTGAAACTCTTGAAACCGTTTCTCCAGTTCATCCATTCCACTTTAATCTTTCCCTTCAATTTTTACATATAATCTGCAACACTTCAGTATACACCATCCCTTCTTCTTTGCTCCTAGCTTTACAAACAATTTATTCTTATACATATCTTGTCATATGTCTGCAAATCTAAAACTTTTCAGGGTTTGAAGAATCAATTGCACACAACCTAGTGGTTGGAGGATTAGGATGGGTTATAGACCCAAACATCCTTGGTTCTGTCCCCAATCGGAGTTCCCCTAGATTACTTGATACACAATTCTAGTGTGTGGGATTGTGTATCTGTGGTTTTCTCCTTACGAGTGGGTCCAGAGGGCCCTACCTTGGTGAGGTTCCACGTCATCAAAATAAAAAATAAAAAATTGCACATCTAAGATTTATTTTATTTGGTTGTTTACTATTCTGCTCTTTTCCTCAACTTGCTGCTCTTTGCTTTGAACCACTATTTGAAATCCATCAGGTAGTCTTGCATTTATTTAACTCTAATCAGGCAAATCTAACCAGAGTTATATGTTAAAAACAATATGACAATGTAGCTAAGCTGAAAGCTCTTGACTTGGAATGCCAATACTATTTTTTATTTATTGGTAAATTACACAATAAGTAGCACAGACAACCATAATCCCCAACATGTCCATGTCAGACACGGACACTCCTGCATGCATGTCCTTAGAGTGTCAGGAGAAAAATTTTAAAAACAAAAAACTCCAGTTTTTTCATTTGAATGAAAAAACTCAGATTTTTTTATATGCTTTTATAAATTTTGAGAGTTATTATATATTTTGAAAACTTAAGGTAAACATAAATTATGCCTAAAATGCCAAAGACCAATACTAATATGCCAATGACAAGATGCTTAAAAGCCCAACCCCATGTGGGGGGAAATAGGGCCACTTACCATGGGGAAAGACATTTCTCCAGAACCAACAGCATAGGATCGACCAGAGCCCACATCACCTTCTTCATAACCTCGAACACTGTTTGTTCCACCAATGGCAAAGGCTTCATGTGGAGGGAAATTACCCACCACATGACCACCAGACAAACTAGCAATGAAAAATGCAAGCAAATTAGCAAACTAACCAGATCATCATTTGCTTCACTTACAATGCATAACAAAAATAACAGGGAATTAAGATAAAGAAGATCCCCCAGCCTTATTTTTATAGGAAAAAAGCGTTTCAAATTATTCGTTAGTCACCATACCTTAAAAGAAGGCGAGCAGGACCGATTTCTACACCCTTCCTGGCACGAGCATTTACTCTATTGAAAGACAACCACTCGGACAAAACAGGAAGTCCCTGTTCCATGCTGACTGCAAACTACAAGACAAACGGATATGAGGGTCACAGATATAGTGAGAATTATAACTTTAAGAAGACTAAATGTCTAACCATTGAAGAACCATGATCACCAGATCCAGTGTAAACACTCTCAAATTTAGCAAGCAGCATATCATCATGGATTTTGCCACTGCAAAACCAAATAGGAAAATGAACAACATCGAATCAGAAGTATATTGGAGCTCTTCTGTATAATTCCACTAACACTTGGCAATCAAATTTGTAAAAGTTCAGAGTATCAACATTTAAACTAAATACCTTGCAGTAAGCGGACTGCTGAGATGATCCTTGATAACAGGAAATCCATTTTCATCATAAACACCAGCATGCTGGAACAATGAAGATTTTAATTAGAAGTGATACAAATAACAAATATTTTTAGTGTATGTAATACAAAGAACATATAATTATACAGACAAAATTTGGGTAAGGATCTCATCCAACGTCCGATGTGCACAGGACAGAAGCTGGGGGTCTGGTGCCACATGATCAACATAACCAAAGCCAATTTACTATAAACTACAATCTTTTCACTTTCTGATTTTCCAGATACACCATAAAAACTGCAATCCCAGTACAATATCAACATATATAATTTCTACATATGGCCCAGTGGAAATACATTCCACCTGAACTGTAGTTTGCTCTATAAAGGTATTCAACAACTTAGCAGTACTGCTCAGTTTAGAAATCATTCTATTTTCATCAAAACCAGTGATGGAAATGGTTATTTTTGTAAAAGTACCTGAAAAAAAAGTCCTGATGTTCCACTCCACTTTGGCCTGATTGGTTGACTGAACTCTATACCAGCTGTGACACGGCCAATGGTCAGGCTTCTACCAGCAGGTTGGTCACCATGAACAAGAGTTCCAGGGGTCCTTGAATTCTGGAAAGAAAAATATTGAAGTGAAAAAAAGAAAAGAAAATAAAATAAATATAAAGAGGAAAAAGAAGGTTGCGTGATATTCAGCTTCCTACCATAAAGAAATTCATAGTAATCAGACAATCCCCAACCCCACCCCCCCCCCCCCCCCCAAAAAAAAAAAAAAAAAAAAAGATTACCTGAACCATTATTGTTCTGGATGTCCGCTTGTCATCTCCTTCAATCCATGGGTCTGTGTAGTTTATACGGAATATTGAGTCAATCTGGCCCCTCTCTAAAGAAATATTGAGTTTCTGGCTTCTTCCAAAAACATTTCTATGAGAGTATGCAAAGCTGCAATTGAAATAGAAATTGAAATAAGCTAAACAGCTTAAATGCAAAGTCGCAAGAATCTAGACTATCTACTGTAACACTAGATGTTATGACCAGAAATTTTGTTTTTTCTTTTCTTTTTTTCTTTTTTTCTTTTTTCCAAATATGCATTATCATTGTTGATTGGATGTGGGAGACTATTAACAATTTTCTCCTACACTGCGCTCCAGCTAAAGGAACCTTTGGTCTATGGTTTTCTCATTATTTGGTGCTTTGGGGCCATGCTTTCCTGGTGAAAGATATTCTTACATTCCAGAGAGATGGTTGCAGGGGCCATCAAAGCCCAATTATGTGCATGGTAGTCAAAGGCAAGCCAAGCACTCACCTAGGCACCTGGGCATGTTAAGGCACCACTAAGTCTTTTCCATTAGGCTGGTTTTGACTTGTTTTCAAGCTTTTACTGGTTTGAAGGTGAATGTGGGGAAAAGTGAGATTGTCCCTATTGGGGAGGTGAGCAATATCCAGTCATTGGCTAATATTCTTCAGTGCAGGGTGGGCAGTTTGCCTATGATTTATTTGGGTATGCCACTGGGTTCTTTGTATAAAACAGCCGCTATTTGGAATCCGATTCTTGAGAGGTTGGAAAAGAAGCTTTCAGGCTGGAAGCGGCTTTACTTGTCAAAGGGTGGTAGACTCACATTGTTGAAAAGTACCCTTTCAAGCCTTCCAACTTATTACCTTTCCCTTTTTACTATCCCTAAAGCTGTGGCGACTAGATTGTAATGTATTCAGAGGAATTTTTATGGGGTTCTTCAGTTGAGTGTTTCAAATATCCATTGGTGGCTTGGGAAAAGGTTTGCCTACCTCGCGAGTTGGGTGGTTTGGGAATTCGGAATTTGGCGTATTTTAATCAGGCCCTATTAGGGAAATGGCTTTGGAGGTATGGCCATGAAATCTCTCATCTATGGCGGAGGGTCATAGCCATGAAATATGGGGAGGGTAAAGGGGGTTGGTGCTCTAGAGTTTGCAGAAGGGCTCATAGTTGTGGGTTATGGCGGAGTATTAGTGAAGGGTGGGGAAGTTTTGCTAAGCATTTGTCTTTTGTAGTGGGGGATGGTTCTCATATTCTTTTTTGGCATGACAAATGGACCGGAGATGTTCCTCTTAAAATTCTTTATCCCCAGTTATTTTTGTGTTCTGCTAATAAAGAAGCTTATGTTTCTGAAGTGTTAAGCCCTTCAGTGGGTGATAACGACAGAGTGTGGAGTTTAAGCTTTTTTAGGGGTTTCAATGATTGGGAGTTAGCGGCTTCTTATTCCCTACTTCATTTCATCCAAACTCGGATCCCTAGGGGTGATGGGGGTGACAGACTTCGTTGGGATCTTAATGGAAGCGGGAAGTTTAACACTCGGTCTTTTTATCATAAGATTCGAAATGCAACTCCTTCCACTTTCCCTTGGAAGGGCATTTGGAAAGTCAAGGTTCCTAAAAGGGTGGCATTTTCTATGTGGACAGCAGCTCATGGTCAAATTCTTACCTTGGATAACCTTATGCTTCGTGGTCGCCCTTTGGCGAATCGCTGTTGTATGTGCTGTTGTAATGAGGAATCTGTGGATCACCTACTACTTTTCTGTCCGATAGCTCATTCTTTGTGGACTCATATGCTTCAGTTGTTTGGGATCGATTGGGTCATGCCAGGTTCAGTAGTGGATTTATTATTTTGTTGGTACCATTGGCTTGGGAAGCATAGCTCTGATATTTGGAATTTGGTTCTAGGCTGTGTAATGTGGACTATTTGGACTGAACGGAATCAGCGTTCTTTTGAGGATAAGGGGAAATCTGTGGTTCAGTTATTAGATTTGTGCCATCGGACCCTCTTTGATTGGTCTCGGTGTTGGGGTTTTTCATATTGTTTTACCCTTATGGAATTCCTTTCGTCTATTAGCTTTTCTTAGTTTTTCTTAGTGGCTGCTTGTGTCTTTTTGTTCACTACCGTGAACCCTTTGTATTTTCATGCTTTTCCCTTATTAATAATATTTTCTTCTTACTTATCAAAAAAAAAAAAAAGGCTCTAAGGTGAGAAAGCCATTAGTGAGGTGCTCATCTTTAGAGCCTAGGTGAGCAAGGCAACCACCTTAAGCAATGAAAATGGCACTAAGGCGAGAGACTCGGTGTGTGTGTGTGTGTTTTTTTTTTTTTTTTTTTTAATTAAACCATTTTTTAAATTGTAATACCTATTATTAGATTATTAATTTACAGAAACTTGTTAAAAAACCTATTTTTAGATTAAATAACTTCTAGAAGCTTGTTGTAAAACTTATTGTTAGATTAATCAATTTATTATTAATTATTAGAGCCGAAATCATGTTAAGCCTATTTTGAAATGTAATAAATAGACCTAAATTCTTCATGCAACACATTTAAAACACACTTGATTATGAGATTCCTAATTTTTGATACATTAGGTACATATGATTTAAGTTTTACATGTATAATAATTATATTTAGAATTTAATGCCTCTAATCAGGCTAGCACTTTTTTGTCACCTCATGCCTCAAGTAATACAAGGCCTTGGCGCCTTAAGGTGGCCTTTTGCCTTTGGCTACCTTGGTTATGTGGGACACCATTCCTTTACATTTAATGAGGTTTATTTGGCATGAACATAACATTGGATCGGCTGAAGGAATTGAAGCACCTTCAATTCAATTCAATTCAAGCTCATATTTCATTGGTAAAGGAACATTGATGATTTTAATTGTTCTTCTTTGGAGTTTCTTGATTTTTGTAATTTTAATTTTTAAATTGTTGCTTGGCTCTTATATTCTACCAGTGATTTCAGGCTTCACCCTTTTTTCTTCCAAAAAAAATTATATTACTTATGAAAGAAAAAATATTAGAGAATATGGAACTAAACAACAATAGCAATATAAGTCCATATAGCAGTCAAAAGAAGATTTTAACGTTAAAATGTGTAGCAGAAAGGCAAACAGAGCTCCCACAGAAGATTGAAACCAATCCTCTTATAAAAAATTGTAACAATCAGTATTAACACAAGTAGTGCAGTGGTGCTGGTAACCCTGACAAATCTGTGACGAAAAGCCAAACATGCTACAATTTGTATGATATGCAATATAACCAACCAAGACTAACAAATTGATGAGTTAGACCAAGGAGACATAACCCACCAAATTTCAACTTATGTTGGTTACTATTTAATATTAACTCACATACAGGTGTCACTGTGGGTACAAATTTAAGAATTGCATTCACCATGTAATGTTGCATTGAGATAAACACTTCAATGTGAGGCAAATGTGCAAGTAAGGTAACACACTTTTGCTCAGATCAATTTGTAAACCTATGGCTTACCTCTAGATTAAAAAATAGACCATTTAAACTGGTCATTTCTGTCCCGAGTTATAAGTGCATCAAAACAATTGCATTTATTCCTATAGATATAGAAGGTTCCTTTGAGATAAAATACACATAACAATGCACAAATGTCATGTAATGAAGCAGAAAGAAGATATAAAATTGGAAAAATGTACCAATCAGATAATATGGTCAGTAAGCTTACCTTCCAATGAGTCCTGATAGAGGGCCACTCGTAATCCTATAAATTGAAATATCACCAGGTAAATATTATACAGCACAAAAATTAAAAATTAAATTTAGAAATTTAGAAATAAAAAGAAAGCTAGGTCAGATTATATGCATGAAAGTGCCCTTTAAACTAACATCACTTACCCACTTGATATTCCACCTCCAGCAGAGAAACCTCCATTTGGACGCTCAACAACATTCATTACCATATCAACCTTACCAGTATCTGTCATGTTGGGGAAAAAAATTTGACAATTAAAAATAAGACTAGAGTACATTTTTGGCTCCTTTACAATCAAAGTTTTCACTTTGGCCCTTCATGTTTGATTTCATTTTCATATTGGTCTTACCACCCATTTCCATCAGTAATCTGGTCACCTAGCATTATATGGGTGACATTGCTTAATGGACACTACTTATCTGGCACTTAAAAATCAGATTACTAACAAGAGTCAACTACAGGACCAATATGAAAACAGAATCAAATATTAAGGGTCAAAAGTGCAGTTTAGACAAAGTAAATAAATAAGATTCAAAAAGGCAAATAGTAAGAAAAAACAAATTGAAGCACATATTAACACATAGAAGCATCTCCACTTAAGAATGCACACATAAGATCATTATATTGGCATTTATCATGGTTTCAAAAACTGGGCAGAATAAAGAACCCGAAAAAGAAGAGGTTTTCAGTTTTATAGTCCAATTGGGGTTCTTTTGGTGGTAGTAGATGATGGCTTATTGTTGTTAATGTATTCACTATGACTAACAGATTTTTTTTTTTTTTTTCTCATCCTTTGACATCAAATTTTTTTTATTTTTTTTGATAAGTATCCTAAAAAAAAAAAAACGCATAAACATGAACAATCCAGGATGTTCCAATAGACAAATGTTTCATATTACCAAATAGGTGGATTAACCATGAAATCCAGACTAGTCTGGAAATAGAGAGGACATAGGATTCCAGTATCACAAACACAAATTGACTCAAAAGCAGTATGTCTTAGTGATGAATGAGAATTTAAGACCAAAGAAATAAAAAGGAAGGGGGGGAATAGTCCATTGTCTTTTGTTTCACAATTTTATATTTTATTATTAAGTCGATAGAATTTCAACCGACAGTGTCCGCTCCATAATAATTGTTGCTCTTTATTATCAAGCCGAGATGCCAATTGGTTTTTGGTATAGGCGGGGTTAAACCTCAAGTCTCTTTTATTAATATGCCTTAGTATTTTAAAAGGTCATGTCACTAGCATGTGACTTTTAATGAAGTTGGATGGTTACAATTTAATTGTTATATGTAAGATGAAGGGCTAAGATTCTAGAGTTACTAAGGGCTATTATTAATAGCCACATTTTAGTCATTGTAGGGCAGTTTACTCTTTTCTTATATATTTCATGAAATTTCAGGTTTGAAAATTTCTTGAGCTCTTTGAGCCTTGAAATTGATATTTGATTGTTCCAACTTCAATCCTATTATCTTTTTATTTGCCTTGATGGAATTTCTTCTTAAATCCTTCTCAAACAGTAGATCTAAGTTCTCTTCACCACATCACCCAATTTCTCTCCACCATGGCTGAAAAGAACAACAACAACAACAACAAATGAAGCCTTAGTCCCAAAATTTGGGGTGAGCTATGGATCCTCAATATATTAGTTAGAGTCCGCCATATGTATTCTTTGCCTCCATTCCACGCTATCTAGAGTCATATTCTCTGTTAATCCCTTAACTGACATTGTCCTTTTTCATTACTTCTGCCATGGCTGAAAACTAAGATATATAATGGATAAAAATGGAAACAGGAATAAAATTAGGCAACTGTTCTTCTATAAATGAAATGAAGCAACTGTTTATAAACAATGGTTGGACAAACTATCACTTAAAATTTACTAAGCCTGTCTGGTAGAAATGAAACTTTATAGGGCATACTTGGTAAGATATTTTTCTGGCCTTCAACCTGGCACCTAAGGATTTAACTATACAATTCAGACCAAGCAGGCTTAGCTAAACAATTCAAATCTAGGTCTGTGTATGCAATGAAGAATCTAGGTCCTCTAGATTTCTTTCTCATGGTTAAAGGCTTATCACATTAATTTTATTCTTACCATACCAAGCACACCCCATTTCATAGTGATACTCTTGCAAAGTTTGTCCAAATGCTGCTGCAACCATATGGCTCTCCTTGCTAGCAATCTTATTTTCCAAAGTTACTAATGTCAAGATATCATGTCTTCAGGAATCTGACCACACACAAATTTGGACATCACTCCTCTCCATCTAAATAACAAATTGTCAAGGCTTTCACCAAAGGGCTTCTCATTCCAAATCTCAGTTGAAAGTCACTGATAACTCTCTAATCCACTTTAGGGACAGTGTATGTCATATAATAGATTTGGAATTATAGTTTATTATAATGATCGTCATAATTTCAACAAAGTTGGATTGAAATGGTTTCCTCAGATTTGCATTATGCCTCTATGTTTCAGCTCAAATCAGATAAGTTTCTTTATAAAAATAATTTTCCAAGATTTAGAATTGTAATAGAACTATTTAGTATATCAAAGAATAAGTTAGCTTACCATGCTGTATAGTATCTTAATTGCAAAACAAATATACCTCGACAGGGAATGATTAAGAAAGAAAGATTTAACTCACCACCTGCAGGCTGGGGAATAATGCTAACATCTTCCATGATTCCCATAGTTAATACAGTGTCTACATCTCTTTTTGCTTGAAGAATACTGTAGACCTGAAGAAGGATCATTCAAGATGCAAAACACATTATCAATCAGCGAGTACCAAATATATCTCGTGCATTCCACAAGGAAGACCCATTCATCGCAAAAAAGGGAAAGCAATTTGCTTCAGATTATAATTTAGTCAAAGTTACAATTAACATAATAAAGTACAATATTGTGATCATGAATAACAAGCAAGAATATCTATTCCTTCAAAGAAATGATAATGATAAAAAAAATGAAAGAAAAGAGCTAGAAGCAAGAGAAACTCTTGAATGCACAAAAAAAGCAAAGCCTCTTTCCTTGGCAGATACTCATGTCATCGCAGGTTCTTCCCAAAGTAAGAACGCCCATTCCTCAAGAATTACTCTAAGTAACATTATCTATATACGTACTGACAGATGAAGTACCTGTCCCTTCTTGGTTGTAAGTTGCCGAAGTATTGTTTCGGGCTTTGTCTTCCCCGTAGTTGGCTCACCACTGAAGTCATAGCAATGACACAAATTAATCACAAATTCCTTCCACTACTGCTGTTGCTAGGTAATGTATGGTACCAATAGTGTGTAGGAATGAATGGATGCATGCATGTAAATTTTGTTTTGATAAATATGCATGCATGTAAATCAAATAGGCAACTCTTACGTCTTTCTATCAAGGAAACGTATGGAGATATTATTGACCTCAGCTTCAGAAACTTGCAACCTAAGAATACCTCCAGAGAAAATCTCAACATCTGAAACCTTTGAGAACGATAAAAAACAATTATCCATTAATATGAGCAGTTGTCTTCACAAACCAAGGTAAATATCATGTCTCCAGAAAATCAATTCTTCATTCCTACCAGCACAAAGAAAAATTAACTCTACATCCCTAAAGAGAGTAAACATAATAAATTTTCACAAACCAAGCACTCACCAAGGCAAAAAAGCCCCGCTCTGAGTACCAATTATTAATGGAAGTTATTGCTTCATCCAAACGCCTGAGATTAATCACTTTTCCTGCACAACTTGACACCAAAATTCAAAAACAATAAAGGTCTCTGATGAGCACATTTCAAGACCAGCGGACCTAAGAAGCAGATATTATCATATACATGCACGCATATCCACACAGATACACATATAAGAAGATATAAGAAAACCTACCATATCCATCACGGAAAGCATCCTCTAGAAACTTGGCTGGAAGAACATTAGCTCCATCACATACCAACCCTTGGAACTCCTGGTTTGGTTCTACCTTATGTGACAATAAAACCAATATTAAATTTTATACCATGCTGAACCAAATTAAGAACATGTTTCTTAAAATGGTTAGGATACGTATGTACATTTTTCACAGAAGATTACTCACAAAATGTCACAATATTTTTTTGATAGATACAAAATGTCACAATATAAACAAAAAGGCAGATATGGTGAAAAAATCAGGATGTGCATGAGAAACAGACGTCAATTCACAAACTTCAAAAGGAGGAGAAAGGGGAAACTCAAACTAGTGACCCCTGCTTCCTAAAGCATTGTCTCCAATCGATTGGTCTAACCCTTGGGCGTGACAATTCTAATAACAGAGGAATCACTTTGATACATTGGTGTTGAATGTGTAGAAGTAACAGTGAGATAATAGAACAATTATTGTTGCATTGGGACATTGCTTATGAAATTGAGAACTTTTATTTTCTTTGTGTTCGGGGTTCACTAGGTAATTGTACCTTCTTTTTATACTGTAATTTTCCTTCTTTGTAATTCATTAGGAGTCCCCTATATATATACTTCCCATGTACATAAGGTAACTCCTCTTCAATAAAATTTATTACTTCAAAGAAAACATTCACTACACAATGTGGGATTTACTTTTCTTCTTTCATGAAACAAGGAGCCACGCTAGATTAAAAGAATGGCTCATAGCCTCATACTCCAGTGCAAAGTCGAGGTCCTACTCCTATCTCTTTGGAAGAAATGACTTCCCTGTACCATAAATTCTCTTTTAGCATTCTCTATTGTCTTTCCCATAAATGCTGCTCAAACTAACACCTTGTAACGCAAACTCATTCTCATCAATATCTTCGCCTTCTCTCCTATCAATTTGAACACAAACTCACAACCATTACACTCACATGTGACATAAAAACCCAAGTTTTAAATAAATAAATAACTCTTGCTAACAAAATCATTTCAAATTCTTCCACTTCTTCCCATAATCCAATTCCAACATGTCACCTAAATACAAATACCAAGGGCCAAATCATTATATGTCAATTCCTAGAGACAAACAAACTCTTTCTAACAAAACCATTTCAAATTCTTTCATTTCATCCCAAAATCAAACATACATATTGCCACAAACATCATTCAATATCAATTCCAAATAACAAAACCATTTCAAAATTCTATATTTCTCATGCTGATTGATGAAACCAATAGAAATGATACCTGAAACACCAATCTGATGCCATCACGCGTGTCCATCGCCACTGGAATACACGACTGGAAGTATCCACTGTATATGATCCTATGCACATCCTCTTGAACCTCGCGCACAGTGAGTGCCGAGTTGTCTCGGCTCGCCTTCAGCGCCTGCAATGCCTCCATTTCCAAGTCCTTCCTCTCGAGCTCCTCCCCATCCTTGTTCCTCACCAGCACTTCACTGATCAACACCCTCTCCTCATCGCTCCGGCTAGGATTCAGCCCCTTCTGAGAAGAAGAAGAAGACTCGTCGGCGGCTCGAGTCAGAGCCAACGAAGCCGAACAGAGAAGCGCCGACTTCGGTATAAACAACAATCTCTCATTCTTCTTGTCCTCGGACTGAGCCGACTCGGCGGACCGAGTTAAAGACAGCGACGCCGAGCAGAGGAGAGACGATCGCCCTATCGACGACGCCGATCGCCGATCCCGAGACGGAAACGCGAAGTGAGTCGACTCGGCCAGGCGGTTCCAGAAACGAGAGAAATTGAATTGCTTGAACTCGGAGCGAGTCTTGACCGAGTCGACGAGCTGAGCGAGCGAGTTTCGGGTCTTCGCGATATGGGAGCCGAACGGGAAATTGAAAGGCGAGGGTTTTGGAGGATTGAGAGGGATTTTCAGAGACGACGAAGTGAACCGAACGTCGTCGTTTCGAGGCATTTGTTGTTTGGGGATTTTGAGGGCTAGGGTTTTTCAGGGAGCTCCTGAAGAAGAAGAAGAAGGAGATAAACCCTAGCTAGAGTGTCAGTGACTCAGTGAGACTGTGAGAGTGATTGAATTTGATTTTGTCTGAAATAACGGTATCGACCCGAATTGGATCCGTATTCGGTGTGTGATCCGAAATGAAAGCGGTTCGAGATGTATTCGGGTTTCGGATTCGGTTTTGTGCAAGTAGATGAATTGTTTGGAATCTTAGATGGTGGTGGGTGAACTTGAGCCCAAACAAAGCCCAATGCACAAATTACCTTTTTCTAATTGATGATGTCCAACACTCATTGTTGTCAACTTGTCATTAGTTACTCTCAATATGGTAGAATTTGAGATATGCCTATTCATGGGTTGGGTTTTTATTGGATCAAATGCAATTGTTTATCAATTTTTTTTGAAAATATCATTATATATATAAATATATATATTCTTCTTTTTTTTTTTTTTTTGTATAGTCGTATTTTTGCTCCAAATAGATATCTTACTTAATTGACATTTTTCATTTTTAATAATAGCTTTCTATTAACTTTTTTTTATTAATAGTTGTTTAATGTATAGACTCTTTTGTTCTTATCATCTTTTTAATAACAATTTCTCTCTATTTGTCAAATAATATTTGTAATTATATTGTGTATCACACAGCCATAATACTCATTAATTATAAAAAATGCGTTTAAATAAATTATTCAATCTCCATTAACACGTTTAAAAATATAATACAACACAATTAAAAAAAATTAAAAAACAAGTAAGTCAATTGCATATTTGATTTGATTGGTAAGAAGAAGTATCAATTTGGAGACCAATAAAATAAGTTGATGAAGCAAGGTCTTTGAAATCAATTGAATTACTGTGTTGGGCAATAACTTGATTCTCTTTTAACATAGCATGGCTTATGCATCAAATAAATAACAATTAAAGCCAATATAAGTCTGACATTATTAAACTTCATCACAAGACTAAATGTCAACTTGGAATAACCGCATATTTACAATACAGACGCGGTGATCAGTTAGACCTTTAATTAATTAATTAATTAATAGCTCTTTTTTTGATTAACCCCTACTTGCTTTATTAATTTTAATACATAGGGTAGGGGTCAAATTGAAATTGATGTTCAATTATTTCATTTCAGTGTAATTTTCGACCTAAGAATAACAAGAATGGGATCACTCTCTGTAGGATTTGACCTACGACATCGGGTTTTGGAGACCTGTGTTCTACCGAACTAAACTAAGAGCGCTTTATTATCACACTAAATATTTTGTAAGTAACCCTAATATATTATATTTTTGCACGCGTATCCTATTCTATAGTAGAATAGAGTCAAGCAGGATTTATTATTTAGCTCAATCTTAAAGACTGTTGTAGGGTCGGTCTTTGGGGCCCAGGCCCAACAGGTAAGTAATTCTGACCCAAAAAACCCTAGACAATGAATTTGTAGAGAGCGGGTTACAGAACTAGGGCTGGACGAAGTGAACGTTAGTTAATTGCATGCCATGCAGCAGTTTGAACGTAAGAATGTCTCCTTAATGTCCACAGGATACTTAGTCCGAGGAACCGTATGGGTGCACCTCTGGTTCTGATCAAAGACTATTGCCTTGCTCTTTCTTCCTCTCTCCTTTCTGTTTTTCAATTTCCGATCCCTTCTTCATGGGGATTTCCTTCTCTTATATAGCCTCCTTAAATTGATAAGAGTCTTACACTTGTTAACCATCTGGACCTTCACTTGAGTGCATGTCCCATCGGACATCCACCTTATCTTTCTGTGAGTTGCATTGGCCAATGTAACACTGTTCGCTTGTCTTATCCACATTAATGCGACTGGAAAAGTAGCTTCCTTGCATTTAATGCGACAGTTGTGGTCTCTCCCTGGACATTCTATGCTTTTGTTCTTCTCCCTGCTTTATGAGGCTTACCCTTATAACCAATATTTGTTTGGAATGACTCTTTATTATGGATAGGGTGCATGTTGGGCTCATATTTGGCGCGTTCAAGGAGACACTCCTCCTCGGACGTCTCCTTTAAATAAGTTTGGACTTATTAGGGTTGGGCTGGCAGTTGCTTTGGTGGCCCATTTTCCCTTTGGTCGTAGTTGGACTCTATATAGGGCCCAAGGCCCATTGTTTGACTTGGGAATTTTACCCTTACAATAGCCCCTCAAAATTCCGGTTCTTTCCCTCTTAGCCGAGGAGAAAAGGCGGGATTTTGACACTCACAAGGTCATTTATTGCAGGTTCCTGCTTCACCCGTGCGGAGGCATGTTCCCCACGTGCCTCATTACTGCTAAAGGCATTTTGCAACCCACGAGGTGCTAATTATTGCGTTTAGCGGCTCCATATCCTTTCGATCCAACGGTGGGGTGCCAGATCAACGGCTGATATTCTCTCCACTTCTCTGGGTGGGAGTAAGTCCTTTCAGCTTCTCCCGGATATATAAGATTTTCAAAGGAAATTCCTCCCATTTTTTGGAAAAGCACTCAGAGCACTCCAGCACCTTCTCTTTCAAAGCGTTCAAACTTCCGCAGACATTCCCTTGAAGATTCCCAACGACTTCCTCACCCGTAAGTGCCCATTTCCTTTCCGTTGTCTTTCTTGGTGTTTTTCCTTAAAGTAAATCGTCTTCGCGTCACCTAGAATTAGTGGGATGGGTAAGCTTGAGAAAATGGTAGATTCCCCGACCGGTATGGAAGGCTTCAGGGCTAAGTACCGTATTCCGCCGGAAGTAGGTCTAGAGTATTGCTCTTTGGAGGAAATCCTAATCAAGAGGAGGACGGGGCAGGTCGCCATTCCAATGATAGCCTTTGTGGAAGGAGGAATGACCATCCCTATGGGGAGGATAACTAGGGATTATTTGCGTGGTCATGGGTTGGCCCCTCACCAATGCGTCGCGAATATGTTCCGAATTCTGGGGTGCGTAAACGTCTTGAACAATCATATGAACCTCGGCCTTTCGTGGCACGACGTGGTTCATCTATATGAATGCCATAGCCTCGGCGACTCATATTACCTAAAGTCCAAGTCCGACGAGGTGAGGTTGATATCCTGCCTTCCCAAGTCCAACAAAGGCTTGAAATACGACCTTTTGATCGTCTCCGGACCATGGCACGACGGTATTCATTGTCCGGTCAGGGCAGGAACACCAGGTGGGGCATCGTAGAATTAGATCCCTTGGAAGGGAGCTTAGTTTTGATCTTTCTTTTCTTTGTTTCAGTTTTGATTTTGCTTGTTTTCCTCCTCGGACTAACGTAACCCTTTCTTTGGGTTTTGCAAACAAGGAGCCTACGACTCCTCGGCTAAGTTTGGTCAACGTCCCGGCACTCAATTTCCTTTTGAGGTTTGAAATTTACGTGAGTGCAGACGGGCAACTGCAGGCTACACCTCTGATCTTGGAGTACGAGCCCCTTTCTCGTGCTCTAGTGGACGCTGGTCAAGCAATCAGGGCTGGCAGTCCTCGATTAGCACGCATCGACGTCTCCATACTAGGATTTCTCGCTTCGAGAGATTTACCTCCCGTCCAGCTGCCTGTTCAGCGTGCTCTTCCCGCAGCAGTTGTCCCAGGTGAAGAAGCTGGTTCCTCGCACTCGTCTTTGGAAGATCAGATAGACCAGTTCCATTTCGCCGAGGAGGGAGAGGTGTCGGCCAGGCCAGTAGAGCTCTCGGACTCTGATTCAGACTTAGATCGCGCCTCGGCAGCCCCTAATCTTGGTTTGGTAATTGCACAAGTTGATACCAGCCAATAAATCGAGGAAGAAGGCATGGATCTGAAACCCAGGTCTGGTCTCAAGGGCCTCCTTTCCAACAGAAACAAGGGGCAGTCCTCCAAAGATGCCCCAAAGGAACAGCCTACCTCCAAGGCTCCTCCTCCTCTTCCTCCCACATCAGATGCAGCACTACAGCCTATGCCCAATTTGAGGCGAAAAAGGCCTGTGGAAGAGTTAGAGGAGGGCGAGGTTGGCCGTGAAAATGACAAGCACCAGAAGAAGGGCAAAGAGACGAAAGAGCCCAAGGAGAAGAGGACCAAGTCCGTTGACATCCGAGATGAGGCTACTATTCGGAGGGAACAGCGGAACTGGTCTCCACGGCTGGAGTTGGATGGCGCTCCGATCTCTTGGGACGCAACTCTTTGGGAAGCCCAACGAGGACAGGCGTCATTCCTGGCCGAGGCCCTGCAATAACCCCTCCTTTTGCCTCGAGATATGGAGGGCCTTCGGGCTACTCGGCAACCAGACCTTTTTCATGTCGCTGAAGAGGGACATGGCTATGGTAAGTAAAACTTCTCTTATCTAGCTTTCTTATTCCGTATCTGTTTGTTCGTCATTCTCTTTTAATTTGGTCTTTATTTTTTGCGTAGGTTACTCAGCAAATTTTCATTACCGAGGAGTGGGCCAAGAAGGCTCGCGAGGATCTGCACAATGAGACTAAGTCCCGCCTTGCTGCTGAGACGGCTGCCGGCGACCTTAAGCAAGAAAATGATCGCCTAAGCAGTGAGGTGAAGGAGGCGCAGAAGGCTCGCGTGAGCGCCGAGGCCGGATACAAGAACGTCACCAAGCAGGTTGAGAATCTGCGCCAACAGCTCCGCCAGTCCGAGGAAAAACTCGCGACAGAGAAGCAGGCGGTCTCAGATCTCAAGGCCGAGCTTGTAAAGGTCAAGGACGAGGCCCGCTTGGCCAGGGAGGCGGCTGAGAAAGCGGTGGTGACCTCATATGATCGCGGAGTCAGGGACACTGAGGTTAGGCTGACCGAGGAGGTGGCCGCCGTATACAGGGACTACATCACCATGTCTTGGGGTGTAGCCTTGGATCGGGCAGCAGTTCCAGCGGACTCCGATCTCTGGAAAGTTGAGAATATCTTTTTTCCGGAGGATATTCGTGAGATTCTGGACGTGGTTGCCCCTGAGGAGCCTCTCCCAATGAAGGCCTTAGCCTCAGATTCTCCTATGCCTGAAGCTGAGGATACGCAGCCGGCCGCGAAGGACAAGTCGCCCAAGGACAGTCTCTCAATCAGGGATGTTGTCGCGCAAGCTAAGGAGGCTGTTCCGGGACCCCATGCAGCAGATGATCAAATCGAGCCTACTCAAGGTTTAGACTTAGGAAAGTAGTGTAGTAGTGTAGGATTTTACTTGTAGCTGCCCTTTTATATTTTGTTCTGTTAATGTTTGTAAGACAATGCTTTTGGATTTCAATGAAAGGTGTCGTTTTCCTTTAAATATTGTTCTACTGTCTTTCCTGCTTTCATCATGAATGAATGTCTATTCTGCCACTAACTGTTGAAAACCAAGCGTGAATGAACGAATATGTAAAAAATGATAGTCGATAATCATATAAGACTGATTCGAGGTTAATTTCCCCAAAGTCTGTGGTCCGAGAAGCCAGGCAGGACTTGGGTTCTGTTTAACACTTAGTGAAAAATGCTTCGAGGTTAATTTCCCCCAAGTCTGTGGTCCGAGGAGCCAGGCATGACTTGGGTTCTATTTAACACTTATTGCAAAATGCTTCGAGGTTAATTTCCCCCAAGTCTGTGGTCCGAGGAGCCAAGCAGGACTTGGGTTCTGTTTAACACTTAGTGAAAATGCTTCGAGGTTAATTTCCCCCAAGTTTGTGGTTCGAGGAGTCAGGCAGGACTTGGGTTCTGTTTAACACTTATTGCAAAATGCTTCGAGGTTAATTTCCCCCAAGTCTGTGGTCCGAGGAGCTAAGCAGGACTTGGGTTTTGTTTAACATTTAATGAAAATGCTTCGAGGTTAATTTTCCCCAAGTCTGTGGTCCGAGGAGCCAGGCAGGACTTGGGTTCTGTTTAACACTTATTGCAAAATGCTTCGAAGTTAATTTCTCCCAAGTCTGTGGTCCGAGGAGTCAGGCAGGACTTAGGTTCTGTTTAACACTTATTGCAAAATGTTTCGAGGTTAATTTCCCCCAAGTCTGTGGTCCGAGGAGCCAGACATGATTTAGGTTCTGTTTAACACTTAGACCAAGTAGCTATACAGTAATGTGGCGCCAAGAATTGTGTCTTTCATTAATAACAGTACCTTTTCAGGTTATTTACATTCCAAGGTCGTGGCACTACATGTTCATCCAAATCTTCCAAAAAGTAGGCTCCTATGCCGGCTATGGAAATGATACGATATGGGCCTTCCTAATTTGGTCCGAGCTTCCCCCACGCAGGGTTTCTCGTAGTGCCAAGGACTTTCCTCGGTACCAGATCCCCAGGCGCCAAGGGCCTCAGTTTCACCTTGGCATCGTAACCTTGCTTGAGCTTTTACTGATAGTGGGCAAGCTGGACCATTGCGCTTTCCCTCCTTTCCTCGATGAGGTCCAAGCTTTTTTCCAGAAGTCCGTTGTTGACACTGGGGCAGAATGCAGTGGTCCTTTGTGTTGGGAAGTTTACCTCCAGTGGAATGACAGCCTTGGCCCCATAGGTCATCGAAAAGGGGGTTTCCCATGTGGACCTGCGGGGTGTGGTGCGGTATGTCCACAAGACATGGCCCAACTCTTCAACCCACCTCCATTTCGCGTCATCTAACCTCTTTTTCAGCTCATTCACAATAGTTTTGTTGACGGCCTTTGTCTGCCCATTACCCTGCGAATAAGCTGGTGTGGAGTATCTGTTGGTAATTCCCAGCTCACTGCAGTATCTTCTGAAAGTTTTACTATCAAACTGGAGGCTGTTGTCCGAGATCAGTGTGTGAGGTATCCCGAATCTAGTGACGATATTTTTCCAAATAAATTTCTTGGCATCAACGTCCCTAATATTCGCCAACGCCTCAGTTTCGACCCATTTCATGAAATAATTCGTGCCGACGAGGATAAATCTCTTGTTCCCTGCTGCTTTGAGGAATGGTTCTAGGATGTCTAGGCCCCACTGTGCGAATGACCAAGGGCTGGACAGTGGGTTAAGGTTTCCTCCAGGCTGGTGTATATTCGGAGCGAACCTTTGACACTGGTCGCACTTCTTCACATATTCCTGCGCCTCTTTTTGCATGATCGGCCACCAGTAACCCTGTGTTATGGCCCTATGGGATAGGGACCTACCCCCCGTATGACTTCCACAAATTCCTTCGTGCAGTTCCTCCAGGATGAGTTCAGTGGCCTCTGGGTGCACACACAGCAAGTATGGCCCTGAGAATGAGCGCCTGTACAGTTTCGAGTCCTTGGACAACCAGAATCGAGAGGCCTTTCTTCTAATCTTGTCGGCCTCATTCTTATCGTCTGGTAAGGTGTCGTGCTTTAAGAACAACACTAGAGGATCCATCCAACTAGGCCCAGCCCTGACGTTGTGGACTCGTATTTCATTGGCCTTTGTCGTCGTTGGGCGGTAGAGATCTTCTACTAGAATAACCCAGGGAAGTGGCTGAGCCGAGGAGGTGGCTAGCGTTGCAAGAGAATCAGCATGGGTGTTCCCGCTTCTTGACACATGCGCCAGATGGAAGTGACAAAATTAGGTCTGTAGGCATTTAACCTGAGCTAGGTACTCCTGCATTCTTTCATCCTTCGCCTCCAACTCCCCATTTACTTGTCCGACGACGAGTCTTGAGTCTGAAAATATGCTCGCGGATCTTCCACCCAGTTTCTGGATCATTGACATTCCTTCCAATAGTGCCTTATACTCTGCCTCGTTATTCGTGGCCGAGAAACCAAGCCTTAACGATTTTTCGATGGTGATACCTTCGGGGAAGACCAGAACGAGCCCCATACCTGAGCCCCTTTGGTTGGCTGCACCGTCGACGTGCGCTTTCCACCAGCTGGGCTCTTGCTGAGCGATTGCATTTATCAGTTTCCCGTCTGGGTTCAGTGACCCTCCCCCTCCTTCTAGTATGGGCTCCGCAAATTCGACTACTAAATCTGCGAGGACTTGACCTTTCACAGCAGTGCGAGGCATATACCTAATGTCAAAGGCGCCCAGGATCGTTCCCCATTTTGCAATTCTGCCCGTGTAGTCGACATTCCGGAGAATGGACTTTAGCGGAAGCTAAGTTAGTACAACCACAGTGTGTGCCTAGAAATAGTGGGGGAGCTTTCGCGTGGCTTGTACGATTGCCAAAACGACCTTTTCGAGGGGGAGGTAGCGGATCTCTATCTCGTGCAGCGATTTGCTTACGTAGTAGACGGGCCGTTGCGTGCCATTGTCTTCTCGGATCAGTACTAAGCTCACTGCATGAGAGGCTACTGCGATGTAGGCGAACAACACCTCGTCGGCATCAAGACTGGACATAATTGGTGGTCGGGCGAGGTATTCTTTGAGCTGTTGGAAAGCTAAAGTACACTCCTCAGTCCACTCAAAGCGCTTCCATTTGCGCAATAGGAGGAAGAAAGGCCTGCATCTGTCTGCTGAGCGGGAGATGAAACGGTTTAAAGCAGCTATCATACTAGTGAGCATCTGGACCTCTTTGGGATTCCGAAGAGGCTGCAGGCTTTGAATAGCTCTTATTTGGTCAGGGTTAACTTCTATACCTCTATGGGTCACCATTTAAACTAAGAATTTCCATGATCCAACCCCAAATGAACATTTGGATGCGTTTAGTCGCAGCTTGTACTTTCTCAGAATTCGAAAGATGTCGCCGAGGTCTCTGACGTGGGTGGCTACCAATTTGCATTTTACCACCATGTCATATATATACACTTCAATGCTCTTTCCTATCTGCTGTTCAAACATCCTGGTCATCATCATTTGGTAGGTTGACCCGGCATTCTTTAAGCCAAAGGACATCACCTTATAATGATAATTTCCAACGGGGGTGACAAAAGCTATTTTTTCTTGGTCCTCAGCAGCCAGGGGTATCTGATGGTAGCCCTGGAAGGCATCCAAAAAACTCATTCGGGAGTGTCCGACGGTCGAATCTACCAATCGGTCTATCCGTGGCATGGGGAAGGGATCCTTCGGGCAGGCCTTGTTTAGGTCCGTGAAGTCTATGCAGACCTGCCATTTCCCGTTCTTCTTCTTTACCACGACTGTGTTGGCTAACCATTCGGGGTAGAATACCTCCTTGATAGCCCCTACTTTCTTCAATTTTGTGACCTTCTTTCTCACAGCGTCTGTATGTTCTTTCGACGGTCGTCGAGGAGGCTGCTTCTTAGGTGTTATAGCCGGGTTAACATTAAGGTGATGGTAGATGAAATTTAAGTCAACCCCAGGGGCCTTGTAAGGGTCCCAGGCGAATACGTCCACGTTCTGTTGGAAAAATTCAATTAGTGTTGACTTCTCTTGGAGTGGAAATTCTGTGCCGACCTGAAAAAACCTCTCGGGGTCTGATCCGACGAGTACTTTCTCCAGATCCTCACAGCTTACCTCCATGGCTGGTCCTCCACCACCCGAAGCTGGGACCGGGGTCATTAATTGCTATAAGTCGTTCTCGACTGAGGTGGAAGGTTGACTATTTGGTCGTCGCGAGATTGCGGACACCATGTATTGCCTGGCCATCGCCTGGTTCCCTATTATTTCTTTGACTTGACCTCCTGACGGATACTTCACTTTTTGGTGTAGGGTTGATGGCATAGCCCCTAGTGCATGAAGCCATGGTTGGGCCACGATAGCTGTGTAGGGGGAGTACACATCTACCACAATGAAGTTCACTTCCACCACGTCAGAGTCTGTTTGTACAGGCAGCCTGATCATGCCTTTCGGGGTGACCGTTTTTCCTTCAAAACTGACCAAAGGGGAGTCGTATGCCGACAGGTCCTCTGGCTTCAGGTTCAGTCATTTATACAAGTCGGGATACATTACTTCCACGGCGCTGCCTTGATCAACTAGCACTTTCTTGACGTCATAACCCCCAATTCTGAGCGTGACGACTAGGGCGTCGTCGTGGGGTTGAAGGGTTCCCAGTTTGTCCTTATCCAAGAATCCGATTAAGGGTGTGGGACTCACTTTGGCCCTTTTAGATTCCCTGCCATCGGCTTCAGACGGGAGCCTGCCCACTGACATTACTCTGAGAGGATTGGATCCAGTCCTTCCAGGTGCAGCGAGGATGACATTTATTGTGCCAATGGGCGGCCTCAATGCACTTTGCCTGGTTTCGATGTTTGATTGTTCCTGCCATCCGACAGGGTGATGCAATAAATGTCTCAACTTCCCCTCTCGGACTAGCCGGTCCAAGTGGTTTTTCAGATTCCTGCAATCATCGGTGGTGTGGCCTGGCTTTTGATGGTATGCGCAATATAGATTCTGATTACGTTTCAAGGGGTCACCTGCCATCCTGTTCGGCCATTGAAAGAACGGTTCGCCCTTTACCTTCTCTAGGATCTTGTGTAGTGGTTCTCGGAACACAGCATGGACCGCTGGTGCCCTAGTGGAACCAGACTATTCCGAGTAATCTCTCCTCGGCCTATTACTGTTGATAATGCGGTCCGACCTGAAGTCCCTCCTCTCCTAAGGGACAACCTTAGTTTTTCCTTTCCTCGTCTGCTGGTTTTCCTCAACCCTTTTGTACTTGTCAATTCTGTCCATGAGTTGACGCACGCTGGTGACTGGCTTCCCAGTGAGGGACTTTCTTAAGCCGTGCTTTGTCGGCAGGCCCCTCTTGAATGTACTAATGGCGACGTCATCGTAATTTCCTTCTATCTCATTATACATTTCCCAGTACCTGTCTGAGTAGGCCTTCAGTGTCTCCCCTTCCCGCATGGACAAGGATAGAAGGGAATCTAGAGGCCGAGGGACTCTGCTGCTGGTAATGAAGCGGGAACCAAAAACTTGTGTCAGCTGTTTAAAGGAATCTATGGAATTCAGTTTAAGGGCATCAAACCATCTCATCGCCATAAGTCCCAAGCTGGACGGAAACACCTTACACATTAAGGCCTCCTCCCTGGAATGGACGGCCATCCTCTGATTAAATTGGCTTACATGCTCTACTGGGTCAGTCCGACCATTGTATATGGCAAATGTTGGTTGATGGAACCGCCGAGGAAGCTCTGCCCTCTCTATTCTACGCGTGAAAGGCGACTGGGAGATGCGATCCAGGGCCTTGCTCATGGCATCGTTTGCCAGGCCTTGGTAAGATGGGCTTTTGTGGCCGCGTTTGCGAGGTCGTTCTTCCTCGTAAGAAAAAGTCTCGCTTGGAGGGGTTCTTGATCTCCGCCTGTATTCATTATCCTCATCACTGCTAGTGTCCGAGCTGGGTGAAGGATGTTTTCGCTGCGCTCGGCGCAGCTTCTTCTTCAAATCATCAATTTCTTGCTGTAAAGCCTTTCAATCGTTTTGCTTATGGGATGCATGACCTTTCCCTTTCGAGCGGCTTCTGCTCGTGTGAGAGGTGTTCACACTACCCTCTCGTTGCTTGTCTTGGTCTTTCTCCCGTTCAAGATTCAAAAAATTGTCCTGCCGTTGGGAATCTGCACGTCCGGCTTGGCGCGGACCTGATCCTTCCATTTCTTACAGTTTCACTTGTCCAGACACAAGTTCTCCCCACAGATGGCGCCAATTATAAGGTCGGTCTTTGGGGCCCAGGCCCAACAGGTTAGTGATTCTGGCCTAAAGAACCCTAGACAATGAATTTGTAGAGAGTGGATTACAGAACTAGGGCTGGACGAAGTGAACGTTAGTTAATTGCATGCCATGCAGCAGTTTGAACGTAAGAATATCTCTTTAATGTCCACAGGATACTTAGTTCGAGGAACCGTATGGGTGCACCTCTGGTTCTGATCAAGACTATTGCCTTGCTCTTTCTTCCTCTCTCCTTTCTGTTTTTCAATTTCCGATCCCTTCTTCATGGGGATTTCTTTCTCTTATATAACCTCCTTAAATTGATAAGAGCCTTACACTTGTTAACCATCTGGACCTTCACTTGAGTGCTTGTCCCATCGGACATCCACCTTATCTTTCTGTGAGTTGCATTGGCCAATGTAACACTGTTCGCTTGTCTTCTCCATATTAATGCGGTTGGAAAAGTAGCTTCCTTGCATTTAATGCGGCAGTTGTGGTCTCTCCCTGGACATCCTATGCTTTTGTTCTTCTCCCTGCTTTGTGAGGCTTATCCTTATAACCAATATTTGTTTGGAATGACTCCTTATTATGGATAGGGTGCATGTTGGGCTCATATTTGGCGCGTCCGAGGAGACACTCCTCCTCGGACGTCTCCTTTAAATAAGTTTGGAATTAGGAGACACTCCTCCTCGGACGTCTCCTTTAAATAAGTTTGGACTTATTAGGGTTGGGCTGGCAATTGCTTTGGCGGCCCATTTTCCCTTTGGTCGTAGTTGGACTCTGTATAGGGCACAAGACCCGTTGTTTGACTTGGGAATTTTACCCTTACAACTGTTTATGCCAAATGTTATCCATTGATATTGTCAGATAGTTTCAAAACACATTACATAATCAAAGCAAAATAATAGCTCAACTAATTAATTTTCTTCCAATAAAATAAGTTGATGAAGCAACGTCTTTGAAATCAATTGAATTACTGAGTTGGGCAATAACTTGATTCTCTTTTAACATAGCATGGCTCATGCCAATATAAGTCTGACATTATTAGACTTCATCACAAGACTAAATGTCAACTTGGAATGGAAGTATAAGATGCAGGAGATAGTGAGCACTGAGCAACTTGGGAGATTTATTATTTAGTTCAGTCTTAAAGACTGTTTATGCCAAATGCTATCCTTTGATATTGCCAGATAGTTTCAAAACACATTACATAATCACCACAAGAGCAAAATAACAGCTCAACTAATTAATTTTCTTCCAATATCTTAAAACAATTAGGGTATTTTTTTTTTCATCAACTTCATAATCTAATACACAGCTATATACATTTTTTTTTCCTATGGATAAATTATGAGGATGTATAAAGTATAGTAGAACTATTTGTATTCATTTATAGAGAAGAAGTATAGACATTAATTGAAGAAGACAGCAAGAATCATATGATGTTATTGACAAGGTCAAAATATTATTTTAGTCATGAATTATGCATTAGATTACAATTTTGTCCATGAATTATTAATATCTTATATGTCAATGTTTTACCTAAAATTGAAGGACTTGAAATTATATTTACCTAAAAACCATAATACAAAAGATATGACTCAAACTCATTCAAATATTGGCCTTTGAGTAGTTGAGTTGCGATGTAGACCTAATTTGTGTTAGTACCTTAAAGCATTCCAATTTAATTAACTTTCTCTCAAAAATTTTTTTTTTTGAATTAACTTAAATAACATTGCATACTAATATATCTAATAAATCCCAAAAAAACACCTATATATTGGATTATCCATCAATTAACCAAAATTCTATTTAGCTACAATACTTATTAACAAGACTAGTATACACTAAAGAAATATGACTATAAATGGGCCAAAATGGGCATTTGCCCATTTCACCAAAACTTTCAGCAATGCCACCTGCCTGAAACTATTTAGAGAAATGTCCATGTTTTGAAACTCAATTTTCTAAAAATCGAGTTTCAATTTAAAACTTGATTTTTGAACAATTGAGTTATAGTGAACTAAAATTAAAAAAAAAAAAAAAAAAAAAATTGTGGAACTCAAGTTCCACGAACTTGAGTTCCATTCAAAGAACTTGAGTTCATGGAACTCGAGTTCCTTGAAAATATTCAAGTGGAACTCGAGTTCCATAAATTATTTTTATTTTTTTTTATAAGTCTCATTTCGCTATAACTCGATTGTCCAAAAATCGAGTTTTACATTGAAACTCGATTTTTGGAAAATCGAGTTTCAAAATAAGGTCATTTCCCTAAATAGTTTCAAACATGGGGCATTTTGCTGGAAAATTTGGCTGAAATGGGTAAAACCTATTTTTGGCCCTATAAATGTTGTTACATCTATATCCTTCTTTTTTGCTTTTGTTTTTTTAGTATCTATATCCATCTCTTCATTCATCCACGATTATCATTCAATTACTTTCTCAATCCATCATGATTAATTTAACACCATCATAGACTGCATGGTATAACAAGGATAACACTAGTGAAGAAGTGATAAATGACACTTGTTTGATTTTGTTGCAAAATTTATTTCACATGCTTATTTGATTATATGTTTTTTTTATTTGAGAAACACACACACACACACATATAGGGAAAGGGGGATGAGATAAGGGAATATACTTATACGCCAACACCAAAACTACATGCAACAGTTAGTGTTGCAGAGCAAGTGATAAATCCCTTCTCAATATCACATCTTACCGATGTGGGATGACTTGACAACACTGAGTATATATTTTTTTTATTTGAGAAACACACACACACACAAATATATGGGGGAAGGGGGATGAGATAAGGGAATACACTCACACGCCAACACCAAAACTGCATGCAACAGTTAGTGTCGCGGAACAAGTGATTAATCCCCTCTCAATATCACACCTTACCGATGTGGGAAGGGGGATGAGATAAGGGAATACACTCACACACACATCTTTTTTTATTTGATTATATGTGATACGTCGTTTCAAGTAAATCCCATCCATAACAAATTGATTCCTTGTTTTGTTATCTTAAAAATTGATCAAAAAAATTTAAACACGTAAAACCACTGCAATTCACCAAACACTTTTTCTTTTTGTCGTTGAAAGAATTCATCAAACTTCTAAACAAAAAATAAAAATAAATAAATACAAACACATTTTTGTCCATGACTCCAAATAAAACCCTTAAACGTCACCCTTTTTTGCTTGGATGGAACTTGGAAGTGCTTTACTGCTTTATTGAAGACATGAATATTATGGGACCGGGTGTGCCATATGATTGATAACAAAACTAGTAAGCTTTGCAGTGAATAATTGCAGGCCTAGATACCCAAGATAGTTAAAATTTTGACATTAATATTTTTAGTGTGGAACTGGACAAAAAACACAAATGCAGTGGGGACAAAAAATGAAAAAAGCAATATAAAGGAGGCTTTAACCTAAAAGATGGGAATGAAGGTGACCAGGCCTATAAAATAAATGAGTGACAACTTTACAATAATATTTACCGACTTGGATTGGTCAATGTTTAGTTGCAGTTGACCCATCCAGATGATGATACATGACATCATCCTTACCTAGATACCCAAGATAGTTAAAATTTTAACATTAATATTTTTAGTGTGGAATTGGACAAAAAACACAAATGCAGTGGGGACAAAAAATGAAAAAAGCAATATAAAGGAGGCTTTTAACCTAAAAGATGGGAATGAAGGTGACTAGGCCTATAAAATAAATGAGTGACATCTTTACAATAACATTTACCGACTTGCATTGGGTCAATGTTTAGTTGCAGTTGACTCATCCGAATGATGATACATGACATCATCCTGACAGATCCAATGCAATTGGACATTGACCTAATCTTTACCTATATTTTTTGTGGCAAGCTCACCCATAACTAGGGACGGAGGCATAGTTTGAATGGCCCCCCAATTATTTTTTTTAAAAAATATTAGTATATTGAAGACAGCATCCCAAGGAACGGAATCATATGCCTTGCGAATATCTAACTTGGCGCAAAATTTAGGAATTCCTTTGTCTCTAAAGAAGTTACTAACTAGCTAGTGAGCCAAAAGAATGTTTTCATTGAAGCTCCTCTACCTTCAATGAAAGCCGACTAATGGGGACCCACCAACTCATCAAGCACTTCCCTAAACCAATGCCAGAAAACTTTCGAGATTTTCTTTAGCGAGCATATTGCACAATGAAATAGGTCTAAACTCCTCAAAGACCTCCAAGTTATCCACCTTAGGAATTAGCTCAAGGAAAGTTTATTATTTTGGCGCAATTGCACTTTTAGTCCCTACATTTTGACCTTTTTCCATTTTAGTCCCTACATTTTATTTTTTCCACTTTTAGTCCCTAAAACCAATTTACGCTTTCCGTTTTAGTCCTTGAAGCACTATTCCGTCACCAAACTAACGGGAAAACTGGACGTGGCTGACGTGAGCATTAAAATATTATTAAAAAAATTATTTAACATTTTTTAAATGCCAAAATTATAAATAATTAATTAATTACTCAAATTTAATTTTGTTTCTCTTTTTTTTGGGAAGAACATGAAGAACATGTTCATGTTCTTTGTGTTCTTCCCTATAATCAATCTTCAGCAACAACATCAAACCCAGCAACAACATCAAACCCACAACACAGCAGCCACCACCACCTAAAATCCAACAACACCACCACCGCCACCACTGCCAAATCCATACCCACAAACCCAAACCCACCAAAACCGAAACCCACACAACCCACTCACCGAATCCCACAACCCAAACCCAAAATCCATGCCGATCTGAGCAAACCCACGCCGATCTGAGCAAACCCGAAACCCACGCCGATCTGAGCAAACCCAAACCCACCAAAATCGAAACCCACACAATCCACTCACCGAATCCCACAACCCAAACACCAATTCCCACAACCCAGTCACCGATTTCCATAACCCAACCACCAATTCATCGATTCCACAGCCCAGCAACCATCGTGACCCACACCTCAACCTCGACCACAAACGCCGATCTCCACCACAGATGCTGATCTCCACAAACAAACACCCTCCATCACGCCGATCCCCACAAACCCACACCCTCCATGCCGATCTGAGAGAGATGGTTCGAGACAGAGAAAAGAGAGAACAAACCCACCCATCACCGGCTCTCCCTTTACCGTTGCCACCTATCATCAATTCCAAAAACTCAAATATCTCCCATCGTTTTCTCTGGATCAAGAATCCATGGCATCCATTATTAAAACCTTGAAGATCTGCCCCTTGCTCTGCTCTTCGTTGGTCGAGGGAGAACCTGAAGTGCGAAAGGGCCGAGTCATTAGGCACAATGCAAGCTTGAAGAACATGTGTTTTTATTCTAGGCAAAGATCCAGAAGAATGGGTCTGAAGATGGGTAGTGGTGGAGGGTTGTTGAAGATGCGTTTGAGCATTCTTTTTAATTAAAAGAAAGTAAATTTTTTTGTTGGAAAGAAAATAATTTTTTTTTTAATTTTAATTAAATTTGAGTAATTAATTAATTATTTATAATTTTGGCATTTAAAAAATGTTAAATAATTTTTTTAATAATATTTTAATGCTCACGTCAGCCACGTCCAGTTTTCCCGTTAGTTTGGTGACGGAATAGTGCTTCAAGGACTAAAACGGAAAGCGTAAATTGGTTTTAGGGACTAAAAGTGGAAAAAATAAAATGTAGGGACTAAAATGGAAAAAGGTCAAAATGTAGGGACTAAAAGTGCAATTGCGCCTATTATTTTTACAACATTTATGAGATGGCAAATTCTTATTGGTTTGCATCTAGGCCTACCACTTACGCCATTTTTTTACGTACCAATAACCACTCACCACATAAATGATTTGTAAAAAAATTTAAAGTTCTAACATTTTCCTCATTTTAAAGACCATAAAAAAAAAATTATAAATCTAAAATGTAAAACAAAATATACAAGCCCAAAAAATTAGCGCAACAACAAAAACTCTTGATAGTAAAGCTAAAATATTTAAGCTTAATCAATTAATTTTACCCAAAACAAATAACTCGCTCTTTTGAAAATTTTATACAAAATATTATTGTTCATATCCAGTAGCAGATGCACGCATTAAAAAATAAAAAATAAAAAAAATTTAGTGGCTATGTAGCAATAGAGCAGAGGCTGAAGCTGCCGCACAAAGCCAGCAACAGAGCTGCGCCCATGACCCATTATTGAGATGTTGAAAGCAAAGTCTACATGCTGAATGGAAATGATAAAGGGGTTACGGGACACTATAATCTAGAAGTGATGGTAGTGTACCTTATTCTATAGATCAGAGAAGAGTGAGAGTCTGTGAGGCTATTTGATAGTATTGTTTCAAATGCTTAAGGTCGTTAAACCCAAACAGACAATGAAAAGAAGAAAAAAAAAATCCCAAACAAATAGATAAAGGATCTTTTTTGCCCACGAACTATTGATTCGGAGAACTTTAAGAATTCGAATGCCCTCTAGAGGAAATGGTCCACGTTTGCATGCATGAACCTAGTGGATCCAAATAATAGATTAATTTTTTTCCCTAAAGGGTGGGAATGATATCAATGATTGATTGCTCTTTGGATGTAAGGACATCATCACCATCTTTGAGATGGAATCATATTTTTCTGCCACCGTCATGTAACTAAAACCTACACAAATTAATTAGAATCATTGATTGTAAGATTAATTTCACATAAACAAGTCATTATCCCACCTATTAAGCTACATGCTTTAATCCATACATTTTATTTATGTTCATAATTTGAATAAATGACATTTTAATACTAGTAGACTTGAAAAGCAAAGTGCAAGCATGGCTTCTTAAGCATGTGGAAGCCAAATTGGAGTTTGCTTTAACTATAAAGTATTTGGTATATGGTGTTTCGGATGCGTATAAGTGAGACACCCACACATATGTGGGTGTCTAGCTTCTTACACACGAAACACTATATACTTTTTCTTTCTAACGAGTTGAACTCGATTAAGTTTACAAATGTGACTGTCGAGCTTTATATAGCCGAAACACTATATACTTTTTCTTTCTAACGAGTTGAACTCGATCAAGTTTACAAATGTGACTGTCGAGCTTTATATAGCCGAAACACCATATACTTTTTCTTTCTAACGAGTTGAGCTTTTAAGTTACTACTTTGTAAAGTGATCAAAATCAAATTCAACTAAGTGCTCATGTATCTCCTAAAGATTGCATACATTATAAGATGCAAGGGTAGGAAGTTAGGAACCCCACGTACACCTTTGAGATGCCAAAGTCATACCACCTTTTTTATGACACAATGTGTTGGGCAAGTGCTAGACAGGTAAACCTCGAGCGGAAAAGTGGTATAGTGGTGGTACTAATTAAGCACGCCTGACTCATAAGAAAAAACAACTAGGACCACATTTTTCAGTGGTCTTATCTGAAATCATTGAAAGGATGGGAATTGAAAAGACTTTATCGTGTGATTAAAGAGTCATCTGATTATTTATGGATGATACTTCTATATTGGTCCTGATTAATGATCAGAGATTGACAATTTATGTTATGATTAGGTGTTCATAAGAGTACAAATGTGCCTAAAGAAAAAGATAGTGAAAAAGCTTACTTGCCATGGCCATTATTTGACAGAAAGGGCCTTCTTTTTCTTTTTAAATTTTCTATATATATGTGTCAAAGTTTCATTTAAAAATAAATTTTAGATATTCATTTAAATTTAATATGGTAATGTAGGTTCCAATTAACTCAACTGATAAAATATATGATGGTTGAATAAGAGATAAACTCTCTCTCAAAAAAAAAAATTTAACATGGCAATTATCTACTAATAATGTTGAAAAGTCAATGAAAATAACAAGGAACAAAAGAGACCTGATGAAGGCACATAATGATTATTTTTATAATTGGTATGAAGAGTTACCAATGAAAATATACCTTTAAAAAGTGACTAATATTGAGACAAACACTTTAAAATGCTGTCATGGTTGTGACTAGCTGCTAGGGACAGAAACATATTGACATACCAAGCCTCACTAAATTTTAGAAATTATATCCCAAACTCATCCCTATTTATATTTGAAAAACCCAAACCCATCTCAAACTTGCCTATTATATTATACTATGAGTCCGATCAAACGAGTCAAATTAAGCCGGGGTTCACCTAAGATTGAAACATTTAAATTTTAAACTACTATTAATGAAATTTAAGTAGTATTAGTAAGCATATTTAATACTAAATAAAATAATAATCAAATAAAAACGGAGATGCACTTATATTTATTATAGAAATCCTAATTTTTTTATTATATAAAAAATAACTTTAATAATTTAATTGAGTATTAAGCTATATATATTATATAAAATTATATATATATATATATATATGAGTACACAACTCGCCATTAAGCAGTTTTTGTCCGCTTTGGGGAGCCAGTCCCTCACGGTTTTGTCCTCAGTCCTGAGTGTGGTCTTTTGGGATTTTCACCTTCTTTGAGGCTTGACACCTTTAGTCCCACATCGGTTAGAGAACCCTCCCACTCATGGTTTATAAGCTTCTGGAGCAACCATGAGTGTACTCACAATATATATATCATTTAAAAAGAAAACAAGAGAAAATCAGAAAATAAATATAATAACTTATTTTTTATAACATCATTTTCCCCCTCTAATATATAGTGAGTTTAATTATTTGGTTTCGTGCTTAAAAATAAATAAATAATTATCTCGTTCTGAGTCTTCTAACAAAGAAAAAGGAAATATGAATGACATAATGCAACCAAATTGAAACGAATATTTGTGTTGTTTTTATTTATTTTTAGTTCGATTTTTGTTTTGAAGCAAAAGATAGATGTTTTCATGTAATTAAAACAACACAAATATTACAAGTGCCCATTTCACATTTCCGCTACAATTTGTGCCTTTTTTTCTTCTTCATATTTTGAAGTAGTTTGGTTAACATGGGATTGTAAGACAATTGACAAAGAAAGAAAATTGGATTATATTTATTTTTAGAGTTTAACAGCTGCAATTGAAAGTGAAAATACTGGGACTTCTGTCTCTCCACTTTGCCTATGCTTTTCATATGGACCATGCCCTTCCATGTGCAAGGCTGCAGGGATTCAAAGGTGGAAAAAGTCAGAAATTTTACCCATCCTTTGCTAAGCTACAAAAATTATGGGAAAATATACTCTACATTGGGTATATGCTTTTCCTCTCTTACAGTAGGTAGTATATCTTCTCCAAAAGTTATAAATATCGCAATTATTTTAAAAAATAAAAGGTCAATAAGTGTGACGCAGCTTTAAAGAATACAACATATTTAATAACATATATAAAATTTGAGTACTACTACAACTATAAACTATTTTACAATATTTTTATAAATTATTGTTGTGACATTTTTATTTGTTGTTATTGGCTGTTATTTTTGGGCTTACCATTGATATCATTTTTTATTATTTATCAATAATTACTCATCACATCAATAATTTGTAAAAAATGTTGTAAAATAATTTATAACTCTAGTATTTCTCAAAAGATTTAATATTTTTAATGTATAATTTATTACCATTCGAAAATAGTTGTTTTTTTTTTTTTTTTGAGGGGTCGAAAATAGTTGTTTGTTTCTCTCAATACAAACATCATCGCCTCTCCTCATTCTCTCTCTTCCTTTTTATTATGATATAAAAAGGAAAAGTATTTGTCCCATTTGGAGAAGGTATCCATAATTCGGTTCTATCCCACCATTTTCTCATTGGAAAAGGTGCCTCTCAATTTAAATCGATTAATTGCATGATTCATATTAATATTACAATAAAAAGAAATATAGATTGTCACATTATTTTAAAATTTAAAATGATATGATAATAGGTATACTGTTAAATCTTGAAAATATATTTTGGCAATTAAATGGGGATAATTGTGTTTGGTTGAGATCATTATCACCAACAAAGGCAAGACGAAACCCATAACTTATGCTTTTTAAAAGTTTGGGGATTCTCTTATAGAAAAAAAGTTTGGGGATTCCCAAAGTGACACAAGATCTAACCTAACAGGACCTAAAGACCATTTTAACCAAAAGAGGTTGAACAAAAGGTCATGCAATGATTTGGTCAATTATCACATAGATCATCCATTGCCCATAAACAACAGGACAGTGGACACAACTTTTCCCATAATAAATTTTACAATTATTGAATATAGTGTACCATAAATGATGAACACAGCTAACACTTTTATGGAACTACTATTTTTTCCTACCTCTCACAATTGATCACTTCAATAATTTCAACATCAGTAATTCTTATATGTAGCATACATTACCGAATAAGTAATAAACATTCTTAATATTTTCACAACAAATATTAAGTAGCAAAATAAAAAAATGAATCTAGTGATGAACCCAAATTAAAACCAATAATAATTTGTTGTTTAGAATTTTTTTTATAGAAAAATTAATAATTTTTTGACAACTTTTTATCTTTTTCGTGAAAATAATGTCAAAACTTTCCTAAAATGATTTAAACTCCGTTTGATAACGGTATTTAAACAATGAAAATTATTATTTAAACACTACAACACATATTTCCACACTTTTTCACCACACAAAATTTTACAAAACTTAAACCCCGTTACTAAAAATCTCCTAAAAATCTCCTGGCTCTTATTTATCATTACCCTAAATACAAAAAAATCTGAGTTGCCAGCGGTTAAATTATGTACCGGGAATGTAACATAAGCCGTTAAGATTTTCAAATATTTAAAAAGCAGAGAGAGAAAGAGAGGAGTATATAATGACAAAGCCCTCCATAAACCCCAAAAAAAAAAAAAAAAAAAAGTCTTACAAACGCAGAATTCTCTCTCGCCGACTTTACCCCGCAAACCATCCCTCTGCCTCTGGTATTTTTCTCTCAAACCCTAATCCCTCTTTTTCTTAGCTCTTACACATATATATTTTCACCAAAAACCCTAATTGTCAAAAACCCTAGTCATCATCGTTAACATCGTAATCATAATCAATGAAAGCGACTTAATCCAATAGGCATTGACTGTGTCTTATTATCTCAATTTTCTGATTTTATTGTTTTAATAATATCTTTTTTGGGGTTTCTTGGTTAATCTTTGATACAATCAAAGCTTTGATTTTGATTTTTTTTTAGCTGTTTGTGGTTTGAGAGCTTATCATAAGGTTTGAATTTTTTGTTTATAGTGTTTATTTGAGGTTTTTTTTTTTTTTTTTTTTAAATTTAAATTTATTTATTTATTTTTTTTTTTTATGGTTGAGCTGTTTGTTTATATTGTTATTATTTTTTGTGGTTTGAGAGATTATTAGAAGGTTATAAGGTTTTTTTTTTTTGATTATTTGTTTGATATTGTGTTTTGCGATTTGAGCTGATGAATTTGGTGAAATTGTAACTCTAATCAATCATTGAATTAATACCGATTCATACATGGTAAATCACTTAATCGATAATTGGGCCAAAGAAAGAACTTTAAATTAATTAGTTTATTTTTGTCTCTATCAAGAATTTTTTTTAAAAAAAAAATTCAAAACTTGACTGCAATCGCAATTTTCTAAAAATTATTTCCATTGTAAAATAGTGTATTTCTACGTATACTGTTTCTATTCCTCAATTTAAACAAAATTAGAATTCTCTACGATGCCTTGGGATAAAATTTTTCAGGAACAAGCACTGGGACTTTGATTTGCTTGTTGAATTAGTCAACCGTTTATTTATTTATTTGTTGTTGAGCTGAGAAGAATATCAATGTGTAAATTAATGGGATCTATTTTTCTTTATATAGAAAAAAATGAATTTTTTAGGCTTTGGGAGTTATTTGGAATGTTTGTGGATCAATGTTGTTGTCTAATATCCTGCAATTTGATGATCATGACCTTGTGTGTTGGGACAGTGTAGTATTTGGTATTGTATATTGAGTATATTTTCTTTTTCATTTGTTGTTTAGGATTGAGTGACTTGAGTCGAGAATTATGGAGGTTAACGGGAAGGATGATCTTAATGTGCCACTATTGAAGTGTTCGGATGATTTTGTGGTTGATATCCCTCAACCAACTAATAGCAAAGAAAGGAAAATTAGGACAGTTAAGTTTAAAATAGGGGAGATCAAGTGTGCATCATGTTCAACAACTGTAGAATCTTTGCTGCAAAAGCTTGATGGGATTGAGAATGCTGTTGTTTCACCACTTCAAGGCCTTGCTGCCATCAATTATATTCCAGAGCTCATCAAGGTAAGTAATCTTTGTGAACTTACTGAAGAATTTATGTTCCAAAGCTCTGTTAAGTGTTTATCATCTCATAATGATTTTAAATCTAATTGAGTTTCACAACCTTGCTACATGTGCACAGACTCCTTCCATATATTTGTGTTTTTTGACAGCTGTAGTTAAATGTTTCAAGGTTTTTTTATTTATTTATTTATTTTTATTATTTAATTTAATTTATTTTCTATTAAATGATTTCTTGATCGTTCTGATGTAGAGAATAGTATATGAATATATGAACTTGATTTTGATGCTTGACTTATTATTTTAAGGGAATTTGAGATACCAAGTTCAGATTTCATTCCTCTTTTCTTCTACCAAAACATAAATCTGTTTTTAAACCATTTGGATGCTAAGGAGACTGGAGGAAAAGAAGAGGATACTTGAAATCTTAAAATGTAACAGCGTGAAATATACATCACTGTGTGCGTGTGGAGATATGTGACCTTGATTTTGCCTCTCTGTGATTGTATGTGTGTGTATGTGCATGCCTACAAATTGCCATTCAAGAAAATGTTAAACAAAAGGTGACCCTCCCCAAGATTTTAATTTTTTCTGAAAGAAACTGGTTCTTTGCTGAAGTAAATTTACTTGCAATTTTCAGGATGATGCAGAATTTATATTTATTTCACACAAGGAATGATTTTCTTCTGGTCCATATCTGGCTGCTTTAATCCTAATTTGTAACTCCTATATTTATTCTTAGAGGCTGGAAAACTTAATAACGTGATTTTTATTTAGGTAAAAAAAATCAAGGAAGCCATAGAAGAAGCAGGTTTTCCAGTTGATGAGTTTCCAGAACAAGACATATCAGTATGCAGACTTAGGATTAAAGGAATGGCATGCACTAGCTGCTCTGAGTCTATTGAACGTGCCCTTCAAATGATTGATGGAGTGAAAACAGCAGTGGTTGGTTTGGCCCTTGAAGAAGCAAAGGTCCACTTTGATCCTAACCTCACTGATACTGATTGCATCATTGAAGCAATTGAAGATGCAGGGTTTGGAGCCGAACTCATTAGCTCGGAAAATGATGCAAACAAAGTGCATTTGACAGTTGAAGGAGTTAATTCTCCAGAAGATTTGACCATTATTCGTTCCTCGCTTGAGTCAGTTGTAGGTGTGACTCATGTTGAAATGAACTTGGAAGAAAATAAGATTACTGTTGCCTATGACCCAGACCTCAATGGTCCAAGGTCTCTTATTAATTGCATTAAAGAAGCTGGAAATGGCTCCAAATCATATAATGCAAGCTTGTTTGTTGCTCCAATTCGAAGAGAAGCTGAGCAGCAGCAGGAAATTCGGATTTATAGGGACCAGTTTTTCTTGAGCTGCATATTTTCAGTTCCAGTATTTGTCTTCTCCATGTTACTCCCGATGCTTCCTCCTTACGGGAACTGGTTGGATTACAAGATTCACAACATGCTCACCATTGGGATACTTCTAAGGTGGATTCTTTGTACACCTGTGCAGTTCATCATTGGTCGAAGGTACACAACTAGTAGTTTTTACTAATAATATAGCCACAACTTGAGTATATCTGTTTCTAAGAATTATAAATAAGCAAATACCTTTCTGAGCCCAATAATTGTTTGGCTTTGGTTATCCTTGTCAGGTTTTATGTGGGATCATATTATGCTTTGAGACGAAAATCAGCTAACATGGATGTTCTAGTTGCTCTAGGCACCAATGCCGCATATTTTTACTCCATGTATATAGTGATAAAAGCATTGACTTCAGACAAATTTGAGGGGCAGGATTTCTTTGAAACAAGTGCCATGTTGATATCCTTCATTCTCTTAGGGAAATATCTGGAAGTTCTGGCTAAAGGAAAGACATCAGATGCTTTATCAAAGTTGACTGACCTTGCTCCTGATACAGCTCATCTGTTGACATTGGACAATGATGGAAATGTTGTCTCTGAGGAAGAAATTAGCACTCAGTTATTACAAAAAAATGACATAATTAAGATTGTTCCAGGTGCAAAAGTTCCTGTTGATGGCATTGTTATCGATGGGCAAAGCCATGTTAATGAAAGCATGATTACAGGAGAGGCAATACCCATAGCTAAAGGACCTGGTGACAAGGTACTGTGTCTTCTTCTTTGTTGATGTGTAACATTTGAATGTATTCTAAATTGTACTAATGCCTTGACCAGGTTATTGGTGGCACTATGAATGAGAATGGATGCTTACTGGTTAAGGCCACTCATGTTGGGTCAGAGACTGCACTTTCCCAAATTGTTCAACTTGTTGAAGCAGCACAGCTTGCCAGAGCTCCTGTTCAGAAACTAGCAGACAAGATATCGAGGTTTTTTGTTCCTACAGTGAGTTTTTCTCCCTTGGATTTCTGATATGTAATATGCTATTTTAAAGAGTTTTTCTGTTGAAAGTCACAGTTTTCATGTCTTTACTCCTCTCCCCCCCCCCCCCCCCCTCTGCCCCCCACCAAAAAAAAAAAATACTTGTTTTATTTTCTTTGTTAGGGCCAAGAAATTACATTTATCGTTTATAAAAACAAGCAGACTTTTTGCTTGATTCCCGCTTACTTAAGGGTGGAAGATGTCAGTTGTCCTAGACTGGACAAGCATGTAGAGATCTTTGTGGGACTGAAGAGGGGGCCATCATTGTGGGGAGGGTAAAGAGCTTCCACACTGGTACTTGCACCTGGTTGTACCAAAAACAATGAATACTGACTACTTTGTCATCGACTACTAAATACCCTTGAGGACTGAAAAGATTATTTCATCTTATTTTTGTTAAAGGACCTTGTATAACTTCTAACTTCCTGTGGAGACTGATTTTTAAAGAAAGTTACCAACTCCATTTTTCCAAAGCATCTGTGAGTGGTGTGTGCCAGAAAAACATGACAGACCTAGTGCTTCTGCAAAATACTGTCAGTGAGAAACTGTGTTTTAGGAACTAAGATGTAATTGGATGGCAAGAAAGTACCCTGACTTAGCAACAAATGAAGGGGAGCTTTTTGAGCTTTCTCCGCCAGTGGCTTATGTAGTGGTTGGCCTTAGAAAACTAGCTAAACTTTGCTTTCCTCCATGTTCCCCTATTAAATGAAGTGGAGAGTCTTCACTTAGTAGGCATTCCATAAGCGACTCTTCAAGTCTACTTCTCTCTAGAAGACTGAGTTTATGGATGCATATTATGGAAAGTGAACCAGTTTTCCATAAGACATAGAAATTGGATACACACACAGCTTGGTAAATTGACTAATTTCACTGCTTGATTTGCTTTTGAAACCTTCTGGAGACACTGGTTCCCTTGGTTTCCTGTAAATTGACTATTGTTCATTGGAAAAGTAATTTATTTTTTTCACCCCATATCAGGTCGTTGCTGCAGCATTTTTAACATGGCTGGGATGGTTTATCACCGGACAAGCTGGTGTTTATCCTGAATATTGGATACCAGAAGCAACTAATAAATTTGAGCTCGCCCTGCAGTTTGGTATTTCAGTGCTAGTGGTTGCCTGCCCGTGTGCTCTGGGACTAGCAACCCCTACAGCGGTCATGGTTGCCACAGGGAAGGGTGCTTCACAAGGTGTGCTTATCAAGGGAGGAAATGCACTTGAAAAGGCTCATAAGGTAAATCCACTTTTGTCTAGTAGACAACTAAATCTGTTTAACAGTATTGGTTTTATTTTACAGGTTGTTTTTTCTAATGTGTGAAATCCCTTAACTTAGTCTTGTTCCTGCTAGCCTGGCTATCCACAAAGTATGCCGTTCCAATTTTTAGTAGTAAAAGCTATGTTTGACAAATCGTACCTGAAAATTCAGAGTACCATCAGTTTTGTATCACGGGATCAATGCTCGATGCCAAATTCTGTAAATCTCCCAAGGCTGGGAGCTGTTTCTCGCTCATTTGTATTAATGGAGGTTGCTTGCCTAGAGTTTGTCTGGTTATCATATCACCAAATGTTCCACTAACATAGCCTATTGATATTCAAGTGTTTGATAAATTATATCCTTCATCTAGTGATATTTTTAACCTCCCCTCCTTTGGAAAATGGTCATTTCCTTCTGTTCTTTTTTAAAATTTTATTTATTTTAAACTTTGTTACAATTTGAGCCATAGTCTTGCAAGTTGAATTTCAATTTATGTCACTTTTTGCTTTGGAGTAGAAAGGATTTTTTAACACTTTTAAAAAAAAGAATTTTTGAACCTGCCATTTGTGTTTCCTTGGTTGATAATGCAGGTGAAAACAGTTGTTTTTGATAAAACAGGGACACTGACAGTTGGAAAACCAGAAGTAGTCAGTGCAGTGCCCTTTTCCGGTTACTCCATGGAGGAGTTTTGTGATTTGGCTACCGCTGCAGAGGTTGGTGTCTAAATTTTGATATGAAATTCAGATTGTCATATACATTTTTTGAAAGATCTTTTGTAGTACAACAGCAAGGCCTGTATTGTATGCATAGAACTTGGCCTGATTTCTATTTGATAAGTAAATTAGACATATAAATAGAATGATTTCTTGAACTTATTTTCCACATTTGTTAGGTAAACAGTGAGCATCCTTTGGCAAAAGCTGTGGTGGAACATGCTAAGAGATACCGTCAAAAGATTGGGTCCCACACAAAGCATTTCACAGAGGTGAAGGACTTTGAGGTGCACACAGGAGCGGGCATTAGTGGCAAAGTCGGTGATGCAACAGTTTTGGTAGGGAACAAGAGGCTGATGCGAGCTTGTAAAGTCCCAATTGGTCCTGAGGTTGATGATTATATTTCAAAAAATGAGCAACTCGCTCGAACATGCATGTTAGTGGCCATTGATGGGAAGGTTGCTGGAGCTTTTGCTGTAACTGATCCAGTGAAGCCAGAGGCTAAGCTTGTCATCTCTTACCTCCGCTCAATGAGCATCTCAAGTGTCATGGTGACCGGTGATAACTTGGCTACTGCAACTGCCATTGCTAATGAGGTTGGCATTGACAAGGTGTTTGCTGAGACTGATCCACTGGGAAAAGCTGACAAGATCAAAGAATTGCAGGTAAGCTAATTTGGCCTATTTACCATGTTGACACAGTGCAGTATGGTATATAAATCTCTTTTGAAAGGTAGTTGTCAATGAGTAATTGGTAAGGTGACAGTATAATTGGGAAATGATTATGATGGCTGAATAAGTATTGAAATAAGGGAAAAAAGTTTCATCAATTCATCAACAAAAAAAAAAAAGGGAAAAAGAAAAGACAGCTGCTCCTGAAAGAAAAATATATTAAGTTTTTAATTCCTCAGCATGCCATGCGTGCAATTGGACCTTTATAATCTTTGAACAAAGAGTCCTGTTACCTCATCATGTTATTTTCACCATTTTGGATTGTGTACAAGTATTATTTCAATATATATATATATATATAGAGAGAGAGAGAGAGAGAGAGAGAGAGGAAACACACCAATAATCACTGTCCAAAATTCTAATAATTTGGTTACTTGGTTCTAGGAACCTGAGTGGAAATCTGACCCCCAGGGTACCAAAAAGGCATCTTTCCATTTCTTTTTGCATATAGTATCATTTGAGCTGGTTAGTGGAAGGTTATATAGAGGGGAATTTTCTTGTGGATTGGGAAATTACACAGGCATTCAATAGCCTTGAACCTATGATCTTACTCTCTATCCCCTTTTTTATTGGTGGAGGGAGTGCTTTCCAGTTAGAGATCTTTGCTAATACAACTAACTGGAATTAAAAATTATTACAAATTTCTAGATGTGGCTTTTAAGCTTTCCATGATAATTAATGTGATTCATTGCATTTTGCATAATATTTGAACTCCATCAGTTTTGTTTTCAGCATTTTGTGAGCCTGCTCTGTTTTGTTTTTCTCACTTGCACATTATCTTACTCAGCTTTAGATAAATATGACTAGCTGCTCTACAGATGTAGCTTTGTGCAGCCTTCCCAAGCTTTATATTCATCGGCAATAGTTTTGTAGCCATACAAACCAATAAGTTTTGGATCCATATATCATAATTTAACTTTGATGATAATTATGTTTAAATTTTATTCTGATAATTGTGGTAGCATTTATTGTTCATTTAGAAAAAGATCTTGATGACACTTAGTGGGGCATGCAAAATTTAAACGCCTTACTTCTATTGCTTGTGCTTGGAGCCCCCATCTTCTAAAGCACAGTTCGAAAACTTATTAATAGGTTCCAGCAAATTTATCAGTTTAAAATTACAAAATTTGTACATAGGTTTTAAAAGTATTACAAATCAAAAGAATTATAATATTTGGGACCGATTTTCAGATTAGTGGACTACCAACCAAAGTTAGTTCTTCTGGTGTCCAAGTGGTTCATAGACTTTTAATACAATTTTTTTTGAACTGATTGAATGGTGATGAATTGGATGTGATCTGATTGCTATTGAACTGTGATCTCATTAATCTATTTACTTGCGTCCTATTTTAATTTTGGTCTTATTTGACTTGTTCAACTGATGTTGGATGCAGATGAAAGGAATGGCTGTGGCAATGGTTGGAGATGGAATAAATGACTCACCAGCTTTAGCTGCAGCAGATGTTGGCATGGCAATTGGTGCTGGCACTGATGTAGCTATAGAAGCAGCCGATATAGTTCTTATCAAGAGTAACTTGGAAGATGTGGTTACAGCCATTGATCTCTCTAGAAAGACTATGTCCCGAATTCGGCTTAACTACGTTTGGGCCCTTGGCTACAACATCCTTGGCATGCCAATTGCTGCTGGAATTTTGTTCCCCTTCACTGGAATTCGCTTACCACCTTGGCTTGCAGGTGCTTGCATGGCTGCTTCATCCATTAGTGTGGTTTGTTCTTCCCTATTATTGCAGTCTTATAAGAAGCCTTTGCATGCTAGAATGCCATAGGAGCCATGCCTATCGTTGCTTGGTTGAAGCTGTAGTACTACAAAGCCATGCCTAATAGTTTCATTGATTGACTTACAATAAAAAATCAATTCTTAACTAAAGATAGATTGCTGCAGTGGGGTTGTAATCGTGATGTATAATGTAATTTCTGGGATCATTAGAGGGTAAATATCATCTGTAATATTAGCACAGCTTTTTCTAATTGAATTGGGTAGAGCTTATAACTTTTATGCTCAATAATCAGGCAGATTGATTCATAGGATTCAGAACTAGTAGACTGTGATCCAGGGCAATGTCATGTGGGAGGTCCCCTCCTCTTCCCCCCAACCCCACTAAAAGAGAAAGAATTGGCCTCTCTGAAAAAGAATGAGGTGGCCTTCACTTCTCTCCTTCTGATGGCATATCAATTTGGGGTTGTTCCTGTGTTCCCATTCTCTTTCTAGTTTTTCAGTCTGGCTGAAAACTCTCTTTTATAATCTCTTTTCATCCCCCTCTTTGACCATCAAAAAGTTACCTCTCACCCTCTTTGGTTGTTTATATGCAACTGAAATGCATAAAATTGTAGAAGTTGTAATTTGGTGGACTTGTAGTATAAATAATGAAATGCTTTTCGAGGAGCTTTGGGTTTTACTGTGCAGTATGAATAATGAATCTAACATTTGGTTGACTGGTTATGTGTCACAGTCTGTAGTCTCTCCACCAACAATGGATATGCAAATTTCTCCACAGATCATACCTAATTTCTTCACATCACACATATTTTAAAAGAAGACTTTGCATATCTTGCAATTGTAGTGTGGGTATGATCTGTGAAGAAACTAGGGTCACAAAAATCTTGCATTATCATTGATGAAGCTTGGGATGAGTTGAAAGCAAGGAAATGGAAATTATGTTGAGGAATGTTGATAAACGTGGTTTCAATAGAGAGGTTTTTTTAATTTTTTTATGTCAAAGATACTACTGCATTAACTATAAAAGAGTATGCATTTAGAATAAGGATACGATGGAGCTAGTAAGATGTGGAGTGAATAGAATGGACTACAACTTTACAAGCTTTATTTCTTAAAGATTTCCAATATGCATATTATGTGCAATACTTGGTTTACAGATTATAGTTAGATGTAGTTAAAGTAATGCAATTCAAAATATAACTGCTTTTTAATGAAATAGAGATCGAAAAAAGAACAAAATAGATTGGTATTTTGCATCAAGCTTGAGATGTTTGGCGGGAATCTCATTATCAATATGTTTGTCATGTGATATGAATGTTTGATGCAACTCTATTAGTTTTTAACATTGTCTCAAATGAGAAATCCAATTATTCTTAATGTGGTGATGCTGACACAGTTTGCCATTATCATTATTTTTGGTTCTTGTAAATGTAACTCAAAATATAATTGCTTTTAATAAAATTGAGATTAGAAAATGAGCAAACTAGTTTTGTAGCTGGAGATGCTCGGTGGGAATCTTATTTTTCAATATGTTTGCTTTTGATAATTGATAAAAATGTTTGATGCAATTTTTTTTGTTATTAACACTCTCTCAAATGAGAGTCAATTGTTCTCAGCCTGGTGATGTTAAAGCAGCTTACCTAGAATTAACATCATTTAATTTTGTTTTGATATATTTAATGAAAAAAGATTATGGCAATTACTAATATTCTTTGCCAAGATTTGCATGAACATTCTTAAGACATTAGAGCTATGCGTTTCTATATTGAGTAGAAATTACCCTGAAGGTATAGCTTGTTTGTAGGGAAGAGCAGCAAGACATGCCATGAGAATGTCCTTGTCTCTTTTGTCATGTTCTCTTCTTAGACTATGGGTCTGTTTGGATACCGTTTATTTTGCTGAAATTAAAAAACTTATTACTAAAAGTACTGTAGATAAAGGTAAAAGTTAATTGAAATAGTATAACGAGGTCTATAAATAGTACCAAAAAGTGTAGTGGGGTCCATGAATAATAGCAAAAATAAGCTGAATAGTAAAATAATTTTAATTTTTCATTGGTATCCAAACACATACATATAAATCGACTAATTGTTAGTACACACATTATTGCAAACACAGTAAGCACAAATTATTTTTTGAACTGAAATCTTAGGCCATGTTTGGTAAACTATCTAAATAAAATATTTTCAATTTTTAAACAACATTACACACATTTTCACATATTTTTTTACCCACACGTATTTCAAAAAACTACAAATAATATTATTCAAACTTCTCTACCAAACAGGCCTTAGATTTTTTTTTTTTTTTTTTTTGGTGGTAATTATTTATGCAAGGACTAAAACCCCTGAATTGAAGGTCACAAAACTTGACCGGGTACCACTTGGACTAGCAGGCCTGGTGGTAAACAGGCCTTAGACTTTAAAACACGATTTTAGTTCAACGTAATTTGTCAGACGTAGTGTGGGTTTGGATTCAGTGTTTTCGCTGAATCCTGCGTCACGTTTTCCTTTTTCTTTTTTTTTTGCTTTCACGCGTTTAAGGGAGCAAAATTTACTGTTCATGAGACAAATTTTACTGTTCACGCACTGTTCTGTCATTGTTCATGTATTGTTCATCACTGTAGCAGCACTGTTTATACATTAAAAAATATTAAAAATGGGTTCTACGGCACTATTCACACATTTAAAAATTATTTTGTTACAGTATTTTCAGTTTTCAGTTTTCAGTTTCAGCAACAATGAGTTCAATCCAAACGGACCTGTAACGTGTATGATTCACACCACTCATATGTAATAACGTGTTTTTTATTTTTTTTACGGGGGTAATAATGGAGTCTTTTGGGTTAATATTGAAATCTAAACTTAATTTGCGTTATAGGTACTGTTTGAACTTAATTGGGGAATTGAGAAAAGAGAAAGAATTTCAGCAATAGTGTTGCCGAAATTCAACAAAAATAGGAGAGAGAAAGAGAAAAAGTGGGAGAGAGAAAGAAGAGGAATTTCGGCAACGCTGTTACCGAAATTCCTCTGCCCAAATTCCTGCCCGGTCTTGTGTAAAAAAGTAATTGCGGCAATGCCATTGTAGAAATAGGGAAAAAAAAAGAAATTTTTTTTTTTGGTAATTGTGGCAATGGCATTGTCGAAAATGGGGGAAAAAATTGAATGGAATTATGGCAATGTCATTGCCGAAAATGAGAGGAAAAAAAAATGTTGTTATCGAAATCTAGGAAGAAATTTTAAAAAAAGTGTTATGTTCACAATATTTTTATAATACTTTCACAACAAATCAAGGTGATTAGTTATTATTAGTTCAAATTTGATTTTAACAATGAGATTACTTTTTTAATCTAATAATAACAACCTGCCACTTAAAATTTGTTGTAAAAATATTGTAAAAATTGTGTGTACCTATCATTTCTTAAAAAAAAAAAAAAAAAAATTTGTGGCAATGGGATTGCTGAAATAGGTGTAGAAAATTTTCACCTATTTCGGCAATGCCATTGCCGAAAATGAGAAAGAGAAAAAAAAAAAAAAAAAGAAGGAGAAGAATTGTGGCAATGGGATTGCCGAATTTCCCATTGCCACAATTCTTCACCTTTTTTCTTTTTCTTTCTTTTTTTTTTTTTTTTTTTTTTTTTTTTTTTCCACATTTTCGGCAATGGGATTGCCGAAATAGGTGAAAATTTTCTACACCTACTTCGGCAATCCCATTGCCACAATTTTTTTTTTTTTTTTTTTTAAGAAATGCGTAGGGATTGCCGAATGTGTTGTGGCAATGGGATTGCCAAATTTGGAATCCTCTGCCCATTAATGTATTGTTGTTTTTCAGATTTTGCAATATTAACCCAAAAGACTCGTAATAACGTGTTATTGTTTTTGTTTTTTTGGGTTAAATGCGTAGCTAGCCACTGTTCTTGGAGTGTCCCCTTTTGTCATCTTCTGTTCTTGGAATGTATGTAGGCAATGTTGTAAGGCATGTGTAAGGCCATGCATTGGTCAAATACCATCCCCTCTATTGGGGGAACTGTCCCTATCCCCCATTCCCCACCCTAATACCATCCCCTCTATTGCTACTGTGTTGTCCTCCCAGGGGATGATGGGACAGTTCCTTGCCTGTTTTCATTCGTTTAATTGTGTTGTCAGAGAAAAGAGGTTGTACCCTTCACACTTATTTTATGATTTTCTTTAGAATTTGAAAATGTGTTATTTTGAGTATGTAAAATGCTAAATACATTACATGATAGTATTTTATAAATTTTGTTTACTATAGCATTTTCTATCCATTAAATGACAATAAAAACTTTTTAAAATTGTAAGGCAAATTAGTGTTGGCATAGTCCATTATAAAAGTGTTTTAAATTTGGGTTATCTGCTTTGTATTTTTATAAAGGGTGTAAAAAGGATTTAAGGGTGAAGCTATTGTTTAATGTGCAAGATTGTAGAGCTGGCTCACATGAAACATAAATTCATGCAAAGTGTTTTGTCAGTCCTTCACCTGTCCCTTGCTCGGGCAAAACCATTTATGAAAGGTTACAAATTAGTTCCTTTTAGGGTAGATTTTGCGGCTACCTCAACCCTAATCTTTTTCACATATAAAAGTGAAATTTTAACCCTAACTTTCAAAGAGAAAAATGATGGCAAAATAGAGAGAAAACAATGAGAGAGATTCCAATTGTCCTTCCAATGTCTCCATTGAATATTTGATCCAACAATCATTGATCATCCATATATGAGTGAGTTCAACTATTATCACTGAAGACACAAAGATGTCCTCAGCTACGTGAATTGACAAGAATATTGTTGTATGAGTATAGGCTGTATCACAACAACCTTTTATAATGAACCACCTTTGTAGACAAAATAGGTATATAAATTATAAATAGTTATAGACATAGGCCATTGTTCAATATCTATTATAAATGATAAAATTCTTTCCAAAGACCAATAAAGATCAGACACGTTGTCTTTAATCCTTATGTGAGGTAAGTGTGTTACCGGAAAAACTAATAATTAACACCTTGTTTTTTTATCCTTAATTAAGAAAAAGCCTAATAATACATTTTTGTTTTGTTTTGAGAGATTACAAATAATATACATAATAATAATAATTTCTCCTAAATAATGGAGATAAATAAATAGTTTTGGAGACAGGTTATTATTCAATATTCCTAATAGGGGACAATATTCTTCCCAATAGAGATAGAACACCTTGCTTGACACATACAGTCTCTATAGTCTATAGCCTATTGGGTAAAACTAAGGAAAAAAATGTAAGGCCGTAATATTATTAACTTTTCAGTGTCGAGGAATCTGAATTAGTGCACAGTGTTTGTGACAAAGACACCTATCACCGACGAACAGTGCCTCAACACGTTGCATAACACCGTGTTCCACACTTCCATCAAACCAAGTTTCGACGCATCCACAAACTCCCAAAGCTTCCAACTCTCTCTCTCTCTAAACTCATTTCACTGTTCAGTCAAAACCCTCTCTCTCTGTGTGATTAAACTGCCCTTTGTGGATCATCAAAAGGTAGGCTTTAAAAAGCCCAAGCTGTTATTTATTTATTTGTTTTAAATTTTTTTGTTATCTGGGAAATTCTAGGTTCAATAACTTGGTATTTCCTTGTGTAAATATGCTTAAATAAATGTAGTATTTTGGAGAGAGAGAGAAGTTTGAATCTTGTTTGGTGTATATATATGGTTTCCAGAGTTTTTTAGCTTATGACTAATATGAAATATAGATGGAGGAGGCATGGAGTTGTTGTAAGAGAGTCTAATCTTTTCTGGATTTTGTGGAATTTTTGTCACTTTTTCTGATGACCCTTTTGTTTGATTGGTAATATAATGGAAGGAAAATAGGATTTGGGTTTGTAATTTTTTTTAATGATATTTTGGTTGCTTTGTTGCTGATGATGGAAAAGTAAACTCATTCAAGTTAAGTAGTTGTGTACGGCTTGGTGCAGTTTGGTTCTTTGTTTTCTTGATTGTAAAAATTCAAAATTTTAGTTTGTTTTCTATTCCTACTTTCTGTGAGCATTGAGAAAGAGGTTTAAGGTTTTGGGGTTAAGTTTGGGAAAAATGGACAGTTCAGGTTTGGGAGGTGGGTTTTTGTCTGGTCCGAATGGGGCAATATTAGACCTTGAATCGTCAATTCATAGACACCCACAGACCCAATTGGGTCATCCTTTGTTAAGACATCAAAATCACGTGAATGTGATGAGTGGCCTTGAATGTGACCACCACCCCATTGGACTTATGGAAGAGAAAAGCTCAATTTTGAAAGGTATTTCGATGAATTTTAGCAAAGGGAAGGCAGTTGCCCCCATTAATATCTCCAGTTGTAACAATATGAGTGAAGAAGATGAGCCGAGTTTTGCGGAAGATGGGAATGGTGATAATGATGGGGGGAAACGGGGGTCACCATGGCAGCGAATGAAATGGACAGATAATGTGGTTAGGCTTCTTATAGCTGTAGTTGCTTGTGTGGGTGATGATGGTACACTTGAGGGTGGTGAGGGGCATAAGAGGAAATCGGGGAGTTTACAGAAGAAGGGTAAGTGGAAAACAGTATCAAAGATAATGATAAGCAAGGGTTGTCATGTTTCCCCACAGCAGTGTGAGGACAAGTTTAATGACTTGAACAAGAGATACAAGAGGTTGAATGATATTCTTGGTAGGGGAACTAGCTGTAGAGTGGTGGAGAACCCTGCTCTTATGGATTCCATGCCTCATCTCACAGCAAAGGCGAAGGAAGATGTTAGAAAGATATTGAGCTCAAAGCACTTGTTTTATAAAGAAATGTGTGCATACCATAATGGGCAGAGGATTCCAAATTGCCAGGATCTTGATCTACAAGGCCATTCCCAGCCTCTTGGGAGTTGCTCAAAAGACAATAATGGGTCAGACAAGGAAGAAGCTGAGGAAAATAATGACAGTGATGATGATGAAATGGATAATGAAGATGATATTAATGCTGAAGGAGATGGGGAGAGGATGGGAGAATTCAGTGGGAGGGCAAAGGTGAGTGAAGAGGAGTGCCATTTCTGGTCACAATCTGTTGAGCTTGATAGTTTTGAAGCTGAAATGGCTGGGATTTTCCAAGACCCTACAAAGTCATTATGGGAGCGAAGAGAGTGGATTAAGAGACAGATGTTACAACTTCAAGAACAAAAAGTCAGCTTCCAGGCTCAAGCTCTTGAGCTTGAGAAACAGCATTTTAAGTGGCTTAGATACTGCAGCAAGAAAGACTGGGAGTTGGAAAGGATGAGGCTGGAGAATGATAGAATGAAACTAGAGAATGAGCGCATGGTATTGCTACTGAGGGAGAAGGAGCTGGAGATAGATTTCAGGAGATCAGAAGCATCCATAGACCCTACTTCTGTTGGCATTGACAGACTGCAAGGAAGAGATCAGATTGACTTGGGCAGGCATGAATAGCTTTTTGCAAAAGGGCTACAAATCATAAATGACTTCCTTCTAAAGCCTTCTGCAACAGAACTTTCACAACTTAATGCATCATAAGCAAACTAACCTTATGAGATACTTGTATTGCTTTAGATAAATTTTAGAAATTATTGATATTATCTTTTATGTTGGCCTTTTTGATGTAAAGTTGAAATGCAAGTCAGGTAGCCTTTTTTCACATAAATTTCTCTTGTTATTCAGAACATGTAATTGCATGTGATTTAAAGTGATAATATTATTTAGTCTTCTGGCTTATGATTTTCTGTGACGCTTTATTTACATCATAACAAAGGACACTTTGATTCTGTTATTGAATGTGAATGAAGCAGCGCCCCCCCCCCCCCCCCCCCCCCCCCCCCCCTCAAAAATTAGAAATTAAGCTTCTATAGTTCCCGTTCCCCCTGCCACTGGAGCTCCTTGTTTTATCTTCAAGTAGTTCCCATGTTTATTGTTCATCTTAGTATTTGGCATGCTCTAGATCTACTACTATTGCATTCTCTGTATCAAGTTAGTTTGAGTTTTTGTTGATAGTAGAAGTTGCAATTTTTGTTGATAGTAGAAGTTTCCTGTAATGAGCTTGTATCTAATACATTAATTCTTGGACTAATTATTGTCATGGCAAATTAGCCATTTATGTTTGCATTTAAAATTTCCACACTTTTCTCCTATAATTCATCGGCAATTATATTTTCTATTACATTTGTTTGTGTTTCTTTCCTCTTTCTTTAATTTAACATTTTCATTTTCCTACCACATTTTTCAGCTGTATGCATTTTTTTAATGCAAACTGTTTTTGCATGGGCAGCGTGTGACATCTTTTGAGTTTTTTGCATTACCATGAAGGATGTTATTGAACTGTAGTTTTTCATGCCAAATTGTTGCGTGAAGGATGTGACAATTTTTGAGTTTAAATTGTAGTTTGTGTTGCTAATTAGATGCTTTGCAGCTGCTTCTCGATATAAATGTAATAAACTTAGTTCATTTTTTGTTGGCCTCCTTTGTCTCATTGTGGGGGTAGTGTCAAAATATGTCACTTCATCTCCATTTTCCAAGACTCCAACCCCCTTCTTTCTTATGTGGCTGTATGAGTTCTATTGTTTTTTTCTTCAGTGTCGCTGCCCAGGATGTGGATTTGAAAGTATCTGCTCTAAAAAGATTCATCTTGATCCTGTTGACCTATTTACATTTTTCACACTGCTGCATACTTACATGCTTTAGTTTCTGTGAGTCTATGAAGGATCTCCCCAAAGTTGGTCTTCCTAGTTAGGTTATCAGCCAGTTTGTGATTTTTTAAAGTAAATTATAAGTCTGAGATGATGCCATAGATTTTATTTATAAACATGTTGGAGTTAAACATTGCACGTTTAATTAAGAAGCATGAGTTCCTCTTTAGTCATGCAAGCCCTAAATCCTTACGGTTTAAATTGATCTCACAAGCTTTAGGGGATGTTTGGTTTGCTATGATGTGCCATTAATGTGATGCACATTACGATGATGTGACATCAAGGTTTTTTGTTTATTTTATTTTTTTTAACATTACCATAATTTAAAATTACAAAATATATTAAATCATCTTCAATTCATCACCTTCTTAAATAATGTAATATTGTATTTTTGTATGGATAAAGTTTAGTTACAAAATTGATTGTAGCTTAAGGTTACAAGGCCGGCTTAATATCAATTTTTTTTTTTTTAAATACTAAGCATTTTTAACACATACACAGGGGGAGAAGGTTTTTTTAAAGAAACTTACAGTGGTGTATATCCAAAAGGGTCTAACTCCTGGATACACAGTACAAGCTTTAAACCTCTTTAACTCATACTCATTTTCCAATGTGAGAATAATTCACTGTATTTTTTTTGTTGTTGTTGAGAATACTAAGTATTTTTAACACATACACATGGGAAGAGAGGAATAAGGTTTTTTAAAGAAACTTACAATGGTGTATGTTCAAAAAGGCCTAACTCTTAGATACATATTACTACATAATTTGAAAATCTAACCATTAGATTATACGTTCTTTACATTTTTAATATACATGTCAAATTTTGTGCCAATCGGATATTATTTACTATATGATTTATAAGATTATATTTTATGCATAATTTTAAACTACATAAACTTGCAATTTTAACAATTTATCGATGACATAGCTATTGATCCTTAATTTTCTATAAATTTTGTAAGTATAAAAGATATAGGAAGAAAATGTAATCTATTGGTAGATTTGTCAAAATTTACCTCCAATAAAAAGAAATAAAGGTTGTAGCTTTATGTTACAATTAATTTTGTAGTTAAATTTTATCCTTCTTGTATTGAGATTATATTAATTTAAGATTATAATAACGCCATAATGTTACGCCATAATGTTACGTTATTTTTTTATTTATTTTTTTTTCTTTAAAAAAAAAAAATAACGTAACATTGTGGCGTAATATAATATTATGATGAATCAAACACCCCCTTAAAGGTGTAGTTCACACTTCATACACGTTTCATATAGATATATAAGGTTTTGCTAGGTATTTGGCATGGGGCATGCTTACTATTTGTCTCCAACTCAACTTGTGAAACCAAAAATGATTTTTTGTTGGTTGAATTTTGTAATCAATATATTTATATGTATAATAATAGGTGAAATTAAGATAAATTCAAATTAGAATTCCAAATTAGAGTTTTAATTTTGCGCCATATGTCCTAAATTGTTTATTATTAAAAAGTTTTATTTCTTAATTTTAGAATCAAATGTGAGACCACATTATAAATATTCATCCAAATGAGTTATTAAGTACAAAAACCAAAGAGTCTAGAATAAATTAATCGTAAAAAAAAGTGATTCACAATAATTTTTTAAAAATATGGACAATTTACATTTTATACCTAATAATATCCTTACAAATTTTTTTAAAGAGTTAATAAAAAAAAAAAATGACTACCAATAGTGTAGGGGTACAATTTGGTAGCCAAATCCTTATTGTTGCAAGTCTTGGTCCAAAAAGCTCAACACAATGAATTCTTATAGAGTATGGATTGAAGAACTAGGTTTAAGTAAGTTAAACGGAATATTGCATGGGGTAAAGGAACACATGAACAAGAACAAAAGTCATTGTATTGAAAGATCACCCGAAATGATAGGGCTTTAAACTTGATTTATGGATACAGGTTAGTGCAGTAGGATTCCTTTGCATGTTACCGTATTTCCCTCACCCTTTTTTTTTTGTCCCCCTCTTATGGGGGCTTTTACACATTATATAGACATTTTCCTGTCATCTAGGCTTTACACTTGTCGACCATCCAAACCTCCACTTGAGCATTTGTCCCATCAGACACTTCTTTCAGCTCTTTGTGAGTTACGGTAATCAAGACAGCACTGTTCAGGGGTCTTCTCCACATTAATGTGGCCAGGAGAGTAGCTGTAGTGCATTCAATGTGACGGTAGCAGCTTTTGTTTAGATATTTTGTGTTTCCTTCATTTTCACGTACTTAGGGGATGGGCTTTAGTGCCTGGGGTGTCCTTTCGCTTCAAATTTTCAGTGTCCGAGGAGAAATTCCTCCTTGGACCTGTTTTCTTTGTTTCCAACGATGTTTAACGTGAGTTGCTTAAACCACGTTAACTCTTTGGATGGGCTGTATCCTCGGACGGGTTCAAGACCCAACCTGTTATTTTGGGCCATAGTCCTCACAAATAGTATTTAAATTATATATATAGGAATTATATTATGCATCTTATTGTATATCTTTAAGTGTATCCATGCATATGCATGTGGTTACAAGCTAGTCTATATATATAATAATAGGGAAAGTAGAGAGAAAATTCAATTAGATTTCAAATTGGGATTCAATTGGAGTCTAATTTTGCGAAACGTGTCCCATCTAATCTAAGTTTTTAAATTTTTGTGCCAAGTGAGTTAATTTAATGTAAAAATTGGATTTCAATTAGAGTTTAATTTTGCGACATGTATCTCATCTAATCTAAGTTTTTTAATTTTTGTACCAAATGAGTTAGTTAGTATAAAAAACAAGGAGTCCAATATAAGTAAACTATAAAAAACATCATTTTTAATGATTTTATATTTATGAGTCTTTTTTTTGTAGACCTAAAACAATTCAAGTATATAAGTCATATATATATATATATATATATTAATAAGTAAAACTGATAGAAAATCCAATTAGATTTTAAATTGGAATTTAATTAGAATCTAATTTTGCGTCACAAGTTCCATTTAATAAAAAATTTAAATTTTTTGAACCAAGTTAGTTAATTTAGTGTAAAAATTAGATTTCAATTAGAGTTTAATTTTACAACACGTGTGCTATCTAATCAATTTTTTTTTTTTTTTTTTTTAATTTTTGTGCCAAATGAGTTCATTTAGAGTAGAAAACAAGGAGTCCAATATAAATAAATCATAATAAACATAATCATATATCTAACACTATATATAAAATTAGGGGAAGAGTGAGTTTGAATGATTTTATATTTATGAGCCTTTTTTTTTATAACTAAAAAAAATCCATTTGGAACAAAAATTATATATATATATATATATAATAAGTGAAGATGAGAGAAACTCAAATTAGAATTCCTAATTAGTGTTTTATTTTTGCGTATGTTTCTTAAATTATTTATTCTTAAAGAGTTTTATTTTTTAATTTTAAAATCAAATGTAGGACCACATTATAAATATTCATCCAAGTGAGTTATTAAGTATAAAAACCAAAGAGTCTAGAATAAATGAATCGTAATTTTTTTTTTTATAAAAAAAGTTCTTTATAATAATTTTAAAAAATTGACAATTTACATTTTATATTTAATAATATCCTTACAAATTTTTTTAAAGAGTTAACAAAATATAAAAATGACTATTAATAGTATTGAAATTATATATGTGGGGCCAGAGAGTTTATGGTCCCGGCCCACTTTCCATTGGGGTCCAAGGCCCGCGTCGAGGAGAGTAGTTGCCGAGGACAAGCAGCAAAAATCCAAATGGCCTAAAGGTGCAGCCGAGGATGACCCTGTCCTCGGCATCCTGAGGCCTAAAAGGGAAGAACGACGCGTCATCAAAGGCAGCATCCAACGCACTCCCAGAAGAAAAGGCAAGTAAAATGAGACTCGCACGGGGGTACAGTGTGGGAGTGGTTCAAGGAAAAAACGTCACCTCCACATTGAATGCACCAACAAACGTCCTGGCCACATTGATGGAAAAAGACCCCTGAACAGTGTGTCTTCGGTTATTGCAACTAACAGAAAGTGGGGGGAGGCGGCTGATGGGATAGACACTCGAGTAGTTACCTGCCTGGTCGACAGATGGAAAGTCAGGATCAACTGAGAAGGGTTATATAATGTAGGGATTCATGCGCCAAAAAAGGAACCCAAAAAAAGAAAAAGAGGGATAATAAGAACATGAAGCTCAATGGACAAGGTCCATGGAAAAACTTAATTCACCTCTGTGCGTCCATTATGAACACCGCGACTAATCACTGTCCGATGACCAAGGCTTAGCCTTTCAGCTCACGCTCTACAAATTTTATTGTTTGGGCCTTTAACGTACGAACCTAATAACAGTTTGGGGTCGTTACAAATTGAGTCCTTACAATATATATAGGAATTATGTTATGTATTTTATTGTACATCTTTAAGTGTATCCATGCATATGCATGGGGTTACAAGTTAGTTATTATATATAAAAGCAGAGACCTCATATGGGAGTACATGAGGTCTTGCCATGTGGCGCTCTAATTTTGTATTTGGTTTTTTTAACCTCTTTTTATTAAGTCTTTTTTACTGTTATCCAAATGATCATAGTAACTTCTTTTTATTGATATATAAAATATGGGCTACCTTTTAAAAATAAACTAAACCTTATGAAAAGCCCAAGCTCAATTATTACGTTACATATTATGACCCAGGTCTAATTCTTTCTACATATAGATCAAAGTCAAAACTCTTACCCGCTTACAAACTCTCTTCCACCTTTCCCATGTGTAAATGATACTTCTAGAAAATCTCATGCTCATGAAAGCATGTCTATGCAATTTATGTAGGTAAATTTTCTTTGTCATCAACAAATGCAACAAAAATATATATAAATCTTGAGATTCTTGAGATTGATGAAATAATTGACAGATGCATATTTTTAAAATTTTTAATAACAAAGAAATTTGATAAATAACATATACTATCTCACAAAATACCATTTACATAATATTTTCTTTAAAAAAAAATTCAACGACAAGAATGGTAAAAAACATGAATCTTTACAAGAAAGATAAAACAATACATGCAAAAAAAATTTCATAGGAGGATTTATCTTTAAAGAATATGAAGATAATAGAAGAGAACAAATGCATTGAATGGGATCCTATGAAACAGGTTTATTAATCATTTCAAATTATACTCATCATTTACATGTAAAAATAATAAGACATCATACTACTTACATTAAAAAAAATTCATATTGACTTCAAAATTCATTGCAGGATGAGAATTGCTATGGTATTACAACAAAAAACATTGATACAACGATGTTTTGGTATTACATTTCATGCGTTCTTTATGGAAGGGATGTCAAACCACAATCAAGATCATTTTGGTGTGCAAAATCTGAAAAAAAAAAAATATATATATATATATATACCTATCCCAAGGTTAAAGGCACCCACATTAACTACATACTCTCTAAATATTTATAACATATTCATCTTACTATAAGTACTATATATACAATTGCAAACTACTTCAGATACATGATTCAAGATGAAGTTTTCAATATAGCTAACAAAACAACTTTTGTAATATTGATGTTGAGAAAATTCTAAATAAACCTTCAAGAAATCTTATTGAAAAACAAGATGAGGTATAGTTTATTTAAATTATTGCAAAACTTTTGATAATAATATATATTAAATATATTTCCTCATATGCAAATTGATATTGGAGAAGGAATCCCACATGATCTGAAGAAAATTTTAGGAAGAAAATACATTTTACTACTTCATTCGAATGAATTCAATCTAAAAGATAGTTTTAAAAATTACACAGTTGCTAGGATTTTTGATGCACCTTCAAACGACCCAAAGGTATGGAAGAAAAAAAAAACTCAATTTATTATGCTATATTAATGCTTTTGCTACACTATTCCTTATAAAGTAACAAAAAAAATATATAATTATTTACAAAAAAATGTCACATCACTGAAATTTAATATGAATGCAAATATCTACGCAAAATCTTAGTGACAATAAATCCACAAGTTCAAACTTTGTAAGATCCAGTCATGAATCTTCCAATACCAATTCATTAATGATTAACACAAATGATGCAACAAAAGGAAAAAGTGATGAAATCTCAAAATTGAACAAATGGGGATGGACCAAACTTCAAAACGTTGAAGATGAAAAAACAGGTGATGATAATATACCCCTCAACAAGATTTACAAGCATCATCATTCTACAGAAAAAAAAAAAAAAAAAAAGAGAAGATGATTTCGCAATGAAGTTCTTTTTTACATCACATAATAAAGATTAATAATATGGAATGAATTAACATGCCTTTATCAACTTTTATTATACAATATTACTCTAAAGTTGTTTTATTATTGTACATTACTTGAACAAAATATTATTTCTTATGATGAACTCATCACTAACAAAGTTTTGTAACAAATATGCTATAATATATGTAAATCATTCTCCAATTTTTTTTTTACATAAAATATTACAATATTATTCGTGCATCGCACAGACAACATACTAGTTATAATTAAAGAACTTGGCTGTGGATGTGCTATTTGTTGAAAGAAAGTTTCTACCAGATACCTTATGAATTTGATTCTTTTGGCAACCATGGTAATAGCCACAAATTGTTTCAATTATCTCTCACTTATGTTGTATATCATTGCAATATTGCCCACTTCATGTTTAAGGCCTGTTTAAGTATTTGTCATGCTTAGTAGAAGATTCCGTGCGCCAATGACTTTTAAGTTGATATAAATATATATTTTTTCTATTTTCAACAAAAATATTCAAGATATGAATCTCCCTTCTACACTAAAGATCTTTAAAAAAAGAAAAAAAAAAAAAAACTCTACGTGCAATTGCACATGAATTTATCCCTTTTTATATATATATATATATATATATATATATATTTTATATATACCAAATAAAAAACATGCATTAATCATAGAGAGTATTACAAAATAGGCCAGTAGGCTTATAAGGGATTCGAATATAGTCTGTGATAATAGCTTAATTTTGCATATTTATATTATTATTAGAAAGCATTATCATACTTAGAGGTATTTGAGGTGTGGTGCGGTTTTAGGCCATTTTTAGCACCGCACTTTGCAGTGCGGTTTAGTTAAAACTATAACTACACTGCACCTCATTTTTGCGGTCACATGTGTGGTGCGGTGTATTGTTTAGCCAAAACCATAACCGCACTATACCTCATTTTTGCGGTCACATATGTGGTGCGGTGTGGTGTAAATTGAAATAGAATATCACATTCTTTCATTGCTAGCTTCCCAATCTGCCTTTTCCTCTCCTTCCTTCTAAGCAAAAAGCAAAGTTTATGTATATCTATATACCCAGATTCAATATCAAACATAAACAAAGAAAACCCACAAAATTTAAACTTAAATATCTAACATAGGACCCATCAATAAACAAATAATATCTAACTTAAATATCTAACATAGGAAGTTCCAAGTGCCAGTATACCAACGACAACACAACAATCAATAAAAATATATATATATAATTAACAACTAGTGCAACGACAGTGAATTGAATAAAGAAAAACTTTAATAATAGATTAACTTTAACAACTTGTCTTGAGTGATAGTATAATAGGCCAATAGATTAACTTTAACAAAGAAAAACTTGAATTGAACACATGAATACCTCAATAGTAGAAGTAATTGGTGCAACGGCAGTGTCGCGGCTAGGGTCTGACTTCTGAGGTCTAAGAGAGTGATAAGATTTTTATTTTTTATTGTTTTTTTTACTAACAGAAGTTACATAACAATGAGATACGACTAGGGACTAGGGTATTAAATTATTAATGTATTGATCTTTTATCCTTATATATATATATATATATTTATTTATTTATTGATTTAATATTAAATAAATAAATATATTAATATATATAAAAAGGGTGCAGTGCGGTGCGGTCGGTGCGGTGCACTGTTACTTGTGGTGCGGTGCAGTTATGCCATTTTGCGGGCGGTTTTGATGCGGTTTGGTAAACACACCTAATCATACTTATTTTGAGTTAATTTATGAATTTTATAGTTGGTTTTGGAATAATGCTGAATAATCAATTTTGTGCTTAATTGAATTTTAATGCATGAATTTGTCTTTTGTAGGATAATGAAATTAAATAAGTAGATTTGTGCAAAGAAGAAAGCTAATGGACTTTACTTTTACAAGGGCCATGATGAAGTCGAATAGGGCCAACTCAATTAAATTCGAGTTCAATTGGAGTAAGGAATCAAAGGAAATTTGCACCAAATCGAAGTCCAATTTAGGTTAGGATTCTAGCCTGCGCAGCAGTTAGTATTTGGAGTATAACTTTCAGCTCAGATGTCCAATCGAGATGATTCAAGTTGGGCTAGAAAGCTAACTTAAAGGGCTACAACTTTTTAGTTTACCAAAAGTCCTAATTCTGAAGTTAAATGGGCCTAAAACGTCGGTTAAGTGAAGCCTAAAAACCTGGGAATTTTTCAAAATGGGAATTCAGCTTGTAATAGGATTCCTTGACTTATTTAAAGGCTCTTTAGGGCAAAATTCAGGGAGAGCTGCTGTAGAACATAATTTAGGTTTCCTTACAGTTTTTTTTACAGTTTTTAGAGTTTTATTTGTGATATGACTTGCTAGAAGCTTTGCTGAGGCAAGGGGTGAAACCTAACTATTTATTGGTATGTTCTTAACAATTATTTTATGGTTTTAATGCTTATGTTATTATGTTTTTGATTGATTTACTAATCTAGAAAAGTGTTTAGTTCTGTATAATTCTTTGATTTATCATAGACTCTGAGCATGTTAAATGCTTAGTATTCCTTGCGAACTAATTCACTAGTTTCGTTTTGCCTAAAATCAATCAATTTCATGAAACTACCTTAGACAATTAATTTTTGAGTTTTTATTGTTAAATTGTCAGACTAAGATCATCCTTCATATGAAATTTAGTTGAGTTATAAAATAAATATTGTTAGTTTCGTTTTGCCTAAAATCAATCAATTTCATGAAACTACCTTAGACAATTAATTTTTGAGTTTTTATTGTTAAATTGTTCGACTAAGATCATCCTTCATATGAATTTTAGTTGAGTTATAAAATAAATATTGTTAAGACTACTAATAGATATGTTGTGTGTGGATTCCTAAACCTTAGCGCTTTAATATATTGTTATTTTCTCTTAGTTTAAATTAACTTTATTATTTTAATTTTATTCTCTTGTGGTTTGCTAATCAATTCCCTTTTCCCTATAGATTTGAACTCGGACTTATCGAGTTATTACTTCGCGACAATCCTGCACTTGGGAGCATTATTTAAGTTGCAGCAAGTTTTTGGCAATGACGCATTATTTAAACTTGCTGTAACTTAAATAATGCTCCCAAGTGTAAGATTGTTGCGATGTAATAACTCGGTAAGTCTGAGGTCGAATTCACAGGGAAAAGGAAATTGATTAGCAAACCACAAGAGAATAAAATTAAAATTATAAAGTTTAATTGAAGAGATTTTTAATAGTTTAGTAAAGGTAATTTAAATTGAGAAAAAATAACAATATATTAAGGCGCTAAGGTTTAGGGATCCACACACAACTCATCTATTGTTAGTCTTAATAATATTTATTTTATAATTCAACTAAAATTCATATGAAGGATGATCTTTGTCGGAGGATTTAACAATAAAAACTTAATAATTAATTGTCTAAGGTAGTTTCATGAAATTGATTGATTTTAGACAAAATAAAATTAATGAATTAGTTCGCAGGGAATACTAAGCATTTAATGTGCCCGGAGTCTACAATAAATCAAATGATTATACAGAATTAAACACTTTTCTAGATGAGTAAAACAATAAAAAAACATAATAACATAAACATTAAAACCATAAAATAATTGTTAAGAACATACCAATAAACAGTTGGGTTTCACCATTTGCCTTAGCAAGGCTTCTAGCAAGCCATAACACAAATAAAATTCTAAAAACTATAAATAAACTTTAAGAAAACCTAAATTATGTTCTAAGGCAGCTCTCCCCTGAATTTCACCCTAAGGAGTCTTTAAATAGGTCAAAGAATCCTATTACAAGTTGAATTCTCGTTTGGAGAAAATCCCAGGTTTTTAGGTTTCACTTAACTGACGTTTTTAGCCAATTTAACTTTAGAATTCGAACTTTAACTACAAAGTTATAGCCCTTTAAGTTAGCTTTCTAGCCCAACTTGAATCATCTCTATTGGACATCTAAGTTGAAAGTTATGCTTCAAATACTAAGTGGTGCGTAGATTGGAATCCTAATTTGAATTGGACTTGGATTTGGTGCAAATTTCTTTTGATTCCTTTCTCCAATTGGACTCGAATTTAATTGGGTTGACCTTCTTTGACTTTATCATGGCTCTTGTAAAAGTAAAGTCCATTAGCTTTCTTCTTGTACAAATCCATTTATTTAATTTCATTATCCTACAAAAGACAAATTCAAGCATTAAAATTCAATTAAGCACAAAATTGATTATTCAGAATTATTCCAAAACAAACTATAAAATGCATGAATTAACTCATAATAAGTATGATAATACTTTTTAATAATGATATAAATATGCAAAATTAAGCTATTATCAGTGTACAAAAGTGAACTGGAAAACTAGTAGCTCTAACAGCAAGTTCTAACACATGTGAAACCACTATCTTAGGTACAAAAATGACATGTGTGATCAGTCCATGTTGCTACAGCTGAAGTAGGTCCAAGCTGAGAGTTTGTTCCTGCCATGATGGTTTTCTAGTGTAATTGCAAATCTGAACTAGTCTTATGTTATTGCTCATTATTATGATTTTGCTGAATCCTAGATCTTTAGCCTTGATCATTGCCTCCACCAAAGCTTCCTAGGCTATATGACATTGAGTTTGTCTCCCACTGCTAGCTTCTCCTGTGAACAGGATACCTCCATCTAGCTTAATGGCTTCAAAAGCATAGCGACATCTCTTGGGTTTTCTATTCCTATATGTGGCCACTTTGATGAGAATCTGCCAGTTTTGGTTAGTAACGAGTTAAGGATGTTTCTATCTGGTATTGTGTTTCTACTCTTGAGTTTGTTGGAAGGCTTCCTAGTACATGCAAATGAGAGATTGAGAAGTGAGAACAACCTCTATTGGATTAGGTACCTTTCCTTAATGAAGAATGTTGTTTCTGTGATTCCAAATTGACCACAGAATGGGGAATAGAGATTGTAGATAACTCATTCTGTTTTGCTCCATAGATCTGCTTGTGATGATACAATTTAAAATCCATTGTTTTGCTATGTTGTGATTTAGATCAAATGTCCTAATCTCGAGAATAGAGTCATGCCAAACAACTCTTGCAAAAGGACATTGTAAGAAGAGATGAGTTATGGTTTCCTCTTCTTCATCACACATCAGGCATCTGTTAGAGGCTGGAATACCTCTTTTATTGAGGTTTGCAAAGACGGGGAGATTATCATGCAAAGTTTTCCAAATGAAAGTGAGAATTTTCAAAGGTAGCTTAACTTTCCAAATCAGCAAACACCAAAGGGACTCCGATTTCTCCTATTTGTGTGGTTCACATGTTGGTGGATTAGAGAATATGCTTTACCAGCTTTATATTCTCCTAAGTTAGGGTGCTTCCATAGGAGCTTATTTGCATTGCCATCAGTCTTGGCGATTGGAATTTGTTAGGAATATTACACAAAGTAATAATGGAAGAACAATGTTAACACAAAAGACAAATAGAAAATAGATAATTTGGAGGCACTATATCGTTTTCCTTAGACAATATTTGCCCCCCACACTTCTGTGCTAAACGGTTATCGCAAATTTGTCCTTATGATATAACCAATATGTTAGGTTCTACAGATAGCAATTTTGGAGAATGACCATAGGATTTCTTATGTTTCTCTTTAACTTATTATTTTGTGGAGTCAGTTATTTTTTAAGTGAACATAAGTCTCTATTTATACCCATATGGTTATATTTCATCAAAAGGCACGTATGGAGAGTTAAAATGTTTCATAAAATCATTAACAAACTTGAAACCTCTTCAACCTTTCTGAACAGTCACCATAAAATTCTGTAGAAAATCCTATTTTGAACATAAGTCTCTATTTATACCCATATGGTTATATTTCATCAAAAGGCACATATGGAGAGTTAAAATGTTTCATAAAATCATTAACAGACTTGAAACCTCTTCAACCTTTCTGAACAGTCACCATAAAATTCTGTAGAAAATCCTATTTTGAAAGTTACTTTCGATTGATCGAGTGCACTTTTCAATTGGTTGAACGAGAATCGAACAGCAATCGAGTCATCCAGAGACTCCAGGATTATTTTCTCACCATTTTGATTGATCGAGCCAAAGTTTCGACCAATCGAAAATGCTGAATTTTGAATTTTCACTTAGAAAATTTCAAAACTTGAATTTTCACTTTATGAAACCATATTCTCTAAACTCAAACATTATTATTACAACTTATCCATGTATATACCTATATATGCAAAAAAATTTGCATGATTTCCTTACAAATGGGATATTGGTATAGTTTCCTGACTAGATTATATTTCCGGGATTTTGTACTGATCTCAATGAGGTTAGCCACAATACCATTAAGAAGATTATTCTCACTTAGGGAATGGCTTGGACAATGAAACCAATCTAGGTGAGTAAGAGGGATTTGGTGACTGGAACCTATCAACCAACAACCTTGATGTAAGGAAGCAAACTATGGCGCTGTAATCTTTTTCCAAATCCAAGAGTGATGTGGTTTTGGCTTATAGTCTTGCAAAGGACATCTAGGAAAGTATTTGGCTTTGAAGGTCCTAGCCAGCAAGGAAATTGGATTATTTTGGATTCTCTAATATTGCTTAGAAATCATTGCTTGATTAATAAGATTGAATTCTTTATCCCTTAGGTCTATAAGGAAATGTGTACTCTTAGTATTGACATTTTTTTAGCTTCTAATTATGAAAAAAGCTAAAATTTGCTATATGATAAATAAATTATTGATTGTTCTAAAAGTTTAAGTTTTTTTTTAAAAATTGAGAATTTCATTTATACAATATTCGAATAGTAACAAAGAAATAATAATTAAATGAAATCAGTAAGAGGCTTGATATAAAGTTTTTCTTCAATAACAAACCAACTAAAATAACAAAGTAACTAAAGAGGCAACATCTTAAAAAAAGAAAAATAAAATGGGTATCTTTGGAACCAACTAATTTCCCACTCTTTGTTTGAGAAATTAGCAAATACTTCAAATATTCGAATAGTAACAAAGAAATAATAATTAAATGAAATCAGTAAGAGGCTTGATATAAAGTTTTTCTTCAATAACAAACCAACTAAAATAACAAACTAACTAAAGAGGCAACACTATCTTAAAAAAAGAAAAAGAAAATGGGTATCTTTGGAACCAACTAATTTCCCACTCTTTGTTTGAGGAATTAGCAAATACTTCAAATATATTACTTTTTCAGTTAAATCTAATGCAATTACAATTATTATAAATGCAATTTAAGAAAATAACAGTGTAATCCTCAACTTTTTCTTCAAAATTTTGTTAAATTTAATTGAAAAGGTAACAAATTGGGGGTATTTGCTTATTTTCCAAACATAAAAAAGGAAACAGGTTGGTTTCAAAGTTGAATGTGGGAATTGTGAACCACTCCAAAAAATGCTTTTTCCAAAAAAAAAAAAAAAAAAAAAAAAAAAAAACCCTAAAGAGGCAGATGTCCTTTGGCCACATTGGCTCCATTTGTGTTCACTAGCCACGAGAATTGAGTCCAAATTATTTTACGCAAACACAATGATGATGACGAGAGAAAGAATTTAAATTATTTATAGGTGTGAGATCTGATTTATGATCCTTCATTTGGCATCCACCAACTATTTTAATTGTTTCCAGTTTGATGAACCAGAACCAATGTATTTTGTTATCTTGATTTTGAGCATTCTAGTAAACATAATAAAATCAACATAAAATAAAGTAACAAGAACAAATGCATTTTAATACATATTCAACATATAAAACTGTCCAATAAACTCTCCATTAAAAACACTCACCTGAGCTACAAGATTTTTCGTTAAAAGAAATTATTCACTTTTACGGAATCCTACCATGTGTTTCACAAAAGAACTCACATCCCTTGTAAGAGAAAGAAAATCATTCGGTAAGAGTGAATAATTCTCATTTGGACTGACACAATTGATTATGAAAGTTACACCCAAAAAAAAAAAAAAAAAAAACCAAACCAAAAAGGAAAGCATGTACAGCCAAGGCTTTGCTAAGAATCTGGATTCAAATGTCAAATCAAAGTTTGCATTGCTAACCAAACAGAATCATCGTGATTTCAAATCAAAAAACCAAAAAAAAAGGTTTCCAAATTAAGTATCTTACCAAACTTTCCTAATTTTCCTCAACTTTCAAGTGAAACAAACACAAAACAAAACAGCCATCAGTGCCAAAAATTCAAAGTCAACCCATCCATCCACCACCGTCAGATCTCACACTCTCACAATCCACATCAACGGTTACCAAACTCCCAAAACCAAAACACCACGTCACAGATTTGACATTCCCTACGTTAAAAATACAACAACAACTTTGAACTTTCTACGTGAAAATAAGCCACAGCCATATAAAACCCTCTCTCACATTTCCATTCAAAACCCTCATGCATTTTTTGCACTTGCCTCTCTTCCTTTCACTCTCCGAGAACCAAGGCAAAGCCAACCGGTACTCTCTCTTTCTTTGTGTCTGACTTGGTCGGTTTTTCTATATGTGTTAGTGTCTAAAAAAGTGTTAGTGGTTTTTGTGTGTTTCTGTGAACTATCTATGGTTGGCTGTGTTTGTTTTAAGGATAGCTGGAGTTTCGGGTTGTTATAGGTTGTTGTTATAATTTTTTTTTTTGATTGTAAACTAGGAAAAGGGTATTCAGATCTCTCCCTTTTTGCTTCTGGGTTTTCTCTGATCTGTTTCATTCTGTCTTCCTGCTTTTGTTTTTTGGCTTTGGATATCATTTCTGCAGGTTGGTTTTGATTAGATCCATGTATGATTGATGGTTGATTTTGTTATGTGAATCTGAGGCTCATTGTTTAGATTTTAGATTTGGGTTTGAATTGATTAATTGAGATTGATGTTGTTTTTTTTTTTTTTATAAAAAAAATTCAAACTTTGATTGGTTTTTCTTTTTCTTTTCTAATGGGTTGTTTGGAAAATATTAATTGGTTAATCATTAATTGTTAAATGTACGTTAATTTCTACAATGTAGATCTGGGGTGTGATGGGTACGATGTATTTTAACTTGTTAGATGGTCTAGATGGGCATTTTTTATTAATTAAAAATGAATTATGGTGGTAAATCTGAGCAGGGAAATGCTGTTATTTAAATTTTCATTGGCTTAAGTATTGAGCAGGCATATAAACTAATAAGAATAAGTGATCGTGTTGAATATTGGTGTTAGAACTAGAAGTGGTAGACTGATTCAGTCAGGTAGTGAAGTCACTAAGAGAACTCACTCTTGTATAGCAATTGTTTTTGAGATTAGTTCTGTTTGATTCTGTTTTTCAAGGTGGGAGTTATTGTCCATTTCAATTGATTGTGAGCGAATAAAACTGGATTTTGGATTTTTTTTTGTTTTTTTCCGATTAGTTAAGATGTCAGACTTGCACAAAAATGAAAAATCAGCTTGATGTTATTTTTTCATTGAGCTAATTCATCATGACTGTATACAGTTTCCTGTTCAGAACACACTGCCACCTGATTTTTTCTGGACCTTTGTGGTGTTTTTAGGCTCATAAATTTTTTGATCAATGGTCGTTTTTTGCATTTCTGTGAGTTTACAATTGTAAACACATTGCACTTTTGCTATCAATAAAACTTTTATTACTTATCAAAAAAAAAAAAGAGGTACAAGATTCAGTGTGTAGAACTTTGATGTTATCTTTCATTGATCTATCTGTACACTGATTGAACCATTTTGTGGTCTGTAACTATCTCAATCATTCTGGATAGTTATTGTTTTCTTATGTTGGTCCTCTCTGACCTCTATGTGTTGAAATGGGTTGCAGAGGTTTTAACTGCTAGAAGTGATGGCTATGGCTGATAGGCACCAGCACCCAACTGTCATGCAAAAGTTTGCTGGCCAGCTCCATCACAGCTCCAGCGTTTCCCAAGATGTTCAAAACCGCTTTCAAAGTCCTGCTTTGTACAAGAGAAATTTTGCATATGGAAATTACTCCAATGCAGGATTGCAAAGTCCCATGACTCAGTCATGCCGAGCTACACAGGATTTGTCATTGCTTGCCTCACCTGTGTTTGTCCAAGCCCCAAAAGAGAAAGGCTTTTCTGGCTTTGTTATTGATTTTCTTATGGGTGGAGTTTCTGCTGCTGTGTCCAAAACCGCTGCTGCTCCAATTGAGCGTGTGAAGCTCTTGATCCAGAACCAGGATGAGATGATCAAGACTGGTCGGCTATCTGAACCCTACAAGGGAATTCTAGATTGTTTCAAGCGAACAATGAAAGACGAGGGCGTTGTAGCATTGTGGAGAGGGAACACAGCTAATGTCATCCGCTATTTCCCCACACAGGTTTGCCTTTTCTTATGTTGCTAGCATTTCAATTTAGCAGTAACTTTTATTGCAGTACGTGTGTTTATTTAATTAGTTTTTAATTTCTCCCCCAGGCCTTGAACTTTGCTTTTAAAGATTACTTTAAGAGGCTGTTCAACTTCAAGAAAGACAAGGATGGCTACTGGAAATGGTTTGCAGGTAACTTGGGTTCTGGTGGTGCTGCTGGTGCCTCTTCCCTGCTCTTTGTCTACTCTTTGGATTATGCTCGAACCCGTCTTGCAAATGATGCTAAGGCTGCAAAGAAGGGAGGAGAGAGGCAATTCAATGGCATGATCGATGTCTACAGGAAGACTCTCCAATCGGATGGTATTGCTGGCCTTTACCGTGGCTTCAACATTTCTTGTGTTGGCATCATTGTTTACCGTGGTTTATACTTCGGAATGTATGACTCATTGAAGCCGGTGCTCCTGACTGGAAAGATGCAGGTTAGTGAGTTAGTTGGGGGATTCATTTTATTTATAATTATGATATGATATGATGATTCTGTTGGTGATTTTAATACTTACATAGCATGGATATATCCATAATTAACACCATCACTGATAATTTAGGCTTATTGACATGTTTCTAAATTTTGGAATTAAGAATAACTTGTGGTGTTTTTTAGGCTTAGTTCTTTATGTTCTGTGCTTCGACTAAGCAATGTTCAATATTGCAACTCTTTTACCATAAATGAATCATGTTTTTCTATCTCAAGTTTACAATGAATTGTTAGATTTGTGGAGAGCAGTTGATCTCATATATATCTTCTGGATGATTTCAGGATAGTTTCTTTGCTAGCTTTGCTCTTGGTTGGCTCATCACAAATGGTGCTGGCCTTGCCTCGTATCCAATTGATACAGTCCGGAGAAGAATGATGATGACATCTGGTGAGGCTGTCAAGTACAAGAGCTCCCTCGATGCATTCTCTCAAATCCTTAAGAATGAGGGTGCCAAATCTCTCTTTAAGGGAGCTGGTGCAAATATCCTCCGTGCCATTGCTGGTGCTGGTGTGCTTGCAGGTTATGACAAGCTTCAGTTAATCGTGTTTGGTAAGAAGTATGGCTCAGGTGGCGCCTAATTAAGATGAACAAAGAGACATCTCCACTCCCATATAACTATAGATGTTGATGAAAATCTTTTTGAATTCTGCTTTTCATGAATTTATTCTTTATTCAATTGAATAACTTAGTTTAGAGGACTTTCGCTACGAAAAAATTGTTTCCTTCTTGAAGGATTTTTGTTCTCCCATAATCTTCGATTATCATTCAAAGCAGTTGCAATTTCACTTTGTTGGATTATTGATTCATAAGCAATTTTAAGTATCGCCTTTTGAATTTTACCACATCTTTAGAATTTCGTAAGAGCTTTGCTATGTTGTGGATCATTCTTTTCTTTTACTTGAGACTTGAGATAGAAAGCAGGTTTGATGAAAGCTATAAATAAGATATTCAGCTGAAATTAGTTGCTTTGCTGTGGTATTTAAACCGGCCTTGTTTGAACCTTGTTGTTAAGGTTTTTGATATTATTAACAAAATGACAGAATTTGGCTACAATTTCTCTCAATACCTAATGTCTATTTATTAAATGTGAATATTGATAAATCCATCATTGAATTACATTTTCTTTTTATATATTTCATACTTGTAAAATTTCTTGAAGATTAAAGATCTATAACTATTCCATCATTCAAATGTTTTGATTTCAAGTTTTTATACTCTAATATTATGCATAAAAAATAAGTTTATTGATCGAATAGTAAATAACATTCGATTTATACAAAATATGACATACATGTTAAGAACATAAAGAACATGCAATGAAACAGTTATATATTTAAAATTATGCAAAGATGTTAACCAAACTTTATCCTCAACAAAATGGAAGTAAGGTGATGATGGTTTTATCTTACAACTAAACCATACAGCCTTTGGTAGGAGTGAGATTGGAGGTTTTGTGGATTGTGATAGGTATAGTTTAACTACAAAATGACACCAAAAAAAAAAAAAAACACATTACGTTCCATCGTTTCATGTACAATGTGGAGATTCACAAAGCAGATTAGAGAGGAACAATTTCCATGGAAGGTTTACCAAGTCCTAATACTTTTTTTTTTTTTTTTTTTTGAATCACTAATCCCTAAGACTTCATCCTCAGAGTCAGCGGATGATTACTATCCATTACAAAAAGTATTGGGTCGTTTTTCAAAATTTAAGCCTCTATTTCTAATGCTCAGAAGAATTTGTGAAGTAAATCTCTTTTGGTGGTTGCAAGAAAGTATAAAACATATGCAAATTAATTTAATAAAAGAAATGACCTTTTTTTTTTTTTTTGTTAGTCCAGGATCCTGGTATATAACTATATATGTTGGCCAAGAGTTGATATTGTATTATACTCCAAACCTGGAAATTTTAATTTTGTTTGATAAATCTCTCTCTCTCTCTCTCTCTCTCTCTCTCTCTCACATTAACAATTGATTGGAATCACGCCTCATGTAGCAGAGGTCACTAGTTTGAATATATCTTCTCTCCATCCCTTGAGCCAAAACTTAAAAAAAAAAAATGTATCTTCCTTCATAATTATTATGAACAAATCTTTTATTTAAAACTTTAAAATTATCTCAATTGCATTCACTTTAATTGAAATAAAAATTTCCAAAATATGTATATATATTTTTTGCCTTTCTTCCGCTCAATAAAACAAATTTTAATAAATTTTTCAGTCAGCCTAATGACTTAAATATGAATTTGAATTTTTAAGTCTTTACAAGAAAATATAATTTAAAAAAATTCCTTAAGGGAACAAACAACCATTCACAAAGGCACAAAACTATGGTCCACTCCATATATTTAGCTATGAAAAGCTTCTAGCTTATTCACCTACATTTTTCTTTTCCTATTATCCTAACGAGTAATAATGTTATAGTTACAAACTATTTTATAATATTTTTACAAAATATTGATGTAACTAAATTTTTATTGGTTTTTATCTAGATTCATCATTGTAAGGATACGATTTGTAACGACTCAAAATGATACTGGGTTCGCACGTAAATAGGCCCAAACAATATAATTTGTAGAACGTGGGTTTGAAAGGATAGGCCTTGGTCACAAGACAGTGGTTTTCCGTGGTGTTCATACATAATTAAATCGTGTTCGTTCTAGGAGTCTTTCTCCTGGAGGCGGGCTGGGAGGCTTTGGTTTTTGGCCATTTTTCCCAGCCCCTTTTTTGGTGCATTAACCTTCACATTATATAGCCATTCTTGGTTGATCTTAGCCCTCCACTTGTTAATCAGGCAGATGCATACTTTTGTACCCGTCCCATCAGCTGTCCCTCCTTACTTTTTGTTAGTTGAGATGATCGAAGTCATCCTGTCCAGGCGTCTTTTCTCATTAACATGGTCAGGACGCTGGCGGGTGCATTTAATGCGGAGGGGACGTATTTACCCTGAACCAGTTTTGCACTGTACCCCCACGTGGGTCCCATTCTACTCGTATCTCCTTTAGGGGGCTTTTTGGGGGCAGCCATCATCGAGACGTTACTCTTCCCCTTGAAGTCCTAGAATGCCGAGGACAGGGTCATCCTCGGCTGTTCCACTCGACACTTTGGCCTTTCCCGATTCGTCCTCGGCAAATACCCTCCTCGGCACGGGCCCCGGGCCCTAATAGAGCGTAGGCCGGATTATAAGTTCCCTGGCCCCACAATCATTAATATCATTTTTTCATTTACTAATAACTACTCATCATATCAATAATTTGTAAAAATTTTTGGAAAAGAATTTGTATCTAGCATTATTCATTAGAGCATTTGTATCAGATGTGGTAAATGTGCCAAATGCCAAATATTTGGCACATTTGCCACACCAAACACAAAAATGGAGGTTTATCAGATGTTCCAAATTCCAAAAATTATACAACACGGCTACAGTACCGTCTTAAATATGAGACGGTACGGACAGATGTTGCAAAATTTTTTTATAGTTTTTTATTCTCTTTTCTCTCTCCTCTCTCTTCATTTTTTTCTTTTCTCTTCTCTCTCATCGGTTCCCTCTCTCTTCTCTTTGTATTATCTCTGTACTCATCTTTCAGGATCTTCAACCAGTCCGGGATGTTCACTGACAGCGACGATGGCGTAACTCCGACGACGACAGTGCGCTCCGCCGGCGAGGGCTTGGAGGACAGCTTCTTGGAAACGCACGCCAATCTCTCTCACCCTCTGAAGCCGCCACCGCCGATCTCGCCTAGCCACCATCAATATCTCAGCCATGCTCGATCTCGCCAATCTCACTCACGGGCCGATCTCACCCCGAGGCCGCCGTCGATCTCACCCTCTTCCCTCTCCTCTCTGTTTGCCTTTCACTTTGCCCTTCTCTGATATTGGTGAGTAATTGTGGTGGTTGGTTTGCAGTAGAGGTGGGTTGTAGTGGTGGTGATGGTGGGTATTTGTGTTTGTTTTTTAAATTGTAGGAGGTAGGTAGTGGTTCAGTTAATCTGGGTGGTGGTGGGCTGTGGGCTGTGGGCTATGAGCGGTGACAGTGGCAGTGGTGGTGGGCTATGGGGGTGATGGTCGATGGTGGCTATCGGTGTTGTTGCCACAGTGGATATTTGTGGCCGGTGGTTGTGCCGTTGATGTTGTTGCTGTTGTTGAGGATAATGGGGGAGGGGATAATATATTATTTTAATGTGTAGTAAATATTATTTTAATGTATAGAATTGTATGATAAAACATCTGATAAATGAGATATTGTAAAATGATGTGATAAAATAATAAAATAGGTATTTAGCATGACAAAATGACATAATTTTTGTCACATCTACTGTGGATACTCTTATAGATCATTATTTTCTTTTCACTATCCATAAGTCATAGCCAGTCACATAAAATTAATAAATAATTTTTTTTTGACTTATTGCAACAAAATATTCGACTTTACATCTATAACACTTGACGTAATATAAACTTTTTGGTAACAAAATCGATCTTTTTTCCCGCCAAAACAACAATGCAACACAGAAATGAACACACTTAGATCTCTACGTTTATTCCCAAACCCAAACCCAAACCCAAACCCACTCTCACTCTCTTCTTCTTCTTTGCTTCACGCTCGCTCGCTCTCACTCCACAAGGAAAGAAGAAGACCCACAAACTGGAACACAACCCACACTCTTGTCCAAACAAACCCACTCCTCTCTCTCTTAGAACGATGCAAATCCTTGTCCCAGTTGAAGCAAATCCAAGCCCAAATGACTCTCACAGGCCTTTCATCAAACAGCTTCGCCTCAAGCCGGCTTATCGCCTTTTGCGCCATCTCTGAGTGGCGGAACCTTGGCTATTGCTCTCAGATTTTGTATAATTCGAATAACCCAAATGTTTTCTCTTGGAATGTTGCCATTAGAGGGTACTCTGAGAGTGAAAATATGGAAGAAGGGGTTGTTTTGTACAAGAGAATGTTGAGGGATGGTGGGTCTTCGAGGCCGGATAATTATACTCATACTTATTTGCTTAAAGTTTGTGCTGGTTTGTCGTGGAAGTTGATGGGGGATGAGATTGTTGGGCATGTGTTGCAGATGGGTTTTGATTCGTATATGTATGTGCACAATGCTGTGATTCATATGTTGGTTTCGTGCGGAGAATTGATCAAGGCACGTAAGGTGTTCGATGAAAGTTGTGTGAGAGATTTGGTTTCTTGGAATTCTTTGATTAATGGGTATGTTAGACGTGGGTTAGCATGTGAGGCATTGGGAATTTATCGAGAAATGGAAGTGGAGAGAGTGAAGGCCGATGAGGTTACGATGATTGGGGTGGTTTCTTCTTGTGCCCAGCTTGGGGATTTGAATTGTGGGAGAGAATTTCATCAGTATATTGACGAAAATAAGTTGGAGTTGACAGTTCCACTTTCTAATGCCCTTATGGACATGTATGCCAAGTGTGGAAATCTTGAGGAGGCACAAGCAATATTTGATAGTACGGAGAATAGAACAATTGTTTCTTGGACTACAATGATTATGGGATATGCCAAACTTGGGTTTCTGGGTATTGCACGGAAGCTTTTTTACGAGCAGCCAGAAAAGAGTGTTATTTCATGGAATGCAATTATTGGTGGTTATGTCCAAGCCAAACACAGTAAGGAGGCTTTGGCTTTGTTTCATGAAATGCAGGCTAGTGATATTAAGCCTGATGAGGTGACTATGGTTAACTGCTTATCTGCATGCTCACAACTTGGAGCAATTGATGTTGGCATATGGATCCACCGTTACATCGAAAAACATAATATTTTTCTAAATGTTGCCTTAGGAACTGCTCTAGTTGACATGTATGCCAAGTGTGGGAACATCACAAAGGCTCTCCAGGTTTTCCGAGAGATGCCACAGAGAAATTCACTGACTTGGACAGCTGTTATTTGTGGCTTAGCCCTTCATGGGAAGGCACATGATGCCCTATCTTACTTCTTGATGATGATAGATAGTGGGTTGGTGCCAGATGAGATCACCTTTATTGGGGTCTTATCTGCTTGTTGTCATGGAGGTTTGGTTGAAGAGGGCCGTAAATATTTTGCTCAAATGAGCTTCAAATTCAATATTTTCCCCAAGCTCAAACACTACTCCTGCATGGTGGACCTTCTAGGTAGAGCTGGTCATTTGGAAGAGGCGGAAGAGCTGATTAAATGCATGCCAATGGAGGCAGATGCTGTGCTTTGGGGTGCATTGTTCTTTGCTTGTCGTATTCATGGAAATGTAACAATGGGAGAAAGGGCAGCTTTGAAGCTTCTTGAGTTGGATCCTGGTGACAGTGGAATATATGTTTTGCTTGCAAATATGTATGGGGATGCAAATATGTGGGAGGAGGCTAAGAAGGTAAGGAAGATGATGGTGGAGAGAGGAGTAGAGAAGACTCCAGGTTGTAGCTCAATTGAGGTGAATGGCATTGTGTATGAGTTTATTGTTCGGGATAAATCACACCCTCAATCTGAACAAATTTATGAATGTTTAGTGCAGTTAACAAGACAATCAGAGCTCGTATATCCAATATACTTGTAATTAGAAACAAGTAGTGCTGAATTTAGCAAGCAAGAGGCGAGGAGAGAGGAGAGTAGATGATGGATCTGATGGAAGTTGATATGTTGGTACTGAAAATTGTTCATGAGCCATATTGTAAGAAAAACCTAATGGTCGGTTTTCAGAAGGTAGCTTGTGAGCTCCATCTCAGTTCCATTCTTTTTGTAAGTGTCTAACTCACTGCAAAGGCTTTGCAAAGCTTGCATTTTATCAAGGTGGTAGAATGTTGGTTAAATGATTAAATTATCATTTCCTAATAGCTTAAGCTTTAGGGATCAAGTTGTAGTTTATCAAGAGGCATTGAACATTTGGAAAAATATTCTGTTAAGATTTCACTTCTGTGAAGTACACATGCTAAGCTGTCCTTTAGTGGTTTCAGCTCATTACCTGTTATTCCCAGACTCCTAAGAAAAAGGCTTTGCCATTTTTCTCTGGCAGGGCAGCTGCTCTGATTTATTGTGCAAAGCTTGTGTTTTGAAACCAGGAAGATTGGCTGGTTGACTATCTGAACCTAAAATGGATGGGATATATACCAGGATGTTCTTTGTCAAACTCCAACTCAGGTCCACTAAATCCTTTATCCTTTGGAATTTATTTGTTATCTCCATTTCATCCATATATTTTGGGCTTATTATTGTTTGCATTCTTCCCTAGGTCTTGGTCATTACATGTCAGGAGGAGTAATTCAAGAAGCTGGAATTTCATGAAAGATCAGTATCTAAAGCCAAAGGATTCGAAATGAGGAAATCTGCTTAGATAGGGGTAGCCTCTATTGATGAAAAGATGAGGGTAAGTCACGTCAAATAGTTTGGTCATGTGCAGAGGGGATCAATTAATACATTGGTAAGAAAGAGTGAGTTGATTCAAGTAAAGGAAATGGAAAAAGGTAGAGGATGACCAAAAATAACCTTAGTGGAAGTAGTTATAAAGGACATATCAATTAAAGAAGTTACAAAAACTATGACTTTGGATAGAATAGAATAGAGAAAAAGAATATATGCAACCGACCTTGACTATCTTGTTGAGGATCCTTAGGCCATAGCTGCCCCCAAAAAATATGGGATTAACGCTTTGTTGTTGTTGTATTAGTAATTTAGTATCTAAAGCCAAATCAAGGTATATTTGTTGTGACATTTGAATGATCATAGAAAATGGAGGTCTTGTGTAAATGGTTTGGTAGTGTTCATGCACATGGTTGTACTGCTTTTGAATCTTACTGTCTCTCCCAAAACCAGTAGGTGACACAAAGGTGTAAATAGGTGTTGTGAATGTAATGGATTGATTGAAATCTGCAACAAGATAAAAGTTCCAAACTGTTGGTGTTGCAGGTCTTTACCATGAATTCAATCAACCGTCAATATCTGTATCTTCTATTTATTAGTCTTCTGAGTGGGTCTGAAAGGAGCTTATTATCTGACGGGTTAAGGCCCAGCAATAAATGCTATCTTGTTGGGCTTGCAAAAAAGGAACAAAGAGTCCAACTTAACCCCAATTGGTTGGACCATCGGCTCAATCTCCCTCATTGGCCCATGAAGCCCAAATCCATGTCATTCCCCATTCCACTCCCTCCAAGTCCTTTTTGCTATGATCCCTGAGTGTTGCGGATTACTTGGTTAGTATTAAGTTGGTAAAAGAGTATGGAAAAGTTGTTTTAAAAATTATGTGAAAACATACTATTGGTCCCTAAAATTTTAATCAAGTTCTGTTTTAGTCCTTGAAATTTGGAATTTCTTTTTTTATCCTAAAAAATTATAACCTTTTGTGTGGCTTTATGGAATTTTTTCCCATGTAAGCAAGAATTTTAACCATAAAGTTTCGGAAGGACTAACTTGTTATGTTTACAAGTTTTGAGGATTAAAAATGAACTTCGTATTTTAAGTACTAAAATAGATCCTAACCCAAATTTTAACCAACTTATTTTTTTGCCTAAAATTATCTTGGAGTGACATATCTTAATCTCTTTTTTTTTTTTTTTTAAGTCCTTGAAGATTTCGTTTTTCATGTTTTCTCTTATGAAAAAAATTATTAATAAGCTTTTGTGTTGAATAATCATTATAGAGATGTAGTTGTGAATTTGATTCAATAGATTGACATATATGGCCATGTAACTATTCCCTTTACTGGAGCATATAGTTGTTTGGTTTGATTGTTTTCATTCGTAGGAATATCCTTTAACTTATTTTATTGGAGCATATTGTTGTTTGGTTTGATTGTTTTGATTTGTAGGAATATCCTTTAACTTATTTTAGACAACTCATAAAACCACCAACGGATATTATTTAAGCAAGTTAAATGACTTACTAAATAAGCCATGTGACTAAAAATACATATGAATAATTTTATCAATCATCACGAAATAGGTTGGAAAAATTTTCTTTCAAATTAGTTTGAAGATAAACTTTTTTATTTTGATTGAGCATGATAAGCCTTTCTTTTCTTTTCGGGTGTGAGCTGATGTGGAGCATCCTTAATCCAAGACCAGCCATAAAAGCATACATCTTGAGCTCTAGCCTTTCGGCAAGAAAAAGGCATTTGAAGAAGAAAAAATTTGAAAGTTACTTGTAAGTTGTAACACACACACATTTATACATATATCACACTATTTCTTCTTAGCAGCAAATGCGGTCCTAAGCCCAAAATTGTATTTCTATTTAGCCATTAGGTGGATTTTCATTTTACAGACATAGAGCATTTCCAGTCTCCACCCCAATCAAATTGGGACTTTCTTAAAACTTATTTTTACGATAGGTTTCAATCAACCAAAAGTATGAAAGTTTCTTTAAACGAAAGACCAACAAGGCATCTAAAAGATGTGGACTTGTGTGTGTGTGTGTGTTTTGTTTTCTTCTATTCATGGTAAAGGCCAGCTGGTGTATTCGATTAAACAGTCTTGAATTTCTTTGGACCTAATTCAGCATAAATAGAATTTCTTTCGCCCAATATAACTTGCTTTATAGAATTCGATTGGCTTTAAATTTACAAAGACATTGTCTGTGGTGAAACTGAGCCTATCACATGCGATATGACGAGGAGGAGGGAGGATGTAACACTCATCATATGATAAAAGCAAATATTCTTTTTTGTACGTATTGTCGTATTTGGAAAAAGACAGTCTAAGGAAAAAATTTTTGTACCACAATTCTAATTTGATCAATTGTGAGGGATGACGAAAAAACGATTGGTTCATACAAAAGTAATCATTCATTGCTTACAATCGATTACTTCAACAAGTGACAACAAAAGTTATGATCCTTCGTCTCCCAGGTGGGTTACAATTTCCATTTCTAAGCCAACAACACCATTCAATTGTTGTGTTCCAAAAGCACCTAGCCACGCCCTCTTAACGTGTCATTGATCATCAGGGCTTGCCTATAAAGCCCTAAAGTATAGTAAAGTTGAAAGAAAAAAAAAATGAAAAAGAAGAAGAAGAGAAGTTAAGTTTAAAAGTGAATCCAATTACCCTCTAGGCCTCTCTACCTGCACAGCCTATGGGGGCAATGGAAGTGAAACAAGACCAAGTAAAAAACTTTTGGGTGTTGAAATTTAACACAGCCAACTGTGTTTGAGAGTCTGAGACACGTTTTCAGACAAAAAGAATGGGAGAGAATATTATGACACGTCCTTCACTTCCCTTGCACGCCAGGTTTTTGTTCCATTCTGATTACTCACTCATTCATGTCTCCTTCTTTAGCTTCTCTCTCTCTCCCACATGCATGCCTGACAGCCTTTGCTGTTCTTGCTTACTCCAATTTGTGATTGCATAAAACCCCATGGAAAAATTGGCATAAACCCAAAACAGAAGTCATCTAGTAGAGGTGATTGGGGGGAACAGAATTAAGGTGATTTTAAGCACCTTTTTATTTTGGTCAATTTGTAATCATATTGTCAGCAGTAATAGCAACATTTTTCATTGGTGAAGAGAGATTTTCTTAAACCTCTTCACCAATGATTGGTTCCCTTATCTTATTTTACTACCTATCTCTGCATTTTTAATGGGAGAGAGAGAGAATTGAACTTGCTTTACCAAGCATCACTGGTTTTTTTTTAATAGACTACAATATATAGATTTGATCATTGTAGTGTACTAGTGTCAGTGTCACCCATGAGTACTTTTACTATTGTAACATAAAAAAAGTATGAGCATGGTGGCTCGTGGGTTAAACTTAAGAGAGAGGGAGAATTTTTAAAAAAAAAAAAAAGTAAAAGTGAAAAGTTAATTATAAAAAAATTCTTCTACAAAGAAAAGTAAGAGTTACGAGAGGCAGATAGGTTTCATGATTAAGTAAAGTTTCAAATATTTAATTTAAAAATGTTCTTATTACATGTTTTGAGATCCATGGTCATACACAAACACACCTTCACTCCATTATAATCACCTTCCCTTCCAAGCAACATCTTTGAAAGGAAAATTTGTTACATAATCTATTGTATTTAAATAAAACTGTAAATACTTCATAGTATATATTTTGTTTTTTTACGCCCTCTCTTTCTATTTCATCTCTTGTCTACTATTTTTGTGAGTGTTAAAAAGAATGAAATGAAATGAAATTGATAGATCATGAAAGACTGAAATGGAATGTAAATAAAAACAATATATTTTATCTAATCTGTTCGAGAGTTTATAGAAGGTGTGAAGATAAAATAAATATATTATTTAATTATTATACCATTGACATTTTATTTGTTACAAAGATCCAACATTGGATAACGGATCATACGAACATTGAGAAGGAAGACCCATACTAATAATGGATTGAAAGAGATCAAAATGATTTTATTATTTTTAAATTCTTTTTTAGTAAGTGAGAAGCAAGAGTGAATGAAAATCTTTGTAAGTGTGAATATGAATGTTCGAATGTTATGAGGGAATAGAATATTGTAAAAAATCTCTTTCAATTTGTTTCATTTTCATTTCTTCTTCCCTTATAATTCCTTAGTATTAAGGCAAGAAATAGTAAATGAGGAAAGCTCTATTGAATTCGTGTCAAGTTTTTTTGTTCTTTTTTCTTTTAAGCCATAAATTAAGTATTTGATCTCATATTTGTTTTAAATTTCAATCATACACATCTCAACAACTAACGTATATCGGATATGAAAATACTTGAATCCTAGACCTTGAGAATTACTAGGCATATATTAAAAAAAAAAAGAAAGAAAAAAGAAAAAAAGAGAGGCTACAATAGGGATTTGAATGCATCCCAAATTTTTGCATGATGATGGAGTAGGTGGAAAAATTTCACCATCTAAATTCAATGCAATGGTAGAAAACCTAACCTATGGTACTCTGTTACTTTGTTTGCTACAATAGCCCTCCCTAACTTTTGGAAATATGTCATTATGAGACTTTATCCACAAGTAAGAATTCTTAAGCAACCTTTTGAAACACATTAGAATTTCTTTTGCCAGCACATAACAAAGTTAGATCCATTAAAGGAAATTCCCAAAAGTCATTTTCATTCTCTGTTTTTATAATAAGAAAAAAATTTCTAATAAGAAAAAAATTTCTAATATGTCCAAAATAACATGATGATTTTTTGGTTGTAACCTTAATTCTCTTTCCTTTTTGTTCTATTGGTCTTTGGTTTTTGGGAGATAGTGTTGGCTATTTGATACCCTACCTGGATGACATTAAAAATATGTTGTTGCTCACATGATTATTAGCAGAGCTAAAACTAGCTATGCACAAAAGGAAAAAAAGAAGAAGTATTTCTTTAATGATAGTGTGCTCGTAATTTTAATTCCTAACGACCCCCAACCGACACCAACTTCCATTTTTGGAGAGAGTCAGATGGTTTTGGTGACCATTCTTCAACCACACTGATGGTTCATTTTCCATGCACAAGCCAACCACTAACTTCAACCCCTATCCACAAAATCCTATGATTCTGTTCTCTATAGCTTTGGCACTTGGCAAATGGTTCAACCTATTATTATAAAACATTGCTTTCAATGGCATTCACATGATTCAATTTTCTAAGCATGAGAAAGAACCTATGATTAGATTTGGATGATGATTCTGATTTTGTGACTTTCAACAGCTAATTAATTATGGTTTGCAAAACTTCTAAGCTTTTATTTCATGTCATGTCAATAGGTGATAGAAACTTAAAAGACTACTACCTTGCTAACATCTCAAGTCTTAGAAAAAGAACTACACAACATGTTAACCACATTTATCATCCAACCCAATTTCTTTCAATCATCTCTACCTAAAATTGCTAGAGTTATTTAATCATGTTTATGCCAATTTAATTTAATACTCACAATCATAATTAATTTGTACTCTTAACGCACTGTTAAAAGCTTGAATATATTTATAAAGAGTGTCATAATCTTTATTAAAAAAAAAAAGATTAAAATGGATGACTAATCGTAAATTTTTATTTGGATAATTTGATAACTACAATGAGTAACAATAACTTCAAACAAATCAAAATCAACTTATCAAAACATTCCTATCACCAAATCACATGAAAACAACCTTTTTATCAATTGATCACTCACACCCATATTGTCACACAAATCACATTACTCACAAACCTAGAGTGAATGAAACAACTCATACTCTCTCTCTCTCTCTCTAACACTATACCCCACAAAACTGCATGTGAAAATGAATCATCATGATTCATTGGTGGGTGAGGTAGCTATAACATTTACGTACACAAAAAAAATACTATAAACCAAAAAGAAAGAAAAAGAAAAAAAAAAAAAAAAAAGTAGTAGTAGTAGTAGTAGTAGAGTGCTATAATTGCAAACACACACCGCGTGACACTGGAACATTTACCCCCGCACTCCATAACAAGGTTCGCGTGTCTCTGCATAAAATGATAAAAGCCACAGCTTGAAAACCAAGCTCTGTGAAATAACAAAAACCACAAACCAAAAACAAAAAAAAAAAAGCCCAAACAGAATCACGTATTTACAAACCTGCCATTCCCTTCCAAATTCACAGACACAGAGAGAGAGAGAGAGAGAGAGAGAGAGAGAGAAGTAGAAGATGAAGAAGTTCGTTTCAGGAAAAAGCGATCAATGTCGGTTCTTTAATCTCTCTTTGGAATCCTTCTTTTTCTTTTTTAAATTTTTTTGGATTTAACAAAAATTTTTTTTTGGGTTCTTTTATATTACGTGGTGCATTGACTCCATTAAGCTCGCTTTCTCTCACTTTCCCGAGAATTTTCGGTTACGGAAAATGAAAATTGTGAAAAAACCGTGAATTTTTTTCTTTCTCTGGGTGAGGTGGTGGAGATCAGTTTTGTGCCTGTGGTGTAATGAGGAGCTCGTTTTTGTTGGTTTGTTTAAGTTCTGTTTGGTTGCTGAGAAAATTAAGTGCAAAGGAGAGGAATTGAGACGCTTTTTTTTCGTTGTTGTGTGGTTTTAGTAGAGGACGAGTTTCAGCTTTTGTAAGCATACATTTCTTGCTTTTTGTATTAATTAAGCTCATTAGTGATCGGAATGTGATTTTGAAAAATGCTAGTTTTGTTTGTTTGTTGTTTTTGTTTTCCTTCGTTTTCTCAGCCGCCAAACAGAGATCTTGATTTTTTGTTACATTGTGGTGAATTCAGCTCAATTTTGATGTTAATGGAATATTATTACTTTGAAAATTTTTACTAGAAAGGGAAAATTTTTATGGACTATTTACTATTGAAAATATTATTGTTGTTTTGATTTAGAGAGAAAAAAAAAAAAAAACAATAAAAGAAATATAGAATTTATTGTGCTTCAATGTTTGCATTAAATGGGTTAGATTTATGAAATAATAGAGTTTATGTGAATGTGGAAGTGGTAATTATTGTTGTTGTTTTTTTGGTGATTACATTTAACTTGTGAACTTAAGGCCTTTGAATTGACTTGGGGGCAATTGTGTTTGTTGGCTTTGCATTTGTAGGAATCGTTGAAAGGCCGGAAAGAAATCGGCTTTTGTTGATGGCTTGATTATATTTCTGGATGAATGTATTGGCTTGGATTTTGTAGGAAGATCAGGTTTATTGCTTATGTATAAACATTTTTTTTCTGTGTATGCTTAATGGTTGTGTTTTGAAGATTAAAGTATTCATTGATTCTGCTATAATTTGCTTTGTTTATGCTACAGATTACATGTGTGAGAGCTTAGTAGTGGAGATTGAGAATGAGTTGGAACCCACATATGGAAGTTCATTATGTGAACACCAGCTATCCTTATAGTACAGCTGGAAGCTTTATGGAGTACTTTGAAGGACTTACGTATGATCATGTGAATTTCATATTTTCTGGTGCTTCACATGCTCAGGTACTTTATGTTTCATGTATATGTCTTTTTCTTTCAAAGAAATATAGGGAAATTATATTTATTGGGTTCAAAAAAGAAAAAGAAATTTTCAATTAAAATTTAGTAAGTTACACACACCTAGTGGGTTCTGATGATGAACCAAATGGAATCCATTACCTCGCTCTTCTGCCCCTTTTTTTGGGGAGCAAGTGCCATTTTAGCTAGAGCTCATTGGCGGTTTTTCTATATGCTTTTAACAATGATTTGATCCAAAAGATTGGAAACAGTTTATGTGAATTGATAGAGATTGTTCCTTTGTTATAATGCTCTGTTTCCCATATGCAGATTTGTGAGGAAGCTGTACTTCTTTGATTAATTTGGATCTTAAAATTGCTCATAAACTCTGATGTGCACTCAAATTCTTTTCATTGTTTACTACCAATACTTTGTACATTTGAAGCTTCTAGTGATTGGTTACATTTTGTCTATCTGTGGTTAAAATGTAGTTGGTTTAACTTGTAATGGAAGATCACTGCAAAAATTATATTAAGATTTTCATGTAAGCATAAGATCTACTCCTATACGTGCAGGAGAGCGTGTACCCACAAATGAATACGAGTTTTTACAAGTTTGGATTTTCTGAACCTGGGAACACTTCTTATTATGATCATGGTCATACCTATGCGGTGAATGATCACGAACCTAGAATTGATGAGTACAGAAGACCTTTTGAGAACTCTTCGACAATGGTTAATGAACAGGCTGCTGCAGCACAGACAGAATGGGAAGGAAATGCAGCCACTAGTACTACTACGCATGACAACCCTATAGAATGTAAGTTCTGACCTTAATAGAATGGAGACGATATTTACTTATTGTGTTCATTATTGCAAATCTTGTTAATATTGCTCAATATTGCACTCAAGAGGATAGTGCATTACAGAATTTTATGCATGCTTGTCAATTTCATTGTAATGCTGAAATTACTTCTTGATGCTTCCACCAGTTACTGCTTACCTTATGTATTACACTGTCATCTTTCTGTACAAAGTATAATTCATTCTGAATTTCCATTATTTCTTACTCAATAATGACTAGCTATATGATGGATTTTGAGCTTAGCTTTCTCTTTGGATGCAAGATTTCACATCATAGTCCCAACTGTTCCTATCCAACAGATTGTAGTCAAAATTTTAGGCTGTTTGGTTTGGATATCATAGCTCAAATTCTTACAATGAGTTCTAAATTCTGTAAATATTTTAATGGACAGTGTGGAGGCTTCATATTTATCCTAGGTTACTCCCTAGACTATCTGCAGAAAATTGGTTATTTTTGTGTTTAGGAGACAGAAAATAGAAAAGCAAGCATGAAAAGAACAATGCATCAAGAGGATCATCCTCTGATATCTTTCTCTTGCTTTTTGCTGAATTATAAAGATTTTATTTACTACTATTACATATAAGCTCATCGTCATTGATAACAGCTTCATAAAACTTTGGACGAAACAAAGAAAACACAAACAGAAGGTTTGTTTTCAAAGACCATCTACTAAGCTCGTCAATTGCTATGTTAGCTTGCCTTTTAATCTAATTAAACTGACAGTTAGAGAAACTATCTTTCAGCACCTTGATATCTTCAAGAATCATGCTATTTTCCAAGCTTGTCAGATGATTAACACCTCCAAAGGCATCCAGTCAGCATTTGTTATCCCCTTCTCCAACAGTGCTGTCTAGATTTTCTTCATGAGCCATTAAAAGTGGAAATTGAGCTGCTTTTGCTTCAGCAGTCTCTGGTTTGCATTTTTCAATAATCTTCAACCAACCGCTGCTATACAAACCTTTTTTTTTCTCCAACAGCTGCATTGCAATTGATCTTGAGACTTCCTGGAGGTGGACTGCACCATTTATAATCAGGATAAGGCCTTGGGTTATGAGATAAATCTTTTAAAACAGAATTCTGTTTTTCCACCCTAGCATTAATTGTAAATGGCAAATCTTCCAGTTTCACTCGGCTTTTTGCAATAATCGTTGTGTTCTCATTTTCCATATAATCTCAATCACAACAGTTCCAATATCTTTCTCTAACTTACCCAAGCAACATAGGAGGGAGCTTGCTAACCAAAGAATGGAGTGCACAGCTGAGAGAAACAAGCTTGTCAAACCTCTTTTGTGAATGGGCAACCTATGAGCTGGTGATTCATTAGGTTGAAATTTGAAGAGCTGTAGTCCATATACTTTCATGATATTGTCCATTGGTATAATCTTCTGCTGTTTCATGGAATCACCTGATGTGAATCATCTTGATTGGAAGCCCCAATATTCAGTGTCATTCATCATTATTTTCCCTACTCTATTCTCACTTAAAGTAGCTGTGTGCTGGGAACTAAGGAGTGAAGAGTGTGGAATGCCAAGTTAGCAAGCAGTTTTAAGACATGTATACAAATTTAAATTTGAATTTGAACTTTGATAGTCCAAAGATATAACACATTGACTTTCTATGATGGTTGTACCCTAAAATTTTCTGTTATTTGATGTTTTTTTTATTGGTAGGACATAAAGGGATATAATGGCTGCTTTAGAAGTTTTTCATGATCCTTTCTTCCCTCTGATGTTATTTTTTTTTCTCCTGTAATAATTATTTGGAATATGAACTACTTGTATCTCAATTTAAGTTTCTTCTTTTATTTTACAGGCCCACGGAGACATCATAATTCTCATGATTATCAGGTGTGTCAGTTGTATAAGTTTTAGTGCAAAATAAGACGTACATAAATGCTTTAAAAGTATGAATTGCCTCTCATGTTTTGCTTAAGTCTATCTTTCTCTATGACTTGCACACTAGCACAAACATACACACCGAGAAGAGAGAGAGAGTGGTGGGGTACAGATCTAGTTCCTACTTCAAGTCTCTCTCTCTGTAACATGAATGTTGTGTAAACATGCATAGAGAGAGGGAGAGGCACAGCCTTCCAGGCTTCTAATAACCAATTTCCTTGATAAAATGTTTTTGTCACATTTGTTGGGCCCCAAATTTTCTTTCGAGATCATTTTTGCTTAATGGGAGAAACTTAATGATAGTTGAACACATTGATTAACTGAAGCAATTTCCCTTTGAAACGGGCAGGTCATTTGGCAAGACAACATTGATCCTGATAACATGACCTACGAGGTTAGAACATAAAACTCTCACATTTTCTCTTGGCATTGCTACATTTCCTGATTAATTGAATATGCTTCTTAATTCTTATTTTTGAGTATATATGTAGATTTTGGTTCTAAGATTATAAAAAAGTAAGACAGGTTAAGAAGCTTCCACTTTTTGGCTCATGGAATTTTTAATTCTCATGGTTTGGGAAGTTTTAAGAAGCTTGTATTTTGCAATTAATATATTCAACACTTTTATATTGGCAAAAACTGTGGCAAGTTTGGGACTTCTGAGAAACTTAGTGCAATGTTCAAGTTGATCATACAACAATCATAATGACATGTCATGTATGATTAAGATGTGAGAGAGGCAAAACCCCTTGGTGGAAAAGATTCTTGTAAGAGGTGTTATTGAGTGAGTCCTTTCATGATCGACGAGGTTGCCGAAGTCCCATAAGTGATGCTGTGTAGTTTGAAGCGGATTTGTCTGAATATGTAAGATTGTAAAAGAGGCTGTAGCCAATGCACAAAGCTCTCACTTCTATAGGATATAAGAGATGTGGGAGACTTGATTAGTACGCAGCCTTACCCCCAATTATTAGGGGCTATACTAATAGGTTCTTTAAACTATGCAGGTCATTGGGCTATTCTGTTATTTGTTTTTGGTGGGTGTCTAGAGCTCTTCGAGCACCTAACTATTTCCCTGGGTGTGTGTAATCTTCCCGTCCCAGATGCCAATTAATTATAGGAAAGAATCCATTGGGGTGGCCCCAGCATGCTAGCTTGGAGTTTAAGACCTAGGATCTCATGAGGCCTTGGCCCCAGGAAGTTGGAAACTCATATTAAAACTGAAAACCTTATGTCTTTTAGGGGTTTCTATAAACATTAACTCTATAATCTTAAGGACACTGCTTGGATGAAAGCATAGGCAGCTTCCATGGTCTTTCATTTTTGGATTTTATTAGGGGCTATACTAATAGGTTCTTTAAACTATGCAGGTCATTGGGCTATTCTGTCATTTGTTTTTTGGTGGGTGTCTAGAGCTCTTCGAGCACGTAACTATTTTCTCGGTGTGTGTAATCTTCCCGTCCCAGACACCAATTAATTATAGGAAAGAATCCATTGGGGTGGCCCCAGCATACTAGCTTGGAGTTTAAGACCTAGGATCTCATGAGGCCTTGGCCCTAGCAAGCTGGAAACTCATATTAAAACTGAAAACCTTATGTCTTTTAGGGGTTTCTAGAAACATTAACTCTATAATCTTAAGGACACTGCTTGGATGAAAGCATAGGCAGCTTCCATGGTCTTTCATTTTTGGATTTTATTGCAGTTTTGAACTTTAGATTGTAATTTTCTGGTGGTTACTATGCACACCTCCATCATACCTTTTCTACTGTTTCTCCAATAATTCTTTTTTAAAAAAAAAATTTATAAATTGAAAATGTGGTTCTGGTACTCCAGATTAGCTTCATATTAGTAGTATAACTTGTGTGCTAAGCAATCATGCATACGTTATTCATCAAGAAAGAAAAAATCATGCATAAGTTATAAGCAATCAAATTGAACACCTAAATACTCAATTAGTCATATCTTGGTTCTGTTTAATGTGATGACAATTGTAGACTCTCGGCCACTACTGCCTTTCCACTGAAAAATTATCTATATTCCTGTAGTCATTCAATAGCATTCTGGTCAAAGTGCTAAACTTGTGTTAAAGCCTAGCAGAACCACTCATTGCTTACATTAAGCCCAATTCTGGTGGTTGTAGCTAGGCATGACATGGAAAGCCAGAGGAACCAGGTCATAGCTATAAATGGTTGCTTAAATTTCATTCCTGTTATTTATCCTCTCCATAACTTTGAGTCCTATCACTCTAATGAAATATAGGAATGTGGTTCTTAGGCTGATGATATGTGTAATGAGAAAATTGTGACTCAGTGTATTATTTCTCATGAGGTGGTAATGTGATTTTAATTTGAGCCTGTGGGAAGGAAAAGGTTTTGGTTAAGCAGATCATATTCCAACTTCCTTTATGCCTGATGAGCTTTAAAAGGTTTTGGTTAAGCAGATCATATTCCAAGCTTCCTTTAGTCCTTATGAGCTGTCATATTTGGATGTGGAATGGTGGATTAGAGTTTAATGCTGATTTGGCCAAACACATTTTGATTAATAGAGACTACTTGCTTTTCTCCTACAGTCTTATCTGGTTATGATGGTTGTTCTTACAGCAAAATATCTACGATATGTGAAAACTCTAATTATGAAAATTTTGATGAAAATTGAAATTATTGAACGACTTTTTTATTACTCCTCCCTTTATTATTATTATTATTATTATTATTATATTACTGACAGCATTTTCATGTTTAGGAATTACTTGAATTAGGTGAGGCAGTAGGAACTCAAAATAGAGGTCTTTCTCAAGAACAGATTTCTTTGCTTCCAATCTCAAAGTACAAGTGTGGTTTTTTCTCAAGAAAGAAGTCACGAGATGAGAGGTAGTGTTCAGGCTTATGAACTGTGCTTTTATGAGATTCTGATATCTTTGTTTACTTTTCAACTGGCCTTTTTTTTAAAGTGTGTGTGTGTGTACACACTATATATATATATTATTGTAAATATATTTTATTCAGCTTTTGAAGTCATGATCCTTTCTATTTCATGGGATGTGATTATCACTTTCTTCATCACCTGTGGTAATTTAATACCTAATCTTTCTTTCAACAATAATTTAAGGGTCCGTTTGGATACCGTTGAAAACTGAAAACACTATAGCAAAATAATTTTTAAATGTGTAAATAGTACTGTAGGATCCATTTTTATTTTTTTTATTTTATTTTTTCTGAATAAAGTGGTTGTGGGTCCCGTGAACAGTGCATAATGTCTCCTGCACAGTGTAATCTACGTGCATGAACAGTGGGTTACTGTTCATGCACTAAAAAAAAAAAAAAAGAAGGCTGAAACGCAGAGGCAAAACGTGCTGCGTTTCAGCTATCCAAACCGCACCTAAGTTTGATTTTTCCAAAATGGAGAAAAAGAAAGAAAAAGGATAATAATAAATGGAAAAGAAATCATTTGAAACTTCCTGTTCTTTCATAGGCATGTCATTCTGAAGAATGAGTACTATGAAATGACATTGCTTGAGAGAAGTTTGGAGGTAGATTGTGTGATCATATATTAGTACATTGTGTAGGGCTATGCAATTTCAAATTTAATTGAAACTTACAGGAGAAGGAAAAAAGGGATAACTGTTAGGTTTAACTTCTTGTTACAAAATGATAAAAACCAAAAAAATATATGAAATTAAAAGAGAGAACCATAAATTCTCCCCAAGTAGGATTTGAACCTATGATCAGCCTTTTAACAGCCAACTTCTCTACTACTGAGCTATTGATGAACAACGGCTTAAGGAAGCTGACTCTTGTTCTTTGGACCAACATAAGACAGAACAAAAATTGGTTCATCACTCTTTTTTTGACATAGAATATTCAGATTAGTATTGGACACAGGCAGTTGCCATGACTTTCCTCCCCCTGCTCTGCACAGATGATAGCTGAACAATTTACCATCATCTATGCTACTAGTATATTAGGTAAGTTTTCTTATGGGCGGTCTTATACTCCAGTAACTTGTTGAGATGTAATTTTGTCACTACTCAGGGTAAAAGTAAAAGTGCGACAGATAACCAGCCAATCCCTTTTTGCTTCAACAATTATTGACATCTGCCTATGCTATCATATCAGTGGCCTTAAATTCATATCTAATAGATCATCAATACCTCTGGGAGAGAACTTACAAACTCGTATTCAAATATTCTAATTACATCTTAATAATGACTCCATATATATAATATTTTTATTCTTGCACTTATGGTTTTATGGACACTTTGCTAGACATGGTGGATGTTATACATGTACATTTTGAGACATTCTCTTTGTCGTGAACCTCAAGTTGAGCTTGGCATCATGGCTATTATGAGACATCTTTTTGGGCATCATTGTCTATAAAATCATCTTATGCATGCATGCAGAATTTCTAATATATATGCATCAGAGCATTAATGTACAAAGTTTTTAGAATGCATTGGGGGTTGGATGTGCACACATCACAGTATAAGGTGCATCTGCATTGCTTGCCTTACATTTCTGAGGCCTTCCTCCAGAAGCATAAGAGCACTGGAATTTTATCCAATTTGACTGCAATTTTTGTCTTTCCGTCTCTGTTCTTACTAAACTTTTTGTGGCCTGTTGATCTAACTTGTTTAATTTTGTTCTGTATAGATGTGTGATTTGCCAGATGGAATATAAACGAGGTGACCGACGGATCACACTACCATGCAAGCATGCCTACCATGCTAGTTGTGGGACCAAATGGCTTAGCATCAATAAGGTAAGCTATTGGGATTTTTAAAGATGAAAATTATAAAATATCTCATCAGTGGCGTATTTGGCCATAACCCAAATTTGGCTGACAATTTTCTGTTTTCTCAGGCTTGTCCCATATGTTACACTGAGGTGTTTGCTGATGCTTCAAAAGATTCGAAACAGTAAGGAATAATCACTAAGAAGAGAAGTGTCATACCTTTTTTCTTTGTTTCTCAAGTTCATTATTTTTCTTCCACACAAAGTTGTTTGTTTCACTCTCCCACTTGCTTATGTTAAAAAAAAAAAAAAAAAAAAATCACTTCCTTTAGTAAAGAACCATTTTATTAGCTTCTACAATAAGGGAATTCAGACTATACATGATTGGATGTGTTAGTAAGGTAGGAGATTGCAGCAAGTTTGTATGATTCATCATATTCTATCTTCTTTACTTTTCCAAGCAAGATTTTATTTTTCTCTAGCTTTTTGATCATCTATTCAACTTGAAAGTATGGGTGTCACAATTATTGAGTGTTCGGAAGTGACTCTTGGGGAATGGATCCAAATGAATTATACTGGTCACTAAAATGATTTATAGGCGGAGTCTTGAGAGCTTGATGCTGGTCTAAGCTCACAGGCTTGAAAATTTTGGCTTTGGGAGCAATTTGTTCTTGATTTTGGTTTTAGTTTTTAAAGCTGCAATTCTCCTTATCAAATTCATGTCAAAACTGAGATGTCAATGCCAGCAGATAGCCACACGGGCCAAATTAGATCTTGCCTTAAAACTAGAGATCTTCTATTCCGCTCCTTGTCTGCAAAACTGTGTTGGTCCTCTCTCTATGATTATATCCCACGTTTATTCCTCCTCTTCAAGCGCTGGATTTGTTATTTGGAGCATTGTGTTGTGTTGGGGCAGTGTTTATTATACACTAACACAAGTTGTTGCACATTTTTTATTTTTGAACTGGAATCGTGAGTTGAATTGAGTTACGCAAGCAACTAACCAGCTGGTGGAGCCTATGAAAAGTGAGAATAAGTGATGAAAATTGAGTTACACCTGCTCAACTAAACACAGCCTAAATGAGCCCCTAAGTGCATTCCTAAAAAAATACAAATCTTGAGATGGTTTAGATACATAAACGTAAAACATGTACTAGGCCACCTAGGTGGTTGACTTAATTGGCTGCTTCATCGGCTGCCGGTGGAATCTTCGAAATTGACTAGTCTTTGGTATTTTAGTTCAAAGCACACTATATGGAAGAGGTTAAAGTAGCGGCTGACTAGCTTAGAGCAACTGCATTAGTTGATGCAAAGTTGTGCAAAATAGAAAAATGTGCTCATTTTACACATTTTGAGCAAAAAAACACCCACATCAGTTGGTGTAAAATTGTGCATTTATGCATAATTGTTACAGTAATCGTGCATATATGCACGGTTACTGTAGCACTTGTATTTATTATTTTATTAGTTTTTTTTCCATCTCTCTCTCGTCTCTGGTACTCTCCTTTTTCTTATTTTTCTCTGTGCTTGAGAAACTTGACAGAACCAGCGCCTCTCTCTTTCCATTGGTTCCCATCTTTATCGAATCGATAAACGATCGGAGCAACCTGAGCTTAACGATCGGAGCAATCGAATCGGTAAACGATTTGATAAAGATGGGAACCAATGGAAGTTTCATCCTCCTCGCCAGTGGTGACGGCGATCTCCTCGAGCTTAACGATTGGAACAACCTGAGCTCCGGTGTCCTCTTCCTCATTGGTTGGGGGTTCCTCTTCTTCTCTGTGCTCGTGCTCGGGTTCAGTGCTTGCCATAGCCTTTAGTTTCTTGCTTTGATGTTGTAAAGAATGATTCAAAAACAACGAGGATTCACAATAAAGCTAAAGAGAGATGGGGGAATTGGGCTGCTGCAATAGGAGGGTTGTAATTGTTGTTTGGTTGATGAGAAAGTGAGAGAGAGGCGGATTGGGTCTGTGAGAGAGAGAGGCGGTGAGGGAGAGATGGGTTTCGGATTGGGTCTATGAGAGAGAGGCGGTGAGGGAGAAAATAATAAAAAATGGTAAAAAAGAATGAATATTTTATTGAATAAATGTGCAGAATAATTAAACTGATGTGAGTGTTTTATAAAAATGAGTGTGTAAAATAAAAAAAGTAGCTTTTTCTGTGCAAAATAGAAGGAAAGTTTGTATCAACTAATGCAGTTGCTCTTATATGTCCCCTGTGGGCTATGTACAACGTTGTCAAGCATTGAGTTAGGTGTGGATGCTGACTTGTATGTATTTTCTTTTATTATTATCACTATTATTAAAGAAGTGTTATCTCAACTTTAGTTCACACTATTCTACTCATTACTCACGATATACATGGAAATCCCATGAATTGTTAGTATGGTGGAATAAAATTTGGAACTTTCAGATTTATGTTACTGTCTCAAAAGATCATTAAGCCAACCACTTAGGTGGCCTAGTACATGGTTTACTTTTATGTATCTAAACCATCCCAAGATATGATTTTTCTTTTTTTTTTTGAAATGCACTTAGGGGCTCATTTAGGCTGTGTTTAGTTTAGCTAGTGCAACCCAGTTTTCATCACTCATTCTCACTTATCATAGGCCCCACCAGCTGGTTAGTTGTTTGGATTAATTTTTTTGTTCTCAATTCTTATTACTCATTATCCAAAAACGTGAGTATGAGTTATGAGAATTGAGAAAAAAATTTCAGAGTTTTTAGTTCGCATTAGAATGAGTTAAGTGGCAAACTTGTAATATTACACCATCAATGGAACTCACACAAATGAGTTCTCTCACTCAACTTTGACTTCATTAATTCGCCCAACGGCTCTTTGTGTGTTTAACCCCATCTCAGTTACTACCACTCCAATAGAACACTAAAACTGGATTTCAGTTCTCTCTCCGTCTGTCATTCTCCTCTCTTGGCCACATATTCTCTCATCTCTCTCGGTCTCTCATCTCTTTCAATCTAGCAGATCTGTATTTTATCTCTCTCGGTCTCGTCTCTCTTCAGTGGGTTATTGATGTTGTGCTCTTTGTGTTTTTGGGTTAAATTTCTATGGGCTTTTTAGTATTTGTAAGGCTTTTATTATTATTATTATTATTATTTTTTTTTGCAGTGTTTTTTGGGTTTTTCCAAGTTAGCAATTTCAGGATGAGCAATGAGTTTTTCTAGTTAGTATTACTTTGTTTTTTTGTTTTTCCAATTTTGTCTTGGAATTGTTTGGGTTTGGAGTTTTTTATTTTTTTGGAATCTGTTTGTTGTGTTTGCAGATAACAATTTAGAATAAGAAACTTTCTAAAATAAACCAATTACGTGAACAACAAGAAAATGGTCAAGCAAATGTGCCAAAGATTATAATAGAGTAAGTTGTGACTATGTGGATTCCCTCCGAACAAAGTATTGAGGAAGAGTGACATAACAAAGAGAACGTATTTGTTAAAGATTTATGAGAATGGTGCGTGGTAGGAACCAAGCAAGAATTTATGCATGTGGGTTTTGATAAGTAATGGAGTTTGGGATTTTATGGGTCACTAGTTGCAGACACACGCGATGCGTGAGAATAAATAATTATTTTTTATAGTAATATAATGTATAATTTTTTCTCTAAAATTTTTTGAAGATAATTTGTTCTTAAAAATTAAATAATTTTTATTTGGTCCAATAAGGTCTATTTCGGTCCCATATGGTCTAATTCGGTCCACCCGGTCTATTTTGACCTACTTTAGTCAATTTTAGACTAATTAAGCCTTAAATTGATTCTTTTTGTAGGTTACATTTTCAAGTTTAGCTCAAAAATTCATTTTTTTCTTAATTTTTGGGTTGAAAAGTATGAAATTTTATTATATTTGGGCTAAATTCTATAATTTTGAGTTAAAAAATATAAAGAAAATAGATATTAGAAATTAGAAATATGAGCCCTGAAAATTCAATAAAAATGGCAAATATTCTCATTGTTTCTATTTGGTCCATTCTGACATCTTCGGTCCATACGGTCCTAATCGGTCCATTCAGTCCTATTTAGTCTATTCTGTCTATTAAAGTTCTATTCGGTCCAATTCTATCTTATTCAGTGCACGTCGGTTCTATTCGGTCCATTCAGTCCATATTGGCTCTATTCGGTCTATATTTGTCCTATTTTGTCCACTTCGGTCCATTCTTTCTACTTTGGTCCATTTCAGTTTTATTCGGGTCATTCAGTCCACTTTGGTCATATTCGTTCCATTTTGGTTCTATTTGGTCCATTCTGTCCACTTCAGTCCAGTTTGTCCATTAAGTCCAATTGGGTTCTGTTCGGTCCATTCTGTCCATCTTGTTGCTATTCGGTCCACCTTGTTCCTATTCAGTTCATTTGGTCATATTCTATTCATTTGGTCCACTTCAGTTCATTTTGGCCCACTTAAATCTATTTTTGTTCAATTACATAATGGGAAAAGACATATTTGGGTTGAAAGCACCTAATCAAAATCCAAATTTATTAAAAAAATATAAATTTTAAACTCGTAATATCTAAAATCTTAAGTATGGCATTTACTGTTGTTACACTTTTGTTGAGACACATTAACATAGCATTTTAGTCAACTTCGATAATGCTAAATTTAAGAGAAAGTTTTTCTAAACATAAAGGCTATGAATATATAAATGTAATCTTTAGGGTAGTTATTCATTTGTTTTAATGTCATTACTTTTAAATGAATTGCATGAGGTTGATAATACATTTAAGCAAAATAAACAAATATATACATATATGAATTTATGTATGTATGTATAATTTTTATTCAAATAAATTATTCAAATTATTCATTCTCTTAAAAGAGATTATCATGATAGTCAAAACTCATATCAAACTTATATTGAATATGTATAATTTATTCTCTAAATTTTATTTAGATCACTTGTGATGAGGAACTAAAAAATACAACAACAAAACATATGAGCCTAAACAAGAGTTTTAAAAATCACAATGATTCACCAATATAGAGTAGAGTTGAAAGAAAGAGTAAAAAAATAAGGAGAATAACCACTTTTTCAAGAGAGAATGTGAGAGGGAATAATAAGAAATTTATAGAAAATAATATGATAAGAAAAAAGTTAAAAAAAAAGTAATAAATACCAAATTATCCAAGTTATGTTACGTAATAAAATAACATTATATTTTTATATATTATCTTTATAATGCAATATGATAAAATCTATGAAATCAAAGAGAATAAAAAATATAACAACTTAAAAACACAAAACTTAATCACATCAACCCAAAGTAGAGTTCCAAATAATACAAAAACTTATCAATTTAAAGTAGAGATGCAAGAAAATATTAAAAAAAAATCCACCAAAAATGAAAAAAAAATGAGAGAGAGAAAGAGATAGAGAGAAATATCTTTTTGTGTGTATGAAAACTATGTATAGAATGGGAAAGAGAATTGTAAATTTATAGCAAGAGGAGGGGAATAAGAAAAGTGAAAAAATAACAGAAGATAAAGGGTTAGAATTAAAGTCATATTAAAATAGATAGTAGTGGGGAGATGAAAAGGTAAAAGGGAGGAGAAAAGTTAGAGAAAGTATAACAATAAGTTGAGAAATTAATAAGAAAAAAGAATTAAAAATAAGAGAGAGAATGTTGAAAATGAGTGGGTCATATGGCCGTTGATGGGGCTTAATAGGAGCGTAACAATGATAAATGCATGCTTCAACTTTTTGTTATATATAGATGCGAGTTATATATGAAGAGAAGGGACACATTACCGTTTTGACAAGATCAGTAAAGGCCATTGAGTTAAAGTTACTTTTGTTAGAGAGAACAAACTAGATTTGGGGTGTCAAACATGGTGACACCAAGTTAGGAGAAAATTGGGAAATATATATGAGTTAAGAGTTAGATATGGGATATGGGTGAGTTAGAGCATTCACAATCATGATGCTAGAAGTGGGTTCCAGTTAGTTTAACTGGTCAAGTCTCTGATGGTTGAATAAGAGATCTAAGGTTCAACTCCCACTTACACCAAAAACTGACTGGTGTCTTGGTCTGGTGATAAAGTATTATCATCAAGAGCGGACGCCATAGGTTGAAACTCTCTTAAAAAAATAAACAATCTTGGTGCTAGAAAACAACTTTATCTATTTTAATACCATACTTTACAATACACCCAACATAAAAAAATTCTATTTTATTTACTACTTCATTTAAATATTATTTCTTTATTTTCCTCTGTGTCTCTTTCTATCTCTTCATGTTTGTCTCTCTCTCTTCTCTCTTACAACTCACCGCCAGCACTTCTTTCTTACAACTCACTGCCAGCACAACTAGCCACCACAGTACATGGCCTTAGCCTTTCTCGTGGTCATAATGGAAAAACAATAATAATAAAGCAAATGGAGAAGATAATTTTCCTCATTTAAAATATAAGAACAAAATAAAAAATGAATACTTTTTTTTATTATTTGGGTAGGAAGTAGCTAATTTTCCTCATTTAAAATAGAACAAAATAAAATAAAATTGAATTCTTATTCTTTATTTATTTTTATTTTTTTTAGGAAGGAAAGTAAGGAAAGAGATTTTTGGTAAAGATTTCATTTTAACTCTGTAGTTTTCAGGTGTTACAAATTAAGTCTAATGGCAAATTGAACCATGGAATTTTAGAAAAATAACATATTTCACTAATTGTAATATACCATGTGTGTTTTTTTTTTTTTTTTTTTTTGCTGCCCCAATTTTAATTTTGCTTATTTTATAAGGAAGTGGATATACAACAAAGTGTGATTGGTGGAGCGTAAATTGAAACACTTAAAGTAAAATTGAGGATTTGTATTCATTAATAATTGGTTTTTATTGATACGAGCATAATTCTTAAATTCCACTGAGGGCAATGTTTTCTTTGAAAGTATGTCCAAACTAAAATAAATTGCATTAGGAGTAGTACCACAAGTTAGATTCTAAATTTCTAAATTTGAATACTAAAGCTAAATAATGCAGCAATTGTTACAAATTAAAATGTAAATCTAGGAACTGATTTTACCTTTATTTTTTCAAAGCTAGACAAACAAAGGACCTAGGAACATTGAAGAGACTGTATTGCCACATTAATATTTCATGAAAATCTTAGAAATAATATTGTATGTGATATGGCATATGAATTATATATGTAGGTTTTAACTTTAGGGTAAAAAACAAGACCAATTCAAAGTAGATCCAGAAGCACTACGATTTGCAACTTCTACGGAAGAAATATATAGTATAAACCCATATGGAGTATGGATTCAAGTGGAAGAAAAATATTTAATAAAACTGCAAAAACACTAAACTAGTTGTTGAGATTCGAAAGTGCATCACAATTATTAAAAAAAGACTATAATGTATAGATCTTGTAGTAGTACGGTATCATATCATATGATCTTCTTTAAATTTAATGGAATTTCTCCAATGATTAGAAAGTCATAGGGCATGTTTAAGTCAAATTAATTACCTTATCATTCACAGCCCTACAAGTATGTCATGTTAAGCAAAGAGCTATATGTCATCCGAGTTCTTGTAATTAAATCTAACTCCATAACTTTTACCCCCCTTAAATAATGAGATAAAGAGTAATTATTGTGAACATAAGTATTAGTTGAGTTTTTATCCCAATATTCTTGGAGTACGAGATATAATTTAATATCCCATTATATTATTGGACTTTGTTAACAGGTGCCTTATATACATGGTTCTCCTAATCAACATAAGTAAATCATTTTGGGTTTCAATTACTGGCTCCTTATCAATCAATAAGAAATAACTTCTTTTTATTGGTTGGGCTAACCTATCATTGTATTGAAAAGAAAATACTAAGCTACTCACATTAGATACCGATGATACGAATAAGTGCAGAAGCGGAGTCATGTACATGGCGTGGGGGGCCAAAATTTTGGAATTTTCCTAAATATATATAATTATTTTAATGTTTTCAAAATTTAGCTTACAAAAATAAGAGTGGTCCCTCCAAATATTTGAATCAATTCAATGATAATCTTACAAAAAATTATTGGTCTTAGATCCGTAAAATGTGCTCTTAGATTTGTCAAATATTTGATAAAGTTTGGCACCAAAAATGTTAGGATTTATCTTTTTCAACCCATTATGTGGCAGTTAACAAATCATTGACTCATTAAAAAAATCTTATTACTAAAATTACAAATGAAATGTCTCTTTAATTGTTATATAATGAATTAGAGCAAGATAACTTCAAATATATTTAAAGCATAACTGATTCCTCCAAGTTTTGAATTATTTATGTTTTTGAAAATTTCATTAATTCAATTGAGAGATTTTTTACTTACTTTAGTATAAAATTTGATAATTTATATTGAAAATGAAACTTTTTAAGAATTTCACAGTAAAAATGAATTTTATTTTATAAAAGATCGCTATCAAACATAATTTTGTGTAAAAATACTAAGTTATTTTTTGTTATTGGGTGTGTGTATTACTTATTAAAAAAAAAAAGTGTGTATATAATAAAAAAAAAGTGTGTGTATATATATATATGTGTGTATGTGGGAGGTTGTCTTGATAAATATATTAGTAACGCAACTTGCTCTGTCAAACAAAAATTTCTAGTTCCACCACTAAATGAGTGCTTAATAACTTAATATAATATAATTGAATAAAGGTCAACTAGATGTGGTGAAATTCACGTGTGAGTGATGTGAGTCTCTCCGAGGTCACTCTCCCCAATAGTGACAATGAATATGATCTGTGTTGTGCCATTTTACCAACATAATATATAATATTTGCCTTACTTCTTTTGTGATTAGCAATGCATTAGTTTATAAAGCTCATTGAATAACTTTGAAATTATCCAATAATTTTTCATATTTTTGCATTAGTTTGTTGTCGCTTATATATATATATATATATATATATATTTATTTATTTATTATGTAAGGAAGGGTTTTTCCCTTCTCAATTTTATTCTACACAATTATATACATTCGAAAGAAAAAAGAAGAAGGCCTGGCTTTAAAGGGTCTACGTTAAGTTCAATTGAAAAATGTAATAAGTACTAATATATTTGCTAAATCAAAATCATTGCACCGTCACTTTGGTAAACAAAATAATATTTGTAGAAATAGCTATCCAACACAATAACCATTTAGACAGTAAAGATATGCATTGTGCACGAAATTTTTGCTTACCTAAACACGTAGTAAACATTTGCTAAAACAAAATAATAATGCAGCCGATGACGGGTCAAGTAGAACAATATTGAAACTGTTGCCATCTTTAAATGAAGGGGCCAGGTCTTATTAAGACAGCCTGTCTATAGCAAACTTAGATTTTCATTTCATATACACGTCTGTCCTACCCTTATGCCTTCCTATACGGTGGAAGACAAATACCCTTAACTTTCAATAAAATGTACTATATTGAACAAATTTTTTTTAAAAAAAAAAAAAAATCTCTAGCCATCATCCAGCCAAATACTACCACTTTTCCTACTCTGTATCTTCTGTATCTTCGCATCTGTTCATGCAAAAGTTCCTATCTATTTTAGCATAAGAACCTTTTTTTTTTTTTTTTCCTCTCTATTTTATGTGCTTACTTTTCAGAAACATCTCACATCAGATTATCTATTTTACACATAATTTCATTAAAATTATAATTTTTCTTAATTGTTTCTCTTTCCTCAAACGCAACAACCGTCATTCACTCTGTTTCTTTATCGTCATAATACATAAAGAAATAATAAAAAATTAAATGCAAAATGAATAGTACCAGTGTAAATTTACATAGTTACTCTAGCAACCATGTATCTTTACATAACTTTACATGCAATCAAATATTGGAGAATTGTGGATTTGGTTTGCTAAAAGCTTAAAATATGGTCATTTTTCTATGTAATAATATTTTTACAAGACTTTTTAAAGAATTAACAAAATATAAGAATGACTATCAATAGTATTTTAATTATATATGTACAAATTATACTATGCATCTTAATATATATCTTAAGTATATCCACACACATGTATGGGGTTACAAGGTAGTCTATATATATAATACTCCCTCCGTTCCACTTTGTTTGTCCCTTATTCCATTTTGGAATGTCCCAAAATATTGTCTTGTTTCTAAAAATAAAAGTCATTAATTTATTAATGTTCCTATTATACCCCTATTTTATTAATAATTCAGTTTTTTGATAAATTTATTTAAGAGTAGTTTTGAAAACTTATACATTTTTAAAAGGTAGACAAGATAATAAATGATGTTCCCTTAAAAAGTTTGACTTTTCAAACAAGACAAATAAAGTGGGACGGAGTGAGTAATAGGTAAAGCAGAGAGAAAATCCAATTAAATTTCAAATTAGAATTCAATTAGAGTCTAATTTTGCGTTATGTGTCTCATCTAATTTAAATTTTAGAAATTTGTGTCAAGTGAGTTAATTTAGTGTAAAAATTTAATTTCAATTAGAGTTTAATTTTGTGCTACATGTCCTATCTAATCTAAATTTTTAAATTTTTGTGCCAAATTAGTTAATTTAGTGTAGAAAACGAGAAGTCTAATATAATAAATCATAAAAAATATAATCATATAACTAAAAAAAATTCAAATTTATATGTCATCTATATATATATATATATTAATAGGTAAAGTTTAGAGAAAATTGAATTAGAATTTGAAATTATAATCTAATTTTGCGCCATAAGTCTAAATTTATGTGAGGATTATACCATAATTATTCACTTAAGCTTGTGCCATGTGTCTACTTAAGTTTTTTAATCTTTGTGTCAAGTGAGTTAATAAGTGCAAAATACTAAGAATCTAATATTAATGGACTATAATTAAAAAAAAAAACAATCACATATACTTAATAAAAATCACCACATGTTTCTCAAAAAATAAATAAAATAAAAATCACCACATAAGAAAAAACACTACACATTCTATCTTATTAAACATTAGAAAAAAAAAAAGATCATAAGTGGTATTAAATTTAGGTAATAATTTTAATATGTGAATAATTACGTTTAATTACTTTAAAAAAATAATTTGACTAATTATCTATATTTTATGATAAAAATTGTGTTTAATTTTAAAAATATCTATATGTATGCATGAATGCATGTGTTACATGCTTTAAAAAAAAAATTGACTAATTATTTATATTTTTATAATAAAAATTTTGTTTAATTTTAAATGCATCAATGCATTTGCATGAAGTTATATGCTAGTATATTTTAATAGCCAAAACTGAGAATAAATCCAATTAAATTCTAAATTGGAGTCCAATTTTACATCACATGTCTCATCCAATTTTTAAATTTGTGTGTCAAGTGAATTATTAAGTACAAAAATCAAAGAGTCTAAATTCAATTAAATTATAAATTGAATTTTAATTGAAATTCAATTTTGTACCATGTGCCATCTAATTTTTTAATTTTTGTGCCAAGTAAATTATTATGTGCAAAAACCGAAGAGTCTAGATCCAATTAGATTTTAAATCATATATATATATATATATATATATCTAGGAAAATACTAACGAGTGCCCTTAGGGTACTGGTTAAGAATCTAATTAAAGAAAGTTTTTATGGGAAAAGAAAAAAAAACAATTAATGTTTTGACAGCTTTTTTCATTTCCCATAAAAGTGATGCCAAAACTTTCTTTAACTGGATTCTTAACCAGTGTCCTAAGGGCACTCGTTAGCATGACCCATATATATATATATAATTGTGATTGGTTTTAAATGTACCCATACATATGCATGGGATTACACATTAGTTTAACATAAAGCTTGACACAATTTTTTTGGGATTGGTGATACATCTAGTTGTAAAACTCATTGAATTTCTCTACAGCTTGACAATGTGGTACTCCCACCAGTCACAAAATAGTGAATTTTATTAATTAAATTCATAGTAGTATATATGATTGATATGAGAGTATAGAGTACTTTGAAAATATTTAATAATATTTCTTCAAAAAAAAAAAATTTAATAATATTACTTACGCAAGTACCTAAAGTAGTATGTACTAAAAATGTAGTAATAAGTACTAATGTTTGCTAAATCAAAATTATTGCACCGACACTATTTTTATAGAAATAGCTATCCAACACAACCATCTAGACAGTAAGTTTTACATTCTACATGAATACAGAGTTCAAGTCTTACTGAAATACACATAATAAATACACGCTAAATCATAATAATGGAGCTGAAGGCTGGTCAAGTAGAACAAAATTGAAACTCTTGCTATCTTTAAAATAAATGAAGGGGCCAGGTCTTATTAGGACAAAGTCGGTCTATAGCCAACTTAGATTTTGACTTTATTTCTTGACTTTCATGTTGTCTTTCCAATATGGTGGCAGACAAATACCCTCAACTTTCGATAGAATTTGCTTCTAAATTGATATATATATATATATATAAAGTATCCTAGCCATCATCCAGCCAAACACAACCTTACCTACTCTGTACATCTTGACTTCGTTCATGAAAATGAAATTGAGATACTTCGTTGGAAACTTCTAATCATAATGACGGTCAATATTTTTGATTTGATTCAGTAAAAAGGAGAATCAAAAAGAGAATTGGAATGATATTTAAATCATTGATACAGTCTGTTAAAGGAATAAACAAATACATCATTGTCAAAAATGATTATGGAGTTCACTATATAAAGGGTTAGCATCCTTTGTTAACATGCAAGTCTAAGAACTAATCCTTCAGAAATTAGAGTTGAAATGGGTACCTTGAAATACCTGGGGCATTGGCCTCAGCTAGTTTATGCTATAACCTTTTGCATTATAGCTACTAGCGTAGTAGCTGATAAGCCATACATTTATGCTTCACCTCCTCCACCACTTCCACTATTGAAATCTCCACCACCTCCACCTACCTACCACTACAACTCGCCACCACCACCTTCTCCATCACCACCTCCTTCATCACCATACGTTTATAAATCACCACCACCACCTTCACCGTCATCACCTCCACCATATGTTTACAAGTCTCCACCTCCTCCATCTCCCTCTCCTCCACTACCGTATGTCTATAAATCACCACCTCCTCCATCACCATCTCCTCCACCACCATACATTTATAAATCACCACCACCACCTTCACCATCACCACCTCCACCATATGTTTACAAGCCCCCACCTCCCCCATCTCCATCCCCACCACCTCCATATGTTTACAAATCACCACCACCACCATCACCTTCACCTCCCCCACCTTATGTTTACAAATCTCCTCCTCCACCATCTCCATCACCTCCCCCTCCATATGTCTACAAATCCCCACCACCCCCGTCTCCATCTCCACATCCTTCATACATCTATAAGTCTCCACCACCACCCTCACCATCTCCTCCACCTCCTTACATTTACAAATCACCACCACCACCATCTCCATCACCCCCTCCTCCATATGTTTACAAGTCACCACCACCACCATCTCCATCACCTCCTCCCCCTTATGTCTATAAATCTCCACCACCACCCTCACCATCACCTCCTCCATACATTTACAAATGACCTCCACCACCTTCTCCATCGCCTCCTCCTCCTTACGTCTATAAATCACCACCACCACCCTCACCATGCCCTCCTCCTCCATACATTTACAAGTCACCACCACCACCATCTCCATCACCTCCTCCTCCTTACGTCTATAAATCACCACCACCGCCCACACCATCCCCTCCTCCTCCTTACATTTACAAATCACCACCACCACCATCTCTACCAGCACCTCCTCCATATGTTTATAAATCTCCACCACCGCCCTCACCTTCACCTCCTCCTCCTTATGTCTTCAAATCTCCACCACCACCCTTACCATCCCCCCCTCCTTATATTTACAAATCACCACCACCACCATCTCCATCACCTCCTCCTCCCTATGTCTATATATTTCCACCACCACCCTCACCTTCACCTCCTCCTCCTTACATTTACAAATCACCACCACCACCATCTTCATCACCACCTCCTCCATATGTTTATAAATCTCCACCACCACCCTCACTATCCCCTCCTCCTCCTTACATTTACAAATCTCCACCACCCCCATCTCCATCACCTCCTCCTCCCTATATCTACAAGTCACCACCTCCTCCATCTCCTTCATTGCCACCTCCGTACGTCTACAATTCTCCCCCTCCCCCATCCCCCTCTCCACCGCCTCCTTATTACTAAAACTCACCTCCTCCTCCATTAAAGTCCCCACCACCTCCAACTTACTACTATAAGTCTCCACCTCCTCATTCTCCATCACCACCTCCTCCATACTACTACATTTCTCCTTGACCACCATATCACCATCATTGTCCAATTCCTTCATATTTCCATAACTCACCACCACCATCTGATTGGGAACATCTACCATACTTCCAAAAATCTCCTCCTCCACCTTCTGATGAGTCTTCCTCACCCCCACCTCCAGAATACTTTTAAGTTTAAATTTAACCCTTATTCAATGGTCAATTTGAATAATAATCAATTATCCTTGGATTTTTTTTGAATTGTATAATTCTTTTTACAGATTTGAATTTTATTTATGAACAAGTGACCTTCTGTACAATAAAAGCATGAAATGGAGAGCCCAAATGATCTATATTATATGTACGAAGAATTCCGTTGTATTATTTTCTGTAATGTATGCTAGAAATTCAAGTTCTTAAAGAAATTCTATGTATATTTCTATTTCTGTAACCAATGCATGCCAGAAATTCAAGTTTTTAAAGAAGTTTTGTTTATATTTCTATTTGCACAACTACAAGTCACTATTATTACAAATGTCATCTAAACATTCTAGTTCTTGTTGCTGCAACATGCAAGGGTTATTATATCTCAAAATCCAAAATCAGGTTTGTTTTAAACAACTGCAGATGGTCAAAATTCAATCAAAAACACCTTGGTTGATATGATTTATATCCATGCATTCTACGTGTATTCGATTTTTGGAGTTGAATCCACAACATTACTCATAAAAATGTATTTTCTAATGGTTTGGCTTAAAATCTTGGCTAACTAGAGGGTGTGGTAATTAGTTTTATGACAATAATTTGTTATCTTAGCAAGTATAACATATCTTGACATAGATGACTAACCAACCATTATGGTTTCACGTCAATGGCAGACCATACACACAACCGTAACTCGTTTAGTAACCCAAAAATGATTGAGTGAATGGTGACTTTTTTTTTTTTTTTTGGGTAAGGTTGGGACCAATTGTAGCAGTTGTACATGAGGTTCTTACTTGTATTTGTTTTGTTTTTATTTTATTTTATTAAGAAGATATAAAGATAGTGACCAGTCGTGAATGGTCTGTAGTAATTATCCGATTGCACAAATGGCAATTTTCCTTCACTCCAAACCACGACAAATTTGTTTTTGTCTTTGATTAAGCAGTAGAGTGCAAACAAAGTATGATTAATTATAGAGTGCTTTCACCTAGGGGTGTTTGTGGTGTGGTACAATTTTGGGCCAATTTTAGTACAGCGCTTTGCGGTGTGGTTTAACCAAAATCATAACTACACCGCATTTCATTTTTGCAGTCACATGTGCGGTGCGATGCGATGTGGTGTGGTGTGGTTTGGTTTAGAGTTTAGCCAAAATCATAACTGCACTGCACCTCATTTTTGCGATTACATGTGTGGTGCGGCATATAAGATGCGGTTAGAAGCTGGTATATTTTTCAAATTTTGGATTTTTCCTACCCAGCCCAAAATTGATTTTTTCCTTTGTTTTTGGCCAAATTTTAAATTATTGAGCTAGTTTTTCTTTATTTTGGGCTGATTTTCCTAATCAACACTTGCTAGGTTTATTAAACTTTTTTTTTTTGAAAACTAGGGTTATTAAACTATTAATAATATATTTAATATTAAAAAAAATATATATTAATATATAATGAGGGTGCGGTTTTTTTATTATAAAACTGCAACTGCACTGCACCATGCGGTGCGGTGCACTGTTACTTGCGGTGCGGTGCGGTTATGCCATTTTGTGGGTGGTTTTAGTGCGGTTTTTACGTTTTGTGTGGTTTTTGCAGTTTGGTGAACACCCACACATTGTCCATTGGGTTCTTTTGTTTTTCTCCACAACCTACTATCACGCTGGAACCATTTTTTTTTTTTTTTTGGTAAAGTAAAATTCTAGTACTACTTTTTTGTAAAGAATAAATTATTATTCCAATTAAAACTTAACTACCAAAAATTTCAAGATTATTAAAAGAAGTTTCATTATAATTTTTGGGTTTCTATAAAAACATTATATTTATACTATGTGTGTGGGGGCTATTTAATTAGGAGGTACTGTTAAGGTTGTACTAAATGGGCCTATGGCCCAATCTGAGGAGATTGGACCATCCGAGGATGTTCAGATGAAATTATAAGGGGAATAGAATAAAGAGAAGAGTAGAGATAATAAGAGATAAGTCCAACAAGTGTCCGAGGAGAAAAGCCATCTCAGTATCTAGTGTTCGAGGTCAGTAAGAGTGCCATATCATCATGGACTTTCTTCAAAGTTACATCACAAATAAGGGTTGGACGTTGGACAAGGGGTGGAAAAAGGAAAGGGGCAAACAAATATCTTCAAAGGCTGCTACCTCCGCATTAAATACCTCCCAACCAACTCTCTGGCCGCATTAATGTGAAAATGATGCCTGAACAGTGATCAAGCAGCCTTACAACTACTAGTTGATGGTTCTGGGAGGTGCTGGATGGGACAAAAAGGAGTTCCCCGAATCTAACCTACACGTGTGCGGTAGGGATGATACCAAGATTGAAGTATATAACATAGGAAAATGCGCCAAAAAGAGAAAAATGATTTTGAGAAGAAGAAGACTACGAACTCTTGTATGATCTTATTGTTTAACAAGTACAATATAATATAAACCCCTGGAGTTACTCCGAGAACAGATTTTCTCATCTTACATGTATTTAACAATCTTAAATTACCAAGTTTAATCGTTTTTATTCTGGAGTAGATCTAGTTCTTTCATCCACGCTCTACAAATTTATTGTTTGGGCCGCTTGGGTTAGAACCCAATCCTATTTTGGGTCTAATCCCATTTCAGTCCTTACAATTGGCGCCGTCTGTGGGAAGAGTTTGATCTAGTTTAAAGGAGATTTGGTTACAACATGCACGATGGAGGAGGCAGGTCCACACCAAGCAGTAGCAGGACCACACCAGATAGATGTTGATCTACATCAAGCAGAGTTAAGGGGTTCCCAGCATGGCAATCAGCGCAGGAGCCTCGAACGGAGAGGGGGCCGTGAGGGAAGTGTGCACGCAGCTCATACCGGTTAAAGTCAATCTTGAGGGAAGAGTCATGTTTCCCATGCAAAAAATGACAAAGACATGCTACATGAAATCGACGAGTTGAAGAGGGAGCTGCGTCATGCTCGGCGAAGACGTTCACCGCTAAGCTCTGAGCCGTCCTCTAAAGAGACAAACGGTGCTAGTTATAGACGGAGGTCCAGAACTCCGCCCAGCGAGACCTTTTCCTATGAAGAGGAGCACCACCATAGACATAGGTACAGAAGCCCACCTTGTAGAGGCTTGGGCAACGATGCCATGAACAAGGCGTTGAGTCAAGTTTCTAAATCACCCTTCACACGAAACATTGAAGATGCGAGCCTTCCTCGGCGATTTCATCAACCCACATTCACCATTTACAATGGTCGGACTAACCCGGTAGAACACGTTAGCCATTTCAGTCAGAGGACGGCTGTTCACTCCAAAGATGAGGCCTTGATGTGTAAGGTCTTTCCATCTAGCTTGGGCCTAGTGGCAATGAGGTGGTTCAACAGTTTGAGGGGACATTCTATCGATTCCTTCAAAAAACTCACCCGGGCTTTTGGTGCTCGATTTATTACTTACAGCAGGGTTCCTCGGCCTTTGGGGTCCTTATTGTCTATGTCCATGCGGGAGGGTGAGACTCTGAAGGCTTATTCAGATAGATACTAGGAGATGTTTAATGAAATAAAAGGAGAGCACGATGATGTGGCTATTAGCACTTTCAAGGCTGGTCTTCCAACTGAGCATGATTTGAGGAAATCTCTAACTGGTAAACCTGTTACTAGTGTACGCCAATTGATGGATCAGATTGACAAGTACACAAGAGTAGAAGAAGATCAACTGCAGGGGAAAGGAAAGGCTAAGTTGATCCCTCAGGAGAGGAGGGATTTTAGGTCGGACCGGTACAATAATAACTGACCTCGGAAAGACTTTGCAGGGCAGTCAGGATCTGCCAACACCCAGGCAGTTAACGCTGTGTTTCGAGAGCCAGTGCAATAAGTACTAGAGAAGATCAAGAATGAGCCGTTCTTCAAATGGCCAAACAAGATGGTAGGAGATTGTATGAGACGCAACTAGAATCTTTATTACCACTATCATCAGGATCATGGACACACAATAGAGGATTGCAAGAATCTATAGGACCATTTGGACCAGTTAGTCCGAGAAGCGAAGTTGAAGCAACTCTTACATCATTCCAGTGGTTGGTTAAGCCAGGCGGGCTCAGAGCTTCATGGGGATGCTTCTTCAAGACTCCCTATTGGCACAATAAACGTTATTTTTGTTGCCTCGGGAAGGACTGGATCTTGTCCTTCCAGGGTAATGTTGGTATCCCATTCTCCGGCCGAGGAGTCTAGCTCAATGCCTAAGAGAGCCAAGATGGGTGCCCCGTTGGTGTTGGGATTTTCAGATGAGGACAAAGTTGGAACTATACAGTCTCACGATGATGCTCTTGTAGTTAGCTGAGAATTGGTGGGTACGATGTGAAAAGGGTGATGATTGACTAGGGCAGTGCTGCTGACATAATGTACCTCGACTTGTATAGAGGGTTAAATTTGAAACCTGAGAACTTGACGGCTTACAGTTCTCCTCTGGTGAGTTTTAAGGGAAAGACGGTTATCCCAAAAGGTCAGATCATATTACCTGTGCAGACCGGTACGGATGTGGTGGAGGTGCACTTCATCGTCGTAGATGTCTTCTCTCCCTACACAGCCATTATGGGCAGACCTTGACTTCATACCCTGGGGGCTGTCTCCTCTATTCTACACCAGAAGATGAAGTACCCATCCGGAGACCAGGTTTTGGAGATAGTAGGAAATCAAACTGTGGCCCGACAATGTCTGGTAGCGGCTATCTAACATCGGCCCAAGGTGGAAACCTCGGCCACCATTGATAACGATTTATAGCAATCAGAAACCCCGACGTTACCCTTCAACGGACCAGCTGACGAGGCGAAGTGCGAAGATTTGGAGAGGGTAATCGTTGGTGATGATCCGGAGAAGTTCTTTCAGATTGGAGTTAAACTGCCTCTGCAGGAGAGAAAGCATTTGGTTGAATTCCTTAGAGAAAATGTTGATGTGTTCGCGTGGAGCGCATATGAAGCCCCAGGTATTGACCCAAGTTTCATCTGTCATCATCTAAATGTTAATCCTTCCATCACCCCGAAGAGACAGCCACCTCGGCGTCCATCAAAAGAGCATGCAGAAGCTGTCAGAAATGAAGTGGCCAAGCTCAAGCAGGCTGGGGCTATCAAGGAAGTTTTTTACCCCCAATGGTTAGCCAACACGGTGGTGGTGAAAAAGAAGACTGGGAAATGGCGAGTGTGCGTGGACTTTACAGACTTCAATAAGGCTTGTCCTAAGGACCCTTTCCCTATGCCTAGGATAGACCAGTTGCTGGATGCAACGATAGGTCATCCTTGGATGAGCTTTTTGGACGCATTCAAGGATATCACCAAATACCGTTAGCATTGGATGATCAAGAAAAGACAACTTTTGTTACTCCCATTGGAAACTATCATTACAAAGTGATGCCCTTTGGTTTAAAAAATGCGGGGTCTACTTATTAACAGATGATGACTAAGATGTTCGAACCACAATTGGGCAGGAACATTGAAGTCTATATCGACGACATGGTTGTAAAGAACAAAGTGGTGTCTGGGCATGTGGGAGATCTTGCGAACATTTTTGGAATTCTGAGAAAGCACAAGTTACATTTGAATGCTTCAAAGTGTTCATTTGGTGTAGGCTCTGGAAAGTTCTTGGGCTACATGGTGACTCACAGGGGAATCGAGGTGAATCCAAATCAGATTAAGGCCATAAATGGCTTGCAAGCACCTTGGAATCCCAAGGAGGTGCATAAACTGACAAGGATGACAGCTGCTTTGAACCGATTTATATCTAGGTCAGCTAATAGGTGCAGACCCTTTTTCCTTTTACTGCACAAATGGAAAGGATTTGAATGGACTGAAGAATGTGCTGTAGCGTTTCAGCAATTGAAAGAGTACCTATCTCGGCCACTTATCATGTATAGTCCTGAGGTGGATGAGTCCTGTTTGCCTATTTGGCGGTAGCCTCCCATGCAGTAAGTTTTGTTCTGATACGAGAAGACAGTGGCATCCAAAGACCAGTCTATTACGTAAGTAAGTCACTTCATGAAGCCGAGGTGCAGTACTTATCATTGGAAAAGGCTATCCTGGTGGTAGTACATGCTACGCGAAAACTCCCCCATTATTTTTAGGCGCACACCGTGGTGATTCTGACTCAATTACCGCTCAAGTCCATACTTCAAAGTGCAGATTATACTGGGAGGATTGCTAAATGGGGCACGATTCTAGGGGCTTTCAATATCAAATATATGCCTCGTACATCTGTGAAAGGCCAGGTCCTTGCCGATCTAGTAGTTGAGTTTGTTGAACTTCCAGAAGAAGCAGAGGTGAAGCAACATGACATGGATGAAAAATCGGTTGGCCTAATCTTCGCACAGGACACCTCATCCTGGAAAGTATATGTGGACGGAGCAGCAAACCAACGAGGAGTAGGAGTGGGGCTAGTTCTGGTATCCCCCGAAAAGATCATCATTGAAAAGTCCTTGAGGCTGGGATTCTCGGCTACAAACAATGAAGCGGAATATGAGGCTTTGGTAATGGGAATGACTATGGTACAGAAAATGGGTGGAAAGGCAGTGGAAATGCTCTCAGATTCAAGACTGATCGTGGGTCAGGTAAAAGGGGAATTGGAAGCCTGAGATACAAGAATGCAAGAATATTTGGGTCAAGTTAGGAGTGTACAAACGAAATTTGAATCCTTCGATTTGTCACATATCCCCAGAGGTGAAAATACCCATGCAGATTCCTTGGCTACCCTTGCCACCTCCTCGGCACGGAATTTGTCCCGAGTGATAATTGTCGAGGATTTATGCATTCCCACCCCAACGAGGAAAGATTTGCTCCAGATCCATCAAGTTAATTTGGGGTTGAGCTGGATGGACCCTATACTGTTATTCCTTGAAAGGGATATATTGCCTGAGGAGAAACTAGAAGCTGAGAAAATATGAAGGAAAGCTCCTCGGTTTTAGTTGTCCGAGGATAGAAAGTTGTATAAACATTCTTTTTCTGGGCCATATCTGCTTTGTGTACATCCTGAGACATCAGAGTCACTCCTAGAGGAACTACATGAAGGAATTTGCGGAAGTCATACGAGGGGAAGATCCCTATCTCACCGAGCTATTACTCAAGGATACTGGTGGCTAAATATGCAGAAAGAAGTGCAAGAATATGTTAGAAAATGTGACCAATGTCAAAGATTCGCTCCAAACATCCACCAGCTTGGAGGAATTCTTAATCCTCTTTCCAACCCTTGGCCTTTTGCTCAGTGGGGTTTAGATATCGTAGGTCCTTTTCCTAAAGCACTAGGGAACAAAAAGTATCTGCTGGTTGGCACGAATTATTTCACTAAGTGGGTCGAAGCTGAACCTTTGGCTAATATCAGGGACGTAGATGTTAAAAGGTTTATCTGGAAGAATATCGTTGCTCGATTTGGGGTTCCCCATACCCTTATCTCGGACAATGGCCTTCAGTTCAATAGTAAAGCCTTTAGGCAATACTGCTCTGACCTGGGGATAACGAATAGATATTCCACTCCTACCTATCCTCAAGGGAATGGGCAAGCTGAAGCTGTCAACAAGATTATAGTGAGTGGACTTAAAAAGAGGTTGGACGATGCAAAGGGAAAATGGGTGGAGGAATTACCACATGTCCTTTGGACGTATCGAACAACACCTCGACTATCAACAGGAGAGACCCCTTTCTCAATGACATATGGAGCTGAGGCCGTAATCCCTCTAGAAATTGGTTTCCCAACGTTGAGAACTAGCGCATTTACCCTGGGCGGTAATGATGGGTTGTTGGAAAGGAGTCTGGATTTTATCGAAGACCGAAGGGAGAATAAGATGGTCCAATTGGCTTACTACCAGCATAAGCTTAAGCAAGGTTATGATACCAATGTAAAGCTGAGGCCTTTAGCTGTAGGAGATCTGGTACTAAGGAAAGTTCTGGGAACCACCAAGAGTACAGCATGGGGAAAATTGGGGCCTAATTGGGAAGGACTATATCGGATCACTTCAGTGGCGGGAATAGGTGCCTACTATTTGGAAGATTTAGATGAAAAAGGTGTACTCCACCCTTAGAATGTAAACAATCTAAAAAGGTATTATTATTAATAAAAATAGTCCTGTTTAGTTTCCCTTTAATTTGTTCCAATCATATGTCATGTGCTCCCTCATCTATTGAAGTATTAAACAGAAACTAAGTTATGTCAGGTTCCTCAGACCACAAATTTAGTGGAAATTAATACCCTATGACATCTATTGAAGTATTAAACAGAAACTAAGTTATGTCAGGTTCCTCAGACCACAAACTTAGTGGAAATTAATACCCTATGAAATCTATTGAAGTATTAAACAGAAACTAAGTTATGTCAGGTTCCTCGGACCACAAATTTAGTGGAAATTAATACCCTATGACATCTATTGAAGTATTAAACAGAAACTAAGTTATGTCAAGTTCTTCGAACCAAAAATTTAGTGGAAATTAATACCCTATGACATCTATTGAAGTATTAAACAGAAACTAAGTTATGTCAGGTTCCTCGGACCACAAACTTAGTGGAAATTAATACCCTATGACATCAATTGAAGTATTAAACAGAAACTAAGTTATGTTAGATTCCTCGGACCATAAACTTAGTGGAAATTAATACCCTATGACATTTATTGAAGCCCTAAACAGGTTCAATAGAAATTGATACACCCTCGTACTATTAAAATGCCAGTTCAACACGAATTTGAGCACTTAAAGGGAGTAAACCCTTAATTTCCATTCTCAGATCACAGGGTTAGTGATCACCTAGTAAAGATATAAACCTCAACAAGCCTATAAGCATCGTTTAGAGCATACTGAGGCCCTCCAGATTTGACTTTATTTAATTAAACGCTTGGATGTTTAATTGAGGTTAAACTTGTTAGAATAGATATATATGTATTCAAAATATGTCTATGTAATGTTATGGATTCAATGGTTATCGTCCATTTTAACTGCCAATTAAAAGCATGTGTAAACTATGTTTTTTCTTTTGTACAGACAAAGGACAGTTAAGATGGAAACTACTCAAAACCAAAGTAACAAAACATATAAAATAAAAATGAAATGAATAATAACTCAAAAGAATTCAAGAGGTTAAAAACGCATACTTCATTAAAATATGTCTAAAAAAGAAGAAAAAAGAAAGGGGGACAAAATGCCTTACAAAAGTCATAATTATATTACAAGGCAAGACTGATTTCTTCAACTTGATCTGAAGCTTGGAAGTTTTGTTGGTTGGGTTATCTGCCTCCGAGATAGTTGTTCCTTCTTTACCTTTGGAGGCTCCCTCAGCAGGCAATACAGTTGAAGCCAAGTCTTGCTAGAAGCCCTGGGAAGTTGCTCCTACCTCTAGAACAACTGCAGCCTTGTCCGAGGGTACTTCTTGGGGAGCATCGATTTCTTTTGTTGGCCTTTGCTGGCTGGGAAGAGGAGGATCCTGAGGCTGTACTTCTTTATTTGGATCAACAGCTACAGAAGCCACCTTATCTTGAATAGAAAGAAGGACTGAGGCTCGTATTGCAGAAGGGTAAAACACATTTTCTGGTTTCCTTAACTCAGAAGAAGCCTCAACCCCAGCTCGATTAAGGGCTTCATACCAAGTTTGGGTGCAGTAAATGCGACACACAGCTGGGACCTCTGCCTAAGGTTTTCCTTGGTCTCAGCCACTCTGAGGTCATAACCCTTTTGCTCGGCCTCGTCCTTAGCCTTCTTAGCCTCAATCCTTGCCTTCTCAGCTTTAGCCTTGGACTTTTCAGCCTGATCTTTTAGCCTTTAGGCTTCCTCCAGTTGTTTTTTGAGTGCTGCCATCTGTTCCCTGGCAGCAGTCAGTTGATCAGTTGTCTCGCGCAGACGCTTCCTCTGGTCCTCGGCTTGCCTTTGCGCGCCAAGTTAGCACTGCAGCGAGCTTGTTGCTCCTCGGCCAACTTTTTCTTCAGCTCGGCAATGCTATTTTCTGATATGGTCAGTGTTTGCACAGCCGTTTTTCGTCTTTTCCTCTCATCTTCTAACTGCTGGTAGCAGTTATTGGTAATTTCCTCCAGCCTGAAAGTGACTTGGATAGCCTAAAAGAAAAGGATTAATACCATAGCCAACAAAAAGTATATGTCTACAAATAATGATTATAAAAAAAAAAAAAGTGGGGTTAACATTTTACCATGCCCAAATATCTTTTATAGTTGAGGAAGACCTCATTCTTCCTCATGCTCTGCAGGTTGGACATATCTTTTGGGAGCAGCAAGGCCTCTTCCACGACCGAGGTGACGTGGCACCCAATGCCCCCGTTGAAGTCCCTGAGTGATGCATCATCCTTCAGGGGCTCCCCGCCGTGCATGGGTGCTGGGAGCTAGGCTCGTGGCTTTGGAGGCTGAGTGTCCGACCTCTCCAGGCTCCGTTGTGATGTGTGACTGACCTTTTGTTGCTTCGCAGCTCGTTGGGCCTCGTCTTCCCGGGTCGGACAGGCTCTTCCAGCCTCAACCACATCTTTCCCTCTCTGCTCCCTTTTCCTTTTTGGATCATCATGTTCGGGTCTGATTGGTTGAGGTTGGTGAGGAGCAGGAGGAGGAGATTTGGGAAGAGGAGGGGGAATTTGAGACTGTGTAGATTTCCCCAGTGCACCTTTTCCAAGCTGATTTTCTATCAGCTCCATCAAACTCCTCTAGCGTTTCCTCTGGACACCCATTTCGTCAAATATGTCCTCGGGGGATAGAGTTTGGTTGAAAACCTCAAATTCGTCCGAGGAGTCTGACAGGTCCACAACCTCTTCTGGGCTCCTTTCTTCTTCTTCTTCTTCTCCTTCTTCCTCTTCCTCGAGAACAGGCTGGGATGAGGATGCTCCAATTGAAGGAGTGGCCATAAAAAGTGGTTGGGTGTGGGGAGTATCTTTGGGGAGTGGAACACCCTCTGGAAAGATGAACCCTTGATAGGCAACACTGATACGGTGGAGCCGAGGGTCACGAGCTTTGATTACGTACTTAGGGGCTTGGAAGGCGAACGAGAGGGGTGTGTATCCAAGGATTAAATGGGCTGCTCGGAGTTGACCGTCAGCTTCGTTCACATACACCTCGGCTTGCAATATCCTATCCAAGCTCGCTCTGTTGACTAAGTTGAGCTTGGGTTTGGTAGCACGCTTGTATGCAAAATCATTGAATTAGAATGGGTTTTCATTAGAAACAAGAATATTGAGACACGAAAAAGAAATATAAACCAAAATTCATGAATCTATAGCTATACCCCCACCTGGTTCTCCTTCCTCCATTGGACAAGGTAGGCCGTCGTGCCATTCCCCAGAAAAGATAAGGAAATCCTCCTTTAAATTTTTGTTTGAAGTGGGGAGGCACTGGATTAGCCTTATTTTGGGATACCTTGACTTGAAGTAATATCCCTGCCCCTTCAAATTGTGTAGATTGTATACCCAATTCACATCGTGGTGGGTCAAGTTTAAGTTCATTCTTTCGTTTAAGGCTTTTATACTCCCTAAGACCCTGAACATATTTGGGGTGCACTGTGTGGGAGATAACCTAAAAAACCTAAGATAATTTCTAGTGATGGTACCCATGGGAATGGTCATCCCTCCCTCTATGAAGGCAATCATGGGAATGACCACCTCTCCAGTTTTCCTATCACCAACCCACTCTCCCTAGGCAGCATACCTCATGCCTACTATTGGTGGGATCCTATACTTAGCCCTGAAACTTCTCATACCCTCCTCGAACTCAACCAAACTTTTGAACTTACCCATTTTTCTAAGAGGTTTTGAAGAAAAATTAACAAGTTTACAATGAAGCTAAAAGGGTTTAAGAAGACTTACAAGTTTGGAAAAGGGTCCTCGGACAAATTTCTAGTATTTGTAGATGCACAGGGAGATGAAAGAGAGAAACAAGTTCAGTGTATGAGCTCTAGAACTATGTGATTGTAGAAAGTAAGAAAAAGAATTGATTTGAAAAGCTATTTATAGTGGCACAGAAGTTACAAGCGAGAAAGTTCCCACTCGTAAAACAAGAAAAATCTCCCGCTGTACGATTTACATCCTATCGTTAAACGTGGGGGACAAGGGCACCACCAAAATTTAATGATGGCGCACTCTAGACGCCGAAGCGTCAAGAGTGTGCCTTAAGCAAGTAAAAAGACATATAGGAAGTCAGGAATACAGAATATGACCTTAAACGAGAAAGGCTGAGGACGTCAAAATCATCTTTTTTTCCCGAGGAGTTGAAAAGCAAGATTTTGAAGGGCTATTGTGGAGGCCATTTAATTAGGAGGTACTGTTAAGGCTGTACTAAATAGGCTTATGGCCCAATCCGAGGAGATTGGACCATCCGAGGATGTTTAGATGAAATTATAAGGGGAACGGAATAAAGAGAAGAGTAAAGATAATAAGAGATAAGTCCAACAAGTGTCCGAGGAGAAAAGCCATCTCGGTATCTAGTGTCCGAGGTCAGTAAGAGTGCCATATCATCATGGACTTTCTTCAAAGTTACATCACAAATAAGGGTTGGACGTTGGACAAGGGGTAGAAAAAGGAAAGGGGCAAACAAATATCTTTAAAGGCTGCTACCTCCGCATTAAATACCTCCCAACCAACTCTCTGGTTGCATTAATGTGGAAATGATGCCTGAACAGTGATTATGCAGCCTTACAGCTACTAATTGATGGTTCTGGGAGGTGCTGAATAAGACAGAAAGGAGTTCTCCAAATCTAACCTACACGTGTGCGGTAAGGATGATACCAAGATTGAAGTATATAACATAGGAAGTTGCGCCAAAAAGAGAAAAATGATTTTGAGAAGACGAAGACTGCGAACTCTTGTATGATCTTATTGTTTAACAAGTACAATATAATATAAACCCCTGGAGTTACTCCGAGGACAGATTTTCTCATCTTACATGTATCTAACAATCTTAAATTACCAAGTTTAATCGTTTTTCTTCTGGAGTAGATCTAGTTCTTTCATCCACGCTCTACAAATTTATTGTTTGGACTGCTTGGGCTAGAACCCAATCCTATTTTGGGTCTAATCCCATTTCAGTCCCTACAATGTGTATTCATCATGTAATTTAAAATAACTTTTTTTTTTTAAATTTGTACTATCTATTTTGGTATTAAAATTCAATTATATCATTAAGTTATTTGTTATTTTTTATATGATTTTTTTATTATAAATAATATAAAAATAAACTTATGGCATTCACTCCATAAACTAGAGGCATTATTGGGTTGCTTAGAAGAAATAGAAAAAGAAAACTAGGAGGGAACTAAAAATGTGGTAGTACGGAAAAAGGAAACTGAGACCGCATGGACATCAATTCCTTACATATGAGCATGATTTTTTTTTTTGGTTAAAAGGACTGAGCATGATTCTAATGCTCCTCAAGATGGCAATGTTTTTTTTTTTTTTTCTTTTTTTGAAAGCTAGCCTAATCTGAAAAATTGCATTAGGAGTAGTAGTAGTACCCCAACTTTAGATTCTACATTTATAGTAATTGTTGCTAAATACGAGGTAAAGCCAATAATAATGATAGCTTTGGGTGCTAAGCTAAAGTTGAACCTCCAGTAGTAGCAGTTCTAATTAATCTTTTATCCAAAAAAAAAAAAAAAAAAAACCCTCTAGTAGCAGATTTTACTCTCGAATTTTATTTTATTTTAAAGATTTTTCTAAGCTATACTTACAAATGATACCAGTTTGACTTTTGAAGAGACAATATATCAACATTTATTGTTCAGAGTCTTATAATTTAGTGATTTTATCCAGTTCATTCATGTAAAAGATTTCGAGTTCAAATTAATCTCTCCCCCTCACTTATTATGAGAAGAAAATATATATGTCAACATTTCTAGAGAATTTAGGTGCTAAAAAAAAAAACCATTTCTAGAGAATTTAAAATAATTTTGTATATAATTTGACATAGGTAGGACAGTAGGATTTAAATTTTATGAAAAAATTGTTAATCTTCAAAGTAGGTCCAAAAAAAAAAATAATTTACGGCATCTACGCAAGAAACATAGACCAATATAGTGTACAGATTCAATGAGGGCGAATAAAAGATAAACCAAATAAAAATTGCATAACACTAAATAATCTCTCGAGATTGATTGGGAACCAATTAGCGCAATTATTGAAAAAATAATATACATATTAAACAAATTAAAAACTGAATATTCAAATAATGTGTAAAACATCTTGAACGTTTAGACCTCCAAATTACAAAATACCAATTCAAGCTTATTATCAAACAATGTATGTGTAGTATATGAACACAAACTTAAAATAGAATTGATAACACAATCTAAACCAAATAAAATCACAACCATAGCAGAAATTAAATGACAAAAATTAAGGGAAGAGAGATGCAAACACAAAGACAACACAGCGATGTGTTATCGAAGAGGAAACCGAAGTCCTCGGCGTAAAACCTCTCCGCCGCCCTCCAAGCGGTCAATAATCCACTAGAGAATGAAGTTGGGATACATGAACAACAGAAGACCCTCCAAACCTAATCTATCCAGTGTACCTAAGCTCTCCAAGCTTCTTGCTCCAACGAGGTTACGCCGAACTTTTGTCTTCTCTAACTTACCGGATTCCGCTATAACCCATAGCATCAACCAATATCAATTGGTTCCTTCCTAACTGTTTCCCAAGCACCAAACAGCCTCTTCACAAATATGGGTATGATAAGAAAAGGTTTTGGCTAATGTACCTCTCAAGGATGTAACAATGAAGAGGGTGAGAGTAGAGAAATTTAGAGAATCAAAGGATGAAAATTGTGGATGAGTCAATTTTGTTTTTCTTTAGGGTTTCTCTCACAAAAATTCTCTCTGGAAGCTCTCTACATTTCGTGGGTATAAGGGGTATTTATACTGGTGTATATTTGGAATGCGAAGAGTCAGTTTTTTCCAAACAGAGTGGATTGGCGACTTGGCCTCGCGACTTGACTGAGTCGCTAGTTCAAGTCGCGAGCTAACTAAATGGCCAAACTGGACTTTTTGTCCTGTAGTGCTCCAGTTGGCGTGATTGTTCAGCTCCTCTACATGCTTCACTCGTGTGCATCCTTTAGCGACTTGCAAGCCACGAGATCCAGTCGCGAGTCTCTTGCTGAGTGCACAATCTTGAGCTTTTCTTCACACTCTCTCACACACTACCCTTACATGATTCTCACCTAAATACAGGGTTTCTAAGTGCTGAATTACAAGCAAATTGGCACAAAATAAAGCCAACAAGATGGTTGATTAAATTCAACCTTACAATCTCCCCCTTTGACTATTTCGTGACAAAACCTTAAAACAAACTCTAGACTTAACATGTGAGTTGGGAACAGTTGAACAAAACTCACTCACACCTAACTCTAGGATCTATGTGGCTCTTGAACCATAAGAATAAGTATCTCCTGAAAAACAACAACACAATATGATCATTGTATGCAGAAAACTTGTAATGCATATAGAGCAAGCACAATGAGATCAAGCAAAATGGAATTAAACAATAAGCCATGACTTGACCAAAAATGAACAATCACTGTAAATAGTGACCACAATGCTTATTCACACAGGGAATGAACACCCGAACATGCAGGCTAATAAATTCAATGCAAAGTATCATTTGCATGTCCAACACTCAACCAATTCAACAACTCAAGGTAATTGCATTAAGGATATAAAATCCAACAAAGGGCACAAGAGTGATGTACTTAAAGAAAATGCATAACATTAATCAACAAGTACTACACTACAAAGCAAGGGTACAAATCTAAATATTGAATAAAAAAGCTTATATATATAAACCAATGATCCAAAAGCTTTTAACCACAAACACTAAAACCATATCCACACAAGCACTGTAATCATATCCAAGAGTTTATAAAAGCTGTAAGTAAATAGCTATAAACTAGACTAGCAAAACAAAAGTTTGTTAGGCTATCCAAAAGTATGTGTGAGTGTATGTATCAGCTTCCTCTTGCTCCCCCTGTCACTATGCACATTTCCTTTTTCTTGTGTTGCTTTCCCCCTTACTTTATGCTATATTTCTCTCCATTTTTGACACGAATAGCTAAAGGTTGACCTCCAGTTTTTGTTGAATAGCATCTAATTGTGTCTCAATGGTTGTGAGACGCATTTGAACTTAATTGTTGGTGGAGAAGAGAACTTTTTCAAACTCGACAATACGCTGATGTAGACTCGCAAACAAAGTACCCAACCTGTCACCTTAATGGCTGGATTGTTCATGCTAAGTGCCAGTTGTCTGTAGCATAAGAGTAATGGGAGAAGCAGTCTCGGTATGCACAGGTGTAGCAGAGCCATGACCAGATGAAGTGGCATGAAGGAAGGGTTCACTCTTAGGTGCTTTAGAGGAGTGACTCTAACTTGCTTGAAGAGATATCATGGATAATGGTCGAAGACGTGGCAGTATTTTTCCATATGTTGGGGGACGAATACCTTCAAGGACCATGATCTTCATAAGAAGACTACAGAAAGGGAGGCATGTTCGTGCTGCCGATCGAGCTGCTGTTTTCCTAATGGTCTGAAAAATGTGGGCACAAATGTCAATTACAACTCCAGTGATGAGATCACATAGAAATTGCGCTCTTTCAAGGTTGATGAAAGTAGTGTTCAAGAGTGGGTATAAGGGGTATTTATACTGGTGTGTGTTTGGAATGCGAAGAGCCAGTTTTTCCTAAACAGAGTGGACTGGCGACTTGGCCTCGCAACTTGATTGAGTTGCGAGTCCAAGTCGCGAGCTAACTGAATGGCTAGACTGAACTTTTTGTCCTGTAGTGCTCTAGTAGGTGTGACTGTTCAGCTTATCTGCATGCTTCACTCGTGTGCATCCTTTGGTGACTTGCAAGCCACAAGCAAGCCGCGAGATCCAGTCGCAAATCCCTTGCTGAGTGCACAATCTTAAGCTTTTCTTCACACTCTCTCACACATTACCCTTACATGATTCCCACATAAATACAGAGTTTTTAAGTTCTGAATTACAAGCAAATTGGCACGGAATAAAGCCAACAAGATGGTTGATTAAATTCAACCTTACAAAAACATAATTGTTATTGTTGTTGTTGGTCTCTCTCAAAGTAAAAAAATGGTTAAAAAGTCGAGGAAAGTGGAAAAATGAAGTTATAATTTCATATCACAACACTAATTGGTGCTAGTTTTATTAGGTGTTTATCTCCCCAAGAGTGACAATGAATATAATATATGTCATTTCACCAATATAATAGGTTTTTTTGACTTATTTTTTTCGTAATTGGTGATACATTAGTTTATAAAGCTCATTGAATAATTTCTCTAATGATCAACGATCCCCTTATATAATAGAGGGTTTTACTAATTAAATTCACAAAATTATACAACATTGATGTGAGAGAAGGGAGAACTTCAAAAATACCTAATAATCTTTGAGAGATGCTACGTCTATAATATTTTTACAACAAATTACAGGTGATTAGTTGCTATTAGTTCAAATTTGAAACTAATACTAAGATTACTTTTTTGTCCTAACAATAACAACCAGTAACAACCTACCACCTGTGATTTGTTGTAAAAATGTTGTAGATATATCAATTCTCATAATCTTTTGTACTTATGCTAATACCTAAATTAGTATTTATGAAAAATGTAATATGAACTAATGTTTGTTAAATCAAAATTATTGCACCGACACTTTTGTCAACAAAAATATATTTGTAGATAATAGCTATCCAACACGACCGACTGTAAGTTTTGCATTGTGCTTGAAGACTCTGTTCAAGTCATACTGAAAAACACGTAGTAAATGTACAATGCTAAAGCACAATAATAAAGGACCCGACGACGGCTGGTCAAGTAGAACAATATTGAAAATTATTGCTATCTTTAAATGAAGGGGCCAGGTCTTATTAAGACAAAGTCTCTCTTAAGCCAACTTAGATTTTGACTTTAATTCTAAATTTTAATATACACGTTTGTCCTACCCTTATGTCTTACTTTATCGTGGAAGACAAATACCCTTTAGCTTTCAATAGAATGTGCCTCTAAATTGATAAAAATTTGTATCTCTAGCCATCATCCAGCCAAACACCGCCTTTACCTACTCTGTACATCTGGACTTCGTTCATGAAAATGAAATTGAGCTACGTGGTGGGAAACTTCTAATCATATTGACTGTCAATATTTTAGATTTGATTCATTAAAAAGAGATTTGGAATGATATTTAAATCATTGACACAGCCTGTAAATGGAAAAAACAAAAACATCATTTTCAAGAATGATTGTGGAGTTCACTATATAAAGGGTTGGCATTCATTGTTAGCCATACAAGTCTAAGGACTAATCCTTTGGCAATTAGAGTTGAAATGGGTACCTTGAAACATCTGGGGCATTGGCCTCAGCTGGTTTATGCTTTAACCTTTTGCATTATAGCTACTAGTGTAGTAGCTGATAAGCCTTATATTTATGCTTCACCTCCTCCACCACGTTATTACTATGAGTCACCACCTCCACCATTGAAATCTTCACCACCACCACCTATCTACTACCATAAGTCTCCCCCACCACGATCTCCATCACCACCTCCTGCATATATTTACAAGTCTCCACCTCCTCCATCTCCCTCTCCTCCACCACCTTATGTCTATAAATCACCACCTTCTCCATCACCATCTCCTCCACCACCTTACATTTATAAATCACCACCACCACCTTCACCATCACCACCTCCACCATATGTTTACAAGTCCCCACCTCCTCCATCTCCATCCCCACCAACTCCTTATGTTTACAAATCACCACCACCACCATCACCTTCAGCTCCTCTGCCTTATGTTTACAAATCTCCTCCTCCACCATCTCCATCACCTCCCCCTCCATATGCCTACAAATCCCCACCACCCCCACTCCCATCTCCATCTCCACCTCCTCCATACATCTATAAGTCTCCACCACGACCCTCATCATCTCCTCCTCCTCCTTACATTTACAAATCACCACCACCACCATCTCCATCACCCCCTCCTTCATATGTTTACAAGTCACCACCACCACCACCGCCATCACCATCACCCCCTTCTCCATATGTTTACAAGTCACCACCACCACCATCTCCATCACCTCCTCCCCCTTACGTCTATAAATCTCCACCACCACCCTCACCATCACCTCCTCCTCCTTACATCTATAAATCACCACCACCGCCTACACCATCCCCTCCTCCTCCTTACATTTACAAATCGCCACCACCACCATCTCCATCACCACCTCCTCCATATGTTTATAAATCTCCACCACCACCCTCACCTTCACCTCCTCCTCCTTACGTCTACAAATCTCCACCACCACCCTCACAGTCCCCCCCTCCTCCTTATATTTACAAATCGCCACCACCACCATCTCCATCACCACCTCCTCCATATGTCTATAAATCTCCACCACCACCCTCACCTTCACCTCCTCCTCCCTACATTTACAAATCACCGCCACCACCATCTCCATCACCACCTCCTCCCTATGTTTATAAATCTCCACCACCACCCTCACCATCTCCTCCTCCTCCTTACATTTACAAATCACCACCACCACCATCTCCATCACCACCTCCTCCATATGTCTATAAATCTCCACCACCGCCTACACCATCCCCTCCTCCTTACATTTACAAATCGCCACCACCACCATCTCCATCACCACCTCCTCCATATGTCTATAAATCTCCACCACCACCCTCACCTTCACCTCCTCCTCCCTACATTTACAAATCACTGCCACCACCATCTCCATCACCACCTCCTCCCTATGTCTATAAATCTCCACCACCACCCTCACCTTCACCTCCTCCTCCCTACATTTACAAATCTCCACCACCACCATCTCCATCACCCCCACCTCCATATGTTTACAAGTCACCGCCACCATCATCTCCATCTCCTCCACCTCCATACGTTTACAAATCACCACCACCTCCCTCTCCATCACCTCCTCCTCCATATGTTTACAAGTCACCACCTCCCCCATCTCCATCACCACCTCCTCCCTATGTTTACAAGTCACCTCCTCCACCATTTCCTTCACCTCCTCCTCCTTATGTCTATAAGTCACCACCTCCTCCATCTCCTTCACCCCCACCTCCTTACGTCTACAAATCACCACCCCCACCTTCTCCTTCACCTCCCCCTCCTTACATTTACAAATCTCCACCACCCCCATCTCCATCGCCTCCTCCTCCCTATGTCTACAAGTCACAACCTCCTCCATCTTCTTCACCGCCACCTCCATACGTCTACAATTCTCCCCCTCCCCCGTCCCCCTCTCCACCGCCTCCTTATTACTAAAACTCACCTCCTCCTCCATTAAAGTCCCCACCACCTCCAACTTACTACTATAAGTCTCCACCTCCTCATTTTCCATCACCATCACCACCACCACCACCTCCATACTACTACATTTCTCCTCAACCACCATCTCACCATCATTGTCCAATTCCTCCATATTTCCATAACTCACCACCGCCATTTGACTGGGAACATCCACCATACTTCCACAAATCTCCTCCTCCACCTTCTGATGAGTCATCCTCACCCCCACCTCCAGAATACTTTTGAAGTTTTAATTTATCCCTTATTAAATGGTCATTTTGAATAATAATCAATTATCTTTGGATTTTTTGTATTGTATAATTCTTTTTACAGATTTGAATTTTATTTACGAACAAGTGACCTTCTGTACTATAAAAACATGAAATGGAGAGCCCAAATGATCTATATTATATGTACGAAGAATTCCGTTGTATTATTTTCTGTAATGTATGCCAGAAATTCAAGTTCTTAAAGAAATTCTGTGTATATTTCTATTTTTGTAATCAATGCCTACCAGAAATTCAAGTTCTTAAAGAAGTTTTGTTTATATTTCTATTTGCACGACTACAAGTCACTGTTATAACAAATGTCATCTAAACATTCTGGTTCTTGTTGCTGCAATATGCAAGGGTTAATATATCTCAAAATCCAAAATCAAGTTTGTTTTAAACAATTGCAGATGTTCAAAATTCAATCAAAAACACCTGGGTTGATATGATTTATATCCATGCATTCTAAGTGTATTCGATTTTTTAAGTTGAATCCACAACATTACTCATAAAAATGTATTTTCTAATGGTTTAACTTAAAATCTTGGCTAACTAGAGGGTGTGGTAATTAGTTTTATGACAATAATTTGTTATCTCAACAAGTATAACATATCTTGACATAGATGACTAACCAACCATTATGGTTTCACGTCAATGGTAGACCATACACACGACCCTAACTCGTTTAGTAACCCAAAAATGATTAAGCGATTGGTGACTTTTTGTGTGTGTGTGTGTGTGTGTAAGGTTGGGACCAATTGTAGCAGTTGTACATGAGGTTCTTACTTGTATTTTTTTTTAAAAATTTTAATTTTATTAAAAAGATATAAAAATAGTGACCAGTCGTGAATGGTTTGTAGTAATTATCCGATTGCACAAATGGCAATTTTCCTTCACTCCAAACCACGACAAATTTGTTTTTGTTTTTGTCTTTGATTAAGCAATAGAGAACAAACAAAGTATGATTAATCATAGAGTGCTTTCACCTAGGGGTGTTTGCGGTGCGGTGCGGTTTTGGGCCAGTTTTAGTACCGTGCTTTGCGATGCGATTTAGCCAAAATCATAACCACACCGCATCTCATTTTTGTGGTCACATGTGCGGTGCGGTTTGACTTAGATTTTAGCCAAAACTATGACTACACTGCATTTCATTTTTGCGATCACATGTGTGGTGCGGCATATAAGATGCGGTTTGAAGTCGATATATATTTCAAATTTTGAGTTTTTCCTACCCAGTCCAAAATTGATTTTTCCCTTTGTTTTTGGCCAAATTTTAAACTATTGAGCTAGTTTTTCTTAATTTTAGGCTGATTTTCCTAATCAACACTTGATAGGGTTATTAAACTTTTTTTTTTTTTTTTTGAAAGCTAGGGTTAATAAACTATTAATAATATATTCAATATTAAAAAAATAAATATATTAATATATAATGAGGTTGCGGTGCGGTGCGGTGAGGTGCGGTGCGGTTTATGCAGTTTCTTATTATAAAATTACAAACTGCACTACACCATGCAGTGCGGTACATTGTTACTTACGGTGTGGTGCGGTTATGGCATTTTATAGGTGGTTTTGGTGTGGTTTCTGCATTTTGTGCGGTTTTTTGCAGTTTGGTGAACACCCACTCATTGTCCATTGGGCTCTTTTGTTTTTGTTTTTCTCCACAACCTACTACCCCGCTGGAACCATTTTTATTTTTATTTTTTTTGTAAAGTAAAATTCTAGTACTACTTTTTTTTTGTAAAGAATAAAATATTATTCCAATTAAAACTTAACTACCAAAAATTTCAATATTATTAAAAGAAGTTTCATTATGTATTTAAAATTAATTTATAATACATTATAATTTTTGGGTTTCTGTAAAAACATTATATTTATACTATGTGTATTCATCATGTAATTTACAATGACTTTTATTTATTTATTTGTACTATCTGTTTTGGTATTAAAATTCAATTATATCATTAAATTATTTGTTATTTTTTATATGATTTTTTTTATAAATTATATAAAAATAAACTTATGGCATTCACTCCATAAACTAGAGGCATTATATTATTGGGTTGCTTAGAAGAAATAGAAAAAGAAAACTAGGAAGAAACTAAAAATGTGCTAGTACGGAAAAAGGAAACTGAGACCGCATGGACATCACAATTCCTTACATATGAGCATAATTCTAATGCTCCTCAAGATGGCAATGTTTTTATTTTATTTTATTTTGAAAGCTAGCCTAATCTAAAAAATTGCATTAGGAGTAGTAGTAGTACCCTAAATTTAGATTCTACATTTATAGTCATTGTTGCTAAACACGAGGTAAATCCAATAATAATGATAGCATTGGGTGCTAAACTAAAGTTGAACCTCCAGTAGTAGCAGTTCTAATTAATCTTTTATCCAAAAAAAAAAAAAAAAAAAAAACCCTCTAGTAGCAGATTTTACTTTCGAATTTTATTTTATTTTAAAGATTTTTCTAAGCTATACTTCTTACAAATGATACCAGTTTGACCTTTGAAGAGACAATATATCAACATTTATTGTTCAGGGTCTTATAATTTAGTGATTTTATCCAGTTCTTTCATGTAAAAGATTTTGAGTTCAAATTAATCTCTCCCCCTCACTTATTATAAGAAGAAAATATATATGTCAACATTTCCAGAGAATTTAGGTGCTAAAAAAAACAAAATTTCTAGAGAATTTAAAATAATTTTGTATATAATTTGACATAGGTAGGACAGTAGGATTTAAATTTTATGAAAAAATTGTTTATTTTCAAAGTCCGAAAAAATAATAATTTACGGCATCTTCGCAAGAAACATAGACCAATATAGAGTACAGATACATTGAGGGGGAATAAAAGATAAACCAGATAAAAATTGCCAAACACTAAATAATCTCTCGAGATTGAATGGGAACCAATAAGCGCAATTATTGAAAAAATAATATACATGTGGGGCTAGAGAGTTTGTGGTCCCGGCCCACTTTCCATTAGGGCCCAAGGTCCGTGCCGATGATAAGCGGTGAAAGTCCAAATGGCCTAGAGGTGCAGCCGAGGATGACCCTGTCCTCGGCGTCCCGAGGCCTAAAAGGGGAAGAATGACACATCATCAAAAGGCAGTCTCCAAAGTGCTCCCAGAAGAAAAGGCGAGTAGAATGGGACTCGCACGGGGGTATAGTGTGGGAGTGGTTCAAGGAAAAGATGTCACCTCCGCATTGAATGCGTCAGCAAACGTCCTAACCTCATTGATGGGAAAAGACCCCTGAATAGTAAGGTTTCGGTTATTGCAACTAACAGAAAGTGGAGGGAGGCGGCTGATGGGACAGGCACTCGAGTAGTTACCTGCCTGATTGACAGATGGAAGGTCAGGATCAACTGAGAAGGGCTATATAATGTAAGGATTCATGCGCCAAAGAGGGGTGCCCAAAAAGTGAAAGGAAGAATAAGAACATTAAGTTCAATGGACAAGGTCCATGAACAAACTTGGTTCACCTCTGTGCGTCCACCATGAACACCATGACCATCCACTGTCTAGTTACCAAGGCCTAGCCTTTCAGCCCACGCTCTACAAATTTTATTGTTTGGGTCTTTAACGTACGAACCCAATACCATTTTGGGGTCGTTACAATTTGAGTCCTTACAATTGGCGCCATCTATGGGAAAGGCTTGTGCGTTGGCACAGGTGGTGGTAGGATCGAGCTCCTGTCGAACAAGGGACTGAAAAAGCCCATCCGTCATTTCCAGCAGCACGCTATTGTTGCCCTAATATAAAGTTCCACTAGGGGCTACGCTTCGAAGCACCAGTGGCGTGGACAGTTCTAGGGGCTTTTAACATTATGTCAACGCCCCATACCTTGGTCGAGGTGCTAATCCTCGAAACTTTAAGCAAAAATCTAAGTTTTAGATAGAACCAAGGTATTGCATGGTCCTCGGACTCAAACCTATGGGGAAACCAACTACTTTTAGCAAAAATCTAAGTTTTGGACAGAACCAAGGTATTGCATGGTCCTCGGACTCAAACCTATGGGGAAACCAACTACTTAAAGAAAATCTAAGTTTTGGACAGAACCAAGGTATTGCATAGTCCTCGGACTCAAACCTATGGGGAAACCAACTACTTTAAGCAAAAATCTAAGTTTTGGACAGAACCAAGGTATTGCATGATCCTCGGACTCAAACCTATGGGGAAACCAACTACTTTAAGCAAAAATCTAAGTTTTGGACAGAACCAAGGTATTGCATGATCCTCGGACTCAAACCTATGGGGAAACCAACTACTTAAAAAAAATCTAAGTTTTGAATAGAACCAAGGTATTGCATAGTTCTCGAACTCAAACCTATAGGGAAACCAACTACTTTAAGCAAAAATCTAAGTTTTGGACAGAATCAAGGTATTGCATGGTCCTCGGACTCAAACCTATGGGGAAACCAATTACTTAAAGAAAATCTAAGTTTTGGACAGAACCAAGGTATTGCATGGTCCTCGGACTCAAACCTATGGGGAAACCAACTACTTAAAGAAAATCTAAGTTTTGGACAGAATCAAGGTATTGCATGGTCCTCGGACTCAAACCTATGGGGAAACCAACTACTTAAAGAAAATCTAAGTTTTGGACAGAATCAAGGTATTGCATGGTCCTCAGACTCAAACCTATAGGGAAACCAACTACTTAAAAAAAATCTAAGTTTTGGACAGAACCAAAGTATTGCATGGTCCTCGGACTCAAACCTATGGGGAAACCAACTACTTTAAGCAAAAATCTAAGTTTTGGACAGAACCAAGGTATTGCATGGTTCTCGGACTCAAACCTATGGGGAAACCGACTACTTAAAAAAAATCTAAGTTTTGGACAGAATTAAGGTATTGCATAATCCTCGGACTCAAACCTATGGGGAAACCAACCACTTTAAGCAAAAATCTAAGTTTTGGACAGAACCAAGGTATTGCATGGTCCTTGGACTCAAACCTATGGGGAAACCAACTACTTAAAGAAAATCTAAGTTTTGGACAAAACCAAGGTATTGCATGGTCTTCGGACTCAAACCTATGGGGAAACCAACTACTTTAAGCGAAAATCTAAGTTTTGGACAGAACCAAGGTATTGGATGGTTCTCGGACTCAAACCTATGAGGAAACCAACTACTTAAAGAAAATCTAAGTTTTGGACAGAACCAAGGTATTGCATGGTCCTCAGACTCAAACCTATGGGGAAACCAACTACTTTAAGCGAAAATCTAAGTTTTGGACAGAACCAAGGTATTGCATGGTCCTCGGACTTAAATCTATGGGGAAACCAACTACTTAAAAGAAAATCTAAGTACCAGGCCCGGCCTAACAACACACTCGGCACCTCGGATGATACCTTTGGCTCCCTAGAAGTATGTTCAAGTACAAGCTCAACTCCCCATGGGCATGGATAAGTTAGAATTTCGGGAGGTGATCCCAAATAAATCATATGTACAACCATTCATACATGTTAAGATAATTAGTTCAAAAACCATGAGGTTCGCAACAATAGTAAGCATCGGCAAGGAAGAAAAGAATTTCATATATGTGGTCGAAGAGTTCAACTACAAGAAAACTCTGAAGTCCTCAAAATAAAAGGGAAACTAGTTACCAGTTAAACTAGAAACAAATACAAAAGTTGGCCAGGGCTTCTACTTCTTCTTCAATTTCGTTTTGGCTACATCCTGGGAAGGCTGAGCAGGATTAGCCTCAGGGCCCTGGGAGACATCCCCTTCTTAGGAAGGCTGAGCAAAGTCAGCCTCGGTGCCCTTGGGGACATCAGTAAGGGAAATGGCCTGAAGGGGTTAAACAAAGATGGCTGGCTCCTCGGCAGCAGAAATCTGAGCACTAATCGTAGACTTGGCAGCCTCTTGAGGCATCTCGGGATTCAGATCTCCAGGTGCTTCTGTCGCCTCATGAGGCTCTCCTCCCTCAGGCGACTCGTTAGGAATGACAATGATCTGAGCAACTTCTAACCGAGCAGCCTTAGCCTCCTGTGGAACGCTCATAGTGTCGGAGCTAGCGGAGGCAGTCTCACGGATGGCTGGAGGATAAAATACGCTCTCCGCCTTCCACAAGTCGGACGAAGCCTCCACCCCAGCTCGTTTGAGGGCCTTGTCCCAAACCTGGGAGCAGTATAGCCTGCATACTCTAGGGATTTAAGCTTTAAGGAGGGCCTGGGTTTCAACCACCCCCGCCTCGTAGCTCTCCTCCTTAGCCTTGTCCTTAGCAGTTTTGGCCTCAGTCCTGGCAAACTCAACCTCCGTCTTGGCCCTCACGGCATCATCCCTGGCAAATTCCGCCACGCCCTTAGCATTGTCTGCTTCGATCAGTTTCTTCTTTAAATCACTGATCTGCTCCTTGGCAATCTCCAATTGCTCCTCGGCAGCAAGTAAGCGTCTCGTCTGTTCCTTGGCTTGTTTTTGGGCACCAGTTAAGCCTGCCTCAGCGCTATCCTTGGCTTTGGTTGCCTCCGTTATGTCCTCCTTGGCCTTCGCGAGGTCGAACTCGGAATTTTTGAGGGTTTGCGCAGCATCTATACGTTTATTGCGCTCAAGCTGTGCGGTCTTACTCTGCTCTTTAACTTCTTCCTCCATCCTATAGGTAGCCTGGATAGCCTGCCAATTTAAACAAACATGTTATGAACAAGAGTCTAGGAGCAAGAATCGACGGAGTTATAGGTTTTAGGAGCCTTACCGTACCCAGGTACCTCTTCACGCTGAGGGCAACCTCCTGTATCCTCATATTCTTCAACTCTCCCATATTAGTGGGAAGCAGCAAGGCCCTCTCTAGCGCGTCGGCCACATAATCACCTACGCCGTCTCTAAAGTTCCTCATGGATGCATCTTCTAGCAATGGCTCCCCATGGAGCATTGGGGCGGGAAGCCAAGCACTCGGCGCGGATTGGGCATCGATCCCTTTCCCCCGGCCTTGATGCTCAATCTTTAATTGCTTTTGGGCTCGCGGGGTTTCGTCCCCCTCCTAAGAGGATTAGGATTTTCCCCCATCCATTGGTTCCTTACCCTTGAGACTCCTCTTTCTCTTTGAGTCAGTGGGCTCAGGCTGAGGAGGCGGAGTTGATTGAGGAGGAGCAGGAAGTTTGGGGTGGGGAGATTGCGACTGCAACTTGGAAGAGGAAGACCTTGTCTGGATAGGCTGGGGCTGGGGTTGGGGAGTTGGAGCATTGGATTGCGGCTTTCCCTGTGCACCCTTCCCCGGCTGACCCTCAATGAGGTCGAATAAGCTGGTCGGGGGCTTTCTTTTAAGACCCATCTCGGCTCGAGAGGATGTTCCCACTGATAACAGTTCTGCTTCGGACAAGTCAGGGTCACCCAAATCACCAGAAGGATCCTCAGATGGGTCAGCTTGGTCAAATGCCCCAAATCCCTCCTCGAATAGACCCAAATCATCTTCGTCCTCTGCTGCCTGGTGAGACGGGGAAGAGCCCGCCAACAGGATGCCCTCCGGGATAGGAGATCCTTCAGAGATCAAAAACCCATTCTCGACTACAGTAATTTTCGGAAGTCGAGGATTGTTAGCGCTAATCACATGCTTTGGGTCGGCAAATGACTTCTGGATGGAATCGTATCCTAAGATTTTGCGAGCGGCTCTAACTTGACCATCCTCGTCATTTACAAAAACCGCCGCTTGAAGAACAGTCTCCAAATCCACCCGGTTGACCAAATGAAAGTGTCAGTGAAAGGCGTGTGGATCTGCAAAAAAAGGCATGTACATGGTTAGTAACCAAACCACACCAAATTAAAGACGGTGCAAAGGATTGGCACCCTCCTACTCTCTACACCCACCTGGTTCTCCCTCCACGATTGGGCAAGGAAGGTCATCGTGCCATTCCTCAGATACGACAAGAAAGTCCTTGTTCAACCCTTTGTTGGACTCGGGGAGGCACTGGATTAGCCGAACCCTATCGTCTCTCGTCTTCATGTAGTAGGATTTGCCCCTCAAATTTTGGAGGTTGTAGCACCAATTTACGTCATGATGGGTTAGTCTTAGCCCCTTTTTTTGTTTAAAGCATTCACACAACCCAGAATCCTAAACATATTGGCAACGCACTGGGTGGGAGCTAATTGGAAATGCCTAAGGTAACTCCTCATTACCGGCCCCATGAGAATTCTCATACCCCCCTCTACGAAGGCGAGAAGGGGAATTACCACCTCGCCCGTCCTCTTAAGATGCCACTCTCCCTCCTTGCAGTGCCTCAAACTTACGTTGACGGGAATCCTATAGTCGACGATGAACTTTTCCATCGCCTCTTCGGTCTCAACCAATTTTTTCAATTTAACCATCTCTAGGAACTACTGAACAGACTCAGAGGATGATGAGAGAAGGAGAGGAATAAGAGAAAAATGAACCCAGAAGAGAAAAAGCACGAGTTAATGAGAGCAGAAAACTTACAGAAAGAAGGAAAGGTTCCTCGAACAGGCTTTTTGTGCTGGAGATAGACTTGAATTTGGATGAAAGTTTGACTGAACCCAGGATATGTGCGCTAGAACTCTTAAGTGCGAAAGTAAAGAGACAAATCAGTTCTAGAAATTATTTATACCTCCCATCAAAAGTAACTGCACGAATTTTCCCGCCCATAAAGGTAAGGAAATCTCTACCGTTAGATTACCATCGCGCCGTTGAACGTGGGAAGTACAGAGCCGCCCGCATTTAATGAAGACACGTTTCTCCTTCTAAGGCTCCAAGAATGTGTCTCGGGCAGACGAAAAGTCTCTGGAACTGATAGATGACAAGGATTGACAAGCTTTGGCAGATGCCTGATGTCATCAAAACCCTCTTCTTCGTCCGAGGATCCGGACAGTAGGATTTTGAGGGGCTATTGTGGGGCCAGAGAGTTTGTGGTCCCGACCCACTTTCTATTAGGGCCCAAGGCCCGTGCCGAGGAGAGTAGTTGTCGAGGACAAGCAGCGAAAGTCCAAATGGCCTAGAGGTGCAGCCGAGGATGACCCTGTCCTCAGCATCCCGAGGCCTAAAAGGGGAAGAACGACACGTCATCAAAAGGCAGTCTCTAAAGCGCTCCCAGAAGAAAAGGCGAGTAGAATAGGACTCGCACGGGGGTACAGTGTGGGAGTGGTTCAAGGAAAAGACGTCACCTCCGCATTGAATGCGCCAGCAAACGTCCTAGCCCCATTGATGGGAAAAGACCCTTAAATAGTGTGGCTTCGGTTATTGCAACTAACAGAAAGTGGAGGGAGGCGATTGATGGGACAGGCACTCGAGTAGTTACCTGCCTGATTGACAGATGGAAGGTCAGGATCAACTGAGAAGGGCTATATAATGTAAGGATTCATGCGCCAAAGAGGGGTGCCCAAAAAGTGAAAAGAAGAATAAGAACATTAAGTTCAATGGACAAGGTCCATGGACAAACTTGGTTCACCTCTGTGCGTCCACAATGAACACCATGACCATCCACTGTCCGGTGACCAAGGCCTAGCCTTTCAGCCCACGCTCTACAAATTTTATTGTTTGAGCCTTTAACGTACGAACTCAATACCATTTTGAGGTCGTTACAATTTGAGTTTTTACAATACATATTAAACAAATTAAAAACATAATTGTTATTGTTGTTGTTGGTCTCTCTCAAATTAAAAAATGGTTAAAAAGTCGAGGAAGTGAAAAATGAAGTTATAATTTCATATCACAACACTAATTGGTGTGAGTTTTACTTAGGTGTTTATCTCCCCAACAGTGACAATGAATATAATATATGTCATTTCACCAATATAATAGATTTGTTTGACTTTTTTTTTTTTTTTTTTTTTTTTTGTAATTGGTGATACATTAGTTTGAATAATTTCTCCAACGATCAATGACATGATACTCACTCCACTCATATGATAGCGGGCTTTACTAATTAAATTCATGAAATTATACAACATTAATGTGAGAGGAGTGAGAACTTCGAAAATACCTAATAATATTTTGTACTTATGCTAATCCTAAATTAGTATTTATGAAAAATGTAATATGAACTAATGTTTGTTAAATCAAAATTATTGCACCGACACTTTTGTCAACAAAACAATATTTGTAGAAAATAGCTATCCAACACAACCACCAAGACAGTAAGGTTTGTATTGTGCATGAAGATTGTTCAAGTCTTACTGAAAAACACAAGGTAAATATTTGCCAAAACACAATAATAAAGGAGCCGACGGCAGGTCAAGTAGAACAACATTGAAAGCTATTGCTATCTTTAAATGAAGGGGCCAGGTCTTATTAAGACAAAGTCTCTCTTAAGCCAACTTAGATTTTGACTTTAATTCTAAATTTTTATTTACACGTTTGTCCTACCCTCATGTCTTACTATATCGTGGAAAGACAAATACCCTTTAGCTTTCAATAGAATGTGCGTATAAATTGATAAAAAATTGTATCTCTAGCCATCATCCAGCCAAACACCGCCTTTACCTACTCTGTACATCTGGACTACGTTCATGAAAATGAAATTGAGCTACGTGGTGGGAAACTTCTAAGCATATTGACTGTCAATATTTTAGATTTGATTCATTAAAAAGAGATTTGGAATGATGTTTAAATCATTGACACAGCCTGTAAATGGAATAAACAAAAACATCATTTTCAAGAATGATTGTGGAGTTCACTATATAAAGGGTTGGCATTCATCGTTAGCCATACAAGTCTAAACGACTAATCCTTTGGCAACTAGAGTTGAAATGGGTACCTCGAGACATCTGGGGCAGTGGCCTCAGCTGGTTTATGCTTTAGCCTTTTGCATTATAGCTACTAGTGTAGTAGCTGATAAGCCTTACATTTATGCTTCACCTCCTCCACCAGAGCATTCTCCTCCACCGCCTTATTACTATGAGTCACCACCTCCACCATTGAAATCTTCACCACCTCCCCCTATCTACTACCATAAGTCTCCCCCACCACAATCTCCATCACCACCTCCTCCATATATTTACAAGTCTCCACCTCCTCAATCTCCTTCTCCTCCACCACCTTATGTCTATAAATCACCATCTCCTCCACCACGATATGTTTACAAGTCCCCACCTCCTTATGTTTACAAATCACCACCACCACCACCACCACCATCTTCACCTCCTCTGCCTTATGTTTACAAATCTCCTCCTCCACCATCTCCATCACCTCCCCCTCCATATGTCTACAAATCCCCACCACCTCCATCTCCATCTCCACCTCCTCCATACATCTATAAGTCTCCACCACCACCCTCACCATCCCCTCCTCCTTACATTTACAAATCACCACCACCACCATCTCCATCACCACCTCCTCCCTATGTTTATAAATCTCCACCACCACCATCACTCTCACCTCCTCCTCCTTATGTCTATAAATCACCACCACCACCATCTCCATCACCTCCTCCTCCATATATTTACAAGTCACCACCACCACCATCTCCATCTCCTCCACCTCCATATGTTTACAAGTCACCACCACCACCACCGCCATCTCCATCACCTCCTCCACCCTACATTTACAAGTCACCACCTCCTCCATCTCCATCACCACCTCCTCCCTATATTTATAAATCTCCACCACCACCACCACCCTCACCACCTCCTCCTTATGTCTATAAATCTCCACCACCACCTTCACCTTCACCATCCTCTCTTCCTCCTTATGTTTACAAATCGCCACCACCACCATCTCCATCACCCCCTCCACCTTACATTTACAAGTCACCACCTCCTCCATCTTCATCTCCACCTCCTCCCTCTGTCTATAAATCTCCACCACCACCGTCACCCTCACCTCCTCCTCGTTATATTTACAAATCACCACCACCATCTCCATCCCCTCCTCCTCCATATGCTTACAAGTCACCACCTCCCCCATCTCCATCCCCACCTCCTCCCTATGTTTATAAATCTCCACCACCACCCTCACCCTCACCCTCACCTCCTCCTCCATATATTTACAAATCACCACCACCTTCATCCCCATCACCTCCTGCTCCATATGTTTACAGGTCACCACCACCACCATCTCCATCCACTCCTCCTCCATATGTTTACAAGTCACCACCTCCCCCATCACCATCCCCACCTCCTGCCTATGTCTATAAATCTCCACCACCACCCTCACCCTCACCTCCTCCTCCATATGTTTACAAATCACCACCACCTCCATCCCCATCACCTCCTCCTCCATATATTTACAAGTCTCCACCTCCCCCATCTCCATCCCCACCTCCTCCCTATGTCTATAAGTCACCACCTCCTCCGTCTCCATCACCACCTCCTCCCTATGTTTACAAGTCACCTCCTCCTCCATCTCCTTCACCTCCTTCTCCTTATGTCTATAAGTCAACACCTCCTTACGTTTACAAATCACCACCCCCACCTTCTCCTTCACCTCCCCCTACCTACATTTATAAATCTCCGCCACCCCCATCTCCTTCTCCCCCACCTCCGTACGTCTACAAATCTCCCCCACCCCCATCTCCCTCACCACCACTTCCTTATTACTATAAGTCACCTCCTCCTCCATTAAAGTCCCCACCACCTCCAAAATACTACTATAAGTCTCCACCTCCTCCTTCTCCATCACCACCACCTCCATACTACTATGTTTCTCCTCCACCCCCATCTCGTCATCACTGGCCAATTCCTCCATACTTCCATAACTCACCACCGCCATTTGAGCATGAACATCCACCATACTTCCACAAATCACCTCATCCACCTTCTTATGAGTCTTCCTCACCCCCATATTACTACAAATCACCCCCACCTCCAGAATACTATTAAGTTTAAATTTACCCTTTATTAAATGATCAAATGATCAATTTGAATTGTTTGAATAATAATCAGTTTCGTTTGGATTTTATTTATCGTACAATTCTTTTTGCAGATTTGAATTTTATATAGGAACAAGTGTCTTCTATACAATAAAGGCATGAAATGGAGAGTCCAAATGATCTCTATGTATGAAGAACTCAATTGTATTATTTTCTGTAACCAATGAATGACTGAAATTCAAGTTCTTTAAGAAGTTCTATGTATATTTCTGATTTGCCCAACTACATGTAATTTTTATTACAAATGTCATCTAAGCATTCTGGTTCTTGTTGCAATATGCAAGTTTTTATATATCTTAAATCCCAAATCAAGTTTGTTTTATACAACTGCAAGTGATTAAGATTCAATCAAGAAAACCCTGGTTTGTATAATTTTTATCCATGCATTCTAAGTGCGTTCATTTGAGTTTAATCCACCGCCTTATGATAATGTACTTCCTAATGCTTTTAGCTATAAATCTTGCCTATCGATCTAGAGGACGTGCATGTCTACTTTTAGACGAGGAAAGACTAACTTATTTTGATTTTTATCTTAGCAAGTTTAAAGTATCATGAAATAGATTACTAACAGTTACGGTTTCATGTCAATGGCAGACTATACAAACAACCCTAACTCACTTTGTATCCCAAAAATGATCGAGTGATTGGTGACTTTCTTTTTCAGGCAATGTGGGTATTGTAGCAGCATTACATGAGGTTCTTTCCAGTATATTTTTTTTTTTCCTTAAGATAGCTAGCGACCAGTCGTGAAGGGTCTTCAGTGATAATCCTATTGCACAAATGGCAATGTACCCTCACTCCAAACCACGGAAAATTTGTTTGTGTTTCTGAGATCTTACAATATGTTATTAATCTTGCAGTACAAGTTTTTCTTCCCTAGACCTCCAAAAATTTTGTGCATGGAAAGATGTCAGTTAAATTATGAGACTCAGGGCAAATAATGTGTAAATAAATATGATTAAGTAGAGTGCTTGCACCCACTATCCATCGGGGGGTGTCTTTCTCCATAACCAACTACCATACTCTCTCTCTCTCTCTCTGGTAATAAATGTTTAATTCTTACATTAGATATAACTTGAACTCACATGTGTGTGTGTTGTTTTTTAGAAGAACTCATATATGTGTGTAATTGTTTTTAATTTTACCATGCATATGCATGAGTTATATACTAATTTATTTTTATATATACTACCTCATAAATTTTTTATTCAATTATTGTTTTAAAAATTCAACAATTAGAATTGTACATTATTTTCGTTCTTAACATGTACGTCAATTTTTGTGCTAATATGATGTTATTTACTTATTGATCCATAAATTCACCAAGTTTTGTATATAATTTTAATAGACAAAAAACTAAGAATAAAAACATAGGTTAATTGCACTTTCCCCCCAAACTGTGGGGCTATTTTCAGCCATTAACTATAAAATAATGTTTCTAAAAAAAAAAAAAAAAAATCTCCCTACTGTTAATAATTTCAATTACATTCAAGTTATCTCACAAAAAATTATGTCCATGAAACTGGCACATGACCCCGCTGTCATTTATAAAAATGTTGTTCTTAATCTGTACATCAAATATTTCCCCTTATTTCATGTCTGTTTGGAAACAACTTATTTAGCTGAAACTGAAAACTTTTTGCTGAAAGTATTATAGATAAAACTAAAATGTAGTTGAAATAGTACAATGAGACCCATAAATAGTACCAAAAAGTGTAACGGTACCCATAAATAGTAAAAAAAATAAGTTGAATAGTAAAAAAAAGCTGGTCTTTTAAGCCAATGCCAAATGCATAGTTCGTATCTATTTATTTTTTAGGCATGAAGGAAATGTGAGAATGTAAATTTAATTCATTGAGTCACATATTTCGAGAAAACTGTATATTCCATTAAAAAAAAATTTAATTGAAATTTCTAACCGTTAGCGGTAATGTATATTTTATCAATTAATCAAGAAGACATTACTCGATTATATAGTTTACATGAGTGGAAATATAATTATTGATTTATAATTATCTTGATATTTTGTATCTATAGAGGATATAAGGAGACAATATAATTTAAATAGAATTTATTGAAAAGCTCATCTAAATAATTATTAATTTATAAATATCTTGATATTTTGTATCTATAAAGATATAAGTAGACAATATAATTCAAATATAATTTATCGAAAAGCTCATCTAATTGAGAGACATTAAATGAAACTAGAATACCTTTGGTATATTATATGAGAATTTTAAAATTATCTTATAAAAATTAATTAATAATTATCAACAAATCATTCAAAGTAAAATTCTTGTTATATTATACACTATATGTTAGGGTTCATAGATATGTTAGCCAATCCTAGTGCCAAAACATAGTTTCATTTAAGCCATATATCAATAAAATTGTGTTAGGGTTGAGTCGAATTTAAAAGCTATTTAAGGATGATGAGTCTATGATCTTTTGCTTGTATCTTTACACTATAACGAACTTATTTTTATTGAAACATATTGTATTGGAAAGTAAACATCCATAGCTTCAAAATAGATAAAATTTGACACAATTTGGATGTTAAATGGGTTATATATGGTTGTTTGAAGTTCAAACAATTGTGCAATCTCTAGTCAAACAAAAACTTTGTTCAACATTTGCGGCAATTGCTTCTATGACCATTGAGAAAGCCTTTTTTCTCTTAAACCTAAATTGTGAGAAAACTCTCGTCGTGAGTTGGTCGGTCAAACTTCAAACCATATAAATTCTTAAACCTCTACAAATGTGTTTGTTGATGTATTAGAGTTCTTGGTTGATGCAGACAGGTTCTTTTATGATGGAAATTGCATAGAAGAGTTCGAAAGTTCTAGAGGTGGGAGGCAAATCGGTCGCTTGCTAAGGTTGTAAGTTGTGTCTAGTCTACATAGGTCTTGTGTGTTAGGTTCTACATGTGTATAGATAAATTGGCAATCATGTGAGCACAAATTTGTGAAGATATAGGTTACTAAATCTATAGATATGATTAAACGATACTCAATATGCTGGTATTTAGTGTACAAGAATAGGAAAGAAGCTGATTCAAGGATTTGGATTTTTCACAGCTTCGATCGATCAAGAGAATTTTCAATTGATCGAAGATCGCAGATCATCAAACATAAAAAGCCCATAACTTGTCCGTTTAAAACCCAAATCATAATCTGTTTGTTGCAGTATTTAAAGGACATTTAAGCTAACCCTAGAGAGCTTTTTGATTGAAAGAGAAATGTCTCTTGTGCCTCCTATTGTAGATCTAGGGTTTTTGTATCCAAAACTCTTTCAAATCTTCTACCGGTGTTATTCTTTGAAGAAACTCAAGATTTGGTGGTGTAGAAGTTGCTGCCTCATTCTAGTCATCAAGGGTGCTAGAGATGTAAATCTTCAAGGGTGGTCTTAGAGTCATAGACTAGAGGTCTATGTGAAGAAAAGTTTCAGATATCAAGCGTATTGAAGATCAAAGTGTGGATTGGAGGTTCACATTTAGAACAGATCCATATCAAAGAAGACTGAAGGTTTAAGAGCTAGGTTTGATAATCATAGTTAAGGTTACTACAAATTAAATATTCTTGACTGTAAATTTCTATTTGATAGCGGATTGTTCTTCTTGAGATTGGCCCCCCTGGATTTTTTACTTTGAAACTAGTTTGTTTTGTTGTTTTTTCTAGGTCATCATATCATTATCTTATTAGAGGTGGCAAAATCTGACACGACCCATGAACCCGACACGACTAACCCATTTATAAATAGGTCATGGGTTAAGGCTAAATGAGTTCGGGTCATATTCGGGTCGACACGGCTGACCCGTTTACTAAACAGGTCGTGTTCGTGTTCAACATATGAACCCGTTTGACCTGATTAGCTTATAAAGGTAATTTTACCAATTTACCCTTATAAACCTAGGTATATAAGATTACCTATTCTCTTATTCTCCTCCCTCACTACTAGATCTCAGTCACACCTCTCTCACTCTGTCTCTTTGTTTTTATCATCAGCCTTAACTCTCTGACTGTTCTTCTTCTCCTCAATACTCCAACTCTACAGATTCTACATTATTTAAAATCAAAACTCTAGCCGTCCCCATGTCTCTCAACCCTCTACTCTATCTTCCCTTCAAATCTCTAGCTGCCTCCACTACCGTCTCTTCTCCTCAAAACTGTAGCTACCTCTCTGCTCTCTCTTCTCCTTCACGGGTTCACAGCTTCACCAGTTCACCTCTTTCTTCAGCTTTCAACAGACGAATCCACTAGCAAGGTATATGAACAATGTCTATTTCTCACACTCATTTACAATTTTACACACACCACTTTTGCAAAAAAAAAATTGTTACTTTTCCAAGTTGAAAATCATGAATTATTTTAGTTCAAAAAAACAGAGTGAACGGTTCTATCATTGTCAAAAGCTAAAGCATTAGATATTAGATCTGTCATTGCTAGATCAGCTTGATTAGGAAGAGAACTAAAATTGGAAGGGAGATTTGCTCGGTTCTATTTTTTGTAAGAGAGACTAAGAAGTGAGATTCTCATAAAGGAAAAACAAAAAAGAGACAGAGAAGCGGGGAGGGAGATGAACTGAAAAGACTAAGAGAGCTATGTTGTGTTTATGTTATCTATTTGGGGAAGAGATTAGAGCATGAGATATTTTATATTTTTTATACAAAAAAATTCCACAGCCACACACCTATTTCTCATCACATGACTTTCTCTTGTTTTATTAGATGAATGTCTACCACATTTCAAACTTTAACGTATCTTTGTTTTGTTTGTATGAAATAAACTTTTTTGTGTTAAACTATCATGTTGATTGTTCAGTACTAATATTAGATCTGTTTGTTTGTTTGTTTGTTTTTTTTTTTTTTTTTTTTTTTTTTTTTTTTTTTTTTTTTTTTTTTTTCTAAATGTTGATTTTAAAATAATTGGGTCTTGCTCTATGTCTATGATTACTTTTCTGATTTTTTGTTTTTTTGTCCTCTTAAAATAAAATAATTGAAGATCCATTCGCTTGTTTTTTTTTGGTGTTAATCACTATACTGTTAACCATTTAGTACTAATATTAGACTTGTTTCTTTTTTGTTGATTTTAAAATTATTTGTTGTGATTTATGATTTCTTTTCAAGTTTATTTGTTTCTGTCATCTTAGAATTACTAATTTTCTGCTTAATAATTTCTCTTTAAATTTTTCTAGATGGAAAAAGATGAGATGCAGTGTATTGACACTAAAAATGAAGGTGAAGACATTGACTTAAAAGATAAACTTGATGCACTGGCTGAATTTCCTCCACCAAAGAAGTCTAAGTCTAAGACTAAGACAAATAATAAAAACAACAAAAGGAGGAGGACTTCAAGTGTTTGCCATTTCTTTCAAATGCTTCCTACAAAAGATGGAGAATGGCCTATTTGCAAATGCAAAAGGTGTGGAAAGGAATATATTTCTGTTGGAGTATATGGTATTGGAAATTTGATGCGCCATTCGAATGTATGTTGAATAAGAATGAGCACAAAGAAGACACCTCTTCAATGGAACCCTCAATCTCTTCTAATACAGTCTCTTAATTTGGATGTCTTTTAGTTTTTGTTCTGGCACTTGGATGGCTGGACTTAAATTTTGCCATCATGTGTATTTTGATATGCCATGTAATCATTTTGGTTTTTTAATCTTAAACTATGATTTCTTTTAGTTTTTGATATGGCACTTAGATGCCATGTAAAAATTTGTTTATTTTATTTTAGGGATAATTACACATAACCCACCTGTGGTTTGGGCGAAAATCACTTTACCTACCCGTGGTTTGAAAAGTATCACTTAACCCACCTGAGGTGTGTTTCCGTCACTCTCCGTAACCCACCTCGGTCTCTGCCGTTACAAAAACACCTTTTAACCCCAAAACAGAACATAACGCGAATCAAAACCCCCAAAACTCAAACACTTTTCGAGAGAGACACCCAAGGTGCAATTAGGCTTGTTCTTCGTGGTTTGGAGCGTGTGGAAAGGGAGAAAACACTTGTTTTGCATCATCGAACCTGGGCAAGGTATGTGTGAAGTTTTTTCATCTGCATTTGGGTTCTTGATGTCATTTTTTTATGGTGACCCACCCACGTAGTTAGGCTTTGCTGTTCATCTGCACATTAAAATTTTTTTTGTATGTTAAATTAGCATTTTGCGATTTATGTGTAGAATCGCTTAGGATATGCATTTTGCTATTGTTGTTTCTATAATGCATATACCTGAAGGAATCAAGTTTATTTGTCAATGATTGCACTTGTTTGTGAAGTGTGGGTAGTGTGGTCCTTATGAATTTGTTGGGAATCTGGTTTTGCATGTGCTTTATGTGGTCCTTTGTCCGTGTGTTATTGTCAATTTGTTGGCTTGTTGCCTCTTTTGGCTTCTTGTCACTTTCTGCATGTCAGTGTGTGTAAACAAAATACTTATTTTAATTGCAGATGGATGATGTCACATTTGACCTTGAAATTCATGTTGGGAGATGTTTTGTGGAGGAGCCAACCATACAATATGTGGGTGGGTCTGTACGTTTACTGACAGAGATTGACCCTGACAAGTTGAGTTACTTTGAAATTTGGGATTTATGCCATCTAGTTGGTGCTCCTAAGGAACACAGTAGATATAAGTATTTAATTCCTGATGGTGATCTACAGCATGATTTGAGAGACATAGAAACAGATACAGATGTCGTAAACATGACTAACCTTCATAAGGCATGGTATGCTGAAAAAATCATAATCTATACTGACATAGATGTGGAGCCATTGGCAGTTGAGTATCCTGATGCAGGGGGAGTGGCAGATGGTGGTGTAGGTGGTGATGCAGGGGGAGTGGCAGGTGGTGTAGGTGGTGATGCAGGGGGAGTGGCAGATGGTGTAGGTGGTCATGCAGGTGGTGATGTAAGTGGTGATGCAGCAAGGGTTGAAATAGAATTGGATAGTGATGATGATGAAGATGATGAGAATGATGATGAGAATAATGATGAGAGTGATGATGAAGAAGATGTTGAGGATGTTGACATTGATGCAAGAGATGAAGAACAGAATGTTGAAGGAGATGATGATGATGATGATGATTGGCTAAATGAAGGCCTAGAGGGGGATGGCTTTGGTGATGATGTATTTGCTGCTCAAAACTCAGCTCCACAAGGTTCTGCTCCCAATACAAACCCAGAATCAAGCAATGCACCCTACACAGCCCCAGAATCAAGCAATGCACCCTACACAGACCCTGAGTGGGCTGAGCTAGCCCTTGAGGATGACCTAGTAAGCATGGATGGGTCTGATGATGAGCAGGTACCTGAGCAAGTAGAGTTTAATGCTAAGAGTGACATGAGAAATGTTGTACTGAAGAAGGAGATGAAGTTCCCTAATGCAAAGGTGTTCAGAGCTGCTTTGAGGGAGTATGCAATCAAAAAACCTATTGACATCAAATTCAAGCTTAATGAGAAGACCAAGATATTAGTTCACTGCAAGAATGGGTGTGGGTGGAGATGCTATGCATCTCAAATAAGTGGAGAGCTAACATTTCAAATTAAGACCTTGACTGATGACTGTACTTGTCCCAAGTCTTTCAAAAACAGCCAAGCAACATCAGCTTATGTTGCTAAGAGGTTCATTGAGGATTTTAGCAAAAATCCAAATTGGGAGGTGAGTGGTGTACACAACCATGTGATGCAAAATTTATCTGTTGACCTAAGTGTAAACCAAGTGTATAGGTCAAAGAGAAAGGCAAAGGATTTGATAAATGGAGATGAGCAACTACAATATGGTGTCCTTAGGGACTATGCACAAATGATAACCACTATAGACAAGGGGAGTAGGGTTATACTGCAGATAGAAATGGCTGAGGAGACTTCCCAGCCAAAATTTAAGAGGATGTATGTTAGGTTCAATGCTCAGAAGGTAGGATTTTTAGGTGGATGCAGGCCATTTATAGGTTTAGATGGTTGTCACATAAAGCACAAATTTGGTAGGCAAATCTTATCTGCCACTGCCAAGGATGCAAATGACAACATTTTTCCAGTAGCCATGGCTGTTGTGGAACAAGAAACCAGGGAGTCTTGGATATGGTTTTTGGAAATTTTTGCTGATGATATAGGGAGGCCAGAGGAGCTTCAGTTGGTCTTCATTTCTGATAGGCAAAAGGTATGCAAGTTTTGTTTTGTTCAGTTACACTTGAATAGTTGACTTTGTTTACTGAACTAACTTGTTTTGTTTGTTTGTTTGCTTATTTACAGGGGCTTATACCTCCAATAGAGACACTATTCCCTACCGTGGAGCATAGATACTGTGTGAAACACATCTACAACAATTTCAAAGTTGATCACAAGGGATTGGAGCTGAAGGATGCATTGTGGAGGTGTGCTGCTGCCACAACAGTAAGGGAGTTTGAGAGATGCATGTAGTACATAAGGGATTTGGATGAAAAGGCATATGAGTATCTTGCAAACATTACACCTGCACAGTAGACAAGGTCACACTTCACTCCTAGGGCCTTAACAGATTGTTTGATAAATAATTTGAGTGAGTCTTTTAATGCAATGATATTGAAGTCTAGGGACAAGCCTATCTTGGCAATGTTGGAGTGGATTAGGGTTAGACTTATGACTAGGCTTTACACAAAAAGGGAAGGGATACAGAAGTATGCTGGAAAGTTGTGTCCAAGCATACAAGATAGGTTGGAGAAATTGAAGGTTGAAAGTAAGGCATTTAGTGCTACCCCAGCTGGTAGTTTCCTTTATGAGGTAGGCAGTCAGTATGAGAGGCATGTAGTTGATTTGGTGAAGAAGACATGTAGCTGTAGGTCTTGGGATTTAAATGGCATTCCCTGCAAACATGCCATAACAGCCATTTATACAAACATTGAGACACCAGAAGACTATACCCACCCATGCTACTTCAAAGAAACTTACATGGAGATATACAAGGAGGTACTTCCTCCCATGCCTGGCCAGTCAGAATGGGCTGAGACTGGACAGCCTGCTCCCCTAGCACCTCACATATACAAACCACCAGGTAGACCACCCAAGCAAAGAAAGAGGGTTTCTGATGAGCCTAGGAACCCTTACAAAGCAAGTAGACAGAACAGACCTGTAAGATGTGGGAAATGCAAAAAGGAAGGGCATAACTCAAGAGGGTGCAAGGCTAGCATCACTGGGGAGACAGCATGGCAGAGGAGACAGAGACTTCAAAGAGAAAAAGCTGTAAGTAATTAGGATTTAAATGGCAAAAAAAAAAACAAAAAAAAAACTTGTTTTTAAACTTACAATAGACACTGTATTGAAACTGGGTTTTGTTGCAGGCAAGGGAAGGGGTGCCTGCACCTAGATCTGCACCTCAGCCTGCACCTCAGCCACCACCCCAGCAACCTACCCAGACCTACAACATGATGTTTGCCACTCAGCCTTCATCCTCACAGCAAGGAAATCAACCTAGGCCATCTCACAAGAGAGCAGGATGGTTCTCTTCCTCACAACCAGAGTTTCACACACCTAGGGAGACCTGGGATACCTTACCAAGTTCTTCACAGGTAACTTAGTCCTGGATGGTTGTGTAGCTTGGGATATTTTTTAACAAGTGGATCTATTTTTTATTTTGTAGCCTTCACATGCAAGTGGGAGCACTGGTGGTGTGAGGACTAGAGGATAGCTTGCTGCACAAAGGCCACCAAAAATGAATCCAGTGGGTGGAAAGAGGAAAGAGTAAAGGTAAGAAATGAATGAAGCTAGTGAGTACGCATGCCAGCATTGGGAGTAAAGCTAGTGGGAACATGTGGGCCTTTTTGGTTTTTTTTTTTTTTTTTTTTTTTTTTTTTTTTTTTTGTGAAGACCACTGTTGGCCTTTTGTAATTATCAATTAGTGTAAAAAACAGTCACTACTGGCCTTGGAATGTGCTTTTTTGTAATTACTAATTAGTGTAAAAAACAATCACTGCTGGCCTTGGAATGTGCTTTTTTGTAATTAAGGTACAATACACTCCAGGTTGTTATATGGAAGTTGTGATATTACAGTTTGTATGGAACAATATTTGTCCAAACTAGATTATATGGAAGTTTATTTATTGCTACTACAAATTGTGTCCAAGTATATTATTTTTATTGTGGAATGGTATGCACAACCAAATTATATGGAAGTTTATTTATTGCTACTACAAATTGTGTCCAAGTATATTTTTCTAATAGGTGTATGAGAAGTTTTTATTGTGGAATGGTTGTTATGGTATGCACAGCCAAATTATATGGAAGTTTATTTATTGCTACTACAAATTGTGTCTAAGTATATTTTTCTAATATAGTGTATGAAAGTTTTTATTGTGGAATGGTTGTTATGGTATGCACAGCCAAATTGATAATTGACCATTACTTCTTCCATTGAATGGTTGTTATGATATGTACAAAATACTCAATAATTGACCAATTCTTCATTCATTTAAACATCAAAACATTACATCAGTAGGCTAGTGCTATTACAATGCAAATTCATTAACACCATTGCCATAACTATCTCTACTAACCAATTAACTACTTCAGGGGCAACAATTTAGGTCTCTTCACTCCAGAGAACTCAATTGAGCCAAAACACAACAACATAACAATAACAAAAAAGATCCATGACAAAATGCATGCAGACTTCCACATTCTTTGCTTCTCTTCAGCAAGAATGGCTTTTTCCTTAGCTTTTGCACAGACAGCTCGAGCCTTTCTCTCCCTCTCCTTGGCTTTGGCTTCCTCTTCAAAAGCCTTTTTCTGCCATTTGCCTAACTTCTTCTGCCGTTTCCAGAGCTGTCATTTCCCTCTCATTTGCAAGTTGGAGAGCAGTCTGAAGCCTAGACATCTTCTCTAGAGCCAAAGGTGCAGTTTCATTCCCACGAGGACAGGTTGGGTTACAATCCAAACAAAAAAAGGACACTTAGGACCAACCTTATAATGGCTACAACCCAAGAACCTCCTCCCAAAATTGTGCAAACTCAAACTTGTTCTCAAAACACAAGTCTGCTCATTGCACATATGTTCACATGAACCCGAGAAATTACCACTTGATGAAGACATCTCAACATAACACGATTCCTGGGAAGTACAAATTTAGACTTTCACACAGTAAGTTCACACTTGAACAAAATCTGAAACCCTAAATCACATCAAGAACCCAAATGCAGATGAAAAAACATCACACATACCTTGCCCAGGTTCGATGATGCAAAACAAGTGTTTTCTCCCTCTCCACACGCTCCAAACCACGAAGAACAAGCCTGATTGCACCTTGGGTGTCTCTCTCGAAAAGTGTTTGAGTTTTGGGGGTTTTGATTCGCGTTATGTTCTGTTTTGGGGTTAAAAGGTGTTTTTGTAACGGCAGAGACCGAGGTGGGTTACGGAGAGTGATAGAAACACACCTCAGGTGGGTTAAGTGATACTTTTCAAACCACAGGTAGGCAAAGTGATTTTCGCCCAAACCACAGGTGGGTTATGTGTAATTATCTCTTTATTTTATATATTTTATTATGGAACTTTGACATATTATTGAATTTGATAGAATGGATTAGAACCTTTTGGACTAGTAATTTGATTTTGAAGGAAGAAAAGAATTATTTGCTTTTATTATTATTACTAGATTTATGATTGTAAGTTGTAATGGAATGTCTAATTATTACTTGATTTATGGTAATTATATAATTTTAGATATATGAGATTTTTTTTTTTTTTTTTTTTTTTTTTTTTTTGAGAAAGAGATATATAGGAATTGATAATAGGTTATTTGGGTTAGACATTACCTATTAATCAAACAGGTTATTCAGGTTAGTTATGACCTATTAATTAAACAGGTTAATAAATAGGTCATTTGTGTTGACCATAACATGACCTACTAATTAAACGGGTTAAACGTGTTATGTTGGGTTACCTATTTAATAAATAGGTCATGTTAGGGTTGAGGAATCCTGACCCATTTACTAAACGGGACGGGTTCATGTTGACCCATATAACATAATACTCACAGCTCAACCCGACACGAACCTGACACGTGAACATGAATTGCCACCCCTAATCTTATTTACTTCTCCGTTGCAAGATATGTTTGATATGTTTAACCTGAGGCTTGTCTAATTGGCTTAACTAATAATTAGACCATAAAATCAGGTTAAACATTGTTTGTTTAGAGGTTTAAAAACTAACATTGTGATTATAGACTATAGATTGATCCAATTATTTCTTATACAGTAAATATTCCTTGTGGGCTGGGGTTGGTTATCCCAAGAATGGTTTTTTCTTTGAAGAGTTCTTCAAATGTTTTCCACTTCATTATCAAATTAATCTCTCCCTTACTTATTATAAGAAAAAATATATATCAACATTTCTTGAGATTTTTTTTATGGGAACATTTATAGAGATTTTTAAATAATTTTGTATGAGATTTGACATTGGTAGGATAATATAAATGAAAATTGTAGGGGGGGGGGGGGTGTTGTGGGGGAGGGGAAACGATCGTTTATTTTCAAAGTAGATCCGAAAGAGCAATAACTTGCGGCATCTTTGCGAGGCATATAGACTAATATGGAGTACAGATTCAATGGGGAATAAAAGATAAACAATTTTCTTTTTACAAAATACTAAACAAACTTTCGAGATTCAATGGGAACTAGACAGGGCAGCTATTGAAGAAAATAATATACATCTTAAACAAATTAAGAACATATTTTTTTTTGTTTCTTGTTGGTCTCTCACAAAGTCAAATTTGTTAGAAAGTCATAGGACAAGTTGAAGAATAATGAAGTCAGAAGTCCAGATCACAACTGTCTAGGTATGCACTGCACCACTAGCTAGGTCAATGGTGATTCGTAGGTTCTTTCAGATTCTACAAGAATTTCAGAGAAATTCCATGATACCTTGGATACGTAAATATATCCTAACTTATCATAATCTTTTTAACTTCTATTTTTGCTGAATCATTTTTTTTTCTTCACTTGATAATTGAATGAAGTTATTAAAAGTTATGGAGCACTTTACAAAATGTCTCCTAGCCCATTCTTAGGCCTCTAAATTTCAAGCTGTTTATCTGATAATGAGAAGCTCTTTGGAAAATAAGAAAAAAAAAATTATTTACTCTAAAATGTTTCACTAATTGCACTTTGCTATATATATTTTTTCTTATAAAATAATAAATGTATTAAAAAAAATTAGATTGCAATTGATGGATCATAAAGTGAAACGTTAAAACTTAAAAGTGAGACAAAAAAAACTTTTATTCAACAAACAACAAATAGGATAAACCAAGCTATCTAGTTTAACAAATTTGGAATTTCACCATCTACACTAAAAAACTGTGCTTATGACAATAGCAAAACTCCAGCCTAGTAACTAAAATTAATTCTTGCGATCCGTATAAACATCAGCTGCTTTTCACCTTCCCAATTTTAATTTATGTAAAAAATTAATCAAGAAAAAATCCTTCATTTTTTTTTTAAAAAAAACTTGGCATAATCAATAATGCATGTAAGTTAAAGCAAAATCATTGCACCGACATTTCAGCCAAACAAAAATATTATTTGTAGAAATTGCCACCTAACACACCCATCTAAAGAAGTTAAAGTTATGCTTTGATTGTGCATGAAGACTGCTTTCAAGTTTTACTTAAAAATTTATCATAAATTTTGCTAAATCACATTTGTGGAACCGACACAGGATAATGTAGGAATTTTTTTTTTTGTTTTTGAAATTATTGATATGTTGCGTACCCATCTGGATAGAAAGTTAAGCAATGTGCATGAAAGGTTTAACTCTTAGCTGAGGAATTGAAAGTCTGTCTATATTCTATAGCAACTATTCCATCAAGGAAAAAAAAAAAAAAAGGTCTCTGTCTATACCAAGGTTGCATATTGACTTTAGTTCCTTTCATGAGTCTCTTTCATCCAATCCTCTTCTGTCTTCCTACAGGTCTGAAGGACGTGCTTTAAATTAAATTGATAAGAGGAATTTAAAAATAGAGATTTCCCAACCATAGCACGTTACTCATGTCCACTTTGACTTCATTCGTGGGAATGAGATTCAGGTACTTAGTGGGAATCATCTATTGGCAGCACGTAATAAAAAACACATTGCTAAAAAACAAAACCATGTTGACATAAATAATTAATTAGAAAACACAAAATCATTGAAATATTTGGGAAAATATTGTTTTGAATCATTAACACAGCCTGTTAAAGGATTAAACAAAATTATCATTTTCAAACAATGATTAATGGAGTTCACTATATAAAGGGTTAGCACCCATGCAAGTCTCAATAGGAGTTATCCTTTCACAATTAGAGTTGAATTGCAAGAAATGGGTACCTCGAAACACTTGAGGCATTGGCCTCCATTGATTTACGTTATAGCATTTTGCCTCATTGCAACTAGGGTAATTGCTGATAAGCCTTACATCTATGCTTCGCCGCCACCACCAGAAGAAGACTTATCACCATTACCACCAAAGCATGAAGACCGCCCACCACATAATCACCATGACGAGTCATCACCTCCGCCATTGAAATCTTTGACCCCACCCCCAGCCTCGTACTACTACAAGTCTCCCCCACCACCTTCTCCATCACCTCCTCCTCCATACATTTACAAGTCCCCACCTCCTCCCTCAGCATCTCCCCCACCACCCTACATTTACAAATCACCACCCCCACCATCACCCTCCCCTCCTCCTCCCTACGTCTACAAATCACCACCACCACCATCACCTTCACCCCCTCCTCCTTATATTTACAAATCCCCTCCTCCACCATCTCCATCACCCCCACCTCCTTATGTCTATAAATCGCCACCTCCACCATCTCCATGTCCACCACCTCCATATGTCTACAAGTCCCCTCCTCCACCATCACCATCACCTCCTCCTCCATACATCTATAAATCTCCACCACCACCCTCACCATCACCACCTCCTCCTTACATTTATAAATCACCACCACCACCATCTTCGTTATCTCCTCCACCATATGTCTACAAGTCCCCACCTCCACCACCACCATCACCTCCTCCTCCATACATCTATAAATCTCCACCACCACCCTCATCATCACCACCTCCTCCTTACATTTATAAATCACCACCCCCACCGTCTCCCTCACCTCCTCCTCCTTATGTCTACAAGTCCCCTCCTCCTCCATCACCATCACCACCTCCTCCCTACATCTATAAATCTCCACCACCACCCTCACCTTCACCACCTCCTCCTTATATTTATAAATCACCACCCCCACCATCACCAGCACCTCCTCCTCCATATGTTTATAAGTCACCACCACCACCATCTCCATCACCTCCTCCTCCATCTCCTTCACCCCCACCTCCTTACGTCTACAAATCACCACCGCCACCATCACCTTCACCTCCTCCTCCTTACGTTTACAAATCCCCTCCTCCACCATCTCCATCACCTCCTCCTCCTTATGTCTATAAATCCCCACATTCACCGTCTCCTTCACCCCCACCTCCTTACGTCTACAAATCACCACCTCCACCATCACCTTCACCTCCTCCTCCTTACGTCTACAAATCCCCTCCCCCACCATCTCCATCTCCTCCTCCTCCTCCTCCTTATATCTATAAGTCACCACCTCCTCCGTCTCCTTCACCTCCACCTCCTTATGTCTACAAATCACCACCACCACCATCACCTTCACCTCCTCCTCCTTATATTTACAAATCCCCTCCTCCACCATCCCTATCACCTCCTCCTCCTTATGTCTATAAATCTCCACCTCCACCATCTCCATCTCCACCTCCTCCTTATGTCTACAAGTCCCCTCCTCCTCCATCGCCATCACCTCCTCCTCCCTACATTTATAAATCTCCACCACCACCCTCACCATCACCACCTCCTCCTTACATTTATAAATCACCACCACCACCATCTCCATTGCCTCCTCCTCCATATGTTTACAAGTCACCACCACCACCATCTCCATCGCCTCCTCCTCCTTACATTTACAAGTCACCACCTCCCCCATCTCCATCACCTCCTCCTCCATATGTTTACAAATCACCACCACCACCCTCTCCATCTCCTCCTCCTCCTTACATTTACAAGTCACCACCTCCCCCATCTCCATCCCCACCTCCTCCCTATGTTTACAAGTCACCTCCTCCTCCATCTCCTTCACCTCCTTCTCCTTATGTCTATAAGTCACCACCTCGTCCATCTCCTTCACCCCCACCTCCTTATGTCTACAAATCACCACCCCCACCTTCACCTTCACCTCCCCCTCCCTACACTTATAAATCTCCACCACCTCCGTCTCCATCACCTCCTCCTCCCTATGTCTACAAGTCGCCACCTCCTCCATCTCCTTCACCACCACCTCCTTACGTCTACAAGTCTCCACCTCCACCATCTCCTTCACCACCCACTCCATACTATTACAGCTCTCCTCCACCCCCATATCATCTCTAGTCACTTCCTCCATACCTCCATGAGTCAGCACATTCACCAGCTTAGTCTCCACCGCTGCCTCACTGGGTTATTACTATAAATGATTCTCACCTCCAAAAGGCTATTTATTTTAAATGCACCTATTAAATTATCAGTTTGAATTGTTCCAAGAATAATCACTTTCTTTTGGATTGTATGCATGGTGATTTCTTTTTTTAGAATTGTAGCTTTTATGAAGTGTCCTTGTGTACAATAAAGACATGAAATAGATATCCTATGTGATCTATATGCAAGAAGCACTGATTATATTATGTTATGTAACCAATGTAAGTCAGGAATTCATGTTCTTAAATATTTTCTATGTATTGTGGCTATTTTACGTGACTACAAGTTATTGTTACTATACTACAAAGGATATCTAAACATTCTTGTTCTTTTTTTTTGGGGGGGTGCTGAGTTAAACATCTTGCGCTTGCTGTTGCAATGTAAGTGTTAATATATCTGAATTTCCCGAATGAAGATTCTATTGAACAACTTCTGTCGATCAAAATTCAATACAAAACACCCTGCTAATGTGATTTATATCCAGCCATTCTAAGCGTGTGCATTTTTTGAGTTGAATCCACCACATTATAAAATAGTATTTACCAGTGCGTTTAATTCTAAACCTTGCCCAACCAAAGGATGTGGCTTATTTTACAAGAATAGTGGCTAACTAGTTTGTTTGTTATCTCTTCAAGGATAGCATATTGTGAAATAGATATTGCAAACCATTATGGTATCACGTAAGGGAAAAGATCGATTCCTCTCCATTTAAAATGGAATATTTATTTTATAAATTTGATTAAACATTACATATTTTACATTGTCTCTAGTGTTTTGTCACTTAAAATTTTAAATTATGTGACATTTTGTACACTGTTATATTTTTAAAAAATAAAGTTATCTATAACATGGACTGTCTCCACTACAACAATAGACTGCACACATGATTCTAATTCTTTGTATAGTGAAAACAATGTACCATACAGTTTACAATTAATGATCCAAATGTTCTTACAAAAATTATTATTATTTCAAATATAAATTTCAATGGAAAAGCAAACCATGTTCTAAAAAATTGATTATTAATAGCTTATTTGAAAATTTTATACATGAAATAAATCTATTGCACCACAATGACGAAAATGAAGTTAAGGAGTAACAATTTTTTTTTTTTTCTAAAATAAAACAATTAAGAATGAATAATTTGCATAAAATCCAAATAATAAACTTATAAGGTTTTTTTTAAGAGTTGACAAAAATTGATTAGTGTATTATTTTGATGATAAAGAGAAATATATAAATAAATAAATAAATAAATATATATATATATATATATTAATAGCCAAAATTGAGAGAAAATCTAATTAAATTCTTAATATATTGGAGTCTAATTTTGAGTCATGTGTCTCATCTAATTTAAAAATCTAATTTGTGTGTCAAGTGAATTATTAGGTGTAAAAATCAAAGAGTCTATATTCAATTAGATTTTAAATTGAATTTTAATTGGAATTCAATTTTGCACTATGTGTCCCATTTAATTTTTTTTTTTTTTGAGGCAAGTAAATTATTAGGTACAAAAACCGAAAACCTAAGAGTCTAAATCCAAATAAATCCTAAATTTATATATATTTATATATAATGAGAAACCATTATATATTTTAGAAATTCATGGCTTAATGTGTAAGTTGTAATTTTTGTACTAAGTTTAATTTGAATTTATATATACATGTAATTGTGATTGTTTTTAAATGTACATGTGCATACGCACAGAATTATACACTAATTATCATAGAAAGTACACCATAAGTTGAAATTCTATTACCTTTAAAAAAAGAATGAACAATTTGCATACACAATCAAATGACATCCTTATAAGATCTTTTTAAGAGTGGACAAATATATAGAAATAACCATAAGTAATATTCAACTTAGGTAGGAATTTTAATATGTATTAAGTTATGTTTATTTTTAAATGCATCCATCTATGATATGCATGTGGTTACAAGTCAGTATGATATTTATGATCTAATGCACATATTTAAATAAAATAAAATAAAATCAGCCAAGCAATTTTTTAGCTATAAAATTACCATATTTAAATATAGTAAGAAAACAACTCGACTTTGCCTAATGAAAAAAAATTCATTTAATCTATTCAAAAGAATTGAATACCATGGCAAAACCCCATAATGCGTATAAAAACCAAGCAATTGACTCAATTGAAGTATACAAATTCCAGCTAAACAATCGAATTGATCATGTGGTTTGATTAATTGAGAAATAGGAAGTTGAAGGACTTCAATTAATTATAATGTCATCTTTTAATTTAATTAAAGAAAAAGATTATTAACATTCATCTTATTTCAATCAATACAATTAAATAAACTAAGTTAACAGTAATGATGATGAGGTAATCTTACTTAATTAGATGAGTGAAGTATCCATTTGAACTTAATTTTGTATTGAATATTATGAACAGGTCACTTGATATCAAAACTAAGAAAATTAAAATGGAAACTTGGCGTAAAATTAGATTATCACTCTGTTTGTTTCGTTGGAAAACCTTCTGTAAAGATAGTTTTCCACATTTTCCAGTGTTTGGTAGCACAAAAAAAACCTGGTCAATGGAAAACTATCTTTGATCAACGGAAAACTCTAATAAAAATAAGGCTTATTTTCTATAAGCTGTTTTCCAATTTTTTTTTTGGAAAACAATCTTTCTCTCATGCGTTGCAACTCCTATAAATATTATCTTCGTCTATAGCCGTGGGGAACATAATTTTTTGGTGCCTTCTCTCACTCATGGTAAGTTTTTTCACTTTTTCTCTCTTCCCTTTGCTTTTTATTTCTTCACACCCTCACCGTCACTAACTTTGGTCTCTCCTCTTCCCATAGATCTCTCTCTTTAAATGTCTCTCGTATCTCTTTTCTCCATGTTTCTCTTCCCCTCTGTAACACAATTCTCTGATTAGATTTTTTCTTTACTTCACTGATCGATCAATAGCTCCAACTTGCAAAGGAGAACAAATTTTCAGCGGTAATTATTTCATTCCTCTCTACCAAAATCCCAATTCTTTGCTTCAAATTTCAAGCTCGATTTTCTTTTTTCTCTAAGAAATTTTCGATTTGATGGATTCTAAGCAGAAGTTACTTCTTTTTTGTACATAAAGTGCAAAAAAATAAAATAAAATAAAATAATAGAAGAAGAAGAAGAAAGAATGAAAGAAGTAAAAAATGAAAATTTTAAACATAGTACCTATATTGCTCTAAATTGCTTTTACATGGGACAATTTTTAACGTGGACTAATAATATTGTTATATAATGAATGATAATTGTTTAGGAAAATTGCATTTGTTGGCAAATACATTTTTTGTTGGCAGATACTCTGTAGTAATGATATATTATGTAGTACATTATGTAAATATATAATTTAGAGTAATATTGAAGACTTGTGGTTGATCATAGTAGACAAATGGTTGATATATGTGTGCGTGTATGTGTATGTACGTTACTTTCTATATATATGAGCAAGATGAGTGGTAGAGATCATGAAATTTGACAACTAATTAATTTTGATTGTATCTATTGTCAAAATTTTAGATTAATTAGTATGAAAACCAAATTCATTCTTGGTTTTTTATTTATAATGATTACATTAATTAGTTTACATAATATACATGTTTTAAATTATAAAGGAAATATTTTTTTAAAAAAATTGCATACCAAACACCAGAAAATATTCTCAAGCATATTTTCAAGGTCGTTACCAAACACTGGAAAATAAGACAGTTTTCTAGAAAATGTTTTTTGGAAAATGAACCATTTTCCAAAAAACGTTAATGCTGAAACAAACAGAGTGTATAATGAAAACCTAATTTGGATTTGAATTGAATTTCAATGGTGTTTTGAATTTAATATATTATATATGATCATTTCCAAAAAAAAAAAATTGTAAAATTTTAAACCACTAAATATGTTGAGTAATTGAAAGAAAAAGAAGAAAAAAAAAACGGAAGCAAGAATTTAACATTGTTGGTTTGATGATTTATGTTCATAGTGGAAAACCATAGATGATGACATTCTTACTATATCATTTATACACATCACAATAAACTCAATGTAGGGTTTACATAGTAAGAACACTAAATTAATCATAGACTACTAACCCTAAATTAATTCACTTGCTCTTTATATAAGTTTTTGGACTTTTTAGACCATAATCTCTAACATAAACTACGTAGTCCCATGTTTTTTTCCAAAAACAATTCAACGGGACAGATTTCTCCACTCAAATGCATGTGGCTCTGCCCTTACTCACGGATTAAGATTCGATCTTAAAAACAGGAAAAAAAATCATCAGAAACTAGCAAGAACATTCTATTCTCAATTTAAAATAGGCAAATTGGAGCAAGTCTGACACGGTTTAATTGATGGAAGGCCAGCATTTTGACTTCGAATTTTTCTTTCATGCAGTTTCTTCATATCTTCTCTCTCTGATCAATATAGTTAAACGATAATTTAGAGCTGTTTGCACAAAACAAGCTTTCTTGGGTGATGAACAAGCGAATGAGTGCTTAATTACCAACTATACAGGACCCTCTTCACTCTCCGTGTTAGACTTGTTCAAGGCTGACATGCCTGCGTATCGAAGACACTAAATTATGGGACAGCACCACTGCTCCAGCTAATAGTTGAAAACAGAAGAGTAATATTACTAAACAAATAAATCAATCAGTATCAGCAATGATAGAGCTAATTATATTTTATGAGGGTGTACGTGCGTGTGTATTTTATTTTAATCATTCAATTATATTCTAACAACTATCATAGAAAATGTCACTATACACAAAGGGTTATTGCCAATCCCACCATGCAATTAGGCCCAAAAGGGTTAGATTTGATAACCGGAACAGAATGTGGCACAACAGGAACAGAAATGTGAATCCCTGGGAATGGGCCTCGGGGAGTCTATATATGCTATGGTATCCTATTCCTGCTTCAATATATAGTTCAATGCCACTACTAGTGTGGTTTGCTAATATGTGCTATATATATTTATTGCTTCATCTTCATCACCACACACTTGTAGTACGCTACCCCAAATACACTGGCCTTACAAGTCCTTCAAGATATATATGTGTATATATATATATATATATATATATAAGCATTTAGGGTTGTAAATGAGGTCATTTTTCACTTGTACTCAATCTTATAAAATTAACGCAATTGAGTGAATTTTGCCATGGTTAAGATTTTTTTTTTGAGAAGATGGTTAAGAAATATTTGATTTATCTAATAGAATTTTAATGTTTCCATACCCTAGAAAAGTTCAATGTGAGTCCATGGATTATTATTTAGTTTTTTCATGGAGTCCAATTTAACTTCGAATCTCTTCTTCTTGGCTTGTTGTAATAAAAGAAATTCATATTATTAGGTAATGAATCAATAAGATAAAAATAAAAATTATTTTTTTTTAGGTATAAAAATAATGATTGAGAATTATTTCTAATAAAAAGGTTAAAATAAAGCTTTTGACATCAGGCCCAAATAAGGCATAATTACATAAGATCATGAAGAAACGATATGTCGATCCCATTGGTTAGAATATGATGTTTAGCTCATATGTTAGCTTTTACACTTTAATCTTGATCAAAGGAGAGAGTTGAGTCATGAGTGTCCAAAAGTGAAATTCAAGGGATTTTATGTTTTATGGAAGGGTTGAGAATATCTCAAGTTGAAATTCAAGGGATTTGTGGATTTGTGTTTTTTGGATTAACTAAAGGAGGGAAAATGCATTTCTCCTAAATTTAATAATAAACTTTTGAAAGTTTGGACCTCTAAAAGACAGCTATGAATTCATATTATTAATTAAATTGTAGGTTCACATGCATATTGTATATTATATAATAAAAATTATGTGTGACTCAACGTAAATGTTACATGTATGATGATGTATTCGGCTGCTTTGGCCATATGTTCAAAATAAATACTTTATTAATATAATTTACTTTGAGTTAAAATTTCACGAGTTAATTGTAACTTCTTATATTTAATACTTTAATTTAAGATTAATTTGCAATATTAGTATCCATTGAAAGGATTAGTACAGTGGGTTAGGGTGGATAATATAAATCAAGATGCAGTGATCAAAAAATTTTGACAAATTAGTGCACTCCACCACCCAATATCCACAAATTTTTTTATTTTTTTTATTTTTTTTTATGGGACTAATTTGTTAAGTGGAGATCAAAAATTAATCTCAAACATTATAATTTAAGGTGAAAAATTATGATTAAACCTAATTGACTAATTACTTATTTATTTCAAATCTTGCAATGATAGAAAAGGAGTTCAGATTCAAGCATTCAAGTCCTAGAACTATGAGCTCTTAGACCATCTTCGGACAAAATGGGCTTTTGCCCTTTTCCACAAAACTAATTAGCCTTTTGCCCTTCTTCCCAAACTAAATAGGGAAATGCCCTTCTTTTGAAACTCGACTTTTTCAAAATCGAGTTAAAAAAAAAAAAAAAAAATTCTGAAGCCCTATAGTGACGTTTTTAAGGACCTATAGTGACGTTTTAAGAACCTATAGTGACGTTTTATAACTTGATATTCACAAAATCGAGTTATAGGCAATAAAATTGCCTATAACTCGATTTTATGGATATCAAGTTACGAAACGCCACTATAGGTCCTTAAAAATGTCACTATAGGTCCTTAAAAACGTCACTATAGGGTTTAACTCGATTTTGAAAAAGTCGAGTTTTAAAAGAGGGGCATTTCCCTATTTAGTTTGGGAAGAAGGGCAAAAGGCTAATTAGTTTTGTGGAAAAGGGCAGAAGCCCATTTTGTCCGACCATCTTCATCCATTCATAATAAAAATTCTTGGAAATGGGACCATGGGTATATATGCCATAGTATTTGCCTGCTAAACGCTGATGATCAAAGGAGCAGAGGGAAAATGAAAACGACTCCTTGTGACGGTGGTTTACAGCTTTAAGAATTGAATCTTATCAATAAAATAAGGAAAACACTTTTCTTTACAAGAATTGTTTTCATTAGCTGTTAGCCTGTTACTATTACTGTTTTCCAATGGGATTTTATTACTTCGAAAATGACAACAATTTAGACATATCAAAAATTTGGTACAATGCATGACTTTTTATTTATTTATTTTTGTAGTTGCACGAATTTCCTGGCCCAAACCCTTTTGATCTGGCCCTGACCCAAAGCGCAACACACAATAAATGTTTGTAGAGGATGGGTGAAAGAACTTAGTCTCAGTGAACCTGGTCGGACTTAGGTATGGAGAAGGTTGTTGCAAGGATAAAAACACCAGAATGAATATTCCCCAGAAGTTTTTACTTCCTAAGTGATGAATACAGTTTTTTCCGTCCCTTTCTTTGAGGGATTTTATTACATTATATAGCTCTATTATTCTTATCTGAACCTTACACTTGTTGATCATCTAAGCCCCCACTTGAGCACCTGTCCTATCAGACACCTTTATCATCCCCTTGTGAGTTGCAGTGGCCAAGGCAGTACTGTTCAGGGGTCTTTTCCTCATTAATGCGGCCAAGAGGGTGGCTGTAACACATTTAATGTGGCAGTAGTTGCTTTTCATGAGATATTTTGGGTTTTATTCTTTTTATATGCTTGGAGGATGAGCTGCAGTGGTAGGGGCGAGCTCTTGGCCTGGACTTCGTAGCGTCCGAGGAGATGTTACTCCTCGGACAGGTTTCTTTTACCATAGTTGGGCTTGGATAACGTTTTGGCTATGACTTTTCCTCGGACATGATGCTTTTCGGACGGGCCTGTGTTTAGGTAGCCCATTGTTTTGGGCCGGGCCCCACAATAGCCCCTCAAAACTCCGGTTTTTATCTCTTTCCGAGGAGAAAAGCGGGGTTTTGATGTCAATGAGAGGATGGAAGCAAAGAAGCCTTGGGGCGCGCGTGCGGGCAGTTACTTTTGGACGCGCTACAATTTACGAGGCGCGGCCATTTACTTCTGGAGGTTTCTTGTCCCCTTCATCCAACGATGAGACATGGATCGAACGGCCATCATTATTTCTCGACTTTTTAGGCGAGGTCGATCTTTTCTCTCTCCTCCCGACTATATAAGGCGTCAGACAGGCTCCCCTCTTCTTTTCTTTTATTCGCTCATCAGAACAGAGCCCTTCAGAGAACTCCAGCGCCCAGAAATCCTTAAGCACATCCTTCCTTCAGATCTTCATCGTCATTTCTGCGAGGCGCCCTCCGTAGAAGAGCTTTGCGATTCCCTTATTGGGCATTTGAGAAGATACCTGTAAGTTCCGTACGCTTTGTCGCTTCGACTTCCTCCTCGGACTTTATTTTTCCCTTGGTCTTTATTTTCATTCTTCCAGTACAACTCGGATGGGTAGATTCGAAAAATTAGTAAATACTCCGGCCGCTATGGAGGCCTTTAGGGCAAAATACCACATTCCCCCGGGCGTGGGGCTGCGGTACTGTCCTCTTGAGGGAGTATTGACAGATAGAGGCGAGGGAGAAGTTGTTATCCCCATGATTGCTTTCATAGAGGGAGGGATGACACTTCCCATGCGTAGGATCACAAGGGAGTACTTGTCCAACCATAGGTTGACGCCGCATCAGTGTGCCCCTAATATGTTCAAGATACTAGGCTGTGTAGATGTCTTAGACGAGCGGATGAATCTAGGCCTTACTTGGCACGACGTGGCTTATCTGTATGAGTGTCATCGCCTCGAGAGTGGCCTCGATAAGGGAGGGTATTATCTCAAATCCCGATCCGAGGTGGTTAGATTGATCTCCTGTCTTCCAGTCTCCAATAAGACTGTGAAGAATGATTTTCTTATTGCTTCGGGGGAGTGGTTCGTCGGTATTCATTGTCCGACTAGGGCAGGAAAACCAGGTGCGGCGTCTTTAGGGCCAGTCCTTTTGGGGATAGGGTTTAGCATTGGGGGGTCACTTTTCTAGCTTTCCTCACACTTGGAGAATTTCATGTACTAACCCCGTTGTTTTTGGATGTTTTGCAGATAAAGTTCACGTCGCTCCCCGACTAAACTTCGTGAATGTGCCGATGCTGAACTATCTTCTGAGGTCGGAGATTTACGTTGCCGAGGACGGACAGCTACGTGCGGCTCATCTGGTCTTGGGCTATCAACCTCTAATCCGCTCTTTTCAAGTCGTTGGTCACGCCATAAGGGCTGGCAGTCCGAGGTTGGCTAGGATTGACGTATCCATAAACGGGTTCCTAGCTCCACATGATCTTCCCCCAGTCGTTCTACCCGTTGTTCGGCATCCCCGTATAGCAGAGCAACTACCTTCGCCGGAAGAGCCTGGTGTTGCTGTTCCAGTTGAAGGGCACACCGAATCATCTCGTCTTTCCCTTGAGGAAGAAATAGACAAGTTTTATTTCGAGGAGGAAGTTCAGCAAGACCTCGTGGTTGAGCTTTCTGATCCTGAAGGAGAGCAGGACCGCAACTCCGTGGTCGCTGGTCCAATTATTATAACCTGCTCGGAAGACTCCTCGGACGAAGAAGGAGGTGATATGGGAAAGTCTCTGAGAGAGTTGATGTCCAGCCGAGGCAAGGGTCAGTCTTCGAAGGCGCCTGCCAAAGCGCAAACCCAGGACCCACCTCCAATCGCCCCTCAGGTCCCTACTGATCCTGGCCTCAAGGCTATCCTTGACCTGAAAAAGAAAAGGCAGGCTGACATCCCTGAGGAGGGCGAGCTGGTTACCCGGCCTACTAAGCAGCAAAAGGCTGCCAAGGGACAGAGGAGTAAGAGGGCAAACTCCTCTGAGAGCAAGGACGAGGAGAACCGTGCTGAGGTGCGCGCTACCCCGCGTACGTGGAGCCCTAAGTTGGAGTTGGATGGGGTTGCCATCCCCTACAACTCGTCGATCCGAGAATACAATCGGGGCCGAGCAGGGTACGTGGTTGATGCCTTAGAGCAACCCCTACTGCTTCCTCGGGATATGGAGGCCTATAGGCGGTTCTCTCAGCCGGAGCTTTTCCTATCCCTTAAAAGGGATCTTGCGATGGTGAGTAATTCTTTTACTGTTTTATTAACTTACTTAACCCTGCTAAATTCTGAGCCGATTTTATTTCGCTTGCAGATCACTCAGCAGGTATTTATGGCTGAGGAATTTTGTCGTGATAGTCGGAGTCAGGCTGAGGTTGAGGCTCAGTCTCGGACGGAGATGGAGACAACCTTGGGGTCCCCAAGCATGATCACCTTGGGCTTACTGAGAAGTTCAAGGAGTCGGAGAAACGGCGCAAAAATGCTGAGGCTGGTCTGAAGAGTGCCGAGACTCAGGCGGAGGATCAGCGTAAAGAGCTGTATTCGACCCAGCTCAACCTCGCCACTGAGAAGCAGGTAGTGGTGGATCTCAAGACTGCTCTGCAAAGAGTCGAGAGTGAGCTGCGGAGGGCTAGAGAGGAGGCTCAGCTGATCCGGGAGGCTGCGGAGGCTGAAAAGAATACTGCTCGCCAGCTTGGGGTCCAAGAAACGGAGGCCAGGCTATCCGAGGAGATCCCTGAGGTGTGCAGGGACTACTGCAGTATCTCGTGGGCTCAGGCTCTTGATGCTGCAGGAGTTCCCACGGATTCGGCGCTAAGGTTGCCTGAGAACGTTTTCTACCCTCAGGAGATCCGAGAGAATCTTGACGGCGCCCAAGCAGCTTCTGAGCAGGGTTTGGCGGTGCCTGACGCCGTCCCTGTGCCTGACAACACGAAGAATCCGGCTGCGGACCTTACCGTTGAGGTTTCTCCTCTTCAGCCAGAGCAGAAAGAAAACCCTCCTGCCAAGGCTTAGATTTTAGGCTTTTTGACTTTTATATCTCTTTTTTATGTTGTTATATATGTGTTTATTATTATTTTTTTTTAAACGAGAGTCGTCCTGTTTTTGCACTTTTTGTACGAACCTCTCTTTTGTAGTGATCTCGGAACATTAATATAGAATGTTTCCTTCATTTTCATGGATTTTTGTTAACACTATCCCTTTATTTAGTGCTGATAACGATATAAACGGTCGTGGTGAAGAGGATGTTGTAGCGAATTTGAGTGAGGGTTGCAACGGTGCTAGACTGTGCGTGCGCCCAAAAATGATTTCCCTTAGGTAATAGTTTCCCAAATTGTCGAGTAATAATTTCCCCTAAGTCTGTGGTCCGAGGAGCCATGCAGGACTTAGGTTCTGTTTAAAACTTGTATGAATAGTTGCCGTAAGTAATAATTTCCCCTAAGTCTGTGGTCCGAGGAGCCATGCAGGACTTAGGTTCTGTTTAAAACTTGTATGAATAGTTGCCGTAAGTAATAATTTCCCCTAAGTCTGTGGTCCGAGGAGCCATGCAGGACTTAGGTTCTGTTTAAAACTTGTATGAATAGTTGCCGTAAGTAATAATTTCCCCTAAGTCTGTGGTCCGAGGAGCCATGCAGGACTTTGGTTCTGTTTAAAACTATGAATAGTTGTAGATAGATCAGCAGATGAAGGATAATCACGAAACAAAACATGGGCGAAGCCATTTTCATTAATAACAATATCTTCTGAGGTTATTTACATTCCATGGCCGAGGTACAGTTTTTTCATCCAGATCTTCTAGGTAGTAAGCGCCTATCCCGGCCACGGATGTGACACGGTACGGTCCTTCCCAATTGGGCCCCAACTTGCCCCAAGAGGGGTTTTTCGCGCTGCCGAGAATCTTTCTCATCACGAGATCACCTGGACCTAGAGGTCGCAGCTTGACGTTGGCATCATACCCTTGTCTCAGCTTCTGGTGGTAGTAGGCCATATGAATCATGGCTTTTTCCCTTCTTTCCTCGGCTAGGTCTAGACTTCTTCCCAATAACTCGTTGTTATCGCTTGGGGTAAACGAGCTAGACCTCAGTGTGGGGAAGTTGTTCTCAATTGGGAGCACGGCCTCAGCCCCATAAGTCATGGAAAAGGGGGTTTCACCGGTTGAACGCCGCGGCGTTGTACGATAGGTCCACAAGACGTGCGGGAGCTCTTCTACCCATCTTCCCTTTGCCTCATCTAGTCTTTTCTTCAATCCGTTCACTATGACCTTGTTCACGGCCTCGACTTGCCCGTTTCCTTGGGGGTATGCGGGGGTGGAATATCGATTAATGATCCCGAATTCGCGGCAATACTCCCTAAAATTCATACTGTCGAACTGAAGACCATTGTCGGAAACGAGTGTACGTGGAGTTCCGAAGCGGGTGATAATGTTCTTCCAGATGAATTTCTGGGCATCCACGTCCCTAATGTTGGCCAAAGGTTCAGCCTCCACCCATTTAGTGAAGTAATCGGTTCCGACTATTATGTACCGCTTGTTCCCCGCAGCCTTGGGGAAAGGTCCGACAATATCAAGACCCCATTGTGCGAACAGCCATGGGCTAGAGAGTGGGTTGAGAACCCCTTCGGGTTGGTGGATATTCGGGGCAAATCTTTGGCACTGATCGCACTTTTTAGCGTACTATTGGGCCTGTCTTTGCATGTTTGGCCACCAGTATCCTTGGGTGAGTGCCCTGTGCGCCAACGACCTTCCTCCGGTGTGACTTCCACAAATTCCTTCATGCAACTCTTCAAGTAGAGACTCGGACTCTTTTGGATGTACACAGAGTAAGTACGGTCCAGAGTAGGAGCGCCGATATAGCTTGCGGTCCTCTGATAGCCAGAACCGAGGAGCATTTCTACGTATCTTCTCGGCCTCTAGTTTTTCTTCCGGTAAGATATCGTCTTGGAGGAAGTTCCTTATGGGGTCCATCCAGCTGGGACTTTGTCTAATCTGATGGACTTGGGCCGGGTTTTTACCGACGGGACTCGCCCTGATTAGATCTTCGACGAGGATCATTCGTGGCAGGTCATGCGCAGAGGACGTGGCAAGAGTGGCCAGCGAATCTGCATGAGTGTTTGCACTTCTGGAAATGTGCCTCAGATTGAATGACTCAAAACTCGTCTGCAGGCGCTTGACTTGTCCCAGATACTCTTGCATCCTAGCGTCTCTGGCTTCCAGCTCACCCATCACTTGTCCGACGACCAACCTGGAGTCCGAGAATGCTTCTATTACTCTTCCGCCCAGTTTTTGAACCATAATCATCCCTTGGAGCAAGGCCTCGTATTCGGCTTCATTGTTCGTAGCCGAAAATTCGAGCCTCAGTGATTTTTCAATGGCGGCACCGTTTGGTGATACTAAAACTATCCCAACTCCAGATCCTTTCTGGTTGGCCGCGCCATCCATGTAGATCTTCCAATGCAAGGCCTTTCCTGCCGTAATTACACCAACCGGTTTTCCATTCGTGTCTTTCTTCTCGGTTATTCTTTCTATAGAGGGTTCAGCAAACTCTGCTACCAGGTCCGCGAGGACCTGACCTTTGATGGAGGATCTGGGCATATATTTAATATCAAAGGCTCCCAAAAGCGCACTCCACATGGCAATCCTTTCGGTGTAGTCAGCGCTTCGAAGCACTGCTCGGAGGGGAAGCTGGGTGAGAACGATAACCGTGTGTGCTTGAAAGTAATGAGGGAGCTTCCGGGTGGCATAGACTACCGCCAGAATTGCCTTTTCTAGAGGTAGATATCGTACCTCGGCTTCGTGTAATGATTTGCTCACATAGTATACTGGTCGCTGCACCCCATTATCATCCCATATCAGTACCAGGCTTACAGCATGGGGAGCTACAGCAATGTACGCAAACAACACCTCGTCTGCCTCAGGACTGGACATGATGGGGGGCCGTGAGAAATATTCCTTAAGCTGCTGGAAAGCCCGAACGCACTCCTCCGACCACTCAAACCCTTTCCACTTATTTATCAGTAGGTAAAACGGTCGGCATCGATCCGCTGACCGCGATATAAACCGGTTTAATGCTGCAATCATTCCCGTGAGCTTCTGTACTTCCTTCGGGTTCCGAGGAGCCTGTAAGCTGTTTATCGCTTTGATTTGATCGGGGCTTACTTCTATTCCCCTATGAGTTACCATGTACCCTAGGAATCTTCCCGACCCAACTCCGAAGGAACATTTGGAAGCGTTCAACCGCAACCGGTGTTTTCTTAAGATAGCGAAGATTTCTTCAAGGTCTTTCACGTGCTCGGACACCCTCTTACTCTTCACAACCATATCATCTATGTAAACCTCAATGATCTTGCCCAGTTGTGGTTCGAACATCCGGGTCATCATCCTTTGGTAGGTTGAGCCTGCGTTCTTTAGCCCAAACGGCATCACCTTATAGTGGTAGTTTCCGATGGGCGTCATGAAAGCCGTCTTCTCCTGGTCCTCAGGTGTAAGGGGGATCTGATGATAGCCCTGGAAGGCGTCCAGGAAGCTCATCCAAGGGTGACCCACGGTTGCATCCACCAACCTATCTATTCGTGGTAGGGGGAATGGGTCCTTTGGGCACGCCTTGTTCAGGTCCGTGAAGTCCACGCAGACCCTCCACTTACCTGTCTTCTTCTTTACCACCACCGCGTTTGCCAAACATTCAGGGTAAAAGACCTCTTTAATAGCCCTTACTTTTTTCAGTTTTGCAACCTCGTCTCTCACGGCACTAGCGTGTTCCTTTGAAGGGCGTCGGGGGGGCTGCTTCTTCGAAGTGGAAGACGGGTTGACGTTAAGGTGGTGACAAATAAGACCAGGATCAACCCCCGGGGCGTCATAGGCATCCCACGCAAACACGTCGACATTTCCTCTGAGAAATCTGATTAGTTCCTCCTTTTCTTGAGCAGGCAATTCAGAGCCGACATGAAAAAACTTGTCTGGGTCGTTGTTGACAGCGATCTTTTCTAAACTTTCACACTTGATCTCCTCGGCTAGCTCATCCCCTTGCCCTGCCGAGGAGGCTGGTTGCTATGAGTTCTGTGGGGCCGAGGACTCTGTAACGGGCCGATGTAGGATGGCGGCAACCATGCACTTCCTGGATACGGCCTGATCTCCTCGGATCTCTTCTACTCGTCCTCTGGATGGGTATTTTACTTTTTGGTGGAGTGTGGAGGTCACGGCTTCTAGGGCGTGGATCCATGGTCTGGCAACTATCGCGGTATAGAGGGAGTAAGCGTCGACCACGATAAAATTTACCTCCACCACCTCTGACCCAGTCTGCACGGGTAGCCGGATCTGCCCTTTCGGTGTAACCATCCTCCCTTCGAAGCTGAGAAGAGGGGAATCATAAGCTGCCAAGTCCTCCGGCTTGAGGTTCAGCCCCTTGTATAGATCAGGGTACATTATTTCTACCGCACTACCTGAGTCTACTAACACCCTTCTCACATCGAAGCCTCCAATTCTTAACGTAACCACCAAGGCATCGTCGTGAGGTTGAATAGTTCCCTTCTTATCCTCGTCCGAGAATCCCAGTATCAAAGAGCTTCGCTTTTTCGGCCTTTTGGGTTCCCTGTGCCCGTCCTCGGAGTAGGGCCGATCCACCGCCAATATTCTGGGGATGGGTGGCCCAGTTCTTCCTGGTGCAGCGAGGATGACATGTATCGTTCCAGTAGGGGGTCTTAAGGACACATCCTTTCGAGACTCTGGTATTGCTTGACCGTGGTGTCCGCTTGAGGGGTGTAGAAGGTGACGTAACTTCCCTTCTCGGACTAGCTGATCTAGGTGATTCCACAGATTCCTGCAATCCTCAGTGGTATGCCCATGGTCCTGATGGTAGTGGTAGTATAGGTCATGGTTACGCTTGGACGGGTCTCCGGCCATCTTCCCTGGCCATCTAAAGTAGGGCTCGTTTCTTACTTTCTCCAGCACCTGCTGTACTGGCTCCCTGAACACAGCATTCACTGTTTGTGCGTGGCTCTGTCCAACCTGTCGCGAGAAATCTTTCCTCGGCTGGCTAGGGTTATACCGTTCCGATCTAAAGTCATTTGCTTTGAGGGGAATGACCTTCTCCTTTCCCTTTCCCTGCAGTTGATCTTCCTCCACCCTTTTGTACTTGTCGATCCTATCCATCAACTGATGAACATCGGCAACTGGTTTACCAGTGAGGGATTTCCTCAAGCCATGCTCGGTGGGGAGGCCGCTTTTGAACGTGCTGATAGCAACATCATCATGGTTGTCATCTAAGTCATTATACACCTCCCAATATCTATCCGAGTATGCTTTCAAGGTTTCCCCTTCGTGCATAGACAAGGATAATAATGAACTAAGGGGTCGAGGGACTCTGGTGTTTGTGATAAAACGGGAGCAGAAAGCCTGAGTGAGCTGCTTGTAGGAGCCTATGGAGTTTGTCTTCAAGCTGTTAAACCACCTCATCGCCATTGATCCCAAGCTGGATGGGAAGATCTTGCACATTAGGGCTTCGTTTTGGGAGTAGATTGCCATTTTCTGGTTAAACTGGCTCACGTGCTCTACCGGGTCTGCTCGGCCATTATAGATGACGAACGCCGGTTGGTAAAAGCGTCGAGGCAGCTTAGCCCCTTCAATTCTATATGTGAAGGGTGATCTCGAAACCTGGTCCAGCGCCTTCTTCATGACATCGTTCCCTGAACCTTTACTGGACGGGTTTTCACATTTCCGCACAGGGCGTGATTCCCTCTCGTAGGAAAAAGTCTCACTTGGGGGGGTCCTCGACCTCCGTCGGTAACTCACATCCTCCGCATTAGAAGACTCGTCTGAGTCAGAGGGGGACCGTTTTCGCCGCACATGTCATAACTCCCTTTTCAGGTCGTCTATCTCCCGCTGCATGGCCTGATGACTATTTCGCCTCTGGGACACGTGACTGCCTATCTGAGTGTGACTCTGGCTCGTCCGGACAGTATGCACACTTCCCTCACGATTCCCCCTGCCGCCTGGGTTGGTGGGGTTATTCTGCCTCTGGGACTCAACGGGTTGTGTCTGTTGGGAGTTTGCCTGGTGGGGATTCTCCTGGTGCGAGCCTAGTTCTGCCATACTTCGACCGTTGTGCTAGCTGATGCTGTAGTTCTTCCCACAGACGGCGCCAATTGTAGTTGCACGAATTTCCTGGCCCAAACCCTTTTGATCTGGCCCTAGCCTAAAGCGCAACACACAATAAATGTTTGTAGAGGATGGGTGAAAGAACTTAACCTCAGTGAACCTGGTCGGACTTAGGTATGGAGAAGCTTGTTGCAAGGATAAAAACACCAGAATGAATATTCCCCAGAAGTTTTTACTTCCTAAGTGATGAATACAGTTTTTTCTGTCCCTTTCTTTGAGGGATTCTATTACATTATATAGCTCTATTATTCTTATCTGAACCTTACACTTGTTGATCATCTAAACCCCCACTTGAGCACCTGTCCTATCAGACACCTTTATCATCCCCTTGTGAGTTGCAATGGCCAAGGCAGTACTGTTCAGGGGTCTTTTCCTCATTAATGCGGCCAAGAGGGTGGTTGTGACACATTTAATGTAGCGGTAGTTGCTTTTCATGAGATATTTTGGGTTTTATTCTTTTTATGTGCTTGGAGGATGAGCTGCAGTGGTAGGGGCGAGCTCTTAGCCTGGACTTCGTAGCGTCTGAGGAGATGTTACTCCTCGGACAGGTTTCTTTTATCATAGTTGGGCTTGGATAACGTTTTGGCTATGACTTTTCCTCAGACATGATGCTTTTCGGACGGGCCTGTGTTTAGGTAGCCCATTGTTTTGGGCCGGGCCCCACAATTTTAATTATGACACTTGACTTAAATGTATTACAATTAAGAAGAAGTGAAAGGACAATATTTTAGGCATATCCTTTTTCTTTTTCTTTCTTTAGAAACCCATTTTAGGCATATCCCAAAAAAAAAAAAAAAAAAAAAAAAAAAGGGGTAAACGCATATCCAAAAAAAGTTGGTAAATACTATACAATACAATACTTGACTTTAGATGTATAAAAGAATATATAAATAGAAATCCCATAAAAGAATAAATAGAAAACACAAAACGTCAGAAGTGGGATTTTCATTAGCTGTTAGCCTGTTACTATTACTGTTTTCCGATGGGATTTTATTATTTCGAAAATGACAATAATTTAGACATATCAAAAATTTGGTACAATGCATGACTTTTTATTTATTTATTTTAATTATGACACTTGACTTAAATGTATTACAATTAAGAAGAAGTGAAAGGACAATATTTTAGGCATATCCTTTTTCTTTTTCTTTCTTTAGAAACCCATTTTAGGGATATCCCCAAAAAAAAAAAAAAAAAAATGGTAAACGCATATCCAAAGAAGTTGGTAAATACCATACGATACAATACTTGACTTTAGATGTATAAAAAAGAATATATAAATAGAAACCCCATTGAAGAATAAAAAAGAATAAATAGAAAACACAAAATGTCAGAAGTGGGATTTGAACCCACGCCCTCTCTCGAAGACCAGAACTTGAGTCTGGCGCCTTAGACCACTCGGCCATCCTGACTGTGTGATCAGGTTGCACAATTTTATTAGCTAATTAATTGTGTTTAGAGGGTGAATTAGATTGAAGTTCGGGGTTCAAAGTTTATTGTGTGATCTCTTCAATCAATAAAGCATTTGTGTGATGGAATATGGTCATGGAGTGTCCAATCTGTAAAGCCATAATTTTTTTTTTTTAAAGATAGAATTTTTTCCATTTCATTTCAAGTATTAACTTTGGATGATGGGTGGGAGCCCTCTAGTTGAATCTAGTATTTATGCCTTGAAACAAGAACAACGCATGATCCCCTATCCACCAAGAATGAATGAAGAACATTTCTAACTTTTTCTTGGGGAAAAGTGGTATGAATTATGATTTGTTTTTTCTCGAAAAAAAAAAAAGAATTATCATCTAGGTATGCTAGAATTATTTTCCTAAAAAAAAAAAAGTATCCTATAATTAAATTTTAATTTTATTCGAAGTCAGACCAATGAACATGGTCGCTTTTATCATTGATCAAATGAAAAAATTATGTTTCTTCTCAAAAAAAAAAAAAATGAAAAAATTATGTTGAATATATGAAAGTATTGGATATAATATCCCAAAAGTGACATGGGACATTGACTTAATAGGAAAATGTTCTATTATATTTTTTAATTTTTCCTGCATAGTTAATAATTATCCTAAATCAAGTTAGGCATTTCCAAAAAAAGTAGGCATTTGGTTCTCCAAAAAAAAAAAAAAAAGTTAGGCACTTAGCCACTTAGGCATTCAGCACGTCGGCAAATTGATATTGCATTTTCAGATTTAAACATTTTAGTCAACTTATGAAACCCAAAAATCTTAACTTTATTAAACCCACCTACCAATCATGTATTCATGGTCTTATAAGATAATCACCGCTCTAATAAAGGTAAAATTTGACTCTTTCTTTTTTATTCAAGAGAGATTGAGATATAGTAAGAGAGAGAGAGAGAGAGAGAGCTTAAGATCCATTGCCGACAATATAGAAGCTGGTACATTTAAAAATTACTTGTCATCAAGATGATAACAATGTATATATATCCAGGAAAAGAAGCTTTCAAAGACGTACGTAGCATGTGTTGAATTTGTCTTATTTGACTTCTGTTTCAATAAGATATCTCTTATAATTTAGAGCATCTTTTCTTTTCACATTCTACTAGTTTAATACATGATATAAATGATGTTTTTTTTAAACATTATCAGGTTGTACCTAATATAATTATTTGTTAATGTTATATAATTAAATAGCTTACACTACAAAAAAACGGACCTCCGGCCGCGTTTTTAAAACGCGGCTACATGACAAAAAACCGTGGCTATAGCCTATAGCCACGTTTTTTTAGGCCACGGTTCCTAATGTGGCCTAAAACCCGTGACTATAGGACTGATGGTCCTATGGCCGCACTTTTTAACCGCGGCCCAAGCCCGGGTCCTATAGCCCCGTTTCAAACGCGGCCTAAGACCGTACCCTTAGGCCGCGTTTTAAACGCGGCCTAAGCCTTTCAACCTTAGGCCGCGTTTAAAAAGTGCGGCCATACGTCCCATGTGATGGCCTGTTACACTCATTTAAGCCGCGTTTTAACCGTGGCCTAAGGTTCAACCTTAGGCCGCATTTTAAACGCAGCCCAAGGGTGAACCTTAGGCCACGTTTAAAACGCAGCCCAAGGTTCAACCTTAGGCCGCGTTTAAAAAGTGCGGCCATACCTCCTATTGTGACGGCCTGTTACACTCATTTAAGCCCCGTTTTAACCGTGGCCTAAGGTTCATGCTTAGGCCGCACTTAAAACGCGGCCTAAGGTTGTGCGCTTAGGCCGCATTTTAAACGCGGCCCAAGATTACAACGTTAGGCCGCGTTTTAAGTGCGGCCTAAGCCCCCCGAATTCTTAATATGAATTTGGTCTATAGCCATGTTTTTATGGTTTTAAAAACGTGGCTATAGTATTTTTTTTTTTTCCCTTTTTATTTTATTTTTCTGGGCAGAGTTTTTTTACAAAACCTGTCAAACATACAAAAATTTCAACAAAATATCTCTAATAACAACCCAGAATTCCAACAAAATATCAAGTAAGAATTTTCTCAAGCATTAATTTTCTCTAAATAAATATCCAAACAACTATACATGAAGAGTCCACAAATAGTCCAAACAATATTACAATTATGTTTACAATATTTTCAATATCCACGAAGTTACAATATTCCGAATATACTAGAAATTATACATGAAGAGTCCATGACGAGTCCATGAAGATATTATACTATGATGTTGCGCTATATCCTGAAAATATTATATACGCAAAATTAGTAGCACATAATATTGCAATAAACACGCAAGTTTCATTAACTAAAACGCAAAGTTTGTATTACCTGAATATCCACTTAAACTGGGCATGTTCTTTTGGAAGAAGGCTACTATTTCATCCATTCTCTGCTTTGTATCGGCCATTTCCCGCTTTGTTTCGTCCAGCTGCTGCTGATGCCGTGTTTCTGATTCGCGCATTGCTTCGGCCATTTGCTGCTCATGCCGTGCATCTGACTCCCGCTTTGCTTCGGCCAGTGCTTCGGCTAGTTGCTGCTCATGCCGTGCATCTGACTCCCGCCTTACTTCGGCCAGTGCTTCGGCTAGTTGCTGCTGATGCCTTTGCTCTGCGTCAGCAAGTTGGTCCCTCATCGAATTTTCCAATGCAGTCATTCGTTGGACCGTTTCAGTGGACGACGGCCCAGGCACACATGGAAGGTTGGACCCACTTCTTCCTGATGGGGTTGGTCCAAACCCGACCCCACGGACACGTCCAGAACGTTCTTTGCCCATCACTTGAGCGAACGCATCATCTTTTGCCCAGAGAATTCCATCGCGATGGTCTCCTACTAGCTTGCCCCCGTTGTTTAAAATGTCTTTCATTTTATCCTGTTTTCATATAAGAACCAAATAACATATTATTTGCTATAAACATTTCACGCACAAATTAGAAAATAAATAGGTTATGATATAGGCTTACAATCTTGTCTCGCACTACATTACTAATAGGAGTCCCATCTTTCGTGCAGTATGCTTTTATGAAAACATCTGCACGCTCCACTGCTTGGCCGTTTTCTTTTGCCTACATCATATTCAACAGTCTCATTACAATAGTGAAAAATTATGTCGGTATGAAGCGACAACCAAACATAGCAAATGGAATTTGGAACATAACATGCAATATAACCATAAAACAAATTCCGTAAACATGTAGTTTATTACGTTCAAAAAGACGAGTTGTTTTCTTCATGTGAATGTTTTTTATCAAGCGGTTTTTGGGTCCAACACTGTGTTTATAATATTAGATTTAATAAAATAGCCATTTTATAAGAGGTAACGTTTGAAAAAGTGTGGCCATAACTATATGCCACAACTATAGCCACGTTTCTTAAATGTGGTTATATCTGTTACCTATAGCCACGTTTAAAACGCGGCTATAACCCCCTAACTATTTATTGAATTTGTCTATAGCCACGTTTAAAACGCGGCTATAACTCCCTAACTATTTTTTGAATTTGTCTATAGCCACGTTTTAAACGCGGCTATAACCCCCTAACTATTTTTTGAATTTGTCTATAGCCATGTTTTAAACGCAGCTACAACCCCCTAAATATTTTTACAATTACATCACAAGAAATGTCTATTAACAGTCATAAACATGCAAAAAAGCCAAGTATTCCTTACCCCAACACTGTGCATATGATCAGTAGACTAGTTTCTTCAAACTCTTCAGATTCATCACACATAATAATTTTAATTCAACCAAACAATATGTACGGAAACTCTTTTGTGATTTTTTAATATTGATTAATTCTAAACCAAGAAGTTTGTATTATTACAGTAATGAAATTGTGGATTGCTTAGTTTGGACCCTACGACAATGTTGGGCATTGCCACCATTACTGTCATCTCCATGCAAGCCCTTCCTCAATGCTAAACTCACGCCGACAAAATCTATTTTAATTTCCATGAATTCGAATCGACCATGTTCTTTCAACAACAAAATAAATAAATAAATACAACTAGAATTTATTGATACCACCAATATGTCACAAGTTCAATTAAAATAGTAGAGCATTAAAACTTGGCTAGTTGTTGTATAATGCATTTCTTACCATATTGTCAACAGTTTGTGCAAAACTTATAGGCCCTGTCCTCGCTATATCCGTCTGAAACGAACGACTTCTCTTGTTCGTATCCACTAAGTCCTTTACACATTCCTGCCAACAAATTAAAACAAACAAATCAGTTAAAACACTGTACTCGGTATAGAGCAAGAAAATAGAGCAAGAAAATAGCGCAACCTTCGTTTTAGCATCAAACCAATAGTCAACTAGTGCGCGGTAGTCCTGCTCGTCAGCCCAAGATGGTTTACTTTGATAAACATCTTCTTTTAACGCATCTTTTGGGTAGCATTTTTTTTTTTAACTTACTTCTTCGGTTTCTTCTCAACTCTCCTAACAAGTGCATTGCCCAGTTCATTTGATTAGCTGGGCTAATAATCTCTGGGTCAATGATCCATTTTTTCTGAAATGCAAAAATTGAGTTAGCATAGTGCAATAATTCACCCTACTGAAAATGCCATTTAGCACATACACGCCTATACATAACAATTAAAAGTATCTTAATTTGATACAACCTCTATCTCTACCCAAGCGTTTTCTTTGCATTTACGGTCGACATGCGTCCAAGTAGCAGGCATAAGTGGGCAATAGTTGCGGCAGATGCATAAGGTGCCCAACCACCTTTTGAATGTTTGCCCGCTTTCCCCAACCGGTTGCTTGCTCCCATTTAACCCACATACAAGTTTCTTGTTCGGTGGAAGAGCCCATATACGCTGCATTAGCGTTATTCCACGTTTTTTATTTATATTATTAGATATTGGGGATTCCCGAACTGAATCTTCTGCACGCCCATCATTGGATGGTGCGGTTTCTTGGACCAAATCGCCTGCATATAGTAAACCATTATTAGAGAGAATGAAATTTCAAAGTTCACAATTACAGAGAAGTCACTGTATATAGCTCAAGTGCTCAACTAAGATGATATATGTGATCTTTGTAAATGTGGAGATTTTGATACTTAAAGAAACTGATAATAACAAATAAGTCGATGTCTCTATCTAAAAGCTGTTTTTATCCCTTTCAAAAATAAAAAACTGTTTTTATCCAAAAAATATATGTAACTTGCATATAATTCAACCATAACACCATTACTGCCAGTGTCATGTACATGCACAGCCAAGTTGAATATCATTTCCAAAGCTCGTAAATCACATGAATATCATTATTACAGCTTGGGTAAAATAACCTCAAACAAGAACATAATATGAACAAATGGGGAGTGGTGTTAGGTGGGGGGCACGTGCGAACTAAAAATCTGACTTGACCCCCTCTTTTCTTTTTGTTTTTTCTCTGATGACAAGGACGTTACACATCCACAGTGAACAAAATATGAGATAAAAGTAACTGTGCTAAATGGAGTTAGGAATAAAAATATCCTTTAGAGACCGAATTAGTTGTTTTTAAGAGACTTTAACTTAGTTGATATGAACCCAAACTCCAAAGAAGTTTAGTAAAATTTACTTAAGGACACTCATTACCACTTCCCTTCTTAGTATTACTTGATTTTGCATGAAATGTGTGCCACTATATTTATTGAGTCCAATTTTATCGGAGTTTGTGTTCCTAAGAAATTCATTTACTTTTCCAAGGAACAAGTCCAATTCTATTAAATCGGGTCATCACCGTTTCTAAAAAAAAAAAAAAAATTCGAGTCATCACCATTTTAGGCTTTGCTTTTTATTAATTGCTTAAAGAAGTGCACATTTGAAATTGATTTGGTCCCTAATTATGTCAAGTGGTGGTACTTAATTGGATCATTTCCCTAAATCTCACTTCTTCTAGAACCCATCTAGGAGAAGATGTAACAAATTTTGTCCTTACCCCCAAGTTTGCACAGCCAATTTGGTTCCATGCACAACCAAATATTTTCCATACCCTCAACAAATTGCAAGCTGGCCAAATGCCAAAGAAAAAGCGATCTCCCATCCCACGCGACCTCACCATCTTTTACTAAAAAATAAGTAAGGCCTCCCATGCAAATCAAGTTTCCTCAATATTTTTCACACACGTCTCTACCCTCTCCACAGAGAAACACCCAAACTCCCAGACACACTACAAAAACTATCAAAACCCAGAAAATACACAAAAAAACCTTCTCACAAACAGAACCTGCAAGAATCCCTCAATCATATAGAAATCCAACCAAAAACCCACCTCTAAACCCCTACAAACTTTATAGAGAAACACCCAAATTCCCAGCCAAGAACACCACCAAAAATACCCAAAAACAATGCCCTTGCAAACCCAAATAGAACCATAAATATCCCTGTTTTAACCCATAAAATCAACCCCAAAATCGACAATCTCAACCCCCACTGAAAATAACCCAGCAAATCCTCCAAAACTCTCACTACAAATATCCTATAATAAGCCAAGAAAAATCCCACTGGAACTACAGCCAAAACCCCACTGTCAAACCCTTAACAATTCTCAGGAAGACCCAAAAATAGCCACTGTAAACCCAACACTGAAAACTCCATCAGATACCAAGACAAATCCCTTCATACAAACCAACCAGAAAACCCATTTGAAAACAGCATCAACAGAGCATAAAAAAAAAAAAAAAAATTGAAAGATAAATGGAGCAGAAGCATAAGCTAAATACCAAGACATGAAAGCAGAATACAAAGAAGGAAATAAGAAATTCAAAAGCAGAGAACCATACAGAAAATTTTGTTGAATTTTAAGGTCAACAAATTTTCTACTTTCTTGTTGGGCTTTTTGCATTTAATGTTTAAAAATGCTAAGATATTGTCTAGATAATCATATTTACGCTCATTTTTTCTGTTGAATTTAAAAAGTTTGGGATCAGGAGTTCAAAATTTTATTTCAAAGGGTCAAAAAAATATTTTAAAAATATTATACATAATTCATTTTTTTTTTTATTTAGCTCTTATACTTTATTTCTTTTTCTTTTTTGGCCAGCTCAGATGGTTTATTTAAAGTTTTGAACCCCCTAATCTTCACTTGGTGCCGCCCCTGTGACCACCCCGTGACTTTACCATTACATAAGGTAATGTCCCCCCAACATTAATTGTGTTCTTTTGTTTAGATCTAAATATATCCATCATAAAACTAAAAACTGATTTCTATACTGTGCAAACTGCACATTTTTACAAGGGAAAAGTGTGTTTTTTTTTTTTTTTCTTAGAAACAGAAGGGAAAAGTTAATTAAAATGCAGTAAGAGCAGTAGTTTAAAATATATTTTCAGAAATTTTTAATGATAAAATGAAAAATAAAATTAAGAGTTTTCTCAAGCTTAGTGAGGGAAGAGGGAGATTTGTATTTGTATTTGGAGTTAATGAAACAAGAATTGTGTTAGGAACTCTAAAATTTGCTACAGCACATCAACTCATTTACATATGCTTATAGGTTTTATTAGCTTGTTGAAAAATATTATAATGAACATAATTATGGAATAGTTTTTTAAGCGTATGACTTAGATTTCTGATGTGCACTCTGCACAAATATTGCAGTTTAATTTTTGATAATCAGCACAAGTCTTAATGCCTCCAATGTACAGTTGTTTGTAATAATTAATGAATTTCTATTATATAAATATATATATATATATATATATATATATTTATAGTTGACCCTATATCTTCTTCTTGTGGAGATGTACAACTGAGCTAAGCTATCTTAGTTGTCTGCTTCTTTGGATCATTGTGTGAATTTTAATTCATTCAATTAGTAAATTTCATTTTACTTCAATAATTAAAGTATGTATCAAGTCAAAACTACTAAAAAATTGAAACCATATAAACATAAGGTTAAAGATATAGGTGTTTAGTCATTAATAGCAAACATAAAAGTCTTACCCTAAGAATAATTTACACTGTACGAATAACTACCTGCAGAAGGCGGCTGTGTCTCATCATCATCATAATCATCTCCTTCCTCCCATCTTGCGTGCTCAGCATCATAGGCGGCCCTTAACTCCTCCTGCATGATGTCTCGTGAGCGTGATGAACCTTGGCCAACTTGCACAATTGTCAATGGATGGTCCCTCTCCTTTCCTGCAGCAAACGACCGAAAAATTAGTTACAACAGTCCTAAATATCAAACGTTACATTTCAAGATATGTAAACTACCTGTGGGTTGTGACCCAGCATCACTAGTATGGGCGGCTTGCAGCTCCTCCCCTCTCTGTCGTGAACTCGAGGGTCCTTCGCCGACTTCTACAACTGGCAATCGGCGTTTCTTACCCATTCCTGCGTCTAACAACTTTACAAAACAAAAAAAGTGTTAACTATAGACAACAATCAATTGCATAAAATTTAAGTTAAACATTTTTAGGTTCTGACACCCTTTACAATAATTCAACCATATACACGTTTCGTGCACCAAGATAGCCAGAAGAAAACTTTATATTAAATGTCGCAATTTTTGTTAGAATTGAGCTGGGTTAGGACCTATGGTAATTAAGATCATGAAGGTAAGATATTAAAGATGATTTTAAAACCCCCATAAATGAACCAATAAAAAGCTAGACTTTGGTATATTTACAATCTGCTACAACTCATGTAAATAAATACAACAAGAAAAAGAAAAAGAAAAATTTTAATTTGCTTTTGACGTCTATGTTTTTAATGACACCTTTTTTGTGTTGGTGGGTTTAGACAGTTAGCTTGTACTGCATGTTATAAGCAACTGAGGTACAAAAAATCAAGTGTTTTGACATATGATAAATGGGTTTTCAATTTTAATGATGTTTGGGAAGAAAGAAAGGTTTCTCTCTTCTTCTCTAGTCTCCACCCACTGTGGTTCCATCTTTTTTGTGTAGGGTCTGTCTGGCTTCTGTCTGTATCTATGCAACTTATGTCTTTGGTTAGAATGTCCCTTTCTATAGGGGTTTCAACTTTCAAAAATTACAAATAATAAGATATTCAGGACTCGTTCAGCTATAGGATGAGTACTATCCACCATCAGACTCGGAGAAAGGGTGGAATGTTTCATGCAACATAATTGGGGTAATGACTTAATGAAGGACACAATAAAATGGGCCCATAAATATCACAGAACAAGTTAAGGATGGTGATGTAATCAGCTTACCTCATGCCATTATTACATTAAAATTATATAAGCTTTTCTTCTCAAAAAAAAAAAAAAAAAAATTTATATAAGGTGATGTCATATGGTCCTAGCTAGCAGTGAGTATTGGTGTCCCTAGATACAGCTAATTACTTAATGAACGGGTGAGGTTTTGGTTGTTGATTTTTCTTTATTACGGTTTTCAATTGGTAAACTGAAAAAATAAAAAATAAAAAAAATCCTCCATTTATAGCAAAATTGTGAACAGTAGGCCACACATGGAAAATAGCATGATAATAAAAAGCATTCATATTAAACTAACCCATACCGAAAGTCTGACCACTATGATCCTATAAATGTCTAATACTGGCATGTTGTTTATTGAGAGTACTGTAATTGTTCATAAATTGTTTTTACAATAATATGGAGGAGTGGGATCATGTTTTAGTACATACCCAATTTGAATTAAGGCTATATGACCTAACCTGGCAAGACATGCCTATTTCACTTTCCTGTAATCAGATTCATAGATAATTCGTGACAGAAAAATTTTAGCTTGATCAGCCGAACTTTAAGAACTTACACATGTATACTTGGCTCGGTTCCAATTGATTTATATCTCTCAGTTTTAAGTTCAATTAAAATTGTCAAGAGTCTCATAACTCAATTAGTGTTTTCAAATAAGACATTTAAGATTCAAATCTCTTTCCTAATCAATGTAATTATCCAAAGAAAAAAAAGATAAAGTTTGGATTGGCATATTATAAAGTTGGTTAGGTAAAACAAAAAACATTTACAAAAACAAGCCATGATTATTTTCTAATATCAGACTTGGTAAAGAGAGAAAAATGATAGGGCATTCCAAAGATGCCGAAGAGATAGGGTGTTTCACGGAAAACGGAGACAAAAAAGGTATTTCTAGCCAATAGGCATAGTCTTGGCTGATTGGAGGGGAGCTTAGTGCGAAGCAAATTGCCTAATACACGGGTTCTTTAATCTATAGTCTTGCTGGTTACCATCACTGTCAATCTATATCTGCATTTGAAGAACGCAATTGGCAATATCAACATCATTTGATCCAAATTTCAAAAATGACATTATAAATAAGTGCGACATAATTATGATCAAACTACCCTATAGTTATGATGATAATCCCCCTAAAAAAAGACCTTAGGGCTAATAACCCCCCTACAAAAAACCTTAGGGCTAATAAATTCGTGATCCAAAAAGAAAGACAGTTTTTCTCCTAGTGAATATGAAGAGAAAATGTTTCCAAGAGAAAATTTTCAAAATTGGGTTTTTGCAAACAAGTCAAATCTAATCACAAGCTTAAGCTCGATTATTAGACACGCTAAGCTCAAACAATGTATTGCATTGGTGAACAAAACGAAGGTGATGGTAAAAGTGTATATTTGGAGGGGTAGGTATATTCACTTGTACAGGTGTTCCTTTTTGAACTAGGACTAGGCTCGAGTGGATTAGCTCCCCATACTTACTTCTTATCGTGATAGTTGATTCAAATCAATATGGTATGACCTAAGCCTAGTTTTGGAATACTAGTTTCGATCCTAACCATACCTATTTATTAACATGATAGTTGGTTCGAATCTATATGGTATGATATAAACCTAGTTTCGGAATAATGGTTTCAGTCCTAGCCATATTTTCATTTGGGTAAAATAACTTATTTTAATATCTAAAAATATATAAACTACCCTATCCAAGTTTAAGAGCTTCTCTTTGCCAAACACTACAACCACAACGAAAAGAAACCCTAACACCACACGATCATATATCCAAGTTCATAAGAAATGAATTTCAAATCCAATAGCGAAGAGGGGAAGGAATTGGATACATCATAAGTAAAAATTAAAGGAATTAACAATATGAAGAGGAATTACCAAATTCAACAAATATTACACAGAGGCATTCCAACTAATTCATGAATGAATACGTTTTCATTAACAACTGTAACATCCAAACACACAATACACTACTAAATTATTACACTACTCATCCTCGGTGTACTCATCCTTGTTGTCGTCTTCATTGTCAGACTCATCGTCAATAAACTCATCTTCATTGTTTACTCCATGAAGATCTCTTTCAGCAATGATGGAGGCATCAATTGTCATTCCCTCTAGATCATCCCGAGCCCAACGAAGGTTGTCACTCACAACCTCATTACTACTTATATTGTAGGGAACATTTTCAGAAAAACTATATATGTCATCCTCCTCACGTTGGGGACCAACACCAGCATCAAACACGTCCCTAGCTTTAGTTTTGACAACAGCATACCAATCCTTGTGCCTTTTATCTTCCACATAAAAAACTTGTGTAGCTTGAGATGCCAAAACGTATGGTTCATCTATCATTTTATCCCCACCATGTATGAAGTGTGTAAAGTTTACCATAGGAAACCCAAATTCATCAGTCCTATATCCTCTCCTATGTTGGTCATGAACCCATTTACACTTGAATAACACATGTTTGATATTGTCAGAATAATTCAACTCAATTATATCACTTAAAATACCATAGTAAGTATTGCCCCCATCAGTAGCCACACTAACTCCACTATTCTGCGTTTTCCTATTTGCCTCATCATTTACACTCCTAAATTTTAAGCCATTTATTACATAATGCTTGAACCGCTTTACATAAATATACGGCCATTTGGACAATGCAACAAGGGTATCACTAACTCCCTCCCTTTCCTTATCAGCACCAGTGAGGGACATCACCTAACATCAGTTGGCCAAAACAAAATAATTCATATCAGTACAGTTAATCATGGTTGAGACAGTGTTACAAGTTTAATAAGTTGAAAATGTCATACGTACGTGACCCCCAAACCAAGTACAAAACTTCTCCATGTGGTGCTTATATATAATGGCATCGGAAACGTTACGATTGTGGCCTTTTCGAAGTTCATCCTCTATCAATCTTTTGTGCATCCTGTGCAGGCAATTGTATTAGGGTTAATAGACCTTATGTACATTGGATTGACGTGCAAAGGCCATTTGTATATGTAATACTTACTCACGAAAGCGGTTGATGTTTTCAGAATTGAATAAAACGTAGCGATGGGCTTGGGTCCACTCTTTATTGTTTAATGTCATGATCGAAACCACCCCCGTTGACTCCTCAATCATCCTGGTGGGTCGATTGAATATAGTTTCCACTCCTTCCATATACCGTGAACAGAATGTTAAGCACTCCTCTACTATGTATCCTTCAGCAATAGACCCTTCCGGAGCAGCTCTATTTCGTACGTAAGACTTAAGACGTGAGAGGTACCTATAAAGGAATGATAAGATTAATGATTGGCAATGGTAATTCGAACACGCACATGAAACTGGAAGTTGATCAACAATATTACACACATCTTACCTCTCAATGGGATACATCCAACGGTAGTGCACTGGACCACCAATCTTAGCTTCAGCAGCTAAGTGCATGACCAAATGTACCATCACTGTAAAGAAGGATGGAGGAAATATTTTTTCCAATTCACACAATGTCACTGCAATCTCTGCCTCACTAGTCACAATATCTGAAACCGTAAGGGTTTTGGAACAAATTTCTCTAAAGAAGCAAGCTAACTTTATCAAAGGCCTACTAACATGAGATGGCAAAGACCCACGTAATGCTATGGGAAAAAGTTGCTGCATCAATATGTGATTATCATGACTCTTCAAACCAGAAATCTTACGTTCTTTCATATTCACACGCCGTGAGATATTGGAAGCATACCCATCGGGCACTGTTACATCCTTCAAAACTTGAAGAAACCATCTATCTCCGATGAAGTCATATGAAAACATGCAGCCGGTATGGTATACCGGTCATCACTTTTTCGTTGTAGGTGGAGTTCACTCCTTATCCCCATGTCCGCCAAGTCAAGGCGTGCCTTGTAATTATCCTTCGTTTTATCCTTCAAGTTCAACAGTGTGCTTAGTATATTGTCCATCACATTCTTCTCTATATGCATCACATCAAGATTGTGTCGCAACTTGTGATCCTCCCAATAAGGCAAGGTAAAAAATATACTCCTTTTCTTCCAACCACTCTGGTCTGCCTCCCTTCTCTTCCTTTTTTTGTAAGCAAGCTGACATTTCCTACCCAGACAACGTCCAAGTAAATGTTCAGTTTCCACAATAATGTCAGATGTGACTGGTGGTTCAGGAGCCAATCGAGTATCAATAGATCCATCAAATGACATACCATCTTTGCGGAAATCGTGGTCAACATCCAACCATCGCCGATGTCCCATGTAACAGAATTTGCGACCATTTCTCAAATATCGAGACTCGGTCTGAACGGCACAAGAAGGACACGCCAACTCACCTTTGGTACTCCAACCCGACAAACCTGCGTATGCAGGAAAATCATTTATGGTCCACATCAATGCTGCACACAATTGTAATACTTCTTTTGATGATGCATCGTATGCTTGTACTCCAACATCCCATAACTCCCTTAGTTCTTCTACTAACGGTTCCATGTACACATCTATAGCAATCCCTGACGAGGTAGGACCAGGAATAACTAATGATAGAATCAAAGATGACCGTTTCATGCACAGCCAAGGTGGGAGATTGTACGGGACCAACATGACAGGCCACGTACTGTGACTAGTACTCATAATTCTGAAGGGGTTGAACCCATCCGCAGCTAATCCAAGTCTGACATTACGAGGGTCAGATGAGAAGTGTAAATGCTTACTGTCAAAGATTTTCCATGCATCTGAGTCAGCAGGATGCCGCATTACCCCATCATCAGTACGACCATTAACATGCCATTTCATAGAACTAGCCAGATAGGGTGACAGAAATAGTCGCTGCAATCTTGGCTTTAAGGGGAACCACCGTAGGATCTTCGCAGCTTTCTTCTTCCCCTTACTGGATGAAGCATGCTTACTAGCAACAGATGCTTCATTTGTTTTCCACCTTGAAGCTTTACAACAAGGACACGCCTCAAGGTTAACATTTTGCTTCCAAAACAGCATACAATCATTGGGACAAGCATGGATCTTCTCATAACCCAAACCCAAATCTCGAACTATCTTCTTAGCCTCATAATGGTCCTTTGGCAACTTAGCGTCTGAAGGAAGCATATCCATCAGGACTTGAAGCAACAGAGTAAATGACTTATTTGTCCAACCACACAGAGTCTTCAACTGGAACAACACGACAATGGCTGAGAAAATGCTAAATTTTGTACAACCTTCATATAAAGGTTTGTCTACATCATCTACCATCTTGTAAAACTTCTTGGCGTCATCATTCGGACCTTCACCCGGACATTGCGCAGTTGGACCTTCTTCCATTGGTTCGGGTGGGATTTCATGCGGGGGGCACAAATCGTGCAACATCCCATGGAAATCACCATATGGATTTTGGGTTTCTTGCACATGAGAGCTCCCACATTCGGTAGCTGGTGTAGCAGCCGCCGATTCACCATGAAATTTCCAAACTTTGTAATTTTTAAGCATCCCCGAAGCCCAACAGTGCTCACGTACCACATTTAGCGGTTGTATAAGCAAATTCACACATTTCACACAAGGACATAAGATGTTCCCATTGCGCGCGGATGGAGCAGCAAATTCCACGAATTGGTTTACACCTTCAAAATATTCCCTTGTACCCCTCCGCTTCTCCATCCAACTTTTGTCCATTGCGATACAATATTTACGGAATTTTACCTACACCAAGATTTGTTACTACAAAGATACTAATTATTATAATTACATTCATTTGTCATTTGTTAAGAACAGACATACCCAAGTATGCGGCTATTTTCTTAGAACATATAACACTTGTCCTAGACTAACTCAATGTGATAAGTTGTAAAAGTAGTTAAGCATAAGTGTTTACAAAATATGAAAACAAATACCAAATTCATGTAATTGTAATAATTATTAAAAACTTAATAATTATTAAGTCTATAATACCATGATGCTCAATTACTTGGGGCATTGGTCAAAAGTGAGTTCAAAACATTTGTCAGATAGGTTTAAGATTTGGTGTGATTCAAGTTTATAGTTGTTTTGTTGAGGTTTTTATTTTTATTTTTTTTGTTTTTAGAAAAAAAATTACATTAGTTTTTCCATGTGTAGCAATTTAGCATATGGGACCCTCTATGATAGTGGGTTTTGTTTGCATTAATAATGATTGCAAACTTGCAACTGTTAAGACTTAATTTTACATGAATTAAATTTTTACTGTTGGGCGATTCCTTGAGTATGAAAGTCGATACATCTTGATCATTTTGTGTTCATTATGTTTGGATACATCATTATCATATATTTGTTTTAATTCATCATACAATCCTGGATTTGTTTGCAATTAGCCAATATAAGAAGTATCTATGCATTTCATTTTTATTCATCTATTGTGAAATTCTGTTTAGGTTATTCGAATGTTGTGGCCTATAGTTTTCTAATACTTACAATTCAGACCAGAAAAAGGGGGGTCCCATCTGTCGTGAAATTACCATTAGTTTATTAGAATGTTGTGGACTTTAGTTTACTAATGACTTAAGGCTCAATGCCAAGAGAGCACAATAATTACACTTTGAAAGCAATGACTGTGTGAGCTTCATCTTCATCTATTAAAAACTAGGTGGAAATTAAATTATTGGAAAAACATATCCAAATCAAATTAATTTATGTTGATAAAAACGGATAAATCAGAACTTACTTGTGAAACAACATGCATATCGTATTTGAAACAACATAATAATTTCTTACTACTGTGAGTTTAAACTTGAAACCACCAATTATTTCCTACTGTGAGGAACACAACAACCATTATAACCACATGGCAACAACTGAAACATATTCAAAATCTAAACATTAGGTTAGATGACAACTATCATTGAGGTCGTTGTGACATAGAAATCTACTTAAAAATCATGGCATTATAGGCACTTTATAATACCAACCAATCAAGTAATTTAACGAAATCCACTATGATACATCTATGGGTTTGGACACTCTGAGAGCATGTCTAAGACAAATTATGAAGACATAGTAACATTGAACTTAATTATCTTTAGCAAAAATAACATTATTTTCTTCTTTATTTGTCAATGCAAAAATGTGTTTAATTGGGAATCTAATGCATTGCACAAGAGAGTGTACTTAGGTTTTTCCCTAAAAATAATACCACTATGCATATGCATGACCAACTCTAGGCGTAGACCTAAATCTCCCTTGCTTCAAAATTTTGAAAAGGGTCCTATAGGTTGTCTGGGCGGGGCTGGCTAACAGGGCCCACGGTTTTCGAAGGGAGGGGCCCAACTATTAAAAACATACAATATACCTATGCAAAGAAAAAAAAAATTTGTGGAGGGGGGGGGGGGGGAGGGGCCGAGCCCCCTACTAGGTCCATCCCTGACAGAAAATCATGTACTTCAACAACAAAACACAACTACATATCCAAAGAAAATTCATAACTCGTAAAAAAAAGAAAAACCATTCCATTAGCATACATTTAGTGACATGAAGTTGCAAAATATTAATCTTTGTACGGGAAATAAGTGTAAATTATGGTTCAGCTTCAACCTGCTAGTGAATGTCGGTTTTTGATGACCAGTATGGATGAAATTTTCACACCGCTTGTTTACTGTTTGCACCTGAAATTAAGAAATAATTCATATTAAAGAACATGGAAAGTTTTATATAATAAGTTGTAGCTATGGCATATGTAATGAGAATTAAACCAAAAAGACATTGGATGACACTAGATAAAAAGACAACTTAAATACATTGGATTATCCCATTGAATTCAAACACATATTTATATTAAAATCTATAAAATATGATTACACAATCCTGGAGTTGACCATTGGACTATTCATTTGACTTGGTGATGCACTAAATGGTTAGTATTATTATGAGAAAGGCTTGTAGTTCACTTCAATTACAATGGGAGTTGCAATCTTTAGCATATTATGTGAAACTACAAAAACGTACATAGCAGCAAGGTTAATGTAACACTGTGATGTTTGATGTGAAATTGCGTTAGTAACAGTAATAGGGTAATGCACAAGCAATGATATTGTCATTAGTCAAAATAGAGTAGGTTAAGTGACTAGAACAAACAAGGAAAACTACCTTCACCATAACGTATGATAGAACACAAAAAACTAATTCATATTGTAACTATTAAAAATTGAGATGTGAGTACCTTACCGATGTAGAGATATATAGTGAATAACTACTCTAGTCTAGGAGGTCCCTTGTTCATATTATAATTTTTTGTCACCATGAGGGTGAAAATCATTGATTCAAATCTTGTGTTTTAACCATATGAGTGTTACTGGTAAAAACTAATCAATTATAGACATATAGAAGCAGACTCATTAATATGCTTTAAGATTTGAACCCTTTAGTTTGATATTGCCCTTCATCGTAGCCAAAACAATGAGGTAAGCGTTTAGTGTTATAAGAAGAGTTGTTTGTTGTTTTCGGCCTCGGTTGATTTATTGGTTGGCCATCAGGTGACTCTTTTCTTTTACGTACCAAAACCAATTGCAGATTCACTTAGTTTGTCAATTTCAGAAGATTCTTGGGTAATTATAGAATTTCAAAACATGGTTCGACAATCATGCATTTAATAAGTATTAATAGAATAGAGCAAAATTATTATATTCTATGAAATCTTGACACATTGGTTTTGCATATTCCTAGGACCCATCTAGTTCTGGTTTATCACCATGTTGGTGTACCATGCATATCACATGTAGTACATGTTGATATCCTAGATTGTCTGAAATCATGGAACATTAATTGACCTTGATTTTAGTCCAACCTAGGGATTCTCCTAAGTCAATATAGTTTCAGTATATACCCTACATAGATATCACTGTAAAACAACAATTTTGCATAGTAAAAATGTAGCTGCTAAGGGCTTTTTATTGCGGACACTGGCTGCTGGGCAAAACCAGGTAATATTCCTTGGTTCCTCCCTTGCCTTTTGATCTCTCTATATCTTTTATGTTCTTCGTATTATTTTAATAGTTGTTGTTGAACACATAGACAGAGACCAAGAAAGAGTGTAGTGTTGTGTTAACACCATTAATTTGGATTGAATTAGTATTCAGCATATAAGTTTGTATTTTGTGAATGATGTATGAGTGTTGTACTTATGACCCATGAAATGAGCATAGCTGTAATATTGTTATATGTTGTAGTAGAAATTGGTTAGGCAGTGACTAATCTACAGTCTAGTGACGGTTTTGCATTCATTCGTTGGGTATCTCTTTATCCTACTCCTTTTTTCTTCATCAATATTGAGAGTTATGTTCGCATTGAATCAACTTAGTCAACCTATCTTGTTTGGAAATCCCTTGTTATTCCGGTTTTGAAGAGCTTTAAGGTTAATGGTGATATTAGTGGCCCCTTCATTTTCCATTCTCCTTGTTGGAAAACCTTCAGCTGAAAAAAGTTTTAAATCTAGAATATTTTCTTTCGATGCAGTAAGACATCACAAATGTCTCCTGGTTAAATACTACTACTCTATAGATATTCTAGAAGGTGTTATTGGTACTGAAAGATTTATTGATATTGTAACTATAAAAAATTAATGGTCATTTTGTTTTGTTTCTAAAGCTTAAAGGTTAAACATTAAGAATTTGGATCCGAAAAGTAAAATACGCTTTGATATGCATCCCTTTGTCAGTACCCGTTGTTGGGGCCATTGTTAAATTCCAACTAAGCTGAAAACAATATAGTTTTGACGTACAGTATTAAACTACATCCTGTAAACTATGCTGTTTTCAGCACATAAAAATTATATTAATTTTTTAATAACTAGTCAATTACTACTTATTTCGTTTTCATTTTTATTTATTTAAATTTCTCTCTATACCCATCGAATCCATACCCAACTAATATTTTTATTTAGTTAAATAATATTGTTGTTATTGGTGCTACATAGTAATATGCCCAGTGCAGTAATGCATTGGACAGAAACTATGTCCTTAATATAATATGATTAATAAAAAGGGGGGAAAATAACCTTCTCTAATCTCCCTCTCCATACAATATTGAACACAATTTTGGTTGGGGGATAACACATTGGAGATACTGTAATGAAATAATTAATATAATATATATGACACCACTTAAGCATCATGCAACTTAAATTAATTGGTTTGAGTTTAATAATGTTATATTAACAACACAATGTTATATTAACAACACAACATTCTCATGACTATTCAATGTGTGAGATTTCACTCACGCGTATATATTAAACAATAACAATGTCAAATATTTTAATTATCTAAAATATGCCTTTGATTGAGTTTAAAAAAAAAAAAAAAAAAAAAAAAAAAAAAAAAAAAACCACTTCATTATACGGAAGAACCTTGTTTTAATTGGAAATTGATCTTCTCTATTTCATCCGTTTCATGGTTGATTAATAATTTTTTCGAAGATCTAACGGTGTATAATTTGTCACATCATATAAAATTTTTAATAACATGACAATTATTTTATTTAATAATAAACGAAATAATATTTTCGGAAAATTATATGTAGCTGTAGAATTTAGTCAAATATACCTTAAGCATCATGCAAATATGCTTAGCATCACATTAGATGCTATATATCCAGCTCTTGAAGAAATAAGGTGAAGAATTTTTTTTTGAGAAGAAATAATAGTTTGAACAATTATTTATTCTATCGAAATAAATAAATAGAAGAGATAATTATTCATATATTTTGAATAATCACTTGAAGCTATGTTCTGAAAAATGTAAGTTAGAAATTAAAACAATTCGTATATTAATGAAAACGGAAATTCTATATAAATTAGAAGTAAGAAATAAAATTAATGAAAGAAAATTTAGGTCACTAACTTCAATTCATTAAATTACGAGACACCTATATATGTACTATTGGTGTTATTGTGTTAAATGTACGTGAGCTCCATAAATTGGTTATTGTATTATAAATTCCCTATGTTTGTGGTTTCTTTTAAATTGGTTATTCAAATTTCAAAATGTGTAATATACCCATTTGACTATTAGAGTGTTGTCATTTTACCCCTTGTGCCACCTTAAAAAACTACAAATTATATATTTTTATAAAAATGATATCAATACAGCAGTTGTGAATAATTAAGCATTAACTAAAACACAAAAAATGAAATAAATATTCAGTTTTTATTAGAATGACAAAAAGAGCACATTATCATCTGGCTATTTTTAATGGGTGCTATTACAATTCTGTTAACAAGGAATCTATTGACTCTCACTCTATTAGAAAGCAACAAAACAAGAGAAAATTTAAAAGATGGCCTCAACACTTTGATTTAGAAAAATATTTGTTCACAATTTTGATTTTTAAAAAAAATTGGTTTTTTTTAAAAATTGGCATATTTTTTATATATATTTCTCATACATTTGAGCACGACAAAACAAATTCAAGAAGAAAATTTTAAGTTTTTAACATTAGATACTACTTTATAGGATAAACATCAATATGGCTAACTGTTAGGATTAAAACACTACATTTTATATAAAATAAAATTGTCAATAAAAAAAAAAAAAAAAAAAAAAACATCTACAACAACACCCAAACAAAAACAAACATGGATCTTGGATGCTTTTCATTTAACAAAAATAAAAGAGAAAAAAATCAGTAACAGAGAAAAATGGCTGCCTTTTACCGTAATAAAAATAAATAAACATGATTAATGATACTTGAGACAGGAGATATTACAAATGATACTCATATTATCATTTTGAAAGAGAGAAAAAGGAGATTGTTTCTTACATGCAGTGCAAGGAAATCCCCCAAGTAGGGTCAGTAGACGTCTGGACGTGTAGGGGCAATTGGGCAGATCCACTTAATCTCTGTCACAGAATTGTATTAGAAACCTAAGATACTTTTGACAAGAACAGTTAATTAAGAACAAGGAGGTGTTATATATATGCATGGAGAAGAATATGTACAAGCTGAATAAGTTCATAAATAATGAAATATGTATATCCTTACATTTGCAAGAGGAAGGGATTCCAAGAGATAGGAAGAGCTGCCAGAAAATGGAGCATGACATGAGAAAACAATGTAGCTTATTCAATGTTGAGCTATTTTCATTAGGGTAGACGCATATATACAAGATGGACCTTATATGCACGTGAACACAACTGCTTAATATAAATTTATATATTGAATTAACATTGAGAAGAAAAAAAAATGATCAAAACGCAACCATTAAAGCAGAAAATCAGGATTATGTTGGTATCATTGTACACAGTACTCAACAATGAAAGAGATTAATGTTGAATAGGGATTTAATATTCATCACACGATACAATGGGATTTAATCAAGTGCACTAGCAATTTGCATGACAGTATTTCCATATATACATATGAATATCCTTTGTCAAGGTCATCTGTAGTTGCTTAGGTGCGAGAAGAACCAAATGAATTATTGTTTCTTGCACATGAATTTGGCATATACTTGGTTCCAACTTAAGGCTTCTCAAGTTAAGCTTACATGAAATCAAGCAAGTGATGAAAGGGACAAATAAACATATTCTAGTAATTGACAGTGTCATTGCTCTCTCCCATCAAATTTATTCATGAGAATCTCAAAACGAAAAAAGAAATGAAAAGATAAGGGAAACCATCAAAGCATTTTAACATTTGCGAGCATGTTCACATCCGTGGACTCCTTTTTAGGTGCCTTTGGAACCAAGAAGCCCATCTTTCTAATAAAGAGCATGTCCTTATATTTAAAAGTAAAGAAAAGCATCAACCCTTGATGAAAAGACAGGGAATAAAAATGAAAGAAAGACAATTAAAAAAAAAAAAAAAAACTTTACTATTCATTTCAGTAGAATAGAAGCCGATCCGGGTTCTAAAAGCCCATTCAACTCAGCCTACTAGCATTATGGCTTTCAGTAACGGGCTTTTAGAACAATCATATAGAATTTAAAACTCGTTGGTTTATCTGACCATTCAGTACTCCTCCAAAAAATAACATGAGTTGTCAGCTGTAAGCTGTACTTGGGCCTAAACAGATGAAATTGTTAGATCATGGTCACTTTTTCTTCTATGCTTGGCCCAAAAGGCCCATACATGCACAGCTTAATGAAAAATCGAAGTGGTTGAAGAACTAAAGGCAAACCACAATCAAATTTCATAGTTATACAAAAATAATAATAGAGAGACAAACATCTTATTATGTTAAACTTTCTCGTGCATTACACAACAGATCTTGTTTTTTTTTTTTTTTTATTTATTTTTTTTTTTATATAACATGAATTGGGGCTCTTGATTGAGCAAGAAAATTTTGGTTAAAAAATGGTCAGGGTATTGCGATTGTTTTGTTTGTATTTGGGCTGTTTAGACCAGAGTTATGAGTTGTTACAGGGAGACAAACACAATGTCACAACCTTTAGCCAATCACTTCACACATAGGCTATTAGAAAAAGAAATAACTTATGTACACTAATTTAAGCTCAGTACACTAGATTCTCTAATTAAATTCAAATACATAATTCTATTAAATTTTATTGACCATGAGACAGAAAATATTGTCTATGCGTCATTGGTATCCATGTGTTTAAATTTAACTAGCCGTACACCCACGTGATGCGTGCAGATATATAAATATTACATACTTGGGTGTAATATATAAAAAGTAACAATTACTTCAAATATTGTCTATTTTTGTAAACAAATATATACAACTATTTTTTGTCTTTTTAGCTTTACAAATATAACATTCTATTTTTTTTGTGTTTGATTAATATTTTTTTAAGGTGAATCATATTCTTCTAACTTTTGTTGTAGTGTATAATATTTTACTAATATACAACTAAACATTTATAAGTTTCACACGGATTATTAATCAGATTTCTCATCTCTTGAGGAATAAGGATATTATTATTATACTCAAAACTCATCACAAAATTACAATATTATTTTAACCAAAATTAAAATGAAACCAAAGAAATGGAAGATAGATTTTATAATGGTATTTTTACTCAAACAATTCGTAGGCATATTTCAAATTCAAAGCCATGTAGATTGTGTTTTTAAATAAACTCAAATTTATATTTCCAAAAAACTAATAAAAAAAACTAAGTATTAATCCAAATGACCATATGCAATAGAAGTACTACAAATTAGCAAAATAAAAATGTAACTGGGGAAAAGTCATTTCAATGTTAGTTCCTATTTGATTTACCTTCCTCTATGGTTCTATAGATCCCTCAAATAAATGTTTGACATCAAGTAGACGTGGATCAATCTTTGCAGGCGCCTTGTACTTAAGACGTAAAATATATATCCCTGCAGATGCAGAACGACTAGCAGCTGGTTTATCTACCTCGACCTTCTCAAATAACTGAAAAATGTTTAAAAATTTATTCCTATATCACACAAAAAATCCAGCATTGTATATGTATAAGCAAGATAATTCAATAAAGAAGTAGAAGATCACCTGCTTAACGCAGTAAAGGAAATTTTATGTAGTCTTGTGACCGAAAAACCTGATACAATACAATAGACAAGCACTCAGCATGTAATCGACACACAGTAGCATTCTCTATGCATCAGACACAGAAACTTGATTTAAAGGTTAATCCAATGATACATATTGTACAAAAGAACACATCATTGAAATCCTATAGTAGATATTTATAAACAATGTTGAGCTACACTGCTACAGCACAAAGCATATTCCATGGACCACACCAACACCAACACTACAATTTATTCAAACTTAGCCTCACCCACAACAAAACACGTGCCAAAATACACTTAAAGAAAAATAAAATAATCTATAAAAGTTAAAAAAAAATAAAATAAAAAAAAAAATAAAAAAGCATTGGAGTTTGAATTTGCATACAGTTAGGTTGAATTTGTCTCCGTGTGAACTGTGAAGTATATGTGAACTGTGAAGTATATATGAATATGCACGTTTTACTTTAATTCAATTATCATATATATGAACTGTGACCAGAGTTTTCAACCTTGTACTGCATACCAAGCCTAACAACAAATACTTATGCCGAACTCTCAATTTTTTACTAAGAAAAAGTTAAATCTCAATGATGTGCATGAAATATATATGATAAAATACTCTCATATTTGCATTTTTTTACCATATTTTTATGCTATCTTGTGATTGATTATATATTATCTTTGTTTAATAGGTGATAAGGGTTTTACATGCAACGTGGAGCTAAGTCAATCGCTAACCCATCTTGAAGGACGTGGAGGGCATGAAGTAAAGAAAAGAAAAGCAACACGAGCTAAGCAAGTAGAAAGAAAATTAAAGAAAGGAGGTCCAGGCCTAATGATTCAAAGCCGACATGAAAAGAATAAGGACCTGGAGACATGTGGAGCACAAGAAAAAGAAATTAAAAAAATAACAATAGAAGTGCTTTCATGGGTCAAAGAGATATACAGTAGGCTTGGGGTTTTAATTGCTCTTTGTTAACTTGGGCTTCTCTTTTGGGCTAGTCTTTGGTTTCGGCTAGGCACAACTTGAAGTGTAGCGTGTGGCTTACAATCCTAGTTTCACTTGTATTAGGAATTTTCATAGAGTCAGGCGGCTTCTCTTTTGAAGTGCGTGTCTTTGTGTGATATAAATAGAGAGCAAAACAGAAAAAAGAAGGGGACTGAATATAGAGGCTGCGGCTAAGACTGGTGCGTAGGAGCAGAACGTGTTCTTTTTGTCTATGACTTTTCTCTAGCACTGTGACTATTTCTTTCTCTATTCTATTTGTTTAGTTTAATGATTAGTATTTTATTTTTATGTTTTCTTTTAATTACTATGAGTAGCTAAATTTATAATTAGGGTTGAGGATGAAACCTTGTTAAGGATTATTAGTAATATTTATGTGATTTGATTTTTCTCACAATAATTGTTCTTTAATGATTTAAATTGTTCTTGCTTCATATCAATTGACTAAGATGAGATTCTAGATATGAGTTCAATCATGTTTTTCTCATGATTTAGGATTTGTCTTAATTAATTGAATGCTTGGTTTATTAATTCTTGATTATAAAATCGGATATATCTTGTGATTTGTTTGACTACGGATACAATTTATGATTTGATTTTATACTTAAGAAGCGAAGAAAAACATGCTTTTGATTTTTAAAATAAGGGTTTAAATGATGATATTTTCCATGATAACAAGATTGATTTCTAGATTATCATGTAGTGAGTTGGGAAAAATTAATGATCATAAATATATGCTAATATGACTTACAAGGCGGATTCCAAAACCTTAATTCCTTTCTCTTGATTGTTTACATATTTTTATTACTTTATATATTTTTCTTAGTTTAACTATTTGCTTAATTTTATTAATTGCTTAGTTTATATTATTGTAACCAACCAATTTTTATTTAAACTAGATTAGGATTAATTTGGTTAAGGTTTAATTAATTTTCCTACATTCATACAAGTCTCTGTGGGTTCGACCTCGTTCTTGTCCAACTATACTTCGGTACGGTTCGTACACTTGCGAGTATTTTAAAATTTCACAACAAGTTTTTGGCGCCGTTGCCGGGGACTTGGTTAGGAAAATAAATTAGGTCTTAATTGAATTTTTCCTTCTACTAGTTGTAGTTATATATTTTTTTTTAAATAGAAAAAAAAAAACAAAAAAAAATTTATTTCTTTGTGCTTGGTGTATGAGAACTTGGATACGTGATAAAGAAAATCATCTTGTTAGTTTTGATTATTCATCCACAATGGGAGAAACTGGAGATGATTCAAAAACTCTTAGGGAGTTGTTCTCACCCATAACCACCAACCCTCCATCTTGCATAGTGTTGCCTGCAACCACTGCTGCACATTTTGAGTTGAAGCCACAGATAATCCACCTTCTTCCTACTTTTCATGGATTGGATAGAGAAGATCCTTATATGCATGTGAAGGATTTTCTTGAGATTTGTGCTACTTGTAAGTTTCAAAATTTCACTGATGACTCTGTTCGCTTGCGTTTATTCCCTTTTTCCTTGAAGGATAAGGCAAAAGCATGGCTTAATTCTTTGTCATCTGGATCTATCACTTCATGGGAACTGTTGGTCACAAAATTCCTCTCTAAATTTTTCCCAATGGCCAAGACCAATGCTTTGAGGAGAGAAATTGCAGATTTTTATCAGGATGAACAAGAGAAATTTTATGAGAGTTGGGAGAGATTTAAGGACTTGATCTTAAAGTGTCCCCATCATGGTTTTGAAACATGGAGACTAGTACAATATTTTTATAATGGTTTGACTCAAACAAATCGTAACATGATTGAGTCCATGAATGGTGGTGGATTTTTGAGTCTTGTAGATGATGAGGCATACAAATTTCTTGAGAATTTTTCTGAAAGTTCACAACAATGGGATTTTTCCAATCGTAAAGAGAGATATGCCCCTGCAATTAAGAAAGGAGGATTGTATGAAGTCAGTGAAGATTTAGACATAAAAGCTAGGTTGGAAAATCTCACTCGTAAGGTTGAAGCTTTAGCTTTAGGTAGAGGGATGAATTCTGTCAATAAAGTTCAAAGTGAAACATGCTCTATTTGTGCAAGTCCTATGCATACAACACAAATGTGTCCCTCCATAGCTAGTTACCCTGATTTTTATACTGAGCAAGCAAATGCACTAAATAATTATGGAAAACCACTTGCTAGTCCATTTTCGGAGACATACAATCCACATTGGCAAAATCATCCTAATCTCTCTTGGAGGCAGAACCATTCCCCCACAAATATAGGTGGACAACAAGTGCATCAACAAAGTCAATTTCATCCACCTACTCAAGCATTTCCTCCCATTCCTCAATCAACTCCTCAGTTTATGGCACCACCAAGACCACAATCATCTTTGGAGGAGTCTCTCAAAACTTTCATGCAATCAACTAGCCAAGCCATTCAAGAGATAAAAAGTTCCACCCATTTGAATACTCAAGCTATTTCGAAGTTGGAAAATCAAGTTGGCCAGTTAGCAACCCAAGTTGGAGAGAGGGAAAAAGGAAAGTTTCCTAGTCAACCTATACCTAACCCAAAAGGGCAGTATGCAATTAATGGTTCTTCTAGTTCTACTCATGCACATGAATCTGTTCAGTCTATTACTACCCTTAAGTCTGGTAAGCAAGTTGATAATCAAGTGAAAATGCCAGAAGTGGAGGATGATGAAAATATTGTGTTAAAGGAAAAGGGAACTCATAGTTCACAGGATGATCATAGAGAAAAGAAGGGCAACTCAACCTCAATTCCAATTCAGGATCTTAATTCCCCCCTTGATAAGAGGTTTGTTCCTAAAGCTCCATTTCCTCAAAGGTTAATCAGTCCTCAGAAAAGTGCACAATTTGGAGACATTTTAGAGGTTTTTAAGCAGGTGCAAATAAACATTCCATTTCTTGATGCAATTCAGCAAGTTCCTGCTTATGCCAAATTTCTAAAAGATCTTGTGACAATGAAGAGAAAGACAAATGTCCCTAAAAAGGCATTTTTGACCGAGCAAGTTAGTTCAATCATTCAGAATAAATATCCAGTGAAATGTAAGGACCCTGGATCTCCTACAATTTCATGCAGGATTGGGGATCATCTCATTGAGCGTGCTTTGCTAGATTTGGGGGCAAGTGTGAACCTAATGCCATATTCAGTATACTTACAGCTAGGTTTGGGGGAGTTGAAACCCACAACCATGACACTTCAATTAGCTGATAGGTCTGTGAAAATCCCTAGAGGTATTGTTGAGGATGTGCTGATTAAGGTGGATGCGTTCTATTTTCCTGTTGATTTTGTTGTGTTAGACACTGAGCCTACTCTAAATGCCAGTACACAAATCCATATCATTTTGGGTCGCCCTTTCTTAGCCACATCCAATGCTTTGATCAATTGTCAGAGTGGTGTGATGAAGATTTCTTTTGGGAATATGACTGTTAAGCTTAATATTTTTTACATAAGTAAGCAAGTACTAGACAATGAGGATATATGTGAGGTTAACATGATTGGGAGCCTAGTCCATGATACTTTCCTACAATCAAGTTGTGAGGATCCCCCAAATGCTTGCTTAACCCGTTTTGATTGCAATTTGGATACTGAAAAATCAATTGAGGAGGTCAATGCATTGTTGGATTCTGTTCCTCTCTTAAGTATTGATAGCTGGCAGCCAAAAGTGATCCTTCTTCCACTTTCTTCATCCCCATTCCCATCTATTGTAGAACCACTAAAGTTGGATGACTTTTGGGAACACCAATTGATAAGTATACTTCAAGAGCATAAGGAAGCTATAGGTTGGAGAATTGCTGATATTAAGGGTATTAGTGCTTCTGTGGTTATGCAAAGAATTCACTTGGAAGACACTACAAAAGCTTCTCAACATGTTTTTGACCCAGGTAAGTTACAATATCATTGGACTAGTTCATTCATAATATGCATTATTTATCTCCATGGTGTTGTTGAGGTTTGGATGGTCCTGTTTATCAGGATTGATCTCCAATTGTGTTAAATCTTTTTGCAAAAAAAAAAAAAAAAAAAAAAATTCTTTTTTATTTTCTGATTTTAGATTAATCTTTGTGTTTATTTTCTTGTTTCATTTTATTTTCTTTTGTTCTAGCTGATATTTGACAGAAATTAAAATTTATAACAATCAGCTTGATTAAGGTACGTCTCCTCCTTCTCCTTACCTTACTTTTCCTACTTGAGTTTCTCATGTTGCATATTCATATTTTGCTCTCTTTTCATTCAAGACATATATTTGAGAGTATCATTTTTAACATTGAGGACAATGTTTGGTTTAGGTTTGGGGGGGATTTATATAGATTTCTATCTTTTGGTTTTGTTTTGTTTAGTTGTGTTAAAAAAAAAAAAAACAAAAAACAAAAAACTTTTGCCTAACTTGAGGTTTATGTTTTGAGTTCATTATACTACTCTTGCTTAAAGAATTTCATTGCTTTCATGCTCAATTCATTGCACATGCACGTAGCCACTCAGACACAACTTGTTGTTGAAGGATAAAAATGATTAGAAAATCTTGATGATAATAATGTGGAGACTGTAACCCCTGTGAGTTTTGAGCCAATCATTATTTTTGGAGGGTTATTTATTGTTTCTAATCTTAAAATTCATTTGGAAGTGCATAACATATTTCCCTTGTTGTAGTCTCATTGTTTTTTCTTTTGGCCAAGAAAAAAAAATATATATATGATTTTATGCCACACTTTAATCTTTTGAAGTCATTGATGTTGAATGAACTATACTAGTCTTTGAGAGATGAGATTAGGCCATTTTTGTCTACTTTGAGCCATATATGTATTTTTCTTTTTCTTTTTTTGATACATTATCGCTAGTCACCCCGTTGAGCCTTTTAATTAGCCTTTCTTTCTTAAAGCCCTTATCCATAGTGTTTCAAGATTGAATTTGATCAATTTGTTTCAATGTGGTGGTTTGTAAGAGAATTCAAAGAAAGAAAGAAAAATTCAAAGAAAAAAGAAAAGAAAAAGAATTGAAAAGAGAAGAAAAAAGAAGAAGGGAAAAGTGTCAAAAAGAAGAAAATAAAAAAGGTTCTCATCAAATTTTGAGAAGTGAAATGTAAGGAAGAAGTACTACTTTGAAGAAGAAGAGTTGAAAAAAAAAAATGCTGAATGAAAATTCCAAAAAGAGTTGACATTCCAACAAATCTTGAAACACTTCTTATATTGGCCAATGCATAGACAAGGTGAGGCCAAAGATTGGCCATATTTTTAGCAACACAGGAGAAGTCCCAAAGCTTTGGTGACTTCTATGGCTTAGAATAGATTTAGACTAGTTTGTGAGTGAACACTGAGGCAAGGCTGATACTTTATATAGCCATCCCTTCAATGAGTAAATCATTTTTTTAATAATATTTGATGCTTCCAGCCTAACTAATTATGAATTAGTCCATTAATATAATATAATTTGAAAGTTCTGTACCTCTTTTTGTAATTAAAATTAGAGGCAATGGGATCCCAGTAAACTCTAAATACATCATGTACTTATGCTCTGAAATAGTCCAGATGAACAATAAGATAATATATATATATATATATATATGTGTGTGTGTACACTAGTAAATTACTATGTGATCTAGTTTTGGAAGAAACTTTCTACTGTTGTTAAAGTCTTTGGTTGGTATTTTAATGAAAATTACACTGAAGATTGGAACCATTTAAACTCATTAAATAGTAGCATCAATTTGTGGACTTTTGAACATTCTCGTATTTGCATGTGTTGCAGAAAGAGTCATGTATGATTGTTTCAGACCAAGCAAAAAATTCATTTGCAAACTATATATCCAAGCAATATTAATTGCCTGGTCCATGTTATTATAAGTAGCACGCGTAGCCCATATGTACATGTCGTCTGCTATAAATCATCGATCAATTTCTTGACAGCTTTTTTTAATGTGGTAAATTAGGTTTCAAACCACATGTATATTAAAACCAACAAGAGATTTTAAGGCCATGTTTAGTGAACTATTTTAAACACATATTTTCAATTTTTAAACAATATTATATGTTTTTAAAAAAATTGAAAACTATTGTTTAAACAAATGTAACAAACGGACTCTAAGTTTTTGAAACTAATTAATGATTTGTATCATTGTAAATGTGTGTTGGCCAATTTCTTTTTTCTTTCTTTTTTTTCTTTTTTTTTTTTTTTTTTGAATGGATTTATAATTGGCCAATTTCTTGACTACTTTAGTTTTTGAAATAATGGTTTCTATCATTGTCAGGACCTAGTTATCTGCTTCGATCTTCTTCTTCTTTTTTTTTCTTTTTTTGAAAATCTTATTTATCTAACCCCACTGCAAGGTTGTCAAGTTGATGGCCTAACAGCTCCTACTCATAATGCACTGGGGTCTACGTACAAATCACACTTCCGACAAAGGTTACCATTGACAATGTGGTTTTTATAATTAATTAATATAAGGCCCAGTTCATATTAAAACAAATTTATGGGGACTAGAACCGCGTGGTTAGGTGTGAAAACCTTGAAATCCATGTCAATTTAGTTATACATTATTCTGCATATTACGTGTTTTGAGTTTATTGCCAATTGCATCTCATTTTCATGTGGAAAATTCCAAGTCATGGTGAAGTACAGTCTATAGTTTTGATTTGCCGCCTAAGCTGACTCCAGCACATAGGACATTTTTTGGCTTGCTCAGAATAGATTGCATTATCTATTTCTCAAATGAAATGGTCAATTGTGTGATATACAAGGCATTTTATGGACATTTGGTTAAGCCAAATTGGGAAAATTTATTAGCCAGTTTTTACCTCTTAGATATAAGATCAAAGTTGTGTAATCGATACATAAGTGTGTTGGAAAGAAAATACTTACGTACTTTCGGAGAGTTAGCGAAATAGTGCTTCCTTCTTTCACATTCACGATGAATCTCACTATGAATTTAATGAGTAAACTTCACTATGAATATGAAAGGAAAGAACACTATTTACCATGTGCCAAGAGTACCTAAGAATTACTCGAATTGGTAGAGTTTGGTGTTAATTCTACAGAAATTATGGATTGGAGGGTGTTTTGAAATTAAATGCTTGAAAGAGTTATACATTCTCATCTATTCCACTATTCATGCAACTTTGGGAAAGGATTCCTAAATCCTAATGCACACATGCTTCAATAATTTCTAATGGACTTTGAGTGCACGCGCACACACATTAAAAAAAAAAAATAAAAATAAAAAAAAGGATTTCTGATGGCCTGAATATGACTTATTTTATAAATGAGAGTCAAAACTCAAAAAGGGCATGGATGAAGATATATTGTAACTTTTATTTTCAAAGTTTTCATCCTTTACATTTCTTTTTCATTCTTTATCCACATACATTGTATACGTTTTATTAATATATTCTCCAAATAATTGTTAGGTAATTGCTTTATTTTGTCCATATTTCCAACCATGGAACTTTGATTTTATGCCTTCTTGATTTCTTAGGTTACACACCTGTGGGATTTGAAACCATTAACTCAACTTTTTTTTCTTCTATGAAGAGGAAATTTACTTAATTATATAAAGGCAAAAAGTCAGTAAAAATCATTGGATAGCTAACACTCTAGGAATTCGCATTTGAGTTAAAAACTTATTGTTAAAGTTTGATTTTAAGTAATTGTACATGGATCATTGAAAGTTTGAAACCATGAAGATTAGCTAGTCAATCGGTAATTATTTACTTAATTATATAAAGGCAAAAAGTCAGTAAAAATCATTGGATATATAGCTAACACCCTAGGAATTAGCATTTGAGTTAAAAACCTACTGTTAAAGTTTGATTTTAAGTAATTGTACATGGATCATTGAAAGTTTGAAACCATGAAGATTAGCTAGTCAATCGGTAATTATTTACTTAATTATATAAAGGCAAAAAGCCAGTAAAAATCATTGGATAGCTAACACCCTAGGAATTAGCATTTGAGTTAAAAACTTATTGTCAAAGTTTGATTTTAAGTAATTGTACATGGATCATTGAAATTTTGAAACCATGAAGATTAGCTAGTCAATCGGTAATTATATCCTGTCAATTTTGAATATGATGTAAAAGGATTCGTGAAAATGAAATTCCATTTATTCCATGGCTCCGTTTGGTGGGGCGTTTTCTAAATGAAAACTAGCGTTTTTTTATCAAAAACGCTGGAAGCTATGCATTTGGCATTACATTTTTTGAAAAATTACGTTTTTGAAAACTCTGAAAATTTACGTTTGCAAAACACAATGGCAGATAGCTTTTTAAAAAACCAGGTAAAAAACGCAACTATCTTAATCTGTTGAAGCTTGAAATTCCTAAAATAACCTCACAAATACTGAAGTCTTGCCTGCTACCTTTCTATCATCTATCACCTCTAGGCCTTGCCACTATCTAATTCTGCTCGACTTTGATGAAATTTCTTCTCTCTAGCTTTTTTCATTAATTGAATATTCTAGGCATGCAAAAATCACTGTGGTATGGGATCAGGTTGTAGGTGACGCAAAGAAGATGAGTCTAGAGAAACTTGGATGCAATTGAATGAATTTTTTTTTTGAAATTACTAAGGTTAGATGCGGACCATGTGCTTGGCAGTAGAGGATTTTTGCCCAGCAATCCAGCAAGTGAAGGAGAAGCTTGAGGCAATAGGAGATAGACATTGGGAAAGATAAAAATTAGGTGTCCTTGTGTAATTTTTTATTATTATAATAACAAAAATAAATTAAACTATTAAATGGAACCATATTATTATTATTATTATTATTGTTATTATTGTTACTTTCTTTATTAAATTTTGTATGGGACGTCTTCTTATTATTAAATTATTAAATAAAAATATATATATTATTATCATTATAGCATAGCTTGTCATGTCCTTTTTTGTAATTTTTTCTGTGGGGGCCAGCCAATCAACAGGCCCATTAAGGTCAGGATCGTTGGGCCTGCGGCCCATCCGAGAATGCACATCCATCTAAGGAGACCAGGTCAGGTCATAAGGTTAATTACCGAGGGAGGGTGATGGTCAATATCACGAAAGTAGAGTTCCGTGTTCGTCCGAGGACGCCATACTCCTCGGCAGTATGCGTCCGAGAACGATCAGGACGCGGTCTTATTACAACCGGACCTCGGAATTACGTCACCACTAAAGATGGGATAACAGACCAAGGGTAAGAAAGAAAAGGCAAACAAATATCTATAACTACAGCAGCCTCCGCATTAATTATCTCTCAACCAACTCTCTGGCCGCATTAATGTGGAGGTGATGCCTGAACAGTAAGGAGGCAGCCTTACAGCTGCCCATAGGAAGTTCCAGGAGGTGCTAGATGGGACAGAAAGAAATCCCCCGAACCCAACCTACACGTGTGTGGTGAGGATGGAACACAGAGGGTGGTATATAAACTGAAAGAAGAACATGCAAAAGAGAGGATCGGAACAAAAGAGAAAAGAAAGAAAAGCATAGACTGAAGAAGGAGAACGTAAAAAGAAAAAGACTTGTATCGATTACCAAAACAAAACGATCGTTGTACCAGCTCTGAGCCTTCAATATACGTGAGGGTGAACCTTTTCATTCCAAAAAAGTTAATCTAGTTCTTAAACACCCACGCTCTATAAATTATATTGTTTGGGCCTATTTACGTGCGAATCCAGTATCGTTTTGGGTCGTTACAAATCAAGTCCTTACAATTGGCGCTGTCTGTAGGGAGAGCTTGTGTTAACTTAAAGGACTTCCGATGCAGCGTTTCTGATGGAGGAAGTGGGTCCACATCACCCCGCGGTGGGACCGCATCAGGAGGATGTCAACCTGCACCAGGCAGAGTCAAGGGGCTCCCAGCATGGTGATCCTCGAAGGAGTCCCGAATGGAGAGAAGGCCATGAGGGGAGTGTACATATAACTCATACCACCAGGAGCCACTCTTGGGGGAAGAGTCACGTCTCCTATGTGAAGCATGATAGGAATCTGCAACGTGAGATTGCAGATTTGAAGAGAGAGTTGCGCCATGCACGGCGGGAACGCTCCCTACCTTGCTCCGAACCATTATCTGAGGACTCGGATGGAGCTAGTTATAGGTGGAGATCGAGAACTCCGCCAAGCGAGACTTTCTCCTATGAAGAGGAGCACCGCCATCGACGTAAGCGTAGAAGTCCACCTAGCAGGGACTTGGGAAACGACGCCATGAACAAAGCCTTGAGTCAAATTTCCAAGTCGCCCTTTACGAGAAACATAGACGATGCGATTCATCCTCGGCGATTCCATCAGCCTACGTTCTCTCTATATGATGGTCATTCAGATCCGGTGGAAAATGTAAGCTATTTCAGTCAGAAGATGGCCATCTATTCCAGAGACGAGGCTTTGATGTGCAAAGTTTTTCCATCGAGCTTGGGTCCAACGGCGATGAGGTGGTTCAATGGCTTAAGGGCCAATTCTGTTGGATCTTTCAAAACACTGACTCGGGCTTTTGGTGCTCGCTTTATTACATGCAGCAGGACTCCTCGGCCCTTGGGATCTTTACTGACTCTATCTTTGCGAGAGGGCGAGACTCTCAAGAACTACTCGGATAGGTGCTGGGAAATGTTTAATGAAATAGAGGGAAAGAACGATGCTGTCGCTATAACCACTTTCAAAGCTGGCCTCCCAGTTGATCACGATTTGAGGAAATCCCTGACGGGTAAACCTGTCACCAGTGTGCGCCAACTGATGGACAGAATAGATAAGTACAGAAGGGTAGAGGAAGATCAACTTCAGGGAAAAGGAAAGGCCAAGGCAATCCCTCAGGAGATGAGGGATTTCAGGTCGGACCGTTATAATAGCATTGACCCCGGAGGGATTTTGTTAGGCAGTCGGGTTCGGCGGACGCCCAGGTGGTCAATGCAATATTTCGAGAGCCAGTGCAGTAGGTTTTGGAGAAGATAAAGAATGAGCCATTCTTCAAATGGCCGAACAAGATGGCGGGAGAGCCTAGGAAACGCAACCCGAACTTATACTGCCACTATCATCAGGATCATGGGCACACGACGGATAATTGCAGGAATTTATGGGATCACTTGGAACAATTGGTCCGTGAAGGGAAATTAAAACAACTCTTGCATCACTCCAGTGGAAGGGCGAGCCAAGCAGGTTCAGAGGTGCGTGGGGACGCTTCATTAAGACTCCCTCTGGGTACGATTAACGTTATCTTTGCGGCCCCGGGAAGGACTGGATCTTGCCCCTCCAGAGTATTGTCGGTGTCCCGATCCCCGGCCGAGGATCATTCCCAAGCATTGAAGAGAGCCAAGGTGCGTGTCCCCCTGATTCTAGGCTTTTCAGATGAGGATATGGTTGGGACCATACAGCCCCATGAGGATGCTTTGGTGGTAACGTTGAGAATTGGCGAGTACGATGTCAGAAGAGTGATGGTTGATCAGGGTAGCGCTATGGATGTGATGTATCCAGACTTGTACAAGGGGCTAGGTTTGAAGCCAGAGGACTTAACAACCTATAACTCTCCTCTAGTAAGTTTTGAGGGAAGGTTGGTCACTCCCAAAGGACTAATCAGGCTGCCCGTGCAATCAGGTACGGATGTGATGGAGGTTGTACACCCAATTCACATCATGATAGGTTAGCTTTAAGTCCATTCTCTTATTCAAAGCGTCTATACTTCCCAGGACCCTAAACATGTTTGGAGCACACTGGGTGGGGGATAGCCTAAAGAAATTGAGGTAACTCCTAGTGATACTACCCATGGGGATAGTCATCCCGCCCTCTATAAAGGCAATCATGGGAATAACTACTTCCCCAGTTTGTCTGGCATCAACCCATTCCCCTTGGGCTGCGTACCTCATCCCTACCGTTGAGGGGATTTTGTACTTAGAGCAAAAGTTTCTAATACCTTCCTCGGATTCAACGAGACATCGAAATGGATTCTTTTGTTTCCCCATTTTTCTAAAAGACTTAGCAGAGAAGACTGTTGGGTTTGAAATAAAAGTGGTAAAAACTTCGAGAAGACTTACAGGTTCAAAGGGAGGACCTCAGACAAAGTATGATTATTTGTAGTCGCTAGGAAAATAACGAAAATAGAGAAAGGCAGGTTCAATGTATGAACTCTGGAACCACGTAATCATTGAAGGTAAGGTACAGGGTTAATTTGAGAACGCTTTTGTAGTCATATGAGGATCGTGAGCGGTAAAAGTTCCTGCTCACAAAACAAGGGAGGCCCTCTACCATTTGATTTAAATCTCACCGTCGAACGTGGGAGACAAGGGCGTTGCCAAAATTTAATGCTGCCAAAATCGGGATGCTGAAGCGTCAGGGGCATGCCCCAAAACACGCATAGGTACGGGCTTATGACGTCAAAATCCACCTTCTCTCCCGAAGGGTCGAAAAGTAGGATTTTGAGAGGTTATTGTGGGGGCCAGCCAATCAACAAGCCCATTAAGGTTAGGATCGTTGGGCCTGCGGCCCATCCGAGGATGCACATCCGTCCGAGGAGGCCAGGTCAGGTCATAAGGTTAATTACCGAGGGAGGGTGATGGTCAATATCACGAAAGTAGAGTTCCGTGTTCGTCCGAGGACGCCATACTCCTTGGCAGTATGCGTCCGAGGACGATCAGGACGCGGTCTTATTACAACCGGACCTCGGAATTACGTCACCACTAAAGATGGGATAACAGACCAAGGGTAAGAAAGAAAAGGCAAACAAATATCTTTAACTACAGCTACCTCCGCATTAATTATCTCTCAACTAACTCTCTGACCGCATTAATGTAGAGGTGATGCCTGAACAGTAAGGAGGCAGCCTTACAGCTGCCCATAGAAAGTTCTAGGAGGTGTTAGATGGGACAGAAAGAAATCCCCCGAACCCAACCTACACGTGTGTGGTGAGGATGGAACACAGAGGGTGGTATATAAACTGAAAGAAGAACATGCAAAAGAGAGGATCGGAACAAAAGAGAAAAGAAAGAAAAGCATAGACTGAAGAAGGAGAACGTAAAAAGAAAAAGAACTGTATCGATTACCAAAACAAAACGATCGTTGTACCAGTTCTGAGCCTTCAATATACGTGAGGGTGAACCTTTTCATTCCAAAAAAGTTAATCTAGTTCTTAAACACCCACGCTCTACAAATTATATTGTTTGGGCCTATTTACGTGCGAACCCAGTATCGTTTTGGGTCGTTACAAATCGAGTCCTTACATTTTCAAAACAACAATTTTAGAACATGTTTTACCAAACGCTCAAATATAACTTTAAAAACTGAGTTTTCAAAATACTCATTTTTAAAAACACTATTTTTTTGAAAATGCACTTTTTAAAACAGCCTATCCAAACAGACCTCGTATTAAACAGAGAAAACGCATAACATTGGCACCAACTAAAGTCGGAGAACAAAGACAAGCAATAAATACATTTGACTCAGTACAAGGAATCATTGTAATGTTTTTCTTGTTTCATATCAATATCGTGGCCGATTAAATGTCTCACCAATTCAAGCCTCTCTGGACTGCAACCATGATGTAATTTGCTTGAAATATTCGAAAATAGAGCCATTGAAAACAATTTAGTGACAATAGACAATTTGCTTGAAAGGTTCCAACTAGAGCTAATTTTGAACACAATTTAGTGACAAGAGACAATTTCTACCAACTTCAACTGCCCCCTCCTTGACAATTCTCATGATGTCATGCCACTGTGTCCCTTTTCCCGGAGCTCGTTTGTGAGAATTTATTTGCATTGAATTATTGGATTAGAAAAATGAGTTTAAGCAAAAATATAGTTCTACTTAGAAAACGTAAAAGTTTAAAGTCGTATATAACTAGATAAGTTGAAATTTTCAGGAAAGAGATTGTAGCACCCAATACATATATATGCTAGGCTGTTTTGACTGATCAAGAAAATGACTGCTTGTAATTACATTTTGCAATTGTAAGTACATCTTGTACCATAGTAAACAATGAGAATACCATTATTTAACTTACAAAAAGGGTGTTCCCCTTGCTCTTCCCTAACTAGCAGAGTCAGTTTATTTTATTTTATTTTGAGGAAGCTTTGTTAAAGATAAGTAAACTGTACAAAGTGAGAATTTTAAGATATGCTAAATTGAAATAAGACTATTGCATCAAACACTGAGCTTAGGGTGGAAATCAGAGCTAATAAATGGTGCAGTGAACTCATCCAAACAAGCCATCCGGATGCGTTCGGGTGTTGCAGGATTATCCAGAGGAAACCAGTCATTACAACCCACTTCTGCTCTTGCAGCAATAATGGCATCTTTGATGGCAAAAAAGACAGCTGAGGCCAGAAAAAATGGAGGCTCACCAACAGCTTTAGATGAATGGATGGCCTTCACATTTGGATGACCCTGTTGATTAACACAGAAACACAGGAGCCAGAGAAGTAAAATGTAAGCTGGTATAGATTTAAGTGAATACCAACAGCAAACTCTAGAAAAGCAACTGAAGACAACAATTTACTTTTGACATAAAAATAACAATACAAAAAGTTAAAGCCCTAAAAAGTTACAGCCAAAGTTAATAACTTAAAATTATAAACTTAATTTACCAAATGGGAGTCATCATTATAATGGAGGCAATGCAAAGATGGTTTGAAGGCTAGGTAACAAGCAGTCTAGCATTCACTTGGTTTATTAAAATATGGTGTTTGGTTTAAGAATATGGTCTTCTATAGTCTATCTAGGGTTTTCTTATAAATAACTAATTTTCATAATATAACAAGGGAGTGTTTTCTTGAGGTTCAATTTAAAACAATTTACTATGGATTCAGTAGTTCCATACTGGTTATATAATTGATGTAGGAGCACAATTAGAAATTATTTCAATATTTTATTTTGGATTTTCATAGGATTATTTCAAACTTTAAGTTTTTACTTTTTAATTATTTATTTTTGAGTTATGATAACACCCAAGGGTTACCATGTGACTGTTCTAGATGGTGAAGCTGCATCAATAACTAGATTCATCCTTTCCTAACAACTTAAGCTTTTGGTACAAGTGATAATTTATAAATGTTTAAGTTGAATCATTAATAAATTTGAGTGTTACTCTTCTTGTTCTTTTTTCTATTGCAATCTTTCTCCATTGATTTTAAAAGAGCCAACACAATAGATTAATCAAAACGACATCACAAAATCATAGTTCTACAACCTTCCCTTGGACACCTTACCCACCCCCAAAGTGAAAGATAAGCCATGCCATAATAGCATCTCATTTTCTCTCTTTGTAATAAGATGCAGTAACTTCAACACCTATTTTTGTGTTGTTCAAATCATGTAAATAACCGTGAGCATTTTCATGTCTTAACTCATTTTTAAATCAAAATATCATTTCTTGTTAAATTTTTAATATTCATCCGAATCTCTATGTTCAAATAGGTTCTTCATTATAGAGGTGATTCTGAATCAAATAAAAAATAAAAAACGCAACCCAGCCCCCTCCCAACTCCCTAACTTCATTCCCAAAGGCATTTGAGAAGCAATTAGTTGAGTGTACCTTCAGAAGTGAAACATTGAATTTGAAGGGGACATCATTAATTCATAGAGGGAATTTTGTAACTTCCAGGTCCGCATGTGTAAAGGCATCCTGGTGGGATCCACTTATGAGCTGCATCTCCCCACTTTAGTTCTTCTAGGGCTACCCAACCTAAACCTTGTATAAAGGCTCCTTCAATCTGTTAGAAAAATCAAAGCATACACCAACTCATCAGAATATAAATTAAGACCATATTGGTTTCAAGTGTAACAAACTCCAACAGAAGAAAGGTTCAAAGTGCAAATAATGATCATAAAAATGTCCACACAGCAGACAGAATGTATGAATAATATCAGCAACTATCAAAGAAATGGCACTGGAGTTCAAACATCAGTTTCCCAAGTTTACAAGACTATAACATATGAAGCAGGACTGGCATTCACCTCGAAGTCCAGAACAAAAGGATTTCAGTACATATATTTAAATGACTTAAGTATTAGGAGGCTGAGGAACCGATATATATATATATATATATATATACAATTTAAAATATAATATAGGAGAAAATGAAAAAAGGAAATTAATTACAAAAAGAAAAGAAGAGTCTGTCCAAGGAAAAGCACCTGTCCAACATCAATTGCTGGATTGAGAGAATATCCAAGATCCAAGATGACATTTGCCGCCCTTGTGTGAAAATCTCCAGTCAATGTGTCAATTTCAACCTCAGCAAATGCAGCACCATATGTGAAATACTTGAATGGGTTTCCTTTACCAGTCTTCCAATCAAAGTCAAGTTCAGGGGTGATATAAAATCCATGTGCTGAAAGGTCTATTCGTACCATATAGCATGCATTCGCCAGCTGAGAATAAATGAAAACACAACATAATTTTCTCATCAGACTGCCCAAGAGAACAAAGGCTCTCAATAGCAAAGAACATTTATATATCTAAAATAGCATTCATGTTAAATAACATATACTCCTTTTTAAAAATTTGTTTCTTTCCTTAAAGAAAATATAGAAAAGAAAATATAGAACTCATTCAATCTGTAAAACAAATAGATCATACATTTGATGATTTGATCATCCAGAGGATAAGGCAGTTATACAAAACTATGAAAACAAAGGTACCTTAGCAAACGAGTCAAAATTATGTTCTGAAGCAATAGGCGCCATACGTGCCTTTATTTGCTCGCATGCATCCAAAACTGCTGATCCATATATATCAGAACTTGCAGAAGCAGCTGTTGGTGATGAATTAGGGACCTGATTTGACAGCATGACAAAAACAACATACATATATGTTTATAATTTTATACTGTATATGCATATATGCATGCAAGTATACATTTATGTATGAAGAATAAGATGATTCAATACCATTATTTAATACAAAAGAAATCCGCAATCTATTTCTAGTTTTCACACAGAATCTTGGATGGTTTCATTTCCACTTTAATGTTAAGAAATGTTACCATTCCATGATTCTAATGGAGACTGATGAGAGAACATTCCAGGTTGAACCACTGGCAATGTAGAGAGTTTAAGAATCAATTAGAAAGGACAAGCACTTCTTTTTCTTTTTCTTTTTTTTGAATTATTTGGAAAAGGAAAAACAGAACAAGTGGAAGGGGCTACTCCTCTCTAAATATGGGTTGCAGAAGATATTTTATGATGCTTGTTACCCATACAGCTGTCACACGTCAGATAAGTAACTATGCGCAAATCACATATGTTTGATTCCCTTTTCATCTCACATTAGTCAATGTTTTTGTTAAAAAAATATAAGAACAAGTATTTTACAAAACTTCCATTTTATTCATTTTTTCTAGCACTTTCGATAAAAGGATACAGCCATGCCAAGTCCCACCAGTGATACCAATGATTATTTTCTGCTGAACATGGTCTGGAGTAAAACTAAACAAGACGTAAAACCTTTAACAAAACATCACTTATTACCTTGTCAGTACTTGTCTCAGATATAAAGACAGAACTGAGAGGGATATTGAAGGCAGAAGCAGCAATCTGAGCAATTTTTGTGTGTAAACCTTGCCCCATCTCAACACCTCCATGTGTAACTAATACATTTCCATCGGTATAAACATGAACAAGAGCACCAGCCTACAGTTATTAGGCAGATTTACATAATCAGGATCTGATGACATGATTCTAGAATAAACATAAAATGCAAACCTCATAGCCCAAAAGCAAGAACGTCATAACAAATTCAACCAGTAATAATAGTTCAGCAATCTATAAATTTTCAAAACTGATGGAGTACCATGAAAGCAACCACTATAGACATATATACAGGGCATCCCAAAACAAATTCTAATATCCAAGCAGCTAGGAATAACTGAAACAAAGGGGAGAATAAGAATGTAGAAAGGAATTCGCAGTGCGTCACCCTCTGTGGGGAGAGAATATTGAAGCAAAATTTTGGAGCAGTAGCTACTCATCTCCCAGTTCATATCCAGGGGAGTTTAATCTTGTTGTGCTGGCAGAGGTTACATAAACTAAGTTACAAATATTGGAACTTCACTCTAGAATTATCCGAGGATTGTTAGCGCTAATCACGTGCTTTGGGTTGGCAAATGACTTCTGGATGGGATCGTATCCTAAGATTTTGTGAGCGGCTCTGACTTGACCATCCTCGTCATTTACAAAAACCGCCGCTTGAAGAACAGTCTCCAAATTCACCCGGTTGACCAAATGAAAGTGTCAGTGAAAGGCGTGTGGATCTAAAAAAAAAGGCATGTACATGGTTAGTAACCGAACCACACCAAATTAAAGACGGCGCAAAAGATTGGCACCCTCCTACTCTCTACACCCCACCTGGTTCTCCCTCCACGATTGGGCAAGGAAGGCCATCATGCTATTCCCCAGATACGACAAGAAAGTCCTTGTTCAAATCTTTGTTGGACTCGGGGAGGCACTAGATTAGCCGAATCCTATCGTCTCTCGTCTTCATGTAGTAGGATTTGCCCCTCAAATTTTGGAGGTTGTAGCACCAATTTACGTCATGATGGTTTAGTCTTAACCCCATTTTTTTGTTTAAAGCATCCACACAACCCAAAATCCTAAACATATTAGCAGCCATGGGAATTCCTAAGGGGTGGGAGCTAATCGGAAATGCCTAAGGTAACTCCTCATTACCGGCTCCATGGGAATTCTCATACCCCCCTCTACGAAGGCGAGAAGGGGAATTACTACCTCGCCTGTCCTTCTCTTAAGATGCCACTCCCCCTCCTTGCAGTGCCTCAAACTTACGTTGAAGGGAATCCTATAGTCGGCGATGAACTTTTCCATCGCCTCTTCGATCTCAACCAATTTTTTCAATTTAACCATCTTTAGGAACTACTGAACAGACTCAGAGGATGATGAGAGAAAGAGAGGAATAAGAGAAAAAGCACGAGTTAATGAGAGCAGAAAACTTACAGAAAGGAGAAAAGGTTCCTCGGACAGGCTTTTTGTGCTGGAGATAGACTTGAATTTGGATGAAAGTTTGACTGAACCTAGGATATGTGCGCTAGAACTCTTAAGTGTGAAAGTAAAGAGACAAATCAGTTCCAGAAATTATTTATACCTCCCATCAAAAGTAACTGCACGAATTTTCCCGCCCATAAAGGTAAGGAAATCTCTACCGTTAGATTACCATCGCGCCGTTGAACGTGGGAAGCACAGAGCCGCCCGCATTTAATGAAGACACGTTTCACCTTCCAAGGCTCCAAGAACGTATCTCGGGCAGACGAAGAGTCTCTGGAACTGATAGATGACAAGGATTGACAAGCTTTGGTAGAGGCCTGATGTCATCAAAACCCTCCTCTCCGTCCGAGGATCCGGACAGCAGGATTTTGAGGGGCTATTGTGGGGCCAGAGAGTTTGTGGTCCCGGCCCACTTTCCATTAAGGCCCAAGACCCGTGCCGAGGAGAGTAGTTGCCGAGGACAAGCGGCGAAAGTCCAAATGGCCTAGAGGTGCAGCCGAGGATGACCCTGTCCTTGGCGTCCCAAGGCCTAAAAGGGGAAGAACGACACATCATCAAAAGGCAGTCTCCAAAGCGCTCCCAGAAGAAAAGGTGAGTAGAATAGGACTCGCACGAGAGTACAGTGTGGGAGTGGTTCAAGGAAAATACGTCACATCCGCATTGAATGCGCCAGCAAACGTCCTAGCTCCATTGATGTGAAAAGACCCTTAAAAACATAATTGTTATTGTTGTTGTTGGTCTCTCTCAAATTAAAAAATGGTTAAAAAGTCGAGGAAAGTGAAAAATGAAGTTATAATTTCATATCACAACACTAATTGGTGTGAGTTTTACTTAGGTGTTTATCTCCCCAACAGTGACAATGAATATAATATATGTCATTTCACCAATATAATAGATTTGTTTGACTTTTTTTTTTCTGTAATCGGTGATACATTAGTTTAAATAATTTTTCCAACGAACAATGACATGATACTCACTCCCCTCATATGATAGCGGGCTTTACTAATTAAATTCATGAAATTATACAACATTAATGTGAGAGGAGTGAGAACTTCGAAAATACCTAATAATATTTTGTACTTATGCTAATCCTAAATTAGTATTTATGAAAAATGTAATATGAACTAATGTTTGTTAAATCAAAATTATTGCACCGACACTTTTGTCAACAAAACAATATTTGTAGAAAATAGCTATCCAACACAACCACCAAGACAGTAAGGTTTGTATTGTGCATGAAGACTGTTCAAGTCTTACTGAAAAACACAAGGTAAATATTTGCCAAAACACAATAATAAAGGAGCCGACGGCAGGTCAAGTAGAACAATATTGAAAGCTATTGCTATCTTTAAATGAAGGGGCCAGGTCTTATTAAGACAAAGTCTCTCTTAAGCCAACTTAGATTTTGACTTTAATTCTAAATTTTTATATACACGTTTGTCCTACCCTTATGTCTTACTATATCGTGGAAAGACAAATACCCTTTAGCTTTCAATAGAATGTGCGTATAAATTGATAAAAAATTGTATCTCTAGCCATCATCCAGCCAAACACCGCCTTTACCTACTCTGTACATCTGGACTACGTTCATGAAAATGAAATTGAGCTACGTGGTGGGAAACTTCTAAGCATATTGACTGTCAATATTTTAGATTTGATTCATTAAAAAGAGATTTGGAATGATGTTTAAATCATTGACACAGCCTGTAAATGGAATAAACAAAAACATCATTTTCAAGAATGATTGTGGAGTTCACTATATAAAGGGTTGGCATTCATCGTTAGCCATACAAGTCTAAAGGACTAATCCTTTGGCAACTAGAGTTGAAATGGGTACCTCGAGACATCTGGGGCAGTGGCCTCAGCTGGTTTATGCTTTAGCCTTTTGCATTATAGCTACTAGTGTAGTAGCTGATAAGCCTTACATTTATGCTTCACCTCCTCCACCAGAGCATTCTCCTCCACCGCCTTATTACTATGAGTCACCACCTCCACCATTGAAATCTTCACCACCTCCCCCTATCTACTACCATAAGTCTCCCCCACCACGATCTCCATCACCACCTCCTCCATATATTTACAAGTCTCCACCTCCTCCATCTCCTTCTCCTCCACCACCTTATGTCTATAAATCACCATCTCCTCCACCACCTTACATTTATAAATCACCACCACCACCTCCACGATATGTTTACAAGTCCCCACCTCCTTATGTTTACAAATCACCACCACCACCACCATCTTCACCTCCTCCGCCTTATGTTTACAAATCTCCTCCTCCACCATCTCCATCACCTCCCCCTCCATATGTCTACAAATCCCCACCACCTCCATCTCCATCTCCACCTCCTCCATACATCTATAAGTCTCCACCACCACCCCCACCATCCCCTCCTCCTTACATTTACAAATCACCACCACCACCATCTCCATCACCACCTCCTCCCTATGTTTATAAATCTCCACCACCACCATCACTCTCACCTCCTCCTCCTTATGTCTATAAATCACCACCACCACCATCTCCATCACCTCCTCCTCCATATATTTACAAGTCACCACCACCACCATCTCCATCTCCTCCACCTCCATATGTTTACAAGTCACCACCACCACCACCACCATCTCCATCACCTCCTCCACCCTACATTTACAAGTCACCACCTCCTCCATCTCCATCACCACCTCCTCCCTATATTTATAAATCTCCACCACCCTCACCACCTCCTCCTTATGTCTATAAATCTCCACCACCACCTTCACCTTCACCATCCTCTCTTCCTCCTTATGTTTACAAATCGCCACCACCACCATCTCCATCACCCCCTCCATCTTACATTTACAAGTCACCACCTCCTCCCTCTGTCTATAAATCTCCACCACCACCGTCACCCTCACCTCCTCCTCCTTATATTTACAAATCACCACCACCACCATCTCCATCCCCTCCTCCTCCATATGCTTACAAGTCACCACCTCCCCCATCTCCATCCCCACCTCCTCCCTATGTTTATAAATCTCCACCACCACCCTCACCCTCACCCTCACCTCCTCCTCCTTATATTTACAAATCACCACCACCTTCATCCCCATCACCTCCTCCTCCATATGTTTACAAGTCACCACCACCACCATCTCCATCCACTCCTCCTCCATATGTTTACAAGTCACCACCTCCCCCATCACCATCCCCACCTCCTCCCTATGTCTATAAATCTCCACCACCACCCTCACCCTCACCTCCTCCTCCATATGTTTACAAATCAACACCACCTCCATCCCCATCACCTCCTCCTCCATATATTTACAAGTCTCCACCTACCCCATCTCCATCCCCACCTCCTCCCTATGTTTACAAGTCACCTCCTCCTCCATCTCCTTCACCTCCTTCTCCTTATGTCTATAAGTCAACACCTCCTTACGTTTACAAATCACCACCCCCACCTTCTCCTTCACCTCCCCCTACCTACATTTATAAATCTCCGCCATCCCCATCTCCTTCTCCCCCACCTCCATACGTCTACAAATCTCCCCCACCCCCATCTCCCTCACCACCACTTCCTTATTACTATAAGTCACCTCCTCCTCCATTAAAGTCCCCACCACCTCCAACATACTACTATAAGTCTCCACCTCCTCCTTCTCCATCACCACCACCTCCATACTACTATGTTTCTCCTCCACCCCCATCTCGTCATCACTGGCCAATTCCTCCATACTTCCATAACTCACCACCGCCATTTGAGCATGAACATCCACCATACTTCCACAAATCACCTCATCCACCTTCTGATGAGTCTTCCTCACCCCCATATTACTACAAATCACCCCCACCTCCAGAATACTATTAAGTTTAAATTTACCCTTTATTAAATGATCAATTTGAATTGTTTGAATAATAATCAGTTTCGTTTGGATTTTATTTATCGTACAATTCTTTTTGCAGATTTGAATTTTATATAGGAACAAGTGTCTTCTATACAATAAAGGCATGAAATGGAGAGTCCAAATGATCTCTATGTATGAAGAACTCAATTGTATTATTTTCTGTAACCAATGAATGACTGAAATTCAAGTTCTTTAAGAAGTTCTATGTATATTTCTGATTTGCCCAACTACATGTAATTTTTATTACAAATGTCATCTAAGCATTCTGGTTCTTGTTGCAATATGCAAGTTTTAATATATCTTAAATCCCAAATCAAGTTTGTTTTATACAACTGCAAGTGATTAAGATTCAATCAAGAAGACCCTGGTTTGTATAATTTTTATCCATGCATTCTAAGTGCGTTCATTTGAGTTTAATCCACCGCCTTATGATAATGTATTTCCTAATGCTTTTAGCTATAAATCTTGCCTATCGATCTAGAGGACGTGCATGTCTACTTTTAGACGAGGAAAGACTAACTTATTTTGATTTTTATCTTAGCAAGTTTAAAGTATCATGAAATAGATTACTAACAGTTATGGTTTCATGTCAATGGCAGACTATACACACAACCCTAACTCACTTTGTATCTCAAAAATGATCGTGTGATTGGTGACTTTCTTTTTCAGGCAATGTGGGTATTGTAGCAGCATTACATGAGGTTCTTTCCAGTATATTTTTTTTTTCCTTAAGATAGCGACCAGTCGTGAAGGGTCTTCAGTGATAATCCTATTGCACAAATGGCAATGTACCCTCACTCCAAACCACGGAAAATTTGTTTGTGTTTCTGAGATCTTACAATATGTTATTAATCTTGCAGTACAAGTTTTTCTTCCCTAGACCTCCAAAAATTTTGTGCATGGAAAGATGTCTGTTAAATTATGAGACTCAGGGCAAATAATGTGTAAATAAATATGATTAAGTAGAGTGCTTGCACCCACTGTCCATCGCGCGGGGGGGGGGGGGGGGGGGGGGGGGTGTCTTTCTCCATAACCAACTACCATACTCTCTCTCTCTCTCTGGTAATAAATGTTTAACTCTTACACTAAATATAACTTGAACTCATATATGTGTGTGTGTGTTTTTTTTAGAAGAACTCATATATGTGTGTAATTGTTTTTAATTTTACCATGCATATGCATGAGTTATATTCTAATTTATTTTTATATATACTACCTCATAAGTTTTTTATTCAATTATTGTTTTAAAAATTCAACAATTAGAATTGTACATTGTTTTCGTTCTTAACATATACGTCAATTTTTGTGCTAATATGATGTTATTTACTTATTGATCCATAAATTCACCAAGTTTTGTATATAATTTTAATAGACAAAAAACTAAGAATATTAACATAGGTTAATTGCACTTTCCCCCCAAACTGTGGGGCTATTTTCAGCCATTAACTATAAAATAATGTTTCTAAAAAAAAAAAAAAAAAAATCTCCCTACTGTTAATAATTTCAATTACATTCAAGTTATCTCACAAAAAATTATGTCCATGAAACTTGCACATGACCCCGCTGTCATTTATAAAAATGTTGTTCTTAATCTGTACATCAAATATTTCCCCTTATTTCATGTCTGTTTGGAAACAATTTATTTAGCTGAAACTGAAAACTTTTTGCTAAAAGTACTATAGATAAAACTAAAATGTAGTTGAAATAGTACAATGAGACTCATAAATAGTACCAAAAAGTGTAATGGTACCCATAAATAGTAAAAAAAATAAGTTGAATAATAAAAAAAAGCTGGCCTTTTAAGCCACTGCCAAATGCATAATTCGTATCTATTTATTTTTTATGCATGAAGGAAATGTGAGAATGTAAATTTAATTCATTGAGTCACATATTTCGAGAAAACTGTATATTCCATTAAAAAAAATTTAATTGAAATTTCTAACCGTTAGCGGTAATGTATATTTTATCAATTAATCAAGAAGACATTACTCGATTATATAGTTTACATGAGTGGAAATATAATTATTGATTTATAATTATCTTGATATTTTGTATCTATAGAGGATATAAGGAGACAATATAATTTAAATAGAATTTATTGAAAAGCTCATCTAAATAATTATTAATTTATAAATATCTTGATATTTTGTATCTATAAAGATATAAGTAGACAATATAATTCAAATATAATTTATCGAAAAGCTCATCTAATTGAGAGACATTAAATGAAACTAGAATACCTTTGGTATATTATATGAGAATTTTAAAATTATCTTATAAAAATTCATTAATAATTATCACCAAATCATTCAAAGTAAAATTCTTGTTATATTATACACTATATGTTAGGGTTCATAGATATGTTAGCCAATCCTAGTGCCAAAACATAGTTTCATTTAAGCCATATATCAATAAAATTGTGTTAGGGTTGAGTCGAATTTAAAAGCTATTTAAGGATGATAAGTCTATGATCTTTTGCTTGTATCTTTACACTATAACGAACTTTTTTTTATTGAAACTTATTGTATTGGAAAGTAAACATCCATAGCTTCAAAATAGATAAAATTTGACACAATTTGGATGTTAAATGGGTTATATATGGTTGTTTGAAGTTCAAAAAATTGTGCAATCTCTAGTCAAACAAAAACTTTGTTCAACATTTGCGGCAACTGCTTCTATGACCATTGAGAAAGCCTTTTTTTCTCTTAAACCTAAATTGTGAGAAAACTCTCATCGTGAGTTGGTCGGTCAAACTTCAAACCATATAAATTCTTAAACCTCTACAAATGTGTTCGTTGATGTATTAGAGTTCTTGGTTGACGCAGACAAGTTCTTTTATGATGGAAATTGCATAGAAGAGTTCGAAAGTTCTAGAGGTGGGAGGCAAATCGGTCGCTTGCTAAGGTTGTAAGTCGTGTCTAGTCTACTATGGTCTTGTGTGTTAGGTTCTACATGTGTATAGATACATTGGCAATCATGTGAGCACAAATTTGTCAAGATATAGGTTACTAAATCTATAGATATGATTAAACGATACTCAATATGCTGGTATTTAGTGTACAAGAATAGGAAAGAAGCTGATTCAAGGATTTGGATTTTTCACAGCTTCGATCGATCAAGAGAATTTTCAATTGATCGAAGATCGCAGATCATCAAACATAAAAAGCCCATAACTTGTCCGTTTAAAACCCAAATCATAATCTGTTTGTTGCAGTATTTAAAGGACATTTAAGCTAACCCTAGAGAGCTTTTTGATTGAAAGAGAAATGTCTCTTGTGCCTCCTATTGTAGATCTAGGGTTTTTGTATCCAAAACTCTTTCAAATCTTCTACCGGTGTTATTCTTTGAAGAAACTCAAGATTTGGTGGTGTAGAAGTTGCTGCCTCATTCTAGTCATCAAGGGTGCTAGAGATGTAAATCTTCAAGGGTGGTCTTAGAGTCATAGACTAGAGGTCTATGTGAAGAAAAGTTTCAGATATCAAGCGTATTGAAGATCAAAGTGTGGATTGGAGGTTCACATTTAGAACAGATCCATATCAAAGAAGACCGAAGGTTTAAGAGCTAGGTTTGATAATCATAGTTAAGGTTACTACAAATTAAATATTCTTGACTGTAAATTTCTATTTGATAGCGGATTGTTCTTCTTGAGATTGGCCCCCCTAGATTTTTTACTTTGAAACTAGTTTGTTTTGTTACTTTTTCTAGGTCATCATATCATTATCTTATTAGAGGTGGCAAAATCTGACCAGACCCGTGAACCCGACACGACTAACCCATTTATAAATAGGTCATGGGTTAAGACTAAATGAGTTCGGGTCATATTCGGGTCGGCATGGCTGACCCGTTTACTAAACAGGTCGTGTTCCTGTTCAACATATGAACACGTTTGACCTGATTAGCTTATAAAGGTAATTTTACCAATTTACCCTTATAAACCTAGGTATATAAGATTACCTATTCTCTTATTCTCCTCCCTCACTACTAGATCTCAGTCACACCTCTCTCACTCTGTCTCTTCGTTTTTATCATCAGCCTTAACTCTCTGACTTTTCTTCTTCTCCTCAATACTCCAACCGCTCCTCTTTCTTATCTATAGATTCTACTTTATTTAAAATCAAAACTCTAGCCGTCCCCATGTCTCTCAACCCTCTACTCTATTTTCCCTTCAAATCTCTAGCTGCCTCCACTACCATCTCTTCTCCTCAAAACTGTAGCTACCTCTCAGCTCTCTCTTCTCCTTCACGGGTTCACAGCTTCACCAGTTCACCTCTTTCTTCAGCTTTCAACAGACGAGTCCACTAGCAAGGTATATGAACAATGTCTATTTCTCACACTCATTTACAATTTTACACACACCACTTTTGCAAAAAAAAATTGTTACTTTTCCAAGTTGAAAATCATGAATTATTTTAGTTCAAAAAAACAGAGTGAACGGTTCTATCATTGTCAAAAGTTAAAGCATTAGATATTAGATCTGTCATTACTAGATCAGCTTGATTAGGAAGAGAACTGAAATGGGAAGGGAGATTTGCTCAGTTCTATTTTTTGTAAGAGAGACTGAGAAGTGAGATTCTCATAAAGGAAAAACAAAAAAGAGACAAAGAAGCGGGGAGGGAGATGAACTGAAAAGACTAAGAGAGCTATGTTGTGTTTATGTTATCTATTTGGGGAAGAGATTAGAGCATGAGATATTTTATATTTTTTATACAAAAAAATTCCACAGCCATACACCTGTTTCTCATCACATGACTTTCTCTTGTTTTATTAGATGAATGTCTACCACATTTCAAACTTTAAAGTATCTTTGTTTTGTTTGTATGAAATAAACTTTTTTGTGTTAAACTATCATGTTGATTGTTCAGTACTACTATTAGATCTGTTTGTTTTTTTTTTTTTTTTTTTTTTTCTAAATGTTGATTTTAAAATAATTGGGTCTTGCTCTATGTCTATGATTACTTTTCTGGTTTTTTTTTTTTTTTGTCCTCTTAAAATAAAATAATTGAAGATCCATTCGCTTTTTTTTTTTTTTTTTTTTTGGTGTTAATCACTATACTGTTAACCATTTAGTACTAATATTAGACTTGTTTCTTTTTTGTTGATTTTAAAATTATTTGTCGTGATTTATGATTTCTTTTCAAGTTTATTTGTTTCTGTCATCTTAGAATTACTAATTTTCTGCTTAATAATTTCTCTTTAAATTTTTCTAGATGGAAAAAGATGAGATGCAGTGTATTGACACTAAAAATGAAGGTGAAGACATTGACTTAAAAGATAAACTTGATGGACTGGCTGAATTTCCTCCACCAAAAAAGTCTAAGTCTAAGACTAAGACAAATAATAAAAACAACAAAAGGAGGAGGACTGCAAGTGTTTGCCATTTCTTTCAGATGCTTCCTACAAAAGATGGAGAATGGCCTATTTGCAAATGCAAAAGGTGTGGAAAGGAATATATTTCTGTTGGAGTATATGGTATTGGAAATTTGATGCGTCATTCGAATGTATGTTGAATAAGAATGAGCACAAAGAAGACACCTCTTCAATGGAACCCTCAATCTCTTCTAATACAGTCTCTTAATTTGGATGTCTTTTAGTTTTTGTTCTGGCACTTGGATGGTTGGACTTAAATTTTGCCATCATGTGTATTTTGATATGCCATGTAATCATTTTGGTTTTTTAATCTTAAACTATGATTTCTTTTAGTTTTTGATATGGCACTTGGATGCCATGTAAAAATTTGTTTATTTTATTTTATATATTTTATTATGGAACTTTGACATATTATTGAATTTGATAGAATGGATTAGAACCTTTTGGACTAGTAATTTGATTTTGAAGGAAGAAAAGAATTATTTGCTTTTATTATTATTACTAGATTTATGATTGTAAGTTGTAATGGAATGTCTAATTATTACTTGATTTATGGTAATTATATAATTTTTAGATATATGAGATTTTTTTTTTTTTTTTTTTTGAAAAAGAGATATATAGGAATTGATAATAGGTTATTTGGGTTAGGCATGACCTATTAATCAAACAGGTTATTCAAGTTAGTTATGACCTATTAATTAAACAGGTTAATAAATAGGTCATTTGTGTTGACCATAACATGACCTACTAATTAAACGGGTTAAACGTGTCATGTTGGGTTACCTATTTAATAAATAGGTCGTGTTAGGGTTGAGGAATCCTGACCCATTTACTAAACGGGTCGGGTTCGTGTTGACCCATATAACATAATACTCACAGCTCAACCCGACACGAACCTGACACGTGAACATGAATTGCCACCCCTAATCTTATTTACTTCTCCGTTGCAAGATATGTTTGATATGTTTAACCTGAGGCTTGTCTAATTGGCTTAACTAATAATTAGACCATAAAATCAGGTTAAACATTGTTTGTTTAGAGGTTTAAAAACTAACATTGTGATTATAGACTATAGATTGATCCAATTATTTCTTATACAGTAAATATTCCTTGTGGGCTGGGGTTGGTTATCCCAAGAATGGTTTTTTCTTTGAAGAGTTCTTCAAATGTTTTCCACTTCATTATCAAATTAATCTCTCCCTTACTTATTATAAGAAAAAATATATATCAACATTTCTTGAGATTTTTTTTATGGGAACATTTATAGAGAATTTTAAATAATTTTGTATGAGATTTGACATTGGTAGGATAATATAAATGAAAAGTGTAGGGGGGGGGGGGGGTGTGGGGGAGGGGAAACGATCGTTTATTTTCAAAGTAGATCCGAAAGAGCAATAACTTGCGGCATCTTTGCGAGGCATATAGACTAATATGGAGTACAGATTCAATGGGGAATAAAAGATAAACAATTTTCTTTTTGCAAAATACTAAACAAACTTTCGAGATTCAATGGGAACCAGAGAGGGCAGCTATTGAAGAAAATAATATACATCTTAAACAAATTAAGAACATATTTTTTTTTTGTTTCTTGTTGGTCTCTCACAAAGTCAAATTTGTTAGAAAGTCGTAGGACAAGTTGAAGAATAATGAAGTCAGAAGTCCAGATCACAACTGTCTAGGTATGCACTGCACCACTAGCTAGGTCAATGGTGATTCGTAGGTTCTTTCAGATTCTACAAGAATTTCAGAGAAATTCCATGATACCTTGGATACGTAAATCCTAACTTATCGTAATCTTTTTAACTTCTATTTTTGCTGAATCATTTTTTTTTCTTCACTTGATAATTGAATGAAGTTATTAAAAGTTATGGAGCACTTTACAAAATGTCTCCTAGCCCATTCTTAGGCCTCTAAATTTCAAGCTGTTTATCTGATAATGAGAAGCTCTTTGGAAAATAAGAAAAAAAAATTATTTACTCTAAAATGTTTCACTAATTGCACTTTGCTATATATATTTTTTCTCATAAAATAATAAATGTATTAAAAAAAATTAGATTGCAATTGATGGATCATAAAGTGAAACGTTAAAACTTAAAAGTGAGACAAAAAAAACTTTTATTCAACAAACAACAAATAGGATAAACCAAGCTATCTAGTTTAACAAATTTGGAATTTCACCATCTACACTAAAAAAACTGTGCTTATGACAATAACAAAACTCCAGCCTAGTAACTAAAATTAATTCTTGCGATCCGTATAAACATCAGCTGCTTTTCACCTTCCCAATTTTAATTTATGTAAAAAATTAATCAAGAAAAAATCCTTCATTTTTTTTAAAAAAAAAACTTGGCATAATCAATAATGCATGTAAGTTAAAGCAAAATCATTGCACCGACATTTCAGCCAAACAAAAATATTATTTGTAGAAATTGCCACCTAACACACCCATCTAAAGAAGTTAAAGTTATGCTTTGATTGTGCATGAAGACTGCTTTCAAGTTTTACTTAAAAACTTATCATAAATTTTGCTAAATCACATTTGTGGAACCGACACAGGATAATGTAGGAATTTTTTTTTTTTTTTTTGAAATTATTGATATGTTGCGTACCCATCTGGATAGAAAGTTAAGCAATGTGCATGAAAGGTTTAACTCTTAGCTGAGGAATTGAAAGTCTGTCTATATTCTATAGCAACTATTCCATCAAGGAAAAAAAAAAAAAAAAAGGTCTCTGTCTATACCAAGGTTGCATATTGACTTTAGTTCCTTTCATGAGTCTCTTTCATCCAATCCTCTTCTGTCTTCCTACAGGTTTGAAGGACGTGCTTTAAATTAAATTGATAAGAGGAATTTAAAAATAGAGATTACCCAACCATAGCACGTTCCTCATGTCCACTTTGACTTCATTCGTGGGAATGAGATTCAGGTACTTAGTGGGAACCATCTATTGGCAGCACGTAATAAAAAACACATTGCTAAAAAACAAAACCATGTTGACATAAATAATTAATTAGAAAACACAAAATCATTGAAATATTTGGGAAATTATTGTTTTGAATCATTAACACAGCCTGTTAAAGGATTAAACAAAATTATCATTTTCAAACAATGATTAATGGAGTTCACTATATAAAGGGTTAGCACCCATGCAAGTCTCAATAGGAGTTATCCTTTCACAATTAGAGTTGAATTGCAAGAAATGGGTACCTCGAGACACTTGAGGCATTGGCCTCCATTGATTTACGTTATAGCATTTTGCCTCATTGCAACTAGGGTAATTGCTGATAAGCCTTACATCTATGCTTCGCCGCCACCACCAGAAGAAGACTTATCACCATTACCACCAAAGCATGAAGACCGCCCACCACATAGTCACCATGACGAGTCATCACCTCCGCCATTGAAATCTCTGACCCCACCCCCAGCCTCGTACTACTACAAGTCTCCCCCACCACCTTCTCCATCACCTCCTCCTCCATACATTTACAAGTCCCCACCTCCTCCCTCAGCATCTCCCCCACTACCCTACATTTACAAATCACCACCCCCACCATCACCCTCCCCTCCTTCTCCCTACGTCTACAAATCACCACCACCACCATCACCTTCACCCCCTCCTCCTTATATTTACAAATCCCCTCCTCCACCATCTCCATCACCCCCACCTCCTTATGTCTATAAATCGCCACCTCCACCATCTCCATCTCCACCACCTCCATATGTCTACAAGTCCCCTCCTCCACCATCACCATCACCTCCTTCTCCATACATCTATAAATCTCCACCACCACCCTCACCATCACCACCTCCTCCTTACATTTATAAATCACCACCACCACCATCTCCCTTATCTCCTCCACCATATGTCTACAAGTCCCCACCTCCACCACCACCATCACCTCCTCCTCCATACATCTATAAATCTCCACCACCACCCTCATCATCACCACCTCCTCCTTACATTTATAAATCACCACCCCCACCATCTCCCTCACCTCCTCCTCCTTATGTCTACAAGTCCCCTCCTCCTCCATCACCATCACCACCTCCTCCCTACATCTATAAATCTCCACCACCACCCTCACCTTCACCACCTCCTTACATTTATAAATCACCACCCCCACCATCACCATCACCTCCTCCTCCATATGTTTATAAGTCAACACCACCACCATCTCCATCACCTCCTCCTCCTTACGTCTATAAGTCACCACCTCCTCCATCTCCTTCACCCCCACCTCCTTACGTCTACAAATCACCACCGCCACCATCACCTTCACCTCCTCCTCCTTACGTTTACAAATCCCCTCCTCCACCATCTCCATCACCTCCTCCTCCTTATGTCTATAAATCCCCACCTCCACCGTCTCCTTCACCCCCACCTCCTTACGTCTACAAATCACCACCTCCACCATCACCTTCACCTCCTCCTCCTTACGTCTACAAATCCCCTCCCCTACCATCTCCATCTCCTCCTCCTCCTCCTTATATCTATAAGTCACCACCTCCTCCGTCTCCTTCACCTCCACCTCCTTATGTCTACAAATCACCACCGCCACCATCACCTTCACCTCCTCCTCCTTACGTTTACAAATCCCCTCCTCCTCCTTATGTCTATAAATCCCCACCTCCACCGTCTCCTTCACCCCCACCTCCTTACGTCTACAAATCACCACCTCCACCATCACCTTCACCTCCTCCTCCTTACATCTACAAATCCCCTCCCCCACCATCTCCATCTCCTCCTCCTCCTCCTTATATCTATAAGTCACCACCTCCTCCGTCTCCTTCACCTCCACCTCCTTATGTCTACAAATCATCATCACCACCACCATCACCTTCACCTCCTCCTCCTTATATTTACAAATCCCCTCCTCCACCATCCCTATCACCTCCTCCTCCTTATGTCTATAAATCTCCACCTCCACCATCTCCATCTCCACCTCCTCCTTATGTCTACAAGTCCCCTCCTCCTCCATCGCCATCACCTCCTCCTCCCTACATTTATAAATCTCCACCACCACCCTCACCATCACCACCTCCTCCTTACATTTATAAATCACCACCACCACCATCTCCATCTCCACCTCCTCCTTATGTCTACAAGTCCCCTCCTCCTCCATCGCCATCACCTCCTCCTCCCTACATTTATAAATCTCCACCACCACCCTCACCATCACCACCTCCTCCATATCTTTACAAGTCACCACCACCACCATCTCCATCGCCTCCTCCTTCTTACATTTACAAGTCACCACCTCCCCCATCTCCATCACCTCCTCCTCCATATGTTTACAAGTCACCACCACCACCCTCTCCATCTCCTCCTCCTCCTCCTCCTTACATTTACAAGTCACCACCTCCCCCATCTCCATCCCCACCTCCTCCCTATGTTTACAAGTCACCTCCTCCTCCATCTCCTTCACCTCCTTCTCCTTATGTCTATAAGTCACCACCTCCTCCATCTCCTTCACCCCCACCTCCTTATGTCTACAAATCACCACCCCCACCTTCACCTTCACCTCCCCCTCCCTACATTTATAAATCTCCACCACCTCCGTCTCCATCACCTCCTCCTCCCTATGTCTACAAGTCACCACCTCCTCCATCTCCTTCACCACCACCTCCTTACGTCTACAAGTCTCCACCTCCACCATCTCCTTCACCACCCACTCCATACTATTACAGCTCTCCTCCACCCCCATATCATCTCTAGTCACTTCCTCCAAACCTCCATGAGTCAGCACATTCACCAGCTTAGTCTCCACCGCTGCCTCACTAGGTTATTACTATAAATGATTCTCGCCTCCAAAAGGCTATTTATTTTAAATGCACCTATTAAATTATCAGTTTGAATTGTTCCAAGAATAATCACTTTCTTTTGGATTGTATGCATGGTAATTTCTTTTTTTAGAATTGTAGCTTTTATGAAGTGTCCTTATGTACAATAAAGACATGAAATAGATATCCTATGTGATCTATATGTAAGAAGCACTGATTATATTATGTCATGTAACCAATGTAAGTCAGGAATTCATGTTCTTAAATATGTTCTATGTATTGTGGCTATTTTACGTGACTACAAGTTATTGTTACTATACTACAAAGGATATCTAAACATTCTTGTTCTTTTTTTTTGGGGGGTGCTGAGTTAAACATCTTGCTCTTGCTGTTGCAATGTAAGTGTTAATATATCTGAATTTCCCGAATGAAGATTCTATTGAACAACTTCTGTCGATCAAAATTCAATACAAAACACCCTGTTAATGTGATTTATATCCAGCCATTCTAAGCGTGTGCATTTTTTGAGTTGAATCCACCACATTATAAAATAGTATTTACCAGTGCGTTTAATTCTAAACCTTGCCCAACCAAAGGATGTGGCTTATTTTACAAGAATAGTGGCTAACTAGTTTGTTTGTTATCTCTTCAAGGATAGCATATTGTGAAATAGATATTGCAAACCATTATGGTATCACGTAAGGGAAAAGATCGATTCCTCTCCATTTAAAATGGATTTATTTTATAAATTTGATTAAACATTACATATTTTACATATGGATTTATTTTATAAATTTGATTAAACATTACATATTTTACATTGTATCTAGTGTTTTGTCACTTAAAATTTTAAATTACGTGACATTTTGTACACTGTTATATTTAAAAATAAATAAAGTTATCTATAACATGGACTGTCTCCACTACAACAATAGACTGCACACATGATTCTAATTCTTTGTATAGTGAAAACAATGTACCATACAGTTTACAATTAATGATCCAAATGTTCTTACAAAAATTATTATTATTTCAAATATAAATTTCAATGGAAAAGCAAACCATGTTCTAAAAAATTGATTATTAATAGCTTATTTGAAAAATGTATACATGAAATAAATCTATTGCACCACAATGACGAAAATGATGAAGTTAAGGAGTAACAAATTTTTTTTTTCTAAAATAAAACAATTAAGAATGAATAATTTGCATAAAATCCAAATAATAAACTTATAAGGTTTTTTTTTAAGAGTTGACAAAAATTGATTAGTGTATTATTTTGATGATAAAGAGAAATATATATATATATATATATTAATAGCCAAAATTGAGAGAAAATCTAATTAAATTCTTAATATATTGGAGTCTAATTTTGAGTCATGTGTCTCATCTAATTTAAAAATTTGTGTGTCAAGTGAATTATTAGGTGTAAAAATCAAAGAGTCTATATTCAATTAGATTTTAAATTGAATTTTAATTGGAGTTCAATTTTGCACTATGTGTCCCATTTAATTTTTTTTTTTTTTTTTTTTTGTGGCAAGTAAATTATTAGGTACTGTGGGGGTAAAATTCGCCAGTCAACGTTGGGCCATGGTACTCGTACTAAGCCCAACCACAATAGGAAGCGAAGACACGGGCAGAGGACCCCCCAGCCCAATCATGTTGGGCCGAGCTTGCTTAAGGGGCGTCCGAGGAGGAGTACCTCCTCGGACGCACCAAATGGGAGTCCAATTCACACCCTTTACATGGTGAAAGGTCATCCAAAATCAAGGGAAAATGCAGGACGTTCAAGGAGCAACCACAACTGCCGCGTTAAATGCAAGGAAACTACTTTTCCAGCCGCATTAATGTGGAAAGGACAGGAGAACAGAATTATCTTGGCCAATGCAACTCACAAAAAAGGAGGATGTCCTATGGGACAGGCACTCAAGTAGAGACCCAGATGATTAACAAGTGTAGGGTCATTATCGTTCGAAGGATGCTATATAAGAGAAGAAAATCCCCATGGCCAGAGGATCGGAAGGGAGGGGAAAAAAGAGAGAAAGAGAAAGGAGTTCTGTAAACAAAGCATAAGATACAACCCCACGGACTGTTATCCCAGGAAGCTTAATGGAATATCCCCACGACCAAATGGTTGCATGGCTTGCTTATAACTACGTTTACTCTGTCAAAACCTAGTTCTGTGACCTGCTCTCTATAAATTCATTGTTGAGGGTCTTTTGGGCCAAAATCGCTTGCCTGTTGGGCCTGGGCCCCAAAAACCGCCCTTACAATTGGCGCCGTCTGTGGGAAGAACTTGTGTCTCGACAAGTGAAACAATAAGGGATGGAAGGATCAAGTCTGCGCCAAACCGGACGTGCAGAATCTCAACGACAGGACAACTTTCTAAATCTCGAACGAGCGAAGGACCAAGATAATCAACGAGAGGGCAGTGTGAACACCTCTCACACGAATAGAAGCCGCTCAAAAGGGAAGGATCACGCGTCCCACAAGCACAACGAGCGAAAGGCTCTACAGCAAGAGATTGACGATTTGAAGAAGAAGCTGCGTCGAGCCCAGCGAAAACGTCCTTCACCCGACTCGGACACTAGCAGTGGTGAGGATGGCGAATACAGACGAAGGTCAAGAACCCCTCCGAGCGAGACGTTTTCCTATGAGGAAGAACGGCCTCGCAAACGCGGCCGCAAAAGCCCGTCTTACCAAGGCCTGGCCAATGACGCCATGAGCAAGGCCCTAGATCGCATCTCCCAGTCGCCATTCACACGTAGGATAGAGAGGGCGGTGCTTCCTCGGCGGTTCAATCAGCCAACGTTTGCCATATACAATGGTCGAGGCGTTAATGTGTAAGGTGTTTCCATCCAGCTTGGAACCCCTGGCAATGAGATGGTTTGATGCCCTCCCGCCGAATTCCATAGATTCCTTTAAACAGCTGACACAGGCTTTTGGTTCCCGTTTCATCACCAGTACTAGAGTCCCTCGGCCCCTCGACTCCCTCTTATCCTTATCCATGCGAGAAGGAGAAACGATGAAGGCCTACTCGGACAGATATTGGGAAACATACAACGAGATAGAAGGAAACTACGATGACGTCGCCATTAGTACATTCAAAAGGGGCCTGCCGACAGAGCATGGCTTGAGAAAGTCTCTCACTGGGAAGCCAGTCACCAACGTGTGGTAACTCATGGACAGAATAGACAAGTACAAAAGGGTCGAGGAGGACCAGCAGATTGGGAAGGGAAAGGCGAAGGTTGTCCCTCAGGAAAGGAGGGACTTCAGGTCGGACCGCTTTAGCAGTAGTAACAAGCCGAGAAGAGATAACATGGAACAGTCCGGACCTACTGGGGCTCAGATGGTCCACGCTGTGTTCCAAGAACCATTGCACGAGATCCTGGAGAAAGTAAAGCGTGAACCTTTCTTTCAGTGGCCGAATAAGATGGCGAGCGACCCCTCAAAACGCAATTAGAATCTATACTGCGCATACCATCAAAAGCCCGGTCACATCACTGACGAGTGCAGGAACCTGAAAAACTATCTGGATCGGCTTGTCCGAGAAGGAAAGCTAAGGCATCTATTGCACCGCCCTAAGCAGTCGAATGTCGAAACCAGACAAGGCGCATTGAGGCCACCCATAGGCACGATAAATGTCATTCTTGCCGCACCAGGGAGAACCGGCTCCGGCCCATTCAGAGTAATGTCAGTGGGTAGGTTCCCGACGGAGCCAGGCGAAAGGGAATCCAAGAGAGCCAGAGTGGGGGCCCCGCCATTAATCGGGTTCACGGAGGAGGATAAGCAAGGAACTATTCAACCCCATGACGATGCCCTAGTCGTGACGCTCAGAATAGGAGGTTATGACGTGAAAAGGGTGTTAGTTGATCAAGGTAGCGCCGTGGAGATAATGTACCCAGATTTGTATAAGGGGCTGAAATTGAAGCAGGAAGACCTGTCGCCATACGATTCACCCCTACTTAGCTTTGAAGGAAAAGTCGTCATCCCGAAAGGCATGATTAGGCTGCCTGTGCAAACAGACTCAGAAGTAGTGGAAGTGGACTTCATCGTCGTAGATGCATACTCCCCCTACACAGCTATTATGGCCCGGCCATGGCTTCATGCACTAGGGGCTGTGTCGTCAACCTTGCACCAAAAAGTGAAGTATCCGTCAGAAGGTCGAATCAAAGAGATAGTAGGGAACCAAGGAATGGCCAGACAATGCATGGTGTCGGCAATTTCACGACGATCAAGCAGCGAACCTTCCACTTCAGCCGGGAATAGCTTATAGCAATCAATGACCCCGGTCCCAACTGAGGGTAATGGAGGACCGGCCATGGAGGTGAGCTGTGAGGAGCTGGAGAAAGTGCTCGTCGGATCAAACCCTGAGAGGTTTTTTCAGATCAGCTCGGAATTACCAACACAGGAGAAGTCAGTGCTAATTAATTTTCTTCGACGAAATGAGAACGTGTTCGCCTGGGATCCTTACGAGGCCCCCGGGGTTGACTCAGACCTCATACGCCATCACCTTAATGTTAATCCGACTATAACACCGAAGAAGCAACCTCCTCGGCGCCCGTCAAAGGAACACGCAGACGCTGTGAGAGAGGAGGTCGCAAAGTTGAAGAAAGCTGGGGCTATCAAGGAAGTATTCTACCCCGAATGGTTGGCAAACACAGTCGTGGTTAAGAAGAAGAGCGGGAAGTGGCGGGTCTGCGTGGACTTCACGGACTTAAATAGGGCCTGCCCGAAGGATCCTTTCCCAATGCCGCAGATAGACCGACTGGTAGATGCGACTGTCGGACATCCCCGAATGAGTTTTTTGGACGCTTTTCAGGGCTACCATCAGATATCCCTGGCTGCCGAAGACTAAGAAAAAACTGCTTTCGTCACCCCAGTTGGCAACTATCATTATAAGGTGATGCCCTTTGGCCTGAAGAATGCTGGGTTGACCTATCAGAGGATGATGACTAGGATGTTTGAATAGCAGATGGGCAAAACCGTTGAAGTGTATATAGACGACATGGTAGTAGAGAGCAAATTGGTGGCCGACCACATCAGAGACCTCGGCGAAGTGTTTCAAATCCTGAGAAAGTACAAGCTGCGACTGAACGCATCCAAATGTTCATTTGGGGTGGGATCAGGAAAATTCTTGGGCTATATGGTAACCCACCGAGGAATCGAGGTTAACCCTGACCAAATAAGAGCCATTCACAGCATGCAGCCTCCTCGGAATCCCAAAGAGGTCCAGAAGCTTACCGGCATGATAGCTGCTTTAAATTGTTTCATCTCCCGCTCAGCGGACAGATGCAGGCCTTTTTTCCTCCTATTACACAAGTGGAAGGGTTTCAAGTGGACTGAAGAGTGTGATTTAGCCTTCCAACAGCTCAAGGAATACCTCGCTCGACCACCGATCATGTCCAGTCCCGACGCCGACGAGGTGTTGTTTGCATACATCGCAGTCGCCCCTCATGCGGTGAGCCTAGTGCTAATCCGAGAGGACAATGGCACGCAGCGGCCCGTGTATTACGTAAGCAAATCGCTGCAGGAGGCAGAGACCCGGTACCTCCCCCTCGAAAAGGCTATATTGGCCGTCGTACAAGCCACGCGGAAGCTCCCCCACTATTTTCCGGCACATACAGTAGTTGTGCTAACCCAACTTCCACTGAAATCAGTCCTCCTTAGCGCCGACTACACAGGAAGAATAGCTAAATAGGGAACCATCCTGGGCGCCTTCGACATTAGATACATGCCTCGCACCGCCATAAAGGGTCAGGTCCTCACCGATCTGGTAGCTGAATTTGCGGAGCCCACCCTAGAAGGGGTGGAAGTGTCGAGATCACCAAGTGCCGATGGGAAACTGGTCGGCGCGGTCTCTCAGCAAGAGCACAATAGGTGGAGAGCATACATCAATGGTGCAGCAAACCAAAGGGGCTCCGGGGTGGGACTCATTCTAGTCTCTCCCGAAGGGATAACCGTAGAAAAGTCGTTGAGGCTCGGATTCTCGGCAACGAATAACGAAGCCGAGTATAAGGCACTGTTGGAGGGGATGTCTATGATCCGAAAATTGGGTGGGAAATGCGCGAGCATATTCTCGGATTCAAGACTCATAGTGGGACAAGTAAATGGGGAATTAGAGGCGAAGAATGAAAGAATGCGAGGGTACCTTGCCCTGACTAAACACCTACAGACCCATTTCGACGACTTCCGTTTAACGCATATACCCAGAAGTGGGAACACCCATGCTGATTCTCTTGCAACACTAGCCACCTCCTCGGCTCAGCCCCTTCCACGGGTTATTTTAGTTGAAGACCTCTGCCGCCCAATGGAAGAAGAGCCCAACGGTATTCGGGTACACAACATCGGGGTAGGACCTAGCTGGATGGACCCTCTGGTGCTGTTCTTAAAGCACGACTCCTTACCGGACGATAAGGTTGAGGCTGACAAAATCAGGAAAAGAGCTTCTCGATTCTGGCTGTCCGAGGACTCCAAACTGTACAGACGCTCGTTCTCAGGGCCATACTTGCGGTGTGTGCACCCAGGGGCTACGGAACTCATCCTGGAAGAGTTACATGAAGGGGTTTGTGGAAGCCACACGGGGAGCCGGTCCCTCTCCCACAGGGCCATGACGCTGGGTTACTGGTGGCCGAGCATGCATAAAGAGGTTCTGGAATATGTGAAGAAGTGTGACCAATGCCAAAGATTCGCCCCGAACATACATCAGCCGGGCGGAGTGCTTAACCCGTTGTCCATCCCTTGGCCATTCGCACAATGGGGCCTAGACATACTAGGGCCGTTCCCCAAAGCGGCTGGGAACAAGAAGTTTCTTCTCGTCGGCACCGATTACTTCACGAAATGGGTCGAAGCTGAGGCGCTGGCAAACATCAGGGACGTCGATGTCAAGAAATTTATCTGGAAAAATATTATCACTAGGTTCGGGACCCCGCACACCCTGATCTCGGACAACGGCCTCCAATTTGACAGTAAGGCTTTTAGAGAATATTGCAATGAACTGGGGATTGTCAACCGATACTCCACACCAGCCTACCCGCAGGGTAACGGACAGGCGGAAGCCATCAACAAAATCATAGTGAATGGACTAAAGAAGAGGTTGGACGACGCAAAAGGGAGGTGGGTTGAAGAGCTAGCCCACATCTTGTGGACGTACCGCACCACGCCTCGCAGGTCCACGGGAGAAACCCCCTTTTCATTGACCTACGGAGCCGAGGTCGTCATTCCGCTAGAAATAAACTTTCCCACCCAGAGGACTACTGCCTTCAACCCCATTGCTAACAACGGCCTTCTAGAGAAAAGCCTGGACCTCCTCGAAGAGAGAAGGGAAAGTGCAATGGTGCACCTAGCTTATTATCAACAAAAGCTCAAACAGGGCTACGACGCCAAGGTGAAGTCAAGGCCCTTGACGCCCGAGGATCTAGTGCTGAGGAAAGTCCTAGGTACCGCGAGGAACCCTGCATGGGGAAAGCTTGGACCAAACTGGGAGGGCCCATACCGTATCACATCCATGGCCGACATTGGAGCGTACTTTTTGGAAGACTTGGACGAACATGTAGTGCCACGTCCGTGGAATGTAAATAACCTGAAAATGTACTTTTATTAATGAAAGACACCATGCTTGATGTCGTGTTACTGTACAGCTATTTGGGATAAGTGTTAAACAGAACCCAAATCCTGCATGGCTTCTCGGACCAAAGGTTTGGGGGAAATTAACCGCGATACGATTCTCCCTAAGTGTTAAACAGAACCCAAGTCTTGCATGGCACCTCGGACTACAGGCTTGGGGGAAATTAACCACGGTACGATTCTCACTAAGAGTTAAACAGAACCCAAGTCCTGCATGGCTCCTCGGACCACAGACTTGGGGGAAATTAACCGGATACGATGCTCACTAAGAGTTAAACAGAACCCAAGTCCTGCATGGCTCCTCAGACCAAAGGCTTGGGGGAAATTAACCGCGATACGATTCTCCCTAAGTGTTAAACAGAACCCAAGTCCTGCATGGCTCCTCAGACCACAGGCTTGGGGGAAATTAACCACGGTACGATTCTCACTAAGAGTTAAACAGAACCCAAGTCCTGCATGGCTCCTCGGACCACAGGCTTGGGGGAAATTAACCAGATACGATGCTCACTAAGAGTTAAACAAAACCCAAGTCCTGCATGGCTCCTCGGACCAAAGGCTTGGGGGAAATTAACCGCGATACGATTCTCCTTAAGTGTTAAACAGAACCCAAGTCTTGCATGGCTCCTCGGACTACAGGCTTGGGGGAAATTAACCACGGTACGATTCTCACTAAGAGTTAAACAGAACCCAAGTCCTGCATGGCTCCTCGGACCACAGACTTGGGGGAAATTAACCGGATACGATGCTCACTAAGAGTTAAACAGAACCCAAGTCCTGCATGGCTCCTCAGACCAAAGGCTTGGGGGAAATTAACCGCGATACGATTCTCCCTAAGTGTTAAACAGAACCCAAGTCCTGCATGGCTCCTCAGACCACAGGCTTGGGGGAAATTAACCACGGTACGATTCTCACTAAGAGTTAAACAGAACCCAAGTCCTGCATGGCTCCTCGGATCACAGGCTTGGGGGAAATTAACCGGATACGATGCTCACTAAGAGTTAAACAGAACCCAAGTCCTGCATGGCTCCTCGGACCAAAGGCTTGGGGGAAATTAACCGCGATACGATTCTCCCTAAGTGTTAAATAGAACCCAAGTCCTGCATGGCTCCTCGGACCACAGGCTTGGGGGAAATTAACCACGGTACGATTCTCACTAAGAGTTAAACAGAACCCAAGTCCTACATGGCTCCTCGGACCACAGGCTTTGGGAAAATTAACCGTGACACGATTCTCACTAAGTATTAAACAGAACCCAAGTCCTGCATGGATCCTCAGACCATAGACTTGGGGGAAATTAACCGTGACACGATTCTCACTAAGTGTTAAACAGAACCCAAGTCCTGCATGGCTCCTCGGACCACAGGCTTGGGGGAAATTAACCACGGTACGATTCTCACTAAGAGTTAAACAGAACCCAAGTCCTGCATGGCTCCTCGGATCACAGGCTTGGGGGAAATTAACCGGATACGATGCTCACTAAGAGTTAAACAGAACCCAAGTCCTGCATGGCTCCTCGGACCAAAGGCTTGGGGGAAATTAACCGCGATACGATTCTCCCTAAGTGTTAAACAGAACCCAAGTCCTGCATGGCTCCTCGGACCACAGGCTTGGGGGAAGTTAACCACGGTACGATTCTCACTAAGAGTTAAACAGAACCCAAGTCCTACATGGCTCCTCGGACCAAAGGCTTGGGGGAAATTAACCGCGATACGATTCTCCCTAAGTGTTAAATAGAACCCAAGTCCTGCATGGCTCCTCGGACCACAGGCTTGGGGGAAATTAACCACGGTACGATGCTCACTAAGAGTTAAACAGAACCCAAGTCCTGCATGGCTCCTCGGACCACAGGCTTGGGGGAAATTAACCGCGATACGATTCTCCCTAAGTGTTAAACAGAACCCAAGTCCTGCATGGCTCCTCGGACCACAGGCTTGGGGGAAGTTAACCACGGTACGATTCTCACTAAGAGTTAAACAGAACCCAAGTCCTGCATGGCTCCTCGGACCAAAGGCTTGGGGGAAATTAACCGCGATACGATTCTCCCTAACTGTTAAATAGAACCCAAGTCCTGCATGGCTCCTCGGACCACAGGCTTGGGGGAAATTAACCACGGTACGATGCTCACTAAGAGTTAAACAGAACCCAAGTCCTGCATGGCTCCTCGGACCACAGGCTTGGGGGAAATTAACCACGGTACGATTCTCACTAAGAGTTAAACAGAACCCAAGTCCTACATGGCTCCTCGGACCACAGGCTTTGGGAAAATTAACCGTGACACGATTCTCACTAAGTGTTAAACAGAACCCAAGTCCTGCATGGCTCCTCGGACCACAGGCTTGGGGGAAATTAACCACGGTACGATTCTCACTAAGAGTTAAACAGAACCCAAGTCCTGCATGGATCCTCGGATCACAGGCTTGGGGGAAATTAACCGGATACGATGCTCACTAAGAGTTAAACAAAACCCAAGTCCTGCATGGCTCCTCGGACCAAAGGCTTGGGGGAAATTAACCGCGATACGATTCTCCCTAAGTGTTAAACAGAACCCAAGTCCTGCATGGCTCCTCGGACCACAGGCTTGGGGGAAGTTAACCACGGTACGATTCTCACTAAGAGTTAAACAGAACCCAAGTCCTACATGGCTCCTCGGACCACAGGCTTTGGGAAAATTAACCGTGACACGATTCTCACTAAGTGTTAAACAGAACCCAAGTCCTGCATGGATCCTCAGACCATAGACTTGGGGGAAATTAACCGTGACACGATTCTCACTAAGTGTTAAACAGAACCCAAGTCCTGCATGGATCCTCGGACCATAGACTTGGGGGAAATTAACCGTGACACAATTCTCACTAAGTGTTAAACAGAACCCAAGTCCTGCATGGATCCTCGGACCATAGACTTGGGGGAAATTAACCGTGACACGATTCTCACTAAGTGTTAAACAGAACCCAAGCCCTGCATGGATCCTCGGACCACAAACTTGGGGGAAATTAACCACGCCACGATTCTCACTAAGTGTTCAACAGAACCCAAGTCCTACATGGCTTCTCGGACACAGACTTGGGGGAAATTAATTTCGCAGCCATTTTTGTCTAATTATGAACTATCGTTATTTTCACGTATTCATTCATTTATACTTAACTTTCAACAGTAAATGACAGAACTGATATCCATTCATGATGAAAACGAAAGAGAATAAAACAACGATATCTGAAAAGGAATAACCTTTATCATTCAATCTTAAAAGTGGTTCGGTTCACAAACATTAACAATGCAAAACAGAACAAAACACGAAAAGCAAAACAAATAAATTCCTATACTACTTTCCTAAGAGCCCTGAGTCAAAGCGGGCTGATCATCTGTTGCTTGGTTCTCCGAGGCAATCTCCTTGGCCTGTGCAAGGATCTCGCTGATGCGAAGGCTGTCCTCGGGTGACTTGCCCTGCGCGGCCTGCTCCGTGCCCCCAGCCTCGGGAATAGAGGAGTCTGTTGGAAAGAGGCTCGGTGGAGGCAACCTCGTCAGGAACCTCACGTATGTCCTCCGGGAAAAAGATGTTCTCAGCCTTCCTAAGATCAGAATCTACTGGGACGGCTGCCCGATCCAGGGCTACACCCCAGGACGTGGTGATGTATTCCCTGCAAATGGTGGCAACTTCCTCGGCTAGCCTAACCTCAGTATCATGGACTCCACGTTCATATGAAGCCGCCACAACCTTCTTGGCAGCTTCCCTGGCCAAGCGGGCCTCCTCCTTAGTCCTTGCAAGCTCAGCCTTGAGCTTTGAAACCGCCTGCTGCTCCGCGGTAAGTTTCTCCTCAGATTGGCGGAGCTGTATGCGCAGATCGTCAGCTTGCTTTTCGGCATTCTTAAGGCCGGCTTCTACACTCGCATGGGCCTTCTTCACCTCCTTTATTTCATTATTCTGGCGATCAAAATCCAGTTTGAGATCGCCAGCGGCCTTCTCGGCGGCAGAGCGGGATTGAGCCTCCCTATGCAAATCCTCACGAGCCTTCTTGGCCCACTCCTCAGCAACAAAAATTTGTTGAGTGACCTGCGCTCGGAAGGAAATAAAACCCTATTAAAACATGACGATAAGAGGGTACACAATATAGAGACGAGATAGAAGATCTCACTTACCATGGCCATGTCCCTCTTCAATGACATGAAAAGTTCTGGCTGACGAGTCTTTCTGAGACCCTCCATATCACGAGGCAAGAGAAGAGGCTGCTGCAGGGCCTCGGCCAAGAATGATGCCTGCCCTCGTTGGGATTCCCATAAGGTTGCATCCTAGGGGATCGGGGCGCCGTCTAATTCGATCCGAGGCGACCATGTTCGTTGTTCCCTACGAATGGCCGCCTCGTCTCGGCTATCAGTGGACCTAGTCCTCTTCTCTCGGGGCTCTTTCGTCTCCTTACCCTTCTTTTTAAGCCCGGCCTTTTCACGGCCAATCTCTCCCTCCTCCGTTTCTTCTACAGGCCTTTTTCGCCTTAAGTTAGGCATAGGCTGCAGCGCCGCATCCGACGAGAGAGGGAGAGGAGGAGCAGGAGCCTTAGGGGCAGTTTGTCCCTTCGAGACATCCTTAGAGGATTGCCCCTTGCTCCTGTTAGATAGAAGGCCCCTGAGGCCAGTCCTTGGCTGCAAATCCATTCTTTCTTCTTCAGTCTCTTCGCTGATATCAGGTTGTGCGATGACTAAACCAGTATCAGGAGCCGCTGAGGCACGGTCTAAATCGGCATCGGAGTCCGAGAGCTTTACTACTCTGACCGACACCTCTCCTTCCTCGGTAAATTGGAACTGGTCTATTTGTTCCTCTAAGGATGAATGCGAAGAACCAGCCTCCTCCTCCGGGATAACCACTGGGGGAAAGGCACGTTGGGGAGGCAGCTGAATAAGAGGTAAGTCTGTTGCAGCGAGGAACCCTGGTATGGATACGTCAATGTGTGCCAATCTCGGACTGCCAGCCCTTATAACTTGGCCGGCGTCTACCAAGAATCGAGTGAGGGGAACGTAGTCCAAAATCAAAGGAGCCAACCGTAGTTGTCCGTCCTCGCTTACGAAGATCTCAGACCTCAGGAGGTAATTCAGAGCCTGGATGTTGACCAAGCTCAGCCGAGGGGATGTTCGCTCTTTGTCTGCAAAGGCCGTTAAAGGGTTTATGTTAGTCCGAGGAGGCATGAAACCAAACCAACAAGTTTAAAATAAAAAGAAAAAAGGGGGGAAGGGAGCTCAAAACTAAGGTCCTCCCCACAGAATCTAGTTCTATGACACCCCACCTGGCGTTCCCGCCCTAGTCGGACAGTGAAGGCCGTCATGCCATGGTCCGGAGACGATCAAATGGTCGTCCTTTAAGCCTTTGCTGGACTTGGGAAGGCAGGATATCAACCTCACTTCGTCAGTCCTGGACTTTAGGTAGTATGAGTCGCCGAGCTTATGGCATTCATAAAGATGAACCACGCCGTGCCATGAAAGGCCGAGGTTCATCTGGTCGTTTAAGGCGTCGGCACACCCCAGGATCCGGAACAGGTTCGCGGTGCATTGATGGGGGGCCAATCTATGACCACGTAGGTAGTCCCTAGTTATTCTCCCCATTGGAATCGTCATTCCTCCTTCAACGAAGGCTATCATTGGAATTGCGACTTCCCCTGTTCTCCTCTTGAACAAAATGTCCTCCTGATAGCAATACTCTAAACCTACCTCTGGTGGAATACGATACTTCGCCCTGAAGCCCGCCATACCGGCCGGAAAGTCTACCATTTTTTCAAGCCTACCCATCCCCTCTAATCCTAGACAACGTGAAGGCAGTTTGACTAATGAAGAATAACGAAGAAGAAGCGCGCACTTATGGGTAAGAAGCTCGATGGAGTCTTCAAGAGAATGGCGGCGAAAGTAAGAACGGGCTGAAGGAGAAGGCTCTGAGACGTTCTGGATACTGGAGTGTTCGTCAAAAATGAGGAATGAACGCCTTCAAAACATTATATACTCAGAGGGAGTTGGACAGACATACTCCCATCTAGAGCAAATGAAATGTTGATCACCATTGATCCGGTTTCCAACCGTTGGATTGAAAGAGTGTAAAACCCCAAAAAGCTGCAATTACCTTCCCCCGGGTCATTAAACGTCGTCAGCATTAATGAGGCACGTGAGGGCGCGCCCCCCACACGTGTGAAGCAGGAATCCACAACGAACTGTCCAGTAGGCATCAAAATCCCGTCTTTCCTCCTCGGACCAAGAAGAAAAAGCCGGAATTTTGAGGGGCTATTGTGGGGGTAAAATTCGCCAGTCAACGTTGGGCCATGGTACTCGTACTAAGCCCAACCACAATAGGAAGCAAAGACACGGGCAGAGGACCCCCCAGCCCAATCATGTTGGGCCGGGCTTGCTTAAGGGGCGTCCGAGGAGGAGTACCTCCTCGGACGCACCAAATGGGAGTCCGATTCACACCCTTTACATGGTGAAAGGTCATCCAAAATCAAGGTAAAATGCAGGACGTTCAGGGGGCAACCACAACTGCCGCATTAAATGCAAGGAAGCTACTTTTCCAGCCGCATTAATGTGGAAAGGACAGGAGAACAGAATTATCTTGGACAGTGCAACTCACAAAAAAGAAGGAAGATGTCCTATGAGACAGGCACTCAAGTAGAGACCCAGATGATTAACAAGTGTAGGGTCATTATCGTTCGAATGATGCTATATAAGAGAAGAAAATCCCCATGGCCAGAGGATTGGAAGGGAGGGGAAAAAAGAGAGAAAGATAAAGGAGTTCTGTAAATAAAGCATAAGATACAGCCCCACGGACTGTTATCCCAAGAAGCTTAATGGAATATCCCCACGACCAAATGGTTGCATGGCTTGCTTATAACTACGTTTACTCTGTCAAGACCTAGTTCTGTGACCTACTCTCTATAAATTCATTGTTGAGGGTCTTTTGGGTCAGAATCGCTTGCCTGTTGGGCCTGGGCCCCAAAAACCGCCCTTATAGGTACAAAATCTGAAGACCTAAGAGTCTAAATCCAAATAAATCCTAAATTTATATTGTAAGGACTCGATTCGTAACAATCCCAAGATAATATTGGGCTCGTACGTAAAGAGGCCCAAACAATATCATTTATAGAGCGTGGGTTTAAAAGGCTAGGCCTTCGTCACCAGACGGTGGTTTGTCGTGGTGTTCATATATAATTAAATCGTGTTCGCTCTAGGAGTCTTTCTCCTGGAGTCGGGCTGGGAGGCTCTGGTTTTTGGCCATTTTTCCCAGCCCCTTTCTCTGGATTGCTTACTTTTCCTTTTATACTAGCCTGTATCCCTTATCCAACGTCCACGTGTGGGTTCGACTTTAAAAGACTGATACTTGTCCCATCAGCCCATACCCAAAGTGGTTGGGGGGTGGTTGTAAAAGCTAAAGAGTATGGCTCTGTTAGGTGCAAAGTATTGAATGGCAGTAAGGGCAGTTTTCCCTTTGTCCTTGGTCGTTATACTATCCAGCGTACCCTTCTCTATTGACATAGATATTTTAGATTTTTTCCCAAACTGTTCCTATACCGTTTTTGCCCTTCCTTCCAGGGGGGCCTCGGATATGCCGAGGACAGAATCATCCTCGACTGTGTCTCAAGACTATTTAGACTTTTATTACCTACCCTCGGCTATAACCTTCCTCGGCTCGGGCCTTGGGCCCCAATGTAAAAATGGACTAGGGCCACAAATTATTGGACCCCACATATATATATATATATATATATATATAATGAGAAACCATTACATATTTTAGAAATTCATGGCTTAATGTGTAAGTTGTAATTTTTATACTAAGTTTAATTTGAATTTATATATACATGTAATTGTGATTGTTTTTAAATGTACATGTGCATACGCACAGAATTACACACTAATTATTATAGAAAGTACACCATAAGTTGAAATTCTATTACCTTTAAAAAAAGAATGAACAATTTGCATACACAATCAAATAATATCCTTATAAGATCTTTTTAAGAGTGGACAAATATATAGAAATAACCATAAGTAATATTCAACTTAGGTAGGAATTTTAATATGTATTAAGTTATGTTTATTTTTAAATGCATCCATCTATGATATGCATGTGGTTACAAGTCAGTATGATATTTATGATCTAATACACATATTTAAATAAAATAAAATAAAATCAGCCAAGCAATTTTTTAGCTATAAAATTACCATATTTAAATATAGTAAGAAAACAACTCGACTTTGTCTAATGAAAAAAATTCATTTTATCTATTCAAAAGAATTGAATACCATGGCAAAACTCCATAATGCGTATAAAAACCAAGCAATTGACTCAATTGAAGTATACAAATTCCAGCTAAACAATCGAATTGATCATGTGGTTTGATTAATTGAGAAATAGGAAGTTGAAGGACTTCAATTAATTATAATGTCATCTTTTAATTTAATTAAAGAAAAAGATTATTAACATTCATCTTATTTCAATCAATACAATTAAATAAACTAAGTTAACAGTAATGATGATGAGGTAATCTTACTTAGATGAGTGAAGTATCCATTTGAACCTAATTTTGTATTGAATATTATGAACAGGTCACTTGATATCAAAACTAAGAAAATTAAAATGGAAACTTGGCGTAAAATTAGATTATAATGAAAACCTAATTTGGATTTGAATTGAATTTCAATGGTGTTTTGAATTTAATATATTATATATGATCATTTCCAAAAAAAATTGTAAAATTTTAAACCACTAAAGATGATGAGTAATTGAAAGAAAAAGAAGAAAAAAAAACGGAAGCAAGAATTTAACATTATTGGTTTGATGATTTATGTTCATAGTGGAAAACCATTGATGATGACATTCTTACTATATCATTTATACACATCACAATAAACTCAATGTAGGGTTTACATAGTAAGAACCCTAAATTAATCATAGACTACTAACCCTAAATTAATTCACTTGCTCTTTATATAAGTTTTTGGACTTTTTAGACCATAATCTCTAACATAAACTACGTACTCCCATGTTTTTTTCCAAAAACAATTCAACGGGACAGATTTCTCCACTCAAATGCATGTGGCTCTGCCCTTACTCACGGATTAAGATTCGATCTTAAAAACAGGAAAAAAAAAATCATCAGAAACTAGCAAGAACATTCTATTCTCAATTTAAAATAGGTAAATTGGAGCAAGTCTGACACGGTTTAATTGATGGAAGGCCAGCATTTTGACTTCGAATTTTTCTTTCATGCAGTTTCTTCATATCTTCTCTCTCTGATCAATATAGTTAAACGATAATTTAGAGCTGTTTGCACAAAACAAGCTTTCTTGGGTGATGAACAAGCGAATGAGTGCTTAATTACCAACCATACAGGACCCTCTTCACTCTCCGTGTTAGACTTGTTCAAGGTTGACATGCCTGCGTATCGAAGACACTAAATTATGGGACAGCACCACTGCTCCAGCTAATAGTTGAAAACAGAAGACGTAATATTACTAAACAAATAAATCAATCAGTATCAGCAATGATAGAGCTAATTATATTTTATGAGGGTGTACGTGTGTGTGTATTTTAATTTAATCATTCAATTATATTCTAACAACTATCATAGAAAATGTCACTATACACAAAGGGTTATTGCCAATCCCACCATGCAATTAGGCCCAAAAGGGTTAGATTTGATAACAGGAACAGAATGTGACACACCAGGAACAGAAATGTGAAACCCTGGGCATGGGCCTCGGGGAGTCTATATATGCTATGGTATCCTATTCCTGCTTCAATTTATAGTTCAATGCCACTACTAGTGTGGTTAGCTAATATGTGCTATATATATTTATTGCTTCATCTTCATCACCACACACTTGTAGTACGCTACCACAAATAACACTGGCCTTACAAGTCCTTCAATATATATATATATAGAAGCATTTAGGGTTGTAAATGAGGTCATTTTTCACTTGTACTCAATCTTATAAAATTAACGCAATTGAGTGAATTTATTGCCATGGTTAAGATTTTTTTTTTTTTTTTTTTTGAGAAGATGGTTAAGAAATATTTGATTTATCTAATAGAATTTTAATGTTTCCATACCCTAGAAAAGTTCAATGTGAGTCCATGGATTATTATTTAGTTTTGTCATGGAGTCCAATTTAACTTCGAATCTCTTCTTCTTGGCTTGTTGTAATAAAAGAAACTAATATTATTAGGTAATGAATCAATAAGATAAAAATAAAAATTATTTTTTTTAGGTATAAAATAATTACTGAGAATTATTTCTAATAAAAAGGTTAAAATCAAGCTTTTGACATCAGGCCCAAATAAGGCATAATTACATAAGATCATGAAGAAACGATATGTCGATCCCATTGGTTAGAATATGATGTTTAGCTCATATGTTATCTTTTACACTTTAATCTTGATCAAAGGAGAGAGTTGAGTCATGAGTGTCCAAAAGTGAAATTCAAGGGATTTTATGTTTTATGGAAGGGTTGAGAATATCTCAAGTTGAAATTCAAGGGATTTGTGGATTTGTGTTTTTTGGATTAACTAAAGGAGGGAAAATGCATTTCTCGTAAATTTAATAATAAACTTTTGAAAATTTGGACCTCTAAAAGACAGCTATGAATTCATATTATTAATTAAATTGTAGGTTCACATATTGTATATTATATAATAAAAATTATGTGTGACTCAACGTAAATGTTACATGTATGATGATGTATTTGGCTGCTTTGGCCATATGTTCAAAATAAATACTTTATTAATATAATTTACTTTGAGTTAAAATTTCACGAGTTAATTGTAACTTCTTATATTTAATACTTTAATTTAAGATTAATTTGCAATATTAGTATCCAATGAAAGGATTAGTACAGTGGGTTAGGGTGGATAATATAAATCAAGATGCAGTAATCAAAAAATTTTGACAAATTAGTGCACTCCACCACCCAATATCCACAATTTTTTTTTTTTTTCTATGGGACTAATTTGTTAAGTGGAGATCAAAAATTAATCTCAAACATTATAATTTAAGGTGAAAAATTATGATTAAACCTAATTGACTAATTACTTATTTATTTCAAATCTTGCACTGATAGAAAAGGAGTTCAGATTCAAGCATTCAAGTCCTAGAACTATGAGCTCTTAGACCATCTTCTTCCATTCATAATAAAAATTCTTGGAAATGGGACCATGGGTATATATGCCATAGTATTTGCCTGCTAAACGCTGATGATCAAAGGAGCAGAGGGAAAATGAAAACGACTCCTTGTGACGGTGGTTTACAGCTTGAAGAATTGAATCTTATCAATAAAATAAGGAAAACACTTTTCTTTACAAGAATTGTTTTCATTAGCTGTTAGCCTGTTACTATTACTGTTTTCCAATGGGATTTTATTACTTCCAAAATGACAACAATTTAGACATATCAAAAATTTGGTACAATGCATGACTTTTTATTTATTTATTTTAATTATGACACTTGACTTAAATGTATTACAATTAAGAAGAAGTGAAAGGACAATATTTTAGGCATATCCTTTTTCTTTTTCTTTCTTTAGAAACCCATTTTAGGCATATCCCCAAAAAAAAAAAAAAAAAAAAAAAAAAAAAAAAAAAAAAAAAAAGGTAAACGCATATCCAAAAAAAGTTGGTAAATACTATACGATACAATACTTGACTTTAGATGTAAAAAAGAATATATAAATAGAAATCCCATAAAAGAATAAATAGAAAACACAAAACGTCAGAAGTGGGATTTTCATTAGCTGTTAGCCTGTTACTATTACTGTTTTCCGATGGGATTTTATTATTTCGAAAATGACAATAATTTAGACATATCAAAAATTTGGTACAATGCATGACTTTTTATTTATTTATTTTAATTATGACACTTGACTTAAATTACAATTAAGAAGAAGTGAAAGGACAATATTTTAGGCATATCCTTTTTCTTTTTCTTTCTTTAGAACCCATTTTAGGGATATCCCCAAAAAAAAAAAAAAAAAAAATGGTAAACGCATATCCAAAAAAGTTGGTAAATACTATACGATACAATACTTGACTTTAGATGTATAAAAAAGAATATATAAATAGAAACCCCATTAAAGAATAAAAAAGAATAAATAGAAAACACAAAAAGTCAGAAGTGGGATTTGAACCCACGCCCTCTCTCGAAGACCAGAACTTGAGTCTGGCGCCTTAGACCACTCGGCCATCCTGACTGTGTGATCAGGTTGCACAATTCAATTTATTAGCTAATTAATTGTGTTTAGAGGGTGAATTAGATTGAAGTTCGGGGTTCAAAGTTTATTGTGTGATCTCTTCAATCAATAAAGCAATTGTGTGATGGAATATGGTGATGGAGTGTCCAATCTGTAAAGCCATAATTTTTTTTTTTTTTTTTAAAGATAGAATTTTTTCCATTTCATTTCAAGTATTAATTAACTTTGGATGATGGGCGGGAGCCCTCTAGTTGAATCTAGTATTTATGCCTTGAAACAAGAACAATGCATGATCCCCATCCACCAAGAATGAATGAAGAACATTTCTAACTTTTTCTTGGGGAAAAGTGGTATGAATTATGATTTTTTTTTCTCGAAAAAAAAAAAAAAGAATTATCATCTAGGTATGCTAGAATTATTTTCCTAAAAAAAAAGTATCCTATAATTAAATTTTAATTTTATTCGAAGTCAGACCAATGAACATGGTCGCTTTTATCATTGATCAAATGAAAAAATTATGTTTCTTCTCAAAAAATAAAATGAAAAAATTATGTTGAATATATGAAAGTATTGGATATAATATCCCAAAAGTGACATGGAACATTGACTTAATAGGAAAATGTTCTATTATATTTTTTAATTTTTCCTGCATAGTTAATAATTATCCTAAATCAAGTTAGGCATTTCCAAAAAAAGTAGGCATTTGGTTCTCCAAAAAAAAAAAAGTTAGGCATTCAGCACGTCGGCAAATTGATATTGCATTTTCAGATTTAAACATTTTAGTCAACTTATGAAACCCAAAAATCTTAACTTTATTAAACCCACCTACCAATCATGTATTCATGGTCTTATAAGATAATCACCGCTCTAATAAAGGTAAAATTTGACTCTTTCTTTTTTATTCAAGAGAGAGACACTACAAAAAAAAGGTTCTATGGCCGCATTTTTAAAACGTGGCTATATGTCAAAAAAACGTGGCTATAGCCTATAGCCGCGTTTTTTTAGGCCACGCTTTCTAGTGTGGCCTAAAACCTGTGACTATAGGACTCACGGTCCTATGGCCACACTTTTTAACCGCGGCCCAAGACCGGGTCCTATAGCCGCGTTTAAAACGCGGCCTAAGGTTGTGGTCTTGGGCCGCATTTTAAACGCGGCCTAAGGTTGTGATCTTGGGCTGCGTTTTAAACGCGGCCCAAGGTTTAACCTTAGGCCACGTTTAAAACGCGGCTATATACCCTTAAATTTTAAAAAAAAAAAAAAAAAACCTTTGATTACCAAAAATTAATTTTCGGTAATCAAAAGTTTTTTTTTTTTAAATTAAAATTAAAATTTTTAAAATTAATACTTTCAAACTTTAAAATTTCAATTTTAAATAAATAAAGAAATTCAAAACAAAAATACAAACCCAGCAAATTCAAATTCAAACAAAAACCCAGAAAATTTCAAAATTAATCAACCACCAATAAAATCAGAACAGAAATGCCAAACAGTAATTCTAAGCAAAAGGGTATTTTTTTTATCTGTACACACCAAGTGAAGACCTCTCCAAGGGAGGTGAGAGCAACAGAATGAACCCCACCAAGAGCAACGACGAGTGGAACAGCCCACAAGAAAGATCGCGATCGACGGCGGCCCGGTGTCGCGATCGACGGCGGCCCGGTGTCGCGATCGACGCAGATCGCGACGCTTGAGCGTCGCGATCTGCGCAGATCGTCGCGATCTGCGTCGCGATCGTCGCGATCTGCGCAGATCGTCGCGATCGACGCAGATCGCGACGCTTGAGATCCATTGCCGACAATATAGAAGCTGGTGCATTTAAAAATTACTTGTCATCAAGATGATAACAATGTACATATATCCAGGAAAAGAAGCTTTCAAAGACGTACGTAGCATGTGTTGAATATGTCTTATTTGACTTCTGTTTCAATAAGATATCTCTTATAATTTAGAGCATCTTTTCTTTTCACATTCTACTAGTTTAATACATGATATAAATGATGTTTTTTTTAAACATTATCAGGTTGTACCTAATATAATTATTTGTTAATGTTATATAATTAAATAACTTATTATCGAATTAATATTTTTCAAATCATGTTAAACTTCTTACTCATAAAATATTATTTTTTATATATAATTTGTTAGGGCAAAAATGTATCGACCCCTTTGCAAATTAATTAATTACCCAATTTATTTAATTAGGTTCAATTATACATGCAAAGCGTGAAGGTACAAACAAATCACCAATTATACTAAGTGCAGCAGAAAATAAATTTGACACGAGTGATTTGTCTACGAATGGGAAAAACCTCCGAGACAAAACCCCATTGAGTGAATTTAAGGTCATCACTCCCAAGAATCTACTATTATCAATCACAAGCGGTTATAAGTATAAGAAATCTTACCAAACCCTTTGGGCTATCCCGAAATACCAATCTACAATTGAACTCTTACCCCAATACTCAATTGGACTTGTATTGTAGCGGCAATCTTTCTGTTCAATGCACAAATCTCAGTACATGATTAACCAATGATGCACGGATCCCAGTATGTAACTAACTCCATAGCAACCCTTTGATTGTCGTAGTTGATTTGCAACAACTCCACATAGAAACACCAATAAGATCTTCAATGATGGTGTGAGTGATTTTGCTTGGTTACAGAACCCAAAGGCATACAAGAAACGCAGTAAGATCTCTTTCTTCTGTAGGAGGAGGCTAGGGTTTTAAAAAGAAAATCTAATGAAACTCTCTAAGGTTAGGTTTTTCTTTTTCCACCTCCTTGCTTAAATAGGAGCTCAATGGGCTCTCCTATTCCAAATAGGTATACACAAACATTGGGCATTCCTAGTCCAATAAAGATTAAACAAACCCTTAAACAAATAGCATTTTAGAATAAAAACGAAGCTGACTAAAGTCTAAATCCTGTAAGTTCGATAAATCGAGACGTGTGTCAAGCTTTAATGAATCTCAACAGATCGAACTTCTGTCGAGGAGGTATCAAGACTTGTAGATTGCATTTTTCTAAGCAGTTCTTGAGTAATCTTCATGTCTTCAATGTAACCACTTGTAATGATCATCTTGAACCTACTTAAATTTACCCAAATACAAGTAAAATGCGTTTTATCAAAAAATATGTCAATTCCATAAAAATATGTCCCTTATATAATTAATTAAGTTTTGTACATACTTTTGAAATATAAAAAAAAATTAAAATTTAAACATTACGTAAATTGCATACCTAGATGACGAGATCTTCGAGGTTAAAAATTAAATTCATTATACCAAATTTCAAGAAAAAACACAATACCCTCAAATTATCAAAATAATTAACATGTGCTCCCCTTGGTCCCTCATGACGCAGAGTATTCCCAATAAAAATAAATAAATTTAAACCAGAGAATTTTTGCCGACGATAGTTAGGCATGTATATATATATGGTTGAACATTGAAGGGCTATGAACGATAACTTTGTGGTTTTGTTTTTATATATGGATATATGAGTGGCACTACAAGAAAAACGGGCTATTGCGGCGGTCCAGAACCGCCGCTAAAGCCCCAAAAACCGCCGCTAAAGGTACATTCGACCTATAGCGGCGGGTGCTATTGCGGCGGGCCGTCCCGTCGGTGCTGCAGTGCCGCTATAGGTATATTGCGGCGGTCGTTAGAAGCGCCGCTATAGATGCACCTTTTAGCGGCGGGTGAAGGTTTACTGCGGCGGGCATAAAACCGCCGCAATATGTCTTCAGAATTCATGAGATGGACTTTTAGCGGCGGGATAATGCCCGCCACTATTGGTATACTTGTAGCGGCGGGTAGATACCGCCGCTATAGAGAATCGATGAGAAGAGCTGAATGTACTTTTAGCGGCGGGTGCATGCCCGCCGCTATATGTTTAAACCTTTAGCGGCAGGCTATAAGCGCCGCTATAGGTATTTATTTAGAACGTAAAATGTGAACCTTTAGCGGCGCTTTTTGACCGCCGCTATAGGTTTTTTTTTTTTTCCCAATAGGTTTTAAAACTGCTGTTTGCTTGTAAATAAGTTCACAAACCTGTTATAAAAGACATGTAATAGTTTTAACTCTACTAACACAATATCACGAATGTAATTAATTAACAACACCATAAATGTCTTGAAACTAACATAATATTGACATAAAAATATATTATCAAATACATAACATTGTCTATAACCACCATCTTTAAATTAACAAAAAAAAGATGTGGTCATTTGAATAAAACAACCGCTGAAATTAATCTAATACTATAATCAAAATTCTAAAGTGTTTAAAAATGTCTTTCAACACTTGCAAGAAATGCGGTTGTTCTTCCATAGTTCTCTGTACACAAAAAAGCCCAAGAACTCCAAGATAAAACTTATAAGCTTCTTGGTTGATAAGATGCGGCTGATGATTTGGGGAGAGCTGGAGATTGTTCGATCAGAGGAGCATCCTACATACAAAGTATGATTACTTAATAAGTGCATATAAATGAAATAGAATGACAAGAAAATATTATGAAGGTAAAAAATGGGAAGAAGTTAAATGAAGACATGTTTCTTGATCTGGGGTAAAAAAAAAAAAGCTATTTAAGCTGACAGTGTTTAAGATGATAGAGGAGATAAGGTTGCTGATGGTCTCAATGACAACAAGCAGTAATAGTGATAACCATGTAAAGAACAACACACTCACACTTAATAGTGATTGTTAAAGGTGGCCAAACCATGCTCATGTTGGTAGTAAGGACAACAAAAAGAGGACAACCATGATTGTGACAATGTTGGTGGGAGAGGCAATTGCCAATGGCATTAGGCTTGCAATTGAAGCACCAATACTTTTAATTGGGATTGCATTTTCATGACGAAAGACTAATGAAGTTTACTAATAAGCAGTTAATTGTGGGGGGGGGGGGGGGGGAAACAGTATATTTCAGATTCAAATTTTAGGGATGATGGATCCCATTTGGTCACCATGGTTGCCTTGCGCATGTTCCCAATTAAGTAGTGTAAAATTGTTCTATAATTGTAATATATATCTATATCATACTTTACAGGCAGCAACTATACTTTAACCTAATCAACTATAATGTGATTTCATGAAAACACAAATCAAGAGTTAACATACATTTTATTTACATAATTTCACATCAATTTAAGAAATAAATCATCTTTAACCATTCACTTTTAACTATGTTCCAAATCAAACAATGAATTTAAATGCATAGAGAAGTTATCAATACATTTGGTAACTATAACATCATTACTAGCAATATTCTTTAGGAATGGACATCTCTTTAAATATGCAATTCCATTTTAGCATTCCATATGTGTGAAAAAGATAGAGAGAAGCCCCTAAAATGAATTAATCAAATAAAACAACTCAACAACAATCATCTTTACTCATTCACTTTTAGCTATGTTCCTAATCAAACAATGAATTTAAATGCATAGAGAAGTTATCAATACATTTGGTAACTATAACATCATTACTAGTAATATTCTTTAGGAATGGACATCTCTTTAAATATGCAATTCCATTTTAGCGTTCCATATGTGTGAAAAAGATATAGAGAAGCGTTTAAAATGAATTAATCAAATAAAAACAACTCAATAACAATCATCCAACATTACACAAAATAGTCAACACTCCCAATATCAGCTAAAACCACCTTATTACTCCATGCAAGCCACCTGCTTGCCCCAATTCACACACACACACACACACACAGAGAAAGAGAACCTTAAGTTTTTCACCAACTTCACTTGTTTTGATCACACAAACTTATAGTGCCTCTTCTTTTTGCACACAGAGAGAAAGAGAACCTTAAGTTTTTCACCAACTTCACTTGTTTTGATCACACAAACTTATAGTGCCTCTTCTTTTTGCAATCTGCCAACAAGAAAAGAATATATATATATATATATATATCTAAGTTAATTTTCAAACAAGACTCATTTCAAAGCAATTTAACTGAGAGTGAGTCACAAAGGAAGCTTATCTAGATACAACACACAAGTTTATGCTAGTATATTTGCACCAAAATGATAAATAAATAAATAAAAGAATTTGGTATGAAATTACAGCATAATCTCATTAAATGAAATTACTAATTATCTCATTAATAGCATCCAAAATAAAATTACAACATAAGTGCTTATGTGTTGATTCTTTTTGTAAGTGTGTATATCCATGATGATTGTAGAATAGTATTGTGAGGGATTTTCCTTTTATAGTTCCATAGTGAATGTCCCTTTTGCCCCATCACCCTATGGATCAAACAAACAAAGTGAAGCTTCTTTCTTTAGATCCTTTGAGTTTTGACTAAAAACAATGGATCTCATTGTAAAATCAAGGTCCAAAGTTAGCTTCTTTATAGACAAACAAATATAAATGAATTTTTTATCAAGCCAAGTGCAAGATATTTATGAGCAATTTGGTGCATTTACAATCCTAGAAAGTTAATGGATCTCATTGTATTGAAAAGTAACAAAAGCAAATAAATAATCATTTCTTTAACTAACTCATGTATAGCTTTCCAATTGAATATAATATATAAAAGGAATGATTTGAAGATTTATTTATAGAATAGCATGATCTTGAATTTCTATTCGTCCCTGCCTCTTAACAGTGCTGAAATCACTCTCTATTTCAGCAAAGTTGGTTCCCATTAAAAAATAGGAATAAATCCAACCAAAAGATGTGCTATAAATAAAAATATAGGAAGTGGGATCACACAGCCTTGGTGCTTGTCAATTAGTCATACATTAGAAATTGATGATAATAATAAACAAATGGAAAGGAGGGTGAGAGGCAAAGAAAAAGAATTGGCTTTATGAGAAAGTTCCAAATTTGGATATAATTTTGATGGAGATAATTAAATAAATAACTTTCTAACAGCTTTTTAATTTTTAATTATAAGAAGAAATCATATCATTGATATCTCAACAGTAGTGCTAAGTACCAATGCTTTAACCTTCAATCCAAAAACCAACCTCCTTTTAAGAATATCAATACTATTGGTTTCTAAGATGAACTCAAGGTCACTGATATAGTATGTTCTAATTTGAAATATATTATTATGATAAAATGCATAATGTCATTTAAAAATAAAAGCTAAGGGGCATGCAGTCACTAGTCAAACCTATGAAACAATTTATGCCACTTACTATTTTATTAAGGTTGGTGGATTCAGCAAAAAAACCCATTGGAAGAGCCCAATGTAGAATGCTCTAATATAAACTCACGCCCAAAAAAAAAAAAAAAAAAACCAAGGCTTTGGGATTTTCTTTTTGGGTCGTCGAAAAAGGCCCAGTTAGACTACAACAAAAACATTTGAGGGAAAAATTCCAGCCATTGGCATTTCTCAGAGTTCAACATACTATAAAAAAGAAAAAAAAATGAATTTTGGGTTTGAAGGAAGGAAGGAATTCATGAAGGGATTTTTAAGCTCTTTCACTGTAAGTCATATCATGGTTTGGTCAGCTTCATATAGACTCCACTCCATATATTTCAGACTCAAATTATTAGTAAAGAATAAAATATATAGGAATTCAAGCTTATTCAGCATTTAAAAAAAAAAAACCTAAATAAAGAAGAATGAAATATATTAAAAACCTATAAATTATGCATACAACTAATAGTAACAGCATTTTCAATGTATTTCAAAAAAAAAATAAGACCTATGCTTATCCCAATTCCCAAACCCTCCCCAATAGAAAACTAGTTTAAAGCTCAACTACATCAACCTTCATGATTAGGAAGCTAAAATTTGAAGCTTTTAGGGAAAGAACTCTACAATTCACTAATCATGCTTCATTTGATTGTCAAAATTTCTTAGTGGAATAGCAAGTTAAAAGTTCAACATTGCAGACAGATCATATAAAAAGAGGTTAACTTTTTAGAAAAACATTCCAAAAAAATCAGTGAATAGAAAAATCCAAAAAAATAAAACCACTGTGAATGATCCAAAGGCACTATACCAATTGCAGCAAAAAAAAAAAAAAAAAAAAAAAAAAAAAAAAAAAAAAAACCCCTATAAATTATAAGCTCTAACTTCCCCCAGTCTAGTAAAAGAGAATGCTTGTTCCACTAAATGAGTCCTCATAAACTCTCATGATTGAAGTCAGTCCAGAAACCTTACAGCTACAATACTCTCTAAATATGCTCAAATTACTCCAAAAGGCATACTTTAAAATTATCCAAGAAATTCCTCATCATCTAATAATTCTATTGCTAATACTTTCGGGTTCAGATGTAAAGCTGGCTGCTTTTACATTATCATTCATGTAAATATTTCATGCCATATTTTTACAATACAAACATGAAACCAACACATATATTAGAAGTATTAAAGTATTACTTAGCCTAGGTGGAGCCTAGCAAAAATTATTTGATAAAATAATGAACATTAACCATGGGTCACAGTGTCAGTGGAGCCCAGAAGTATTCAAGACAAACTTAGTGTCGAGGTCTAACTCTTACTTTTATCATGACAAATATGGACCTAACATGAACTAGAAATTTTGGAGGTTTTCTATTATCTTAAATATGCAAGGATATTGGTTGATTTACTGAATTGGTGTCTAAACCAGCCACAACTTAGGAACATTCATCATTAATAATGGTCAAGTGACTGAGTTTAACTGAAATTTTGGTCATTAAGAACTGTGACAATAAGCTTATACTTCTCAAAATTGTAGTTCACAAGGCTAACTGGCTTATGAAACACTCTAGAATTTAAGTTGACAGGAACCTTAAAATTTTAAGAACCAAAGATCAAATCAAAACAGAGCACCCATGTTCACTTTTTGTTAGCTTTTACACAACTGTGTTGACAATCTTATGACAAAATCAAACTCATTATATGCTACACTAGTATTTTGAGCATTCAAATGCAATGGACAACCCCGCATACTTGTACCAAGTAATGCTACCATTGAAGCCATGAGTCTCACAGTAACAGCCATTGTCCCCAATAGAAAATTTTACTGACTCCCTGAAACCAAAGATTTAATCTTCAGCCCCGCTAAAAAGAATTGTGAAAACCAAAGATAGCATATTTCAAAAAAATGTTAATTAAGTTTGTTAAGAAATATTTTGCTTCATGTGAAGAATAATAGTACTTAAAAAAAGATAAAAGTTTAAAAATTAGTTCTCAAGGGTCCAATAACCTTTTTCCTTTTTTTTTTTGGAAAAATGCTTGTTTATTATTATTTTTCCCACAAATCAGTGAAATAATTTTAAAATCTTGGTTTTATTTTAGTATCTTGAGAACCATGTATAATATTTTAAATCTAATAGAGTTTACTCAACTTAATTGGTAGACCGAAATTATTAGTAGTTTTTTAGAAGGTTTGTGGCCTGTGTTTTGACAAAAGTCGTCTTAACTTGTGAAATTTACAAAGCAAATAACTTGTAACTAGAGGAAAATGGGGATTATAAAAAATTATATATTAGCTGAAAGATGATAAATTTTGAATGCAAGAGGATTTTGCCATTTTAGGTGTATGTGTGACAGACAGTGTGAGGAAATTGATTGCAAACTCAAAAAAAAAAAAAAAGAAAAAAAAAAAAAGCGATGATAATCCAATCAGACTATTTTACTGCAATAATATTTTACATACATACATACATACATTATATTCATAGATGGCGTTGGGTACTTCCAACCATACATTATATTCATAGATGGCGTTGGGTACTTCCAACCATGCGTAAATAAGCTAAATTCTATTCTCGAAATTTATTAGTAAACAAAAAAACAAACTGACACACATTCTTCTTTTTTTTTCTTTTTTTTTTTTTTCCTAAACTTCAATATCATCCCTAAAATTTAACAGAGATTTATTAGAGCACTTTATTAGAGCACTTGGTATGACGGAAAATGCAAGTTAACAGAAATGTTTTTTCAACTGACAAAATTCCCAATAGAGTGAAAAAGTTAAGCAAAATCACCAAATAAAAATTAACAAAGCATTATAACTACCGAGACAGATTTAACCAAATCACAAATTTTTCCAAATTAACATTTAACAACCATTTAACTTGGATTAAACCCAATTACAAGAGTGTCCAATTTTTTCAACGTGCCCATGATTCTTAGCTTATATAACACTAATAAATAAATAAATAAATAAATCAAAACTAAAAAAAATAAAAATAAAAAATAAAAATAAACATGCTGAAGATGGTAGTACATTAGGGTACAATGAGTGAGAATACATACGAATTTGGAGAGGGACCCTAAAAAGCGAGGATTTGAAAACCCAATTGAGCTGCCATGAAATTTGGCAGTGGCAGTGGCAAAGTGAGAACCGTTTGATGGTAGAGCACTTGGTAATAACTCATTACCAGCCCTACCGTTTGATGGTAGGGATTGACCCTAAACATTTTCACTCTATTGCTAATAATACTTGCATTTATTGGAGAACTTTTTTTAAATAACTCATTCCCTAAAATTTTTTTAGTAGCATCCATGGCTTAATAAAGTATCTTAGTGTCTGTTTGTTACTTATTATTATTTTTTTGTAAGTGATAAAAATTTCACTATAGTACCAATGGAATTGACTTGCTAGCTCTAACAATAGTGTTCCATAGAAAAGACTCCAATCCCTCCACCCCCAAAGAAAAAAACATGATAATGAATAGCCATTGTTTTGACTTAATCATTATAGTTTAGCATAAATTCTCATAATGACAAGCTAGCAGAAATTAGTATAAGGACGAACAAGAAATTCAACTGGTAGTGGAGGTTTGAGAGAATTTACTACGTTGCATTAGTGGAGAAGATTAAATTTGAATAACAAAATTTTATTCAAAAGTTGAGTCATAAATCCAAAAAGGAAAAACCTAAGATTCAGTGAGAAGAGAATAAAGTTAATCTAATTCAAATTATTCACTGGAAAATTTAAACTAACACATAGAGGACAAACACAAAGATGTCAATAACAATGAATCAAGACAAAACCTTCAAAGCCACATACCTATACCAATCAAACTCATTACAAACTAATTGTATTTTATACAATGAATTCACTTCAATTGGAATTCCTAGAACACCAGGTTGAACCATAGAGACATAGAACCCAGTCCCTAAATTCGTATGGCTTAATTAGGGGAAAAGTAACCCCAGTTCAATCTTAATAGATTCTTTGTTAGTAACAATACGATATTTAAGTTCACTATTGAAATAAACAAAAAATCCACATTATAGAATTTCCATGCTTAGCCCATTGTACATCACTTTCCTCTAAAATAAAATCAGGTAAATACGTAGTTATAGTGGGGGTAACAAAACATAGGTAATAATACTATGTTGACTACTTTGCAAAAACTTGTAGGTTGAAGTGAAGGTACCAATGTCAGAGGCTGAATTCATTCAACTACATGAGACAGCCCAAATAGTAACTTCATGAATATTGCACAAAGAACATATCAGCTATTCGTAACTTGAAAAGAAGTAAGAGAAGCTACCAAATATATAATTTTAGTAATTTAAAAAGATACTTTACCTATTTTAATAATTTATTTTACAATACACTTTCAAAACAACTACATTTTATAAAATCCACGTTTTATATTATTGATCCTGCCAAAACAGGGCCCTGAGAGAGGTGACTTGGTGATATCTCCGTCCTCTCACCATTACAATGGTCACTATTTTTTTTGGTGTAAAAGCACCAATAATCATCAATAAAGCATACAAACATGAGAAATTTGATCAGTTCATCAGTCACTATTCACTGCAGAAGCAAGTATTGCAACAGAAGTGAATTAACATCTGAATAGCTATAATACCAAACACAGCAATGTTGAAAATTAAAAATAAATAAACAAAGAAAAAGCTAAGTTCAATATCTATCCTGTAGCCCCATAGGAAACTGCACAAACATCAACTTGGAGTAAAAGTTTCAGTAATCATGCATGATTGTGACAATGCACCAAATGAATTTTGAACTTATCATACTTTATTTAAAGAGCCAAGCTGTACAACTCCATGCGGGGCAACAGAAACAACAACGATAGTCTACAGGACAAAACAAGAACAATATTGTTAAAAGGATATGAAAGTGGATTAGTGAAAACCAGAAACCATAAAAACAAAGAAAAACAAGATACATCAATGGAAATGTTGGACCACCTAAAACCATATCTCCTACCATGCAGCCATCAACTTATCACAATACAACTATTAATAAGTCATCTGTTTATTCATCTCTGTTGTCCAAATGTTAATAAATTGTACCTCAGGTTATGATAAGTCAGTAACATACGTAGCAAATTAGGAGTTGAATGAATACCTTATTCTAATTGATATTCTACAAGGTAAGGTTAGTTTAATCTGAGTAGCCTATCAGAGTGGCATGCACCACTACTGTTAGTCCAAGCAGAATAAAAGCATGCATTGGTCCAATGGTTGGAACAGATTCAGACACTTAGGTGTGGCACATGGACAAACAAATAGTATCTTGTGATTCACAGTAATATATATATATATATATATATATCAACATGCTTTAAGTAAACAAACTTCAGTAAATTAACTGGTTGTTCCATTATCAATCTCACAAGCCAATTAAATACTAACGCAACAAATGAACATCAGGTCCATTGTATTTCTCATAGATAATGCCACCGTCACCACCACCACCACCACCCACAACCGCAACCCCAACCACCAAACCCACAACTGCATCACCACTACCAGTCGGGAAAATAAAAACAAAAACACCACCCCCGTTGAAATCAAAAAGCCATTAAAATGCACACAACCATGCTTAGCCCATTGTATACACTGTTTGACTCAAAATTGAAACAAAGCTGATATAAGATCAGTCATTATCATCAACATAAGAATTTCCAAAGAAACCCAACTAAGTTCAAAATTGTAAACAAAAACAAAAACATCTAAAAAACAAAACACCTAAAAAAATAAAAACAAAAACACTACCCCCCATTGAAATCAGTCTATAACTTTGAAGAAATGGTAAAATGCAGATACCCAGAAACCAAAACATCTAAAAAAAGCAATCTTTAACACAAATTGAAGCGATAAATGTACAAACAAAAACAAAAACAAAAAGCCAGACCTGGAACTCTGCGAACCAAGTTGGACAAAACTGAGTGGTCGAATTCAAAGCTCAAAGGAATGTTGATCGGAAAGGCCAATCAAGGTCTAGAGGGAGAGAGAGAGATCGAACCTAGATTAGAGAGATCTCGGTAAGGGTTTTTGATGAGGAGCAACCCGCCTCTACTGATGGCGGTGCCGGTTTGAGGCGATGAGATCAGGTTGCTCAATCCATTGGTTTCTGTCAAGAGGGAAGGTTCTAGATTAGGGGCATGAACCGTTAGGGTTAGAAAGGATAAGAGAAATGGGTCGGGCTAGACCTAACCCATTTCTTTTTGGACCTAACTAGGCTCGATTTTTGGGTGGTGGTGGTGGTTGTGGTTGGGGGTTGGGAGGTGGTGGTGGTGGTGGCTGTGGCTATAGGTTTGTGGGCAGTGGTAGAGATGAGACAGTGAGGAGATTTTCAGTGTCTGAGAGAAAGAGAGAGAGTGTGGGAGACAGAGGGAAAACGAAGAGGTTCTAAAATGAATAGGGAAAAAAAAACAGAGGGAAAATTTAGGATCGGGTGTGGGAAATGTAAGGGCCTATTGCGGCGGGTCATTGACCCGCCGCTATAGCTAACCTTTGGGCCGCTGAAACACGTTTATTACGGCGGGATATTGGCCCGCCACTGTAGCGCGCCGCAATAGCTATAACTATTGCGGCGGGCTATTGGCCCGCCGCAATAGATCTCCTGTACAGCGGCTGGCCCAATTCGCGCCGCAATAGGGCGACCTATAGCGGCTGTTTTGGCACCCGCCGCAATAGGTCCGCCGCAACTGCTTGATTTTCTTGTAGTGTGGTGACAATGTAGGATATTGAGTGTATTTGGACAAGTCTTGAATGGGTTGGATTCAGCTTTATGTGGTTGTATCACAAGGAATATGATCATATGATAGAGAACCCTTTGGCTATGGAGGTGGCATTGCTTTGTCATATGTGTAGATGTGTGACACGAGTGCATATATGTTTACTAGTTCCTTTGGCTATGAGAACATGTAAGTTTTTTTTTTTTTTTTTTTTTTTTTTTTTTTTTTTTTTTAACCATTTGGTTACAATTTACTTTATATAATTTTAAACTCATGTGACCTAACCAGAGTTAAGGTATTAAAATGTGTTTTACCTCTTTTTTTTTTAATTTAGAATATTACTAAGAAAAGATATGTTTGGTTTCTTATTGTATTGACTTCAATCATCAAAAAAAGAGCAAAGGGGGAGTATTAATTATTTTGATAATTTGGGGCACAATGAAAATCAAGTAGAACTCGTTTAGTTTTGTAATAGACCTTGGAAGTCTAAATGCAATTTAGATTTAAATATTTTATAGATGAAATAACTATTAATTTCTAATCATTTTTTAATTTTGTATTAATATTAGCATTGATAAAATTTACATTAATTAAACATATCTTGAGCCAAACCTAAAGATTTTCTATCATACAAAAAAGTATTCACACTTACAGTTACATATAAGATTGTAATTAATCATATTGAATACACAGTTAAATATGAATGTACAAAACTTAGATATAGGGGTGGCTTGATGCATTTGGAGGCCTAAGGCAAAAATTGATTATTTTATTTTAGATGCAAAATTACTACTAATTAATATGAACTACGTAAAATTTTTTCTTTTTTTAGAAATTTTATAGACAAAAAAAAATTTGACAAAATTTTTCATACTTGTTGATGTGGTAGATTGATAGTGGTAAGTAAAAGAGTGGTATTAGTGGTAGACTTAGATGAGAACTAGTAAAATTTTGCTAAATAAACTTTTATTACTATTTTTTTTTTTTAAGAAGTGCAACATTCACAATATTTTCTACAACAAATTCTAGGTTTTAAGTTGCTTTTTGTTTTCTATTTGAAAATATCACTATAATTATTTTTTTGCAATCAATAACAGGCTGTAACAACCTGCTACTTAGCATTAGTTCTAAAAGTGTTGTGAAAAATATTATGAACATTGCATTTTTTCTATATTTTATTTGTTTTTCATTTGGTAAAAAAAAAATTTTTTTATTGATTATAAATAACCCTATTGGACAAAATTTGGGGGCATTTTTTTTACTTGGGGCCTTAGGCGACTGCATCTCTTACTCCACCATTCAGCCGGCCCTGCTTAGATACAATACCTTAGGTTCCCCTTCTAAAATTCAGTCATATGACTACTTAACTAAAAAATACATTTTCAACTCATGAACAAAAATCTACATGGCAGAATCTTAAAAGAGAAACTTAAAAAATAGCACCTAATTACTGTACTTAAGTCTTGCCCAATATAAATACTCCCTATACTAATAACTAAGATGGGAAATATTATCTGAATTAAAAGTTAAACACTCATTGGCCCGCGAGAATAGAAGTGATTTCTTTAGGCAAGGACTTGTGTATAAAAATAGTTTTGACAGACCATTGTAGAAGCAGTGGATTTTAAGATATCGTTTAAAATATTGCTAATCATTTTTAATAATATGCATGAAATTTTGGAAAAAGAGTGAGAACGAGATTGTTTTTGTCATTTATTGCCGGTGGATAACTTTAAGATTAATGTTAATATATATAGTTCTTAACTTATCATGATATATTATTGGAGGCCAGTGTTCACTTCACAATCAGTTAGATATTATGTACCCTTCATTAATCAGTACTTGAAGACAGCTACTAGGTTGGAGGTGTACTAATAGAGTCTAACTGGTGAAGGTCTTGGATTTGTTGGTCTTGGTCAATGTGTGCCTAACAACAAAATTATGAAGAACAAGTTTAATTTAAATTTTAAGATACTTGTCCCACAACTTATTTAAGCAATTTAAGAGCTACTTGCTTCCCTTCATCCAATCCTGAATGTGGTCCATTATTTTTAGAAAATGAGAGCATATATGCAGTGGCAGAAGGATCTTTCCATTTACTTGTGCTAAACTAATATACAATAATTCAACCAATTTTCTATAAAAATTCTACAAAACTCTGTATACGACTTCAAAATTTTTTTGAGAACATGGAATCACACTAGAAAATCATACAAATATGCAATATTAACAAATAGACTAATGTTAATCATGTGATAGCCTGACTTGAATGGATTTGGGTTGGATAGGAATGCATGTGTGTTTTGAGGGCATGTGATGAGTCTCAAATTAGGTGTTTAGTAAGTAGAAATGAACTATATAAGTGATTATAAGGAGCCTTAAATTATAACTTGACTACTCTATTTTTCAAATATAGCTTATGCAGAGGCCTACATTCACGTACAATACCAACAAAAATCTATTATTACTTATTAGTAGTACAACTGCTCTCATACTCACACACTAGTCTATACCAAGATTCATATATAGGTATTAATTAGGTAACACCAAAAAAAAAAAAAAAATCGACCATACTTAACAAAGTCAAAATCAGATTTGTACTTCTAAAATTTTCGAGTAATCAAGTAGGTGGCATAACTAAATAAATGATTATAAGAGGCTCACCCTCAGGGAGAGGACTCATGTTACGGAAATAGAGTGTATTTTTCCATTGTCTATTTGAATCCCTTGACTTCAAAAAAAATATTTTTTGTTAGTTTATTTTACCCTCAAATATTTTTGTACACTCTAATCATAGATCAGTCCAGTCCAAAACCATATAACAATTAAACACTTAGGGTGTTATTTATGTTAGTTATTCAAGAAAAAAAATAATAAAGTTAGTGATTGTTCGAGTATTTCATTGGTTGAGTAAAGACTTAGTATAATATTTATATATGAATAAGTGTCGCTATGTGGATCAATAAATAATATAGTCCAAGTGGGTTGCATTTTGTCATTTAGTTTAATATATTTTTATAAAAATAATAACAACTTCATAAAAAAATGTTATACAAACTTAAAAAAAATAAAATGGAGACACCTGACCACATTAATAATAAATAATGACAACTGATAATGAATTATAATGTAAAGATTTCCAAATAAATAAATAAAAACTCATAGAAGGAAACAGGGGTGGCTCTACTTGTTAATCAGGGTGGTCAGGTGACCACCTAACTTGAACTTTTTTATTTTATATACCTTAAAAAATTAAATTTTAAATTAATATTGGTTGTTGATCACCCTAAAAAAAAATCTTGACCACCCTAAGTAAAAACTTGAACACCCTAAATAAAAATTTTAGCCCATTAAGAACAAAATTTGCATATTTTAAAATTGCTATTTTTTTCTAAAATAAAAAATTGCTATTTCTCCAAAATTGCAATTTTCTAAAATAAAATTGCTATTTCTCCAAAAATTTTGGTCCATTGAAGATTGAAACAAAAAATTGTGAGAAATGTTATGTTCACAACATTTTCACAACACTTTCACAAATAAATTCTAAGTGGTAGATTGTTACTAACTATTACTAATGGATAAAAATGTAATTTCAGAAGCAGTTTCAAATTTGTACCAGTAATAACTTACCATTTAGAATTTATTGTGATAATATTATGGGCATAGCACTTCTCAAAAATTGCCCAAATATATACAAATTAGCCCAAATCAAATGTTTAATTTTGATTTTTAAATTGTGATTTCAAATGCATATCTTAAAATTGCTTTTTTCCCCCCATAAAAAATGCACCTTTTCAAATAATTAGTCTGTTAGTGTTTGCTAGATGAATTTATGTGACATTTCGTACACACACATATGCACTAAAGTAATACCTAAATGCTTTATTAAACATGATTAATATAATGGCTGAATGCTTATGTTGAATATATTAAAGGATGAACTTATAGTTTGCCATTTATTCTTTTGCTAGTACTATGAATAATTTTCTTACGAGAAAATCACTTCTATGACAAGATTCATCTTTTAAGCAAATTCGTATTGGCTTGAATAATTTTCTTTTAAATCCTAGGCTATGAGCAAATTTCTCATCTTACAAAGAGGTTCTTGACAACCTCTTGGCCATGATTTCCCTAAAAAAGAAATTAGTAGAACATTGAGTCGATTAATCCTAATTTGTTTAATGAATACGAAAATTGGTTGGAACAAATCATAAAAAATGATGATGCATTTTGTTTATATTATTACATATTTAAGCAAGATGTTAGAAATTAAATGGGAGATCAATAGTTTAATGATTACTTCGTTGTGTTCATTGAAAAAGATGTAGCTAATAGTATTGATAATAAAACTATTATACAATGATTTCAAAATATGAAAACTCGTAGAAAGAAAATTTAAAACTTTATATATCTTATGGGTTTTTTTTTTTGTGATGTCAATATATTAAAATTTTATTTTTATTAAATTTTTTTTAATTCAAGTTTTTTAATGACTACGCTGTAAAAATTCTTAGAGCCTACATTAGAAGGAAATTATAAAACTTAATGTATTTAAGTGTTTTTTTATTTTTTTTGCATAGACAATTTGATAAATTCAAGTTTACTTTTTATTATTTTTTTTTTTAATTTATGTTTCTTAATAATTAATCTCCTAAAAAAATTTTAGAGCCAAAATCCTAGCATATATATATTTTTAAAGACAAAGTAGCTTTCTATTGTTTTTCTCTCTTTTTTATGTTTTTAAATTCAAGTTATAGAATCATCTCTCTCTCTCTCTCTCTCGTTGATTTGAGCAACTCAACACAAATCTTTGATATCGTTTAGAAGAACTCCGAAATGTCTCTTTTGATCAACCTCGCCTCCAACACAGTCATTATCAGCACAAATTAATCACAGCATGGGAGGGTTCGAAGTAGATTTGTTGCTTATACCAAGCATGTGAGGAGGAAGAGTACTGCTACTGCCTACACATTTTTCGCACACATTTTTTAATTGATACTCTTAGGCCTTAGCTTGATCAGGACTTGAGTAGAAACTTAGTGTGTTGTTTATGTTATATTAATGTGTTTTGGGTGTGGATTTTGATGAGATTTTTTCTTCTCTTTGTTCAAGGCTTCAAGCTCATGACCCGCCTAAGGCTCAGCCGTGGGGGTGTGGACAATTTTGTTTTTGTCCGATTGGTTAGCTGTCATGTTATCGATAAAATTCTTTGTGATAAGGTTTCTGAAATCGAATCAATCTATTCTGAAATGAATGGATAGATAATTTGCTCACGTTATTAGTGAGTTAAATAGATCGATGCTATACAGCAATGAATAATATCGCATCCACAGTAAATCCTACGACCTATGTGGCAAATTCTTACGGGTTATAATCTAAGTCTACTATTGAAATTATTTTTTTCTCTACAAATAACAACTTATAACTTTGGATTTGTAGTAAAATTGTTGTGAAAATATTGTGAACTTAGTATTTTTCATATTGTAATAATTAAAATTTGTTAAATATTGACCATGTGCCAAAATCCGATTCACTTAATTCAAAATGAATAGATAGGATTTTATAAATTCTACCGCATAGTTATACTAAAAACTCTAGAAAATCTTAATACATAATTTGTAGTTAAATTTTAAAACTAAAATTTATATAAACTGTTGATGTGATAAGTAATTATTGGTAAGTGAAAAAGTGATATTAGCGGTAGATCCAAATGGGAACAAGTAAAAATTGGCTACAATAATAATTTGTAAAAATGTTGTAAAATAATTTATGATTGTAGCATTACTTGTTTTATTTTTTTAAGGAGTAATGCTAAATATACAAAAAAATTTACAAACTACTGATATAGTAAATGAAAAAATGATTTTAGTTGTGAGCCTAGATAAACATCAGTAAAAAGTTGGTCATAACAAAATTTTGTAAACATATTGTAAAATACTGTAATTTGTAGATGTAGTATTATTCTTTTTTTTTTTTTCTTTTTTTTTTTTTTTAAGTAATCATCCCCGCTTCCCCCGGGATTGTGCTCGAGTTTCCCAAATCCATACAACTTATTGATCTTGATTGAGAACAAGACAATTGCCCATTACCTAAAAATGGTATAAATATGAGAGAGAGAGAGAGAGAGAGAGAGAGAACACCTCAAGTCAACCACAAATGGAATGGAAGAACGTGATCCAATTATAGAAAAAGAATTGCAAGAGACATTATTATTCATACGTGCATGGAACTCATGCTGAATTAAAGAAAGAGAGATGCTACGTCTACAACATTTTTATAACATTTTTACAACAAATCATGGGTGGTTAGTTGTTATTGGTTCAAATTTAAAACTAACACTAAGATTACTTTTTTGTCCCAACAAAAACAACCAGTAACAACTTGCCACTTAGGATTTGTTGTAAAAATGTTGTAGAAATGTTGTAGACATAGCATTTCTCTTAAAGAAATGACAATTTTACATATTATCAACTCATTAAAATTAAATCATATATATATATATATATTTTTTGCACAAGTACATGCCAAAGCATCAATGTCCATCGAATTCAGCCTCTGTTTTATTCCCTCCTGTCTCAACCGGGTCGCCTTGATTGACACAAAACCAAAGTACATAATAATAAACCAAACCCAACGACAGTATTTGATTACTTCAACAGCAACTATTTTTTTTTTAACAATTTATAATCTGCAAAACAAAACGGAACAAATCATTATTATAAATTAATGATGAGAGAAATTAAAAGTAAAAGAAAGAAAAAAAGAGAAAATGTCAAAAGTTAGAAATGAAAATAAAAAAGTGCTTCCATCTAATATACTTACGTAAACCTCTAGCTAGTATACTTGAACTAGTAACCAGTGGGAGGTGGTGGAGATTTGTAGTAGTAGGAGGAACGTGGTGGTGGTGGGGATGGTGGTGGAGGTGACTTGTAAACATAAGGAGGAGGAGGTGATGGGGAAGGTGGTGGAGGTGACTTATAAACGTAAGGAGGAGGAGGTGAAGGAGATGGAGGAGGTGGTGACTTGTAGACGTATGGAGGAGGTGGTGGAGATTTGTAGACATAAGGAGGTGGGGGTGATGGAGATGGGGGAGGTGGTGACTTGTAGACGTAGGGAGGAGGTGGTGAGGGTGATGGTGGTGGTGGTGACTTGTAGATGTAAGGAGGTGGGGGTGAAGGAGATGGGGGAGGTGGTGACTTGTATACGTAAGGAGGGGGAGGTGAAGGTGATGGAGGTGGAGGTGACTTGTAAATATAAGGAGGAGGAGGGGATGGTGAGGGTGGTGGAGGAGATTTATAGATGTAAGGAGGAGGAGGTGATGGTGATGGAGGAGGTGGAGACTTGTAGATGTAAGGAGGTGGGGGTGATGGAGATGGTGGTGGTGGTGACTTGTAGATATAGGGAGGAGGAGGTGAGGGTGATGGTGGTGGTGGTGACTTGTAAACGTATGGAGGAGGAGGATATGGAGATGGTGGTGGTGGTGATTTATAAATATAAGGTGGAGGAGGTGATGGTGAAGGCGGTGGTGGTGATTTATAGTAGTAAGGAGGTGGTGGAGGTGATGCATAAACATAAGGCGGTGGAGGTGGAGAAGCATAAATGTAAGGCTTGTGATCGTCAGCAGCTACATTGGTAGCTAATAAGATTAGTGCCAATGCATAGACTAGGTGAGGCCAAAGATTGGCCATTTTTTGAGCAACACTAGAGAAGTCTCAACGCTTTGGCGACTTCTATGGCTTAGAAAAGATTTAAGACTAGTTTGTGAGTGAAAACTGAGGCAAGGCTCACACTTTATATAGCCATCCCTTCAATGAGTAATTCATTTGTTTAATATTATAGGTTGCTTCCAGCCTAACTAATTATGAATTAACCCATTAATAAAATTTTGAAAGTTCCGTACCTTTTTTGTAATTGAAAATAGAGGCCAATGGATCCCAGTAGCTTCTAAATCTATCTGTACTTGTGCTCTGAAATAGTCCAGATGAACAATAAGGAAAAAATATATATACGACTATATTATTATTTGATCTGGTTTTAGAAGAAACTTTCTACCGTTGTTAAAGTCTTTTTGGTTGGTATTTTAATGAAAATTATAATGATGATTGGGACCATTTAGACTAATAAAATATTGGCGTCGATCTTGGACTTTGAACATTCCCTTATTTGTGTTGCAGAAAGAGTCATATATGATAGTTTCAGACCAAGCGCAAGCAAAAACTCAGTGCAAACTATCCTAGCAATATTAATTGCCTGATCCATGTTATTATAATCAGCACCAATATCACGCGTAGACCATATGTAAATGATGTCTACTATACGTTATTGATCAATTTCTGGACAGCTTCTTCTTCTTAATTAATTCATTTTTTTATAATAAAATTTTCATTAAAAAAAAAAAAAAACTAATTAATGGTTTGTATAATTGTAAATGTACATTGGCCAATTCTTACGGGTGCTCACCTGAACTTATTACTAACATCATTTTTTTCACTTAACAATAATGTGGGGCCAGAGAATTCGTGGCCCAGGCCTACTCTACATTAGGTCCCAAGGCCCAAGCCGAGGAGAACCATTGCCGAGGACGCATAATGAAATCCCAAAAGGAGCATAAGGATATTGCCAAGGACGACCTCATGCTCAGCACCTCACGAAATGCCTGAAGAAAGGGGCAAACTCAGTGTAGGGGCAGGGCAAGGGAAAAAGCTGCCAACATCATAATACAAAACCCTGTATCTGACAAGCCCATACTCTAAACCATGCTCTTTAACTTTCCCAACGACCCCTAACCACTCTAGGTATGGGTTGACAGGACAGGTCTGCACCCCAGAAAGTAAAACTTACACGTGGACCCTAAAGGGGGAAACGAACACTAGTATAAAAGGGTAAACCCCCCGGAAGAAAAAGGGGCCCCCTAAAAAAAGGGAGAAAAGGAATGATACAAGGCTCCTCGGACGCCGTCCGAGGACTTAAGTTCTACAACCCGTACTAATGGAGGGCTTAGCTAGTCAAGCCAAGCCCGCCCATATAAGAGCTTCCATAGAAGTCACGATTAAACCGTCCACCTGTGCCCAAGGTCATGCCTTTCAAGCCCACTCTCTATAAATCATATTGTTGGGGCCCTTTGCATACGAGCCCAACTTCATTCATGGGTCATTACAAATCGTGCCCCTACAAATAACAACTCACTACATCAACAATTTGTAAAAAAAATTATTGTAAAATAGTTTTTATCTCTAGCATTTTCCATAAATTTTTGGTCAAAGACAATTAAGCTATGAAATTAATGGAATGAAAATTGATGTATATTTGTTAGGAAATTTAAATCCTGGTTAATAGAATTAACAAGTTTTAAAGTCAAGTTGTTAATTAGATCTATTATAAATAATTCTTGATTAAACAAACAAATATCAATATCATACATAGTGGAAATAGTAAATAAAAAAAGATATGATGACTCAATAAAACCAAGGAAATAAACTAGTATCACAATAAAAAATTTGAGAGAAAACCCTCCCAAAAAGCAATCAACTATAGTAAATTAACAGAAGTTTAAAATCCAGTGCAAAACATTTGTCTCTAAACTCTACAATTCCAATAAATGAACTTACAACAGAAATTTTCTACTGCTTCAGAACCTTTGAACTCTCTAATATATGAACACTCCACCCACAATCACAATTGAAACCTCCAATTGACTTCAAGAACCTCTTGAAGAGCAGCAAGTCTATGATGGTTGCTATGACTTCAGCTTCTTCACCAAGATATTTTCATATTTTCTTTGAAACTTTTAGGTATAGTAAAATAGAGAAAAACTTGATTACAAAACCCTAGTCACATAAACAGAGTGCTTCTCTCTCTCTAAAAAAGTCTCTTAATACATGACTTATAATGTCCTTTAAATATCGGTTCAAACATATCTCAATTCGAGTTTCAAACAAATAAGTTATGGGCTTTTTCATGTTGTTGATTTTTGCCGATTTGCGAAGCTTGATGTATTGAAGTAGTATCGAGCTTGTATCTAGGAGGCAGTAGGTTTTGAGAAGCTATTGAGCTTTTATCAAGATACATGCTGAAAATGTGATAGAAAAACACTTTTCTTGAGCAAACTTTGCGTCTTCAATTACAACTTTAAGACACATCAAAACTCAATAAAAGATACACAATTTAACATGATTTAACAATATCAAAACACATAACCCTAACAACATTAAAAACTATTATTACTTAGATTTGATGTATAATAAAAAATATTATTATTTAGATTTGAATTCTAAGTTTGAAACGAAAATGCTATCAATGATCGTAAAGCTAATTTCATATATTCACTTAAATGAATGTTTAATAAAAATTTAAAATAAATTATAATACATTTTATAAAAATATTTCAACATTACGTAAATTGCACACTGAAATCTTTGAGATTAAAATAATTAGATTCGTTATACTTGATCTTCAAGAAAATAGACAACACCATCAAATTATCAAATAAATAAATAACACTATAATCCCTTTGGCCCCTCATGACATACGACGTCAAAATTCGTCAATATGCTATGAGGATCGTAGTAGGTCATTTAGGTTGTGAATTTGCCGACCATAGTTAGGTATATATGGTTGAACATTGAAGGGCTATGAAGTATGTATGAACAATAACTTTGTGGTTTTGTTTTTATATATGGATTTATGAGCGGTGATAGTGTGGAATAGTGAGTGTATTTGGATTTTGAATAGGTCTCGAATGGGTTGGATTCAGCTTTATGTGGTTGTTAGCACAAGGAATATGATCATATATATGACAGAGAACCCTTTGGCTATGAAGGTAGCATTGCTTTGTCATTTGTGTACGTAGATGTGTGATAACTAGAGTGCATTTATGTTTACTAGTCCCTTTGGCTACGAGAACATTGAGAAGATGTGAACTTTTTTTTTTTTTTTTTTTTGACCATGTGGTTACAATTTACTTTATAAATTTTAAACTCATGTGACCTAACCAGAGTTAAGTTATTAAAATGTGTTTTTACCTCTTTTTTTTTTTTTTTTAATTTGGAATATCACTAAGAAAAGATATGTTTCGTTACTTGTGTTGACTTCAATCATCAAAAGAAGGGCAAAGGGGGAGTATTAATTATTTTGATAATTTGGGGCACAATGAAAATCAAGTAGAACTCGTTTAGTTTTGTAATAGACCTTGGAAGTCTAAATGTAATTTAGATTTAAACATTTTATAGATGAAATAACTATTAATTTCTAATAATTTTTTTAATTTTGCATGGGACATAAGAAAACAATATACCTAATATTTTAAAAAATCATATCCAATAGAAAATAATTAAATATTGTATTAATATTAGCATTGACAAAAATTACATTAATTAAACATATCTTGAGCCCAACCTAAGTATTTTCTATCATACAAAAAAAGTATTCACACTTAAAGATACGTGTACAATTATCACTACAAACTCTTTGTGCGATGGTTACTCCGTAAATATAAGTGATTGTGAGGTGTGAGAGGCAAGAGCTAGGGTTCAAGTTTCCAAAAGAGAGTTTCACACACATATACACTTAGATTATGCTAGATTAGAATTTATATCTTGTAAAAAAAAATACATATAACAATTGTAATTAATCATATTAAATAAATAGTCTCTCTCTCTCTCTCTCTCTCTCTCTCTCTCTCTCTCTCTCTCTCTCTCTCTCTCTCTCTCTCTCTCTCTCTCTCTCTCTCTCTCTCTCTCTCTCTCTCACACAGTTGTGTACAACAAAAGTTTTGACATAGACCATTAATTTTAGAAGCAGTAATTTTTAAGATATCATTCAAATACTAACAAGAGCTCAACGGTGATTAAACTATTGCTAATCATTTTTAATAATATGCATGAAATTTTGGAAAATGAGTGAGAACGAGATTGTTTTTGTCATTTATTGCCGGTGGGTAACTTTAAGATTAATGTTAATATATATAGTTCTCAACTTCTCATGATATATTATTGGAGGCCAGTGTTCGCATCACAATCAGTTAGATAGTAGTATGTACCCTTCATTAATCAGTACATGAAGACGAAAGGCTAGTTAAGAAAAAAAAAAAAAAAAAACATTTTGATTATTGATGGACTTGATGAAGACAACTACTTATATGGTGTCTAGCTAACTGGTGAAGGTTTTGGACTTGCTGGTCTTGGTCAAATTATGAAAAACAAGCTGGTAGGTCAAGTTTAATTTAAATTTTGTGGTACTTGTCCCACAACTTATTTAAGCAATTTAAGAGCTACTTGCTTCCTTTATCCAATTCTGAATGTACGTGGTCCATTATTTTTAAAAAATAAGAGCATATATGGGCAGAAGGATCTTTCCATTTACTTGTGCTAAACTAATATCCAATAATTCAACTAATTTTCTGAAAAAATTCAACAAAACTTTGTAAACGAATTCAAAATTGTTTTGAGAGCATGGAATCACACGAGAAAATCATAAAAATATGCATCATTAACAAATAGACATATGTGAATCATGTGATAGCTTGACTTGAATGGATTTGGGTTGGATTTAAGGGCATGTGATCAGTGACGGAGCCAAGATTTGAGTTGAGAGGGGACAGAATTTATATATGATGCATGCACTTACACACATTATGTGAATATATATATATATATATATATATATGATACTAAGTGATATTTAATGTAATTATACAAAGACAAAACTCTACCCAAAAAAAAAAAAAAAGCTTATTCATAATATTGTATTTATCTATATATTGAGATATTTCTCACATGAGTGATCTATTTTTTAATTTTTTTAGAGACAAAACTCAAGTTATGAATGAAACTATTAGTTAGATAAATACTGAGTGTAATATATGTAAATTTCATATATTTTGGTTAATGTGGATTCATAAAAGGTTCAAATTATAATATGGTAGGGATAGACTAAAAAGGTCAATGTAAGGCATGCAAATGGAGAACTTAAGGTTCTTCAATGGTTCGTTTAGAAGTTGTGCTCTGTTTCAAGACCAAATAAACAGAGTGATATTTAATAAACCCAAAAACAAAAAGTAGATAATAATATTTTATAAGTATTAGCTATAATAACTAAAGGTATTTTTTGAGTGGGTCAAGGGGGCAATTCCCCCCCCCCCCCCCCACCCCCGACCCCCCTCGGCTCCGCCTCTGCATGTGATAAGTCTCAAATTAGGTGTTTAGCAAGTAGAAATGAACTATATAAATAATTATAAGGAGTCTTAAATTGTAACTTGACTACCCTATATTTTTTAAGTATAGCGCATGCAAATTAAGGCCTACATTCACGTACAATACTAACAAAAATCTATTATTACTTATTAGTATTACAACTAGTGCTCTCATACTAACACACTAGTCTATGCCTACATTCATATATGGGTATTAGGTAACACCAACAAAAATCGACCATACTTAACAAAGTCAAAATCAGATTTATACTTCTAAAATTTTTGAGTAATCGAATAGGTGGCGGATCTAATAAAATTTTACCCGACCAACCCAATCAGGCCATTTAGGACACCTAGTAGGGGCGGCGACACTTGTTGTCTAGGGGTTCAACCCCTTGACTTCAAAAATATTTTTTTTATTAGTTTATTTTATCCTCAAATATTTTTTACACTTTGATATATAACAAATCTATCCAGTCCAAAATCAAACAATAATTAAACACTAAGTGTATGCCAGTGATTCAAGAAAAAAAAATTATAAAGTTAGTGATTATTCGAGCATAAGATTGGTGAAGTAGACACTTAATGTAATATTTATATTTGAGTAAGTGTGGCTATGTAGGTCAATAAATAATATAATGCTAGTAGGTTGCATTTTGTCATCTATTTTTATAAAAAGAATAGCAATTGTATAAAAAAAAAATGTTATACAAACTTAATAAAATAAAATGGTCACACCTACCCACATTGACAATAAATAATGACAATTAGTAATGACTATAATGTAACAATTTCAAAATAAAATAACTTGTATAATGAAATTATAAAACTTCATGAAATTGAGTTTTTTTTTTTTTTTTTAATCGAAAATTTGATAAATTCAAGTTCACTTTTTATTAAATTTTGTTTAATTTAAGTTTCTTAATAACCTCTTTAAAAAAAAACTTCTAGAGTCGTCACTAACACCTAGTATTTTTTTTTTTTTTAAGACGAAGTAACTTTTTTTTTTCTTTTTTTAATTTCAAGTTATAGAATCACCTCGATCTCTCTCTCTCTCATTGATTTGAGCAACTCAACACAAATCTTTGATGTTGTTTAGAAGAACTCTGAAATGTCTCTTATGATCAACCTCGAGTCCAACATAGTCGTTATCAAGACAAATTAATCACAGCATATGGATTTGAAGTAGATTTGTTGCTTAACACACCAAGCATGTGAGGAGGAAGGCTGCCGACACAATTTTCACAAACATTTTTTCATTGATACTCCTAGCTTGAGGACTTGTGATACAAATTTTGTGTGTTGCTTGAAGAAAGAGTAGAATTAAGACAAATACAGATCAAATTAAAGATATTAAGCATAACAAACATTTTTTTTCTTTGTTCTTAAAGATATTTGTATTTATTTTGATTGAGTAATTATAATCTCTTTTTTTCTTTGAATTAACCCAATAAAAAATCCTTCAATTCTCAAACCGAAAGAGAATAGAAAAATATCATTATTTCATACAATATCTTAATTGAATTGTGTGTAATGATCAATAAATGTCCTTTAATTCTCTATTTAAATGTCTCAAAATCCTCATTTTAAAGAATTTACACTATACATTGAGACAATCATTTCAAAGATTGAATGATTCCTAAAAGCGGATTCATTCCCCTTTTTTCCTATTTGTATTTGCAGTCATTTTATTTATTTATTTGGTAATAGTAATAAAAATAATAAAATAACAAATAGAATAGAAATAAATTAAGGGTAAACTATATATTTGGTTCTTAATTTTTATGATGTTTGTCAATTTAGTCCTTAACATTTCAAATGTGTCAGTTTAGTCCCTGGCCTTTTAGTATTGTGTCAAAATGGTCTATACCGTTAAGTGATAAATGGAAAATGCTGACATGATTAACGGTAAAAATATAATATAATTTTCATGACACATAAACTGCCACATGTATTGCCACATCAGCACAAAAAAAGATACTAAACCTTGTATTGCCGTATGTCTTTAGTATATTTTCAGATTTAAAATTTTCTTTCATTTACTTTTCCTTTGCTTTCTTGGGAACCAAACGGGGGTTAAAAAATCCAAAGTTTAAAACTCAATTTCCTTCATTTTCCCATATTTTTCCAGCAACCAAACGAGGAAAAAATAAAACAAAATCCAAAACCCAGAGAAAGAGATGTAGAAAGGAATCACAATGAAAGAAAAACTTCAAACCGCCTAATTAACTCGTATTGGGCTTCCAAGTTCAATAATATCCACACCCCACTTCAAAAAATTTCAAACCTATCATTGCCATAAATCAACAGCTGGGTTGGGTTCAGACAATTTAAAACCTTCGACCTTACTCTAATCCCAACTCTAACCATTCAACAATTCAAAGATCCTTCCCTCTATTCCTCTGTACATTCTCGAAACTCCCAATCGGGTGAATCCCATTTTCTTTAAATGATAGATCCAAAATTCCAAACAAAAAAAAAAAAAAATCAAAAACCCCTGAGCACCTAAACAAAATGAGTTCTGAATCTAATCAAGCGCACTAAGCAAAAACAACTGAATCTGATTATAATTGTGATTGTGATTCTCTCTGCATCTCTCTTTGGGTTTTGGAATTTGTTTTTATTTTTCCTTGTTTGGTTGCTAGAAAAATATGAGAAAATGAATTAAATTGAATTTTCAATTCTGGGTTTTTTTTTACCCCGCGTATGCTTCCTAAGAAAGTAAAGGAAAAAATGAAATAAAATTTTAAATCTGAAAACATAATAAGGATAGGTGACGGAACAAGGTTTAGTCCCTAACTTTTTTTTTTATTTTTTTATTTGTTTAGTTTTTTAGTTTGTGCTAATGTGGTAATACATGTGGCAGACTATGTGGAATGAAAATTTTATTTTATTTTTATCATTAGTCATGTCAACATTTTCCATTCATCACTTAATAGCAGGAACCAATCTGACACAATATCAAAAGATTAGAGACTAAATTGACACATTTGAAATATTAAAGACCAAATTAATAAACAATGTAAAGGTTAAGGACCAAATACGTAGTTTACCCATAAATTAATTTTAATAGCTTGAATCATGTATCAACAGTCAATATTTGTTAATGTTAGATTTATATATTTTGGGTGTGGATTTTTCTGAGATTTTTTCTTCTCTTTGTTCAAGCTCATGACCCCGCCTAAGGCTCAGACGTCCACCCGAATGTGGGGTGTGGACAGTTGTCCGATTGATTAGCTGTCATGCTATCAATAAAATTCTTAAGTATAAGGTTTCTGAAATCGAATCAATCTATTTTGAAATTAATGGATAGATTGGAATTGCTCACATCCACAGTAGATGCTAAATGGTAATGAATAATGTCACATCCACAATAAATATTTAAGCCCACTATTAGGGAAAATTATTAGGTACTCCCGGAGTACCATAAATGCGTACTATCTCCTCTCACATTAATGGTGGATCCCACCATGAATTTATTTAGTGGGACTCACCATTCATGTGAGGAAGGGAGTACACATTTATGATACTCCGGGAGTATACAATAATTTCCCAGTATTATATGCTAAATAATCCTACCGATGTAGCAAAATACTACCAGTTATAATTTAAGCCCACTATTGAAAAAAGAAAAAAAAAATTCTCCCAAAGTAACAACTTTTCACTTAGAATTTGTTGTAACATTTTTGTAAAAATATTATGAACGTAGTATTTCTCAAATTGTAATAGCTAAAATTTGTTAAATGTTGACAATGGGTCAAAATCTGATCCATTTAATTCAAAATGAATTGATAGGATTTTATAAACTCTACGGTGTAGTTATACTAAAAACTTTAGAGAATCTTGGTAAATAATTTTTTTAAAATAAAATTCTTAAGTTGCTAATGTGATAAATAATTATAGATAAGTGAAAAAGTGATGTTAGTAGTGAACCTAGATGAGAATCAGTAAAAAATTGTCACAAAAATAATTTGTCAAAATGTTGTAAAATATTTTGTGATTGTAGTATTACTTATAACATTTTTTAAGTCAAGAATAATCATCCCCCTTTCCTGGGATTATGCACATGTTTCCCAAATTCATACATCTTATTGATCTTGATTACGATTATGGCAATTGTCCATTACCTAAAAATGGTATAAATATGAAAGAGAGAGAGAGAGAGTCAACCACAAATGGAATGGAAGAATGTGATCCAATTATAGAAAAAGAATTACAAGAGACATTATTATTCATACGTGCACGCATGGAACTCGTGTCCAATTAAAGAAATCACAAACTTATACTATTAGTAGCTCATTACAATAAAATTATATAAATATTTTTGCATAAGAACATGCCAAAGCGACAATGTCCATCGACGTCAGCCTTTGCTTTTATTCCCACTTGTCTCAACCGGGTCGCCTTGATTGACACCGAACAAAAGTACATAATAATAAACCAAATCCGACGACAGTATCTGATTACTTCAACAGCAATTATTGCTTTTTAACAAATTATAATCTGCAAAACAAAACATTACAAATCATGATTATAAGCTAACGATGAGAGAAAGTAAAAGTAAAAGGAAGAAAAAAAGAAAAGGTCAAAAGTTAGAAATAAAAATAAATAAATAAATAAAAAGGCTTCCATGTAAATATACTTACGTAAACCTCTGGCCAGTATACTTTAACTAGTAACCAGTGGGAGGTGGTGGAGATTTGTAGTAGTAGGGATGTGGTGGTGGTGGGGATGGTGGTGGAGGCGACTTGTAAATGTAAGGAGGAGGAGGTGATGGGGAAGGTGGTGGAGGTGACTTATAAACGTAAGGAGGAGGAGGTGAAGGAGATGGAGGAGGTGGTGACTTGTAAACGTATGGAGGAGGTGGTGATGGAGATGGGGGTGGGGGAGATTTGTAGACATAAGGAGGTGGGGGTGATGGAGATGGGGGTGGTGGGGACTTGTAAACATAGGGAGGAGGTGGTGAGGGTGACGGGGGTGGTGGTGACTTGTAGATGTAAGGAGGAGGAGGTGAAGGAGATGGGGGAGGTGGTGACTTGTAGACATAAGGAGGAGGAGGTGAGGGTGATGGTGGTGGTGGTGACTTGTAAACATATGGAGGAGGTGGGGACGGTGATGGGGGAGGTGGAGACTTGTAGACGTAAGGAGGAGGTGGAGATGGAGATGGAGGGGGTGGGGACTTGTAAACGTAAGGTGGAGGAGGTGATGGTGAAGGTGGTGGTGGTGATTTATAGTAGTAAGGAGGTGGTGATTTGTGATGTGGAGGTGGTGGTGGTGGTGATTTATAGTAGTAAGGAGGTGGTGATTCGTGATGTGGAGGTGGTGGTGGTGATTTATAGTAGTAAGGAGGTGATGATTCGTGGTGTGGAGGTGGTGGTGGTGATTTATAATAGTAAGGAGGTGGTGATTCGTGGTGTGGAGGTGGTGGTGGTGATTTGTAAATGTAAGGAGGTGGTGGAGGAGATGTATAAACGTAAGGTGGTGGAGGTGGAGAAGCATAAATGTAAGGCTTGTGATCATCGGCAGCTACATTGGTAGCTAATAAGATTAGTGCCAATGCATAGACAAGGTGAGGCCAAAGATTGGCCATATTTTTAGCAACACAGGAGAAGTCCCAAAGCTTTGGTGACTTCTATGGCTTAGAATAGATTTAGACTAGTTTGTGAGTGAACACTGAGGCAAGGCTGATACTTTATATAGCCATCCCTTCAATGAGTAAATCATTTTTTTAATAATATTTGATGCTTCCAGCCTAACTAATTATGAATTAGTCCATTAATATAATATAATTTGAAAGTTCTGTACCTCTTTTTGTAATTAAAATTAGAGGCAATGGGGTCCCAGTAAACTCTAAATACATCATGTACTTATGCTCTGAAATAGTCCAGATGAACAATAAGATAATATATATATATATATATATATGTGTGTGTACACTAGTAAATTACTATGTGATCTAGTTTTGGAAGAAACTTTCTACTGTTGTTAAAGTCTTTGGTTGGTATTTTAATGAAAATTACACTGAAGATTGGAACCATTTAAACTAATTAAATAGTAGCATCAATTTGTGGACTTTTGAACATTCTCGTATTTGCATGTGTTGCAGAAAGAGTCATGTATGATTGTTTCAGACCAAGCAAAAAATTCATTTGCAAACTATATATCCAAGCAATATTAATTGCCTGGTCCATGTTATTATAAGTAGCACGCGTAGCCCATATGTACATGTCGTCTGCTATACATCATTGATCAATTTCTTGGCAGCTTTTTTTAATGTGGTAAATTAGGTTTCAAACCACATGTATATTAAAACCAACAAGAGATTTTGAGGCCATGTTTAGTACACTATTTTAAACACATATTTTCAGTTTTTAAACAATATTATATGTTTTTAAAAAAATTGAAAACTATTGTTTAAACAAATGTACCAAACGGACTCTAAGTTTTTGAAACTAATTAATGATTTGTATCATTGTAAATATGTGTTGGCCAATTTCTTTTTTCTTTCTTTTTTTCTTTTTTTGAATGGATTTATAATTGGCCAATTTCTTGACTACTTTAGTTTTTGAAATAATGGTTTCTATCATTGTCAGGACCTAATTATCTGCTTCTTCTTCTTTCTTTTTTTTTCTTTTTTTTTTCTTTTATTGAAAATCTTATTTATCTAACCCCACTGCAAGGTTGTCAAGTTGATGGCCTAACAGCTCCTACTCATAATGCACTGGGGTCTACGTACAAATCACACTTCCGACAAAGGTTACCATTGACAATGTGGTTTTTATGATTAATTAATATAAGGCCCAGTTCATATTAAAACAAATTTATGGGGACTAAAACCGCGTGGTTATGTGTGAAAACCTTGAAATCCATGTCAATTTAGTTATACATTATTCTGCATATTACGTGTTTTGAGTTTATTGCCAATTGCATCTCATTTTCATGTGGAAAATTCCAAGTCATGGTGAAGTTCAGTCTATAGTTTTGATTTGCCGCCTAGGCTGACTCCAGCACATAGGACATTTTGTTGGCTTGCTCAGAATAGATTGCATTATCTATATCTCAAATGAAATGGTCAATTGTGTGATATACAAGGCATTTTCTGGACATTTGGTTAAGCCAAATTGGGAAAATTTATTAGCCAGTTTTTACCTCTTAGATATAAGATCAAAGTTGTGTAATCGATACATAAGTGTGTTGGAAAGAAAATACTTAAGTACTTCTGGAGAGTTAGGGAAATAGTGCTTCCTTCTTTCACATTCACGATGAATCTCACTATGAATTTAATGAGTAGACTTCACTATGAATATGAAAAGCAATAACACTATTTACCATGTACCAAGAGTACCTAAGAATTACTCGAGTTGGTAGAGTTTGGCGTTAATTCTACAGAATTTATGGATTGAAGGGTGTTTTGAAATTAAATGCTTGAAAGAGTTATACATTCTCATCTATTCCGCTATTCATGCAACTTTGGGAAAGGATTCCTAAATCCTAATGCACACATGCTTCAATAATTTCTAATGGACTTTGAGCGCACGCACACACACACATAAAAAAAGTAAATAAATAAATAAAAAAGGATTTCTGATGGCTTGAATATGACTTATTTTATAAATGAAAGTCAAAACTCAAAAAGGGCATGGATGAAGATATATTGTAACTTTTATTTTCAAAGTTTTCATCCTTTACATTTCTTTTTCATTCTTTATCCACATACATTGTATACGTTTTATTAATATATTCTCCAATTAATTGTTAGGTAATTGCTTTATTTTGTCCATATTTCCAACCATGGAACTTTGATTTTTTGCCTTCTTGATTTCTTAGGTTACACACCTGTGGGATTTGAAACCATTAACTCAACTTTTTTTTCTTCTATGAAGAGGAAATTTACTTAATTATATAGGGTTTTGCTAACGAGTGCCCTTAGGGCACTCCTTAATAATCCACTTTAGGAAAGTTTTAATACCACTTTTATGGGAAATGAAAAAAGCTGTCAAAATATTAATTACTTTTTTTTCATTTCCCATAAAAACTTTATTTATATGGATTATTAACCAGTGTCCTAAGGGCACTCATTAGCATTTCTCAATTATATAAAGGCAAAAAGTCAGTAAAAATCATTGGATAGCTAACACCCTAGGAATTCGCATTTGAGTTAAAAACCTACTGTTAAAGTTTGATTTTAAGTAATTGTACATGGATCATTGAAAGTTTGAAACCATGAAGATTAGCTAGTCAATCGGTAATTATTTACTTAATTATATAAAGGCAAAAAGCCAGTAAAAATCATTGGATAGCTAACACCCTAGGAATTAGCATTTGAGTTAAAAACTTATTGTCAAAGTTTGATTTTAAGTAATTGTACATGGATCATTGAAATTTTGAAACCATGAAGATTAGCTAGTCAATTGGTAATTATTTACTTAATTATATAAAGGCAAAAAGCCAGTAAAAATCATTGGATATAACACCCTAGGAATTAGCATTTGAGTTAAAAACTTATTGTTAAAGTTTGATTTTAAGTAATTGTACATGGATCATTGAAATTTTGAAACCATGAAGATTAGCTAGTCAATCGGTAATTATATCCTGTCAATTTTGAATATGATGTAAAAGGATTCGGGAAAATGAAATTCCATTTATTCCATGGCTCCGTTTGGTGGGGTGTTTTCTAAAGGAAAACTAGCGTTTTTGATCAAAAACGCTGGAAGCTATGCGTTTGGCAATACATTTTTTGAAAATTACGTTTTTGAAAATTCTGAAAATTCACGTTTGCAAAACACAATGGCAGATAGCTTTTTAAAAACCAGGTAAAAAACGCAACTATCATAATCTATTGAAGCTTGAAATTCCTAAAATAACCTCACAAATACTGAAGTCTTGCCTACTACCTTGCTATCATCTATCACCTCTAGGCCATGCCACTATCTAATTCTACTCGACTTTGATGAAATTTCTTCTCTCTAGCTTTTTTCATTAATTGAATATTCTGGGCATGCAAAAATCACTTTGGTATGGGATCAGGTTGTAGGTGACGCAAAGAAGATGAGTCTAGAGAAACTTGGATGCAATTGAATGAATTTTTTTTTTGAAATTACTAAGGTTAGATGCGGACCATGTGATTGGCAGTAGAGGATTTTTGTCCAGCAATCCAGCAAGTGAAGGAGAAGCTTTGAGGCAGTAGGAGATAGACATTGGGAAAGATAAAAATTAGGTGTCCTTGTGTAATTTTTTATTATTATAATAACAAAAATAAATTAAACTATTAAATGGAACCATATTATTATTATTATTATTATCATTATTGTTATTATTGTTACTTTCTTTATTAAATTTTGTATGGGACGTCTTCTTATTATTAAATTATTAAATAAAAAAATATATATTATTATCTATATATATATATAAAACCGAAACCTTTGCTGATACCACAATTTTCCACGTCAGCACAATATTTAAAAAATAAAAAATAAATAAAAATTATAACTCCTCAAAACCCTAGCAACCTTACCCCTCTCTCAAGGTAAGAAATATAAAGTCACGGTTTCTGCAAACTCTCTCTCTCCAGACGTAGGAAGCCCTAAAGCATTCAAGATCTACAACGCACGGTATAGATTTTAGCTTATGAAGTTCAACTTTTGTAAGGTTAGTTTTGTTTATATATTAATTAATACATAGTACTTTGTTCACCATTGAATACTCATATAATCAATTTCCAACTCAGTGTTCAAGAATTAAACCAAAATTCTAACTGCGCTATCATAAAATATTATTATTAGTATGAATTTTATGGAGTTACGGTATTCAAGAATTAAATCAAAATTCTTTTAAATTATCTATAATATTTTGTCCTCTGAAAATTTTATCTCTTTAATTTTAGTAAATTGTGTTTCTTAAGCTATAGAGAGATTTTCTTTGGTTTCTGCAAACTCTCTCTCTCTCCAGATGTAGGAAGCCCTAAACGCACAGTATAGCATTCAAGATCTACAACTCATGGTATAGATTTTAGTTTATAAAGTTTAGCTTTTGTAAGGTTAGTTTGTTTATATATTTAGTCTTTACGTTTAGGTTTAGGTTTAAGTTTAGGTTTTAAGAGATTTATATATTACTACTATGTGACTGAATTTCCCGTGACATCAGTTTTATGTTTTTAACCAAATACATCAGGAAAGCAAGAGAAAGCGCATAAATATTTAGTCCTTACATTTAGGTTTAGGTTTAGGTTTAGGTTTTAAGAGATTTATATATTACTACTATGTGGCTGAATTTCCCGTGACATCAGTTTTATGTTTTTTTTTTTTTTTTTTTTAAATTTGTTTTATGTAAGGTTAGTTTGTTTACATCAGTTCTTTATCTCAAAGATAAGGTTTTTATTTCTACCGCAAGAACTATTTAGGTATGTATCCCTTGCAAGCACACATGAACTTAAATTGTCTTTTAATATATGCATGCTTTATTATTTTCTAATAATTTTCCCGTGCATCGCACGGGTTAGCGACTAGTTTATATTATTATCATTACAACATAGCTTGTCATGTCCTTTTTTGTAATTTTATCAAAACAACAATTTTAGAACAACATGTTTTACCAAACACTCAAATATAACTTTAAAAACTGAGTTTTCAAAATACTCCTTTTAAAAACACTATTTTTTGAAAATGCACTTTTTAAAACAGCCTATTCAAACAGGCCCCATATTAAACAGAGAAAACGCATAACATTGGCACCAACTAAAGTCGGAGAACAAAGACAAGCAATAAATACATTTGACTCAGTACAAGGAATCATTGTAATGTTTTTCTTGTTTCATATTAATATCGTGGCCGATTAAATGTCTCACCAATTCAAGCCTCTCTGGACTGCCACCATGATGTAATTTGCTTGAAATATTCGAAAATAGAGCCATTGAAAACAATTTAGTGACAATAGACAATTTGCTTGAAAGGTTCCAACTAGAGCTAATTTTGAACACAATTTAGTGACAAGAGACAATTTCTACCAACTTCAACTGCCCCCTCCTTGACAATTCTCATGTCATGCCATTGTGTCCCTTTTCCCGGAGCTCGTTTGTGAGAATTTATTTGCATTGAATTATTGGATTAGAAAAATGAGTTTAAGCAAAAATATAGTTCTACTTAGAAAAAGTAAAAGTTTAAAGTCGTATATAACTAGATAAGTAGAAATTTTCAGGAAAGAGATTGTAGCACCCAATACATATATATATGCTAGGCTGTTTTGACTGGTCAAGAAAATGACTGCTTGTAATTACATTTTGCACTTGTAAGTACATCTTGTAGCATAGTAAACAATGAGAATACCATTATTTAACTTACAAAAAGGGTGTTCCCCTTGCTCTTCCGTAACTAGCAGAGTCAGTTTATTTTATTTTATTTTGAGGAAGCTTTGTTAAAGATAAGTAAACTGTACAAAGTGAGAATTTTAAGATATGCTAAATTGAAATAAGACTATTGCATCAAACACTGAGCTTAGGGTGGAAATCAGAGCTAATAAATGGTGCAGTGAACTCATCCAAACAAGCCATTCGGATGCGTTCGGGTGTTGCAGGATTATCCAGAGGAAACCAGTCATTACAACCCACTTCTGCTCTTGCAGCAATAATGGCATCTTTGATGGCAAAAAAGACAGCTGAGGCCAGAAAAAATGGAGGCTCACCAACAGCTTTAGATGAATGGATGGCCTTCACATTTGGATGACCCTGTTGATTAACACAGAAACACACGAGCCAGAGAAGTAAAATGTAAGCTGGTATAGATTTAAGTGAATACCAACAGCAAACTCTAGAAAAGCAAGGGAAGACAACAATTTACTTTTGACATAAAAATAACAATACAAAAAGCTAACCCTAAAAAGTTACAGCCAAAGTTAATAACTTAAAATTATAAACTTAATTTACCAAATGGGAGTCATTGTTATAATGGAGGCAATGCAAAGATGGTTTGAAGGCTAGGTAACAAGCAGTCTAGCATTCACTTGGTTTATTAAAATATGGTCTTTGGTTTAAGAATATGGTCTTCTATAGTCTATCTAGGGTTTTCTTATAAATAACTAATGTTCATAATATAACAAGGGAGTGTTTTCTTGAGGTTCAATTCAGAACAATTTACTATGGATTCAGTAGTTCCAAACTGGTTAAATAATTGATGTAGGAGCACAACTAGAAATTATTTCAATATTTTATTTTGGATTTTCATAGGATTATTTCAAACTTTAAGTTTTTACTTTTTAATTATTTATTTTTGAGTGATGATAACACCCAAGGGTTACCATGTGACTGTTCTAGATGGTGAAGCTGCATCAATAACTAGATTCATCCTTTTCTAACAACTTAAGCTTTTGGTACAAGTGATAATTTATAAATGTTTAAGTTGAATCATTAATAAATTTGAGTGTTACTCTTCTTGTTCTTTTTTCTATTGAAATCTTGCTATTGATTTTAAAAGAGCCAACACAATAGATTAATCAAAACGACATCACAAAATCATAGTTCTACAACCTTCCTTTGGACACCTTACCCATCCCTAAAGTGAAAGATAAGCCATGCCATAATAGCATCTCATTTTCTCTCTTTGTAATAAGATGCAGTAAGTTCAACACCTATTTTTGTGTTGTTCACATCATGTAAATAACCGTGAGCATTCTCATGTCTCAACTCATTTTTAAATCAAAATATCATTTCTTGTTAAATTTTTAATATTCATCCGAATCTCTATGTTCAAATAGGTTCTTCATTATAGAGGTGATTATGAATCAAATAAAAAATAAAAAACGCAACCCAGCCCCCTCCCAACTCCCTAACTTCATTCCCAAAGGCATTTGAGAAGCAATTAGTTGAGCTTACCTTCAGAAGTGAAACATTGAATTTGAAGGGGACATCATTCATAGAGGGAATTTTGTAACTTCCAGGTCCGCATGTGTAAAGGCATCCTGGTGGGATCCACTTATGAGCTGCATCTCCCCACTTTAGTTCTTCTAGGGCTACCCAACCTAAACCTTGTATAAAGGCTCCTTCAATCTGTTAGAAAAATCAAAGCATACACCAACTCATCAGAATATAAATTAAGACCATATTGGTTTCAAGTGTAACAAACTCCAACAGAAGAAAGGTTCAAAGTGCTAATAATGATCATAAAAATGTCCACAGTTCAAACATCAAATAAATGGCACTGGAGTTCAAACATCAGTTTCCCAAGTTTACAAGACTATAACATATGAAGCAGGACTGGCATTCACCTCGAAGTCCAGAACAAAAGGATTTCAGTACATATATTTAAATGACTTGAGTATTAGGAGGCTGAGGAACCGATATATATATATATATATATATACAATTTAAAATATAATATAGGAGAAAATGAAAAAAGGAAATTAATTACAAAAAGAAAAGAAAAGAAGAGTCTGTCCAAGGAAAAGCACCTGTCCAACATCAATTGCTGGATTGAGAGAATATCCAAGATCCAAGATGACATTTGCCACCCTTGTGTGAAAATCTCCAGTCAATGTGTCAATTTCAACCTCAGCAAATGCAGCACCATATGTGTAATACTTGAATGGGTTTCCTTTACCAGTCTTCCAATCAAAGTCAAGTTCAGGGGTGATATAAAATCCATGCGCTGAAAGGTCTATTCGTGCCATATAGCATGCATTCGCCAGCTGAGAATAAATGAAAACACAACATAATTTTCTCATCAGACTGCCCATGAGAACAAAGGCTCTCAATAGCAAAGAACATTTATATATCTAAAATAGCATTCAAGTTAAATAACATATACTCCTTTTTTTTTAAAAAAAATTGTTTCCTTAAAGAAAATAAAGAACTCATTCAATCTGTAAAACAAATAGATCATACATTTGATGATTTGATCATCCAAAGGATTAAGGCAGTTATACAAAACTATGAAAACAAAGGTACCTTAGCAAACGAGTCAAAATTATGTTCTGAAGCAATAGGCGCCATACGTGCCTTTATTTGCTCGCATGCATCCAAAACTGCTGATCCATATATATCAGAACTTGCAGAAGCAGCTGTTGGTGATGAATTAGGGACCTGATTTGGCAGCATGACAAAAACAACATACATATATGTTTATAACTTTATACTGTATATGCATACATGCATGCAAGTATACATTTATGTATGAAGAATAAGATGATTCAATACCATTATTTAATACAAAAGAAATCCGCAATCTATTTCTAGTTTTCACACAGAATCTTGGATGGTTTCATTTCCAATTTAATGTTAAGAAATGTTACCATTCCATGATTCTAATGGAGACTGATGAAAGAACATTCCAGGTTGAACCACTGGCAACGTAGAGAGTTTAAGAATCAATTAGAAAGGCCAAGCACTTCTTTTTCTTTTCTTTTTCTTTTTTTTCTTTTTTTGAATTATTTGGAAAAGGAAAAACAGAACAAGTGGAAGGGGCTACTCCTCTCTAAATATGGGTTGCAGAAGATATTTTATGATGCTTGTTACTGATACAGCTGTCACACGTCAGATAAGTAACTATGCGGAAATCACATATGTTTGATTCCCTTTTCATCTCACATTAGTCAATGTTTTTCTAAAAAAAATATAAGGACAAGTATTTTACAAAACTTCCATTTTATTCATTTTTTCTAGCACTTTCGATAAAAGGATACAGCCATGCCAAGTCCCACCAGTGATACCAATGATTATTTTCTGCTGAACATGGTCTGGAGTAAATAACTAAACAAGACGTAAAACCTTTAACAAAACATCACTTATTACCTTGTCAGTACTTGTCTCAGATATAAAGACAGAACTGAGAGGGATATTGAAGGCAGAAGCAGCAATCTGAGCAATTTTTGTGTGTAAACCTTGCCCCATCTCAACACCTCCATGTGTAACTAATACATTTCCATCGGTATAAACATGAACAAGAGCACCAGCCTACAGTCATTAGACAGATTTACATAATTAGGATCTGATGACATGATTCTAGAATAAACATAAAATGCAAACCTCATAGCCCAAAAGCAAGAATGTCATAACAAATTCAACCAGTAATAATAGTTCGGCAATCTATAAATTTTCAAAACTGATGGAGTACCATGAAAGAAACTACTATAGACATATATATAGGGCATCCCAAAACAAATTCTTATATCCAAGCATTAATTTGGCACATGTCAGATAATGCCAAGGGTACTTCAATTTGGGCTCAGTAGTAATTTAGTCATCTATTTATATGGATGTAATGCTTTCTATTCAAAGGAAGAGAGTAATTTTTCTAATTTTCAGAAACAAAGAAGCTTTCTATTCAATGGTAAAAAGTTAGTTTCAATTAATCCTATTCCCTTCTTCAAAGAAAGAAGCTTTCTATAGGGAATTTAATGATTGGGAGTTGGCTGCTTCCTATTCCCTTCTTCACTTCATTCAAACTTGAATTCCTAGGTGTGAAGGTAGTGACAGACATTTTTGGTGTCTTAATGGAAGTGGGAAGTTTGATGTTCGGTCTTTTTATAATAAGATTCGAAATGTAACTTTTCCTACTTTCCCTTGGAGGGGCATTTGGAAAGTAAAAGTTCCTAGAAGGGTGGCATTCTTTATGTGGACAGCAGCTCATGGTCGAATCCTTACTTTGGATAATCTTATGCTCCATGGCCGCATTTTGGCAAATCGTTGTTGTATGTGTTGTTGTAATGAGGAATTTGTGGACCACTTGCTGATTTCCTGTCCAGTTGCTCATTCTCTGTGGATGTATATGCTTCAGCTGTTTGGGATTGATTGGGTCATGCCAAGTTCCGTTGTAGACTTATTTTTCTGTTGATATCATTGGCTTGGGAAACATAATTCTGATATTTGGAATCTGGTTCCAGGTTGTTTAATGTGGAATATTTGGACTGAACGGAATCAGCATTCTTTTTGAGGATACGAGGAAGTCATTGGATCAGTTGTTGGAGTTATGCAGACGGACCCTTTTTGATTGGTCTCAGTGTTGGGGCCTTTCAGATTGTTCTACTATCACGGATTTTCTTTTGTCTCTTAGTATAGCTTAGTGTTTGTTTGCTTTTTTTTACCTCTTTTTTTCTTCTCGTTCACTATCGTGAACCTTGTGTTTTCTCATGCTTATCTTTTTTCAATAAATCTTTTTCTTACCTATCAAAAAAAAAAATAGTTTCAATTAATCCTAATTGTTTTCTACCAAAAAAATAATTCCTAATTGTGCCACCTCATGCATAACTACTATTCATTTATGTAGTTCAAGCAGCTAGGAATGACTGAAACAAAGGGGAGAATAAAAATGTAGAAAGGAATTCGCAGTGCGTCACCCTCTGTGGGGAGAGAAAATATTGAAGCAAAATTTTGGAGCAGTAGCTACTCATCTCCCAGTTCATATCCAAGGGAGTTTAATCTTTTTGTGCTGGCAGAGGTTACATAAACTAAGTTACAAATATTGGAACTTCACTCCAGATTTATCCCTGAAAACCACTCCCCTCCTCCCTTGCAGCAGTAACATAATCTCCCAAGTTCATTACTTCTTTCAGAGCACAAACCAAACTGATCCTCAAAATGCCAGTAAAGTCCATATTATTGTAGAATCAATTACACATACAGAAAACATGTTACCTGGTTCATGAACTTTGCTGTAAAGGATATGCCAAATTTGGTCGGAACAATAGCAATTCCACGCTTCCTCCACCGGTTATTAACATTGAACTGGTTAACTTCTTTACGAGCATTCAGAAAGTCACAAGATATTTTCAATTCATTCCAGACCTGGGACAATGTACAGTGTTGAAGTTGTTGGCCATAGTGCAGCACTGAACCTTCGCCTTGAAAATTAATTTCCTAAAAATAATTTCAAATGATGAATTTAATAGGAAGAACAATAACAACAGCATGGGTAGTTATAATAAACTGAAGCCATAACAAAAGAACATCAAGTTGGGAAGATAGTGTAACTTACCTTTATCTCTTCCGGGCTTTTCTTGAGTTCTACTGCAATTCTTTGAATCCAATTTTCAGCAATAAGCATACCTTGAGGACCACCAAATCCTCTAAAGGCAGTGTTACTGGGGTAATTAGTGAAGCAAACCCTTCCAACAATCCTCATATTTGGTATCTCATAGACATTATCTGAGTGAAACATAGCACGTTCGAGGACAGCAAGAGAAAGGTCCATTGAATTTCCAGCATTATTGTAAATTTCAAGATCCAGTGCAAGCACTTTCCCCTCATTTGTGAACCCAACCTAAGCCAAGTAATGACCTTTCATCATTTTTTTGTTCCATCACATAAACTTTCAAAGAAAAGTTGATGAGTGCAATCATAAAATACCCATTAAATCAACGGGAAAATTTTATAAGACAACTATACCACCAGCTATGCCATGGTATTAAAGACTGGAGTATTAAGAAGCAAACTTCATAAAATGAGTGTAGCAAAAAACAAGAACTCAGATGAGTGGAAACTAGAGATACTTTTTTTTTAGTGGAAACTAGAGATACTTAAAAAGATAAGTTGATGTTGGAAAGTATGTCACTTTACAAAAACTGAAGACAAAATCACAGAATTAATTTCTTGGAGTAAATCAAGGGATTGAAAGAATCAATTATGTTGATATGAAATTCAAATTCAAAATACATGTAATAACCTGATAGTTGACCTAATTTCTAACTCTATAAATCCCATTATAAGTCTAGGTTCCTTTGAAATGTGCTATCAATCAATCAAGCTCTTAGGCGTTTGGTGTTGGGGACATAGGTCTTAGTGACCAGGCCACTTTAATATCTTCAATCTTCCATTCTCATCTTCTCTTTATGTTTCATAATATTTCAAAATTTGACAATAAAAATAAGAATGAATTTGTGAACCCCTTAGGTGAAAATAAATAATGTGGAAGATTCACTTAAGATGGTTTGTATAGGTAAAAGTAAAACAAAGACCAAAAGGTGGCAGTGAGAACGGGTAGAAGGAAGCTTAAAACAACATGAGTAAAAATGTTGAAAAAAAGTGCTAAGAAGGTCGCAAACAGTATGCTATTGCAAAGTCTAAAAAGACACAGAAACTTTCATTTTCCAAACCAAGTTTGGTTGGAAATAATCCTTAGTTACATTGAGATAATAACCTTAATGAATAGGTTTAAAAAAACAAAAACAAAAAATAGAATGGAAAAAAAAAAAAAAAAAAACTGAAAAAAATTGGAGTAACAGAAGTGTATCATAAATTGAAGAAGTGAAGGAGGTGAAGGAGGTAAAGCCTTTCTTTACTTCCCTCTTCTTCTCCATTCTCTTCCCTTGAACCTAAAAAACTAAAACAAAACTGAAAATTTCAGCATATATCTTGCTCAGAAGGCACCTTAAACATTATATCAAGTGGACTCATGGCAATATAACTAAATTGCCAAACTTAAGTATACTGAAATATAGCTAATCCAATTAGAGTACCAAATATAATACCTTGTACTTTCCAAGAAAGCTATGCCGCTGTCCAGTTATCATCATGTCTATATCCCTGTCTAACGTTATTTTCACCGGTCGATTCAACAGATATGATGGAACAGAAGCTGCAGCAGCAAGGAAAGCTGATCTTGTCTCCTTCCCACCAAATCCACCACCAATTCTCTTGGTTTTACAAACCACTTTTGACATTGGAAGATCAAGAACATGAGCAATGTACTTCTGGTGCTTCTGAGGGGCCTGCACAAAGCGTCACATTGTAATCTTAGAATAGAAAAATGTCATGCCATAAGACTAACAAGCATCTAGGCAGTGAAGTTTGCAACTGATAGGTCACCATTTGTTTTAAAAGCTTGAGCATTGTTATAATACCATGATAGATTACCACTTATCCCAAAAGCTTAAGCAAATAGAAAATAGTAAAAAATGGATTAGTCGACCCAGTCTACAAATCTATTCTAGTTATCAACTAATTCCTCAAATTTTAAGTGAAATGGGGATTGTAATTCTTTTCTTTTCATTTTTTATATGTAAGTATACAGTGAAATGGGGATTGTAATTCTTTCTACCTGTCTATTATAATGACATGTCAAGGTGCCCAACTAGAAGGAATTGTCAGAGAAATTTATGTTATATATGGAAATTTTTCATATATATAAATCATGATATAAAACTATACTAAAAATACTGTACCCAGAGCACAAAGCTACCATTTCTATGGGGTCTGGTAAATTTCAATGGTAGGTAGACTTACCCCCAATTTCATTATAGAGGGGGGTAGATTCCAAGACAAGATATGGAACTTAACCATTTGTGTAAAATGGGGAAGAGTGAGAGGATTTCTACCCTGACTCTCCAACGTTAGTTAATACATGCAGATGAATTTTTAGTCCCTACGTATGTACAGATATATGAATATTCAATTAACTGCAGTACAGAACAGACATGAGAGATGTTTTCATTTTAAAGTGATAACTAGGAGCAGTAAACAGTATGGCATCCAGTAAGATTAAGGGAGATATCAGATGGATGTATACAGGAAAAAGGATTGGACCAACAAAGACCATTACATCAACCCATGTTAAACTGACACCAAATTATGATTCACCACATGCATTGCAAAGAAAATTCTGTTGTGCCCAATTAGTCCAACTCACAAATTCAGTAAACGCAATTTTGAAATCTTATTTATTCTTCACATATCCGATCCTAAATAAAAAAACCTCATCTCATATAAAATCCCTTACTTTCCATAAGAACCATAAATATTCCCAATGGCTAAATATATCCAAAATTTTATAATAATAAAAAAGCAGCTAAAAAACAGTAAAAAGTGGCTGAATTCATATTCTATTTCACTTTACATTCAATACTCCTATTAAATCTAAATTGGTGTGGAGAAGCCCATGGCTAGGATAAGCATGCAGGAGAGGTGACAAGCTAACTTACTTGAGTGGATGAGATCATATGAACCTCGTTGCCACAATCCATTGTCCATATCAAGCTGCTATTTGGCTCCAAGTAAAAGTGTTCCTGACCTCCCACTTGAACCTCCCCCTCCAAGATCTTGTCACATTGCCCTGATTGAAAACAAAGATCCACATTCCCTTTTCTCAAACACTGCTCCGTGTTAGGATGGAAACTTTTAGCATTAATGGCATCCTGTATTGATAATATGGCTGGGAGCTCTTCATAGTCAATATGGACTTTTCTGGCTGCTAATTTTGCATTTTCATGTGTATCACCAACAACCACTCCTATAACCTGAATAAATTATACACACATAATTCCATGGATTAAGAAGGAAAAGAGTGAGGAGAACTGAAACACCCCACAGAAGGAAAAAGGGCAAGCATGCCAATGGAAAAAAAAATTGTAGATTAAAAATTTTACAGTAAACTTCATACCTGACCCACACAAGTGACAAATTCTGTAGCAAATAGTTCCTCATCTTCAATAACTGGTCCAATTTTATTATCACCAGGCACATCTTTGGCTAGAAATATGCCTGCAAACCCAGGAGAAGCTTTGGCTTCCGAGTCATCTATTGAAAGAATACGGGCATGAGCTTTTCTGCTCAATATTAATGCAGCATGCAAACTGCTAGGAGGAATTGGTACGTCATCAGTGTATTCTGCCTCTCCTGTAACCTAGAAACAGTCATGATATTAACAATAATATCATGATGATACTCTTGGGGGCCAAAAACATCTGGGAATAAGCATACAACAAATAATAAAGGAGTTCAACATTTTAAACATATTAAAGATTAAGATGACTGCAGCCAATTAACATATGAGAATATAATCTCCACATACACAGTCCAGATGTCCATTAGTGATATGGGAAGAAGCAAAGTAAAAGTTATGCTACCTAACAACAACAAGAACAACAAAGCCATAGTCCCAAAAGCTATGCTACCTTGATAACTTTAAATTTCTAATATAAAACCAATAAAATCCAAAAAACAATGCACATAATTTTATATATCAGCAAAGATAAAACTCAATCAACCATTACTCTTCCTATGTAAATACCTGAAGTCTTGACGAAAGATGAACCTCGGGAGAACCCACAGCAGTCCCATCTTTTATAACTTCATAATCCTGGCTTCCTATAACAGGTGGGCGGTGGAATGATTGTATAGCAGATAGATGTGATAATTCTATGCTCTCAACAGATTTCTTCCCATCCATTTGATGAGAAACCCATAGGAAAAATTTGAAGAAGAAACTAAGAGTTAAAGATTTCCGAAACTCAACCATCCCACCAGGAGCGTCTTCCTTTATGATGATATCCTTTTGTAAGATTTTCAGAGCATCCTGCAAGAGCTCCTGGTTCCAACACTTCCCAATGAGAAACTCTTTTGTTTTAAGTGCAGAAAGAGAGAGTGGAGCAACCCCACCATAAACAATGGATGCATCTGAAATCACCCACATTTCACCTTTTTCCTCAAGATGAACACGCATTCCAGCATTTACTATTGCAATATCATCATCTCGACGGTGAGCCTGCTTAAATTCTTTCACAAACTCAAAGGACCTAGTCCACGGTAAGAATACAGAAAGTAAGATTTCATCCTGTGTGAGATTCACCTTACGGTAACCCAGGAAGAAATTTTCAGCCAGGACTGTTCTGATGTTCCCTTTGCAATCAATAATTTGAAACTTTGCACCAGCAGCCATCCAGAGAGGGTTCAAGTCTGATATTGGACTTGCAGTACATATATTCCCACCAACAGATGCAACATTTTTAATCTGTGTTCCAGCAAACCACTTCAACTGTTCAATGAAGGCCTTACAAGAATAAGTTTCATCAACATCACGCTCTTTTACAACCCTTCTAAGAAAATTCAAGAGTTCGGAGAGCTTTACTGCAGCACCTATCTCTAAGCCATCATCCTTCACACTCAACACATTAAGTTCAGGCACATGTGTAATAGAGATCAAAACCTTATATTGCATTCTCTTCAACCGCATTTCAATTCCTACCTCGGTATTGCCTACCAATAACTTTGCATCTGGATATTTCATTTTTAACTCTAGGACTTGTTGAAGTCTTAAAGGTCGATACCATTTAAGCGCACCAAAACCACTCAATTTTAAATAAGTTGATTTTCTCAATAACAGCTCAGGGGGGAAAATAAGTTCTTTGTCTGTGTATCTGCTTCCATCTACCTCACTGTAAGAGACAGGTTCATACCTATCCCCACAAGTGACACTTTGTTTGTTGGTGTCTCTACCACTTAGACTTTTTGATCCACATGAACAAGGCTTCCCAGTTGAAGGACAAATAGAATCACCTCCTTGAAGGCTTAGTGAAGAGTCAGTGTACACAACATCATTTGTTTTGGCAAAGACACGAAATGCATCAGCAATTGGTCTGTATCCTGTGCATCGACACAAATTTCCTGCAAGGCATTCTTCAATCAGCTCTTCACTAGGTGGTGTTTGACATGACCTCAGCAAGGCATACATGGACATGATAAAACCCGGAGTACAAAACCCACATTGCGAGCCATGAGATTGTGCCAATGATTCCTGCAGAAAATTTTGGAAACATACTTGAGGACCACAGTTAGACAAACTCAGCACCACAGAAAGTGGCTATAATAAATGCAAGTAAACTACTGCAATCTCCAAAGCAGAGCAGATTGATCAACTAAAATATTAGTTTATAGGCTTTCCTTTTTTATTATCTGGATCTAGCTACTAGGTTTACAAGATCTGAATAACTCGATCCAGAGAAGAATAATTGTCCATTGAGGTGAAGAGCTAGGTTTTGCAGTTATATCAAGATGAATTGTCAAATTTATCATATCTTTAGCTAAAATTTATAAGCATTACATTCCGTTTTGATAATAATCATGCACATATATACTCAGTAACATATATACTTAGTTACTGCACATATTCAGATTTAATTCCACACGAATAGGGGAAAAAATGATATATTTTCACAGTATATTATTTGTTTAGAGAACATTGAAAAAAGGGAAGTTCTAGACTATATCTAAAAAGATTAAGCTGATTGCTGGAATGTGAAGAACAAGTTGCGCAATGCCATGTTAGATATTAAGGGGAGAATATTTATTTTTTGCAATTATTATAGACAAGAAAAAGATTTTCCTTCCAAAAGGTAATCAAAACAGGGAAAAAGAACCAAGTGTTGACACCCATGGTAGGACATATAGATACTTCCTTGCCCTTCCAAAATTATTTTTGAAATTTACCATAAGAACCATGGCCGTAATATTACTAACAAACTCAACAAAATACTAGAACCATAAAAAGCAAAATATATTACTTGAATTGGGTGCAAGCCATGTCTGCGGTTTCCTACTCCCTCCACTGTAATTACATGCATCCCTTCTACAGAATAAAGAGGAGCCAAGCATGCATTGATAGCGTAGTGCCTGAAAGAGGTTTGTCAGAGCTACATTTAAATTTCTGACAATTTTATGGGACACACCTCAGAGGAAGGAGGAAGCAGGAAGCAAGAGGCACTCATGAAGAAGTAGAGAGCAAACAAGAGAAAGAGACTCACATGCATTTCTTCAAATTTTTATCATAATGAGAAACCATAACAGTGCAAGCTCCACAACCACCTTCCCCGCAGCCAAGCTTTGTCCCCGTCAAACCAATATCTTTATTGCCAAAATTACAAAAGTATATTAGATCAGAATTTTCCCATAAGGGATGAGGAAGTAGATACTTAAACATTTTGGCCAATAACAAACCAATGTATCTTCAACAAATTTAAAGGAACAACAAACAATCAAGGGTTAAGAGAGGAAAAGACCAAGCAATTAAGGGATGAGAGAGGTCCAAAAAGGATTTAAAAACAAGACAAAACAAAAAACATTTAAGAAAATCTAAGATTTAACATATCCACTTGCAAAAACCTTTAACTCAACATTTGAAAGGCATATGACACAATGAGCTTAAGCCAGAACAATCAGACATGAAATTCAATGATACTAGAAAAAAATCTCTTTCAAAAGAAACACTGGTCACCATTATGAACAAATTCTTGTGGTAATGCAATTTCAGCTACCACGTTTTAAGATTTTGACCTCTATCTAGTAGGAAATTAAGGACAAAAAGACCACAATGCATTAAAAATTGTTACATGCTTATAACAAATGGACATGGTCTGGGTCCAGTGATCTGGTGCACTAGACCCAAGCCTTGCCCATAACAAATATCATTAAAAAAATATCTAAACAGAAAATAAAGGAAAATTATTAATGACATGATCCTTATCTTATATTAATAATTTGCTAGTCTATTGTGGATAAGTTGTGGGAAAAGTAAAAGATTGTTAAATCCAAAAAATATACTTTTTTTAGTATTGATGCATTGTGATTCAAAATTTCTTTTTTATTTAACTCCCTTCTTTTATCTTGCCAGAAACTAGAGGCAAACAAATCAACAACAAATTAAAAAAGAGTTCCTTTTCTCAGATTTCTTAGCAACCAAAAAAATAAAACTTACAGTTAACTAACTGGAGATGAGTTATGATTCTAAATTAAATTCTGAAGAAAAGCAAAAGCAGAGGTTTAAGTTCGCCAATAATAAACAGAACCCAGAAACAAATATCACTAACCCTTTTTGGTAGCTAATAAAAGATGGGGAAAGATTGGAGAACAAAATATTTAAGCTTAACGCACATAATATTGAGCCTAATTAAGGCTAATGAACTCTATCCAACTGGCACCTCCTCCCCTTATAAGTTCGACCGAAGGAGGGGGGGGGTGTGGGGGTGGGGGTGGGCCGGTGTGGGGGACATCATAGATTCAAGACCCACTAGGGGAGTGTATAATAATAAGGTAAGTTGACCTTCAAGAATGTCTTTCCCTCTCATTACTCTCTCCAATTTTCTTGGCAACTAAACAAACCAACTTCCAAGAACCCAATTCAAACCACAAAGAATTGAGTAATAAAGATAAACCAACAATAATAATATTAAGCCTAGTTAAAGTTGGGTCAAGCTTCAAACTTTCTCTTCCTCTATCTCTTTAGTTTCATTTTTTCCTGGGAAACCAAATAAAAAAACTTCAAACCCGCATTTTATCAAACAGTCAAAACTCATATTTTTCTCTCTTTTCGTTTCCTCTAATTTCTAAAGCAACCAAACAAACTAAACAAAACCCAAATCACAAAAAGTGTCCGAGAAAAACCCAAACCATCATAGATTGAGAAAAACCATGTCGTTTGTACCTCTGAGATACTCAAGAAGAGTCATGTGAGCCAACCCATCAGGCAAAACTTTACGAACTCCATTGACATACAGTATCGCCTCCTCTACCACCGGTTCCAGCTCTTCCTCTTGGTTTTTCAACGACCCCATTTGCTATATTCGAATTTCAATCAGATCCAACTGGTTATTACTATCACTGTGATTGTTATGCGATTGTCAAAGCTAATCAAGAACAACCTTAAAAAAAGATAATTCTTTCTATTTTAGTCTCTGGGTATAAATAAAAACTTGAAATGGAAAGGTTTGGAGGAGATTGAGTTAAATATACAATATTATTTTATAGATTCGGTTCCTTGAGTAACTTTGCTTCTACTTTTCTACTTGCACCATTTTCGTACTTTCATTTTCAGACTTTTTGTGAACTCTATTAAGATTTTCTCAAGTCGGAGTGATCTTTATAGTGTACGTTACCACGAGATTCTGTGAAAGTAAAAAGTTTTAAGATTTTTTCGGATTTATATTCATTTTCATTTCCCAAAACAAACCTTTTTTTCATAATTCAAAAACCCCAAAACAAGGGTTTTTTTTTTTTTTCAAAATAACACTGATTTTCAAAAAAATTTCTTTAATTATCAAGTTTTTTAAACTATTTAGGAAACTAACATCTCGAAGGTAATGAATTTGATTTTCAAATACCAAACTCAAGTCCGTCAGACTTGTTTTCTGTCGATTTGAAATCAAGCCTTATAGACTCAATTTTGATACTCGCTCAACAAAAACAAAAACAAAAAAAAACAACAAAGAGAAACAACCAAAAAATCTTCTTCTCAAACAATAAAAAACAACAACCCATTTCCAAAAACTCTTCTTCTCCAACAATCAAACACAACAACCAAGAAAAAACAACGAAATCAACAAACCCAAGCAAACCTAAGACCCACCTGGGGTTTTGCTCGGATCGGATCAGATCTGGGTTTTGCTAGAGTTGAGTTTTGCTGGAGTTTGTTGAAGGAAAGAACTGAAGTTGAATTATGAAATTTAAACGAAATCGAGTCCAATAGGCACGAGTTCTATGACGATCCAATGTTGAAATCGAGTTCATTGTACTCGATTTAGAACACTGAAATCGAATTTATTGCACTCGAGATATTAGTTTCCTAAATAGTTTTGAAAACATGTTAACTAATAAAATTGTTTTAAAATCAATGTTATTTTGAAAAAAAAAAAAAATCACCCAAAACAAACCTTTTTGATTCCATATTCTATATTTAGGTATCTCTATATATGTGTCATAACTTTTACCTTTTTTATTACAGGAAATCTATATCATGAATATTTATGTGGGTAACTTTTATCACATTATGAAATAGTCGATTGCTTTCGGATGGACTCACAATGTTTTCTCCACCGTTCAAAATGCTAGCAAATGTGATTTCAAAATTAAATCTATATTAAGAATATTTGGGTTGTAACTTTTATCACAATTTTGACATAGTCAGTCACTTTCAGATGGCCTTACAATTTTTTCTCCACCACTCAAAATGCTATTAAATGTGATTCCAAAATTAGAGCAAGTATTAAGTCCTTGGATTCATATTATTTTCAACTTATTAGGAGGCAACATTATTTGACATGATCCGTGAACACGACACAAAGTTAGCTAGTTAGGATTTAGGTCTTAACAGATTCATGTCAATATGAATTGACTTGTTTAACAAATAATTTAATTTGAGGAACCTCAATTGTAACTAGACTAGGTTTTTTGGAGAGTAGTGTATGTGTGGTTAGCACTTTTCTAAGTTCATATGGAATATTTACTAGGTAAGATTCTTGTACTACAAATATGAAAATAGTAAACTATAACTCAAATAGCTCTTCCTCCTACAATAATGGGATGAATGGTGAAGTTGTGAGCTTAAGACTCATTAGGTGCGTGTGTAATTCTATAATAGAAAAAGAAAAAGAGTGAATATGTTTGTAATCTATATATATATATATATATATATAATCAAAGCTTCTGTTAGCACCACAATTTTTTATGTTAGCACAACACAGTATTTAAAAAATTAAAAACACTATTTTTCTCTCCGAAACCTGATACTTATCGTCTTTTTTTGGATAAAGCCCAATATTTTAAACTGAATCTAATCTAAAGATGATTATTTAAAAAAAAAAAAAAATCAGCAATAAAAAGATAAGTATCCGGTTTATTACAATAAACCCAAAAACAAAGTTAATTAATTTTTTAAAAACCCTACTACCAAACTTCTTGAACTCTACGTTATAGAATATAAATTTTTTTTTATCAAAATCTTTTGATTATGCATTAATTTAGTTTTTGCTATTATATATTAGATAACAACAAAAAATTAAATATATATCACCATATGCCACACCCACACATACCATTATGTCTTGGTGCTATTCAAACTCATAAATTTATTTGGGACTCTAATTCTATCGTTTAATTTTTTAAAATAATATAATTTTCTATCAGATAAATATATATATATATATATATATGGGTTCAAGTTAAACCTGGTATAACTTTTTAGAGTTACACACTTTTTAAACCGTTAGATTTAAGTAGATCTAACGGTTAAAAAAAGACCCTCATTATTACAAATATTCTTATTAGGATCTCATTAATTACCCTCATTTATTACATTCTAAACTTATCTCTAAACCCAAAAACGTTTGACATCTCTCTCTCTCTCTCTCTCTCTCTCTCTCTCTCTACGTTTCTCTCTCTCTAAAAATACTTATTTATAACTTGATTAGGTTTCCGAGTTGTGACTTACCACGAATATAGGATTGGTAAGGATTAGAGATTCATCTAATATTGGGGAAAAAGATGCTATCTAAATAGTCAAGAAATTAAAGATATACAATGCGGTAGTGTCAAAATAATGGCTTCCACTGTTCATAGTTTTAGTTAATTTCATATATTTTCTAGCCACTATAGCAAATGCTAATTTTGTTGTTTTGTAGAGTCTTACAATTACAATGGTTAGCTACATGGGAAATCTGAGGGTTGCCGTTGGCTCAGAGAAAGGGTTCTTAGATCCCCACAAGTTCAAGTCGTGTTTGATCAATGCCTTTGAGATGACACTCCAAGCGGCACATGAAATTCCCACATGAAAATGTATAATTTGAAGTGTCAAATTACATTATTATTAGAGCTAATAAAGTTGAATTTGGTTTTGGATTCTATACGTAAATTTGTTGTAAAAAATTTCATAAGAAACTACCCCCACCTGGTTGCATTAAACTCAACGTTGATGCGGCCTTATCGAGCTCTAAGGCAGCCGTAGCAGTTGTTGCAAGGGAATGTTCTGGCACCGTCTGGGGTGTTTGGGCCAAAACCATCTCCCTCCGTTCACCGCTCCAAGCTGAAGCTGAAGCGATCCTATGGGCTGTCCAGATTGCTTTAAAGGAAGGGTGGAGCTATGTTTCAATCGAAGGGGACTCTAAGACCTGTATGGATTATCTATCTCTGCTTAAGACTGATCTGGAGTGGTCCATCCGAACCATCATCTCTAACGTGGCTGTGTTAGCAAAGTCTTTGGCTAATTGTTCTTTTGTTTGGGTTAGAAGGTGTTGTAATTCTGCAGCACATGTAGTTGCTAAATTTGCTTTATGCTCCTTTTTGTCTTTTCCTTTCTTCAAGGATTATCTTCCCCCAGCGATTTTAGCTGTTTGTATGGAAGAGTCCAAACTGTGTTCCTAGTTCTTTTTTTTTTTTTTTTTTCAGCAATAGATTGAAGCTTATCAAAAAAAAAAAAAAATGTGGAGGAGAAGAAATTATAAGGTTCTTATAGTGGATAAGTGATGTGGTCCACCATTCCAGTAAAAGACTCCCACTTGTTTAAAATTATGAAGTTTTAAATAAAAACTAAATACTAATTCAGCAATTTTAAATAAGTGAGAGTTTTTTATTGGAATGGTGGACAAATGACGTGATCTACCATGAGGACTGTATAATTTCTCGTGGAGGAGACAAAGAGTGAGAGAAACATAGAAAGAGAGTCAGACGTCAAACGTTTTTGAGTTTAGAGATAAGTTTAAAATGTAATAAATGAGAGCAATTAATGAGATCTTAATAAGAATATTTGTAATAATAAATGTCATTTTTTAATTGTTAGATCTACTTAAATCCAACGGTTTAAAAAATGTGTAATTCTAAAGAATTACACCAGATGTAACTTGAACCCATCTCAAGAGAAATTATTGTGTACTCCTGATACTATAAATACGTACTCCCTCATTTTACATGAATGGTGGGTTCCATTATGAATTTAATTAGTGGGACCTACTATTAATGTGTTAGAAGGATTATGCATTTATGATACGCCGAAATACCTAATCATTTTTCCCATCTCAGATATATATATATACATAAAACTATTCTTCTACGGTCAACTTTTTATCTTCAGCAGCAGTCAAGATAATTTACAATTGATAAAAAGTTACTTCAGTCTATATACTTAATAATAGGTTAAATTAAGAAAAAATCCAATTAGATTTAAATTCAATTCTCACCTTTACGTTACGTGTGTGCGTTTTTTTTTTTTTTTTTTTTTTTGAGTCAGGTGAGTTACTGCATAATTAAAAGTTTTCTTGATTTTGCTGCCAAATTGTGTAAACGAAAGAGACTACGATTTTTATACCGATGGAAGGTGTCGGCTCCTCCCCTGTTTGTCATTCTTCAGTTCTCTCCCATTTTAATATGGATGAATGCCGTGGAAATGAAACAATCCTAACGCCAAAAAAAGAAGCCACAAAATTCTCTCTTTACTTTCTCCACTCTCTCCGTCACTTCACCTCCTTTCTCTGATTATCTCTCTTTATCACTCTCTCTCTATCTCTCCAAACGGACCAAACCTTAGCATCAGACTATTAGAGGGCATCAAAACAGAAAGGAACGAAGGATATGAGTCTTTTGCTTGCGATTTTATCATTTCTGGCAAGAGTGGTCTGATTGGGTTCCTCCTAAGAGAAGATGGAGTTTAAGGACAAGGACAGTAATCTCACATCCACCTTGTACACCAGCATTTTCATGGCTTCCCCAGCCCTGTGAGAATATTTTTTTGGGTTATTGGTTTTGAAGGAGGTTGAGTGATGAAGAAAAGAAGGGCACCATGGAAGATATCTAAAACCGATTTTAGCTCAGATTTGATAGCCATTAAAGGTATTCCCTCTCTCTATTTCTCTTGCCTTCGTTTCCTTTATTTAACGGTTGGATTTACAACCATGGAAGGTTTAAGGTACTCTCTTTCTTCGTATTATTCTGCTCTTTTTTCATTTGTTTAAATTTTTTTTTGTTGCCGAGAAACAAGGAGTTTTCTTTTGCTTAAACGTTGTTTGGTTGTCGATAAAACAGGATGAGAAAAATTGAGCATTTATATTTTTTGTTTGGGTCATTATTTCAGCTTTCTTCTATTGGTTGAAGTCCGGTTGGTTGGTTGCCGAGAAAACAGAGAAGAGAAATGGGGATTTTTTATTTTATTTTATTTTATTTTTACCAATATATAAACGTCTGATTTCTGTTTTTTTTTTTTTTTTTTGGTAGAAAAAAAATGGGGGTTAGCTAAGCTACGCCAGACTCAAACCTAGGTGGGTTAGACGAAATACCCGAGCTTTACAAACTGAACCATCCTTCGTTGGCTGATTTCTACTTTTCGTTTGTATATATTTTATTTGCTGCATTATATATTGGTAATGGTAGTTGTAGTATGTATACGGACATATAGAGGTTCTGCCAACAATTTGTTTTATTATGTTTGGACATGGGCTTGCACTTTGCACTAAAAGTTATTGTTTGATATGTTACCAAGTAATTCTGTTGACCTATGGCATTTTTGGAGATAAGGTCCAATAGCATATATATTCAAGTATCTTCTAACTCTTTGGCTATTGATCCACACTTGACCGTTTCCCATGCTACTTATGTCCAAACTCCAAAGTCAAGAGCTTTTCTTTTTTGAAAAGTAAAGTCAAGGACTTTTCTTCCTCTGGTGCATCAAAATGTAATTGTAAGGTTTCAAGTGACAGGTAAACTTTTCAAAGATTTTGAATAAACTTTGGGAACACCCCTAACCCCAATAAATAGCATAAAGAAGGAAAAAGAAATGTTTAACCCTTCTAGCTGATCAGTGGTTATTGTTTTCCTGCCACTATAGACTTTTGCATCCGCTTAACTAATTAGATAGAGTTCTGATAGCCTAACTTCATGGATTTAGGCCAACAAATTAAGACTCTCACGGTCCTTATCAGTCTATTTCAAAATTTAGTCTTTCAAAATCTCTTCATTATTGTTGAAATCAAGCAACATCTTGGACATGCAAAAATTCATGAAAAAGTACCATGCAATCCTGGCCAATGTAAGCAGAGTATTATCAAATGGACCGTTTTACTATTTATTTCCATTCCATAGGCAAAAACCCAGACTATAGGAAACACATAACAACCAGCTCTGATAACCCTTGAACCTTAAATGTAAATGGTCTCTTCACTATTGGCAACTTCCTCAATCAAATAAAAGATGCAAATTCCAATAACATTCCTTATTCACACAAAAAGGGTCATGTTTATCTTAAGCTTACAATGCTCAAGTTGCTTATAACAATTATGAAAATCACAATTTTCTCTTATTCCATTGTCTAATTTTTGTTGTTTGGGCATTTAATTCCTAACATTTTTTTTTTGAATAATCCTTTATAGGTTGTTGCTGTTGCACTAAAGTGTGAAACAACCTAGGCACAATTTGATGACATGGCTACCAGGTGATGTCTTTGGCCATGCAATATCTAATATTTATCATTTTCATCATTTTCCCTATCTAATAGTGTTTTCTACAATAGTCTTAATAAATAAATAAAAGTGTTTGCAATAATTGTGAATTGAAAAATTACATGAGTTCTGCCTTTGTCTTCTTTGGCTCCCATACCTTCTCAGTTGGCAAAGGACTATGGTTCTGTATTTATTAGAATATTACATCTACACTTTTAAATCTAGCTTTCTATTAAGTTGTTCACCTCATCATTTAGATGTTATACTTATTTCTTAAAATCTACAATGTCTTTGATCTTTTGAGTGTGTTCTATATCAGCAATTATTGCTACTTTTTTTCTCCCCTAATCTAGGTGCTCCAAGAACTCTTTTGGTCTAAATTTATACACAGATCTGCCAATTAGGTATGTCAAGACTTTATTTGCAAATTCTTCCTTTTTGGTCTAAATTTTAATAACTATTACTTGAACCATACATGAGATAGGAAATGGTTCGATGGATTGTGGAGCTTGGGTAATTTAGATATTGTCAAAAAGGCAATTGAAAGGCTTGAGTTGTTTGTTATGAAATTAACAAACAATCAAAATACCATTTAGAGTTGCAAAATTGCCACATCATCAGCAACCAGCAGTGTCTTAATGACCAAAAACATACGCCCACCCAAAGAGATTGGACAATGAATTGAAACTTTGCCAAGCATGGAAATTGAAAGAAAGAGAATTGGTTTCATTGGGATTAGGCCATATTTTCTTAAGCATCCCCCCTCCCCTACCACCGGGAATCTTAGGTACTATGGTGGTTTGCATATCTTTTTCATCGTACTAAATCTTATTCCTACGAAAACCAATAGTTTAGGAATAATTGAAGGTGATTGGTGTTACCATTCAGCTTGAGTCCATCTATTTGAATGATAATATTAATTTTTGAAGCATTGACAGGAATATAAAAGTGACCATTAGTAATATATAACTAATTAGGTAGAAATTTTAATATGCATCTATTTTTTAAGTAATAATATACGCTCATGCATATTTGTGCCTATTCTTCTTTTCAAACATCTTGTTTTGCGCAGCATTATTTAAAAAACCAGATAACACTAACCATAAAACATCTCTATGTTCTTTAACTATCAACTTAAGAACAAAAAAAATTCTGATGGTAAGCCTAGAAAATTAAATTATGAGAATAAGAAGAAAATCACAATAGGCAGTTTAGGCAGCACACTGGGAAGTTCTAATTGCACCAAAGGAGCCCAATAATAAACTTTTCAGTTGTATTCCACTTTAATTTTGATATTTTAACCTTCCATTATCTTATTGATAATTGTAATTGGGCTAGCCAATTTTTTATCAGTAATATAATTTATGTGAATTGTTGCATTGTAGATCTAGAAGATATCCCAAATGCCCAAAAGTCACCTAGGATAGGATATAAAGAGAAAACTCATGGCGTTCTAGAAAAAAAGAAGACATTATTTGGAATTTTTATTTTAGCTTATTTGGCTTATGACGTTGTCTATAACTATTTAATGTGGTTTATTACATTGTCAAGAACTATTTTATGTGTTTTATGATATCTGAATATTGAAAAGGTAATCTTAAAATTTAGTAGATTCAGACTAGGTTATTAAAATTTATGACTTTTGTTAATGAATTTGTCACATGGCCTATGTGCAAGGTTTCAGTAAGTTCACTAATGAGCTTGTGTGATATTTGATAGTGTGCATCATCTATTATGGATTTGGTATACTAAACTTTGGTTGAAACAAAAATACTATGGTTATGCAGCACAACAAAGGTTCACTATAATATGCTTGAAAATGTTTGACGATAATTGAATTTGTTTTATGGGTGATTATTAAAGCTTAATTTTACTCACCAGATGGTCTACATGTAGTCAACTAATTTTGATCATATCATTTTTCAAACTTTTTGTATATATTTCTTTACTTACTGATTGTAAGTGGACTTGGTTTAACTTCATGGCAAATGTGTATAATAATTTTTCATGGTATAAAAAAGAAGTTTGAAATCCAGATGAGTTTCAAATGGTTTAATAATCCAAGTTAACATCAATAGCACCACTACAATTGATCATTCCCGTGTGTAAACACGGTTTACATACTAGTTTTTATAAAGAGTCCTTACATATTATTATTCCTTTTTCTAAAATATTATTCTTTTATTATTTTTCATGTGAGAGTTCTTTTACCTTATGTTACCTACTATGGTTGGTACTAGGAAACCGGCACTTTCATATGAAATGTGAAACTCAGAAACTCTAAGCAAATCAAAGTAAAACTCAACAACAAATGTTTAAAGAAAACTCTTTTTCATCCCAAAAACAAAGTTAATTAACTTTTTAAAAATCCTACAACCATGCCACAAAAATGTGAAACTCAAAAACCCTAAGCAAACCAAAAGTCTTTGAATTAACATGAAACTCAACAACAAACGTAAAACCCAAAAGTCCAAAAACCCTACACTTACAATCCAAAAACGGTCACAACATCCTTTCTATCGCTATTACCTAGCCACCCATGTGTGAGCCACACTAATAGTAGCTCCACTATTGCTATAGTTTTTTAGGGTAACCCATTGTTCTATTATATCTTTCTATAGTGTAATCATTTTTTTTCAATGTTTCAATAATTTCTTAGCTCTAAATATATTCTTTAATTTTTGGATTAATTTTTTGCTCTATTTGAATCTATTTGCCAGATTTCAATGACCATAACAATGAATTATTCTTTTGAAGGTATCTTTCTCTTATATCTCTCTGTGTAGTCACAGTTTTTTTCTTTTTATAATTTGTAGGCTCTAAATCTTTTAATTCTTTAATATTTTATTTCTTTTGAAAGTTTTAAAATTTGTAGCAGATTTCAATAGAAGATGACCAAATTTTCTCTTATATTTCTCTATTTTGTATCCACATATGTTTTAGCTTCTGAATTTTTTATTTTTATTTTTATTTTTATTTTTTTTTTCCTTTGGCATGTGTTTTCAACAAATTTCAATAGCTTTAGCCATGAATTATTCTTTTGAAAATAACTCATATTTCTCTTATATTTCTTTATTGTGTAGTTATATATATATATATATATATTTGTTTGATTTTTGTAATAATTGAAACTGTCTTGGAGATTTCAGCAACTATAGCTATGCATTATTCTTTTGAGGGTAGCTCATCTTTCTTTCTTTTTTTCTCTTTTGTTTCAATAATTTATAGGCTCTAAATCATTTGATTCTTTAATTTTATTTGTTGGCACTTTGAAAGTTTTAACATCTACATTTTTGCATTAGTTATTTCAATATCTGAACATATTTAGCAAATTTCAACAGTTACACCATGAATTATATATTCTTTTGAAGATAACCTATTTTTTTCTTATACTTCTCTATTGTGTAGTTATATATATATATATTCAAAAATTTCTTGGCAGTGAATCTTTTTGATTCTTTAATATTTTTTGGCCTTTCGAAGATTTTAATATCTAAAACCAATTGGTAGTTTTTTCGCAAGATTTTACACATTCAAGCAATGACTTCTTTATCAAATCATAACAAAAATTGAAGTGAAACAGGAGAAATTCATGCAATGGTATAGTTTCATAATGAATTTAAGATTTTATATAATTATTTTAGTGTACCACACAAATAGGTAGGCTCCCGTGCCTAGCACGGGTTTGCGACTAGTTGGAATAAAAAGCCGACACTAATTATACAACCTGAAAAAGGCATATAGTCTTAACCTCTTAGGAGAGGCCCAACAAACTCACATGTAAGCAATGCACAATTATATATTCAACAGTGGAATCTGCCCTAATCCAAGGAAAATCAAAAGAAGATCTCAAAGAACTTGCTAGGCAAATAATGTTTAAAGTCACCCAAATAAGAGATGATCAAGACAATGCTTCTCCGGCTTCTTCAGAAGCATCCTACTCCAGTAAACAAGCCAAAAGAATTGAGCCCAACCCATATCTCAATTCACCATATATCACACTTCCTAAGCAGCATAATAAAGCTATGCACATATTCTACATTTTCCAATCCAGTTAACTAATGAGGGTATAGGTAAAATTGTTGATTTCATGGACAATATCAGAAGATATTTATGATCACAGATGGACTAGACACCAATTACTGCTAAATCTTGAATTATTTCTGAAGAAGCTGCTCCTCCCCTGGAACTTGTGTCAGTATATTGACAGGTGTAGAACGCTCTGACTCTGAAGATTGGATGAGAAAGTGCATAAGAAATGTAACAAGCACCAAGAAGATCACTAAAAATGCAATGCCTTCCAATGAGGATAGGAGAGAAGACCATTGAAAGAATTTGACGAGGCCATAGACAATGAGACATAGCCAACAAATGACAACCTGCGTGTAGAACAGAGAGAGACTACAGATGAGAAAAAGGATAGTACATTAACTTTGTTCAAATTATTAGAATGTTGTCTTACAAACAAAGACTTCTTTGGTCGACCAATGTCTTTCTTCTGTAGGTCACTGAATGAGCCCTTATATGAGTATTTCTCCAACAAAGCATCCTGGTTGGTTAGAGAAATAAATAAATAAATTATATGCATCAATTAAAAGGAACAAAAAACTGAAGGCTGACTATGATTACAATAAATGCATCTTCTTATAAAGGCATGATGAATGGGGGTTGGAATATTACCAAGTAATGCAAAATATGTGCTAAATAAAAAATATACAAGGACTCTAGTAAAACAACTTGTCCAAAACCTCCTGTAGCTCTCTACATTATTTCCAAGTTAGCTTCATCTCTCTCTTTCTCTCTCTCTCTTCAATTTGATAGTGGGGTGGGCTGGCTTAGGAGCTTTCTCAAGTGTAAAGAAGCTAGTTATCTTCGCGTCTATATGGATATTGGCAATTTATGTTGAGCACAAAATCTTGAATGTGTTAATTGTATTTGGCAAATATATGTTTTTTATCGGTTAATCGAATACAAGAATTTTCCAGCAGCCCCTCAAAATTTATCAGGCACTTCTTCTTAGCAATCATATTGAGACATCAATACACATACCTTCGTAACAAATGCATCTTTACACCATTGTGAGATGCCGTCAGCTGTTTCTGGCAATTCCAGCATTGAATGTCTCCTGATGTGCACCTTTACCTGTATAGTAAGAAACAATGACACCTATTATTGATTTTGTGAGAATAGCATTAGTCCTATACATCAAGAACATACATTGGCCTCATTTTCATTCAACAATAATATTCATCTGGATTCTGGCCTGTACTAGTAGCTGGAAACAGACTCAGTTTGTTCCTGTCAGTTTACAGGAATTTCTTCTGGTTTCTATAGGGTTCAAATGAGCATAAACACTAAAACATTTCTCATACAAGATTAGGATTTCAGACTCAGTAAAATCAATCATTACAATACTACCAACTAAAAAATTATGCTGTTAAATGAAGTGGCCAGGGTTTTGTTTTCCTACCACAGAAGATTTCCCTCTAAGTATTCTCAACATTGTAGGTGGAGGTTGATCTTTTGGAACAGCCACTGTACAGTCATAAATTGCTGGAACAAATGAGCGCATATGACTTACTGCTGAAACAAAACCCTGAGAGCAATTTAAATCAATATCAAGGGTATGTACATCAGACGACAAGAAAAATTAAAAATATATACATGTATATAGATATATTGGGAAAAATCCATGCATGTGCTATTGATATGGCAATAAATTGTTTAGCAGTAATCAGATAGCCTCTACTATCCCACATAAGTTTATGCCTCAATCAAAAACTGGGATAGTTTTTATTTGAAAATTAAAGCACTTTCCCCACTCAAAACTGAAAGAAAATCCCCTTAAAATCTTTCAAACAGGAAACAACGTGCACTAATATGACCAAAAATAGGATAGTATGAAAATCTTACGAAAATTTCAACTAAATTCACCTTAGTACGAGGAATCAAAACATTCCTAGGAACCGGCAACCCTTTTGAAGCAGCATACTTCTGAGCTGCAAAAAGCTTTGCCTCTGTAAAGCGAGTTCCCTCCACAAAAAGCGCCAGCCAAAAAGGAAATGGAAAATCCTCTAGCTGTCGAAAACCTGACTGCAGCACAGAACCACATTAGTCATGAACGTGATAAAAACAATTAAACTATGATGCATTCATGTTTCTTTAAATGCATTAAAGGATACCTTCAATGTGCTTTCATCCTTGGCCCAATTTCTTTCCACAAAAACATAACCAGAAAACCACATTGACCAACCTATGACCTGCATAAATTTACCATATCATTTATCTCTTTATCTTCATAGAAATGTCAAATCTGACCTACAACTAAAAACAAGAAACTTAGACAAAAAATGACATAAACAAACCCCAGATGGAAAGAATTTCCAACACTCAGACTGGACTGTGAAGGTAATTTTTAAGCAACCTATCATTAGTAATTCCATTGAAAATTTTCCACTAGTGACAGTCTAGTTTCCTGATGTGATTTTTCACAACAATAGCAACAACAGTGATGATGATAATGAAAGTCATGATGATTCTAACATTTAGAAGAAGTTGGAGAAGAGTGAGCAAACATGTCAAAGCTAGCAATGGTAAAGAAATCTATCAGAAATTTGAAAAGAAGCCAAATGTCTTGCATTGGATAAGGAATAGTAAATAAGTGAGAGAAAGTGAAGCATGCATAAAAATACTATCAGTGGCATAGTAAAGTGTAAAAGGGCTGCAGAATACATAAATAAGGGAAAAACTTAAAGCTGTACTTTGTTGCTTAGAAAACATACAGAGATAAAAGGGAAATTAAATAACTTGGTATATTTATTCTTTCAGCCTCCAGAAAAGGGAGTTCAACTGAGCTAAGCCAAATAATTCACTTATGCTTAATTGGACTTCAGTGTAGGTTTTAGGTTCCACAAGTTGCAACAACTAAAACTTTGAAGATGCGGTTTTTCAAATCAATTTGATTAATAACATCAATATGTCAAGAATAAATTGGTTTTCTCTTTCACTTCAACAATTATGTCCTATCATACTTTCCATTAGGTATTCCTACTAAAATATAAAATTGTAGGGCTTGAAACCCTTGCATTAACTATCTTGAGTGCCACAACCTTTGTCAATGAAGCTGGTGTTGCAAATTGCCAGTGCTACTCCACTAAAAACCTTGAATATAGCATTTAACTAATAAATGAATCAATGACTCGCCCCATTTTACAAGAGAAGAATATTGGTTAGATTTAAAACTTACAGGAAGGCTTTTTACTGCTTTCTTCATGATGGCTAGTGTACTACCAAGGCAATCCAAGCGCTGTCATAGGTAAGACCAACCAGATAAAAGAAGCAATAAGCCAAGTGTTTAGTAAAAAAACACATTTTCTATATGAAAACAAAGCCTATTAATGACTTTAATTATAGCAATACACAATTATGTGCACTGTACTATAGAGTATACAACATGCACATTTAAGTTTATGAGTATTGATGTACACCCGATGGTTTTAAAAGCTCACCAGCTATTAAATTCAGGTTCAGCATGAAGAACCAAATGAGATGAAGGTACTTAGCTCAAATAGATAAAGCCAACTTTACCTGCCCTTGTGCTTCTTCAGACAAATGGAGAGTTTGGGAGTAATTTTCAAGAAAAGTGATTTCATTGTGAACAAAATTTAGTTAGGATATGCAGACAAAAGGTTACACAGTACTCAGCAGATCGCCTGAGCAGAAACTTCAAAGTTTATTCATAAATTCAGACAATTCATGACAGTCTTTTTATGAAAAATGTTAATCTTAAAAGGTATGGACACACAACATTGTATGAGAACTGCCTCTAAATTAGAGTTTGCAAAGGTAAGCACCTGAGCCAGGACCCATCCAACAAGCCAATCAATGTCACTCCTATGATTGCATATGAAAAGTGCATGTTCTTTACCTGAAAATATCTCAAATAAGATAATTTGATATATGTTAGATTCATAAGTGTTTTCAAGACTAATATCTTAAACCTTTACTATTACCAAAAAGGAAACCAAAAATCAATTACCCATCAACTGAAAGGTTTCTGAATCTGTGTACAGCTCAATCTGCAGCCAGAAGGTCTAACTAGTCAGACTGCAATGTGGATACAAAAATCCAAGTACACACGCATTTTCAAGGAATGCTAAGCATGTCACTGGGTCAATATGTGAAAAACTAACCGCAATTATGTCAAACAATTCAAAACAAACTAGTGTTAATAGAGAATACAAACAGAGTTTGTATACAAAACAAAACAATATATGAATTCCACAGCATACTTACCTTCAACATATTGGCAAATTAACAAATTCAAGAGACAAAAAAAATAAAAAATAAAAAATAAATTTAGGTACATATCCTTTCTCTTTTCTTCTGATTGTTGGCAAGGCCAGTCAAAATTTCCTTGAATCTGTCTTTTTGCAGAAACCCTAAAATTTCCTCTCTTAGCTTTTCCCCCTATATCCCTGGATTTAAGGAGCTCGCAGACTCCATTTCCACATTTAGGGATTTTCTCGCCTCTCCTACCTCAAGCCATGAAACCCATTTACAATTTATAGGCCTACTTTTTTTAAAGTATGGAATATTCTCAATTGGCTAGGAATGCTCACCTCAGCAAGATGTGGTAGCATGTTGAATAGAAGCAAACTATTTACTTATTCATGACAATTATGGAAGATTATTTTAGCTTTTTTTTTTTTTTTTTAATCATAACTATTTTAGTACCATACCATACCCCAAACAAGATTATAACTTTTTTTTATATAAGCAAACAAGATTATAACTTTGAAAACAGATCCTTGAAAGATGCATACAAACAAGCAATTGAATATACAGTTTTACAAAACAAATTCATCACCTTGACACCAGCCCACCAATCAACAAGACATATAAGCTCCAACCACAGTAATTCTGCAACTACTTTGTTGATCTTTCTGTACATATTTTTTGACAGTGGACGAACAAGGATGAAGAAAACTGCCTGAGAAAAGAAAATATGTGTAACAGTTGGACAAATGTATTCCATAAAGTAAAGCAAAAGTAGAAATATAACCAAGTGAGATAGTTCATTTGGAATAAAAGAAATTTTTTAATGAAGCAGTAGGTGTAGGCTACAATCTACTTGATGGATGACGGCCATTTCTCAACCCATGTGTTTAACTCAAAACCTCAGTATTAAAAGGGAGAGATACCAATAAGCTACAATGGTTAGTGATAACATTACAAGTTTCTTATAAGTAAACAAAATCCCATTGAAAATAACCAGCTAGGGAACTAAAGTCAGAGGCTTTGTATTATAGTATCCCCCTAAAATTACAGCAAAAAATGTAGAAGATCCAAAACATCCAGCAAAGACAGTGGACGATTGTTATCCTTAGACACAATGGCTCCACATTGCCTTGACAATAGCTTCAATTCTAATTGTTTCTTCTTGTTTTTTTTAGTAATGCCATGGACAAAAATAAATTTCACAGTTTTTTTTTCACATTCCCTCGACAATTTATAATTGGAGTAGTATCACTTTCACATGGATCCACTACTAACACAACTTTTATTAGCATCAATCACAACATGCCAACTCAACATTTGTGAAAAAGATTGCAATCAATTTTTATTCAACAACCATTTTGTCTTACTTACAATAATAACAATTTGAATTTAGCAATTAACAAACAACCTAAAAAATAAGAAAAATGGTTCTTCAAAAGAAACCCAAAAGGCAAGAAGCTGAAGCCAAAAAGCATGGCAAAAGACTAACATTGAAACATTGTTTGAAAAAAAGTATTGGAACAAAATTGACATTATATTTTATATATATATATATATATATATGCAATAATATAAAAAGACCAAATGGATTTGGTCTCCAAATACCTGAATGAGATTGACAAGAAGGCCTGAGAGAATGAAAAGTATGCCCACAGGAACTACAACAAGTACAGCCGGGATCCCCATGGCAAGCTAGCTTTTCTAACCAGCAATGGTGTATGCACGTAGAAAATAATGAAAAAGAAAAAAAAAAGGCAGAGACAGTTGCAATGTGTTTTGGAAGATGGAAAGAACTAACAAGAGACTGTTGCAAAGAGAGATAGAGAGAGGGTTTTGGGGGCTGTCAATGAACAAGACACTGAAACCATGCGTGTATGTTGGTGGGCCGTACGCCAGCTATGAGACCGATTTGAGCGGGTTTTAACGTTGCAAATGTTGCAGTTGCACGAACAGCTTCTTGATTGTCATTGCATAACATCATGGTTATTAGTAGAGAAATGCAGGTTGGTATTGGATGTTAGGAGTGGACAAAAAAGTAATTTAAATTGTGAATTCAAATTAGAACCTATAACAACTTACCACATATGATTTTTTGTAAAAGTATTGTGAAAATGTTGTGGATGTAACAATTCTGTTATTAGTTTCCCATGATATTAGGATCCTAAGATCTTACATCCCTAAAATGTCTTAGATCTCACTAGGATTTCTACTAAAACAAAATATGTGTGGGATCCCGATCTAAATTTAGGATTTTATAGGATATAGCGATACTAGAGTTCATGTGCTATAAAGGGAAATTCAAAAATATATTCTTATTTTAGGGCTTCAAATGGAGCCCAAATGCCTCAAACTGATTAAAAAAAAAAAAAAACTGATTAAAAAATCATATATATATATATATATATAATATAAAATAAAATTAAAAAAAAACACACACACACACAAAAAATAAAACTTTAAGGTTCACGTCGGTAGTACCACCGCACACCCTTTGTGCGGTAGTCACTTCACGAGTATAAATGCTTATGGGGTGTGGGAGATAAAGGCCGAGGTTCAAGTCTCCAAGAGAGAGTTTCACACACATATATACACTTATATTAGGTTAAAGTAGTTTCTCAAAAAAAAAAAAAAAAAAAAAATTAGACTAGAGTAGAATTTCTATCTTGTATAAAAAAAAAAAAAAAAAAAAAAAAAAAAAAAAAAAAAAAAAAAATCACGTCGGTAGTTAATCGTCATCTTAACCTTATAAACAAAATCATAAAAGACAGAAGGAAAAAAAGAGACTAGACTACTAAAGACAGAAGTTGAAAAATTTGATGATGACACCACTTTGAGAGAGACCATTGACAATGAAGGTGATTTTTTTTTGTAATTCCACTTACAATGACAAGAATTTTGTTTATGATAATCAACCGTACTTTGAGGAACTCATCTTAGATAACCAAAACTTTAGTCTTGATGAGTGAGTGTGTTTGTGGTGTTGTTTAAAACATTGTTGTTTGTTGTGTTGTTTATGTGAGACATTAGGTATTGACATTATTATTTGCTTTAGATTGTTTATGTGAGACATTATGTATGCTTCGAGTTGTTCAACTTAGAACTTGGTATTTATGAGTTGTAACTTTTTCACTTTATTTATGTATTTGTAATTTGGTACTTTGCCTTTTATTAGTAATTTCATTAATTTGTGTAAAAAAATTACTTTTTTTCAACGGTCTCTTTAATATATATATTATGAATTATAATTATAGGTACTTTAATTTTATTTTTTAATCAAAAAGTAGGATCTTATAATTCTCGTGCTGATCCTACGATCCAATCCCCAAACCTTCTCACCAATCTCATGTAGAATCAGAATTTTGAACATTCTTTGAAAAATATATGCACTTTAAATGTATAGAATTGTCAATATTTTTTTTTTTTTTAAATGTGTACATTGAATGTACAAAATTATGTACATTATTTGAAATTTTGTGTACGTCGAATGTACATTGTAGGGGTAATGGGCCCAGGAACTCATTATCTATGTATATATTGGGTCTGGGGTCCAATCTGAGAACATGAAATCTTTCAAGGAGGAGTAAACATTGTTAGGGGGGTCCGTGTTAATAAATGAAGAAGTTAGTTTTGGTCATAAGGGCCTACGAGGGTGGGCCGATGATGAATGTCTCCTCGGCTAACCAAAGCCGAGGTCCGAAGGGGTGGTCTGCCATCCAGGAGAACGTTTTAGGAAATTCTATTGATACGGATAAGTATTACAGAAACATAAGACAGGGGGAGTCCTAAAATATCTAAGGAGAAAGCTGCTACCAACGCAATGAATGCTTTGCAGCTAACCCTCTGGCCGCATTAATGTGGAAGTGATACCTGAACAGTAGTTTTCAGCTTTACAGCTATTACACAAAGACTTCAGGAAGGTGCTGATGGGACAAGTATCAACACCAACCATCTGGCCTGCACGTGGAGGGTAAAGATGAAAAGGAGAAGAAGGTATAAAAGAAGAAGGAGGCAATGAGAGAAGAGGATCAAGAAACTAAGAAAAAAACAATGTAGCAATCAAGAACTGAATCTGTAATCAAACTTGAAAGATATATACATATGAACTGATCTTCTCGGACATTATCGAGAACGATTTTCTTTAGTTCAAATCAATCTATCTTAGTTTTCTTTTCATCTGAATCCATTTTACTTATTGTCCCACTCATTAAATCCCAGTTTTCCAACCCACTTTCTACAAATTCATTGTATTGGGCTTTTTGGACCTAATTTCATCCATCAATTGGGTTAGGGACCCAAATTACGTTCGTACATACATAATTGTGTACACTCTATGAAAATGGTGTACGTTGAACGTAGAGATTTGTGTATATTATTGTATGTTGAATATATATAACTGTATATATTCTTTAAAAAAATGTGACGTTAATTGTACAAAATTGTTTACATTCTTTAAAAAATTGTATGCGTTTATTGTATAAAATTGTGTACGTTCTTTGAAAAATGTGTATATTGAATGTATAAAATTGTCTACTTTTTTTTGAAAAATATGTACGTTGAATGTATAAAATTGTCTACATTCTTTAAAAAATTGGGTACATTAAATGTATACAATTAGATATATTCATTGAAAAATTGTATATGTTGAATGTAAAGAATTGTGGGCATTCTTTGAAAAATGTGTTCATTTTGAATGTACATAATTGTGTACATTATTTGAAAAAAGTGCACATTGAATATATAGAATTATGTACATCATTTGAAAATTTATGTACATTGAATCTATATAATTGTGTACATTCTTTGAAAAATTATGTATATTAAATTTAAAAAATTGTTGTGGGCCAGAAAATTCATGGCCCAGGCCCGCCCTATATCAAGGCCCAGGGCCTGATCTGAGGAGACCTATTGACAAGGAGGAGTTTAATGCACGGATAGGATAAGTGAAAAGACTGCCCATACTGTAGTAGATAACTTTGTGCCTGACAAGCCCCTATTCTTGACCAAGCTGTTCAACCTTTACGTCTACTCCCAACCACTTGAGGTATGGGCGGATAGGACAAGTTTTCTGCCCCGAAGGTAAAGCTAACGCGTGGACCCTAAAGAGAGGAAGGAATACGAGTATAAAAGGGAACGAAAGCCAAGAGAAGAGGGGGGGAGAAAGAGAAAGAAGGGGAAGAACCTGATGCTCCTCGGACTAAGTCCGAGGAGTCCAACCCCTCAGGATACGACGCTGTAGGGCTTGGATGTTCAGGCCGGACCATCTTTTTTACATGAGTCCCCCTAAAATCAGGACCGGACCATCGCCCCGTGATCAAAGGCAAGCCTTTTAAGCTCATTCTCTACAACTCATATTGTGAGGGATCTTTCATGTGCGAGCCCAATATCCTCTTGGGCCGTTAAATAATCGTGTCCCTACAATTGGCGCCGTTTGTGGGAAGGCTTGCGCATTGGCCCAGGTGGCGGTGGAGTCAACTCTCTAGCAAGTAGAGGTTCGCGGGGTTCCCTCCATCTCCGGCGACATGCAGTTGTTGCTCCGACATAAATTTCTGCTGGGGGCTACGCCCTGCAGTGCCAACGGCGCGGGCAGCTCTAGAGGCTTCCGGCCTCAAGCCAACTCTCCCCGCCATGGTCTAGGGGCTGACTTTCGAAAAACAAATAAGTACATAAAGAAAAAATTACAAGTTTTGGACAGAACCAAGGCCTTGCATGGTCCTCGAACTCAAGCCTATGGGGAAACCAAGTACACAGAAAAAATTACAAGTTTTGGATAGAACCAAGGCCTTGCATGGTCCTCGGACTCAAGCCTATGGGGAAACCAAGTACACGAAGAAAAAACTACAAGTTTTGGACAGAACCAAGGCCTTGCATGGTCCTCGGACTCAAGCCCATGGGGAAACCAAGTACACAGAAAAAATTACAAGTTTTGGACAGAACCAAGACCTTGCATGGTCCTCGGACTCAAGCCTATGGGGAAACCAAGTACACAGAAAAAATTACAACTTTTGGACAGAACCAAGGCCTTGCATGGTCCTCGGACTCAAGCCTATGGGGAAACCAAGTACACGAAGAAAAAACTACAAGTTTTGGACAGAACCAAGGCCTTGCATGGTCCTCGGACTCAAGCCTATGGGGAAATCAAGTACACAGAAAAAATTACAAGTTTTGGACAGAACCAAAGCCTTGCATGGTCCTCGGACTCAAGCCTATGGGGAAACCAAGTACACAGAAAAAATTACAAGTTTTGGACAGAACCAAGGCCTTGCATGGTCCTCGGACTCAAGCCTATGGGGAAACCAAGTACACGAAGAAAAAACTACAAGTTTTGGACAGAACCAAGGCCTTGCATGGTCCTCGGACTCAAGCCTATGGGGAAACCAAGTACACAGAAAAAATTACAAGTTTTGGACAGAACCAAGGCCTTGCATGGTCCTCGGACTCAAGCCTATGGGGAAACCAAGTACACAAAGAAAAAACTACAAGTTTTGGACAGAACCAAGGCCTTGCATGGTTCTCGGACTCAAGCCTATGGGGAAACCAAGTACATAGAAAAAATTACAAGTTTTGGACAGAACCAAGGCCTTGCATAGTCCTCGGACTCAAGCCTATGGGGAAACCAAGTACACGAAGAAAAAACTACAAGTTTTGGACAGAACCAAGGCCTTGCATGGTCCTCGGACTCAAGCCTATGGGGAAACCAAGTACACAGAAAAAATTACAAGTTTTGGACAGAACCAAGGCCTTGCATGGTCCTCGGACTCAAGCCTATGGGGAAACCAAGTACACGAAGAAAAAACTACAAGTTTTGGACAGAACCAAGGCCTTGCATGGTCCTCGGACTCAAGCCTATGGGGAAACCAAGTACACAGAAAAAATTACAAGTTTTGGACAGAACCAAGGCCTTGCATGGTCCTCGGACTCAAGTCTATGGGGAAACCAAGTACACGAAGAAAAAACTACAAGTTTTGGACAGAACCAAGGCCTTGCATGGTCCTCGGACTCAAGCCTATGGGGAAACCAAGTACACGAAGAAAAAACTACAAGTTTTGGACAGAACCAAAGCCTTGCATGGTCCTCGGACTCAAGCCTATGGGGAAACCAAGTACACAGAAAAAATTACAAGTTTTGGACAGAACCAAGGCCTTGCATGGTCCTCGGACTCAAGCCTATGGGGAAACCAAGTACACAGAAAAAACTACAAGTTTTGGACCGAACCAAGGCCTTGCATGGTCCTCGGACTCAAGCCTATGGGGAAACCAAGTACACGAAGAAAAAACTACAAGTTTTGGACAGAACCAAGGCCTTGCATGGTCCTCGGACTCAAGCCTATAGGGAAACCAAGTACACAGAAAAAATTACAAGTTTTGGACAGAACCAAGACCTTGCATGGTCCTCGGACTCAAGCCTATGGGGAAACCAAGTACACAGAAAAAATTACAAGTTTTGGACAGAACCAAGGCCTTGCATGGTCCTCGGACTCAAGCCTTTGGGGAAACCAAGTACACGAAGAAAAAACTACAAGTTTTGGACAGAACCAAGGCCTTGCATGGTCCTCGGACTCAAGCCTATGGGGAAATCAAGTACACAGAAAAAATTACAAGTTTTGGACAGAACCAAAGCCTTGCATGGTCCTCGGACTCAAGCCTATGGGGAAACCAAGTACACAGAAAAAATTACAAGTTTTGGACCGAACCAAGGCCTTGCATGGTCCTCGGACTCAAGCCTATGGGGAAACCAAGTACACGAAGAAAAAACTACAAGTTTTGGACAGAACCAAGGCCTTGCATGGTCCTCGGACTCAAGCCTATGGGGAAACCAAGTACACAGAAAAAATTACAAGTTTTGGACAGAACCAAGGCCTTGCATGGTCCTCGGACTCAAGCCTATGGGGAATCCAAGTACACAAAGAAAAAACTACAAGTTTTGGACAGAACCAAGGCCTTGCATGGTTCTCGGACTCAAGCCTATGGGGAAACCAAGTACATAGAAAAAATTACAAGTTTTGGACAAAACCAAGGCCTTGCATGGTCCTCGGACTCAAGCCTATGGGGAAACCAAGTACACGAAGAAAAAACTACAAGTTTTGGACAGAACTAAGGCCTTGCATGGTCCTCGGACTCAAGCCTATGGGGAAACCAAGTACACAGAAAAAATTACAAGTTTTGGACAGAACCAAGGCCTTGCATGGTCCTCGGACTCAAGCCTATGGGGAAACCAAGTACACGAAGAAAAAACTACAAGTTTTGGACAGAACCAAGGCCTTGCATGGTCCTCGGACTCAAGCCTATGGGGAAACCAAGTACACAGAAAAAATTACAAGTTTTGGACAGAACCAAGGCCTTGCATGGTCCTCGGACTCAAGCCTATGGGGAAACCAAGTACACGAAGAAAAAACTACAAGTTTTGGACAGAACCAAGGCCTTGCATGGTCCTCGGACTCAAGCCTATGGGGAAACCAAGTACACAGAAAAAATTACAAGTTTTGGACAGAACCAAGGCCTTGCATGGTCCTCGGACTCAAGCCTATGGGGAAACCAAGTACACGAAGAAAAAACTACAAGTTTTGGACAGAACCAAGGCCTTGCATGGTCCTCGGACTCAAGCCTATGGGGAAACCAAGTACACAGAAAAAATTACAAGTTTTGGACAGAACCAAGGCCTTGCATGGTCCTCGGACTCAAGCCTATGGGGAAACCAAGTACACGAAGAAAAAACTACAAGTTTTGGACAGAACCAAGGCCTTGCATGGTCCTCGGACTCAAGCCTATGGGGAAACCAAGTACACGAAGAAAAAACTACAAGTTTTGGACAGAACCAAGGCCTTGCATGGTCCTCGGACTCAAGCCTATGGGGAAACCAAGTACACAGAAAAAATTACAAGTTTTGGACAGAACCAAGGCCTTGCATGGTCCTCGGACTCAAGCCTATGGGGAAACCAAGTACACAGAAAAAACTACAAGTTTTGGACCGAACCAAGGCCTTGCATGGTCCTCGGACTCAAGCCTATGGGGAAACCAAGTACACGAAGAAAAAATTACAAGTTTTGGACAGAACCAAGGCCTTGCATGGTCCTCGGACTCAAGCCTATGGGGAAACCAAGTACACGAAGAAAAAACTACAAGTTTTGGACAGAACCAAGGCTTTGCATGGTCCTCGGACTCAAGCCTATGGGGAAACCAAGTACACGAAGAAAAAACTACAAGTTTTGGACAAAACCAAGGCCTTGCATGGTCCTCGGACTCAAGCCCATGGGGAAACCAAGTACACAAAGAAAAAACTACAAGTTTTGGACCTTAGAATCTATCCGAGGAGAACTCTCCATTAACAGTTGGGTTAATTCCTAAACTGCATGGATTCTCAAGTCTGCTCTCGGATCCTCAGTACCAAAGGGACTGATGCAATATAGAGCAATATGTCACCAAAAACACAACCGGAGTCCCTTACTGCTCGGTTACCCCCTCGGATGAATTATTTAGAGTTTATCGTTCTCGGATGGTCTCCTCGCACTTATTACAAAATATTCAGCTGTTATCTCGGTTAGTTTCCTCAGTTTAATTTACTGTGAATTATCGTTATTATGCTTGGTAATGTCGGTAAATTAAAATTAGTTGGATTATGTTTCAAGATTTCCTACTCTAAGTATCATTGAGGAAAAACACACATGGAGCACACCCATTCACAAAGTAGTGTTGCGAAAAAGAAAAATATTCAAAACAAGTAAATAAACTTCCTTTTTATTAAAACAAAGAACTAGTACATCATACAATGAAAAGCTGGAATCAGCTTATGCTAAAGCTAACTACATAATCGAAAAGAAAGATACAAGAGAATAAGATAAAGCCGAGGAGATAGTGTAGAGGAGAGGTTGGCTGCTGCTTCAAGACTGTTCAGGGAAAACCATTCCTCAACACTTTTACATGCCCATAACTCGGGCAGCAAAAGAACCCGACATGGGGCCTGCACCATTGAAGAAAAGGTGCAGAGAGCGCCCAACTTCAAGCTAGCGCAGCTGAAGAAAAGGTGCAGGGAGCCCAACTTGAGGCCCACACCGTCGAAGAAAAGGTGCCGGGAGCCGGAAGTTGAGGAGCCTACACCAAAACTTGCCTGCGACAAGGCAGACGGCGCTGATGGCGGAGAATCTTTCTTCTGACACACCAAAAATCTGGCGTGACCAGAACCTGCTTCGGATTTTGACTAAAAGATGGGAGGGTACCGTTCCCATCATGTCCAAGCAAGAAGACACCTTAAATCTGTGCCTCCCCTGCCCAGACCACATCACTTTACGTCTTGGAAGGGTCCGGTGCCTCTGTGGCGGGTGAAGTTCCTCCATCTCCACCCAAGCCTCAAACATACGGCGCAAAGGGAAGATGACACCGGAAGAGGGAACTGGGTATGGACAAAGGGTTATGATTCTGAAGAAAGCGAAAGGGTTTATATGCCAGGAGAGCAACCACTTGCGCAGATTCCCAAGACGCGCTGCAGACAAGGCAGCTCTAGCTCAATTTCCTATACCATCCACAACCGTAGGATCTCAAGATCCTCGGGAAGGCACGCTTCGATTGCTGAAACTTCAGAGTACTCGCGAACGAAGGGATGACTCTTGACTTGGCACGTCTCCCATGCAGAATTTGAACGAGTCGTGATATGGGCCCAAAGTCACCAAAACCCTCCTCCCCAACTGAAAGTCGGGCAGCAGGATTTTGAGGGGCTATTGTGGGCCAGAAAATTCATGGCCCAGGCCCGCCCTATATCAAGGCCCAGGGCCTGATCTGAGGAGACCTATTGACAAGGAGGAGTTTAATGCACGGATAGGATAAGTGAAAAGATTGCCCATACTGTAGTAGATAACTCTGTGCCTGACAAGCCCCTATTCTTGACCAAGCTGTTCAACCTTTACGTCTACTCCCAACCACTTGAGGTATAGGCGGATAGGACAAGTCTTCTACCCCGAAGGTAAAGCTGACGCGTGGACCCTAAAGAGAGGAAGGAATACGAGTATAAAAGGGAACGAAAGCCAAGAGAAGAGGGGGGGAGAAAGAGAAAGAAGGGGAAGAACCTGATGCTCCTCGGACTAAGTCCGAGGAGTCCAACCCCTCAGGATACGACGCTGTAGGGCTTGGATGTTCAGGCCGGACCCTCTTTTTTACATGAGTCCCCCTAAAATCAGGACCGGACCATCGCCCCGTGATCAAAGGCAAGCCTTTTAAGCCCATTCTCTACAACTCATATTGTGAGGGATCTTTCATGTGCGAGCCCAATGTCCTTCTTGGGCCGTTAAATAATCGTGTCCCTACAATTGTGTATGTCTTTTTTTTTTTTTTTATAAACAAAATTGTGTACATTCTTTTGGAAAATTTGTATATTAAATGTACATGATTGTGTACATTCTTGAAAATTTGTGAATGTTGACTATACAAAATTGTGTATATTATATGAAAATTGTGTAGGTTGAACATACACAATTGTGTACATTCTTTTGAAAAATGTGTACATTGAATATACATGATTGTGTACACTATGAAAAATGTGTATGTTAAATGTACATAATTACGTACATTATTTGAAAATTTGTGTGCATTAAATCTACAAAATTATGTGCATTTTTTTAAAAATGTGTACGTTTAATTTATAGAATTTTGTATAATTCTTTGAAAATTATGTACATTCTTTGAAAATTGTGTGTGTGTGTTGAATGCATATAATTATGTATTGTGCACATTTTTTGAAAAATATGTGTGTAAAATCTACATAATTGTGTGCATTTAAAAAAAAATTGTATTTAGAATGTACAAAATTGTGAACATGTTTTGAAAAAAGAGATTAAATTCTATACGAATGTAGTGTAAAACTCAAGTTTTATCCGTTCAATCCCAACATGTCACATAATCATATTACATATTAAAGAATAAACACAACCGCAATCAATCAATTCTACCACTCATTTGAAAATTCAACTTAACTGTATTCATTTGAAAATCAATTCTAATATCCATGCGTGTAATGTTGAATGTACAAAATTATATTCATTGATTGGAAAAAATAGAAAAATATATAATGTTTTCAAATGTTTTAATATGATGTACAACACTATATCATTTTATTTTATTTTTTAGAAGGACTATATCTTATGGTTTTACCTAAAAAAAATAAAAAAATTGAAGTCATGTTTGCTTTAATTACAAGTTTGCCACAACTTAAATTACACAGTACTTTATATCAAGGAAACTAGATGTCGTGTAAATTGTTTAAAAAGCTTTAATTACAAGTTTGCCACCACTTTAATTATCATGTAAACACTGTTTTTTCTCTCTCTTGATCTCTCGGTCTTTTCTCTGTCTCTGTCTCTCTCTCTCTCACTCTCTCTAAGAATTAGAATGAGTTGTTACTTGAAATCTGTGAGGCATCACTACAAATCTCGAAGCTAAAGCAATCTTGATCAAGAGCCTTTCAAACACCGCTTTCAAGTTTGATAACTTTATGTAACATGGCTAAGATTTTCATTTTTCAACAAGGTTGTGCACACCAAAAGCAAATTATACAAAGTGTCTGATTGATAAATATTATTTTTGCCAACTTATTTTACTATTTGGCTTATTTTTGCTACTATTTATGGGTTTCACTGCATTTTTTGATATTATTCATGAATCTCATTATATTATTTCAGTTAACTTTTACCTTTATCTATAGTATTTTTAGCAAAAAATTTTCAATTTTAGCAAAATAAACGGATTTGAAACGGACCAAGAGTCAATTTGGTCGACTGTGGTTTTGCTGCTATGGTCACGTATAACATGTCGGCATTCTGATCCTAATTCCTCTTCTTCTTTTTGCTGAATTGTTCCCAATCCCATTTGTATTATTTTACTATGAGGAAAATCTTGTCCATATTTGACTTTTAATATGCTCCAAAGTTCATCCATTAACTTCCATGCAGTCAGGTCCTTGCAATGTATGTCATGGCTCTTGTCATTTTATGTAGACTGTCTTCTTTTGGATTCTGGAATTCTCTTTTTATGTTCTATATTAGTTGAAGAAGAAATTCAATCAAATATCTACTTTTCTTAAACTACTAGTGGGGAAGCACGTGCAAGGCACGTGCTTGCCATTATATTAAATAATAATTTATTGTTATCATATTCATGTTCAGTGCACAAAACTCCATTTTTTACAAGATTTTTGGAGGAATTATGTTACAATGTTTTTGGAGAGATTACGTTAAACAGCCTTACTCTTACCCTTACTCTTACCTCAATATCTTGTCATTGCATTAAATAACAATATAATTTCAAATATAGAAACTGTTTATAACACATCCAATATGTAAATCATTTTATATGTGAAACATCTAAATTTTTTACCATCAGTATTTTTAAAATGCGAGGAATGGAATATAAAGTTTTATTTTCTATAAATTTGCGAGTACAAAACACAATGGGGATACTGACTTAAAAAAGGGAAGTTTCACATTTCAAAACTCAATTACAAGTACAAAAAGCCTTTTGCTCTTAAGAATACATAGTTCATTCTGCAACCCACCCTCAACATTACCTTCATACACAGCTTTCTCCATATGTATGTGTCAAAATCTACCTCTCCAAACAAGGTAGAGATATGCTACAGGGAATTGCTTAAGAACTAATCATCAATGGCAAAGGACTTTTAAACAAATTATATTCATAATGATGGGACAAAAAATGAATTACATGAATACATATAACAAATTAAAACAAATCAGCAAAACTTTCTTAGGAAAAAAAATAGCAAGAAAGAAAAAAACAATCCACATGCAAGATGAATCCATCTGGAGAAGGTACATCTAAATGAAATAAATATAATTTCATCTAATAAAAAAAAAGAAAAAAAGAGATGAAATGAATAAGCTAAACCAAAACAAAATCTCCATCTTTATTAAAACAAACCACCAAGACTTTCTAAAAAAAAAAAAAATCAACAAGCAAGAAAGTAATAATCTACATGCAAGATGAACCCATGTGTAGAAGTTACATCTAAATGAGATAAATATAGTTTCATCAAATAAACAAAAAAAAATTAAAAAAATTAATGAGCTAAACCAAAACAAAATCTCCATCTTTCTTTCTCTCCAACCTTCTTCTTTTTCTTGTTTCTTCTCTTTCTCTCTCTTCTGATGGAAGCAGTTGACTCATGGGTCTTGGCTGACTCCCTTATTGGGCTTTGTGGAGTCTAATTTTGTTTGATCCGGTTTGACGACCCGACCCGAATAATGTTGCAAATTTTTGGGATCGTTTTGTGTAGAAAACGCAATTTTGTGATTAGGGTTTTATCGTATTGTCGTCATGTTTTTGAGTGTAAGGAAAAACTGTAGCCGCACTTTGTACTTCTTTTTCCCTGATAATAGTGAAATCCCTACAACTTCGTGGATGTAGGCAAAATTGCCGAACCACATAAATATTGTCTTGTGCGTGTGATTGTTTTTTTTGGCGTATGTTTTCTCTATTTTTTTTTTTTTTTTTGGTTTCTCACAGGTTGGGATTTCGGTTAAATTCCCTACAACCCTTTTTTTTTCCTTTGTTCTTATCTCTCACAGACTCACTATTTCTCTCCCTGACCGTGTTTGTGTCTATCAGTAAAGTGGTTGGGTGTGAAACAAGTCAAGCAAAGAAAGAAGATAAGAAAGGTTGACCGGAAATGACAAAACTATCTAGGCTTGTTCACTCTTTTGATTTAAAGTTTTAAAGGATAAAAATGTCAAAGTCCTTGTACATGTGTGCCAGCCAGCAGGATTTTTTTGCCATTTAGCATCATTTTAGCAACAATTTCTTTAGTTAGCATGTTTTTGAAACATTTTAGCAAACTATAATCTCGAGTTTTTTGAACTCGATTTCAATTGACGAAATCAAGTCTCACGCGCTCGATTTTGATGCTCTGGAATGCTAGTGTGGAAATTTTTATACACGTAGAACTCAAGTTTCACGCACTCGATTTAGTTTTCCTGATCTAAGAAACAAACAAGAAGAACAAAGAAAAAGAATGAAGCAAAAAGAAGGAGAAGAAGAAAGATAGAAGGAAAAGAAGAAGAGGAAGAAGAAGAAGAGACCCATCCTGTGAAGTCACTTGCAAAACCAAACCCGCCCACAGTAAAACCAAATCCACCCCTCTATTGCCATCTCTACCTACAAAACCAAACCCACCTACAAAAAAAAATCTTTCTTTCTTTTCTCTGTGTTTTCTTCTTCTCCAGATCCAAAGCTTAAATCAAGTGAATTAGATTCGAGATCCACATGTACAAAAAATCCACATCAGCCTCTGGCAGAGCATAAATCAAGTGTATTAGACGCGATTTCCTTAGTTAAAATCAAGTCTGACAAACTTGAGATGTTAGTTTGCTAAAATGTTTCAAAGATATGCTAATTAACGAAATTGTTGCTAAAATAATGCTGAAAAAAAAAAAAAAAAAAAAAAAAAAAAAAAAAAAAAAAAAAAAAAAACCCAGCCAGCACTATAAACATGACAATAAAAAGACTAAAAAAGGCCCATTACTATACTGGCTTGTTCACCCTTTTGATTTAAAGTTTTAAAGGATAAAAACGTCAAATTACTTGTACATGTGTGGGGTAGCCAGCACTATAAACATGTCAAGAAAAAGACTAAAAAGGGCCCATTACTATCCAAGCTTGTTCACTCTTTTGATTTAAAGTTTTAAAGGATAAAAACGTCAAAGTACTTGAACATGTGTGGTAGCCAGCGCTATAAACATGACAATAAAAAGACTAAAAGGGCCCATTTTTTATTTAGCTCACAAATGAAGGTAGGGGCAATTAAGTAATCTCAACCAAATGTTGATGTTTTTATAGAGTTCCAAAGGGCCCGTTTTAACACTTGAGAAGTCACTTGGGAAGTCGTTTTGTCAAACATGGGTAAGCCATCTACACAGAACAAACAAACCAACTCAACTCTCTTTTGTCCGTTGCGTGGCTGTAAATTTGTTAGACACAAAATAACCAAGCAAGGTGCTCGACAAAAGCACCATTCATAGGCGCATTTGCGCTTTTTATATAGGTAATAGAAATAATAAAAAAATTGTGATGCAAATAATTGCAAGCACGACTCCACGTTAGACTAGGTGGTCATAGGACAGCCTGATTTGAAAAAAAAAAAAATTATACAAATTTTTAAAATTTTATAATTTTTTTTTTCTTAAAAAAATTTGTGACCACTCTAAGTTTTTTTAAGCCCAACATAATTAAACTTTTGATAAATTTTGGCAACAAACTCAGTTGTAAACTAATATTACAACTTCATTCAATATTTTTTTTATTGGATGTGAATTTTGACAAATCTACAATTGAATTATATTTTCTTCTTATATCCTCCATACTTGCAAAATTTCAAGAATATCAAATATCAATTGCTATGTCATCAATTAAATGTTATGTCATCAATCAAATGTTTGAATTTCGAGTTTTTGTAGTTTAAAAATACATATAAAAAATAAGTTTATAGATCGAATCGTAAATAATATCTGATTGAGATGAAATTTGACATGTGTTTTAAAAACATAAAGAATATGTAATTCAAAAGTTAGATTTTCAAAATATGTAGTTGTAGGGGTAAGGGCCCAAGATTGTATATTGGGCCTTGGGCTTTATTCGAAGATATAGATAGGTCAAAGGAGGAGCAAATAATTATTAGATATTCCCAGTTCAGGTCCCATAAGTAGGGAGGAAATGAAAGGTTGTTCGAGGAGTAACTCTTCCTCGGACTTGATGAATATAGTTCAAAGTGTGTAATCTAACAATTAGAGTGATTTTCCAAGAAACTCCAATGATAGGGACATGCCTCATGAACATACGAGAAGGAAGGAAACCTAGAAATATCTAAGGGAAAGTTGCCATCACCGCATTAAATGTACTGCAGCTACTTTTCTAACTGCATTTATGTGGAGAAGGCTTCTGAACAGTGTTACTTTGGCTACCACAACTCACAGAGAACCAGAAAGAATGTCTAATGGGACAGGTACTCAAGTAAAGGTTCGGATGATCAACAGGTGTAAGATGAGGATAGTCTGGAGGAGGATATATAATGTGAAGGAATCTTCGTGAAGGAGGGGATTAGAAAAATAGAGAGAAAACACTGTAGCAATCTAAATTATCTCTATATCCAATTGTGATCAATATATATAATTGTGACTTCCTCGGACTGAAAGTCCATTGATATCAATACCTCTTATTTATGCTTGATTGTCATTTAATTCAATACTAGCCGTTGTTCAACTCATTAGGGCCTAGTTTTTTGACCCACTCTCTACAAATTTATTGTATTGGGCTCATTGGGCCGAAATCTCATACACTTTGGGTTTGGGCCACAAATCGGGACTCTATAGTAGTCATGTTAATTTTTTTAGTAAGAGTTGTAGTTTTAGGTTACAACTAAGTTTATTGCCAAATTTTGGTGCCCTTAATAATATATTAGGTTCTTATAAATAAAATGAAAATGCCCAAGAAAAAAAGTATTTAACAAATGTTTTGAAAGATATATAGTTTGCAGCATTGATAATATGACTATCATACAGCAATTTTAAAATAAGAAAATTCATAGAAGGAAATTGTAAAATTTATGTATTTGCATGTTTTTATTTTTATTATTTTTTGTCAATATATGAAGTTCTATTTTTATTAGATTTTATATAATTTAAGTTTCTTAATGACCCCTCTGAAAAAAATTCTTAGAGCCACTCCTAATTATAATTGGATAAATTCTTTAAAAATTTGTGTAAGATGAATGTATAGAATTATATACATTATTTGAAAAATATGTATTATTTTTTTAGAGATAGTATCTATCTATGACATCCGCTCATGATGATTGCTCTTTTATCATTAGATTAAGATATTAATTAATTAATTTTTTTTTTTATACTGGAATTGAATTCCAAATCTCATATTCAATTATAAGCGAGTTTACTAATGAGAAAGAAAAAAAAGAAAAAAACACTGTTAATGTACGAAATTGTCTTAGTTTTTTTTAATAAACATATTTCAAAGAGTACTATCTGCTGTTAAAAATTAAAATAATAATAATAATAATATTATGAAGAGGTGGAACAAAACAATTCAAGTGCTTACACACACAATAACAAAAACGACAGCGTTGTGGCGTCAATGTTTTCACTGAAGCTTCACCCTTTTTCAGAACCGAAGCTTTGAGAGAGAGAGAGAGAGAGAGAATAATGCAGTGGGTGACGAGCGCGCAAGCACAAGTGCATGTACAAGACGCATCGACAACACCAACGATGATGACGACGTCGCCTCAGCCCAGCTACCATCAGCCTACTTCCGTCGAAGAAGTCCGTACTCTCTGGATTGGCGATTTGCAGTACTGGGTCGACGAGAACTACCTCCATAATTGCTTTGCTCACACCGGCGAGGTCCTCTCTCTCTCTCTCTATATATATATATATATGTATGTATGTGTGTGTGTGTGTGAATTTGTTTATTTATGTGTTATATGTGTGTGAAGTTTGGTAATTGTTTTCAAATTCAGAGACCCAATGGAAGTTTGAAAGTGAAAGTTTCGATTTTGAGTTGCTTGTTATCATCTCTGTCGATTTCCTGATGTGGGTTTTTTTGGGTTTCTATTTTTTTAATGTATCCATGTGTATGTGCATGTATTTGTGTGTCAAATTTGGTAATTGTCTTCAAATTCAGAGACCCAATTGAAGTGCGAAAGTGAAATTCTCGGTTTTGAGTTGTTTGTTATCTTCTCTGTGGATTTCCTGATGTGGTTTTTTTGGGGTTTATAATGCTGTTTTGAGTAGGTGATGTTTATGAGTGATAGTAAGTGTAAGAGTGCTCTGATTGTAGAATTTTTCAGTGGCGTATTAGGTTTTCAATCATGCCCTGTTAAGATTGGTGTTTGAAATTTTTTTTAGTGTGGAGAAGGGAGCTTCATTGTCGTGGTTGTTCAGGGTTATTGGGTTTGAGAATTTGAGTGTTTGTAGTATATGAAACCAATTGATTAGGCTAGTCTATAAATTCATAATTGGGGTATGTGAATTATGTTTTTTAGATGAGTTGTGAATGTGTTATGGGGTGGCTTTGCTCTGCTTATAGGGTGTGTGAGCTTGATTCGAATTTGGAGTGCATTTATTCTTTGTCTGATCATGAAAAAACATTGTCAATAGAAGAAGAGAGAAGGTTTTTTTTACTTTTATGTTGTCATTGACTTAGAAGAAGGTGGGGGGGGGGGGGGGGGATCTTTGGTTGAATTTTTTTTTAATTGATTATGGCTGATTGCTGCCGTTTGTATTTGTATGTTATAAATATACACAGATTCTACTTTTTCTTACAAATTAAACACCTCTATTCTGAAAACTGACGGAGTTCACAACAAGAGGGATTTGTTGGTTTGAATGATTTTGGGAATATATTGAGTGTTAAATTATGACCGGAGCATACAAAAATTAATAATTAAATTGCTAGGGCAAGGTAAAGACTTTTTTTTTGGCTTTAATGTGGAGATACCAAAATCACTGTATCAAGTTGGTGCTTTCATGCATCTAGAAAGGAGAAGTATCAGAGTTTGAGTTCTTATCATACACATATGTACATTGAAGATCACTCACATGATTCTTATCTTTGAAACATTATAAATAAGGTGATGCAGCTTGACATTTGGGGGTACCTTTGGAGAGGGAGTCTAACGTTGGAATATTAGCTTCACATAAACTTTTCAGGATTTTGAGAGTTAGAGGCAGTTGGCTTTTGCACAATTTGTTCTTATATTCTAATTTGCCTTCCAGTAGTGGAGATGACAAGATGTGGTGGTGGAGCATGGTGACTCATGAATTTCTTATATTCTAAGTTTTTGCTGGTTTTAATGTGAATTAAGCTTCATTTTGGTTAACAGTGGGTCGGTATAGCATAGTGAATTGTGAGTTGCAAACAAGAACAATGAGTCATTGTTAAACACTTGCTAAATTTCCCACCTCCTCAGGTCTTTAAGTCTGTTAATGCTAGATTTTGGGGTGTTGAACTCTGACAATGTGGTAGTTTCTCATTCAAGCTTGTAGTTCTGTGAATCGTGAGTTGCAAACATGAACAATGAGCCATTGTTAAACACCTGCTAAATTGCCCGCCTCCTCAGGTCTTTAAGTCTGTTAATGCTAGATTATGGGGTGTTGAACCCTGACAATGTGGTAGTTTCTCATTCAAGCTTGTAGTTCTGTGCTGAAACAGATGTTATTAACTTTTTAAATGGACACTTCTCTTTACAGGTTATTTCAATAAAGATTATACGTAACAAGATCACTGGCCAGCCTGAGGGTTATGGGTTTGTTGAGTTTGTTTCCCATGCAGCAGCTGAAAGGATTCTACAGTCTCACAATGGCACTCAAATGCCTGGAACTGAACAAACTTTCAGGTTGAATTGGGCTTCTTTTGGCATAGGGGAAAGACGTCCTGATGCTGGGCCTGAACATTCTATTTTTGTGGGTGATTTAGCTCCTGATGTTACTGATTATCTGTTACAAGAGACCTTTCGAGTTAATTATCCGTCTGTTAGAGGTGCCAAGGTTGTGACTGATCCCAATACTGGACGCTCAAAGGGATATGGATTTGTCAAATTTTCTGATGAGGCTGAAAGAAATCGTGCTATGACTGAAATGAATGGTTTATATTGTTCAACAAGGCCAATGCGTATTAGTGCAGCTACACCAAAGAAGACCACTGCGTTTCAACCATATGCTACACCCAAAGGTTATTTATATCTTATTAACTGTTATAGAACTAATGTCATGTTACGGACTCAGATAAGTCTTTCTTATTGTCTGGAAAAGCCATTGAGATAAGAGACTTCAAATTCCTGATTAACATTCTTTAGTCTTCATTCTGAAATTAGTTTCTGATACTGTTTTAGCCTTAATAAGAGATCTTATGTATGGACTTTTCTGACAACAGTATATTCAGTTGCAGCAGCATATCCCACACCAGCACCCGCTGTGCTTCCAGCAGAAAATTATGATGTAAATAATACTACGGTGAGTCAGACAGACTAAAGTCTTATTGTGTTCATTTATCTCATCTCTTATTCTTCTTCTTTTTATCTGCTGCAGATTTTTGTTGGTAACTTGGATCCTAATGTCACAGAAGAGGAGCTAAAGCAAACCTTTTTACAGTTTGGTGAAATTGCCTACGTCAAGATTCCTGTGGGCAAAGGATGCGGTTTTGTACAGTTTGGGACGAGGTTTGTCATTTGCTTGCATGTGAAATATTTACTTGATTTTCCTGATATTTAACAGTGAATGTAAAACTTCTCCCATAATTTTTGTTTTGGTAAAAATGTCTCATAAAGATAGTGACCATTTTTTCTCTTTTTTTCCTTCTTCCTTTTACTTTCTTTTAGAAAATCATTGATTGTTGTACTAGAATGTTGACGTTTTAGGGCCCATACTACTTTTTGCATTGACAAAATGAATCATAAAAAAATGAAAGCATGGAAGAATGCAAGAAAAACCTGTAGTCCAAAAAGGGCAACTCCTTATTATACAATGCTTTTGTCAAGTCTTTTTATCACTTTACCTTTTTTGGTGTCCATGGGTTCCTGATTTCTTTTATTATAATTGTCTATATAGAGCATCTGCTGATGAAGCCATCCAAAAGATGCAGGGAAAGATGATTGGCCAACAAATTATCCGCATTTCTTGGGGTAGGAGTCCAACAGCTAAACAGGTGATTGCTTTTAACTCATCTCTATCATATGCTCACCTTGATATAGTGATAAAGATATTGTTTTCCATTTGTGCTTCCAATGTGATGCTCTATTTCAAAGCCAGGAACACCCGATTAGACAATTGAAGTCTGATGATGTGACAAACCTCTGGTGGAATGGTGGTAAATTAGCTATATTTTGTCTTAGTACTATGTATGAACAAAGAGTGAACTTGAAGGGTTTTTATCAAAGAACTCACTGACAGTCATACTGAATTTTAAACACATTTTATTTTCATCTGCTCACCTACCTGTTAAGGCATGGTTGATAGGTTGAGATGAACACAACATCTCTGGTTAACTTTCTTATATGGTTACCCATTTGTTTTGTACTTGAATTTCCCTTATATAGCTAATTTTCTAGATACATTAATCTAGATATGGTTACCCATTTGTATTGATACTGGAATTTTTCATTATATGGTTAACTTTCTAGATACAACAATCTAGCCTTACAAATTTTTTGATACGAGCTTATTGTAGGACGTACCTGGTAGCTGGGGTCAGCAAGTAGATCCAAGTCAATGGAGTGCTTATTATGGTTATGGACAAGGCTATGAGGCCTATGCTTATGGGGCTACTCAGGATCCATCATTATATGCGTACAACTCATATGGTGGCTATGCAAATTACCCACAGCAGGTAAATTGTTTTGACATTAGTAACACTTTTTGGCACTGATGCTATTCCAAAGCAATTTTTATTTTGTGAGATGGATGCTGTATTAGTCAACAGAAATAGAGCCACTGTTTCTTTTTTTCTTCGGCCTTGTGAGCAATTGTTTCTAGTATCAACTAAGTGAATATCATGTGGGAATAACACATATTGAGCACTGAAGTTCTCAATAATTTTTAGAAGATTTAATGAGACTTTTGAAATTGGAAAAAAAAGAAAGAAAGTTTTTTACTCCAAAATGGGGTTTTTCAAATGTGTGAACTCATATATTATTATTACCCTTCCAACACACAACAAACGGGCTTATTTGTAGATATGAAAGGCCATGCATCATTTTTACCCATTCTACAATTGCACACAGCAGAGAGAGCAAATATACAGAAGGTGCTTGAACTCTTCTAGATATGTTTGAGCATTGTAATTTGAGAGTTTGATTGTAATTCTCACTGAGTACACCCCCGGTGTACTTGGTTTGGTTTTCTTTTAATAAAAATATTTGTTACTTTTCAAAAAAACCAAAAGGTGCTTGAAAATAATTCTATACCTAAATGGTTCATTTACAGGTTGAAGGTGTTCAGGACATGGCAGCTATGACAGGAGCCGTGCCTGCTGTAGATCAAAGGGAGGAGTTATATGATCCCTTGGCTACACCTGATGTTGATAAGTAAATTCTCTTCTTCTTCTCACTTCTTACAATGTAATTTAGGAACCAAACTACCCAAGCCATATATTGATTTCTTTTTTATTTGTTTTAAATGTTGATTTCTAGGTTAAATGCTGCTTATCTCTCCATTCATGGAAGTACCATTTTAGGACGACCCTTATGGCAGAAAACCTCATCACTCTCACAGCAAACTTAGGCATCTCCAGCATAACTTGGTTGATATTCTGGTTTTGATCCATGTTTTCTGGAGCTCTACCAGATTAAGGTGTTCGTGAAGTTATGCAATCAGCATGCGGTCTGGAGAAAAAGCATCAAGTATATGTTTCACGTTGGTACACCATGGGCACAGTTGGACTATGATATTACAATCTGGAGTAAAAACATTCAGGATGCTCTTCAGCATACCATGCTTTAGTGGAATTTGAGAATTTTCTTTTTATTTACGTAGTTTTATTGTTATTTTTTTTACACTTTCATATTATGTGGGCTGTGGATGTCAATACAGGAGACTGGCCATTGGCAAATTTTCAAGTACAGATATACTTTGAGCCACATTTTAGACTGTTGCTTGCTGTATGTTATCAATTTCAGATTAATCGACTCCTTTTCTGCCTAAAGTTGTCCATTGTATCTTCCCAAGTAGCTAACATGTAGCTAACATGAAAATACAAGCTACGATTCCTAGTTTTATTTATTTATTATTTAATTATACAGATGCTTCATATATTCTTTTTCCTGGCACCTATTGCACGATTAATGTGCCATTCCCTCATAGAAAATTGAAAGCATCGGGTCACGACATCATCAATAGAACAAATAATACTTACACCATTGCAATTGCATGATTATATATATTTGCTCTTATAGCAACCAAGTCGAAGATTTAAGTGCAAATCATAACCCCAATCCTTCTCCAAAATTCAAGGTAAATCGTTCTTCATTTAGTTTTTGTTGCTTTGGAAGTTGGAACTCATGCAGCTTGTAACCAGAACTAAGGAATTTGGACAAGTTCGCATTTGGTTGGACAACATTCAATCTATGTATGAGGGGAAAAAAAGGAATTGCGGAGTGGCTACCAACCACCATGCTTCAGAGAACTTACACTCAATTGGTAGAATCTCGCAAGATTTATCATATTACTGAGATTTGGTAAAATAATTACAATACACCAAATCTATGCATTCATTGCAATATGGTTGCAATGTTGGTTATGTACTTCTGTCGTTCACAAAACCATCACTAACACTGGGACTCCTAAGCCAGTGGATATAGTGCGTCTAGAACTTCAAGATTTTATTCATATTGCACAAAACTCTAATCAAACCAAAAATGTCTCCAGATTTCCCCTTCACGCTATCCTTTATCAGCTCACCAAAGTAGTGATGTGGTGAGGAATGATAGGACATGTTTAAAATAGTACAGATTGACAAATGTCCCACAGATTCTAATTTTGTACTTCTCACTTATTAGGGAAGAAAAAAGAGATACAATTTAAGTTTCTTTGTCTCAAAGTTTCTAATAGAAAAATAACAGGGCCTCAGGAACAAGATACAAATTCTCCAAATGAACTCAAAGTTTATAATAAAGGAACAAAGGAAAGGAAAAATGACGTATCCAAGTCTGGAAAGAACATAAATCAATGGGGATTTAGAATTTAAAAAAATGGAGAGCAAGTAAAAATTTGTTGTTCTGAACTAAAAATTGAATGTGATTGTATGAGTCTTGAATTATAAATACTTGGCCAACCAAGGAACCTCCTTGCTGTCTTTCAATGCAAAAGACACATCATCGCTGCCACAGAACATAATGAAATTGTTCAAATTAGGATACTGTCTAAATTTTCTGATACTAACTTAGATGGCTAAATGAAAAATTTTATAAATCAAACATTAGCTGTTATACATATCTGACATTGAAACCGGGGATTATTACTCACAACATTACATTTTACAACAAAATGTAGTTTTAAGAATATAGAGTATGCAGTAATGGTTATTAGCTATTACTGCTGTTTTTTGTTTTTATAAGTTGATGACAAGTTATGGTGTTGTAATGGTAAAATCTCACGTGCCAATTGACATTGTAAGGATTTGAATCTTTGGAGTGGCTACTTCATGAAAAAGAAGTTGAAGGGTAGAACTGTATCAAGCCATCCTCCCAAGACCTCGCTTTTACTGGGGTTAGCGCTGGGTAATGAATCTTTTTTATGACAAGTTATGAGGCTAGAAAGAGACTCTTACTTTTGTGTACTGCAAATGTAATAAAAATCCTAATTAACCAAGGTTCATGCCCTGTGGTCTTCAAAACTTCTACTCAATATATCCACACACCACGTGCAATATGGTGGCAATGGCAATCCCAATAGTAAAAAAATTGTGTCCAGAAGGCTAACGAATTTTTAGGGATTGGACAGAATCCTGCAGGACTAGCTTAGACGTCAACAAGAAGCCTGTCTTGTCCTAGTAATTTCTAATAGAGACGCAAAATTTTAAGGACCAATTTAGGATAGACTTTGGCAAATCATTTTGGACCATCAGAGTAGACCATATTTTCTTTTTACAGTCACATATACTAGTGGCTCTTGCATGTGCAAATATATAGAGAACACCAAGAGAGTCATGCTTGGCATTAGAGTTCATATACAAGACACTTTCCAGTCTTCTATGATTAAATTGCTTTAATTGAGATCAAATGCCAAAGTCAACTGGGTCCAATCAACTATGGCAGTGGGCTTGTTAAAGAACTAACCTCGGAAAATTGAGCTGCAACTTTTGCAACCTGTGTTTAGAGCCTGGCTCACATACAAGAATTCTGCATTCACCAAGCTTACAGCTGCAGAAAAAGAAAGGAAAAAGGAAGTTCAGTCTTCACCTTAACACAGAATTTATTAGCATCAATTCAACTAAATGAGCTTCATATAATTTTATAAGTAACAGAAAGGGTCATCACTAATATGGTCAGAAAATCATCCTGAAATGCAAAGAGAAAAAAGGAGGAATATGGTTTCACAAACTATCATAAAATAAAGCAGGCAGCAAAACATTTCACACAGAAGGAGATGTATACATAATGTTTGTGTGTGTGTGTGTGTGTGTCTCTCTCTCTCTCTCTCTATATATATATATATTATTTTCACCATGGTTTCGATATTCCGTGGCAGCAAATAGGGCTTGGACTTTATTTTTGGTCCTAAGTGCAACCCATGCCTTTTACACCCTAATAGTTCATCGAAGAAAGGCCTCTGAAGTATAGGTCAAACTGAGACCATGTCTCCCATTGATGTCTATAAAATAAATAATAGAAAAAGTCTTACCCAACTTTCAAGAGTGTGTCATATCCAGGAAATGCTTCTCCATTGCTTGTACAGAGACATGAGACCGTCAGTGCCAACTGCAATAAAATAAAATTTCAAGATAAATATCTATACACATGTATTCTTAACATTAAATTTCCTGCACCATTAAGAAGTTTTTTGTAGTTCTGGATGATGGTGAACTAAAATTGTCCTCCTGCAGTTACTACTAGTGCTATCCAGTTATTACTAGCTGAGGATTTCACTTAATATTTTCATGTTTGCAGAGTCCTCTAGCTAAGCTATTATGCAACAAAGAAGCAAAATAAAGTATGAAGAAATCTTGAAGTATTCAGCAATTAATTCCTGCCCACACTTTATGTGAAAGATTCCGGGTTCAGTCCTTGCCATCTTCCATCAAGGAATCATTTGTGGGTGCCCACTATGCAATTAGCCCGAAAAGAATTACAGAAACAAAAAAAAAAAAAAAAAAAAAAAAAAAAAAAAAAAAAAAAAAACTTCAAGGTTTCCGCTAGTGGGCATGTTTGATGAGTTAAAAAGGTTTCTTAGTTTGAAATTGACAAAAACGTTTGTCAAATGTCAAAAACACAAAGAAATCTAAATATCACCAAACCAACAAGAAAGAACAAAGAGATTTAGAGAGAAACTTAAGAAGCTGACCTTTTCAAAGTTGGTTTCACCCATTCCTGTTTTATATAGCTCATGCACCATAGCCGTCAAGAAGATTTTACTTAGTTTGGAAAAACTTTTCATTACCTGGAGGAAAAAAAAGATAATGAAGACATATTCCAAGATCATAACAATATTGTTGTCATTGTGCAAGATGTACAATATGTGAACAGACATTCTTGTCATCCATGTAAGAATGATAATTGCTGAAGATAGTGACTAGACACTGGATCTTGTTTGTACACAGATGTGGCAGAAAAAAGCATGCAAACAGTGGTGGTTATTCAATATTTGTGCTCTGTGATAGTTTGGTCCTGTAAGAGTAGTTTTATTGCTGTGAGTTACAGTTCTTAATCAGGGAAGCACTTATATTAGTTCATAAAAACTCTAAGTGACATCATGTTTCACAGTTTCAGAACAAAAGAGACAGCTCCCCAAATAGAATTCTGTTTTCTCAATAGTTTCTTCTCTCAGCATAGTACTGTTTAGATAGTACGTTTATCCACATATAATTTGCCTTGTAGCAGGACATAACAATCAAAATATTACATGCCTCATTTATCAATTTGATATCTTCTTCCAACATGTTATCGTTCAAACAAATGGAGTATAAGTGTCAATAACAATTTAATCATAATTCAATGTTAACATATAAACTAAATTTCAAACTCACCTGAATATGAGGTGCCTGGAACATTTCTTGAATGGCTGCTTCAACATCAGCCATACCAACAAGTGATTTTCCTAGAAAGCAAAGATTTATTCAATTAAATTAGTGAGTAGAACAAACAAATGCTACTTCTCATGATGTAAGGTCTTACTTTAAGGCTACTAGTGAGGCAAGGTTCCATCTTACATTGGATGCATAATAAGGACTGATTACGAGTGATGGTTTAGATAGTTTGCCTAGTCTTAAACTCACTCTTTAGATTAGGGCCCTAGTTTAAGGATGATGATTCTGGCCTATCAACATAAGTTTTATGACAAATAACAGCCCTAAGTTTCAAATTCTGTAGACTCAACAGTGTATGACATTTTAAAATATAAAAAAGCGAGACTGCAAAACATACTTTGATGTTTTTGTCATTATTTTGAAGAAAATACAATGTGGTGACATGTTCCTTTGTAGCAAAAAAGGGTTTGCAACTTTTTGCAGCATTTCTTTGAAGTGAAATGCAAAATTTAACACCAAACATCACTAGGCCTTCTTCTACAAGTGTGTATATGAGTCCTTGGCCTTCATAGCTTTTAACCATAAACATTTTTTTATTTATTCATTATTTTTCAGCTTCTAAGCAATTGATAGTTAAAAGAAGCATATATTTTCAGTTGTTAGGCCTGCATGATTCGCTAAAAGGTTGTAACAAGAATAAGTTGGACAAACACCATTGAGAAATGAATAATATATTGTGGGTGAAAGTACTGTATAACATCTCATATATCATCATTATGTTAAAAAAAATAAAGATATCAACCTGGAGCGAGCTGAAAGCATGCAATCATTGGAATAGCTACAAGTATTGCAAACATGGGTTTTTTTAATAAAAAATAAAAAAGAAATTAAATTTTCAAGTAAAAGTGTTGCGATCATGTGAAATATGATTACAACTAAGGATGTGATACCCCGTTGTCCCTGTCACAGGGCATTCCTAGGCACATCCTTCTTCACACAGATTTACTAGTCCAATTGATACTGAATATTTACAATATCTAGGCAAAAGAAGAAAAGAGGGGAAAAGGAGAGGAATTTATTTATAAAAATATGAAATCAAATAGAGATGCATATAAGTGCCCTAAATAATTTCAACACTGGACAGATCAGATTTGGTATAACATTTTACATGCGTGCATGGGCGCAACGGATACAAAAACAAAACATTAACCAACGAATAAAAGTACAACCAAGTTTCCACTTCTCGAGGGATCTTCCACTGATTTTTTTATTTTCATTGTTTCAATATGTGAATAAATTAATGTGCATATACCTGAACAAACAGACTTAGGAGCTGATTTTAGGCTCTTGATATGATAATCTTTTATTTCTGCCGCACGCCTGCATATCTCTAGTGCACGTCGTGCATCTCCTGATATTGCTGCAACCTAAAGGTATGTACAGAATGTTAATATTGAGTTTGAAAAAAAAAAAAAAAAAACTCAGATTGGAGTGTTTATCACGTGCAAAAAATTTAGTAGATGAGAAATTATAGAAGCAATCGAGTTTCATGATTAAAAAAAAAAGAGAAAAATACTGACCTTTCTTGAAGCAAATTCTATAGCTTGTTTTTCAAATGCATCGATTCCTTTAAGGCGACTTGAAATGATTTCTTGAAGTTGCTGATAATTATAAGGGCCAAAGCAAAGCCTTTGCATACCCATCCGACTTGCAATACGAGGAAGCAACTTTTCTGGAAGATCCATGGTATTTGCTATACCTGAATTTATGTTCATTACAAAGAATGACATCAGTCATCAACATTGTCATCAGTATATTTAATTAAATAGATTGCCTTGGCATCTTATTGTGACAGATAATATCATTTATTTGCTAATTTTGTGATGATAGATCTGTCAGCTGGGAAGAGGCCTTATCAACATAAAACCATACCTATCACAATTAATTTGGAATTTGGCCTAGTAGGCCAATCAAGAATGTTGTATAGAACCTGTGACAAAAGGGTATGAATATTTAACTTTCTATACTTCACAAAAATCTAGAGCATATGAACTTAAAATATTTGAAATTATTATCACAAATTGAACCAGTTACCGATTGATTTCTGGTTACAAGAAGATCAAGTTCATCTATGAGCAGAATACAAGGCCGATCATCCTGTTTACCAACTTTCTCTCCATCCGAAAATCGTTCATTCAACAAGTGGAGAGCCTTTTTCCAACTGACTCTATGCCCACTTAATGCTTCATATATAACCTGAAAGAACATAGAGTATACTATGGGGAAACCAGAGAATGCAATCACAAAAGGAGAATAGTATCAGCTTGTCATCTTTACCCTGTATATATTCTCTGGTGACGCCAACTTTAGACCATTAATCTCCACAAAACAGTATGGTCTTATACTTCCCGCATGAACTTCTGACCTCAGATTTCTCATTACCGCTAGTACACTCATTGTCTGCAGTTTCATAAGGATAAGAAGATCAAATCTTGTTTATGCATAGAGAAGATTAGAAGAGATCGGAAGCATGTCTTAAGTAACAGAGCTCTATTTTACTCATTACAGCCAACAGATCCTACCTTGCCAGTTCCAGGAACACCATGAATGTACAGGCAACGTCCCAAACATTGATCATCACAGATCGCACCTTTGATGAATGCATTTATCTCCTCCATTTCTCTGAAAAAACGCGTGAACTTTATTAGAAAGGAAAGAAGAAAGGCACATCAAAGAAAACCTATAAAATTTCAATTTTCACATACTTGTTCCTGCAAGGCGGAGATTTAGGTAATGATGCCAGCAGAAGTGTTGCCTTTGCTCTTTCAAGTTCAGTCTGTTTGTGGCATCTTACATGCTCTGGGATTTTCTTTGTCCCTATCTTTTGAAGTCCAAAAAACTGTCCCTTCCTTGAGTTCTGTATTAGTTACACACAGACTAATTTAATTTGGGCAATCACAAGCCAAAAGCCACAAGTTTCTAATAAAGAATAGTGTCATACTGCAGCCAACTCATGAGCTGAGGATTGCTTGGTTGGTAAACTTTTTATGTTCTCATCATCATATTCAATGTCTTCATCTGTATCAGAATTTGAATCCTTGCCAAGTTTCCAATCTTCATCACTGTCATCATCTTCTTCACCATCCTACCAAATGGCAATAAACCCATAATTTTAAATGCTAACTCAATTTTGACACTATAATAACCACCAAATACTGCCTCTATTATGTGAAATGCTTACCTCTTCACCATTATCAATCTCTGCAAGACGCTTGAAACTGTGCCAATGAATATCATATTCATACTCACAAAGAAAAACATCATCTCCATAATTGGCCTTGGCATATTCTTTAGGGATCATGACATAGCAATGTCTAAGAACAGATTCCATCTGCAGCAATTTGCATGAGCATTATTAAAGACTTAAGGATGACAAGCATGAATGAATGGAGACTATAGACATGTGCAGCTAGCTTTAAAAGCTACTTCAAAGTATTAGGGCAACTTTGCAGTTTTACGCTACTTTCCAAAATTGCAGAATAAAACTGACCACTTAACATAATTGCTTAGTGGACCATGAATGTCAAAAGCAATCATAAAAGGGAATGGTAAAAAAAATTGACATGCCATTGTTTATGTGCTTGTAGGGGTGAAATCAACTAACCTGCCAATTGAAAACAATCGGAACAATTTTGATGAAAGTTCGACCCTCAGTTTGGAAAAGGTGAGGTATTTCTATTGATTGTAATGAAAAATCTATATATAAGGCTTAACCAAATTGGCTTGCTAGAGAAATACTAGGGAACGTTAAAGTAGAGAATTTGGGCTGCCCTTCAAGTGCTAAATCACAATATCTAAACGCATAAAATTCACATCCACAATAGCAGCTAAATCTTTCAGTTCCTCTTATATACTTTTTTTTCCCCTACAATAAAATTTATGTACATGCTAAGGGTCCTCTTACTTATTTGATTTAATAAACAGTTTCAAGACCCCCATTAATAAACACAAACAAACCACGGAACAAAGCATGTACCATATTACTACACTATAGAACTGTAAGAATGTCAAAGACATATTATATAATCAGTATCACATCCCAGAATACACTGCTATATTAGTACATACCTCGATGTCAGCGAAATCATTTGTACGATATAGCTCCCTCCTCAAATTATGAGGCTGTCTTCCAGCAGCAGTCTCTTCCGGGATCATATACCAACGTACCCGACACCAATAGATACCATCCACTTCTTTCCATATACTGAAAACCCCCACACACACATTATAACAAACACAACAACAACATTACGAATTCACACAATTCAGTTCAATCTAAACAACAAAAAGGAAGTTGGTAGGTACTTGGGTGGGTATCACTACCTCTCAATACGTGCAGCCCACAAATCACTCGAAAGCAGCCTCTCCCTCATTGTCCTCGCCAGCTTCTTCCCCTCCGGCGGCACTGGAAATTCAACCTCCTTACCAGATTTCCGAGCATCACAAAACCCGCATACCCAATCCCCTTCCGGAACCACCTTCAACGGCGGCTTCAAGCACTTCAAATGAAACCCACCTAAGCAATCATCACACTCAATCATCACAGACTTCCCAGCCTTAAAGCACACTCTACACTCCTCAATTTCCTGCACCTCATCGTCGGAACTCGCGTCCTCTCTCCTCTTCACATACACATCATCCCCTACGTCAAACTCCCCTCCATCATACACAACTTTCTTGTAGTACACTCGCCTTTTCGGCACCGACACCGCCGACTTAGCTCTCGTGACCACTTTGCTCTCTTCTTGCCTCTTTCTCTTCCTCTTCGACTCCAATTGCTCCGGAGAAGCCGGAGAAAAAGACGAGACATCGACTTTTACCGAATCTTCCTTATCTTTCCGCTTCAATTTCGGTAATTTTTCCGCCGAATCTCGGGGAGTGTTCGGATCGGAAGTGCGGCTCGTTTTCTTGCCACTTCTTGGGGTTTCCTTTGGTTCTTCGATCGAGACTGGTGGATCGAAGAGTGGAGAGTTTAGGCGAGAGGATCTGCGAGGGGTTAGGGTTTGGGTTTGAGGGGTTACAGGAGCGAGAGGCGAAGGCGTAGAAGGTTTTGGAGTCGATTTCGTTTGGTGTTTGGAGCTCCTCGGCGACTTGAGGAGGTGCTTCTTTGGAGTCTCCGCCATGGATGTACGGAAAATACAGTGCGATGGAGATGGCGGCGGCGGTGGTGGTGCTGGTGGTGCTAGGGTTTCGAGCACGGAGAGAGAGAGAAAGAGAAAGAGAGTTAGTTTTTGTAAGAGAGAGAAAATTGGCGGGAAAATTTCCCTCCCAATTTGGAGAACTTTTTGAACCGTTGAACAACGTATATAATAAAAAGTCCTTTTTGGGTTTCGTTAAAAATGTTTTAACGGTAAAATTTCTTTTTTCCTTTCCAATAATTTATTAGTATTGTTTCCTTTTTTTTAAACATTCTTTATGGTTTTTTTTGAGAAAGTTTACACTTGATGATAATTCATTTATTATTAGATCAGGACACCGATTAGTTTTTGGTGTAGGCGATAATTGAATATCAAATTTCTTATTTAACCATAAAAATTTTTACCAATTGAACTAACTGGAATCTATTTTCTTTTTGGTATTGATTGAAGATTGATCTTCATTTTCTTTAATAAAATTTGCTTTCTAAAGTATCTTAAGGTCGTAAAAGGTTTTCTTTTATAACTATCAAAAAATACTATAACATAAGAAGAAAACTTATTAATGTCATATTTCAATTGGTTGACACTTTAGTATTTTGAAATAAAGCGTTCGAGGTAATAGTAATACACACCATTTGATTGCATTATCTCTATTCATCATGCTTGTCTCTTTTTTCTTTCCTTTTTTTGAAATATTAAACTAATTCAAAGATTATACAAGGTTAATTGCAATTATTCATCCTAAACTAAGGACATATTTGTAATGCACACCATAAAATAAATAAATAAAATTCTATTGAAACCTTAATTCAAGATTAATTTGTTATATCTGCACCATCATTCAAGTCAGTGTCATAATTAATTAATTAGTATATTATCTACTATAAACCATTGGAGTATTTATAATAATGATTTTTTTTTTTGGGAACAACTTTACCATGACAACTTAATTAACTAAAAAAAATACTGCAATTGATACTTGATTTGAGATTAATTTGGTATTTAGACACTCATTGGGACGATGATGAACACTACAAATATTGAATTGGGGTGATGGTTGCAAAATATTGTAATTTAGAGTGGATGACTACAGTTAACTATTATACATATATACACAAATTTAGATTTGGTGCAATAGCAAATTAGCAACTACAGTACATTTGTCTTTCAAGGTCTAAGATTACAAGTTAAAAAGTTTTTTTTTAATCTCAGCCCTTGTATAATTAATTTTTTTTAACCTTTAAATTTTTTACTTTTAACTTTTTTCTCTCACATCAAAGGTATAAGTCAGCTAATGCAATAAGTAATAACCCTCGTTTGTCCAAAAAAAAAAAAATCCTATATGTAATTAAAACAAATTTTAATAATTGGTATTTGGGGATGACTCTTCCAACTATACCACACCAAATTGCCAATTGTCTTGTGACTCAATGATATTGTCCAATCTCTCACATGGAGTGAAATTTTATTTTTATGTAATTTTTAGATAGATAGATAGTGGGGAAGGGAGATGTAAGGTTCAAATCATATGACTGGAACACTGCAAATAATGTCATTATCATTGGGTTATCACGTAACCTCCATGAAATGAACTTGAGCTCATAGACAAACCACAGAGAAGGAAATAGGAATAATTGAGTGAGACCTTGATCTAGGCTCATTATTGAGACATATGTGACAAAACTTCTTAATTGGAAGTTATAACCTTAGAATTTCATACATAAGAGTAAACAATAAAACATAACCTCAATATATAAAATAAAAACATAACTGTAGTCTATTAGTAATACAGACTTTTAGCCTCATAAGAAATTCTTGCTAACTCACAGGGGGAAGCAGAAGCATATCCTCAAAGCTCCCATTGCTTTATCTGCTAAATTTAGAGCTCAACAATTTGCACACAATGGTTATTGATACTATAAATAATAACACTTTCAAATGAATATCTGAATGTGATTCATCTCACTCTCTCTCTCTCTCTCTCTCATCCTTTTGGATGAGCAATATACATCTAATAAAAGTAGCTATATGTCATTTAATCCTTGCCTATAACTCTTCAAGCCGAGTATGACAAGGACTAATCCAAGATAATCGTAATTGAAAGTGGACGCCAAGAGTTGAAACTTGTAATTGTTCCATGGAGGAAATCTAAACCAAAATTCAGTAAGGAAACTTCTTCTTGTAACAGCCTTCTCATGGCTGAATGTGTCAAATGAGAACTTTCCATGGTACCTACCAAATCCACTTCCACCAACTCCTCCAAATGGGAGGGTATCAGCTGCATACTACACATAGCCAAATGCAAGCCTTCAGACTGAGAATTTAGAAGCTATAAGCATTGAGGACTATTTTACTGTTTTTTGGCCTTTGTAATGAAGTGTAATTTAATATTCACTCATTAAGTACAGATTAGACAGTTTAGTTTACTTGAGAAACTAAAAGTAGTGCAGACAATTGACTTATTGATAACATACTTGAATAATTGTATCGTTGAATGTCACGCTTCCAGATGATGTTTCAGAAATCATCCTTTTTTGGAGTGTTTTATTTTTAGTGAAGCAATATATAGCCAGTGCTTTAGGCTTTGAATTTATGAATTGTATACTGTCTTCAATCTTCTCTAGCTGTCAAACCAAGAAAAGAATCACTATAAATGAGCAACATGCCTTACTGAGTACTCAGTTTTCTTGAGCTACCACCACATTCATAAATACACTGCCCGACAAGGCCAGTCAAGAAACCTATTATATAATACATATATCTGCATGTGTGTCTTACTGTAATTATTGGAAGCAATGGACCAAAGATCTCATCTGTCATAATTTCTGCTTGGAGAGGGGGATCCATCAAGATTGTTGGCTCAATGAACCTGAATGGAGATCAATAACAAGCATATTAAAACTAATACTTGTGAAACATACAAATTAAAGAATAAGACAAGCTGTCAAAGAAAATTGTCCTAATGATAAAAAAGAGGTTAAAAACAGAAGCTCAACTTTCTCTTATATACCAAGCATTTTTCTCTTTTCAAATCCTCAAAATAGCACAATGGAATAATTTAATATAGGGATTAATCCCATATAAAAACCAATTTATTGAATATGAACACTACGAATTCATATATAACCAAAACTTCCTTAACAAAAAAGAAAAAGGGAGGGTCGTGGGTTTTAAAGAGAGAGAGAGAGAGAGAGAGAGAGAGAGAGAGAGCTTAAATCATAAGGTCCATATTCAGAAAAGCGATTAAATAATGTCATTTACAAGTTATCTTCATCCACTGAACCACCGAAAATAGTAGAGGCATCAACATGTGGATCCTTAAGAAGATTCTTAAGTCGTAAGAGATGTTGTTTATTTATTATCCTTGCAATGCTGTGTGATTCCTTTGGATTTTCTCCAAACATTTCCTTGATCATGCTCTTCATCAACTCCACCTGAAATAGAGTATCATTGTTTCAAAATGTTGTTGCATTACAAACAAAAAATTCATATAAGATTCAGCATAAACTACTACTTTCATACCACAGTGCGTGTAAATTTCTTTTCAACAAGGACGTAGTCTATTGCTATGCATGCTTGACCAGCACAGCAACCAAATTTCCCATAAACAATTCGCTTTACCGCCACCTTGTGATTAGACAGCACAAAAGAACTCAACTTAGCATATTGTCATAACATAGACCAGAAATGCATAAGTGTGTAGGCCAATTCTGTGACTAAAAAATATTATAGTGTACCACACTAAGGCCAAACTTACCTTTATATCCCAAGAACTAGAAAGGGAATCAAGAACGGCAGGGCATTTTCCACCCAACTCTAGAGTAACAGGTGTTAGATGCTTCACAGCAGCAGACATGACAATCCTTCCAACATGTGCACTTCCTAAGCATTAACATTAAGATTGAATTACTTAGTACCCATTTGGATTCAAATTAATTTGGCGTTTGCGTTTTGTAATTTGCGGTTTTCTCTTTTTTTTTGTTCAGCCTGCAATTGTTGACAAGTCAATTGTGAACAGTGCACCCGTGCACTGTTCACGATCCCACAAATTACACTTTTTAACAACTTTTTCATTAAAAATGGGTTACACAGTACTATTTACACATTTAAAAATTATTTCGTTACAGTGTTTTCAGTTTCAGCAAAAATAAGCTGTATCCAAACGGACCCTTAATCTTTTAAAACCAATGGTTAGAATAATGATTAGGTGAATAAAATTCATTATTGCATATCAGTCTAAGTTTGAACCATGTCCTCACTTTAATTCTCATTTAAAAAGTTATATTGAGCATGAGTCTAGGCTCACGTGCAAGGGGGAGTGTTAGAAAGATGAGAGACTGATTTTACCTGTAAATAAGATCTTGTCCCATTTCTGCTGTAGTAGTTGTTCACCCACAGATGGTCCACCTTGGATAACCTTGACAGCTTTGTTGTCCAAGTAAGTGGAAATTGCAGTTGCTAGAAGAGAAGCACTAGCAGGAGCCAATTCAGAGGGCTTTAGAACCACTGTATTTCCAGCTGCTAATGCCCCTATCATTGGTTCCAAGGACAGTCCTATATTTTGTAACAAAATGACAACAATTCAATCGATATTAGGATATGGGAGGAGAAAAATGAAGCAAACTATTTTTTTTTTCCCCTAGTTATGTTAGAATAATGGTTTAATGATTGAATTCATCATTTACTAACCATTTAAGTTTTTGGAACAATCAATGATTTATCATTATATAAAGAATAATGATCTTGAGTTTGAACTCTATCTCCACTCTACCTCCCATTTAAAAAATTAAAAACTTCCCGTGCTCGGCCTCACTTGTTAAGGGGAGTTTGGGCCAAACGTATAGGAAAGTATTAGAATAATGATTAAATGAATAAATTTATTATTTCTTAATATTTTAAACTTTTGAAACAATCAATAATTTATCATATTCTAAAAGGTATAATAATTTACTTACCAAAGGGAAAATTCCACGATGAAATAATGAGGACAAGGCCAAGAGGCTCAGGAACAATTTCTGCACTAGTGAGCAAAGCAATTTGCGGCAGTTTAGCCTATAAACCATACGTTAACGAGAATTGTTAGTATATGTTGCCTCAATTTACTTCGTGAATAAGTTTCTCAAAAAAAAAAAAAAAAAATTCTTGAATATTGTTAGGAGGTGACTAAACCAATGTTGGTTTATGTATAAACTTTAACTTCTTTTCTTACTAGAAAGCAGGAAAATTTTAAAAGGTTCTACAAACCTTTTTTTTTCCCATGCAGAATCCCAATAAAATATTATTACCCCAATTTTTTTTTTATTAAATAATACTTTGATCCTTAAAGTTTGAGACCATCTTCATTTTGGTCCACTGAGTTTGATTAAGTTTTCAAAATAATCAATATTTTGTCTATTTTCATGACTAATTTAGCCGTTAAGTGTCAACAAAACAAGATTATTTCTTTTTCTTTTTAAAAAAAATTAGCCTCTCTCCCTTAATGGCCATAGGAGTCATGGACATAGACATAAGGACCAAATTAATGAAATCAAATGGTAGACTAAAATGAAAAATCTCAAACTTAAGAGACCGAAATGAAAAAAATTCAAAATTCAAGAGTCAAAAATATAATTTAGTCTTTTTTTGTGTGGTTTATTGTTATGAAATATACAAATAATTCGTTTCTTCTTCCTTTTCTCTATTATTACTATTATTATTATTAGTGTATATATATATATATATATAACTAAAATCGAAACTTTTGACTTTTTATTGACCTCTCTAGAGCTTACCACATTATTATCATTTTTTTTTAAATAAAATTATTTTTGTTTAGTCCAAACTTAACAAGGAGTGAAACTCTATCTTTCTAACAAGTCCAACTTAAACTCAAACTCCAACTCATCATTATCATTTTTTAAAACAAAATTATTTTGTTTAGTCTAACAAAAAGTGAAATTTTATCTCTCTAACAAATCCAACTTATTTCCAAATTTGCGAGGTTAATCATGAATTTTATAAAAGCAGTGCAAACCTCAATATATATTTTTTAAAACCGAGTAGAGGTATGAGTTATTCTTTTGTTATTTTCTTCTCCTTTACTTTGTTAAAAAAAAAATTTATTTTATTGTTTTTCATGTATTTTTTAAAAAGTAATTTTGGTACATGAATCACCAAATTCTCTTTAGCTATTTTTTACAAGATAAAAAAGCTTGCAATAATTGAATTTGGGGTTGCTGCTACTACATATGTCTTTACTTCACTTCACGATATGAAAGTATGTTAATTTCTTGGGTAAAACGCTTATATATGATATATTAAGAGGAGGTATGTCTTTCATTATTTCAATGTGGGCTCTTGCACAACATTGTTTAGTGTGGGCCACATGTGGATAAAGTTCGTTTAAAGTTTAGATCCGTTAAAATTTAAAACTTATTGCTTTATGGGTTTGTGTATTTTTTTTTTTTCTTATATTTCTCTTTTGAATAGTTATATATTTTTTGAATTATTTCAATAACTTATTCTTTAATTATATATCTTTTTTGGCATTTTGGAAGTTTTAATATTTGAATTTGTGTAGTCACACACACACACACACACACACATACACATATATTTTATCTATAATTTTTAAGTTCTAAATCTTTTGATTCCTTCTAATAGTTATAGTCATGGATTATTCTTTTAAATGTAACTCATCTTTCTCTTATATTTCTCAATTATTTAGTCATATATATTTTGCTTTGTTTCAATAATTTCTAAGCAATAAATCATCTTATTTTTTAATATTTTTTGGTCTTTCAGAAATTTTAATATTTGAATTTTTGAGTTATTTTTTTTTACAGTATCTTAAATTTTTTCACAAATTTTTTGTGAGCCATTGCTTGTTCAAGCAATGACTTCTTTATCAAATTTTAACACAAATTGAAGTCATACAAGAGCAAATCATACAATGGTGTAGTTTTTTAATCAATTTAAGATTTTATAAAATTATTTTAGTTTACCTCACAAATAGGTAGATTCTCATATATAGCACGGGTTAACGACTAGTTATTATTATTATTATTATTATTATTATTATTAATGCCATGTAAAGTCTAGTAGTTGAGCTTACCTTTCTTCCTGACATCCATCCTCTCAAAGATTCCAATGCCAAATTCAGTGTCTTAATCAAGGTTCCTACCTGCAAACAAGGAGAATTTACTATAACAAAAGCAAGAGATCAAACTTTCAATCTCTCCATCTTAAAAATGAATCCAAGAGTCTTTACCACTATTTACGTCCCTGTAAAAATATGTTCACAAATTCCTCGTGATTGTGATTATTATTCAACCTGTTTTCAAATTCTATTCATGTTCCTTTTCCCTTGTGAGGGTAGTGAATAATTAAACAAATTTCTTGTAATTTTGGCTAAGAACAGTTGTGCATTACTTCTAAACCCATTTTATGTGATAAATAATATTAGACCCTACCAAATGAATGTGAATTTGTGTGTTCAAATCCTATTGGATGTATGTGTAATTTACCAAGGAAGTTTTTTTTTTTTTTTTAATTAAAAAAAAAAAAAAAAACCCTATCCTAGAAACAAGAAAGCCACAAAAACATGCACTTAAAATAAAACAAGTTAGTAACCTCTCAAACAGGTTATTATGACACTTATTTTTTAGAAGGTAATCCATATAGTAGAAAATTAAAATGGAACAAGATATATAGTTTGTATACCTCATCTCTAAAAGTCTCAACCTGATGCTTTCCCAAGTCTTGCTTAAGAGCATTAAAGATATCACCCTCCTTTTCCTTTAGCAGAGTAAGCAGCCCTTTGAGCTGTGTCTTTCTCCAAGATGCTTCTTTAGTCTTTCCATGACTGTAATACTCTCTCATGTCCTCCAGATCTCTTTCGAAGTCTCTCAAAGTCTCCATGGCTTAGAGGAAGGAAAAAAAAATGTGCACTAAACTCTTCGTCCACACAGCTTAATTCAACCAGCTTTCTTTGCTGACTAGTTGGGTTCATAAATTAAAGCTTCTCCTCATGCAGTCTACGTTACCAGTCTATAGTAAATATGTGGGGTCAAGAGAGGGTTAAGTGTCAGCTACCACCTTTCAAAATAGATGTACATGCATCTACTATTAATTTTTGTACAATCTTGTTTAATTATTTTTATGGGACCATATGACTTTCTTTTTTTTTTTTTTTAATGGAATGGGACCATATGACTTATTAGTTTATCAAGTAATAAAATTCATCCATGTGGCCTAGAAAGTAGCATATCCTTATGGAATCATATGGCTTATTAGTTTATCTTTATCAGACAGTGCGAAAGTGATTGTAGCCTGACAAAGTCTAACACCAGTGCTAAAATATACTATACTCCCCTCTTTTTAATGATGGCAGGTCTTTGTTAGGCAGCTTTCACCAAGTCAGAGTGGAGCATGTATTCCGAGAAGGGAATAAATGTGCACACTTGAAAAAAGGGGTTGTCCTATGCCGGAGGACTTTGTTGATTCTGATTTGCTCCCCAACTCTGATATTTCCTCTCTTGTTAATATGGATGCTTCTAGTCTGTATCATTGTAGACTCTCGGGAGCTACTCTCGCCACTTTGGCGAGTTAGTGGTTTTATGTATATTCCGTTTAACCAAAAAAAAAAAAAAATGAGTTTATCAAACAGTGTACTTCTTTTGTGTATAGTTATAAGATCATATGTAGCCAAAATATGGGTAACTTGATTTGCTTCTTTAAGTTGTTTTGTTCATGGATCTGTCCTATCAGTTTCATAAGTTTTCAAAATAATCAATATTTCATCTATTGTCATGACTAATTTAGCTGTTAAGTATCAACAAAACATATGTTCACAAATTCTAAACAAATATTATTGTAATACTCAAAAACAAATATTATTTGATCCACTAATATTATTGTAAAAATATGTTCACAAATTCCTCGTGATTGTGATTATTATTTAACTTGGTTTCAAATTTTATTCATTTTCCTTTTCCCTTGTGAGGCAGTGGATAATAAAACAAATTTCTTTTAATTTTGGCTAAGAACATTTGTGCATTACTTCTAAACCCATTTATGTGATAAATAATATTAGACCCTACATGAAGGTGAATTTGTGTGTTCAAATCCTATTGGATGTATGTGTAATTTACCAAGGAAGGTTTTTTTTTTTTTTTTTTTTTTTATTTTTATTTTTATTTTTATTTATATATATATATATATGTATATATTTTTTTTTTATATATATAATAAAAAATAATATAAAAAAACCCTATCCTAGAAACAAGATAGCAACAAAAACATGCACTTAAAATGGTCCAAGGAAAGCACTCGTATGCTTAAAATAAAACAAGCTAGTAACCTCTCAAACAGGTAATTATGACTCTACTATAAAAAAATATAAAAAAAGTTATTATGACTCTTATTTTTTAGAGGGTAATCCATATATATGTACACTCAGAAAATTAATATGGAACAAGATATATAGTTTGTATCCCTCATCTCTAAAAGTCTCAACCTGATGCTTTCCCAAGTCTTGCATAAGAGCATTAAGGATATCACCCTCTTTCTCCTTTAGTAGAGTAAGCAACCCTTTGAGCTGTGACTTTCTCCAAGATGCTTCTTTAGTCTTTCCTTGACTGTAATACTCTCTCATCTCCCCCAGATCTCTTTCAAACTCTCTCAAAGTCTCCATGGCTTAGAGGAAGTGCACTAAACTCTTCAGCCACAGCAGCTTAATTCAACTAGTCTTCTTTGCTGACTAGTTGGGCTTCATAATTAAAGCCGCTCCTCATGCAGTCTACGTTACCAGCCTATGTGTACGTTTGGATAGAGTTTTGCGCGTCTAGCATCCATCAATTTTAGGTGGGTGTATGCAATGTTCATAGGGCCTACATTTTTTTTTCTTTAGAAAAACAACTTTAAAATTGAGTCTTACAGTACTATTCACATATTTAAAAATTATTTTGTTACAATATTTTTAGTTTTTAATTTTCAACGATAAGCATTATTTAAACAGACCCATGTATGGTAAATATGTGGGGGTCAAGAGGAGATTAAGGGTCCGTTTGGATACAGCTGAAAACTGAAAATTGAAAAATACTGTAGCAAAATAATTTTTAAATTTGTGAATAGTATCGTGGGACCCATTTTTAATGAAAAAGCTGCTGAAAAGTGAAATTTGTGGGTCCGTGAACAGTACATGATGTGCTGTGATTGGCTGAAACAAATTGGAAAAGTCAAAATTTGCGGTTACTGTTCATTGAACAGTACATGAACAGTAACCGCAGCACTCAAAAAGCTCAAAAACACGTGGAAAAAAAAAAAAAAAAAAAAAAAGGAAAAACGCAGACGCAAACGCCCTTTCCAAACGTAGCCTAAGTGTTAGCTTCTACCTTTCAAAACAGATATACATTTATTATTAATTTTTTTTGTACAATCTTACACAAGAATTATTAGAAGGGTAAAACTAATATTAAAAAAAAAATTCTGGCCCATATGGCTTATTTAATTTTTTTTGATGGGACAATATGACTTATTAAGGACAATAAGAAATTTTTAGTAATATTATTTAAATGTTGTGAAAATACGTATGGATAAAAAAATTCATAAAAATATATGTTGTGGTGTTTAAACAACAAACACTATTATTTAAATAACATTACTAAACAGACCTAGTTTTTTTTTTAGTAATAGAATTCATCCAGACTTAGGGTCTGTTTGGATAGAACTTATTTTGCTGAAACTGAAAACTGAAAACTGAAAACACTGTAGCAAAATAATTTTTAAATGTGTGAATAGTACCGTGAGACCCATTTTTAATGAAAAAGTTGTTGAAAAGTGTAATTTGTGAATCCGTGAACAGTGCATATGTGCACTGTTCACTGCAGAAAGTCAACATTTATAGTTACTGTTCAATAAACAGTAACCACAATACTCCAAAACGCGTGAAAAAAAAAAAAAAAAAAAAGAACAAAAACACAGGAATAAAACACAACGCAGCTTATAAGTGAAACCAAACACAAACTTAGTTTTGCTAAAAAAAGAAAAAAGCAAAAAAGAATTCATCTGTGCCTATTTTTGGTAAATAAGATTGTGCTGCCTGGAAAGTGATGTGATAGTCATTTATGAAGGCAGTGGAACGGCCCCTGGAAAGTGATGTGATGGTCATTTATGAAGGCAGTCCCCCACACCCCTCCCCCACAGGTGGTGTTACTAACTCCACGGAAATCCACAAGAGCTAGTCCCCCCTCAAATTAATGAGGTCGGTCGGGAGCCAAAGAAATCTTCTCCAAAAACATTATAAAGGTCAGTCAAGTACAATTATTAGCACGTTTTTTTAATCGGTTTATAATGTATGTAGGTAGGGTTCGAATTTTATATATTTTTAATTCAACCATAAAAAATTTTATTAATTTTTTTTATATAAGGTAGAATTTTATTTTACTTTAATTTAAATGTATATATGTGTGAAACTTCCTCTGAAAACTTGAATCTTAGCTCTTACGTCCCCACACTCCACAAACATTTATATTTGTAGAGTGACCATCGCATAAAAAGTATATAATGGTAAAAAACTTTACTAGTTAAACTAGTCAAAGCTGCTTAAATTTGCTTCTCCTTATTTGCATATTTTAAACTTTTCTTAAACTTTACTTTTTTCGGGTTTCAATAAGCACCTAGCCCAAAATTTTAAAAGAATCAAACCTCCCATCCATTTATTGGTAAATTTTTCTCAAGCCACATTCTAACTTTTTGACTTGCCATGTCAATACTATATATCTTCCATTTATGCAATTTCTTAAAGAGTTAAAAAAGGGTGGGACCAAAATTTTGATATTTTTCAATTTTTTTAAAATGAAACTGAAACTTTTTAAATTTGGGGTACCCAAAATACAAAAAAAGGAAAGAAAGAAAGAGAGATTCCACCTAATTGTGATTCTTTCTTTCTTTAAATTTAATTAAATTTAATCTCATCTTAAATTTATATTTTGAGATTAAAATTAAAGCTAACAAAAATTGGGCCAAGTCATTTACAATTTTGCATTACAAAGCCCCTCCAACTCTAACATGCCAACAAGATGTTAAGCTAGGAAACGAGAAAATATGCAAAATACACATGAAAAAGTCTAGAATGTGGAATCCATACTAGTAATATGGGTAAACTACGTATTTGGCCCCTATTCTATACACCATATTTCAATTTGGTCCCTAACTTTTCAATTGTGTCAATTTGGTCCATAACTTTTCAGTATCGTGTCAATTTAATTCTTACTATTATTTTTTGGATGAAAATTGATAACGCGTCTAATGGTTAAAATAAAAAAAATTAGCTTTCATTGATGTGACAATGTGCTATAATTTTATTTTGACCATTTGACATGTTATCAATTTTCATCCAAAATATAACAATAAGGACTAAATTGACACGACACTAAAAGGTTAAAGATCAAATTGACACAATTGAAAAGTTAAGGACCAAATTGAAATATGCTATAAAAGATAGGGACCAAATATGTAGTTTACCCCTAGTAATATTTAAGGGGTTTCTTTTGTTTGAGATCCTCAATTTTGATTCTCAAAATACCCTAAAATTTACTAGTTTGTAAAGCTTAAATAATAAGGTTAGATATGTAAAATTACTAATTTAAAAACTCATAAATTTTAGCTAAATTTAAAATTTCAGTTTTTTCTAACCACATTTCTCCCACCTCCACAATTCTCTCTCACGTTAGATAGTAGCTAAGTATAATTCAACTTTTTTTTTTCTACCATTTCAGTAAAAAAAAAACTTTTTTTTTAATAAAAATAAAACTACTTCTTTTCCAGTACTGATGTACTCTTTAATTTTTTTTTCCTAATCTCCAAAATGAAATTGCCATAAGTTTTTCTGCATTACTATTTTTTTTTTTTTTTTTAAATGAAACCAGATATCATTCACTCATTCAATATTTAAAGAACATGAATCCAAATACAAGGCCTCTAAGGTAGGTTGTGGTATTTTTTCTAGCCATATAACATCATTATCTATTTGGCAAGCACAGCGAGCCAAAGAGTGGGCTATAAAGTTTGCACTATGACGGAACTAACACAGAAACTCCTAAGACCTGCAGCTAAACATCAAATGTTTTCATATATCAGTCCCAACCGAGATGAATTGACAGCTGGAGATGAAATTGCTTTTATGACATGTACATTATCTCCCTCAAGGATAATCTCTGAAAAGCCTGCATCTATTGGCGGAGCCAGAATTTTGGTTCAGAGGGGGCAAAATTAAAAGATATTATTTAAAGTGAAATTGATCTAAAAAATATTAATAGATAATAATAACAAAATAAATAAACAGTTGTAAGAAAATAAACATATTTCATATCATTAAAATAAATTTAAAAAAAAAAAACCAATTCATACTACAAAATCTACAACAAAAAATTTACAAACTGATGTGGTAAAAATGTGATTAGTGTTACTTAATCAATATATAATGAATAAATGTTTGAATTTTTTTTTTTTGTTATTGGTGACATACCAATTTTTAAGATATAAGTAATAAAATTTGTAGTATCTCTAGCATCACTCAACAATAAAATACTGTAAAAAGTATCATTAACAGTGAAAATGGTAAAAAAAATAGAAAAGAAAAAAAGTGAAACAGGTGTCAAACTTGGACAAGACCAAAGCTACTTACATGAACAGTAAAATAGGTGAAAAGGTCATACTGTTTGATGTTTGAGAAAACTTTTTTTTACTTTCTTTTCCTGTGTTAGAATCATTTTCAAGTTTCAACGAAGTGGGAGTCCTTTTTTAGTTTTTTTTTCTCTATGCCAGTGAGTAACTACTTAAGAATTAAGATTACATATACATGACAATTTTAGGAGAAGTCAGGGGGGGGGGGGGGGGCAGGTGCCCCCCCTCGCCCCCCTCTGGCTCCGCCCCTTCCTGCATCCACCACAAATTCCATTGCTTTCCGACAAGCTAGCGCCTTTGCCTCCTCGCTATCAAGTACTGGTGGTCTCTTAGCTGATAGAGCTGCCATTACTAATCCTCTCTCATTTCAAACCACTGCACCACAACTAGTTGCACCTATCTGTGTAAATACAGTTGCATCAAAATTTAATTTGTAGACAAATCCCTATTTAAAAAAATAAGTAAAAAAATATACATATCCTCATCCCATAATCCTATTTAGTTTTTATTTATTTATTTATTTTATGAGATTATCTTATGTTGGGAAATTTAGACCCAGGTTGATTGAATTAACAAGTTTTAAACTCAAGTTGTTAATTAGATTTATTATAAATAAAACTTGTTAAAACAAACAACATCAATATCATGCAGCGGAAAAAATAAATAAGACAAGATATGATGACCCAGAAAAACCAATAAAACAAACTAGTTTCATAGTAAAAAACCTGGAGGGAAACTTTCCCGAAAAGCAATTCACTATAATAAAGAGAATTTTCAGATCTGGTATAAAACTTTTGTCCCTAAACTCTACAATCTCCGTAGATGAACTTACAGCAGAAACTTTCTACCGCTTTAGAACCTCTGAACTTTTCAATATATGAATGCCACCATTTTTGATGCACGAATCCCAGAACGTAACTAACCAATTGCACGGATCCTAGTACGCGACTTAATCACTAACTTGAAGAAGATGTTGGCTGCAAAGTTCTTCACTTCATCAATAATGAAGATCAAGAAGCACTTGGTTACAAAACTCTAAGAAGGAAAGACACAGTAGCTTCTTTCAGAGAGAGAATAAGGCATCGGTCACCTTTTGCATATGTTCTCCATGTATTCTCTTATGTGACGGCCTCTAAAATAAGCCTTATATATGTCTAGAGTTGTGAGAAAAGAAATTTTACACAAATATATAAGCATAGATCGAAAATCAGATCTAAAAATCTGAATTCCCGTAACCTCGATAGATACCTCAATAGATAGTATCTGTTAAGTCTTATTAAATCTCGATAGATAGTTATCTATCGAGCAGGTGTCGAACTATCTGTCTAGCTTTAGTGAACAACTTTTCTTCACTTGTTTCTTGGTCTAATCTTCATGGCTTTAATACTAGACTTGAACAACATGTTTCTTGGAGTATTAAACACATTCTAGATCTACTCAAATAGAAGTAAAGTGCGTTTTGTCAAAAGATTAGCAAATTACACAAAATATGTCCTTTACATCTCATGTAATTAAAAGAATATCCAGTTATCCACTACTATTTTTCACTTATCTAGGCAAATTTATTAAGTTTTAAAATCCTACATTCTAAAAAAAAAAAAAAAAAAAGGTTTTAAAATCCTAAATTTTAGGCTACTTATAAAATATTTCTCTTTCTCACATTTTTTAGGCACGTTTACTTCTATAAAAAATGTAAGGGTAAAATTCCCAAGTCAAACAACGGACCTTGGGCCCTATACAGAGTCCAACTACGACCAAAGGGAAAATGGGCCGCCAAAACAACTGCCAGCCCAACCCTAATAAGTCCAAACTTATTTAAAGGAGACGTCCGAGGAGGAGTGTCTCCTCGGACGTGCCAAATACGAGCCCAACATGCACCCTATCCATAATAAGGAGTCATTCCAAACAAACATAGGTAATAAGGATAAGCCTCACAAAGCAGGAAGAAGAAAGAAAAGATAAGATGTCTAGGAGACAACCACAACTGCCGCATTAAATGCAGGGAAGCTATTTTTCCAGCCGCATTGATGTGGAGAAGACAGGCGAACAGTGTTACATTGGCCAATGCAACTCACAGAAAGATAAGGTGGATGTCCGATGGGACAGGCACTCAAGTGAGGGTCCAGATGGTTAACAAGTGTAAGGTTCTTATCAATTTAAGGAGGCTATATAAGAGAAGGAAATCCCCATGAAGAGGGGATCAGAAAAGTTTAGAAGAGAAAGAAAGAGAGAGAGAGAGAAGAATTCTGTAGTCTTTAATCATAACAAGAGGTGCACTCATACGTCTCCTCGGACCAAGTATCCTATGGACAAAGGAGATATTCTTACGTTCAGACTGTTGCATGGCATACAATTAACTAACGTTCACTTCGTCCAGCCCTAGTTCTGTAACCCGCTCTCTACAAATTCATTGTCTAGGGTCCTTTGGGCCACAACCACTTACTTGCTGGGTCTGGGCCCCAAAAACCGCCCCTACAATTGGCGCTGTCTGTGGGGAGAACTTATGTCTCGACAAGTGAAACTGTAAGAAATGGAAGGATCAGGTCCGCGCCAAACCGGACCTGCGGATTCCCAATGGCAGGACAATTTTTTGAATCTCGAACGGGAGAAAGACCAAGACAAGCAACGAAAGGGCAGTGTGAACACCTCTCACACGAGTAGGAGCCGCTCGAAAGGGAAAGGTCATGCATCCCATAAGCAAAACGATCGAAAGGCTTTACAGCAAGAAATTGATGATTTGAAGAAGAAGCTGCGCCGAGCGTAGCGAAAACATCCCTCACCCAGCTTGGACACTAGCAGTGATGAGGATAATGAATACAGGCGGAGATCAAGAACCCCTCTAAGCGAGACTTTTTCCTACGAGGAAGAGCGACCTCTCAAACGCGGCCATAAAAGCCCATCTTACCAAGGCCTGGCCAACGATGCTATGAGTAAGGCCCTGGATCGCATCTTCCAGTCGCCTTTCATGCGTAGAATAGAGAGGGCAGAGCTTCCTCGGCAGTTCTATCAACCAACGTTTGCCATATACAATGGTCAGACTGACCCAGTAGAGCATGTAAGCCAATTTAATCAGAGGATGGCCGTCCATTCCAGGGATGAGGTGTTAATGTGTAAGGTGTTTCCGTCCAACTTGGGACTTATGGCGATGAGATGGTTTGATGCCCTTAAGCCGAATTTCATAGATTCCTTTAAACAGCTGACACAGGCTTTTGGTTCCCGCTTAATTACCAGCAGTAGAGTTCCTCGGCCCCTAGATTCCCTCCTATCCTTGTCCATGCGGGAAGGGGAGACACTGAAGGCCTACTCAAACAGGTACTGGGAAATGTATAATGAGATAAAAGGAAATTACGATAACGTCGCCATTAGTACGTTCAAGAGGGGCCTGCCGACAGAGCACGGCTTAAGAAAGTCCCTCACTAGGAAGCCAGTCACCAGTGTGCGCCAACTCATAGACAGAATTGACAAGTACAAAAGGGTCGAGGAGGACCAACAGATAGGGAAGGGTAAAGCGAAGGTTGTCCCTCAGGAGAGGAGGGACTTCAGGTCAGACCGCTTTAATAGCAGTAACAGGCCGAGAAGAGACTACGCGGAACAGTCTGGATCCAGTAGGGCACAGGCAGTCCATGCTGTGTTCCGAGAACCATTACACAAGATCCTCGAGAAGGTGAAGTGTGAACCATTCTTTCAATGGCCGAACAGGATGGCAGGTGACCCCTCGAAACGTAATCAGAATCTATATTGCGCGTACCACCAAGAGCTAGGTCATACCACCGATGATTGCAGGAATCTGAAAAACCATTTGGATCGGCTTGTCTAAGAAGGGAAGTTGAGGCATCTGTTGCATCGCCCTGAAGGATGGCAGGAACAGTCAAATATTGAAACCAGACAAAGTACATTGAGGCCACCCATTGGCACAATAAATGTCATTCTTACCGCACCTAGAAGGACCGGTTCCAGCCGTTTCAGAGTAATGTCAGTGGGCAGATTCTTGATTGAGCCAGACGATAGGGAATCCAAGAGAGCCAGAGTAATTGCCACGCTCTTAATCGGGTTCTCGGATGAGGACAAACAAGGAACCTTCAAACCCACGATGATGCCCTAGTTGTCACGCTCAGAATTGGAGGTTATGACGTGAAAAGAGTGTTGGTTGATCAAGGCAGCGCCGTGGAAGTAATGTACCCTGACTTGTATAAAGGATTGAACTTGAAGCCAGAAGACCTGTCGCCATATGACTCCCCTTTAGTCAATTTTGAAGGAAAAACTTTCACCCCGAAAGGCATGATTCAGAGTAATGTCAGTGGGTAGGTTCCTGACTGAGCCGGACGACAGGGAATCCAAGAGAGCCAGAGTAATTGCCACGCCCTTAATCGGGTTCTCGGATGAGGACAAACAAGGAACCCTTCAACCCCACGATGATGCCCTAGTTGTCATGCTCAAAATTGGAGGTTATGACGTGAAAAGAGTGTTGGTTGATCAAGGCAGCGCCGTGGAAGTAATGTACCCTGACTTGTATAAAGGATTGAACTTGAAGCCAGAAGACTTGTCGCCATACGACTCCCCTTTGGTCAGTTTTGAAGGAAAAACCGTCACCCCGAAAGGCGTGATTAGGCTGTCTGTACAAACAGACTCAGACGTAGTGTAGGTGAACTTCATTGTGGTAGACGCGTACTCCCCCTACACAGCTATCGTGGCTCGACCATGGCTTCATGCACTAGGGGCTGTGCCATCAACCTTGCACCAAAAAGTGAAGTATCCGTTAGGAGGTCAAGTCAAAGAAATAATAGGGAACCAAACCATGGCCAGGCAATGCATGGTGTCCGCAATTTCACGACGACCAAATGGTGAACCTTCTATCTCAGCCGAGAACCGCTTATAGCAATTAATGACCCCGGTCCCAGCTTCAGGTGGTGGAGGACCAGCCATGGAGGTGAGCTGTGAGGATCTGGAGAAAGTACTCGTCGGATCAGACCCAGAGAGGTTTTTTCAGCTCGGTTCAGAGTTACCACCCCAAGAGAAGTTAGCGCTAGTTGATTTTCTCAGACAAAACGTGGACGTATTCGCTTGGGACGCCTATGAAGCCCCTGGGGTCGAGCCAGATTTCATCTGTCATCATCTAAATGTTAACCCGGCTATAACTCCTAAGAAACAGCCTCCTCGGCGACCGTCGAAAGAACACACAGACGTCATGAGAGAGGAGGTCATAAAATTGAAGAAAGCAGGGGCTATCAAGGAGGTTTTCTACCCCGAATGGTTAGCCAACAGAATCGTGGTAAAAAAGAAGAATGGAAAATGGCGGGTCTGTGTAGATTTCACGGACCTAAACAAGGCCTGCCCAAAGGATCCCTTCCTCATGCCGCGGATAGACCGATTGGTGGATTCGACCGTCGAACACCCCCGAATGAGTTTTTTGGACGCCTTCCAAGGCTATCATCAGATACCCCTGGCTGCTGAGGACCAAGAGAAAACTGATTTCGTCACCCCAATCGGAAACTATCATTATAAGGTGATGCCCTTTGGCTTAAAGAATGCCGGGTCTACCTATCAAAGGATGATGACCAGGATGTTTGAACAGCAGATGGGTAAGAGTGTTGAAGTGTATATAGATGACATGGTGGTGAAAAGCAAATTAGTGGCCAACCACGTTAGAGATCTCGGGGACATCTTTCGAATTCTAAGAAAGTACAAGCTGTGACTAAACGCATCCAAATGTTCATTTAGGGTTGGATCAGGGAAATTCTTAGGTTACATGGTGACTCACAGAGGTATAGAAGTTAACCCTGACCAAATAAGAGCTATTCAAAGCCTGCAGCCTCCTCGGAATCCCAAAGAGGTCCAGAAGCTCACCGGCATGATAGCTGCTTTAAACCGTTTCATCTCCCGCTCAGCGGACAGATGCAGGCCTTTCTTCCTCCTATTGCACAAGTGGAAGGGCTTCGAGTGGACTGAGGAGTGTGCTTTAGCTTTCCAACAGCTCAAAGACTACCTCGCCCGACCATTAATTATGTCCAGTCCTAATGCCGACAAGGTTCTGTTCGCCTACATTGTAGTAGCCTCTCATGCAGTGAGCTTAGTACTGATTCGAGAAGACAATGGCACGCAACGGCCCGTCTACTACGTAAGAAAATCGTTGCACGAGGCAGAGATCCGCTACCTCCCCCTCGAAATGGCCGTTTTGGCAATCGTACAAGCCACGCGAAAGCTCCCCCACTATTTTCAGGCACACACTGTGGTTGTACTAACTCAGCTTCCTCTAAAGTCCATTCTCGGGAATGCCGACTACACGGGCAGAATTGCAAAATGGGGAACGATCCTGGGCGCCTTTGACATTAGGTACATGTCTCGCACTGCTGTGAAGGGTCAGGTCCTCGCAGATTTAGTAGCCGAATTCACGGAGCCCATACTAGAAGGAGGGGGAGGGTCACTAAGCCCAGATGGGAAACTGATAAGTCAATCACTCAGCAAGAGCCCAATTGGTGGAATGCGCACGTCGACGGCGCAGCCAACCAAAGGGGCTCAGGTGTGGGGCTCATTCTGGTCTCCCCTGAAGGTATCGCCATCGAAAAATCGTTAAGGCTTGGTTTCTCGGCTACGAATAACGAGGCAAAGTATGAGGCACTATTGGAAGGAATGTCAATGATCCAGAAACTGGGTGGAAAATCCGCGAACATATTTTCGGACTGGAGACTCGTCATCGAACAAGTAAATGGGGAGTTGGAGGCGAAGGATGAAAGAATGCAGGAGTACTTAGCCCAGGTTAAACGCCTACATACCCAATTTTGTCACTTCCATCTGGCGCATGTGTCAAGAAACGGGAACACCCACGCTGATTCTCTTGCAACGCTAGCCACCTCCTCGGCTCAGCCACTTCCCCGGGTTATTCTAGTAGAAGATCTTTACCGCCCAACGAAGACAAAGGCCAACGAAATACGAGTCCACAACGTCAGGGCTGGGCCTAGTTGGATGGATCCTCTAGTGCTGTTCTTAAAGCACGACACCTTACCAGACGATAAGAATGAGGCCGACAAGATTAGAAGAAAGGCCTCTCAATTCTGGTTGTCTGAGGACTCGAAACTGTACAGGCACTCATTCTCAGGGCCATACTTGCTGTGTGTGCACCCAGAGGCCACTGAACTCATCCTAGAGGAACTGCATGAAGGAATTTGTGGAAGTCATACGGGGGGTAAGTCCCTATCCCATAGGGCCATAACGCAGGGTTACTAATGGCCAAGCATGCAAAAAGAGGCACAGGAATATGTGAAGAAGTGCGACCAGTGTCAAAGGTTCGCTCCGAATATACACCAGCCTGGAGGAAACCTTAACCCGCTGTCCAGCCCTTGGCCATTTGCACAGTAGAGCCTAGACATCCTGGGACCATTCCCCAAAGCAGCAGGGAACAAGAGATTTATCCTCGTCGGCACAGATTATTTCACGAAATGGGTCGAAACTGAGGCACTGGTGAATATTAGGGACGTTGATGCCAAGAAATTTATTTGGAAGAATATCATCACTAGATTCGGAACCCCTCACACACTGATCTTGGACAACGATCTCCAGTTTGACAGCAAGGCTTTCAGAAGATATTGCAGTGAGCTGGGAATTGCCAACAGATACTCCATACCGGCTTACCCGCAGGGTAATGGGCAGGTGGAAGCTATCAATAAAACTATAGTGAATGGGCTGAAAAAGAGACTGGACGACGCGAAAGGGAGGTGGGTCGAAGAGTTGGCCCACGTCTTGTGAACATACCGCACCACACCTCGCAGATCCACAAAGGAAACCCCTTTTTCGATGACCTACGGGGCCGAGGTTGTCATTCCACTGGAGGTAAACTTCCCAACACAAAGGACCACTGCATTCTGCCTCAGTTCCAACAACGGACTTCTGGAAAAAAGCTTGGACCTCATCGAGGAAAGAAGGGAAAGGGTAATGGTCCAGCTTGCCCACTATCAGCAAAAGCTCAAGCAAGGTTACGATGCCAAGGTGAAGCTAAGGCCCTTGGCGCCAGGGGATCTGGTACTGAGGAAGGTCCTGGGTACTGCGAGAAACCCTGCGTGGGGAAAACTCGTATCACCTCCGTAACCGGCATAGAAGCCTACTTTTTGGAAGACTTGGATGAACATGTAGTACCACACCCTTGGAATGTAAATAACCTGAAAAGGTACTGTTATTAATGAAAGACATAATTCTTTGCGCCATCTTATTGTACGGCTACTTGGAATAAGTGTTAAACAGAACCCAAGTCCTGTCTGGCTCCTCGGACCACAAACTTGGAGGAAATTAACCTCGAAGCGATTTTCACTAAGTGTTAAACAGAACCCAAGTCTTGTCTGGTTTCTCGAACCACAGACTTAGGGGAAATTAACCTCGAAACCATTTTCACTAAGTGTTAAACAGAACCCAAGTCCTGCTTGGCTCCTCGGGCCACAAACTTGGGGGAAATTAACCTCGAAGCTATTTTCACTAAGTGTTAAACAGAATTCAAGTCCTGCCTGGCTCTTCAGACCACAGACTTGGGGGAAATTAACCTCGAAGCGATTTTCACTAAGTGTTAAACAGAACCCAAGTCCTACCTGATTCCTCGGACCACAGACTTGGGAGAAATTAATCTCGAAACCATTTTCACTAAGTGTTAAACAGAACCCAAGTCCTGCCTGGCTCCTCGGACCACAGACTTGGGGGAAATTAACCTCAAAACTATTTTCACTAAATGTTAAACAGAACCCAAGTCCTGCCTGGTTCCTCGGACCACAGACTTGGGGGAAATTAACCTCGAAGCGATTTTCACTAAGTGTTAGACAGAACCCAAGTCTTGCCTGGCTCCTCGAACCACAGACTTGGGGGAAATTAACCTCCAAGCGATTTTCACTAAGTGTTAAACAGAACCCAAGTCCTGCCTGGCTCCTCGGACCACAGACTTGGGGGAAATTAACCTCGAAACCATTTTCACTAAGTGTTAAATAGAACCCAAGTCCTGCCTGGCTCCTCGGACCACAGACTTGGGGGAAATTAACCTCGAAACCATTTTCACTAAGTGTTAAACAGAACCTAAGTCCTGCCTGGCTCCTCGGACCACAGACTTGGGGGAAATTAACCTCGAAACTATTTTCACTAAGTGTTAAACAGAACCCAAGTCCTACCTGGCTCCTCGGACCACAAACTTGGGGGAAATTAACCTGGAATTAGTCTTATCTAACCATTGACTATCATTTTTTACATATTCATTCATTCATGCTCGATTTTCAACAGTTAGTGGCAGAATAGACATTCATTCATGATGAAAGCAGAAAAGAGAGTAGAGCAACAGGATTTAAAGGAAAACGACATCTTTCATTGTAATCCAAAAGTGTTGTTTTACAAACATTAACAGAACAAAATATAAAGGGTAAAACAAAATATAAAGGGTAAAACAAAACATAAAGGGTAAAACAAAACATAAAGGGGGCGGCTATAGATAAAATCCTACACTACTTTCCTAAGTCTAAACCCTAAGTAGGCTCGGGTTGATCATCTACTGCCTGACTTCCCGGAACAGCCTCCTTAGCCTGTGCGACAACTTCCCTGATTGAGAGACTGTCCTCGGGCGACTTATCCTTCTCGGTCGGCTGCGCGTCCTCAGTTTCTGGCATAGGGGAGTCCGAGGCTAAGGCCTTCGTTGAGAGAGGCTCCTCAGGGGCAACCGCATCTGGAATCTCGCGAATATCTTCCGGAAAAAAGATATTCTTAAGTTTCCAGAGATCGGAGTCCGCTGGAACCATTGCCCGATCCAAGGCTACAGCCCAAGACATGGTGATGTAGTCCCTGCATACGGCGGCCACCTCCTCGGTCAGCCTAACCTCAGTATCCCTGACTCCGCGATCATATGAGGTCGCCATTACTTTCTCGGCCGCATCCCTAGCCAAGCGGGCCTGCTCCTTGACCTTTGCAAGCTCAGCCTTGAGATCTAAAGACGCCTGCTTCTCTGTCGCGAGTTTTTCCTCGGACTGGCGGAGCTGTTGGCGCAGACCTCAGCCTGCTTAGTGGCGTTTTTAAGGCCGGCCTTCGCGCTCGCGTGACCCTTTTTTGCCTCTTTTACTTCACTGCTCAGGCGATCATTTTCTTGCCTGAGGTCGCCGACAGTCTTCTCGGTAGCAAAACGGGACTGAGCCTCACTGTTAAGGTCCTCACGAGCCTTCTTGGCTCATTCCTCAGCAACAAAGATTTGTTGAGTGACATGCGCCAAAAAAGTAAAGGCCTAATTAAAAGAGAATGGCGAATAAATAGATACGTAATAAGAACACTAAATAGGAGAAATCTTCACTTACTATAGCTATGTCCCTCTTCAGCGACATGAAAAGGTCTGGTTGCCGGGTAGCCCGGAGACCCTCCATATCGTGAAGCAAAAGGAGGGGCTGCTGTAGGGCCTCAGCCAGGAATGACGCCTGCCCTTATTGGGACTCCCACAGAGTCGCAACCCAGGAAATTGGGGCGCCTTCCAACTCGAGCCATGGCGACCATATCTGTTGTTCCCTCCGAATAGTCGCCTCGTCTCGGCTATCAACGGACTTGGTCCTCTTCTCCTTGGGCTCTTTAGTCTCTTTGCCCTTCTTTTGGTGTTTAGCCTTTTCGCGGCTAACCTCACTCTCCTCCAATTCCTCCACAGGCTTTTTTCGCCTCAAATTGGGCATAGGCTGTAGTGCTGCATCTGATGTGGGAGGAAGAGAAGGAGGAGGAGCCTTGGAGCTAGGCTGTTCCTTTGGGGCATCTTTGGAGGACTGCCCCTTGTTTCTGTTGGAAAGGAGGCCCCTAAGACCAGACCTTGGTTTCAGATCCATTCCTTCTTCCTCGATCTCTTGGCTGGTATCAACTTGTACAATTACCAAACCAAGATTAGGGGCTGCCGAGGCGCGGTCTAAGTCTGAATCAGAATCCGAGAGCTCTACTGGCCTGACCGACACCTCTCCCTCCTCTGCGAAATGGAACTGGTCTATCTGATTTTCCAAAGACGAGTGCGAGGAACCAGCTTCTTCCCCTGGGACAACTGCTGTGGGAAGAGCACGCTAAGCAGACAGCTGGATGGGAGGTAAATCTCTCGAAGCAAGAAATCCTGGTATGGAGACATCGATGCGTGCTAATCGCGGACTGCCAGCCCTGATTGCTTGACCGGCATCCACTAGAGCACGTGAAAGGGGCTCGTAGTCCAAGATCAGAGGTGCAGCCCGCAGTTGCCTGTCTGCACTCACGTAAATTTCAGACCTCAGAAGGAAATTGAGTGCCGAGACGTTGACCAAACTTAGTCGAGGAGTCGTACGCTCCTTGTCTGCAAAGCCCAAAGAAAGGGTTACGTTAGTCCGAGGAGGCAAACAAGTAAAATTAAAACTGAAACAAAGAAAAGAAAGATCAAAACTAAGGTCCCTTCCAAGGGATCTAACTCTATGGTGCCCCACCTAGTTTTCCTGCCCTGACCGGGCAGTGAATACCGTCGTGCCATGGTCCGGAGACGATCAAAAGGTCGTCCTTCAAGCCTTTGTTAGACTTGGGAAAGCAGGATATCAACCTTACCTCTTCGGACCTGGACTTCAAGTAATATGAGTCGCCGAGGCTATGACATTCATACAGATGAACCACGTCGTGCCATGAAAGGCCGAGGTTCAGCTGGTTGTTCAAGACGTCTATGCACCCCAGAATCCGGAACATATTCGCGACACATTGGTGAGGGGCCAACCTATGACCACGCAAATAATCCCTAGTTATCATCCCCATAGGTATGGTCATTCCTCCTTCCACAAAGGCTATCATTGGAATGGCGACCTGCCCCGTCCTTCTCTTGATTAAGATTTCCTCCAAAGAGCAATACTCTAGACCTACTTCCGGCGGAATATGGTACTTAGCCCTGAAGCCTTCCATACCGGCCGGGGAATCTACCATTTTCTCAAGCTTACCCATCCCCCTAATCCTAGGTGACGCGAAGATGATTTACTTAAGGAAAAACGCTGGGAAAGACAACGGAAAGGAAATGGACACTTACGGGTGAGGAAGTCGCTGGGAATCTTCAAGGGAATGTTTGTGGAGGTTTGAACGCTTTGAAAGAGAAGGTGCTGGAGTGCTCTAAGTGCTCGAGTGCTTTTCCAAAAAATGGGAGGAAGTTCCTTTGAAAATCTTATATATCTGGGAGAAGTTGAACGGACTTACTCCCGCCCAGAGAAATGGAAAAAATATCAGCCGTTGATCTGGCGCCCCACCGTTAGATCGAAAGGATACGAAGCCGCTAAGCGCAATAATTAGCGCCTCGTGGGTTGCAAAATGCCTTTAGCAGTAATGAGGCACGTGGGGAACATGCCTCCGCACGGATGAAGTAGGAACCCACAATAAATGACCCTGTGAGTGTTAAAATCCAACCTTTTCTCCTCGGCTAAGAGGGAAAGAACCAGAATTTTGAGGGGCTATTGTAAGGATAAAATTCCCAAGTCAAACAACAGGCCTTAGGCCCTATACAGAGTCCAACTACGACCAAAGGGAAAATGGGCCGCCAAAACAACTGCCAGCCCAATCCTAATAAGTCCAAACTTATTTAAAGGAGACGTTCGAGGAGGAATGTCTCCTCAGACGCGCCAAATACGAGCCCAACATGCACCTTATCCATAATAAGGAGTCATTCTAAACAAACATGGGTAATAAGGATAAGCCTCACAAAGCAGGAAGAAGAAAGAAAAGATAAGACGTCCAGGAGGCAACCACAACTGCCGCATTAAATGCAGGGAAGCTACTTTTCCAGCCGCATTAATGTGGAGAAGACAGGCGAACAGTGTTACATTGACCAATGCAACTCACAGAAAGATAAGGTGGATGTCCGATGGGACAGGCACTCAAGTGAGGGTCCAGATGGTTAACAAGTGTAAGGTTCTTATCAATTTAAGGAAGCTATATAAGAGAAGGAAATCCCCATGAAGAGGGGATCGGAAAAGTTTAGAAGAGAAAGAAAGAAAGAGAGAGAGAAGAATTCTGTAGTCTTTAATCATAACAAGAGGTGTACTCATACGTCTCCTCGGACCGAGTATCCTGTGGACAAAGGAGATATTCTTACGTTCAGACTGTTGCATGGCATACAATTAACTAACATTCACTTCGTCCAGCCCTAGTTCTGTAACCCGCTCTCTACAAATTCATTGTCTAGGGTCTTTTGGGCCAGAACCACTTACTTGCTGAGCCTGGGCCCCAAAAACCGCCTCTACAAAAAATAAACCCAATTTCTCACGTTAAGCTAAGAGTATTTTTTTTATATAAAAAATAGCTATTATTATTATCCTAAGTAGTTTTTTTTTTTTTTTTTTTAATCCAAATCATCCATTTCAGTTACAACTTAAAAGAATAACAACCACTCATCTTCAATTTTCTTTTGTTTCTAATACAAAATTCAGATTCAAAAAAAAAAATAAATAAAGGTTAAGGCACAAATGCATATCTTCACATTTCTTCCTTTCTCAATTTCTTCATGGGGAATTTTGAAGAACAAGATCTATACTTTGCAATAATTTTTTCAAGTATATTTTTTTCATATCATAAATAAATCTCCACTCTTCATATTCTTTTTACTTTTAATTAATTACTTCAAACATATCTATTTTTGCTACTATCTGTATATTACTCATTACATTTAACTCTCGATTAATTCTTATTTTTCCCTACTTTTGTACTCCATTAAGGCGAGCATGTAATCATCTTAAACGCATCCTACCAACTAGCAAGTACCACTAGCTTTATTTTACCTTAATTTATCCATCTATTTTCTTATTTTTATTTGCTTTGTATTTAGTGGGAAACTTTAAATTTTTGTTTTTTTTTGCAATAAGGATTACTTTAAATTTCTTTGAAACTATATATATTCTTTTTGCATAATAAAGTTGCTCTTTTGTATATTAATTGTTAACTTGTCACAAATATTTGATTTTAGTTTTGAAGTACTTTTCCCTTTTGGTTATCAGGTTTTGCTTCTTATAAAAAAAATTATAACAAAATTAGCACAAGTGTTTTCTCTTCTAATTAATTGTTTTTACATTTTATTTCCCCTTAGTGGAAGTAATCTCTCCAGTGGTATCAATAATTTTCCTTAAAAAAAAAAAAAAAAAAAAAAAAGACCCTCTAAACACGTATGTGAGTGCATGCTCAAAAACTAATAATAAATAATTTGGCTACTTTTTTGGGTTACATTTGGTAGTGGAAGATCTGAGGTCTTGTTGGAAGACTAGGAAATTCAATTTGGCTTAGGCCCAATTTTTTCGACAGAGAGACAAATACGTAAATTTCGTTCTTGCATTTTCAATTTGAAGAGATGGGAGATGGGACAACTTTTCTCTTTCTAACAAATCAACTGATCCTCTTCCCCTGTCCAAAAAAAGAAAAGAAAGAAGAACCTCTCCCACCTAAAAATAGAACACCAAAGAACAAGAAAAGTGCTGCATTTAAAAAAATTTCACAACAAATTTTAGGTGAACCCATCATTGAAATTATTTATTTTGAACTCAATTTTGAAATTAATTTTTTGTTTAGCAATAACAATTACTAACAATCAATCACTTAAAATTTATTGTAAAAATATTATAAGAATGTTATGAATAAGATTTTTTTGTAGAAACAAACCCAAGCATTGATATATATATATATATATATCTCCCTCTCTCTCTCTCTCTCTCATGTGGGTGTCTAAAAGTTTTTCAATATCTGATTATTTTCCTAAAGCAATTTCTCTTTAGCTTTTTTTAAGCTCCCTTTATTACTTTGCTTCTTCTTCTTTTTCTTTTTTTTTTTTGGGTATTTATTAGCGTTCAGTATGGCTGAAAATTTTTGGTCCAAAAAAAAAAAAAGTTCTGAAATCAATGAATTATATGAGGACTTGTCAATTCACTTTTTGGCCTACATCTTAAAGTGCTTTCAGTTTCACTTCTAATCAAACACCTACATTTCTTTGATCGGTTCATTAAGTTCTGAAATCAATGACATATGAGGACTTGTCATTTCACTATTTGACCTACATCTTAAAGTGCTTTCAGTTTCACTTCCAATCATACACCTATATTTCTTTGATCGGTCCAATTAATTAATAAATGGACCAGTCAGATTTAAAAAATTCACATGATATATTCCCACGCACGGTATGCGGATGCAAATGAGTTGCATTAGAGGATTCACCTTAGAATATTACACATTAGTTAATTTAAAATTTTTTTTTACATACTCATTTTTTAGAATATTACACATTAGATTATCTATTTTACACTACATTTCATTAAAATATTATTTTTTCTTAATTTTTTTTAATTATTTCTCTATCATCTCAATATGTCAACAACTATTATCTACTATCTTCTTTCATTTTCGAGATATATAAAGAAATAATAAACAATTAAATGCAAAATGAATAAATTTACATGGTTACTGTTGCAAACTTGTAAATAATTTATTCAATTATATACGGACTAATATTGATCATTTTTAGGCAAAATTGTGTAAATTTTATACATTTTTTCTATTATACACGGACTAATATGAATGCTTTAAGCTAAATATAAATGAAACATTTTATATTGAAAATCAAATGGCATATATGCTTGCCTCAGTTTTGGATTAAAACATAGCGTAAATGGAGTTTGTAAAGCATAAATTCAAATAAGAACTTGAAAATTATATGATAAACTAGTGAGGTAAAATTGAATATAACATATGAGAGAGAGAGAGAGAGAGAGAGATTATTAGCTAAATGTGTCTTGTTAACTGAGTTTGTTAAAGGTACATGTTAAGAAATATTATATGTTTGGAACGAAAGAAGAGAGGATGAGAGAGTATAGGAAAAAGTGACCGGAATATATTGAAGAGAGCAAGCAAGAGAAGTGTAACCAAATCCAAAACACGTGGGTGATGACTTCTATATGAGAGAGAGAGAGAGAGAGAATCATTTAATCCACCTATTAACTATAATTCAAGGGACCATATAGGAATTTTAGTAGCACAATTAGTAGATAAGTAATGAGTAGTTCAAATGACACCACCTCACTAAAATAAGAGAAACGTGTGAGTGTTGAGAAAAATTGTTCAAAATTTTGTAAGCAATAAGTTTTCTCCTCTCACATGGATGATAGTCGTAATATATAAATTTAATTAGTGAGATCCACGATTATGTGAGAAGTTGAATTATTAATCACTGAGGGTAATATATAGAACCATTAAATTCTCTTATAACTATAATTTTAATGAAATAAAATGTTAAAATTAATCAAATTTATTGAAAATACTTGTAAATTAACCTAACAATAAATTTAATTAGTGTCAAATCAACAAGAAAATCATTTTTTTTAAATATGAGAGAGAGAGAGAGAGAGAGAGAGAGAGAGAGAGAGAGAGTCATTTAATCCACCTATTAACTATAATTCAATGGACCATATAGAATGGGTCGTTCAAATGTCACCACCTCACTAAAATAAGAGAAGCAAGTAAGAGAATAGAAGAAAATTATTCAAAATTTCGTAAACAATATCTGGATTTAATCAGTGAGATCCACTAATATGTGGATGATAGTTGTGATATGTAAATTTAATTAGTGAGATCCACTATTATGTGAGAAGTGGAATTATTACTCACTGATAGTAATAGACTTATTAAATTATTCAATAAGTGTAATTTCAATGAAAGAAAATGTTAAAATTAATCAATTTTATTGAAATACTTACAAACTAACATGACATTAGAGTCTATTTGATCGGAGGGGTGGAAAATTGGGAAGATAGAAAATGGAGAAGAGATAGAAAAAGACAAAAATTAAAGGAAGAAAAAAAGGGAAACAAATGGGTTTAGAAAAAGACAATAATTAAAGGAAGGAAGAAGAAAAAAAAGGCCAAAGAATTTATGACAAACCCATGTGCAATGTGCACATAGTTTTTAGTTTTTTTCTTCGTCTAGAGTTTTTTCTTTATTTTGGAGAAAAAACATTTTAATGAGCTAGGGAAGAAAATATTAGAGCCCGTCAATTTTTTTTCCTCTCCTCCCTCCAACCAAACACCTATTAAAAATATTTTCTCCCCATTTTTTTTCTATTCTCCCTATTCCACCTCCAACCAAAAAGACTCTAAATGTAATTAGTGTCAAATCAACAACAAAATAAACACATTTTTTTTATAATAATTATTAATACATCAATTTATAAAATTTATGTAATAAAATATACAATATTAATAAAAAATTAGTTAATTACTTGATTAGTTCGAGCTTCCGGGTCCAAAGGGACCAAACTTCATTAAATAAGAGGAGCAAGGGTTAGAAGTAACCATCAAAACAATGCTGTCAATATCGTTACAGCTTTAATAATAGAAATAAACAGCTAACTACCTGCTTCATTAATATTGAAGCCAGAAATGACTAGCTAGGTTCTAAGTTCTTACCTCTCTCTCTCTCTCTCTCTCTCTCAAAAAAAAAAAAAAAAAAAAAAAAAAATCTAACATAAAGGCTAAAGCTAGATCCTAGATACATGAATTAATGGTGTCACACTCAGATCCTACTTCCTAGTGTGAAAAAGAGAGAGTTCACGTGCTTAGCTCATTGAAAATGACAACAGCTACATGCTTGGAACTCCGCAGGCTCCAATTGGCCAAAAATGCAAGGACTAAAAATGAAGTGGCCAGGTAGGTTCAAAAACATAAAAGAGGACGTATAGGTTAAGCTTCACCTTCTTTTTTTTCATCATTTTTTAAGGTATATTGTATATTCATTGAATTTATCTTTCAAGCAAATTGAATCAATAAAAATAAGTTATGTTGGGTTAAGATAGCTTGACCCAGTTAATTAATTCAATTATTTAAGTTGATTAATTAGGTTAAATTGTATGCAAATCATGGAGGTACCAACAAATCATCAATTAAACTAAATACAGCGGAAATTAAATTAACATGGTGATTTATTGACAAATAGGAAAAACTTCTCACAAGACAAAAATCCTACTGAGTGAATTTAATGTCACCACTTTCAAGAATTCACCAATCAATAATCAAACAGTTACAAGTATAAGGAATCTTACCACTACTCTGGCCTATCCCGAAATACCAACCTACAGTTAAACCTTTACTCCAATACCCAATTGGACTTGATCTTATAGTAGTCTTCTTTCATTTATTACACAAATCTCCAATCTGTGATTAACTCCTTTGTATGGATTCAGTACATGACGAACTCCAACAACTTAAATGGTTGTTGTTAGCTGTAAAATTATTCACTTCATCAACAATTAAGATCAGGAAGTACTTGGTAACAAAACCCTATGGCGTGCAAACGTAGTAGCTTTTCACAGAAAAAATAAACTCTTGGTCTTTGTATCCATGTGTGATGGCTCTTAGAATAAGTTTTATATATGTCTAGGGTGGTTGTGAGAGAAGAAACCCTAAACAAATACATCAACATGGGTTGAAATTCAAATATGAAAATTCTGAATTTGTAAAGCTCGATAGATCGAGTTTGTGTCGAGCTGCCACTTCTTGGGGATTCCTTTGGTTCTTCGATCGGGATTGGTGGATTGAAGGGTGGAGAGTTTAGGCGAGAGGAGCTGTGAAGGGTTAGGGTTTGGGTTTGAAGAGTTACAGAAGCAAGAGGCGAAGGTGAAGGCAAAGGCGAAGAAGGTTTTGGATTCGATTTCGCTTGGTGTTTGGAGCTCCTTGGCGACTTGAGGAGGTGCTTCTTTGGAGTCTCTGCCATGGATGTACGGAAAACACAGTGCGATGGAGATGGCGGTGGTGGTGGTGCTAGGATTTCGAGCACGGAGAGAGAGAAAGAGAGTTTTTGTAAGAAAGAGAAAATTGGGGGGAAACTTTCCCTCGCAATTTGGAGAGCTTTTTGAACCGTTGAACAACGTATATAAATAAGTCTTTTTTTGGGTTTCGTTATAAGGTGAATTTTAAAATGTTTTAAAGGTAAAATTTCTTTTTCCTTTCCAATAATTTATTAGAGAGTTTTTTTTTTTTTTTTTTTTTTTTTTTTACATTCTTTTTGGTAGATTGGTATTGATTGAAGATTGATCTTCATTTTCGTTATTAAAATTTGCTTCCTCTGGGCCCTAGGGTCACAAAAGGTTTTCTTTTGTAACTATCGAAAATAATATAATGTAAGAAGAAAATTTATTGATATCTTAGTGTCATGGTTCAATTGGTTGACGCCTCTTTGTATTTTTAAATAAGATATTCAAGTAATACACACCGTTTGATCACATTATCTCTACTCATCATGCTTGTCTCTTTTTTCTTTTCTTTTTTTTGAAATGTTAAACTAATTCAAAGATTATATAAGGTTAATTGCAATTATTCATCCTAAACTAAGGACATATTTGTAATACACCCCATAAAATATAGACTTTTGCAATTGAGACCTTAATTCAAGATTAATTTGTTACATCCGCATCATAATTCAAGTCAATGTCTTAATTAATTGATTAGTATATAGTTATCTACTATAAACCATTGGAGTTTTTATAATGAAAACTTTTTTTTTGGGGGGAGGGGGGGTGGGGGGGGACAACTTTACCATGATAAATTAAACTAAAAAAAAAAATACTGCAATTGATACTTGATTTGAGATTAATTTGGTATTTAGACACTCATTTGGATGATGATGAACACTACAAATATTGAATTGGGGTGATGGTTGCAAAATTTTGGAATTTAGAGTGCATATTGTAAATACACCATAATTTAGAGTGGTTAACTACAGTTAACTATTATACATATATACACAAATTTAGATTTGGTGCAATAGCAAATTGGCAACTACAGTACATTTGTCTTTCGAGGTCTAAGATCACAAGTTAAAAGTTCTTTTTTAATCTCAGCCCTTGAATCATAATTTTTTTTTAACCTTTAAACTTTAAACTTTTTAACTTTTTTCTCTCACATCAAAGGTACAAGTCAGCTAATGTAATATGTAATAACCCTCACTAGTCCAAAAAAAAAAAAAAAAAAAAAAAAAAAATCCTATATTCATATACCTTTTGTAATGTTCCCCAATAGGGAGAGTGTGGGTTCAATACCTATGATTAGTCGCCTTAAAAATATATTTGTAGTGAAAAAAAATTAAAATTTTTTTAATAATTGGTATTTTTGGATGACTCATCCAACTATAGCACACCAAATTGCCAAATGTCTTATGACATAATGATACTGTCCAATCTCCCCCGCGAAGTGAACTTTTTTTTTTTTTTTTTGAGATAGGTAGATAGTAGAGAAGAGAGATTTGGGGTTCAAATCACATGACTAGAGCACTGCAAATAATGTCATTATCACTGGGCTATCACTAGACTTCCATGATACCTTGATAGCTTGATCTAGGCTCATTACTTCTTTTTTTTTTGATAGGATCTAGGCTCATTACTGAGACATACAAAACAAAACTTCTTAATTGGAAGTTATAACCTTAGAATTTCAAACATAAGAGTAAACAATAAAACATAAACCCAATATATAAAATAAAAACATAACTGTATTCTATTAGTAATACAGACTTTTAGCCTCATAAGAAATTCTTGCTAACTCACAGGGGGAAGCTGAAGCACATCCTCAAAGCTCCAATTGCTTTATCTGCTAAATTTAGAGCGCAACAATTTGCACACTCTGGTTATTGATAATATAAATAATAACACTTTCAAATGAATATCTGATGTGATTCCTCTCACTCTCTCTCTCTCTTCCTTTTGGATGAGCAATGTACTTCTAATAAAAGTAGCTATATGTCATTTACTCCTTGCCTATAAATCTTCAAGCCGAGAATGACAAGGACTAATCCAAGATAATCGTAATTGAAAGTGGATGCCAAGAGTTGAAAGTTGTGATTGTTCCACGGAGGAAATCTAAACCAAAATTCAGTAAGGAAACTTCTTCTTGTAATGGCCTTCTCATGGCTGAATGTGTCAAATGAGAACTTTCCATGGTACCTACCAAATCCACTTCCACCAACTCCTCCAAATGGGAGGGTATCAGTTGCATACTACACAGCCAAACGCAAGCCTTTAGACTGAGAATATATCAGAAGCTATGAGCATTGAGGACTATTATAATGTTTTTTGGCCTTTGTAATGAAGTGTAGTTTAATATTCACTCATTAAGCACAGCTTAGACAGTTTAGTTTACTTGAGAAACTAAAACTAGTGCAATTGACTTATTGATAGCATACTTGAATAATTGTATCGTTGAATGTCATGCTTCCAGATGATGTTTCAGAAATCATCCTTCTTTGGAGTGTTTTATTTTTGGTGAAGCAATATATAGCCAGTGCAAAAGGCTTTGAATTTATGAATTGTATACTGTCTTCAATCTTCTTTAGCTGTCAAACCAAGAAAAGAATCACTATAAATGTGCAACATGCCTTACTGAGTACTCAGCTTTCTTGAGCTACCACCACAATCATATATACACTGCCCATTAAGGCCAGTAAAGAAACCTATTAAATAATACATATTTCTGCATGTGTGTCTTACTGTAATTATTGGAAGCAATGGACCAAAGATCTCATCTGTCATAATTTCTGCTTGGAGAGGGGGATCCACCAAGATTGTTGGCTCAATGAACCTGAAAGGAGATCAATAACAAGCATATTAAAACTAATACTTGTGAAACATACAAATTAAAGAACAAGACAAGCTGTCAAAGAAAATTGTCCTAATGATAAAAATGGGGTTAAGAACAGAAGCTCGACTTTCTCTTATATACCAAGCATTTGTCTCTTTTCAAATCCTTAAAATATCACAATGGAATAATTTAATATAGGGATTAATCCCATATGAAAACCAATTTATTGAATATGAACACTATGAATTCATATATAACCAAAACTTCTTTAACAAAAAAGAAACAGGGAGGGGGTTTTTGTTGGGTTTTGTGGAGTCTAGTTGTGCTTGATCCAATTGACGACCCGATCCGAAATAATGTTGTATGGTTTTTAATGGGAGATTTTTTAAGGCTTAGTCCATGAAATTATTTTTGCTCGTTTTGTAACCCATTGTGAATCCCGTGCGCAGGATATAGAAAACACAACTTTGGTGATTACGGTTTTATCGATGTAGTTTTTGAGAGAGAGAAAAAAATGTACTGCCGCACTTTGTATTTTTCCCTGATAATAGTGAAATCTCTGCAACTCCGTGGATGTAGGCAAATTGCTGAACCACGTAAATACTGTCTTGTGCATGTGATTTTTTTTTTTTTTTTTTTTCTTTCATGTGTGTTTTCTCTATTTTTTTGTTTCTTACAGGTTGAGAATTTCGTGTATATTCCCTACAACTAGTATCAGAGCCTCGGGTTAGGTTGAGCGGAAGAAATAGCAGAGGAAGCAGGAAAGGCGTTTGGAATAGAAAAGTTCGATAGCACAAACTTTGGATTCTGGAGGATGCAAATCGAAGATTATCTTTATGGGAAAAAGTTACATCTGCCGCTTTTAGGGGAAAAACCTGAGATTATGAAAGCTGAGGAATGGGCTCTTCTTGACAAACAGGTACTGGGAGTTATTAGGTTAACTCTGTTTAGGTTTGTTGTACACAATGTTGTAAAGGAGAAGAACATAGCAGATTTGATGAAGGCTTTGTCTGGTATATATGAAAAGCCATCAACAAATAATAAGGTGCATCTGATGAAGAAACTATTCAATTTGAAGATGGTAAAGAATGCATCAGTGGCACAACATTTGAACGAATTTAACACTATCACAAATCAATTGCTGTCTGTAAAAATTGATTTTGATGATGAGATCCATGCACTGATCGTTTTGGCTTCTTTGCCAAACAGTTAAGAGGCAATGAGGATGGCAATAAGCAATTCTACAGGAAAGGAAAAGTTAAAGTACTATGATATACGAGATTTAATTCTAGCTGAGAAGATTCATAGAAGAGATGTAGGTGAAACCTCAGGATCTGGTTCTGCCCTAAACCTTGAGACAAGAGACAGAGGTAATGACAGAAATTCAAATCGGAACAAAAGTAAATCTAGATCAGGCCAACAAGAACAACGCTGGAACTGTGGGAAAACAGGTCACTTTAGGAGGCAATGCAAAAGTCCTAAGAAGAAGAAGAATGAAAATGATTTTGCTAATGCTGTAACAGAAGAGGTATAGGATACATTACTTCTTGCAGTAGACAGTCCACTTGATGATTGGGTTTTGGACTTAGGAGTTTCGTTTCATACCACTCCACACCGAGAAATCATACAAAACTATGCTATAGGTGATTTTGGTAAGGTGTATTTGGTTGATGGTATAGCCATGGATGTTGTGGGTATGGGAAACGTTCGTATATTGTTGTCCAATAGGTCTGTTTGGTTACTGGAAAAGGTTCGACATATTCTTGACCTAAGGAGGAATCTGATTTCTTTTGGACAACTTGATGATGAAGGGCATGCAATACTATTTGTTGGTGGTACTTGGAAGGTTACAAAGGGAGCTAGAGTATTGGCTCGTGGAAAGAAGACTGGTACTCTATATATGACCTCAAGTCCAAGAGACACGATTGTAGTTGCTGAAGCAAGAATTGATATAAGCCTATGGCAACATAGACTTGGTCACATGAGTGAGAAAGGGATGAAGATGCTGCTGTCAAAAGGAAAACTACAAGAATTGAAGTCCATTGATTTTGACATGTGTGAAAGCAGTATCTTAGGAAAACAGAAAAATGTGAGCTTCTCGAAAACTGGCAAGACACCGAATGCTAAAAAATTAGAGTTAGTACACACTGATTTGTAGGGGCCTTTTCCAGTTGCATCCCTTAGAGGTTTAAGATACTAGATCACTTTCATTAATGACTCAAGCAGAAAGGTATGAGTTTATTTTCTGAAAAATAAATCTAATGTATTTGAAACTTTTAAGAAGTGGAAGGCTATGGTTGAGATAGAAACATATTTGAAAGTAAAATGTTTGAGGTCAAATAATGGAGGAGAGTACATAGATGGAGGGTTCAGTGAGTATTGTGTTGCATAAGAAATTATGATGGAGAAGATCATTCCTAGGACACCACAAGAAAATGGTGTGGCTGAGTGCATGAACAAAACTCTCAATGAGCGTGCTAGGAGTATAAGGTTGCACCAAAAACTTTCTGGGCTGATTTGGCTATATGGGTGGTACAACAATATCATGGGCCTCAAATCTACAAAAGATTGTTACTTTGTCTACTACAGAAGCTGAGTATGTTGCAACAACTGAAACTGGAAAAGAGTTGATTTGGTTACATGGTTTTTTAGATGAATTAGGTAAGAAACAGGAGATGGGCATTCTACATAGTGACAGTCAGAGTGCAATTTTTCTGACCAAAATTCGGCTTTCCATTCAAAGTCGAAGCATATACAGACAAAATACCACTTTATCCGTTACCTTGTTGAAGAAAGTTGGTAATACTTGAGAAGATTTATGGATCTAAGAACCCAGCAGATATGTTGACTAAGGGTGTCACTATTGAGAAGCTGAAGCTGTGTGCAACTTCAGTTGGTCTTCTAGCTTGAGGACAGGAGGATGAGTTGCAGGGATGAGGGATTGTTTTTGGAGGATTGCGGTTGATGTTAGTGATTGAATTAGTCTCCAAGTGGAAGATTTGTTGGGCTTTGTGAAGTCTAGTTGTGCTTGATCCAGTTGACAACCTAACCCGACCCGAAATAATGTTGCTTTGTTTTTAATGAGAGATTTTTTGAGGCTTAGTCCATGAAAATTTTTTGGCCCATTTTGTAGCTCATTGTGAATCCTGTGTGCAAGATATAAAAAATGCAGCTTTGGTGATTAGGGTTTTGTCGATGTAGTTTTTGAGAGAGAGAAAAAACTGTACTGCCACACTTTGTATTTTTCCTTGATATTCCATGGACGTAAGCAAATTGCTGAACTACGTAAATACTGTCTTGTGTGTATAATAGTTTTTTTCTTTGGCGTTTGTTTTCTCTATTTTTTTTTTGTTTCTCACAGGTTGGGAATTTCGTGTTAATTCCCTACAATTTTAAAGCGAGAGAGAGAGAGAGAGAGAGCTGAAACCATAAGGTCCATATTCACAAAAGAGATTAAATAATGTCATTTACAAATTATCTTCATCCACAGAACCACCATAAACAGTAGAGGCATCAACATGTGGATCCTTAAGAAGATTCTTAAGTCGTAAGAGATGTTGTTTATTTATTATCCTTGCAATGCTGTTGATTTTTTTGGATTTTCTCCAAACATTTCCCTGATCATGCTCTTCATCAACTCCACTTGAAATAGAGTATCATTATTTGAAAATGTTGTTGCATTACAAACAAACAAAAAACTCAAATACTCATATAAGATTCAGCATAAACTACTACCTTTCATACCACAGTGCGTGTAAATTTCTTTTCAACAAGGATGTAGTCTATTGCTATGCATGCTTGACCAGCACAGCAACCAAATTTCCCATAAATAATTCGCTTTACCGCCACCTTGTGATTAGACAGCACAAAAGAACTCAACTTTGCATATTGTCATAACATAGACCAGAAATGCATACGTGTAGGCCAATTTTGTGACTATAAAATATAATAGTGAAACACAAAGGCCAAACTTACCTTTATGTCCCAAGAACTAGAAAGGAAATCAAGAACGGCAGGGCATTTTCCACCCAACTCTAGAGTAACAAGTGTTAGATGCTTCACAGCAGCAGACATGACAATCCTTCCAACATGTGCACTTCCTAAGCATTAACATTAATTAAGATTGAATTACTTAATCTTTTAAAACCAATGGTCAGAATAATGATTAGGTGAATAAAATTCATTATTGCATATCAATCTAAGCTTTTGGAACAAGTTTTATTTTATCATAATGTACATGTTAGAGCGAGTGATCATGAGTTTGAATCATGTCTTCACTTTATTTCCTATTTAAAAAATTAAAAGATCACGTGTTGGGCCTCACATATTAAGGATGAGTTTGAGTCCACGTACGAGAGGAAGTGTTAGAAAAATAAGAGACTAATTTTACCTGTAAAGAAGATCTTGTCCCATCTCTACCGTAGGAGTTGTTGACCCACAGATGATTCACCTGGGATAACCTTGACAGCTTTGTTATCCAAGTAAGTGGAAATTGCAGTTGCTAGAAGAGAAGCACTGGCAGGAGCCAATTCAGAGGGCTTTAGAGCCACTGTATTTCCAGCTGCTAATGCCCCTATCATTGGTTCCAAGGACAGTCCTATATTGTGTAACAAAATGACAACAATTTAATCATTATTAAGGATATGGGAGAAGAAAAATGAAGCAAACTATTATATATTTTTTTCTCCTAGTTATGTTAGAATAATGGTTTAATGATTGAATTCATCATTTACTAACCATTTAAGTTTTTGGGACAATCAATGATTTATCAAGATATCAAAAATTATGATTTTGAGTTTGAACTCTATCTCCACTCTACCTCCCATTTAAAAATTTAAAAACTCCCCGTATCAGGCCTCACTTATTAAGGGGAGTTTGGGCCAAACGTAGGAAAAATGTTAAAATAATAATTAAATAAATAAATTCATCATTTCTTAATATTTTAAACAATCAATAATTTATCATGTTCTAATAGATATAATAATTTACTTACCAAAGGGAAAATTCCAAGATGAAATAATGAGGACAAGACCAAGAGGCTCAGGAACAATTTCTGCAGTAGTGCGCAAAGCAATTTGCGGTAGTTTAGACTATAAAACCATACATTAACGAGAGTTGTTAGTATATGTTGCCTCAATTTATTTCGTGAATATATTTCTAAAAAATAAATAATGAAACTTCTTGAATATTATTACCACGTTACTAGACCAACATGGTGGTTTATGTATAAATTTTAACTTCTTTGCTTACTAGTAAGCAGGAAAAATTTAAAAGGTTCTACAAACATTTTTTTTCCCATGCAGAATCCCAATAAAATATTATTACACCAATTTTTTTATTATTAAATAACACTTTGATCCTTAAAGTTTGAGATTCTCTTCATATTAATCCACTGAGTTTGATCAAGTTTTCAAAATAATCAATATTTCGTCTATTTTCATGACTAATTTAACCATAAAGTGTCAACAAAACAACATTATTTCTTCTTCTTTTTTTCAAAATTTTTTTTCCCTCTCTCCCTTAATGGCCATAGAAGACCAAATGAAATCAAACTTGGTAGACTAAAAAGAAAAATCTCAAACTTAAGAGACCAAAATGAAAAAAAAAAAAAAAAATCCCAAAATTCAAGGGTCAAAAATATAATTTAGTCTTTTTGGGGGGTTTATTGTTATGGAATATACAAATAATTCGTTTCTTCTTTCTTTTTTTCAATTATTATTATCATTATCATTATTACTATCATTATTATTATCATTAATGCCATGTAAGGTCTAGTAATTGAGCTTATTGAAAGTTCGATCACTTGGGGTGGAAAACACTAGTGAATGTTTAGACCCCAATTTCAAAATAACCAACAGAAGTTTATACCCAAATAATATATGTGCGAAATGATAAGTACAAGCTATACCTAAATAAACAAACTACTCTAAACCATAATTAATCACATCTACAGCAGCAATTAAAAGGTAAAAGTAAGGGTTAGAGATATGCAAACACAAAGATAACACTGGCACGTGTTATTGAAAAGGAAACCAAAGAACTTAGAGAAAAACCTCTTCGATGCCCTCTGAGTGGTAAAATGGTCCACTAGAAAATTAGTTGGGATACATGAATAGCAATAGACCCTTCAAGCCTAATATACCTGATGCACCTAACCCTCCAAGCTTCTTGATCCAACAAGGTTAAGCCTAACCATGTCTTCTCTAATTTTCCGGATCCCGCAATAAGCTCATTGCATCAACTAAATGAATTGGTCCTTTTTGAACTGCTTTCCAAGCACCAAATAACCTTCTCACTGATATGGGTATGGTGAGGTAAGAATTTGGCTAAATATCCTCTCAAGGTTATGATAATGGAGAGGGTGAGAATAGAGGAATTTGTAGAATCAAATGTCTAAGATTGTGGATGAGTCAATCTTGTTTTTTTTCTAGAGTTTATCTCTCAAAATTCTCTCTAGAAGCTCTCTACATTTCATAGGGATAAGGGTTGAAAGCTCGAATTAGTATGAAAACACAAGAACTTGTTTAGACCCCTAATTAAAAGTTACGGCTCGATTATTTTTACTCTAACTTAAACTAAGTGCAGAATAAGAGTAAATGCGAGCTAACAAACGATAAAAATACTCTAAGCCATATTCAACAAATATCAACAATAAAATGAAAGCTAAAAGAGTTGGGAAGAAGGATGCAAATACAAGATAATACCAAGACGTTTTATCGAAGAAGAAATTGAAGAACTTGGCGAAAAACCTCTCCGCGACCTTCCAAGTCGAAATCGATTCACTAGAGAATAAAGTTGGAGTACACGAATAACAAAAGACCTTCTAAGCCTAGTCTACCCAATGTACTTGAACCCTTCTGCTACCAACGGACTTCTCAGAGTCATGTCTTCTCTAGCTTTCTAGATCCCTCAATACACCTGATTGCATCCGCCAAGCCCCACCAGCTTCTTTGGACAAATCCCCAAAACTTCCCAAGCTCCAAAACACTCTCTACACTCTGAAAATGTGTGGATTATGTTTGGGTACAAATCTTCTTTCAAGGTATGACAATGGGAGAGGGAAGGAGAAGAGGTTAGAATGGTTTCTAACTAAGGATGAGTAGCTCTCTCTCTAAAAGATAGGTGTGTATGTTGTAGAAAACCTATCTAGGGTTTTTCTCTATGAATGACCTCATATACTTTTGTGAGTAATGAGGGTATATATAGTATGGGTGAAGGGTAAGAAAGTCACACTTAAAAATCCTCCAAGTAGAGAATTTCGCGGGTATCTCGCGAGAAGGCCTTACTCGCGAAACACTCGCGAAATCCTCTAGGCTGGCATGACTCTTTAGCTTCTAGCATATGCTTCTCACATGGCTCTTTCACGGGTTAGCTTCTCGCAAAATCCACTTGTTTTTCAATTCATTTTCGATTCTTCATTAACTTAATACTAAACCCAATACAATAAAATCCTACAAAATACAACGAACAAAATTAAAGCAATTACAACATTTTTTGTCATGGAATAAAACCAATATAAAACACAATTGTAAATCACAACTTTACAAGGGTATTTATAGTAGGGTGTGTGAGGAAAGTGAAAAGTCATTTTTTTGCAAAATAGTGGGTTCTGGTGACTCACTCGTGACTGGGATAAGTCGTGAGTTTCAATCACGAAATAACTAACTGGCCAGATTGTCCTTTTTTTCCTATAGTGCTCTAGTTATCATACCCTTCAACTTCCTGCATGCTTCACACATGTGGCATTTTGGCGAGTCATCAATCACGAGTCACTCGCGAGTTCCAGTCACGAAAATGCTCTTGACTGCACACACACTTAAATTCTGCACACTCTCACACACACAACCCTTACATGATTCCCACCTAAATTCAGGGTATCTAATTGTTGAATTACAAGCAAATTTGGTATGGAATAAAGCCAACACATGGTTGAATAAATTCAACCTTACACTTACCTTTCTTCTTGACATCCATTCTCTCAAAGACTCCAATGCTAAATTCAATGTCTTAATCAAGGTTCCTATCTACAAACAAGGAGAATTTATGTATAACAAAAGCAAGAGATCAAACTCTCAATCTCTCCTACATCTTAAAAATGAATCCAATAGTCTTTACCACTATTTACGTCCTTGTGAAAATATGTTCACAAATTCCTCGTGATTGTGATTATTCTTTAACCTGTTTTCAAATTCTATTCATGTTCCTATTCCCTTATGAGGGTAGTGAATAATCAAACAAATTTATTGTAATTTTGGCTAAGAACAGTTGTGCATTACTTCTAAACCCATTTTATGTGATAAATAAGGCTTAAAGGAAGGAAAAAAAAATGTGCACTAAACTCTTCATCCACACAGCTTAATTTAACTAGTCTTCTTTGCTGACTAGTTGGGTTCATAAATTAAAACTTCTCCTCATGCAGTCTACGTTACCAGTCTATAGTAAATACATGGGGTCAAGAGAGGATTAAGTGTCAGCTTCCACCTTTCTTTCTTCTTTTTTTTTTTTTTTTGGTAAAAAGGAACTTATATTAAAACACAAAAGTTACAAAGCCATATTAGGCATAGTTCTGGCACAACGCCTTACGTAATACATTCCAGCAGCATCAGAATTAACAAAAGAGGAAATTTCAGGTGTCGGGGGATTGTTAAACACTACAAAATTATCCTGCTGTAAGCACCCCATTCTCGCCATGGCCTCTTCATAGCTATTCACTACCCGATAGATATGGTTCACTTTGATTTGCTAAAATCTTGTGAGGAGGGACCTGCAGTCAAGTAACAGGGGTGTATAAGTTCTGTTAGGTAGCAAGTTAGAAAGCAATAGGTCTGTTACTATCTTGGCATCACACTCAACTTCAAGGAAAGGAATGCCCATTTGGGCAGCCAAGAGAAGACCATCTCTTAACGCCCAAAACTCAGCAATCACACTGGTGGTACTGCCTATTCCCCTACTAAATCCTTTCAGCCATACACCCCTATGATCACGGATTAATCCTCCACCGCTTGCTTTTCCCGGATTCCCTAACGATGCTCCATCTGTGTTTAATTTACACCAACCCGCTCTTGGTTTAGTCCATTGAACCTGAATTGAACTCCATCTTTTGGCATAAATAGACTTCCCAATGCAGTAAAAATAATCAACAGTTTGCTTGATGCAAGTATAGTGCAGCCTAGGATTTAGGACAAAATTTTCAAAGACTACCCTGTTTCTATGTTTCCAAAGATTCCACACAGTGAAGGTAAATAGGATTTTCCATGACACACCATTGGAAAGGATATCATGACTGCTTAGGCAGTTAGCTTTTAACCACTGAAGCATCTACAAATTATAGGATGCTTCCATCATGGTTGGGATTCCAACTTTCCTCCAAATTTGCATTGCATATGGGCATTCCCTGAGAAGGTGAATGGCAGACTCACTAGCATTTCTGTAGAGAAGGCATGTGGTATCACATTGAATACCTCTATTGGCTAGCATCTCCCTCACTGGGATACTCCTATGATGACACAACCAAAGGAAAGATTGAATTATAGGCAATGTATCTATTTTCCAAACCCAACCTCGAGTGAAAGAATTGGCTTCACCATCATCTTTACTAGCTAGCCTATAGGCCGATGCAGTGCTAAACTCCCCATCCTTGGTTAGCCTCCAAATCAACATGTCCACCTTCCTCCCAAACAACTGGATGGGAATGGCTCTAATTTTGTCCTCAATGTCAGAGGGGAGATTAAAAGATAAGGCTTCCCAGTTCCAATTATTATCTTGAAGTAAATCAACCACAGCCAAATTGCATTCCATGTCATTGATTGGGCCTTCAATTAGTTCTCTAGGTGCACAGCCTCTCACCCACTTGTCTGTCCAAAACTTAATGTTCACACCATTGCCAACATTCCAACCTATACCATTATAAAACACAGGGAATCCCATTTTAATGGCTTTCCAATTTATGGAGCAAGGCAGCTTCTCAGGGTCTTTGGAGTTTATTCTAGACCGTGAACAATACTTCCTCAAAATTACCTTGGACCAAAGAGCATCTTTTTCTTGATACATCCGCCAATTGATTTTAGCAAGTAGAGCAATATTTTTTTCTTTTGCAGATTGAATACCCAATCCTCCTTGTTCCTTAGGTTTGATGATTTTATTCCAACCTACAAGGTGCATCTTCTTCTTTCCATCAGTAGAGTAACCCCATAAAAAATCTCTATTGATTTTGTCCTATTTTTCACAGAGATGGGAAGGTAGTGACACTCCTTGCATCACATGGTTAGGCATGGCTGACATGACTGATTTGACCAGTATAGTTCTACTCGCAAAGGAGAGGAACTTGGATTTCCACCCAGCAAGTCTATTAATCACCCTCTCAACTATAAAATTGTATTGGTTCCTTTCTACATTTTTGTGCTTTAAAGGGAATCCTAGGTATTTTCCTAGGTTGTTAGTGGCTTGAATATTTAGATTACCACATATTCTTCCTTTCAAGTCATCATTCACATTTTGAGAGAAGTAGACCCGAGATTTGCATGTACTAATCTTTTGTCCTGATTCAGTACAAAACAACTCCAACACTTCCTTGATGGTTTCACTATTCTCCTCAGTAGCAGTAGCAAAGAGCATTAGATCATCGGCAAAAAATAGGTGTGAAATGCCAATATTGTCTCTGGAGGCTTTTATAGGATTCCAGTTGCCTTCCATACACTCCTTGTCAATGAGGCTACCTAAATACTCCATACAAAGTATAAAGATGTATGGGGAGAGAGGGTCACCTTGACAAATTCCTCTCGTGGGGTTAAAGGATTCTAGAGTACCCCCATTAAACAATATGGATATGCTAGTGGACGAAATGCAGCTAATTATGACCTTGATCAGCTAGTCAGGAAAGTGAAAACCTTATAAAACCTTGTGGATAAAGCTCCATTCAAGTTTATCATATGCTTTTTCTAGGTCCACTTTGATTGCCATGTACCCCACTTTTCCCTTTTTCTTGTCTATAGAATGTATTAGCTCTTGGGCTATGAGGACATTATCCAATCCTCTTCTTCCTGGCACAAAATCCGCTTGAACAGAAGATATGAGATTACTAAGAAGAGGGCGAATCCGGGTAACAATAATCTTGGTGACCACTTTATATATCATGTTGCATAAACTAATTGGCCTATAGCTGTTGATAGTCTTCGGATTTTGGCATTTGGGAACAAGGGCTATCAAAGTTCTGTTAAGATATTCTGGCATTACTCCTGAGCTAAATATACTGCCCACTTCCTTGCAAATTGACTCATTAACTTCATGCCAAAAGATTTGGAAGAATCCAACATGCAGTCCATCTGCCCTTGGAGATTTGAAAGCTTTAAGTGACCACAACCCGGCCTTAATTTCATCATATGTGACATCTTTAATGAGATTATCCTTTTCTTCCTCAGATAGGAAGATACACGAGAATTGTGCCACATCTGAGGTTCTCGGGGCTTGTGTGAGGCCAGTTGTGAATATGTTAAGAAAGTTATTCCGGATAAGATTTTTAATTTGCTCTTCATCAGAAATCCACTCCCCAAGGGTGTTTTTAATACATTTGATCCTGTTTCTATTTCTTCTTACCAGTGTAGAGACATGGAAGAAGGAGGTATTTCGATCTCCAAAGGCAGCCCAATTTAGCCTAGATTTAAGTGCCCAATATTCCTCTTCTTACAGCCTAACAAGTGAGTATTCCTCTATGAGTTGCTTCTTTGGATGAGGAAATTATTGGGTTGGTCCGCTAACGCTTTTTGGACTCCATTTAACCGAGCTAGAACTTTCCTTTTCCTAGCAAATAGATTCCCAAATACCTCCGTGTTCCACTGATTAGCTCTATTGGTAAAGGTTGGGATGGCCGAGCTGAGGGGTATATCCTAGCCCCAAGCATTTTGAACCAAGCTGGAGAATTCAGGGTGAAGCAGCCACATTGTCTGGAAACGAAATGGTTTATTTCTATTAAGTGGAGGGGGGTTGGTCAGTTCAATTAGAAAAGGGCAATGATCAGAGAACACTCTTGGGAGGTGAGTCATCGACACTTCAGGGTATAGAATGCGCCAAGATGGATTGGCAAAGCATCTGTCAAGTCTCTCCAAAATAAGGCCAGACACCTGTCTTAGGTTGGACCAAGTAAATTTAGGTCCAGAGAAACCCAAATCCAAAAGGTTGCAAGAGTCAATGCAGTCTTTAAACTCAATAGCCCTATTGAGGTTAAGCCTCCTACCCCCAAATTTATCTTCCTCACTCAGAATTTCATTGAAGTCCCCTAAAACTAACTAGGGGAGAGAGTGCAGTTCGGCCACTTTAGATAGATTAGACCACAAAATTCTCCTTTCAACTAAACGTGGGCTAGCATAAATAGAAGAAATTAACCAAGTAGTGTTTGAATTACATACCTTCACCGAGGCATGAATCTCTTGCTCCATTTCTGATAGGACAAAGACCTCGGCCTCATCCTTGGTCAGCTTCCACCTTTCAAAATAGATATACATTTATTATTAATTTTTGTACAATCTTATTTAATTATTTTTATGGGATCATAAGACTTTTTTTTTTTATGGAATGGGACCATATGACTTATTAGTTTATCAAGTAATAAAATTCATCCATTTGGCCTAGAATGTAGCATATCCATATGGAATCACATGGCTTATTAGTCAATCAGACAGTGCGAAAGTGATTGTAGACGTGACTAAGCCCAACACCAGTGCTAAAACAGACCATACTCCCCTCTTCTTAATGATGGCAGGTGCAGGTCCTTGTTAGGCAGCTTTCACCAAGTCAGAGTGGAGCATGTATTCCGGGAAGGGAATAAATGTGCCGATGCCCTTACAAAAAGGGGTTGTTCTATGCCGGAGGACTTTGTTGTTTTTGATTTGCTCCCCAACTCTGATATTTCCTCTTGTTAATATGGATGCTTCTAGTCTATATTATTGTAGACTCTCGGGTGCTACTCTCGCCGCTTTGGCGAGTTAGTGCTTCTAGTCTATATTTTGTGATGTATTAGTTCTTGAGCAAGCTAAGATTTGGTTTCTTGTCTGCAGTTTATGGTTCCTTTGTTAATAAATTTGTTGATTATCGAAAAAAAAGTTATAAGACCTCATGTAGAATTTAATTAGAAAAACTAAAGTTTAGCACCTAATTAAGGATCGTACAGTACTTAAAATCTAAAATTTACCTTATTTAGAAAACAGTAGCATATTCTTTTGCATTTTTTTATGGGTCTGGTTAATATATGCCGAGCATACATTAATCATCTATTTTAAGAAACTTTTTATAAAAAAAATTGAAAAAGAATAATCCTAGAAATACAAATTATTTTACAAATTTTTTATAAACTGCTAATATGGTGAGTGATTATTAGTAAATGAAAAAGTAATATTGATGGTGGGTCTAGATAAAAACTAATAAGAGATTGACTACATCAACATTTTATAAAAATATTATAAAATAATTTATGATTGTAATATTTATATAGTAGGCCTAAGACATTTGTTAGAAAAACATTTTTTTTTTTTTAATATAAGATTTTGCCAGCGCTTCTGGTCAACAAGATTGCACATCATGGAAATCAACAAGAGCTAGTCCCCCTCAAATTAATGAGGTCCGTCGGGAGCCAAAGTACCCTTGACTCCAAATACAATCCAAAGGTCAGTTAAGTACAATTATTAATAATTAGGTTTATTTTATGATGATTATTTATTATCATTAAACTAATACACTATTCAGTTTATAAGGTAGGTGGATTCATATTCTATATATCTTATTTAACAACAAAAAACTTTACCAATTGAACTAACTGAAACTCACTTGGATTTGCTTCCCTTTATTTGCATGTTTTAAATTTTTAATAGACTTCACTTTTTTCGAGTATTAATGAGTAGGGGTGACAACTCATGTTCACGTGTCGGATTCGTGTCAGGTTAACTCATGAGTATCTGATTATATATGTCAACACTAACCGACATGTTTATTAAACGGGTCAAGATTCTTCAACCCTAACATGACTTATTTATTAAATGGGTTAGTTGTGTCGACCTATTTATTAGATTTTATAAAAATGAAGAAAAAAATTTATGAAAAAGCAAAAAAAAATATATATATATTTTTAATATAAAATTCAAAACTAATGAGTAACTGTATTGCAAATAATCATTCAAAACTAAAGCATATCCCAATATCACAAATAATTAATCACAATATATCAAAGAAAATAAACCACAACAACTAATAAGTCTATATATCTAAAATTTGAAGAGTATATTGGTAAAATGTCATTTGATTAAACGAGTCAAACAGGTGTTGAGAGTCATTTGTGAGAATCCAGGTGAAAAAGAAAGAAGCCTAATAACAAGGGCAACAAAGAATTGACAAAGCAGATAGCAAAACCATTAGGCCCAAGCGGCAGGAATAATGGATCACAGGCCCAAGAAATAAACAAATGGGTCTTGAAGAGGCAAGTGGGCTCAAAGAAGCCCGAAAAGAGAAAAATAGCATCCCATGGGCAATGTATGAGGTAGAAAAGCAAGAAAGGACCACCGTAGGCCCAAAGTAATGCAAACTAAGTGTTGATGCCCATTTTTGCAAATCCATATCCAAAAACACATAAGGAAGAAAGCCCAATGAAAAAGCAAGGCCCAAAGGCCCACCAAGAAGACTGAAGAGCAAGAAAGGTCCAAGGAAATAAGTGCAAGTGAAAGCAATCTACAGCAAAACACAAATCTACCGCAGAATACAAATCTGCCGCAGAATACAGATCTGCCGCATAATACAGTTCCCTAGCAAAATGGCTTCGGCAGATAAAGACAAATTGGGCCCAAGACCCTTTTGATCCAGTCGACATTATCTGGCCTACAAAGGCCCAAATTCTTTTGTATAAAAGGATTAGCGTGAAAACTGATATGAAGAAGCACGATGAAAAGAAACAAGGAACGGCAGGAAGTGTTAGCAACAGGAATTGCGTGAAGGAAAGAAAAGCCAAACCAAAGGAAAATGGCAAACGTAGCAGGAAACGCGTAAAGAAATAAGACAAAACACGTAGCAGACCAAAACAAAATTAATCTGCTACGGCAGAAACAGCGTGGGAGACAAACACAGAAGACAGTGGAGCAAGCACAGAAAGGCCGAGGCACCACCAACCTGTACCCAGCCAATACAAGGGAGGTAGGCCCACGGTCAAGGGGATTCAGAGAGCGTGGTTTGGTGGTGGGGGGAAAATGGGGTCTATATTTGGTTTCCTGCCATAACTTCTTTTGGGAAAGATATCTTGCTGGGACGGTATCTTACCTAAAAGACGTAATAAATGGTTGGGACCATCTGATGCATGCCATAGAGCTAGGTAGTGAGGTAGAGGTATACAGCAGGAACAAACAAAAGGGAATTTTGTCGTGAAATGAGTAGCGTTGCAGCAGACATGTACTGAGCAATGGCAGAGGCAACCAATGGGTGAGTGGGTAATCTTGAAAGGATGCCCACAACAAACCAAAAACAGTTGGTGAAGCCCTATGGGTAAAAGGGAGAAATCTCATTGAATCAATTTGCTATAAAAGGAAGGTAACCACGGCAGAAAAAGGGGACCGAATTTAAGAGGAAAATGGAAGAGGAAAAACAGAGGAAGAAAAGGGAAAACAGGGAAAGAGAGAAAAACACCGAAAGAGAGAGACCCAATGGAGGGAAGCACTTAAGGGAGGAAAACCCATGGTAAGAGAGTAGTAAACACCCAGAGAGAGATACCCAGGAAAAAGAAAGACAAAAAGGGGGAACAACCCACAACAGGAGAGTAATAAGAAACTAAGAGTAAAGAAAGAACGTAGAAAAAGAAAGAACGTAGAAAAAGAAAGAAAGTGGTAAAACAAAGAGAGAAAATACGGCGGGAATAGGGGCATACATCAATAGACCATTTTTTCCCTCCCTCTTAACAAACCCACTCTTTGATGTTCTCAAAAGTAATAACTAGTAGCCATTTAGGCCTATTTTCCAAAATGCACAACTTGATTTTGACAAGGTTGTTCAAGTTGGGGTTTGGGTTCTTTCTTGGTTTACTTATCCTATGAGAAGATTCAATACTTGATTTTGATTGCAAATATATTTAATTTCTCTCATTATAAATTATATCTGCTGTATTTAGTCATCCTGTCGTAGCACGTTTTTATCACGTCTGCTGCATCAATTGTCCTGCTGTGGTATCTTTACTTTTGTACTAGTTATTCTGCTGTAGCACCTTTTTCATTATATGTACCGTGTTAGCTGTTATACTAGCTAAACCTTTTCTGCGGAAACTTTCTTCTTTATTTGTTATTACGTGTTTCACTGTTGACATAAACTAATCATTATCCTGCCATAAGTATATATATCCATATATCTTGTTTCTTATGTTCTGCAAAATATATTTTATATACGTATATGCGAATACGTATAAGTATATATACTCATATATGTATGTATATATTTGAGAATATGCTAACCCATTTAAACTAACATATGTTTGATGGGTATTTTCTTTGGGTTTTAGATTTGTTTATGTGCAGGAAGTAGAAAAGTATTTCTGCAGTAAAAACGGAGAGTAGTCATTCACATTGCAAAAGGCTTTACTACACGGCAGACAGCTTTAAAGTACGGCAGACAGCTTTAAAGTACGGCAGACAGCTTTAATGCATGGCAGACAGCTTGATTGCACAGCAGAACCAAATTGAGTTACAGTTGGACCAGTCTCAACTCCCTTACTCAGAATACTCGGGCCCAATATCGCAGGAGGTAGCCCAACCCACTTTAACCACAAAAAGGCCCACTACACTAAGAAAGTAAGGGGTTTATGGCAGGCCCATAAATCCTAAGGATGAGAATAAGGTTATTGAGTCAGGGAAGCCCAATGAAATTAGTAAAAATCTCATGAGAATGTAGAATTAGCAAAAGGGCCAAGGAAGCCCAAAGAAAGCAAACGGGCCGAGGATGCCCAAAGGAAAGCCAAAAGGGACATAGGAGCCCATAAAAGCAAACCAGTGGCCATGCCAAGCCACTGAGAGAAGGGATAAACAGCTGGCCTAAAAGATGCCCAGCAGGATTAAGTTATTACAGCAGGAATGACAAAACGACATTGCAAGAAATAAAGGAAATCAAGGAATGGGCCAAAAAAATGTAAGGCCCATCATCAAATAAAGTCCAGCTTCTGAAAGGAACGGGAAAACAAAGAGCAGCCCACATAAGAGGTCAAAAAACATGGACGGTGAACCTCTAGACCACGGCAGACTAATGGGCAACAAGCAAGTTTTGGACACATATAGAATGAAAGCACGCGCAAGGCCCATGCACCACTAGCCTGTACCCAGCCAATACAGAGCATGGTGAGGTCAAGGGGTCAGAGGATCAGAGGGTATGATTTGGTGGTGGGGAGAGGGGAAAAATCTATTTTTATGGTTCCGGCTCAGGCTCTTTCGAGGAGGTGTCCTGCTAGGATGACTTACTACCCAAAAGAGACAAGTTGAGTTGGAACCATTAGGTGCATGTCATGAGGGATAGGGAGAGAGAAATAACCCAGACCATAGCAGGAAAGGGTGTCACGGCAAACTAGCAAACAAAATACTCTCCCTTGTCTGGCGATGGGAGGACGCCACATAGACGGAACAGTGATGATCGGCCAGTACACCCAAACTAGATAAAGGGAGTTAAGGGTTAAAACAGTAAAATCGGGTCATGACAGACACTATAAAAGGAGGGTCTTGCCATGAACAAAGGAGGGAGGAGGAACAACGGAACTTTGATTGAAAAATAGAAAACTTAAAAGAAATAGCAAAAGAAAATGAAGTGAGAAGAAAGAAAGAAATGGTGAGAATTAGAAAGGTGGGCATGCACCGGTAGATTAGTCCCTTCTCTCCCTCATGAAATCCAACCCTCTGTAAGAAAAAACTCGAAAGCACCTACGTAGAAAACCACTCAGGCCCGCTTCCCTCAGGGCTGTTAATCTCTACGGCAGGACTCTTTCCTGAGAGATTGATTGCTTTGAGGAGGGACGTTCTCCCCTTTGTGATTCTGCTCCCACGGATTGAATTTCCGATCGATTTCCTCTTGTATTCCGATTAACCCATGCTTATAAACATTTTGATGTTCTCTGTTATTCTTTTTCTTTCTCTTCCGTAAAAAGAAAACATATAGTATTGTTATTGTAATTGATGTTAAGGGCTATTTGGTCAATTCCCCATTAAAGTGGCTAGATATTTTCTGTTTATTTTATTATTATTATGTATGCCTGCCACAATTTGTCTGAAATAGTTTCGCCTGCCGTGAACACGTCCCTGGCAGATTTGGCCTAGTTTGTGCACAAGCCGGACCAACTTAAGCTGAAGCTGGGCCAGTCCCGACTCTCTTATCCAGAAAACTTGGGCTTAATGCAGCAAAAGGCAGCACAACACCACTAGCACTGCCCACCCCCTCACAATTGGCAACTCCACTGGGGAGTTAGGAAGCAGATAGGGGTGAAAGAAAAAAAAAAAAAAAAAAAAACAGAGCCCCTCGCAAACAATGCCACCAAAGTCCAGGACGACACAGAATATGAGTGCCATACCTTCGCAAGCAGAATCCAGGCCAACGACGCCTCACCAATAGCAACTTAACCAAACGGAAGGTGCCAATAGAACAGGGGCTGATCCTCAGCCTCAGACAAGAGTCCCTGCGAAAAATGTCAACACCTTTATTGAAGTATTGCAATCATTGCAGCACTCACAGCAACAAATGATGGAAGAGATCTGTCAACTGAAGGCAGATAAAACGAAGGAGAAAGGCAGCCAGCATGACCTAGAGCATGCGGCAGACAGAGAGGAGACACTGGCAGGAGGTGTCCCACGGAACGCAGAACAGCGCTTCATTACTATGGCTGAAATAGCAGCTCTCCTGGAGCAAGAGAGAGCCAGAACACCAAAGGAAAGGTTTTACGCACAAAGATCTCTTTACCCTCTAAAAGTACTCAGCAAACCATATCCCGAGAGGTATGAGCCAAGGGCCTTTTCACAATACGATGGCAGGAAGGGAAGTGCAGTTGAGCATGTGAGCAAATTTATTGATACCCTTGGCCCTTACGCGGCAGATGAAGACTTATGTCTGCGGGAGTTTTCAAAGTCATTGTGTGACTGGGCATACACCTAGTACATTGGCTTAAAACTAGGATCGATCCCAACTTGGGATGACATGGTGGATGTATTTTGCACTAAGTACTTCCACAGAGAGGAAATGGTAACTCTCGTAACCCTGCAAGCGACCAAGCAAAGGAATGGCGAGAATTTGATGGAATACATCAAGCGGTTCAGGGACATAGCACTTGATTGCTATGACCACTGTGAATAAAGGACCTTAGTAGAAATGTGCATGGCCAACATGATTCAGGAATTCAGAGCTGTCTTGGAAAATCTAGAAATTTCCCAGTTCGCACAGCTATTGTAGAAAGCTAGAAAGACGGCTCAGTCTGTAAAACCCAGTTCAGACAAAAGAAACGCCTCGCAGGCTATGGCAATGTCCACTGGAGAGCGGAGAAGGAAAACAGAGGGGAGGGAGTATGATACGCCCCCACTCTTACCATGTACTCCCAAGGAGCTGGATGTGTTGCTAGACAAATGGATAGCGGACGGGATCTTTAAACCCAACTAGGTTTCCAGAGAGCCCATGGAGGAAGAAAGGAGAGATCCTCGCTTCTGCCGCCTGCACAACTATGTATAACATCCCACCGCAGAATGCTGGGCGCTTCGCAGAGCATATTCACATGCATTAAAAGATAGGGAAAGAAAATATGACTCATAATTTTTAACTTGAATTTAACAATATGATACTTTTTTTTTGTAGGGAACTTAAGTAATAATAAGGAACCTAATTTCAAAAACCTTATCCAAAGGGATTAGCCCAAAATTTTAAAAGAATCAAGCCTCCCATCCATTTATTGTTAATTTTTTTTTCAAGCCATATTTAAAATTTTTGACTTGCCTTGTCAATACCATTATGCAATTTCTTAAAGAGTTAAAAGGATGGGACGAAAATTTTGATATTTTTCAATTTTTTTTAGAATGAAACTGAAACTTTAAAAATTTGTGGTACCAGAAAAAAAAAAAATAAAAATAAAGCTAACAAAAATTGGGCCCCGAGTCATTTGCAATTTTGCATTACAAAGCCCCTCCAACTCTAACATGCCGACAAGCTGTTAAGCTAGGAATGAGACAAGCTGCAAAATTCACATGAAAACTCTAGAATGTGGAATAATAATTAGTTGGGCTTCTTCTTTTTTGGGTTACATTTGGGAATGGAAGAGCTGAGGTCTTGTTGGAAGACCAGGACATGCAATTAGGCTTGGGCCCAATTTTTTGGTAGAGAGACAAATACATAAATTTCGTTCTTGTATTTTCAATTTGAAGAGATGGGAGATGGGACAATTTTTCTCTTTGTGACAAATCAACTGAACCTCTCCCCTTATGCACAAAGAAAAAACAAAAACAAAAACAAAAAGAAAGAGGAAAGAGGAAAGAAGAACCACCTCTCCCACCTAAAAAAGAACACAAAAGAACAAGAAAAGTGTTACATCTAAAAAAATTTTACAACAAAATTTAGATGGTAAATTGTTATTACTTATTACTTTTAATTTTGAACCCACCATTGAAATTATTTTTTTGTCCAACAATAATAATTGGTAACAACTTACCACTTATAATTTGTTGTAAAAATATTGTGAAAATGTTATAGATAAAATTTCTTGTAGAAACAAACCCAAGCATTGAGATATATATATATATATATATATATTTCTACAAACAGAGTCTTAATTAATTGATTAGTATATAGTTATCTACTATAAACTATTGGAGTATTTATAATGATGACCTTTTTTTTTTTTTTTTGGGAACAACTTTAACAAGACAACTTAAACTAAAAAAATAATGCAATTGATACTTGATTTGAGATTAATTTGGTATTTAGACACTCATTTGGACGATGATGAACACCACAAAATTATTCAATTGGGGTGATGGTTGCAAAATTTTGTAATTTAGAGTGCATATTATAAATATGCCATAATTTAGAGTGGATAATTACAGTTAACTATTATACATATATATACAAGTTTAGATTTGGTGCAATAGCAAATTAGCAAATACAGTACATTTGTCTTTCAAGGTCTAAGATTACAAGTTAAAAATTTCATTTTTAATCTCAGCCCTTGTATCATAAATTTTTTTTTACCTACTTTTTACTTTTTTTAACTTTTTTCTCTCACATCAAAGGTACAAGTCAGCTAATGTAATAAATAATAACCCTCGCTTGTTCAAAAAAAAAAAAAAAAAATCCTATATTCGTATACCTTTTGTAGAGTGGGTTCAATACCTATGATTAGTCCCCTTAAATATATATTTGTAATGAAAAGAAATAATTAAAACAAATTTTAATAATTGGTATTTTGGGATGACTCTTCCAACTATAGCACACCAAATTGCCAAATGTCTTGTGACTTAATGATATGGGCCAATCTCCCTATGAAGTGAAAATTTTATTTTCATGTATTTTTTAGGTAGGTAGATAGTAGAGAAGGGAGATGTGGGGTTCAAATCACGTGACTGAAGCACTGCAAATAATGTCATTATCATTGGGCTATCACCTGACCTCCATGAAATGAACTAAGTTCATAGACAAACACACAGAGAAAAGAAAATAGGAATAATTGAGTGATACCTTCGTCTAGGCTCATTGCTCAGACATACACGACAAAACTTCATAATTGGAAGTTATAACCTTAGAATTTCAAACATATTAGTAAACAATAAAACATACCCCTAATATATAAAAACATCATAACTGTATTCTATTAGTAATACAAACTTTCAGCCCTCATAAGAAATTCTTGCTAACTCACAGGGGGAAGCATATCCTCAAAGCTCCCATTGCTTTATCTGCTAAATTTAGAGCGCAACAATTTGCATACAGTGGTTATTGATGCTATAAAGTATAAATAATAACACTTTCAAATGTATATCTGAATGTGATTCCTCTCACTCTCTCTCTCTCTTTCACTTCCATTTAAATGAGCGATGTACTTCCAATAAAAGTAGCTATATGTCACCTAATCCCTGCCTATAACTCTTCAAGCCGAGTATAACAAGGACTAATCCAAGATAATCAAAATTGAAAGCAGAAGCCAAGAGTTGAAACTTGTGATTGTTCCATGGAGGAAATCTAAACCAAAATTCAGTAAGGAAACTTCTCCTTGCAATGGCTTTCTCATGGCTGAATGTGTCAAATGAGAACTTTCCATGGTACCTACCAAATCCACTTCCACCAACTCCTCCAAATGGGAGGGTATCAGCTGCATACTACACATAGCCAAATGCAAGCCTTTAGACTGAGAATTTAGAAGCTATAAGCATTGAGGACTATTATACTGTTTTTTGGGCTTTGTAATGAAGTGCAGTTTAATATTCACTCATTGAGTACAGATTAGACAGTTTTGTTTACTTGAGACAATTGACTTATTGATAACATACCTGAATAATTGTATCGTTGAATGTCACGCTTCCAGATGATGTTTCAGAAATCATCCTTCTTTGGAGTGTTTTATTTTTGGTGAAGCAATATATAGCCAGTGCTTTAGGCTTTGAATTTATGAATTGTATACTGTCTTCAATCTTCTCTAGCTGTCATACCAAGAAAAGAATCACTATAAATGTGCAACATGCCTTACTGAGTACTCAGCTTTCTTGAGCTACCACCACAATCATATATACTCTGCCCATTAAGGCCAGTAAAGAAACCTATTAAATAATACATAATTTCTGCATGTGTGTCTTACTGTAATTATTGGAAGCAATGGACCAAAGATCTCATCTGTCATAATTTCTGCTTGGAGAGGAGGATCCACCAAGATTGTTGGCTCAATGAACCTGAATGGAGATCAATAACAAGCATATTAAAACTAATACTTGTGAAACATACAAATTAAAGAACAAGACAAGCTGTCAAAGAAAATTGTCCTAGTGATAAAAAGGGGGTTAAGAACAGAAGCTCGACTTTCTCTTATATACCAAGCATTTGTCTCTTTTCAAATCCTTAAAATATCATAATGGAATAATTTAATATAGGGATTAATCCCATATAAAAACCAATTTATTGAATATGAACACTATGAATTCATATATAACCAAAACTTCTTTAACAAAAAAGAAAAAGGGAGGGGGTTTTAAAGAGAGAAAGAGAGAGGGAAAGAGAGCTGAAACCATAAGGTCCATATTCACAAAAGAGATTAAATAATGTCATTTACAAGTTATCTTCATCCACAGAACCACCATAAACAGTAGAGGCATCAACATGTGGATCCTTAAGAAGATTCTTAAGTCGTAAGAGATGTTGTTTATTTATTATCCTTGCAATGCTGTGTGATTCTTTTGGATTTTCTCCAAACATTTCCTTGATCATGCTCTTCATCAACTCCACCTGAAATAGAGTATCATTATTTCAAAATGTTGTTGCATTACAAACAAACAAACAAAAAACTTAAAAACTCATATAAGATTCGGCATAAACTACTACTTTCATACCACAGTGCGTGTAAATTTCTTTTCAACAAGGATGTAGTCTATAGCTATGCATGCTTGACCAGCACAGCAACCATATTTCCCATAAACAATTCGCTTTACCGCCACCTTGTGATTAGACAGCACAAAAGAACTCAACTTAGCATATTGTCATAACATAGACCAGAAATGCATAAGTGTGTAGGCCAATTTTGTGACTATAAAATATATTAGTGTAATACACTAGGCCAAACTTACCTTTATGTCCCAAGAACTAGAAAGGGAATCAAGAACAGCAGGGCATTTTCCACCCAACTCTAGAGTAATAGGTGTTAGATGCTTCACAGCTGCAGACATGACAATCCTTCCAACACGTGCACTTCCTAAGCATTAACATTAAGATTGAATTACTTAATCTTTTAAAACCAATGGTTAGAATAGATTAGGTGAATAAAATTCATTATTGCATATCAGTCTAAGCTTTTGGAACAAGTGTGTGTTGGTCATAATGTTAGAGCGAGTGATCATAAGTTTGAACCATGTTTTCACTTTACTTCTCATTTAAAAAATTAAAAGTTTCACATGTTAGGCGGGCCTCACATATTAAGAGTGATTTTGGGTCCATGTGCGAGGGGGAGTGTTAGAAAAATGAGAGACTAATTTTACCTGTAAAGAAGATCTTGTCCCATCTCTGCTGTAGGAGTTGTTCACCTACAGATGGTCCACCTTGGATAACCTTGACAGCTTTGTTGTCTAAGTAAGTGGAAAGTGCAGTTGCTAGAAGAGAAGCACTAGCAGGAGCCAATTCAGAGGGCTTTAGAACTACTGTATTTCCAGCTGCTAATGCCCCTATCATTGGTTCCAAGGACAGCCCTATATTTTGTAACAAAATGACAACAATTTAATCATTATTAAGGATATGAGAGAAGAAAAATGAAGCAAACTGTAATTATTTTTTTTCCTAGTTATGTTACAATATTAGTTTAATGATTGAATTCACCATTTACTAATTGTTTAAGTTTTTGGGGGCAATCAATGATTTATCATGATATCAAAAACTATGATCTTGAGTTTGAACTCTGTCTCCACTCTACCTCCCATTTAAAAAAATTAAAAACTCCTTGTGCTAGGCCTCACTTATTAAGGGGAGTTTGGGCCAAACGTAAGGAAAAGTGTTAGAATAATTATTAAATAACTAAATTCAACATTTCTTAATATTTTAAACTTTTGAAACAATCAATAATAATTTATCATATTCTAAAAAGAATAATAATTTACTTACCAAAGGGAAAATTCCAAGATGAAATAATGAGTACAAGGCCAAGAGGCTCAGGAACAATTTCTGCACTAGTGAGCAAAGCAATTCGCGGCAGTTTAGCCTATAAACCATACATTAACGAGAATTGTTAGTATATGTTGTCAAAAAAAAAATAAAAAAAAATTCTTGAATATTATTAGCACGTGACTAAACCGACATGGTGGTTTATGTATAAAATTTAACTTCTTTGCTTACTAGAAAGCAGGAAAATTTTTTATTTTTATTTTTATACAAGATAGAATTTCTACTCTAACATAATTTAAGTGTATATGTGTGTGAAGCTCTCTCATAGAAACTTGAATCCCGGTCCTTACCCCCCATGCCTCACAAGCATTTATACTTGTGAAGTGACTACCGCATCACGAGTGCGTGGTGGTAACAGGAAAATTTTAAAAGGTTCTACAAACTTTTTTTTTCCCATGCAGAATCCCAATAAAATATTATTACACCAACTTTTTTTTTATTAAATTACACTTTGATCCCTTAAAGTTAGATTGTCTTCATTTTGGTCCACTGAGTTTGATTAAGTTTTCAAAATAATCAATATTTCATCTATTTTCATGACTAATTTAGCCATTAAGTGTCAACAAAACAACATTATTTCTCTTTTAAAAATTATAAAAAAAAAAAAAAAAAAAAAAAATTTACCCTCTCTCCCTTAATGGCCATAGGAGTCATGGAAATAGACATTAGGACCAAATGAAATCAAACTTGATAGACTAAAATGAAAAATCTCAAACTTAAGAGACCAAAATGAAAAAAAAAAAAAAATCCAAAATTCTAGAGTCAAAAATATAATTTAGTCTTTTTTGGGGGGTTTATTGTTATGAAATATACAAATAATTCGTTTCTTTCTTCCTTTTCTCTATTATTATTATTATTATTTGTTGGGATCACAATTTAACTCCCTACAACCACTCTAAAAACAGGTCTGCGTGGTGTGATGTCAAATTCAATAAAAGATTTGAGTGTGTTTTCCTCATCACCAATTGATTTTGAGGTGGAATGGCACAACTCACGGTCCGACAAATGGTATCAGAGCCAAGGTCATGGGTTTGAATCACGGGAGTGTCATGGTCCGACATTATTATTATTAATGCCATGTAAAGTCTAGTAGTTGAGCTTACCTTTCTTCCTGACATCCATTCGCTCAAAGATTCCAATGCCAAATTCAGTGTCTTAATCAAGGTTCCTATCTGCAAACAAGGAGAATTTATGTATAACAAAAGTAAGAGATCAAACTCTCAATCTCTCCTACATCTTAAAAATGAATCCAATAGTCTTTACCACTACTTAAGTCCTTGTAAAAATATGTTCACAAATTCCTCATGATTGTGATTATTCTTTAAGCTCTTTTCAAATTCTATTCATGTTCCTTTTCCCTTGTGAGGGTAGTGAATAATTAAACAAATTTCTTGTAATTTTGGCTAAGAACAGTTGTGCAATATTACTTTTTTTTTTTATATAAACTTGTGCAATATTACTTCTAATCCCATTTTATGTGATAAATAATATTAGACCCTACCAAATGAAGGTGATGAATTTGTGTGTTCAAATCCTATTGGATATATGTGTAATTTATCTAGGAATTTTTTTTATTAAGGAAAAAAAAAAAACCCTATCCTAGAAACAAGACAGCCACAAAAACATGCACTCAAACAAGTTAGTAACCTCTCAAACAGGTTATTATGATTACTAAAATAAATAAATAAAAGTTATTATGACTTATTTTTTAGAGGGTAATCCATATATATGTGTACATTTATAAAATTAAAAAATGGAACAAGATATATAGTTTGTATACCTCATCTCTAAAAGTCTCAACCTGATGCTTTCCCAAGTCTTGCTTAAGAGCATTAAGGATATCACCCTCTTTTTCCTTTAGCAGAGTAAGCAACCCTTTGAGCTGTGACTTTCTCCAAGATGCTTCTTTAGTCTTTCCTTGACTGTAATACTCTCTCATCTCCCCCAGATCTCTTTCGAAGTCTCTCAAATTCTCCATAGCTTAGAGTAGAAAAAAAAAATGGCACTATACTCTTCATCCACAGCAGCTTATTTCAACTAGTCTTCTTTATTTGCTGACTAGTTGGGTTCATAAATTAAAGCTTCTCCTCATGCAGTCTACGTTACAAGTCTACAGTAAATATATGGGGTCAAGAGAGGATTAAGTGTCAGCTTCAACGGTCCACCTTTCAAAACAGATGAACATTTATTATTGATTTTTGTACAATCTTATTTAATTATTTTTATGGGACAGTATGACTTATTAGTTTATTATCAAGTAATAGAATTCATCCTTTAACAAAAAAAAAAAGTAATAGAATTGTCAATGGCCTTGTAGCTAGTAGCACCCGGGTTTTTTTGGTAATTTCTTACTCAGGGGTTCTATCCCCGCACATACCTAGCCAAAAAAAAAGTAATAGAATTCATCCATGTGTCCTAAAATGTAGTATGACCATATGGCTTCTCTATTTATTTTTACGGGAATCATATGGCTTATTAGCTTATTGACCGGTGTATTTCTTTAATGTGTGTATAGTTATAAGACTACAGTTAGCTAAAATATGGGCAGTTTGATTGGCCTCTCTAGGTTGTTTTGTTTTATTTGACTCTGTCCTATCGATTTTTTGTAATATATTAGCTCTTGAGAAAGTTAAGATTTTGGTTTCTTGTCCGTAGTTTCTGGTTCCTTTGTTAATAAATTTGTTGATTATCAAAAAAAAGTTATAAGACCACAAGTTGAATTTAATTAGAAAAACTAAAGTTTAGCATCTAATTAATGATTATACAGTACCTAAAATCTAAATTTTACCTTATTTAGAAAAGGGTTATGTTAATGAAAACCTTTAGGGCAATTATTAATAAATTAATTTAGGAAAGTTTTATTATCACTTTTTTGGAAAATTGAAAAAGCTATCAAAATATTAATTTTTTTTTCTCTTTTTCCATAAAAATTTTTCTAAAATGATTCATTAGCAAATGTCCTTAGAGCATTCATTAACATTTCCCTTTAAAAAATAGTAGCATATTCAATTTGCTAGCATTTTTTTATGGGAAACGTTAAAAAATGGTTCACTAATATTTTTTACAAAAATACAAAAAAAGTCCACCAACACCACCGAAACCACTAGATCTGTAACCCACCCACCACCACCAGATCTGTCTCACTCCCTCTCTTCTATCTCAAATTCTCTCTCTCATATTAGCCATGGCCGAAGCCTTGAGTATTCACTGGTAGTTGTATTTGGGGTGGTGGAATACTATTGTTTTTATGCTATAACTTTGAAATCAAAGTACTTATTAATATGAAACAAAAGAAAACAAAAACGTATAACCACAAACTTGCCAAAACTGTGTGCCTTTTGTATTCCATGAGATTATGTAAGATGCTCAATTAGGGAGTTCATTCATGATATATGGGGTCCGTTTGGATTGAACTTATTGTTGCTGAAACTGAAAACTGAAAACTGAAACTGAAAACACTGTAGCAAAATAATTTTTAAATGTGTAAATAGTGTCGTGGGACTCGTGAACAATATATGAACAGTACGTGAACAGTGCATGAACAGTGTTTTTTGTCCCCTGCACAATGATTTTACTGTTCACGTGCAGAGAAAAAAAAAAAAAAAAAAAACATTAAAACGCAGAACTGAAATGCAACTTTCAACCCTCCCCAAACGCTCACATGGTAGTTTAGGTGTGAGTTGGAAAGGGCAACTGAAATGTACTTTTCTTTTTGATAAGCAACTGAAAGCCAAAGTACTTTCTTATTGAAAAATTATGAACTTTACTTGCATAATCTTATTTTATTGGAAAGAAAACCATGGCATTGTTGGAATTTTTTCTTCTTTTGGTGGAAATTGTTCATATGGAGATTTATGTTCTGATTTTTTAACAATTGCAATATATGTAGTCTCAAACAATGTTATTTATACTAATACATTGTTTTTTAGGGGAAAGTGGGTGACAGCAACAAATTATTTCATATAGAAATATAAGGGATTAATTAAGACTTAGATTGATAAAAGAGGGATTGTTTGTGGGTTTTTTCAAGATTGATAAATGGGGGAATTAAGGATTTTTCTCACTCAACACAGTAGAGGATAAAGGGGATGTTTGTTGTTCTTGGTGTTTATTTTTTGTTGGTAAGAAAAATCTTTTTTATTTTTTTCTTCATAATCTGATGATGGATATCTTGCCATTATCTAAATACTTGATATCAGGCACTCTATAGTATGTATTCATTCTTTATGTTTGATGCACCGGTATTGATCTTGGTTATCCTAGAATTCTGCCTGAACTTTGTAGCTCCCAAATCATTTACCTATAAATTACACAATGAGACAGAGTTGCATTGTTAGTGTTTTTTTTAATGTTACCATTAGAGATATATTGAAATAGAGATTCATATCAAGGGCAATCATTTATTAAGTACTTTCAACTAGATTGGATTAGTAATTAGGATTATTATAGCACACCTTTGTGTGTGTGTGTGTGTGTGTGTGTTGGACCATTAGAAAAAACCATATTGATTGATGCTCCTAACAAATTGTGTACAAAAAAATTATTGTAATCACCAAAGGTTAGAATTTTTACCCAAGAATCTCCTGATGTCCCTAGGCTTCTGAATTTTTGTAATTAATGACAGAAGCTTAAATGTATCTTTAACTAAAATAGGAAAAAAAATATTTGTTTTTTTGATGGGACTAAAATAAGAAATTTTGATAAACAAGATTGTACAACATAGAAAGTGATGTGATATTCATTTTTTGAAAGCCATGGATTGGAACCCCCCGGGTGCTGAACATCACCCGTTAACAAAAGCCTTTATGATAAACAAGATTGTACAATATGGAAAGTGATGTGATAGTCAATTATGAAGGCAATGAAACCCACCAACCCATAAATGGTGTTACGGTGTTACCAACTCCTGACCAACCTCATTAATTTAAGGGGGATAGCTCTTGTGGATTTCCAAAGAGTTTTTTTTTTTCTTTTTTTTTTCTTTCCTTCTCCCTTGTGTGTTTGTTTCTTAAAAAAAAAAAAAAAAAAAAACTTCTAAAGTCACATGCAAAAAGTCAATTTTTATATGGTTTTTGTTAACAATGCCCTAATTGTAATGTTAAATTGCATTTAATGCTTTATTAAATAATGTTTTTATACATTTTTAAAAAGTCAAATTACATACAAATTTCAAAAAAAAGGACACACAAACATAATAAATCTATGCATATAAACCAATAAATCATTAACAAGTGTATTTTTTTTTTCTTATATTAAAACTCATAGGAGAACATTTATTAATTTTTTTTTATATTAGATAACTTGCTTGTATTAGCATAAAGTATCACATTAATTGTACTTCGAGTGAACTTAATAATTATCTCACTTTTCATTCTCAAAAAAAAAAAAAAAAAATTATCTCACTTTTTAAAGGTATAATTGTATTTTTATCAACTACAAATAAGCATTTTGCCAAATCCTTTATAGTTTAACTAATATCTCTTAGTGTTTTCAACTGAAATATCTAGAGTTCAAATCTTCCCACCTTTTAAATTATTTAAAAAAAAAAACTACAAATAAGTTTTTTAAGGAAGAGATCAATATATCTTTTTAGTCCTTTTTTATTGAGAAAATTCAATGAACTTTCTCTTGAATTTATGAACGATTCAACCTCAAATTCACATGCATTAAAACATAGAGAAAGAAAATGACTCATAATTTTTAACTTGAATTTAATAATATGATACTTTTTTTTTTTTTTTGTAGGGAACTTAAGTAATAATAAGGAACCTAATTTCAAAACTTTATCCAAAGGGAGAATTGGATTAGCCCAAAATTTTAAAAGAATCAAGCCTCCCATCCATTTGTTGTTAAATTTTTTTTCAAGCCGCATTTTAACTTTTTAACTTGCCATGTCAATACTATATCTTCCATTTATGCAATTTCTTAAAGACTTAGAAGGATGGGACGAAAATTTTGATGTTTTTCAAATTTTTTTAGAATGAAACTGCAACTTTTAAAATTTGGGGTACCCCCAAAAAAAAAAAAAAAAAAAAAAGAAAGAAAGAGAAATTCCACCTAATTGTGACTCTTTCATTTTTAAATTTAATCCCATCTTAAATTTATATTCTGAGATTAAAGTTAAAGCTAACAAAAAATTGGGCCATGAGTCATTTGCATTACAGGCCCCTCCAACTCTAAAATGACGACAAGGTGTTAAGCTAGGGATGAGACAAGCTGCAAAATTCACATGAAAAGTCTAGAATGTGGAATAATAAAGATCTGAGGTCTTGTGCTTATCAAAAAAACAGATATGAGGTCTAGTGGGAAGACCAGGACATGCAATTTGGCTTGGGCCCAATCTTTTGGTAGAGAGTCAAACACATAATTAATTTCGTTCTTGTATTTTCACTTTGAATATGGGAGATGGGACAATTTTTCTCTTTGTGACAAATCAACTGAACCTCTCCCCTTATCCACCAAAAAAAAGAAAAAGAAAGAAAGAAGGTAAAAAAAAAAAAAAAAAAAAAGGAAAAAAAAAAAAAAGAGGAAAGTAGAACCTCTCCCTCCTAAAAAAGAACACAAAAGAACAAGAAAAATGCTATATCTAAAAAAAATTTGCAACAAATTTTAGGTAATAAGTTGTTATTACTTACTACTTTTAATTTTGAATCCACCATTGAAATTGTTTTTTTGTCCAGTAATTACAGCCGGTAACAACTCATCACTTATAATTTGTTGTAAAAATATTGTAAAAATGTTATAGATAAAATTTTTTGTAGAAACAAACACAAACATTGACTATATATGTGTGTATATATACACATACATACATATTTATTTATTTATTGTGCTAAAGTGAGTGTCCTTTTTTTTTTTTTTTTTTATTGAGAGTTTCAACCTATGACATCCACTCCTAATAATAGCTCTTTATCATTAGACCAAGACACTAATTAGTTTTTTATGTAAGCGGAGATTGAATTCCAAATCTTTTATACAACCATCAAAAACTTTACTAATTGAGCTGACTAAAACTCATATTAAAGTCGGTGTCTAAAAGTATGGGTATCTAACTATTTTTCCAAATATATGTAATCCCCATCTCATATGCACTAAATAATTACTAAAAGAGAGTTGAAATTTTTTTTAGATAATTAAACAACGAGAGAGGGACGCGGTTCAAACCACAGACATAAAATAATTAAATAAGATGCTTCTCTTCAATTTCTCTTTTGTCTTTTTAAGCTTCTTTTATTACTTTGATTTTTTTTTTTTTTTTTTGGTATTTATTAGTGTTCAGTACAGTTGAAAATTTTGGTCAAAAAAACACGTCCTGAAATCAATGTCCATTATATGGGGACTTGTCAATTCACTATTTGGCCTACATCTTAAGTGGTCGCACATTCTTGATCGGTCCATTTAATTAATAAATGGTACAATCAAATTTAAAAAATTCACATGGCATGTTATCACGCACGGTATGTGGATCAAAATGATCTGCATTAGAGCATTCACATCAGTTCATGCAAAAAATTTTTGTCTATTTTTAGTATAAAAATCTATTTCTTCTATTTTACATATTCATTTTTCAGAACACCACACATCAGATTATCTATTTTACATTACATTTAATTAAAATATTAATTTTTCTTAATTTTATTTAATTGTTTTTCTTTTTTCACATATAACATGTTAACAACCATCATCCACTCTTTTCCTTCAATATCGAGATATGTAAAATAATAATAAATAACTAAATGCAAAATTAATAATATTGGTGTAAATTTACACAGTAATTGTTGCAAATTTGTAAATAATTTACACAATTATACACATACTGATGTTGGTCATTTTTAGACAAAATTGTGTAACTTTTATACCTTTCTTCTATTATACATGGACGGATGGACATATAAATGCCCTAAGCTAGGTATATATGGAACATTCTATATTGAAAATCAAATGACATATATTAGTGACGGAACTACTCAAGGGCTGAGGGGGCCAATGCCCCTCCCCCCCCAACCTTTGAAAAAAAATATATGCTAGTGTGTATATTAACAAAAAGAATTTAATTCTAGTTCTAAAATTTATATACTTGGCCCCCCTCCCCAAAAAATTTACAAATTGACCCAAGAAATTCAACAAATAGATAACAAGAAAAATCTTTGGACAATTCATAAATCCAATCTAAGCAAAAACAATAACAACAAATCAATTACAAATCCTAGCAAAAAAAATCACAAAAACCCAATAACATTTACCCAATTTCTCCCTCTCACTTGAGAGCTCTATAACCCTCTCAAATGACTCCACCCTCATAGCCATAGAGACAACTCTATGCCATATATTGATCGCTCCATCCACACATTAATTTGACTTTGAAAATATTAAGACGTGCCAATTGACTTTCAAAACT